>NW_026643219.1:0-2767884 GCF_028829455.1 Penicillium robsamsonii | reverse complement strand
GCACTCTACGTTCGACACATCCGACCTCGGGAGATATCACTGGGGATCGGGGGGTTTTGGAATACCCCAGGTTTGTTTCCTCCCGCATTGTCATATTATCATGTACTAACTTATATCCATATAGGCTTTTTAATATGTCCTGTTTGTACGAGCAATTGCTTCTTGAAATGGCCTCTACCTAAAATAAGATCAAAAAACTACACAGACAACTTGCAGGCCAAATTGGCCCATGTGGAGAGCCTCAGCTTTTTGTGGGGCAATGCCTATCACGGCTGGATACGCTATAGAGCTCGGATGAGATGGCAATGGCAATGCCAATGCCCCTCTTTTGATTTATTCGTTTCTCCAAACTTCCCTTCTTTCTTCTCCGGACATCTTTTCTAGTAGATTTATAGAAATAACGCTCACTGTCTCCCTCAGTGAATCTACATACTCCATTCACAATGGCTCCTCAACTTCACCAGCGTCCTCCTTTCCGCGCAGAGCACTTAGGCTCTCTCTTGCGCCCAAACCAGCTTCTGGACACCAAGCTCGCTTTCGAGGCTGGCAAGATCCCCGAGTCGCAACTGACCGCTTGCGAGGACAAGGAGATCAAGGCCATCGTTGAGACCCAGCAGAAACTCGGCTATGCTGCTATGTCTGACGGAGAGTACCGTCGTCACAGTAAGAGATCCGGAGAGCCATTGAGTGAGTCACGTTGACAAATATAGTGTTCTGGGGTACTTTCTTCCCCGGCTTGGACGGCTTCGAGGAGGTCAGCGATGTCGATGTGGATGACTTCCGTCCCTATGCCCCCGATATCGCCGCATTTTTGGAGGCCGGCCACAAGCCCGGTGAGAGTGTCATCTGTACCGGCAAGATCAAGCACGTCGGTAGCACCTACATCGATCAGTTCAAGTACCTCGCCAGCCAGGTCCCTGCCAACGAAGTTGGAAACCTGAAGATCACTCTTGCCGCGCCTAACTGGTACCACCTGCGTTACCGTGAGGGCAAGGCTTACCCCAAGTCTGTATACACCAATGACGAGGATTACTTCGGCGACATCGCCAAGGCCTACCAGGCCGAGCTTCAGATCCTGTATGACGCCGGCTGCCGTAACGTCCAATTCGACGACCCCAACCTGGCTTGTAAGATGTTATATCCAGCCAACATCAATTGACTAAACTGACCTTCCTCTCAGACTTCTGCTCTGAGAAGTTCCTCACTGGCTTCAAGGAGGACCCTCTGAACGTATACTCCGCCGATACCATGTTTGAGAAATATATCAAGCAGTACAACGACTGCTTCGCGAACCTGCCCGCCGATTTGCACGTCGGTGTACACCTCTGCCGCGGTAACTTTGTTGGCAGCCGTCACTTCTCTGAAGGCGGTTACGACCGTATCGCCATCAAGCTCTTCCAGGAGCTGAACGTCCACACTTACTACCTCGAGTACGATACCCCCCGTGCCGGTGGCTTCGAGCCCCTCAAGTTCCTTCCCACCCACAAGAACGTCATTCTGGGTGTTGTCACTAGCAAGTTTGCCAAGCTTGAGGATAAGGAGGAGATGAAGGAGCGCGTCATTGATGCTGCCAAGTTTATTGCTGAGGGTAACAACATCTCCCTCGAGGCTGCACTTAACCAGGTCGGTGTTAGCCCGCAGTGTGGATTTGCTTCCCACCGTGAGGGCAATGCTATCGACTGGGACGGTATGGTCAACAAATTGCAGCTGGTCCGTGATATTGCCAACGACATCTGGCCCAATCAGGCTTAAACTTGTTGTCTAGGTTTCTTTAAAATTCTGATCAATGATGCCATTCTCCTCGTTACTTTTCAACAGATGTGACACGGCTTAGGGTTTTGCACGGCGCTTTTTTCACAAGATACCGTGGACGAAGGATATGATATTCGAATGAACACTTGATGCCTTTATTCTTGAATATACTCAACGAGCCTCTTTTCAGTCCAAATTATTTTCTCCCTCATTGTAATGCAAGAATCAATAACGGCCTCTGTCTGCGTACATGAAACACGAGGCCCAGCACTGAGCTTTTAGCTGCCTCCAATATCAAACGACCTCCATCAAAGACCTTACCACTTCAAGCTTTTGAGGCATAACAATCTTCTCTTTGACCAACTTCTCGATAACACGCATAGTCCACCCCTGACAATTTTCCGCAACAGCCTTCCGATTCTCCGCTTGGGGAGGAAGCTCCGACTCTGCAGCCTCTTTTACCACCCTCGCCGCCCTGTCCTGTTCTTGAGACACAACAGCCAGGGTATAGACGTTTGAACAGAGGCCCGCGTCAAGGACATTGATCTTTTCAGTCGACGGCTCGTATTTCATAGCCTCTGCATCTCCGCTGACTTGATAAACATAACCGTAGTCGGGCTCGTTTTCGTCGCTAAGGAAGAGTGCCCAATGGTTTGGTTCTCCGGGGAGTTGTTTTTCTTGGACGAGATAGAGGTAGAGACAAGGGTTTTCAATGGGTGGCTTCAGCTCTTCTGGATTGGAAGTGTCCTCGGTCCACTCCTGTGCACCTCTCTTCTTGAAGAATGTACGGCCATCGACCTCGCACACTTCTCTGAAACCCCTTTTCTTGATAGGAATCCCCGGTGGTGGAAAGTCGTTCATCGTCTGGGAGAATTAGGGATCAGCATACTGTTTTCGTATGAGTATTAACAGTGTTACTGATACCAGCTGTGGATATGCAATTTAGTTGGGGTTTGAACTTGGGTTTTGTTTGCTAAGTTGTGTGGTAGACATAGCCAGATGACGAAACCAATCAAACGCGCCTGCAGGGATCTCTGAGGCTCTTTATCACATTTCTACGTCATTCGGGTGTTATAAAAGAATACATACCAAGATGGATGAATCTCTGCAGGACAGCAATCGAAAGATCTCAATATAAAAGAATTCCTCGTTGGTCTTTCCAACCATCCTACTACCTCTCTTATAAAGCCAAAACATCGATATTTTGGCAAAAATTTAATCTTAGAGTGTCTTACACAATTTCAAATTAGCACCTATTCTAAATTCTGGAAACCTCTAGACAAAGCGATCAGCTCAATTTAGTATGCTAAGTCTTATACATCTTCTACCAGCATGGAAAAGACAATGCGTTACTCCGCCGGTCCCTCAATGTTGCCCTGCTTGATGGAGGAGCTCTTGTGGGTGTGCATGTTCTCAATCATATAACGCGGCTCGTCGTCTGACGTGCTACGCCCTCCCAAGGTTTCACGAATGACTCCAACGCTTTTGCTCGTCTTGGATTGCGCGCCTATTGTATTCTGTTAGACGGTGGTTCATTTGGACTTGTGTATGTGTCTTATATAAAAGGGTGCATCATACCGCCGACTGGCTTGTAATTAACTTTGTCCCCTTCCTTGTACTGAGCCTGAGGATGAGGCATTGCCGTTGTTGGAACAGATTAAGATAGTGGCAGGTGGGGGAGTAGTGTAGTTGATTTTGAGGGATGGAAAATGTCCCGGTTGGTATAGATGTGTGTAGACGGGTAGGGCAGATTTTCGGTCTTTGTAGACAGAGAAATGTCTTCCAAAAAGAATCAAAGTCTTTTAACATTCAACTCTAAGTTACCATTCTATATATATTTGTCCATTGGGGAAAGAGTTCCGCCATCGTCATATTGAGGTAGCAGGAGAAACAAGCTGAGTGGGTTGGAATTGATCTATGGCTACATGAACATATGGATCTAACGCGGAGGGTGGCTCCGTGGAAACGAGATGCAAGTTTAGTCATGCGCTTTAATCAGAAGTATGTCATTTGTTTCTATATTCTATAACCAATGTCAGAACTTGTCTGCCCTGTCTCCGCTGTAGTCAATTAGGTGTATAAGGAAGCGCATCCACAATTGACAGAGGGTATACAAACGATAACAACGCTAGGTAGAGAGCACAATGAAATTCAAGTATTAAATTGGACCCAACAAGCCCATATAAGAACAGAGGGGATATCATAGAAGTGAAAATAAACGGAAAAAGCAACGAGATAACTAAGGCCAACAAAAGAAAAGACATAGGGAAACAAAAGCCCAAAATGCTGCGTCGTCTTGTCATCAAACACGGACATGAGGAGAAAAGAGAAAACACTTGTCGGATAATGCGAGATGTTGTACAACGAAGCTGCTCTAGGAGCGCCTCTCGAAATCACAGCGGTGCATCTTATTTCTGGGGCTGGGTCTTGACATTGTTTGAGAGCCAGGCCTAGCAAGAGATAGCACGGTTAGATTGATATTTCCAGGAGATATATCGGGGGGCGTGACTTACAAGACCCTCGAAAATACCTGTTCCGTCTGTTGCAACACTAGGCGCAACGTACCACAGCTTGTCCTTGAGCTTAGTCAATTGAAGCTGCTGAGTAACTTCCTCCGGTGACAAGTCTAGAAGTGGGTCAGCGGACAGATCATCGAATTCCAGGAACAGGCGATACGTACGGCCAGGAATATCTTGCTTGTTGGCGAACACCAAAAGCAGAGCATCCTTCATTTCACGATCGTTGATGATCTTGTGCAGTTCCGAGCGAGCCTCCTCCACACGTGCCGTGTCGCTGGAGTCAACCACGAAGATCAATCCTTGTGTACCAGAGTAATAATGTCTCCAGAGCGGTCGGATCTTGTCCTGACCACCGACATCCCAGACGTTGAACTTGACGTTCTTGTAGGTCACACTCTCGACGTTGAATCCGACGGTGGGAATGGTAGTCACGTCCTGGTTACTGAGTTTAAGTTTGTAGAGAATTGCTGAAAGGAGTTAGCCAATGTTGACCGAGGTATTTAGTAAGGTTCAAGAAACATACTTGTCTTTCCAGCAGCATCCAAACCCAACATGAGGATGCGCATTTCCTTGGTCCCGAATATCTTCCCCATCATTTTAGATACTTGTCCACCCATTTTTACGGGATTTGACGCGGTGTCGGACGTTGCTCAGGAGCTGTTTGGCGGAATATCAACAATTGCGACCCGCGTATGGATTGCGGGTTTGGGAGATGAAATGCAAGACACCAGTCGTTTCCGTACAAGGTGACTCTCTCAATTCAGACAGCTCCAAATGATAGAGAAAAGAGAAAAGAAGGTGTGGTGTGTGTTGAAGATCTTCAATTCAATTTCCCTGAGGCGGGGGAACCTGGAAAAGGGGCTTGGGCTGAGCTTACTCATCATGGTCTCCACGAGATACGGAGTAAACGAGGTAGTTTCATCCTGAATGGTTTCATATATCAATGAACTTGTTTTATTGCTAATTTCCAGTCTATCAAACCACCTCTCCGATACCATCACCCAAATTTCCCACTGAGGATTATTATCTAAGACACGGATAAATATCACTCCGGTAGCAACCATGGACCGTCACGAGATATACATAGCCCTGGAGAGTAGTATGTCATTCTCTTATCAAGATAAACTCAATGACACTTACACTCTTTCTGCTACATACATATCCAATGTAGTGTTTTCTCACTTTGTTGCACAAGGTAACATTGTAACAATGTTGAAAGTCGATAAGGCCATTAAGAGCAAATAGATTTCTAAATTGTCGATTTGTCGTTACGTCATGGCCAAATGACTTCACTCATGCGATACCTTGTATTTAGTCGATAGCTCCTACCTTGATTTCTTGGTCAAGTTTGATTTTGTTTAACATTCATAATCATGCCTGGCGAAGGACATAAGTTCGAACGCCATGCGTCAGTCACACAGCAGCGTCGACTGTCGCTACAGTATGAGCGCAACGCTTGGTTAGGGCCGCCGTCAGATGTATGAACATCTCCAAAGTACCAGAAAAAGCCATTCGATAATTCTAACAGGAATATTAGTCCATCTACGCCGGTATCTCGGGCAAGTTTGACGACAACCATGTATCAGGGGTCGCAATCGCAATCCGCGATACCACATATCTACTAGACTTCATCGAGAGGAAGTTCACAAACCGTCATGCATGCTCAGAGGAAATCACCGACTTCATAATTGCCAAGCTCAAGGCATATTCCCATCAACACATGGAGAAATTTATTGGAATTTCAATGCCCGAAGATGTTGCAAACCACTGCCCTCGACTATGTCCTCGCCTTTGGGCGGAGCTCGACATCGTTCCATTGGTCCTGTCCAACGTATCACTGATAGACAGAATGAGTGTCGAACAGTTTGGTGAGGATCAAGACCCGAGAACTACTGGGTGGAATGCAAAGACTGTCGATGAGCAGGCCGAATCCATGGCACGAAAAGGTGTTAGGTTGGTTGGTCCTGTTCAATATCGTAAAAGGACTCATTGACTCTGGGTACATACAGACTATTCGGACCGGACAACACGCCCCTGCTACAAGTGGGCTACCTCGGGATCGTGGAAGTGGACACAGCTTTCCATATCAGGCTTGCCGACCTGAGTGATTTCCAGACAACAGTCTCGGATAGAACGTGGTCCGCGATGCAACACTACGCCGATGACTTGAAAAAGCGCAAAATAAAAGTGGCATTTTTCAGTTCTACACCTCAGGGTGGTGGTGTGGCATTGATGCGGCACGCTCTCTCGCGATTTTCGCGCTGTCTGGGCACTGACATCAAATGGTGCGTTGTGTGTCTGTATCTGCGTTATTGTAAGAATAAACACTTAACACGTTGCTCGCAGGTACGTCCCAAAACCACGGCCAGGTGTTTTCAGGGTTACCAAAACAAACCACAACATCCTGCAAGGCGTCGCTCATGAAGACGAGCGCTTACTGCCAGAGAACAAGAAACTCTTGCAGGAGTGGATCGAGGAGAATGCCAGGCGATACTGGACTCGAGTAGGTGGGCCTTTGCTTCCACCATCGGAGGGCGGCGCAGATGTCGTAATCATCGACGATCCCCAGATGCCAGGCCTCATTCCCATTGCAAAAGCATTAGCTCCAGATCGGCCAGTCATCTTCCGAAGCCACATCCAAATCCGAAGTGATCTGGTTGCGATACCTGGCTCCCCACAGGCGGAGGCCTGGGAATTCCTCTGGGATAGTATTAAACACGCCGACCTTTTTATCAGTCACCCTGTGAGCGACTTCGTGCCGAAGAATGTGCCCCCAGAGATGGTGGGCTATATGCCTGCAACAACTGACTGGTAAGGACTGGGAAATCCGATAATCTGGTTTCGTCTTCCATCTTACTAACTGGGACATAGGTTGGATGGACTGAACAAGACCATGCAGGACTGGGACGTTGCGCACTATGGCCGTATCTTCAATTCAGCATGTCGCAACACGGATATGCCAACTATCCTGTGGCCCGAGGGTTAGTAGCCGAACCAGTACCAGTGATGATCAGATTCCTGAAAGCTAACAAAACTAGATTCGTATATCGTCCAGATCGCACGGTTCGACCCGTCTAAGGGTATCCAAGATGTGTTGGTTTCTTACGAGAAATTCTACAACAAACTAGTATCTGAAAGCCCTCAGATGACCCCTCCCAAACTACTGATTTGCGGACACGGATCAGTGGATGATCCCGACGGAGCGATTATCTACGACAAGACAATCGAATATCTGGAGAAAAAGGTCCCAGATATCCGCCACTTGATCTGCGTGGTGCGAGTGCGGCCCTGCGACCAAGTTCTGAACGCCATTCTCTCCAAGGCGACCATCGCACTGCAACTATCTAGATCCGAAGGGTTCGAGGTCAAAGTCTCCGAGGCAATCCACAAAGGTAAACCAGTGATTGCCACGCGTGCCGGCGGCATCCCGTTGCAGGTAATGCACGGGAAGAATGGGTTCCTGGTTGATGTTGGCGATACCGATGCTGTGGCAAAGCACTTGTTTAATCTCTGGACCGATCACGATATGTACTCGCGCATGTCGAAGTACGGCATCAACAATGTCAGCGATGAAGTGAGCACCGTGGGAAGTGCTCTCAATTGGCTCTATCTCGCCACCAAGATGTCGCGTGGCGAGACTGTTCGACCCAATGGACGCTGGATCGATGATATGGCGTTTGGAGAGATTGGGGTCCCTGAGAAAGCCGACGAGCTGCGGCTCAAACGCGCAGTGAAGGTGGAGAATATGGGCTGATCGGAGGTCCTCCAGGGCTTCAATCGCATGTTAGTAATGAATCATATTAGTAATGAATATATAAATGTAAAATCAGACAATCTGCCACAGTAGATACTTGAAGGTATCCAATAACATTAAAAGTAGCAGAGGGGGTATCACGAAACCAGAAAAACCAAAGACAAACCCAGCAACCTCTCTTTAAGGCCGTCCAACAACCCGATACCTCTCCCTAGCCATACCTCCCTCTGCCCCCTCAACACCATAACCTTCTCCAACCTCCCCGACAATCCTCGCCGGCCTCCCACCAACAACACACCAACTCGGTACAACCATACCAGGCGGGACAACCGCGCCATCAAGCACATAAGCGTAGTCCTTGATAATAGCCATACTGCCTACAGCAGCACCCTTGCCAACATGAACATGGTTCCCCAGCGACGCCGCCTCAACAACAGCTCCCTCGCCGACAAAAACATGGTCGCCGATCTTGAGCGGGTAAAACGAGTGCACGCCTCGGTGCAACCGACTCGGCGGACGCAGGATCGCGCTCTTGGAAATGTAGCTGTACCGCCCGACTGTTATCGCCACGCTGGGCGTGCTGGGGTTCGGCGCAGCCGCGGGAGTGTTTCCGTCGGTGGGAGTGGGAACGGTCGCGGTGCGGAATAGGTCGCCGCGAATGGTGGCTTCAGCTTGAATTACCGTTTTGCCACCTAGGATAATGTGTTGGGTGCCATGGATTTGGGACCGGCGGGAGATCTTGTTTCCTGTGTCCTGTTTTGGGGTGGGTTAGGTTGGGTTCTTTTGTTTGAGGTGGGTTGGGAGATTTGCTGTGAATTGAAAGGGTAAGGTGGGATTTTACTTACGGTCTCAATGTATTCTCCCTTTGCTGCCTTTGGTGGAGGCATTTTGATGAGGATTAGGGGGTTTCCCGTCGCTGAGTGCTGCAATTGTGGAGTTGGAGTTGGAACAAATATAGCTTGACCCCAGGATAGTAGATGCGGCAGTATGGCAGTATAGTCCTAAGGCGGTGGAGGTATACAACTATAACGATTTTGATAGACTGATTGCAATGGATTTACAAAACTTATCGCGCGTTATGACCTACATAGTACTTCTCCTACAGCCTACATTTTATCAAGCGTCTCTCTATTTAATATATCTCAAAATCCGCTACCCATGCCGGCCATTCAATATCTACTCCCAACTTTCTCCACTTGGTATGCGGCAATATATCCTCCAATAACACTTCCAGATTTGCGGATTTAAGCTCTCAAAGCTCGTGTTAACCCTCACTGGCGAGAAAAATTTTCCTCGTGGTCTGCCGCAGTCTAATTAATGTGTTCTTAATACACAAGATCCTCACCTTGTGGAGATCCTCAGCCGCAAATAAGCTTAACTGGCTCTGGAAAATCCCTCAGTTACCGAGTAGACTCGCAAGTCCCGCTACCGGCTTCGAGCAGTTCCACACGTATTTCATCCTTAAGTAAAAGTAAAACGAAAATCGACTGCGCCACTAGTCTGCAACACTTCGCTATTCATTAGCGCACCTCTCACGCCGAATTCGGAATTCACCAAGACGTGCGGTCGGTCGTATACTTCAAGTTCGGCTTAATACTTCCTCTTCCGTAAGAAGTACAGCCGTTGGCGTTAGTCCCGCTGCTAATAAGTGAATCCACAGCCTTCATCCTTTCGGCGCCGAGTCGTCCGAGTCCGTACTTATTAGCGCTTTCTCCGATTTCAGCATTCCCGAGAACCGACGTCTCGCTAGGCACCTTAATTATCATTTGACGACGTGCTTTACGAAACAAGCGCCGCTTCCAATGGGTAGGGTAACAAGCCTGTAAACAATAGACTAAAGCATTTGTGCACTTTCTATTAGCGAAGGGCCATGGACACTTCAGAAGAACGCCGGCAACAGCTTTAGCTCTCGCCGAGACTGACATCGAGTATAACTCAGCTGGCGACCCTATTATGCGATATAATAACCTCTATAATAGCTAAGGGCTAATACTCGTGGAGGACGACAGCTCTATGGTTTCATGTTCGCGGGGGGGGGGGGTGTCAAGCTTCGTAGTCTAGAACCTATCAATCTCAGGTCTTCAATCAGCAATCTCACATTCACCATGCATTTTGACGACAATGTAGACCTCTGTATGTGACGGCTGTGCCTTGCCTTCCACTTCCATTCCATCACCCCTGCAAGACTTGAAGATGAATGAATAACCATGCATTCGGCTAGAGGTAACTTTCGCGTAGTCACGCCCGAAGATCTTCTCTCATATCCTTCACCACCACGCCCATGATGGTAAATCCCCAGCCAATTCCAATTGCCACCATCATCTTTCGAAGGAAAGGAACAATGATTGTCAAGGTGCAGCAGACAATTTTGCTAGAGGCTTGAGTGACCGATGATGCACGATGGGGTTTCAATAGTGTGTTGTCTATTTTGCACATGTGTTAGATAAAAAGTTGCAGCTGAATTTTAAAAGGAGGCAGTAAGCCAGAGACTTAAGAGTATACCTATGCTGAAGTTTGGCTGCATACATGGCCCTGCAACTAATTGAAGCGTAAGTGGGATGGCAATATGCTTTCACTATGGTTATGTAGGTGTTCACACATGTAAAGTCCGAGAAATGAGATAGTACAACCAGCCGAAGGCAAGTACTTAGCAGATGATAATAACCATCGGGTCCAAATAACAAAGAATTGAGCCTCCTCGACGGGAAATGCGTCTAGGTCATCTCCAATTGCTTTATTTGTGCCCAGACCAAGTTTATGACAGGCATCTCACCAGGCTCGCTTCAACATGATCTCATTCCAGAGACAAATGTTGGCACAGTTCTGCCAATGCTAGAAGGAAGGAAGGTATAAGTGATCGACTTCTCGCCATTTCAGATGATATACTCCTGCAAGCAAGTTTGCAAGCGAGGAGTGATACATCTATGTAAAAGTGATCGACTTCACAGGATATACCCCAACAAGTAGGCCTGGACGGTAGCAAGTGAGATATAATACACATCTATGTGACAAATATATTAACTGCTTCCTTATCACAGGACATCACAGCCGACTTGCCGTTCATTCCAGATCGGGTTTCATGCTGTAACAGGATTTGGGCGATCAGAAATCGAAGATCCTTGAGTGGCGGAGAACTCCGTACTCCCTAGCATCTGCCACTATGTGGCGAGACGTTTCAAGTAAAAATAAAACCGAACAGCCCCTTGATCTTAGGTACAGGAGCTAAATGATCAGCTGGTCGCATATGTACGCAGTAGTTTATATTGCGCTGCAGGACCGGGCCAATGGTTGAAGCGAAACTTATCCTACACATAGGAAAGATGGTCCCAAAGCTATGGATCTTGCTGCTCTAGGCAAGTGATACTAAAGAAGTAATTGATTTTCTTTTTCAGAGGAAGATGCCGCGTCTGTGGTAGCTCCATTGGCGATTAGGAATGTGCCCGTGCTACACGGCGGTCCCCGTGAAGCGCAGGTCCCTGGGGCACTAGGACTGCAGCAGACTGACGAGCTAAGGGGCGCGAACCACTATCCCGATAGACATAGGTACTTACTCCGTATATATGTAGGTATAGCTAAAATAGAACTCGGGACAGACCAGTTTCTACTTTGTAGACACCCAGCTCTGGTTGTGTTTGAGATTGACTCTCCTAAGTACCCTAGACTTCTATTTACCAGAGCTGTGTGGAATAGGGAATATTGTTTACATTCAGATGGGATTTAACGGCTAACAGAAGCGAGCCCTAAAATGTGAGGGAGGCGCTGGCGAGGGAAAAGCCCAAAAGCCACTTCCCCCACCTGGGCACCAGGGCGGACTACATATCGCTCACGTTTATCCCGCTTGCCTAGATTCATTAAATTGAGCTTGTTCAACTAAGTGTCCAGCTAATCTAAATACAGTGTAAATTTACGCCGATAATGTAAGTTATTGTTCCAAAAACTTCGGCTCCGAATCTCCTCCTTTCTTTACCCCAGTCTTTGCCGTCAGTATGTTGACCTACCTCTAATATCATGAAAACGTTTTCCAATCTATTCTGTGTGGGGGCTACTTTCGTTTCCCCTTTCGTCTCGCTAGGATATCTTTTCCTTGCTTGCACATCGATCTGCCACGCTAGTTTTCCTGACACCTAGCTGTTTTGGCCCCCATGTAGAGAACATTCGACCGGCTATTTTGACCAATATATAGCGGGATAAAAGATAAAAATAAAAAACCGAGCTAGCCGACCTGCAGATACTGGGATGTTATCCTCTGGGCGTGTTGGTAGTTCCACTACCGTTTGCAGAGCAGAACTCCCCACATTAACACCTCCACTAAGGTGATCATGGCCCAAAGCAGTATATGCTCAGTTCCCATATAACACAACCTTGTTTCAATTGTCCTTTCTATTTCGAAACCGTTAGATCATTCAAGTTTCAGAGAGATGGGGTCAGCCTTCCATGCTTTATGGGTAGATCAAACTGCATGGCATTAAATATATTCAGGAATCCTTGACGATCATCAGGGGAGGTCCAACTTGCTACATAGATACCTTCAGAACCGGAAGATAGTCACATCCCGCCCTATTCAATTTGCATACATGCACTCGGTTTGCGATCTCCAAGAGATTAAAATTGCAATTGACACTGTGGATATCACAGCGTGGGACGTTAGTGGTAATCATACACGAGCCAGAGATAATATCCATAACCGATGTATGAATCTATACTAGTATATAGTACTGTGTATATAGTACTGTGTATATAGTACTGTGGGTAATGAAACTTGAATCACATCACCTGCATAGACGGGGTGGAAGGAATGGGACGAAAGAGCTTAGACCCCCTCAAAACTATGTCATGCCCATTGTAATTTAACAAAGAAACAAGCGAAGCCGTTGACAAACCAAGGACAATGACTTGTATAGACTTTACTGCGGAGTCTTGTCAAAGACTAGAGAAAAGCCATTGTAGACTGTCTTAGTATTCTCAACGTATAGAAGGCCTCAAATCCTTCACGTTCCTCTCCAAATCCACAGAGAGCATTTTTACACCGTCAATCAGCCAAAGCAAAAAAAAAAAAAAGAAATCAAAAACAACGCAATTCTGTACTAACTTGCAAAATGACATTCGCTTCTAGATTCCAAACGAGTGTATTCATGAATGGCAGGGGCCGAATTGCAGATCCTCACGACGACGTGCCGGACTTCTGCTGGGTCACAGCGCATTTGCCCGAGAGTATGTCGTGTGACCGGCAAAGTGACGAGGAGATTATGAACCTAGTACTTTGCAAGATCCAGATTGGGAATGTCATCATTGGTGATAGTGCCCTGCATAGTCTAGGGTTCTATTGCCTTTCGTTACCGGTAAAAGGCAGCCCCGGAAACACCGGTGAAGTTCTATCTTACGCTGAAACCCTTACAGAGTGGTGGCTCAAGCAGCTTCGGTTGGGTAGAGCCTGTCTTGACCAGTACAGTATTTTTCAAGCCACAACGCGCTCACTAGAGCACACTAATCTAGAGGATGTACCTCATGGATGGGGGCTGCCGCGGTAGCCCAGCAAACCAAGCAATGTTCTGTAGATTACTTCTCATGAAATTGGATTGGTAGGGCAGAGAGTGAATGGTTGTTATTTTTCCCCTCTGGACGGAAATCCCGGAACACGGCGAATATTTGCCGGTGATCGACTGAAAATTTACCCAAGAGGGCATGTCGGAAGCGTAAAAGGACAAGGTGGGGGCGGAGGATTGGGGATAGTCTCATAGTTTAAATTTCCGAAACTTGAGTCAGGTATAATATTGAGAGCTTAGAGTTTGGGATCTAATACCTGTAGCCTAGTAATTCTAACGTTTGTACGCCACTGGTATATTTGATAGAATTTGTACACATATTTCTCATATCTAAGAGGCATTTGTTAAAGGTTTCATTTAATATTGCATCGCTAGATATCAACTCTAGTGCAGTTAAGCGAGATATAATACAATATAGACGAGATGATCAGCAGATTTAGATAATAATAGCATAGCTCACCGTTGAACATGAAACTTCCCGAACTACCCCCCTGCAAAGATCTCCCTTTCAGCCCCCACCAAAAAAAAACCATTTAAATTTTCTTGGTCAACCTGTATCCATGCATATTACCCCTTGCAAAGGTTCCCTGCAAATCACAAACACCTCATAGTCATGCAATGCTTCGACCTGTATGCCAAGACACTAACGGACGGAGCTCCCCCGAGCCGAGACCCTATGGAGGAGGGTCTTGACACGTGCGGTTCTCCCCATATATGTGGTTCCACGGGTCCGCTTCAACGTTCACACGCGAGATATAAGATATTTTCAAATGAAACAGCTGTAGCAATGCACAAGGAAATACAGGACGATCCTTCTTCGATTTGCAACCTCATGGGCAACTCAGGACAATATGCAGATTACAGACCGGGTAGAGAGCCGGGTGTCTACCCGGGCACATAGAATTGATGATTCGACGATTCGACGACGGTGGAGCCTATCTACTTGCTGTAAACGATGGGATAGATCAAGACTAGCCTAATATGGAGGAAAAAACATGCCAAGTTGGTTTTGTCATGACCCCCTGTAGGGGATGATCTTATCGACCCTGAAGCCCAAGTTGGGGCCACAGTTCCACTACCATGCCGGCGCATTTGGCCCCCAAGCTATCAAGAGGTGTATCCCACCTACGCAGCTATCCTGGCTCTGACTCGCTACACTGTTGATCTCCACACGTGCCGACCGGATTCCTGGAAGGCCGCTATTCCAGTCTAGTCTAGTTCGTCAAAAGACGATGGGCGAGTGGAGAAGCACATCCCGACTAATCTGCTGTCCCTAGTTATCTGAATCAGAAAGTTACTATACTCCTTTTTACGTTAGAGCATGGGTTGAAGAGAGTGCCCCGCTGCTACTTGGGCATTCTATTATTGGATTCTTTTTCTTTTAAGAACGGACGTTCGACTCGGTTTGGACTTGCCCCGTCGATTATATCCAAACTTTCTCCATACCGTCTTTCCGTTACCCCACAAGGAGACGAACGGCTCCTGTGATTTGATTACACAGTCTCTATTGCTCAAACAGAAATATGTCATCCCCTCCTAGTAACGTCAGCAATGCGCCGGACCCATCCCCTGTGCGATGGCAATTCATCGACTCTTCGAACAATAGTCGATCCAACTTGACCCAAGTAAAGCGTCATGTTATGCAAGAATATATGCGCCAGAAGAAAGGCGGTGCTCGTCAGAGTGAGAGTGAAGAGGAACAACCGCGAGCAAAACGTGGAAGGCCCAAGAAGACTCGGGCTGCGATTCGAAAATCAGAGAAGAAAGTGAAATCAGACGGTGACTACAATATCGGTCAATTTCGAGCAAGGAGATCAACGAGGAAGCAAGTCACATACAAAGAAGACCTGATTGTCCAGGTTAACCGCGATATGTTTGCTTCGAATCCTATCTCGTCGGATCCTTCGTTGATTGTATCCGATGATATGTCCTCGTTTGCCCCTTTCCGACCATCTTCTGCCCAGTCTCACGATCTTCCTCTTCCACTGGATGGCTTTGTAGATGTACATTCACAGAGTTCACCAACCCCTGAGCTATATTTTAACAACATCGCATGGTCATCACCCTCCACGGTACCATATCAGTTCGTGCCATCACCAAGTACCATTGTGAGCGATGCGCAAACCAACCCATTTAACGCTCTTCCTGTAGAGTTGGGTCGAGATGGACACAGGGTATTTGACTCCTATGTGAATGATGTGCCAGCCTGCTCCTATGGAACCCCTTACCGGTCACCCATAGCCAACGGTTATACATCGGCCTTTGTGCCAGAGACAACGAAAGGTACCGTCACATCTCCAAAACACCATTCTCGTACATGCAGCTAATACATCGTAATAAAGGGGAAATCCAAAATTCTCTTCTTTGCAGAGACCGTGCTGTCTCCATGCTCCGGGAGTCACGCTCCGACATCCCCCATGACATCTCCGATGCTGCAATCATTGCCTGTCTGAATGCCGCATCCTTTGAGAAATGCGACCACCGACTAGGTCACAAGGAGATAAGCTCGGCGCATATGAGAGCTGCACGCGAGATGATACGAGCGCGCGGTGGTCCCGCTGCATTCGCAAATACTCGCATCGGCATGATGATCAATTGGGAAAACCCCATCCTGCCAGGATTTGAGACCCACGGGCCCAACTTCTTCTATGAATACGACCAGCATACCCCAGTCTCATCTGAGACTTTAGCATCACTACCCCATCCCATTCCAGTCCCCCATTCAATGCCCTCTCCGCCATATTCCACTTCCTCGGCTTTCTCAGAAGTCTCGCCCAGCCCCGAACCTCGAACACTGCTCCCACCAAACTTCCAATCAATCCCAATTGACGAGACCAAATTTCAATGCGACGAATTCCTTGACTTCCTCCGACGCTGTGAACAACTCGCCTTATACCAACGCGACAACCCCCAATCATCGTACATTACCCGCCACACCGCAGTTCAGGAAACATCCATCCTGAACCAAATCCTCGCCGCACCCCCAGGCGCCCGATTCCCCACACCAGCCGACCGAAAACAAACGGTCACCCGCTTAACAGCGTTGATAACACTCAATGCCGCGATGTGGGATTACCGTAACACCCCAGCGCGCGCAGCAATCTTCCTCGACACACTCGAAAAATCCTTGGTCGGCAGCGAAGTCGGGATGAACGGCTCCGTCGACGCCATGCTCCAAATCCTGCTCGATTGCACCGACGGCACTGCTGATAGCTGGTCCACGAGTGCCGACGGCTTTGCTGCCGCTGGCCCGGTAGAGGAACTCCCAGATTTCTCTCAGTACTTTCTGACTGCTACTTCGCCCTCTGCGCGCCCGTGGTTTACGGATCATATGTTGAAGATTGCTAGTCGGTTGAGTGCCCTGTCGCGGTACCGAGTTAATGAGTTTTTGTTCTCGTGTTTGACCCTCCAGGTGCAGGAGCCGTCGGCGGGTCTCTGGGAGGAGGATCTTCGTCAGGAGATCCTTGATCAGCCGACTACCTATCTTATGCGCTAATTCACTGAGTGATGTATACCACCGGCCTTGGCCAGATGACTGTATTTGTTTTTATGTTTTCACATGTATCTTTTTTCTACCCTTTTGTACCACCTTTTGGGTTTTTCTTTTGTATATACCCTCGCTATTACTTATAACATATTGTGAATTATTAATGAATTTGGGACATTTGTAAAAAATACTGTGCTAAAGTATATGCATTCTTCATAAATCTGTATCCTTGTATGATTATGTAGCGCTACTTACTCGCTCCCTTGTATCTCTCATAGTACCACCAGTAGTATCACCAGTAGTATCAGCACTGCTGCCACCACCCATCAACTCCTCATTTGTCGCCTGGTTAGACTTATGGCCCCAATCTGCTTGAGTTTTTCGGTGTCTTCAAAATCACCATGAATGTGACGACCTCTTAATTCAAAACTATCCAAAATATTAAAGTGAAGACAAAATACCAAAACAAAATAAACTTTACATCTAATCTTCCCAACAAAGCCCTAGATATAGATCGCCAGCATCATCACCATCATAGTACCCACGACCTGCATCATCAATAATTGGGTACCTACAGATGCAGCCCCTGTATACACCGAACTCACTGTACTTGTCAGAATAGAAACAGCAGTCGTGGCCATTCCACTAGGGTGGCTTCTGGGGAACCACAAGTGAGTCGAGGAGGCAGAGACAGCCCCACTAGATCCAGTTCCAGAGCCCCGGTGTAGAGCATACAAAGAGGGAGCCGCGGTGGGCGCAGCGGTGTTGGTCTGGGTCATCACGATAGTCTTGATGTACCCGGTACAGGTATCATTGTCAGAGCAAGATTCAACGATGATGGTCGTGGTGTGGACTGTGTCTTTACCTGGGCCAGATTGAGAACCGGGAGTAACGCCAGTAGCTCGAGGGTTTGCAGCGACTGGGTAGATAGTAGTTGCGACAGCGAATGGCTCGGTGGTTGCATGGAAGGTTTTTGATCTCAGAGGATAATCGGTCACAGATTCAGGGCAGGCAAGAACGGTGGATATGATAGTAGTGAAGACAGTAGATGTCGTCAGCGAAGAAGCGTTACCATCTCCAATTACTTCAGTGACAGATGGAGGTGCAGTGTGCTTAGTAGGCACAGCGCCGTTGGTATTAGTAGCATCGGCTACGGGGCAAACCGTCGTGGAAACAACCAGGGTTTCAATGACTACGTGTGTGGGCTTTGATTTCAGGGGACAAATGGTCACCGAAAATGGACATGCGGTAATGGTGGCAGTGCGAGTGGTATAGACGATGGAAGTTGTAAGGTCTGAGCCACCAGCATTTCCAGTGGATAGAGAAGCAGGTGCTGTCTGGGTAGGGCCGGTGGTTTCAGTCACAGGGCAGATTGTGGTGGATACCAAAATTGTCTCTGTAGCCACAAATATTGTCTTTGAAGTGGCAGGACAGTTGGGGACTGTAATAGGGCACGCGGTGATGGTAGCCGTGCGGGTAGAAAAGACCGTAGATGTGGCCATAGAAGCGACAGTTGTAGTGCTACTATCAGAGATAGATGTCGAGATGCTGGCATGTGAAGAAGATAATCCAATCCCAGTGGTTGCTCCTTGGGAAGGAGAACCACTCACTTGCGAAGGCCCAGTTGAAAGAGAGCCTGTTGCAGATACAACAACAGATGGTTTAGTAAAGTAGGAACAGGGGCCGAAGTTGGAGTAGAGATCACGCTGGAAGCGAGAACTGCTGATTAATAACGAACAGGGCAAGGCTTGCGACTAGGCATAGGCCTAGGGATATAAGACCAATGATGGTGATTGTGGTAGCGGTGATGGTGATGATGATGCTGCTTATGGTGTGTCCCCACAGCAGCAGGAGTGAGAGTCACAGTAGGCTCGGCAAGAATTGTCGTGGCGAGACTGGTTTGGACAAATATTGCGGCCAAAATCCATCCCCGAATAAGAAAGGAACCCATATTGACCGTAGCCGAAAGGATTGAATGATTGACAGTAATATGATTAGATAGCAGCGAAAAAGAATGAGTGATCTGACACCCACAAATGACTGACTGATAGTTGGACTGGGAACGTAAAAAGAATGTAAGTATTTCAAGTCAAAAATGAAGCGATGAAGAGGAAATGTCTTCGTATATACATTGTCGCTTAGGGTTTCCATATTCGCAATACAGAGACGCCGACAACAACAAAAGAAAAGCTTAAGCGAACGTAGGCAAAAGAATCCGGTTCCTGGTTTTTCTCTTAAATTTGAGTTAAACTATTGACACCATTAACGCCTCCGTTCGCTTGCTTGTGCTAGCTTGTCTTGGATTTGTACATCATGGTGAAAATAGCCGGCCTAGACTCCCACCCAACACAAAAAGGAGAAGTATCTAGTGCGAGGATATTCCAATCAAACGTAATCCTCCGAATCATTTGAAGCGCATCTTGTGAAATATAAACATGACCATTCGTCACTTTGCCCTCGCGGCAGGCCTTCTACTCAGCTAAGTTTCAGCCAGCTCTCCATCAGCTAGTAGTCAAGTTCCTGTGGCCACAGCAACTTGCCGCACGGAGCTAGGACCTAGCTCGGTGAAGGTTGTGCCTACCACAACTATCACTCGTACGATTCATACCCGTACCCGTCGTTGTCCTCACAACAATTCTGGAAACCGTCACGGTCACCCCCGCTGTGTCGACCGAGATAGTGACAGGCTATGAAACAACTATCATTACCTCTACGGCTGATGCAATCACCGATATCTTCTTAACAACTTCAACTGAGTTTGATACTGCGGCATTGACTCTGACCCCTGCTCCAATCACCACAACCGTCGGCGAAGTCTTCTTGAGTACCTCGACCAGCACCTCCACCATTGCCACTTCTGCAGGCTTTACTCCAATTGTAGACACTTTGCCGCCTTCTGTTACTTTCAAGCGCTCGTTGGAAGAGAATGATGATTGCTCTCCCTGGTTAGATGATTGGAAGTATCCCCAAGCAGTAGTGTGTCATGTGAAGAACATCATCAAAGCCACAACTGTCTCCATTGTCATTGGATCACCCATCACCTCCACTGCGGTTACTCCTACCACCACAGTGACAATCACCACCACTATCACCAGCAGCTCGGTGGTTGTTCCCTCGGACGTCTCCACCACACTGAGCTTCAGTACCACCTCAACCATCACCGAGACAATGTTTGCTCCCGGTGAAACGAGTACCACCACTTCCACTACTACTGTTCTGGCGGGTACAACCACCACATCTTTCTACGCTGCCTGTGCCGCCAACAACATCGCTGGCAGTCCTCTTTCTTCAGACTACCGCCCGTTCGCAGGCAAATACATCTATGCACTCTTGTTCAGCAATGTCGCTGGTCGAGATATCATAGTTAGTAACACCGACTCTACATACGATTGCTCTGTCAGCTGCATAGTAAATCCCACTTGCGCTTTTTCCTAACATTTCGCGTCTTCGTCCTACTGCTATATGACTACAGGAAGCACGTGCTCTGCAGCTTCTAACTATGGCACGGCTTATATTCAAGATGGCACGAGTGATGTGCAAATTTCCAATGGAAATTGCGGACACGTGGGAGGTACACTAGCAGCTTTATAACTATTTATTGTAAATTACTCCATAGATGATGTAACATCAGAATTCAGTCAATATTCATGTACTGTCAATATATCGACCTTTCACTGTTCTCTATGGATAACCACGGGCGAAAACCTTGGAAGGCATCGCTTGTACAGGAGGCAAGATCTCGGGAAGTTCCGTACCGTACCACTAATCCTAGGTAGGCATGTGGGCACGTGGGTTGGTACATTGTATCAGACTACATGTTTTTGGTGACAATAAAGATAGACCTTTTTTTTTTTTTTTGCAAATGTAGATGGGTGTTCTGATTGATCTTTTTATCCAATGGTTCTGTTGATGGATTTGTCAAGGGCTCCATAAGTATGCGTCAGACAACGCCGATCGTACCAAGGTTCCTTAAGTTGTGCCTGAAGGTGAGGCCTAACAGATATTTGGAAAGGTTTGCCTCTTATATCAATGCCGTTAGTACATTCAAGAAGTAGAGAAGAACAGCCCGATGCCTAAAGTGGTCCGTGCGTTTGAGTGCCTGGATTTCAGGGATTTTCACACCTATATCGGCGCCCAGATCGGCGCCACAGCAGTTTTTTAGGGGACATTAATAAGAAATTTATTTTAAAACGCTATTAAGTCGCCACATTACAAACCTTGAAAGCTATGACGCTCTCAGGGGGACCCAAAGTGTTGGGAAAGGGGACTTTCACATGCAAATATTTAGGTGGGGGCCAAAATTACATGTGATTGATTATTGTTGAAAGGTATGATCTTGGATGAGTACAGAGTATAGAGAGATAATTGAACTATAATGAACCGGATATTTCACTACAACTATATAGGTAAATTGAAATAAGACCTCATAAACGATGTCGGGAGAAAACCTGGAGGTACGATAAGCCCGTTCGTGGAGATAACCCCACGCGACGGTGTCCCAGGGAAGGTTAATGGTTCCATTAGCTCTCGAAGCTCTTGGAATCTCAACAAAATTTCTGGGTTTCCCGGCTTTTTCTCTCGATATTGTACAGATTTCAATAACCACAACTTTACATTCATTTCCCTTCTCTTATTTAGTGAACTTCGGCAGCGTTTGACTATAGCGTGATTCTCCCTACCGAAATGGCTATCCTCGACATTACCAAGGATTTGCCCACACTCTTTAAGCGGCAGGTGAAGGCAACCCCAGATGCTATCGCCCTGGAAGATGAGACCACGACATACACATATACCCAGCTGGATCAAGAAGTTGAGACTCTTGCCAGTCGCCTACGAACCTATGGAGTGAGCCGCGACACCCTCGTGGGTGTGCTCCTTCCTCGCAGCGCACATTACGTGATTGCCTGTCTAGCAGTGCTCCGTGCGGGCGGTGCCTTCCTTGTTCTCGAATTGGCTTACCCCGCGGACCTCTTGGCGGATGTCATCGAGGATGCTAGCCCCGCCGTGATTATCACCCACAAGTCTGAAGCCGACAAAATCAAAGCGCCGGTGCCGCTAATTGCCTTGGATTCGCCCGTTGCCGATATCAATGGACACGCCAAGGAACCTTCTCCGTTGCCGGCAGATGACGATTTGGACCGCTTGGCGTTTGTGTCTTATTCGTCAGGAACAACGGGAAAGCCAAAGGGAATCGCCAATCCACACCGCGCCCCGGTACTATCATACGATCTGAGATTTGCAGTGCAGGATGTACAGCCAGGGGATCGGGTGGCCTGTAATGTCTTCTTCATCTGGGAGATGTTGCGGCCGCTACTACGGGGAGCTACGGTGGTCATCGTACCCGACGAAACGAGCTATGACCCCGCGGCTCTGGTTGACCTGCTGTCGGCTAAGAAGGTCACCGAAACGCTCATGACTCCCACTCTTCTGGCTACCGTTCTTTCACGTTATCCCCGATTCGGTACTCGTGTGCCTGATTTGCGCATTATTTGGCTGAACGGCGAAGTGGTGACAACTGATCTTGCCCGCAAGGCCATCAAAATTCTTCCCAATACCCGCTTGCTCAACTGCTACAGTGCGTGTGAAACGCATGAGATTGCCTGCGGAGATATCCGTGATATGGTTGATGGCGACTCTATTTACTGTCCAGTCGGCCCATCGATTGTTCCTTCACACACCTACGTTCTCAACGAGGATGGACAGGAGGTAGAGGAAGGCACATCGGGAGAACTCTTCATAGGTGGTCCTCTGTTGGCTCGGGAATACATCAACCTCCCCGAGACCACCGCCAAGGCTTTCGCTCCGGACACCTTTGATTCTACACCCGGTGCTCGTATGTACAGAACGGGCGATCTAGCCCGCAAGCTGCCTTCTGGGTTCCTTGAAATCACCGGCCGCGTCGGCGCAATGATTAAGCTACGCGGATATTCCGTTGTGCCGGCAAAGGTCGAAAGTGACATCTGCCAGTACTTGGCCGTCAGTCAGTGCGTGGTCACTGCGTACGGCGATGGACTGGAGCGACAACTGGTCGCATATGTTGTCCCCGATAAAGAGGCTGCCTCCGATCGCCCTTCGGTCGTGATCAACGAGTCCGGCCACAGCCCCAGCGCGCGTCGTGTCCTTGAGAACCGTCTTGCGCAATACATGATCCCAGCTCTCTGGGTTGCACTGGATCAGTTGCCTACTAACGAGGTCTCCGGCAAAGTCGACATGAAGAACCTCCCTTCACCTCGTAGCTCCAGCCCTAATGGCAGTGAGCAAAGCGCTGGGAAGGACCCGATTGGTCTCAGTGACATTGCGGCAATCTGGGAGGCTGTTCTGAAAGTCTCAAAGAGCCTGCTCAAGGCCGAAGATAATTTTTTCGATTTGGGCGGACATTCTTTGTCTCTGGCAGATCTGTCATCCAAGCTTTCCAGACGTTTCGGCTTCCGTGTTCCTATTCCTCGTCTCGCAGAGAACACTACTCTTTCCGGGCACTTGGAGACTGTGCGTGCTGTCAGAGATGGCCACACCGCAGAAGTACAAGCAAATCTGCCGGCAGTCTTGCTTTCCGATGCCACACTGGACGAGGACATTAAGCCCACAAATACCGCGATCACTTCAATCGCCTCGGCCGACACCGTGCTTTTGACTGGTGTGACCGGTTTCCTGGGCGCTTTCTTGCTCAATGATTTGATTGAGAGCACCTCGGCCAAGATCATCTGTCTTGTGCGTTTCAGCGACCCCGAGCAGGATGATCAAGCCGGAGGTGTCGCTCGAATCCGTAGGAACCTCCTAGACATGGGACTCTGGCGCGATTCTATTCTGGAGCGCCTCGAAATCCTACCAGGTAATCTTTCTCGGCCTCGACTTGGTCTGGGTCCGGAAGAATTCGAAAACATCGCGGCTCGTGTCCAGGTGATTGTGCATGCTGCGGCCACCGTCAACCTTGTTTACCCCTACGCTGCACTCAGGGGAGCAAACGTGGGTGGAACCAGAGAGATCCTTCGTCTGGCCGCCAAGGGTGGCGCGACCGTGCAGTATGTCTCTACCAATGGTGTCTTGCCATCATCTGGTCAGAATGGCTGGCCCGAAACTACCACTCTAGATGTGGAAGATGTCCCTAAAAAGCTGCTCGATGGCTATGGTCAGACAAAGTGGGTTGCGGAGCAGCTCGTTCTCAAGGCAGGTGAGCGTGGATTGCCAGTCAAGATTCACCGATGTGGTACAATCAGTGGTCACAGTGTCACAGGTTCCGCCAATGCGTGGGATTTGCTCACTGCATTGATCGTGGAATCCATCCAGCTTGGGTACGCCCCAGACGTGGAAGGATGGCGTGCCGAGATGACCCCTGTGAACTTTGTCAGCAAATCTATTGTCCATCTTGCCACTCAGACTCAGACAGACCAAACGGTGTTCCATCTCGGAGATCCTACGCCGGTCGATACTCGATCGGTCTTTGAGGACCTCAAAGAGCTTGGTTATGACACACAACCTCTTCCATGGGATGAGTGGGTCGCTCTGTGGTTCGAGAAGAGAGGCTCATCCAAGGGTGGCGATGGTTCGTTTACCGTCGACATTCTTCGCAGTGGCATGCCAACTGTTGAGTTCCTCCGAGACATCGTGGTCCTTGATAACGCTTTGACCAGGCCTTTCCGGGCCGTTGTCGAGCGTCCCAAGGTGGACAGTCTGTTGCTGGAGACCTACACTCGGCATTGGTTTGCTCGAGGATGGCTACCCCGGGCACCATCTCGTCAGCATGCCCTCAACCGGCCTACAGAGGTTGCGAAGGGGCCACTCAGCGGCCAAGTCGCTGTGGTGACTGGTGCTTCTTCGGGCATTGGTGCGGCGGTAGCAGCCGCCCTAGCCAAACAGGGTTGTGCTGTAGCCCTTGGCGCTCGACGCCTGGATGCTCTCGAGAGCACCAAGCGCAAGGTTGAAGCTCACGGCGTCAAGTGTATCCTCCGATCAACTGACGTCACAAGCAAGACTCAAGTGGACACTCTCGTCCAAGCAGCAAGTGAGGAGCTCGGTCCAGTCGACATCTTGGTTGCATGCGCTGGTGTTATGTACTTCACCATGATGGCAAACACACAGATGGACGAGTGGGAGCGCACAGTCGATGTCAACTGCAAGGGTCTCTTGCACGCTCTCTCTTCAACGGTTCCTGGTATGCTCTCGCGCGGCCGCGGCCATGTCGTCGCCATCTCCTCCGACGCCGGACGTAAGGTCTTCCCTGGTCTCGGTGTGTACTCGGCAAGCAAGTTCTTCGTCGAGGCCACCCTCCAAGCCCTTCGCCTCGAGACCGCAGGTGCCGGCTTGCGTGTGACGAGTATCCAGCCCGGCAACACTTCCACAGACCTGCTGGGCATGTCGACGGATACTGAAGCCGTCAAGAAATATGGAGAGCCATCCGGAGCGAAGATCCTCGATCCATCCGATGTTGCCAACTCCATTGTTTACGCCCTAACTCAACCTGAGCATGTCTCTCTCAATGAGATCCTTGTTGAGCCTCGTGATGAGCCTATTTAAGCGATATCGGCCCTTTACCACATGTTTTATGAGTTTTGTATGACTTGCTGTTAACTATTTGTTGCTAGTTATGATCTAGGGGTTTTGATTTGATCTACACAAAAATAGACGGCCACATAGAGGTAGAAGAGATATATTGTATAGAGTATTGAATACTAAATTTCCACACGCGCTTTGCCCATGCAACTCAAATCCATATGCTCCCATTCCATAGCCTGGACCGTAAAAAACCACAACAGCCGGGGCTCAATTCCACATCCAAGTTCTCAGCAAGACGAGTCCGTTTTTTCGACTTGGGAATAACATCAGTCCACCTACATTCAAAAATCAGCAACGAAACCGCAAATTCACCTCTGCGTAGCCCGCCTCAACAAAACCCTCGCAGATGAAACACCATACTTCTCCGCAACAACCCTAACAGGCCCCGCGTCAAACAACACCTGCAGGCGGCAACTCAAAAAAAGACTGAGAGTTGATTGGACATGTAATTGGGGATTAGCATAGTACTGGCGTTGTATACTGTATCCGCGGTTGTCTCTTTTGGGACTTTCCATAGGCTGAAGCCTACGAGGGGCATATCTTTGCCGGAGGCTAGAGTTGTGGTTGAGTTTGTCATCGTAAGGTAGTGGATTACTGGGGGCTTTTTGGTTTTTTGAGACTTTCTCTGCCGTTTTAAATACTTTCAAACTGTCTCGCGATGCTAATGGTTCCAATTGCTTATTTCGGACGTGGGTCCTTGTATACCCAAAAAGGCATTGGTTGGCATGGGACTCAACTTGGGTCGAACCTTTTTTCTAGTCACATGAGCTTTTCCTCCGACATATTACATGCGCATGAGGTACCAGTTGACCGAAATAGAAAACGGAGACATCGTGAAGAAACGATACCGTGCCAGAAGCAAAAACTAAGTTTTAGTAGACAGATGTACTATTCTACCAAAAGCTAGTTTCCCATTACCCTTTAGGGCGGATGATATAGTACCTTTGTGCGGCTGATGCGCGGCTGATATGTGAAATTTATGTGCCTCACTTGATCTATAACTGGAGACACCTATGCCCCAACGGGCAGTCACATTGAGAATACAAGGTATTTTCTTCGTGAATGCTTCTTCGACTTCATTTCGTCTCTTCATAAATTACATATCGTACAAATACAAGCTAAACCTCCTTGGTTCCAATCTCAGCCTCAGATCCACTGCGACTGCTCCCGACACTAACAGTGTCATACGTAGGATGCATCGACAACGGATGCAGCCCCTTATGCCGAATCTGCGAGCGCGGCGTAATAGCCACTGGAGTATCCTCAACAACAAAAGAGCGCACTGACTGCTCATCAAGAAACTGTGTTGCAAAAGCCTCCTCAGCCCCCTCAAGAGAATGACCGGCAGTCTCGGGATAAAAAGCCCAAACAACAACCATCGCCGCCCAATTGAACGCGACAAAGCAATAAATATAATTGGTCCCCATACTCTTCAGTGCGATAGGCGAGCACTGCATGAAGATAAGACTAACACTCCAGTCCGTGGCAGTCGCCATCGACGAGCCGCGCGCTCGAATGGGCGTAGAGAAGATCTCACACTGGTAGGTCCAGGATATCATGCCGAGAGCAGTGAAGAAGAATGAGAAGACAAAGAACATGGCGATGGCGGCTCGCAGCGCATGTGGGTTGGCATTTGGGTCGCTGAAATCGATATACCGCGCGAGCGTGGCCTCGATGCACAAGGCTGCTCCCATGCCGAGTAGTGATGGGATAAGCAGTTTCCGGCGCCCGACTTTGTCGATGAAGAGCATGAATACAGTGTTCCAGAACAGCGCTAGCGCACCCCAGAGTCCCATTATCATGATGGATGTTGATGTTGTAAGGCCGAGAGATTTGAAGAGTTGTGGGCCGTAGCTTGAGATTACGTTTGTGCCAGAGCACTGGGTGAATACTTGCAAGCCGCAAGCTAGGAGGATCCTGTGTCGCCAGCGCGGGGAGCGGAGGAGTTGGCGCCAGGATCGTACGGCGGATTGCTTCTCGGATGCTAGGCTCTCTTGGATTTGGAAGAGCTCATGTTCGAGTAGTTGGCTGTTGGTTGCGTTTTTGTTGAGATGGAGCTGGGCGAGTACTGAGCGGCCTTCTCCCTCTCTGCCCTTTTCGATGAGCCATCTTGGCGATTCGGGAAGGAACCAGATGCCACAGCAGAGAATTATTGCTGGCGCAGCTTGGAAGGAGAGTGGAAACCGCCAGGCGAAGGCGCCACCTCGAAGGGAGCAGCCGTATCTCACCCATTGCTTGAACCCTGTTAGTTGTATCATAACAAAATCCCAGCGGTGATTACTCACAGCAACCACGAACCCCAAGCCAATCATCCATTGTTGCATACTAGCTAACATCCCCCGAATCTGGGGCGGGGCGACCTCGCTCTGGACTCACGTCAGATAAAGCTTAGCAGCAGGGCCGTGCGTATTCGACCTACACAATAAACAGGAATAGTAGCCGACATCTGCCCAATTGCCAGACCCGCGATAGATCGACCGGCGATAAGCATCGCGGTATTAATCGCGCCTCCCTGGAGGCTAGCACCCAGAGCGGCAAGAAGACCGCCGATGAAGAGGCCCATTCGTCGGCCATAGTAATCCGAAATATACGGGACGAGGACCGAGCCCACAATTGCGCCACCTGATCACGAAAATTAGATCCCGATCGCGGCAAGATCTGACGAATATAGAGTCTCACCGATATACGAGGAAATAATGACCCCGGCGACGGTGTCAGATAGGGTTAGAGAACCGAATTGGCGCAAAAAGGCCTCCTGCTCGATACTGGAATAGATCACGCCCGAATCAAAGCCGAACAGGAATGATCCCAGCGCGGCGAAGGCGCAGCAGAAGGTGACGAGGTAGAAAGTCATAGCATGTGTCGCGTGGCTCCATAGCCTGTGAAAATTGGCATCAGAGGAACGAGGCGATCCATATAAGGCGTTGAGAAAGTCGCGTTGTTATACATGCCGATCCACCTTGGGGAAAGTGAGACGTGCTGCAGGGGGAATGGAATGCCATGCGGGATGCGAGGGATCGTCATCGTTCGTTTCATGAATGATATGATTAACATAACTTGAGGAGACAGTTAATAGCTTAATTAATAGTGAGCAATTATGACGCAGCTTGGCATACAAAAGGGCTATTAATCTATGAGGCTCGTCGTGAACCCTAACCTCGGGCAGCCTCAAAACGGATTGTCAAAGGCTCCCAATTATAGGGTGAAGTCATTCAATGTTTGCATTCTCCATATCTCGCGTCACAGGGCTGTCAAAGCATTTTGACGCATGCTGCCTTGTTTCGAAGACCCCCTCTACATGACTCCTTCATGATGACAGCGCAGGGGTTCCAAGAGTCCAGGACTGTGTTTGTGCTCTGTATTTTGTACTATGTGCTTCTTTTACGTGGAACATAGAAATGGATTTATAGTTATTTAAGGTCATAATACGAACTGAAAATAGAAGGATGATAATAGTTCCAGGTGATCATCTTTTGCTAGGATTAGTATGCAGGAGTATGCAGGATTAGTATGCAAGATTAGTCCGCACAAGTTCCGACATGTAGGTACATGTAGGTACATCGAGAAAACAGCAAGGAGACCCCGTTAATAAGATCCTGATATCCTACCCGACAGGCTGCACTTTAAATTTCAAATGGCCCAGTATGTGGAAGCGAGACGCGAATGGTACAACATTCAAAGTAGATCTTAGAAGATAGAAAGTCGGCCTAACCAGATTTCCTCTTCCGCTAGTGCTCAGTGCCGCTTTTTGCTCCTTGGGTAGATCTAAGACTTCTCTGAGCAGGTAATCAAGTGACCTCTCCGAGTGGTCTTATTAATGTAATATATTGGTCTCAATTTTTGACTTTGTTTTAATACTGCCGGATGCTAGACGTTCACGTTCAAGTGCAAATACTCGAGAAAAGTGATATTTTCCTTTATACCTGTACCGTCAAACAGAGGGAGGTAGACTTTCTGGATCGTCACCGAGCTCATTTTGATTTCGATCGGACATTTTGCATGATACAGTCACACCTCATTGAAATGGAAGGATCGGCGGAGTTCATTTAATGTTGCGGGACATCTAGTTTTCACTTTCCATGTTATTCTTACAGATCGCTAAGAAAAGTAGCTATAGAAATGACAGAATCAAGTCAATATTTACTAGAAATGGGGTTTCAGTAGCTGGTGTCTATACCGCGTAGGCCGAGTCAAGACAAATCGGGCAGTGGAGACCGGGCAGTCTTGAGAACGGTCAACTAACTAGTTAGGTTAGTTATTCAAAGTCTTATGCATTAAATTGCCCCAAAATGATTGCCCCAAAATGCCTCAGTCAGAAGGGAAACTTTCTAGAATGAACAATAACAATATGGAATAATATGCATGGAATTATGTATGTCGGCATCGCGCATAGTGAAACCCCGATCTACGAACCGGTATTCCAACCCCATTTTTACTGACTTAGCACCGTCTTCTACACCGCTCTATACGATGTATTGTAATTTATTAATACACGTGTCCACCTGTCTAGCAGATCTTTGACTCTTTTCCTTCTCCTCATAATGGCAGAGATCCGACTAAATGTTGGGGGCGGCTTTCAGATACTAACCAGCAGGGGTGCGGTGATGAAAGAATTTGTGGAAGCCCAGTGTGTACTGCCGAATACAATACTGGGGGACATAAGGGATCAAGATGATGACAGCAACTATAGATTAGTAGCTAGTTCCTATTCTCCCCCTCTGCCTCTCCTCCGTCTCCCTCTCTCTTTCTCTTTCTCTTTCTCTTTCTCCTCTTATCCATCCTAAGACTTAGGAATCCACTTTATTTCTTCATATCAATCTCCATTGTGCAGCGATCCCTTGATACAAACACATGTAGATGACAAACCCAGGACCTTGCGAAACAAGTGGGAAGCAGATGCACTACAACAGCCAGCCATTCTCGAAAATTACTGGGGTATTTTGTTAGATTCTAGGTATTTGTTTTGGATAGCCCACCAATTGGCCCTAAATGAGATGAAGCCATGTGCGCAAGTGGATATGATCAGAGTAGCTGCGTAGAAAGTGCAAAGAGCCCGATGCTGTGCCGGACGACGTAGATGTTTGGAAAAGATCGCGCTCTAGTCTTTGATAAATGGCTGTGCTTGTACCGGTTGAGAAGGGGGTTAGTACTTTGATCATTAATGTGTAATTGTAATTCAAGTATTTTGATTTTTCTGCCGTTCTAAAAAGAATGAGGTATCAACTCCCCCAAAATGTTCCGAACCCTGCTATATGTCAGGCCGAGTCTAAGCAAATTAGGCAGTGGAGACCGGGCTATAGCCTTAACAGTTATTTAAATTCTTATTGGACATGAAATTGAAAATTCCCTCAGTCCGAAGGGAATTTTTTTCTAGAAGGAATAATAGTAACAATAATATACATGGAGCTTTATGTATGTCGGCATCGCGCATAGTGAAGCCCCGATCTCCACCTTGGCTGGGCACCTGGGCAGTCGTAAGGCATATGACTCGATATGACTAAATTAAAAAAACACTAAACTCTTTTGATTTTCAACTTGTCGTCTATTTTCTCGATACGTTGTTCTTATACTCCCTGAAGCCTTTTGATATTCCACACACCGCTCTCGGGAATAATCATTTCATCATCGCTGATCTCGGATTATCTCCATTCCCCCTCAACCTTGGGAGATCCCCTCCTCAGAGTACGGAAGTACATGTTCTACTTGTTCCAAAGTGGGACTTTCAATCGGTCAGACTTTGCAGTATCCACTGTCTCCAGGGCTTTTTTCCTCTTTCTGCTTATCTTGCAATCGAAAGCAATCCATGACATTTGTTGAGATAACTGATATTCACATCGGATCGCCCGCCAAGACCACTATTTGTCTTTATATGAATACTTGCACTTTACGCACCTCAGATATCCAGTCATGGCGACTACGACGAGCCCTCCTTCTGGCGAGAATGAGGATGATCCCGCACCCATGAACGACTTCAAATATTCGCATGACGATCCCCATGAGACTTCTACCCATGAGGCTTCCCCCACAGACCCCAAATCACTACCTGCGCAGAAAAGGCGACGAGTCGGTCGCGCATGCGACGAATGTCGCAGAAAAAAGATCAAGTGCGACGGCAAACAGCCATGCACTCATTGCACGGTCTATAGTTATGGTATGCAAAGCCTGATTTTTAAGCTCGAAAAAAGTCCATGCGTCCTAACAGTCTAATTGTAGATTGCTCGTACGACCAACCTTCCAACCGACGTCGAAACCCCGCCCCGCAATATGTCGAGGCCCTCGAAAATCGGCTCCAAAAAGCCGAAGCGCTGCTTCGATCTATTCTTCCAAATGTCGATCTCGATGACCCGCAACTAGATGTCCATGCGACAGAACAGAAATTCGCAGCCGCCCAAAAAGCAAAACAAGCGACCGAAGATGTCAAACCGGCGGTTGTACAAGATACAGCGCAAGAAGGGGGAGACGAGGGACTACTTGAAACCATGGTCGATAATTCGGGCTGCTTAGATCGGGATGACCAGGGTCATTGGGATTACCACGGGCACACCTCGGGTGTTCTCTTTGTTCGCCGATTACGCAAACAGTTGGGCGCTACAGATATTACGGGCCCCATGGCACGATCGCGCTCCTCGATAACCGCGCATATGCTGGATAGTCCAAAGTCTATGTCCGAGTCGCCTCAAGACACAGCATTACCTCCTACACATGACCTGCCTCCGCGCGAGGTTGCTCACCGCTTGTGTCATAATGCGATCGACCATGCCTGCTCCTTGATGCGATTTGTCCATGAGCCCTCCTTCTTTGCAAGTCTGGATCGCATCTACGATACTTCCCCGGAACAATTCACAAACGAAGAGAATTCCTTCTTGCCGCTTTTATATATTGTCATCGCCGTTGGCTGCTTGTTCTCGGACGATGGATCAGGACAGGGTACTTTGGATGTGTCTGGCTACGAAGGTGCAATAGGCCAAGGGTAAGTCATAGTAAATCTGCATCGATGACACCAACTAATTTTTTTGACAGGTTCCAATTCTTTAAGGCCGGTCGGCAGCTGCTGGAGATTACCGACTGCCGCGACTTGCCTTCTCTCCAAGCAATCTGTTTTATGGTTCTCTTCCTCCAATCCTCTGCAAAGTTGAGCACATGCTACTCCTATGTGGGAATTGCACTTCGTTCAGCACTGCGATTAGGTCTCCATCGCTCTGTCGCGGCAGACTTCAACCCCATTGAACGAGAACTTCGAAAGCGCATCTTCTGGGTCGTCCGCAAGATGGACGTCTACGTGAGCACGCTCTTGGGTCTTCCCCAGATGCTGAGTGACGACGATATCGATCAAGAGTACCCAATGGAGGTTGATGGTGATTTCATTACTTCGGAGGGAATCACTAAACCTCCGTCCAACTATACACCGCTGATGGCTGGATGCAATGCACACACTCGTCTTTCCAACATCATTCTGAAGGTGGTGAAATATATTTACCCAGTCAAGAATGCTCGCTATCGCTCCAAGTCAGACCAGCGATACATGGTTAGCCACTCAAAAATTAGGGAGATCGAGCGAGATCTACAAAATTGGATGGAGGAATTGCCTCCTGCTCTGCGACCAGGCACAGAAGTGTCGCCTCAACTAGAACGGTAAGTCTCAAGTTTACGGTACTCTTTGAATCAATTTAACCAACATGTAACTAGTGTCCGGCAATTGCTGCGTATAAGCTACGCTCACGTGCAGATGGTCATGTACCGCCCGTTCCTCCACTATGTCTCCGGTGGTTTTCAAGCGCGTGGTGTGGACAAGCGGTCATATGCCTGTGCAGCTGCCTGCGTCAGCGTTTCGCGAAACATTGTTCACATCACGACCGGAATGCAAAAGAGAGGACTACTCAATGGATCCTTCTGGTTCACCATGTATACGACCTATTTTGCTATCCTCTCCTTGATCTTCTTCGTGCTTGAGAACCCGGATTCGCCAACAGCCAAAGATGGCGTCCTGAAAGATGCCATGGAGGGCAAAAATACTCTAGCCGGATTGGCCAAGAAGAGTCTTGCCGCCGACCGGTGCTCTCAGAGCTTAAACGTAAGTTCTCATGCCTTCACTTTGGAATGGCTTTGACTAATTATATTGCAGTGCCTTTTCAAGACGTTACCCGAGATGTTGAAAAATCGCCAGACCTCCAAGACTCCTGTCAACCTCAAGCGGCCCGCGCCATCTAACACTGTTGAGCCTGAGCTGAAGCCTACCTTCGAGAAGACGCTGCCACATCGGTCAAATACTTTCCCTATACAAATGATGCCCCAGTCAGCTGTTACCGATGATCAGAACCGCCGACAACGAAGCCTGGACAATTCCCAGCCTATCAGTAATCGCCCTACTGATATTAGCCACCAGTCCGCATGGGTTTCAACCACTCCCGAGCTGCTGACGGAAACCATGACAACTCCCGAACATATTTCCTCGACGCCCTCCATGCCCAATCAAGAGCCATCAAGTCTTGCATGGGCTCAGCAATTCACCAATCCGTCCAATCTCCCAGATCTCATGCCAATGATGTTCCCCTCGGACGATCCATTCGCATACCCAACTCAACCCATGTCCACCTTGGAAGATGATCACTTCCGGCACGACCGTGCAGGCATGCCATCGCAGTATCCCTTCGATTCAGCACCCGGCATGGGGCCCACCACACCCGGCGATCCATCCAGCACAGGGGTCTCCACTCCAACCTATGATTTCACAAACATCCCGAATTTCCCCATCGCAAATGCCCCAGGGATCAAGTCATCAGTGCCAAGCCACCTCCGCCCGTCCCACTCGCGAACTTCATCCCGAATCCACTCCCCAATCTCGCAGAGCCAGACCCCGACAGAATTGATCAACAGCCCAGACCTGGTCTCAATCCCGAACCAGAATTTCGTCTGGCAGGGTTACAATTTCCAGCCCAATAACCCAAATGACATGGCAGCCGAGTCTGCGCCGCAACAGCAAGAGGTACCTGGACTAAATGGTGTTCCTGATTTCGGAATGGGCATGGATGAGAATATGGGAATGAATACGGATCTGGGGATCTCCTTTGATGATCTGTTTGGCAACAATACCGCTTATCGACCGGGCAACGGGGCGTCTGCTGATGATTGGACTCAGTGGATGAATGCCAACAGCATTTGAGCTTGATCTGTTTCACCATATTTGTTTGCTTTTATTTTTACGAGGATATGCTATCATGAAAGCCAAAATGGTGTAAAAACTGTTGATACCTGGTAGGCGTTTCGAAGGTTAGGAGTCCCGCTTTTCTTTTGCAATTAGCTATATACAAGATTTTGGGACGCCCTGGGGCGTCCTCTCATCTTTTAACGACGCTGTACTTGAACATAAATGAGCTGAGATATAAATATATAAAGACTGGCGGCTAACGTAATTGCAAGTAGCATTATAAGTCACTAGGGTATAATACCGATTAGTGACGAAAATGATAGGCCTAATTCCATAGTCCTGAAAGCTACCATGAACCCTGGACTCGCGGAAGTAGACACCTCGTCCCAGCTAGGTGCATTGATCTGCAACGGGATTGTAACTAGCACCGGTGCAGCCGCTTCCATCGGAGGTATACTGCGCGACGCTTGTCAATCATGGGTATTGTGTGTTTACGAATAGAAAAGGCTTACGTGGGAATGAGCCGGGGAAGCCAACACCGCGATAAGGGCGCTTGGGCCGCCCGAAGTCAAGGTGCACAGCTGAGTGGACTTGGAGCATGTCTAATATCACATTAACAAAAGAAATCATCCAGGGTCTGGTGTTGTCGCTTACACCATCCGGGTCTGCGCCGCTGCGAGGGTGGCTCCAAAGGCCAAAAGAGTCAGGAAGTTTTGATAGAAATGCATGAAGATTGAATATATCTTAGTAGTGATTGCTGAGGAATTGGATGGGTTGGTTGTTCGGTTTGGTTGACATGTCTGTGGTTTATATATATTTGTCGAAGGACATACAATTGTTCTTCTGGTAGCCTCGTATTACCTTTACCAGGATTAGCAGTGGCAGCCAGAGTCCGAGATTTGCCCTGTGCTCTATCCTTCATCCTTGGTTCCCTGTCTCTTTGCCATCCATGTCGCATACCTACCAATATCTGTATCTGCGATTTCTGGATATTCTCCCTTTGCTGACATTCACCGAGTGCTGTCCAATTATACCCTCTTACATGAATTACTCCGTTTCACTGCACAAAACACACGCTTCTAGGATGATTTGTTCTAGGCGTGTCGGAAACGGTGGAATGGTCGTCAGCATGTCGGAAGCATAGGGATAACTGTGGTGGTGTTGGGAATCACCATGCACTTTGACTTGTCCCCTGTCGTCTTCCTTAACAGATGGCTGTAGCCTATCCCTGTTCAAATTGACACCAAATCTTTAGTTGAGAGCCGACCTCTCAAGTTTTACGAAGATTACCGTTTTAAGCAATAAAAAAAGCGTGCAGAGTATACTGTAGCGTAGCGGGCACATCCTTGGCGAGGATCTTGTCATGCGTCATATTTGTCTGATGGCACGCACAATATTTGACCTTGGCAAGTATTATTGTTCTGTATGCCATGATGAATCTGATGTCTACACATTCCTCCCAGCGGATTTGGTCAGACTCTTCTATGCGGCGACTTCCGATATATAGTGTAACGTCTGACTAGGCCTAGTTGGGTAGTGATTAACCGTTTCTGGCAGTTCAGCATCTCTATTGGGGGCTCAATGTCACTAGAAGGAATTGAGTATTCTTGGCTCATAGAAATTTCATAATTGTCAAAATGATGGTATTAATTTATGCCGAGGTCACTAGAATGCACAACTTTACAAAGATGGCCAGAAGATGGCCGATGGCCGAGGAGGCCATATACGTGTGGATCATTCAGATATACAGCTCCCCGTATCTCAAACCAGCCAATTGTCGGCAGGGTAGTGGAGATGATGGAGGCATCCAGGCCATATGGCAGTCGTTTCTGCGTCATTGTCCAATTTCGCCAGTGAGCATACACTAGAAGACCAAGAGCAACAATAGGACTAGGACAAGCGTAAAAGAGGTAGCGCGAATAGTAATACTAAACTAGGTCGGTCTATGTTGACGTTTCTGCCTGATGTTAACCTTTTCGGCGCTTTGTCTATAATCCCTGCAAAGAGTCGGAGAAATCGCCGAAAGGTGGCTTCACTTTCATCCTTCAACACCACATCATCCATTGACACTTACGCTACAAATGCAACTTGTCTCTCTGTAATTATTCTCTCAATATATCACCTTCTCCATCTATCATGGCCTCCGGACTCTTTTTCGACCCCCGTACACTCATTTTTGACCACCGTACACTCTTACGTACCGCCCCACTGATAACCTCCACCTGTACACTCTGGTACTCGCTCGACCAGGACTTCTTCCTGAAGGTCTTCCTCCACCCGGACCACCGCACCCACAGCAATGAAATTCTGCCATCCTATTTCCGGGCCTTCTTCGGCTTTGGTACTGTGCGCGTTTTGACTCTTCTCACCCTGACCTTGACGGGAGGTGGATATAATATCTGGACGGAGCGTCGGTCGGGATTGGGTAGCTCGGCTTCCCTGCCTTGGTATACTGCTGGCACGATATTAGCCGCCAGTCACCTTCTCTTTGTGCCTGCCGTTGCGCCTAAGGTCCAGGCTATCATTGAGGACACGTCGAAGGGCTCGTCGACGAAGGACCTCGAGGGCTGGTTGACTGTTCATCGTGTGCGTACGTGGACTGTCGATCTGGCTTCGTGGGTGTGTTTCGCGATTGGAATGTCGATTGTTGAGTGAAACGTGGAAAATCGGAACGATACAAGTAAATACGTCACATGAGAAGAGCTGGTTGTGCTTGGCTCAAACATAAGTCTACTCAAAGTACATACTCAACAAACCGGACCAATACATTTATCCTTTGTAATTTTGAATCAATTGCTCCAGCATCGACCTCGTAACCTGTCAATTATGTTTTGTGAAGTCATACTCATAGCGAGCTAGCCCATAATCTGTTAGACCCACATATTTCGACACTCCTCATCTCAAACGTTCAGAATCTCTCCTCCGCAGGATGGCCCTGCGCTACACCCTTTCTTGATCATATTCTTCTTTGCCCATGGCCCTTCATCTCTACCCAGAGACAGATCAATCGTAGCATCCGGGATTATCTGTTCCAGTCGCATGGAGAGCTAAAATCCCAAATCTCCCCTGTACATTTCCTTGGCCTGCATACCCCCGTGACTATTTATAGCGAAACTCGAATGGCGTCACTTCCAAAGTTTTCCACCGTCTTCACCTGGGCCCTCTACTTGATCCCAGTGTATATCTTCATTCTCGACCCGCTAGTGCGCGGATTCTTCCCGGACCTGCTGGCACTACCCGGTGACAGCGACGACCTCTTCGATGAGTCCGACGCACCAGGACCAGGAATCAACCTTACCGACGACAGTTTCATCAGCCCTGAAGATGGCGTACCATTCAGCTGCCCTAGCGTAGAGGGATACAGCGTGCATCTGCTCTCGCGCGAACCGCTGATCATCTACATCGAGAACTTCATCTCCGAAACCGAAGCAAACCACATCCTGGACATGAGGTAAATCACCAATCTCAACTGCAACCAAAAACCCCGAGAACAACGGATACCATAACACACAAAATAACCACAGACCAAGCTAACTGGAACAAACCTGCCCCGTATCCCAGCGTGAACAAATACACCCCTTCAATCGTCTACGACGGTCAAACCGAACGAGTAGACCCAAACAAACGCCTCTCCGACCGTGCCCTCCTCGACCGCGACGACACTGTCCGCTGTCTGGAAGACCGCGCCCGCGCCTTCCAGGGCTGGAATCCGGACCTGTACATCGAGCGCATGTGGGCGCAGCGCTATAATGCCTCCGGCCACTACCGCCACCACTATGACTGGGCCGGGTCGTTGGCGCGGGGCGGAGACCGGTTCAGCACCTTTATGGTGTATCTCGATGCGGACTGTGAGGGTGGGGGGACGAATTTCCCACGGTTGAGGATGCCGACTGGGGAGGGATGGTGTCGGTTTTTGGAGTGTGAGCAGGGAGATGGGAAAGGGAAGGGAAATATGGGTATCACATTCAAGCCTATCAAGGGTAATGCTGTGTTTTGGGAGAATCTCCGGGTGGATGGGACGGGGTATTCTGAGACTTGGCACGCTGCGTTCCCTGTTACAAAGGGGACGAAGGTCGGATTGAATGTGTGGAGTTGGTACCAGCCAAAGCGGAGGAACCGCTTAGGAAGGTGAGATCAGAGAGGCAGAAACGTGCACGTGGGCTGTTATGGTAGTTTTGGGCTTGGCTGGCCAAGCCACTGGCCAAGCCATGTTCGAAGGAGCATCTGGAATGCTTGGGCTAAGCCCTTCTGAAGAGCTTGGTAAGTATATTTGTACATCAGGGGTAGTCTGACGTGTCAGGAGATGTTTCCAAGGTTACAGATATAATAAAATTAGACAGATGGAAGGTGGCATATAGCATATAGAATATGAACACCTGTGTGGTTACATGTAAATGCCTCTATACCGTACTCCGTAATGACTCCGGAATCTGAAACCGACTCATGCATGCCGCAACAAGGGCACCAGGCAGCCGGATTGATCAAGCGACTTGTCACACAAGAAAGTTTATACGAAAGGGATATGAAATTGGTCATACCAAGACTCCAAGACTTGAGTCTTGGTGCCCGGAGCGGGAATTATTGGCAAGAGGAATCACTTGGCTGCCAAGAAGCATTGCCCATGGGATGTTTCTTGGAAGGTCGGCTTGGCGTAATGAACACGCCACTTGGTTTCAATCAGCTTCAATTATATTTTAAATTGAATATCTGGAGAGAGCGCATGGTATATTCTGTAGAACCTCAACTATTAAATTTATCTTGAATTTACGGTATTGTTTGCACTAAACTTATTTAGGGTATTAGGATGTACAATCGCTTATAAGGCCAGTTATATACGGGATTACCTATAAAATTATATTAAAATACCGTACTGTACCCTACTGTGCTACGTGTTAGCCCTGGAATGCTCACACACACAGCCCCTCGTTCCCCCTTCGGTCCACCAGTCACAATCCATGGCGCCAACGCCTCTCGGGTCTTGGGGCCCGCACCGACTCTTGGCCCGGTCTTGGTCTGTTCGCTTCTCTCCTTGTCCTTCCGCCAGGCTTAGCAAAGCGGTATTTTCTGGGCAAAGGCTCGGCTCCTTTTCCTCTTCTGCGGAGAAAGCCCCATTTTCTCTCACTTATTCCCCCCCCCCCTTTCTCTCTCGCCTTATATACATATAGGTTGTTCATCTCTATTTGATCTTCTTAGTTTGTTTTCCTTTTCGTTCTCTAGGCTTTCCGCCAACTTCAGATCAAATTTCTTGGCATCATGTCGGAGAATCACACCCCGTCTACGACTCAGGCGACGTTGCCTGCGCCGGTTTCTGAACCAGCGCCAATTCAAGCAACCCCTACCCCTTCCGCCTCCGTCACCGCGACTGCTGCTGCCGCCACCGCGGCGGTGAATAGCCCCTCAATGAACGGCGCCGGCGAGCAGTTGCCTTGCCAGTGGGTCGGATGCACTGAAAAGTCCCCCACTGCCGAATCTCTATATGTAAGTTTGATCAAACAATATGAAAATGTCTGATAAGATGCTAATAATTGTTGTATAGGAGCATGTTTGCGAACGCCATGTTGGACGTAAAAGCACCAACAACCTCAACCTGACCTGCCAGTGGGGTACTTGCAACACCACAACAGTCAAGCGTGATCATATCACCTCTCACATCCGCGTGCATGTGCCACTTAAGCCTCATAAGTGTGACTTCTGCGGCAAGGCTTTCAAGCGCCCCCAGGATTTGAAGAAGCATGTCAAGACCCATGCGGACGACTCCGAGATCCGCTCACCCGAACCGGGGATGAAACATCCCGATATGATGTTCCCCCCAAACCCTAAGGGTTATGCTGCCGCAGCACATTACTTCGAGAGCCCGATCAACGGCATCAATGGCCAATATCCACACGCGCCACCTCCCCAGTATTACCAGTCACACCCCCCACCTCAGGCCCCCAACCCGCATTCCTACGGCAATGTATACTATGCCCTGAGCCAGGGGCAAGATGGAAACCACCCATATGACCGTAAGCGTGGATATGACGCGTTGAATGAGTTTTTTGGAGACTTGAAGCGCCGCCAATTCGATCCTAATTCCTATGCCGCGGTCGGCCAGCGTCTGCTGGGTCTGCAAGCGCTTCAGCTTCCCTTCCTCAATGGCCCAGTGCCTGAATATCAGCAAATGCCTGCATCTGTCGCGGTCGGCGGCGGCGGTGGTGGTGGTTACAGCCCTGGTGGTTCCCACCCTCCTGGCTACCACCTTCCCCCCATGTCCAATGTTCGTACTAAGAACGATTTGATCAACATCGATCAGTTCCTCGAGCAAATGCAGAACACTATATACGAAAGCGACGAGAACGTGGCGGCTGCCGGCGTTGCCCAGCCCGGCGCACACTACGTGCATGGTGGCATGAACTATCGCGCTACCCACTCCCCTCCAACCCAGCTCCCGCCAAGCCACGTTACCGCAACCTCTGCCTCCATGGGAGCTGCTTCGGCCCACTCCCCCTCGGTCGGCACCCCAGCTCTGACTCCGCCTTCCAGCGCTCAGTCATATACCTCCAACCGCTCTCCCATCTCCATGCACCACGCTCACCGCGTGTCGCCCCCTCATGAGAGTGGCTCGGGTATGTACCCCCGCTTGCCGTCGGCCACTGTCGCCGATAGCATGAATGCAGGCTACCCGACCACGTCAGGTGCTGCACCACCCTCAACTCTGAGCGGCGCGTATGACCACGACGACCGTCGCCGCTACACTGGCGGTACCTTGCAACGCGCCCGGCCGGCCGAGCGTGCTGTCACCGAGGACCGCATGGACACCTCACAGGATAGCAAGACTCCCGCTATTCACATCTCGGAGAGTCTGATTGACCCTGCTCTGTCGGGTACCTCTAATCCCGATCAGGAGGCTGTCAAGCGTACTGCGCAAGCGGCTACTGAAGTCGCCGAGCGGGATGTCAACGTTGCCTGGGTTGAAAAGGTCCGTCTACTTGAGAACCTGCGTCGCTTGGTTTCTGAATTGCTCGAGGCTGATAGCCTTACTACTGGATATGGAGTGCAGTCCTCTGCTTCTCCTACGCCAGGACTTGACGCTATGGAGGGAGTCGAGACTGCTAGTGCACGGGCCGCTTCTGAGCAGCCCAAGGAAGAGCCTGCCAAGTCTGCAAGTGAGGGAGTCTTCTATCCTACGTTACGTGCTGTGGACGAGGACGAGGATGGGGATTCGAAAATGCCTGAGTAAATTCTGCCTTGAGCTATAGCTTCACGCCGTGACGACATTTGTTTATTGATTTTCCGCTCTACACCCCCTTTTTTTCCTAGGTATTTTCAAAGATTTAATTTTTTTTCCAACAAGTCTTCTGTTTTAGCTTAAGTTTGTATGACTACATTGAACTGTTTATTTACGGAAATTGTTTGCATCTTAAGACTCTAGAACCTTGGTACATCTCGATGCTACTGTCCTTTTAGATCGACATGTCAAACCCAAGGCTAATCCATATCCGGGGAGTGACGCAAACGGGCAGATCTCATTTTGATCAAATCTGGGGATGTAGGGAGAGGTTAAATCAGTATTGTCATTGAGGTAGGTGTTATACATGGCTATGTACATGACTATGGACATCATAAGTATGAAGATAAAGAATTAGGATACACCTGTAGGATATCTACATAATAGAACAAGAACATATAGAAATCCAAATGCAGAGAGATGTGAAGTCCCACTCTCTGCACTCGGAAACATCCCAATCCCACGCTGAGCACGTGCTGGTATTGGTATTTCGGCCCTATCTCCGCCTATCGGTAACCTTTCCCTGTATACATACGCGGTTATGACCACAACTCCACCAACTGTTTACGGTCATCCCATCTTCATTCTCTTTTCCTATTTGTACGCTTTGTTTTCTCTTCTATATTTTCCTATATTCTCCCTCTCTTTCTCTGCTTTCTCTGCTTTCTCTGCTTTCTTCTATATTTGCTGGTTGTTGTGTTAACACGCTACGCGACAAGGCGGTCACCTCAAACAGACGCCATTGCGCGTGTCGATCGGCCTAGGGATTATCGATAATAACATCCAGCCACACAATATCAACCTTTCGATTGGGGGAGTTTTTTGACCAAAAAAAAGAGATCCAGCCTTCTTAGACTTGTTTACAGTCTAACGGCCTTTCTTTTCTTTTTTCCTTTTTCCTTTCCGTGGTGGCAAACCCATGCTCTGACGTTATTCGTTCTCTGGTTCTACCTCTGAACGGTCTTCCGATTCTGGGGGTGAAATTCCGAATCCTTGGAAGAGCTGACTTTCTCTTTGTATGTGTTTTTTTGCCTTTGCCTTCGGATTGCCATATTTCCCTCTCTGCCCCGCGCTTGTTTGTGGAGTACTTGGACTCGGACTTGATTGCCTACGCAACGGGAAAAAAAAATAATCATTTGCCAATCTGCCAACTTCGACTTTACAATATATCATACCGGAGAAGAACCCCAGATTTCTATAAGATATGCCTCTTACAAACCGCCGCCGCGCGCGGCGCAAGGAAATTCAACTGCAAGAAACGTCCGATGCAGAGGCTCCGGACTCATCGCCCAGCCGGCCATCCGCAAAGAAGCGCAAGGTGAGTTGAAACAAGTGGGCGTTTTGTCTGAGACCAAATATATCCCCGTGCAAACAGGAGCTAAGACCCGTTTTTTTCTGATCAGGTTGACCGCCGCGCCTCCCCTCCCCGAAACGTCAAACATGAGTCCGGCGACGAAGCCGAGGACTCGGCGGGCGAACACGAACCTGCTACCAATCAAGACCTGGTCGATCTAGTGATTTCATACTTGAATACTCCCCGCGAGGAATTGCGCGTCTCGCGCGACCACTCCAATACCAAGACCGAGAATACGCAGCGCATCCAGGCGTATGCTAAGATCGCCGGCCGCAACTGGACATATTACGTCAAAACCCTGCATGTCAATATCGGCCGCGAACCGGACCGCGAACAACGGGCTGTGGAGCAGTCCAGCCCCGTCACAATTGCGGCTCGTGCGCTACCAGACGTTCATGTTGACTTGGGCCCTAGCAAATTCGTATCGAGACTGCATGCCGAGATCTTCTACGATGGCGAGGAGACCCCTGCCTGGCATATTCGTGTCAATGGTCGGAACGGTGTGCGCTTGAATAATGGCATCATAAAGCGCGGCACCGATGCGATTCTCTCATGTGGCGACATCATCGAGGTGGCCAATACACAAATGATGTTTGTTACCCCCGGCGACGAAGCCAATATCCACCCTAGCTTTATCGAGCGCGCCCAGCGCATTGCTAGCGGACAGGAACCCGACCCGGCTTCGGTTTCCTGGGATGCTTCGCAGCATGCCCATCCTCAGCCATCGCAGAACGGCGAGGATGCGCCGCCATCTTCGTCTGGTGGGCCTTCGCTGGCGCCTGCTCCGAAGTTCCTCAAGCGCCAGGTGACGCCCCCGCCGCGGTCGCCTGATACCGCTGGCCAGCGCACGGCTAAACAGTCTCCGCTTTACAACCGAGGCATGATGATGGAGAGCACAGAGGAGATCGATTACAGCAAAGATTCCTCCAAGGATTTGAAGCCGCCGTACAGCTATGCAACGCTGATTGCCCAGGCTATTTTCTCAAGTGAGGAGGAGAAGCTCACGCTGAACAGTATCTACAATTGGATCATGGATAAATACGCTTTCTATCGACACTCCCAAAGCGGCTGGCAAAATTCGATCCGCCACAATCTCTCGCTGAACAAGGCGTTCCAGAAGGTGCCCCGCCGGACCGACGAGCCGGGCAAGGGTATGAAATGGCAGATCGCCGTAGAGTATCGGGAGGAGTACCGGAAGAAGCAAACACGCAAGGGTGGCACGCAGTCATCTGCGCCGTCCTCACCGGCGACAAAAGAGCCACCGTCATCCGCACGCGGGTCCCGCGTTACCAAAATCGACACCTCGTTCTCAGCAACAGCGAAAAAGTCACCCCCGGCTTCGTCCCCAGGTTTCAGCTCATTTCCCGTAGCTCCAGTGGAAGCATACACCCCAGAGCGAGGATCCCGTCTCGGTCGAGGCCTCGGCTCCGACCACCCACTGCGACACATGAATCCACGCGACTACGATGAACCCTCGCCGCTCCCATCGCGCTCGCACAACCACAACTCCAGCATCTCCATCCAGGTGCAAAACAGCAGCAACAACCTGACCCGCGCGTACGGCATGTCCGACAACGTAACCGGGTCCCCACCAGTCCTTTCCTCGTCTTACTACAACGAAGAACCCTCTTCAATGATCACCCCCGCCCCACAACGCCAACAACCCCGTCTCCCGCCCCCAAGCACAGCGCAAATCCCGTCCAAGTTCATGCCCATGAGCTCGCCCGCGCAGTTCTGGAAGTTTGCTGATATTGGGAGTACACCTGCCCGCCCACCACCGGACATGAGTCCCTTGAAGGGCGAGGTCGAGGACCGAATTATCGGCGGCTTCCCGAGTAGTTCGCCACCGCCGCCGAATCTCGTTAGTCCCAGCAAACCTGGGACGTCGAATGGGCTTGGCTCTGGTCGGACTTTGCCGCCACTTCAGTCGGATTCGGTGGATATGGGACCTAATGGGAAATCTCATGTGAGAAATGAGGAGGATGACGATGATAATGGATCGGGTTTTGATCTTGCTAGGTAAGTTTCCTTTGCTATGTTGACTTTTTACCCATCGGCATGCAGGAACTAATGCTATATCTAGGGGGTTCGAGCCTATTGGCTCATACCATCGACAACTAGGCAATGCTGCCCGTGCGGCTGCTACTTGATGTTGACTTCGATGATGTACAACATGTCCACTTTACAGACTGTGTCCATGTGTTTTACTACTTGTTTCATGTTTCATGTTTCCGCATTACGAATGGTGTTGGCAGCTTTGGTTATTTTTATACTTGTTTTTTGAACGTTTGCTCGATGACATTGTCATTGTTTTGGGAGCAGAGATTGGAGTTTGAGTATGAATGATTTGATTTCTCCTGGGGAGGGGGGGGGGTTTGTGGATGGCGTTAGTTTTGTCTTACTTTTTTGCGTTTCTAGATGGCCTTATACGTATGGGCTTCAAGTCAGGTGTATTATATTTCACAATATTTTTCAACTGCAAAGACATCGTACATTTAAAGTTAATCTATAGTTGATCAGATAAGATCCCTCATTCAATGTTCGGCCAAAAATTCTCCTCCAACCAAACAATTTGCCTCCACCACTCCAAACACCTTCCCCGCATAATCTCCAACTCCTCCGCCCCCTTAATCTGCCCCGCCATCTCATCAACAACATCTCCAATTCGATCAACAAACCCCTCAAACTCAACACTAGCCCAATTCTCAATGAACTTCTCCCTCAACGCTCCCCCATCCGCATCCTTCCTATAATCCCTCTCCCCATCCTCAGCCATACACCCCGCCGCAAACCTCCAAGACCGAAGATAACAAACCTCCGTAGCCCACAGCACAGCCAACCCCTCCAAAATAGAGACCCCGCTACTCCCAGCAGACATGAACATATCAATATAAGCCCGTGTCGTCCGGTTCGCACAGAAGAAAATAGTCCCACATGGCTCTTCACCACCCTGAGCACCAACTTTCCCTCCAACATCCCCACCAACAGCAGCAGATTCCACGCCCCGTCCGGACTGATTGAACTGAGGGCCAGGCGCACAGACTTCCCCACCAGAAGGCATCTGGCATTCTCCTTGACTGAGACAAAGTCCGTGGCCAGGCGCACTGCTTGTCTCGTCCGTCGACGGAAGACAACCACCGTTCCCGTTACCCAGCGGTGGCCCTTGGCCCTCGCCGCCCGCAATTCCCGGACAACTCCCAGAACCACTAGTGGATATACCAGCAGAGGTAGTAATATCCGATCCCAAGCCGCAAGAAGTAAGCGTGCAACCACCTTCTTCAGCAGAGATAGCTGTTAGATCTAGGTTGTAGTCATTTGCTGTTTTTTCAAAGAACGCGAGTTCAGTTCGGATGTTGACTAGGGCGTCGATGAGGACTGTTATTGCGTTGTGTTCTGGTGTTGGGATGTGTGGGCCTGGAGATGTTGGGTTTTGTGTTGGGAGACGGATTTTTGAGAGGAGGAGGCCTATGAAGCGGATGTAGGATTGGGCGTAGAGTCTGTCTTGGGAGAGCCATTGGCTTAATTGGGATTTTGGCAGGGTGCCGTGGCCAGCGGAGGCGAGGAAGGGGTGGGTTGTTGCGCGTTTGAGGGCATTGGGGGTTCTTGATAGCAGGAAGGCTGTTAGGGGGCCTTGGCTTGACATTTTTAGGGGGTTGGAGGTTGTTGTTTGTGGTTGCTGTTTGGTGGAGGGGGAGGAGATAGGAGATTGGGATTGTGGGATGGGGGCGATAGTGGGATGAACATGATATGTCGTCAGTGGGACATAACATCGGGAGTATATGCAGAGTTACTTTTCACAGTTGATTCTTACGTGTATACATACATGTATAATATTACATTGTTTAATGTTGGAACCAAAAAAATGATATCAAATCAGCGGAGATTTCATTCTGTTCAGACCATAAAAGGCTAAAACTAGCCATACATCCCCTGTTTTTAAGTATTTTCCACATTTTTGATCTCACGCATTCTGCTCAAATTGAAACAAATTCATGCCTCTGGGCCTATTCATCCTGAAAAAGGCATCCGACGAGAGGTATTCAAACGATTCTCAGACGTGACTTCCCGACTCCAGCTACTGCGTCACTCCCACTTCCGCGAATGGAGAATCGTTGCAGTTGGACATCTTAATGACTCCACACGGGGGCATCGTCGGTTTTAACATCGGTTTTTTCACACCGAGCAGCCATAGATTCAAAATCGGGTTTATCCTTGGGATTGATCGTGACCTCGGGATTATCCTTGGGCTCAACCTTAGGCTCCCCATCCTCGTATCCCCACGGCTTCTCCCCAGCTACTCTCAGCATCAGTCGCACAAGAGCGTGCAAAGTGAAGTACGCGTCATTTCCCCCATTGTGCAAGTCTGCACACAAGATATTCAGTATTCCCAGCAGTGCTCGAAGGCCCCGCTTCTGGCTCTCCCCAGTGTCAACACGGTATAGCTCTGCCACGTCGAGAGTCTCACGCACGACTGAAGAAGGTCCATCCAGGTTGTTAAAGACTTTGCTACCCGCTCTCTGGAGATGCGAGATATCACCATGGAGGTCGAGACCGACCAAGATCACAGTGCGCTTCTGGTTCTTGTATGAGGGGATCTTCCCATCCTTCAAGGGAACCATGTACGGAGGGTGGAATGCAGCGTCCACAACCTTCCCAATTTCAGCATCTGGAATCATCTCGCTTTCGCCGAATCGGAAATTACCAGGACATCCGGTTGTGAAAGTATCGTTGACCCAGTGTCGGTACTCCGTGACACGCAGGTGGCGGGATCGAACTTGTTTCATCCACATCTGTCCATAATCACCAGGAACCACACCTTCCAAATCCATCATATCCAGAGTCGAAATTCCAACCTCGGTCAGCCATCCGTAACGGTCCATCCACTCGAGATCAACGCTGATGAAGATGGGGGCATCTTGAAAGGCCCACTTGACAGGCTTCAAAACATCAATCGCGTCGATCTGACCATTGGCAAACGACGGCTGTGTAACATTCGGCCGCAAAGCAGGACGCAGACCAAAGTAGGCTTGCGTACGAGCTAGGGACTCGTGCAATTTTTTCATCTGGGCATCTCGGGCCGCCTGCTTGTTGCGATTTTTACTCTTGATTGTCGCGATCGACTGCCGGACTTTCTTCTCAAATTCTTCCAGAACATGGGGCTCGACCAGCTGTGCCCAGGGTCCCCACTTCTCCAAAGGCGAGGGAACACGACTCTCCAATCTTGCCTTCCGATCAGAGGTGCTGCTTTGGCCGAGGTACAGAGGCCGCGGCAGTTTCTCATCGTTGATTTCAATAACAAGGCCTTCCATGTTAACGCCCGTGAGAGTCAATTTGAGATCCAGAGCCGAATTGATTTCATCGAGTAGCGCTTGAGCTTGTAAGGTGGGAATCAGAAGAAACGGGGCTTGAGAAATTGTTTTTGGGAGAGGCAAGTAATACCTGGGTGAGGGTTAGCGTTGATATACTTTGCTAATTGATTCTAGATTTCACAAACAGGTCCCAGGTCCGATTCCAGAACTTATTACCCGCATAGAACTGCCCATTAACTCTCTTGAAGTTCGCTCCATAAAGATACTTGAAAGGGTAGTGGGCCATTGTCACCGCCGGAGTGAACGAGATTGGAACCTGAATCGCAGTGACCGGCTCCTCTTCAGAAATATCGCCGCTCTCATTGAGCAAGGCCGAGACATCAAGATGAATATTTGGAGTACGGCCGGGGGTGCGATCATCCTGGTCGATCTCGGTCAAATCGTCATCCGACTCAACTAGCTGTCCAACAACATGGGTACGGATGTACGACAAAGGAAATTGGCCACTCGCAGGATACTCCATACCATGTTCGGGCTCAAAGTCAACGGGAAGAGCATATCCACTTACGGCTTGCTTATCTTTGTTGGATTCGTCTACCCTGTCAACTCCATCCGGACCCCGGGCAGGCTGGGCAGGCTGAACGGGTTGGGCCTTGTTCAGGTTGGTGTTCAAATCTTTGAGACTTGGATCTCCTTCAAGGAGCATCTTCAGACGCTCACGAACATCCATTTTGAACGACGCAGATGAACGCTGTCAACAAAATCGAAGATGTGAGATGCAGAGAAAAGGGAAAAAGAAAAGTAAACAAACGCGCGGCGAGAAACGCACGGCGAGAAACACACGGCGGGCTGTTCGGATTGAAGTTCACAAATAGGAAATAGCGATTTTGGGAAGGAGCGAAGGAACCCGGGAAACAATGGAGTTTGCTTGTTCAGGGAGATCTCTTGCAGGTGGAAGTGGGTTTCTACATGGAAAGTACCTACAAGATAATTCATGATGGATTTTATAGTCGTATTACAGATGATTCTATAGGAACCAAGAGACAAATGCATCTGTCTGTTTCTTCTCGTTCTGCTATCTCATAAGCTGTTACACACAGTGGTATATGTACATCCATAGAGGCAGGTTGCTATCCGGTAATTGACAATGATCTCAATGTGAAATTACTTCACCTTTTTATCTGACTATCTGACAGAGGAATAGGCACATGATACTTGAGTTTGACTTGAAAAAGTCGAATGAAATTGAATTAAATCTTGAATAAAAAAGCCAAGGTGAGTATAGATGGATGTAGACCCATCGATATAGTAAGTCCAATATGTAACGAGCTACTCCGTGGGAAGGTTTGAGACAGAACCAAGTATTCGTCAAGCTCGAGATTGCCTCTTATTATGAGGCTTTCATATCTTAACTATTTGCAAGAGAACTTCAAATTTATATCTTGAAATTCAGCTAGTAACTAATAGGACTCGTTAGTTAACTAGGTATGACTTATATTCACGTGACTGGGAGCTCCCCAGATGGGACTGGAATAACTATCATCCGCTGTGTTTAGGACCTCGTGCAGCAAGGCGCCGAGCTACGTCTGTTATCGGACGCTGAGACCCCTCGATGTCCGCATTTATCATCGCAGAATCTCAGTGAACTTGGCATATCTTAACAACCATTGCATTTCAAGGCCCAGAGCCCCCGCAACCCATCAACATCCACCACCATTGTGCTAGGCATCAAACATGCCCATGACCGACGAGACAGACGACAGCGGAGGGGTTATCCTAGATGGCCCCTTCGACCCTGACGCGCAGGCTACTGTCACAGACTTTATCGACTACACCGAATACCTCCCCGCGGACTTAATTCGCTCCTTGACCCTCATCCGCGGCCTCGATGATCGATACCTCGACTCGGCGCAAGCGGTCCACCAGCTCACTCAGGTCTACGGTCAGCTCCCAGACCTTCCTTCAGATACCCGACCGAGCCCAATTGCGCTGCGCAAAGATATATCCTCTCAGATCGATCGTGCCATCAATGCGCGTGAATCGGCATATGCCGAGGCCTGTCGCCTCTACGACGTTGTAGATCGCCACTTCGACCGATTAGGCTGCATCCGTCAGAAACTCGAAGCACTGCCGAAACCTGCATCGGCGGAACCGTCGCCCCCACCTGAACCTACACCGAAGCGCGCGCGCGGAGGTAAGAAGACCAACAAGGATGCCACGACGCGTATCACCCTTCGGTTGGATAGCAATCGCAATCGGAGAGACAAAAATAGGAGGCGTATGCTAGGTGCTGATGGCGCTTTTGACCCAGACTCTCCACTTGCCAGTACTGAGCAATCGGACTTGGAGAGCGAACTCATTAAATCTGCCCCCAAACCCGCTCGACCCCCAAAGAAGGAGAAAGCACGTCGCTTGAGCTCGGGTATCGGACAGTCGACAGCCCAGGCCCTTGCGCAGTTGAAACCACCGCCAGCTGATGCAAAATTAGGCAGCGAGGACCTGCCATGGCTGCGATTGACGGAATGGGAGATGACCAGGCTCCGGAAGAAGATGAAAAAGAATGCTGTGTGGCAGCCAAGCGAAGTAATGATCCACCGTGAGCTGGCCCTGGCAAATCGCGGTTGGGAAGCATACCGTACAGCGAAGGCCCTGGCAGAAGAGACGGGTGAGGAGTTCATTGACTGTGATAATATTGAAGAAACCCGGCGCGGGGAGGCTGCCAAAGACCTGGAGGAGACGAAATTGAGCAATCGCGGAATGAAACTTAACGAAGCAAAGAAGTTGAAACGCGAACAATTGGCCCGTGAACAAGCATTGATGGAAGGCGAAGGTAGTGTTTTGTCCAGGCCTTTGTCAACCCCAGCCCAAGCAGCCCCACCCGCGAATCGAGCATCACGGAAGAGGAAACGGGAAGAGGTTATCCTCGGAGCGACAGAACTTGTGGCTCCCGAGCCCCCCAAACCTGCACCAGTTGCTGCTCCGGTCGTACCGTCCACCCCTGTCCCTGCGCCCTCTACCAGGGCTGGCCCGTCTCGGCGCAGATCCAGCCGAGGAGCCATTCCAGCCGCAGAAACCAACAACGACCTCATTGTCCCAATCAAAATTAACATGTCCCCCGCAGCCGAGGCCAAACCTTCCCCTCCTCCCCCTCAGCCCTACAAGCTCCGGACAATCTAACCTACCCCTTGTCAAACCTGTCACTACTCCCACACCACCCGTCACTCGGCCATCTTCACGGCGCTCTGCGGCCGCTGCCTCAATTGAAGGGGCGACCCTCAATACCATCCCGACCGCAATAGCAGCAAGTGGACGCGATCGCCGCATAAAAAGCGCAACACCTGCACACAAAACACCCATCCGCGAGTCGTCAAATGCGCCAAGCGTTACCGCCCCGGTCCGCCGACGCAAGCGCCCAGCACCAGGCCCCATTTCCACTGGCCAAGATGGCGGCGCAGCAGTAAGCTACGGGCGTCGCAAAGCGAAGCCTGGAAAGAAGCGTCTCAGCATCCGCGACTCCCAGGATGTCCGTGTAGACGAAGACGGCGTCCTAGAGCAGATCGACGCCAATGAGCCCCGATACTGTCTCTGTGGAGATGTTAGTTTTGGAACAATGATCTGCTGCGAGAATCAGGATGTAAGTTATCCATATTATGACACGTTCCAGCAGAATACTAATATTCTACTTTGCAGTGTGACCGTGAATGGTTCCATCTTAACTGCGTGGGTCTGACTGAAGTCCCCTCTCGCACGGCCAAGTGGTATTGTCCCCAATGCCGTGTAAAGCTACATAAGGGGGAGGATGGGATCATCAAGGGGAGCTCGCGACGTTAATTGGATTTGAATGATGTTTCTTGCATGATACCACCAAATGCGTTGCTATTTTGTTTTTCCATTCGTGTACCACTCACTACCATATAGCTTTCTGGGTTTCCACCCTTTTTCTATCTATCAAATCATCCCATGTTTATCAACCTTGGAAGCATTGTGATATTTTAAACTCCCGGATGGCCCCAGGGCCAACCCAACCGTAGTTGTCGGCCTGATTAATGTCACTATTGCAATCCCATCGCAGTGGTGACGAGGAAAAGGAACAGAAAGAGATGCTCATGTGTGGTATTTGGGATGCCTGGGGCCGCGCTATTGTCCCTAATAGTCTTGAAGATCGAGCAGATCATTCTAAGTGGAAACGCCAGCCCTGGAATCCACTTGCCTGCCTATGAAATTATCTCGCTCAAGTTCCTTTCAAATATACCCCTTCACTACGCTCCTCCGAAGTCTCTTCCATAGCAGCTAGCTCAGCATACCCCTTATCCAACCGTGTTGGTTTCGAATACCGACTGGTATCCGGCAACTCTTGATATGTATCAGATCCAGGCTGCGGATGATAAAAGTCCGCCGGCAATTCCGCAGCAAAGCTTTTACCGTGGTCCTGTCCATATTGCACCGGAGAGCCATACCCAGGAGCCATCGATCCCAACTGCACCGACTCCGTCGGCGATCTCGGCGCCCAAGAAGACGACGACATAGACATTTGATCCGATCTCCGCGACGCAACCGACGCTCCCCTCATAATTCTGCTCGATCGATCGGCCGGATTATACGTCGTCAATTTCCCATCTTCCATCATACCCTGCAAAACACCCGCATCCAGAAGCTCGGCTTTCTTAATCAAACGATCTACCAGCACCTTCGAAGCAGCCTTTAACTGAGTCTTGACGAAAGAAATTAGCGTCCGGTTGCATTCGATCTCGATATCCTCGCGCAGATAGAGCCCGGTCTGTGGGGCGCTGGCTTCGCGCTCCTCGCGCGGTTCTGATTTGTCGCGCTCGTCGCCTGCAATGCGCCATTTGCTTTTGAGGTCGATTCCCATCGGTGCGTACATGTGCGTTTCTAGTCCCCATTCGACGTTGTGGAAACAGCCTTTGAAACTGATCTTGCCGGAGCCCATCTTGCCTAGACCTGGGAGGTATTGTACTCGTTCGGTAATCTCATACCATGTTGAGTAGTACTCGTCGGCGACGGCATCGCGTGGAGCCTTAACTGGCTGATGTGAGATGACGAGTGGGTTTAGTGTGATTATTTCGCTGTGGCTGTGTAGGATGTCGAGGGCTAGCTGGCGAGGTACGGATGAGGGGATGGGTGTGATATTGATATAAACCTCTTTTCGGCGCATCATTCTGAATGATTTAGTTTGATGGATATAACTAGCGGGGCGGAGGGGGATGATAAATTCAAAAGCGCAAGGCTGGATTGAAGTTGGGCTCGTTTTCAGCTGCTTACTACTTCAAAGTTGCGGCGTTGCTGGCTATCAGGGCTAGAGCTTTCACATGACGAGGGTTGGGGGCCATAATCTATATACGAGGGACATTTTGGAAACAATACACTTCTGATTGGTATAACATAAATTCATTTACATCGTCTTTACTGCAGCTCCCACTTGTCGCCTTCGGAGACAATCTCCACAGGCCGTCTCTCATCCAGTGACTTGCGTCCTGCATCGAGGATTGCTGTTGTGGCGATCGTATTGCGCAGAGTGGGCAGCGGGCGGGCATCCAATTGATCGAGGGTTACACGGCCCTCGTTGACAGCTGTGACAGCATCTATGAACTTCTCGAAGCTGATGTAGCCGTATCCAGTCTGTCCACTGAAGTTTCCTTCTTCATCGGGAGCGTAGCGCATATAGAATCTAGTATATTGCAGTCAGTATGGAGCCATGGTACAACAATATCCTCGATAGGGCACTTACGGGTTGAAATGCACTAGACCCTGCTCGTCACCGGTCACTTCATAGCCACGCTTGGCCTGGTTAACGCGGATCTCGCCATTGGCGGCCATATCTGTTCCAATGTGTTAGAAGAGGTGTGTCTATAACTGCTGGATAATCGAATAACATACAGTGGAAGTACTGGTTGGAGTGAACACCCGCATTTTGAGGTGCCGTCCAGCTAGCAGTATAGACACCAGTGGCAATCTTCGCGGGGTTATCACGGCGGCGCCACTCCACCAGGAGTGTAATGGTGTCCTCAGTCTCGGGGACACATCCAAGCGCAGCAGCAGTACCCTGAGAAGCAGTTGCTGTGACCCGCACAGGCTTGTAATCCGGTACCATGCTCTCGCAGATATCAATGTGGTGAGAGTTGAGGTAGTAAGAAATATCGGAATCACGACCAGCCCAGGCCTTGAAGGTCTCGAGCTGGCTCTTAGGCTGGCTCATGTAACTATAAAAGTAGTTGAAGTCACCAAGGGTCTTCGCCTTGGCCCGCGCATCAGAGTATGCAGGGTCAAAGCGCTTGTGGTGCTCAATGAAGACGAATACGCCGTGCTTGCGCGCGGCTTCAACCAGGGCTAGGTGGTCTCCTAGCCGCTGGGTGGCTGGCTTAGTGATGAGCACGTGAATGCCGCGCTCAATTGCATACAGTGCAATGGGATAGTGGGTGGAATCGGGAGTGAAGATGGTGATGGCGGATCCTTTGGGGAGGGCATCGATGGCGGTCTTGTATGCGTCGGGGTCGGTCTGGTCGTCCGCGGGGAACGAGGTGAATGAAGTATCGAGGTTGTTGTAGACTTGAGAGATGTTACGGTGCAAGTGGTCACCTGTTCTAGTGATTAGCTTCCTGTTTTGCTTGCTTGTTCTTTCGCCCAACTTACGGATACCGGGGAACTTCTTGCCCGACACACCCACCATGCTCAGGTCGCTCACCTTGCCTCGCCGGCGCAGGTCAAATAGACTGAGGCCTACTACACCGACCTTCTTATCTGAGCCAGATGCACTACCACCGACGAAGCCGGTGGTGTATTCACCAGTGCCAACCTGTGAGTTAGTTAGCTTGGGATCTCTTGCGGGGAATCATTATGCATACCATCAAAACGCTAGGAGGAGCCATGATGTCTGTGAATTCCGAGATTTTGATTGAATTCCGGGGGATTTCTGGGGATTCCTGGGGAGAAAGGGAAATTTAAGATAATCCACAGAGAAAAAAAGAAAGCCGGGTTGTTGAATTGCTGGATATAATTCTTCCGGCGTTTGAAACGCCAACTCAATAGCCGTATCTTATCGGGTCATGGGTTTCCAAGGTTGCCATTTGTTTTCTTTTCCACCTCATTCTTCCTTTCGAGATAGATATATATATATACACTAACTATTGATACTTCTCGTCTCAATTGCCTCTTGAAATGCCAGACTCCCTTCTCAAATGGCCGGCTGAATTGCGCGTTTACCCGTCTTTTACCCCTCATGTCTCCATGTCTCCCCCACATTCTATGTGCTTTGGGCTGATTGGTGGAATATAATTCTCCGCCATACAAAGTGCCTCGGACCATTCGCCGACGTGGGGGAGAAGTCCATAAGCCAAGTGACGATGAGGTTTTAATTATATACCTCTCAAATTCCAAGTAGGTTATTCAGTAAAAAAATCAGTCAACATCAAACTCACAGAAACAGAATCATGTCTTTCACTCCACTCCGCCCTGGCGTTTATGCGCCGACAATGACCTTCTTCGATGCCGAGACCGAAGAGCTCGACATCGCTTCCATTCGCCGCCACGCTGTGCGTCTGGCAAAAGCCGGTCTTGTCGGTCTGGTTACCATGGGCTCAAACGGCGAGGCCGTGCATCTCAGCCGCGAAGAGCGCATGACCGTCACCCGGGAAACCCGTTCTGCTCTCGATGAAGCTGGCTTCTCCAACGTTCCTGTCATTGCTGGTGCCAGCGAGAACAGTATCCGCGGAACCATCGATCTGTGCAAGGAGGTCGCAGCTTCTGGGGGCGAGTACGTTCTGATCGTGCCCCCCAGCTACTACCGCGCCGCAGTCGGCAACGATGAAACTTTATACGAATACTTCACAGCCGTTGCCGACGGCTCCCCCGTTCCTATTATCCTTTACAACTACCCCGGTGCCGTCGCTGGCATTGACATGGACTCTGACCTCATCATCCGTATCTCCGAACACCCTAACATCGTCGGCACTAAGTTCACTTGTGCCAATACCGGCAAGCTGACTCGTGTCGCTACCGCTCTCGGCGCCATCACCCCCTCCTCCCCCTTGGCTCCGGCCGAGCGTACCGCAACAGTCTCCAAGCCCAACGCCAAGCACCCATACGTCGCTTTCGGCGGTATTGCCGACTTCAGTCTGCAGACCCTCATCTCCGGTGGCTCTGCTATTCTTGCCGGTGGCGCGAACGTCCTTCCCCGTCTGTGTGTTCGCATTTTCACTCTCTGGTCCGAGGGCCGTCTCACAGAGGCCATCGAGGCCCAGCAGCAACTCAGTGCTGCCGACTGGGTTCTCACAAAGGCCTCCATTCCTGGCACTAAGGGTGCTATCCAGTCATACTACGGTTACGGCGGGTTCCCCCGCCGACCTCTCAGCCGTCTTACTGATGAGCAGTACCAGACTGTTGCTGATAAGATCAAGACTGCTATGGATGTGGAATTGAGCTTGCCCGATGTGGCATAATGGCTTGGAAATATGGCAAAAAGCTACATCTAAAGTCTAGTAATATAATTCCAATGCATATATCAAGTTTCATGACCTCGCTTTTTGTTGCAGCTTATCTTTTAGCACCTCGTAATCCCTTAGACTAGTGTCATGGGACTTCTTGAATGGCTCTGTCTAGGGTAGACGGGTGTTATGTGTGATAAGGCCAGAGGCCAACATGACCTAAGGCGTCATACAGCGTAACAGCTGCATCATTCAAGTTCCTTTGGAACCCTCTTTCCCAAACTGGCATAGTTCTATAAAATATACTTTATTCCTAATTTCACGCCGGAGTATGTCCACTGAGAACTGAAACAGCCCAAGGAAATGGATGGGCTTCTAGTTAGGGCTTAGTATGTTAATTCAACCTTTCAAGCCTTACATAGCATGATCACCTCTCAAGGAGTTATTCTTCTCAGCCACCTAAATATGATAACTATAGACTTGAAACTAACATAGTTGATACTGCACAAAGCTGGCATATCAGCCTCAGTGGCATAGCGAAACTGGTACATCATGCCGACATAAGCTATACACGGGTGTGTACCGAGAGGACAATTTCCATGGGCTCGGAAATGTCATATACGGCGATAGGAACTGTAGTTAACGGGTACAATGGTGCAAGGCGTCAAGTTCTGGAATTTGAAAGATCTGAATAGACAAACTTTCGAGCGATATTCACTTTCGAACCTAAGTACTACTTCGTTTCACGATAACCATGGCCACGACCCTGTAGTAGATATCTCTCTCTCTCTCTCTCTCAAAACACAACCATCGATGAACTTCTGGGGGAGGCTAGCCAGTCGTGAATCCGCATTGCTTTCGAGCAAAATCAGACCCGCTTTTTCAAGGTACTTTGCCCTAAATATCACCCATAGCCCCTGGTCTAAACCTATAGAAGTCTAGTAGGCTCTTGGATTTGGTATGCCATCAGGCAGCAGACAGTGCGTAACTGTGACGACGGGTGCGGTTTTTACCATGAATATAAGAAATTCAATTAGTAAGGGTCTTGATTAGGCCTTGACAAGTACTTATAGACCATGATCGTAGTGTTCGACCAGAAATGCTGTGCCCGTGTACTGTACGGTTACTTTGATGGTAGGTTTCAAGTTCAATTCACTCCGGTGTTAGATTTTATAGAATTTATCCAAGTTCGGTTGTCAACCTTGAACGGTTATATGGACCCGATTGACGAGGAGAAATACTACGACGTGATGCACTCGCTGCTTCGTTGGGCGTGGCCTTTTGACCATCATTTCACCACTCAGGTTTAAGATCACAACAACTATGTCTATATGTGGAACCTTCGTTTAACTCTACCGCCCCAATATAGCTTTGAATGGCTCATTGATATGACGAGATTTATACTTGCTTGCCCTTGACAATAAATTCGATCTGTAGCAGTAATGATGATGCGCGCCAATTTCGAGTACACGCCTATATGGTCTCTGAGATAGCAGGAAGTGGGGGCAAAAGAGACAAATCCTAGGTTCGGTATCGTCAACATTCATCCATTCTTGATTCTCGGTCCGGCTGGCCCAAAGAGTATTAGGTGTTATTAAATACCAACGGACTACTCGAAACTATTGTACAAGGCATCAAATCCCCCCACATGGCGCGTGCTGTTGTGGATGTTCGTGACGTCGTCCATGTCCAGTTATTACAGGCAAACATCGTTGAAGGGAGCTGTCACACTTTCCAGTATCCCAAGGGTGTGGGAATTTCTGTTTTCAACCGTAGTTGCTACTTCTCTTAAAATACCCAGACACCCATGTAAAGCCCAAGCCCTAAGCCAAAGCCCTATATCATCCCACTTCTTATCGTTGATAAGAGGTCCAGGATATTAATTTGCCCTCGCAAGCTCATAGGTGGAAAAACTACTAAATCGGAGTTGATACGAGAACCCGTCCACTAGACGGGCCCTGACGTTATCAACGTAGCATGGATGTTATTAGAATCCTACCCCACCAAATAGAACAAATCACCCCACGCTCCCATACTCTTTTCATCGTATTCGCCTTTCGGTCGATAATCGAATTCCGAATCTACACTCTGATTCCCCTCGGTTGTCAGTTTTCCCGGTGAAGCGGGTCCACGGGACGATGTCCGACGGGGGGAAGCGGCTGTGAACGGTAACAGTACGTGCCCAGAGTGCCATGGATTTGAAACTATATCCCGCGAAGGAAGAATCAGGGAATGTTTTATCCCCGCTCGTAAGGGTCTAAATTTTAGTAGCGTTGATATACCCCCTCCATCCCCGCTTGTGTCCTGGTTTCTACTTTTCTTTTCTTACTCTTTTTGGTTCTCTCGTGTATACTTCTTTGCTGTATCTGAGAGAATACATAGTTGAAAGTCTTAAAGACCAATCACTCATTAGCACAATGCCTTACCCCGAAGAAGCCGAGGGCTTCCAGGTCGATGGACCTAACAGCTTCACCCAGTTCCACAAGCGTCACGTATGTGCTCTTTTCTGTGTGCCGATTAGAATATGCGCTTACCTAGATTGATTGAAATAGTTCAAGCTGAAGCCTTTTGGCGACTATGGTGAGTTAGCCTGTGCCACTGTGTTTCTTCCCGATTCTAACCGAGTATAGATGTCGACGTTAAGATTGAGGCCTGTGGCATTTGCGGCAGTGATGTCCACACTATCAGCGGTATGGTGATTCCGTTGAAATACCAAGCAGAAACACCGGCTAATATATTCCTATAGGAGGATGGGGTGATCAAAAGTTCCCTCTGTGCGTGGGTCACGGTACGTATTTACAAGGAGAACAAAAAAAAAAGCTATTGTCCCATGCTAATGGCCATTCTAGAGATCGTCGGTCGGGCAATCCGTGTCGGACCCAAGGTCACTCTGATTAAGGAAGGAGAGCGTGTTGGAGTCGGCGCGCAGTCCTACTCCTGCGGCAAGTGCAAGCAGTGCCGCAACGACAACGAGACATACTGCCAGGTTGAGCCTATGGACACCTACGGCTCAAAGTGGGCCGACAGTGGCATCGTTAGCCAGGGTGGATACTCATCTCACGTGCGGACACACGAGCACTGGGTGTTCCCCATCCCGGATGCACTCGAGACTAACGCGGTTGCCCCGATGCTGTGCGCCGGTCTGACTGCTTACTCTCCCTTGGTGCGCAATGGTGCTGGTCCTGGCAAGAAGGTTGGAATTGTTGGACTGGGTGGCATTGGTCACTTTGGAATCATGTTTGCCAAGGCGCTGGGTGCGGAAACGTGGGCTATTTCGCGTTCTCGCGCTAAGGAGGCGGATGCTCTCAAGCTCGGTGCTGATGGTTACATTGCTACTGCTGAGGAGGGATGGGAGAAGGATCATCTGTGCTCATTTGATTTGATTATCAACTGTGCTAACTCCTCCGAGGGTTTCGATCTTGCGCGCTATCTGTCCATGATGGATGTTCATGGACGCTGGATTAGTGTTGGTCTTCCTGAGGAGGAGGGTCAGGTCATTAAGGCCCAGAACCTTATCTCTAATGGTGTTCTCATCGGTGCTAGCCACCTGGGTAGCCGTCGGGAGATGCTTGATATGTTGCAGCTGGCTGCCGATCAGGGTCTTAAGGGTTGGGTGGAGGAGATCCCCATCTCGGAGGAGGGACTTAAGGAGGCCATGCTGCGCATGAAGAAGGGTGATGTTCACTACCGGTTCACCCTGACCGGATATGAGAAGATCTTCGGATGAAGAGATGTCATCAGTATTGAGAATTAGTATATAGTCGGGGTCAACAAAACCAAGGGGGTAGAAGGCTGGGAAGGGGGGTTAGGAGTGTTTATTCATATCGAGGAAGTTTTCTGAAGAAATTAAAGAAATTAAAAAATATTATTTTTATTTCCAATACTAGTATTGATCGCTCCCATGTGCCACATTCCCCGAAGCGAATCCGGCTGCAAGAAGTATACAAAGCGGTCGAACACCCAATTCAGATTGGACTGCATTTAGGTATGTTTCCAATATTAGCATCAGCCTTAAAAAAAAAAAAGAAAGCCTATCATTATCATTGTCTCAATAAGGAAAGAACTTAACAGCGTAATTGCCACCGGACGAAGGAGTAGATGGTACTTTGGTCCGCAATAGATTATTGTGACGATCCAAGTCACAGTTACTCCGCACTTCCGGTTCCCCCAGGATTTGCCCCCGATCCTTAAAATTCTGAACCATGCAGGGGTGAGTACTCTAAAAGTAATGGGTACATGATTTTTATAGTAGATTACTACAATGATGCTAGTATCAGTGACTTCTCGGTAACTTGAAAATCGAACCAATCACTCCTCCCAAATTCACCGCCCGATAACTCAGATCCGTTCTGCTTTCTGGAATTCTTCCGCCCTTTTATCTTCTCCTTGCGCCTTCGTTTTTTTTTTTTTTTTGTTATTCTCTCTCTAAAGTTCATTCATTAATTCTTCTTCTCTTTTTTTTTTATTCCCTTGGGTCCTTGGAGTTCGCGAACGGTTGATATATACACTTTGTTAGATTTATCTTACAGAGCCCCCAAGATCAAAACGTGAGATCGGTCGAACGATAAATAGAACGGAGTCACAAAAAGCCTTGCCTTTCTTTGTTTTAGCAACCGCCAGCACATACCGGCAATCACATTCATCCAATTGTTGTTGAATTTGCCCTCGACACATCAACAACCTCGGTCATGTCGCCACGAGAGACCAACGCCACCTCCACCAGGCGACGCTCCTCGTTGTCGTTTCGTTCACGCCCACGCACTGCTGGTCATGCAGCCCCGATGTCCAAAGAGCTTGCTTTGGATACATGGGAGGAGCCATACGTGATGGAAATATGCCAGGGCGACCACGCACCGGTCGTGGAAGAGATCGACCCGTTCCCGAATGCGGCGCCGCGGCGCCGTGGTGCCAAAAGCTTTTCGAGTTTAAAGCATCCCGTGGATGGTTTGGTTGCTCTTGGCCGCCGCCTGTCCGTCAGTCTTCGCAACAAGCCTTCCAAGCAAACACTCCCTGTCACCGAGGACATCAAATTCCTTGGTGAAGATGAAGACTGTCACTATAACCCTATTTCGAGCCATAAACGCATGGCATCCGGTAGCTGGGATGCACGGTCAACTAAAACCCATTGGCACCAGGGATACAGCCAGCAGACTTACAGTGTCAATCGGCGCCCTTCTTTGAATAGTGTGTCTGCCCTACAGAGTTTCTATGCCCCCACCGGCCGTGGGCGACAGGCACCTCCAGTTCTGCCGAATCACCTGTCCGGGGGTGCGGCGCGTGCCGCAGCTGCAGCGCAGAATGAGCAAAGGGAGGCTGCACGGGTAGCTAAGGCGGAACTGGAGAACAAAATGCTCGATATGAGGGTTCCGCAGGACTCGGAGAGCGGTATTTGTATCGACCTGCGCGATCGATCGGATGTGTCAGACGCCGATTTGCTGGGCGTCATGCGACTCGGTAAGGACGAACTCCGTGATGGGCAGCACGTGTGTTTTGCTAATCTCTTTCTTTTTTCTTAGATCCCGTGGCTATGCTTCCGGCTGAGATTACGTCACACATTCTTTCATATTTAGATCCTGATTCCCTCATGAACGCGGAGCTCGTGTCTCGCACTTGGTATGGTGCGTCCTCTTCTCATGTTTGGAGGCACGTATTCCGCAATTCATATGGCCGACGGCCAGCAAGCGAGACGACCTCCAAGGTGAAACTGTCATCTGGCTTAGGCAAGTCAATCCCAAATCAGGACTGGAAGAAGAAGTTCCTTGTTCGGCGCGCTCTCGATCAGCGCTGGACGGATGGCAAGGCTGCAGCCATTTATCTTCAAGGTCACGAGGACAGCGTCTATTGTTCTCAATTCGACGAGTAAGTTACCACTGAGCTGTTGGTACCGTGCACTGCTAACAAGTTTGTAGGAACAAAATCATTACTGGCTCCCGTGATCGAACTGTTCGTGTGTGGGACGCACACTATCCGTGGTCATGCAAGAAGATTATTGGGCCACCTGCAGCCCGGACTTTCCGCCGTGGTCCAGTGAACAGTCCAACTTCCCTGGCTACGGGGAGCTCTCCCTTCGTGACTATCACCCCGCCGTGGCCCACCCCGGATGAGACAGCGGAAATTACCGCACCATTGGAGGAAGAATCGATATATCACAGTGCATCAATCCTGTGCCTGCAGTTTGACGAGGAGATCATGGTCACGGGCTCTTCAGACTTCACCTGTATCGTGTATGACATTAAGGACGACTACCGACCGATTCGTCGTCTTTCCGGCCACCATGCCGGTGTGCTCGATGTGTGCTTTGATGACCGATATATTGTCTCATGCTCCAAGGATACCACCATCTGTGTGTGGGACCGAAACACCGGTGAGCTTTTGAGACAGCTCAACGGCCACCAAGGGCCAGTGAATGCCGTACAGCTACGCGGTGACCTTATAGTATCAGCCAGCGGCGACGGTGTGGCCAAGATGTGGAACGTGATCTCAGGCCAATGTGTCAAGGAGTTCACCAGCAAGGACCGTGGCCTTGCGTGTGTCGAATTCAGTGACGATGGCCGGACCATCCTCACTGGCGGCAACGACCGCATAATTTATCAATTCGATGCCAACACGGGCGAGCTCGTCAACGAGCTCCATGGACATTCGGGCCTCATCCGATCTCTGCATCTCGACAGCGCAAACAAGCGCATCGTCAGCGGTAGCTATGACATGAGCGTCAAGGTGTTCGATCGTGATACGGGTGATCTGTCCATCAACTTCCCCGGCTGGACCACAAGCTGGATGTTGAGTGTGCAGTCCGATTATAGACGCATTGTTGCGACGAGCCAGGATTCCCGGGCTGTTATTATTGACTTTGGATATGGTCTAGACGGGATCGACCTGTTAGAGGAGTGATGTATTTGCATTTATCTATATATAGCTTGTTCTTCTCAGCATTGCTACTTTCTCCTTGTGGATTTGTTTGGTCATTATTATTACATACATGTATATTGCTAGGATTGGGAGTTGGATATGAGGTTCCTCGTCATGGTACAAATTGGACCAGGCCCTGCAATATGGCAGAATAGATTCTTGCTCTTCTTTGTTATTCTTACTTGCATAGCATCAGTGCACAATTATATACCTAGCATACATATATATATATATATATATTCTTATATCTTGTACCTTGTATCGCGATAATAACCTCAATTTCCAATGTCTTGTGTGCGTTTGGTCGTCGCCTGAGGCGACAAGGCACTACAAGATATAGATCGACCATTTCTGCTGGTCAAATATGGCGGCGGAAAAGGCGGTAGCAGCCGCGGTCAAGTGTTGAGTAGTAATGCATGAGCTAACAACTTAATATCCTAAGTGATAGCATGACGAGAGACTTGATATATGAGATTTGATCTGTTACGGTGGAACTGTACCTCACTTGACGATGTAATAGTTTCATGCACCGAGATAATATCTCAACCTACGATGTGATACCTCATGTAGAGCCCGACACCTCAGGCGTAAAGTCATTGATTAACTAATCGATCTGTGATTCGCCAGAAAAGGTGGGCTAGCGCCAGTGTGATCCGTGGGATTTAGCATCAAAACAATCCCTCTGCTGTTTCCTATCAACCACAAAGCAGAGACTACAAGAAGTCCTGGACTTGCGGTGTAATATCTTCATTAAGCTCATTTTCCGCTTAGCGCTCATCTCAGTCTCATTTCCCGCTTTAGCGTTTCCATTGATATCTACTCTACCCCACCATCATGGGTGAATCCAGGTTCGGCTTTTCTCCTATTCCCCGCCCTCTCGCGACCAATATGGGCTTACTGACGCTGATCAATTTATGTTTTGTTAGACAGGAATTGCTGGCATGGCTTAATAACCTGCTGCAGCTGAATCTCACCAAGATTGAGCAGTGTGGAACCGGGTATGGTTGATCAATCTTCTCTCCAACTTCAAAGGGCCCGCGGGGCGATCTTTTTTTTTGTATAGATCAAGATGTGCTAACCTCTTATCTTGTCTATAGTGCTGCCCTCTGCCAGATCTTCGATTCGATTTTCAGTATGTACTCACCACGACTTGCGCAACAATTGAGAGAGACGGTCCCGTAGTGGTGGAACAAATACTGACTGGTTAATTTTTTTGTTCAGTGGATGTTCCTATGTCCCGGGTCAAGTTCAACGTCAACACTGAATATGCTTACCTTCAGAACTTCAAAGTTCTTCAGAGTATGTGAAGGCGGATTCCAAACCGGCCAACGATTCCCTTTTAACATGTTCAATCACCCAGATGTCTTCGCCCGTCACCAGGTCAACAAACCTATCCCCGTCCAATCCCTTACAAAGTGCCGCATGCAGGACAACCTTGAGTTCCTCCAATGGGTTAAGAAATACTGGGACCAGCACTACCCCGGTGGTGAATACGATTCCGTCGGTCGACGCAAGGCGTCCGGCGCCCCTGCTTCCGTCGGTGGCGCCCCCGCTTCACGCGCCCCATCTGCCAGCAGCGCACGCCGTGGAGTGACCCCAACAACTGGCGGCGTCCGTCCCCGCGTTGCCGTCGGCGCGGCCAGTGGAGCAGCGGTGGCTGCCCTACAACAGGAGGTCTCGACACAGAAGGAAGCTATCGCAGGGTTGGAGAAGGAGCGTGACTTCTACTTTGCCAAGTTGCGCGATATTGAGCTGCTGCTCCAGAGCGCCATTGAAGCCGACCCCGAGCTCGAAAAGGAGGAAGATACGCTTGTTAAGCACATCCAGGGCATTCTATACTCGACCGAGGTGCGTTCCCTAGACCTATTTCGCTGAGGATTCCCCCAACTGACGCTTATGCGCTCCCCACAGGACGGCTTTGAGATTCCCGCTGAAGGAGAGGAGGGTGCGGCCGACGAGCTCGAGACTTTTTAGGTGAAATGAGTTCTGGGAGAGGAGGAAAGACCCGTTACTAATACCCCCGCGTCTTCTATTCTCTTTGCATTGTCAAATAAGACGAGCCGAGCACGTAGATATGGAGTCACAAATGCATACCTATTTTTCCAGAGTGGTCTGATACTTAGGCTTAAAATAGGTTTTTTATGGAGAATGGATCGGCACATGATTCTCCTTTAGTACAACGTACGATGGGATTAGGTGGACACATTATTTGAGAAATATGAAAATATTTGAACTCATGAGAGTCGAAAACATAATATCTTTCAATTCTTTATGTATCTGCATGTAGCCCTTGCCTACGTAAAGTCCATTTAACGCTAAACTGGTGATAATTAAACCTGCATGGTGGACTAATCCCAAAGTAGATTAGTATCCTTGGCTAGAACCTCATCTGGGCCCTGTCACTTGCTATTCGTTGCGGTACCTGGCGGTACCTGCGTTGAGAGAACTGGCTTTTGTTTTGGTTTTTTTGTTCTCTTCTTGACATCGAAAATTCAAGAAACTTCTTTCTAAATTCAAAGGAGAAAAAAAGAAAGAATCTGCCGGCCCCCGAGCCTAGTTCGTCAACACGGGTCGCCTAGACTAGACCTCGATAGGGGATTGCTGGGTCCGGTCTGGGTCTTTCCATCATTTTCCCGTTTCGCTTCTCTTTCGTGTGTCTCGCTTTCTGCTTTCTATTTTGATTTCTATTTTAGTCAATTTTTTGCGTCTTGCTTTGCATTTTGTCTTCCCCTCTTGACACTCAAAATTGTGCCGAGAGTGTGACCATACGACCCTGAAGCTGTCAATCCCGACCTGCTTACTCTCTCGACATATTAAACACTCGATATTTCTTTTGGATCCAGATATCCAAAGAACACAATGGATTAGGAAGTGAGACTGGCCTCTCTTTTTTTTTTTATTCCGCTCTTTTTTTTTGTCACTCTTTTACTCCAGGTATGTGTGTATCAATTCGAGTCCGTGGAGCCATCTGTTTGCTTACACTTGGGGGCTTCTCCAATTGAATTCATACTAACTCTGCTCAGTCGTTGGTACGATTGTCATTCCCTCCGCGTAACTGTGCGCCGTATACAATATCCTTGGAAAGCTATTTATGCTACGCTTTTGCGAACATCCATTCTTTCATATTGTCGACCGGGTCATTCCTTTCTCAGTCCGATCTATCAATCTTTCCACTCCAACTGTGCTCATGCTAGAGCGTGTTTTCCTTTCGTTTACATTCACGTCTACGTTTGCCGACTTTAACCTTATCAGTCCCATCCTTCGCTAAGCTCAACCTCTGTGAGGATCAACGATACATCTTTTTTTCTGCTACTTTGTCTTGACATCCCATTGCATGTGATCGCCAGACGTACACGTGTATGGAAAAATTGTCAACATGGCTCATGGTCATCACCGTCACTCGCGCATCGACAAGCTAATCAGCGCCAGGCGCCGCGCGGCCGTTGATGAAGATGCGGGCTCTGATTTACTTGAGGATGATCCATTTCAACATCCCATCCTCCCCGCTGTTATACTTCCGGATGAAAGTTGTGACTCGAGAAACTCGTTGTGTCTTGAGCATGCCGTGAATGAATCTGATCCATTGCTTGAAAAGCGGGACGAGACGACCTCCGCCGACCCGACTCCTATTGAGACTGTATTGCAGATAGTCGATGCTAGCTCACACACCCTCTTCCAATCGACCGGTACTGACTTGCCGATGACGACAACGGATTCTACGGATGCTAGTTATATTCCGCCGGGCCCGGGCAGCTTGACTGCGACTGCGACTGCAAGTGCAAGTATCCCTATAGACTTAGGGTTATTGACCTCGCCGACGCCCTCTCCTGCTACCCAGCCAACATCTTCGTCACTACCCGAAACATCAGTTTCAAGCAACTCCACGATCTCAACTCAAACTTCTTTGACCACCACAAACTCCACGAGTCAACTTACATCAGCATTAAGACATACCTCAGCAACAGTCATCATATCGCCTGGATGGAATCCGACTCCACGAGTCGGTCCTCCTAGCTCTATGCCCTCTGTTACGACAACGACAACGTCAATGTCAACGTCAATATCACTGTCACTGTCAACCTCAACCTCAACCTCAACCCAGGCGCACAACCAGTGGTCATATTCCGGTTCTAGCTCCGACTCCAGTTCTGACCTCAGCTACAGCTCCAGTTCTGGCTCCACTGCCAGTTCCGGCCACTCAACGAGCCCAACCTCTAGCACAGACTACGCAACTTCTTCGACGGGTGTATATGGAGGTGCTGAGTCAACTGGCTCAACGACTGCTACCGGATCCGCGCCAACCACAAGTGAAACAAACGCATCGGGGGATCCGACAATCGATCCCGAGACATCTAAAATTGTGGGCGGTGTAGTAGGATCAGTTGCCGGCCTCGCTCTCATTCTTTTCCTTCTATTCTACTACCTCCGCCGCCGAGGATTCTTTATGGGCAAAATAGGACGTCCCACTATGTTAGGTGACGCGGCAGCAGGAGCAGGGGCCGGGCCTCGAGATGTTGCCGAACGGCGCGAAAGCAACGACCCCCTCTTCACAGCCTCATACTTCGCCCCCGCATTCATGAAGAAATGGCGCCAGTCAACGGCAACAACGCGCTCCGGTAGCACCGTCAACTCTGTCCCCAGCGAACGCGGATTCCAAAAGATTTCCGGCAGAAAGCTCCCTCCCGTCTTCACGCACGGTGGCGACGGCTATGGCGGTGGACTAGACGGCGATTCCCCCACTATCCCAGGCTTTACTCCCACGTCTTCAGCAACGGGACCAATGGGATCACCCTCCTATGCTCCGCCCCCAACCTCACAATATGGCGGCATGCCCCTAGACTCAAAATACACCCGCGAGGTCGAAGAACACACCCCACCCTTACGCTCCAACCCCGTGCATCTCCCTATCTCCAGTTCGGTCAACGTTTCTACCCCGATCACTATCACACCTGCCCATCCCGTTGCGCAACCCCAGAGCGCAGTCCCTTTCGCGCCCCGACCGGATGCGCTCGGCCGCAGTCTGCATAGTTTCGACGGGAGTCGAAGCAGCCGCTTCACTGAGGTTATTGATCCGTAATTGTCAATGTGATATGGGACATGTGAAATGATAGAAATGAAGTGATGGGTGGGGTGCTGGCCTTGAGATCGGACTCCGGGGCCAAGCCCCGATTGTGCCTTTTTTTTATTGTTAATATTTTCTGTTTGATTCTACTTTGTGCTGTAAAGCGCATTTCCTGTCTTTGATTGTCATTTTGTTGTATTTTCCTTTTTCATCATTGATACCCCCCTCTTTCTCTTCTCTTTTGCTCCTTTTCTCTTACTTCTTGTTTAAATTAATTTCACTTACTCTTCCCACTTATCCTGAATGTATGTTTGTCATTGTGGATATATTTTTGGTTCTTTTATAGTATGAATGACTACGTGAATGAGTCAAGACCTGACGGTAAGTATCAGCTCGGATAATCAATGTAATCTAAAACCATCGAGCTTCATACATGAAACCTTGTGATCTGCCATCTATATGGCTGCTGGCTGAGAAATCACTCAGGTTTTGGACTGCTTACTACATGTAGATGAGCAGGAGTGCCCAGGTACTCATCAGCCGTGTAACTCTTGCCTCAGCGAATTCTGTCTAGGTGGCTATGCATGCTGACCATGTGGCAAGCTCGGTGAAACAGTTGGATTAGACATTCCTTTCTATATGCCCAACGAGTCAAAACAGATCAATGTATTCGAATGCTTTACAAACCAACCTCACTTCCAAATATACCAGACTTCAGGCGTCAAATGGTCGAAGAGGCTGAACATCGATGGCGTACATTTGAAGCGGTCTATTCAGCATTCGTGTCAAATGAGGCTTGGTAGGAACGTATGTGAAAGCATTAGCATCTCTCAACCTTATCTGCCTTTACGCGTTCTAAGACCAAATTTAGATCGTGTTTCCTTTTTACAGCCACTGTCAGTTCCTCGGGTGCTGTGTTGAAGTACGAGGTCTTCTGCCTACTCAAGAGCCTCGGAGTAGCCTTGCCTTGAAGCGAAATCACCCATTATCGCTGCCACCTATTGCACTGCCCTTTCACCACCAAGCTGGTGATGTTTCTTGCCCCCCAGGTTCTACTAGAGCTCACGAGGCTCCCGTCATAGTATGAGGCGCACCGCCACCCATTCAAACGCACCGCCACAATTACGCCACAAGGTGAGCTCACTTCCTTGTTCTCCACGCCTCCTTTCCCCCGGATACCAATATCAAGTTACCAATGACTGCGGATAAGTGGCTGGCGAAACCAAATCATTTTGAGTCATGTGCCTCCATAGATTTCCACAGTCGCATGGTCATGATGCGCACAGTCTAGCCGCTCAGGTGGACACTTCCCCGTCTCCCAGAACAGCGATAGCCAAGCCCCATGATGCGATGAGTATGGCCTCCTTACTTGCGCCCATCAAAAATCATTAGGTACATCCATAGTATGTATCGAGGTGAAAATCATTTTCCGCCAGCTGATTGGGTGGTCATTTGCAAAGAATCGAGGCGCAGCGGTTTTGGCCTCTCCACAACGACAAACCCAATTTTATTTTAACGCCCTCACATTGGATACCTGCACTTGGCGTAACGCTATTCGATGGCTGATCACAGAATTTAGCTTGCATGGAGTACTTCGTAGCATGAAGAAGTCGGGCTCGAGTTTGAGAATAACACCGGCGCGTACATTCCTCGGCTTTCGCTATGGATGCCTATGAAGTTCGCCATAATACTATCCTTCTCTGTATATGGGACGGAGCCCCTGTTCCAGCTATCAAAGATTACATTACCGCCAAAGGGGGCTGTGTCTCTTGTCGGTAATAAAAGTGGCCACACCCTGGATCATTTCAGGATATTATATTTTACTTTACGATAGCTCTGACTTTCTCAAGTGGATATTATACATCCCTCTGGTACATACTTGGCTTGTTTTCAACAAAACCGCTCGTTGCAAATTGCCTGGAATTTGACTAAAGATCCTCGGCGTTCTGGGCAAATCCTTGGAGATTCACTACACAGCCCCATTAAGAGGGGAAAGATAAACAGGGTCTTCGGAATCCCGGCGGCACACGAGACGTTGATATTAACTATTATACGAAGTGCACCTACTTTTATTGATTCGCAAATTTCCTCTGAACTCGATGGGATTTGCACACTATGTCTTCTTCAAACAATGACACCTCCCATCAGGGCTCATTATTGAGCCCTGTTATAGTGACTGACTTTTCGGGCAGGGAGGTCGGTCACCCATACCATCCTATAAACACTTGAACTCTTTTGCTGATCTTATTTCATTTTTTTCCAGCGATCTATATCTACAGCCTCTTCCGCATGGTCGGGACCTACAGATCTAAATCAAAGCCCAACTTCTCCCGTCTCACCAGATACGGTATGGAACCAACCAGATCCAGCGCGGCTGATGGTTCAAAATCCCTCACATCAACCGTCGCCGTCGATTGATGGCGATACATTGCGTCCGCGGGCGGACTCATTCGCTTCTTCTGCAGATACTGTAGTTCGTTCGCGGGCGAACTCCGAAGTAAACTCGGCACATATTTCCAAAGATGCTTATGACGATGTATCGTTGTCAGATGCTTTGAAACCCGACCCTCGGAATGAAACTGATTTCCAAGTCGAAGATAATCGGTTTGCGTTTTCCCCCGGTCAACTAAACAAAATGCAGAACCCGAAGTCCCTGGCTGCATTCCATGCTCTTGGCGGCTTGCAGGGTCTGGAGCGTGGTCTGCGCACAGATCTCAATGCCGGTTTGTCAATAGATGAAGGGCGTCTGGAGGGTAATGTCGAGTTCATGGATGTGGCACCTTCGCAACACACATCTACAGGAAAATCTCCGTTACCAGATAACACTTCGAAGCCGGCGCCGGTGTCAGCAGGTGGTAGTGGCTCACCCTTCGAAGACCGCATCCGTGTCTTCAGTCAGAATAAACTACCCGCACGGAAATCGACCGGGTTCCTGAGACTATTCTGGATTGCGTATAACGACAAAATCATTATATTATTGACTATCGCCGCTGTGGTCTCACTATCCCTAGGGATATACGAGACCGTGTCAGAAGGCACAGGCGTCGACTGGGTGGAGGGAGTCGCCATCTGTGTGGCTATTTTGATTGTTACAATTGTGACAGCTGCCAACGATTGGCAAAAAGAGAGACAGTTCGCTAAACTCAACAAACGGGCAAGTATTCCCATACCAACTCAAGAAAGTGAACATATCTAACATCCTAACAGAACGATGACCGTGAAGTCAAAATCACTCGCTCGGGAAAAACCAATATGATTTCAATATACGATATCATGGTTGGAGACATCATCCATCTTGAGGCAGGCGATTCCATCCCCGCGGATGGTATTCTAGTTACAGGCTTCGGGGTGAAGTGTGATGAGTCTTCCGCTACCGGCGAGTCGGATCAAATGAAAAAGACCCCCGGCCATGAAGTCTGGCAGCAAATTGTCGACGGCAAGGCAACCAAAAAACTCGACCCGTTCCTGATCTCCGGTAGCAAGGTCCTTGAAGGTCTTGGAACTTATGTTGTCACCAGTGTTGGGCCATATTCTACCTACGGACGGATCTTGCTGTCGCTGCAGACTCCCAATGACCCAACGCCGCTTCAGGTCAAGCTGGGTAAGTTGGCGGATTGGATTGGATACTTGGGTACAGCGTGAGTAGACTCCCCCCCCCCCCCGGACTTCCTTTTTTTCTTGTACAGGTTACTGATAATAATTTACAGAGCTGCTGGTATTCTGTTCTTCGTTCTGCTCTTCCGTTTTATAGCCGATCTTCCTAATCACCCGGAAAAGAACGGTGCTATGAAAGGCAAAGAGTTTGTGGATATTCTTATCGTTGCTGTCACGGTTATTGTTGTCGCTATTCCAGGTAAGCGCTGATTCTTCGAATTATGTGAACTATGCTGACATCCATGTTCTTCTAGAGGGCCTTCCACTGGCAGTAACGCTGGCTTTGGCCTTTGCTACCACCCGAATGGTCAAAGAGAACAATCTCGTCCGTGTCCTTCGCGCATGCGAGACAATGGGCAATGCCACAGTCATCTGCTCTGATAAAACAGGTACATTGACACAGAATAAAATGACTGTGGTGGCCGGAACCTGGGGCTCGGACCAGGGCTTCAGCCAGAGAACCGAAGATGAAGACGTGAAGGGGTCAATGACTATTTCGGCGATTTCCCAGCAATTATCGGCTCCGATCAAAGATCTGATCATCAAGAGCATTGCTTTGAACTCGACTGCCTTTGAACAGGAAAAAGAAGGCTCCATAGATTTTGTCGGTAGTAAGACTGAGGTTGCTATGCTTCAGTTGGCCCGAGATTATATGGGAATGGATCTTGTCTCGGAGCGTGGCTCCGCCGAGATCGCCCAAGTGATTCCTTTTGACTCCGCCAGGAAGTGCATGGGTGCTGTTTACCGTGTTCCTGGTGTTGGTTACCGACTGCTTGTCAAGGGAGCGTCCGAGATAATGGTTGGCGTCTGTACCTCAGAAATTGTCAACATCGATACTTCCAAGGAGAGACCCGATGTGGAGCAGCTTTCTGAGGCACAGAAGCAGCGCCTTCTCGAGCTCATCGACAACTATGCTCACAAGTCTCTTCGGACAATCGGCATGGTTTACAAGGATTTCACGGCCTGGCCACCGGCAGAGGCCAAGAATTCTGAAGATTCTTCGGCGAATTTCGACGATTTCTTCCATGGTATGACCTGGGTCGGAGTCGTAGGTATTCAGGACCCTCTCCGCCCCGAAGTCCCGGAAGCCATTCGAAAATGCCACTCGGCAGGCGTCCAGGTCAAGATGGTAACTGGTGACAACATTGCCACTGCCACTGCTATTGCATCTTCTTGTGGAATCAAGACGGAAGATGGATTGGTCATGGAAGGTCCTAAGTTCCGCCAACTCACAAACGCGGAGATGGATGAAGTTCTTCCCCGCCTACAAGTACTGGCACGATCATCCCCCGATGACAAGCGAATCTTGGTCGAGCGGCTCAAGGCCCTCGGTGAAACGGTTGCTGTAACAGGCGATGGTACTAATGACGGCCCGGCTTTGCGAACTGCAGACGTCGGCTTCTCTATGGGTATTGCTGGTACTGAGGTCGCGAAGGAGGCGAGTTCGATCATCCTTCTGGATGATAATTTCAAGTCCATTATCACAGCGATCTCTTGGGGCCGAGCTGTCAATGATGCCGTTGCCAAGTTTTTGCAGTTCCAGGTCACTGTCAATATCACGGCTGTGATACTCACCTTCGTGTCATCTGTATACAGCAGTGATAACACCAGTGTGTTGACCGCTGTGCAGCTACTCTGGGTGAATCTGATTATGGACACCTTTGCCGCTCTCGCCTTGTAAGTCTTTCTGCCTCTTTTACAGCTCGTTTGAACTTTTTACTAACGTTTTGGAACAACAGAGCCACTGATGCCCCTACTGAACAAATTCTCGACCGCAAGCCTGTCCCCAAACACGCCTCCCTCTTCACATTGACCATGTGGAAGATGATTCTCGGCCAAGCAGTGTACCAGCTAGCCATCACATTCATGCTCTATTTCGCAGGCGACAAGCTCCTCAGTGCCCATCTCAGCTCAGATCCCGAGATGCGCACGAAGGAGCTGTCGACCGTGGTCTTCAACACGTTCGTGTGGATGCAGATCTTCAACGAATTCAACAACCGCCGACTCGACAACAAGTTCAATATTTTCGAAGGCATGCTCCGCAACTACTGGTTCCTAGGAATCAACACCATCATGGTCGCTGGTCAGATCATGATCATCTACGTGGGCGGCCAGGCATTCGCCGTGACTCGCTTGAGTAGCACCCTCTGGGGGGTATGTGTTATCTGTTCCATTGCCTGCTTGCCCTGGGCTATCGTGCTCCGACTCATTCCAGACTACCATTTCGGTATTGTTTTCAATGCCGTTGTTGGCGGTATGACGGTTATCTTGCGCCCGCTTTCTAAGGGGTGCAAGGCAATTGGTCGTGGTATCAGGTCCTTCTTTAGACCTGTGAAACGTTTCACCCGTCGTGTTGTCAACAAGCAGAAGTCGGAAGATGCACTCGAGTTGGATTCGCCGCCCGCAAACTCTGCTGATCCCGAAGAAGCTCCTGAGAGTCTTAATCAGAACAAGCAAAAGTCTCCTGAACGTCCTGCCACTCCTACTCTTGTCGTGGTGCCCCCTATCACAATTACGACCTCTCCTTAATTTGTCATTTTAGCGTTGTTATTAATTAGCATTTTGTGGCTGTGAGATATCTTGTTATTTTGCGATTGTTTATAAAGTATTGGGTTTGATAGAGGATATGTATATATACCACTGGAAAAAACGACACTCCCGCGTTAATAATAAAATTTACTTATTTCTGCATGGAAAATACACTGGAAATCAGTAGCCTTGTTTAGTAGCATTCTCAATATCATATAAAACATGAGCCTCCAGGCAACTAGGTGAAGGTACTATATATTTCTGCCTTAGGCCACAACACCCCGTCTACCAAGTGTCCAGCTCCATCTCCCGTAGACTCCCCAATTGGTTCCGCATTACCCTGTCAACTCACCTTGTTACTTATCTGTGATCAGTTAATCTGATCCCTGTCTCTCCCAACCCACATCGTTATTTCATTCTATCCCCATTGGATCTCATACTTCTCGGAGACGTTCCCACGTCACTAGTAATCTCCCCGCTTCCGCCCACCGCACCGATATACCAAACAGACCAACAGGCAGCTCCCCACAAAGCTCCCTGACCCGTTCGACTGGCTTGATCAACAACTTGATCGAGACCCATTTCTACCCAACTTCTGCCCTCGACCAAACCCCAACCGCCATCATGTCGCAAATCAACTACCGCACCATCAACATCGATGCCCTGGACCCCGAGTCCTCGACCAACTTCCCCATGGAATCCCTCCTCCCCGCCACACTCCCCCAAGCTGCAAGCGCCAGTGACGCGGCAAATGCCGCGACACAGGTGCGCCAGATGCTGCGCGGCGGTGACCCGGAGGGCGCTCTGCGTACTGTTCTCGACACGGCGCCGCTGGGCGGCGACGACCGCGCCAAGGAGGTCCATCTTGCTACCGTCATCGATGTGCTGCAGGGTATCCGGCAGGGCGAGATGACTCGCATCCTGGAGGGAGTGTGCAGCGGGGATGGTGGCGCTGAGCGGGCGGATTGCTTGATGAAATACCTGTAAGTGGACTACTGTTAGGATTTCCAGAGGAACCGTCTGGTGGGGAATCGTGGATTTAATTGCTGATTTATTGATTACAGGTACAAGGGAATGTCCTCGGCTACTCCTGGTAGCGGTGCGCAGACCCCAAAGAATGTGGTTTCGCCTCAGAACACGGGCTTCTCGCAGATCCAGGCTCGCAACTTGGCTGAAGGTGGTGGTGGTGGTCAGCAGATGAGCGTTTTGTTGAGCTGGCACGAGAGGCTTGTGGAGATTGCTGGTACTGGGTCGATTGTGCGGGTCATGACTGATCGTAGAACGGTTTGAGCGGAGAAAACAACATCGGATGGAGGTTCGTTTCTTATGATTTACATTTGACTGTTTTTTCGTTCCTGTCTTGGTAGAGGCTTGCATTCCATACATGCCTGTGGATAATATCTCTCCAGTGTCGCTTTAAGCGTAGTTTTACATTATTATATTGTCACAAAATATTGGGCTCTTTCTCTTTGCCCTTTTGTTTCCATTCTTCATGGTCTATTGAAGTCGCCTCCCTCAAGAACGTCCTTGAGGTTAATATCGCCGCTGCCACGCGGCAACGGCTGCGACTGGCCCTCGCCTTCCTTCCACCCAATCATATAAATCAACCGGAACGTCGCCGGGATACCACGGTCACCTTCCTCCATGTGCAGGGAACGATATATAGCCTCATTAGCCAGCAAGACATCCCGAGAAAGCGGCGCCGAGTCACGGTTCATGATAGCGTTACTCTCACCCATCGCCTGCAAATCCTTCATGAGCGCAAATGTATCCGGGAACTCGACCACAATATCCTCAACATCAACAGTGAGCATCTTGAACCCAGCACGGCCCAACAAGCTCCCGACATCCTTGACATCTGCCAGAGGCGATATATGCGGACTCACACCACCGCGTCGCTCCATATCAGCCAGTTGCAGCGACCCGCGCAGCTCGTACAACGTATCGCCACCGAACATAGCCGCGATAAACGGCGCATCAGGCTTCAATATTGTGTTCACCTGTGCCAGGAGCGCGGGCAGGTCGTTGATCCAGTGGATCGAGAGCGACGAGAGCACGGCGTCGAAGCTGTTTGGTGCGTACGGCAACGTTTCCAGGTCCGGAATCACATCCCGCTGGATATCGACTTCTTTGTTAAACGGATCATTCTCGTCGCGGTGGAGCAGCGCATGCGATGTCTCCACGCATGTCAGCTTCGAGATCTTTTTTGATAGCGGTGGTGTGATGGTTCCTTCCGGCATGGATGAGTCGAGATTGGGGGATGTGATAGCTCGGGCAATGTTGCAGCTATTTGCGCCTAGATCCAGGACGTTTGGGAAGTCGCGTTTAATGTCCTATTCATGGCGAGAGAAGCTCTTGTCAGTGGATGTGTCTTTTTTACTACTTCTGCGCTTTTTTTCTGCGCTTGCTTCATTGAGTGGCTTACCAGTAAGCGCTCACATAGCCGCATTGCTACTTCATCTTTCAGGTAGTCGACTTTCCGACTTTCTTCGACATTCCGGGCTGCCCGATCTTTTTGGAGGTGCTTGACTTTGCGGTTGAAGACTTCAAGCATTGGGTTGCCGGGCGTCTGGCTGGCATAGTTTCGGATAGTAATTGATGGGGTAAAGCATCGCCTTGCGAGGCTGGCACGAAATGTCCGTAGAGATATCATTGTGGCTGGATAATGGATATGAGGATTCAAAACTCTCAAGCATACCAGTCCATGACTTTGCGGCGATAGTGGGCAGAAAATGGCGGGAGCTGACGTCGATTGTTGATGCGGAAGAGCTCCCTCTCCGCAGACCGTGGACTTTATGCAATTGGTGTCTTCGAGACACTTGACCTGGTGTCGGTTCATACTTCTCAATACACATTGTGCATAGTGCATTGAGCGTGGCAGAACAATTGCAACTGCTGCACGAGTAAGTCACCGCGCGCCAACACGCTGCTCTCAGAGTCTCTGGGTTGGCGCAATAAGGTTGAGATCCTTAAAACCAAGATATTTTTACTCGAAAGACAAGCCGTCTGGTAGCCACGAATTCTCTATCGGTCGATCTGTTTCCTTCGTCACGCTATTCAACTCTCGACCCCACAAAGACGAAGCATGATTTGATCCAAGTACACACCTCGAAAGCTACCACACACCGTCTCGCTCGCTCCTCCACGTCGATATCAAAATGTCGCGTCCTTTCCCATATACCTACATATCATGCCCCTGCGCCGACACGCCGGTCCCCGATCCAGCGAGGAAGCGAAAGTCGAGGGAGTCCCCGCAGAAATCACCAGCCGAGCAGGCGAACACAGACCAAGACAAGAAATTATCAGCAAAGGAGGAGCAACACGAAGAGGATGACGAAGAGCAAACCTTTGATCCCCGCTCTCCACGGTCCAACTTCTCGCTGTATCCGCCTGAACAACTCCTATACTGCGAGGAGTGCCACCAAATCAAATGTCCTCGATGTATTACGGAGGAGATCGTAAGCTGGTATTGTCCTAGCTGCTTGTTTGAAACCCCGAGCAGTATGGTGCGGAGTGATGGTAACCGGTATGTACTAGAGGGTGTGAAGGGTTGTGTTCAAATATGTTCAAATATGTTCAAATATAGCTAACACGCGCATATCTATAGATGTGGCCGGAATTGTTTCAATTGTCCTGTTTGTACAGCTCCGTTAGCTGTGAGTACCATTGAGAATGCGACAGGAAACGGGCCTCAACAGGGTCCGTGGGTGTTATCTTGTGGATACTGTCTTTGGACGACGTTAGACATCGGCATCAAATTTGATAAGCCGACAAATATCCGCAGTCAACTGCAAAAGATGACAGATTCCACTGCCCCGGCTGCTCTTGATCGCTCGAGGCAAGGTTCTCGCGCCTTTGGAGATCTGAAACATCCGTTGTCCAGCTACGCCTCGATTGACGAGCCGTCCAATGCGCGCGAGCGTGATGGAGAGCAAGCTGACCCTAAAGATGACCCGGCTGCGCCTCCAATGGGCACAGACGCCCGGTTCGCAGCCCTGAAAAGCTTTTACCGTACACAGATCGCCGAAACATCAAACTCGCCAACTGATCATCTCAGCTCGGAATTTGGGTTCTCTTCGCCAGGCGCACTAAACCGTCTTATGTCTCTCTACACATCTTCATCACGACTAAGCGGGTTGTATGGCGGCAAACAGAAGCCTAAATCCAAACCACCTGTTATGCGTGAAGCTCTGACTGCAAGCGAGGGCCTTCAAGTCACCCAAGAAAACAACGAGACGGACATGATTGCACGACTTCAGTCTCCAGAATGTAGCTGGGATGGTATGGCCTCGATAGACCAGCGCGCAACCCAATCACCAGAAGCCCGCTTCGTCGACGATCTCCTCCCACTCCCAGTTCTCCTCCGCACCAAGCGAGCCAAGCGATGCAAGTCCTGCAAGCACATCCTCGTGAAACCCGAGACCAAGCCGCAATCTACTCGCTTCCGCATCCGCCTAATTGCCCTCAGCTACATCCCTCTCCCAACCCTCCGTCCTCTAACTCTCTCTTCTTCATCAGCCCTCCCAGCCATGGCCCCAACCACCGACCTTAACTCCCTCCCACCGCTGCGCCCAATCCACGTCCTTCTTACCCTTAAAAACCACATGTTCGACCCAGTCCGCATCACCCTCGCCACGCCCCCTGTAACCCCTGGCCACGTTGCAACGAAAGTCACAGTTCTCTCTCCGCAGTTCGAAATTGGCGCGAACAGCGATGTCTGGGACGAAGCGTTGCAGGGTGGCTCTGCACCGTCAACAAGTGACTCTCGCTCCGCCGTTTTACGCGGAGTTCCCGAAGCAGGCAAGGTGTGGGATAAGGGCCGGAACTGGACGACCGTCGTGTTGGAGGTTGTTCCTGGTACATTGCCTGGGAGTAGTGCTGAAGGTGGCGATGGCAATCCCAATACCAAGACCACTGACGAGGATGTCGTGGCGGTTGCGGCTTCTAAGCAGGATGAGGATGTGCTTGAGATTCCGGTCTTTGTGCATATGGATTGGGATGCGGATGCGCAGCTTGATCAGCAGAATATTGGGAAGGGGTCTAAGCCTGATGATAAGGTTACCAGGGAGTTGGCTTATTGGATGGTGCTAGGTGTGGGGAGAATCCAGCCTTCGTTGTAGATAGAGGATGACATTCTCTTGTTCATATTCGCGTTGACTGGTTTGCGTTTTATACCTTTCATACCCCGAGTGTACTTGTTTTGTTCTGTTGATAGAAGCATCCATCTACTATTCCCCAGTGAGCTTTCGATTTGATACTGCCAAGTAAGCATAACAGCAAAATATAAGCTACTTGACTTAACCATGGAGAGATATTCAACAATTATATCTGAATGTCCACGGGCACTCAATCCTATAATCTACAAGCTGTCTAGATCCCAATCCGAGCCAGACAGAACCATCTAAAAAAGAAGCAATGTAAAGTCGGAATTGTTGAATTGGAATACTATCGGATATTCCATCCCACCCTCATTAGATCGGGAGAGAGAGAACTCAACTCCATCGCCTCACCCAGAGCTCACACCGGACACAAACAATGCAACCAGTGACTGGGGGCAAAAAAAGAAAAGAGAAAAAACCGTCAATGCATTTTTATGGAGATCATCTCTTTGGAACCCATCAATGGCGTTGAATCTAGCAACAATTCAAAACTAGAAGCAATGCCATTCTCCCACGCATCAACCGAGCACATTCCAAGCCCCTAGCCCCAAAAAAAATCAAAGTGAACAATGAAATTCTAAATTATGCATTTAGAACTCAGCGCCGCTCTGGGGGAACTCGAAGGCAACGGCACGGCCGGTGAGGCGACGGTAGACCTCGCCGTAGGCATCGAGGCGGTGGTCGACACCACCACGCTCCTTCTCGTCGAGGATGACCTTGAGGGTCTTGGAGCCGTCCTCCTTGGTGCGGGTGCGCTTACCGACAATCTCGACGGGGTAGACGAGGTCGGAGAGAATGGCGTCGTGGACGGCGGTCAGAGTGCGCGAACGGGGACGCTTCTGGGTCTGGGTGGTGCGCGAGTTGACGGAGCGCTTGGGGCGGGGCAGGATACGGCGCTGAGCCACGAAGAGGACGTGGCGGTCGGAGAACTTCTTCTCGAGCTCGCGGGTAAGACTGGAGTTGGTGTTAGTTTCGAGGTTGTTCTTTGCTGGGGTTGGTCCATTCGTGTTGGAAAGGACTGGTTGCTTACCGCTGCTGGATCTTGTGGAAGCTGGTCAGGAGGGGGACGGGGACGAAGACAATGATGGCCTTCTTGCCGTGGCCGACCTCAACCTAAATAGCGAGAATAATGTCAGAGCGTTGTCCGGTTGAAAATGTCGTTGCACACAGAAACTGAAATTCCTCCTGGAACGGCGTCTAGCTCTGCGAATTTTCATATCCATTTGTATGTTGCCTCCGTTGCCGATGATTCCACTCCATATTGATCATTTTTGGCGTTGGTGGACATGAATTGAAATCAATCCACAAATCCAACCAATATACCCCGGAGCATCGAAAATCCCTCGAAAATTCACAGACGCCATTCCAGAACGATTCAATTCGTATGTCGGGAGCCTCGGACAACGATTCTTACCTCGCGGGCAGAGACGAACTGCAGGGGACGAAGGCTGGCCTTCAGGTCCTGTGTGTTGCTCTCGAGGTCGAAGAGAGCGCCGGCGATCGCGGTCTCCAGCTCGGAGGGGTTCTGCCGGGACGGCGAGTTGGGGGCGATCTTGTTGATGGCAGCCATTATTGCGAGCGACGGGGTGCTGCGGGAAGTGCTGGTGGTGATGTCGACGGAGGGGAGGTTCGCAGATTGAATCGAATGGGAATTTGCTGTGGGATCGGCGCATTCGCTTAGGGTGCGCTATTTCCTTGTTGGGTTTAGCGTGGCCGTCTTAGGGCTCGTTGCTGATTAGTGGATTGCTGCTGAAGGAGATCCACTATCCGACTCGCCTTTGGTTAACAACTACCCCAGGACCTTTTTCTGGCGATATTGTTCTACTCTTCACTGATTTGTAGGCACGGGGATTATTTCTGATTGCTGATGCCAATTTCGAAAAAAAATTTACACTCTAATCACATTGTTATAACGAGGTGTCTCTGGGGAATACCACACTGTAGACTATTAAGACCACACGGAAGTCTCCATTGGAGACGGGAACAAGCAAGAAATCAAAAAAAGCAAGAGGGACGCCTGTATCCATGGAAATAATTGCAAGAACATCTGCCCAAAAAAGAAAGGACCCGAATCAGCAAGCGCAGCCCTCCTTGGCCGTGGCAGCGTTACGATCACCCAGGTTGACTCGTGAGTCTTCTGCTGACCGACCCAACGCAGTCTGGCCAGTTCCCGCACCGGTACCGCGGCCAGTCTTCAGACTGCTCTCGGGGATGGCATTGGCAATTGCCGTGAAGACATCCACAACATTGGTTCCGGTCTTGGCGCTAGTCTCGAAGAACAAAAGACCTTCCTCCTCCGCATAGCCGGTAGCCTCCCGTGTTGATACTTTGCGGGCATCACCGGACACGGCATCCTGCGCATCATCTTCCTCGTTGGTGCCCTCCTCGCCTTCCTGTGCCGACTCGGTTTCGCTCTGTGCAGCGACGGCAGCCTCGGAAACATCTCCGCCGTCGTTGGTCAAGTCCAGCTTGTTACCGACGAGGGCAATGACAATTCCGGGGCTCGCTTGGCGCTGGAGCTCGGCGACCCAGTGCTTGGCTTTCGTTAGCGAAGAGGGTTTCGTAACGTCGTAGACAACGAGCGCCGCTTGCGCGTTGCGGTAGTACATCGGGGCGAGCGAAGCGAATCGCTCCTGGCCGGCGGTATCCCAGATCTCGAACTTGATCGTGCGCGTAGGAAGGGAACATTTTTGCGTCAGAAATGCGGCTGGAAAGATGACGTTAGTTGGTGATCCTAGTGCAAAGTACTATTTGAGGGGTTGGGTGGCTTGTTTGCGGGGAACAATTAAATGTCGGACACAACATACTGCCCCTGGGTCCTCCAGAAAGTATATCATATGCCAGGGACAGTACCTCGTATCTTGTGGGGGTTAAGTCCAGAGGGAAATCTTACCGCCAATGGTTGGTTCCTTGTTCTCCTGGAAATCATCGTTGACGAAGCGGAGGACAAGCGATGACTATGAGCGAATAATAGAATATGATTAGCTGTTGGCAATCGTGTAACATGGCGAATGGAGGAGTAGTACCTTGCCCACTGCGGCCTCTCCTAGCAGCACGAGCTTGACACTACTGCTCGGCTTCGGGGCATTTGCGCTGGCTGACTCGGACATGGCTGAAACAACGAAACGGTGGGATTCAAGTAACAGTCAGGCCTTCTGTGGGTTATTCACCTTCGATCGGCGATCAGGCGACCGGATGAGGTGGCAGGTTGATTCAGCTGGTAGCCGCAGTTCGGGGAATGGGGCTGCCTAGAAGTAAGACAGGAGATGGGGGCACGAATCGCTGTTGTTGCACTCGTATTGGTAAAGTAATTAAATCCTTGTCAAGGAATGAGAAATGCAAAGCGTAGTGTAGACGTTACCGAGACAAGAGTGATTGCTCCTGAAGTTGGAGAGAGGCGGAGGTTGATGATGATGGGTGCCTCGATCGGGCTTAGCGTGGTCCGCCAGTCACCAGTCACCGAAGCCTGTCTAAGATTGAAGTATACAACTGACATATTTACTCTTTGCATTTGCTTGGCTCTATACTTATATTGAGGCTGAATTTACCCCTCGTGTCTATTTAAAGAGACTGACATAAGAGCTAAATTCGATGTTCAATCATCTCCCGCCTTATTGACATCTCACATGATTGGATACACTGCACCAATGATGGCATGCAGATAACACGGACATGGCTGTCGGGATATGATAATTTGGAATACGGTAAACCCGAAGACACGTACTATGACTTGACAAGAGTAGATGGCCGCGCATGCCGCCTTGTGATGTCTTTCTAGTAGCCCTTTTTAATGGTCTCGGATATTCTGTTTACAACATAGATTGAAGATATAGACGGCAGAAAAATGCGGAAACAGAAGCATACTTTGTGCAAGAGAGTTTTCTATGTATAACCTTTGATAAAAGGTAGGCCACAAGACAAACATGTTCCTGGCACCTTGGCAGCTGTTGCAGATTAGGCTAGTGCCCAACTGGTCTGCAAGGTGATGTCGGGTGCTAATTAGAAAAGACCCTGATTAGACTCGGGAGATAGCTGCCGATGCACCAGCCAGGCCAGTATCAACAATCTGGCTGTTGTCCCTGTCTCGGCATTAGTCGGTAAGCAAATCTGCCCGATGTTAGCGCAACCGCGGTCGGTCAGGTACAAGCAGAGTACGACCTGAGATGACGAGTTGGTAAACTCGAGGTTACAGAATCCATAAATGTACATGAAGCCATTGATGGTGGTTTAGACTAGCTGGATAGAGAATGTAGAGAGAATGATCCATTAGCGCTGACAATTATGGTTTTGTGCGCAAAATATAATACACAGGCATCAACGTCAAAATGTAAAAGCACAAATACTCATACAAATAAACCCAGAAGCTGTACCCATCCAATAGTAAAACAAGAAAAGCAATCAAAGCATGCTATTTGACCGCGAGGTCGAGGCTCTAGGTTCTGGTATCAGCCCATCCAATTCAGTATTCCGTCCCGTCTATACCAAAACGCCGGTAAACAAAACAAAAGAAACAACAGAAATAAACACAAAGGCACTTTTTTGAGAGATGGGACCGTGGTATCGAGTCGTATCAAGAGGTGAAGTAGAAACGTGAGGCGAGGCGGAATAAGGTTCGAGGCCCGAAAAATAAGGACAAGGCGCATGTGCGAAGACGAGAGATCAAAGTCGAAGGGGGGGAAAATAAAGTGTCAACGCTTGGTATCCGAAAAAAAAATGCAGAAAAGTCGAGCCAAATTAAAAAGGGTATAATGTCGCGCGATGGCTGCGAAATAGGCAAGAAAAAAATGTATGGCCCGAGACCGGGACATAGAAAAAGATAGTGTTACAGATATCTAAAGGATTCGGTTAGTTTTTGATGCCCAAAGGTGTGCTTGGAGTGTATCTTACCAAAATCAGGTAAAACTCCAAAACGCATATGCGTCAAAAAAAATCCAGCCACTGTTAGGCGCCAGACCATCCGAAACGTGACCGAGTGGTGTAGAAAGCAATGTTGAGTATGACGAGGGTTTCCGAATGAGTTTATTTCGGTGGTGGTGGAGGAACGCCAGGCTTCTTCACCCCAGTTGTGTCGTAAGCTCCTCTTCCCATGTTGAAAGCAGATTGATCCCGAAGGATCATGTTAAGGTCTGCGTAGGAAGTCATGGTTAGATGCTGAAAGTAGGATTTGGTGATAGAAATAGGCGAGTTTTTGAATGCGCCAACGGTAGGGTGAGGAATGAGATGGTAGGAGACTTACCAAATAAACACAACGTCGACGCCAGGATCTTATATAGATATTCCTTGGGGGAAGCAAAAGAAGCCCCAATCCAACCACCCGTGAAAAAAAAAATCAAAAACTTTTTTTTTTTTAAAAAAAAGAAGCAGGTCTAGACAAAACTCGGTGCAGGCGATAGATGCAAATGCAGTCGAGATCGGAAAAGGCGGTCCTTTTGAAGAATAACCAGGATGTGGGATCCAGCAAAATCGTAGGGCAGGAATGTGACGAAATGGGGGCGCCAACAAATGAGAATTGGTGTGAGGAAAAAGCACAGGTCGAAGGTCGTTGCTTTTTATTAGATCGGAAATAAATAAGGAATAAAATCGAAATTCTCTCAAAATGATATGCGCGAGGGTGGCTGCAGCGAATCCATAAAAATCGCGATCCGAACCAAGAAAACGGGCAGAAGGGATATGATGTTTAGACGGCAAGGGAGCAAAGGAGTCCGGAACTGACTCCGGTCGATCCGGAAAAAGTTCAATCGACGTATCGCAAGGGAGAAGGGAGAGGAAAGGAGGTAGGGGAAAGATGGTTATCAGGTATGTTCAAAGGAAACAAGAAGGGGGGATTGCGTTGATATAGACGTTTCTTATTGGAATTTTTTTATTATTAAATTTATCCTTTTTATAAAAACTAATAAAAAAAACTAATTATCAAATTGGAAATCCAAATATACAATAAATACTTTTTTTTTTAAAAAAAAACCGAACATGTAAAATCAAGTAGTATATTATTCTTTGTTTAGTACAGCGGCTCTCCCGTCCCCTGGTCCCGGGGAACAGGAACGCGAGTGTCCCCCCTTTCTTCTCCAACGTTTCTAATCTATAGACTTACCTATTTTGGTAATTTTTAGATATATAATTTAAGGGCGAAAAAAAAAGAAAGGAAAGAAAGAGGAAAAAGGTACCCTCTGATTCATCACAATCAAATCTGAGATACATGTCACTTGTCAAGCCCAAAAGTCCTCTTGTTATGTATCAACCGTAGGAAGCTCTTCACTATGAAGCTAGGAACCAAATCTCCGGGCAGCCTTTGTACAAAAGTGGAGAAAGAAAAAGGGAAAAACAGCCGCAGGAACGAGAAACGGATCCGTCCGAACTTATTTAAATTTATTTAAATTTATTTCTTCTCGCGTGGTCGGGCTCTATCGGGTGTGATAGTTTCCTACAATAGTATTAGACAAAAAGAAGCAACAACCCTAATAACCATGACATATGATGCCTAGGTAAAATCCCCTAGCCAACCAGATATTTCGGCTACTGATCAAGGCCAGTCCTCCGGCCTTTCACGCGGTCTCCCGTGCAATACTCACCTATTAAGACCAGTCGCAAACACTGGTATCGGAAGGCTTTGAATCAATCCCCGTTCGCTTAGAAACACATACATCAGAAGCTCATACGGAGTACTCTGTACATATCGCAATTTTGTCATTCCCGTCGTCTTTGTCTCATGATTCTCTACGCGCCGATCAAGGGAAAATAAAAGAGGGTTATAATTATGGGCTCCATCATAGGGGGTGGGGATACGCTAAACAAAAAAGAGTCGTTACGGAGCCCAAAAAAGTGAAATCCCGTCTCGGTTGCGTATGAACATTCTTTTCACCTTCTAGCCTTTCTTTTCCTTTACCCGGGGATTTGGGTCAAGGTACATATAAGGGCCTACGTTTTGTAAACACCGACATCTGGAAACATGAAAGAACTCCGCGTACAGGCCCCACCCCCATAATCCGGACGTTATAAGGTACCGGTAATTAAGGGTATCTTTCAGCTTCAAGTGTTATTTGCCACACTGGAGCCGATACATTTCACCACAATTACCCTTGACTGTGACGTTGTTACGACTCGTACGCGTGTTTCAGCCCCGTGTCCACCTCATACCAAAAGGAGCACATTCATCTCCCCGTCGGCACTGAATCTGGGTCTTCCCTCGTGGAAATCGGGGCTGGAAGATCTACCGCACATATTCCGTAGGTACGGAGTAGATTGCCTACCGTTGAGAGATTCAAGATTCCCAACGCAACTAAATTGGATATCTTCTTACATCCTAGCACTGTGGCTGATTCTGTTACACCGTTCTCATTAATGAAACAAGACATTCTCTCACATCCTTTCTGACTTCTACATTTTCACATGTTTAAAATAGGGGAAGCTACGTTTCCCATACTGATCATCCCCTGTGGATATTTCTTAAAAAAAAGTAGTCTACGGATATTCTAATATGTATTAATATTTATGTATCCCGATCTAGAACGATAAAACGAGCTTCCTATAGTGGAACCGGACTGTAATTGTACGGAAAGTACCCGTTTCGATTACAGCTAGAATGGCGCTAGAAACGGGAGAAAACAACAAGTCTCCATCAACTCCATCACTTTCATCAAGGTGCTCCATTTTATCACATACTCAACCTTAATAGCCCCAGTTGCTTTCTCCCCCCTTTTCCCTATTAGGAATACCAGCAATTCATTCAAGGTGGTAGTTCATACCGAGTACGGAGATGTTCTAGATAACCCGAGACAAAGTCCAGCCTGCATTAGCTCAAAAAACAAGGTTATGCGATTGCATGAACCGCCTTCCATCGTTTCCGGAACGTCTTAGCCTTCCCGAGACTGTATCCATGGTTCCTATTTTTCTTTCCTTTTTTTGGGGATATCTTTCCTACATGTATGTATTGCTTTGTTTGAATCTAGAAAATCGCAGCTACCCGTACCTTGTGGCGTATCGAATAAACGGTCGCGGATCACCATCCGCATTAACTTTGGGATTTGCCTTGCAGCACATCGAAAAGGAAGCAGGGGGGTTCCCGGTCCGGAAGGATCCCCCAGCCGCTCTCTTTGTTCATCTGACAGGCGATGCGGATGTGTCAACGCTCCTAAAATTGAGATATCGGCGACTTTGTTTTCTTTTTCCTCTAGGTCCTGTGATGTGGACTGATTCATCTCTCAATCTAAATGTTACTAGGGGAATGGCGCACTAAGACTCCGCGGATGCGAAGCCGGCCGATCTTAGTTCATTTTTCCGATTCCTTCAAAGGCTCCATACATGGAAAATTCTGGAAGCACTATGGACTCCATAGTCGATGGTCGCAGGCTATACTTAGTAGTGTCCACAGTAGGTATTCCGTCCGTACTCCGCCAGTTAAGGTCATTTAGAGTCAAATGGGTGTTGAATAGAAGAAATAGAAGCAGTTGGTAAAATAATTTAGAGTCAAATACCCTGCAATTGGAACCGCTTTCCCCGTTCCGAAACGCTTCTTAGCCGCCTCAATTCTTAGCTTCTTTTTTTTTCTGTTTCCAACAAGTTCCAGACTTCCTATTCGACTCCCGAGACATGACGGCAGCTTACAGCTGAACAAAGGTGGGAAAGATGGTGGACTAAACTTTTTAGACCTCTCTAGACTTTCCCAGGTCCTGAGTGACAGGCCCAAATCCACATCGTGACCCGATAACCTGATTAACTCACAGAAAAGAAACAAAATTGGCGATCGCCAACAGCTCCACGGCTCCAGCGCCATTGTGCCGGGTCGATCGTTCCCTTTTTTTTTCCCTGCTGGGTCAGCCCCTGACTTCGGGTACCTATTTTAGTTGTCACGACATGACGCACAAAAAGAGACAGTATGACTGATCAAACGATACAAATACAAAATCGAGCATGACCCACGTCGAGATGGGTCGGCTTTTCGTCGGGGGATCCGCAAATACTTGGCGCATGAACGGGTAAAGTTCCCCGAGATGGATACTCCTGCACGGGAAATCACCCTGACTCGAAGTACATCGTACATACCTACTGCGTCACAATCTCTGCACTGTGTACATGCGGATATGCAGACATGTACTGGTCTACACTGTACGCCGTATGACACGCTGCTGAGCCAAAAAAGAAAAAAGTACATCCTCATTCTGCAGTGTCGATCACTGCGACCTCGGCCCTTGAAACGCCATTTGATGCGCTGATGTCTGATCCCCCAGATAACAATCCACAGATTGATAGTCAAATTGGGACGAAATAGCGTTTCCTAATTCGCTAGTACCATTGACTTCGCTAATTGCAATGTACCTGTTACCTGGGCCCGCTAGCCTGCAGATCATCAGAACCACCAGAGCCACAATTGAGACCTCGATCCCGGGATCGCCTTCGATCGCTTCAATCACCCATTTTTCCGTGTCTTGCATATAATCAAACTAACACTGGGGACCGGGGAAGAGCGTTCCCCCCGAAGCTATCAAATCCCACAACTTGGATGTGTCACATTCACTCCTGGTGCAGGTTACATTTCATCTTTATTTTGATTATTTTGATTTCTTTCTTTTCGATTGTACGGAATATGGGGTACTCGATCCACAACAAAGTAACCCAAGCTGGCGCTGGTATGCAGGGACTGTCCTCAGGCCTCTATTTTCTCCCTACCTACTGTTGCAGAACTCACGCACCAGGAATGATAAATGATGCATTGCGGTGAAATGAGGCGCAAAATATGACCAACTACCTGGGACATCCCAATTCCCAATCGCTGGGTCCGGCAATCCAGGGCTGAGAGCTGACCCGTCGGAGACTACCTGTCAACCCAGCCACATAGAACCCTCTTCCTCAGTGGCAAGTGTCAAAAGGACGAGGCGACATCTTGTGATCCTTTGAAATTTGGATTAGGATTTGGATTTGGATTTGGATTTTAGATTATTTGGAATATTTCCATCGAGTATGTACAGGGTGTACAATGTAGAGAGAAACTTTGAAAGACATTCATCAATATTATCTATCGTAACCCAACTATGTTCAGCCCCCCCAACCTCCGCCATTAACCACAAAGGTAGGTACATAGTAATATTGTCACTATCAATAGCAAAATACAAAAATAAACAAAACTCGCCACCGGTGATGAATCAGCACCGCGAGGATACACAGTGGTGTGCCATTTCGAACTGCAAGTGAAACCCCGAGTCAGTAAATCAAAGTATACAAAAATAACAACATTGAACCTATAACCAAAACCTACACCTCCACGAGAGGTCAAAGGTTACGGTTACGGTCAATAATCCTCAATATTTGAGACAACATACCTGTTCATTGGTCTGGCACACTAGAACCCGAGGCCCCTTGCCGGAACCCTTGGTGATGTCCTTGATCGTCTCCTCATCCCCAGGCCCCTTGTCATTAGCCGCATCATCGATTGCCAAACCTAGACACTGGCATTTATCGATCAATGTGCGTCTCAACAAGGCACTCCTCTCACCGATTCCGCCAGAGAAGACTACACCGTCTACTTCACCGTTCAGTTTAAGGTAGTAGCTGCCAATGTAGCCCAGGATGCGGTCGACGAAGATGTCGAAAGCAAGTTTGTGTGCTTTGCTTGGTGGGTTCTCCACCGCGATCTCGGCGAAGTTTGTTGTTCCTGTGAGGGCTTTCCAACCTGATTGTTTATTGAGAATGTCCTCCGCCTAGTGGATGGACTTGATTAGTATTCTCTTGTAATTGTTTTCGGCATTGGTTCTCTGTATCAGGCATCATACCGTGCTGATGTGCATTTCTGACGTGCTGGCTGGGCTTAGTTTGCCTGCTTCGTTGGTATAGTGGAAAACCAATCTAGACCATCGAGTATCAGTTCGCCATAGCTGCATTGTCAAGGAAGTCCGGTGGTCCGACTCACGATGGATCAATACTTCCACTACGTGTCGCACCGGGTAATCCTGCCAAAGGAGTGAGACCCATTCTAGTCACCGCATTAGCACGACTCCCAGCTCGAGATATATCGAGATATAGTATAAACTGCATCGCGTGACTCACGTTGTATCCAACGACTTCCCGTCCTTGATCACACACATCGAAGCTCCACTCCCGACATGCATAATGATGAGATTCGTCTTCTCGATCGGTTTGTTCAGGAACTGTGCTACAGACCGCGTAATGAACGAGTAGCTGATCCCGTGGAATCCATACTTACGCAGACCATTCGCCTTGGCGATTTCCTGGTTGATTGGGTATGTGCGTACGGCTTCGGGGATTGTCTGATGGAAAGCAGAGTCGAAGAAGGTGATGCTTTTAACTTCAGGGAGCTCTACCTTGCACAGACGAACTATCTCCAGCGCAGAGAAATTGTGGCTTTGGGTGGGGTGGTGTTAGCTTGGCATTATATATAGTTGAAGTATAGAATCGAGACAGGTGAGCTTACAGAGGTGCAAGATCTTCCAATCCTTTCAAGCGGCCAAGTGTCTCGTCATTGATTTCGACTGCATCTTTATAGTCTCCTCCGTGGACCACTCGGTGGCAGATGTACATTATATCGTCGAGGCTGGTGATTTTGGAAAGCTCAGTATCGTTGAAACAGCGCTGCAAGAGGTACTTGAATGCATCTTGGGGAGTGCTGAGATTTTCTTTGACTTCCTCCTTGTGCTTTTTGTCTCCTTGTTGGTACTTGAATGTAGGTGGGGGTGCGGTAATTCCAGAGATCGACGCATCTGCGATGGGTTTTGGTGGGTTCTCAAATGTATAGAAGTTGATTTTGACGGAGGACGAACCCGCGTTAACAGAGAGGATGGATTTGGGCATTTTGAGGATTTACAGGGAATTGACTAGATGTCTCTTGAGATTGGAATGGATTTTTTTTAAAGCTGAATTGACTTTCAGGGTTGCACTCGTGGTGATGTCAGGATGTGGAGTGACGTCGCCAACACGGGGAACAAGGCGGACATCATGTTTGATGACATTTATTTATTTACCTCCAAGGCTACCTCTTTCAATATCAACTTCTCTCTATTAATTCTATTCCTTTTATCCTACGTTGAACTTTTGATTTTCTTTTGCTCCTGCCAAGCCGAAGAAACTACAATATCAAATTCATTATGCCCGGTGAAGTCATAAGCGAGCCAAATCCGCAACCGCCCCCGTCACACCTGCCAGACTATCTTGAGCAGTTGAGCGTAAAGTTGGATCATGAGAACCTAGATGAAAAGGCCTGTGATGCCTTGCTCAAGTTCCGCCGAGCGGCTTGTTACATTGCGGCAGGTGAGCGCGATTATGTACCATATATATTTCAACGGTGTGACTAACTTAGTGTTAGCTATGATATTTCTGCAAGAAAATACTCTTTTGAAGTCGGACCTCACATTTAAACATGTTAAGCCTCGGCTACTTGGTGAGTAGCGTGCCCAAAGCATTCAACTCGGTCGTTATAACTGATATGCCATACACTCAGGTCACTGGGGAACATGCCCGGGCCTAATTCTGGTCTACTCTCATCTGAACTACCTAATCCGGACAATGAACCTGGACATGTTGTACGTTGTCGGCCCAGGACATGGCGCACCGGCAATATTGGCCGCGCTATGGCTAGAGGGCTCGTTGGAGAGATTTTATCCCCAGTATTCGCGAGACAGCAAAGGGCTGCACAATTTGATCTCGAACTTTAGCACAACATCCGGTTTTCCCAGGTCAGTGCATGGCCCTGCCATATGGTTCCTTGGCTAACAGTTATGCGCAGCCACATCAACGCTGAGACTCCTGGTGCTATCCATGAAGGCGGAGAACTGGGATACGCTCTAGCAGTGTCCTTTGGCGCTGTCATGGACAACCCCGATCTGATAGTGCCTTGTATCGTGGGTGACGGAGAGGCTGAAAGTGGTCCCACTGCCACGTTCGTCGATTATTCCCTCCCTTTGTACCGTACAACGCTAATAGTAGACAGGTCTTGGCATGCAATCAAGTACATTGACCCAAAGGAGTCTGGTGCAGTTTTGCCAATTCTGCACTTGAATGGATTCAAGATCAGCGAGCGCACTATCTTTGGGTGCATGGACCACAAAGAGCTTGTGGCTCTGTTCAGTGGTTACGGGTACCAGGTTCGCTTTGTGGAGGATGTCAGTGATATTGACGCAGACTTGCACTTCTCTATGGTCTGGGCCATCAAGGAGATCCATAAGATCCAGAAGGCTGCCCGTTCTGGGAAGCCGATTATGAAGCCGAGGTGGCCGATGCTGATTCTGCGCACTTACAAGGGTTGGTCTGGGCCCAAGCAGCTTCATGACAAGTTTATCGAGGGCTCGTACCATTCGCACCAGGTGCCATTGCCCAAAGCAAAGACCGACAAGGAAGAACTGGACCTGTTGCAGAAGTGGCTCTCTAGCTATAAGCCAGAAGAATTGTTCACTTCGAACGGTGATGTAATTGATGAGATCAAGTCTGTGATTCCCACAGACGACAAAAAGAAGCTGGGTCAGCGCATCGAAGTCTACAACAGTTATACAGCACCGAAGTTGCCTGATTGGAAGCCCTTCTGCGCGCAGAAAGGCTCCGACGCAAGCTCCATGAAACTGATTGGCACCTTCGTCAATCAGGTATTCAAGGACAACCCGAGTAACGTACGACTGTTCTCGCCGGATGAGCTGGAAAGCAACAAACTGGATGCGGTGTTTGAAGGCACGAGCCGCAATTTCCAATGGGATCAATTTGCCAATGCCCGTGGCGGCCGCGTGATTGAAGTCCTTAGCGAACATATGTGTCAAGGGTTTATGCAGGGTTATACCTTGACCGGCCGTATTGGTATTTTCCCGTCCTATGAGAGCTTCCTCGGCATCATTCATACGATGATGGTACAGTATGCCAAGTTCATCAAGATGGTCAGTCACCTTTTTCCCTTGCTAATATCAATTATATGCTGACCAAATCCTCTGTGTAGGCACTGGAAACAAATTGGCACTCAGGCGTCAGTAGTATGAACTACATCGAATCGAGCACCTGGACGCGCCAGGAACACAACGGCTTCTCTCACCAGAACCCGTCCTTCATCGGATCTGTACTAAAGCTGAAGCCTACCGCAGCCCGCGTGTACTTGCCACCGGATGCGAATACTTTCCTGACGACCCTTCATCACTGCCTGAAGTCAAAGAACTATATAAACCTGATAGTGGGCTCAAAACAGCCTACTCCAGTGTACCTGACTCCCAAAGAGGCCGAGAGCCACTGTCGCGCAGGAGCATCGATCTGGAAGTTCTGCAGCACGGACGATGGAGTAAACCCCGATGTCGTGCTGGTCGGCATTGGTGTTGAACTGATGTTCGAAGTAATCGCGGCAGCAGCGCTTCTGCGTAAGCTCATACCAGAGTTGCGTGTTTGCGTCATCAACGTGACGGACTTGATGATTCTTGAGAACGAGGGTCGACATCCGCATGCCCTCTCCACCGAGGCATTCGATAATCTCTTCACTCCCGATAAGCCTATTCACTTCAATTACCACGGCTACCCAACCGAATTACAAGGCTTGCTCTTTGGACGCCCGCGTCTTGAGCGTGTGACTGTCGCGGGCTATATTGAAGAGGGTAGTACCACCACGCCTTTCGATATGATGCTGGTCAACCGTGTCTCGCGGTACCACGTCGCTCAGATGGCTCTTCGTGGTGCTGCTAAGGCAAATGAGAAGGTCCGGGTTTATCAGCAGGAGCTTAATGCTCAGCTTGAGGGGAGTATCGTCAACACGAGGAAGTATATTGTGGAACACCACAATGGTGAGAACTCCATCCTATTTGCAATTTGCTATGCAATGCTGACTTTTGCTCTTAGACCCTGAGGGTATTTATGACACACCACAGTTCCACAGCTTCCACAAACCGACCGAATCATTCTGGAATACTGAATAATTTTATTCAAAGCAATCCCAGTCATTCTAGATCAATCATTTATGAAATGCTAGCAAGAAATAAAAGACCCGCAGTGTCCTTTTTTTCTCTCATTTTTCTGCCCATATCCACAGTCCATCAAGTCTATCCACTTAACCGCTGCAAACCACGCTTCGTCAAACTAAACCTGCTCTCATCAGCCAACAAAAAGACCACAGGAGCCTGATACTCATCAATATGTGGCAACCGGTTCATCGTATTCAAACCAGCCCATTGTCCCTCATAGGCAGCGTTAATAATTGCAGCCCAACACACCCAGTCCCCCCGTGTGCCGGAACATAGCCTCGCCCCATCCATCGCCGCACTACCCTGATTCCAGCGCAGGTCATCAGACCGCGCGGCGGATGCGTCGGTCTAGGAATGGTGTAAGCAGACACGGTGCCTGTTAATCTGGTTGCCGTGGTTGGCGGCAAGGGTTCAAAGAGTATCTGGAAAGCGGGTGTGGATATTACTGCATATGAGGGGAGTAGCAATTCAGGTAACAGTGTAATCCCTTGCACTTGACCAAGACGAGAGGTTCATCTATATTCTAATATCGTCTCTCACTTACCCCACGATACTCCCGCTTATCTATACAGGCATCGCCCCCACTTTCTAATATACTGTCTGTGATCGCGTGGCCCCAGCTCTGTGACTATTTTTGGTCTGGGTGTCTGATCAGATTAGTAGCATGTGTGAGTTGTCTTGTTATATGCAATGGGGGTCTCACTCAGCACAGTGCGTTTGTTCAGCCGCAATCCCTCTGCAGTGTTGATATCCGGCCTGCCAAGACGAGGCCTAATCTCCCTTTGGTCGTGACAGATCAAAGCTCTCCCTGTTCTGTTGGATGGTTGTCTGGACCTTTGAGGATTTGTCTCGATGGGATTATTATCTGGCCGTGCGTGAATGGATTGTATTTTTTTTTATGGGGCTAAATGAGGGATTCGGCTAGAGCTCCACTGTTTTTGCAATAGAGTAAAGATCAGCAATTATGTTGCCTTTGACAGCTTGAGTTGAGAGTATACGGAATATGGGTTTTTCATTCTATTGTTGGACTTTTAGCCATGTCAGACGGACTAGATCATGTCTTAAATTCTCATTCATCACCTTGGAAGGATATCATTTGTATAATAAATGTTTGAAATGTGTTCTCTTGCTTCTATTCTCTTTTTGTCCCTCAAAGGCAGTATGACGGATTGTTTCAAGAATTACACAGCTAATGTGAGAAGATATGAGATTCAATGTCGAATAAGTAGCATCCATGGATGTGGATCCTTGTGCATTTTCCTTCGTAATTTTTTTTTTCTCCGTCACGTACATCCGCTGTCATCCGAGACCATGTCCATCCGATATCCCGAGAAAACACAAAAACCAGAGTCAGGACTAGGGCTGGACTCCAGTTTGAGATTTTGCCAACAGAATCCGATCTTACATTCTTTTCCAGCTTCAGCCGCATATTGAACAGACTACATTCAATTCGGAAGCTTCGTGTCCTTCAAGCTGCCAGTGATTGCCGAATTCCGTGACTCATGGGATCTTTTATAAGGCCCTCGGGTTGGCAACGGTTTTGACCGGAGATAAATCGAATCCCTAAGGGCTGAGGTAAACTTGTATCAACGCTAAACCCAAAAAGGATGGTCTTGCGAGCGAGTAACGGCAGGTTGTAGTTCGGACCGATTCTCTATCAGATCTCGGCGTATTTTGTATTTTCTTTTTGACTTTGCTTTGATGTCATAAATCTATTGTCCTATATGGTGTATAAGGTCCAAGGCTCACGCAATCTAACAGGCTAGGAACCCCCTACTGTGACGGTTGGCTGCCCGATTGTACGATAGATTCTCACCATATGCCTTTTCCATTTCTATACCAACCGGAGTCGGCCCGTTTACAACCCGCTCTGGATGCTGGAAACTGGACAATGAACATTGGAGACACACTTGAATGTCGGGATTGGTTCCTCCGATGCGGGTCTTATCCCGATAGGTTACTGAAGTAGATGTGCATTAAAAAACCGTGGCTTTGGTCTTGAAAGGTTTTTCCCCGATGGTGGGGGCAGTGGGTGCTCAGCCATGCTTACTCTTTATTTATACTCATGTTATCTGGGTGAACGTTGAGGCCTAATTCCTGGTCTTTTTTTTTTGGATACCTTTTTGACTTCAGGCAAACGGCGTGGTTGTCTATAAATCTCTTTTCTAGTCTGGGGAATATCTCTATCCATCTTCCAATCTATCCAAATACTACAGATTTACTGCTAGCTTTGCATTTCTCGACAATCTCCTTGATAGTGGTTTCCTGAAGTCGCTCATTGCCCTTCGCCATGTCCGACAGAGCAGAATTCGGAGAACAATTGCAAATTGGCTGCCATGCCTATATCGAAGGCATTGACACTTCATATGGATATATCCCATCTTTAGGAGCAGGCATTGCCTACTGCGTACTCTTCGGTCTCTCGATGATTATCCACACAGTCCAATTCACCTGGAAGCGACAATGGTGGGCAAGCGTGTTTAGTATCGGATGTTTGGGTGAGGCCTGTGACACTCGAAACCCTAACTCCCCGCAAGACTAACAACATCAACAGTCGAAGTAATCGGCTGGGCCGGTCGTACCTGGTCAGCCAAATGTCCATACAGTGGAGATGCCTTCCTAATGCAGATCTGCACTCTCATCATCGGCAAGTTACCTTCCCACCGTCGACTATCCATCCCCAAACACTAACCTTCCATAGCCCCAACTTTCTTCACAGCAGGAATCTACATCCTCCTAGGTCGCTTCATCCAACTCCTCGGCCCCGAATCCTCCATCCTAAAGCCAAAGCTCTACCTCTGGATCTTCTGTGTCTGCGACGTAATCTCCCTCGTCATCCAAGCCGTCGGCGGCGGCATGGCCTCCGGACAAGCCGACAAGATCGACGGCGATACCGCGCCCGGCACGCATATCATGGTCGCTGGCATCGTCTTCCAACTCTTCTCGATTACCATATTCGTCTTCTGCGCGATTGATTTCGTCCGCCGGGTTGTGCGCAAGCGTCTGCTGCAGTCGGTGAACGGTTCGGTTCTTCCCCTGTTCGCCGCGATGATACTTTCAATCGTCTGTATCTATATTCGGAGTATCTATCGTACGATCGAGTTGTCGCAGGGATGGGATGGGTATCTCATTACCCATGAGTCGTACTTTATTGCGCTTGATGGGGCTATGATGGTTGTTTCGGTGGCTGTGTTTAATTTCCTGCATCCTGGGTGGATGTTGCCTAGTGGTGGGAAGTCTGATTCGTATCCAATGGAAAGCACTTCGGTTGATGGACCGGACAAGTACCAGGGTTCACCTACTCACTGGTGATTGCTTTGGACACTGTGCTTGTTACTTGGTTTATGTTTCGTTTTGGGGTTGGTCGTTGGGATTTGTCCTTTTTCTCTATACCTGTCACGTTTGGTTATTATTGCCCCAGCAAATACTAGATACTTAATCGGGGTGTTAGATGTCGTAAAGCGACTAACGTTGACATAGACTTACGATTAATCCAAGGACACAAGGGTAATCAATGAACATTTGAAGGGAAAGCATACTTGACAGTTGAAAAAAATGATAACACTCATGAATTTTGAATAACGAAGAAGGAAATTGGCACCAACAGCCGCGCGGCTGATCAGCAGAAGGTGTACATAGCAGTGCAAGGAAATCAATGTAGACATTATAGTCAGGCGCGCCATAAGAAAGAGGATACTGGATATGAGGGTATCGCCGCATCTACGTCTCGCGCACCTGGTGCAACTGAGACGAAAATCAACCTGGGACCACACATCCCTTCATGATGTCGTTATAACATATAGTATCATACACCATCAACGGCTTCGATCCAGCCGAAGGTTGCTCCTGCGATCAGTGTCGCAAATGCCCAGACTGCTCCCCAAGTGGCGGCACCTTCGAGAGAGACATCGTTGATTGTGCCGGCGACTTGAACAATCGTGTTGAGCAGGACTCCAAGCGCAAGAACAATGGATCGGGAAACCAAAACTCTCGTCTTGGGGGACAATTGACCCCAAGTGTTGCGACAAATGGCCGCAGACACGCATTCACTACCCTCGCAGCATCCAGACCCAGCGGGAGTGGTTGAATAGCCAGTGGAACTGACAAACAAAAAGTCTCGCGCGGCCCAGCCGGCAGGAATCAGCGTCAGGAAGAGGATAGGCAAGCCAGCAGGTCCAGCATGTGCCGCGCTGATATCCGGGAGACCCTCAAAGTGAACGACCAGCTGGGTAGGGAGCCAAGTCGCATAGCTGGCGTAGAGCACAACGCTGAAAATCGAGGTTGCCAGGAGCGTGGTGAATACAGTGGTAGTCTTGTCCTGTAGAATGTTTCGATTGGCAACTGCATCAGCAGGAGTATGCGAAAGATTGTGGACGGACGAGGGCCGGCGCAGGAGGGCGAATGGAAGGGCTGTCGAAACAATCGTCACCCCAAAGGCTAAGAGTCCAGAAGTCGGGCGGATGCCGTAGAAGAATGACAAGAGAGAGTATGTCGGCAGGTGGGTCAAGAATAAGAACGATGCCACATCACGGCCTAGTCGCAAACAGAAGGTTAGTCTCCATATATCGTCTATATAGCTGTGGGAACCTCGTGTCCGGATGCAAGGGATCATGTGCATGATAATTAGTACTTACCATCAAATCCTAGAACCCAGGCTACTCCGACCTCCAAAGCCCTCCAGGCTATCAAGCCCCCCACTTCCCACCATTCTTCCAGGTGTTTGCTGATAGGCCCGAGATCGCCCACCGTGAAGTTCGAAGTGAGCGTGAACAAAATGGAGCTCACAGTGAGACTGCTTAGGACAACAAGGATAAAGCGGGCTGGAGACGGGATGCATGCCAACCGAGAGGTCTGGGCAGTGGCCGTCTTCGCAAGCTCACGCGCGGGTCGCGTGTTGTCGCTCCACGACACAGTTCGCTTCCTGGCAGTCTTGGTGGACATTTTGAAGCTTCCAATTTTGAAGAACGATAGGACTGCAATGTAGAGTTTAGTGCAGAAATCACAGGCAATTGCGTGTAGCTTGGAAGAGAAAAAGAGAAGGCGGGTGGAATGTTGGTTAGCGGTGAGCATACGATGATGTCACTATGGGCTTTTCCAAGGTGCGAATTCAAGAATTCGACTTGATATTTTCGACATAATATGTACATTTTAATTATGGACCTCTCATCCGTAGATTCAGATATGACACAAATTAATTTTCATCATCTTCGCGTTCTGCCACAGCAAATTCAACTGTCCCACTCTCTCGTCCGTGGTTGTCCCGTACCACGACGCGATACTTGCCATTGTTCCAGAGATCTTTGATAGTCAATTCCCGAGTACGGCCAAGACTCTCAATGTCTCCAATGCGCTCCACGGTGCCGTCCAGGTGCTTGTCGAAATTCTCTATGGCGCAGATTTCTTGGAAGGCACGCTGCATGGGTACTGAATCGGCACGCACCATAGCGCGCGAGTCAATTGTGAAGATATTTTCGTGATCGTAAGATTGGATAAAGTCTGCACGGGTCATGATCTCACGCGCTTTATGGAGCGGAATTTCTGGCAAGATGTGGCCTTGCTCGTGGTGATAGTTTGACTCCATCTCTTTCTCAAGGTCTACCAGTGCTTTCGCCAAAACCACGGCGCCAGACTGTGTTCTTTAGATTAGCCGAAGTCGCATGAAACGGAAAGGAGCCAGTAGATCTCATAGGGTGTACTTACGGCATACTTCTGCTGATCCATCACATCATCATCCATCTCCTTTCCGAGGATCCAGCACTTGTTTAGGAACCATGTTTTCTCAGCCAGACAGATCTCATCGCAGGTCTTCATGAGATCTGAAGACTTGGCCACGCGGTTCAAGAAGGATAGACGGCCGCCGACTTTGTCATAGACTTGCTCGAGGGTCGCAGATGGAAGTGTCTCGTTGTGGAATTGCTGGCGATATTTCTTCAAGGCACGCATCGCCTTGTCCTTGGGCAGATCTGTCACGGGAATGACCTCCATGCGGGTTGCATAACGCTTCAAGCGCTCATATACCCAATAGTCATCGCTGTTAAGAACTTGAAGGTGACAAAGTTAGCTATGACAAGGGGAACGGGTGTTCGTCAGAGTCTTACTTGTTGTGACGAGACCACTAGCAGCCCATTGTTCGGCACGCTGCTGAATCATCTCAAGCAAATCCTGTCCGTCGTGATCGTCCCGGACTAAATGGGTACTGTTTATGATCAGTACAAGAGGAGTCGATCCATCCCGCCTTCTGGTGAGAGCCACTTTCTCTAGCTTGTTGAATGCGCGCTCAATGTCCAAGAGAGCCGTGGTGTCTCTTGGTCCACGGATGCTGAAAAGGCTGCCGATATAGCTGGGTATTCCTGTTAGCGTTATGCCCTTACAGTGATGACGTTATAAGCTTACTCTTCATGGAACTCGTAGTCCAAAGCTTTGCCCAGTCGGATTCGGAAGATTTCGAGATCAGCGTGCGCTTCGAACATCGCACAGCTGTTACCATTGATCTTGCGCATGGCCTCTAAAAGCATCGAAGTTTTGCCTGTTCCCTTCTCGCCAATCACTAGATAGTAGTGGCCACTTTGTCGCCCGGCTACAATATCGTCAACTTTGGGTTGCTCGTTCCGAACGACCCAATGTTCCTCATGGTGGTACTTGTGCTTTCCAGAAACAACACCCGCGACCTCGAGGGCAGGATCACCGGGGTTGAACGCATTGTCCATTTTGTCCAAGATCAACCACTTGTAGTACTGGTGGTAACCGTAACCCGCGGCACTTGGGAACAAATTAGCTACAATAACGCATGACGTGAATGGCATAGATAAACCTTACCCTAGAATGGCAATTGATGCCGCTGTGGTCGCCCCAGTTTCAAACATCTTGAGAATTGTAGATTTGAAGCTTGGATCTGAGTCGCCGTTATGGCCCTGACCCTTGCTCTTACCCTTGCCCTCATCCGAATCATTCTGATCGGTGGGGTCTGGGGTCATCTGACCAGTGTCCCGGGGGTCTGAATTAAACCGCTTGGGTATATGCATCACAACGCGGCTGTTAATTCTGATAGGTCTTGGCAGGCCCTGTCGGGCATAGAGCCTCGCAGGCTGTGCGAGCCGGCTCCATAGCATCGTTGTTAGGCCTCTTGGCGTCTGTACGCCGGGGTGCCAAGTCCTTCAGTAAAAGGTGGATAATGAAGAGTGGGAATGTATATCTTCGCAAAGATAATCAGAACCCCAGACGGTGTAGGGCCTATATTTAAAACACACAGCTTTAAGGAGTGTACTGCTAGAATTCTAGACTTGTAGATGGTTCACGCAAAGCCACACCTCCAGGGAATGACGCGTTGCTGCAGAAAGACCGACTCAAGGAAATCGAATGAAAGAGACTGGATATCAGAAAGAGAGAGAAAAAAGATACAAAGATACAAAAAAGGTTAACGAAAGACTGGAAGAAAGGGAGTTCAAAAAAAAAAAAACAGAGTGTGGCTAAAGTTGTGGTGTTGGCCTCAGCCTCGATGAACCAGGGATGCAGAAGGCTTGGCGATCGAATCAGGAGCATTTTCGATCGTATATACGGGGGTACGAGAACTATACATTGTAGGCTTTCAATTCTCCACTAAATTATTTGAATGAGTTTGTTTTTATTGGTTTTTTTTTTTTCAGATCTGTGTGGAATATGGTGGATCCACGGGAGAAAAAAAATGTATATAGGCTCTAGTAAATAAACAAACCATTTATGTAACCACTATGCTTTCTATGCATGAGAGTTATCAGTTGATTTTTACTTTTTATATCTATTTTCCGTCGAGAAATGCTTCGCACATTAGAGGGTAATGTACTCCGTATGTACCTAGTTACATCCTAATTAGTTTACTGCCAGGCAAAATTACCCATCTCCCGTGGTCGCTTCACTTCGGTAGGCAATCTGAAAGTCACTTTGATATGCAGGTATCTTTTCTTTTTCTTGATCCATGTATCCATGTATTCAAGCTCGACATTGCTATGGTGAAAGGCTATCCTATCAGTCCTTAGCTTCGACAAAGCTGATGGGGACGAAGCATATAGATATTGTAAAATTTGCAAGCATTTGAATCTTATAAACGTGTTTATTCGAGACAAAGGCTATGTGAAATATCTAAATATCTCAGCGTGGCATTGACTTTACCTTTCCTCCCCCGACTTGTTCTTCCTGATCTATATTTCTGTCATATATATATCCGAACTGGCAAGGATCCTAATTCCTCATTTTAAATATTTTCCTCCAGTCTACCTGTGAATTCGAGAAGGGTGAATACACATGTATATAAATACATAAGAAAAAAGACATGTATAAATAATATCTGAAAACACTGCCCAAAAGACATGACAAGGCCACATACGTGGCCGACTATTATTGTCTACGTCATTTGGAAAGAAAGTTCCATGAAGAAATACGAGCATCCGCATATTTAATGCTCTGTTTACATCTCTGCCTCGTAGATAATCTTTTCTTTCCAGTCTAGTACACATAGATAAAGCTAACCCTATTAGCTTCTATATACTAGGTGTTACCGTCCAAGGTTCATGTACATATATTGTATCCTCCCATTAATATGGATCAATTAACCTGTTAACAATCCTTTACAGTGAAATAGTTATTATTACCAATTGAAATCAAATGCCACGGTGTACACAATCACTGACACACATCCAAAAAATAGTACCTGAGGCAAGCCAACTGGATCTATGAAATTGATATCAGCACCTACAATTTATGAAAATTATAACCTACCTTAAGATATACTAGTTCCAAGATTTGTACTCCGTACAGTTGCTCTTACACTCTTTTCTCAACAAACCAATTGTAGACGTGGAGAAAAATGTCCCTCTCCGCCCCTTCCCCGAACCCACCGCCCGAGCACTTCCGAGGGTATGCCGCATCCGAGAAATTTTCTCTCCGGTTTTCCAGTTTCACCTATCCATTCATCCTTGCTCTTTTTTCAACTTCCTGGGGTACGGGGTTTTCGTTTCTTGCTCAATTACTCTTTTGTATACTATACTAAAATTTCTGCCTGCCGAATCCCCGCAGGTCCTCAACCTTTTTTTTTTTCTCTCGAACTTTTGTTTCTCACCCGCGTGACGGTTGTGAGATAGGGGTTTACTGTTATTACTTCGTCGAAGCTCTTTTAATAACCGGCTCGACATAATGGCACAGACCAATGGGGAGTTGGAGCACTCGAAAGGTGTGTGTTGGCCCTGGAACCTCATTGGGCAAGGTCCATTGGGATCCAGCATGGGTTCCAGGTGAAACGAAGATGCAGGGCACACAAGCTAACGGAGGAACAGAGGCTCCCCAAGCTTCTCAAGAGATTGCCAATGGCAATGCCCCCGAGGGCACAGAGGAGGACAACACGGGTGGTATGTTGGATCACCGGACGCAGAACTGCATAGCAGTGTTCTAATTCGACTACAGGTCTTTTCCAGATCTCCGTGAAGCTCCCTCACGCGCCGCATAAGATCCAAGTGATGGTGGGTTCGATGTTTTAAAAGGCCACGAAGAGGGGAAAAATATCTGACCCGATTTGTTTCTTTAGGTCTCCAGCCAAGAACAGGTCCAGGATGTCCGCCAATCTATTGTCGAGCTACCGGGTACCTTCCAATACACTTGCTTCCACCTCGAGTTCAACGGCAACCGCATCAACGACTTCGTCGAGCTGTCTGAGGTCCCGGACCTCGAGGCTGACTCCGAGATCGTCCTGGTCGAGGATCCCTACACCGAGAAGGAGGCCCGCATGCATGTTGTGCGCATCAGGGAGCTAATTGGTGCTTCTGGTGACCGTGTTGACAACCTCCACGGTATCTCCGCTGGCCTGTCCCTGCATGATACTATTACGGCAGATGCTATCAAGGCCAGCGAGTCCGAGAAGGAGCACTCGCTCTCCAAATATGATCTGACTGGAGTTTCACCTCTGCAGACTATCCTGCCCACCGAGCAGGCTCCTCTGCCCAAGACAGTGAAATCCATTTCGCTGTCTTCATGGAACCCCGTTCCGTACAACCTCCGCCAGAAGGGTCATTTGCTTTACCTTGTGGTTGCTACTAACGAAGGTGAACAATTCCAGATCACTGCCCACGTCTCTGGGTTCTTTGTGAACAAGTGCTCGAACATCAGATTCGACCCATTCCCGAAGCCAACACACCCCAAGAAGGGCAGCGCCCACTCCTTGCTCACTCTCATCTCCCAACTTTCGCCCTCGTTCAACGCCTCCTTCGAGGCTCTGCAGGATTACAACAATGAGAAAGATCTTTTGACCACTTTCCCCTTCCAGAACGCCATTCCCAACAGCCCATGGCTCATCTCCCCCAGCACTTCGAGCTTGAATGCCCACCAGCCCGACATCACCCGTTCGCAGGAGAACTACCTGATCTCTGGTGTTGATAACGCCGAGACTCTGCGTGACTGGAACGAGGAGTTCCAGACTACCCGCGAGCTGCCCCGTGAGACCGTCCAGGATCGCGTGTTCCGGGAACGCTTGACCTCCAAGCTGTTCGCCGATTATAATGAGGCCGCCGCTCGCGGTGCAGTCCTGGTTGCCCGGGGTGAGGTTGCTCCTCTAAACCCCACCGAGGCGCGGGACGCCCAGATCTTTGTCTACAACAACATCTTCTACTCCTTCGGTGCCGATGGCGTTGGCACTTTCACCTCCGAGGGTGGTGACGAAGCTGCACGCGTGGCCGTGGGTAAGGACGTTCTTGGCATCAAGGCTGTTAACCAGCTGGATATCGATGGTCTGTTCACCCCCGGAACCGTGGTGGTCGACTACCTGGGTAAGCGTATCGTTGGCCAGAGCATTGTTCCTGGTATCTTCAAGCAGCGTGAGCCCGGTGAGCACCAGATTGATTACGGTGGTGTTGAGGGCAAGGAGGTTGTGGCCACCCACGCCGACTTTGTTCCGGTCTTCGAGAAGCTCTCGAAGGCGCTGCGTGTCAAGCAGCACCCTGTCTGGGACAAGGAGAACCAGCGCCACGACCTGGAAGGTAGCGTCGAGACCAAGGGCCTCTTGGGTACTGATGGCCGGAAGTACGTCCTGGATCTCTACCGCGTGGCTCCTCTGGACGCTGCATGGCAGGAAGAGGAGGGTAGCGATGTTTACCCCCACCGCATGTCCGTTCTCAGACTTGAGCTGGTCGAGTCTTACTGGCGCCACAAGATGAGCCAGTACGTGAAGGCCGAGGTGGAGAGCCGCAAGGCTGCTAGCGCCGAGGCCGTCAAGGAGGAGGGCAAGGCCGAAGAGGACAAGACCGAGGAGGAGAAGGCTGCGGAGAAGGCAGAGAAGGCGGATCAGGAGCGTGTTGACATCTCTGGATTTAACCTTGCCCTCAACCCCGACGTTTTCAGCGGCCAGGTGCCCCAGACCGAAGAGGAGAAGGAGCAATGGGCAAAGGATGAGCAGGAAGTCCGGGATGCCTGTGATCACTTGCGATCCAAGGTCATCCCCGACCTGCTCAAGGACCTGCACGATGGCGACGTTGGCTTCCCCATGGACGGTCAATCGCTGACCCAGCTGTTACACAAGCGTGGTATTAACCTCCGCTACCTCGGAAAGTTGGCTCAGCAGTCAGCCGAGAAGGGACCTCGCCTGCAGGCCTTGTCCATTCTCCTGGTTCAGGAAATGATCACCCGTGCCTTCAAGCACGTTGCTAACCGCTACTTGAACAACGTTCCCGCTCCCTTCGTCGCCCCTTGCCTTTCTCACTTGCTGAACTGCCTCCTCGGCTCGGATGTCAACGCTACTCCTCAGGCGGAGATTGACGAATCTCTGCGTGCAATCTTCCCCGAGGGCGATTTCTCTTTCGAGAAGGTCACCCCTGAGTCCCTACGGGCCGAGCTTGAGAAGCAGGTCACCATCCGCTTCCGCTTCTCCCTCGAGAAGGACTGGTCCAGCTCCCTGAGACACTTGCAGCTTCTGCGTGACATCTCCATCAAGTTGGGTCTCCAGCTCGGTGCCCGTGACTTCGCGTTCACCAAGGCTCAGGTCAAGGAGCAGGTTGTTGTTCCTGTCACCAACAGCTCTACTCAAGAGGAGCCTAAGAGGAAGGGCAAGAAGAAGGGCGGCGACAACAAGTCCCCTACCCGCGCCGTTCCGGCGCCGGCTAAGCCCGCTGTCACTTTCACTGCTGATGATATCCTGAATGTCGTTCCTTTGGTCCGTGATGCCTCTCCCCGCAGCGCATTGGCAGAGGAAGCCCTGGAGGCCGGTCGTATCTCTCTCATGCAGAACCAGAAGCAGTTGGGCCAGGAGCTCATCCTCGAGTCTCTGTCTTTGCACGAGCAGATCTACGGTATCCTGCACCCTGAGGTCGCCAAGCTCTACCATCAGCTTTCCATGCTGTACTACCAGACTGACGAGAAGGAGGCTGCCGTGGAATTGGCTCGCAAGGCCGTCATCGTCACCGAGCGCACTATGGGTGTTGATTCGGCTGACACTATTCTGAGCTACCTCAACCTGAGTCTGTTCGAGCATGCCTCCGGCAACACTAAGACTGCTCTGGTTTACATTAAGCACGCCATGGATGTCTGGAAGATCATCTATGGTCCTAACCACCCCGACTCCATCACCACGATGAACAATGCCGCCGTGATGCTGCAACACCTCAAGCAGTACAACGACTCTCGCCAGTGGTTCGAGGCATCTCTCTCCATCTGTGAGAACTTGTTCGGCAAGGACTCCATCAACACCGCCACCATTCTCTTCCAGCTCGCCCAGGCTCTCGCTTTGGATCAGGACTCCAAGGCTGCCGTCGGCAAGATGCGCGAGGCATACAACATCTTCCTCGCTCAGCTTGGACCTGAAGACCGCAACACCAAGGAGGCCGAGAACTGGCTCGAGCAGCTCACTCAGAACGCTGTCTCTATCGCCAAGCACGCCAAGGACATCCAGGCTCGTCGTCTGCGTCGCAACCCTCTGAACCCTCGCGTGTCTTCCATGGGCACCCGTGTTCAGCCCCAGGTTGGCCAGTCTGCACCTGAAATCACCGCCCCTGCCGATCCCTCGGGTCTCGACTCTCGCAGCATCGATGAGCTTCTGAAGTTCATCGAAGGTAGCGACACCAGCTCTTCGCGCTCTAAGCAGAAGAAGCGTGCCGCCACCAGCAACCCCAAGCTTCGTGGCTCCAAGCAGTCTAACAAGGCATAAATGGGTTACCAACCAGCCAATTTCAGCCAATTTAGACGTTGGTTCCCGTTCTTATTTTCTTGGTTATTACATGTGTTAATATCTATATACATTGTCATTTTGGGGATCGGTGGGCAGGCTTGATGAGCGAAAAGAACTGTTGTATTTTAGATCTCTCTCCTCTCTCCTATTTTTTTTTTCATTTTTGGTTTCATCTGCCAGGTTGGGTTGTCTCTCGGGCTGTGCATGGAAAGGACTCGGTTGTCTTATATGGGCTCACATCTGGTGCATTATGCGGATCTGCCACTTGGGTCATTTTCTGTTTCTGGGTAGAATCCATTAAGTTCATATGCAAATACTTGAAATTCAAGACCTTCAAGAACTTTACTATATACATTGGAAGAGAGTAAGATCGCTATAATAGGCAATATGTATTGACCCGCTTTACCGCATTAGTCAATGTTTGTTTTCTTTGTTTGCCGCGCAATGTTATCATTCATTCTCCACTTAACACGCCCTTTAATTCCTCGGCATATCTTATTTACATTGGATTATTGCTGCATTATTGGTAATATCTGGTTGAGTGCCGTCATTGTTCCTATCATGCATCATTGAAGGGTTTGTTAGTACGGCGAGGTTGGTGCAGTGCGACCCAAATGACCAAGAGAAAAACGCATGACAGTGCTGATTCTTTTGATAGTGTATGCTATTAGCAGATATTATTATCCCTTTCGTCCTCAATGGAGGATGCCCAAGCCACTGCAAAATGGGCAAATCGTGTCCTGCGCCCCTTGACCTCCATCTGCCGTCGAATCGCAAAGCACAAAGAAACGCTGTCGATAATCGCAACCGAGTCGAAACCACAAGAAATTGCAGAGGGTAGTGATGTGCCTACTTTGGAAGCCGACCACAAACCAGAAAACCGGCACAACTGCTCAGGCTCGGATGCGGATCCGGATGAAAACGACCCAGCTTGGATTCCAGGGAAAAAGCCCGAGCGACGTCGGCCCAGACACAAATATTCGTCCAAAGTAGAGGAGACTGGAGGGAAAAAGCGCAACAGACTATCAATACACAGCCCAGAGGCCCCACGCACCCTGCCCGGCGCCATTGAGGTCGCGACACCACTCATCACTGGGAGGAGATGGGAGATGCCCCCGAGTGCACAGTCAGAACGCCCGGAAGGCCAGTTCAATCCTAATATTCAACAATCACAGCCGCTAGTCTTCCGTGATCGATATTCGCTCCACAAGAGCCCTTGGCAAGAACTTCTCGACCAGTCTGGTGATCCGGGCTTCGCCGACATAGCACACAACCTTGATCGCGTCTTCCAAAATTTCCTTTGCAACACTGTGATATCGAAGCGAGGAGTGAAGCCCTTATCTGAAACCAGCAGGCGTGGTGCTCGATCCTTGCTGTCCATGGTGACGCGAAGTCTACCTGAATTTATTGCGAGCGAGCAAGAAGCACAGGATGAGTTGGACGAGGACGGGGATGAAGATATGTGCGATGCATATTTTACAGAGTTGGAAGCCTTTTATGCGCCTCATGGGACAGGCTGGAAGCCACTCCGCGAGGCTGTCCGCGCACAGGGTATTTACTTGGTTTCTACCCTGATACAGAATCATTGGATAACAGATTCAATTGCCTGCGCGCTGATTGATAAATGTCGTTCATTTGCTCCCGAAGAAAGCGACTCATTGCTCTCTACATTGCTTTCTACCCGCAAAAATTACCCATACCCACAGGCTTTAAGGCCAGCGGTTGGCCATAATCCTTCGGATCCGATCCGATTGTTACGCAAATATGCTCATCATGGTGTTGCAAATCGCTCTTATATATTCGACGAGCTTGCAAAGCTTCTATTGCGGGGAGTGCTACCCCCGGAATGGATGGGAACCAAGTTATGGACTAGCTGGATGACGCGAGCAACGATATCCCTCTCGAAGGAGGATGAAGACAGTCCTGCGGCTACACGGTTAATTGAAGCTGTAATTCTCTCAGCAAGTGATATCCGCCCTATCACCGCTTCTCAGAGTTCTACACCAAAGTTCCCCGCGAAGGGAAAGAGTGCTCGTGCCCGTGCGACCAGGGTTGCCTCCACCACAGCGTGGGAAATCTCGAATCTTGCCCGGCCTTGTCCATTGCAAGTGGAGGACGCACTGAGCAATCACGTCATAAGCCTCATGGCAGCGCTCTGCGGCATGCACATTTCACGGTCTCGTGCATCCGATGACACGAATTGTGCAAATGGAACGAAGGCGAGCTATATTACAAGATATCTCCATATCGCTCTGCAACGAGAACTGGAATCGAATTCCGTCGCGCAGCGCCCTGATAATACCCCTCATCAATTGTTACGGCGTGGCTGCATCTTGCTAGCCACCAGCCTTGTACAGTGCAACGACAAAATTTTATTGGACAATCACCACCATGTAATGGCGTCAACAGTCAATGTTGATGCATGCGTGGAGATCATAGCATTTCATTCCGACATGGTTAGAGAGTTAGCATTGTTTGTGCACCAAGCGTTTCGCTGCTTTAGAAAAAGCGCAGAGGATGAAACCGAACATACTAGCGGTGAAATACGTGACATGATTTCGCAACTTGCCCGTTTGGCCCATACACCAGCCTTGTCTGCCTTTCTTGGACGAGTGGCGGCAGAAGCTGCCATGGAGTTTGCAGAAGCTACAGGAGATCCCGATGATCATATGTGGGCCGTCGACGTCCAAGAGACGGTGGTCACAAGACAGCGTCAGGAAGAGACTGCCCAAAAGTCTTCGGAAGAACCCGAGGAATCTAGTCAAAGTACAGGCCTGTTCCGCTGGGAAGATAGCATAGGCGAGTGGGTGGCATCTACGCCCGCGACCAAGGGAAAGCCCATCCTAGTGCAAAAAGCCCAAAGGCCCATGCGTATGCTATCAAGCCCAGTGCCCTGCATCGCTTCCTCTACAGACAGCAGCTCACCTGGCTCTAACCGTTTCCAAGTCTCTGTTCCAAGTCTGACCTCATCTCCCCTGCCGATGGCGACCAAGCGCACTTTCGAGGACGCCGAGGCCTCATCCATACGGCCTACGAAACGACAACGACCCACACCCGTGGTCGTAGTTGACAGGGGTGCAAACAGTCCGCAAATACACTCTCCTACTCCGACTAGATGCAATTCTACTGTGGAACCAGTCACCCACCGAGACATTCTGCGAGAGCGCAGCACCAACCTGACTAGACGGACGGCCTCCGTAACACAACAGGCACGGAAGGTTGAAGTCGTGATCATCAATCACAGAGGAAGCAGCCCATGTCAGCCTACCGTCCGGCCCACTTTCGAGCGTGCTGCAAAGCAGGTCCATCGCACGGCAGAGAGGCGAAGGTCTACGCGCCCTTCAGCTTCAACCATGCGTCATATTATTGAGCCGACCCCTCAACAAAGAGTCATTCCATGTTACGAGGATGACGACAGTGACGATGAGCTCAGCTTTTTCTGAGCGGGTTTCGGGCTTGGCCCTATTTGAGACCCGTAACAGTTTGCCTGTGCGGGAGAATGTCGGATATTCCCCCGAGTATCCTGGGCTATCCATGGTTCTGGGGTGTTTACCCAATTTTACATTCAAACGGATCTCCCGAGGTCAGTACATGAGCTTGACTGTTAGATCTTGGATTTTTTTTTAGAACGGACCGGTGGGTATGGGCGGTCCGCTTTTTTTTGGGAATTCGGTGTTTTAGGATTTTTGTTTTGATACCCATGGCCTTGGATTGGTGTTTTTACTGTGTTCAGGACCTCTACGGCTGTTGTTTTACAACTTTGGATTAACCTTTGGACCTTGTAGGGCCAATGGAAAGACCTCAGATTGGACATTTGCCCCGAGACAAGCTTGGAAGGTTATATGTGCACTTTATCCGGTGCAGATAAAATAAATTGCTGACCGACAAAACGCCGGCGGTCACACCGATGGACTCCCATGATATAGAAGAAGGTATGTTGTATACCTGCATGCGATCAAGGTTTAAGACATATTTTCTCGTTTCATATTTTCTCGTTTCAGTGTGCCAAACCAGGAATCTAGAATGGTGAGAATTCCAAGTCAAGAGGGCCAAGGACTCTCAGAAGGGAATTCTCCGTGAAAGATTAAGATTAAGCCTAATATAAATGAAATTCACGCCAAGGAAACAACCCCTGAAAGACGGAGTGCCATTTACAGTGATGGCGGGAGTAATAGCCTTTGACTGGACTGTTTCACACCCCCTAAAGTGGGCTCCGTTCGCTTGTGTGATTGAGCTGACCTGGGCGCTAAGAACCGTCGAATATGAAAACGTGACTCTACAAACACTCTTCTCCACTCCCCATTGCAGATTGGCTCATCGATGCAGCAAAGACCCCTTTCTCAAACAATCGGTCATAGGCCAAGCATTGATGCGGATTTATGTCGGGGACTGTGTGGCGTTTGTTGATCCTTGTCAAACTCTTCCTGTCCACTGGCTGTTTCACCGTTTCAGTGCTGACCAGTCACAGTCCTTAATCGGTATTCCCGCCACTTCAGGATAACTCGGGCTTGACCTGTCGCATGTTCCAGGTCCAGATTCTGCCAATGTGTGCTGAGGTTATCTGTGAATAGGAGCCCCTGATTCGCTGCAATGGATCTGCAGGATCGTCTGCTCTCATACTCCCTTTGCACCGATCTGTGGCCTTAGCGCTAAGCCCCTCTTTTCAAAAGAATTGAGGAAAATTCCGGAAATCAAAATCGAAAATGACCGAATTCCACATGATACGGGCCGTGTTAGAGGTGGGGAAGCCTTGCTGGAATTCTACATATTGGTCCGGCCCCCTGTCTCATACTCCATCCACTGCACTGGACACAAGGAGAAACAGTCCTTTCTTCTATCGATTGTTGTCGACCGTTCTTTGATTTATACAATCAACATTGTCTCATTTTCATTTTATCTTTGTTTTTGAAACAATCGTCATTGTGTCGTGGACAAATTTCCATCTTTAGCAAAAATTTTGGCAGTGACTGGATCACTAGCATTCCTTTCGTTACCCGTCGACAACGGCCTTTAACAAACATCGCCCGCTATTTTTGTGAATATTTTCGCTTCTCGCTTCGCCCAGTGGACTGATAAATATCGACAAACGGCTTTTATTCTATGCTTTCCCTCTGATTTCTATACATTAGATCTAGGCAGGTCCTTTACTTGACACCAGCCACCCAGCAGAAAACCCCCTAGACGGCTGAATCCCTTCAACCCTTGCTTCTGTCGTTTGATCAAGCAACCTGGGGTAGTTTCGTTTGCTGTTTTACTTTGTCCAGCGAGCTGGCCTCGCTAAACAGCTCAACAAGTTCAGTCATAAGCACTCGACGTGCAGCGTCTTCGGTGGGCCATCATGCACTCCTTTTTGCTGGCGATGTCCCTCGCCGGACTGGCCAGGGCAACAAACACTGAACACATTGAAAAACGAAATGGTGGTTACTCTGTCTACTACGAAGCCGTCAACGATGATCTGGCACGCTACACAATTCTCGCCCTCGGTTGTGCTGCCGCCTTGTATTACATCTGGCAACTCGTCTTCCGCTTCTCTCGCCATCTTCGACGCTTGGCAAGCTTCGGCGATGACCGCCAACGGTACTTCGTCTCTACACACAACACCTTTGCCTGGATCAAGGAACATATCATTCATGCCGCATTGTTCCGCAACCGACACAATCAAGAACTCCAGCTCTCGTCGGCTATTAACATGGGTACTTTGCCTAGCCGCTTCCATTTTTTCCTTATCACCGGCTTTCTCGCCATGAATGTCACGCTCTGTTGTATCACATCTCCTTACGGATCCGAACCAGACTCGGTTGCTGGTATTATCCGTAACCGCACTGGAACTATGGCAACCGTCAACTTGATTCCATTGGTCTTGATGGCAGGCCGAAGCAACCCTCTAATTGCTATGCTCCATGTGCCTTTCGATACATGGAATCTGCTCCACCGATGGCTCGGCCGCATCGTGGTGCTGGAGAGTCTTGCGCATATCTTTGCCTGGGCTATCCCCAAAGCCCAAGAAAAAGGCTGGAAGGTTGTTGGAATGGCTCTGAGTGGAAGCAGCTTCCTGTTGACCGGCTTGATTGCTGGTTGTGCGTTCACTGCGCTCTTACTCCACTCGCCTTCGCCTATCCGCCATGCATTCTATGAGACATTCCTCCACCTACACATTGCCATTGCAGCCGTTTCCATGGGTTTCCTCTGGGTTCATCTCAACGGTCTGGTCGCGCAAACCTACCTGCTTGCCTCCATCATCCTCTGGGCCCTCGAGCGAGCCACGCGCTTCTTCATCATTGTGTACCGCAACTGCGGCCGTGAATCCACAACCGCAACCATCGAAGCCATGCCCGGTGACGCAATGCGCATTACCCTGCGCATGGCCCGTCCCTGGACCTTCCGTCCGGGCCAGCACATCTACCTCTACATCCCATCAGTGGGCTTGTGGACCTCGCACCCGTTCTCCGTTGGCTGGAGCGAAGCCGAGGACACCAATTCCACCGAGAAGTCCCTCCCAATCACAAGCAAAGACCTCCTCAGTGCGCCCAAAAAAGAAACAATCTCTCTCCTCGTCCGTCGCCGCACAGGAATGACCGACAAGCTCTACCAGCGCGCCTCGAACTCCATGAGTTCACAGATCACCCTCCGTGCCTTCGCTGAAGGCCCATACGGGAATATCCACACTATGGACTCATACGGTACCGTGATGCTCTTCGCCGGCGGAGTCGGTATCACCCACCACGTCCCCTTCGTCCGCCATCTGGTCGCCGGGTTCGCGGATGGCACCGTCGCAGCCCGCCGCATAACACTCGTCTGGATCATCCAGTCCCCCGAACACCTGGAGTGGATCCGGCCTTGGATGACGAGTATCTTGGCTATGGATCGCCGCCGTGAAGTACTGCGCATCATGCTCTTTATTACGCGGCCGCGTAACACCAAGGAGATCCAGAGCCCGTCTGCAACTGTGCAGATGTTCCCCGGTCGTCCTAATATTGACACATTGGTCAGTATGGAGGCCGAGAATCAAATTGGCGCTATGGGTGTTCTTGTCTGCGGGAATGGCAGTTTGAGCGATGACGTTCGCCGTGTTTGTCGGAAGAAACAGGCTCATTCCAGTGTTGAATATGTGGAAGAGAGTTTCTCCTGGTAGTCTGATATACATGATAGATATATGTTGCTGTCTTTTTGGCGTATGAGCGTGTTTGTGATGGTCGCTGTCGCCTCTTTAGGTAGGGTTATATACTGTTGTATAACCTGTCACTTTTCTGTTCGGTTTGCTTTGCAGCCTGGCTTTTCTTGTATACACCTGATTCTTCTTTTTTCTTCTGGCAGCGGCCTTCCTGTGATCATGAGTATCTATAGAGTTGTACATATCTGCAAAATGCAAGATTTGATCAAAAATTATTCTTGACGTAAACATTAAGGCTCACCAACAATGTAGATAGCATTCCACGGAAATTAGATACTAGCAGCGCATTTCTTCACAGCGAGTCCTGTAACAACCTATTTGATGAACATCCCGAGTCCTACCCGCAGTCTCCCGTCTCCAGTTCACTAGCTATAACAATAGTATATCCAACCCCAACTAAACAGAAACAACTCCATGTGCACAATAAAATGCATCGGCAGACGTTACATCCCCAGTACCTTTGTACGTCGCTCGTTGTGGGTATGGACAAAGGATTCTATGGTATGTCTTCCCATCGTCTGGGGAGTATTTCACTGGAAGACTTGTAGGAGCTTTGCCAGCCTCGACCCAAGCGACAAGGCTATCGAACATAGTAGAAGGATATCCTCCTTTGGTGCCGAAGCAGTGTCCCATCATTGGAGCTTCGAAGAACTTATAGTACTCATGAACACTCGAGTCACCGACAGTTACCGCTTCGTAGTATGACCTCGTGCCATCAGGAGGAATCACCTCGTCCATCTGCATCAAAAAAAAATTAGTATATGTGTATCTCTCGAGCAGATAATATGAAACGCACCAGGCCATGATATGTAAGCATCTTGCCACCAGCATCACGGAATTTCGACAGGTCTGGGTTGTTCGTTCCAAATATCAAATTCCATTGCTGGACAGACTTGCGGAAAATCTGGTCATATTTTTGGTGTGTGATGTTCTTCAGGGTGAAGTTCAGGTTGTGCTCGATAAAAACCTGAGCCCATCGATTATACAGCTGGCTGGAGACTGCAGTGCATGTCCCGTTGGTACAATTTGTATTTGCCGGTGTATTTGCCCCTGTCAATGCAGTCCCAGGATTGAATCCATACCACAAGAAGTTGCCTTGTGAGTCCCTTGCTCCCGTCCAGGTAGCATTAACGACCTTCGCGGTAGCAGCCGAAATTCTCAACTGTGATCTAGTGTCGCTGCAGTTGATTTGGGTTCCCACTAAAGTGAAGGGATCAAAGACACATGAATCCGGGTCCGTGATTACACCATCCACGACACCGTCAGCACTGTCGCACGCGGAGAGAGCAGCATCTGTCACAGCGTTGATCTCGCAAGGGTATGGATATTCATCGAGCTGGTTCATGACAAACTGAGTCCAATATCCTCCCATCGAAAATTGTGGCCAATTTATTGCCGGAGCAGAGGCAACAATCCCATCATATGCTTCAGGATATTGTTGGGCGAGCGCCAGACCCTGTCGGCCACCTTGCGAGCAGCCGGTCCAATAAGAGTATTTGGGTTTCGATCCATATGCACTCTCTGCCACGCTCTTTCCGATGATTGCTGCATCGCCGAGAGAAGCAATGCCGAAGTTGTACATGGTATTGTAGTCCGGCGTTCCGTTTTCCAGAAGGCCCCAGTCTGCAGGGTCGTCGGTTGTGTGGCCACCGTCTGTTGAGATGGCGACGTAGCCTTCTGCAGCTGCTGCGATCATTCCAAATTCCGTTGTGCTAGTGAGGCCCGCTGTGTAGCCGTTTCCTCCGATTCCTTGAAGTCGTTCATTCCACGAGTCACTGGGTAGGATGACCCCAACGTTGATGGTGTCGTTTTTGCCGGTGTGTTTGTAGGTCACTGTGACATTACAGAAGTTGAGATTTTGAGCTGTCACCCCGCCATGGTTGTAGTAGTACCATTCGGGTATGTACTTGGATACATTTGAAACTTGGGAAGCGTGCAGTGATAGCACTTCGGCACCTGGTATGTGAGGATATGAAAATGCCTGAGGCGTGCACAACGATGGAGAGAGGCTCGCCATGATATCAAGCCCAGCGCTTTGGAGAATAGACTCGGATGAAACAATTTGCTGCATATTTTGATTCGGAGAGGTCATACTTTAAATACGTCCTCACTCGTGTTTGCTTCTTGGGTGATACGGTATACGCGTATTCGGGATAGATATCGAATATTGCTACCTCCCAGGAGCTTATGTTGTACTGCCCAATCCGTGTAGATTTCCGCATATCCAGACAGAGTAATATTATGGTATGGGGTAGTGGATGCGAACTATATGATAACACTCCACTTTGAGAGGCAAAAGCTATACGCGTATTCGAATCCGAGGCTAAAGTGGGGCATGGGTCCAAGACCCTAAATTGGCCCTGCATTAAGGGGTGCTCTCAATTAGGAGACATTGGATGTCTACTAGAGAAAATATGCTCGAATATGGCAAAGTACGAGGGGAGTAGTTGGAACGTGTGCTAAATGTAGAAAAAAGTTGTTCTATATAACAAACAAGAGAAACTAGTTAAACAGTTTATAAACAAAAGAACACCAAAAACTCCAAGTCAAGAACAGTATATAGAGTCTTGTTTCGAGCGCAAAAATTCAACAAACTTCCGAATAGCTGTGTGCAAGCGGTATGCTTCTCTCTGGATCCGCGTCAAGGCTCATCTGGTTAGGATACCAAATAAAGAAGATAACCATAACAGCAGCCATTGGCAAACTGTCAAAAACATACATTGTCCACTCATGCATAAGAGGATAACCATCATTGTCCATTACATATTCAATGATCCGGAAAATAGAGCGGGCCAAAATGAGGGCACTTACAGCATATAGCATATGCAATGATCGTTGCCATGGAATACCAGGCTTGAGGCACTCGGGTGTGGGTGTACGACGAAGACGCTTTGCGAAAATGATGGCCGTTACCCAGAAAAGGGAGAATGAGATGAGTTGAATTGCCAAGCCAGCAATGACGCAAAGTTTTCCCCATTTAGGGTATCCCAGAACTGAGAGAGACGAGGAATTTCCCTGGACAATAAAGGACAACACATCGCCCCAGACAAATGTTTTCGTAAGGCGTGAGATTCGAATGACAGAAAGGTGTTCTCCGTGAACTCGACGGATAACTCGACCAAGGGTCATGTAGATAGATGCGGCGAAGAGTGTAGGACCGAGAAGAATGAACACGTTGGCGATAATGTACGGTCCCATTGTAGTTGTATTATTGTGTGCAATGCAACGGCCAATGTAGCCTATGATCTCGACTTTATTATAAAGCAGGTTAGTGTCTAGGATTCAGGGAACGGAAGAGTAAGATTGTAAGGGGAAGAGAGTCCACATACACAAGCCACCCAGAGCAAATGAGATACAGAACCATGTCCTGGTTCTGAAAAGCTTCCAAGAAATAAGAACCGTTAGGACAATGAATATCAGCATGAAAATGACCGCCGCTGGTATCGAAGGTGTATAGTTCCAAAATTTGTAGGCACGAGACGCGAGTTGAGACATGTTTGGCAATTGTATGAGCTCGTGAGAAAAGAAAGGGGTATTATAAGTTGAGGAGACCTAATTCAGAGGATTTCAAGTCTTTATAAGTGATTTTTGGACATTCTATAGAATCTTTTTTTACTTTTTGGGTTTATGCATAGATTGTACGGATACGCGTATAGAGATAAAGTAGGGTTAGCCAGTCAGAACCTTGGAATTGGTGCAATATTTGAGCTAGTCTGAAAAGGGAATCATTCCCGTCTGAGCTTTGGAAGCTTGTATAAAATTATCGTCTCTGCCTTTTTTTTTTTTTTTTTTTTTTGGCCTACAGCCAGGCGTTTGTTCCACACTCACATCGTCTCCATTACCCCTGCTACTATTCTGGTCATTTCGATACCCAGGTTATATCAGTGCCTGATAATCCAGTTCACTATCGGCGGCACCGGAGTATACCTATGATACTGATCTTGCAGCACACTTCTTGACCATATCTTATGGAATAAAAAATCGATGTACCCCTACAAACATCTATGGTGCCGAGTCCTTATAATGTAGTATATATTATGCTCACGGTCTTCTGACATCAACATCCTCGAACTTAGCTTCCAACGTTAGTGACTGATTTCGAGGATGTTTTTCTTTTTTTTTTCTTCTGTTCGCAGTCGCCGTTCGTTTTTCATACCCAGCAGTGTTATTTTTTGTTCCTGCTTTTCTAGTACTTTACAGGGTGTATGTGTTTGATGTTGCTGTTGCAGGTGTAGCGGAAGACATATGTTTTCGTTAATGAAACAATTGCGAAGTAAAAGTGAAAGTAAGTCAGACAACCTAGTGTAAAAAGTGCTGTCTGGATTCAGGTCAAATCCAGAGATTAGGATATCCAATGGGTGTATACAACCCTGAGCGCTATGTCTGACTCTCCAATAATCTGTGACTTCTGCTGGGACTTAAGATATCCTTCCCTCGAACTTGAAACCATAAATACCGATGCCGTGTTAAGTCCAGCTATGCACGGGAGACATGCCTTCATTCTAGGTCTTCCCTAGGGCTCAGAATTCCAGTGCAAATGAAAAACAAGGAGTCTTAAAGAAAGCTCGGAAAACCTGTCCGAAATAAATAGGTTCCGGGTACAATTGCCAGCAAGACTACGGAGCAAGGCTATAGAACCATCTAACCGTAGGGAGTGGACAACGTTTATTCTTTGGAATTCTATCGGGGCCTCGGGGAGTTGGAAGCCACAACCTTGGAAGTTCTACGAGCTTATAAATCCGCAAAGTGGGGATTCCGAGCCCCGCCAAAGACTAACATGCCTACTTAAACCATCCATCTTCAGGAATTCAATCTGCTTCTCAACTATTATCTCTACGACTTCCTGCTTTGTCAACATGTCTCAACCAAATATTACCCTATACACAGCCCAGACCCCTAATGGCATCAAGATCTCCATAGCGCTAGAGGAGCTTGGGTACAGTAGCTTCTTTGACCTCTTAAAGCTTGGCACTAACAGATTGCAGCCTGCCATACAAGGTCGAGAAGATTGACATCTCGAAGAACACTCAAAAGGAAGAGTAGGTGCTTGCACCTTTACAAATACCCACACAAAGATATCTAACCGCCATATAGCTGGTTCCTAAAGATCAACCCCAATGGCCGCATCCCTGCCTTGACAGACACCTTCACCGACGGCAAGGAGATCCGACTATTTGAGTCTGGTAGCATTCTGGAATACCTGGCAGAACAGTACGACACAGATCACAAGATCTCATTCCCCCAGGGTACGCGGGAATCCTACGAGATGAAGAGTTGGCTATACTTCCAGAATGCAGGCCTAGGACCCATGCAAGGTCAAGCCAACCATTTCTCGCGGTACGCGCCCGAGCGCATTGAGTACGGCGTGAACCGATACGTCAACGAGTCGCGCCGACTGTATGGTGTTTTGGATAAGCACCTCGCGGAGTCCAAGTCTGGCTATCTTGTCGGTGACCACGTCTCTATTGCCGATATCTCACACTGGGGGTGGGTATCCTCTGCCGGATGGGCCGGTATCGATATTGACGACTTCCCGAATGTCAAGGCTTGGGAGGAGCGTATGCTACAGCGACCGGGTGTTGAGAAAGGTCGTCATGTTCCTTCGCCTCATACCATTAAAGAGCTCCTCAAGGATAAGGAGGCTGCGGATAAATTGGCTGCTCAATCTAGGGCTTGGATTCAACAGGGGATGCAGGCCGATTCCAAACCCAAAGCTTAAACGAAGCGCGGCTGTCGAGATATTGTGTTCTTGAAAATCACATTTAGTACTCCATACTCCGTATGGTGTCTTAGGGTGTCCAGCTAGCATATTGAAACGTTAAATTATCCATACCTACGTACTGCTCGGCCCTACACTCAATCATCCCCGGGTCTAGTGCAAAGATTATGTACATAGTCCAATGCAAATTGCTTGTATATGTACCTTCTATATGGGGCCAGGGTTCTTAGAAGTGCTGATCGTTTGGAACAACGATCATCCGAGATTCAAACAAACTGTGCCGGCCCGCTCCATGCTCTTGATCCGGGTATAAGTATCTCCGAGGGTATACGTAAATCCGAGAATAGCCACCGCCTACTAAATAAGATTTTGTTATAGTCACGTGCCAACGATTGCCTCTTGGAACATGCCTTCTTTCATCTCTTCCATCCATATCACTAACCATTCACTTTTTTCTTATCCAAAACAGCAGTTATGGCTTGGCGCAACCAAGGAATAACTGGTTCCAACAACATCCCGCTAGGCCGGCGACGCATGGGCGGCGAGGAAGGAGAGGATGAAAGTCGCACTGCGACCCCCCTTCTATGCCCTCTTCGTCTATGGGCCCCGATGGTCCAAAGCGTGGTCGTAGCCCTGTTCGAGGTATGTTTCCTTTTCTTCCAATGTGTAATATTTTGAAAACAAATTTACTGACTTGCATTTCAAAGCTGATCCAGCTCCCCTGGACAATGGCGATGGCAAGAGGCGCAAGAAGCGCAACCGTTGGGGTGACCAGCAAGAGAACAAGGCTGCTGGTCTTATGGGCCTGCCGACTATGATCATGGCGAACTTTACCAGCGAGCAGCTTGAAGCTTACACACTTCACCTTCGTATTGAGGAAATTAGCCAGAAGCTTCGGATCAACGATGTGGTCCCCGCCGATGGTGACAGGTATGTGTTATCGTTCTGTGTTTTTCCTTGTATACTAACTTTGATAACAGATCTCCCTCGCCACCACCCCAGTATGACAACTTCGGAAGACGTGTGAACACTCGCGAGTACCGTTACCGCAAGCGTCTCGAGGATGAACGTCATAAACTGGTCGAGAAGGCCATCAAGACCATCCCTAACTACAACCCGCCTTCTGATTACAGACGCCCGACCAAGACCCAGGAGAAGGTCTACGTCCCCGTGAATGACTATCCAGAGATTAACTTCAGTATGATAACTAACCCTCTAACTCCTAACCATTCTTCCATTGCGTCTATCACGAGTCCCTACTCGACTCGAGCTGACAAGGCATACCACCTTGGATGTCCTCAGCTTGTTTCTTGCTAAACCGTGGTGCCTGATGCTGCACATACTTTAAAAAATTACAGGATCACTAACACTTAGCTCTTGCTATTTTTACAGTTGGCTTACTCATAGGACCTCGTGGAAACACCTTGAAAAAGATGGAGACCGAGTCCGGTGCCAAGATTGCCATTCGAGGCAAAGGCTCCGTCAAAGAAGGAAAGGGTCGATCTGATGCAGCTCACGGTAGCAACCAGGAAGAAGACCTGCACTGTCTGATTATGGCGGACACCGAAGAAAAGGTTAACAAGGCTAAGAAGCTCGTTCACAATGTCATTGAAACAGTAAGTTCCCTTGTCCCATTTTGTGCGTCAAAGAACTGGCATTGACAATTTATCAGGCCGCATCCATCCCTGAAGGCCAGAACGAGCTCAAGCGCAACCAACTTCGTGAGCTGGCTGCTCTTAACGGTACCCTTCGTGACGACGAGAACCAGGCTTGCCAGAACTGTAAGTGGACGCCTTTCAATGTCCTTGGTTGCGCAATTAATTTTAACCGTGATCCTTATTAGGTGGTCAAATCGGACACCGCAAATATGACTGCCCTGAGCAGCGTAACTTCACTGCGAACATCATCTGTCGTGTCTGTGGCAATGCTGGCCATATGGCTCGCGATTGTCCTGATCGCCAGAGAGGCAGTGACTGGCGCAACGCCGGTGGCGATAGACGTGGCGATCGTGCTGTTGGCACTGGCGATGCTGTGGATCGCGAGATGGAGGTAAGTTATCTTTGTTCATGACTGCTTCATCGGACATGATACTAACATATCACTTAGCAATTGATGAACGAGCTTTCTGGTGGTGCTCCTGGCGAATATGAGCCCCGTCGCATTGAAGCCGGCCCCGATGGCGGTAATGGTCGTCCTGACGACCGTGATGTGAAGCCCTGGCAGCAGCGTGGACCGCCACCCCAAAGTGATGTGGCTCCATGGCAACAACGCCGTGAACCTCGCCCTCGTGACGATTACGGATCCCGCGACAACTATGGATCCCGCGATCATCATGGATCTCGTGACGACTATGGATCTCGCAACCAGGGTGGTCCTGCCCCCTGGGCTGCGCAGAGCCAGAACCAAGCTCCACCCCAACCCCGCGACTACGCTTACGGATCTCAAGGTGGTTATGCTGCTCCTGGTACTACCCCAAGTGCTGCTCCTTGGCAGCAACCGGGCCCTCCTGGTGGACAGCAGCCTGCCTATGGTGGATACGGTGGATACGGCGGATATGCGGCTTACCCTCCTGGCATGGGCGCTCCCGGTGCTGCCCCTCCTGGTATGGGCGCGCCTCCTCCCCCTCCTGGTATGGCTCCGATGTACCCCGGAGGTGCTGGCAGTCCTCCCCCTCCTCCCCCGCCTGGAGATGCACCACCCCCACCGCCCCCAAGCGACCTGCCTCCCCCACCCCCACCTCCCCAGTGATGACCTCACCTTCCAGCGAAAAAGAGCTCTCCTTGATTGAAATCGTCTATCCATGCCTGAAGAAATTGGCTATGGGGGCTTTGAAAGACAATTCAACCAAAGTTGTTTTCAGAGACCCACGGCTCGCTAACAATCGTTCTAAAACTTCATTAGTTGATCTTTTCTACGCAGTTTGAGTAATAGTCTAATCATTTTAGTTCATCTTAACTGAAATGTTTGTATTTGCCCTGTACATTCGTAGTTACCTAATCCTGATGCCTCAGGCCCCACTTACAGGTGTTGGCCTGATCAGCTCCAACATTTCTCCGCAAAATCAAGCTCCGTTCAATTATGTCCTAATTATCGCCCTCCTGTATTCCTTTGCATATCAATACACTTACCGAGCTTCTCATAAATTTGTACCAGTTGTATTACACTGAAGCATCGACTTGCTCATCTGGGATCGTCACCACGGGACTGCTCCCTCCTGGGACCCAACATGCACTCTTCCACGTCCGCTCAGCGGAAACCTTCTGGGCAGTCTCAGCGGCGATCATCGGTGCGTTCAGCGCGCCCAGATAGATCTGGTCATGATACAGCACGTCAATCTGATCATTCTGTGGACCGACAAAACAGCACCCAACAAAACTCGCACAACCATGCGCCAACGACAGCGCCGGTGCGCTCAGCTCAGGAGAAATGGTGGCACGTCCACTTTTTCCGTGGAATGATCAACGATGTTAAACGCAGAGCACCGTATTATTGGAGCGATTGGACTGACGCATGGGATTATCGTGTCGTGCCTGCTACAGTCTATATGTATTTTGCTAAGTATGTTCGCTCTGGTTGGATATCGATCAATACATTTTCTTCCGTCCGTTGTTCCATTTGCTCACAATAAATGTAGTATCCTGCCTGCTCTCGCCTTCTCGTTAGATATGTTCGAGAAGACAAGTCAGAGCTATGGCGTCAATGAAGTTCTACTTGCTTCTGTACTCGGTGCAATTGTCTTCTCGCTTTTTGCGGCTCAGCCGTTGGTCATTGTCGGTGTTACTGGTAAGAAATCCGGAATACATGACCACAAAGATTCAAACTGAGGATTGTAGGTCCCATCACCGTGTTCAACTATACTGTTTATGACATCATGGCTCCTCGAGGGACGCCGTATCTTGCCTTCATGTGTTGGATTGGAATGTGAGTTTCCTCTATCATTTCCAGTCACTAGCTTCGCTGACATCAATTATAGCTGGTCTTTGATTATGCATTGGATACTGGCTATCACTAATTCATGCAATGCCCTGACCTATGTCACCCGGTTCTCGTGCGACATCTTTGGATTCTACGTTGCTTGCGTCTATATCCAGAAGGGCATTCAAGTCCTCACCAGACAATGGGGCTCCGTGGGAGAGACCTCTGCTTACCTGAGTATCATGGTTGCACTACTTGTCCTGATGTGTGCATGGATTTGTGGAGAATTGGGTAACAGCAATCTTTTCAAACGACCTGTTCGGAAATTTCTTGAGGACTACGGTACACCTTTGACCATCATCTTCTTTACCGGATTCGTTTACATCGGTCAGATGAAGGATGTTGATGTCGCCACGCTCCCTACTAGCAAGGCTTTCTTTCCTACAACTGACCGGTCTTGGCTTGTGCATTTCTGGGACATCAGCGTTGGAGATATCTTCCTTGCCATTCCATTTGCGCTTCTTCTCACAATTCTCTTTTACTTTGATCACAATGGTGGGTACTCTATATCGAGCAAGTTACATGGGATTCCATAACTAACGCGTCCCTTCCAGTGTCATCTCTCATTGCCCAGGGCACCGAATTCCCTCTTCGAAAGCCAGCTGGCTTCCATTGGGACATTTGGCTTCTCGGTCTCACAACCTTCGTGGCCGGAATTCTGGGGATACCATTCCCCAATGGCCTGATTCCTCAGGCCCCCTTCCACACGGCCGCCCTCTGCGTCACTCGTCAGGTCGCAGACGAGGACGACACAAATAAGGGCAAAGCTATCCGGGTAACAGATCACGTAGTAGAGCAGCGAGTAAGCAACCTCGCACAGGGACTTCTGACCCTAGGAACAATGAGTGGACCCCTTCTCATTGTGCTCCACTTGATTCCACAGGGTGTCATGGCTGGTTTGTTCTTCGTTATGGGTGTCCAGGCTCTACAGGGTAATGGCATTACCCAAAAACTAATCTTCCTCGCCGAAGACAAACAGTTTACCTCCGCGTCAAACCCTCTCAAGCGAATCGAGCGCCGTTCCGCGATCTGGGCTTTTGTCGCTCTTGAACTGTTTGGCTTTGGTGCGACTTTCGCCATCACTCAGACCATCGCTGCCATCGGGTTTCCTGTTATCATTCTCCTTCTGGTCCCGGTGCGCGCGTTCCTGCTTCCTAAATGGTTCACCCGGGAGGAGCTTGCAGCACTCGATGGACCGACAGCTAGTCCATTCACCATGGAAAGTGTCAGTGGCACTCGTGGGCTGGAAAACTACAGTGAAGCGGCGGCTAGCGGCGCCCGGGATGAGTATTCTAGTGGAGGGGGCGGAATTCTAAGAAGCCGAACTTCAGCTTCTCCGGAATCTGCAGTCGAAGATAATGATCTAGAGCGAGGTGAGCTGTATGAGCTCGCCTCCCGTGTTTCACGCAGAAGGAGCACAGCTAGCAGGGCAGATTAAATGGTGATACGATGACCTATATTGCAATAAAAAGCGCCTTGTGTCCTATTCGGTTATTTGTCGTTTTCGCCATCATTATACACCATTCGACGAATAACCTTAGAACCATAAATCAAATATTTTGATTTATGCCTGATTTCTCCGGCAGTAACTACATAAATTGATCAACGCTTCATGAATTACTGATTGCTACACAGACTCAAGACCACTTGATATCTATCACTAGTTAAACCTAGTTATCTGACTAAAATGATGTAGGTATGTAGTTAATTCTAAGGTCGTTCAAAATGCATGTTATGCCTTATAAATTAGGCCTCAATCCTTCACCGCTTGTTAGAGATAACTTTTTCTGCCACGAAATTATTTCGTCCTGATAGACAGTCGCAAACAAGATGGCGCCCCCGATCACAGAGAATCCGGAGTACGAAGACTCAGATGTATCCGATAATTCCGATGTGGAACAACCCGATGTCGACGACCGAGCCCCCAAGCGCCGCCGTCTCTCAGAGTCCTCCACCGACTCATATGTCGCACCTGCGCCGCTCCCCACCCTCTCTCGTATCAAGAAGAAGGGCGAGGTAGAGGAGGAGCCTGAATCGAAGGAAGAGGAACCGGTCCTTATTAGCGATGCAATTGAGCTTGGTAAACAGAGTGGGCTGTCCACTTTTTCGGCTTTGGACGTCGCACCTTGGCTTGTCTCTTCACTGTCGACAATGGCGATCAAACGGCCAACTGCTATTCAGAAGGCTTGTATTCCTGAGATTTTGAAAGGAAAGGACTGTATTGGTGGAAGTCGCACTGGTTCCGGAAAGACTATGGCCTTTGCGGTTCCGATTATGCAGCAATGGGCGCGGAATCCATTCGGGATCTACGCTTTGGTTTTGACCCCAACTCGGTATGTTCATGATGGTCATGAGAGATTGCATCTTTGGTCTTCGGTAACTAACATTGTTATCTCTGTCTAGTGAGCTTGCACTCCAGATTTACGAACAATTCAGAGCCGTTTCAGCGCCCCAGAATATGAAGCCTATCCTCGTCGTCGGAGGCACGGATATGCGGAAGCAGGCGATTGAACTTGCAAACCGCCCGCACGTCGTCATCGCAACACCCGGCCGACTAGCCGATCACATCAAGACCTCCGGAGCTGACACTGTGGCCGGTCTCCGCCGCGTCAAAATGGTCGTTCTCGACGAAGCCGATCGCCTGCTGGCCAGTGGACCAGGAAGCATGCTACCAGACGTGGAAACATGTCTCGGAGCCCTTCCACCATCCGCCGAGCGCCAAACACTGCTATTCACAGCGACCATGACCGCCGAAGTACGGGCACTGAAGTCCATGCCGGCAGCAGGCAACAAGCCACCGATCTTTACGACCGAGATCGGCACCGAAAACCAAGGCAAGATCCCACCAACCCTCAAGCAGACATACCTGAAGGTCCCCATGACTCACCGCGAGGCCTTCCTGCACGCGCTGCTCTCCACCGAAGTAAACGTCACCAAGCCAGTCATCGTCTTCTGCAACCACACCAAAACATGCGATCTGCTAGAACGCACCCTCCGCCGTCTCGGCCACCGCATCACCTCCCTCCACAGTATCCTCCCGCAATCCGAGCGCACGGCTAACCTGGCTCGCTTCCGAGCCACCGCTGCCCGGGTCTTGGTTGCTACGGACGTTGCATCGCGTGGTCTCGATATCCCCTCCGTAGAGCTGGTTGTCAATTTCGATGTGCCCCGGAACCCGGATGATTATGTGCACCGTGTTGGTCGTACTGCGCGTGCGGGACGGTCTGGTGAGGCTATCACGCTTGTTGGACAGCGTGATGTTGAGCTCGTTCTTGCTATTGAGGAGCGGGTTGGTCGGCAGATGGAGGAGTTCGAGCAGGAAGGTGTCAATATTGAGAGCCGTGTTGTTAGGACCGGGTTGCTTAAGGAGGTTGGCTCTGCGAAGCGTGAGGCTGCGGGTGAGATTGATGAGGGTCGTGATATCCTTGGACGGAAGCGTAATAAGTTGAAGAAGGTCCGCTGAGGGACGTCTTGTTAGATAGATGATAGATGCTGTCTACCTTATCAATTGATACATTTAGCGGTTTTTTTCTCTGGAACTTGAACTCGGCTTTTTTTTAACTGTCTTGATGATGCAGAAGCCATGCAGCACGTGGTATTGTCCTTACATCCTTGGGTGACACCCTGCGTGGCAGTCTTGTGTACTCTCGCCTGGGAAGACGGCACTGCTATTGGTCTCGAATTTGTATACTGATGTTGAGAAATTGTTCAAATGCACAAATGGTATCATTGATCGCAACATAGAGACGAATTATTCTAATAATGCTGCATGTTTCCAAAATAGGATAACCCGCTTTCATGTTAGGACCAATACTCCAAGTATATCAAATCTCGATATGCTCGTCGTTCGGCCCTGCACACCATGTAATACATTGCTTTGGAAATAGATCCATTGCAATGCGACTTGATTCACTCAGCCATGCCCCACACAGGAAGCAATAGTCTGAAAAGAATATCAACACAGAAAAAAGAAAATGCAGCTAAATCATCCAGTCCAGGCGTCCGAACTTTGATTGCCTGTCGTACTCATGAGTTTCAATAACCCATCGACCGCATCCCCTCGCTGTGACGGCGACATGTCATCCACATCTCCCATACTAAGCTCAGCTCTTGGGCCCATGCTTGCTTCCCTATCGGCTTCGCGGCGAATAACCGTAGCTGGAGGACTGCTCAGCTGCATTGGGGAGCCGAGTGCACGAGGTGGTGTTCGTTGCGCGTGTGACTTTGTGCGTTGCTGAATAACACTGGAAGACAATGGGGAAGGTCGACCCGGGAGATCGGGTGTGCTGTGGGAGGGAGTGGAAGTGAAGCCAGCGCAGCCAATGCGGGGTGTCTTCATTTGCGAGGATGGGAAGGATGTGTAGTGCTTGCGGGATGAGAGGGGTGGTGTGGAGAGGACGGAAAGTGAGAGTCGTGGGCATTTGCGACTGTGTGCTTCTAGCTCGGAGATCCGGCGTTCGAATTGGTGGTCTGTCACATTGCGCATCGCACTTTGTAGTCTTGATCGGAGAAGGCTTGCTTTCTGTTCAACTGTTAGAATCTGCGCTGGAGAAAGTGCTTGATATTGATTTCATGCTTCACATACTTGTTGGATGAACATTTTTCGCGCATCAGAGTCTGAGATAACGTTACACGTTTCTTCCTCGGGGGTGCTGGGCACATTGAACGATTGATCGGTGTCCATTAGATCTTGTATATGGTCGCGTTCAGGTTGTGAGTTTTGTGGTGTGGGGGTTTGGGTGAGCTATTATTCGCGCGTTATATGGTTAGCTTGGGATTTATCATTCTCGGGGCATCTTTGTCTGTCTCGCATGGGCTTACCTGGCATTGCATATCATCATTGACAGTGGATTGGACACCCGGCTGCGGAGAGGATTTCCGCGCCTGCACGTGTCCGAGGTTTTCTTCCATTTCATCCACTTGATCCCGTGTCCGTTTTTGGCCTGCAAATATGGGAGAAGGAAGAAGCTTCTTAGGTGAGGTAGCAATTGACATCCGCTTGACCGGGGTCCCAATGGCCGGGAATGAGGGTTTGGCGTGTGTAGCGGGGGACAGACACGCGTTCGAGTCTTTCTCGCCGAGAATTCGTCGCCCGTCCTTGATAGGGCTGAATTGAACTGAAGTCGAGTTCATTATGGGGCTTTCGAGTAGTAGGTTCTAGCCTAGGGAGGATCGAAGGGAAAGGTCGAGATGGTATCTGGTGCTGCGGGGGAGTCTGATGTTGACGCGAACCAATGCAGTATGTAAAGAGAATTGCAATCCCAATTAGAAGTAAGAAGTTGAGAGGTAGAAGGTAGAAGGTAGAAGGTTGAGAGTAGAAAGTCGAACTAGAAAAAGAAAAACGGTCGCGTCGATCGCGTTTAGTCCCCCGATACCTTACTAGCCTTGTATAGAGCACGGACTGGGCTCCACACGGGCGTGTTGAGCACGCGTTTGGATGTGAATGCAATTGTTTTGATACTGTACTATTAGTACTAGTACTCCTATTAGTTGGGTTAAAAATCGTTAATAGTTTACTGCTATATGCTTGTTATTCTATAGACGCGTATAAATTTGACTTTTCTTCACAATGTTCCCATGTCAGGCTTTTTGATATTGGAGATGCAATGTCCTTTAGGATCTCTTTTATATACCCTAATATCCCAATTTACTTTTCTAAGACCCTTTCATAAAGATTCACAAGACTGTCTCTCTCACACACACACAGAATGCTCAACCCCGGCCGGGGCGCGTCTAGTCCTTTTCGTGTCCTGGATCCACAAGGGTTGGAGACCCCACGAACGCGATTAAATTCCAGGAGAAAAACAAAAAATGTCATTTACAATGCTTTTACTTTCATACTGGGAAGGGACCAAAATGAATAAGCATGTAGTAGTATAGTTAGTTGGACAAAATAAGATATAGTTTACGGCAGAGCTGAAGTATATCGAGAGGAACTTTGTGATCAATAACAATATAAAATCCATGCATCCAGGTGCATGACTAGCATCCGGGTTTCCATTTATAAATCTCCTACGATATATATCCATTTAGGGTTATGTCCTAAGTGCTGTTGATTTACTCCGTAGTGGTCTGTGTGTTGTCGCTTTTCAACGACACACTATGTCCCCCGTAGACACTGCCCTATTACGGTGCTTCTTGCTTGGTTGGTCAATTTACACACTTTGGGTCTGCTTGTAATTTTACTCTGCTCAATAAGAGCTTCTCCACACCCTGTTGTGATCTATATAAAGCCTACTCACTGACTTATTGCATCTAACAGATAGAACAGTTTATATAGTACAGCTGAGCTTGGAACATTGAGACAGACAACAGCAAAAGGAGGTTGGAATATGACAATGTCTTACACTTGCTTTTCTTATCAAGCCAATTTCCCTATGTCTATATATTTGGTGGATATGCAGACAGAATATTTAACGTATTTCACAAGCGAGTGGATCACACAAGCGAGTGAATCACCCCACCCAAAACGCGTCAATGAATTAGCACTTAATCAATTCAACCACCTACCATGCCACCAATTCGCCCCCGAAACCCCCAAAAATCGGTTGAGCAGGAGGGTAGGATCTTACTAGCTATCCAGGCTATTGAAAAGCAAGAAATACACTCTATACGCGAAGCAGCACGCCGATTTGAAGTACCAGTTTCAACTTTGAACCGGCGGTATAATGGGGTCCAAAACCGCGCGACTGTTCGTGCAAACTCTTCTAAATTAACCCAAATTGAAGAGGAATCTCTTCAAAAATGGATTATTTCTATGGATTCTCGTGGATCAGCCCCCCGGCATTCTACAGTCCGAGAAATGGCGGATCTTCTTCTCCAACAACGTGGAACTACCCCAGTTCTTTCGGTCGGCGAGAATTGGGTTACAAATTTTGTTAAACGACATCCAAACCTATCTTGTCGGTTCTCAAAACGTTATAATTACGAGCGCGCGAAATGCGAAGACCCAAAAATCATTAGGGAATGGTTTAATCTCGTTCAAAAATCTATCATTCAATATGGTATTGATCCCGACGACGTTTATAACTTCGATGAGACTGGTTTCGCGATGGGATTGATAGCGACCGCGAAGATTATCACAAAGGCTGAACACTATGGTCGGCGAGAATTGGGTTACAAATTTTGTTAAACGACATCCAAACCTATCTTGTCGGTTCTCAAAACGTTATAATTACGAGCGCGCGAAATGCGAAGACCCAAAAATCATTAGGGAATGGTTTAATCTCGTTCAAAAATCTATCATTCAATATGGTATTGATCCCGACGACGTTTATAACTTCGATGAGACTGGTTTCGCGATGGGATTGATAGCGACCGCGAAGATTATCACAAAGGCTGAACACTATGGTCGGCGATCGCTTTTACAACCTGGAAATCGCGAGTGGGTGACTACTATTGAATGTACGAATGCTTCGGGATGGGCGCTTCCTCCATGCATCATTTTTAAAGGCAAAGTTTTGATTAAGAGTTGGTTCAATAACCTTCCGATGGACTGGCGATTTGAAGTAAGCCCAAACGGCTGGACTTCTGATGAGATTAGCCTTCGTTGGCTCGAAAAACTCTTTATTCCATCAACTTTTTCGCGGGTGAAAGGACGGTATCGACTTTTGATCCTCGACGGCCACGGAAGCCATTTAACCCCGAAATTCGATGAAATCTGTGAAAAAAACGACATCATACCAATCTGTATGCCTGCACATTCTTCACATCTTTTACAACCTCTTGATATTGGTTGTTTTGCGGTGTTAAAGCGTTCGTACGGTCGGCTTATCGAAATGAAAATGCGGAACGGGATCAACCATATCGATAAACTTGACTTCCTTGAAGCATACCCTCTTGCACGAATTAAAGCTTTTAAATCGGAGACTATTAAAAACAGCTTTCGATCTGCTGGTTTAATACCTTTTGCACCGGAAGAAGTGATTTCAAAGCTTGATATTCAGCTTCGAACCCCTACACCCCCCCCCTAGCCGGGGTAGTGATTGGGATCCAAAAACGCCCTCGAACTATGTGCAATTACAAAAACAAGCTTCATCAATTAAAGCCCTACTTCGTACGAGGTCGAGAAGCCCCCCGAGTCCATTGAATTCCGCCATAAACCAGGTTTTAAAAGCATGCCAAATCACTATGCAATCCGCCGCATTTCTTGAGAAAGAAGTAAGCGATTTACGCGCCGCCAATGAGAAGCAGAAGCAAAAGCGTACTAGATCTCGGAGACAGATACCTGCCGATACAGGTTTAACAGTGCAAGAAGCATCTACATTAATTATGCAGCCGGTGGAAGCAGTTGAAACGCCTGTACCCCCCGGCGAAGAAGGCCTTCGCCACCTTTGCAGCCACGAACGAGAGCATTACCAACATGCGGGCTATGTAAAAATCAGGGTCATAGAAGAGATGCATGTCCAGATAGATGATGATTTCAGTTTATTTAATTTAATGGTGTTTTGGTTGAGATAAATACGTTTGAATTTTATAGATGAGGTGGGGTGATTCACTCGCTTGTGTGATTCACTCGCTTGTGAAATACGTTAGTTACGAGTGGATATTGACCTGATTTCTCAGGCCTTCATTCCTGTATAAATTGCTGAAAACAGCGATTTTTATTCAATCCACCATTGCTGCTTTTGACTGATCTCTCACTTTTTTGCCTATGGTTCAATGGAAGTCTGCCGGATGTAGTTCAGAGCAATGCATAATATCCCTTGGATGTGCCCTGATTAGATAGTGCTCCGAATGACATCATCGGAGAAGAAGAACTCGAGTCTCAATGCACTGTAGAGGAACAGGATATAAAAAAAAAGAAAAGATGAGATGACTATAGCAAGATGCAATTCATCTCATCAACTTCCACAGCTAAGAGTAACTTTTAACGTTGATCCTTCCCCCGCATTTCATCTACCTATTTATGTACCTGACATTCCCTCTCCCTTGATTTCCACTGCAACATTGCATTCATTTCAGATTTTCAGATACACTACATTCGTTACATCTATATATTCTATTATTGCTCCCAATTTTATCGTGGACCAAACGCCGTGTCACCTTCGCCAAGCGTGACCATGCAGCTGTCGCTCGTGGCCCTGGCCGCTGTCTTTCAGGCAGCGGTTGGCACCGCATCTTCGCTTACTCCACCTGTGATCCCCTTGGTCGTACGAAATCCATATCTGAGCACTTGGCTTGCAAATGCGCGGGATACGCCTTGGTCAAAATGGCCCATGTTCTACACTGGAGAGGAGGTGGGACTTTCTTTGATGGCTCAACTTCCGGGTCAGAATACTGTTTACCCTCTTCTTGGCAAACCCCATGAGTCTTTGGATGATAAGGCAAGGTATGGCTTTACAAAACAATCATATGTGTGTACTTGTGCACTAACAAATTATAGCTACAAGATCAAGTTCCCTAACTACCTTGGCCTGAACTACGATGCCTCGACGACCAACCTGACCTACCATATCGACACTGGTTCTGCAAACCCCATCGACATTACAATTTCATTCCTATCACCAATTACGCCGACTTCAACTCTACGGCAGTCAATCCCGGCCTCCTATGTCACAATCGATGTGCAAGGCGATGTCGACGTGAGCATCTATATGGATGTTGATGGCCGTTGGGTCAGCGGAGATACCGGTAGCAAGATCAAGTGGGGATTGGATACTCTGCAGGCTAAGCACGAGGAGCTTGCCCTTAATCGATGGCAAGTGCAGAGGGAGAACGAGCTTGATCTCACAGAGACTCGCGACCGTGCCGAATGGGGCACTCTGCATTTCACTGGACCATCTGTGAGTTCGATCTCGTCAAAACGAACTGATGTATAGCTAATCACAACCCAGGACATTGAATACCAGTCTGGAGATGCGACTCAGGTACGCCGAGTCTTCGCTAGCTCTGGAGCTCTGCAAAACACCAATGATGATAAATTCCGTGCAATTCGGGATCGATCGCCCGTTTTTGCCTTCTCCAAGACTTTCCACCTCGGCCATTCATCCAAGAGTTACGCCGACAGCGTAACATTCACTCTCGCTTTTATTCAAATCCCTGTTGTTCAGTATGCGTCATCTCGTGGGCTCACCATGATGCGACCCTTGTGGGAATCTTGGTACTCAACAACCGAAGAGCTCCTGAATTTCCACTACAGGGACTTCGCTGCTGCTAGTTCTCTGGCATCCAATTACTCGCAGCAGTTGGCAGATGACGCGTACTTGTCTGGAGCTGATGACTATGTCGAGATCGTTGCCCTAACTGCGCGGCAGGTCATGGGCGCAACTACATTTTCAGGAACTCCGGAGGACCCGATCCTGTTCCTAAAGGAGATCTCTTCAAATGGCAACTTCCAAACCATCGATGTCATCTTCCCCGCATTCCCATTCTTCATGTACACGAACCCCCGGTGGTTGGCGTACCTTTTGGAGCCGCTGATCGAGCACATGCTGAGCGGGCAATACCCTAATAAGTATGCGATGCACGATTTGGGTACACACTTCCCCAATGCCACTGGACATCCTGACGGGAAGGACGAGTACATGCCGGTCGAAGAATGCGGTAATATCCTCATCATGGGGTTGGCTATCGTGAACTCGCTTCGCTATGAAGACTCTGCCGCGGCCTCGTCCATCTGGTCAACACAAGGGTTGCCCTCATCAAGCTCCGAAAACGAGAATTCGGGACTATTCCCTCTTAGTAACCTGCAGGTACTATCTGGAATTGCTCACCAAGATGGAAAATGGGGCGGTGGTAAGAAGGGCCAGCATGAAGCTGAAAAATGGGTGAAGCGAAGCTATAGTCTCTGGAAACAGTGGACTGGATATCTGGTGGAATTCTCTCTTGAGCCTGCTAACCAACGTAAGAACAATCCTCTATCTTTCTCTGGTGGTGTAATAACCAATGCTAATCCTGAGAACAGTCTCCACCGATGATTTTGCAGGCTGGCTGGCTCTCCAGACCAATCTGGCCCTTAAGGGAATTGTGGGCATCAACGCCATGAGCAAGATAGCCGAGGTAGCCGGTCACGATGTCGACGCTGCTTATTTCAAGGTTCGAACTATCTTTGATCTGTGTGTCCTGGTAGATTGACTAACTCCACACGCAGAAAGTCGCCAGCGACTACATTGCCAAATGGGAGGAGTTTGGCATGTCCCGAGATGGCTCCCATGCCAAGCTTGCCTATGACTGGTATGGCTCTTGGACAACGCTCTACAACCTCTACGCCGACGCCCAGCTCTGCTTCCATCTAGAGGATACTGATACTGACTCACCTGGTTTTGTTCCACGTCATGTTTACCAGAAACAATCGGTCTGGTATCACTATGTGCGTCAGAAGTACGGCCTTCCTCTTGACAGCCGCCACCTTTACACCAAGACTGACTGGGAGTTCTTCTCAATGGCTGTTGCCTCCAAGGATGTGCGTACAGAGGTCCTCGAGTCTGTCGCGCGTTGGGTCAATGAGACCACCACTGATCGTCCATTCACGGACTTGCACGACACGGAGGGTAACGGGGGCTTCCCTAATCCGACCTTCTTCGCTCGGCCTGTCATTGGTGGCCATTTTGCTTTCCTGGCGTTGGAGCGTGCCTGTGGTGGAAAAGCAATGGATGGCCTGTCTTTCCTCGACGAAGTCGATGAGGAGACCTTGGCGGGTTGGACCCAGAATGCCGAGTTTGCCGCGAAAGAGTTCACTATGTTGGGGCAGAACCGTCATGGCGAGGAGCTGTAGAAACTTGCATTTCGTCACACCGAGGGGTCATAGATGGAGAGGCGTTGACACAGTGGATCTGTTGTCGTCTCTCATTTTCATTGCATCCACACCCCCGGCCAGAATTGTGCGACTTTTGCTATCTTATCATTAGTACATACCTAGCGTTAAGTCCATACATACATCCGTAGCACTTTGGGTAAATCCAAGCACAATTTGGGTTAATTTCCGTACAAGTCCATCCTATACATCGAAAAGCGTACATCTGCCAGACCAAGTACAACCCCACTGGCAGATCTAAGATACTAGTGGATATAAGAAGCAGACATGTCCCGTAATTCAATTGAAGATTTCTTTGCGTTCCTATTTTTTTTGTTGACTTCTTCTGGATCGATTCAAATTACATGGGCCCATTGAATTCAGTCATCCAATTCGCGTTTGCTCACCGAAGGCAAATGTAAACACACACACAACACATATAAGACCAACCCGGAATATGTCTTTTCCCAAGATAAAAGAAAAAACTTAAAACTGGGCAGTTTTTGCATCCGACAGAAGCACGGATAATCCTTCACATTCCCACACAAAGCTCCCAAGCCCCAATCCCCATGAGAAAGAGAAAATAAAAACCATCACAGATTGAAGCGACACAATAAATACCACCTCCGGGTGAACTTGCACACCTAGCAGATGGAGAAAGGGGATGGAAGAGCCGGGAATATCAATGACATCCATGTCTGGGAGCACGAGTTCCCGACAAGGTCAGGCAATTTAGTTGCCGCCGAGGCTGGGGAAGTTCTTCTCGTCGACGGTGGGGCCGGCAGGGCCACGGGCGTTGGCACGGGGAGCACCACCGCGAGCAGCGGGGGCAGCACCACCACGGGCGGGGCGGTCACCGCGGGGGGCACGGTCGCCACCACGGGGGCCACCACGGCCACGCTCGCTGCGCTCACCACCACGGGCGGGACGGTCACCACGGGGGGCACGGTCGCCACGGCCGCGGGGGGCGGGGCCGCTGCGGGGAGGCTCGACGTAGCGGAGGTCAACGTCAAGGAAGTTCTTCTCCTTGCGCTGCTTCTCGCGCTTGGCCTTCTCCTGGGAAGGCTGGATGTAGGCGGCTTCCTCCTGCTTGGCGAGCTCCTTGGCGGCAGCCCACTTCTTGTCGAGCTTGGTGCCCTCGTTGGCGGTGCGCTCGGGCTTGGCGGCGAAAGTCTCGCGCTGAGCCTTCTCGGCAAGGTAGTCGGCGAAGGACTTGGAGTTATCGGGCTCCTCCTGCTCCTCGGCCTCGGCGGGGGTCTGGGGCTCGTTCTCCTCCTTCTTGGCGATCTTCTCACCCTGGCGCTCGTCGTCTAGGGTCTTCTCGCCGCTCTCGGCACCCCAGCCCTGCTGGACCTGCTTGCGGGTGTCGCTGTATTATCGAAATCCAAGTTAGTTTTCGTCATTTCGAAATTGTGGGCTCGCCCAACGAGATATCATGGTTTGTTCATGATTTTTTTCGTTCGGCTTTCAATTCGTTTCGAGGGATTCGCTTACGTCTGGCCAGTGCGGGACTGGCGGTCACCGCGGCCGCCACGGCCACCACGGCGGGCGGGGGCAGTAGCCTCATCGGTGGGCTTCTCACGGTTGTGGGCACGGCCAGCGTTGCGGTCACGGTAAGCTACCCAATTGATTAGTTCCGATTATTCCGTTTAGGAACCGATTCTTTAGATTCACATACCGGCCTCGTTGCCGGCGGCACGGTTGCCACCGCGGCGGGCGTTGGCCTCGGTGTGACGAGCGGGCTGCTCCTTGGGAGTATCACGCTTTCCGGAGCGGTCGGCGGGACGGTCGACAGCCTTAGTGGGAGGAGGAGGGGGTCTGTTGGGGTCGAGCTCTGGGTCGTTACCTGATCATAGGTAACGTTAGTGATCAAAAGGACCGAATAAAACGGATGGCACGGATTCCAATGGAGCTGTATTCTTCTGAATAGAAAGAGCTCAGAGCTCATTGTCGTCGGAAAAGACAGCCGAGGATTGGGATTCAAGGGAGAGGGAGACAAATTTACCCAGAAGCTCGTAGAGGTTCTATATGAAATCAATTCGAATTAGTTATTGGACATTTTAAAAAAAAATTCCTCAACCCCAAATCACTTCCAGATCGCGATTTCGTTTCAGCGTTGCATCGCTAGCAGCGCGCAGGAGAGCTCCAATTTCAGCGTACCTTCGACCGGACGGACTCCGCCATGACGCCTGTTGTGTTTCGGAGACCTTCCGGGGGGGAGGCGCTCAACTTTAGACAATCGGTCTAGAGGAGTTAACGGTGCACAAGGCAGAACCCAAGGGAATCCGGCCTGTCAATTTGATGATGATGAATGATCAGGGTGAAGAGAGGCCCACGGTTTGTGGTTGCAGGGTGTAAGGTGACTAATCAGGAAAGGCGGCTTCTGCTCCTAAGCGAAAATGCCCGCGCCCGCTGATTGGCTGCCCGCAGTCTAGGGCTTAGGGTACCTTATGTAATCATTACGTCAAGGACTGCTCTGGAGGATCCATTTCTTATACTTGCTGGGTTTATTCGCTCTTGTACAGCTAATATCCACCCTTTCTGTGTATGATCAATCCATTCATTAACTTACACAAAATTGACATGTCCCGGTGGAGTATGCCGATCTGACTGTGGACAACACCGTACTTTATTGCAACCTTGCAGTAGCTATGTAATCATGGAGCTATATGGAGCTATCATGGAGAGCTATCCTAGAGCTATCCGTGGCAAATTCCGTGGCAAAAATCCGATAAGTTTGGATTTGCATTGGTATGTGGTGGGGATGGTTGCGGCTAGCTAGCACTTGCATTGGCCATTCTCTATCCCTTCGGTATGCATTCCGGTCATATATGCCCCAAGCTCCAAAGCTTTCCTTGTTCCAAAATTATATACAGGTTATAAACCGAATTACAAATTACAATCCCCTCACTTTTGGGCGTAAACACCAGCCTTGATATCATCCAAAAGCTTCCGGCCAACTGGCTCCCAACCAAGAAGTTCCTGGGTCTTTTTGCTTGAAGTCGGGTTATCGAGGCTCGTAACCATAGACATGAAGCCGTCAAGGCTCCCCATTTCTTCAGGGGACTTAGATACAGCAGGGAGACCTAGATTCTGACCAATAGCTGCAGCAATATCTTTCATGGGCACACCCTCTTCGCCCACAGCATGGTAGATGCTTCCCGCAACACCCTTCTCTAGGGCAAGTCGGTAGAGCCGCGCCGCATCATGACGATGAACAGCAGGCCAGCGATTTAATCCCTCGCCGATGTAAATCGCATTACCCTGTGAATGAGCCAGAGCAGCGAGTCTATCGACGAACGCATGGTCCCCCTCGCCGTGTACAGTCGGCGACAGACGGATGACACAAGAACGCACGTTTTGCTTAGCAAGATGGGAAATAACATTCTCGTTACGAGCGCGGATGTTCATCGCTTGTTCGTAATCAACAACGTCGGCTTCCGTGCTGAGTTTACCCTTGGGGAGTACCAACGTGCCGGAGGTGGTGATCAGAGGCTTGTTGGTTCCGATCAGGACCGAGCCTATGGTTTCGATGGTTTCTTTCTCGTCGAGGCAGTTCTGCTCGTATTTACTGAAGTCGTGGTCGAATGCAAGGTTGATCACGCCGTCGGCCTCGCTTGCGCCTTGCTTGATGATCTCGGGGTCGCGGAAGGAACCGCGGAGTACTTTGACGCCTTTTGCTGTTAAGGAAGCGGCGGCTTCATCGGAGCGTGCGAGGCCTATAACTGTGTGGCCGGCGGTTAGGAGCTCGTCAACGACTGCTCTTCCGATGAAGCCGGTGGCTCCAGTAACGAAGACGTGCATGGTGAGAATGTTTGTAGTCAGGCTGATGGAGCGTGAGGTGTAGAAGGTGAAAGCAGTGGGGTGTGGTATTCTCTTTCTTGAAGTACGTAATGGAATATGTATGATGAAAGTTATACAGAAAGCGAGTTTCGCGACCCTTTATAGATCGAGCCATCGAGGAACTAGATACTCGTACAACCCGGACATAACCAGTTGCTTAACTCCATATTAGCGTTTATAATCCCGCTATTCCCCGGATTCACCTATCAGAAGTAGCATTAATGATAATGTCCGAAGTAAAATACTATGATCGATTGCGGCTCCAAGCTAATAAGATCATCACTTGGAAGTTACGGAGTTACAAAGTTACCTACGTCAACTGGACAAACTACCTGTGGACGTGTAGATACGAATCATCCTATTCCTCCAGACCGCATTTTTTACAGCCTAACATCTAATACGAACTCTCCAAGCACAAGGACGTCCCTAAACCAAGAGGGTTGGCTCCCATATTTGTTTTACGGGAACTCTGTGAGATCCAAGTGCGATGAAATTCGGCCGCATTGCCAAAAGTACATAGCGTTGCCTGCAACCATCCCCACAATCCAACCCCATCCAAACAGAATCTCACACCTAAACACCAAGAGTGCGAGGTATGAGCCGGAGCAGCAATGCTAAAAAATATCCATAGCAACGGAAGTACCAAGCGCACAAAAATAATCGTCTCTCATATAAAATAGTGAACACAACACTAACCCTCACCATAATCTCAATCCGAATCCGAATTTTAATCCGCATCTCGATCTCTAATAGACCGACTTCTCAGACGTCAAAAGCTTAATCCCTTCCGCGTAGATAATACCTAGATCCTGGCAGGTGTAGGAGATGGTGAGTTGGAATATGAGTATATAATATCATTGACTCTTTGAGTAGACTTGCAGGCTTAGTAAATGCAAAATATGATGGATAAATTAGCTAAAGGCCGTGATGTGAATTCATATACAAAAAGTCATATGTACCTCTGAAGAAAAGCAGAAGAGAATGGTATCAAAACCTCGCAACGCCGGGAAATGCTCATATCAAACTTTTAGGAAGAGATGATCATTTACCACATAAGATGGACAGAGATAATATAGAACAAGAGAATAAGAAAAGAAAAGTAGACAAATTTTCAAGTTTATTGCCTCGAGTTGTGCTCGTAGTTGAACGGGGTGGGGAAGTGCATGCTAGCGCTTAACCCGAACGGATCCGTGTCCAGCATCGGCTCGTACTGACCGAGCAGCTGATTTGCATTTCCGAAATCGGTGGGCGTGCCCTCGCCCGGTGGTTGGTTGAAACCGGACATATTGTGGGAGCCCGAGGCGACGGATTGCGGGGTGAAGCCGGGGACATAGGATGTTGAGCCGTCGTGGTCGTCATCGACCATATCGGCCTGGGCATCGTACTCCTGTTCTGCTTGAGAGGTCAGCTGGGAAGGAACTTGTGAGGTGAAGATGGGCCTACCGAGTTGATCGTAGTGTTTCTGGAATGGAGATGGATAGTAAGCAGCCGCTGCGACCCGCGCACCGCGAGGACCCATGGCTCCACGGGACTGGGGTTTGGAGTCTGACGGTTCGGTCTGTGGCATGCTGATTGCCGGCGGCGACGTCTGACTAAAAGTCCGGGGTTGGGGGAGGAGCTGGGGCCGTCCCTCGACGGGTGACATGGCGCCCTGGAAACCGAAGCCGGGGGACTTGGCGTGTGAGGGCGAGGAAACGTGAGAGGTGGGGGTTGCTTGGAACTGCGGCGACGGGATCCCGTATGCGCCTTCCCGCTGCGACATGCCGAACGTCTCGGGCTTCGAGGCGATGCCTGCGGGGTGTCGTTGGGTTGGGCGGGCCCCTGCACTGGGTGCCTTGGGCATAGGGTTTGCCTTGGGGGGAGCGCCCGGCGCCCCTGTTTTCAGACGTAGTTCGGCCTGAACATCGATGCCTGGTGGGGAAGGTTAGTTGGGGTTTCGAGCTAGAGAGTTGGGGTAGGTTACCTTTTTCAAGGAGAATGCGCTCCAGCAGGGAGTTCTTATACCGCAACATTAGACATTCGTCGGCGGCACTACGATGACTCTGCTGTAGACTCTGTAGAGATTCCTCATTGCGTTTGATGGTGGTCTCTAGCTGGCGGATATACTCCGTCCTGCGTTCTCGGAAGGCCGCCTGGGCCTGCCTGTTGCGTTGCTTTCGCTCTTCTGAGGTGGCATATATCTGAAAAGGGAGTTAGTATATTCAATATAAGTGAGTGACACGGAGGGAATGCGGGGCCCCAGATTTGCAAAAGATGTTACGTACAGGTTTCCTGCCTCCCTTCCTCTTCTGAGTTTGCGCGGCATCCTGAGTCAAGGGTTCTGCTTCTGGATCTGGTGTCGACACGGTCGAACTGATGGAACCATCAGGACCAGGTTCATGTTTGGGCACGATTGAGTCCATGGCCATATCACTATGGTCGACGATAGAGACCATTATATAATCTAATTCAAGCCTGTAGGCGGCCCTCCGCACACGGAACAGACACAGCCAGTTTTCCCCGCGTTGCCGGACCTGTTGGCCGGCAAAAAAGCGAAAAAAAAAAAAGAAAAAAAAGAAGATAAAGGATAAAAAGGGTAAGAGCCAGGCAAGGCACACACGCGCGGCTAAAGGGACGTGCTTTCAAGGCAATTCAAGTGACATAAAGAAAACTGAATTATGAGAAAGAAAGAGTCAGAGGAATTGAGATAAAAGAGAAAAAAAAAAAAAAATAAGTAAAGCAATTGACTAACAAGAAAAAGTCTGTCCGGTCAGGAGGGGCTCGCGTACCTGCCCAGGTGAACTCTTTTGACCTATTTTTTTCCTTTTTCTCCTTTCTCTAACTCTTTTGGGCCTTTTATTTTTCTTGGGTCCACGTTTTTAGTTGAATGGCCTTATTCCCACGGACACATGATCCACACCTTTGTGGATTCGCCCTGCGAATTGAGCAACGCTTCGCCTGTACACTTCACCTGTAACCTGCAACCTGTAACCTGTAACCTGTAACCTGTAACCTGCAACCTGCAACCTGCAACCTGTAACCTGTTGAAAAGTTGTCCGCGGAGAACCCTCAACGTGGTTGCCGTATATCCGATACCGGCTAGATCGTCCCATTGACCATTATTGGGTCTTCGGAGTCCTCCGCCTTCAGATCCAAATGCCACATGACCCCTGACCCATTGGGGCACACGGAAGCGAATCACGCGCCACCCTCGATTGGTTCCCCTCGGAGACCAACGATCATCGCATGACGCCCCTTCCCCGGACTTAGAATGCATTGCAGATTTTTCTCGCATGGAACAGCCTGGTTGTTATGCGGGGGGGTATGTGCCAAGGACTCACGCATTTGGTCTGAATTTATGATCTCATGGATGTGCGGAGTCTATGGGGAGGTTGCTAGATCTTATATGATTTATTAATAGTATGGCTTGGACTGCAGAATCTCATCGTACTTTTGTGTGAACAGGGTAACCTTGGAACTCGATCTCGATTGAACCAGCAAATTATAGATCTGGACTTGTACTTTTGAAGATGAATCAACCTTCTATAGAAGACCCTACATATTAGTGTCTACCCAGGTACCTGAGGTCTACCTAGGCAAAATGTAAACCCTCGGCGATCGGCATTTCCCCCGCCAAACACCCGTCACATGTCAACCTCATCTCCAGACTTTCAACCTCCAAAAAAATTAACCTTCACTCCGATCGGGCCGTATTTTCAATTGAGAATCATAGTTTATTCCTCTTCAATATGTCCACCCCCTTGCCGACCGATCGCCCCGAGGCTCCCACCGCGCCGACACAAGAATCCCAGCCCGCGCGCAATGCAGCCGCGCCGGCAGCAACAGAACCAGCCCCAGCCCCAGAACAAACACAGGAAGCAGCTGCAGTCGTAGATGACGATGAAGACTCGGACTTTGATGAGCTAGATGGTAACAAATACCCACCTCTCCCCCTCCCTCCCCTTCACCCCGCCACGCAAAATAACACACGCTCACACCTCCAGACGTCCTCGACGACTTCAACAAACCCAAACCCGCCCCTCCCGCAACCCAACCCGCACCCACCAACCCAGACCCCTCAACAGGAATCACACCCCCAGACTTCGACGAAGATGCCTTCCTCAAGCAACTCGAACAAGACATGGCGAACATGATGGGACCCGACGGCGCAACCAGCACAGACCCCAACTTCCAAGCAACGGTCGACCAAGGCGCCGACGTCTTTGCAAAACAGCTCGAAGAGAGCGGGATCCCGCCAGGCGACTTCCTCAAACAGCTACTCGCAGACGTGATGGCCGAAGAGGGTGGTGCTGGTGCCTCGGCGGAGAATCTTGCTGCTGCCGCTGCCGCGGCTGGTATCTCTGCTCCTAGTACTCAGGGATCGTCTAATACACCAGCAGTAGGTGCGGAACAACCTGACTCGTTCAACGACGCTATTAAGCGCACGATGGGTCGGATGAAGGAAAGTGGTGATAAAGCTACTGCGGCCGCTAGTAATGAAGATGATATCTCTGATGATATGCTGGCGCAGCTGCTCAAGGCTGTTGAGGCAGGCGCATCAGGCGCCGGTGAAGATGGTGATTTATCGAAGATGTTTATGGGGATGATGGAGCAGCTTTCTAATAAGGAGATGTTGTATGAGCCCATGAAGGAGTTGGATGTTAAGTTTGGGCCGTGGATTGAGAAGAATAAGGGTAATGGGAAGGTTTCGGCTGAGGATATGGAGCGGTTTGAGACGCAGGCGCGCGTTGTTAAGCAAATTGTGGGCAAGTTTGAGGAGAAGGGGTTCTCGGATGATGATCCTAAATGTCGGGAGTATGTGTGGGAGAGGATGCAGGAGGTGAGTTGTGACTTTTTATAATGGATTAAGATCTTCGTAGGTTTCGTTTTACTGACTATGTCCCAGATGCAAGCCGCTGGAAGCCCACCTGAAGAACTCGTGTCGAATCCCCTCATGGAGGACCTGGGAGGTGCGGTGCCTGGAGCTGGCGGAGTGCCTGATTGCCCGCAGCAGTGATATGATCTTGAAAATGTAGTATTGAAGCTTGAAAGATATTGCCTTGATGTCCAGGCTTGCTTGTTTTGTCATACATCGTCCATCTCTGTACTGTACATATGCGCAACCCATGTCCATATACCCTTATTTACTTCATGTATATATCCGGCCCATCTCGCTCAACCCAAATGGAATCAAAACGCCGCCCAGTGCAATGCATCGCAAAAGAAAAATGAACACCCAACCAGTAGCCCACTCAGGACATATCCATGTCCTGCGACTGGGAGTGAGACTGATTCTCTCGAGACTCGGACAATCCCATGAAGATATCATCGTATTCGTCGTCACTAAACGACACGCCAGGCCCATTAGACCGCAAATGCTCAACCCTCCCAGGAACCCCACTTTGCGTCTCTCTCAACGCCATCTCCATAGCTTCCTCTTGGGATATGAATTCATCAAGAGCATCAGCATCATCTACCAAAAGCAGTCAGCAATGTCCATCAACCCAATTCAAACAACTATAAGAAAGAAGAAGACAAACATACCAGGAAGCATATCATCTTCATCCCCCTCAAACCCCCCAATAACCCCCTCCCCATCACGCGCCATACTCTCCTCCCACCGTCTCCGATCAGCAAGATGTTCCATGCGCATCATCTGCTCCCCACGCGCCTCAAACCGTCCATCGTCACGCTCATGACGCACGCGATTAAGAAACATCTTGCGCGTTTTCGAGCGCGCAAGACTCGCTGTGTCTTTGAGGGGATTTGCGATGGAAGCGTAGCGGGCTTCGTATTTTGGTTTTTGGCGTGTTGGGGAGCTGGGGGAGGTTGGTTGGGTTGTGAAGAAGAGGTTTGAGGAGAATGCGTTTGAGGTTGGTGTTGTTGAGGCGGACGCGTTAAAGTTCATTGCGATTGGGGATTGATTGTTCTGGGTATGGCGGATGATTGGTTCGGTTTGGATGTTGAAGATTGGGGGTGCATTGGTGAAGAGGTTCGGTGTGGCGCGTTGCGACGCGCTTGGGTCGTGCGTTGGGGACATGGTGTATCTGCCGAGAGGGGAGGAGTGGGTGGGAATGTAGTGGGGTTTGCGGAAGGGTGTCTGGGGTGATTGCGTGGCGAACATTGTGAAGGTGTGGATTTATGTTGGAGTTGGGTCTGGATCCGTAGGTCGGATGCGGATGTCGGTTGCGTCAGTTGGGCTTTTGGTGTTTGGGGTCTGATTTGGTGATTTCCCTAGATCTAAAGTAAACTATACGCGAGAATGAATAAGGTAATTGGTTTACTCCAGAGGTCAAAGAGATAAAGTTGCAGACACGTCCAAGTCGCGCTAATTTAGCGCGTTTTACCCCTTGCATTGTAGATTTGATGAATGATATTCCGATCCAATTAACACTTGATACACTTTTGATATTCCGATCCAATTAACATATAATACGCTTTTGAATTTGCCTATTTCAATCCATTCAATAATCTACAAGAATGCAAAAATTCCAGCTAGTACCGCAACACCAGCAGCAAACCCGCTTACCTTAACAGCCACCGCAGAATTCTTACCCGAGGCGGGAGGTTCCAGGTGAGTGACGACTTTCATACATGTCAGCTGAGAAACAGTTTCGTCGACAAGACTGCTGTTGCCTTTCCCAGTGAAAACAGTGAGGACCGGTGTAATCTTCCAGGCCTCCTCAACCAGAGCGTTAATTGTGTAGTCTCTCTATAGCATATATTAACGATTGCGTATGTGGGACATGAACGGAACTCCACTTACCAGAGCAATGAAACTCTCAATCTCAACCAGCTGATCAGACTTAGGCTTAATAGGCCAGCAGTTAGTGGAGTTCTTAACCGCAACAAGATCATCAAGCGCCTTGACGCTGAAATTCCCAAGCTTGCCACCTGCACCCGCGAATCCATCGCACTCATCAAGAGAAAACCTCTTCAATTCCCGCTCAAGCGTTGTGCAGTTTCCACCGGCCTCTTTGACTGATTTCGTGGCCTTCTCCGTGACCTTTTCAATGCATGTCTTGCCAATGATATCGAAACAGGTACCGGTCCCAGCGCGGGTTTCATCTCCAGTGTTTGAGCCTTCCACTGTCGACCCGTTGAATGACCCCGACGGGGGATCGTGGAAGACAACAACACAGCCGGATAAGTCCTTGGCCTCTATGTCCGGGGGTGTGCCGAGGTAGTAGACTGACTTGAAAGGACGTGTGACCGAGTTGCTGCCGTCAAAGCTGGTAGATACATTGACGCCTTTCACGAGGGAGAATCCCTCGAGAGACGAGGGAACGTCGGGGATGCGGGAGAGCCCGATACCAAGGAAGACATCGTCTCCCACTGTGCAGCGGTCATCGGAACCTTCCACGGGACATGAGACCTCTTTGCAGCCTACAAGGTCGGAGGAGAGTTCGCCATTCTTTGCGAGAGTGGAAGAAACGAGTAGAGAGAGGCCAAGGGCGAGCGTGGATGGTTTGAGTTGAACCATTGTTTCTAGATTGTGGAAAAGTGAATTGGATGTGACTTTGAGATGTTTCGGGAATTAGTCTCGTATGTATTGAAGCAAGTTATATATCTTGGCATACGTTAAGGGTTTCATTATACGCTTGCTTTGTGTCGGCTTATGCCGTTGCAGGCTAACATAAGTCCAAAGTCACTATGCACCTTAATGACATCATTTGCCATGATTTGAATCTTTGCATCTTTGGCAGATTAGAGCGTTTGCGTTGGCTGATTGCGGCCATCCTTTAGGAGGAAGAAGGGAAGGGTTCCTCATCCCGAGCCAGCAACACGGCGGGATTTAGACGAGATAGATTTTGTGAGATTTGAGATCTGTCTGCTTGAGGGTGGGCTTCAAACGACAGTTTGCCTTGGCCAATTGGGGATGTTGTGGAGTAATTCGGGTTTTGCTTGGCTGGTTTGGGGGCGATGGTTTTAAGAGGCCATTCTATGGTGTGTGGTTGCAGCGGATCTCTTGGCAGTCGATGCGCTGATCCTTTGGCGCTTACTTGTCAGCCTCCCAAGAACACTGGAATCCTTGCAAAAGCCCCGTGGGCTAAATGTAGCGGTTTGAAAGCGGAGGAGAATTTGGGGGAGAGAACATACGATGTAGATTCATGTGCCTATATATAATCCAGATAGTCGACACTCACATTTAATAGGAAGTCCTCACTAGCTGCGCTTCTTGTTCTAAATCATTCTTCAGTTGACAGAGCCAGTAAAGTAGATGTTATTGGTAGTGATCCTCGCATAACTATGCATTGTATCCATCCGCCTTATAGGTGTTGAAGTCGACAAATTTCCGCTCCAACAACTTAATTTTATCCGTTGACCTGAATACTAGTTAGTTATGATGCTGATTAGATTAAATTATACCATCAACAAGTAGATATAGATAAACTCCCCTAGAGTACTATCTTAAGGAAGCCAGCACTTCCAGGAGATATAGAATGAGATTCTCACTGTAGGAGCTTGTCTTCGCGGGGAGTATTATGCCGTGAGCATCTTGTAGATCCGTTGGGTACTCTCTAATTAGATCTGATCTGTATAACGTTCTGGGTCTCCGAACTAGTATTATCATATCGTACGTGTCTGACCTACGTACTTTAAAGTCCTATAGTAAGCTGATGAACGTTCGATCCTCTCATGAATTCGTCTCTCGTCCAACAGCTCAGTGTTGATTTAGACAAAGATTCAATCTACTGTATCCAGTCAACCATAAGACACCCAACCTTGGAAATGCCCCGCACTCCTTGATATACGTATGGAGCTTACCTATACCTCCTAGCCGGAGGAGCAAGATCGATCGTCACATTTATGACGCCCTTCGTTGAGGACCGATAGTGAAGAATGCTGTGTGAACAACTGCTTAGGTGAAAGACGCTCAGCATCCATCTCCGAGGGCTGGAATGCGTCACGTGGATCAATTCCACGTGGATACATACTTCGGATCGAGATCTGATGTCGATCTTAATCTACTCCGATACACCATAGTTTGGTACGATATAGTATAGAACTGTGGATTGTTTCACTTGGATTCCATTTGTCTTTAATTACATACATACAGATCGGAGCGGATCAAGATAGAAGGGACCTTTTTGCAGCACGCGTCTATCAACACTATACAATCTGTGACGTCTGATGCTGCAAAAGGTACAAGAATAGAATATTGGTCAAGGCATAATGGAGTTCACCACAAAACAACACTAGGCGCCTAGATACGGGGAATCAAAAAAAAAAAGAGATAACAGGCATAACAAAAAAGTAGTGCCGTATTTTTGTCAGTCGCGCAGGGATCGAGAATCGCGATTGCGAAACAAAGGAATGTGGTGGTTGCAGAGAAAGGAAAAATCGCTCAAATGGATGCGCAGATGTTCAACCTATGAAGGGAGAGACTGGGTGTGAAAACGCCCGAAAAGAAAAAGCAAATTTGCAACCGAATAAACAAACGCAACCGTTGACCTCGCATATCCTGTCCAGAGCGCCTGAGAAAAGCATGAAGATCGTACAAGATTTACACTTTGACGAGTGTCGAGTCAACGCATTACACTTAGAAGTTAGATGCCGCGTTGACAGGACCAGGGTTGTGATACTGGTCTAGTGTGTTCTTGAAGGGGGTGTTGCCGGCCGGGCTGGGGGCCTTCTCGCGAGGACCGGAGCCGACAGCAGTGCCGCCCATGAGATCGTCCTCATCGCCATATTGCTCACTGCGCTTCTTGTGGATTCTCCAGAAGACCAAGCCCACGGCACCGATAAGGATGGCACCACCGACACCCACGACGACACCGATGATGATCTTCTTGTCCGAAGAAGACACGCCGCTAGAGCCGGAGCCCTTGTCGCCATTAAGAGAGGGCTCGCTGGCGGGGGTGGAGGTGGTAGTCATCACGTTGGCGATGGTGGATCCATCGCTGGTCGCGTAGGAGGTGATGGTCTTCACGACGGGGGTCTGGGTGGTGGTGGTCTTGGACGAAGTGGTGTTATCGCCCTCGGTACTTGTCTTAGAGGCGGGGTCAGTCTTCTTAGAAGTGGTTGAAGTGACGGTAGGCTCCGGAGTGGACGAGGGCTCGGGTGAGGTGGTAGGATCGGTGGTGGCGGGATCGGTTGTAGGCTCGCTGGAGGAAGAAGAAGTCGTGGTGGTAGTAGGGTCGGCTTTAGTAGTTGATTCCTCAGAAGTAGTCTCTGAAGATGATGTGGAGGATGTAGTCGATGTGGTTTCAGGCACGGAGGTGGAGGATGAAGTGGTATCAGTTGTGACATCCTGCACGGGGTTGGAAACACCAGCACTCTGGGCTGCGACCGCAGTCAACAGTAGAGCCTGGACGAAGAACGAGAGGTTGGAGAGACGCATGGTGATAACGAATGTGTACAAAGTAACGAAAGAATTTGACCCGAAGTCAAGAATAAAGAGAAATAAGCAGGAAATGAAAAAGGAGTCAAAGCGAGAAAGTGAACGTTTGGGCAGTGTTTGTCCCGAACTTTGGGAGGCACTAGTCCTAATTGGGTTCTGAGTCTCAGACTAAATACAAGCGCCGGGGCATCTGCCATTCTGATTGGCTATCACTTCAATAGAAAACACGTTAAAACTGGGTCTGGACATTTGACCGATTGGGGAAATGTTTTATTTTGAGATTTTACAAGAATATCATTGAATAAAGTAGAATAGAATGGTTAGGGATGTAATCGGTTCATGATTCAATCACATGTATGTACTCAACATGTACTCATGGAGATATATGTATTAGAGAAAAAACTCTGAACATGTGGGCTGAACCTGCGAACCTAGGTGACGACGTACCCCTCGCTTCCCGCTCCATATTTAGATATTTAGCACGCCTATGATCTGCCTCTGATCTTCCATATTGGCATTAAGCCCGTATGACATACTGCATAAATGTCTAGTTCAAGTCGCCTAAAGGGTTGACATCTTCCTACACACAACGTGGCAGGGATTTTCCCATGCTGTCTCATGTCACGCTAATCCCTTGGGTACCTGGCCACCCTTTCAACTCTCATTTTAAAAAAAAAGCCGACACAGCCGGAGGCCTAAAAATTGGATTAGCCCTTTTGCCCCTAGCCCTAATTGGTCCATGGGGCGTGCCGCTGACAGCCTCCTAGGTTTCGGCGTTCCCGCCTGTTCTGGAACATTTTTGGGTCTTACCTGTCATTCAGGTCAGGCCTCCATGGCTCGGGAGGTCCTCGGGAATTCACACGGTTAACGACATTCTACGATGACATTGCACGCTTCCGGAGCAAAGATGAGTGGCTATGTATTGATCCCCGTTCCTAGGCGTCCATAGACCGATCTCATTTGCATGTACTCCGTACTACGTACGAATATAGATATGAGGCAAATGAGGCAAATGACGGAGCATTGTAAGTTCAATTCCATGAAGTATTACTATTTATGATTATTCGATATAAGTCTTTCCCTCTTATTCCACATATTCCACAGTGAAACCGTGGCGCCCTCACCTTACATGGCCACTTTCCTTATACCCGTCGCATCCGCCCACATCTTCTCCACATCTAGGCTGTTTCATCTAGGTCGTTTCAATGTTGATAGTGGGATACAGTATTATTTTTACTATGTATTGAGTAAGCGGGATAATGGTCCAGCCTTTGGCAAGGGTATCTGAAAATCTTGAGGTTGTTCGGATATTACTTTTGTGAGATTAAAGCCACCGCCGACTCGCTATACCTAGGACCTATAAAGCATTATAGATGCAAAGAATTTTCTTCAGTTGCCATATCGAGAGCGGGGCGATCAGCAAGAAGCTCTCTGGTGTGCCTATGTTGAGATATCGACAACAAAGGGAGTAACATAATAGAAGGGGAGCCTCTGTCTCTAGGATATCTCTTGCCGGCTGCATAAATAGAAGGTTGAGCAAAGACCTCACTTTTGAATCTTGCTTTGTGGTCAAAGCAAGTGGAAGCTTTGATTCCTTGCAAATTGGCAACAAAAGGCAAACGCCCATAATAGCCACGCAATGAAGTACGAATAGTTTACTTTGCTTGATCAATGATCTCTTTATTTCCCCGAGAATAGAGTCTCTTGTTCTCGAGGCCCTGCTGGCATGAGATGGAGATCTTTCTTCCTTTGTTCTTTCTTTTTGCTCCTCAGTGGCTCTGATCTCAAAGTCATCTCTTCTTCCTGTTTGTCATTTCATTTTTGACATCAACAGCCTTGAATACAACTTTCATAATACACAGCTCTACCAAGCATATCTACAGCACATTCAGCGTTTGGCATTCATCATTCAAAGCGTTTAGCATATTCTCCATTCTACGCCTAGTTTACTCGATCAACCCCTTGATAACCAAATCCCATCACCTCAAACCTCAAAAAACATGGCCGAGACGCGCTCTTATCCCGAAGTCATCACAGCCTCACTTCCCAACCTTGATATTCAATGCGAAGGCCGATTCAAGAACTACGATTTCACGAATGTTACACATGTTGTCGTCCAGTAAGTACCATTCCAAATGATGTGCACTCCACCAAAACTTGCGAAGAATACTAACGTGAACTAGTCTATCTGATGTAATAATCAAGAACATCAATGCTAATACCGATGCCTCCTACGAGTACGGTAACGAAGATCATCTGAATATCATTGCAAAGATGCTTTCTGTGAAGTTCTTCGGCAACGAAACCCAGCTAAAATGGCTCGACACCGAGCGCGTTGGTAGACGCAAGTTCGTTGCATTCACCAACATCGAAAAGAAATGGGAGCGGGTTCAGAGTCAGAGCCCGAGTGACACAAAGCTGGAAGTGGTTGAGGTCATGTTCATGCGATCTAACCCCCGGGAACTACAGAAGGCCTTCTGGAGGCCCGCCAGAGCAATCGTCTCTCAAAAGGTTCTGGCTAGGGTGAAAAAGGAGTTGGTTGAGATGGTCCGGCTTCGAGTTATGTGGACACGATTGAATGTGTCTCCTCGGAGGTTGCAGAGATTGAGGAACGGTTCGGCCTCAGCATGATCGGCTTGCTTTTATATTTGGGGGTGAGGTTAGACTAGTAAAAATGGTCCGAAGTGAAAGAATGCTTCGCGCTTGTACTCTTTCTGTTCGTTTGCACTGAGCTAATAACCTTTCGTTGTGTGGCGTAAAATTAGCAGTAATACATAAAAGATGGTAATTTGACGGGTCTTCGTCTTTGGAGCCAAATTATGTCCAACGTAACAATCCCGCGGCGCACCCTTGAGGTCGATCTCGAAACTTCATATATATATGTCCCAGTTATTAGATCCCAGCCTGACAGTATAAACAGCTGGAAATAGTAGAAGGGGCAATTCAATGATTCAAATCAAGTTCACTCTCCGGGTGAAACAAGGGATGCATCCCAGGGGGTGCGGAAATGTATCCCACTGTATACCCGGTGTTGACACAAGCGCCAAACCTATGACAGGAAGCAAAAATCCAAACTTGCGAAAGATAAAAAAAACAGTATGTGCTATGTGTCATATTCAGTGTGGGTATCATCAGTTTCCTTATCAATCAAGCGCGCCAGGGTATTAAAATTTGTTCCGCGGGTTCCCCTTCATCTGGTCCTTCAGCTCTTCCTTGAAATGGCTAAGGAATTTCTTGTAGGGGAAATCTAATCAGAACAGGTCAGACATGGCATTTCACCGAACGTTAGCTCGAAGCATACCTTGTCCCTCGAGTTTGGTGCCTCCCTGCTCCTCCGGAGGCACCCCGTACCTGATATGTTGAACTTTCTGATGAACTCGGCCCACCATGCGATGGAAGATCGGACTTCGAAGGAGCTGTGTGGATGAGATTAGAATTTAAAGTCAAGCGCAAGCATGCCAAGGTCGGAGCAACGTACTCGAACGGTGAGCCATATCTAAGATGAAACAATGTCAGTGAAGATCGGAGTGGCGATAGCAAAAACAACATACCTCCATACTTCGGAGCAAGAGATTCAAAGCCATCTTGCAGTTTTGTAATGCTCGACCATGGGATTGCAAGTGCAGCTGATATGGAATAAGCAAGTCGAAGATTGAGATGGAAGAAGTCCGGTCCTGGGGTCTCGATCATCAGAAGATTTTCTTAGTCATCCTCCCCGCGGGCTCCGCGAGTGAAGCTTTCTGAATCATCCCGAGCGCGTGGAGCATGACGGATTTACTTGTTTTATAACTTGTATGATATTTCTCGACACAGCCACTTCTTAGACGACTAGAAATGGTCGCGTGGCTTTGTCAACATCCCGCCGAATCCTGACCATAGCCAACGATGGCGAGTGGCGCCAAACAAAATTCACAAGTGGCTCGCTTCTTCGCTATCCAGTTAAGGAACTACCTTTCTCTCAGGCCTAGAGAATGACCAAAGGTTGCTATACCTGTCGACGACGTCGCATCATCTGCGACAACGGCCAACCCACCTGCCGGAAGTGTCGAGATGCGGGGAAAGAATGTCTGGGGTACCAGAAACCGCTTGTTTGGGTCAAGGGTGGTGTGGCTAGCCGAGGAAAGATGATGGGCCGCAGCTTTGACGACGTGGAAATACCGTCTAGCAAGCCAAAACGCCAGTCAGCTACCGGGGCGTCCAGCACATACGATTCAACTGCGGCGAGCATCGGATTCGGCTTTTTCTCTATCGCCGAATCCTCAACCGACGGGGAATCGCACAGCTCCGGGAGTCAACGGAGTCAACCTAGTCCGGAGACCGATGGATGGGCTTTTGAGATGGAAACTCCAACATTTGGAGGAGAAATATGGCACTCAGGGGTCAATTCGACTGAGGAACAGGACAACGCAGTTGTTCATGTTCCTCGAAGTACTCCTCCCGTCGACTATACTCCAACGCCATGGGGACTGGTCGATCCACTGCTCAAAGATCTCAGCCGTTTCTCAAGGTACTACGTGCATCACTGTGAGACTTCCCCGATGCGTTAACCGTGGCTCTGCTGACAATTACTCGCAAGACAATCAATATATGGTGAACGACTTTGCGCTTTACTCTCAACACAAAAATACCTTCCGTGATCTTACTGCGCTGGTCAACCATTCTCCTGTTCTCGCTAGCAGCATCGCTGCTCTTGGAGCCCTTCATTACTCCCTTGTATCGGAATCAGACTCATCTGTCCTACCATGGTCATACGGCAACCTATCGATGGCAGATTCGAACTTGTCAGTAGAGGAGATTGAAGATATCGTTGCGCCAGCAGGTTCTCGAAAACCCACTTCGCAGGCATATCATCATTTCTTAGAGTACAAGCAGCGCGCCCTTCGCCAATTGTCTATGGACCTCAATAACCCAGCGATGCAGAAGGACGGCAGGACCATAGCTGCTATCGTCTTGCTTGCCTTCCTAGACATATTCGAATCTGGCAGCGGGGCCTGGAATCATCATATCGAAGGTGCGAAGAAGCTTCTCAGGGACCGACCTGAAAATGGTCCAGGACAAGGAATCCTCGACGACTTGGACGCTTTTGCCCTTGACGGGTGTTTAATGTAAGATCCAGGTCTCTGCTTATAGCGAAAAAGTTCTTGCTGACCATAACAGAATGGAAATCATGGGATCAACACTAGCTCGCCCAGGCGCGCTTTCAAGGCCGTTCTACTCCTCATCCATGGACCCAGCGGTCCTCAAACGCCTTGAAGAAAACTATTGGGTCGGATGTCCAGCCTATCTCCTAGAAGTAATTTTCTTCGTCCATGCCCTCTGGTACCCAGACCCCGAAGTCACCGTCGTAATCCCCCAACCAACAGCGCTGCCAAATCCAATCCAACCCGGTCAACCCCTCACCCTAGACGCATTCGCAAGCCTCCTCCAAGGAATCCGAAACTTCGACCCAATAGCTTGGAGCCAAGAAATGCAAAAGGTCTTCTTCCTCCCAAATTTAAACTACCGCCTCGCACTCGCAACCTCCTACCAAGACGCCGTCTACCTCTACACAAGTCGCGTCCTCTCACGTCCCAGAAAAGGCTTCTCACCCCCTTGGACAGACATCGGCCTCCCGCTAGACCACAGACTCATCGCCACAAACCTCGTCACGCAAATCTGCCTCATCCCCCCTTCGGACCCTCACTTCAAATGCCTCATCTGGCCCACTTTTATCGCTGGCGCGGAATGTCGCCCTTCGCAGCGGGCTCTTATCCTTGACAAACTCGGTTCGCTCTACGAGGCTCTGATGAGTGTTAATGTGCGCAATGCTGCGTGGGTCCTGCGTCTCATGTGGAAGAAACAGGATCTCAAACGCCGTGATCGGAATGTTTTTGATGAGCAGGATTATGATGATAATGATTACGATCTTGAGTTTGACTGGATCGAGGAGCTGGATAATTCGCGCCTCGATTGGTTGTTCATTTAATTTGGGGGAAATAACGGAGATATAATCTCGCCTTTTATGAGTAATGTTTGCTTGTACCTACCTACCTATATATACCTGTCAATTAGTACATTGTTTGCGATCACTTCACTTGGAATACGCAGTATATCATTGTGAATTTCAACATATGTGAACGATTGTAGGGACACGGTAGAATAATGAGTTGCGAATAGGAAAATCGGGTATAATATCTCTCGACCTAGAGCAAAGAAAGAAGTAGCACAAGACAAATAAAAAGAGACGGGGAAGTGTATACTAAGAGGAGAGGCAAGGGTGAAGCAAGTAGAGGAAAATCACAATGAAAATGAGGTCAAACCAAGATGCCACTGTAAGGAAGCGGGGAAGTCGAGGTAGAAAATAAAGAGGTAGAAAATAAACACAAGAAAAGTGAAGATATCCAAGAAAAGTACTCTTTTGCCCGAATTTGGCCTAAAAAGAAAACACCAGGAGATATAAGAGAAAGAGATGAGGATGCGGGTGTATAAACAGCCTTGATTTCATATTTTTCAAGGACAATCAACACAAGCCTCAAGAAAACCTGATAATTACCAGGAACAGTGGAACAAAGAAATGAAATGAGGACAGAAAAATTCTCGATGTTGTGATGCTTCAGACCAAATCAGGGATATATAGCAGCGGACGACATAGCAAACGACAAGGAAAAGCGGTATTCTGAAATAAACCATCAGGCAATGAAGGAACAAAGTATGCGCATGCTCCCTTCCAAATCTAAATGCAAGAAACATGTTTCCCCAAAAACGTAAACAAACAGAAGAACACGCTTGTCACAGAATATGCAAAAGGTAGGAGAACCGATATGCTGGGATGACATCCCATCTTTGTGCGAATGCCCGCGCATGGAAGAGAAAAGAAGAAAGTGAGACGAGGAGACGAGTGGAGGGGATAGTCTGTATTCAAATGATGAGATGGCGAGGTGGCGAGGCAAGGAGGCAGGTAGTATAGAAAAGTCGGCTTGATACCGACAACAATGAAAGGCAATTTAGCACGGTGGGTAGATGGATTGCAAGATGCATAGTTCTTGTTCAATATCATTAGAACACTGCAGCGAGGCCATTCTTCGAATGACGCTTGCTGAATCGTTTCCTTCCTTTCGTTGACTCGGTGTCGGTAGTCTGCTGCTTCACCAGGTGATTCCGACCCGATGATGGTGGGCCTCTATCGTCGTTCTGCATGTCGGAGGTGCGGTCTAGTGTATTGGCGGGACTAGGGAAACCAGAGGAGAGGTCACGGAATGCATCGTCAGAGTAGCCTGCGCTTTGTTGCTGTGATGCCATCTCCCGGGATCTGTCCAATGCATCTAGCCATTCTTGTACCTGGACTGCTGTGGCGCCGATGTTGCTTGATGATGGCTTGGGATCCTCGAAGACGTAATGTTTATCTCTCTGTGGGTTTCGTTAGAGGGGTCCTGTTGACTGATAAAGGATGAACTACATACCGTATCCACAATCCAGGATGAAATTCCTTTAGAATCCGTCGTACTTCGGTAACTTGTCCCGGGGGCAAGCAACGAAATCTCAAGCTTGATCTTCTTATCATCACCACCTGATGCGGCTAGAATGACCCGTGCAGATGATGTGACCATCACCAACCGCTGTCGTTTCTTTGTGGTGCTTCCCGAGAAGAAACGAGAGAACTTCCTGGGTGCCTCAATCTCACCACTGCTGTTCTTGGATGTCGGACTGTGTGAGGCAGCGGAAGAGAGGACAACCAAGTTACCTAACTTCAAAATCCGCTCGTTGGATTTGCTTAGTACCGGTGACCATTCGATATCGAGCTGACTCGGCGGGGGTAGCTCCGTCACCACCCGAGGAAGGTGGCGGGAACTGGCACTTGGTGCGTTTGAGGGGGCAGTGGAGATGACTGGAGGTAGACCCTCCCCGTTTTTACTCTCATTGAGCTTGATAGGGTCGCGTGCAGGAGGTACATAGGCCTTCAAACGAGGTGCCTTCTGTTTCCATAGATCTGGACCCCATGTGATACCCTCAAAGAATTCATGATTTTTGATGTGTTCGATCTGAAGACGCCGAGCAGGATCTAGGACAAGCAGACGTTCGACAAGATCACGCGCCACAGTAGGAAATCCAATTGGGAACTCGTAGTCGAGTGCCACAATTTTCTGGAAAGTTTGATACTCGTTTCCAGCCTTGAACGGTGGACGACCGGCTAAGAGCTGGTATATGATGCAGCCAAAAGCCCAAAGGTCACTGGCCTTGCATGCGTTTTTGTCTGTCAACAGCTCAGGGCTGACATACTCTGCAGTGCCGACGAAAGAGCTCGCCCGCTCTTCCTGTGTAAGGTCTGCCGAGTCAAGGGGAAGAATGCCATTTGAACTGGGATCAATTCGCGGAGTCTTGAGAATCTTTGCCGTTCCAAAATCAGTGATCTTGACATACATCCCGCTGTCAAGCAACACATTTTCCGGCTTCAGGTCTCGGTGGATGACACCGCGCTTGTGCATATAGTCTATCGTGTCAAGGATCTGGGCGCCGTAGAATCTTGTACACTCCTCGTCAAATGTGGTCATCCGTTTGAGAACACCGAGCAATTCTCCTCCTTTGCACAAGTCCAGCACGAAATAGAGCGACTGCTCATCCTGGAAGGTGTAATATAGCCGCACAATACCTGGGTGATCGGTCAGGCGGTTGAGTGTATCCTTCTCAATGTTCACGTATTTAACTTTTCTCTCCTTGATAATGTGGCGTTTGTCAAGGATCTTAATCGCGTATTCCTTCAAAGTCTGTCGGTCCGTTGCAAAGACGACCGTACTGTAAGAGCCTTCACCGAGAGTATTCCCAAACGAAAAGTCTCGGACACCCTTCTTGATATAACGGGAGACAGTTTGGCCGTTTGCATCTACCTCCTGTCTCACAGAGACCGCAGCGCCACGCTCTTGCCATTCCTCACTACTGGCCATTGGGCCGTTTTCTGCCATATAGGACGTTCGCGGCATCTGAGACGCGCCGCTAGTTCTTGCTTGAGCTCGAGACGACTGTCGCATCACCGCCGGGCCGTTCCCCGGGATCTGCGCGGTCCGGTAGGATCGGTCGCTGTGAGAGTTGTCGCGTGCTAAAACACCGGCATGTAATGCCGAGGAGCCTCCTCGTGCGTCTAACCGCGCCTGAGACACAGATGCGGATGAAGCACCGGAATCGGTTCTAATGCGATATGTGTTATCACGTGGTAGGACCGATGTTGCCGAGCTATTCATGTATACGGAGGAAAGGGGCCGGTTGGGATTCGGAGGTGAGGAGAGAGGAGCCGAGTACGGCTGGTATGGTCCTGATGGCAGTGGTGGTATCTCCGGGGAGGTTTGAGGGTATGAAGTCTGGCGATCGTCTGTCACAGGGACTTCGATGGGCGCGGGAGGAAAAGTAGAGGGGTGTTCGTCATGTGCGAGATGGTGTTGTGTTGATACCGAACCGTCCTGCAATCCGAATGGGCTGGAGCCTGTTGACCCAGGGGACACATTCTCCGTTGGAAGAGGCGAATCATCTGGATTGGCTATCCGAAGCCCTCCTAAAGCCTGGGACAGGCTGAGATCCCCGTTCATGGCGGAGACTGGAAGTTTTGCGGCGACCGGAGGTGTGCCCGGAGGGGAGGGGGGTTCAGGGGAAGTGATGTCGAAAGGTCAACGAAAGACAGACTATGATCGGAAACGCAGCGGATGCATGATCCGAGGAAGAGTTGGGGGAAAAAGAGGAGGAGTGAGAGTGAGAGTGAGAGTCGACGTTGGAGAGGGGGGGAAGGATCAACAGGAGGCTCCGTAGAAATTGGGTTTAGTGTCGAGGGGCTGAGCCTGACTTTGACTATTAATATTTATTTCAAGAGTTTGGAGAATCAGAGAGAGAGAGAGAGATAGAGAGAGATAGAGACAGATTTAGACGAAAAGAGAAATATATATGTTTTAATCCCTTTTGAGGGGTGAGATGGAATGGGCATATCTGATTTGCCCAATTTCGAGTTGACAGTTGACAGTTGACAGCACAGCAATGGCATAACTATTTACAGACAGATTTCCCATAGCAATCTGGACAGCCCTGGAGGATTATCCGACATGGTAATTTGTTTTCGTCAGCATATCCTGGTCGAGGTTTCTTAAATTGTGAACGCGATTTCCTCCAAGACACGATGTTTCTATATACGGAATCTGCTCTGTGCAACTGATCCATCTCCGAAGACATGATCAGACGGCCCCCAACCATCATTGCCCTAGACGAGAATGATATTGAATCTCGCTTTCAGCGGATCTATATCCGTCATACCCTAACCGTCGAGTTAGAGCGGCTACACCTAGACGATGAGAGCTGCGACGAGATGAGGGACCCATCCCCCAGCTCCTGTCCCTCTTCGGAATCCGACGTGGAAGTTGATACCACATGCCTGAGTCAAGAAGAACCCTTGTATTCTGAGCCTACTCCAAGAAACAGAAGCTATGCTTCTACAAATCCAATTCCACACACTTCCATGACAAAGTCCTGCCTCAAATCTCCAATCTCACACCAACAGTCTTCGTTACAAATGTCAATTTCCACTGGAGTACAATCGCAAGCAGATCGGTCCGTTGATCCACCGCGACTGAAGGTGAAATTTGCTCTCTCACCGCAGGAACTGGAACTCCATAGCGGTAAGACCCCTCTTGCAGAAACAGGTATGTCAAATTCCCGAACAAACATAGACTCCACCTAACCGTCCCATCCCCGGGCAGATCGTGATCGTCGAGAAAACCACCAGCCAAGCCACACTGACGCTATATATACACCCATGTCTATTGACTCGCCAGATTCCACGCCACAGGTTTCATTCTTGTCGTGTGGTGTGTCGTCAAGTCCGGCCACCACAAGCGTCCCACTCCGGGACCTAGCCTTAGCGTCCACGGTGTCTTACGAGGCAGTCTTGGCCGAGCGGGCAGTTTCGCCTACTAATGTGGCCAATAACACTGGCGAGGATCGTGCCTCGCACGCCAAAATCGTCATCTAGGAGCTCTATCAAGATATTGTGGATAGATGCTTGAGATTGGTGGCTTTGTTCTAGCGGTTTGGCATCTTCGAGTCCACCATGAGCTATCCCAGCGCGTCTTCTATTGATACCAGTGGCTTTGTATTAACCTCTTCGACTCTAATTCTGTATATTTATGGTATGATGTCTCTCGCCCCATGGCCACATGATCATCCGGGGAACACATCAAGTAAACAATATTTAATCCCCAATATGAGATATTGAAACAGCCTGACGTAGAAGCAGCTCTAGGCCTACAAGAAAGAGCAAAAATAACCCTTCAAGTGTCAGTCTAGTCTACAATGTCTCATGTTAAAATGGAAAAGAAGCAATCTAGAATGCCAGTGAACAATACCAATCTGAAACAACGATATCGGCAACCCAAATCTATCAATAGCTCAGTGGAGAAGAACCACAAATCTGTCTGCCTCCAGATCTGACGTGGCCTCGGCAGTCTCCTTTTAACTGTTGAGACATCTCATAACTGAAACTCCTGCCTACGTCACTCTGCATTACTTGGTTTACTTTGCTTACTTGGATTCTTTGCTTTTTGTTATCTGCAGGACATGCCGTTTAGATTGTACATGTTCGATCCTCGATACGACTGGTTCATGGTTGGCCCGCATTCTCGGGGGATCCACTACGCCACCGCGTAGAGGAACCTCTATGTGTGTCGGGAAATTTCCGTTTTGATGGCGCTAAGATAGTGTTTGGATTTCTCTTGAATCCAGGGGTCTACGATTCAGGGGATTTTGGTTTCGAGGTTCATGGACATAGCTGGTAGAGGCTCTTGCCTGTGTGTATGTGGGTTGGTGATTGTCTGGTTGATCTGCATTGTGGCGAGTGTAACTCGACGGGGGGGCGATAGTATGGGTGGGGTGTAAAGGTTGGATGCCACGAAACCCTCCGCCCATATAGGGTGCGATCTGCTTGGCTTGGATGTTTCCAAGGTTGGCTCCTCAAATTTGACTGGATTTTTAGAACTCCTGAGCCTAGACATGGGTCACGTGGAACCAGTCACGTGTCTATCACTTTCCGAGATGGCTACATTGTTCTACTTAGCAAGGGAAGAGTTTCATCGGTCTATTGAATGAATTATAAATGAGCAATCGCACATGTCAAGCAATCTAATAAAGTGTATCAAAGCAAGTCCCGTCGGCTAATAAAAGAACAAGGGAATAGGTAGATGATGAGGTGAAGAGGGCTAGATGGTGTTAAGTAACAAGATGGAACGCCAATCGATCGTCTTCCAGATGCCGCTTCAAATGCTCTCTCGTGTATAATCTTTTTTCCATGACGTATGAGCTCGTTTCAATTGCATCAAAAAAATGGAGAGTAAAAAAAAAAATAGAACCCTTCACTTCAGACAAGAATGGTGGGACAAGTTAAAAAGGAAAAGGGGGAATTATCTACTTCTTGGCGAAAGCCTGGGCACCATCGACCAAGCGGCGCTCGGTGTTCTGGCGACCGTTGACGAAGTCGGGGTAGTTGAGGGTCAACTCAACAGCACCGTTGACAATGTTGTCAACAGCCTCGACACCGAGCATGAAGGAGTGATCCTGGTTGCCGACCTCGTAGCGCCAGCTGCCGAAGCGGCCACGGGACCAGATACCCTTCTCCTGGAGCTTGGGGAGAATCTGGGTGAGGGCACCTTCACGCTCGAGGGTGGGGGTGGGGTAACCGTGGTCGAAGCGGCGGTGGTAGGTGGAGACAATCTCATCACCGGGCTGGAGCATCTCGGTGTTGACGAGACCCTTGATAGAATCGGCAAGGAGGGTCTCGTTGTTGACGGGCTTCATGGAAGACTCGGAAACCTCCAACATGACGGACCAGTAGGGACCGTCCTGAGCCTCGGTGCTCTTGGGCTTGGAGCCGTCAGCGAGCTGAAGGGTGGGGAGCTTCTTGGAGGCCTCGGGCTGGTTGTGGGGGGAGTAGTTGGAGAAGATGGTGGCACGGTAGAATGGGCAGTCATCCTCGGGGAAGTACAGCCAGCACTTGTCACCGATGCGGTCGGGACGGGCACCACGGATACCAACACCGATAACGTGGGTGGAGGAGTAGAAGAGCTGCTTGGTGAGGGGCATGAGCTCGGTATCGTTCATAGCCTCGGCGAGGTAGTCGACAGCCATGGTGGAGACCAGCTTTCCGTAACCAATGGTGGTGCCATCGGCGAGGGTGACGGTCTTGTTGTAGGCGTTGACCTTCTCTACCTTGTTGTTGGGGCCGTAGCGGGTCTTCTCCTTGGGAAGAGTGTCGGCAACAGCAATCCAGATACCACCGGTACCATCGCGAGCGGGGAAACGGAAGGTAGCGTTGGGGCCCCAGTTACCGGCGGTCTTGTTGAGGATGACGTTGGTAGTCACGGCCTTGACGTTGGGGGCAGCGACACGCTCACCGAGCCAAGCGCATTGCATCTAAATATAATCAGTATTGTTTCAAGTCTCCCGCGGCGGGGGGGGGGGGGGGGGGGGGAAGAAGTCAAAACTTACCTTGGTGGTGGGAACGGCCCAGACCTTGTAGTTGTAGGGTCTCATGAAGAGGTCGGCAATACCAACACCCATCATGCGGACAATCCACTCATCGAAATCCTTGGGCTTGGTGTTGGAGACACGGGCCTCGAGAGCAGCATCGATCATGCCGTCAATGCACTTCACCTGCTCCTCCTTGGGCAGCATGGAAATGTTGTTTTGGAAGGGGTAGGGAACCCATTGCTCCTGGCAGCGAACGTAGGAGATACGCTCATGGGTATACCAATCCTCCTCCTTGGGGAGGGCCTCGTTGATGCAGTCGTCGAAGTACTTGTAGTGGGAGAAAATAACGTGACCGCCGACATCGTAGAGCTGTGAACGTGAACCAGGTTAGCGGATGGAAATTGACAATTGAGACTAAGTCGCAACTTACGAAACCTTCGGGGGTAACATCAGTGGAAGCCAAACCACCAGGGATCTCGTTGGAGTCGATAATCATCCACGAGGGGCCATTCTGTATACTCAATTAGTTTTTTTAATTCCCGGAGTACCCCTCCCCCTTTTTTTGAATGTTTTTTTTGTGCCCCTCTCCCACACAGTAAACATCAGAGAAAGACTTACAATCTGGTTCAAACGCTTGGCGGCACCCAAGCCAGTTGGGCCAGCACCAATGACGAGAACGTCAACAGAACTGTGAAGCAATTGTTAGACATGACGGCAGTTGATGGGTGGGCGAGACCTTACATATCGGGGTGGGTCATTCTGCCTTGTAGGAGGTCCTGAAAGCTTGGGACTCGTTTGAATGTCTTGCGGGCGACGTTCAGCATAGAAGCACAGCTGCAAGAATCTGCAGAAGATTAAGAGGGGGAATGGAGGGATAATAAAGAAGGAAGAACCAAAGAAGAAGGGGAAGTGGGAGGACAACGTGACAAGCCAAGCTATCTAGACGCATTAACGGATCCGGTGGAGACAGACGTGCCTGTTTCAGCTTTACTGATTCGTGACATTTTCTTATTTGTTTTCGTTTTTAAGATTTCGTTTTCTTTTTCTTTTCGGAATTAATTTCCTTTTTTTTTTCTAGACCCTTAGTCTAGGTCCTATCACATTGACAGAGCTCAATGGCAATTACAATAATGTACTCAGGGGGAGGCAGTGCTCCAGGGTTCAATTTTAAGAGAGTACTATATGTACCTAGGAGTACATACAGAGTAAAAGAACGCGTAAGGCAATCTCATCTCATCACACCGTAATAGTGATCCTAGTTAAAATCAAACACATCACATTCAGTGTAAAGCCGTTATTGGTCTTGAGCTTATCATGACACCTCTAAAAGCAGAGACTCGGAGTGCATGAAATCTGCATTCACCTTTTGCATGCGGGTTCGTCGATATTGGAATTCCCTTAGCGTGCATTGGATAACATCCAGGGCCAGGAATGGCCGTTATCTCCCCTTTCGGAACACTATTCTAGAAGAACCAAAGAGAGGGAAAAAGGGGGCGATACAAATAGGGGCAATGATTGAATCTCGATTCAATATGGTCAGGCTAAAAACGCCACCGATGTAGGCATTGGCACGTTGTTGGCTATTGGTTAGGGTTAAATTAGAATACTGTTTAGGTAGTTTGTATGGACCTCTAGTGAATAAATTCTGGAACAGATTAGTCTATCTTCTGATATTGTACTGATTGTTAGAGATGGTGATCCATGTTTCATCTACATCAATTCCCCGTTGCACACTACATATAGTATTTATATTATCACATGCATCCAATAGCCAATATAATAAGATAGCCCCAAAGGAAAATAACCTGGACCTTCCCGGAACAACATCCGCAGAGTTGATCATCCCATTTGGCGGTCTCGAGGAGAGGGGATTTGGCGAAACTTCAACAGGTATCTGGTTCCACTGATTGTCACTCCTAACGGAGTAATACAGCGAGGATCTCTTCACAACAACTTTGCCATTGATCGCCCCTCAAGGAAAAACTTCTCGAATCAGCAGAGAAGGTCAATTGCCTCTTGAAACACCAACTCCCGTTGTTCCCAAAAGCTTAGGGGTCTTCTCCCCGCTGGTCCAAGCACAAAGTACTTGTGGGGAGGCAAGTCCCCTGATTGCGTCAGACACCTTCAGAGCGCGGATCGCCGCATTCTCCACCCGTAAGGGACCGAATTGGACCCAGGTTACTGAACGCGGGTTCTGGTGGGTCTTGGCTAACAGATGCTTGCGTAATGCCTTAATTTGGATCTGCACTGTTTCGGTTTTCTTCAAATTTGATTTAGGGCATTCCAAGATGCTTCCATATTCAGACATACCTATAGAGATATATGTGCTCCTAGATTTATAGTATGGATTGAAGGATTAGAGTAAGTAGTGACAGTGGAGATCTATGACAGGGGTATTCTTATGAGTATTTAAGGGAAAAAAAAAAAGAGGGGGACTCTCGACCAGCAAATGGGGTCAAGGTTGGCCAGACTTTTAAAATTAAGAGCTAGACACAAGTTGTATTGGTTCTGGTATAACCAGGATACAACTGAAATCTATTACATAAGAAAACAGATAAACTATGGCGGACAGGATGAACACAGTGTACAGGTGGCCTTAGCGGACACGTACCGGTAATTCCCAAACTATAATTCAAACGTTTCCATACATGTATATTGCATTCGTAACCAGCCTCAAGACTTTCTGTTTGCGGCGAGTGGATCTATTTTGTCTGTCCTTGTTCCTCTGTTTTGGTGTCTGGTTCTTGCTCTATTTTTCTTCTTATTTTCTTTACAATCACTTGGTTTTCCTCTTAATTTCCTTTGCAAATCCCCTAGTGTTTGCCTCCCAAAAAATTACCCGAAGTACGTACCCCATTCCATCCCTTCTACTTTCATTTCTTCATCCACACTCGTCATTTATCGCTTTTGGGCGTCGCACTCGTTAACAGCATTTTAGTGATCATTACCTTCTAATCTCCCTTATCTTGCCCACTTTTCTCCGTGGCTTCCTCGGCATTTAGTCAAAGCCTCTCCCGGCCACGACCTTTTGAATTTAAGCGCTTTTTATCCGATCAATCTAAAACTTTTACAATGAGCGACGGCGAGAAGGTCCGCGCCTCTGGCGAGACTCCCCGGGAGCAGACTCTGCCTACCGTCAACCCCGCAGCGGAGAAGGGAGAGCAGGCCGGCATTACATTCCACCCCGCGGTTTATGTGACGTGAGCAACATCAACAGGAAACAGATCGTGACAGAATTGCTAACATGTCGATAGTACATGGATCACATTGAGTTCCACTGTTATCCTATTCAACAAGTACCTCCTCGACTATGCCAACTTCCGTAAGTCAGATCGGAGACCTCGGGATACCGCGCGAAGGAAACCAACACTAACACACTGTGAATAGGCTTCCCCATCATCCTCACAACATGGCACTTGACCTTCGCTACCATTATGACCCAAATCCTCGCTCGCACCACCAATGTCCTCGACGGCCGCAAGAAGGTCAAGATGACCGGCCGTGTCTACCTCCGCGCTATTGTCCCCATCGGTGTAATGTTCAGTCTGAGCTTGATTTGCGGTAACATGACCTACCTCTACCTCAGCGTTGCCTTCATCCAAATGCTCAAGGCCACCACCCCCGTGGCTGTTCTCCTCGCGACCTGGGGTATGGGTATGGCCCCGGCCAACATGAAGGTTCTGGCCAACGTCTCCATCATTGTGGTTGGTGTGGTCATTGCCTCCTTCGGTGAGATCAAGTTCAACATGGTCGGTTTCCTGTTCCAGATTGGTGGTATCATTTTCGAGGCCACCCGTCTGGTCATGGTGCAGGGCCTGCTCAGCTCCGCCGACTTCAAGATGGACCCCATGGTTTCTCTGTACTACTTCGCCCCCATCTGTGCTGTCATGAACGGTGCCGTTGCTCTGTTCTTGGAATTCCCACACGTCACTATGGACCACGTCTACTCCGTTGGTATCTGGCTTCTGGTCCTCAATGCCGTTGTCGCTTTCCTCCTTAACGTCTCGGTCGTTTTCCTGATTGGCAAGACCTCTTCCCTGGTAATGACCCTGTGCGGTGTCCTCAAGGATATCCTATTGGTTGCTGCCTCCATGTTTCTGTGGCAGACTCCCGTCACTGGCCTCCAGTTCTTCGGTTACTCCATTGCTCTCATGGGTCTTGTCTGGTACAAGCTCGGCGGTGACAAGATGCGCGAATACACTTCTTCCGCTGGACGTGCCTGGGCTGAGTATGGCAACAACCGCCCTGCGCAGCGCAAGTTTGTCGTCTTTGGTGCTGCCGCTCTTATGTTCTTCCTCTTTATTGGCACTATGGCTCCCAGTTACGCCAATGACTCCGTTGACCGTGTCAAGGGCTACCTTGGTGGTGCCACTGCTGGTAATGCTTAAATGCACTTATCAGACCCTTGGCTTTTCAGCTCCTATAAATTGGAACGCACTGAACTCGGGCCACTGTTCGAAGCCACAATATCCATTCTTGGTTTAAGTTGGCCGGAACGAGGGCGCGAGTGAATAAGTGCAGGCATGTAGCGGTATCCGTTCCTTCTGTCTCTCGGTAACACAGAGACTGTCGCTTATGCCTTCAATGTTGTCTTTCTCGGTCCTTGCTGTGCAATGCGAAACGGGGGGCTCGTTTTTGGCTGTTTTATTACCAACCTTTTTTTTTCAGCCCGATTTCTGTGATGTATACAGTGACATGAAAGTGTTGTTACTGGCAGTGTACTATTTTGTTTTTTTCTACGAATATTGATTGATGTTAGACTGCACGAGCTCTGGTGTCGGCTTGCTTTGGACCTGATCTTGTGGTCTTTTATGTTTTTTTCATTTTTTTTCACCATTCGTGTCTTTATAGTAACCCAATAGACTTGGATTTATATGACCTCATATCATACACGTGATCTGCTCTACAAATATACCTACATAATCTCACGTGATGTAATCACACCTGGGCTACAGGTCCAGCTTCATAGGCCAATGGTATCTAAGCTGTACCCATCCAGCTTAACTCCACCAGAGGCGTCTTGGCTGCATGAGCCAATGGTACCCGTTAATAGCGCATGTATTAATACCGTCACCGGCGATCTGACAGCTGCATTTTGCTGGTATATTACCGTTTGACTTGGTAACTCCGCATTTCGCGCATCGATTCATCCACTTCTTCAGATCGTTCTTGCCTGTCTCACACTCTTACCCTTCCCTTCCTCTTACTTCGCTCTACTTTGTTCTTTTCCCCCATTTCCCCCATTTTTCTCTTCCAATTCTTTCTTTTTTCTTTCAATCCCACCTTTCTCCCTCTTGCTATTTACTTTTCGTACTTTTTTGAGACACCTTCCACCTTTTACTTCTCGTTCTTACTTCCGTCTCTCCCCAGGTGGTTGAAGCTTCTTGTGTCTTGCTCACCTAATCTAACAGAACAGTTCCCCTTGTCTCAAATCTAAGACAACTTCGAGGCAATAATGTGTCCAATGATGCTGAACCGCCTCTCGGACGGCCCGGCCACGGTTCTCTCTCCTCCCCGGGAACACGCCTTCGCTCAGTTCTCCTCTCAGTCCTCTTTCCGTGACTCTCCAGGAAGCTTCAATGGCTATCCGGCAAGCCATAGCACCGGCTTTTCCAACAATAGCTCTGCGCAACCTATCCCCTCGAGCTTCAATTTCGCGTCTGCCCCTGCGGTTCCCAAACCCTCTCGCAAAAGGTCGCGCGATGAGGCCACTTTTGAAGAAGCCGTTGCTCCTAGCGCGTCCCCGGCGCCAGCACCCAAGGTCCAGCCCATCTACGGAGAAGGCATGGTTCTTTTAAACCCCCAGACTGGCCTTGCAATCTCGGCCGAGAGCCAGACCGGCACATGGTACGAACAACAGTCTGAGCAGGCTGCCGCTGCACCTGTTTCCTCGCCGTCAAACGCGCTGCTTTCTGATGCTATCGACGTAAGCCGCAAGTCCCAGCGCCTTGATACCTCTGCACCCGGTTTGGACGACATTGCGTTATCCTCAATCCGCCAACGTCTGGACGACCCTGGCTCCAACGATCAGCGTCGCTCTCTCAATGCGGGGCCTGCTCCGCCCGCCGAGCCTTTAGTAGACGATGCGACCCGTCTCCTAGGTATCGGATGGCAGCGTGTCAACACTGACGGTGACATGGCTCCTGCTGTCCGTGGCTGGACCAAGTATATCGACAACCAATACTCGGCCCACCTGCACGACTCTCAGATGCTCCTCAAAAGCCGCGCTCTGAACGCCTATCTTGTGTCTGCCACCCCAACTTCCGGACACTCGCCTGCCTTTTATCTCTTCACCGAAGACCTCACTCAAGGCCAGCTCGTTGCCTCCTCCTGGGAAGCATGCCTTCAAAATCTTCGTAGCTCCCCCATCGTATTCGAGGGCGCCGCTCCCCTTAGAGCTACCGATCGACCTAGCGCACAACCAGTCGCCTTCAACTCCACGGACACTGGTGTGCCACTTCTCCAACAAGCCATGTCCAACCACCCTCAAACATCAAGCCTCGGCGAACTGAGCGGAGGTGTGGAAACGGGAATGGAGATCGACTCGTAATCTCCTCCATAAACGAATTCGAATCCCCTTCGATCCCGTCCAATCCGACACCATCGATTCGACCCGCCATGATGACTCGACGTTCAACCAATCCGCGCGATCGATTTTGGAACTTTTCCGACTTTTCTTTTTCAAATTTTTTTTCTTTTCACTATTGCTTATTTAGTTATGAGACTCACGCACCTGACTGATCCAGTGTGGCCCAATTTGGTTCTCGCCCAGTGGAGGGTTTGATGGGGTTGGTGTTTTGCTTTCCTCTTTTATGGGAAATGGGCGGCGTCGTAATCTGGGAGTTCTTCAAGCATTCGCTGCATGCTTTTGACGAACGTTATTTATCTACGACTATCTATCTCATTAAATAGAAAAGATTAAAACCATTTTTGGGGCTCTACATAATATAGCTTGATTGAGCACGCGGTATGGTTTATAACGAGGTTCATTTTGACGAGACCAGCGAAAGGCACGTCTTTTTGGGCTTGGCATCTATTTTTGTTATTTTTGACCAACAAGTCGAAGATAGAAGATATCCATTGTGTGCACTTCCTACTTCTCCCCTATTAAACCCACATTTTCCACTAGAATGGTTTAGTTCTTACGAGGGTGATCAAGAAATAGAGGCGTCAGTGTGTCGTAAGCTTTCTTCTCTTTCGTATCTTTATGATGTTCTTTCCACCCAGATCCACATACCTTCATAGCTAATCCTCAACCTTAAATATGTCTTGGCTTTATGGTCTAAAGGTTCTTCGTCGACAATGGAACATACATCCAATGCGAAGAGGAGATTGACCCGGAGACTGCTGAACAGTGGAGCGAGGTATTTGTCGATCTTCAATGGGGGGTTGACTGCGGGCAAGGAAGGGAAATGAAGTATGCTCCTGTCGAGACGATCCGTTTGTTCAATATCAGGGCTCGTGTTCTTGGCTGGAGTGAAACGCGCACGGAGATACTTGATATTTATGATTATTGGATAGATCGTTGGAGGTCTGGCCGGGTGATCTACATCTCCTCGGAGTACCGTAAGCCATGTCGACTTTATTACAGCTGATCTTGTATGTGATGTAGCATTCGTCGTGGCTGAAACTTTTGCCCTTACCTGTGAGGTCTTCTTCCAATGGCTCCCTAATATCTGAAAATGTGGTTCCCAGTGCTACCCCAATCCGCACCTCAGCACCCTTGCTGACAGCATCCGCAATATGCTCCTTGACCTAGCCCAATTGTACAACCGAAATCTTCCGCTGGTTCCCCTGCATGAAGCTTATGGTATTCAGCTGTCATGCTGCGTCCGTTACCGATTCACTAATATGGTAGAGTGAAGTTAAGCGCTAATATTCACCTCGAGTGTCCTGTAAGGGGCTTGCTGTCTATGTCGTTTGAACATACAATGGCCAGTGGGGAGGTCTTCCCCGCATCGCTCAGTGAGCCTGGAGCCGATTAGGTAATATCCAGTGAGTGCCCAGGTGCGAAAACGGAAAGGACCAAGCATTTACTAGGAACATGTATATCTACTATGCACCAGGGAGTTTTCGTATGATAATCATTATCTTGAATCTAGGGGCTTGCTATTACCCAGTTCTAGCGAGTGCTTTGCTTAGAGTACATCGATGCAACCGAGCAAGGTGCAATTGCAACAGAGATATTAGTATGACAATTCAATTCAAAAACCCCAATGCTCGTGCGGGTAAAAATATGGTATCATCTCGAAGGCCGTAAAACAGAAGATCAAAGAAAGAAAGTGGATGACAATCGCATCCCAATAACTCCAAATCCGCCGAAAGAACACGACAAATGTTCAACAATAGTCCCGAGGTTGAGTTCCTCAGTCATCGTCATCGCCATAATCATAGTCACTTTCATAGTTGCCTGCAAATGCGTCGTCGAGGCCATCATCCTTCTCGTCGTCGTCATAATCGTCCTCTTCCTCATCCTCTTCAGGTTCTGCCTCGATCTTATCCACGAAGCCATCATTGGCCATGGCTGGCTTTGCGTCCTCGTTCGGAGCGGTGGACGGTGGAGTAGGCAGTGGTGCTGTAGAAGTAGGACGGATGAACTTGGAATCGAACTTGGCATCTGATGGAGTTGCACGCCGGGATCGTGAGGCTGCATCTGGCTCGATGCTGGCGCTGCGCCGTGAGACGACACTTTGGCTGCGACTTTGGCTTCGGCTCAGGCTTTGTGACTTGGCATCTCCCCCTTCGCCGCCGTACAAGGTGTCCAGGAGAGAGTAGTTGATCTTCTTACTGTAACCTCGGCGCTCGAGCATGCGACGTGTCGCCTCAGCTGGCGTCGAGGCACGGGAGCTGCGGCCATCTTCGCCCTCGCCCTCCAGGTAGGTAACATCTCCAAGACGGCCACGGCGGCGCTTGCGTGGTTTGCGAGGTGCGCCTCCGCCGGTTTCCTCTTCCTGGGCGCGCTTTAGGGCTTTGGCTTGTTGAGTGCGGAGGTACTCCTTGTTTTCCGTGACCCAAATTGATTCCTTGATTTCGACTTCGGCAGGCAAGAGCAGACAGTTGGCGACCTCAGGGTCATTTTCAAACTCTGCAGCGTCAATTTCAGCGCTGTCAGAAACAGTGGGTCGCGGCGGTTGGTCGGAGCCAACACTCTCAATCATAGTTGAACCTTGAGCAAGCATAGACCGCATTTCATCTTCCAGAGCCGCTTCGGATGCAACCTGCTCGGCAGAAGGTTCTGGCATAGGCAGTCGCTTGCCCTTGCCCTTGGAGTGGATCGGTTCGTTTTTGATATCCTCAACAACTTCGTTCACTGCCTTGGCAATTACTGACGCACGTCGAGGATGACTATTGCCAGTCAAAGCCGGGTCAATCGGGAGGTTAGGAATAGCGAAACCGTCGGCATCTACACGGTGCGGCTGCACTGATTCCGCTTCACTTTCGGGAGAGTAGTCATCTTCGAGTTCCGCCGCAGACTCTGGAATATTTTTGACGCGGCTTTTCCGACCTTCTCGCCCGCGAGTGAAGGATGGGGGATCGTGAGTGTTCTCTAATTGGACCGAACGGAATTGATCAACGGTCAGTTCACCACTCTCGGTGGAACCGAACTCGTTCAAACGCTGACTGATAGTAGTTTCTGTCACCTTGACGATATATACAACCTCACGTACGGTTCGGCGGAAGTTGTTCATGCGCGCGGCAAGAATCAGTGCGGCACCACATAGACCGGCTGGGCGTCGACCAGTAGTCATCCAATCGCGGTTCATTCGTTGAACGATTCTGACTGCCTCGCCAGCCACCGCCATGAGAGATGGTCCGAATTCCAGCTGTTTGGCGAAACGATAAATCAAACTTTCCGGGTCGATGGGGTTCATGAGAAAGACGTTGCCACCTAAGCGGAGTTCATCGAGAAGGGCCTTGTATGTACGACCAAGCTTGAAGACGTTGATCATCAATACATCGGCAAAATCAATCAGCATGACAGTGTTGCCATTTTGGCGACGGCATGCAATGTACAAGCAGACCGCAGCTACCGTCTTGGTGCGACGACCTTGAATAAAGTTGAGTCCCACAGCAAGCTTGAAGACCTGACCAGCAGCCTTGGTTGCACTTTCTGGGATAGTTAAAGCTCGGGAAAGTTGAAGCATATATCGGTTTCCAGTTTGTTCGGTCATTTCCCGGCTTTCCATGGCGCCCCCGCGCTGGAAGCCCGGACCATAGCTGCGTACATGGGTCTGATCTTCTCCGACGAAAGATCCCTGCACCACAGCCGCGCCGGACGAGGATTCACCGAATGTGACTTCAGAAACGATGTTGTTCTCGCTGATAACTGTACCACAACCCGTACAGACCTTCGTGCCTGCATCATCCACAATATGCGGAGCAGGACACCCTGGGTTTGGACAATTAGATGTTTTTGGGTGTGTTGTCGGGCGGGGCGGCTGAGGACGTCCAATAGATGTTGGACGAGTGATAGGTGTCGAGTTGGGAGGTTTTAGACTGGCCAGTCGTCCCACAGGAGCCCGGGGCCCGCGGGGAGGGATTGGACGCGCGCCGGATTTGGGTGCCGACATTTTGGGTGAAGAGAAAAGTAAGAGGCCTTAGAGGATGAATGTAGACAGGGGCACTCGATGGAGGCCGAGTCCTCACAACCTTAAAGTTTCTCGAATGAGCGTCGCGGTTTTTTTTTTTTTGCAGCGAAAGGTTTATCAACTGTCACGAGAGTCGCGATAAGGATGAAAGTGGAAGTGAGTGGAAAAAGTATTCAACCTGCTTATGTAATAAGGAATTTGTAGAGCTCCAAAGCTGCATTCGAACATATGGCATAGTTCTAGATTTGATAGCAACCGAAAGTTGGGCCAAATACAAATGAGCAATTTGCTCAATCAAGTTCCTTTATTTATTGTTCATCGTGTTATGAATGAATAAAGGATCGGATTTTATTGATGAAGCACGTGACCTTAATTAGTTGATGACACGCTAGCTCAATTAGGATTAGTCCCATCTGATATTTTGTCGCGCCCCGGTGCCTGAGGTTCTAGGATGATCCATGATCACCACAGCATCATCAGACTTCATACTCACACGTGGAGTGGCTGCTTTTACAATGTCGAATACGGGAGTCTGGCATCATTCTTGATTGCTAGCCTTCGCACTAGCAGAATACTACATAGGCGCCGCAGGGGTAGTCGAGATGTCTGGAATGCGGTATTTGTGCGTAGTTTGGAGTCATAACGCAGAAATGTCGCATCGTAGCCATGTTTCAACCAATCCACTATTTCTAGGATTTTCTTTTCTTTTCGTCCTTAATGAAATATAATATTGGATTGCAAATCAAATCCCGTTCCCGGCTTTTGCTTTATATCATAAAACGCCGCTGCTCGCTCTTTCCTTCACCTTGATACCAGACTGCTCTATGAACACAGAATCCCGCTGACTGCCTGTTTCCAACCTGACTTGAACAAGATCATTCAAGCATCAAATCCGCGAGGGTTTGCAAAGAACAAGGAATCCCGCACTATACCTCGTCTTTGGGCTGCAGAGATCTCCGTCGATCATGTCTTCAGGATCCAAGAACCAGGCTTCCGATCTGGAGGCAGGCCATCAAAGCTTGGATACTCAGACCAGTCTGTTCTTTGTAACAAATGTGCACTGCGCATCATGTGTTGCTTATATCACCGAAGTGCTCTCCGAGACACCTTCAGTCGGAAATATCGAAGTTACAATTTTGACGCATGAAGTGCGTGCGAGCCATAGCACCACCGTTCGGCCGGCCGACCTCGTCAACGCGCTGATTCATGCCGCATTCGAAGTACACTATGTAACGACATTTGACCAACGAGGAAAGCTCATCGCGGAACTCGATACCTCTTCCTGGAACTACCGCGGCTCCACGTTCTTCTCCTCGCCACGAACCTCTGTTTCTAGTATCTCATCCAACATCAAAGAGCGAATCCAGTACAGCAGTCATAAGCGACATATTGCCAACTGCGATGCATGCAGGAAGGAAGAACTAGAGGCCCTTTCTCGTCATTCTTCTTCTCGAACGGAGCTAGGACTTTTGGAAGAGAAGTCCTCACAGGCTCCCTTCCAGCCATTAAACAAGCACCACGAAAGAGACATTACAACTACAAATCTTGAATCAACACCAGAAAATGCTGTACAGGAAAGTCTACGTTCATTCGCTACCTCCGAAACAAAAGTTCAACCCGGTGTGGCTGCTCCAAAATTACCCACAGACATAGCAGAACTTCCCAGTCCAATCACTGAATCAGCCGATGAGTTCATCGCACAGATCAGCGTTGGAGGAATGAGCTGCGCATCGTGCGCCAACAGCATCACCGCACAAGTCCAACAGCTTGAGTTTGTGAAGGAAATCACTGTCAATCTTCTCACCAACAGCGCAACAGTGATTTATGTTGGACTTCGTAATAACGCTGACGAGATTGTTGAACGAATTAATGATGCTGGATTCGAAGCATCTCTGGACGAGCTGAACCAGCTACCTAAACCACCGGCATCTGCAGCTCCGACAGCAAGCTATGTCAGCGAGATTGCAATCACTGGCATGACTTGTGGCTCTTGTGTCGGAGGGGTGACTCGAGGACTTGAAGAACTTCCTTTCATTCGCGATGTGTCTGTAAACCTGCTTTCTCATAGCGGGAGAGTGGAGTTCGAAGGCCGAGACAATCTTGATAAAATTATAGAGAAGATTGAAGACCTCGGATACGATGTCACCGTCAATAGCGTCTCCCCATTGAAAGCTGGCACCGAAAATCTCAGCACTGCCCAGATCAGAACAATCTCTATACGAGTGGATGGAATGTTCTGCCACCATTGCCCACAAACTGTTTTGGGGGCAGTGAAATCAGTTCCCGGCGTCACCATCGAGGAGGCACTCTCGGAGAAAACCCCCGTCCTCAAAGTCACCTATATTCCACAGCCACCTTTACTCACCATTCGCACAATAATCTCAGCGATTCACTCGATGAATGACAATTTTCGCGCGACTGTCTATCACCCACCCAGCATTGAAGATCGGTCTCGTGCGATCCAACATCACGAAAGGAGCCGTCTGTTGGCACGATTGCTTTTCGTCTTTGTCAGCGCCATCCCGACTTTCTTGATAGGCATTGTATTCATGTCTCTTGTCTCATCTGAAAACTCTGTTCGAATGTATCTGGAACAACCTATGTGGTCTGGCAGTGTGACTCGCATCGAATGGGCACTGTTCATAATAACAACTCCGGTTATGTTCTACGGCACTGATGTGTTCCATGTCCGTGCTCTGAAGGAAGTTTATGCCCTATGGCGGCCTGGAAGTCGGGTCCCGATCCTTCGGAGATTCTACCGTTTTGGTAGTATGAATCTTTTGATCTCTGCGGGGACATCCGTGGCCTACATCTCGTCCCTGGCGGTACTTATCGTCGATGCAGTTGTGGGCACCAAGTCCAGCCCCCATAGCACGACTTATTTCGACTCGGTTGTCTTCTTGACTATGTTTATTCTTGCTGGTCGGTTCCTGGAGGCTTACAGCAAAGCCAGAACTGGCGATGCTGTTACATCTTTGGGCAAGCTTCGACCCTCAGAAGCACTGTTGTTTGATGATACTTCCGAAGATGGACTGAAGCGTACGAGTGTTGACCTCCTAGAGGTTGGTGACGTCGTCAGTATTCCTCATGGAACCTCACCTCCTGCAGATGGGGTCATTGTCGACAGCGCGTCATACCAATTCGATGAAAGCTCTTTGACAGGAGAATCCAGACCGGTCAAGAAAACAGTGGACGACATAGTCTATACAGGCTCAGTTAACGTTGGCCAGCCGGTACGGATCCGTATCACTGAACTCGGTGGTTCATCTATGCTTGACCGAATCATTGCCGTGGTTCGTGAGGGACAAAGCAAGCGTGCGCCGCTTGAACGAGTTGCCGATCTTCTCACTTCGCATTTCGTCCCTATTATTACTCTGATCGCCATTTCGACTTTCATTATCTGGTTAGCGCTTGGTCATTCCGGTGTGCTTCCCGCAGATTATCTGGATGTCGCACATGGCGGCTGGACATTCTGGGCGTTGGAATTTGCAATTTCCGTGTTTGTTGTAGCTTGTCCCTGCGGTCTGGCCCTTGCAGCCCCCACGGCGCTTTTCGTTGGGGGCGGCCTAGCAGCGAAGCATGGTATCCTGGTCAAAGGTGGTGGTGAAGCCTTCCAAGAAGCCAGTCGCTTGAATGCAATTGTCTTTGACAAGACAGGCACATTGACCGAGGGTGGAAGTCTGAAGGTCTCTGATCATGAAATTTTGACCAGTGACCTAGAAGTTGTGAAAGTCGCATGGGCTCTGGCTCGGAAAATGGAAGAGAGCAGCAACCATCCGATTGCCCAAGCAATCACTGAATTCTGCAAAACACAACAATCTTCATCTGTCAAGTCATCAGACGTTCATGAGATATCCGGGCAAGGCATGAAAGGAACATTTACTGTGTTTGGCTCCGAGCAGGAAAGGCAGTATGAAGCTGCAATTGGCAATGAACGTCTTCTCAAGAGTCTCCTGTCCCCTGAAACAGACACATACTTCATTTCCAACCTGTTGGCGAGATATCAGTCAGCAGGTAAGTCGACTGCAGTTCTCTCACTCCGTCAAGTACACACCCAGTCCACCAAACCATCAAACTTCATCCCTGCCATTATCTTCGCCACCTCAGACACGATTCGCCCGGAAGCTGTCGAGATAATCTCTCAGCTTCAGAAGCGTCAGGTCGATGTCTTCATGTGCACCGGTGATAACCAGACCACCGCCCATGCTGTCGCAGACATGATAGGCATCCCGCGCTCCAAGGTGATGGCCAATGTTTTGCCAGCGGAGAAAGCCAGTTTTGTTCGTCAGATACAAGATCGTTCGCCGAATACAACACCAGCCGATGGCAAGACCACTATTGTCGCCTTCGTTGGCGATGGAGTGAACGACTCGCCCGCTTTGGCAGCAGCGGACGTGAGCATCGCCATGGCATCTGGTTCCGACGTCGCTATCAACTCTGCTAGCTTCATCCTCCTCAACTCAGATCTCAGCACGATTTTGCAGCTGGTCCTGCTCAGTCGTCGTGTGTTCAATCGTGTCCGTATGAACTTCGGCTGGGCTGTCATCTACAACCTCTGTTTGGTTCCGGTTGCTGCTGGTGTCCTCTATCCTATTGTTAGTGGCCATCATGAAAAAAGTACTGATGGTGGCATGATCATGGCCAGTGAGCACTGGAGACTTAGTCCGGTGTGGGCTGCTCTGGCCATGGCATTAAGTAGTATTTCTGTTGTGCTGAGTAGCCTAGCTTTGAGGATTGACAAAGAAAGTATTATGAAGATAGTGAGAAGAAAGAAGTAGATATTATGGTGTTCGTTTGATTCGTTTTAGCGTTATGTTTGTATCTAATATCTAATACATAATGAATTCAGTACTTACGTCTGTTTCCAAAGTAACCTCGATAGGAGACCTTTCTAATTCAAATTCACCTCCCCCCAAACTTCCGCAATCCGCTTGCTGAGCTCTTTAGCAATTTTCTTCCGCCCTACGACTTGTGACATCCGAGTCGCAATCATCGTTTCTCTCTCCTTGGGCTCTAGAGCCATATACGCATCCACTAAATGCCGCGGCGTTGGCCAGATCTGCTGGATATCAAGGGCTTTTTCGCCTGTCACTCCACGGGTACACATGAGCATCTTTAAGTAGACATCGCGAAGAGTAAGAATGTCGGACTTAGAAGTGAGTGCGGAGAACGTCACGAATGAAACTCCGTATGTGATAGTCGGATCTTGAGAGCGGAGATTATCGAGGATGGTGAGGTAGGAGTCAGTGGTGAGACGGCGGCCGGGGATCAGGCCAATTTTGGATACTGGAGATGGAGGAACCGTGGTATGGTTGATATTACTACCAGTGTCTCCGATGGAGGGCACATCTTCGACCCCGTACATCTTCCGCAGGAGCAGAGTCATGCGCGCTAGGTACCGGATTGACTCATCCAGATGTTTCGTCTTTTTGATAAAGTATTGATTAAGAACCTGTGTCGAGGCGATAGCCGACGCGACCATCTCCTGGTATTGTGCTGCACTCCCACTAGTCGAGTCAGGATGTGTGACTGCAAACTCTTCGATCAAGTATATGACGTTCTTGATGCCGGAGCGACGGAGCCGGAACTTTTGTTCGTGGAAGCGGCCGTCTTTGATAGACCCAATCAGATCGTCTAGACGCTTTCGCTCGACGATCCAGTCCAGCATCACTTCGTCGCCTTCTTCGCCGTGTCTTGTGAGGAAATTTGGGTCATGGCATTTAGCTACCCACATTGCGTCGCCGACTTCCAAAGCGCGTACTTGCGGCGTGATTCCTTGCTTCATCAGTTCGCCGGAGATGTAGTCGCGGTCGGTGGAGGTGCGGACTTCTCGGGTGTCTAATACGAGTTGGATGGTGAAGCTCTTGGGTGGGAAGAAGATGGGCTCGATGTTGGCTATGTCGTGTTCGGATAAATTTTCTTGGGCGTCTGCTGATGCATCCTCATCTTGTTGAAGTGAGTCAAGTTCGGCTGTCAATGCTCCTTGCTGCGACTCAGTTGTTGTAGTAGCTTGGGAGCCAGACGTAGCAGTTTGAGCAGCGCCAGGTAATGTCTTTTGGAGACGTTTGGCTACCTCCCAGCCTTCTTCAGAAAGAAGATACTTCCGAAGTGGACGTCCGTGTTCATAGACTAGGTCTTTCTGGATGAGAGTTTTCATTGAATTCCATGCAGTGTAGAACTTCGTCGGGTCAGGTGGTGCCGTGAACGAACTGTCGCAGTATGGCTGTGCCACCTCGATCAGGTGAGCCTTCGTCATCCCCTGGGATGCATTCTCATCTTGGGTTCCCAAGCCCAGTATCAGTGCATATGGACCGGATCGTAATGTTGGTACATACGGCTTGGCTTTCCGAGGCTTCTTTGTCGGTTGATCGACGCCACCTTCGGATATTCTCTTCCCACCTATTTGGCCTAGTTAAGCGTCGGTTTCCGGGGCCAGGGTGAAATTGATATCACAAACCTTTTTCAGGTGGTTCCGGCATTGGAAGGCCATTTTCTTGACAGTGGGCCTTCAATTTATCAGTCAAGCGGTCACACAATTTAGGGCCCAGTCCATTTAATTGCTGTGCTTGAGATGGATGTTGGAATTCTAACGGGCAGGCTTTCATTGACTCATAGGCCTTCTTGTATCTGCGAAATGTCAGATATGGTCTTTTCTGAAGAGCGCCAAGAGATACATACACTGTCACGCCTTTGCTATTTCGTTCTCGAGCTTGATCCAGCCATTCTTTGATCCACCCCAAGAGTAGAGGGTTTGCACACTCCTCGCTCATGGCGATTCAAGTGTCCAGTGACTGAGGGGCAGATCGGAAGAGCGAATTATCATCAAAGTGAGTTCTCGCCGGTTGACGCGAAGTGATGTTGCCTTTTTGGGAACGCGACTGGCACGTGCCGATAAGAAAGATAAGAAAGTTCATTGCAGAGATGCATCGATGTCTTGTCTTAGCACTGCTCTTAACCCATATTCTACTTGGTTTGTAGACTTACAACGAACTAGGTCTATATGATCCACTCGCATTCATCTCATTTTCTTCATACACTCGTTGACATTATTATCTAATGGTCCTTTCGGTCCAACTCGTGCAACCTTTGTAATTAACCCGCACAATAAAGGCCAGCTCTAAATTCCCAAGTGTTATCTTACTAGCCATACGCTCTATTTTCACAGTTCCTTGTAGACATATTACATGAAATGATCCAATTTGCTTCAGGATTGTTCCATGTCAATTGCCACCATTACCCTGATCCGAAGGGAAATGACGTCGACAATCTAATCCCGCAAACCACATGTACAAGACAGGTTTCAACACCCATGGGTAGCCTCCCCTATGCTATGGGACCTGAAATCAACAAAACATCCCCCTCAACTTAGTCCCAGGGATTTTACAACGGTCTTAAGCAATGCCATCCGCTACGGTCGACGGTGCTGGGCCAACTGACAGCCATGTGCTGTCTCAAGTGGAACAGTATGAGAAAGGGCTCTCACAAAAAGCTGGTGACACACTAGAAATCACCAATCTCGGATGGGATGAACCTCCAGATGCTATCGAGGAACCTTTGGTGGCAGGACTCTCAAATGAAGATTTGTGGATGCTCATTAGACGATTTGACAAGGTATGTACAGCGCATCCCACATGAACGCATGCGAGAAGTTGGAACTGACCTTGTTATTTTTCACTTCAGCAAGTCTATCGAGTCCAAGCAATTCCAGATGCTCCCATGCAGAGATTAGATCTCACGCGCAAAGACGACGATGAATTCTCACCGGATAAACTCAGGGCTACACTTGAACGTTTCTATATAACCGTTATTGTTGGCTTCACCAATTGTATCAAACATATTGCTCGACTACGGTCTTGGAAGGAGCCGCGACGAACCGCAGTCTTTTGCACGGCATGTCTTCGTTCCAGAGAAATATATAATATATTTGTACTGTTACTGATTTGATGCAGGTTTACTTCTTATCATGGATTCTCGATTTACTCATGCCAGCTACGCTACTCACTCTAATTGCCCTGGTGGTGTACCCACCATGTCGATCACTGTTGTTCCCTCCCGCTCCAATCCCTCTTGTCAACAAAGACACGGGAGGTGTACAAAAGCCAAAGGCTGGAATCCTAGGATCTGATGACAGTATCACAGGTGCCCCCGAGAAATTCAAGGGCGAGGCAGCCGAGCAAGAGGCCAGTAATCTTGTCGCAGGCGTTGCCAGTGTGGCTGTGGGAAGCGCAGTTGGGAAGCATGATCAAGGAGTCCCTGATGATGCACCTCTCGAGGAAGACGTACCGGATGCGATGGAGATTGTTGCCAATACTGCCGATGCGCAAACCGCCGCCCATGGAAAGGTGCCGGAAGACTCCTATGACAAAACACGACAGCCTATGAAGCAGAGCGTGATGGACGCTGCGAACGTTTCAATGCAGGTGGTAGGCGACATCACGGATACCTATGAGAAGATGGCCAAGTGAGTGAAAAGCTTGTGGTTCTCGTGCCCATGGCTTGGAATTAAGTTTGTTTGATCTAGTGCTCTATCCGCCACATCCCCATTTCCTGAAGTGCGTCCTCGTCTGCGCCTGGTGGCTGTGTTAGGCCCAGCATTTCTGGCCTCAACACTGACGTCTTGTTACGTCTTCATGAAGCTCAATACACTTTTGATCGGGCTCGCCTTCTTTGGAGACCCTGCCATCAGACGAGGGATTGTACATCTGAATACCCGCTTCCCCGAGTGGCAGAAGCTTGTTGAGTTACAAAAGTATGCCTTCAAGCCATTCATGTACTCACAATACTAACTTTAGTATAGTTTGCTTCTGAAAGGCATTCCAACAAATGCCCAGCTGGCCCTTACTCTTCTTCGCATTGGCGAGGCTAATGCGTCACCACTTCCACCCCCTCCAACCACACAAGACAAAGTGCCCTCGCGGCCAACTTCTTTAAACAATGAGGAAATCAACCTAGGCGCTACTGACGAGGAAATTAAACAAGCGGCTCTGGTCAAGCGTGATGACCATACCGAGGAGGTCCAAGCTTCGCCAGAGAAGGGCCACAAAAGGACATTTGGATCCAGCGTCCTGAGCTTCTTTCGAGGAACTACGGCCAGTGGTGTCGAGAGCAAAAGAGGGATCGATCGCTTGCGAGCAGCGGTCGGTTCACACCAGGCCAAGAATCGTTTGGGTGTCCTACGTGATAGAGGGAAGAAGATAATACCAAGTGGCCCTGTGGCATTTGACGCTCGTTGCAAGGGCAAGCGCGGCACTGTGGTCATCGACTCAACCAAACAGCCTCCACTGCTGTATTTCACGACCGATACACCGCAGCAGGGAGACGCATCGTTGGAGAATCGCAAGGCTGGATCGGTTCTGTTCACCATGCCGGTGACTGATATCCAGGAGATGCGAAAATTAGGTGGTATGGGATGGAAAGGGAAATTGGTTGTTGGTTGGGCTCTTGGTAGTAAGGAGGTGGTTGATGGGTTGCTCATCACTGGCAGGAAGCCAGAGCAGTCACATCGACTTACTGCCATGGGGACAAGGAACCAATTATTTAATCGGCTTATTGCCATCGATGGACAGGTTTGGGCAAGCTGTTGATTCAAACCCCAGGATGCGTGCTAAGAGAATCCCAGATTTGGAAATGATATCCGTTTTACTGTGTCGGTGACATATAGTCCGCTATGTTCCGTTAAATAATGTATTAAGAGATATGAGATCCTGAATATAGTTAGATGAAAACCAACTCGAGGAGCTGGCGATCGCAGCAGATGACACTCCTCGATATGCCCGAATAGTGGCAGAAGCACTTGCTATGATGCACTGGATTGCTGGCATAGATACCAATGATGTTGAGTTTGTCCTCGCACCCTGCAATAGTAACGATGGTGGGCACATCAACAATGACTTGGGAAGACACAGCATGTGGATGCTAGACTTTGATCTATGCAGGAACATGACAATGGACGAGAATGGTGTTGGAAAAGTCATAAAGGCCTTCTGGAGAAACGATCACTTATATCCTCGTCCGGGAAATTCCTTACGGGACACATTCCGAGAGTAATATATTCATACTAGTGATGAGTGTCTGGAGCTTTGTGACGTCTAAGAAAGGGAAAAGCGACGGTTTCTGTCGAGGTTGTTTATTGAATAAGTGTAAGACTGGGGCAAACGATGAATACCTTGAGTATTTATGGAATGTCTTTTTAAAGCATATTTTAAGAGGCCAAAAGACTACTTCGGGCACCGCATGTGAGAAGAGTTCATCCAAAGTCTCATCAATCGTTCAGCTTAGTATTCACTAGGTAACCATATCAATACATCCCGTCCTATGCAAGAGCAATAAGTTCACATTAGCATATATAGTTCCTCCATGGAACAGTTTTCCAACTCACATCTTCTAGCTCCGCCTCCAAGATAATCTCTACCATTTTATTAATGGCCGCTGCGCGCTCTTCTTTGGTCAAACAGCCAATCTTAACGAGCTCGGTCAGAGCCTCTCCAACCCAGTTCTGGCAGTTCCAGTCTCGATCGTTATTGCCGTTGCGCACCGACGTGCTAGCACATGCAAGAATGATCTTCGCCTTGGTCACAGTTTCTGGCGTCGTACATACAGGAATCCAACCTATTGGCCGCTCTGACATGGGGTTCTCGGGGTCCTTTTGGAACTTAAAGAAAGGATGTGCGCCGGCAGCATGAAGCCAGTCATATTGGCCGTCTGGGTAGAGGGCGTGTAGTGCTGTGTGTCGGTATTTGGAGAAGTCTACTGGCACGCCTTTGTACACGAGAAGGGAAATTTGTGTCGCCATGTTGGAGCAGTTTATGATTCGGAGTGGAGGGAGAAATTAATTGATTATCTCACCGAGTCGCTTTTCCGATCAACAACCTGGGAGTTGAAGGGAGGTTTGGTCCAGGAAAAGCGGGCGGTGGTGACTTGGGCTGACAACCGTCTTGACTGGGCGTGGAGAATCCTGGTCTATATCAAAAATAAAATATGCGTTCATTGTCTCTGTTTTGTAAATAGTAAAATGACCAATAGTTTAGAAATCAACTAATAAAATGATATTGAAGTTTTTACGATTGAAATAATAATTATTGTGCCAATGATTGTTTATAATCCCGCACGGTCTGCTCAAAGGACTCGTCGCGTTTGAACCCCAAGGAAATGGCTTGGGTGTTATCAAACTGCGTCGGCCATGACTTCAGAATTGGGACCAACGCAGAGTCCTCCTTCTCTGTAAGCAGAGCCAGCTTATCCGTACCACCCACTGCTTCCAATGCATCCATCATGCCCTGGACCGTGACACAGATTCCAGGAACATTAATCTGGCGAATGTGCGGGGGAACAGAGTCAGAAGGAAGACGGAGAGTAAGAAGGAGATTTTCCACAAGGGTTTTGGGCGAGCATAGCCACGACTTGAACTGTCGGTCTTCAATGGGAATCACACATTTCTTGCCGTCGAGGGGCTCCCGGATCATGCCGGAGAGGAAGGAGGAAGCTGCAGCAGTAGGCGCACCCGGTCGGACGGAGATGGTAGGGAATCGCAGAGTGAAGCCAGTGATGAACTTGCGACGAGTGTATTCGTTCACCAGCGTTTCGCACACGATCTTCTCGGCGCCATAGGAGGACTCCGGAGTCGGGATCACGCTGTCGGTTACAATCTCTGGCAATGGTTGGCCGTATACGGCCTGACTGGATGAATAGATGACCCGCACTCCCGGGCAGGTGAGTCGGAGCGCCTCGAGCAGGTTGCGGGTTGCATCGATGTTGACACTCATACCCAGCTCGAAGTTGGCTTCAGAGCCGGACGACATGATGCCGTGGAAGGCATAGACGGCATCCAAGGAAGAATCGACAATGACCTTGGCTTCTGTCAAGAGATCGGCCTTGATTGCCGTAGCGGATTGAGGATAGCGAACGCCCGCGGGAATTGGGGGTTGGTGTATATCGGTCAGTGTGACGCGATAAGCTGGGTCATTCAACAGCTCCTTTGCAAGCAATTGGCCGATGAAACCGGCAGCGCCAGTGATGAGGATGTGCATTTTGTGAGATATAGTATTGTGATAGAACAGAGAATATCGGAGGGAAAGCTGTTCCAATATGTAAGTTTATTTCCTCTCCGCAATTCGCATCAAGTCCGAGGCGATCTTTAGTTGGTCCTCCGCACCGGACTTGGGCCGGCACAACACCATTTCCAAGTGGATCTGCTGTGGAACTGCTGCGAACGAATCGCCTTGGAGTTTCATCTTTCGGGGGGGCCCTCCAGGGCCCTCTTTTGTTCTTCACCTGGTTGAATCCGGGGGAATGCCTTGTACGGAGTACTGTGACCATTGGAAGTCATAGACATAGGCTTTATCCATCATATTCCACTGATCAAAGCCGTAACCTTGAAAACAGCATTCGATGTATAACTTGTATAAACTCGGTCAAAGTTGTGTGGATTTCGGGAAAGTCGCGCGGGGGGGTCCAAGTCACACAATTTGTTTTTCTCTTTTCTCTTGATACACCCATTGGCCATATAATTGCAACTTCTCTCGGCATACTCGCCTCTCAGGTCGCTTTACTCCGACTTTTCTCCCCCACCCCGAATATTTTGCCCCTAACCCGCATGCCGGAGTATCGCCGACCATTCTCTAGAGCATCATATCATGGATACCACTCCACTGAAGCGGTCTCCTGATGACGCTGGGTTGGAGTCGCCCCCAGGGAGCAAGACACGGTCTGTCCCCAAGATCTCTAAAGCTCGCGCCTGTGAGTCTTCCCCACATAATCCCCGATAACCCGCATTAACGGGGAACAGGCGCAGAATGCAAGCGCCATAAGATTCGTTGCGAGTTTCGATCAGGAGAGTCAACCTGTACAAAATGTACCCGCAGCGGTATCAAGTGCGTCGTAAATGACTTTTCACAGAAATTCGTTGATGATGATGGGAGGTACGTGTGACCCCGCCCCGGCCCTGTGGTGAGCGTTGGAGCTATCAGGGGCTGCGCTAATCTAATGGCTCTGGTATAGATGGAAATCACAGGCCAATGCAACTATGCTCCAGCTGCAGGCGGCTGTTTCACATCTATTGCGACAAGGTGGACTGCCAGACCTCTCAACATATGCCCTCGGGGACACTCTCAATGGCCCCAGTCCTGCCGAGTCGTATCATACCCACCATCCCTCCGTCGATCGGTCGCAGACACACACCAGTCACCAGGAGGGATTGGGAGTTGTGATGGATGTTACTCGGGAGCCGTCGCCGGAACAGGATCTTCAAGACCCAGATTTGGTCCCCGCTCCTATGCGCAGTCTATACGAGGTCACTAAATTGCGGAACCTGAGAAACAATCATGTCGAGGCACCGAAACAGACGTTGCTTGAGGAAGATTTTATCTCGCGACGATTGATCTCTCTCCATGAAGCGGAGGAATTATTCGCGTACTTCAGTCGCACTATGAACCAGCTACTGTGGGGTGGAATAATCCTTGTACATCGCGATTTAACGTCCGTCCGTCGCTCATCGACGCTTCTTTCTGCTGCAGTTTTGACTGTCGCGGCACTCCATATTCCGAACCGCACCGAAACCTTGAACCGGTGCTACGGCGAGTATGTATCGCTCGTCTCCAACATGGCCCTCACGCGGGCCCACACTTTGGATGATATCCGAGGGCTCTGCGTGGGTGCATTCTGGCTATCGGAGTTGAGTTGGAAGTTGTCCGGGCATGCGGTGCGAATCGCGACCGAGATGGGTCTCCATCAAAGTTATCAGCGCCTGACCCGTGGACACACGGATCAGTATGAACGTGCCCAGCTCTGGTATCTGCTTTACGTATGCGATCATCACTTCAGTATTGCTTATGGGCGGCCTCCTGTCATCCACGAGGATGTGGTGATCCGGAACTATGAGACCTTTCTCGCGCTGCCGATGATTGTCCCCGGAGACATTCGACTTTTAGCTCAAGTTGCTCTCTTTATGATTTTGACCGAGGCATATCGAATGTTTGGTAGCGATACTGAACAAGCATTGACCGAGGATGATTTTGGACAGTTGCGCGTATACAATGTCGCAGTAGACCAATGGCGACTTCTCTGGCAACCTCGATCTGGTGAGTAACTGTTCAAGTTAACTCTCAGCAACTCTCGGTTCTAACATACCATGGAATGCATTACAGCCGATAGCGCCTATGTGCGGACTTATCCATCCAAAGGGGTGGTTCTGCACTACCATTTTGCAAAGTTCCAGCTGAACTCGCTTTCTCTTCGTGCGCTCTCACCATCCAACACACCTGTCTTTTCTATGGACCGCAAGGAATCGGCCAACATCGCAATTTCCTCGGCGATGGCATGTCTCAATATGGTCCTCGAGGAGCCTGATATTCGAGATGCGATCGTCGGCGTTCCGATTTTCACCCACACTATGGTTACATTCTCCGCTGTTTTCCTACTCAAGGTCGCAATCAATTGGAACACAGCTTACCTTAGCATCAACCCCCGCCAAGTACGCCGGCTAGTTGAACGTGTGATTGAATTGATGAATTGTGTTTCTGCAGGCGAGCGACATCTTACTCGACATATCGCACGTGGATTGGGCAAGATGCTTGAGCGGTTTGACGCTTGGGAGGCTGCTTGGCAATTCCAAAGCAATGATACTACAGTGGAAGGCCGTGAGGTCCCTGGGGGAGCCAACGCCATGGCACAGGGCTTCCCTCCGCCAGATCTGATCTATGGCATGGTCGGCACATATGGATTTGGCCTCGATGAGAACCTGCTAGATCCAAGCATGGCAGATTTTGATTTTCTAACACAATGACTATAAGGATCCCAAAAGAAAGATTTGGATCGATTCAAACCCGTGATGTCAAGGATACCGAGGATATCACTGGAACATTTGGATACCCTAGATGGGCATGGAATGTAAATAATAAGAATCCAGGGTTTCCTGGCGACACGCACTCTTTCATGGACCACGCACCGGAGTGTAAGCTATCAGCCGTGGACCTGAACCCTAAAGGGTGTCACTCCCATGTCGTCACCGTCACTTCCGCTTATGCCCTTAGGTTCCCCCCCCCCTTCTTAGACGTCTCATTTCCTTTTTAATTCCCATCCCTCTTAGACTTGGGACTTTTGCCAATCCAACTTCTCTTTCTCTCCCCCATAATTCCACCCGTCCCTCCAGCTACCTTCTACAATCAGTTAATTCTCACCAACCCCCTAATTCTTTACTATGACTACCCGCAAGAGAAAGCAAGCCGAGGAGGAGCTCCTGGCCCTTCCTAGCGATGAGAGCGAAGAGGAGGAAGAGTGAGTTGTTCCATCCCGTTATCAATTCTCCCTTTCTTCCCATCCCTGCGCCAGTACCCTGCGCATCATTTGACTGTTCTGCACGGATATACTATTTGCGCATTGATTACGACACGATCTCGAAGCCACTGTGAACTGGAATATATCGCCTGAAACTTCCCAAACACAATTGATCTTTGCTAATCTAATGGCGGTGAATTAGATATGAAGACTCCGAGCCTGATGTAGAGGAAGGAAGCGACGAGGGTGAACAGGAAGAGGTGGAGGGAGAGTCTGAGTCTGATGAAGACGAGGAAGGAGAGGAAGAACAGCCAGAACCAAAGCAAGAAGCGAAGAAAGAAGCCAAGAAAGAAGATAAGAAAGAAGATAAGAAAGAAGCCAAGAAAGAAGCTAAAGAGGAAGAAGAAGGTACAGTTTACCTTGCGCCCTTACATCCCCTTCATCTCCAAAGTCGCCCACGCTAACACACCTCTCTCCAGGCGCTCCGGCAGCCAAGAAGCGCAAGACTGTTCCTGCGCCTACTGTCGTCGATGAGGACCAGGAGCCTGCTGAGGCAGAAGAGGTGGAAGATAGTGCCGTCGAGACCACCGAGAAGAGTGGCCCGGGTGCCGCTGCTGTTAAGGATAAGGGTGATGTTGTTCCCAAGGAGTCATATCTGCCCGAAGTTGAGACAGTTACGAAAGAGGAGTGATTTTGCGAACGAGAACTTGGCTTCTTCACAAGAATTTTACTTGAAAGGGGAATTCGCCCTTGGGTGGGTGGGTGGTTGGATTGCTTTGCTGTGATAACCTCTATACAATCAGACGTGCTATGAATGCAGAGTGCTGTGAATTAGAAGTGCGCTCTGGTCTATATAGATACAAGGGTATTAAACTACATGTAGTTCGTGCATGGAAGTAGCCAATCCTCGCTATGCTCTCGGGCACAGGGAGATGACGTGCATAGAAATGGCCGTTGAAGCTCATTTACTGGCCGAGTCCAATATTTCTCCACTCCAGTGAGTTCCAGTACAGATCCTAAAATAGACTGGCGTTAGGCAGTGATTGGAGGTAGAAGTCGTGGCCTAAATGGATACAAATGCTAAATTACTACTGCGTATGAGATCCACCTTCATGTTCAATCCGGCAACCAGATACGGAACATAGAAAATATATACCATCTAAGAAAACTACCTAACAATCGGACCAAGAGAAAGCAAAAAAAAAAAAAAGGTGTCATCAATCAAGGATGGTCATTAGCCCTGCCCGCGCCCCCGCTTTCTATCTTGATTTCCAGGGGAAGACAGAACTGTCTTCTAACTCAGTTTGTGTCTGATAATCGCCAACATATTTTAAGTGTCGCTACCGCTGCTGCGGAAGGTGGCACATAGTTGACAGTACTGGTGTGTGAGGTCGAGGACAGCTTGAGGCAGGTTTGTCGCTTGGACAATGCTGCGGACCTTGACAGCACCCTCGTCCTCGATGAGTTTGCGAACCATGAACAGGAGCTCGGGGGAGAACTGATGGTTTATTAGTTATAGTGGTCAAGGTGGGATTAACCAGGGAAAGGAGCATACCTCAGAGTACCAACGATATTGCCAGGCGATGAGGCGGATCAATGCGCCGAGCATGCCTCTGGTGTCATTTCGCTCTTCGTACAACTTCAACACTCCACGCATAGCCTTGGGCGAGAACCGAGTGGCTAGACAGCTCTGGTATGCCTCAATGCTTTCGTCGAAATGGTGCAATCGCTGCGCAAGCTCGCCGAGAATTTCCCACTCGGTAGCAGACTTCTTGTATTCCATGGCTTGTTGACGGAACTGGGCCATTTCGGTCCGCCAGATAGTGTAGATGCGCAGATCCTCGTAAAGTACCATGAACAAGTTATCTAGCCATCTTTCACACAGTCGCTTGTTTCGGAATTGCGTATAGGAGGCGTGAGATGGGTCGGGCTGTGACTTAAGTAGTTAGCATATATATAAGATATGTCCCTGATGGGTGTGTAACATACATCTTCATTGCCTGACTTGACAACTTCGGATGCTACTGTTTGCTCTGGTCGCTCGAGGGGGCTTTTAGGGTGGCTATCTTCCGCATCTCCATTGGCAGTTTCTTCCGAAGACGGCTCGGTCGGATTAGGGCCGGCTACAGAGCCGGAGTCATCTTCGTTGTTGGGGATCTTGCCGTTGGTCTCCGCCTCCAATGATGTAGCGGGCTTAGGAACATGCTGACGCTCAACGCGGTATTCTTCTTCCATCACGAAAACCTGGCTGCGAGCCTTGAGTAGTTGATCCCATCCAATAGCGGCAGCGATTTTTGTCAGAAGATTGTAGGCCTTCAAGAAAGTACCTTGGTATCCAGCAGCATGGATCTTTCGGAGCGAAGGATGGACGTAGTCATGAGGGTCTCCCTGCTTTGGCTGGCCTTCATCGATTTCATCGAGAATGCTTTCAGCAAGAATTGGGAGCATGATGCGTGACGGTTGTGGCATGCGAGGGGTATCTTTGTCTTGATAGGTGAACATGGGGCAAGAGTTGAGAGTCAGAAGCGCCAAGTCCCAGCGTTCCATACCGACATATACCTCTGCGAGGCGAGCCCATGTACTGAATTCGCTGGGAGCTGCAGTGACTGCACGCTTAGCGCACTCCAGTGCCATCTCGCTTTCGCCTTTGCTTTGACAGAAACTAGCCTGGCAATCAAGCAGAGCATAGTCCATCGGAACATCTTGTAAAGCGTCGTACATGAGGCGTACCGCTTGCACCTCCTCGTCTGCCATAATCTGTACACGAGCCAGGAGGGACGAAACCTCTACATCCTTGGTGCGGAGCTTCTCAAACAAGTTGATTCCAGAGGTATAACGGCCAGTCGTGTGGATGTATTTGAGGATGCCGGATGTGAGGTGGTTGCTCACAGTGTTAGGGACTTGGGTTTCGGGGTCAGAGCTCAGTTGGCGACCTAAAAGATTGTCAGTCAGAGACCCAACAAGCAACCTTGGGAATTGTGCTGAGATCCATACCCAAGAAGAAAAGCTTCTCGGCGGCATCCAAGAACTTGTGCTCCATCTCTGTGTTTGTCACGGGGTTGAATCGTCGAACTCCAACAATCCTCTTGACGGAATCTCCGCTTCCATCGTCCGCATAGAGGTAAGCCCTCAGAACAGAGCAAAGGAATGTCTCAAGCCAAAGAGCCTCGGTAGCAACTCGCTTGTCACCGCGCTCATCAATGCAGTAGCTCTCCAAACTTCCGGGGATTTTAACTTCGACGCGCATATCGAGATGGGAGAATGCATTGTAGCAACTGTATAGGTATCAGCATGTGAACCCAATGCCGTACCAACATAGATTCTAACCAGTAGATCCCCGATACCACTTTATGCGTCTTGTCGAGGGGAGAAAATGTGAGGGTATTAACATAGGCGGCTAAACTGGCGGACGAGGAGGCATCGATTCCGGTGACATGGTGATAAACTCCGGTCTGTCGTAGATAGAAAATGAATCGATTGTTCACACATGTGGGATTGTATCATGGAAGGGAATGTGGTATCCTATATCTTACCTGGCGAGTCGAATTGGCCTTAGGCTGCTTCACTAAATAGACTAGGTCTGGAGGGCCTAGTTCTCGCAAGCTCTGCAAAGACTCTGTTCGCGCATCGACCGCAACATAGATATCCTCCTCCTCATGAATCCTGAATGATGCCCTCAATGTCAGTCATAATTCCTATAATTGTCGTAGTGGCAACTGTTGACAATCTCGAACAATGGCCATGCATATGCAACCCGGGGAACACGTAAACGGGGACAGGAGCACATACTCAGGGACAGCGGGCGCGACCATGGCGCATGCACAACCGCGGTAGAATTAAAGATGAGGGTATCTTAATTAATGAATTCTGCGTGAATCGTAAGACGTTTCAGGGGTTGCACTGAGGGAAAGTGAAGAGTGATCTAAGAATACTCCAACTGTCAGTACTGCCCCAAGAAAAGGGCTTCAGGCCACAAGGCAACCAGGCCAGGAACTCAGGCACTCAGGCACCATTCAGGCCCCAACCCCTTTCCCCGATTGGTGCAACGCGTGATAACGTGTCTGCCCGCGATAACCAATTGATTTGATTATTGCTGCCCGCATCTATGGTCTCGGTATCTTGCCCGATGCTGTCGCCTGATTTCTCTATTCCATCTAATATTTGAGGGACCCGCGTGGAGCTCACACCATGTCGAGCTGGGTCGCATTGAATGTTGAGCCTGATGAGGCCGTCGAAGAGGAAGTTGACGACACCAAGGAGCTTCAGATCGAGGAAGCCTTGAAGCTTTACTACAGTGCCTTGAAGCTGCATTCGCAAGGGCCAGAGCACTATTCTGAGGCTGCCGAGGCCTATGAAGCTCTTCTCAATTCGGAGATCTTCAAATACCCAGAGTCTATATCCGATTTCAAAAGGGGTGCCTTCGACGATGCGCAGGATGAAATTGCTACAGAATCGATCGCCGAATTCAACGTCAACGACTCTACCTCCAGTCTATTCCAAACGCTCTACCTGTCCTATAAAAACCACGGCAAATTTGTCCTTGATTCAGTACAAGACTCCATACGAACAGCGCCACAGACCCCCGAATCCGAGCAGGAAATACAAAGAAAGTTGACGGAGGCATCCAGGAAAGCTTTGGGATCTTTTGGCGATGCCCTGGAACGAGATGACTCAGATCTCAACCTCTGGAGGCAGAGCGCAAGGCTCAGTAGTGCCTTAAACAGCTACCGCTTGTCTCGGTATTGCTTGGAGAGTGTCCTAGCAGACGATGACAATCGCTTGGAATTGCGGCCAGAGCAGCTTGGCCTAGAGGAGGTATTTGCGGAGCAGCGCCTGCGAAGCACGCTGCAGTCCCTCTTTGACAAGTTATCTGCCTCGCAAATTCCAGTCCAGAGGCCAAAGAAAGCTTTATTGAAATACCTCAAACACCACGAGGATCCATATCCCAACCTGCCGGCACTTCCCGCCGATTTGCGCCACCTAGATCCCTCAAAGGGTCCCCTTTCCCTGCATGCTTCCCGTCGAGAGATAACCCCTGCTGACTCGACTTGGGAGTCAGTTGGCAAAGCGCTTCTCCAAGCACTTGACGATGAAAACGATAACTTGCTCGCTGCTGTTCCCACTCAGTCTATTGCTATTATCTTGCCTTCCAGGAGCTCTCAAGCTCCGGTTACACCGATCCCAAATGCGGAGGCCACGGAAGTGGGCGTAGATACCGAGGGGCGCGGGAATAAGGGTGATAATGAGGCTACCGACGTGGACATGCTTGAGACAACCGAAAACGATGCCAAGCCCGAACAAAGTGAACCTCAGCCAACGAAAGACCCCTCTGAGCAAGGCGAGGAACATTCATTGATCGATCAAAGTGCTGAGAAGCAATTGATGGAGTCATTGGACCGCCAATCGACGCAGCCACAGGATCAGCATCCCGAACAAGATGGGACTCACGCAGAAGAAGCTGAGACAAACTCTGCAGTGGACATTCGAAAAAGATCATCTGCGTCGGCTGCGAACGAAGAACCGGAGGGCGGCCGCATGAAAAGCAGACGGACCCGAGCCCGAGAGTCAAATGCTGAGACTTTGGCACTGCCCGAAGAAGTTGCATTCGATCAAGAAAAGTATTACGAAGACCGTCTTGAGGTTTTTGTCAATGCCGATGATTGGATGTTCAGCACCGTCGATTCTCTCTTCTCAAAGGTCGGTATCGATGCACTCGGTAGCATTGAAGGTCTGAGAGAAAAGTGCTCTGGTAATGACTCAACTGATACACCCCAAGATCTCGAGAGACGTTTGTTTCAGGATTTCCGAGGTCTCATCAAGACATGGGATGACGAAAAGTCTCGGTTGATGCAGCAGAAAGACGATTTATCTCCACCGAAGGATATCCGTGGCACGAGCAAGTCAGGATTGGCTGTTTTCCTTGAGCACTCAAGAAAGGGTGCTCGGAAGCCAGTTATCGAGGATGAGCTTCCTTCTGGGGAGCAACTGTATAATTTTTCCAACGCCATCAACTCTGACTGGCTACAACCCCATGAAACTTCGTTTGAATGGTTAAAGTGTCTTCTCATGCCGGATTTCGGCCACGAGTCTTCAAACTGGTTGACAGCAAAGTCGACATACACCTGTTTTTTGTGGCCAAAAGACCTAAAGAAGACGGTGGTAGAAATCTTAGTCCAGGAGGATGAATTTATCTACCGGGCGTGCAGCGAACTGATAGCCAATCTCGAAGCTCGAATCCTTGGCTTAAGCAATGGAGCTCCATTTGAATATAAGGCTAAAGACCTCTTCGAATTTGAGATGATACAAACCATCTACGAGCTTCATTTGGATGTCTTTGCTTCGGTTGAGAGCCTTGGCAGTGAGACGGTCCAGGAGACAAGACTCGCACAGCGTGATCGGCTGGCTCGCTGGGGTATGCTAGCCCGATCATCCATAGATCATTTTGTCGATCATTTCCCATCCGGCGAATCCCAATCAAACCTCACTCTGCGCCATTTGTGGACATCGGCATTCCATGTCAATCTTGCCGGGGACGCACAGCGAGAACATATCTTGCTCTGTCTTCAAGACCTAAAGCAAATACTTCAGTCCCTTGGCAACCCAAGTGTCAGTCTCATCAACAACGGTACGATATCAGAATTGTCCGCTGCTGTGATAGACCAGGAGGTCTTGAAACTCAAGTGCATGGACTTTTTCGCCAAGGTGTTCAACTCAGACTCCGAGGATCCCGTGACTCTCATCGAAGCAATAGAGCCCATTTTGGAACCCTCGTCGATTGAGTATGCTGAAATTTCAACGGAGAATGATATGAATCACCCTACCTCGCATCTCAGTGAAATGGCTGCCTTCCTCGATAGGGGCGATGCTACATTGCGACTATTCCTCTGGCGCCGACTCCAGGAAGCATACCAAGCTATTGACTACCCACCTAAAGTTGTCTCTTGCTATTTACGAAGCATCGAAGTAGTAATGGCAGAACTTGAGGCAGCGAAACACAGCGAAGAAACAAGCCAACATCGTCAAGTAGCTCTGTTGGGTTGGCTCAAAGCCCTCGATGGCATTGTAGCCAAAGCTATACTACTTATTCTTGAAGATTCGGAACAAGCATTTGATTGTATAGATATGGAGCATTTACAAACCTCGATGTCTGCTATTGCCCGCCTCGTGAGGCTTTTGCACAGCTTCATCCTTTACGAGGACTCAGTGCGAGTAGGCCAGATCTCTGGTCGCGACTTTCGAGGCTCATTGGCGAAATCGCTAGAAAGCCTGAAAGAAAGAATGCGAGAGCTATATGTTCGCTGCTGGATCCTACAATACTCCCTCTTCATGGAAGCCATTGCCCAGAACAAGGAGATTTTTGATGACCCGCTTGAAGACCGCATTCATTTCCTTCGTTCCGTTCATAACGCATTGGGCGTTCGATCGATGTGCAGGTATTCGCAAAAGAGGTTTTTGAAGCTTCTGAAAGCGGAACTCTTTGGTCTTGAAACCAAGGGCGATTATGAATTTGACATGTATCAAATACTTCTTGATCTTCATGGTATCAAATTCTCTGCATTCGATGGGACTGTGGACCATGGATGCCCTCCCGAGAAATTGGATCGCCCTACAGCGATCATGATGATCGACTTTGTTCTACAACAAGCAAACAAGATGAATATGAAGGATTTGTCCAAGTCCGAATTGAAGACTACCATTGAGAAAATGCAGCAAGTGATTGGGCCCGCCAAAGCTTCTTCACAGACACCTCAGTTGACTTTCAATCGTCGCCTTGTGAATGCATATCTTAAAGCCGCACTCAACCCATCCAATCTCCTCCGTGCTGTTCAGGGCATTACAGAACTTTCGACAACAATAGTTCCCACTGAGAATGCGAAGATCGCTGCGAAGGGGTGGTTCTTCCTCCTCGGCCATGCTGCTCTCACCAAGTTCCGATCCTCGAAGCGCCTCACCCCGGGTCCAACAAGCGAGCTTGATGACGCCATCGGATTCTTTAGACAAGACTTGGATCATGGCACAGGGAGATGGGAAACCTGGTATAGGCTCGCCCAAACATATGACTCGAAGCTCGATGAAGATATTACATGGACAGCTGACAAGATCAATAACAACCGTTCGGACTTGGCAGCACTGCAGCGAAATGCTATTCATTGCTATGCCATGGCTGTTTCAACGGCAATGAGGACTGCAGAGCCAACGGCAGAGACTAGAGAAACGATGTCAGATCTATATTCAGATTTCGGTATCCGCCTGTACTCGTCCTCTCGCGAGCCGTTATCTATGGGAGCCTTTAGTGTTGCGGACTTCCCTCGCCATTTCAGCAGCGAGGAGAGCCAGCAAATGTACAAGGGAACGCCTTTCAAAGAGATGTCGCTTTATTCAACATGGAATTTTGCCAGCAACCTTCTCAAACGGGCAGCTGTTGACAAGTCTAAGCGATGGATGTAAGTGATTTGAACGCCAATTAACAGAAGTGGGATATTGAAAGGATACTAAAACATTAATAGGACTCACTACACGCTTGCCAAATGTCTTTGGAAAATGTTCACCAGCGATGACGCTTTGAGAACCACTTCCAAAAGAGTTGAAATGCAAGAGGTGATAAATGCTGTTCTCGATGCTATTGCTGCACTTCCGCAACGAAGAGACTCACGTTCTGATCCGATCTTTGAGCCACATTTCAAACTCTTCTCTTTTATACACAAGCTTGTTCTTCGAGGAAACATGACGGTATGTTATATCACTCCCGATATGAAGAACACATTCTAATAGCAACATCAGCCTGCTGAAGGAAGCAAGACCCTCCTTGCAACTCCCTGGGCTCGTAAGATCGACCCTCCTGAGAATATGGAGGGATGGAATCCATACATACTCGAAGTCCTTCGGAAATACAAGAGCGCTGACAAGTCCAACTGGCATCATCGCATGGGTGTAAAGGTATATAACCCATCTTGGTTATTTTTTGTTCATACTGCTTACAATCCCTAGGCCGCGCATATGATCTACGACGACCAGCGAAACGCAAGCGCTGCTATTGCTGCCAAGCAGGAACTTTCCCAAATATTCACCAAGACACTTACGATCCAAGTATGGCGGCCAGAGTTTGAACGTCCGGGTCGACATTTCGTTTACACGACCCGCTACGTGTACTTCTTCGTTGGCCTGCTTGACCAGCTTGACGATCGCGCAAGCTTAGATCAACTTTTGCGCCGCGTGAGAAAGAAGCAAGGCGATTTCTTCAATCACACTAAACTGTGGGAAGATATTTGCTTAACTTATGCAAAGATCATTCGCCGCGCAGCCAAAATCAACGAAGGCCATGAAGAAAGCGTATTCAAACCAATCGGGTGGGAAGAGTTCTCTACCAAGACAGCTCGCCTGGAAAGCCTTCCTCACCTAGGCCCAGAGAGCCAGGCCATCTTAGAACTACTTCGAGACGCGCTAGAGCTAAAGAAGCTCAACAACAACCTCATGAAAATTACCATGTTCGAAGACCTGATCGCCGACCTCTACGCCCGACTCTACGAGATCAACACGCCCCACCTGGTCGAACAAGCAACCGAGGAAAATAAAGAAAAGATGAAAGTCGACCACCTCCTCATGGTAGGCGACGGCCTTCCTGAAACTTCAACCCCCCCAGCATCCGTCCCGGCATCTGATACCCCGGCACCCCGTGGCCGGACAAAAGGAATCGCCCGCCGCGACATCCAGAAACGCGCCGACACAATCGTCAACACGAAGCTGGCTCCTCGGGCCGTGGCAAGTAAAATAACCGCCGCGGGTGAGACGGAGCCACCTGCGACTCCGCAGGGCGTTGGGTCAACTGTTACGGGGGCAAGCTCTGCAGCCAGTGATCCAGCTAAGCAGGCTTCTGCTCCTGGGGATGGCTCAGCTGAGCAGAGAGATGAGCATGACAGTGCGGACGAGGCTGAGCAGAGCGACAATGAAGACACGAAGCTAGGTGATGAGGGGACCTCGGCGCTTTTCCCTCATGTTACTGATGCAGAGGAAGGAGGGACTGGCGATGAAGGTGCGGATGAAGCGGATGGTGAGGATGATGAGGGCGGTCATGAGAATGAAGGCGAAGAAGGTGAGGGTGATGGTGATGATGATGACGATGGCGATGGTGAGGGAGATGAGGATGAGGAGATGCAGGATGATGAAACGAAATTGGAGGAAGGAGACAAAGAGGGAAAGGAGATTCTCACTGCCGATCAGTCTGCCAACGACACTGAAACTGAGCATGTCGCTGATAAACGAGATACCGGGGAGCAAGATGCCATGGACATTACGCTTTCTGAGCCCTGAGGAATCTAGGATATATCCAAGGAGGGGGCTTGCTTTCTTTTTTTCTTTTCGGTTTATGGAGCACATGGGGTGTTCTTCTCAAGACAGGAATTATTTTAAACTACAGGATGGCGTTGAGAAACAGGTGGCTTCAATGGCTTACGAGCTAGCATGTACAATATCCACAACATCCAAATTTGGAATTGTCAATTGGGAAATGAAATATCAACAATTATTAAGAACAAAAGATCGATTGCCCCCAAACGCCATAGCCAAGGGATATCATTCCATATTAACCAAAAAAAAGATACGCCCAGGAATTAAAGGCTCTGGTATCTCGAGCAGTGCAAGAAGAGTAAATCGTAACAGTCATGACGGGGTAGAGGAGGAAACAAAACGGCTTAAATCTGGTCCTCTGGGGCGAGGTCCCATTTCCGGGTTCCCATCTTTCTCATCTTCTTGATAGGCGAGGCTCCTGGCGATGGAGGAGCAAACATGGTATCTGCGAGCTTCAACTGATCCATGCGTTGCAACGCATTCTCGATATCGCTCTCGCGGCCGAGATTAGCCCGCGCGGGCGTGGCATTCTTGGGTCTATTCTTTCTTGTCGGCGATTGGTTGTGCATCTCACGCTCAAGTGCGGCGAGTTTGCGGCGAAGCCGGTCATTTTCTTCCTCGAGTTCTTCCACTCGTTCGTTCGACCCGGAATCTTCAAAGACTGGAGGTAGACGTCAGTTCAAAAGTTCATATAGTTCGCTCCTTATGGGCCAACTTACTTTGGAATCCACGGGATACGAGCTCGACCTTCTTGTCAATGTGCTCGTCATTGCGACCAATCTGGAAAATATTAGGATTTGACAAGTTTTGGGCTGATCGAGGGCTACAAACCTGCTCATCCCAAGCCCTCTGCCAGCGTCGCCTTTCTTCTTCCGTTTTCTCATCCATCTCTGCCCAGCATTCTTCTCGCACATCTTGCTCGATCGTCAGACACCTTTCTTCGGCAGCTCTCAATCTCATTTCAACATCAGACCGTGCAATCTCTTCTTCGGCTAGCTTGACAGCAAGGCCGTGGCAATCGCGCGTGAGGCGTGTGACCTCGGCAACAGCTCTCTGGAGCTCTTCGGTTGAATCGAAGTTTGGAGAAGTGCAGCCACTAGCTGACCGATGACTACCAGAAGCGACAGACAAAATGGATCCGGAGACCGAGGGAACTCTAGGAACGGTAACCTCGCGAGCCAATGCGGAGTAACGTAAAATTTGGGATGTGGCGTTGAAATCACCCAGAGGGTCAGCGGTGACTATCATGATAGCCTTTTGGGGATATTGGCCTCTGGACATCTGATGTGGCGATGGGAATGAGTTTGAAAACAGAAGCTCGGTCAATTTGCATTGTCGGTAAGGAACGAGAGCAGTCTTTGTAGGTTAGCAGCTGCCAAAAGAAGCACACTGATGATAAATTCAAAACACACCTTCATTCCATCCTGTATGTTGCTTTGCATCTGCAGGCATTGGCCGAGATACATCAAACTTTCGTTGATCTTGCCGGCCTCAGCGAGTGTAGCGCCAGCTGTCTTTGCCGTTCTCGCGCGCTCGGAGCCTAGATTAATTAACAGCAGCCCTACAGCAAGGATGCGGCATACTTACCAGCAAGATCCACAACAGTGAGGGCGTTTCCAGTCCAGTTGTGCTCACCGGTTCGCTTCGAGTATGTCCGCTTCTTGACTTCCATGGAAAAGAAACCATGGCTTCGAGAGCTAACACTATTCATTCCAGTTCCAGTTACCTTGCGTTCGGTTAAACCAACGTCCAAAATAGCCAGTGCTTCTTCATAACTACTGCAAGCAATTTTGCGTAGCCCGGCAACCAGTTTCCGATCTGGTGAGCCCTCAGTAGGCTTAAAGAGCAAGGGACGTCGTCGATCCTTTTGGTTATTTCCGCGAGACATGGTGCCCTGTCCTGTGATAATAGAGGGAGATAGAAGATCAAAAATCCGGTCATTGTATACCTCATACATTGACACCAAAACGACATAGTCGGCATTTGAATCCATATCCACAGTGAGGTGGCTCATATCGGGCAGCCTAGGCAGGGCGCATGGTCGTTCACGTACGTGGCGGCGGGGGAAATTCAGAGCAGGGGTCGGTTCCTTAATGACATAAAGTCGAGATTTAGCTGATTTGAGGTCAAATAAATTGAAGTGGGTGTAGGGGTTAGGATTAGAAAATCCTGGGGTGATCCATTCAGGGGACTCAGTCGAAATTTGGCCAAGGCCAGCTCGAGCAGCGCCATTGGGACTCATGATAGAAGATGAATCCATCTTGTGGGGGTTTCCAGGTTTAGATCTCGGTCTTGGGAGATACGATCCAGGGGTGCGTAATCGCGGGGTTGGGGATCCTTCGGGGGAGTTCAGGGTAAGGGGGCTTCGTACCATCAAAGGGGTATTGGCACGAGATGGGCTCATGGGTGTCTGCGCTCTCGACGTCCGTCCGTTTGGCTCCCCATATACAGCTTCCAAAAAGGTCTGGGCGGAGAACAGTTGTGCTTCAGACGCGTCCGCGGCAGCCAGTGAGGCAAGCATTACGGGGGTAATGCTGCTATCTTCGGTCTTGGTTGTCGGCTCTAGGGAGCGGAAGATAACATCAAGTGCCATTTGGGTCATTCCTCGTTCGGTCTTGGATCCTAGAATGGTGTGGCTCTGTACACGATCAAAACATTAGCTTGGTTATCGCGATGCTGCAACATTTGGACCAGACCTTTCCGCTGCCTGTGACTCCCAAGGTAGCGACTAGCCCATCTCGGTTCTCCTTTAAAACTCCGCGTATGATGGGCTCCATCCCAGTGTCGTGGAAGACATCCAATTGCGAGGCCGCCTCCTCGAAGACTTTTGTGAAACCAAACTTCTCGACGGCGCGCTTTCTCGTGTCATTTGGTGGTAGAAGAGTAATATGTGTTGATCCCGGCGAGACAATCTCTGTCTCCTCCTGCAAAGCCTCCGGCGGTTCAACATTCAAAAAGCGGTCAGATTCATTGGGCTTTGGGGTCATCGGCGGCCGTAGCCGGAGGTAAACTTGGAACAGCGATGCCTGGGGCTGTTTGGGTGGCATTTTGGGTGGCTGCTGAGTATGTATGCAATACGAGTGCAGGTGCCGTTGAACCTCTCAGAGCTGTGGGGTGTAATGCAACATGCAAAACAGCTCAGCAGTCAAAGGAAAGTCCAGAACGTCCACAGATCAACATTGCGCTTACCGCCTTGGGTTATCGGTTACCCAGACAACCACAATATCACGTGCTACATATCTATACCTCCTTCATAGCAAATGTCTGTCATTGGTAGATAGTGGATATTTCTATTCCATAAGACGTAGTTTCCCCGACATGTATGACTCTGTGGAGTACTCGGTCCTTAAAGTAGATTGATCACGTGGGCCCTGTTAGATGCCCAAAGTAAGCGAAAACGAGTTACCCAAGTTGGACTAGCGTGACAAGAAGGCTGGCGAATCATAAGTCAAAAGTCTATAGCAGGCAGGTCGTATTAAAAGTGGCTCAGCATGGCGCTGATGCAGATACGAGGTCATTTTAAGCCTAAGCGTCGATCCGCTATTCCGATGAGCCAGTGACCAGTGACCCTCGATATCTGACCGTTCTTTGTGGATCCAAATCGAGGAACTATGCAAAATAGAGACCATAAGGGGGAAAGTTAGAGGAATACGAAATTGCCTAAAGTGTTCACTTCGGGATGCCAAACTGTGTATTTATTTGACATGAAAACCACCAAAGCACGGGGCCCAAATATTGTATATATAAATCGAACGTCCTTTCAGCAAAATATTCACACTCTCCAACTTGCCAATTACATCAACTACACAGTAGTGCTTTTGCGCAAACTCACCAAGCGATATATAGTTGGTGGATCTACAACAACCATGCTCGAGGAGCGGTCATCACATCGCAAGTCATCTCCCAAGTCAATCACGATCAATAGTTTATCTGACAAAACAAAGAGGAGGGGAGCTTGTGGTTCTATGCACCAAACAAAGGCGCTGCAATTGCCTTTGCAATTCTCTTCGCTATTTCTGGCGGCATCCATGGATATCAATGCTTGTATGTGACCTTTATCTACTATGACCTCTAAAATTAACCAAATTTCCCAGCAAATATAAGTCCTGGAAAGTCACTGGCCTTCTTCCATGGTCTGCCCTCCTGTTCACGGCGGGTTTTATCATACGAACTATTGGAGCTTTCGGACAGTGGGGAAATCTAGGCGTCTATATCGCAAGCACTGTGCTTCTCCTCGCCGGACCGTAAGGAATACCCATCCTATCATGAGATACGCTACTGACAACCTATCCTCGATGATTCTAGGCCAGTATACGAGGTTGCTAACTTCTTCATTTTGGGTCGCATACTTTACTACATCCCATACCACTCCCCCATCCACCCTGGCCGTGTATTCACGACCTTCATCGTCTTTGGTATGGCCATTGAGATCATTACGGCAAACGGGGCAGCCCGAGTCGCAAGTGCAGACTCTAGTGTCAGCTCGCAAAACACCGGCAAGGCGCTACTGAAGGCGGCTCTTATCATGCAGATCGCTTTAATGGCAGGCTTTATGACTTTGGCCGGCCGATTCCACTTTAATTGCGCCCGAGGAGGCGTATTGAACCACAAGATCAAACATGCGCTACTGGCGTTGTACTGCAGCTGCACCCTCATTACGATCCGTACCATCTATCGCACCGTGGAATACTTCACTGCTGCGAGTCTGAACGCTTACACTGACCTGGAGAATATCAGTCCTTTATTGAAACAGGAGTGGTTCTTCTGGTTTTTTGAGGTTGTATTCATGTATAGCAATACCACTTTGATGAATGTCTTCCATCCCATGCACCGGCTTCCGCGATCAAACAAGATTTATCTCGCCGAAGATGGTGTCACGGAGATTGAGGGTCCTGGCTATGACGATCCACGTCATTGGCTCCAGACAGTTGTCGATCCATTTGATATCTACGGACTGGTTGTTAGCCGAGGCAAGAAAGAGAAGTATTGGAAAGCAAGCCTCACTCAGGGAGAGGACGCCACTGCTAAAGCCACTCAAGACGTATGAGTGCATTTTGTGTCGATAAGAGGTTACTCTGGTTCTTACCTTTTGTTTATCTGGTCCTCATATAATTTGTATCTCACATGATTTAGAATACTCCCCTGGAAATCGCAGATATATATAAACAAAAGCCCATAGATCACCAATCTTCTTTCTCTTTACCCAGCTCCTCCTGGATTTCCCAACTATGCCGAGCAAACTTGCTCGCCCGACGAATTCGCTCTCCATAACAGATAAACATAGGCGGTACTATACAAAAGGCAGTTGCTATAGCAGCAAGCACAGACATAGCGTTATTGTTCCCTAACCGAGCAAACATCTGGGTTGTAAACAGCGGAAAGACACCTGACAGCAGCGCTCGTACGAATGCAACAGCAGCCGTGGCACTGGCAGAGTAACTCAGGTAAGAGTCGGAGATATACCCGTACAGCACTACATCCATTTCCGTCAGCGCATAGCCCACCAGAACAAGGGAAATCGTGGGCACAATCCACGGAGTGTGAGTCTCGGGTGGAATAGTCCAGGCAAACCACCATAGACCAATCGCTAGGACTGGACCACCAAGGCCTAGCCCGATGAGCTTGTATTCCGGCTTAATAGGGCGTCCCTGTCGGCGGAAATAGTTAAGAACATAGCCGTCTAGCACGCGCGTCAACGTGCTGAGACAGGTTCCAAGGCCGATCGCGATGAACATCAGTGAAGCTTCGGCTTTTGCAAATCCCATTAACTCGTAGATGGGTTGGAGGGCTTCGGTGAATATGTAGATGAGGGACATGGCGACGGAGATCATCATTGCGATGACGAAAATTATGGGTTCTTGGAAGAAGAGCTGGGCTGGACGAAAGAGGGCTTCTTTTACAAAGATATTGAGATCCGGGATATGGTCGTGGTTGAGTGGCGGTGGAATTGATTGCATAGTAGTCATATCGGTGACTCGTTTCACCTCGCAGGCCAGCAACAAGGAAGGTCGAGATTCGCGAATGAATAAGAGACCAAATGCAATTACAGCAATGATGATGGCGAAGATATAGAAGTTCCATCGCCTGGGCGGTTGTGAGAAATTTACACAGACCATAGTTGAGGGCTACATACCAATCAAGACCTGCAATAATATAGCTGCTCATGATGGGTCCAAGAATGAGACCAATGTTCGAAGCAACTGTCCAATAATACATGGCCCATATTCGAGCATGCGAGTCGAACATGTCCTCGATGCTGCCGCCGACGATGGTATAAGGAATGGCGGAAAGAATCCCGGCGATGATGCGCATGATGATAATGACCGGCATTGCACGCACAACACCGATGATCATACAGCAAATGGCACTGAGACCACTGCTCACAATGTATAGGTTCCTTCGCCCAAATGTCTCCGACCACGGGGGAAATAAGATAGTGCCTGCCACCTGGCCGAGAAGAAATCTGTTTGATGTCAGATGCGCGAAGTATACCAAGACCGGCTGATCTTACATTGTGACAAATATAAAAATAGAAAGCGTTTCACTGATATTGTATTCATGTTTGGCCTGTGAAGCAGCTGCCGACTAGAACAGATCACGGTGTTAGCTCATCAATCTTGTAGGCTATTCATGATAGCTGTATACACTCACACCTGCGGTGCTGGATGCTGTTCTGCAGTTATTGTTAGCTTATTGACAAAAACTAATGTTGATTTAGTTTGGACACACATAAAAAGATCCAAGAGACAGATGAGGATAATATCGTAAGTCTTTCGTAGGCCAGACCAATTTCGAGGATGCCTTGGGTGATTTCGCAACCATCGCACATATTTTCCATCTGGGGTAAGCTCAAGGTGGTGCTCACGCAGGAGCTCAAGGGCTGAAACTTTGGGCTCGTCTGTCGGTAAGGTCGATTCTGAGGAGATAGACTGCATATTGGGCAACCGTGGATCAAATCATATAGAAATAATTATCAAAAATGTTCAACAGGGTCGCCGTTATCATACGTCAGTCCTGAATAAAGCTGATCTGGAGTGGGATTCGGGCTTTTATCATCTTCGCAAGTATTCCTGCTCGGACATTTTTATGCAAACCTTGCCCCGAAGAATGGAGCCCCTTGCGATCTGCGCAGTGGGAGTTTGGGAGCTCAGGGCAATACATACAACGCGTCAGTCACCTATAATTTCCTCAGGAATCTTGCTATCTACCGAATTCCATCCGCCGATAGGTGGATCAGCTCAAGCATGGTAGGTAAGTCAAGCTTCATATTTCAAAACCAAGTATATACCATGAACATCCCTACTATCTATCTCATTGGATGTTTATATGGCTCAGAGAATGATGACGATTTTAGTCACGAGACGTAGGCTATTGGCTTAATTTCTAGGGATAGCAACATTCTTCATGATGATTTCTCGGCGCACCTCAAAAGGTGCAGCTCTTGGAAGAATCAGAGAACAATGAAGAAGAAAAGCTATCTGCTTTTAATGCCAAGCTATGTAGTAGCTTATGCATGAATATCAAAAGATCTGTGGCCATATCCCAAGAAAAGGAACAAGCTTTGATCGATATCTAAGGATGTCCGGGGAGATGGGACATGACCCGCTCTTGTATAGTCTGCGAGGGCCTAGGATTCGTATGTCTTTGTTTAAGTCTAGCTTAGCAGATACCACCTTTAAGTAGACAAATAAGTCAAGGCGTTACAGCACGAGAAACAAGGTATATCCTGGATATCATTAACTATATGTATACATGGTTGCCTGGATAGAACGGTTCTAGACTGAAACGGATATAGTGCGGTCTTCATACCAACCAATCTGACAGTCTCTCTTTTACTAGAATATTGTTTCATTTCCGCACACTATAAACTCCGAAGTTGCTAACAAACTTTTCAAATGATCTGCGATCTGTGACCACCAGTTCGTCGAGCCATGATGAGCTTTGAAGAGAGCAACCAGATCCTACTCTTGCCCCTGACCATGGGATCTGGCCAGGGAAATCTACTTCAGTTAAACACGTCTTTCTACAATGTAGCACATGTCTTCTCACAAGACCTGTAAAGCACCCAAGTCTCTTCGTTGCAACCAGGGGCCCGCTGGTATTCAGATAAATTACCGGACAGAGAAGTAAACTATAATACTTTTGATTTGATGAGGTCTCAATTACTGGACCAGCTGAAATCTGATGTTTGAACTCACCTGTGGTACTCCAAATATACACGGTGGTTATACCTGCAAGGCGGAAAAGCCAGTGGATCTGCGCCAAGACGATCTCCGACGAGGCCACCTCTCCGCACCTTTTAGCTCTATCAAAACACGACAACCCAACCAGCCCATTTAGCTGGACACAATAGGTATCGTCTTTATCTACCATTCTGCAGGAGAAAGCAAGGGAGAAAAAAAATATCCCTTGGGCAGTATTTCTGACCAAGAACAGCCACTATTAGAGCGACCTACCCCAACCCTCCCGCCTCTCCGTTGATCGCGAACCGCCCACCATGCTATCCTCCCTCTCTTCCAGCATCACAAATGCTCGGCAATCAATTGCACAAGTGCTGAACTTTGCACTGGTGCTTTCCACAGCTTTTATGATGTGGAAAGGCCTCTCGGTCGTGTCCGCATCAAGCTCTCCAATAGTTGTGGTGTTATCCGGTAAACAAAGCTATTTCACGACGGTCTGAACACAGCTCACATTCCATCTCTGCAGGATCAATGGAGCCCGCATTTCAGCGTGGTGACCTGCTCTTCCTCTGGAATCGAGACACGAGGGCGGAGATCGGAGAAGTTCTTGTTTATAATGTTCGAGGAAAGGATATTCCGATTGTCCACAGGGTTGTTCGCACTTTCCCTCAGGTAGAAGGGCGCGTAAGCGCGAGGAAGGTGAAGGAAGTTACAGTGTATGTCCTCGCCCATTACCTGGCAATCTTGTGACTGCTTCTTTGTGCTAACTAGGTTCTAGGGACACAACACCCAACACGCATATGCTTCTCACCAAGGTAGGCGACCTAGCAATTTGACTGGCTTGGGTAATCTCTAACATCTCCCTAGGGCGATAACAATTTGGCAGACGATACTGAGCTATATGCTCAAGGTAAGCGATGCGGAAGCGCGAAGAAGCCCACTTCCGAAGGTTACTGACAAGGTTAGACCAGGATTATCTCGACCGGGCGGAGGACATTGTTGGCAGTGTTCGTGGCTACATACCTATGGTTGGATACGTTACTATCATGCTTAGCGAACATCCCTGGCTGAAGACAGTGATGCTAGGGCTTATGGGACTGATGGTCATGATCCAGAGAGAGTAACGTATTTTATATTGGTAATGGTAGGAATGAAGCTAAATACATTAAAAGTTAACAGAGTATGAATGGATCTTGCGTGTCAATTATAGTATGTCCACTATGCTGTCCGTACATAGAGCGGACGGCGAAGATATCAAACTTCTCCACTGACGTCTTTTGCCGCGCACCCCACTCGGAGCTTCTAGCTTCGACCTAAAAGCCCCCTTTGTTCTTCTAACATTTCCCGCACACAGCGTATTTACTATATTACTCAATAAATCTCTGTTTATTTACAGCCTCGACATCTTGAAGCGCGTCTTGGATTAACGCGTTTGCCTGCATCTCCCCCCCCTCGACCTCCCCGCTCTTATCGCCCCGCCAAATCCACAACTGAACACCACAATGGGCAGCATCAAGCGCATATCCAAGGTGAATACCTATATTTTCACATGACAATTGTCATCTACCAGTGTACTGACCATCTATTCTAATTATAGGAGCTGGCTGAGCTCACCGAATCCCCTCCAGAAGGGATCACGGTTGAGTTGGCCGATGAGTCGAACGTGTACGAGTGGAGGGTCAAAATGGATGGGCCTGAAGGCTCGCCATTCCACGTATGTCAAAACATGATCTGTCTCCCTTTATCCTCACCATCTCCCACCAAGGTCTCCAACAGGGAGTCCCCGAACTCGAACCTCCCAGTCCAACTCCAACAAACAGCGTTTCTAACCTCGTGGCAAACAACACAGAATGGCAAGTTCCTAGTCAAGCTCTCCCTCCCCACGGAATACCCATTCAAGCCACCGACAGTCTCCTTCGCAACTAAAATCTACCACCCAAACGTAACAAACGACGACAAAGGAAGCATGTGCCTAGGCATGCTCCGAGCCGACGAATGGAAACCCAGCTCGAAGATCGCCGCAGTCCTCCAGTTCGCCAGACAGCTACTAGCCGAGCCGATGCCCGATGATGCCGTCGAGGGGCGGATTGCAGAGCAATACAAGAACGACCGGGCACGCTACGAGGAGGTTGCGCGGGAGTGGACTCGCAAGTACGCTTGTTGATAGCGTTGCTGTGCTCTGATTCGAGAACCGGCTGCTCTATCGAAAATGATCTGTGTTGTGTACATGTATGCTGCTACCCTGGAGCTGGGCGTGCAGGATAGCTGCATATTTGAAATCGCGCCCGCATCATATAATGAGTTATCCCTATCGGGGAGTCACCCCGCTTACGACTGAAACGCTGTCATGTTATTCTTGTAAAATCCTTAATGCGAGACTTGATCACTGCTATGGTTTATATTATTGGCGGAACCTGTGTTGCATAGCTGTGGCATCAACAGCGTGTTTATCCATTTTCTCTTTGCGGGCGTTCCGTTGGAAGACATTATTTCCTGTAGAGTAGTCGTACCTACTGAGTTATCGGTTGGTTCAGCCAGTTTCAATGCACGAGGATCAATGTGTTGGTGAAATCTTAATCCTGAGAATCAATTTCCTATTAGCATGAATGAACCTTTGAACCTCTCATTAGCAGAAGCATTCAAGCATATCAACAGGAGCCAAAGAGAGATAAACAACCACTCATCACCTCCCTCCTTGATAACAAGGAGTCGAACAACATCATCCCGACTCTAGCATAACAACCCAGTCAACAACAATACACAAGCGTAGATAATTCCACACCCAACATACCAGTATGTATCTCGCTCCCATTTCAAGGCAAAATAAAAACCCTCCTACTACCAGGACGAGTAATCTCCAAGTTATCAGCCGAAGGCCGAAACCCATGCTCATTCAGAGTTAAACGATTAGCCCTCACAAAGCTGCGTTTCAAATGGCCGGGCAGCCGATTAAAATCCGCCACGATACTTCGGTGCAAGGATGCTACTTTCGACATGGCCTGCAGCCAGGATCCGCGGTGGAGATTGAGCTGTGCGGGTGTCGTTGTCGAGTTGATGATTGTCAACATGCTTCGGTCGTAGATTCCAATTGCTGTCTTGATGTAGACTAGTTCTTCTAGCTCGTCGCCGAGGTCTAGGACCTGTTGTGATGGTGTGTTCGTTAGTGTGGATGGCTATATTTGGATTTGCTTGTACGTACCAGTTGTGGAAGCTGGGTAAATTGGGTAGGTGACATGTTAGGCTGTGTGCTAGGTTAGTTTCTATTTGATGGAGGTTTGTTAGTATAAAATGGGGATAGAGGGTGGGAGGAGATAGGGTTCACACCGATGTTTTGGGTTATGGAGGTTGATAGAAGTAAGGAAGGGTTTGGTCAATCGCTCTGACGAGCTTTGTGATAGTAGGAGAGAACTGAGAAGACATGAGAGGAGAGAAGCCCCATAGTTTGCCCGTCGAGTAAAGCACATCGTGTCCTACATCTTAAGATTCAGGATTGGGTTACAACGGAACAGGTAGGAGGAGCAAACATCAAATACATACAGTAATCTAACAGAATCTATGGATGGACATAGTTATATAATTTCTAGTTAATAATGGATAGATTGAAGTACACTTCAAACACTCGGGCTGTGAGGTCTAGTGACTACATCGGAGATTGGTGGTGCACAATTATCAAATAGAACGTTACAGTTCATATTCCAAAGGAGCGGTCATAAGGACCGTGATATGGACATTCATTACAGCGTGTCAGTATACAACGCTACATACAACCTGGACGTCCACATCCCCAGGCACATCCAACGCTTTTTCGGCCGCATGAAGAGAGGATATGAGGGTAATCAAAAAGGGTAAACAAAGGGAATCAAAGATGCGATATCATAGAGACATCGACATTTACAGCTGGCCAGCAGTGTTGAAGTCCTCAAGGGCCTCCTTAACACGCTTGCTCATGGTCTTCTCACCCTCGCGAACCCAGACGCGGGGATCGAAGGCCTTCTTGTTGGGCTTATCAGCACCATCGGGGTTACCGACCTGGGACATGAGGTAGTCCTTCTTGTTGAGGACGAAGTCACGGACACCGGTCAGGTAGGCGTACTGCATATCAGTGTCGACGTTGACCTTGACGACACCGTAGCTGATGGCCTCCTTGAACTCCTCCTTGGAGGAGCCGGAACCACCGTGGAAGACGAAGAAGACGGGCTTGTCGGAGGAAGACTTGATCTGCTCCTTGACGTACTTCTGGTGCTTGGAGAGAAGCTCGGGGTGGAGCTTGACGTTGCCGGGCTTGTAGACACCGTGGCAGTTACCGAAGCCAGCGGCAATGGAGAAGTAGGGGCTGATGGGGGCGAGGGCGTTCTGGATGGCCAGGATGTCCTCGGGCTGGGTGTAGAGGGAGTTGTTGTCAACAGACTCGTTGTTGACACCGTCCTCCTCACCACCGGTGATACCGATCTCCTATGAAAGTTGTTAGCACTCAATGTTGCAATTAAGGGTCTGTTTTTTTTTAAATTGACATACCATCTCGAGCCACTGCTTCATGGGGGCAGCGCGCTTAAGGTAGGCAGCGGTGGTGCTGATGTTGTAGTCGACAGGCTCCTCGGACAGATCAATCATGTGGGAGGAGAAGAGGGGCTCGTTGTGCAGCTTGAAGTAAGCCTCATCGGCATCGAGCATACCATCGAGCCAAGGGAGGAGCTTCTTGGCGCAGTGATCGGTGTGAAGGATGACGGGGATGTCGTAGGCAGTGGCCACGCTACGAATGTAGTGGGCAGCGGCGATGGAACCAGCAATGGAGGCCTTCTGGCCCTCGTTGCTCACACCCTTACCGGCGAAGAAAGCGGCACCACCCTGGGAGACCTGCAGGATGACGGGGCAGTTCTGGTCACGAGCAGCCTCGAGGGAAGCAACAACGGTGGAGGAGGAGGTGACGTTCTGGTGGGAATTAGTTTAGGATTCTCCAAGATTGGCCCAAAGAAGACTTAGAACTCACGATGGCGGGGATGGCGAAGTTGTTCTGCTTAGCGTACTCGAAGAGACGGAGAACATCGTCGCCGACAATGACGCCGGACTTGCGGCTAAGTTGCTCAAGAACACCCATTATGAAGTTTGTACAAAGATTTTGGTTTGTAGAAATCTGTAGGAGAAAGAAAAAAGAAGGGGTCAGATCTAGTTAATGTAGTATTACAGCTCTCGCCTTTACCGGGAGCTGAAAGCGGGCAGAGTTAAATAAGGAAGAGGGGCAAAATGTAGAGGGGCAAGCGTCATCGGTGAAGGGAGAGAGACAAGGTAGGACTCACCGGTGGTGGAGATGTGGAACTAGAGTGAGGTCAGTGTGATTTCAAGAAAAGAAAGGAAGAAAGATGATATAACCTCCTTATGTATGGCCAGTCTCTTGGTATTCCCGACCTTCCCCGTGATGGCCCGATACCGTTTGAGGTCTCGGGAGCTCTTTATAGGGGATTAGGAGGGGTTTTTTATTTACACCTCTCGCATGAGTTTGTGCTTCTAGTTTTTCAATTGTCATATTTCTAAATACCTATGACAGCTATACAGCTCTAACATCTATAATATCTATAGAGTAACTACCCCGAAATCGCTTAAAAGTGACCGAGGAATCCGTGTTTTGTTCGTGGCGGGGTGCCGAGGAGTTCGAGGCCATTCGCTGCAATTCCACTGTCCCCGCGAGTACGTATGTTAGTCATATATTCATTCATTCAGTTATTCAAGTTTATTGTATTCCTTGAATTCCTTCTCCAGTCTACTAATTGAATGTTCGTCAAGTGTACTTTGTACATCCATCGTATGTTGTAGAGCTGAGCTGTAGAAAGTCAAGTGACATCATCGCCGTTTATCGGAAGTTACCTTTTCCCTTTTCATTGGGGATTCGGACTATTCTGTTGGGCATTTTCAGTCTGATTCAATACATCTTTCTAAATCCCCTATTTATAGAAGTACGGGAATATGTGTATATACTGGACTCTAAAAAAAAAAATGAAAATGAAAGGTCCGACTATCTACGTCCCTCGGTAGGACTCGCATCGGGTTTCTCCAACTCATAGAATAAGAGATAAACCTCCCTCTGCATGGCCAGCACGTCCGAGGTTTTACATTCCTTAATCTTTTCGTCGGAGATGCGCCACCAGCGATCGTTCGGTTTGCGACGGCGACGAAGCCGCGAACTGACCCCCGTGGGAGTATCCTGGGATTGGCCAGGTATGCTGCGGGAAGAGCCCGGGGACGGACTCCAACGACCCTGGTCAGTCGTCGGGCTGTTGCTATCCGAGGCAGGTGACAACGTCTGTTTAGAGGAACGGGATGTATTCCTCTGGAAAGAACGACGTGAGCCAGAGGTGGTAGGTCGTGGGTGAGGAGGGGTGAGTTGAGTCGCCGAAGCTGAGGTCGAGGCTCCAGATAGCGAGGCCGATGAGCCTGCTCTCGAAATGCTTCCATCGTCGACATCGGGGCTGCTGCGTGGTACAATCCGAGGACTGGGCGCCGCGGAGGCGTTCTGACTGGCAGTGCGACTCTGCGCATAGGAGCTGAAGGCCTCGGGTGTCGAGAACGGCGGGTAGATATGATTCCGTCGGAAGGACTCGTAGTGTCCGCTATGGTGGCTACCTTTGTGGCAGACAATCGCAAGCAACTTGTACCACTTCTGGCTCAAGATGCTTCCCAAGGGGAGCCGCTCCGGGAACGAGACCTTGGCCGCATTCTTGCTCGAGCTGCTCTGATCAAAGATCGACCGCGACAAGTGGATAGCAATGACCTTTGGGAACGCCGTGATGCGCATATGCCGCGCAATCCTGCGCTTGGGGGCGGTCTCTGACGGGGGGAATACGATACCCTCCAGCTCGGCCTCAGGGTCCGTCTCCAGAGCCTCGCGGATGCGGGAAATCTCCTGGTCCAACCGATCCCGATCACCTTGTGTTCGGGCACGGGCGAGCTCGGTAGTCTTCACATCCACGGCATGCTGCAGGCGGCATCGGTCGCAGCGGAAATCCTCGATATATTCAGTCTTGAGGAGACCGTCGAAGCACGAGTTGAGCGTAGTCGAGCTCTTCTGTGGAACCTGTAGTGTCAAATTGACGAAAGCCGTCTGGTTGGGCTTGTACTGGTAATGGCAGAACTGGCACTCGATCTGCGACTCCATTTTGCCTTCGAATGGGAACCCAGGCTCCTGGTCGATTTGCTTGAGTTTCGTATCAATAATTGCAGGCAGTCCGTTGACCGATCCGTCATCGATGCGCACCTCCACTTCGGACGAACTTTCTTGTCTGCTGGCTTCTTCGCCTGCCGGGCTAGAAGTAGCTGCATCGATGGCATCCTGTGCTCGTTTACGTGCGCGCGCACCAGCGTGGTACTCATCACATAGTCGCTCGAGAACAATCTGCAAGAATTCCTGCGCGTCCTGCTGATTGCGGCTGATGCGCGTGCGGAACGCGTATTCCAGAGCCTGGATGAAGTCACGGGCCGAGATTGTTTTCTTATAGATCGGCCGCTCGTTCAATCGGTCCAACATCTCCTTCAATGCCCGTGTGATTATCCCCTGTTGCAACTCCCGCAACTTGTCCGACCGCGCCGGTGAAAGTTCCCCCTCGCTCGGCAGTGTTTGGTATATTTCCGGTCCGTCCAGGTGGCGCCGGTGCAGCTCGTGGATCAGGTAGACCCGCAGATCCCCCAACCCGGCTAACGCCTGCAGCACCGAATTGATAAAGCAGTCATTGGCTAGGTTGGATAGGCCCACGATGCTCTTCTTGCGATTGCTGTCGTTTGACTCATCTCCGTCGATTGTGTAGTTTGGCCCGAAGACGTAGAACAGAGCAACGGCAGCGAGCGAGGCCCCAGCCGCATAGGCGGCGACCGTTGTCGGCTTTTCTTGCATCAAGCGTTGTGGTATAGAGGAAGGGAGGTTCGGCGGTTCGTGGTGGTGAAGCAAGCAGACTTCTATCTTATTGCCCCATTCTCGGATTGGCCCGGATGTAGGTAAGGGCGTTGAATATCCTAAAATAAATCACAAGAGAAGTCCAATGTGGGGTCCAAGGTTGAAGAGAACGATTTTGCAGAATCGAATAAGTTCGGGGACGGGAGAAAGGGTGAGAGCGGAGCGCGGTTCATGCGGAGAGAAGAAACAATGAGCATTTTCGTCCGGAGCCCGAAATCAGGTTACAATAAAACGGGGCAAACTCCACTCCAAGATGAAGACACATTCCTCTCTTTTCGTGTGAGACTCTCGTTTCATCCAATGGGGTCCTCTTGGCCCAGACACCGTTATAGTGGGTTAGACCCCCACGGATTCTCCGGATATCCGTCTTACGCATCCCCGCATATTTGGAAGGTTGACCGCGGTCACATGTAGTCTGGGGTAAACCGAGCCACCTGGCCATTGCCTGGACAAGTTTTGAGGAATGTAAGAGTATCTATCTTTCGAAATATATATGGGCTCAGGCATCTCGAAAGTAATATAAACTTTCAAGACTCATCTCCGCCATATACAGCGATTCGGTTGAAAATGACTGGAATGATTGACCAAAAATACCAAGATAAGTATTTCAAACAGCCCTATAGCTTGTCACACGAGCAGAGACAATAAACCTTCTACGGCCGTTCTAGAAGGAAATAAAGGAACCATTCATAATATCTTCAGTATCTGTATGTGTTTGAACATGCAACTTTTGTAGCATTCCTTATCTGGAAATATTTCTATAAACTGCACTCAATCATGTCTATTTCTCCTCCACATAGACACCTACCAGCTCAACAGGCTTACGCCTAAAGCGACTGAGGTAGGGTAGCAACCTTCTCATCGAAGAGCTGCTCGGCCTGCTTCCAGACCCGAGAGTTGGCCCGGTCATTAAGCGTGAGAAGGCTAGGCAAGAGAGCCTCGCTGAACATCTCAGAGCTCTCACGGGGAAGGAGGGAGGGGAGGTGATCAATGCTGATGACGCTGAGAGGGGGGCCTCCAGCCTCCAGCCCGGAGACGGGAACCGTTGGCTTATCAAATGTGGTCGTAATGTTGTACAAAGGAATGGGGTTCAAGGGGTTGGAGCTTTTGAGAATTAGCGGTGCGCTTGCTAGCATGGTTCAAGCCTGATAACTCACGTGTCGGCGCTGACGTCGCAGATAACAGACAAGGTTCGGTTGGGGGCGGACAAAGACTCCACGTCCACGAAGGCTAATGCAAAAAAAGATATTAGCTAACTGAGTCGAGACGAGAGGATATATGTGTAAAATTACCTGGAATCTTGGCCGAGAGGTAGATGCAGTTCACGAAGATATCCACTTCATGTGAGATTTCCTTGAAAGGACCACCTGTGGAAGTTAGTTTGTGAGCTTAGGATTAGAGTGAAGAGGTTGGAGATGAAAATTGACTCACCTCGCGCAGTCTCTGCCATATCCCATTGAATGATGTTGGACTCGGGGATACCGACATCCTTGGCCAGCTGCACGGCACCGCTGCCACAGCGTCCGAGCTATAGCATTGTTAATATGTATATCGCTTTCTGTCGATCTACGCAAGACTCACAGCTCCAATAACAAGAATCTTGGGTGCCCTGCCAGCGACCTTCTTGCCGGCCTCGAGCGCCTCCTTAACAGACTCGACCAGACGGTCTTGGTTGGCGTAGGGAACCTCACCAGGCAAGGTCTCGTTGGGGTGGGTCAATTGCCAAGCCCAGTTCTTCACAGCCAAAGCGGATCCTGTTCGACGTCTTAGTGTTGATTTTGTCAGGCAATGAGCTTCATGTATAGATACCTGCGTAACCGGCGGACCATCCAAAGGCTAGTAAACGAACCAAGTTAGCAATCGAGTCAAAAGAAAAAGAACACCTCAGGGTATGAGTCTTACCAGCAACTCGGCGTCCGGAATCATCAGTCAAGAATTCGAGGTCGAGCAATGTGCCGTTGCCGCGAGGCCAACGGCTAAGAACCTTCTCCCAGCCACCCTGCTGCTTGAAGCAGTGTGCGAATGTGACGTGGACGTGCTCCAGAGGGAAATCATCCTCCGGCAGCTCCTTGAGACCCAGAATGACGGCATCCTTGGGGGCATCCTGAACCCAGGATCCCTCTGCAACCAAAGGCGCACCGACCTATGACAATTGATTATATTTAGGGCGGGTTCGAGCTATAGCACCGAATGAATCATACCTTGGAGAATTCCTCATCTATAGAGCGGAATCAGTCATTGAGCCCAACAGCAAGAGACGGAGGAAGTAGAGGGAGTAGACTTACCTTCAAAGATGCGCTGGGTGGACCGCTCGACAGTCACGTCATATCCAGCATCGATCAATGCCTTGCAGGTAGTTGGGGTCACTAGATGGTGTATTAGTCAATTGCTTCCCCGCCATTGTAGGGGCTGAAGCTACTCACAGGCAGACCGGGCCTCAGCGGGCTTGGTCTCAGCGCGCAGCCAAATCTTTTGTCCAGCCATTTTGAAAGTAGAGAATTAGAATATGATGAAGAGAGAAAAAGAAACCAAATATTAATCGCTCTATCATCAATAATGACACAGACTTTCCCTTCCAGTAATAAGCGGGGATGGAAGGGTTAATCCGCTCCGAGAAATGACTCAGTCCCGATTATCGGCCTACAACCCAACCCAGCCTACCGAAAGAGTCGTAGGTCATGGATTCAATTTTGTCTAGAAAATTGTTTAAAGAACTGGCACCCTAGGGAGAATTTTGCCATAGGAATATATTCTAGAGTAAGGATGGATAGGGTTATGTCAATCAGAAGTTATAGCAACGCAGATGTCTACATACTAGATACATACTTACTAGTGCGGTGTACGAAAATTTTATTTTCTTAGAAGGTCATATGTCAGGCATATATTGCGTGGAACTTCTGTGGCTCTTAATTTTGAAATCGTTCCCATCCCAATTTTAGTCAAGGCAAGGACATTCTTTTTACTGCAGCGGGTGTATAGCCACGATGATGAGATGGAAGTAACGCTGCAAACCTGCATAAAGTGACTGGAATCTATTCAAGCACCCTTGGTTCGGCTGCGCGTCCGGCTACCAATGCCATCTCCTGGGATAACCTTGTTCACGGCATCCTTGATCTTATCCTTCTTGGACCGACTAGTCTTATTCGGCCCTGCGTTTTCTGTGTTGGAGGGAGCAGCATCGGTGCCATTGGACTCTTTGGCAGGCTTTTCGCCTGCCTTCAGCTTCTTGGTATCAGGCTCATCCGACAGTTCGGGCTTTTGTTGCACCTCGTCCTGAGCCGGGGCCGGAGTGGGCGTCACAGTTGAATCAATGCCACGCTTCTCGCCTGCCACTGTTTCATTCATGGGTCCTACTGAAACTTGCGACTCGCGTGCAACGGTAATACTGCCGATAGGAGATCCTGTGGGCTCTGCCACAGGCGGCTTAGTATCTGGAGCAGGCTTGGTTTCTGCGGGCTTGGGTGTTTCAAGCCCTGACTCGGCCTTTAGGTCATTGTCTATATCGGGCTTTGCTGTCTCGGTAAGAGCCGGGCTATCCGTTTGAGTTGTGTTTAATCTGTTCTGGAATGCATGCGAGTGTTCTCTAATTAGCTGGGCAGTGTCCTGATCTGTTATATCTCTTAGTCAGCAACTGGCATGCATTTTACAAGCTAACGTTTAAGCAAAGAAACACCAGCATGCAAAAATATATTGAGAATATAATTGGCCACTTAGACCAGTTACTCCTTGGATTCTGCGGTAGTGAATCTGCAGATAAACCACGTACCTGGAGCTATCTTGGTGTGCACGGGGGCTCCTTCAGTAGCCATTGTGGATCGATGATGTCAGATGCCGGAGCAGCGCGTTATAAATTGGTAAAGATTGAATGGGAGAGTATTCGCAAAAGTAATGCAACTGCAATTCTTCGATATATGAGTTTGTATGAGGAAAAAAAATAATAAAGATGAGTCGGTTGATTTGGGGGCAGGGTGAGGTGAGGTCGCGCGGTGACGTACTTGAGAGCCCTGGAGACACTACCCCCGGCTGATTCGCCGGTTTAGTCCACTTGACTCTCCACGGCATTCTGTCGCACAACCTCACTGGCTTTAGAATTACAATTGCCGCGCAATGTTCTCCACAAGCGGTAGCTGTGAGCACAACCTTGGAACAGGTTTGGTAGATTGATCACAGAGGCCGGGGCTGCGGATCTTATCACTAGTTAGGAGACCGTGTATAGATGCTAAGGTTATGCTCTTCATTGAGCCCCAAAGGGCTTGTCTAGGAAACTGGACGAGCCACTATTGACAGTATGTTATATATATATATATATACATCTCAAAAAAAGAAGTGTTTTCGTATGTTGATACAACGAAAAGGCGGGTTTGAGGGTAATTGATAGTATTCAGGTGCATCACACACCTCCAAATGCTGGTTCAGCCGACCTCGGGAGTCTTCCTAGCAACTTAAATCCCTCATATAACTCGGAAAATATAGTGCCAAGAAATTGAGGCTCTAACTCGGAGTGGAGTAGCGGCAGTGGCTTTCCTTTGCTCGGTGATTCGGAAAATGAAGTTTTGTCGAACAGGCTGAAATGATTTCGATTGTGTAATAGTACACAATTGAATCCGGGGAGAAATTGTATCTTAGCAGTGTGCCGACATGCCTGCAGGAATCATGCCTATGATCGCCTCTTATAGTAGAAACATAGACAAATGTGTGTGCGTCTTGGTTGTTGCCTTGGATGCTCTTCGAACATCCTAGCTATGTGCAAGAGTAGAGTGGTGGTTCAATAAGTTCAGACTAGAGGATCATGTAAACCCCCAATTCAAACGACCGAGATGTTCTTCTTCAGACGATGTATGTGACTTCTCATCAACTGGAGCTGCTGGCTGTTCCGGTAGCAATTCTGAAATATGTTGCTCTAGTCGGGAGATATCGCGGAATCTCTTCTGATCAACGAGGACGCGAAGAGCTTCCGAACCTATCTCGAAGAAAGCATCACGCCGAATTTCATTCCAAGCCTGGAATTTGCTTGGTGAGAGGTTCGCCACGAATTGGAGGAATGGGCGTGGATCAGGATCTGTTGGGTGACAGACAGCCACAGATGCTACCAGCAAGGACCGAGGAGACAGTACAGAAACAGTATCCCTGAACTGATCATAAACTAATGTTGATACCTGCTCACCCGATGGTTTGTACTCCATGGCCATGCGGCTCAGGTGAGCGCCTGCAGCCAGGAGCATCGGTTTCCTTGACTTAGGGGAAGATGCACTTTGGAAATGCATCTGGCACACTCTTAGATACTGTGCCATCGCGGAGCCGAAGCCATTTCCAAAGCAGGCTTCTGCATCTATAAAATCAACAAGGAGATGATTAAAGGTCTGCCGTGCTAGTCCTTCAGTCATCCGGCCATTCTGACTACCTAGGTCAAGGCTCATGAGCATTTGCAACCACTGCATGACAGTACCGTGCAATCCCTCCGCCACCATGAACTTGGTCAAAGACGTAGTCACTGACCGCAAACGCAGAAGGGATTGCCTCGACGTGCCATCTGATGCCCAATACCAATCAACGATCCTGGATGCCACCCGAGATGTTTTCATATCGACGGGGGACCTGGAAAGGAGAAGTTGAGACTTTAGACAATCATTGATTATGAGTGCAGTGACTGAGCCAGTTGCAGCCATTTGATCAAAGACTGCCATGGGTTCTTCGGCTAGTCGTCGCTGGCCCTCGACGCTTTGCAATGTGGTGGGTTCTTGTGTGATAGGTCTGGTCGGAATGATACGGAAAAGAGGGTTATCAAGGATGCTCTGCAAATGTTGATCGGTTGCATGTGCTGATGATTCAGGGTTCGAGAGGGGTCGACCATGATTGTTGCCTGATACGGGATAAGCCCCATCTAATTGACGACGGAAGGAAGATGTGAGGGCATTTAACAGTTGCTGAGATTCCCGTGGAGTACGAGGTAAGGGCTGATGAATTTTGGGCCAGGACTTGAACTGAAAAATAGATGTACCCTTCATGATGGTCGAATATTTGAAGGTTATGGTTATCAATGGTATGTTGGATGATACAGGAAGGTTAAGAGGGGAGGATCTACGAGGGCGGTGAAACCATTCCCTCCCCCTTCCAAAGGGCGAAAAGAGGTGAATGACGACTAGAAAGAAACCACACTTGGAACATTTTACAAAAATTGTTTCGATTTAAGTATTGGAATAGAATTAAATGTCCACATCTTTAAATTTGATATATTAAAAAAAAAACAATTATTCTATACCAAAACGTATTAGAACATTGTAAAAAAGTAAAGATCTCCCTTTGTTGTAAATCCCCCCAGCATCCAATAAGCGCCACTCGCTAAAAGCCAGGCAACGCCAAGACTTGAAGGGAAGCAACTCAGATCCCGTTAGCTTTTGATCCTTTCTTCAATCTTGTCATCTCCTAACGCATTCTCCTTCTCCCCCAATTAATCTCTTTGATTTTACCTCTTCTTTTCGTCTCTTCTGGCCCCTGTGCCTGTGGTTCTGGTGCTGTTCCTCTTTTGCGAGGGTGCTCCATTTCAATAGCCTTTCCCTGCGAATCGTGACCTCCTTCCTCAATACTTCTCCATCTCACACATCTTCATCAATCAACATGTCCGACATTCAGAACCGGTCCTCCGCCTCGCGGGGTAGAGTATCCGCCCGTGGTGGCCGTGGCGGTTTCAGCTCCAGAGGTGGTCGTGGTGGAAACAGATCTGCAAATGACAACTCAGACATCTCATCCTTCGAGGAGGGTGAAATTGGACAGATGAAGAAGAAGTACTCCGACACTCTCCCAACTCTTAAGGAAATGTTCCCAGACTGGAAGGACGAAGATCTGGTGTTCGCACTGGAAGACTCGAACGGCGAGCTGTTGGAGGCGATTGAGCGCATTAGTGAAGGTCGAGTCCCCGTCAATCCCAATCTCCCCGACTCGAAATCAATCGAATCTTGTGGTTCGAGGGCCGTGACTGACTGGCTTTACAGGTAATGTGTCCCAGTGGGGTGAGGTCAAGAAGAAGACCACAGACCGAACTCGCCCTAAGCCCAAGGAGACCCCGAGTGTTTCGACCGAAACGACTGCAGCTTCCGCCCGTGGAACCCGTGGCCGCGGTGGAATAGAGGGTCGTGGACGTGTTCGCGCAGATCGGGGCCGTGGCGGTCGCGGAGGCCGTGCAGGAGCCGCTACAAATGGAACTCGCGCAGTATCCACTGCTGTAGAGACTCCGGCGCCTACTGCTATTCCTGCTATCACATCTGAGTGGGCTGCGCCCAAGGCAGAGGAGACTGTTGCAGAGCCTTCGACTGAAGCCGAATGGGAATCAACCGAGCCTAAGAGCAGTGTGATTCCCGAGGGTACCAAGAAGGGGTGGGCGAGTCTTTTCGCCAAACCACCTGCTCCTCCGGTGCAAAAGAAGCCCCAAGCCCCTCCTCCTGTTCCTGCCGCCGAGAAGCCCGCCGAGCCCGTGGCCGAGCCAACCCCCCCGCTCCTGAACCTGTGACTGCCCCTGCCCCCGCTGCCTCCCAGAAGACACCCGTCGCCAAGCCCACCCACCCCGTAATCCCTGCCATTCCGACCACCACTGTGAACCCTCCCAAGGGCGATTTGACCGAGACGAACCTCGAACAGATTCCCGATGTATCCGCTCCTGCTCCTACCGCCACCGCCGCAAGCACCGTTGGCAGTGGTATCGACCCCGCGGCTGTGGCCGCAGCTGCTGCTACTCCCTCCCGATTCCCCTCTCCTCTGCCTACCCTCCCAGCGCTACCAAGCAGGGCCGTACCCCCGGTCTTCAACGCCGCGTGATGGAACAGCAGCAGCCTGTGGTTATGCCCGGTAACCACGCAGTGGACCGCGCTGCGGTTCAGTTCGGCAGCATGGGACTGAACGGTGATGCTATCGACATTGATGAGAACCGCGAGGAGGCTGAGACCCGCGCTCAGCCCCCGCAGCACTCTCCCGTTGCACCCCGTGCCTCTCTTCCCCCCACGACTCAGGCACCACACTCAATTGAGACTGGTGCCGCTGGGCGTCCTGCTCCTGGCTTGCCCCCGGTCCCCCAGGGCGCTTCCGCCGACTTTACCGACTTCGCTCGCTACTCTGAGCCCCAGCAGAAGCCATTCGATCCCTTCACCCAGCAGGTGAGCCAGCCGCAGCCGCAGATCCCAGAGCCATTTGCCAACCAGGCCCCTGCTCAGCCTACTGCCACCACCGGCAGCGAGTACTCTCCTTTCTACGCTGCGGAGCAGCAGCGTTTCCCCCTACTACGCCTCTTACGGTTCTTACGGCCAGTCCCAGGATGCCCCCACCGGTCCCCGCGCCGGATTTGGTGTCTCTGGTGCTGAGGCCCAGGCTCAGATTCCCACCACGCAACCTCCCAACCGCTACGGGCCTGTTGATGCCACTAACAGCGGACACAACACCCCCAACCCCACTGTCCCCGGCGCCACTCAGCAGACCCCCGCTGCTCAGCATATGCCTGGCCAAACTGCGCAGCAGCACGCCTACGGCTACCAATACCCTAACTACTACAACAACCCCCACTACGCTTCGTACATGAACCAGATGGGCCAGCAGCAACAGCAGCAACAGCAGCAGCAGCAGTACGGTGGCGCTAACCGCCCGAGGTACGATGATGCTCGCCGCTATGAGGATCACTACATGCAGCAGCAGCAGCACAACCAGCAATACGGCTATGGTAGCCAGTATGGTCCCTACGCCGGTAAAGCTGGCATGTACGGCCAGCCCCACGGTGCTTTCTCATATGAACAGCAATCGTCTTCCCCCGCAAACACCGGTAGCTTCAGCCAGGCCATGCCCACCCGTGACTCAGTCTACGGCCGCAGCGGCTCTGCCCAGCAGACTGACAACCAGTCTGCTACTGGCGCCAATGCCTTTGGTACTGGGATGTCGGATGTTTTCAGCCGTTCCCAGGGCAGCTTTGGCCAAACCCCTCCTATTGCCGGACAGCCTCCCGTTGCCACTGACGAGACCAAGGGCTTTGAAGCCCCCAAGGCCGGCGGTCCCAGCCCTTCCCTCGCCCAGAACCGTCCTGGATCCGCTACCAACAGCGTTCCGGGTCAGCCCCAGGCACAGACTGGTCTTCCCCCCTTCAGGGTCAGCAGGGTCAGCAATCCTTCGGCAGCTACCCTCAGCTGAACCCCCAGTACGGTGGACTCGGTGGACTCGGTCACCAGGGTGCGGCCACCCAGACTCACCAGGCCTCTGGCTATGCTAACAACTATGGTGGAGGCTTCGGTAACTACTATGGAAACTCTGGTCGTGGCGGCTGGGGTGGCAACTACGGCCACTAAAAAGACAAAAGAAACCAAGGGGAGACATAATGACCCACCAAACACATATGGCGTTGCATTTGCGGATGATTTGAAAAGGGGCTTGGTTTTTTGTCCACTTCACCGGGAAAGAAAACATGTCTTGTCAAAAAAAAACAGACAGTACCCGGGCAATTTCTCTTCATCTTTCTCTCCTCAACATCTGTGTAATCTCTACTTCTCTTATTTTGGGGAGCTTGGCTGGTTTTCTTTACTTTGGGGGATTGTCTTCTTGATGTTTTTTGTTTTGCTCGTTTCCTTACCCTTCCTCTCAGCCGTCTTGCTCTTCTTTGCTACCACTGCTCCCATCTGATGCGGTCTCTGTATTAAATTCACCAATTCCTCTCTAGGTTTCTCTGTTTTTCTTTTTGTTTTCTCGTTATAACCTAGTCGGTGTCTATTCGGGTCCGGTGTGTTACTTGTTTCTGCGGACGGTTTTCCAGTTTTTTTTTTTTTTATCTACTTCTTTCTCCCTTCTGTTGTTCTGTCTTTGTGCTTCCTCACCATGTGCAATATTGGTCGATGATTATGATGTATGGCTGAATGGGTCCGGTAGAGGTAGATCCAATGCTCAGTTGCGTTCTGGGCCAAAAGTGTCATGAATTCTGTATGTCCTGTACGATCCAGTATGGCACCTATATATGAAAACTGTTCTAGTATGGTACATTGTAGCTTCTCGTAGTCAAGGACAAGACATCTGTCATTCACGCGACATTCGACCTCTAAGTGTACTTCCATTACGTTCAAAGATGTAAAGCATAAGATAATTGAAGGTACCATATCATTAAATGGAAAGGTTGAGCCGCCAAGTCCAAGCATCTAAGCAAGTCCGCGGCTTCGACTTCAACCTGGACCGGGAACTATATACAATCGAAATGCAAAATGACACGGTACAGAATAGGAATCCCAAAAAAACAGTTAAATCTATGTGGTGCAACCAAGGCCCCAAAACAAATTCAGATGAGGAAAAGAAAAGCATCCATATCCATGGATAGTTTACTCAGCGAGACCGAGACCCACGCCGCCAACCTTGTGGTAAGGCGGCTGAGCGCCAAGAGCCTTCTGAGCATCGAAGCGCCAGATACCGCCAGTCTTATCAGTCTCGAAAGTGAGATCAGCCAATTTAGCAAGACGCTGGATCTGGGGGTCGTCGGCACTCTCATCAATACGGCTGAAGAAACGGCGCTCCCACTCGCGGCCCTCCTCCTTCTCAAGGCGGCGCTGCTCGCGCTGAGCAGTCTCAATGCGCGACTTGTATCCGGACACAGCATCCATGTCTCCCTTCTGGATGTTGGCGGCCACGTTGCTCCAGGCACGTCGGCTCTCGTACAGATCCTGTTGCTCGAGGGGAGCGAGGCCTAGCGGGGTGACGGGGTTCTCCTTGGAGTTCCAGGTATCGACGACGTTCTTGGTGCGGGCATCCTTGATAGAGAACTTGTCCGACCACTGGCCCTCTACCGTGTAGAGGGGGTGCTTCTCACCCTCGCTCTCCTTAAACAGGCTCGCGCTGAAAGTATTCTTCTTGCCGCTCAACCAGCCCTTGCCGGAATAGTCGATCTTGGCGACATAGCCGGAGCTGCTGACTATCTTGGTCGACTTTTCCAGTTCGACGAAGGGCGAGCCGTAGATCAGCGATTCGATGTGTAGGCTGGGAAGCGTGATCAGGTATTGCTCCTTCTCGTCGGATCCGGGCGGGGTGAGCGTGTACAGCGCATGGCCAATTTGCTTTACGAGGATAGTACTAGAAAAAGAGGCCTTCTGCGCGTTATATCCTTGCAGCTGTGGTTGCATTGTCAGTTATTGGCACCTCTCCAGGACTTGGGTACAATCTTTATTCACTCACCTGAACGCCGTTCTTCTCATTGCGGATCGCGTAGGCTGTGGCCGGAGGATGGTGGCTGTAATTTTATCAGTGGGTTGTAGTTCTATACCGAAGTAGCCTCGCATACCTGACTTGCTCACTGACCAAGACAGTCTCCCCTACTTCCGCGTTGCCGTCCCATTTACCGATAAACAGCTCTCCTAAGAAGGGGTTCAAAGGTTTCTTCTCACTACCAAGCTTCTCACTACGGCTGCAGTATTGCTGGTGCAGTGTGCTGAGGAACCACTTGAGAACCAGGAGAGCACGCTTCGCGGGATCGGCCTCCTTGGCTGGTGCCACAAATAGGGTAGGGTGCTCGGCCCAGTAGGCAGAGTACTCGGTGAGGGAGGTAGTAGAGAGGATAAAGGGAGGAGCAGTCAGCGAGGATAGATCACCATTAAAGGAGGCGATCGACTAGAAATTTGTTAGCCTAGTATACTCAAACAAATGGGGGGTTGCATGCCTTTAGGAAACTTGTCCATGAGCCCTTGCTATGGGCGGGAACCTGGCTCTGTGGGGACATGTTTTGCAATAAGAATGATATCTTAAATTGGACTTGAAATCTCCAAGATACAAGCAAGAAATGTGGGGGAGGTAGAGGGACGAAGTTGGTCGTTGGCGGTCAGAAGCGGGATAACGTCATGAGCAGGGGGAAAAGTGAACAGCCACAACCAGATTGGGGAATTTTGCAGATGCTCCTTTGGAAAGGCATTTCTCTGATACATTCCCAGTTGGTATCTGTTCAACATGTCACACTTTATCAGGTGCAACATCTCTCCGTAAGTCGGGAGTTTGGACCTGAAAACGGCCAACATTCCTCCAGGGCATATTTGTTTCTAAATAGATTCAGGTACGTTTTGAATCATTTTTCCACTAACCAGTAATCCCAAACTACATACCCTCGGTAGGCCGGATTATTTTCCGCCCCTCTGCCCTACTCGGAAACCTGTCCGGTCTTCTCCCCGAATCACATTGGTCCGTCGCCTGATAGATTAAACGGATGCCCGAAAAGACGATAGCAACCCTTCTGGTTGGGGCTGGACCTCTAAAACGCTACTTCGGAGACAACCCGCCGATCCTCCCCCAAGACGATAGAAAAAAATGACATTCAGGTTTTTCTCTGACTCACGCTTCGAGTCTTGCGATGTACCTCGTTGCCATTGACTTGCTCAGAATCCATTTGCATTCATTTCTGCGATTTCTACTATAATTCCAATTGAAGGCATTCTCGCACATCTACGCATATACCCGAGCATGATCTCGGAAAGAAGCCGCAACTAAGAACAATTGCGGCGATAAAATTTTTTCTTCGTATCTTGCATCTACACTCTGCACTTCGAGGGATTCATATCTGATTTACCACAAGCTAGCAAGGTCTAGCTCATGCTAAAGGATCCTCGCCATGTCTCCAACTACCTCGAAAGCTTCCAGCGAGGAGAGGCAATCTCAGTCCTGGACAAATGAAACCGAAATCCAGAGATCTCAATCTCGGCGCTCACAACGAGGCGAAGCTGTCAATAGTCTTGACCACGTCCAGAGTCATGTTTCGCACCATGATATGCCTGTTAATGATGACTTCCATGAGGTCGATGCGGAGCAATATCTACGCTTTTCACCAGCCCGCAAAGCCACCATCGTTGGTGTTCTGGCGTTCTGCTCTTTCCTGGCACCTATCTCCTCCACATCTATATTAGCTGCTATACCTGAAGTGGCAAAGACATATAACACCACAGGAAGTGTGATAAACGCGAGCAATGCACTATATATGGCATTCATGGGTATTGCGGCTCCCTTCTGGGGACCCTTTAGTCAGGTCTGGGGGCGACGTCCGGTGGGTACAGGGTAGAAGTTCACCTTGAGGTAACAAGCTAATTGGGAGCAGGTCTTTGTTGTGAGCGCGTTTTTGTTCTTTGTGTTTAGCATCGGCACGGCTCTAGCACCCAACCTCCCAGCATATTATATTTTCCGTGTCTTGACCGCATTTCAAGGAACATCCTTTTTGGTCGTTGGGAGCTCGGCGTTGGGTGATGTATACGAGCCTCGAGCACGGGCAACAGCATTGGGGTGGTTTTTGTCAGGAACCCTAATTGGTCCAGCCTTTGGCCCATTCATTGGCGTACGTCTGCTCTATAAATCCAGCGCCGAGACAATCTGCTGACCTATAAATAAAGGGTGTGATTGTTACCTTCCGCTCGTGGCGAGTGATCTTTTGGCTCCAGGCAGCTCTTGGAGGCGGCGGCACACTGCTCGTCTTCTTCTTCTTCCCTGAAACCTACCCGCATCTGACCAAAGGGGATATGACCGACAAGACGACGTGGCAGAAAGCCAAATACCTTTGGCATCGGGTCTCTCCCCTCCGGGTTGCTCTCATGCTATTTAAATACCCTAACCTCTTCTGTACGGGTCTCGCTGCCGGAGCTCTCGTCTGGAACCAGTACTCCCTCTTGACTCCCATTCGATACGTACTCAACCCACGCTTCCACCTCACCAGCCCTATCCAGACTAGTTTGTTCTACATCGCACCAGGCTGTGGGTATCTTGTTGGCACATTCATGGGTGGAAGGTGGGCAGATCATACCGTGAAGAAATGGATCCGCAAGCGTGGTGGTGTCCGAGTCCCCGAAGACAGACTGAAATCTTGTCTGATATTCCTGGCTGTCGTCATCCCCGGCTGTATCTTGGTCTACGGCTGGACGGTCGAGAAGGCTGTTGGTGGAATCCCAGTCCCCGTTCTTGCAATGTTCTTTCAGGGAGTGGCACAGCTGTTCTGCTTCCCTAGTCTCAATACCTACAGCTTGGATGTCATGCAATCTAGCGGCCGGAGTGCCGAAGTCGTTGCCGGTAGCTATCTGTTCCGGTACGTGTTCGGTGCCCTAGGGTCTGGACTTGTTCTTCCAGCGGTAGAGGCTATGGGGGTGGGGTGGTTTAGTACCATCAGCGCCCTATTTTTGGTTGCGTCTGGGGTTTGTGTATGGCTCACGACTATTTTCGGCGATCAATGGCGGGATAAGGTCGAGAAGAAAAACCACTGTAAGGCTGAGGAGGGGACCGAACATATACAGCAGGACACTTCGAAGGCTGAGACTTGAAGTTTCATCGTTGGGGACATCTATGGAAAGCTTAATGATAGAATGCGTTGTGATCAAAACAGAAACTAAAAGATAGGTAGAGAATAACAACTGAAGCGCCCCCAAGATTATATGCTTACCCCGTCACCGAAGTGCTGGTGTGCTCGGCTTGCACTTCAGGGATGTCTTCATTACGGACAGGCTGCTTCTGATTTGAAATATCGTTGGGATCTAGACCACTCTCTGCCACGACACGGTCTATTTTCCGCTGCTCGGTGAATTTCCGACAGTCCTCACGACCCTTTTTGATGTCTACAAAGCATATGGTGATCATTGCCGCGGCACAGATGGCGAACAAGAATGGGAAGCCCATCCAACTGTTGTGGGTATTGTTTATGATAGCTTGAATAACATTCGGGCCGATGATTGAAGACTACAAGGTTCAAAATGTTAGTGAACTGGACAAAATATATCATCAAAAACCGCTGACTTACGGCGCGATTGGTTATTCCAAAAAGGGCGAAGAACATATTATCGTAGCCGCGTGGCATCAGCTCGCTGATCATCGTTTGGGCGTACTGGCGTAATGTTAGAGATTATAGGGGTAAGAACATGCTGGAGACCATTCAAATTTACACCTACCGCATAGTATGGAGCCTGGAAAAGCCCGAAAACGACATTGTAGAAGTAGAACTCCCACTGAATGGTTGTTAGCTGTAAGCTTTCAATTGGAACTTGATACATACCCTATTATGATACCCGATGCGATGAGTCCACAGTCCCAGCATGCCCCAAAAGGGGATTAGGACAGTGAAAAAATTGGTGAACAAAAACATGGTTTTTGTCTTAAATTTGAAATACCGCTGTATATACCAAAAGCCAAATGTTGAGGTGATCGAGCAGGCAGCTTGGGTAATGCCGAGATATGTAATCTGCAAGAATGAAAATGAAACAGAGTCGTTTTGGATGATGCTGACCAGAGTACCTATTTGGTGTCAGTGAGTTCTCTTGTCTATATCTATAGGTGTACCGAGTATGATTTGCAACAAGTAAGCAAAGAAAGAACCTACCAGTGGTGTTGAGGCCATCGGCAAGAAGGAAATAGGCGAAAAAGTACAGAAATGTCTGTGGAAGAGACCTGATTTCTCGAATGGCCAGCCAGATCTGCTTGAACCCAATAGTGGTGTAGTTTGACCCTTTTGGTATCTTTGGACCTGGCCGTTTTTGCTGGAAAATAAACCACCAGATGCCAAGAAGGACCCAATCTGTAGATGATTAGATAGTTCGACTATGAGGTGGATTTCCCAGAAAGCGTACATGAGTTAGTAAGACAGAGTGCTAGATTATTCGAGAAACTGTTGTTTTGGAGTGGAAGTAGAACACTCATATTAAGCACGAGTGTGAGTAGGTATCCAATATTGCTGTGTGCAGTTGAAATGTTGCTACTATTGTCAACGACATCTTCAATAGGAGCCTCAAAAGACCAAACTGACCTGATATGATTTCTCTCCAGTGATTCAATAGCATCGTATTCCTCTTGGTCGATTTTACTCTCTCTGAGATCCTCCTCTCTCGCTTTGCGCACATGCGGGGTATACCGCGCCAGACGGGGGAACACAGCAGCGTAAAATACCAGCGTCGCGCCGTAGGCAATGTATGCCACAACGTACAATCCCATTGCAGTTGGCCACTGGCTCGGATGCCGGATGGACATCATACCATACTGCAGTGCCCAGCAGACCATTGTCAATGCCAGAAGAAGCCATCGGCCAAATGTTCCATAGTCAGCAGCACTTCCCAGCCAGACGAATATTACTGTCATGAAAGTGAAGCAAAGACCGTTGGCAATAAGAACCACCGAAGATACCGATCTCGTTCCTCCAGCCCACGGCACTACACATGCAGATGAATCGGTGCATGCTTTGGGTGGATTCGAGCCAGGTTGATGTCCGGCGCCATTCAAGGCCCACTGGAAACTTCACTGGATTAGTCGGAAAACTCCAGTGTTTCATTGCACTTACAGGGCTTGGCTGTATGATCCCGGGCCAACACCGTTATCGCCATTGTAATAGAGGTAATATGACCAAAGTTCTCTCCTAGTGGTGGTTGGCTGCTCATATGCGTCTTCGTCGACTCCGAAGAGCCGTTCATACTCCTCCAAGGTCGGGTGTGGCTGTGAACTCGAGGTTACCTCAACTCTGGCGTCATTCTTTGCAATAGTTTCATGAATCTCAGCCATATTAGTGTAAGGACAATATATGTCCCTGCATCTACATATGCGGGTGGGGCTTTCCTATCTCCGCTTTTGTGGTGCCCTAGGACGCAGGCGCCCACTGAGTAGATGTCAGCACGGCATGGAGTCACGTGCCGACTTACTGGGAACTAGGGGAACAGCTGAATATCGTAACTAATCATTACACCACTTGGTATTTAGACAAAGATCAATTGGCATACAGCTCATCCAACTTGCGTGCGGCGAAGCCATTACCAAGATACCCAAACCGATTGGAGGCTGCATAACGGCCCTCACGTTTTGCTTTGTGATTTCTGCCTTAATATCTAATTGACTAATTTACACAATTTACACAATATCCCGAGTTCCCCGTAGCCATGGGCGCAGAGTGTGCCTCTAAACTATGGTGATAGTATTCTAAAGCATTGGGTTAATCATTTTTGCTTTCAACTAAGGCAAACGGTCCGGGAAACTAGCCGATATCGCCGATGACTTTTGGCGTATACCCCGCGTTGTGGAGCTTCGGCCTCGAGTGCCTTGAGACGAGGACCATTCAATAAACTGGCTACAGTCATTATAAGACTCCTGTGGAAATCCCGCTTGGCAAGATGAACACAAGGGGTCAATCCAATATCCATGCTGGCGATGTAATCACTTTTCGTTACTAGAAAATATCGAGGGAGTTCTTGAAAGGATACGTGATTTTGTCAGTGAGCAAATCAGGGGGCTCAGTTTATGATCAGGTGATGTTTACATGATCATATGTTATCAAACCTTAAAAGCGGCAAGAGGTGAGCACTAAAATAGACGTGGGAAGGCATCGATTGCTAGACATTAACCGGTAATTAAATATGTTCCGGCCGTATTTCTTTTATCTCATATTAGTATTACCTACTCGCTAGATCCTAAGAGGTTAAGCTGAAATATCCAAATCTATAAGTGGACCCGGGCAGATCAACTCCGATCCCCTTGCAACGTCACCCGTTCTGAGCCATTTACTTGCAATACATGAAACCACTCTAAAAGCCACTAGAAGTCAAACTCATGGCTTCCTCAGACCTCCAGAAGCAGGTTGGTCAGGTACATGAGCCCTGGAATCCTTTGTGAATCTCCACTGACGATCGCAGCTCTTCGCAGTGGGGTTTCATGGGTGCTCCCCAAGTCCCGAAATCAAGACTTTGATTCATGACTACCACGTGGGAGGCATCGTTCTCTTCTCACGTAATTTTGAGAATGCAGAGCAGCTTCAGGTGCGATACCCGAGGCTATATCGTCTTTGATTGGTTTGACTAATATTTTCTAGGCCTTGACGCTGGCTTTACAGAATGAAGCCAAATTAGCTGGACACGAGCGACCGCTGTTGATTGGAATCGATCAAGAGAATGGATTAGTCACTCGCATTTCTCCTCCGATCGCTGCTCAGGTGCCAGGGCCCATGGCACTGGGCGCCACGCATGATCCGGAGTATGCATATAGTGCGGGGAAAGCCACAGGGGAAACCCTGAAATTCTTTGGGATTAATATGAACTATGCACCAGTGTGCGATATTAACTCGGAGCCTTTGAACCCTGTTATTGGTGTACGCAGCCCGGGCGATGACCCTGAATTTGTGGGCCGGTTTGCGAGTGCGACTGCCCGGGGTCTACGGGAGCAAAACATCGTTCCTAGTGTAAAGCATTTTCCAGGTCATGGAGACACAGCCGTTGACTCGCATTTTGGACTACCGGTCATTCCTAAAACAAGGGATCAGCTAGAGCGTTGCGAGTTGATTCCGTTTAGGCGGGCTGTCGCAGAAGGCATCGAGACTGTCATGACTGCTCATATCTCTCTACCCTGTATCGATCTCATACGGCCTGCAACGCTTTCCCCGGTTGTTATGGGAATTTTGCGCAAAGACATGGCCTATGATGGTATGATCATCACGGACTGTCTGGAGATGGACGGAATCCGCGCCACATACGGTACAGAGGAAGGCTCGGTGCTAGCGTTGCGTGCTGGTAGCGATAGCATCATGATCTGCCATACCTTTGAAGTGCAGGTGGCTTCAATCAAGAGGGTTTGTGAGGCAATAACGTCCGGCACAATCGACCAATCACGACTGGCAGACGCTTGTCGTCATGTTGCTACGGTGAAGAACAAGTTTTTGGACTGGGATGCCGCTCTTCGGAAATCCAGTCTCGCAGACCTAAGCTCGCTCAACGACAGAATTGCCGAGACAACCATGGATATATATTCTCGGTCAACCACACTCGTCCGTGACGATAATGGTGTTCTCCCCCTGTCAAAGAATTCAATTATCATATTCCTCTTCCCCGGGGACAAGACCCCGGTCGGCGGTGCTGTTGACGGTGAAGGGACAGAGGCACCAGGGGTATACCAGTCCAACAAATATCTTGATGTGCTGCGGCAACACAACAATTCCATTGCTGAGATCAGATACGGAACGAACAATCTGTCTTTTGAGCAATGGCAAGCCCTTGAAGTTGCCGATGCAGTGATTTTCACTTCACTCAATGCAAAAGAGTCACAATACCAAGAGTCGCTAGGCCTAGAACTTGCTCAGCGTGTTAAATCATTGGTGCATATTGCTGCTTGCAACCCCTATGACTTCCTTGATGCTCCTAGTGTCAAGACTTATATTACCACATACGAGCCGACTATCGAGGCATTTTCTGTGGCTGCCGATATCGTGTTTGGCGGACTGGTCCCGACAGGCGCTCTTCCCGTGGGAACGAATGCTGTGACCAAGACCTCCGCGATAGTAACACCATTTGACGCAGAAAGAGATCTAGATGAGGTGATCGAAGTCTGGGCCGCTGCTCTCGCGACCTACCCCATTCCAACTGAAAGCTTGCGGACTCTGATAGTGCAGCCGCATGGTCACCATTTCATCGCGCGCATTGAATCCCAGCTAGTAGGCTTCTGTCTTGCTTACACAAATGCCCATGGTACACCAGACACCGTTTATATCGCAGTTCTCGCTGTGTCACCGAAGTATCAACACCAAGGCGTTGGAACTATCCTGCTAGAAGAAACGAGAGCATATTTCCGAGCAACATTTGGCTTCAATAATGTGAAGCTGGGCAGCTCGTTCCCCCGCTTTTGGCCCGGTATTCCCCAGGACCTTCCAGAAACAGTGCAGCATTTCTTCACTCACCGCGGTTTCCGACTCAGCCCACCCAGTGCCCGGTCAGTTGACTTGTACCAAGATATTCGGAACTTCCAGTCGCCAGAGAAATATATGACTCGTGCCCGCGAGCGAGGCTTCCGCTTCGCACCACTAAAGGCCGAAGATTATGAGGCCTGTCTGGTTGGCCAAAGGAGAAACTTCTCCAAGAACACGGTAAGAAGACCGTGTTTTTCCCGCCCTTATGCTTTGTTGGAATACGTACTAATTATGTTATAAAGAGCTGGGTGGAGGCATACGTCGCATTACACCCCGACAAGTATCCTGACAGTGTGATGACAGCATTCGACTCCCAAGGCCAGCAGGTCGGCTGGACGTTGATGCTCGGTCCATCAGATACGCTGAACAAGTCTTGGGCATTCCCCCAAACCTGTGGTCCGAACACAGGGCTGATCGGTGCCGTGGGAATTGATGAGTCCCACCGCAAGTATGGAATTGGCTTGGCATTGATCTGCCACGCTATTGAAAACATGAAGCAACGAGGTCTTGAAGGCGTCTTTGTAGACTGGGTTGCACTCGACGGGTGGTATGAGCAGGTTGGTTTCAAGACTTGGCGAAGTTACAGACCAGGAGAGCTTTGAGTATCTCATAGCTATTGCTTCTTTGTTTATTTTTAACAGTCTAGGTCCGATTATCATAGGTGCTGATATAAATAACCCAGACCTTTGAAATAGAATCTCTTCCTGCATGGAAGGCTAATCCTTGTGATAGTCCTTCCACGACCTTGATTTTGTTCCTTTATACGATGTATTTTCGGTCCTGTCACCAAATCCCAGGATGCCACGAGTTCCTCGAAAGCATCATTCAACGCTTGGGGGTGCTCGCTAGTGGTCTGGTGAGACGTGATGGCCCAGTTGGCGATCTCGGCGGCCGCGTTCTAGGCCTTACAAATGTTGCAGATGTCTCTTTCAAACCGAGGTCTCGCGGTCCTAGCGCTCCTGGGCTACGCCGAGTGCAGTATCTGTCGCGAGATGCTGGGTGGATTGAGCGCCGGCTTGCAGAGCGGTCGAGTGCGATTGGACTGCAGCTTGAAGTAGGTGATACAAGGTCGAATATCTACCCGGGTCCTTTTTTCATTGCTTGCCCCAAGGTAACATATACTAGCATTAAAAAAAAAGCAACTAAATGCTAGCTTGCCCCGATCTGATGTTGCGGATAAGGTTGTTTTCAAACCCTGGCACCTGTGTATATCTTTGCAACTGTATCAAGTCGGAAAAAGTTACATGGAATACATGTATTAGCCGTATCGCATATAAAGTAATTAACGTATGACTTCTTCCACTTTCGATGTCATTTTCTGGGGTGACGGGAAATAGGCACAATATATCATATTTGCCATCAGCCTGTGAGGACAGTCAATGGGGAAATCGAATGCGAAGGTAGAAGTAGTTTTTTATAAATTTGCTTTTCCCCTTGCAGCTGCACATACAGGCAGTTCTCTCCCAGAAGTGCAATGAGCAGATCAGTTCTTCGACGGTTTAAGGGGCTACATGGTAGATGTGCAGGTATTGTGAGGGCGATCTCTTTGTGGTGCCTCAGGTATCTACCCCTAAGTAGCGTGATCTGCTGTAGGGATCAAATCAACTCTCTCCCCTCCGAATTCTCTGCTTGGATCTCTCTTTTCTAACACAATGGAATAATACTTCACTTGCATCACATGGAAGTTTCTACATTGCAAGTCAAGGTAGACAAGCCTTTTTTGAACTCTAAAAGAGATACCTATCACATTTCCAATATGAGCCCATAAAAGGCTTGAAAAGAACATTGTACAGAGAGGTTGGATTTCGCCCCAAGCTGAATCCCGAGTTGAACCTACCAATCTCAATACGATCGGTAAATCACAAAACCCGCTAAACCCAGAATCCAATTTGCTTTGAAGTCTTTCAGGGCGCTACAACTTCCCCTAATCAATATACCCGGGGGCCCGGGGCCAGGGCCGTCCCGCGATCTTCCAGATTTAGGCGTGGACCGTGGGGGCCGTCGCCTCGACCCGCCCATAAAATCGAAAAGTGGGCCGCAGATGAGTCCATTTTTTGTCTTAATCTGGCTAGGTACACCTAACAAGGAAACCCTTGATTCCAGAAACCCGTATGAAACATAGGTAAGCACTAAGGCTTTAGCAACGTCAGCAGTGCACATTGACCCCTCACTATCTCTCATACCTGTAATTTCTTTTAATTCTTCCAAATCAATCCCATCACTCAGAACTCGACCCCAAATTTCCCATTGGGGATATCTGGTTGGCCAGGTCGGGTTCCGGCACAGGCTGGGGACCATCTGTGATGACTCCACTCTGAATGTTCAAGCCTCCATGACTTTGACGCTATGGCATTGTGTTCGATATGAATCATGCGATTTAATCTATTTACTCTATAATTGTGGGCTGTGAGGGACACCTTCGAAAGCCAAGGTGTTTAGCGTAGTGTTAATCATTGCAGTAATAGATTTGTATACAGGCCTTGAATTCTAGTGCTGAGAGCCCCCAATTTGATTTTTCCTTCCATTCCGCCGGGACACGTGGTCTTCGCTATTCAAACACAGTTATAAATACTGTATCTTCATTTGATTCTATTCAAAAAGCCAAACTTTTACATTGGAAAGCAAGATTCGCGTGAAAAATCATCAGAAGAGCGAACAGTGGATAAAGTACACATGGCGTCACCAATCTCCCAAGGAGTTTACTTCACACTGCAGCCTACGGGGACGATATTCTCGGCAACATTTGAAGATGGAAGGATAGCTAGTCAGAAGACATTCCCTCGCGGTATTTATCCTCAAAAGTGGATTGATACCATGTTAGAGATGGAGGCAACTCTCGGTCGTCCGAAAGATCTAAATTTTGAATTCAATATCTTCAACCATCAGCCAACTGCCCCGGCAACTGCGAGTGTATCACCTTGTTTGGCCCCAGATGTTGCAGCTACTCTGGTTGATGACTCTTTCGGCACTCTCGAAGCACCACCATACCAACAATGGCCCCATCTTGATATGCAGACGCACCAAGACAACACCCAGTGGTTATCCACGATGGGAGCATCTCAGATGACTACACCCCCGGCAAGCTCGATCCTGTGCAACTCCGGATCCATCCATGCACAGCAAATTCCTGGGGAAGTGGAGCGCTGTTGTTCTCATGGACCAATGGCGCAGAAGGCTCCTGACTGGAGCTCCAAGCGAATGACGAAATTACAAAACTTCTTGACTGCTATCTGCAATCACCCCATTCCAACAATGTCGGAGCACAATGGGCAAGTCGACGGCCTGTACAATGGCTCCTGTCTTCCTATATCCCTACATGGAATGTCTAGCGTGCAATTTGCAGGGGCCCTCAGCCAGCTTGGTAATGTCTCTAACACATTGGGATTCATATACGGCATGCTTAGCTGGGAGATTTTTAAAAGAGAAGAGGAAAGGGTTATCAGAGAGGAGCATCTTTCTCCGGTCCTTGCCGCAAAGAAGGTAAGGTTCCGCGTCTGCTTTTACTTTTGGACACTAGTACTAAATATTTGCCCTCAGGTAAACCGACAAATGTCAGACCTTCTCAAGCACTCAGGGAAAGCAAAGGATTGGGCTAGCGATGGTCGAAAAGCCGCTAAAATAGTCTTTGGAACCTTGGAAGGATGCAGCAAAGCAGTCAGATCATTCGCTCTTTTCCTACTCGGCAATGTTTGCAGCCTTGACAATATGCTAAAGGTTGCCCACTTCCCTATCATCCGTGAAAACTTCCAAATGAGCTTTGCACAAATTGTTGCCGAGAAGACACCGCAATGGGAGGCCCTAGGGGCCAAAGGCTATAAGGTCTTTGACTATATTGAATTCCTAAGACTTCGCGGACCCCCAGCAGGCATGTAAGTGTTTTTTCCTATGTTCTTGGTTCTATAAAGTTGGTGCCGAGGCTGATATGTACAAACAGGGAGCCTCAATTTAACAATTTAATGGGTTTGAGCCTTGACAGAATGACACCGCTCTCTCTTTCCCGAGATGGCTCGGTGTCTCATGGATCGGACATCGATTCGGCGTTCTTTGAAGCTGACCTGCATGCGCCAATGCCAACACACAACCCCGAGTGGCAATATATGTGATCACTCAGGCATATGAATTTACGATTTTCTTTTTCGTTTCTCCCTATGTCCTTATCTACCAAACCAGTATTCTATAATAGGGTATACATATTCAACTTTCGTTGATTGGTAGTTGAATATATAGATGAAAAAAGCATTTACATTTTCTCCCGTTCGGGGATCACGTTTTCATGATTTTGTTCGCATACGACTTAGTATAGTCTAGGCCCGACCAATGAAGATCCGGGGTACTTTTTATTGTCATCACCGTTGTTCCTAGTTAGTCGTTCCTCAAGATGTGCACTGATCTTGTACATCGTACGACGTTTGGGGCCGAAAGAGCGGGTGCGGTCGGACACCCTCTAAACTTGGCAGGTTCCAAATCTCGCTTATACAAAAATTGGAAAAAGAAAAGTTATATAAATACGTAATTTGTTAAGAGGGTGTTGATACTCCGTGGCCCTAATTAGACCAGGACGCCCTCCCGTCTTTATCTATCGGAAAAGTTGTCTAAAATAGGCGAGGGATGGAATGGTGAAGTATATGACAGAAAGGATACTATAAGATGTTCTATTAGACTATGTGACAATCTTGATTCGAGATACAGGTAAACCCGGGGCAGATTGGATCACGGGGCTTAATGGAGATTATCTCTGTTGTTCGATGGTGGCCTGCATATCCAGACCAATGCAGGGTATGCAACCCTAATTGAACCAGGTTGTTTGCTAGGCAGTTTGGATACTGCAATGTAGGACTCCGCTCAGCCCCAATACAAAAATTAGGCTGGGGTATTTGTTTCATCCGAGGGGTTGGATGGCTGTGTTATTCCCTACATATACAACATATATATATTGGGGGCCAAAGGCAATACAGTGATATTCTTACTCTATCACTACACAAAGGAGATCTCTATGGAGAAAGAACTGTGTACCATTTTATGGACAAAGAGGACGTAGGAGAGAGAAAGGAGAAGACTAGCAAACTACATGGTCCTTTGGTCTAAGGCCCCCCAGCTCGCTATTGAAGCTCAATGTACTGCGAGATCAGCTCGTTGATGATTTCTTCGAGGCCTTTAAATTTCCACCCAAAAGTGACCTCGGTGCATGATGAATCAATAGGAAGCGGGAACGATGTCTGCTCGCCCAAAACAGTAACGCGACCATTTTGAATATCCTCCGCAAAGTTTTTGTGGATAATGCCCGGAATATCCTCGTAAGTGGCAGGTGTACTTGCAATGAAACTCCGACAACGCCCGGGCTCCACGATGTCTGCTTTCTGTAATGACTGGATCTGCATACGAGCAATATCATGAACATCAACGATAGCACGCATCATGTTGGGATAAGGTGACTTATTGCCCTTGACAATGGCGTCAAGAACTAGCCAGTTGGTCGTCTTAAACAGGGACCCCATATCATCGGCACATTCGGCCCGACCTAGAGCCCAGGATGGGTGAATATTAACGACACTAAACCTAGGCTTTGTTTCCTTCACCCAGGTCTCGGTCGCTTCAAGAGATGCCACCTTAGAGGCAACGTAAGCCACACCCGCGTGCGGGAAAGGTGGCGTCATTAGTGGCATCCGGCTGGTGGGAGTGAAGGGATGCTGTGGGTCTTGGCGTTCCATTCCCACGAAGATCTTTGGTGACACAAATGCCGCGACCGAACTAGTAATAACGACGCGCTCGATAGAGGTAGTTGTCGCGGCGGCTTGAAGGATTTCGAGAGTCGCCCGTCTAGCGGGGGCTAGGAAGTTGGCCTCGGCATCGAGGTGGCCGTTTGGCTGAGTAGATGGGAGTGGAGATGCAATATGGATCACGTAGCTTGTTCCCACTATAGCTTCTTGGAAGGCGCCTGGAGCAGCCTGGTCTGACACGACAACAATGTCCACGGGTCGTGATTGGTTGTCGGGGGCTTGCAGGAACGATTGTAACGCTGGCTTTAACAGGAGAGCCTCCCCTTTGGCTTCACTGCGGACTGCACATCGCACTCGGAATCCAGCCTCGAGGGCATCTAGGAGCGTTTGGAAGCCGATAAATCCCGTAGCACCGGTCAACAGGATGATCTTATCGGATGTAGACATGTTCAAATGTTTTTCTCGTGTAGCTCTTCCTACGCGATTACGTTTATTTCACGTAGTTATGTATATTTTCGTCTGCCAAACTACTATCTGTACTCCTGGGTTATGTCAATTAGACAGTTTCAAGCCGGTCACTATTGACTCCGTGCTTAGCACGGAGCTTATACCTGTGGATATCCTAGCCGCTAAATAAGAATAAATTTGTGCCTTGTAAGACCTAAGTTTAACGCTAATGATACGCCAGTAATACGTGAATACTGCATCGGCTTTTGGGCCCAGAGAGCCTCGGCCCTCAATGAAGTCTCCAAAGCCCGCTAAGGCCGATAGTGGACCCGGCGGGCCTTGCTAGATTGCGGCCCCGGTGCTGGTTTCGGTGGGAGAATGGACATCCATGGAAGCGTCGATTCCAATCAAGTCCACAAACTAGTATATTTTAACATTACATGTGCATTTGCAATAAATTCCTTCTTGTCAAACAGACAAGTGAGCCAAAATTGATGCTAATTAGCACAATGGGCGTGGTAAAGATCATGTCTCTAAACACTATTCACCCAGACAAAGAATTTGTCGTTATGTAGCCGCTTGTTTTTGAATAACTATCAGTATTCGTTTAGAAAACAAACGGTCTTTTGGGTGAACAAGTCCTTGGGTGTTCTTTGGTAGTAGAACCCTGGTTCAGGGGCTCTTATGTACTACACTCTAGGTCTAATAAGGTCAAATACTATTGATTCAGGAAAGAAGCAAACATATAAAATATATCGTCAACAATTCACACTTCTACTGGACTTTCGTGATTCAAGACAGTTTGTGATTAAATATTGCTAATATTGATCGAAGAAAACTGATAGGCAATCCAGAAAGATGAAAAACAGGTAAAAAGAGGTAATATATCGTGGATTATGCTTCATCTCGAGTGAAAGTAACTATTTTTCTAGTAAGAGAAGATCGAGACCGACTGCTTAGTATCAGCCGTAGGGGTCTTGACCTTTGCCACTGCAGCATCAACCAGGCCCAACTCTCCACGCTTCAAGTGGGGGACCATTCCATCAACTACATCGACACTGAAGTTATCAATGTGAATTAGGTCCTCAGTTCGGATGGCATTTCTGGCCCTCATGGTTGTTAAGATCCGCTGCTCTTCGGCGGAAAGGGTTTGCTCCGATAGAGCAGGGTTTGCGGAACTACTACCGGCGGCAGCGCCGTTGGCTAGCTTATCGGAAATATTCTCACGCTGCTCCTTGGGTGCTGGGTGGAATGCCTTCATGCAGAAGTCAATCGTTTGGGAGATCTCGGCTGGAGTGAGGTTGTTCTTCACATCCGCGGTACCCTGGATGACTGAAAGACGAAAATATTAGTCGCATTTTCACAACAAGACCGACAGAAAAGAACATACTAGGCTTGAACATGGAGAAGGCACGGTCGAAGCTCTTCTCATCCCAGTCACCGATAACAGGCTCTTCTGGTACCGTGATCTGCTTCAGAGCACTCATAACCACGACTAGGAAACGAGTGTATCCAGTTCCGACCTTGCTGGAGTGCCAATTGGCAGCGGCAGACTCCTCAATTTGGCCCTTCATGGCAGCACAGATGGTTGTGGCGGCCGAAAGGCCAGAGGCCAGCGCCAAGTGGACACCGGAGGAGAAGTAGGGGTCAATAAAGCATCCGGCATCGCCCGCAATACGAATGTATGGGGTGGCATAAGTCGAGGCGCTGTAAGACCAATCAGAAGCTGACTTGATATCAGAAACTAGCTCAGCATCGGCAATGAGATCCCATGTCTCGGGAGTGGATTTCAGGGTGTCGAGGTAGAAGCCCTTGGTAGATGAATCATCCATAGCCTTCTTTTTGGTGGTGGCGGTAGCCTGGTTCATAACAACGCCCACGGAAGTCTTGTTGTTGTGCAAAGGAATGGTCCAAACCCAACCACTGGCATCTAAAAATTCCAAACCAATAGTATTAGCAACTTGGAAAAACAGCAGACCACCGAATGATGGAAAGGTGATGTGTACCTTGCAAGGCCTCGAAGAAAGGCTGGCCTTCTCTCTGGGTACCAGGAGCATGGGTCTTGGCGTTTTCCCAGTAGCCCCAGCTCGCAATGTTCTTCAAGCCCTGGTTGTATTTGCGGTTCTTGTAGTATTTGGTGCTCACCAACCCAGCACGGCCACTGGCATCAATAATGTATTTGAACTTAAGAGTACCGGAGGTGCCATCTTTACGGGACCAGTCAGCAGAAACAGGCCGTCCGGGGTTGGGGAGCTCAGAATCGGTTTGGCCGTTTTGCTCATTCAAAGGTACGAATTCAATCGAGTTAACCTTGACACCGTCAAAAGCCTTGGCGCCACTCTTGCGGGCATGCTGAAACATCAGGTTATCGGCTTCGGCACGATCAACATTCCAGGCATAGGCATCAGGACCACCGGCAGCCACGAAATCCGTGTCTAGTTGAAGGCGTCAGTGTTTTGAAACTGTAGGAATGATCGGCGGAGTACTTACAGGCCTCGGGAAACGCGTTGAGCTTGAAAGCAGCACCTTTCTATTTTGCATTGCCCGTGTGTTAGTCACCAACCCTTTCTATATACCTCCATGGATGGTTCCCATGGGGTGGGGGGACTCAACCTTTTGCACAAATCCATGTTTATCAAAGGTTTCATCAAGGTCGATAAAACGAAGGAAGTGACGCATGGACGGAAGCATACTCTCGCCGATGTGATATCTACTTTTGGTTAGGCTGATTACTATAGTATTTCAAACAACCCTGGAAACGTACCTGGGGAAGAGATCGGCCTCCAGAAGCACAGTGCTGATACCCTCACGCGCCAGCACAGCTGCTGCATATGAGCCTGCAGGGCCACCGCCCACCACGAGAACGCTAGTTTCTTCGGGAATCGACATTTTATGTGATAGAAAAAGCAATGTGGAAGATATGTTTGAAAAGTGTGTGTGAAACTAAAATCAAAACTGCTTCATTGTTCAGTCTTTTCTACTCTCCCTCCCAGAGGTATTCTCAAAGAATCATCTGATTTAGACAAAATCCCTGGCACGACGTGCGAGGACGGCGTTCTTAGAACGAAGCACCTAAATGTGGAGTATCGTCAGCACTAGTTCCCCTCTTGCAAGGATGCTTCTTTTTCTTTTTTTTTCCCTGGTAAATTGGCCCCATACTACGTGCAGGTTGCCTCGACAATTTTACCTCGTAATTACAGAATATGTCATACATCGTATTGTGCGCATCGGGCATTTCTACGGACATTTCACACGCCTGGTGAAACCCATTGAAAGCACCTGCAAGCTTAACCGAGGGAAAGAACTAATTTCTTGAAAAGTTCTATAGGAAATATTCCTCACTATTTCCTTATTCTGGTTCTGTTTGATACAAGTTGCCAGGCAATAACCAATTTTTCCTGGGAATAGTAGCTCCTCCTCTCGCTCTCCTTGTATCAAGGGCGACAAAGATCGAATACGCACCTGGAGCAACAAGGCTTGAGAAGTGGTGCACGTTAACGTGAGAGAGGAAAGGGCGAGACAAAGCTTCTACAGCTGAGAGCTCTGCGAGTTGACACCATGGCAAACGGAACTTCCAACGACACGGCGCTGGTTGTCCCCGATAATGCCATCGATGCGTCAAATGAAACGGCCAGCACATCTTCGTCGACAATATCTGTCCAAGACTCCGACCAGGACTTTAGGCTGGGCATGCGCGGTACTATGATCTTTGTGATTTTGGCCGTCCTGACCTTGATGGCGGCTCTTGATGGTACATCGATATCCGTTGCTTTACCGGTATGCTAGAAATGATCAACATAACCTGGGAAATGGGCCTCTAACGCGATGCAGATTATCTCTAAGGAGCTCAACGGGACCGCAATTGAAGCATTTTGGAGTGGGACGTCGTTCCTCCTATCTTCAACAGGTATCTATATTTTGCTTTTCCCTCTGGTGTTCTTCAACTGACTGTAAGATTAGTCTTCCAACCGAGTTTTGCATCATTTTCAAACATCTTTGGACGTCGATCCGTAATTATGGTTGCTATCGCTCTCTTTCTGGCGGGAGCTATCATCTCAGGGGTGTCCAAGGACTTTACACATCTGCTTGTGGGGCGTTCCATCCAAGGTGTCGGTGGCGGAGGTATTATTGCCCTGACAGAAGTCATTATGACTGATATCGTACCCCTGAGGCACCGCGGCCAGTATTTTGGTGTCTTCAGCGGTATGTGGGCTATTGGCTCTGTCTCTGGCCCCATTTTGGGTGGCGCATTCTCACAAAATGTCACTTGGGTTAGTAAAATCATATCTCTTTAAAGATCTAACGTTTACTAACATGATCAACTTTAGCGCTGGATCTTCTACATCAATTTCCCGTTCATTGGCGTCGGGGTTATCATGATAATGGTCTTTCTTAAGCTCAACATGATCCCTTCCTCGTTGATCGAAAAGCTCCGGCGGATCGATTATATTGGCACAGTGCTTTTCGTTGCCAGTATGACCTCATTCCTAATTCCTCTCACATGGGGCGGTGTCTCGTATCCATGGGGGTCGTGGCATACACTCGTTCCCTTCATCCTTGGTTTCTTGGGGCTTTGCTTCTTTGGTTACTATGAGCATCACTATGCTGTTGACCCTGTCATTCCGCCTTCCATCTTCAACAATAGAACTGCGACTGTGTCTTTTATTGGGAGCACCCTACAAGGTCTCGTTCTCTGGTGCACCTTGTACTACCTACCTCTTTACTACGAGGCTGTCAAGGGCTACAGTCCAATTCTGTCCGGTGTTGCTCTTTTCCCTGAGACATTTACTGTCGCACCTAGTGCTATGGCGGTCGGGATTATATCTTCAAAAACCGGAAGATATCGATGGGCAATCTGGCTAGGCTGGGCCTTCTCCACAATTGGCTGTGGACTCATTTGCTTGATAAAAGTCAACACCAGCGTGCCTGGATGGGTTTTCCTCAACTTGGTGGCGGGACTCGGCCTAGGATTCTTGTTCCCATCGTTGGGATTCGCAATCCAAGCATCTTCTACAAACGAGAACCTAGCCACTGCGGTGGCAATGTTTAGCTTCTTCCGCGCTCTTGGCCAGGCCCTTGGTGTTGCTATTGGTGGTGCAATCTTTCAAAATCGCATGTATGAAAACTTGTTGAAGTACCCAGAGTTCACTTCTCTGGCCAGCGAATACAGCTCTGATTCGGCGGGGCTTGTGCAGATCATCAAGGGAATGCCCAATGATGTCCACAAACTACACCTGCAGGAAGCATATACCGATAGTTTGAGAATTGTCTGGGCAGTCTGCTGTGGCGTTTCGGCTGTTGGACTCCTGCTCAGTTTCTTCACTGAAGCTTATGACCTGAATCAGGCTCTGGTTGCCACACAAGGCCTTCGGACGGAAAAGACTGCTCCATTGGAGGAAGGCCAAAGTGAGTGAAGCTCGGCTTTCTGATATGTTAGTATGAGGAAGCTGGAAGATACTTTTAAGAGATGAATGAAATATATGATGAACATGTCCTCCTCGCACCCAAGGGACTGTTGTGACTGTAAGTATACCTTTTGGTCTCCGCGGATGTGATCATGATTCCAACATCAAACCGCATTTCAAGCGGAAAATATTGATTCCTCGGAGATTTAGAACGACCTTCGGTGGCATTTGTTACTCTCGATACATTTCATATAAATTAGAAATTTTTTCTCGGCTTTTCAACAAGTCAATTGTCCAATATCGTTCTTCATTTCTTTACTAATTTCCACTTCTCAAAAGGAAAAACAACTATTCACAGGAATTTGGGCCCAACAGCCCGAAAAACAAGGGACACCCCGATAACCTCCACTTCGACTTCGTTGAAATTCTCACGCAGGGCGGCGATAAAGGTCTCCGCATCATCATCAGCATTGTCGAATACTCCGTCCTCAATACAATGAGCCCGGACACGTCTCCCAACGAAATTGTCTTGAACGCCCTTTCCCAAGACCGTGGCGCCAGTCAAAACACCATCGGCGGTCATACAATTCTTAACATTCTCGAAAACAACAACCTTGCGTTTTCCAGGCCCAGGAACACAATGAAGGACGTAGAACATTGAGACAGAATCAAACTTATCATATTTCCCCTCCGGTACTGGAAAGGGCTGGGTCACATCCCAAAGCATCTCTCCAGCATCAGGGCGGCCGGACCGAAGTTTGGCGACACGGATGGCATTTGGACTCAGGTCGGAAAGCGTGAGTTGGACCGACGGGGCAATGTTAGAATTTTTGAGATAGTAACCAGTGCCGACACCGATGTCGAGGTGAGTGGTGCGAATGTTGTTTTTGAAAAGCGGCAAGAGGTGCTTATCTGTTGGGCAACGCCAGGCGAACCTGTTGAGAAAACCCAAGACAAAGAGATCATAGACATACATGATCCACGATTCGTAGCAGGCGGCACCGCGTTGGGCCATGGGTGAGGTTTGTACCCCTGCGATCTTTTGATCCATGATGAAGATTGTGATGGTTCTTCGCCCAAAGAAAGAAGAATCTTGAAATCTGGGAACACACGATTTAAAGTGACAAATGCAGGTAAAAACAGCAGAGGAATAATTTGGGACTCAAAGAATGAGATTGAGAATAGAGTTGGTTCTCGCCGAGGGCTGTCTTGCACTGACTTTATTTAGAACGAAAGAAAGGTATATTCAGCTTCCTTTCCGTGTGTTTTATGGTATGAAGTCCGTTGTTCGCTACGCTAAACGCAAAGTTCATAGTACATATTGCTATCAGAAAGCTGACGAGATTCTACTTTGACGCCTCCTGGGTATCTTACTGTATGAGGAATAGTCTCGATGGCTGAACCACTCTCACAACTCTTTATTAATCTATTTTGAGTAAGAATCCCGCCCCCAGTAAGCCGTAAGCATGGATACTCCGTGCTGAGCACGAAGTAGGGCTAAATTTAAATCACAAGTAGTTTAATTGAAAGACCTTCGTCCATTGTCTTCAACTCGAGTCTCAGGAAGTCCAACTCAGTTGACCGCAATGTCGTTGGCCAGTTTCAACGAAAGCATCTTTCATGACTATCTTGCGAGCCAGAAAGCACATTTACCCATCTTACCAGATGTTGACGAAATAACCCCGATAGTCACTAGAGTCCTGGGAGCCAACCCCGGAAAGGTAAGAGACAACGTTCTCTTGATTTTTCGCCCACATTCAATCTAGTCGTTGCAGCATACTGACATTCACGGGCCTGGTTTAAGTTCCAATTACAGGGAACGAACACATATCTCATCGGGAGTGGAAAGGAAAAGATCCTGATCGATACCGCCCAAGGTGAAGCAGAATGGATTGATTTCATTTCATCTGTTCTAGAAAAAGGCGGCTTCACAATCTCCCATGTGCTTCTCACACATTGGCACTGGGACCACACAGGTGGTGTACCCGACCTTGTCAAACGTTACCCGGGGCTCTCATCTGCCATTTACAAGAACAAGCCGGATGTTGGCCAATTACCTATTGAGGACGGACAAGTGTTCAAAGTAGAAGGGGCCACGGTAAGGTCGGTGTTCACGCCTGGTCATGCCAATGATCATATGTGCTTTGTTCTCGAAGAGGAATGTGCTCTTTTCACGGGCGACAATGTCTTGGGCCATGGCTATACCGTTGTTGAAGATTTGGGGCTCTATACAACATCACTTGATACTATGGAGGATCAGCACTGTCAAATTGGTTATCCTGCTCATGGAGATGTCATCAGAAATCTCCCAGTTACAATGACCCAGTACAAAGCACAACAAATCCGACGAGAGAGACAGATACTGCTAGCACTGAAAAGAAGCAGAGAAAGCCAAGACCAAGGAAAGAAAGGGGGCAAAGGCAGCGTTACTATCAGGGAGATTGTCACTGCAGTCTATGGTAGTGTGACGGAGGATGTGAGCAAGTTAGCTCTGGAGCCGTACATGAATGAGGTGCTATTGAAGCTTGCCCAGGATCGGAAGGTTGGGTTTCAATTCCAACAAGGCTGCAAGAGGTGGTTTATCAATCCTTTAGCATAAGTAGTATTAGCGGGAATGTTATTGTCATTTTATAGTACAATAAGAACTTGTTCCGACCTTACTGCATCAGGTATGACATCTGTTTCCTAATCCTCTTCTCTCTTTCTCTCTCTCTCTGTCATTAGCGTAATTCAATGCTTACATGAAAGGATGCATTCAATGGATCTATTTATTAAGGGCCCATCCCCATCCATTCGGTTCATGTTTTTGATCAAATTTTCCTTTCATATTGAGTTATTTCACAGTCGCCTGCTGTCTCCTAAACCATGTCCATCCTTCGTCGCAAAGTCATCTTGATCACGGGTATCAACGGATATCTGGCTTCAAATACTGGCACGGCTGTGTTGCAAGCAGGCCACATTCTCCGTGGCACATGTCGCTCCCGCGAGAGAGTGACAGCTTTACTAGAAGGCCCATGGAAAAGATTTGAATCACAAATCGAAATCGCTGTTGTGCCGGATATAAGTGAGGTGGAGGCGTTCGACGAAGCTGTCAAAGGTAACATAATCCCTATGGTTAATTGAAATCTCGGCAAATGATGTAACTAATCAAAAATAGGGGTTTCTGCGATTATTCACATGGCGGCACCAGTTATCGGCCCCGGAATCACAAAGGCATCGACGCAGTTGATCGAACCTACAATTGCTGGAACACGAAACTTACTCAACTCGGCTTTGAAGTATGCTGGCGATCAACTAGAGATTTTTGTCTTTACCTCATCTGCAGCAGCCTGCATTAAGCCCGGCGCTCAGCCCCCGCACGTTTACAATGACGATAGTTGGAATGTCGTCCATCCCGAGATTGTAGAGAGGGAGGGCGACAATGTCTCGATCTTCGCTTCCTATCCAGTTGCGAAGATCAGGGCAGAGAAGTACGTTTGGGCCCTCTACGAGAGCAAGGTATTTGAAATTCAGTCCCTGAATCCGTTCTCGCTCTAAACTGATTTTCTTCAGGCACCATTTGCCATCGCTTCTATCTGTGGATCCATCGCGACTGGTCCACCAATTGTTCTCCCAGAGTCCGAAACCGAAATTCCATCCACCTGCAAGTCGATCCTGAATGCTCTCCGAGGGCTAGAACTGCCTGGACCCCAGGACCACATTGCCAAGATCGCCGGAGCCGCCCCATACTCGGATATCCGCGATATTGCTAAAATCTACCTATGGTGCACTGAGAACCCCAAACTAGCTGACGGGCAGCGATATCTGGTGGTCGCGGGGCATGGACCTCAGAAAGCAATCTATGACATCCTCAAAGAAGCGTACCCAGAACGCGCGGATATCATCCCCGATGGAGATAAAACCTTCAGTTATAACAAGGACTGGACTTTTGATGAGGCTGGGGTCCGATTCGACTCAAGCAAGGTGCAGAAGCATGTCGAATTGACCTTCAAGACATACAAAGAGACAATTCTGGATACGGCGGAGGCTTTGGCTCCGTACTGGAAGTAGTTCTCGGTAGTATATAGTTCTTTGATCTTTGATTTGACATTTGGCAAAAGACCTCCGTTTGTAATTAGTAATTACTAGAGACTCTAGTTTGAAGAATTATCTTATGCCTTCTTAATAGATCATTAGGTAGGAGCTATCACGGAATTTTAGGCTTATGTGCTCATTTGTTCGGTAGCAATCATGGCGTGAACATAGTGGCAATCCTTGAGCAGCTCGAAAAAAAAAAATAACTTGCAATTAATTCAAGTTTCCAACTATACAGAGTTTCTACTAATTTGTATGAACTGTATTTACCTTTTGAAATGGGGTATCATCCAATACTCTTGGTGGCTTTCTTAGTGGCTTTTCAGCTGACGACCTAGTAATCACTCGTAATAGTCCAAGATTCTCCCAGGGAAAACACTGCTTAGATTAAGCCTTTCCTAATTTGTCTTTGGTGGGTGTAAAATACCCGAAGCAGTAAAATGTGGATGACGAGTCTCATGAAAAGGGTACTCCGTGTTCGTCGTGTCAAGCACGACGTGCCAGGTCTAGCGCCCATGACTCCCTGCGAATACTGCGCCATAGAATCCTATTATTCTCGATCGGCTAACCGCATAAGCATTAGTCTTTTCTATGGGGGAGCTGCTCGAAGAAACTGACACGGATGGGTCCCTTCGAAAGCTGATAGGGTTATATAGTTCTGTCTCCGGCTATAAAACAGCCTCTCAGTCCTCTCTTCATCGGACATCCCTTCCTTTCACTGCTGTTTGAGGCCATTGTTGTCGATTTAATTGTATTACAGCGAGTTATTGTTGCTTTAGCCGAGACTTTTTCACTATGAATACTCCCTCGTCGGCCTCGGAGTCATCAGGTGACTTCGTCAACGATTTCAGCACCAATGGCTTCACAACAAACCTGATATTCTTCAGCAACGAATTTCCCAATGACGATCTCAAAGATGTTTTCCGCCGTCTCCATAGACATAGCAAGGATAGGCGGTTCACGTTGTTGGCTACATTCCTGGAAAACTGTGCTCGGGTCTTGAAAGAAGAGACCAGCCGTTTACCGCAGCACCTGAGGGAACTCATTCCTCCATTCGAGGACTTATTTACACTAGTGGATGGTGGCCAGTTCCGCCTAGGCCCACTAGGAGCGTCTATGGAAAGCGCCTTTCTCTGTGCCCTCCAAGTCGGGATGATTATTGGGTACGTTCTGAATAAATGACTTTGAACAGAAAGCACCGAACGGACACTAAATATTATCTCTCAGTCACCATGAAGGCCAGCACATTGATTACGACCTCACCGCCGAGAATACGGTTCTCGCCGGATTGAGTATCGGATTGCTCGCCGGCGCAGCTGTTTCACTCTCCAAGAATCTGCATGACCTCACTACCACAGGTGCTGAGAGTGTTCGGGTTGCTTTCCGTCTTGGAATCTACATCGACGAAATCTCTCGAACGGTAGAAGCTCGGGATCCTGGTGCACCTCCCCAGAGCTGGGCTTATGTCGTGACTGGGATGTCTGCAAAAGATGTCCAGCAGGAGATCGACCAGTACAACGCCGACACCGTAAGTGTTCTAAATGGTAACTAAGCAACAAGTGAATCAAGCTGATCAAAATCCCATATAGTGCAATGCTGAACTTACCAAGATCTTCATCAGTGCTGCGGATAAGATCTCAGTCAGTGTCAGTGGGCCACCCTCCCGCCTGAAGGATATCTTCTTGCGTTCGCAGAAGCTTCGGCATTCCAAGTTTCTACCTCTTCCAGTATATGAGGGCTTGTGTCATGCACCTCATTTGTACAATCAGGGGACGATCTGTGATGTTATCAGCAAGCCTGAACCAAAGATCCTGCGCAACAAGCGGGTACAGATTCCATTAATCTCCTCGCAAACGGGGAAGCCTTTCAGTTCATTGTTATCAGGCTTACTATACGAGGAAATCTGCACTGAGCTCCTCACTGGCTCCATATACGTGGACAACGTTACTAGGGGGATCATTGACGGTATCTCCAATTCTCATTCACTTGGCTGCCAGGTGAAATTCTTCCGCACGACCCTTATCTCCAACGGAATCATCTCCGCCATCGAAACAGAACTCCCCCAAGTCAGCATCAAGCGCCAGGATTTGCTAGACTGGGCCCATCTATATTTCGGACCTCGTCAGCCACGACAGTTCAAAGATTCCAAAGTGGCAATTGTTGGAATGGCTTGTCGCCTGCCTGGGGGTGCAGATGACACTGAATTGTTCTGGAAGCTATTGGACGATGGACGTGACACCCACACACGTGTGCCTGCTGATCGGTTCGACCTGGAGACCCATTATGACCCTACTGGAGAGACTGAGAACGCAACGCAAACGCCATTTGGGAATTTTATCAATAGCCCTGGTCTCTTCGATGCTGGATTCTTCAATATGTCCCCCAAGGAAGCCGAACAGACTGACCCAATGCAGCGTCTCGCATTGGTAACTGCGTACGAAGCTTTGGAAATGGCTGGGTATGTCCCAAACCGGACGTCTTCGTCCAACAGCAAACGTGTTGGAACGTACTACGGACAGGCAAGTGACGACTGGCGTGAGCTAAATGCCAGTCAGAATCTTGGAACATACGCCGTTCCAGGTGGTGTACGTGCCTTTGCAAACGGTCGTATCAACTACTTCTTCGGGTTCGCTGGTCCAAGTATCAATCTCGATACTGCTTGTTCAAGTGGCCTGGCTGCTGTTCAAGCTGGATGCTCAGCACTCTGGGCGGGAGAAGCTGATACCATTGTTGCTGGCGGTCTGAATGTGATCACCGATCCTGACAATTATGCTGGACTTTGCAACGCGCATTTCCTATCGAAAACTGGCCAATGCAAGGTCTGGGATGAGAACGCCGACGGCTACTGTCGTGCTGATGGCGTTGGCTCGGTTGTTCTCAAGCGAATTGAAGATGCCGAGGCCGATAATGACAACATTCTGGGTGTCATCCTCGCCGCAGCCACCAACCATTCAGCGGAAGCGATCTCAATCACCCACCCACATGCTGGTGCTCAGAAGGATAACTATAATCAAGTCATGCAGGCTGCCGCCGTCAATCCCCTCGATGTGAGCTTTATCGAGCTGCATGGAACTGGCACTCAAGCTGGCGATTCGGTTGAATGTGAGTCGGTCTGCGAGGTATTTGCTCCTGTATCATCACGCCGTCGCGATAATCAATCTCTTCTTCTGGGTGCTGTCAAATCCAACATTGGTCATGGCGAAGCCGCTGCAGGCATTGCATCTTTGATCAAGATGCTTCTTGTCTACCAAAAGAGCATGATTCCTGCTCATATTGGCATCAAGACAAAAATAAACCCCGCCCTCCGCAAGTGTCTGGAAAAGCGCAACATCGGACTTGCCATGGAAATGACTCCTTATCCAAGACGGAAAGGAGCCAGCCGTTACGCTGTTGTTAACAGTTTTGGTGCTCACGGTGGCAACACTACTGTCCTTCTCGAGGATTCCCCTGAAAGACAGGTGGTTGGCACAGACCCTCGGGCAACCCATGTTATTGCAGTCTCCGCAAAGAGCAAGGGGTCGCTGAAGGGCAACATCGAAGACCTGTTATCATATATGGAGAAGAATCCGCTCACTGACCTCGGTGATCTGGCCTACACGGCCTGTGCTCGGCGCATCCAGCATAACTTCAGGGTTGCTACGGCTGCATCTAGTCCTGATCAACTTCGCCGGTTCCTCGAAAAGTCTTTGGAAACTGTCTCCACGCTGCGTCCCGTTCCACTCGATGCTCCCTCTGTGGCATTTACGTTCACCGGTCAAGGGGCCTTCTATGAAGGGATTAGTGCACAGCTGTTTGAGCAATTCCCCTACTACCGTACTCAAGTCGTTCAGTTGGATGATATAGTTCAACGTTTTGGATACCCATCCATCATTCCTGTGATCACAGGGAGTGTCGAAACCCCCGGTGTCTCCCCCTTGTTACTCAGCTAAGTGTCCTCGTTGTGGAGATTGCTTTGGCGAGGTTCTGGGCCTTTTTGGGCATTCACCCTACTGCTGTAGTTGGGCACAGTCTTGGTGAATACAGCGCTTTGGTTGTTGCAGAAGTGATCTCTGCAGCGGACGCGATTCTGCTCGTAGGACAGCGCGCATTCTACACAATGGCAGAATGTCAGGCTGGAACTCATCTCATGCTCTCTGTTCTAGCCAGCATTGAGGACATTCAGCTTGCTGTCGAACATGTTGGCAAGTACGAAGTGTCATGTCATAATGGTCGGAATGACACAGTCATCAGTGGTACTCGTGATGATATCGTGGAAATCCGCGGAACTCTAGAAGCCCATGGTTTGAAATGCACTCCACTTGACCTACCATTTGCATTCCACACCAAGCAGATGGAGCCAATGTTGGACCTCTTCGAGCAGACTGCCAAGAACATCTCGTTCAATGCTCCCCGTCTCCCTGTCATATCTCCGCTATTGAGCGCATGTGTGTTTGACGGAAAGACCATCAATGGAAATTACCTGCGTCGTGCCTCACGCGAGCCTGTGAACTTTGTTGGTGCTCTCGACGCAGCCCAGGCAATGGGTATCATCGATCCTCAGACAATCTGGATTGATATTGGACCGCAGCCCATTTGTGCTTCGTTTATTACCAAGCATTTCTCAGGCGCAACGGCCTTGCCGTCGCTGAAGAAGAACGAGAACAACTTTGCGACCCTGACAAAGACACTTGCATCACTGCACACTCACGGTGTGGAAATTTGCTGGAACGAGTACTACCGGCCTTATGAGCACACGCATACCCTGCTCAACCTCCCCCACTACCACTGGAACGCGAAGGACTACTGGATTCAATATATTGGAACCTGGACACTTGACAAGGCTCTCTTGAAATACGGACAAACTAAAACCAAAGATGCATGTGACATGCGCGCCAGCTCGGCACTCCGAACTTCTGCTGTGCATCAGATTACCATGGAAGAGATTGGCAACACTACTGGCCAGCTGAAGACTTTATCCGATGTGATGCATCCTGATTTCCTCTCTTCAGTGAAAGGACACACAATGAACAGCTGTGGCGTCGCCACTTCGGTACGTAATCATTATTCTTTTGTTCGCGCTTGCGACTATGGCTAACCGTTCTGATATGCAGTCAATTTGGTGTGATATGGCGTACACCGCCGGAGATTATCTATTCAAGCGTATGAATCCTGCTTGCAAGAAAGTGGACATGAATCTGGCAAACATGGAAGTTCTTCATGCCACCATCGCCAAGAAACCCTCGAGTGGTCCTCAACTAATCGCTCTCGAGTGCAATCTGAACATGCCTTCTCGCGCAATGACTCTCGCATGGTATCACTTTGGAGAAAGTGGCACTCGTGACGAAGTACCCTTCGCAACCGCCGACATGTTCTTCGAGGAGGCTGCAGAGTGGCGTGCCGAATGGGACCGCGTATCTCACCTCGTCAGCGGACGCATCGAGGCCCTCAGCCAAATGGCAACCGCGGGAGTCTGTAGCAGAATATCCAAAAACATGGCCTACACTCTGTTCAAGAATGTGGTTGATTATGCTGACAAGTATCGCGGCATGGACTCGGTCATTTTGCATGAATACGAAGCTTATGCTGATATTTCCCTTGTCCCGGAGACATACGGCAATTGGCACATTCCTCCCCATTGGATCGATTCTGTCTCCCACTTGGCCGGTCTCATCATGAATGCCAGCGATGTCTCTAACACCAAGGACTTCTTCTATCTCACTCCTGGATTTGGTACCCTGCGCTTCATTGAGCCCCTTTCGCCTTCTGCAAAGTATCGCAGTTACGTTCGCATGTTCCCTACTAGCGACGTTAATGTCCGTGCGGGAGATCTTTACATCCTTCGCGATGACATCGTTATCGGTATGCTGGGCCAGATTAAGTTCAAACGAGTCCCCCGCTTTTTGATGGATCAGTTCTTCACATCTAGCGGGAAGAGTGCTGCCGGTCCTTCCCCTTCGGTGTCTCCTCAACCCGCACGCATTACTCCTCCTATTCTAGCTGCACCTGTCAAGGAGGTGGCGATATTACCACCACAGACGGTTGAAATCAAGACTACTGAGCCAGTGCAACAGGTAGTGGTCAATGTAGAGACTGATTCTGGTGTCATTGGCGATTGTATTAGCCTGATTGCACGTGAAACTGGCCTCGAGGTCTCTGAGATTACGGACGAGACAACCTTCGCGCAGATTGGAGTTGACTCTTTGATGTCACTTGTTCTTGCTGAGAAGTTCAGAAATGAACTACAGCTCGGTGTCAAGAGCTCTTTGTTCCTTGACTGTCCAACGATTGGAGATTTGAAAGGGTGGATGGAGCAGTACTGTTAAGTAACATCCAATGCATAGAATCAGATTATATACACATAACATAACGGGGCTTGATTTACATTATTTTCTTTCGCATTTCAAATCCCAAATAGGGCCCCGTAAAGACACACAAGTTGGGGCACATAGAGCAGGCATACCATCAACCTCTTTGACATCCCGAAGCCGAGAGCATGCAATCAGGCTACTTGTAGCTACATAGGATAATCTGAGCGACAGGCTCGTGTCTTTAATTGAAAGGCGTTCAAACAGCCGATTACCATTCTCTCCGCGGTGAGACCTAGAAAATGGCGACAAACCCTTGCGTCAATTGCCAAGACCGTATCCGCATCACGGAAGCACACTTTCCAGCTTTTCTCGTTTATAACGGGTCAGCTGGATGTCATCGTCATCCTCGGGACATTTTGGGATTGCTGCAAATTCCGCGGCGGAGAGGTCTCTCGCCCTTTCAGGATCTGCACTATTAGTTCTAAGCAATATCATATTGGCAACAATACGGAAATAATACACTTCACTCTCTTCGAGTAAGCTTTCACCCCTGTGCAGGAACTATTGGTTTCGATAGGGAGAGTACGGTACGGTCACTGTGTCTTTGTTTGGCCCAAGGCAACATTAGCATCAAGAAAAAGCAATTTACCGCTTAGCTTATCCGGATCTAATGTTAGGGATGTTTGTTTAAGAGAAACTTCGTATATCTCTACTACTCATTTGCTTTGCCCCTTGCAGGACACGCGGATGCCCCCTAAATATGCATTGACCACGTGCATCCTTCGGCGGTTAAGAGTACGTGGGAAGGCGTGCAGGCACCCGCAAGACCCCTTCCTGGAAAGACAACCATCACGCAGTGCATAACGACCGAGGACTCTGGTCCTATTCGCTTTGTATGATTCACCGCTTGGATCTCCGCCTTCTGAGAGGTAATTTCTATACTTCGATTGATCCACCTGATATATATTTACAGTGAGAGAGCCTAAAAACACAGTTTTCATGGATATGATTTTTGTATTTCACGATATATGAAGTGGAGAATCTAAATACAAATTGGGATAAGATGATAGTATTACAGATGTTATGGTTATGATTTAACTACGTTATCTGTTTAGAATGATTAGCCGCACACCAATGCACAATTTCTATAAAACTACTTTTCCACATGATTGTCTCCCTTTGTGACTAGGAGTACATATTGGATTGATTGCTATGCTATAATAACCTAGAAAACTGTATAGACGGCGGCTTGTCTGCTGGCAATAAAAGCCAATGGGACTAAGCTCCTTAGTGGTTGCCGTGGACTATGATAGGGAACTGCTCTTCTATACGGAGTAGCATGGCGCATGATCTGGCATGAAGCACGGTACCAAGATCGAACACTTGATCGGCAATGCTACCATTCTGTCCACACTAAGAGCTAGTTAGTTCAAGACTTGTCTCATATAATAACCTAGTACGCAAAGGATACTCTGCATCTGACATGTCAAGTATGCTAAATTGGAAGGCGCAGGGCACGGCGAAAGTGGAGCAGCAGTAACCGAAGGATGTGATCTCAATATTCTACTGTGAATTGTGTCATGACTTGCATGGGGCGTCGAGAGGTTACAAAAGCATCTCTAAATATTTCCCCAAGGGATGACTGAATCAGGATAGGCGACTGTCGATCCCCACATGGCCCACGAGCTTGGCGTTGCAACCCCCAGACACGGGCCGCTCGAGCCTCGAAAGCCACATGTCGCCGGAGACGGTCATAATTCTGGTCCACGTTTTTGTGATGATGCGATCATCTTCCAACGTGCCGCTTTTGTCAGATCAGCATTTAGCCAAGGCATGGAAACACGTGGATATTTGAAGTTGGACTCGGCAAGACAATCATAATTGCTCGGTCTGGGGTTACATTTAAAGCCAACATTCATTGCTCTAAGCGAAAAACGGTAACTCTGGGGCGGATTGGGACCGGCATGATCCTAGCAAAGATCGGGATCGAAGTATTGGCGTAAAAGCGTCCGATATTTCCCTACGGCTTTCCATGCCGGTCTCCGGGGGGTAATTCGTCCCCGAAGACTTAAGGTTGTATTTGGCTAATTCGGTACACTAGACTGCGTTAGCGCCAAGCAAATGGCTCGCAATTCTGCCCCCGATTGCTAATTTCTTTTTTCTCCCTTTTAAATTCGGAGGGTTCAATTTCAGATGTCATCTACTATATTTCCTATAACCAAGAGAATTTAGATCCCAATGCGGTTCCACTGCGTAAATATCTCGGGCTACGTGAAAGCCGGAGCCCTGTTCACCGGAAACAAGCATGAACGGCAGAAATTACCGTGATTTAAGCCTCAGTTAGCGTCAATCGACTGGCCAGATGCCTAATTTCTAGTCCATGCCCAGAGACTACCTTAGCGCGATACAATTTGTAGAATGTGGCGCCAGGCGCCCAATATCGAGATCCTAATACCTTGCGACAATTACTTTCCATATCTGGATATGGGACTATGGGTGGGGTAGAGTTTGATTGCACATGAAGTCAAGGGCCGCATAATTAGACGATAAATCTGGGGAATGGTTCACTTTCGATTCGGACTTGAACGGGTCTGGACCGGGATCCCGGTCGAGAGCCAAATGGGTTCTTGTCCAGATGCATGCAGTGGTTGGACCGAGAGTCTCATACTTGTTTCTAGTACTTGGCAGAGAATATAGCCTCTAATGTAGCATTTTGCCGAGCCCAGGTCTTTCCACTAAGGGTCGAAGGCTTACCGTAAGAGTGGAGTATGTCTTTCTCCATTTTCTTACGGTTTGGGATTTCCCCACGGGCAATTACACGCGGGACCCCCGGATTAGATCCGTTTCGGGAAGTAGATCAGAGGGAGGTAATGACAATAACGTGCCTTTTTAGCATTAGTCTTGAGGTTTTGACATCTTTTATTCCAGCCAATGAGATGTGCAACTCTTGTCAAACGGACTGCCCTGGGAAAAGATTGGGGAACATATAAAGACGGTCCCCTCCCCCCAATGTCAGTAGTTACCATTCACCACTTTGCTTGTCTCTAGAGACTAATTTTCAAACGAGATACTGCGGTAACCAAAGCTGTTGGTTTTCCAGCTCCTTCTTTCCATCAATCTTTCTCTTTCCTCTTTTCTACATAAGGGTCAGCTAAGCCCACAGGCCTGTTTATTTCTTGGTCCCCTATTAACAGCTTGACTAGACAGTCTTCCAAATGAATAAAGAGGATATCACTGAGGTGGACTCTGGCCAGCAGTGAGTCTTACATCCTTCTTGGTCGCTTTGTCATGCTCATGTCAGTTTCACATAGTTCCAGCGATGATCAAAACAGCGCTGAGAAGGGATGCTTTGAGCAAATTGACCTTCACAACAATTTGTCCGCCAAGTAAGTTTTGCTTGAGGATCTAGTTCTCCGCTTTTATATTTCCATTTCCTCTCAGTGCCCTAACACCATTCAGGATTAAGAACCCATTGGCCGACTTGACCAAGAACCAAGTGCTCCGCAATGTGGAAGAGTTTGCCGAGGAATACAACGTGACTGATATCCTACCTGAGTTGAAGAAAGGAGCGCTAGTTGCGCGCAATCCTACCGAGTTTGAGACAGTGTCAGACTTGACCGAGCTGGAGCTCAATGCCCTCCGTGACGAAGTGCTTCACAAGTGGCGCCAGCCTAGATCACTTTACTTCACCATTATCCTGTGCTCTATTGGTGCAGCCGTGCAGTATGTAATGCTCCCAGAACACTTTGGGTACACTCCTAACATCAATACAGAGGCTGGGACCAAACTGGATCCAATGGTGCTAACCTGTCCTTCCCCGATGCTTTTGGTATTTCAGATGATCCCAAAAAGAGTGCTCATGCCGATCGAAACCTGTGGCTCGTTGGCATCGTGAACGCTGCTCCCTACATCGCCAGTGCTTGCTTTGGATGCTGGCTCTCGGACCCATGCAACCGAATCCTGGGCCGACGCGGTACAATCTTCATGTCATCTATCTTTTGTGTTCTTACCCCCATTGGCTCTGCAGTAGCCCAGAGCTGGGTACAGTTGTTTGTGGTCCGTCTCCTCCTCGGTATTGGAATGGGTCTCAAGGCCTCGACAATTCCGATCTTTTGCGCCGAGAATACTCCTGCTATTATCCGCGGTGGTCTAGTCATGTCCTGGCAGCTCTGGACCGCTTTTGGCATTTTCCTTGGATTCAGTGCCAACCTTGCTGTCAAGGATACCGGTAAAATATCCTGGCGTTTACAGCTGGGATCGGCCTTTATCCCGGCTATCCCTCTCCTATTCGGTATCTATTTTTGCCCAGAATCACCTCGCTGGTACATTCGACGGGGCGAGATGGGTAAGGCATACAAGTCTCTGTGCCGCCTCCGTAACACGTCTTTGCAGGCTGCTCGCGACCTCTACTATATCCATGCCCAAATCAAGATTGAAATGGACATCATCGGCAAGAGTAACTATGTCACCCGCTTTATTGAGCTCTTCACTATTCCTCGAGTCCGCCGTGCTACTCTTGCCTCGTTCGTTGTCATGATCGCTCAGCAGATGTGCGGTATCAACATCGTTGCCTTTTATTCGTCTACTGTCTTCAAGAATGCCGGCGCAAGTGATACACAGGCTTTGTTTGCGTCCTGGGGATTCGGCCTGGTTAACTTTGTGTTCGCCTTCCCTGCTATCTGGACTATCGATACATATGGTCGTCGGACTCTATTGTTGTTCACTTTCCCGCAGATGGCATGGACTTTGCTTGGCGCTGCTTTCTGCTTCTGGACTCCTGAGGGTACAGGTCACCTGGCTTCGATTGCATTCTTCGTCTTCCTATTCGCCGCATTCTACTCTCCCGGTGAAGGACCCGTGCCGTTCACATATTCGGCGGAGGTATTCCCTCTTTCCCATCGAGGTATGCTTTTTTAAAATTTGGATTCTCCTTTTGACTTGACATGGTGTCTAGAACTAACATTGATATCAGAGGTTGGCATGTCCTGGGCTGTGGCAACCTGCCTGGGTTGGGCTGCCGTGCTTTCCATCACGTTCCCCAAGATGTTGAGTGCAATGACGGCCACTGGAGCATTTGGCTTTTACGCGTAAGTCTTTCTACCGACTTTACAACTGTGTCAACAACATCTCTAACGATGAAATATAGCGGCCTGAACGTGACTGCAATGGTCATGATTTTCCTCTGGGTTCCCGAAACTAAGCAGCGCACCCTTGAAGAGCTCGATTATATCTTTGCAGTTCCTACTCGGGTCCATATGAAGTACCAAGTCACCAAAGCTCTCCCGTACTGGTTCAAACGCTACATCTTCCGCCAGAATGTCAAGTTGGAGCCTCTCTACCAGTTTGACCACATTGCAAGTGGCAACGAGGTTGTTATCTCTGATGATGTGAAGTTGTAGGTTGGTCTGGGGAACTGGCTTTTTGAATCCTATGATTTTTTTTTATTTCCGTGTTAGAGCCGACAGTGTCTAATTACTTTTGGAGTTTTTAGATATTCAAGTAACGAATGAAGCACTATGGATGTTGAATCTAATGATATTTACCACAAGAATGGCAACCACTTCAGATATTAGAAGCATTAAGCCGATTTCTCGTATCTATTCAAATGTATAGAAGAACATCCAAAGTAGGGAAATCGTGCTCCACAATGTTTCGCGGAATCCATGGTTGCTAGATCATCTGATGCGGAGATATGATCATTGGGATCATTTCTATGATTTGCATTTTCATTATATTTAGACATAAATATGTCCAAATGATACTATCTCACCAGGGAAAGTCATGAGGTAAACTATAAATGACTATAAATGTCTTATATGTAGGCATGCTATAGCCTACTATAGGCTTTGATAAGTGTATCACGTGGGAGTTTGGGGGGATGGCAACGCTCATGTTTTGGTCCACTCCCGCCCCTCACCTTTTCCCTTGAGAGAGCTCAGTACTTTTCTTAATTCCATTCTTTCTGTTCGGATTTCGAGGTTGTTTGTGCTTTGAGCCCAAGAACCTCAGTGTGTGTGTTTCAGCCCAATCCCAAGGAATTCCATGACCTCACCCCGTCATCGTGACTCTCCTTTTTGAACCCCAGAAACAAACACACCAGCAGCTGCAGTGGAGCTCAAAGGAACTGCTGTGGGCTGCTGGGTGAATCGAACCCACTACCTTGACCGCCTCCCACCTATAGCTTATTCTCTCAACACCCAAGCAGGGGAAAAAAAAATACGAAGTTCGCCTATCCTCAATTTGGCGTCACTTTTCTTGTGTTTTTGCCCGAAGTATTTCTTGTCTTAGTTGCGGGGCAGATCTGACCCTGCGCCTTCGCTGGACTCTCCTCCCCACAGTGCAACATCCATATCCCACTTAACCCTTTCTCACCATGCCCTGCTTCAAAGGGCTTGCCGTGAGCATCCACACCCCCGATGGCCCGATCTCCGAATATTCCATTCAACGCCATTCTCGAGCTTCGCGCATAGGTTGTTTTATTCCTGTCCCGCCACCCAAAATTCCCGAATCTGGGACCGGCAAGGCGGAGCAGTCAACCTTCGCCATTTCCGTCACCCTCTTAAACCCCGAGCAAGATGTTCCGTACTCGACACCAAAGCCGACAGCGGAGTGCCCTTCGCCCAAACCAAAGGTCGTGGGTAAATTGCCCGGTGAGCCAGGTCAAATCGCCGGGACGGTCGCACCATACCAGGGCTTGACAAACTCGCCGAACGAGACCGTGGCCGCATATATCTATTTCGACGGAAGGCAGAAGGAGGAGGTGGCTACACTTCTGCGGCGCGGAGAAGAGACATGGGTGAATTCACGTTGGGTCAGCGTGCCGGATAGCGAAGGCGGGGGAATCGCCGAGCGTGAATTCTTGTTCCGCGAGGTCGGACTAGAGCGCTGGCTTAATGGATTGGACCTGGAAGGCAAGGATGCGGCGGCCAAGATTGAACGTAGGCGGCAGAAGATGGAGAAGCGACGTGCGAAGCGTGCGGCTGAGGAGGATCCGACCGCCATGGAATTGGAAGACAGCCATCCTGCCAAGTCCAAGACTATTATGCGATACGGAAATGATGAGAAGTCGCCTCTCGAGGATGTTTCAGACGACGACCTCTCTTCCGACTCTGATGACGATGATCCAATTCCCGAAACAGCGGGCCAGATTAAAGTTGCTTTGTTCCGAGTTTTGGCGTCCGGAGAAGTCAAGCGTGGAGAGTACTCCCCACAATTTGATGCTCATGACGATGAGGAGGGTGGCCAGGATAACAGCGGCGGAGGAGATGCCGATGTTGACCATACCACAAGTTTTGCAAAGCCAAAATCACTCGACCCGAAGACCATTAGTACGCAGACGGTTACTGGTATTGACCCGACTGATAAACCATACGCTGTCTTCACTTTCATGTACCGTGGCGAACGTGAGTATTTTCTGGATCCCTTTTGACAGCGATCGTTTCTAATTCTAAATGAACGTAGGTCAATTGCAGAAGATGGGTATCTTGAAAGACCCCAAGGTGCAAGAGACGCCTGCTGCCACCAAGCGCAAGTCCCTACAAGCTGATTTCGCAAACCTTGGCCCTATCAAGCCGGGGGGCTCTGTTGGATTCCTTAATTTCCGCGACACCGAAGCCAAACCGCGGAAGGGAAAGAAGAGCGCCGATGACATGGACAGCGATGACGACGACACCGATAACCCCATACTTGGCAAGGCAGACGACGAAGAAGCCAAGGATGACGATCGGTTTTTGTCTCCAGATGACATTCAACGCCAGGGAGAGCTAGCAGAGAGCCTGCGGAAGATTCGAGTATGTACAATTCTAACATTCTATCAATTATATGTTAACAATCCTCCAGCTCAAGCGTCAGCACTCCGCGGAACCACCTGGAGGCAGTGTTGGCGACTCCGTCGATACCCCGGCTCCTGGATCTGGACCCACGCCACCTGCAAACGAACGCTCAGTGACCCCGCCAAAGGCTGCCGTAACTGGATCTGCAGGTGTGCCCTCTGAGCCGTCTCAGCTATCTGCTGAACCAGAAGATGGTTTATTTGGTAGTCCACTGAAGAAACAGCGGGCGAGTGTCTCGACTGCAGATGAGAATGCCCTTCGACGCCGGATCGCGGAGTCGTCCGGTCGAATCAATGAAGTTCTGGGCTCTTCCGCTCCTACGGACTCTACTTTTACTAGCCCAAAGTCATTCGGAGATGGGTTCAGCCTCACACCTGACCTTTCTGCTGGACCCCCAACAAACGATGAGGAGTTGTAAGGCTGTCGTGGTTCAAAATAGGTTACTTCTGGGTGGTCTGATCTCGATATCTCGTTTGAGCCATCGGGCTTGATAGGCCATTATTCTTCGCTTTGGAAAGCACTCGTTTTTGCCGTGATCTTATAGATCAACTAGGATTTTGTAGGATCCTCCTTGCCATTTACTGGGTCCTTCAAATAGTCATTTTGCTTTTCTACAATTACGCCGTTATGTCCACTACCTACAATACAGGGAACATGTTGAAGGAGAAATACATTTGCTGCACCCATCGGGGCAGCCAGATTCTGAATTTAAATCCAAAAATAAACGTAGGTGGAAAGATTGTAATTTATACATCGTAGCAGTATACATTTCAAAGGTTCCCGGGGTCCGACTGCCGTTGTCAAGCATTGGCTGAAGCGGCTTAAATCCCGATAAGCTTCTAGACCCTGAGAACCATAGCTCAAAACAATATACCTATTTAAAACTCATCAACTACACATCCATGCTGAGAAGTGTCTTTCTACCTGCTTCTGCATTACGCAATGTTCTGGCCCAGCCCGGCTTTCTCCACCAAGTGAGAGATTCTGCCAAGCCCCAATTGAACCTCAAATCATTAACAGCTTCAGCAGCCTAGAATAACCCCCATCCGCCACAAATCCACGATGCCGCTCGAACGCTCAACAGACCCTTTGGTCTGGATCGACTGCGAGGTATGGCCAAACACCCCATCTCCAATAGAAATCCCCGTACAACGCGTTTCGCAATCCCCAACCACTAACCTCTTCCACAAGATGACAGGCCTGGACCCGGAAACCGACAAAATCCTCCAGATCTGCTGTTTCATCACAGATTCCCAATTAAACCTCCTCGAACCGACCGGCTTCGAAACGATCATCAACGTCCCAGACTCCACCCTTGACGCGATGTCGCAGTGGTGCATCGACACACACGGACGCACGGGCCTCACCGCCGCCGTGCGCGCCTCGACCACCTCCCCCTCCACCGCCGCAGAGTCCCTCCTCGCCTACATCCGCCAGCACATCCCGGTCCCACGCACTGCCCTGCTCGCGGGAAATAGTGTTCACGCAGATAAGGCTTTCCTTGCTTGTGCGCCGTACTCGCAGGTGCTAGATCATCTACATTATCGCATTCTAGATGTTAGTTCATTAAAGGAAGCAGCGCGGAGGTGGGGCAGTGATCAGATGCTTGAACAGGTCCCGGCTAAGCGGGAGGTTCATCTTGCTAGGGATGATATTCTTGAAAGTATTGAGGAGATCCGGTTTTACAAGGAGAAGCTGTTTGGGTGATGGCGTGGCTGATATGGTGGCTTGCTTGTCTCTGTTACTCTGAGACATGGGTCTGACAAGTAGTTTAAAACTCTGCATGCTGAAATTAGTCTTGATTATCTTTCCCTAGAGTGAGTAGATGCCATACAATATACACCGTACACTTCTTACATGTACAATATACTTCAGAAACATGTTGTACAAGAGTGTTTTGATTCCCCCCCGGGAATGATCTGCGGGGGGGCAATTCGAAAGAGTTGAGTTACTAGCAGATAGCTTCTAGATTGGACTAAATAGAACAAATCACGGAGTCTTGAACTATACGAAGCACAGACATATTTAAATTAGTGGCAAACTACAAGAGTACTAGTTAGTGGGATGATAAACACATGACGCCAAACATTGGCCCCTCCCCGTGGAGCTCAACAAGTCGGTGAACTTCCTCAACTTCTTTCCCCCCCCCCTTCTTCTTTACTCCTTACTACTCTCTTTCCCTCTATTATTGCATCATGTCCGTCCAAACGGTCTCCATCCAGCCCTTCACTGACCAGAAGCCTGGAACGTACGTTGCTCGTTGCCCCGCAATTGAAACTGCTAGCTAACTTGCTCCCAGCTCCGGCCTCCGCAAGAAGGTCAAGGTCTTCCAGCAGGACAACTACTCCGAATCATTCATCACTAGCATCCTTCTGTCAATCCCCGAGGGTGTTGAGGGCTCCTTCCTTGTCATTGGTGGCGATGGCCGTTACTACAACCCCGAGGTCATCTCCAAGATCGCAAAGATCAGTGCCGCCTATGGCGTCAAGAAGCTCCTGGTTGGACAGCATGGCATTATGAGCACCCCGGCTGCTAGCAACCTCATTCGCGTGAGAAAGGCAACTGGTGGTATCCTCTTGACTGCCAGTCACAACCCCGGTGGTAAGTGGTGAACGATGACAATATCCGATGGAGGCTGACCAAACGTCACCAGGCCCCGAGAACGACTTTGGTATTAAGTACAACTTGGCCAACGGTGCCCCCGCCCCCGAGGGTGTTACCAACAAGATCTTCGAGACCGCAAAGACCCTCACCTCCTACAAATACCTCGATGTTCCCGATGTCGATACTTCCACTATCGGCACCAAGAACTACGGCCCCCTCGAGGTTGAGATTGTTCACTCTACTGCCGACTACGTGACCATGATGAAGGAGATCTTTGATTTCGATTTGATCAAGGAGTTCCTTAGCTCCCACAAGGACTTCAAGGTCCTGTTCGATGGCATGCACGGTGTGACCGGACCCTACGGCGTGGATATTTTCGTCAAGGAGCTCGGTCTGCCCACCAGCAGCACAATGAACTGCCAGCCCAAGCCGGACTTTGGCGGCGGTCACCCCGACCCCAACCTCGTGTACGCCCACGAGCTCGTCGAGGCCGTTGACGCGAACGGCGTGCACTTCGGTGCCGCCAGTGATGGTGACGGTGACCGTAACATGATCTACGGTGCCAACAGCTTCGTCTCCCCCGGTGACAGCTTGGCCATCATCGCCCACCACGCCAAGCTCATCCCCTACTTCCAGAAGCAGGGTGTCTACGGCCTGGCTCGCTCCATGCCCACCTCCGGAGCCGTAGACCGCGTGGCTAAGGCCCAAGGTCTGCAGAGCTACGAGGTTCCTACCGGCTGGAAATTCTTCTGCAATCTGTTCGACGAGAAGAAGATGTCGATCTGTGGCGAAGAGAGCTTCGGCACGGGCAGCAACCACATCCGCGAGAAGGACGGCCTGTGGGCCGTTGTGGCCTGGTTGAACATCATTGCCGGTGTCGCCAAGCAAAAGCCCAACGAGACCCCCAGCATCGGCTCCATTCAGAACGAGTTCTGGGAGACCTACGGCCGCACCTTCTTCACCCGCTATGACTTCGAGAACGTCGACAGCGAGGGCGCTAACAAGGTCGTCGGCACTCTGTCCGATCTGGTCGCCAACCGCGACACCTTCGTTGGCTCCGAGATCGCCGGCCGCAAGGTCCTCGACGCTGGCAACTTCTCCTACACCGACCTCGACGGTAGCGTCTCCAAGAACCAGGGCCTGTATGTCAAGTTCGATGATGGCAGCCGGATGGTCGTTCGTCTGTCCGGCACCGGCAGCAGCGGTGCTACTATCCGTCTTTACGTTGAGCGCTACGAGGCCGACAAGTCCAAGTTCGGTCTCACTGCTCAGGAGTACCTGGCTGATAACATCTCGCTGGCCCTCTCTCTCCTCAAGTTCAAGGAGTATGTTGGCCGCGAGGAGCCTGATGTTAAGACCTAAATTCGGTTAGGCTGTTAGGGTTAATGTGGAACCTGCTGGATGGGGATCACCTTTTAATTGTCTCGCAGTTATATCTGAACACGAGAAGAATGATGATCGAAAAGCAGGACCAAGATCAAAAGATTATACGTTGGCATGAGATAGAAACTGCGTCTTTAGCATAATCCAAGCCTGTCTTGTCTTAAATTCGGACCTCCAGATCTGTGAAGTCAATGAATTATATGCATGGCCAGTAAACAAAAAATATCATAGAATCGTATAATCGTATAATCGTAAATCATCCAACCCTTGCACCTAATTATGCCTTCCACGCAGTAGCAGAAACCTTCAACTTCTCCCCCCACCAGCTCTCCCACTTAATAACCCTCTCTCCCCTCCTCGCCTCCTCAGCCGCAAAAACAGCAGCATGACTCCGAACCACCTCTTCAAGCGAACATCCAACAAACCTCGCTTGTGCCGTCTCAACATCTAATCCCCCTTCAACAGCCCCAACAGCACTAACAAACTGCCTCGCAAGTCCAAAGTCTCCACCGCCATGGGACTCCTTCTGCCCCGGCGGCGGCTTCGGCACATCAAAAACGGAAGTCTTCGCCGTAGCAAAATCATAAACAGAAATCGTGCTACTATCATACGAAACCTCACCAGTTGTACCATAAACCCGGCCCCGACGCTCACACTGTTTCTCCGTAGGCGCAATCATATGGAAACTCGCCGTTTTAGCAGGCCGATGCGGTGCCACCTCCTCATCATCCCAAACAAACGTCACAACCTGATCGTCGCAGACATCGTTATCGGCTTCGTATACGCACCGCCCGTACCATGGCCGCGCAGCAATATCCGAGTCCGACATCGTATCCCGATCATAGTCCTCGCCAAGACGGGAGAGGAGTAGTGACTCGGCGGCCTTGCCGCCTTGCGTCCGGAACACATCTTCTATATCCGGGGAAACAATTTTAACCGGCCAAGACGTGTGACCCGTCGCGAGATGGCGGTCGTTATATATTTTAACCGCGCTGTAGTTACAGTCGCGTTCAGCGGGGCAGGAGAGACAGTTTGTAGCGCTACCTGCGGCGACGGGCTTACGCTTTTGGCGGAACTGCGTCATCGTGCCGACGGAGGAGATCGAGCGCGGGAGGTGCGGCTTGTGGTCTTCTTTGGATGCTGTTTCAGGTGAGGGCGGGGAGCAGAGGAGCCAGAAGATGAAGTCGATGTCGTGGCAGGATTTTGTGAGGAGGGAGCCGTCGCCTGCTGGTGTTGCGCGTCGCCAGTTGCCCCGGACATAGCTGTGCGAGAAGTGCCACCAGCCTACCGGCTCGCAATGCTCTAGGGAGACTATGTCGCCGATTACGCGGTCTGTGAGGAGGAGTTTGCGGAGGAGGATGTTGTGCGGGCTGTAGCGGAGGACATGGCCGATTGAGAATATGTTCTTTGGGGCTTGGGGGATGTTGTTTGGGCCTTCTGGTGGTTGGAGGGCTCGGTACACTGTTAAACAGTCGTCTAGCGAGAGAGCCAGTGGCTTCTCGCAGAGAATGTGTAGCTGGAGCGGGGCGAGGGCTTGTAGGATCTCGACATGTGTTTCGTCTAGTGTGCAGACGAAGACTCCGTCTACGCCCACGGGAGTTGGGGTTGTCTCTGTTGCGTTATTGTCGTTGGTTTGGATCGCCCGCTTCCGTCGCTCGAGTTCCCACTGCATCCATTCGCGCCAATCGGTGAATTCCTGGCCCTCTTGGGGGGATTGAGATACCCCCCATATGTATTTTCGTCCGAAATCGCGCCGTTTGAAGGCGTGGGGCTCGGCGACTGCGTGGATTACGGCCGGTGTGACGGTTGTGACAGCGCGAGCGTAGGCGTTTCCGCGAGAGCCCCCGCCGATGACAAGGAAGCGTAGTTGCTTCGGTGATGAAGACGAGGTGGTAATAGTATCCGTGGGAGGTGGAATTGGCTCTTTCATGTTGTGATCGAAGTACGAGGATGAGGGGAAGAAGTTAGAGCTCTGTTGTTTTCGATCTAGTGATATGACCACTTATGGGCTTCTCTGATAACCTATGATCCTGTTAGAGGCAAAGAGTAGAAATATATATAACCAACAAAGGGTTCGAGATACGAGAGGCAACCTTTGAAGTTGCAATTTGGACGCGTTGTAACGTTGTAACTGCGGGGGAAACATCAGCAAGATCAGCCGGGCTCTGATTGGCCAACATGGCCACTATATTATATTTGTTGAAGTCTATTTGTCTCTGTCTTCTTTTTACTGTCAATCTCCAACTCATCCTCCTTGTCGAAAATCATAGCAACCTCTTCCAAAGACCGCCCTTTCGTCTCGGGGAAGAGGAAGTATATGAGACCCAAAAACACTACCAGACAGCCAAGAAAGACACAGTAATACTTCCATGCAATCGCCGTAAACGCCACTGGGTTGACATATTGGTTGAAAAAGCATGCCACAGCATCCACAGAAAGAGTGACAGCAATGCCCTTGGCACGCAGCTGGAAAGGTAGAATTTCAGCTGGATACGAGATGAACAAAGGCGCATAGGCGATGTCATATGCTCCGAAAAAGAGAAATAGGAGTGGAACTACAGCTATTCCAGCAGCAGGAAGATTTCTTTCGGCGAACAGACCAGCGGCCAGTGTGGACATGGACAGGAAAACGATCATGGCCCCCGTGGAAATAAGCCATAGAATGCGGCGGCCGTATCGCTCCGATGCAAGTGCACCGGCTGCCGCAAGGAGAAAGTTCCAGCCATTGAGGCTAACATTCACAGCTGCTTGGTCAGCTGCCTTGGTAATTCCCACTGATTTGAGAATCGGCGCGAGGTAGTAGGACAGGAGACCTGCAATACTGTCAGTGACAAGATGTTCTTAGGGGCGTTGTGGGGTGCATACCATTTCCAGCCCATTCCTGCATGAGTCCAACTAATACGCAGATGGTCAATCGGTGCATATTGCCTTTTGACGAGAAGAAGAAGCTCCAGTTCCTGGTATCGGTAATCTCGGCTGTGATTGTGCTGCATATCAAACGGTACTCATACTGGACCAGCTCGTCGTCTGTATCTCCATTCGCGTGGTACTTCCCCAGAATATCTAGGGCTTCATATTTCCTGCCCTTGGATACCAGCCATCTCGGACTTTCGGGCACAAATAACATCAGCCCTAGGAGCTGAAATAACGGATACGATATTTGTAGCAGACAAGGAACTCTCCATGACCAGCTGTTTGCTATGCCTATGGTTGCATACGTAACCGCTGCCGAGCTAATGGCGCCCAGATTCCAGGATGCATTGTAGAGGGCCGTGGCCGTCTGTCGCTGTCGAGGGTGTGCGATCTCAGTGGCCAGGAGAGGAGCCGCAGTCTGGGTGATTCCCATTCCGATACCTGACAAGACTCTCGTGCCGAAAAAGGCCCAGTGGCTTTTTACTGCGGTTTGGATGATCGCTCCCACGATAACAATGCTAGAACCAACGCAAACGCATGTCTTACGTCCAAACCTATCGGCGATATAAGAGGCTGGTGCAAACGAGACCAACGCCCCCAGAGAAGTGGCAGCAATTATCAGCCCAACTATACTGGGATCCAGCCCGCCAATGATGGTACCAACTATGTCATGATCAGCACAAACATCACAGTATCAAGATGGAGACATTACACTCAGGCAGCACAAGCAAGCTATTCACAAGATTTCCAATATACCCAGCCGAAGAAGCAGTGGAGAACATGAACACGATACCCATGTTCAATTTACGGAGCCCCCTGTCTTTGATCCAATTCGGATTTGTGTTGTTCGGCAGGAGCTTGAATGCCTCCATTTCAGGCACCTTCTCCAATGTATCTGTCTTCGTCGCCATCTTGTGTGCTCTCTCAAATCCCGGGCTTGGTGGATAAAGTGAATTTGAATTATATAGACTCAAGTCTTGCCCCTCGCCATGCTATACCAGCTGCTTATATCACAAAATTATGCAGAACAAGGGATCATCCACATTCTTCCGACCCAACAGACCTCCAGCCTTCCCCGGACGATCCTCGATTAGTTTCAAGATAACCCTGGTCACTACGACATAAATGCACGGAATGAAGGGAGGAATGCCAGATTCAACCACCCAAACAGCCAATGTTACCAGCGCAGAAGTCCCACCACCTCCGATCACCTCGTCACGGCGCCCAAAAATCATGATCTGCAGTCCAAAGGAACAATTCTATTGTGCGTTATGATACCACCCACTGCCACAGCGGTGTGAGACAAATTTTCATTCATCGCACTCCCCAAGCAGCGAAACATACCGGTTCCCATGCCCACAGAACCCCTCACACTGCTCACCAACGTCCCTCCCCTTATGTAAAAACTCCTCCATGGCCCATGCAACGCGTTCCGCGCCCACTCTCGCGCCCTCGAGATTCGGCGCCCCGGGCCCAAGCCGGAGAGACGCCATGCGGCCCGTCATAAATAAGGGTACGTCATCCCGCCACGCCAGATCGTTCGTCAAACACGGTAGACCTGACTTGACCTCAATTGGGTATTGATCGTTCATTGCGCTGAGCAGCGGCATCTCGCGCACGTCCGCCCGCGCTCCGGTTGCGAAGTAGATGTAGTCGATTTCGGGGAGTTCGGGGATTGGTGGGTCTGTCGTTAAAGTCCAGGTCTGGGTGGCTGCGTTGTAGTTGTGAGTTTTGATTTCTGTGTATAGGTGGATGGAGGCACGGTTTTGTGCTGCGTGCTGCTTTACAATCTTTGTGTAGCGTGGTGTAATGCTACCACCATTTCGGGCGGTTTGGAGCATCTCAAGGCGCTCTGGGGGATGTTAATATCGGTTCTTCCATGGGGTTGGGGGCTTTTTTTTTTATATATACCTTCGTCGGTGTCGGCGGACCAGAAGGCTGCTTTCTCCCAGTTCTTGTACTTGCCCATCCAGGACAGACTGATGTCGAAGTGTTTGACTGTTGGTTGAGTGAGACATTTTCCAAAACAGTACTTGCCGGGGATGCTACACATACCTTTCATGCCAGACCGCATCAAAAACCACACTTTGGTTACGCCCTTGCGAACCGCCATATCGACAATCTGTGCTGACGACAGCCCGCCTCCAACAACGACAACATTGGTCTCTTGCCGCCGCTGGATTTTGTTCTGTACATTGGGACTGGGAAATGACTTGATCTCCGTGCTATGGCAACATGCTGCGGCGCCTTCTTGCTCCGTCGAGGGCTTCCATGGATAAATCTTCGATACACTTGCTCCGCCAGGACCGATAGCAAGGACAACAGCCCGACTATAAAACTTCTCCCCTGTGGATGTTGTAACGGTGAACACCTTCGAGTCTGAGCTATCGGAGAGATAGTTATATGAGAGATCCGTGGCCTCGCGCTGCAAGATCTGACCGGGCTTATTCAAACCATACCGCCGGATGATCGACGAACAATAATCCGAAAAGAGGTCTGTGGAAGGCGAGAAGTAGTCTTTTCGATCTCGTTCGTCAATCTCGGTTCCTATTGTTCTGTTTACAAGGATATAATGATTAGAGGTCTATTTCAACCATATTCGCAAGGACACAACTTACTGAGTCTTCCCGCCCTGTCTCATCTTCTTCTTCTTATGCTTGCTCATCTCCTTCCCAACACACCCGGGAATCTCCCATAAATCTGCATCTCTCCCACTCTCCTGTGTATAAGCCAGCATACCATCCCGATCACCGGGATCAACATGGAAGAACATCGGGCTGCGGAGCTGTTTGATCTCTAGCGTGCGGAACGCATTGTTCCACCGCTGCATCCATTTATCCCCAGAGCCGTCGAGGACTAAAGTTGAGATAGATGATGTCGACGATGTTGACGACGCGGATGACAGCGATGGCACAGAAGATGCAGAGTCAGCCGAGCTGCGCCGTTGTCGGTCATCTTGACAAGGGCATCCGCGTTCACTATCCCATTTTGCAGCTGGAACCCCGTTGATCTTGCTGTGTCGTCCTTGTACCAGACTCATTCGTCCGCTATGTTTCTTGATCCAGTGGTAGCGCTGGTGTTCTTCGTCTGTGAAAACTGCTGATGGTGTTTCTTCGCTTAGGCGCGCGGCGACGGCGAGGCCGCATGGCCCTGCGCCGATGATTATTACGTCGCGAATTTCACGGTCTTCTGGTAATTGGGATGAGAACATTTTAGAACGGCGAGGTAGGGTTGGAGTAATGGTGTGTGATAGAGACGTAGTAGTTATAGTACTTCAGGGCTGAATGGAATAGTAAGTTTACAAGAACGTACGATTATGGGGCTAATATCTTTCTTTTGTAGTTTACTAGCATAGCTGTATTTCTCTAATGTCCTCACGGGTTGACCATCGAGGTACTCGTCCCCAAGGTCCTTGGAGCATGACACCATGAAGGAACAGCTTCATGCTCCACAATTAACATGACCGATGTGATGGTTTATTCAAGTCAATCTCTGAGGACCTTAGGGATGTCTTCAATCATTTTAGATTTAATATTCGGACCTTTCGGGCGTAATATAGTGTTTGGTTTATAGATACACTACAAAGACTTATTATACGACATTTTCTTGCATTCCACCTGGGCCGATGTTAGATTTATCTAAGATTTTGAATTAGCCGCGGGCATTACACAACTTAGAGGGTGTAAATCTACTGAGGTTTACTATGTAGGCTTGATGCCATCCCAACCTTTCAACGGGATCTCTTGAATGAGAAATGTTAATCGGCCATGTGTACTCCGGCAGAGAAGAGCTGGACAGCGGCATGAGCGTATAAATCACAGCAGGCGACCATGACAGAAGAGTTTCCCTACAGGATAATCACTCAGAGCCTCAACCACCATGCCTTCCTTTAACCTGTATCTTCTGGCAACAAGCTTGACTCTGTCGTCGGCCTTTGCCAAGCCCAATGTCGTCCCCCGTGACGACACCCCCCAACTACCCTATGATTCAAACACCACTCCATACTGCACTTTGTGGGTAGACGATGATAGTTCAAGCAAGTGTGCTGATATCCCTGGCTATTGGGCTATATCGATGGACGACTTTGTCCGATGGGTAACTCGCTTCCTCCAAACCGTTTTTTTTTTCTCCAATGACTAATCTCTCCAGAGCCCATCCGTGAGTAAATACTGTACAGGATCTTTGTAGAACAGAAATGAAGACAAGTAAATTATATATGGAAAGGAATATTTGCAAGGGGGAATAACAAACACAAAAAGCCACCAAGAAAAGAAAAGCGAGACCGAAACATACTCAAAACTCCAAACCTCATAGAAATCAAACCTCCAAACCCACGCCTAACACAAAAACACTTATTGATGCCATTTCTTCTTCGTCCCAGGCTTCGCCCTAGACGCACCCCCCTCCCTCCGATGCCAAGGATCTAACGGCCAAACCCACCCCCTCACCCTCTTAGCATCCCTCCTCTCCCCAATCTGTGGCTCAGGAATCCACTTATCCTTCGCCTCCGCCAGAATCCTCTGGCGAGTCATCGCACCAGGTCCGCCAACGTTGAGGTGAGCAGAGGGCTGGTGCGGAAGCGGCACCGACTTTGAAAGCATCAACAAGAAGTACAACCCCAGCCCCGCTGTCATAGCTGGCATCGCATCCTCAAGCGGCTCAGGATCTGACGAGTCATGATGTGGGGGGAATGACGAGCTTGACGATGACGAGAAAGAGCGCTCGCTGATGGGCGTTGCGAGCGGTGCGTCCCGCATGTGTGTGTGCGCGCTCCTCCCAGCGCCAGCTGCTGTCTTGAGTGGGATTGAAGCCGCGATCTCTAGGTATCCGAAGTAGGGGACGTCGTCGCCGGTGTCGCAGCCTGCTCGCACGCAGACGAGCTCGATCTCAGTGATTATGAAGCCGTAACGACAGGAGTGCTCGCGCATGCAGCGCTGGAGGTGGGCGAGTCCATTGAGGTATTCTACCCGTCTGTGGGGTGCTTCGTTGCGCATGCCGGTATTCCAACGGTCGAAGCTTTTCACGATGCCGACTAGTCGGCCGCGTGGGAGACCGGCGCTTGTTTGCTCGGTGTCCGAGAGGTAGTTTGCTAAGAAGTGCGGGTGGCCGTGGTTTTTGTGGCCTGTGTTGCGGACGTCTGGGGCGGCGTAGAGCTGGAGGTGGTCTTTGCCTTGGGAGACGGCAAGGGCGGCGTTTATGCGTGGTGCGTAGAGGTCGCGGATTAGACTCACTAGATCGTTCTCGGACACTGGCGCTAGGCTTTCTGAGGGTACGGCCACGTGAGGTGTGAGCTCTGCTGGGATTTCGGTCTTGAGGAGCTGGATTAGTCGGCTGTCTAGAGAGTCAAATGTCGCCAGTGAGAAGGAGCTCCAGCTGCGCAGGTTGCGGATGTCCCACCAAAAGTAATCGTGCAGGCCGCGAGTCGGAACTACGCTCACGTTGCGGACTAGGTTGATTGGTTGGATTGGTAGGGTTAGGTATGACAGTAGAGTTGTAGAGCGTGGAGGCAGGTCTTCCTGGGGACTGAGTAAGACTGGTGAATGCTGGGCAGCCGATGCCTGGCGGTAGTTGTATTGAGGTGTTGGCACTGTCAATGGAGTTTGTGTGCTTGCAGGAGTATGCTGGCCCCCTATTCGTTGGGAGTATGATGAGTAGGGCATGATGTTTGGAGTGACTGGGGTGACTGGGGTCGTCGGGGTCGTCTGGGCATGCATTTGAGGCACATATTTTGGCAGTTCTCGGTATGTGGGATACCCAAATCCAGCCAGACTCGCGCCATCGATGACAGATGCCGACACCGAGCGTGAGTGGCCCCCGCCTGACTTGCGCTTGTATGACGGGGTGATTGTCACAGGCGATGACAGCGCAGAGAGGCTGCCCTGTGTAGGTATTGGCACTGGCGAGATAGGAGAGGCCAATGTCAAACGGTCAGCGACCTCGCGCGTGCGACGGCTAATAGATGGCCGTGCCGGTGGGTAAGGGATAAATCCAGGCGGGTTCCGTGTATTGGACAGAACCCGAGGGTGACGAATAGGCCCGCCAGCAGATACTGGCTCGATCACGATGTCTTGAGGTCGGATCTTAGGCAATAGCTTAGGGCCATGGTGATGTCTGGTTGGCGAGGTGGTAGGACTGGTATTTCCAGTCATAGTCGACCAGGGAGATGACTCGCTTGAATAGATGGAACAGTTGGAGGCATGACGACTATGTCCAGAGTCGATGTATTCTTCAAGAGAAAGCCGCGGCGGCGTCGTTGGCCGAAAGCGAGTGGAGTCGACAGCAGACATGATAGTAAACTTGTTGAGTAGATGTGTCACCAATAACAATCTATCATAAGAGTAACAAACGAATGAAGCAACTGATGTCTTGTTGACCAAGTCGTTCAGAAAGGCATGATCCAGAAGGAGGATGTTTGGATATTAAATGGACATCGATAGAGTCTCAAACAGCCAAGCCTGATGCATATAAAAAGATTGACTGACGAACCCTAGCCGATCTAGAAAAGATGAAACATGGAGAAGAGCCCCATTGTAACGCCTACGAAGCTAGAGAATCTTTTTTTGGGATCCTAGTCTCCGATCAGAGGCACGTCCACTCGATGAAACACGAAACTGCCGACATTTTGGCTGAAGGACAGGCATGTTGAGCAACAGGGCCCTTGAAACTGCCCCTCCGAGGAGGTCCAGTCCGGCATAGTGCGGTTTCATCGGACTGTCGCGCGTCAAGATGTTACTATATTTTGCATCTTCTTCAATATCATTCTTCAGATTCCCTAAAATGGTTAGCCTGCTGCAAGTTTCTCACAATGTTCTAAAAACGGCAACAATTAGGTCACATTTCCAGGTAATTAGCGGACTTGTTGGTGACTGGACAGTCCCTGAGGACTCGCGGGGTCAGCGGTTAAAGGTTCCAAGAAAGCAAATGGATAAAAATAGCAATCGGGATCATGGAATGTGTGATTCCAGGGTCTAATCAGGGTAAAAGGACTCTTTGATGGGAGGGTACCTGCTCTAGATGCGCCAGTGGCCGAATGTGATATCGAAGTCGGCGGCTACATGTGTGGGATGAGTTTGAAGTACGCGCCGAGCACCGGCGTCATATCCAGTGATTGGACAACTTGATCGTGAAACTGAAAAATTTCCCATAATTAGCAACAATTATGCAGTGAAGTTCATGCAAGAGACATCTGTAAAGAGGTTGAGGTCAAATCGGGGGGATCAAAACATAACCGCGCATTGACCCCTGGGGATGGTTTCACTGTTCGTACGTAGTTAAGTAATCCTTTTTAGGCACAAGAGTGATTTGGAAATTCATCTCATTAATTTGTTTAATTATTTCATGACATTCATTTCATGTGGGTCGAAATGATTAACACCCAACCGAAAGAGTAAAGAAAAAGAAAAAAAAAAAAAAAAAGGTCTCAAAACCCGGTGGTCTATGTACCTTGACAAAACACTCAAAACGCTCGGGGGAATCTCTCTGAACCGTCTAAACAACACATCGAACGGTAAAGGCAATCGCAGGAACATCAAAATTTCAAGCCTTGATCTCGTACTTGCGGCGGAACATGTCATCCACCTCAGTCAGGTAGTAGACACCGGATCCAATAGTCTCGGTGCTACCAGCGGGCTTGAAGTTCTTCTTCAGGTGGGCGTGCTCACGGAGCTTGCACATGGCATCGTACGCAGCAGGCTCGAGGATAGTGCGGGCATTGAGACGCTTCTGGAGGTCAAGCTTCTCAACAATACCGGACACATCGCCAACAATCTTGGCGCTGAACATAGAGCTGGCAAGACCGGAACCGTAGCTGAACAGACCGATGCGCTTGACCTCCTTGGGGTCGAAAGCGACGTTGCTGAGCAGACTGGCCAAACCGCCGTAAACGGTGGCAGTGTACATGTTACCACACTGGGTGGCGACCTGGAGACCGGGGTTGACGCGCTCGGCAAAACGCTTCTTGGTCAGACCCATGAAGGTCTTCTCAACAACCTTGTCGGTAAGAGAGGTCTCGTAGTCGAGGTCGCGGAGCTCAGGGGCAACCTCGGCGAAAGCGGGGTGCGAGGGGTTGGCCAGGTAGTCATTGTAGAGCATACGAGCGTAGGACTTCTGAACGAGCTTGCAGGTAGGGGCGTGGAAGAGAATGTAGTCGAAGCGGTCCAGGGGGGAGAGGGACTCGTCGGTGGCACCGTTGGTACCGTTGGCCTGGGCCTTCAGGGTCTTCTCGCGGGCGTCGTAAGCCTTGTAGCAGGCATCGACAGCCTCGGTGTAGCACCGAAGGGAGTAGTGACCGTCGACAACGGGGTACTCGCTGGTAAGGTCGGGCTTATAGAAATCGTAGGCGTGGGTGAGGTAGGAGGCACGGAGACCGGCCTCGAAGACGATAGGGGCATCGGGGCCAATGACCATGGCCACGCAACCAGCACCACCAGTGGGGCGGGCAGCACCAGCGGCGTACAGAGCAATATCACCGCAGACTACAACGGCATCACGGCCATCCCAGGCGGAGGACTCGACCCAGTTGATGCTGTTGAAGACAGCGTTGGTGCCACCGTAGCAGGCGTTGACGTTGTCGACACCCTCAATGTTGGTGTTTCCGTGAGGAGCGAAAAGCTGCATGAGGACGGACTTGACGGACTTGGACTTGTCCAGAAGGGTCTCAGTGCCAACTTCGAGTCTTCCAACGGACATAGGGTCGACGTTGTATTTCTTCATGAGGGAGGAGAGGACGGTGAGGGTCATGGAGTAGATGTCTGCGAAGAACTATTAGGCTGATTGATCTTGCTCTCTGGAATTGGTGTACATACCCTCACGGTCATCACAGAAGCTCATCTTGGTCTGTCCGAGACCGATGGTGTATTTTCCGGCGGAGACGCCATCGTACTTCTCCAACTCAACCTGGTCGACACACTACAATTGACATGTCAGTATAGATCCTCAGGTGATAAGATCCAGTGAAACTCACCTGAGTGGGGAAGTAGACCTCAATGGCCTTGATGCCGATGTTTTGAGGACGAGTAGCCATGGTGGGGTATGGAGGGGCAAGGAGAAAACGAGGTAAGAAGGAAAGATGAAGTAGAGGGATAGGAGAAGAAGATGAAGATTTAGAAAAGAAGCCGAAGAGAAGGCGATTGAAGGCGATTGATATAAGAATGAAAAGGAGTCTGTGTACTCGGTTCTACCGTGTACGATCTGTCACCACTTAATATTTTTTTTTTCCCTTTTTTTTTCCCAAGTGGGGAGATCTACCCTTTTCTAGTGACCTTTACGTTTCCTTTGGGCCGGATAATTGCCTGGGAGATATATAATTGGTACAGAATACATAGTGAAACTATTGTGTATAACCGGGAGCTTCAAACTTCACTCTAACAAATGGCAATGCCAAATACCAAATAGGGTAAGTGTAAGTAGGCAATAGTAAGTAGGAAACAGTAAGTAGGAAATAGTTCTATCTACACCTGTACTCTACGTGGCTTTAGAAAAAAAACCGCTCAACATCTATAAAGCTACGGTGTAGAATTGAGTCCATCTTATCGATCTGTCCCCACTTGTCCCTTTCAGGGTTCAACGTTTCCTGAGATCTTTTAATGTCCTTTCATAGAGCGTCATTCACAATATGGCCTCTTCTATGCCTCGAATCATTAGTGGAGATCAAGTGGCACTTCGGGTCTGGATATTCATGGCGGGCCTGGAACTTGCTTTCTCTATTTTTAAGACTGTTCTATTTGAATGTTCTCACTTCCCTTTCAGTCTTCCCATTATTCTATATGTCGATATCCTTATTTTATATCTTTGACGTGGAGTATGTAGCATAAGAACATCTGCATGACGCTGTATTTCCGAGATCTTATATATAAAGAAAAGAAACTCCCAAATCTATGATTTGAAATGTTCTAATATACTAATCTTTAGAATACTGGACATACAAGAATGTGAATGCTCTCGAATGTCTAATTCCATGATGCGTAATGAAAGTTGCCAAGCGTGGGTCACTTTCACTCCGGGGCGTCTGCCTATCTCCTGTCTCTCTCCTATACCACTCCCATCAAACTCCGGACTTGCTCACTTTTCGGCATATGATGTCGGTCGTCGCTCATTTCCCATTATTTTACAGATCATGATCCTCCGGATCTCCGCACCCGCGCTACACCCTTCTTACAGCTCTCCGGAGCCCCGTATCTCCCACAATGGGCGACGAGAAGTTTGACTATCAGGCCGTCCCTATCCCTTCCTACGCTGAAGCCACCGGCCATCCCTCCTCCTCTCGATCCGACCTCGGTGACGGAACAGATGTTGAACGACAGGGGCTACTCGGTCGCGACCATGCCTCCACCCGAGGCTACCACCCACCAACCGTGGAATCGGCGCGCTCCAGCCTCGATGGCCTCGAATCATCGACAACACGCTCAAATCGAGAGTCGGTGGAGGAACTACGACGGGAACTAGATCAAATGGACGTGGATGATTCCGCATCGGCTTCCTTGACCGGCAGACGACCCCCCTACGACATCGTTTTTCCAAGCAGCTATCGAGTCTGAGCCGTACGCTGTCCGCTATCCAACGACCCTTCCAACGATATATGCCCAGTTTCCGTTTCACAATAAACCTCAGTGACACGAGGTCACGCTTAAAAGACCAGGGGTGCATCATGCTTCTCCGAGTGTTCGCTCTTTTACTAGTGGTCACCCTAGTGTATGTGTTCTTCATCGCAGATGTCTTCAATATAAACAGCCGCATGTCCATGGGCCAGTCCTATAGCGCCGCCTCCGTCGAGAACTTCATTCAAGGTCACATCAACGAGACCAAGATTGCCGAAAACTTACGACGAGTCACCAACTACACCCACGTAGCTGGCACGGAGGGCAGCTTTGCGCTATCACAATTGATTGAACAAGAGTTCCAGAAAGCAGGATTTGATGAAGTGTCGCGAGAGGAATTCCAGGTCTACCTCAACTATCCACGCAAGGATGGGAGGAGAGTCGCAATAATCGATCCACCCAGTCTAGCTTGGGAGGCGAAACTCGAAGAGGATAATGCCAAGGACTTGATTTTTCATGGACATTCGAAATCGGGCAATGTCACTGGGCATCTGGTTTATGCTAACTTCGGAGCCCGGGAAGATTTCAAACTTCTCACAGACAAAGGAATTTCACTCGAGGGCTCGATTGCCTTGGTCCGTTACTATGGGACCGAATCCGACCGCGCATTAAAAATCAAGGCCGCTGAATTGGCCGGGGCGGCCGGCTGTATCATCTACTCCGACCCCTCCCAAGACGGATTTGTTAGAGGCCCGGCCTTCCCCGACGGGCGGTACATGCCAAGCGATGGCGTGCAAAGGGGCGGTGTGAGTATGATGTCGCAGGTAGTTGGCGATGTTCTCAGCCCTGGATGGGCATCCACGCCGGGAGAAAAGCATCGTCTATCTCCCAAGGAAAGCCCTGGTTTACCCCAGATTCCCAGTCTTCCACTTGCTTGGCGTGATGCACAGAAACTTTTGCAGGGCCTCAAAGGCCACGGCTCCAAAGTACCAAAGGAATGGGTGGGTGGTGTTCCTGATATACAAGAGTGGTGGACGGGTGACCAAGACTCCCCCGTCGTTCATCTGATGAATCTGCAAGATGAAGTAGAGCGGCAACCTATTTACAACATTCACGGCAGGATCATCGGAATGGACGAGCGTGACAAGAAGATTATCGTTGGCAACCACCGAGATTCGTGGTGCATGGGAAGTGTTGACCCTGGAAGCGGCACTGCTACTTTCCTAGAGGTTGTACGAGCCTTTGGCGAGTTGCTCACCTACGGATGGCGGCCGCTTCGCACCATTGAATTTGTCAGTTGGGATGGAGAGGAGTATAATTTGATCGGCTCAACAGAACATGTCGAAAAGGAGATCGACGATCTCCGTGCGAATGCGTTTGCCTACCTAAATGTTGACGTGGGTGTTTCTGGGCCCGATTTCCAGGTGTCTGCGTCCCCCGTTTTTGAGCGCGCTGTGCTGCAGGTTCTGGGTCGTATCTCAGACCCCTATGCGAACGCGACACTGAAAGACCTTTGGGATCAAAAGGGCTCAAAGATCACGCCACTTGGCGCTGGAAGTGACTATGTTGCATTCCAGGACATCGCTGGCACCTCGAGCATTGACTTTGGATTTTCGGGCGAGCCCTATCCATACCACAGCTGCTACGAAACGTACGACTGGATGGTTAATTTTGCCGACCCCGATTTCCAATACCACAAAATCCTGGCTCAATTCTGGGGGCTTCTTGTCCTTGACCTTTCCGAGAACCCCATGCTGCCATTTGACCTAGAAGTCTACGGCGACTCGATTGGTGGATGGGTCAAAGACTTGGACAAATTTGCCAAATCAAAGAAGGCCGAGGTGGACATGCAACCCATGTTTAAAGCTGCGACCGAAATGAAAGCCAATGCTGTTACATTCCAGTCCTGGAACAAGGTCTGGCACGACACTGTGTGGGGCATGGGAGGGTATGAAAGCAATGTCATGGCAGTCCAGCGGGTCAACCATAATGCTCGAATGGCTGCCTTTGATACCAATCTACTTGACTTGGAGGAAGGCGGAGGTGTAAGTTGACGTTCTGCTTGATCCACCCCTCAGCCCCAGCTAACGACTTGTACAGATCCCCAACCGCACACAATTCCGACACGTCATCTTCGGTCCAGAGCTGTGGTCCGGCTACGACGCCTCGATCTTCCCTGCTATCCGCGACAGTATCAACACAGGCAACTGGACATTGACCCAATATTGGATCAACCGGGTCGCCAATACCATCCACCACGCCAGCGATAAGCTACTCCACTAATGTATTCTACCTTTCAGCCCCTTTCCTACTTGTTGCTCTTCTCAGCCTCGCTTCATCCACGCTTATCGGATTGATTATTTTGTCACGTTCTAAACGCGCACTGTACAGCCCGACACCTCCTACATTGTCGGGATACCTCTATACCTGGATTTTGGGAACTTCTTTCACACCCATTATATACCAAGCATGTCTTGAGCTCGCGGGATTTGGCTTCCTACTCTGTCCATTAGTTGCGTCATCCCCGCTTTTCTTGAATGTATCTAGCTTCTCATCCTTGTCCCGAGGGACCGGCGTTCATATGGGGATATATCACATTTCGTATCTAGCTTTTAACCTGCCAGTCCACATGGTTTGCTCACTTCAAGTGCTCAACCCCTAGGGTAGTACTTGCTTTTCAAGGAAATATTTTGTCTATCTAAAAATCAGGTGTTGCAGAATCTTCTTTCAGAGATTTACGCCTTCATTTTTCTCCCATGTAAAACAAGCCTTAGTTTTGTCGTACTGCCCACGGATACAGCAGGGTTTTAGGTCCATCGCGCCAACCTATGTACAAGCCCTTATAAGCATGAGACTATCTCGCTATTCTAAAACGAGAGTTTTATGAACTCGATATATGCCCTATTCCAAAACACTTATAATATGTAAATCGCTCGTATATCCCGTTGAAAAAGTCTAGCGCTACTATAAAACCCACTTTGTTATCATCTTTCTATCAGTCTTTCCAAGGTCTTTTAGAATATAACCGCTAATATAAAGAGACTATGTGTCATAGAAGATATATCTCTTTTGGTACTTAAATAGCGAACAATTTGGGAGTTACTTGGCAACGGCCGAGTGCTAATTCTAGACAAAACAAACTACAGACATGGGTACAATAGTAGAACTAGCGCTTACAGCACATGAATATCCAACAGGTTTGATCCAATGAAGAAGCGTTGCCCGTGAACTTTCCACTTTTTCTTGCAGATACCATCGCCCGGGCGTCTCGTATTTTTACTTAGATGCAAGCATGCCCAGGTGGGCTGGGTTGGGGTGAGATCATCACAGCCCTCTTATATTCTACTTCGCACAGTATGTATCCTTTATAAAAGTGGGCTTATCGTTTGAATTGCTTTTCCTGCCTGAGAGTCATGTCCGAGAAATATCCCCTTGATCCCCTTGATCTAGCCGAGACTGGAGATTTGTCCAAATTCTCAAAGCTCAAAGCTACACCTGTGCATACCGAGGTGGAGCCGCGACCAAATGCTTCGCAAGACGGTATAAGTCGCCATGCTGTGACTGCAGATATTGATGTCAACGAGCTGGACTTTGATTTCAACCTTACCACAGATGATTATCCACTAGGTGATCTCAGATCTCTCCAGCAAGTCTTTGATGCTGTGCAATACCATCGGCATTTAGAACGGGAGGAGAACTTTTCGATTAAAACTCGCGTGGAATGTCTCAAAGTTGATTCGCAGGGAGGAGGTAGGTCTCTGTATCATATATTTTCGGTTTTGGAGACTGATAGTATATCAAGAATGGCGAACACTTGACGAGGCCAACATGGATGACCTTTTACAGGTGACTTTTATCAACCCTATACTTGGAATTTAGCGGCTAAATATATAAAAAGTCCCATGCTATCAACCCCTTTCCAACTATTGAACCCTGTCCTGGTCGTAATATGCTCGTTTTGTGGGTGTTTCTGTGTTTTCCCCCCGCCGTTCTGAGACCTCATACTGACTTGTCTAGCTTTTGTCCCTTGGTGTTCAAAGAGGATACTTCATACGGTTCACGCGCTCTCATGACCCGAAGAAATGCCGAGAAACTCTTCGAGACACTACAAATCAATCCTATGTTTATGTTGAACATGCTTGGTCGGCCAGATTACTGGGCACCTCAATCCCATTTGGATGCAGATGATGACGGGAGATTGCTAGCTTGCGGTAAGACCAGGAGCATCAGACATCAAGACACCGAATGCTAATATCACAAAAGACTTTTGCATCCTCGTTGGAACCTCCAAGTTCAAGGGCCTCCGCTGTCTATCTACATGCGCCATGACATCGTTCGGGACTTGACAACATACATCATCTCGCATAAAGAGTTTGATACCACCATCACCACGCTCAAGTCTATACTGAACACTGCACTCAATGTGACTTCCGCAGTTAACAAACCAGCTGTCTTCTTGGATAGTCCATTTGACATCCATGCCATTGTTTCCACACTTTCCTTCGAACTTCTAAATTTCACGTCAAGCGTTTCCAGCGATTCATGTGGAAGCAGATGAACAAAGTTGAAGATCACTTTATGAACCTCGGGTTTAGCGATAACGCTAAGTTCGCAGACTTGGTAAAGCAGCTCCAAATCATGGCCTCAAATGCAGATTCACATATCGCCAATGCTGATATAGGAATCATCACGGCCAAAGCCATTCAAAAAGTCCACTCACGTCTCACCCCCTCGCTTTCTCGATCCAACCCCTTCATAAACCATCGAGCTGATGATTCAATAACCTATATTATCTCCTCCTTGGAAAAACAAAAACTTTGGTTCTTGAACTATAAGCAACGCAAAGATAGTGCTCTTTCCATGGCCCATAATCTCGTGACCCGGCAAGACGCCACCAACAACATGCAGATCTCTCATAGCATGAAGCAAGACTCTACATCCATGAATGCGATCGCTGCCCTGACAATGATCTTCCTGCCAGGTACCTTTGCAGGCACGGTGGTCGGTGCAGGGGTTTTTGGGGGTGCCATCAAAGAGACGGTATGGCTAATTTGGGTCGCAATTACAGTACCGCTTACGGCAGGGGTCATGATTTGCTGGTGGTTGTATAAGAAGCAAAGCGGCCAACAGTTAAGGGCAGCATAATGGATAAACACAGGGCTGATTCTGCGGAGTTGAGGACAATCCGTTTAGGAGGAAGTCCAGTGCTTTTTCCAGTGGCTCTTCGTTCTGAAGATTCAAGACCGGTATAGGCGATGATCTATAGTCCAGGCCAAATTACTGTTTTCTTGTACGGTATATGACATCAAATGAACAGCCTCATTTTAGCCCTACCCATATGGAATATGGAACTCACGTATGGGTCCATCAAACTAAACGGGAGGCAAAGAAGGCTCAATCACCAATAAAGACGGGTGATCCGCCAAACTCTGCCAAAACCCAGCCTCGAAATCCCACAAATCCTGACTCAACAGCGCGGCCCACTCATCACTCCCCTCAACCCCAGCCTGCTCAGGCAGAGGCTGCGCCGGGTCCGAATGAGTCGAGTCTAGAAAGCGCTGTATGGTCCGCGTAGCCTTAGAAAGCAACGCGTAATTCGGATCACCGGCTTTCACAATCGTTCCAATCTGCACTTCCGCTACAAAGACACTGAGATCTTGTAATGTCCGTGTCCGGTGCGCTCGTGGCATGTGCTGTTTCAGCATCGCCAGAAGCATTATCCCCGCAGCGGGGAGACCATAGTATGCAACCTAGTTAGTATTTATATTAGTTGAGTGGTTGAATTTGGGAGATTTATAGACAGCGTATGTTATATCAACATCAAGTCAATTGCATGCATACCTTCCAAATGAGACCCGTCCCAGAATTAGTAAGTTGATCCCGCAGCAGAATAATCTCCACCACAAGCGTGAGCATCTGACCCGCCGTCTCAATGATCGGTAGATCGGGCTCAGTCGGTGATTTAAGAAGCAAAAGACGGAGCAAGAATAGCACATGTAAGTGGTGCAGTCGTACGCCGGCGACAAAGTCTCGCTCAAAAGGCCCTTGTGTACATTGCTTCAGACTGCTCTCGAGTCGGAAGTGGGCTGGTAGGCGTTGCCACTGCATCTCTGCTTGGCGTTGTATCACGCTGTGCCATTTCTTAATTAGCCATGATTTTCGTTGAGATGGATGGCGCGGGTGTCGCTTTTGAATACCTTGCTCGTTGCGCACATGACGGATCGTGCTTGTCCTGAAGAAGCTCCCAAATCTCCTCCTTCAGCGATGCGCACAGCGCAGACCACCGCGTATCAGCCCGGTACCCGGACTCCGCGTCTGGAGTCCAGTCTGCTGAGCCTTCTTCTGCGTTCTGGCAGGATGGGACCTGGAAGTGGCAGAAACGTTTGTTCATTCGTGGCGGGCGGCCGAGGAATATTGCTATGTTCTTGTCCGCGGAGTAGATGCGCGCGAAGGCTGTTTTGCGCAGTTCCTTGAGGAATCGCGGGAGTCCTGGTTTTATTTCGATGTTCTCGTGATAGCCTAGGGCAAATGTGGATGATATAGCGTCACCCAGTTTGCGCCAGGAATGGTAGCCTTCGGAATGTTAATATATGGCTCAAGTAGAGGTAGTAACTGCGAATGAATGGCCGGTAGCTTACTCTGGTCTCCATCCACGTAGGAATGGACGATAAAATTCTCGTATTGCATGATCAGTTGTAGATCATTCAGACAATCTAGAGAGAGGGATATCTCCAATGCGAAGTCACAAAGTTTGGTACATAGTCTCCGGAGTGTGTACTGCTCTTGCGCAGTCATATATAGAGACGGGAAGAACGCAATGTCAATTGTCGCTCGACTGACAGCGGCAAAGAATATCCCTAACGTCTCCCAACGAGAATTGTGATCTAGAAATTGAGCCGAGAAACTAGCTAGGTCGGAGGTATCATTGAAGTGCAGCGGCTGGGCCGAGTTCTGCAAGAGTCGTCTTGCATAGACTAGATGCCAGTTGTCATCGTGATAGGTAAACAGTTGGCTCACACTCTGCGTACATTGGTCAACGAAGGGCTCTGCCAGAGCCAGGTTGGCTCCTTTAGCTAGCCAGAACGAAACGAGGTCTTTCATGGCGGACAACTTGTATGTTGTCAAGATATGCTTAAGGATATCTGCGCCTTGTAAGACCAGATGGTTGTCGCCAAATGAATCCGAGTGTAGGTCCTCTGGTACTGCTTGATGACTACCGGGACCATGGTCTCCGTCCGGAGTGATGTGCTTGAATATAGCTGCATGGCTAGACGACCCTAGATACCCAGGGTTTGGGTATGGATTACGTCTTGGATTGAATGACGGCGATTCATCCGGTGAGCCAATGCTGCAAATATATAATTAGCCAACTCGAATGCAGGCCAAGCAAGTATGCATCTGACCTTTGTTTCTCAACCCTTTTCCGCTTAAAGGGCGTAGTTCTGTAAATACAAATCCCCTTGCTATTACTACAACGCGTGCACACGGGCAGCTGGTGGTCGCATGCCAGTTTGGCCTTTCTACAGGCTTCACAGGCAGCCAGACGGGACATGGCTGGTCTGGCGGAGTTTCGTCCGCCAGTGGAGATAAAGAAGAGTGAAGTCGGCTAACAACGGCGAGATCGGAGTGTCGGCGTGTCGGCGTATCGGCGATAAGATGCGGGGACCCATCTATAAATACTTGTCTTTCCTCTTCTCCAACTTCAACATCACATTCATTATGACTCAAGATATTAAGCTTGCAGACTACCTGTTTACCCGGTTGCGCCAGCTGGGCGTCGACTCCATGTTCGGCGTCCCTGGGGACTACAACCTTCGCCTGTTGGACTTCGTTACTCCCGCCGGCCTGCACTGGGTGGGCAACTGCAATGAACTCAATGCCGCCTATGCGGCAGACGGATACGGTCGCATTAAAGGACTATCTGCATTAATTACTACCTATGGCGTTGGTGAGTTGTCCGCCATCAACGGTATTGCAGGCGCCTATGCCGAGAACACACCCGTGCTACACATTGTCGGAACCCCACCACGCCCGCTCCAGAGCGCGCGCACGTTCATGCACCACACTTTCTCAGATGGCGACTACCGTCGCTTTGCAAACATGTCAAAGCACGTCACTGCAGCCCAGGTCAGGCTAGAAGATGCTGCCACAGCGCCCGAAAGAATCGACTATGTCCTGCGCCAGGCGTTGATCCACAACCGTCCAGTCTACCTCGAGTTCCCCGATGATATGCCCGACGTGCTGGTATCAGCTGCAAACTTGGAAACAAAGATCTGCATCCCACAACCACCAAGCTCAGCCCAAGAGCCGCAGGTGCTGGCTCGAATCTTGGAGAGAGTGTACAGCGCCAAGCGTCCATTCATCTTCGTGGACGGAGAAAGCACAGGTCTCGGTATCGTCGACCAGCTCGATGCTCTGATCAAGGCAACCAACTGGCCCACATGGACAACCGTGTATGGCAAGGGCCTGGTCAACGAGCAGCTGCCAAATGTGTACGGACTGTACGCGGCAGGCTTTGGCGACAAGCCAGCGCAGGAGTACTTCCAGGAAGCAGATCTAATCCTGACATTCGGACCGCACAACAGCGATACCAACACATATTTCTACACATCAATCCCCAAGCCCGCAGTGGCAATCACATTCTCGGGCACCAAAGTTCAAATCGAGAATGACACTTACTATGACCAATCCGCCCGCAATATTCTATCAACCCTACTCCAGAGCCTCGATTCCACACGCCTAGTCAAGGCCACCGGACCCCCGAAACAAGAAATAACCCTGGCCAACATCCAGAACACAGACCCACTCGCCCAAGACAACTTCTACCGTCTGGTAAACCCGCTCTTCCGGGAGGGCGACATAATCCTCACCGAAACAGGCACCGCCGCACACGGCGGTCGGAACTTCAAACTACCTGCGAAATCCCGCATCTTTGGCGCAGTAACCTGGCTGTCGATTGGATTCATGCTTCCGGCAACACTAGGCACAGCGCTAGCGCAGCGCGAGCATAACAAAGGCACAGAAAGCAAGAGCCAGACGATTTTGTTCATCGGCGACGGGAGTCTGCAGATGACGGCGCAGGAGATCAGCGTGATGATCCGCGAGAAATTGAACATTATCATTTTCATCATCAATAACGACGGGTACACCATTGAGCGGGTGATCCACGGGCGGAAGCAGGTGTACAACGATGTGCCGTTCTGGAGACATGCGCAAGCGCTGAACTATTTCGGGGCCGATGAAGAGCATGCGGCGAATAACACCTTTACGGCGAGGACTTGTGGCGAGTTGAAGGATGTTTTGGCTAATGAACGGATTCAGAATGGGTCTGGGGTGAGGCTTGTTGAGGTGTTTATGGGTAGGGAGGATGTACAGGGGGCTTTGCTGTATCTATTGAACAAGCAGCTTGATGAGGAGAAGCAAGCAAAGCAGCAAGACTAGATTTAAAATGAGAGATGACCTGTTACATAGACGAAATCATATGTGTAGACTATGTTTTACTGTAGTTCCTTTGGATGGTACTTTTGATCAAATAGAATGATGTCTTACTATGATTATTGCGTGTCTCGCTCCTAGTACACGAAAGGAGAAATCCTTGGAATAACAAAATCAGGCTAAGTAAACGCCGATTCCCTATGCTCCAGATCCGCCATGCACAAAGAAAGTAGAAGAAACTAAAAAGAATAGCCCGAAACATTTGAAAACAGACATCTGTTTGAACATGTCACGAGGAGTCTATGATTGATCTGTGTCGCTGAGAGGCGGTTGCTCTATTTGCGGAAGCTTTCAACCCCCAGGGTTGGAGTTTCCACCATACGATCAGTGGGGACACCCTCGTCACGACGACGGGCGAAAAAGCTATCGCATTCGGAGACAATGTGTGCCCACTCCGCGAGGGCGCGGCCTGCATATTTGCTAGGCACATGATGGTCGTAAGCAGGCCGGGAAGGAAGTTCGGGTAAGGGGGGAGTTCTTGGTTGTAGGTGTTCGCGGCCAGGTATCTGAGGTAGGTTGTGTGGGGGTATCTTGGTTGGTGGTGAGAGTTTCTGGTTCTTGCGCATCGTTCTCGAAGTCGGACCGGCCTAGATTCTCTGACGCTGTGTCATAATCCGACTTGTCGGGAGAACGCCCATGCTCAACGTGCAATTGGGATGCGACAGGGAGACAAGGGGTGAAAAGACGTTTGTTTTTGGTGGGCCATTGTGGGCGATCCATCCATTCTAATGAGAATTTGAAAAAGAATGGCTGGTGGGGAGTTTTGGGGCGGATGATCTCGTCCATACTGTTGGCCGGAGTGTGTTCGTGTTGATCCATACATTTGCTATCAGCAGTCATTGTTGGATCTGATACGCCATTCTCGGAGTCATCAGAACTACTGCTGCTGACACCATCACCGGAACGTGCGTTGGAAGAGCTGCCAAACATAGCCTTGAGTATTCCCCACCTTTTTTTAGGTGGTTGGCCATCTGAGCCATTAGAGTCAGAAGACCCGGTTCGACGATGTGATACGAGTTGGTCTGAAGGAACGGGTGGAACGACTCGGTCGAAGCTGACGAAAAGGTTGACAGGAGACAGTTGGTTTTCGCATCGGATAATGATGATTCTTCGTCCTGGGGCCGGCGTACAGGGAGCAGAGGACAAGGGAGCTGTCAAACCCTCCTCGGCCTTAGATTGGAACCCGATGTAATACTCCCAGACTCGTAGGAGTCGATTTGAAAGAAGTTCATAGATGTTGGAGTCAAGTGATGAGGGTTCGGTATTAAACCGTCCGACCCTCCAACACAACAAACGATGAAAATAGGCTCGCACCATTGGACTCCAGTGGGTAAAGTAGTGGTAAAATACCGGCTCATGCAACAAGAAATCAAGACAGATAGATGCCTTTCTTTCTTCTGTGGCAGTCCAGGTACCCCAGACGCAGAAGAGAAAAGAAAACACTCGCACCTCAGTGAGCGAATTGTGGCTCTGCATCATTTGGCGACAAACGTCGAGCCAAAAGCCCCAATCAAACAATTCCGTTTCAATCGACTGGGCATAACGTGTGATGATTGGAATGACCTCCTCGAGGAAGTCACACAACAAAAAGCATGCGTTATGATCAAAGAGAGACATTTTCTGCGCCGCAGCTTTGATGATGTTGCAAAATGATTCGGCAAAAAGTAATCGAGCTCGATTCGGTTCCACGGACGATTCAGACAGGAGGTCTCGGAGAAGGATGATCAAACGATTCTCTGCCATCGACCGATGAGTGTTGCTGCCACTTCGGAGAAGTTGAGTGGAGGCAGCAGCATCCGGTGACTCGATGAAATCATCAAAGGTGATTGCAGCCGCTGTGTGGGGATTGTCGGACCCCTGTTGTGCCGATTGCTTGTAGATTGTGTCCTCCAGAACGAGCAGGAGTTGCGCATGAACTATCAACAACCCAGGTGCTAATATCCGTTTCGCCTTTTCAGTTTCTGGAGGCAGATACTCGGCATACAGAATGTGAATGTATTTAACGAAGACAAAGAAGAGATCTGTGTCACGTCCAGCCCACCGTGCGACCCAGGGGCGATTCCAATTAATAGGTGTGGTGTTCAAAGGTAGCTCGGGTTTCTGGCGTAGATATCGCAACAGAGGTGCTGGTGAGTGGAACGCTAGGGGACGGAGGGCCGGTGGAAAGCACAGAGCAAGTTCTTGCGTGTATGCACGCGTGTGTCCAGTGCGTGGCCCGGTAGATTCTGACAAGATGCGTCGGAACATATTAGGAGGCATAGACCACAGGCGAACCAGGATCTCGGGCACCCCGGGACAGAAGAAAAAGGCATACGCGCAAACCTTGCCGCAAAAGGCGACCAGGCTAGCTGGTGCATGTCTCATAGACATTCGTTCGACCACAAATGCCATTTGAGAGAGCAGGTTTTGGATAAAGATGTTCCGGATGTTGTGATGAATCGATTCAACCAGGAAATCCGAACCCGAAGAGCCTGACCCATCCGATGTTTCCGACACTGAAGTTGACGCGTACTTCAATGAATCCGCAGGTCCACTGCCATTCTGAGCCATAGGAAAGGGGATGCGCCATTCCGGTCGAGCCATGATTCCCACGACAGCTTCCAGAAACACTGGTCTGTCGGTTCCCGAGATCGACTGGTTATGCTTGCCGTTGAGCATCTCCAACATTCCAATCCACCATTTGTTGAGAATATTGACACGACGATCCAGATCTTCTGGTCTGAGGTTCTTGCATGATGCGTGGAGGTGATGGCGGCTGAGAAAGGGAAGAAGCGAGGTACGGATGACGTTGGCTTTCAGCGAGCTAGATTTGGCCTGAAACCTTTTTTTCTGGTCAACAATTGTGATGTGAATGGCTAAGGTCGTTGTACATACTTTTGGAAATCCGCCTCCAGGCCCCGAAAGATACCCCAAAGCTCATCCTTCTTGCGGGCATGATCAGGACCGGAGTTCGCATACGCCGCAGCAGTTTCTGCGGCTCCCTTGGGCATAGGTGGTAAGACCGGGGTCGAAACGGTGAGTGACGCTGTGAACTTTTCGAATGAGGACCGGTGCCGTAGCGAATTGCCAGAGGGACTGCTTGGAGAGCCGGGGCTGTCTTCGGGGCCCTTGGCCACAACAGCCAGCATTGGCCGGCGCGGGCGTTTGTAGAGAATCGTTCGTCTGCGGGAGGGGGGCTGGGCCTGATCATCTTCTGTTTTTTGACCGCCGAATCGAGTTGGAGATTGAGAATCTTGCTGCTTAGATCTTTTTGCTGACGGGGACGGAGATCGGGAGGAAGAGCTCCACGGTTTCCTCGCAAGGCTGACTATCCTTCCAGACATTGATCGGCTCTTAGATGGCCTCACAGCGGGCTCCGGTGCCCGGGTTTCGGGCACATGTGAATCTGTATCCTTCAAATCCTCCGATGACGACAGTGTGAAACGTGAGACGGCTGGCTTCGACTTGTCCTTGGAGCGAAGAGAGGTTCGGCGAAGAATGTCCTTCCCGGCATCCACGGTTTCCTTTGTCGGTGACTCTGCCAAGCTCGGAACAGCATAATCAGAAAATGTACGTCTTAAGCTAGGCTCTGTTGCGGTTTGGCTGGGAAGATCGGTGTAGCTGGCGGCACGAGAGAGCTCGGGGGTTTCATCGTTCGTGTAGCTCGGTGTCTCGCGGGAGGGCGAAGACATTGTCTAGGGAATAAAAAAGCAAGTTATCGAGGGAAGTTATTGGTTCATTTCCCCTTAAATCTCAAGATTCTGAGCGTAGAAGAGACCAGCTCCTCTGTGCACCAGGAAGTTCCGGGTCGAAGTAGTCAGGCACGCTGCATCTGGGGAAGAGCAAACACGGCACAATCACAACGCTGAAAACACTTTGAAAGGGAGCAACAGAGACAGAGAAAGATAATAATGGAGTTTGGGGGTGGATAGATCTTCTATGCAGCCGCTTAGAAGGGCGCCACACTGATTCAGAAAGTGATCGACGGGGGAATCTCCCCCAAAGGCCTTGGGTTCCGGGAAAAAGGGTGGGGGGGGAAGGTAATATCAAGAAGTGAGGGAGAAATGAAAAGAAAATTGGAATTGTTCCAAGGGGGAAGCTGAATGTACCAAAGTCTACTGTGTACCTACGTGTCTCTTTTTTTATATTTTTTTGGTTAATTAACTCGAGACATTTCAGCCTATTATCCTCTTATCCTCTTCTAGAATACGAGAAATATGTATAATTATATTAAAACCAGACGTTTCTTTCTAGCTGAGACAATCCAAGACTACATATTTCCTTTTACTCCACCTACTTCTCTTCTCTAGCCATAGTCGCGTAATACTAATCTCACCATGTCAGCTCGAGTCCACAGCCCTGGTCTTTCTGCATGCACTGCCAAGTCTAATTCGTAAAAGACATTGGGCTCTTCAGTCCCAATTGCAAGGTATCCAGGCAACACGGCCAATCGTATCCTCTCCGGAACATAAAAAGGGTAGAATTCACCGAGTGGACTATGACAGCTGTACTTTGTACAGATCTCGTATCTCATTCTTGGCCATGGAATGTTAGAATGTCGGTGATATGGCACCTTAATTATTTCGCATTCCTTCATGATATTTTCCCATATGGACTATAACAACTTTTCCACAGGGTCAAATCAGCCAAAATTATGCATGTTCATTATCTGTCACAATCTGCCCTGCGGGGGCGCTTAAATCGCCTTACCGAGATAGCCTTATAAATGGCGTTATATGTAATTCCCACACTTGATCTTCCCTGTTCCCGCCAGTGCCGTGCTGACACACAAGCCCTTGGCGACTGGTTTCATTGCGGCTCTGGCCCTGGGAAAATCACAGTCGAGCAACGGATTGGGGTCTAAGAATAGTTTTGTTATTCTTTTTCGTTAAACTTTGGTTTTAGCTTTGCCCCCGCTAGATCCAGGGATATTGATATCAAATTAGAATGGTTGCATCTGATAGTTCAATTCATGAGATTTGATACATCACATCAATTGCCATACTTTCATGAACTTTTGGTCTGTTCGTTACATGTTGATCTATCGGTTGCTGCAGTGGATCCCAATAATCAGTATCAATAATGCCCTTATGTGGACTTCCATCCGTAAATCTTATATACTTCCGAGGTCTAACCAGGTACGACTCCGTAACGGATGACTTATTGCATGAGCATGACAATAAGCCTACTTAAGCCATGCACAACACATTTTGTAAACCAGTCCCATGTCATGTTCCAACCAAGTTATCTGTTTGGTTCATCTTACCTATGCACGACAGGCGATTCCCTAACTACTAACGGATAAGGCCGTGGACTAGGCTCGGTGTACCAGGCATTTATTACCCACAGCTCTTGCCATCATAGTTGACCATGGAGATTCAATTTCCTGTGCTGCCTGTGCAGTGGACTCCATCACGTGGTCAATTATACAGTTTAACCATCTAGATATCTTCAATATCGTATACAATTATTCTTAATATACTACATTTGAATACTACAAATCCCGGCTCTTCGTGCTCAACCGAAAAGCTCAAGATAGCACGAATGACCCTAGTCTGGAGTGCGTCGGTTGTACTCAACCAAGGCAGTCTTTGTGATCAGCCACATCGCGTAGCCCCAGACTGAAAACCTTTACCCAGGTGCCCTGTCCGGAGCAAACATAGAAAAGGTGGGAAAAAAGGAAAAAAGAAGTCTCAACGTTCGAAAATGTGGTCTAATTTACAAGCTTCAGGACCTCGAGAGGCGGCCACATTAGTTGCGTCAACAGGCATTTAAAGCCAGCCTTCCCCCCATATCTCCCCAGACCTTGCTAAATGAAAATAAGGGAAATTTAGTGGGCAGCGGGGGCCTCCTCTTCCTCCTCGAACCAGCTCTCCTCGACGGGGGCGGCCTCGCCAGCGGCGGCCTGACCCTCGACCTCGACCTCCTGGCTCTCGTAGGCGGACAATTCGCTGGCGAGGTTGGCCTCCTCGGGAGACTGAGGGGCCTTGGGGGCGGTGAACTTCTGGACGTGCTCTTCGGCATCACCAGCCTTGAGGGGGGTGGGCTTGTAGGCCTTGAGCTCGCGGAGGTACAGGTCCTGGACGGGGTCGGCTGCGGCGGGTTGCGGGTTAGCGACGATGCGACCGACGGATATAGCAGGGACATCTGTCATATGGAAGATATCCTCCGGGTAAAATACGTACCCTGGCGGACGGCGGAGGTCAGGAAAGTGCGGCGAGCGACCGAGACCTGTGCCCGAGAGGCACGGGAGAAGAGGGTGCGCTGCTTTTGCGTTAGTTGAAGGTTGAAATAGGCAGCTGTAAATCAATCAATACTCACCGAGGCCCGGAGAGACTGAGACATCATCTTGATTGAGGGTGTGGATGAGGAGTGAGGGGTGGTTCTCAACAGAATAGGTCTGATCCGTCTTTCCGTGAAGTTGGAGGTTCAAACGACTTCTGTTCGGAAAGGTTTCTTGGCAGATGACTCAGCCGGGCCAAGTTGTTCCCGAATCTTTCCAGGACTTCAAACACAATTAGTATAGAACCAAATAATCGACGGTGGTTCAACTTATTGCTGAGAAGTGATAGTTTGCTAAGTTATATTTAAGTGTGCACAGTGTGCCCAAGAGGAGAGGAGAGGACACATCTCTCTGAGTGGACTATCTACGCAAATTTCCGAGACCATCCGTATATGAATATCTGAATGTCTTGACTTTAGTATTGTATCTTATCGGCAGAAGTCGAATCTAAAGCCATACTGTCCTCTTGCATCTTGATCTATATACAGCAACAAACGAGAACAAGGAATATTCGTTTGTTATAAGACCTTGGAAAAGCTTCCTATACTTCCTCCACCAATAAAAAACAGGATATACCACGTGACCTACTTACTAATCCAGATCTGGACTGCGCCTTTCTCGGGTACCGCCCGGTCGCCCATTGAAGCCTCACTTCATCCCATCGTCTCGCTCCCTGACTCTCCCCCGGTCTTTGGCTTCTTCTTTCTCTCCTCCTCAGCCTGTCCCCATTTTCGTGAGAGACTTCTTGCGGAGACCTTGACTGGTTCAACACGGCTGGACAAGCTGAGGCGAGATCTCTGTTCTACTTTCGATATAAGAAAGCGCAGACTGGTGAAGGGTTTTCTACGACTGGGGGTGACTCCTTTGAATCCCGAGAGCTCTGGTCTGTGAAAGGTAATGAACGCTTCTTTGTTTGAGTACATCTTGGCATGACATTGTTGCGGGTCAAAGAACCAGATAACGTTGCGATACGGGAGACAATGAACTTGCCTTGGGCTGGGCTAACTTGACTGCGCACAACAGTGGCCCTGAGCGACTCTATTTTTCATTTTCGACCTTCTCCCTTGGTAAGGGATCCTCCGCAGGTGGACCGCTTTCGTTTTCCTCACTACAGCCGCCAAGCTGTATTCGCCAATTTTCCTTCGCTATTATAATCGGAAATATCATCTACCCCGCATATCGCCTAAAGTCCTTGCACGACGCTGCCACGCTCGATACGCAAGTTACTTGAAAACTCAAAATATGGCTACTTCTACTCTTGCGAAACCCGAGGTCGCGGCTCCTTGGAAGAAAAACCTGTCCGCTCATCTCGTTTGCCCCGAATGCAAAGAGGATCCTCCGAACCTGGAATTCCCCGACTCCCACGAGACAGTTTGCGGTTCCTGTGGACTGGTGCTCGCAGATCGTGAGATAGACTTGCACTCTGAATGGCGTACCTTCTCCAACGACGACCAAAATAATGACGACCCCTCCCGTGTCGGAGACGCTTCGAACCCTCTGCTAAACGGCGCTCAACTGGAGACTTCTATCGCAAGTGGAGGCTCTGGCCGTGCCCGCGACCTGTACCGCGCGCAAAACAAGCAGTCCGGCGAAAAAGCGAACAAGGCCCTCCTAGCAGCTTATAAGGAAATCGGTGCTCTGTGCGACGGTTTCAACATTCAGAAGACTGTCGCCGATACTGCCAAGTATCTCTTCAAGATGGTCGACGACGCTAAAGCCTTCAAGGGCAAGTCACAGGAAGTCATTATTGCTGGCTGCATCTTCATCGCATGCCGTCAGTGCAAGGTTCCTCGTACCTTCACCGAGATCTTCGCAGTGACCAAGGTCACCCGAAAGGAAATCGGTCGCATCTACAAAGCTCTGGAGAAGTTTTTCACCACCCAAAACGTCGAGCGCCACAATGCTGCTTTGGAAAATGGCGAAACTCACGACTTTGCCGGCGATTACAACGCGACTACTTCGACCAAGCCAAGCGATCTTTGCAATCGTTTCTGCAACCTTCTCGACCTTCCTTACCAGGTCACCAGTGTTTCTGTCTCCCTTTCGGATCGCGTTACCGCCATGGGCGACTTGGCCGGACGTTCTCCCTTGTCCATTGTCGCGGCTTGCATATATATGGCATCGTTCCTTATGGGCCACGGCAAGTCTGCCAAGGAGATTTCCCAAGTTGCACACGTCAGCGATGGAACTATTCGTGGTGCTTACAAGCAATTGTACGCGGAGCGCGAGCGCCTCGTTGACCCCGAATGGATCAAGGGCGGCAAGGGTGATATGGGCAAGTTGCCTGTGAGCTGAACAGTACATCCAACACAACATCTACTTTTCGGACACATTGATGTTCACGAAAGGGGGACAGGACCAAGCTGCCTGTCGTGGAAATCAATTTAAAAACAAAAAAAAAATTTAACATCTGCATTCTCGAGACACATGCTTGGATGGCTGTCTTTGAAACGTCATCATATTACCTCTCTACAATGTGCTTAGGGTTTTTATCTTTACTTACTGAATATTGGCTTTAGGACAAGCCTGGGGACTATTGGTTTGTACATCATAATAGATAGCCAGTCGATTGAATACCAATCAATCATTGCTATGATATCGATCTATGTAAAAGTAGCCTAAAGTCTACTTTTTACTTATCCATTGGGGTACATCATGCAGTCTATGTCCTTGTTACAAGATGAAATTAAGGATTTTAGCAGTAATAAGAAAAATGCCCAGAGAACATAAAACACAAAGCCCATATAATCAAATATCGAATATGGGTGCCCAGAACAGCAAAGCAGCGCCTGAACCTAGAAGCTAAAGAGAAATGGTGAACCAGCGCCATCTCACAAGCTAGCAAATCATAGCAGACATATTACCAGCACAGCAAGATACCCAAGCAAGGAATCAAGCTAGTTCTTGAAAGAAGGTTCAACCGTGCCTTCATCATTGGCATAGTTATACGGCTTATCATACCGATCCTCCATCTCTCGATTGTGCTTCTTGACATCCTCGGGAAGGTCCTTCTTCGGGTTCCCTGCTTTGTCTATGACAGGTGACTGCTCCCCCTCGTGGAGGGTGGGCTTTGCTTTATTGGAGGGGATTGGGCGGTTGGGCGAGTCTGTTTGCTTGGTTGTGGCTTGCTCGGGGTCATTTGAAGATTTGGTCGCATAGCTTCTGTATCGAGGTGTTTGGGTGCGTGCTGCGGAGAAAGCTGTGATTGGGGATCGGGCCTGGAACGGGGTCTTGAGGCGCATAAAGGTCGTCATTTTGGAGGTTGGGGTTTGAGATTGGTTTTTGGGGGTATTGAAGGAGGTTAGATGTAGATTGCTACAAGTGGAATTGACTTCCTATATAGTCAAGTTCCTTATGAAATCAGGTTTCTGGAATTGGCGATATCATTTCGCGATGACGTACTTCGATGTCATAGCTCTGGAGAGAACACGCCAAGACTTTCGACAACTTTATATCTATTTTGACTATTTTAGAAAAGATCTGTGGAAGATTCTAGTGTAATTTGGACTATTCGACAGTATTGACTGCTCGATGCGCCGCTATTCCAGTATCAAGTCAGCCTGTTGTGTCATTTCTTCTTGCTGCTTGCATCGATCTTCAATTTTGGCGTGCAGCCACCTCTTCATTTCTTCTGTGCCTTCCCATGCAGTAGGTAGCGGGGGCAGGGGAGCTGACACAGTCAGTGGGGGTGGTAGGTGATTGAGCCTGGATGGCGGGACCAGGTCTCTGGATGATCTCATCACGGGAATGGGGATCGTTGGGGGTTCCTCTGTTGGAGACCGAAGTAGTAGCTGTGGGAGAGACGAGGTCTTTGTTTTGGCAGACTCATGGAGGTCCTTCCCGTCTTGGAGGGGTTTGAGTTGGGCTTCATGTTGACTGACAGCAACGTTGAACATAAACATCGGGGATTACAGGAAGGCAGGGTCGGATTACAAGAATCTGCGAACTTGGATGACCTCGGGGAAGAGAGGGAAGCCAAAATAGGAAACATGCTCTTTCGACAAGTGGTTACCATACACTATGCCCATGTGGAAGATATCACTATCTGCAAGTTGTTCAGATGGTGTCTGCGTCATAGTTGGATCTCCTGTCATAGAGATGGTAGAGAATGTAGAGTATAGGGTGCAACATTTCATAGTCTCCCTTTCGGTCCAAGGTGTTTGTTTTACAGATTTTCAACGGATATGCCTTTTTTTTCCTATACTTCTAGGGTTGGTACTTCAGTTGAAAATCACTGGCATCTCCATGCAATCACTTCGATATTTGACAATCTACAGTGAACCAACCGGCCACAATACTATGCATGGAAGAGATTCAGTTAAAATATATACTGGGCGCATCGGCAGATGCCCACATGGACGCCACATCTAGCATATCCCCCAAACAAAAAAGAAAGAAATGGCATGAGGGGTATCCTATCGTTTCATTCGCCATCTTGAACTCACCACTTCAGGCCCGAACTCGTGGGCACCCGAACAGCAATATCCCAGCAAAGGTGGCAGGTCACACCAATAAGAATCCAAGCTAGAGGAAAAGTGAAGAAAAAGCAGTCGTCGTGCCTGTTTTGTTTTATACGTCGCCACGATCGAATCGACTCAGGACTTCGGGCGGGACTGTGGGAATGTACTTGCGGGCTCGTTCGCGATTCGTGCCACCAAAGCCAGCGCCGTAGCTAACCAGCATGTCTGTACTGGTCGGAAGGGAGAAGGGGAGGAAGAGAGTGGGGTCGAGGAAGACACTATTGCTGCCACCGGGGCGCTCGTCGTTCTTGGCGGCGACCATGCTTGTACGTCGGGATGATTCAGCAGCGGAGCCTGGGGATAGTCCAGTGTCAGGAGATGTAGGTGCTGCGGAGGGCTGGTCCTTTGGTGGTGTCTTTGGACGAGCATCCGATGCTGCTGGGGGCCCTGGTCCAGCTTCTGCCCTTGCCTTCTCTTCTTGGATTTCCAGCTGCTCGCGGTATAGAAGTTCAGGGTCATTTTGCATGCCGAGAAGGAACTTCATTGCTTGTTTGGTCAGGCCTTTCTCGCCTACTTCTGGGCGGTATGACTTGACTGCATGCAGCAGCTGGGCGGGGGTGAGTTGTTGGAGTTGAAGCAAGGTTGTTACGAGAGATTCGTGATCCTCGCCGAGCGACGAGAAGCATTGCAGCCATTGGAGGAGTTGAATGACCGCGGCCAAATGTCGACGAGCGGCATCAACTGTAGACTCTCCGGTGCTGTTTGTAGATCCGTTTTCGTAATGTTCTGGTATACGATTGTTCGTGCGCGCCCAATCCTCTAATGATGAAACGTTCATGCGGATCTGCATCGCCTTCGTGCGCGCCAAGTATCGTTTCGTGCTCATGATTCGGTTAAATATCTCGGCACCGAGCCAGTAGAGAAGTTGAGAGAGGATCTGGGTCGTAATCACTGAGTGCACATCGTAGAGATCAAGTACAAAGAGGGTCGAGGATAGTAAAGAGGTGATGTTCCGAGGTGAGATTTGTGCTCGTCGCCGCGGTGATGGAGGCCGGAATCGCTTCTCGTCAGGCTCGGAGGTTTTGCTCTTATTTTTGCGGAACAGATTCCATTCGTTTTGGAAGGCAACATCTTCCAGTCCAGGGATGGTCTCATGATCCAGCATTGCCGCATCCAGAACTTTGTTCATTCGACGCTCGGCGTCACGAATAATGAGAACGAATATCTCGTTAATCAGCTCCGCCAGATGGAGCTGAAACTCGACGGTAGATTCCACTAAGCCCCCATCCTTCTTCAGGTAATGGAGCAGAAGCGTGGCATTCGACAGCCAAAAGGCTTGCATTGTCATATCCCATTGATAACGTTCTACGACGTCATTAATCTTCTCCATCGCAGACGAGAGCAGCGTTGTGAGCAGCTCGGGGCTGGCATGGTAGTGCGCATAACGGGCGCTGAGGAAGAGAAGGTTTGCAGGCACTGGCTTTTGGGAAGGAGACCGCTGGGGAGTCATGTTGGTGATGATAATATCCAAAATGCGCTCTAGCTCATGCTCCTGGAAGACAAACATCTGATCATTCAGACACTTGTCCCAGACAAATTCCTGTTGATCTTCTTCAAGCTCATCCTCATCGGACGGCTACAAGATGAAAGAACCAAAATTAGTCAAAGTCGACCCCGTAATTCTACCACGTAAACTGACCTCGAATTTCTCGTCAAGCCCTAGACTGGACAAATCGACCTCCAGATTGATTGCGCTCTCTTCCATCATCATTCGCCGCTTCATCTCGCTCTCTGCTAGCTCTTCTTCGAAACGACCATGCGCCAATCCAGCGTCGTAGAAGTCATCATCGATATTACCAGAGCCAAAGCTGTAACCATTTTCATGCAAATATTCGGAAATCTCGCTGCCGGGCTGGGCAAAATCAAAGGCCCTGCCACCGGATGACGACTTGATATCCGGTGATGCTCCATTGTCGAGAAGAATCTTCGCTATCGTCTTGTGTCTGTTGGTCATGGCCCACATCAGAGCGCTCCACTGGTTACGATCCTGTCTGTCGACCAAGGCGCCGGCGTCAATGAGCGCAGCAACGACTTCTTGGTGACCCTGTTGTAACACGTCAGTACCGCATCAATATTTTGCATATAAGAGCAACCCACAAAACAACTAGCATAGATCAACGGCACAGTCCCCTCCTCATCGGGCTTATTGACATCGACGTAAGTCCTCGCCTGGCCCTGTACTAGTTTCCGCACGCGCTCCACGTCGCCATTACTAGCCGCCATGTTCAAGCTCTTCTGGAGTATATCGCGTTTCTCGTCATCGGTCAATTTCTCGTCGGCGGCGATTGTCTCTTCGTCTGCGGTAAGCGAATCCACCTCCCGATGGGCAGCTTGGGCAGCAAGCATCTCCATAAGCCGGGCATCACTATCTTCAATATCGCGCCCATAGTGAGCCCGCAATTCGTGCTCATTGTCGTGCGAGTGATCGTCGAGCGCTAGGCTGAAGGATAAAGGTTTTGCGGCGACTGGCGCGGTCAGGTATTGTGATTGACCTATGGCAGATTCAACGATTAGAACTCAATACTTGACTGTAACTCAGCCCGTAATTTTTCCGACGTGTAACTGTTGAAGAGGATATAGTTTCGTCTCCCACGTCGGAGAAACGGGGAAATAGTTCCGCGGACACAAGAGCACTCACCTTGCCAAGCATCATACATCTCAGTCTCTGGCTGGAAGACCGGGACAGAACGACGATCGTCCAGTGATTTGGGTAAGTCATCTGGAAGTTCCTGTTTAGCTTCGTGGAAGGACGCGGGGCTGTGTTCGCTGTAGTCATTGTAGTCGGAGTCCTCTGAAGCCCCGCGCCGCGGTTTGGTCATGTCCATCGTGGCGGGCTGGCTGTCTGATAGAGTTGTGGCGGGACATCAAAGAGTTTGAAGTTTGGAGAAGATCGAAGAACCCTCTCTGGGGATATGTTCTGTAAGGAGCGCACCCTCCACACGTGAAAATTGCTTGTTAGAGGGAGATGGTGGTGATGAATGGGGTGGTGGATTTGGTGTGCCGTTCCTGGACCAGCTCCCGCGATGCGACCCCGAAGCCCCCGGAGATATGACGCAGCTTTGTAATTCCTCCGTATGGATCGAATGTCGGGCAATATGATATTAGGGTATAAAGCCAATGAAGGCAAATAAATTAGTATGATAGTTTGTACTACGTATTTAAGTTATCACTTTGATTTCTTCTAAATATGGAGATCATACGGTAGGTAAGTGAGATCCACGAACAAACCCCTATTCACCTGCAAAAATATCTCTTTTCGAATCCTACCTTTTCTTTACATAATATTATACGATACTAAAATCTGTGATGCTATATTTTAGAGCTTCAGCTAAAGGGAAGTGATGCATAGGGCAAGGATTTCAGGGACCAGGTAGGTACGGTTGAGTACATATGTAGACAATGCAAGTTTGGTAGACTGAGAATGACCGAAATGTTCATGATAATTGCTGTCATTATGGGGTGGCTGGCAGATATATATAAAAAAAAATATTGCGACGATAGGTAGAGAGCGAGCCGTGAACCGAGTAAGCGACTCTAGCGGGTGAGGAATGACAGAGGTGCCCCGGCATTCCCGAAATTCTTGAACGCTGACATGTTTAATGCCGAGCATGGCTGGGATAGCCAAGGTATGTACAAAAATTGCTGTTATTATGAAGTACAGACAGATGGTCCATTCATAGGAACAGCATGGTTCAACACCATCAAGACAAAAAAGGAATTCCAAAACGAAAGGCGTTAACCAGATGCAAGTGGTGGTACAAAATGGCAGAGGGATAAAAGCAGCCTCTGGTAAATGGGGTATAAACTATCCAATCACGGATGTCAAGATTGTAGTACAAAATTGGATATAGGTAGAGATGCAACCAAAAGGACGAAGGAAAGAAAGGGGAAAGAACGAGAGATTATTCGAGTGCTTTGCTGCGGGATTGGATTTCGTCTTCAGGAAGACAAGCAATCCACAAGCACCGTTCGATGATGCCCTGCACGGGCTCGAACTTATATTTGGTACTGGCGTCGATGAGACGGAGGAGGCTCTTGACGATTCGTGCTGCGGTGCGATAACGCTCGAAGTTGACAAGTAGACCGCCGTTAGTGCTGTTAACTTGTGCGGGTTTTTGTGCATTATAAGTGAGATCGTGGACGTATAGGCCTGGAAACAAGAAAAGAAAATCAGCAAACAGATCTAGCGCGATATTCAAGCAAACGATTTAGAAACTCACCGATGAAGGGAATACAGCCTTCCTGCAAGCTGGCCGTCTCCATCTCGACACGCAAATCATTGAAATTGCGCACCGGCTGAATTAGGCACTCCATATCCTTGAACAGCCGCTTATCCTCAATCGAAATCAACTGCCACGTACTCTGCAGCCGGGAGCAATCAGACGATGACAAAGCAATGGCGATCTGGAGCATCGTGGCATAATTGCAGATGCGGCGTGCATGCGCAGCTGTATGGATGTACTTGACAATTGTCTGGGCCCGCTCATTGATGTCACGGGTCAAGACGATCTCTGACAAGATCCATTTGACCATAAGGTTGAACCGGCCGACGACCAAATCGATACCCTTGCGTTCCTCATGTGTCAGGAACTGGACCCAGTTTGTGACTAATGGGCAGGCACTGCTCCATTTCATCTCGACCAGATCTCGCCAGTCGACCTCGCTCAGGGCGGCCATTTCGATTAATGTCAGTTGATGTGCGAGGACCTGGGATTCACATGCTAGGATGAAGGGGACGTGGTCGGGTAGAGGGTTGATAATGGGATTCTGCCCGGGACGATTGTTTTCTGAATTGAATAACACGTCACTCGAAACCTGTTGTATGTTTAGAGGACGCGAAGCAGAAATGCCCACATCTTTGTGTCGCGGAGATGTGTCGGGCGTAAGGGGCTGGGCCTGGAACAAGACTGTATTCAACGGCGACGGATAGGAAGTGAAAGATCCCGGATGTTGGATGGTCATCGGAGGGGAGGGAGGTTGCGCTAGGGGATGAGGCGCGATCTCCACGGTCGATGAACCGAGACTTCGGATGTCAGTCGAAATTCTTGCATCTATGGCTTCGCGCGGATCAATCAGGTCGAGGGACATCTCAGAAGACAAAGCTGAGAATCGCGTCGGGGTAACCTGACCAGCATCACGAGGAGCTGAGACCGGGATGGTTGCGCCACGAGGAATGCGACGCATACTGTCAGTTTCATGCACAATTTGAATTGAGGGGTGTGACGAGACAGGTTCAGAAGTTTCATGGCTTGAAACGAGGGTGAGCGGAGCACCGTGTGAGTCATATTGAAGTGGCTGGCTTGTAGGCTGCCATTTCATGGACTCGTCGGTCAATCCTCTTTCAAGAAGCGGAATAGAGTTATAAGACTCTTCGGACTCGGCAACAGAATCAGAATAAGGCCTAGGTGGCGCCAATCGACCCCCAACCGTGGAGTATGAGGACTTGTCCGTCTGTCGCCTGCGAGAGAGGACATCCAAGGCAGGCCTGGCTGTTTCGAGACCATGAGGGACCAAAGGCTGTTCTCGGTGAGAGAGGGATCCCTCCGCTTGTGCAGACGAAGAGTCTCGATCGGCGCTGGGTGGCCCATCCCATTTTCCCTCCAGCTTCAACAGCGTTGACTCAATACCACCGTCATCGTCATCGGGAATCTGTGCAAACTTCGCAATGACTGACTCAAAGGAACGCCTAATTTGACGGGAAGTGCGCGGCTGAATAAGTGAGTACCGGGGATTTGGAGGGATCAATGCTGAAGGGGGTCTTGAGGTACCGCCATCAGAGGGGACCGTTTCGTCCACAACTGAGTCATCCCAAGACGCAAACGAGTCACGACAGGAACGAGGCTCGGTTTCATCTCCACTCTGCATCTGACGCAAGTTTCCACCTCGGCGCCTGCGAAGGACCGGTCCTGACTGTTTGTTGTTCTGATCTTGTATCACATTGGAGTCAACAGTGGACTGGGCATTCTCGCTGCTCATCGAAAACCGCTGTCTCGAGATTCCGCTTTGGAAGGACGCGTACTTTCTGAGTCGGAGAGACAGAGAATTCTTCTTCTTCTTTATAGGCGTCGACCCACGTTCGACCGATGACGATCTCTGCGGCGTGAGAGGTCGAAGGGGGTAGAATACATTTGACTGGGCAGCTGATTCCGATTCGTCGGCATTGTAACAGACCGGCCGGAGATATTCTCCTTCCACGGGGATCGACTGCGTTGAGGCGTCATCGGGCACTTCAAGTCCCGGCGTTTCATGAGTATCATCATCAGCAATTGGCATTGGCTCCTGCGCTGCCGCCCTTGACATGAAGGGCATTTCGAAACCGGTGCCATCGACAATGATGATTGATTCGCTGCCCATGGTGATACCGCTCCTGAGTTTAGGGTCGGAATTAGGGTTTTGCGTCGGTAAAAGATTAGAAGCACGGGATCCAGGCTCCTGCAGGGTCGCTTGATGAACGTCAGACGCAACTGGTGGCTGAGTTTGGACCTTCATTCCTTCCTGGTTCATCGCCAAACGGTATTGTTTGAGGACCTCATCACACAAGAGATCAATTCGACCTGGATATTTGGGAGCAGCAGCCAACCTCCTCTCCCGGTAGAACTCAGAGCCAAAAGCCAGTCCAGTTGGCATTGCAGATGTCTTCCCGCGGGAAGGCAATGAAATGGCCTCGTGGGCATTCGCAATGCGAGCAGAGACGCTTTGTCCACCGTTCCTCGTGTGCAATACTCGTTTGATTGAGCCAATGATTGTTCTCATACCCGAGTTAGGTGATGACTTGGGCACGTCGGGTGTACTCCGACGATCCGGATTTGGGTTTTTCAACGGTGGAGGAAGGGGAGGCGATTCCGGTGCCATCATCGCCATGTACGACTCTGCAGGGGGGTACATCTCTCCGCGTATTAAACTGGCCGGATCGAGTATCTCCTGTGGTACGGATCCCGATTCGGGCTCCATCGCAAACATCGGCAGTCGATCGTCTCGCACCGAATCCGAGAAGCTTCCGCTTCTTTTATGGCTATGGCTATGATATGGGTGCCGCGAGATCTTGGGAGATACAGGTGATCTCGGCGGTTCATGAGACCTGGACGGAGGCTTGGATTTTGTAAGGCCCAATACCACAGGGCGGGGCGCTTTGTTTTTCGAGGCAGACATGGATAAGCGCTTGGGTGATTTAGGTGGCAATGAACACGAAAGGGCCATCAAGCTTTGCTCACTTTTGGCAGAAAATGGAACGCTTTGTGTAGTTGCCGCAGAATCATTTCGATCATGCTGTATGGGGAAAGGAAGACTTTCGCGAAAGGTAGTGTCTGCACGGGGTGTCATACCATAAACAGGCACGTTTCGCTGCAGTTCCTCAGCTTTAGGTAGCTCAATCTGAGCATCCCCAGGTATAATTGGAATTTCCGGGTCGTTATAGGCGCGAGACAAGTCGGGGGAAGACCAATAAATCGAACACTTGCCATTCCAGCAACGCTTCAAGTCAATGAGAATCTTTCGATCACTTGTGCCACCATTTTGTCGAGACCTGACCTCTGAATATAGCTTATTGATAGTCTCGCAGAAGTGGGTCCGAAGCTCGTAATTCGTAACAAAGTCATCGGCAAAATAATTAAGAATCCAATGTCGCAAAGCCGCGAATGTGCGGATCCTAATGATGCGTCCATCATCTTGTAGCCGGTTGATTGCCCACTTTAAACGCGCAAGAAGAAGAGCCAAAAGGTGTGTTGTGGATAGGTATGAACGGAATGTAAGGAAGAAGTCCGATACTAGTTCATAGTCCATGAATGACTCGGAGGAAATTTGCGCAACGATTCGGGCAGGCGTGGCAGCACTGATATCCTTTGTCCCAGTGATATATCGGACAACAGACCCATCATCCATATCATACACCAGCGTTTCATAGATGGATGGCTCAACCGGCTCCTTCAATTCATAGACCATGGAATTCCTTGGAGCTAGTGAAGCTCTGTTCATATCCATAGCCGCCGCGGTGCCCGAGAACATAGAAATCGCAAAAGATGGCCGATGCCGCGAGAAAGAATCTCGAGGATATGGACTATAGAGTCCCGGCAGAGTGTCTGCCATGCCCCCAAGCAGTGTTGAATTCCGAAAGTTGTCCGACATCGATGTTCGCGTGTAAACAGAACTCTGCATAATTGCACTGCCTTCGGCGTTGAATCGCGGCGACCCGAGCCGATAACGCGGAATAGGAACCTCCAAGGCTGGTGTCGAATTCTCACGTGCAGACTTGGGCCGGTCTTCAGATCTATCAATCACGATCCGCAGCTCCCCACGCTTCCCAGCACCGGCTATCGATTGCTGCTCCGATATTGTCGAAAACGAGATCGGTCTCATGCGGTGCTGGCTGGAGAGTTCGGGAGGAGGCACGGAGAGGACGGGTTCGGGATCTTCGGGCTGTTCGCGCGGACGTAACTCAGAGAGCTGCGAGCTCGACCACCTGGATGGATCTGGATCCTCGCGGGCATGTGCATGAGGCTGCGGCTGAAGGAGACTGGGTTTCGCGGTATCGACTGGAGAGAAGGATGCAGGCTGTGGGCTTTGCTGGGACGGATTGGCAATCGGCCTAAGTTATTGAAATATTTCTACTATCAGCAGGCTGCACAGTATGTGACACAGCAAGAATTATGGGTTGGTGTACCTGAGAAATATTTTGCCATTCTGGCCAACACTTCTTACGGTGAAATGGCCGGCCTTCCTCCCGGGTGATCGCGCCGTTAGCGGTCCACGATGTGTTTGGGACCGCTGTAGGTTGTTCTGTCGTAGGAGCTCATGGCTATCCTTGGTGTTTATCCCGATTGCTCTCTCGCGTGCTGCCTTCATTTCCAGATTCCGCTTGACATTGCCGCCCTGGGCTACAGTATTGGCACGGCGAAGATTCGAAATTGAAGGCCCACTAGGCATTCGGTTTGAGGCTGGCAGTTCATTAATTTGGACTTGTGGGCCCAGAAAGGCATCCTTGAACTCCGGGTCGGGTGGAAAGGACTCCATGACGCGAAAGCTATGAGAATCGAACTCCCGTCGCAACGGGGCCCTTGGACAAAATCATATAAAATACTGGGTAAAAAAGAAAAGACAGCTGTTGTGGAGATGACCCGACGCGGCGGGAACGGAAGAACAGGAACTGTCCAAGGTGGGAACGCTGGGTCCAATGTGTTTGGGAATTGCCCCTTTTACCGCTTATTTTTTTATACAGATATAATCTATCTATTTTATTCCGGATATTAAATCTGACTCTTCCTACATATATTTCTACCGTTCTGTACTCCTGTACTCATCCCTTCAACATTCTATGGGACTGTGCAAGGGAGATGATAGGTCACCGGAAGCAAAGACCCCCGAACTGTGGCCCGAATTTACAAGTACAGTGTACAGGGTATACAAAGTACCTATAAGCAGGATTGTGGCTGCATCGTTCCATTTCCACGCGAAACTGGGAATATCCCAAGAATTGGACACCTAGATCTACCAACTTATGTTTTACTTTGTCCGTACGGAGTCCGTTTCGACTGAAAAAGGTGCGTGTTTCTCCAGTATGAGGTTATTAATCTGTGTGACACCTCTTGTTGGAAAGCAATTTACTGTGCAGCCGCCCTAATTTAGATCATTGGCTGCCCTACTTTATGCCTGTCTATGCTAGCGCAAGTAGATGCTACTCACCTGACGCGATCGGAGGTCCCGTCTGATTGCCGGGATTTTAGATTAGGAAAATTGGCCAATTTTTGGGATTCATCCTCTCCGGCGCGTATGGAGTACGGGGTATTCAATATCGACCTAACCTCCAGGGCTCTAGACATATATATTCCTCAATTCACACAAGACTTCAATCCACTTTGCCGGCGAGACCAGACATCACACGTCACATGTCAAATGTCGATCAAGCTGACAAAGATCCATAAGAATTGAGACATATCCACATAAAAAAACGGCCCCAAAACTACCTAACTCCAAAAAGGTAAGGATCTAGGTAGCTAAATCCGTTCGCTGACTCCCTACCTTGGCCTCTTCCTTCTCCTCTCTCTCTCTCTCTCTCTCTTTTCGGCTTCTAGCCGATACCAAATTATTTTCTCGCCGCTCCCGCTTATTTTGGGCAGCAACAGCTGTGGCATCGTTAGCATTCATATGTAGAGTTAGTAATGTATCCAAAATAAGTGCCAGCGGTTTTCTTTGCAGATTTAAGCGAAATGCTAGTAATATATGTTGAAGCAACTCTCGTCTTTAGGTAACCTGCTAAATCTCAGGCTGTGACGCTTTTGTCTCAGCGGCAGCAGACTGACGGTTTGAGATCTCACGAAGAGCGAGAGCCCTATTTGCCAGAGGTCGTGGCACCTAGGGTGGCTTGATGGGTGTATGTGCGTCGACAAGGGGTTGGTGCGAAAGCCAAGTACCGGGCAAGGATAGAATGGGACCGAGGAACAACCAAACACTGGTGATCAAGGCAGAATACTCGAATTACTCAAAGCTCATGAAATCAAATGCCATTGACAATACACTATTCAAAACTACCAGAGCTTACAAACCGGCTTCCTATCTGGGCAACTAAAGGCATTTTTAAACTCCCTAGAATTGGCCATAGTTTCCTGTGACGGTGGTGAGTGATGGCACACAAGTAAAGGAACGAATGAACGAAACTCACGATGATTCGTGCTGATTTAGGCGCATGGGGATCGTTGTAGATCGCCTGCTCAGCCGCCTCCTTGGTAGTCTTTCCACACCACCAATTACCATAAGATATAAAGAACAGCTGCTCTTTGGTGAATGCGTCCAATCCCGGGAGGTGGGGGTCAGGCTTTGCCTCATCGTGCTTCTTCCATGCATGGTATGATGCTGTCAAACCTCCAGCGTCAGCGATGTTCTCCCCCAACGTCAGTCGTCCGTTCACGTGGAGGACCTTGTCCTCGGGACCAGTGACGGTAAACTTGGAATACTGGTCGATAAAGCATTGAGCACGTTCTTCAAATGCTTCAACGGTCTTATCGTCCCACCAGTTAGTGTAGTTTCCACTCTCGTCGTAGTGTCGACCGGTAGAATCGAAAGCTATATATCCCAGTGTTAAAAAAACGGCAAAAGTTTTGCAGGGAACTGAACATACCGTGTGAAAGTTCGTGGCCACTGACGGCACCAAATGCACCATATGCCAGATACAAGGGCGCAGAAGGTCCGTAGAACGCTGGTGGCTGCATAATGCCAGCAGGGAAGACGATCTCATTGCCTGGCGGGTTGTAATAAGCGTTGACAGTCGGTGCACTCATGCCCCATTCGTCACGGTTGGTGGGCTTGCCGAGCTTAGACCATTCGTTGCGAAGTTGGAATCTTGCCACGGCCACCTCATTCTCAAAGAAGGTGTCCTTGGACAATTCCAAGTCCCGATAGAAGTTATTCACATCCTCGGGGTCTAAGACATTGGGACTACTTGTGGGGAACCCGATCTTCTGGATAATGTTTCCCACCTTCGCAATGCCCAATTTTCGCACATCTGGAGACATCCAGCTAGTTTGATCTAGGGTGAAAATGAATCGCTCCTTGATATCGGACACGATCTGATCGCCAAGTTTCTTCGAGTCCTCGGAAAACGCATCAAGCACATAGAATCGGCTAAGACTCCATTCAAGCCCTTCATCCAGATGCCCAAGGCATTTACGCCACCTCTCCTCCTTGGCCTGAGGTTCTTTGCCAGCGAGTTCGTTGTTAAATCGCCGAAGGGGTTCAACGGAGGCATCCTCAATAACATCCGCAAGCGCTTGGATGAGCTTCCACTGCAAGAATAGCAAAATGGTTTCTCTGGGTGTGTCTTTCAGGAGAACAGACAATGCCTTCATATAGGAAGGCGACCCAACAATTAGGCGATCGCTTTTGTAGTCAGGGGGCGCCAAAGATGAAATAATATTAGCAAAAGAAATCTCAGGTACCAGTGTCTCCGTTTCCTTGATACTAAGGGGGTTGTAGTATTTGGTGACATCTTCCTGGGTTTGGGTATCCGGAGTCACATCCGCGAGCTTCTTTTCAAAGGCTACAACATCCTCGGCAATTTTGTCGAATCCATCTCCAGCAAGTCCCCGAACAACTTGCTTCAAAACGGTCGTATAGTCAGCCACGGTCTTTGTGTTATTATAGTACTCTCTCGCGGGAAGTCCGATTTCGCGAGGCGGGGAGACCATGATAACAACATTATCAGGGTCTCGATCGTCGGGCTAAAAGGAGTCAGTATTGGCTCCCATAAATTATAGGTCGCATAGACTTACAGTGACACCGGAAGAAGTCAGAGCCTCGACACCAGCGTTCGCCAGATACAATAGAGCAGTGGTGAGTTGATCTTGTGCTCCTTTCTCAAGACCTGCCTTTGCAGGGTAGATAGTCTTCAGTTCATCCAGAATATTAGTCAAAGGTTTGCTGCCCCGTTTGCTGACGGTAGCCTCGTCCAAGCAAGCATCGTACGCAGCTTTGAGTTTCTTGAAATTGTCAGCATCAGATGACTGCGGCGGTTCTGTGCGCTCCAAGATATGACGAAGTTTAGTCTGGGCGTTCTCTTGCATGATTGTGCCTGCAAATATCGATCCCTGGTCGGGCCGCATGTCATGGTGCTCCCTCCATCCACCGCAGACATATTGGTCAAAATCAGTGCAAGGATCAATATCCTCATAGTTGGGATCCAGATTGTAGAGGATTTCGGATGCAGCATGAATGCATTCTTGCGATTGGCAAAGCGGGGGAGTCTCGGGATGTGGGGATGGGTCTTTCTCAGTAGATGGAGGGCCTGGGCAAAAAAACAATCATGTTAGCGACGCATTTCTTATGAGTAGAAGGGGCTCATACCATGCGGGGGAGTTAGACAGTAGGTAATAAGCCCAGTGATCACAAAGACACAGAGCCCTTTTCTCAGAGTTCTCGCCCAGCAGGGGCGAGTTCTTTGTGCTTTATGACGGGTGTGGCTAGAAACAACGCCATTGTCCTTGGAATCGTAGACTTCGTTTGCCTCCAAAAGCGGACCTTTCTCAGACTCCATACTGTGCAACGAGTACTTGGGGGTCACGTTTGCTATAGCCACGGAGCTATTAGCACCTCATAGCTACCGAACACGATGCGCTCATGGAGACATACCTGAATTATGATGGAGGCGTTGGAAATACAATGTTTCAATAAGATGCGTACCCGAGAATTATGGGCTGAATGAGTCTTGGTGCATATTACTTAGGCAACGAGGAGAAGCTAGGGAATGGCGTCACACTCGCCATGAGGAACTCCTGGCGGCTCCAGCTGCCCAGGTGGAGCCCTACCCACCAATGAATCGGTTGCATTCCCGGGATCACCTGGACAAGTCCAGGAACTAGGTATTAGCCTGCATTTCATAGTTGGTGAGAATATTTGCCCCGGAAATATTTATGTTCTCCGATACAACGCCGACTAATTCGTGGGGAGCCATAAGAATATGTCGTTGTTATTAATTATTCCGTGCCGATCAATTCCACGATACATGGTCTGGATCTATCATGATATATCCATGAGCGATGTTGCAAAATCCCCAATATCTGTCCCAGGCATACTCACAAGAATGCTGGAGACTACAGCCTAGCCAAAGGCCCATATGCATTTACAATTGCTAGGCTTGCTGGTCTTATTTCGGAGATGGATCTACAGCCTGTGAGCTGCATACATCGCTTGAAGTCATCAAACAGGATCTTGAGCATTAGCTCGACTCCCTCTTGACCGTTATGCTACCAAGGGAGTCAGTATACCCGCCTCTGTCAGGACTATTGATGTAACAAGCAACACTTACTGCGAGTCCCCAAAGTGCAGGACGCCCAACCCAGCAACATTCAGCACCAAGAGCCAAGGCTTTGAAAATGTCCACGCCAGATCGAATTCCACCGTCAATATGAATCTTGATCCTCCCCCGCGCAGCCTTAGCACAGGCAGGAAGCGCATCAATCGTGGCCGGTGTCTCATCCAGCTGCCGACCACCATGATTGCTAATGATGACACCATCGCAGCCATATTCAATAGCAGTCTCGACATCTTCCGGGGTGAGAACTCCTTTAATCCAAATCTCCATCTTCGTGACGCTGCGCAGCCACGGTATCTCCGTGGCCCAGGAATGGGAATCCGAGTTTGTCGAGCTAAACCCATCATCGTGAGATTGTTGCTGAATCTCGGCAGATGTTCTTTCATACATCGGAAGCCCTAAGCCAACTGGAGGTATGAATCCATTTCGCCATTCATTCCAGCGCACCCCAAGTACGGGACTATCCGCAGTCAGGAATATAGCCTTGCAGCCCGCCGCCTCAGCCCGACGGACAATTCGTTCTTGTTTAGCTTTGTCGTTCATCGTGTAGAGCTGCATCACATGATGGATTGGTCCCACTTCTTGTCCAGCGATGGTGATCTCTTCAACCGAGTGATTAGCATAGGAGGAGACACCCATGTTGACGCCCATTTTGGCACAGGCTCTGCTTGTAGCCAGCTCGCCTTCTGGGTGAGCCATAACCTGCAATCCGGTGGGTGAGACACAGAGCGGAAATTTGATATCTCGGTCAAAAAAGGAAACCCCAGTGTCAACACGTGAGACATCTCTCAGAACCCTTGGTAGGAGACGGTACTTTCTATACGCAGCATAGTTGTCGTGAAGGGTGACTTGGTTCGTTGCGCCGGAGTTGAAGAAGTCTATTGATCCGCGTTAAGAGATACATATTCGCCGCAACATGAGGGAGAGCAAATACATACCTCTCGCGGAGATAGATAGTGAGTTGGAAGCCGCCTCTTCAAGGTCAGCTATCGATAATATTTTATTTGCCATTTCAGAGAAAGCAATATATATTGAGAGATATGTACTGAGGAGCACAACTTGATAGCTGTAGTCGACGTGAGGGGTAAATGTGGTGGGGTTTTACAATCTATAGGCTTACCGCTTGTTCCACCCTCTGGACATGAACAGCTTATCGTTTGGCATAGATTCTATTGTTTTAATAAGGATTAGAATATATATATTGAGAGCATATTGACATGACAAAAAGTACAATGTGCCCACCCACAACATGCCCGCCACAACAGATCTGTTTGATGTGAAGCCCTGAGACTTCATTGGATTACTATTGAGTATATTTAGGATATTGAAAGAAGCTTGCAAGCATCTTGTCAAATCACTGGGATGGAATGCCCACCGGAATATTGATTTCTTAAGGAGTGGATAGAGATGTTTTGGCCTGACTGTAGGCTACTATATAGAGTATATAGCCGAGTATTATATGCAGTATTTCGCACCACGATTATGTTTCTCCATGGAGCTCAAGCGTGGAAAGCCAATATAGCATACTCATACAGTACCTAGAGAGATCGTTTAGTATAAAGTACTTCAATATAAGAACAATATTCTAAAGATAGAGGAATCTGCTCGACTCTAAGATGTCCGAAACCTTGGGCTCCATGCTTTACAAAACCACTAGGATCGTCCAGTAGATAGTTTATCCCTAACTCTACACTATGCTTTCTACAAATTATCAACTTGACTATATTGATAATTTACTTACATTTGTCCAGGGATACGAATGTGCGACCCAATTAGCAATTGCAGTTGCTATTTGGATACATACTTAGGAGATCATGAGCAAACTTATCGCTGTAGCTTTAGCTTGTTTCCTCTTTGGCAAGCTAAGTTCAGTATAAAGGCTACTTGCTCACCTCAGGCTCTTTAGATTTGGGCATTGTGCGGGGTTTTAATAGTACAACCCTCCACATCATTTTTTGACATCAGATACCTGTGAGATTCCTGTACATGATAGGGCGCTCGCTCTCAATGCCAAGTTAAACCAAGACTTCCCCGGCTTTTAATGTTCTCTTCTACTTGGCATCAAGAGCGAAACTGAGGGGTAATCTTGGTAGTTCCCCAGATTCTTCAATGGGCCATTTTGTCCCGAGGGTATTGTTGTTACTATGTTGAATAAGCTCGGTTAAGATCACCGTAGGAGGAGATCTTAAAATGCTCTCTACATGTTCATTCCCAGTTCACTTCTTCACATCTTTATTTCCTCGCTTTGCTGAAGGATCAAGAAACATATCAATTCGCCACAATGGCATCGATTTCGGCCAGCCCCCCAGACGATGAATCTACGAAGAAAGAGGACTTGGAGTTCATCCATCTTGAGGAACAAGAGCTGGCACATCGTCATTCCGGCAATGAATCTCCCGTGTATGGTATTGACGAAGCACATCAGAAAAGGGTCATGTGCGATTTCTCTACATTCTAACATGGCCAACAAGTCAACTCTAATGTTTGAACTAGTCGACGTGTTGATCTCCGCCTCCTCCCAATTCTTGGAATTATGTATTCCATTTCACTCATCGATAGGACGAACCTTGGTCTTGCATTTGTAGCCGGGATGGAGGAGGATCTTGGACTTCACATCGGCAACAGGTATACGATCGTTGTTATGGTATTTTTCGTGGCATATATGTAAGCTCTCTGATATTGCCTAGAAGTGCTTTGGATGCAATGGTTTTCTGACTTTGTATCATTTAGTATATTCGAGATACCTAGCGTATGTCCGCGATCCGCAACCAGGGACCATTAGAAGGGACGGAACTAATCTCAGCAGAATCTCATCCTTCCTCGAGCCGGTGCAGCAAACTGGCTAGCCTTTCTTGGATTTAGCTTTGGAGTGATCTTGATCGGCATGGGTTTCACCAAAAGTTGGACTACAATGGTAGTTTGCCGAGTTTTGTTAGGTAAAAAATATGTCCTCCTTTTCCATTCTACCTTACTGACCCGATATTCTTTCTTAGGTGTAATGGAAGCTGGATTTCTTCCAGGTATATTAAAATGGGCTGTGTTTCCAAGTTGAACATTACTAACTATACAGGTTGCACCTATCTAATTACATGTTGGTACACGCGATTTGAGGTGGGCAAGAGACTGGCTAGTTTCTGGCTGGTATCTGTTGTACTGAACGCCTTCGCTGCAATTTTTGCCTATGCCTTGACCCTGTTAGATGGGAGCTATGGTCTGAATGGATGGCGCTGTGGGTTGTTCACCTCCATGCCATGAGAATAGTAACAGCTGACCGTGATTCTCTAGGGATTTTCATCGTCGAGGGTGCTATTACTAGTAGCATTTGTTTAATTGGTTGGTTTATCATCATCGATTTTCCAACTCAAGCAGATACATTCCTCAAACCGGAAGAAAAAGAATTCATTATCGCTCGCATCAACAACGATAGTGGAGACGCGGAAGAGGATCCAATTACTATGGAAAGAGTCCTTCATCATCTTAAAGACTGGAAGTTGTATGTTTGGGCATTCAATCTCATGGCCTCCACCCTCCCTGGATATGCGTACAGCTACTTCAAAACAGTCATCCTCATGGGCATGGGCTTCAGCAACACGCAGAGTCAACTACTCAGTGCCCCACCTTACATTATTGCTGCATTGTTTACATATTTAGGTGGCTGGTTCACGGATAAATATCAAATCCGCGGGCCAGTGATTGTTACTCATCAACTTCTGACAGCAGTGGGGATGTTGATCACAGCTTATGGCGGTGCAAGTGGGACAAGATACTTTGGGATATTCATGGGTGAGCTCTCAATCTGTTCACAATGAAAGGTGATATACCTAACGCTATACTCCAGGTGTGGGATTCCTGCAGTTTTGTATCCCCGGTGTACTCGCATTCCAAGCAAACAACATTACTTCACACTCGAAGCGTGGAGTCGCATCCGCAACCTGTCTGATTGGCGGAGGCCTTGGGGGTATCATTGCGAGCATCGCCTTCAAGTCTGATGAAAGTCCGCATTATACTACGGGTATTTGGGTGACATTTGGTATTACAATGGTTAGCATATGTTTAACCCTAATTATGGACTTTCACTTTTGGAAAACAAACAAAAGAGCCCGGGAGACAAATGGTCGGATTGAGGGCATGACAGGATGGTACTATACTCTGTGAATACGACATGCTCACATTCCAAATTAGCTTGCGAATAACATACTGCGGTACTCAAAATTAATCGTATGACCAGGATACAAAGAGGGCACAGAAAAGACTAGTTCTGTGAAGATAAACTTAACCCTATGGCTCTTCTTGTACCGCAAGCTTCACATCTATATCTCCTTCCAGCTATGCCCAACAAGGTCCCCAACCTCAGCTGCAATTGATCGACTCGAACTAAGACTGACAAAATGCAATGCGGCGTCGACACCATTGAGCGAAGGGCCCGCCGTGATGATTCTGACCCCGAACTGGTTCCTGCCAGCATCCAGATAGGGAATCAGTTCTGAGGGATCCTCGGGAACGATTCGAGCCCCTTCCGCACCCGTAGTATGATCCGCATAACGTCGGACTGCGTTTCGTAGCCCGGGGCGAGCAAGACGGTGTGTGGTTGCAGTGAGGCCATCAAGTACACCTGCAAAAGCTAACAAGTAGGATCCGATGCAGATGGCCAAGATAGTATGTTTCCGCACGCTCTCGTGGTTCATGGATGCAAAACTGCTGATAAATTCGACAAGCTCCGATAGCTGCCCCTGCTCGGATTCCACATGTGGTAGGATATTGAATGGTCGTGAGCCAGGGACGATCAATATTTCATAGTCGGACAGTTGAAGTTTGGCTTCAGCAAGGGATATGTCTCTTTTAACTGTCGCGTTCTCTTGAGATGTTGTGAGCTCATCCTTGGCGGCATAGCTCACGGAGAAGTACGAGTTGTAGAGTACTGAAACCGGACCGCCCACATCGAGGATGTTGAACCCGGGAAAGATGACCACTAGCGCTCTTTTCTGTGCATGGTCCATTGCAGAGTTTGAGCGGAAATACAAGACTCGATTCTGCAAGATGTAGTCTCCGTCTGAGATTCTTTGGTGACGTCACCAACACTCCGGAACGAGAGTTCATGGCACCACATCAAACCATTTCTCTTCCAATATTCATGGCAATTAGTAGTATACATGGACTTTTATAGTGTCAAAATATGTCTACTATAAAGAGAAGATCTTCAGTCGATACTCGGAAGTATACAGCTGAGTGCCTAACTCTCTGATATCTTTCGGTGCGGAAGCTTCACGTCTATTGCTCGAGCTGGGAAATCGACAAGGATCACCTCGGCATAGATATGAAGGCACACGATTATCAATTCCTATTGCTGAATAAAATGCTACTAACCTTTGGAAGCTTATGAGCTTATCTAATTCATTACTTTACTCCGTGCAAGAATTCTATTTAATTGCTGGCGGAAACCGCGCCGCCACAGTTTATCTAATCCCCTTAGGGAAAGGGAAAGACAGACAATTATGATATACTCCATGGGTATCTCTTAGCATGGGACTAGTAATAAAAAAAATCAGGAGATATATTCAACAGATCCCTTCTGGGGGTACGGAGTATATATTCCGGTCCTCACTTAGTACCCCGGTCTAAAGATAGACCCATCAAAACGGCCACTAAAAACCGTAAAATTTCTCTATGTTTCATTTGTTATTTGCTCTTTTTACTCCCGAAAGAACACCCAAATACTCCGTATCGTCTCCCGTATATACTGACTCGGCGAGCACTATGCTGGACTAGGTACATCAGCCCCGGAGCTATTCCCGAATGATTTACGCTTAGGCATTAAAAAACCGGGAACTGGACCCGCTGTCAAATGCTGATCGACAATGTTTAAATTGCTCGAGTCCTACTCAACGCCCCTGAATAGTTTGTCCTTTGGCTGTGGGTGGATTTACCGTTAACTTTTGTACCTGCTACTCCGTACAGATCCTGCCTATGTAAGTAGGCATACAAGAGTAGATGTCTGCGTATGCGGCCTTGTGATGTCTTTTTTTTATTAGTCTCTTTTTTGGGGGGGGGGGGGGGGGGGGGGGTTTGGTGATATCACATTCTGTTTACAACATAGATGTTTTCTAAGATATTTCCTACACCTCAGTTGTATAGGTAGACGGTAGAAAAAGGCGGAAACAAAAAGCATATTTTGTGCAAAAGACTTTTCTATGTATAACCCGGGATGGGTTGATGAAAAGCTAATATTAGGTCTTTCGGAGTCACATTTGCGACTTATTGGTTTACTTTGGATTTCTTATGTGTGGCGTCTGGCTTTGGCGAACCTAATATTTACATGTTTTCTTCTTTCCGAGATTATATTGCAAGATTTTGAGACAAAAGTGATCTATATTATATACAGTACTCCATACTATCTGAGGCACTCGGGGTTGTAGGCTGTCAATTTGATTTTACAGTGATTTGGAAGGCTTAGAGTTTCGATATGAAGATTTGTGGGAGCTCCTGATACCAGTGGAGCTCCCATTATGCATAAACAGAAAAGATATGAGTATGAAAATCGATACTTCGGGTAGGCCTTCCGAGCAATGCCAGAGGAAAGATAATCCACACGTGGGTAATTCCTCGGAAGTTGCATGTGGAGGCAGAAACCAAGGCATTGAGCATGAGACCCCCTTTTACATGGGTGATCAGTTGGTAGGTAGCCGGGGAGGGTCGGCCCACCGATGTATCATAAGGATAGCCTCGATGGCATCTCTTGGATATCCATGACGAGTCTTACACCATATCGGGCCACGGAGAATTTTTGTTCTAGGATCGGCGATGCGAACTAGGCTGGTCTGGGTTGATTCGGACTCATCCCAACGTTGTCCGGAGTATATTCTAAGGATTCCGGTCAAATATGAGACTACTTTTGGGAGGTTAATCGATCCCCACAGGTGCATTTGACTAGTCCCAAAAGGATCGCCCCTTGCCTTAGTAGCACGACGGCGTGGTGAGATTGCCCGCAATTAATGAAAATCATATCATGAAACTGGGGACTGCGAACCGGTAGAATGGGGAAAGTGGTCTTTGTTTCAGACCTGGGCCTGGACTGTCGCGGGGTTATTTACATTGCAAACCTGGAGTTGAGTATAGTTTGTCATCTCGCAATCTTCATTACGAGTAATATCCAGATCCAACGTACTCCGTACAAAGGACTGGCTACAGCTTCACCTGCGGCTCAAACACGGCAGAAGTCGTTGTGCTGTGGGGGCGAAGGGAAATGACAGCCACGGTCCACCGAACATCTGTTTCTCCTGGAGCCCTTCGGAATTTCCCCTGATAGCGTGAAAGTAAGCGAATATTGGATTCGAGCTCTCTGATTGGTTTGCGCGGAATCCCCTAAGTGCTGTAATCCGGTGTTAGTCTTAGGTCCGTTTAAACCTCGGTAAAACTGTGGAGGATGTACTCCGAACGGGTCGAGGAACCGGAATCTCAGGGGAGCTCCAGTGGATAACACCTCTGTGGGAGTACGGAGTGGTAGAGAAGAAGAGTAAGATGCCCATGGGGATCCAAGCAGACTTTAGTGCGAAGCCAGGACAGGAATCCGCCAACGTTTCAGACTGGCCCTTGCATTGGCCTTTGGCACGCCCATGCAGGTTTCAGCATCTTCGTGTCGATCGCTGGAGCTTTGCATTCCGCATTAGCTTGGCAAACGCACCGTTTCGTACGGAGTACATTACATACTGCGTCGTATTGTGCATAACTATCGGATGTTGTACATCTCTCCATGCCATTTTCTTCTTTTGAAAAAAAAAAAAAAAAACAATTCGATTGTTCCTGAAATCCGGCTGATCGGGTCAACGCGTGGGTGAACCCGAAGCACTTTCAATAGTGCCATTCGATAGATCTCTAGGGTTTCTTCTCTCTTTGTCTCCTGCAAGCCTGTAAAAGATATGATATCAACAAAAAGCAACGGGACAATATATACGAAGAACCGAGCTGTCGATAGGTTCCAACTTGTACAAAGTACAGACAGGGGCCAAGCGCTTCCAATGGTGGATCGGCTGGCCCCCCTAGGAACAATTAAAAGTGAAGATTTGTAACGGAGTATGGAGTACGAAAGCCTTTGTATTTCAATACAAAGAGAAGATGGCCAAGAAAAAAAAGATTAAGATCAAAAGAAGAACGAAATGAAAATGATAAAGAAACGTATATTCCAAGAAATTGCCTGAAGATACTTAAGATACCGAATAAGTCAAAAGATACCGAAATCGGTATACAGGATAATACATAACACCAGTGATCACCGGCATTCTTCCATTCTCCATTATCTCCCCGCTTGTGGACTCGTGGGACGGGAGATATGTACACGACTGGTCTTGAATGCGCCATTCCATTTCTTCCATTTCTCGCCCCCCTCTCTCTCCCCTCCGGAGAACTCGGCTCTCAACATCCGAAACGTCCTTTTGTCCTCAACTCGAGCCCAATATTTTGAACTTTGGAACGCGATCTCGGCTTCCCCCGTCACCGCCAACGTTTTCTCCCTCAAGCTTATTTGGCCTTCGGCAGGCTGACGCTGTGTCGCTCACACGGATTCGGCGCCTGTCTCGGAGGATAACCTGGTCCAATTGAAAACACAACCGCTCAATTTGCAACGGAACGTGGTCGATAGGTGTGGGGAATAACGGAAGCATCGAACCTTTCAAGCTTCTGCCTATCACGTCGCACACCAGTAATTTGACGTTAGGTTGGACTTTGGCATAAGACAGGGGAGCATTTTTATTCTTTTTGAAGGTAGGCATATCTACCACCTTGCGCGGAGGGTTTGGTTACCCGTCGAGTCTGGAGTCTAGTCGAGTCTTGTGTCTCTAAGCTTCGACTGGACTCCCGTGTGGCGCAATCCAATCGCATCCCTGACTCAGACCGAACACTCGTTGATGCGTCGAGTCTCTTGTTGCACCAGCTCAGCTTGCAATGAACCGTTGCTAACCACCACCGCGCTAGGTAGTTTGTCGTTACCGGACGCAAGCCATGGGTTGCTTAGTTTCGAAACCCGAGGAGGCCGATAAGGAGGCTTTCCAGCGCAATGCGCGCATCGAAAGGAGTATCAAGAATGACAAGAAAACGCTAGACCGGACCATCAAGATTCTGCTATTAGGTGTGTGATTCTCGGTCGCTGGTTGTCGGCTTGCTTTGGTGTCGCGTTGCTAATAGAATGCTCAGGAGCGGGAGAGTCCGGCAAGTCCACCATTATCAAGCAAATGCGAATCATCCACAGCCGAGGATTCCCTGAGGAAGAGCGTCACCAAACCCGCGCCATAATCTACTCGAATATCGTCATCGCGTTCAAGGTCTTGTTGGATATCATGAATGCCGAGGAAATCGATTTCGAGAACGAGGAAAAGACCAAGGTACTGCGCACCCTTCTCCCCAAGAGGCCGGCATCAGCTAACGGGGATTGAAAAGCCATTTGCGGACCTATTAGACAATACGGAACCAGATGTAGGGTCCGATGAAGCCTTCTCCGATCTCGAAGTGCGCGATGCCATGAGGGCGATGTGGAAGGATGAAGGCGTTCAGAAGGCTGTTGCACGGGGGCATGAATTTGCTCTTCATGACAACTTGCACTAGTAAGTGGAATTTGGCGATGCGTCATGAGCCTAGGCTAACGTAACTCAGTTTCTATGAATCTCTCGATCGCATATTCACTCGAGGCTGGCTTCCTGACAACCAGGACATGTTGCAGGCTCGACTTCGCACAACAGGTATTACGGAAACTTTGTTTGAGCTCGGACAGATGAACTTCCGCATGATGGATGTTGGAGGACAGCGGTCCGAGCGGAAGAAATGGATCCATTGCTTCGAGGGCGTCCAGTGTCTGTTGTTCATGGTCGCCTTATCTGGATACGACCAATGTCTGGTCGAAGATCAGAATGCTGTAAGCACGATTCTCCCAATGTCCTCGCTCGCATCACTAATCACATTTTGCAGAATCAAATGCACGAGGCCATGATGTTATTTGAATCGCTAGTCAACGGCGAATGGTTCAAGCGCAAACCAATCATTCTATTCCTCAACAAGATTGATCTGTTCAAAGGAAAACTCGCCATCTCCTCTATCTCGAAACACTTCCCAGATTATACCGGCTCTGACACCGACTATGATGCCTCGGCACAGTACTTTGCAGACCGATTCCGTGGCATAAACCGCATCCCAGACCGCGAAATCTACATCCATTACACTAACGCAACCGATACAACACTACTCAAGGCGACTATGGATTCAGTACAGGACATGATCATTCAGAAGAATCTGCATACCTTAATACTATAAGGTAGAGGCCCTCAAATTCCCGAGGCTTTCTCCATGACCGTCGGTCTATGACGATGATTTTCTTTTTTTTTTTCCCCTCTTCATTTTCTATTTCTCAAGCTCTTCAGCCTACCAGTTATTTTCCGGTTGCATTCCAGGGCGGTTACTATTCGTTCACTCCTTCGTGATCATTGCCATATCTCTTTTTTTTCTTTTCTTTTTTAACGAGGCGTCTTGATTGAGAGGTTGTTTGCTCTCTGCTCACATCATTGGGTCTATCACGTTGCATCCAAAAGCCTATCCGATTTCGTCAACTAATGCCCATACTTCGGTTTAGCGACTGTGTCGTTGCCACTCCCCTTTTCTTCATTTCTTTTTTGGTTTAATGCAGAGTGATACCATTTGTTTGTCTTTGCAGCTGTGTTTACTAACGACTGCTCTGTATTATCACAATCATTCTGTGTCTTTATTTACTATATCTCATTTCTGAATGACCTCAATATCCTGCTCTTTTATGGGCACTTTTTTCACTTTTCAGACTCCAATCTCAACATAGTTCTTCAAAAAGTAGGTTTAGACATCAAGTTGTCAAGCTCCTTGCTATCGAATTCCTCTGTAGATCACGCGAGATGGACCATTTCTCCACCTGCAGAGGCTACACTGCATAGAACCCTAGAATCCAAGAATCAACATGATGACTGGACGAAATAAGGTGGCCAATATGTATACAAGACGGGATTTTTCCTCATTAAATTGAATCAAGCGAGGTCAAGATTTCCCAAGGTGTTCATAAACTGTACGCCTCAGGCATCAATCTTACATAACATCCGCATGATCAGTGACCCCGAGTTCCGGGCCGACTGATTTCGCCTCCAATTCAGACTCATTCACCTCCTCAGTGACAGGGTCATTTGCCAAACATGTTGTCAACATCTTTACGCCGGGCGGCATGGACTCCCATGTCGCTTCCCGGGATCACTCGCTCGGGTCAAAATCTTACCAGCAGCTTGCTCGGCGCAACCCGACCTCTGCACCAACACCGGTATTCCTCCTCATCCTCCAAACCGCCCATCCCGCCCAGCGATGGTTCCCGACGATTGGACACCTCTGCCCCGGCAAAGAGTGTCAACTCATCTAACGAAAAGAGCAAGGCTAACCGCCGTCGGGGGAAGGACAGCTCTGCCCGAAACGGATCTTCAAAGTCTAGCCAGCATGCCGCATTTTCCAATCTCCCAAGTGTTCCCTCGACACAGCACCGACAGCCACATGGTTAGTGTTCAAACCCCATCCAATATTTATATGATTTTTCTCCGCATAGAAATGACCTGAAGCTGACTTTTTTTTTCCTTGCTCGCTGCTAGATGTCCATGTAGCATCGTTCTTCTCCATCCACCGGCCAATCTCAGTGACGACCACTGTGCCCCCGACCTCGACCACCGATGCCTTCGAAGCGATCTTCTCATCAAAGCGGCCGCTGAAGAATGAGCCACAGGACGTCATCTTCACTCTTTCCTCCGCCGTGCAGTCGATGGAAACTGGCCCTCAGGGCATGTCAGAGTCCGAAGACCAGTTCCGAAGCTTTAGCGAACAGGACGGTGAACTCCGCATGCTAGACGGTCCCGACGCCAATATGTCCGTGGAGGAATTCACCCGTCGTCTTCGCCCATTCCAGCCTCCTCCCCCACCTGTCCCTATGGACACATCCGCTGCCGAGACTGCCGAGTCTACCGATGCTCAGATCGACAACGAGTACCAGACCTACTCGACCGTCCTGACTATTCGCGAAGCTCGCCACGCTGATGGACGCAAGACCTACGAGGCGCACACGGGACCTTTTGTTCGCAGTGGAGATATGGAGGACCCATCTGATATGCGCGACGAGATCTCCATCGAGGCGCCTTCAGATTCCGCCACAGGTATGACATACATGGAACGTCTGCGTAACAACCACACCATGCATGCCATTAGCACCATGAGACGGCGCAAGGCCAAGATGAAGAAGCACAAGTTCAAGAAGCTGATGAAGAGAACTCGTACCCTGAGACGGAAACTCGACAAGTAGACTTGTGCTTGGGGGTTTCCTGGGTTACTTTTGTTCTTTCTTTTTTAGTTGCATCTTGCCTGCGCCTGTGCATTTTGGGTCGAGTCTAGTCTTGTGAGAGTTCAGGGCATATATCCTTGTTTTCATACATTTCTTTTTATTACTTTCTTGTTCTCCCCTACCTATTCGCTTTCACCTATACTCGGCCAAATATCCACACATACCTCTTCTTCTTGATCGTTTTTTTGCTGCGGACTGCTGTACTTGCGCAGAAGTAAATGCAGTCTTTGGCTTCTATGTTATGCGGGCATTAACTCTGCCCATGCTTTGTGGATAAACCCAATAGATCTTGATTACTCGATTTTTGTTATGGCGCCGCCCAGATGCTGCTTTTGCTGACCTAGGTGTTCGTCTGATCTTGGCAAATATGACTACGTAGGTAGCAATAGAGCAGGGACTATCTTGATTTGAGATCATTTCTTGTAAGCTTTGTCCACACAATGTTCCAATACCTGGGAATATCTATATCCCAAGAATTGATATATGAGAATCGGTTTATGCGTAAGAATATCGTGAGGCTGAATGCACATTAGGATTTACTGTTCTGCCAAACCGAAAACTAGGTGACGAAAGCCACCCAATCAAAAGAATCAAGCAATCCCGAGATAGAAGAAATGGATGTCCACAGGGAAGACCAAGGACAAGAAGTAAAGAAACAAGAAACTCCTTACAAAAGATCCTGCCTAACCACCTTAATGGGAGAGAGGACGGAGACTCAAGTCTCGGATCAGCGAATTTCATATAAAGTACAGAGTCCAGCGCGGTTTCATGCAATGTAAAGCCAAAAAAATCCAATATCTACCTACCCGCACCTGTCCACTGAGTCAAGATGAATGCTTGATCAGTCCGGTTCTACATCCACTCAGTCATCGAATCTTCACTCAAATAGGCTGGAATCGATTTATCATTTTCCGATATCATCCAATCCTGCATCCGCACCAACTTTATCATGTCAGATTCCCCGACCGAAGAGGCACATTGGTTTGCGTCGGGGAAAGGTTGAGAATGCAGATCCGGGAATGAACCAAGAATCGCGTGATTGCAGTCCATGGGGCGATTCAAGGTTCGATTCTCGGGATGTGGTGGGAGAGCTTTCGTTTAGCAGACTCCTTTCGAGCGGGAGTTCATGAGAAGAGCAACAATCAAGCCGTACAGACCTGCGAGGCGGGGGGAGTGGTTAGATGCGATCATATAGATCGGTATGGAGAGGAGCCACGACTTACCCAAGACTTCAGCGAAAATGAGAATCAGAATCATTCCGACATACAACCTAGGCTGTTGAGCCGTTCCACGAACACCCGCATCACCAACAATACCAATAGCGAAACTGGAATCCGAGTTAGGAACAAAGCTCTAGAACAATGGGAGACACTTTGTGCCGCAAACTTACCCCGCAGCCAGACCGGCAAGGCCGACAGACAGACCGGCACCGAGCTGGATGAAACCAGTGTAGAGAGGAAGCTTCTGGGTCAAGTCGTTGGCAACCAAGACCGACACGACAAGACCGTAGATACCAATGATACCCGCCATGACAATGGGGACAATGTCTAGAAACCCGGTCAGCAAATTGTTGTCACATCTCCTTGCACGAGGCTAGGAATATCTCATTGCCAGGTCGACGTACTCTTAACGATCAGGTCAGGGCGGAGGACGGCCATGGAGCAAACTCCGACACCGGCCTTAGCAGTTCCATATGCGGCACCGAAGCAGGTGAAAACGATAGCGGATGTGCAGCCCAGCGCACCAAAGAAGGGCTAAAGGAAGAAAGATTAGTTATCATTCCGATGCATCGTGAGCAGGTGGATGACGCGGAGGGGCCGAGACACGGGCGATTGACTAGTCGTGCTCGAGTGTTGGGATCTAGCATATAGTAAGACTCACCGCATAGACGGGGCTGTCAAAATCCAAATGTTAGCAAGGCTGATTTATAAATTCTGAAGAATGGCGGGCTCAATAGCAAGGTGAGGTGTCGATCGGGAAGCTGTCAAGCACCCAGGGGCTGGAGGTCAGACTGACGACTTACCAAAGTTCGGTGGCCATTTTGATGAAAGACGACCCGGCAAGGTTCTCGTGAGGTAGTTTGAGCTTTGAGAATAAATAAAAACACCCGAGGTCGGCAAGCTCAGTTGGATGCGGTCGGGGAGGATGGAGAGTCCAGAGGCTTGGAGGTCGACGGCAAACATGCTGGCCTCTCTGGGTCACGTGCAATGTCTTGGCATACCCACCCGGACAGGTAATGACTACAGCATATGTGACATGTAGAGATTCAGCTGTGATGGGCTTATTTGGTTGGTTATGTATTTCATTATTGTACATGTATCATTTTGTTTATACAGTTTCGAGAATAACTCGAGATCCTGGAATATTCAGCTTCGTGCACGACTCTGCCGCCGTTTCTCCTCTGATGGGCTGCGAGTAGGTAATCGCCTTCTCAGACAATGCTCCAAAGGTATGAGGCAGAGAAATGATCCCATTGCTGTCCTCATCCGTTTCGTGCGTCTCAAATTCCATGGAGTCAGCTACCATTCCAAAATGATAGCTGACAGGCTCTTCCTTTGAGTCATGATTGCTCGAAATTTTGCCCTGTCCCCCAGTGGGTTGTACCGACACAAAGAACTGAATATAATCACCTGCAGTAGCAACCTGAGAAAGGAGGGATAGATCATCTACAGTAATCCCTTTATCGATATAAGGGAGTGCGTCTAACTGTGCGGCATCAGGATCGAAAACTTGACTCAATGTGACAAGATTGTCTCGATGGACAGTCCCCGAGAAGCTGACTTCGGGATCCAGCGAAAGAAGGCCTTGCTTCTTTCCCCATCCACCCCCACCGCTCATGACTCGGTGAAGTTTCCCGCCTTGTTGTAGAGATTTGATCAAGCGTTCATGGGTAGATGAACCCGAATCGGCCACCTCCAACTCAGGTTTCTCAACAAGTGCCCATACGGATACACGCTGGTCAACGATATTATGTTCTGCAATATAACGGGGAAGCTCCTTCTCGAGCTCCGACGAAGCAGGTATTGTGTCCGTCGACGTCGCATCCGTTGATTTTGCTAGTTGCCGTAAAATGTTTCCCATGCTAGTCATCACTCTTCGTCGTTCAGTGACTGGATGCAATGGCAATTCCAGGGCGGTATCTACGGCCTGGGAAGTGGCCGTAACCATGCAGCTTGTGAGATCCACTGAACTGTCCAAAGTATAACTGTTTGAGGTTTTATCCCAGAGCCAGCGCATACCAAAGCTTGTTGTTTCTCTCCCATTGACAAATATAGTGTTCGCTAGGCGTAATCCAATCTCGTGTGCAGGTCCCTTGCTGGTTTGACCAATGACTTCGGTTTGGAATGAAAACAGGAGATTGGTTTCCTCACTGGCAGAACTTCGAATAAGACGGGGCGGTGCAGGCTTTGTTTGGACGCCTGAATGCTCTACTGCCAGAAGCGACAGCCCTTCGGACTCACTTGAATTTGGGCTTTCGGACGTAGTATTTGGGAGTGTGTCAACCACGGCTGCAACGGCATAGAGAAAATCGCCCCCCGGGGAGTTTCCGTACAGGCGACTGAGGAATTGCGGCAAGAAGGGGCTAGAAGAATCAAGCCAGTGCGCGAAGCTTGGGGTGACGAGGAGGAGAGGGACAGAAGCGGCCGCAGCTGATGGGCTCACAGGCCCTGAAGGAAGCCTGGACAAAATATCATCTGGGGTCTTTTATTGTTTAGCTTAAATACCAAGAGTGCATAAGGACTGGTTTTCTCACTGTCTCTTCTGCTGTCTTTGTGAGCCATGTGTATGCAAAAGGCCGCCCACCCTTGGCCAGATTCTGTGTTGCGTACCATCTATTTGCACGGCTGAGGCTTCCAGGAACTTTGCATGAGCCTAGAAGCTGCTGGCGTCGGGAATTGAGGGTCACCCTCATCTGTTTGAATCTGAATGATATCGAGATATCCAGATTAAAGCTGGTCCTATTAGGAAAACGCGGAAGTCATTGCGGAGGGTAGTGGGTCAAACGCGGAGCGGAACATCTGTTTTCACCGTACAGGGTATCACGCGCGATTCTTCAAAGTTATGCTGCACATCTTTCTCGCAGCGCTTGTCCTGGCGACGAATCTTTCATTCAACCCCAATGCACCAGACTCCAAGGCTCTAAATGCCAATGTGTTTGCTGCTTACAAGAAGCTAGAAAAGTCGAAAGGGGAATCTGGATCACTGGTCCAGCGGATTTAAAAGAACATGCAGACGCTGCTGTGGACACTGTAGAAGCTGGCAGGACACGAGGTTTGCAGGGTGTATGCCTTGGAGGAAATAAGGAACCATCTGTCCTCCCCAGTAGTCGCGGAACAAGGCTGAATACCTGGTGGACCCAACGAACCATCAATGACCAATGAGCTTGGGATTTGACCGTCGACATTGGGAAAGGCAACAGTTTAGGTGGGAGGTTGGTGGCTCGCCAGATCTAGACGTCCCGCAGTGGAACTCCTTATTACATTTTGATTCTAGCTGGAAAACGATGTATAAACCCGACTTGATGAGTCTGTTGACTACAATATATGTAACAATTTCCCTTCCAAATTTGGTATAGAATGTGTATACATGATCCTTCGGCCTCGAGGTTTCCTTGCATCAGTAATGGTCCTTCTGTTTCAGTGAAGTCATAAGAGGCCAACCACATGCTGATACCAGGCGCCTTGGCAGGTGGGGGCAAGGACCATAGGGCTGGCTGGGTGTTAGCGCCATACACTGTGCAGTACTTGGCCTAGTAAAGATTCCCAAAGTTAAGAAGTGACGGTATTTGTAGAGATCGTCACCGTCATGAGACTTAGGCTGCAGGATGGGCACATACCTACTATGCACACGTAACAAAGTACTCCACACTGTACAACACAAATATAGACAGGAAGAAGAAAAAAAAAAAAAATGTAGGCTAATTCCCAGCGCCAAGCTCCAGGCAGCAAGCAAAAGAATGAACGGGATAGGTGAGGGAAGCACAGAAGATCATTATCTTGACAACCTTGGACGGGTCTGCAATTGTACTCCGAATGGAGTAGTGATTACCACGTTCAATTTAAAATAGCAAGAAAAAGATAATAAAGACAATAAAAAGACATAAAACAAAACGCCTTTCGGTCATAGTCTAAGCCACATTTGCAGTTAGTTGGTGCCTTGATTTTGCTAAAACGGTCTAGAGTTTGGGGGGTTTTTTTTCGCGCGAGCCACAGGTGGCGGGCCATGATGTAATGACCCAAGGCTCAGGTCAGGTCCCCTTTTAAGACTTCCCTCCCTCCACATCCGTTCCCATTTCTCACCGTTAACATTTCCATCACATTTATCCAAAATGCCTTTCACTGCTTCGTAAGTTATCTATTTTATGGAGTCCTAGCTGTCAACCTGGCAACCTGTCACTCCGTCAACGCGTCCTATCACCCTCACTCAGGTCGCCGGGGCGCCAGGATGCCAGGTCACCTACGAGACTATGTCTAGTATACTAATATCATTGACAGTGACATCTGCAAGATCATCTTTGCCATCATCCTGCCTCCTCTGGGTGTTTTCCTGGAGCGCGGATGTGGTGCTGATTTCCTGATCAACATCTTATTGACCATTCTGGGATGGATCCCCGGTGTCATCCACGCCATGTATGTGTTGACTTGATGAATTTTCAACCGCTCGCGACAGCTGCTGACTATATTACAGCTACATTATCTTCAAATACTAGAGATACCCACCTCCCACACACCCTCGCAACCAACACTTTCTAAGACAAATACCCCTTGGAGAGCGATGCATTGCGACAAATTTCACATCAGTTCTTGCTTGTGCCTTGCGCTTTGAGTAAGGGTCGGTGTGATTCGATATCCTGAACGCCGGTGTCAGCGTGATTCCGTGGAGGTCCGGTTGAGACTAGCCTAATGCAGCCTCCACTACTTGGCACCGGGTCCGACATGAGTCCGACATGATGTCCATAATTCCCTAATCTTTTGTGTGGTCGCATGATTATGTTTTATTTTGCTTCTTTTCCTTTGTCTTGGTCGATACTGCGGATTTTTGCTTTTTCGTTATGAATGATACCAGCTCATACGGTCTGACTCTGGGGCTTTGTGTTTACCAATGCTCGCCGTTGGCTAGTCTTTTATGATCCAAGAGATTTTTACTATAAATCACCTAGTTCCTTGTAATTGTAGGGAAGCATAGAAAAAAAGAACTGTCGATTGGTTCCTAGGTACCGAGTCCTCCATACAGGTACCAGGTCCCTAGAATCCCTCGTAGCTAGCAAAAGAGCAAACTAAACATTTATAATCTAAAATAATGAGCCTCGTGGACCTCAGCAACGTCTTTATTTAAATAGCTCAAGCGATTGGTGCAAAACGTTGCAAAGCGCTGCATGAGGCTGGTGCAACCGCCCCGTAGACTGTCGTACAATCACAGTGTTCCGAGGGCATACCAGGGTAGCCCATCAGCAACTCCCGAAAACAAGGAAACACGCCAGGAAGAACATGACTTTGATCACTTGGATGTTCGAGGTTCCCAATCTCTGGGCGAGGCAAAGTGCTCCAGCAACCCTCGGGTAAATCATCGCCGGTATACCATCATCAGTAGGCGGGTAACCCGCAACTAAAGCAAAACCAACCACAATACAGCGTTGAATTTCCCAAAACGAGCCACAATCGATCATCCACTAAGTTTAAGAGATCTGAAACTTAGCCCGGCGCCATCCACAACTGGCCCTGCAGTCTAAGCGCTTTCGATGGCCCGGCGCGTATCGGGGCCGCTTACTAGGCCGCCCCCCTCCTGGCAGATCGCTTTACCACTACAGCGATTCGTCCCCGGTGAAGGGGACCTTACCACTTTTCAAAGCCATGCAGTTTCACTCTAGCGCCTATACATACTTAGCCTCAAGCACTATGTTTCAGAATGATGTGGAAATGCAGATTCTTGGCCCCAAGTGTCGATGGGCGTCATGGTCACTTTTGCCTCGCGCCTAGAATGGCGTCGTGCTTTGGCTTCGTGTTTAACTAGTCTAAACTCCCTCTTTTTGTCCTCTTTTTGTTCTCTTTTTGTTGTTTGTTTGCCATTTACTTCTTACTTCCGGCGTTGTAATACTTCCACACGCCACTTGCTACAATTCGCAGACACATCTACCAACTATGGTAATCACATGTACAAGTATTCGCGGGTAATCAATCCCATGCAAGAATACACAAGGTTAGTCGATGGGAGAATCGTACATGGCAGGTCTTCGCTCATAGTGAACATGTATAGGGCTACCGCAGCATGCTCCTTCTTCCTATCCACAGGATACTCAGCGCGATCCTCCTTTTACTCGTACTCTGCTCTGTCGCCGAGGATACCTACAACGATGCATCGAACTCAGCTCTGTATGACATAGTCCCGGACTGTGCTAAGGACTGCGTCAATAGCTTCATCAAGTCCGAATACACACCTGTGGAATGCAAGTCACCGTCCAATATCAAGTGCCTTTGCCGCACCGGGACAACTAGTGGCTTGACATTGGGTGAAGCAGCTTTGAGCTGTGTTCTGTCTTTATGTTCACAGACGGTCTCCGCAAAGTCTAAGGCTTATCACATATGCGACTCGGTATCCGAGGCTCTTCCGAAAACACACCAGACGATTACCGCAACGATCTTTTCTGATACGAGTACAACGATAACGAGTGATGTAGAAACCACTACAGAAACAACATCAACTAGCTCCACTTCGACAACTGAACACACTTCCGAGGTCTCTATGACAACACCTACAGCGACATCGGCATCAGCATCGACATCAGCATCGACATCAGCATCGGCATCGGCATCAACATCGGCATCAACATCGGCATTAGCATCGACGCCGACGTCGAATACTTCCAGTCATACGTCTAGTATCACATTATATGATGCTTCTTCATCTTCGGGGTCTCAAGTGGGACCAACGTCCTCTACTGGACAAATTTCCAGTGACTCTTCTGAAGATACGAATAAGAAAGGTGATCATGCTATTACTCCAGCAGCGGTCATTGGAATGTCAGTAGCATCAGGTGTGGCAGGATCTTTTATCATCGTCGTTGCTGTGTTTTTCTGCTGCAAGAGATGGCGAGGAAAACAGCGGGAACGGGCACCTTCACATATTTTTGAGATCGGAGGCGTCATGTCTGAGCCTTCTGACTTTTCGAAACCGATGCCACCACTACCAACAGATGGCTTAGGTCTAGGGTCTTCATACAGCCCAACGAGTGACCGCGAGACAATGTTACAGCGGCCTGGTACTTTCCATTCAATGGCCACCGTTCACCCACCATCACGATACACCCCTCAATCCGCTACGGTATATCATTCGGGTCAGACCAAAGGACCCCAAGACCAAGAACGGATAGGGTTTGCCTTTAGCTCCGACTCGGACTGGGAATCTTCGCCTCGGACACAATCTTCACAGCACAGCGTAGCACGACTAATACCAGACCCTGCAGCTGGATTATACCCAAAGCCGCTGAAGTGGAGTCATCGGCCACCTAGTGGAGAGACTCTCTTTGAAGAAGACGAAGGCCAACAAGCGGCAGCAGGAATGATGCAAAACAACTCCCCAAGGTTAGGGATCCGGCCGAAACTCGCAGGACTACCATCCAATCCTCGCGCATTCAAAGATGGATTCTCAGCAGGCAAATTTAAACGAAGATCCGGGGCCCCGAGTACCTTGGCACCCCCATTCAATCCCAACCCAGCCTTCAGAACCCCCTCGTCAGACAGCAGAGCTGCACACAACCAAACTTCCGAAACATCACAACCCGCCTACTCCTTAAACCAAAACACCCTTCTCGCCGCCCCCATCAACACCACCCAGACCCAAACCCAAAACCGCAGCCTGTCACCAGGACGACAGGCGCCTCAACCCTGCCCCGCCTCATCATCAACAGCCCTCCCTCTAGGCTCGGAGATAGTATCCAGGCCGCGGATTGTACGGGGGAATGACATCAAACGTGTCCAGATACGCAACAGTCCACGACCGCCTAGCGAAGTCATCGCGCCATACTGTCCAGAAGACTTGTGGCTGGAACGTGGACGTGCCTTCGTTCCGCCGAGATCCCGAGAACCGTCTGGGGAATTGCCGTATCCTTCAGATATGTATCCCGGTGCTGTGCATTATCCTGTTAGTCCGAAGAAAGTTGGTGCTGTGTCGAATCGGATTTCTCCGACTAGTCGGAATTTGACGCCGTCGAGGAGGGGCGATGATCTGATTCTTCGTGTTGATTAATAGATTCATTTTCTTGGGGTTGTGGGATTTATGAGAATTTGCTTTTGTTGTATATTATCTTTGATATGGGTGGAGAGCGTTGAATTTTGTTTGTGAAAAACATGTGTATAGAAATTTGCTAACTCGCATTAAAGATTTGGATCGTATTAATAGCTTCTATCTGAGCTATCTTCAATTCTGCATCTCTTTAGGTCTCAAAAAGTAGTTCGAAAGGAAAAAAAAAAAAAAGGGTAGGAAACGCGAAAACGCGTCAAGCGTACAAGCCAGCGGAGTAACTATTGGCGGGGCTTAGATAAGAAGCTGGGGTCCCGCTAAAAAGAGTAGAAAACCCATCGCCTGTGGACGTCTTTTACATCCCAATCTTCCGTGGGTTCGGACTTCATCCGTTCCTATTGGTAATGGCTCCAAAGACATTCATCCAGAGATCCACAATACTGCCGGTCTTTCCTCTGGAGCTCTGGGATATCATCATTGAATATCTACACGATGAAGAATCTGCCCAACATCTGAGCCGACTTGCTCAATCGTGTGCTACTCTTTATGAAAGAATTAACTCTAAACTCTACAACCGTGTCCGCCTGTTCAATTCAGAAAGCGGTGCTCGTCTTGCTCTCACCATAGAGAAGCGTCCGGAGTTAGCACCACTTATCCGTGAGATTCGACACAAGCAGGATGCTGGGTCAGAATTCTGGTCCTACCGTCATTTCAAATTCTATAAATCGGCTGTGACTTTGCCGAATCTGGAGAGCTTGAGTTTAAGAAGAAACCCCAGGCCCTTTGATTCTGCTCGGTGGGCCAGTACGTATGCTAGAGATGACGCTATGTTGGAATGGGTGAGAAAGATTGCCTCTGGATCAGGGACCGTTAAAGAGTACCGAGAGCTGGGATTTGGACCTTTAGGAGAATCATCCTTCAGTCCTCCAGATCGCAAGCTTGGTTACATGCAAGACGGCGCGGTCGAAACTTTGTTCGTGCACGCGTCTCTTCCAGACCCGCCGGGGCTGCCCGCTCTGCGTGTTTGTGAGTCCTATAACTAACTCTCTCCACCGAATCGAAGATCTAATGTTATCAGGTCACATCGGAAGCGACTATAATCATGACGAGCACAATCCCAAGATGGACGGCAGATGTCTACCAGTTTTCGACGATGCACTATTCAGTCATCCAGGTTTACGAAAACTCTGTGTCACTGGCGCTACATTCCAACTCTCCCAGTCTATCTTCCCATTAATAGGCGAGTCGTCGCCTCTGGAGGAATTGACCCTTTTGAACTGCATCATACACCCGTCGGACCTCCAGACAGCACTCGAGTATCCAAAGGCTTTGAAGCGGTTCACCTTCAGAGGTCCTAGGTCAGAGGACATGGTAGGCTCTGACGGAGAACCCCTATCTTACGTTGAATCGACGCTCGGACATGAAAATTCCCTGGAATACATGGATTACGATCTTTACTGGGGCGGTGATGAGGAGACAGATTTCGGTGAACTAGTCCACCTCAAGCATCTCACAACAACTCTTGCCACACTTACAGGGGCGGAATGCTTAGAACTGGATCCGGCTGATGATATCCTGCCACCGAATCTCGAGAGTCTTACTATACGATACGATGAAGTGAAGTCATGGCTTCCTTCGGCTATCTACGAGATGGTGAAAGATAAAAAACTCGCAAAGCTGCGTCGCTTTACCTGCGAGGTACCAGACATCATGGAGCAGCTTCCATCAATCAATGAAGACAAGACTAACCCCCCGCCACGGAGATATGTCAGGAGGGCAACACGTGGAAAAGCAAGTTTGCGGAGCTGAATGTGGAGCTGTCCATGGTCTCCGTTCCTTGCCCGCTTGAGTTGCCTAAATACGACCTGTGTTCTTGCGAATGCCTGTCCTTTTACCACCGGATGTTCTACCATCCGCGCAAACCACTGGCAACTCCTTGGGAGGAAAACGACTTGGAGGGGGACGTGTTCTTTGATGACTGGGCAGATGTTGATGATGAGATTGATCTTGATGACCTTATAGATGACCTTGCGGAGGAGTCTGGATCTGATGTCTCGGGTTAAGGGCTTTATTTAATAGAACTACCGGGTCCGATGCATAAGAGCTCTTATGTCTTACGCAAATATCCCATATCAAGTTTCAGCATAACAATCTTCCATGCGTGGGAACGAATTAAATGTCTCGGGAGACCTCTTACAAACTGAATCAATTTATAGCAAATCCTGCATATCTTCCAGAGGAAGATGTAATTGATCCTGTGGATGTTTCCACTAATTATGTAGGTAGCATCAAATAAAGATTGCCAGGAGGATACGAACTATACAATGTGACTCAAAAGCAGCCCAGTGGAGAAGCCGACAGGATTTGTCCCTAGATTCTGTCGATCTTCGTGTGTTGGCAGATACATCTTCTCGGTCAAGATCTCTTTCGCTTATTTCCGTCTTCATGGGACCCCAGGTCCCTTATCAAGAACCTCGTTCCAACGCTTTCAGCAACAAAATATAAGGTAATCAAGAAACGAGAAACATTAGTTTTCGGCCTGGCTTGTGAAATCCTTCCAGCCTAGGCCCTTCTCAACCCAATGACACTTGCCTATCATGGTTGTGACCACTCCTATTCACCGATAAGGGTAGGCAGACTGTGCCCAGGCCCAAGCCAAAAGTCAACAACTTAGCTTCCGTTCCCATATAAATCACCCGGTTGCAATTTAACCACACAGGCCTTCCGTAGACAGCCGCGTGTAACGCCAGCCCTAGAATCCACCCAGCTTTCATCCCTTAATCAAGGGCTGAATCTATCTCGAGAGACTCGCAAGCTTACAGCGCGCAGAATGTCGTGATCAGACAAAGCTTTTAACAGGGTTCACGGTATACATACCAAGTCGGGCAGATATCCCGCATACTAGGAGTTCTGAGTTTAGGGCATAAAAATATTCATTGCGCAGAGCATTCAGGATAGCAAGACCAGGGCTTCTGCCCTTGGGCCCTACTTCTTTTGTGTATTCATAAAGAAATTTTCATAGGGCACCTTTATGCGGCATAGATTCGTTGTGCTGTTCCTGATAATGATGTTCAGGTTCATGACGTCAATGGCCCTGAGGATGTCGCGGATACTCCCGGACGCTTCTCGACGCGACTCGGAACGGAAGAGGCGCTTTTTTACTTTGTAGCCTTTCAAGCCCTGTCAAATCCTACCAACTCCTGTCAAATCCTACCATCATCATTGGTGATTAACGGAAGTTCTCTACACTGCCCTCGACCTCCCGGCAACTCCACTTTCTAAATTCAAAGCGCATTTCTTATCAAATCAGCGTCACCAACCCGATGCGCCGGGTCCCATGTGCCAAGAATGTGCCGTTGATCCTCTTCGATTTAGATGCTTTGGGTTTGTTTTAACCCACCAAAATGACGAGGTCTGAGCCTGAACAAAGTGTGGAACCCCGTTTTGGGGTAAGAGGGTCGATGATGCAAATACCCACTCCGTTTGGCCTGTTATATTAATGGCCCTATATTAATGGCCTGTTCCCGAAACCATTTCGATTTCATTTGCACTTTATCTGCTTTGATTTCGCAGTCACAAAGCACTTGAATATCGCAATATCGCTTGTGTCCGGTGTAAGAGACAAAGAGATTATACATACTCAATCAAGGCAGCGATCACCGTCTTTGTACCCACCGGCCCCACACCCTTCATCACAATGGCCCCAAATAATAATGGATTCGAACTCCAAAGAGTCCGACTCGAACTGGACACCGCTCGGGCCGATCTTTATGGCCCTAATCTCATTGTCCCTAAGGACGCGGTGCCTTCTACATCTGACCATCTCTTCAACTCCAATATGGCCAAGCCCGAAGAAGTCTCATCAACGGATACCTCACCAATCAACACACCTATGCCACACCCTCCTCAGGTCACATGTGATGATTTTGCACTAGCTTTCGACATTGATGGCGTTCTCATCAAGGGTGGCGAGCCCATTCCTGCGGCCGTTGAAGCCATGAAGTATATCAACGGTGAAAACGAATATGGGTGCAAAGTGTGAGTGTATTATTCTTATTTCATGACATGGAACTCCATGTTACCCCTAGGAGTAACTATTGCCAATATAGAAGAATCTGAATCTAACAGTATCCTAGTCCTTATATTTTCTTGACCAACGGCGGCGGCAAGACAGAGAAAGAGCGATGCCTCGATCTCAGCAGGCAACTCGATCTGGACGTCGACCCTGGCCAGTTCATCTGTGGCCACACACCCATGCGCGAAATGGCAGAGCGATACCACACCGTCCTAGTGGTTGGTGGCGAGGGTGAGAAATGCCGCGTTGTGGCTGAAGGATACGGATTCAAGGATGTCATCACACCCGGAGATATCATCAAGACGAGACACGATACTACGCCGTTCCGAACGTTGACGGATGAGGAGCACAGTAATTCCCGACTGCTCGATCTAGACAAGGTCCGCATCGAAGCGATCTTCGTCTTTGCAGATAGTCGCGACTGGGCCGGCGACCAGCAAATCATTTTGGACTGCCTCATGACCAAAGACGGCTGGTTGAATACACGGTCGGAGACCTTTACCGAAGGCCCACCAGTTTTCTTCTCGCACACTGATGTGGTTTGGTCAACATCGCATGAACATTCACGCCTTGGAATGGGAGCGCTACGCGCTTCCCTCGAGGCCGTTTACACGGTTCTCACAGGCAAAGACCTGAACACTATCGCCTTCGGCAAGCCGCAAATCGGAACCTATGAATTTGCCACCCGGCTGTTGCAAAAGTGGCGAAAGGACTCGTGTGGAATCGACAAGTCTCCGTCTACCGTGTATTTCATTGGTGATACTCCCGAGTCTGACATCCGTGGCACAAATGAATTCAACAAGACCGCGGAAAATGACTGGTTCTCGATTTTGGTCAAGACTGGAGTCTACCAGGATGGTGCTGTCCCACGCTATCCCCCCAGGAAGACATGCGATAATGTTTTTGATGCCGTCAAATTTGCTATTGAGCGCGAGCGCCGAAAGACTTCCAAGGACACAACTGTTTGAGCTTGACTTTTGGGACCAGCCAAGAAGTTCCCAAATAAGCAGATCTCGGTGTAGTGTGATCTTCTTTCGCTCATGGCTGCGTTTCCTCAATAGATTTCGCGGTCAATTCAGTCCATTCCTATGTTTTCTTAATGACCTGTTTGATATGATTCCCAGTTCTCTTGAACTTCTGCATTTTGTCGCGATTCATGGCACAGGTTCTTTTTACATATACAGTTCCAATATGGGTTAGATATCTTCCAACGCCACCGGATTCTCTGAATGAATTCCACAATGATCAATGATAAAGAATTTTCGAAATTACAAATGAATGACAAGGATAGTCGCCGGCCTATCCGGCGTTGTGATGTGTTTTTAGATATATTTTTGGATATATTTTTTTCTCCCATAGTAGACTTCAAATGTTCACAGTCAACCGATGTCCACAAGGAGAGGATGTCCCAGATATTAGAAGCCTGAATACTGAGGCGCTCCGCCCTGTGGTTGACATGACCCACCATACGGGAAAGTCCTCTCATACAAACAGAATCTCCCCCTCAACTATATCCATATTCCTTGGCGCAAAAAGCAGCACCAGGTAACAATGATGGTATGAACCCTCTGGCTTTAACCCAATATACCATCACTCATGCGTCAATCCAGGTCCCTAGAACAGAGGCAGTGTACCTTGATGATGCCACGCTGCGGACATTGACCACGGAGGTTCAATCCTCCCAGTCAATACCTTCACTCTCCGAAGAAGAAAAAGGCTTAGCTAAAAACGTGCCCGTGGAATATGATGCAATCACTATGCACCGGACTATCTTTTACGCCCAAGGCGGCGGACAACCCAGCGACACCGGCTCACTTGGACCAGTAGACCAAGATCCCACATTTGAGGTCTCACTGGTACGCAAGACGCCCGATGGACGGTTCCTGCATTTTGGAAAATTCCTAGATGCCACTTCTTCTTTCGCCGCAGGCCAGCCTGTCGTGCAGAAGGTCGATGACTCAAAACGCAACTATCATTCCCGACTCCATACAGCTGGTCACATAGTTGGGCTGGCCATGCAGCTTCTAATGCCGGATAAGAAAAAGGTCAAAGCGAATCATTTCCCCAGGGAGGCGTCTATGGAGTATGAGGGGTTGCTGTATAATGAGCACAAGCCGGTTATCCAGGAGAAGGTTGACGAGCTTGTACGGTTGGATCTGCCCATTCTCATTTCCTGGCTGCAGGGTGTTATGCAGGCTGGGAATGGGGAAGGTGCCGAAGAGGGTTCCCATGGTGGTCGTACTCGGATTGCGAGTATAGGTGGGCTCGATCACAATCCTTGTGGTGGTACTCATGTTGCGAGGACGAGCTTGGTTGGGACTATTGTTATTCGCAAGATCAGTCGGCAAAAGGGGATCAGTCGGGTGGCTTATGATATTTCTCCGGGACTTTAGGCATAAATTTGAATTTTCTTGTCATTATGGTCATATTTTTTATTTTTAAGAAAAAACTCCTGAGAATCAGTTGGTGAGGTGTCGAGGATATAAATACATGCTCTAACGCTGGAGAAATGCTTTATGTTTGATCAAGAAATCATAACGCGAACTCGTTGTCTAACCAATGCTTCATCACGATCTTGCCCTCTCGGAACCCATCCTTCTCAGTCCGAACGATGATAGCTGCGTGGCTGTGGTAGTGCTTTTGTATGTGGACGGGGTATTTCCGAATTCCCACAGCATTGAGGGAATCGATGATGCCAAATTGTTCATTGGTTAATGCAAGCTTGGAAAAATACGTCGAAACCTCCATCGTTGATGAACGTCTAGCCGATGCAGACTCGGCATCGTTGCGACCAGACTTCGAGACAGACGATCTAGTGGACTTCTCAGGCGCCGTGTCAGACACTTCAGTATCGCTGTTGGACAAATAAGCCGGTTCTTGGATAGCATTGACGTTCTCCAAGGCCTGCTCCACGGCATGCTGAACGTCTTGGATCAAAACCGGTACTCTGTATCTTCCGAAACGCTGGCCATTTTCGCCAACTTCATGCATACGAATGCGCTTTGAGCTGCGGATTGTTTGGATCCCAGCATTTATCAAGAAGAGTGTACAAGCCACAGGCGCGAGAACAATGAGCAGCAGTGATAGAGGTATCCAAATGGTTGCCGATTTCAATTTCCTCCAGAATCGCGCTGCTGTGGTTTCAGGTTTTCTCTCCGCTGGAGGAAGCACATGAAGGTCGGGATCGATAATGACATCTTCATAACCCTCGACGTAGTTGATATTCAGGTCTTCCAGATCCCGGAATGGGTCCACTTTAGAGAGACCGGACGTATAGAATAGAACTGAGCGGTCATTGACGATATTCGCGTAAGTGCTCCGCTGCCGGAACTTCTTCAAGCCGGTTATGAAAATGCTCTCGGGATCAGCCATAACACCGAGCAGTGGGCGCCCGGTATCTCGGAAGGAATCGACCAGCCACATTTGGCGGCCAGATGCCGAGATTGTCTTCGGCCCTAAAACATTGAAAATCCGATCCTTATACCCTTTCAGTGGGGCTCTCACTCCAACATGTGGCGTGGCAAAGGTCGTAAAGTTCATGGGTTCTAGCTTATCTAGCCAGCCTCGCGCATTGAGCAAGCCGATCGCATAGCGCGCGAGCAGACCACCAAGCGAATATCCAATCACACTTATTTTTGTGATCCTTTGTCCTTTCTCGGCTAGGAATTCAAGCGTCTCCTCGATCTCGTGCACTAATCGTTCTCCGCCCAACTCGATTCCATCGTAGGTATAGTTGCCGCTATTTGCTTTCGGGCAGAGTATGTAGAGGTCGTTACTATATCTGTCTCTCAGCGCGGACGCGATATAATCGAGGTGCGAAGGATTTCCCCAAAGTCTATGAAGATTTGGCGCATTAGCGGGCTTATCAATACGTCATTGGAAAGGGGAAAGCAGCATACCCGTGAACCAAAACACAGAGGTGATCCCCTTTGGAGGTATCCGGCGTTATTTCACTTGTTGATTCCATCTTTGAGAATAAAAATGAGTCCAGGGGGAAAGAAAAATAAGCATACTTGAGTATTTAACTTACGGATGTCTGTTCACCCGAAGGCCGCGCATCTCCGTCAGCCTGGAGCTATCGGCGATAAGGGACTTCCGTGCTAGGCGAATTCTCGAAGTACAACATATATCTCTATGTAGATCTATTTGTGTTCATTGCTGGAGATTAGAGTCTTCAATCACATCGAGCAGAACCATGAATCAATAAGAAATAACATCAGATCACAGAACCCATGTGTTTCTGCCTGCAATATTAGGCATGTGTTTGTCTTCTTTGCATTGACTTATCACTTTGCTGAACAGCTTCCAATAATGTTGTCCTCTAGTGATGTCAATCTGATCTCTTAATCCCTTCAAATTTGCTTTCTACCTTAAGCTCCAGCTGCTTTGTTTGGGATCACGCAGCTTGGCTCATTTTTAATAGTCTTCGCCACAGGCAAGCCCTGAATGATGCGATAGAATTACTTGCAATATTCGTTTTGGTCTATTTGGTGCACAAACAAACACAAAAGGGTCGATGGGCACAGTAGCTATACATATTCATTATGTATTTCTAAAAACTGTGATCGACTTTGACTAGCTCTTGCACTGAAGACCTGGATATTTACACTTTAACCTGTCTTCTCATCTTGTCATCATTCATCATGTTCACATCGCTCGGCCTTTTTGGGGCAATTCCATGCCCGCAAGGCAAGGCTTGCACTCTTTTGAAATGCATATTCTCTCATGATAATGAGCCAACCCTAGCTGAGGCTCAGCCGTCGAAGATTCCAGCGTCAGGCGACGATGGCCCTCCTTCTAAACGGGTCAAAGTGGAAAGCACACAGTTGCCGGGTTCCCCCATTCCATCTTGCAACTTAGAAGAATCATCCCTCGAAATGGGACGGCGCTCACCGAAACCAGTCGCCCCCAAACGAAATCAAAATACACAAGACACCTCAAGAGCTCAAGAAGCCGCCCAGCCTACCTCAAGCCGTGGCCCACCAAACCCTTCGGGGAGCGAGCCTGCGAAGCGCACTAATACCACATCCGCTGGATCTTCATCACAGCTCCCTCCACGCAAAGTTCCAAAAGAAACTTTGAATCCTCGCATGCTTTCCCATGCACCGGCAACTCATGGCAGTCGGACTGCCATTCTCCAGAAGCTGCACTCCGCCATGACTGCTCTCAATGAAAAGCTACGAAAGGACAAGAATAGCTCGAATAGATGTTTCATCCTAACCCCCGATGAACTCACCATAATGGCTCTGGATGAGGAAGAAAAATTCGCCAGGGACAGCCCAAGCGTTTACGGCAATGTTATCAAACTTCGAATCGTGAAAGTTACGAAGATGGGAATTGACGAATGGGTCAAGGAGGTGATGTCTCATCTGAATTCGCGATATTATAAGATAAACCCCGTCCAGAAGCCACAGGCGACGCCCATACCTATCAACACAGGCCTCACTCCTGCAGAAGAAATCGCAGTTGTATCCCAGCTAGTCACGCCCCTCACTGGCCTCGAAGGTCATGGGTATGTCACAAAACAGCCCACAAATGCAGAAATAGAAACCGCCAAGAGAGGTGTTGATGAGTCCAAGGGCTGGGAGAAGTGCGACAGATGCGGTCAACGGTTCCAGGTATTTCCAGGTCGTCGCGAGGATGGTGCCCTGGCCAGCGGTGGTTACTGTGACTATCATCCTGGTCGGCCCGTTTACCCTCAACGCAAGAAAACAGACCATGTCACCGGTCCCTCCCAGCCATACTTTCCCTGCTGCAGCGAGGGATTGGGGACGTCTACAGGCTGCACCAGAGCCAAGACACATGTCTTCAAGGTCTCCGAGACCAAACGACTTGCCTCCATCCTCCAATTCCAGACAACCCCATCGCAGCCAGGAAAGGGACCATTGAAACCGGTCTCTATTGATTGCGAGATGGGCTACACGACATTGGGGCTCGAACTGATTCGTCTCACTGCAGTCAGTTGGCCTGAAGGCTGTGATCTCCTTGATGTGCTGGTCCGGCCTATGGGCGAGGTGTTAGATCTCAACACACGCTTTTCTGGCGTCACCCCACAACACTATGCTTCCGCCAAGCCGTATGGCACTCCAATTCCCAGCATATCTTCACCGTCGGCAGACGAGAAAAAGAAAACCAACCCGCCCTTGCAACTTGTTCAGTCGCCCGAGGAGGCGCGCGATCTGCTTCTGAAGCTCCTCCAGCCCGAGACACCTCTCATCGGCCATGCAATCGACAACGACCTCAACGCTTGCCGTATAATCCACCCTACGGTCATTGACACCGTCCTCCTGTACCCTCACCCCAAGGGTCTCCCCATTCGTCTAAGTCTCAAGGCCCTTGCTCAAAGGCACCTTGGCCGTGACATCCAGGTCGGAGACAATGGGCACGACTCAAAGGAGGATTCAATTGCTACAGGTGATCTTGTGAGAGTGAAAGTGGGTGAGAAATGGAAAGCGTTGAAGAAGAACGGACATAAAATTGAGGGTGACAAGTTGGTCCATCCGGATGGCCGAGTATCAACGGTCACATCTTCATGGACAACGGTCCAGAAGAGAAAGTCCAGCAGATGATCGTGGATATGTATTCCTCATTCCCATATCGCATATTTTGCTTTTCACTTTTGTATCGATACCCATGCATGTGCAATAAACATTGAACGGACGACAGTTTACAATTTACATTATTATTACACAAGAATAATATGAGGGTATAAACTTTTTTGGTTTTATTCGTGGCCTCATAGACCAATCTTATCCCCCCATGGCTCTCGCTCTCAATCCAGACAGACGTTCCAAGCGCGACACACAAGACTAGAACCGATCGATCAACGGGGCAAAGAAATAAGACATGTCAGGAGCGACACGCTTATTCCTCATCCTCCTCAGCCTCGTCGTTGACGACGTTGTAGAAGCGGAGCTCGTAGACACCCTTGGAGGTGGAGACGACACGGAGCCAGTCACGGAGCTGCTGCTTCTTGAGGTACTTCTTGGTGCTGAATTGCAGAAAAGGCAATGGTCAACAAAACTGTATTCCAACATATCGGGAATAACCCCGGGGGATAGAAAAACTCACAGGTACTTCAGGTAGCGGCCGGAGAAGGGGATGTGGGCAACAACCTCGATCTTGCCATCGCCGGACTGGGAGATGACGACGTTCTCGCCAAGGTTACCGACACGGCCCTCGACCTTGATGCGGTCGTGGAGGAACTTCTCGAAGGCGGAGACATCGAAGATCTTGTCGCTAGCGGGCTGGGAAGCGTTGATAACGAACTTCTGGGTAACCTTCTGGGCCTTGCGACCACGAGCCTATACCACATAGAATCAAATTAGCCTACTGCTCCATAATGTCGAGCCCCGGTGGTAATCTCGCAGATTCGTCTTCGTCTTCGACACGAGCGATTCGATAGATTTTTCAATACCGAGTTTCACAGTGTCAAAGACGAGCCTGCAGAGACTCCGGTGGGGGGAACAGCAAAGCGATTTGGACTTCAACGTACAGCAGCGGGAGCCATTGTTAATGGATTGGGGGGGGATGGATTTTGGAGGATTGGGAAAGGTCGCAAAGAGGTGAATATCCTGCGCCGACGAGAGAGTGGTCAAGACAACTTCCTAAATTTCACGGTGGAGCCGATTTGGTTATCAAAAATTCATGGCCAGAGGTGTGTCGCACTAGTCTTAATTGGGAAATAGGGTAGGGCAAAGTTTGGTGAGTCAGCCAAGTGAGTCAGCATGTCGCTTAGGCTCGGAGTTATTTGATATCTCCGATTGGCTCGGCTAATCGGGAAGACCCACTGCCATCAAGGTATATAAGAGTCCCTCTGCCCTCAGATCTTCCTCTTCTTTTCTTTCTTCTTTAGCTCTCTTTGCCTATTGGCTTAGATCAAGTGTAGTATCTGTTCTTTTCAGTTTAATCTCTGAAAGTTTCCGTCAAGGAAACACTTTGATTATTCCTATTTTTGGACCCCGCGACTTGGCCCCTGTGCTTGCGCATGCCTCGTTGCACAGTGTCATTGGGCTTACACTACCCCCGATCGACGCGAACTCCTTTTTCATCAACCGTTCGGCTTGTCCGGGCGTTTGGAGAAGATGTCTGTTCAGAATCAACCTCCTTGTAATGTAATCCAAGTACAGTAATTTTGTAGTACTTCCTGATCAGATAGCAGGATGGCACACTTGGATGAGAGACCATCAGCAACTCCATCCAACACATTACAACACTTTAGACACGGCCTTACTATTACAGATCCCCTAGCTGTCACGTATGTCATAGATTGTAGATCACGTCCTACGATGTACTTCTTGAATCAGTTGCCAAGGTGAGGGCTTGGGTGAGAGATCATCCACAACTTCATCACTGTGATTTTTCTAGCACCACACACTGAATAATACACAGCAACAGACCAAGCAGTTTAGATAACGCGTCACGACTACTCTCTATAACAGCTAAATGGGTCACATGACGTGACAGCTTCGATCGCGGGGGCCCAATCGATAAGCCTTCCATTTTTTTTCCCACTCCGCATACTTCAATCTGTTGACACAAAATCAGCCATCGTAATGGGTTCTATCGTTCTCCCTCACTTGCAAACAGCCTGGCATGTGGACCAGGCTATCCTCTCTGAAGAAGAACGCCTGGTGGTGATCCGATTCGGGCGAGATCACGATCCCGACTGTAAGTGCCACCCGCATCCATTCGCAGGGTCCCAGACTAACCCACTCTCCCAGGTATCCGCCAAGATGAGCTCCTCTACAAGATTGCCGAGCGGGTAAAGAGTGAGTGATCCCCCAAAGAAACCTGAACAGTAGCTAACAGGCCTACCCCCAGACTTCGCCGTCATTTACCTATGCGACCTCGACCAGGTCCCAGACTTCAACCAGATGTACGAGCTTTACGACCGGATGACAATCATGTTCTTCTATCGCAACAAGCATATGATGTGCGATTTCGGCACGGGAAACAACAACAAGTTGAACTGGGTGCTGGAGGACAAGCAGGAGTTGATCGACATCATCGAGACGATATACAAGGGCGCCAAGAAGGGCCGTGGTCTGGTGGTCAGCCCCAAAGGTACATTCAATCTCGATTCTCGTATAGAAACACCATTCGCTAACAGCCGGTTTTCACAGATTACTCGACCAGATACCGATACTAAGCATTGCCTCTCTCGCCGCGTGATCACCCTGGCACCGGCCGGTGTGTGTATTGCTTCCTTACGACATTTACGATGATCACTAGACTTGATCTGCCACCAATAAAACCTGCAAATATGGTCATGGTTCTGGAGTTTTTTTTTTTTTTTTGTTTCTGGGGAGAGTCGCCTTTGCAGTCGTTTTGATTGGGGGTGAACACAAGTCACATACAAGCCTCAAATTTTTGAGATCTAAATCTCTTAATAAGTAACTGAGAATACCTACCTACTCAACAGCTTTATCAATCGTTCCGTGAATGGTAACTGTAGGCCAGTGTCGTAAATCGTAGTAAAAAGAGCCTCATGCGACCTTCATCTCGAGGAAATCTCATCTCCAAAAGTAAAATATATTTCAGGAAGTGATATCACAGCTCATCATATAACTCTCAATTTAAACAAAGAAATGTGGCGTGTTGCGCGAGCTATCCTCTTTTTTAACATATCTTTTGACGTAACTAACGCACTTCCAACACCACACCTCGCAGATCTGCCTTCAATTCTCTCAAATACCCATCTACAACCACAACAAAGCAACAAAATGATTGACCAACGCATTTTCGAGAATCTCCAGACGAAGATCGACGAGGAGAGCACCGTCCGAGATGTAAGTCATACCAACGCGTCCTGAGCTTGGTGAATTCTTCGCGCGCCAAGCCTACACCGGAGCAAGACCCTTGAGCCAGGAACATCGACATTTAGCTAACGATTTTGGATAGGAGCTACATGAGATTGTCCAAACACTCGCCAGAAGAGGTATGCTCTGCAATTCATGACTTTGTTCAGGACTTCTCTAGTGTCTACCCTACCGGGGACGGCACTCCCGGATTGAAGTCGCAGGTCGAACATGAGGACTGATATTGATTGGTACAGGACGTTACACACAGGCTATCCTGTCGCGGGCTCATTCCACGCCTGCTGATCAGCGTAAGTATCTATTATTCATCGCAAGTGGTCTGGCGAGAGGAATGGGGTATAATTCCATTCGATTTTAGCCTCACTGCCTGGTCACTCCTCTTTTTATGTCTCTTTTCTTCGCCATATAACCTTTAAATTCCTACACTTTTCCCCCAAACAGCATTCCACACTATTCCTCTAATTCTCATGAGTCATCTTACTGACTTCTACAATAGTGAAGCCTGTGCTTGACGATGTCACCAAGGAAATCCTTGCCCAAAAGCAAGAAGTTGCTCGCCTGAAGGACGTGGCAGATAAACATCCATTCTACAAGTACAACGGGCTATGGACCCGTGAGCTGCAAAATCTGGTTTGTTTCTGAAATTCAATGTTGAAGACTTCTGCTTATCCAATCTATCAGGTCGCCTCTATTGAGCTTTGCGCATGGCTAGGAGGACTTCAAGAGCACAAGGGACCCAACTCAACATCCTTCATGACCATCGAGGATGTGGGCAAGTTCCTGGACAGTACGTTTTGCTATCTTTATCTGTGATAAGCATCACGGGTGCTGTATGCATACATTGATGTACAATACTAATCTGTCATTCTTTCATTAGTCCCTGTCAACCTAAAGGAGCAGGATGCCTTCCACCTAACGATTGAGGAGTACTTACTGGCACTGATTGCCATGGTCGAGGAGCTAGTTCGTTTCCCGAAATCTCAGGGCTTTTATGTTTGGCCACAGCTAATTTGTTCCCAGGCTCGCTTGGCTGTCAACTCAGTCACCCTAGGCGACTACACCCGTCCCATGCAGATTGGCAACTTTATCAAGGAAGTGTTCGCTGGATTCCAGCTCTTGAACTTGAAAAACGACATCCTGCGCAAGCGCAGCGACGGTATCAAGTACAGCGTATGTTGAAACCATTGCAATATCTATTTCCTTGTTTTAAATTTCTAATTTGTGTGGCACTACAGGTCAAGAAGGTCGAGGATGTGGTCTATGATCTGTCGCTACGGAATTTGGTCCCCAAGGGTGGTTCTTCTGCTTAAATTTGGGCATCAGGGACTCTCGGGCATATCGAGTCAGGCCTCATGTTAGGCGGGAATGGATAAGCATCCAAGGACCTGGTCTAGCGGCTTTTCCTTTTACCAAATCGGTATCGATGAGTTTTGATACTGGGATATAAATTACTATTGGTACTCGGTAAAAACCCCATCGTAGACCAGAATCGTAAACCGAGAAGTACGAGTTTATCACAAGCAGAAGCACCGAGATATAGATACAATAAAAACAATTAAAGGTATCACCACAATTATTCAGAAACGAACACCTCGAGCACATCCTTACGACAACTTAGCCTGCTCAGCACCAGCCTCAGTCTTCTTCAGCGAAGCAAGAGTGCCCTCCTTCTTCGCCTTCTCGATCTCCTTGACAATGGTATCCTGGAGTCCCTCAGGCTTGGTAAGGGAAGCCCAGCGGCCAACCACCTTGCCATCAGCGGAAACAAGGAACTTCTCAAAGTTCCACTTCACGCGCTTCATGCCCAAGATCCCAGGCTGCTGCTCCTTCAGGAAAGTCCAGACCGGTGCAGCGTTAGCGCCGTTCACATCCAATTTTCCGAGCACGGGGAATGTGACGCCGTAATTGAGCTGGCAGAAAGACTGGATATCATCGTCCGAGCCTGGGTCTTGGTTGCCGAACTGGTTGCATGGGAATCCGATGATGGTGAAGTCTTCGGGGTACTGGGCCTTCAGGGTCTGGTAGAGCTTCTCCAAGCCTTCAAACTGGGGTGTGAAACCACATTTCGAGGCTGTGTTCACGACTAGGACGACCTTGCCGTTCAGCGATGAAAGGGGGAAGGGCGCGCCCTTTTCTGTTCGTATGTCGGGTTTGGTTAGCGATGAGGTTATTTGGCTGTGTATGCATGTGATGAGGGGAGAAGATAGGCAGAGACAGCACGGGGATTATACGTACTATCGACAGGCTCAAAGTCGAAGAAAGATGTAGCGGACGACATGGTTGATATTTGACGGGGATTTGCGAAAAGAGGAAATTGTCTCTGGAGTGTTCGCGGGGATAAATAGAATGACGTCGTTAATTGGATAGTTGACCGGACAGACTTGGCAGAATGTGGTATAGCGAAATTTTGCCAACACAAGAACATGACTCTCTTCTTGTATTCTTCTGATACTCTAGATGGACCGAGGTCGAGTTGATTTCTTACCAATTGGCCAAGGGCTGGCCACGGGGTATTCAGAGCCGACGGACTTGGAAATCGACCGAGCCGATTGATAATTGGCTTTGGTTTGGCTGTCTTTTGATTGGTTCATGGGCATAACGTTATTCCAAATCATTGCTGACTGTAAATGAAATCTAGACGGCTTATTAGGTCCCGAGGTCATACTGAGCAGGTTTTGTCTTACTAATAACGTTAATTAGGAAAGTCTCTTGCACAAAGTATGCTTTTGTTTCCTTCTCGTCTATCCAGAGGGAGGGGATATCTATACTACGGAGTACTGAGAAGTCATCACAAGGCCGCATGTGCGGCCCTCTACTCTTGTATATTTGATCGGAAATATTGTAGAGTATTATGTGCGTGTTTACATATCTAGATGCTTAAGGTTATCGTGATAGTATTGCTCAAATTATATACAGGTAGACCTAGCGATTAGGAATATATATGCTGAGTAGCTCACGGGTACACGACAGTCCCACAGGCATATTATTTCCATTTAATAATAAAAGAAACCTAATATGAAATACATATGTATCGCCTTGACATCATGCCATTTGGAAATTATCTGCCTCTTCTGTCAGCCATGTTAGTTGATACCAAGGTATTGGAGGGGAATCCACCTGAAGGCATACAAATGAGAATGTTGGAGTATAATGTATTTTCTAAGACTTGGAAAAATAGGGCGGCAAAGATAAAAAGAAAACACATATTTGTAGCAAGGATGTTCCTCTCAGGCTGATTATCTGGAAGTAACAGAGAGATATGAAACGCACTCGTAAAATATTGTGCACGGAAAATTAATCAATCATAAAATGTTCCCAAGGATGAGCATATATCGGAAAAACCGAAGAAGCATTAAGTATATTGTAATGACTAAGTATGGCTAGCAGCATTCTTTGCGGTACTAGCGGCGCCAGAGGCAAGGTTTTCGCCCGCACCAACGGCACTGCCAGCGATGGCAACACCGCTGTTGGCAAAGTTGGGATTGGGCTCGGTGGTCTCAAGTACGGCAGTTCCATCGCGCTTGAAGGCAGCAGGCAAGCCTCCAGCTTTGGCTCCATGGACAATGGCGGGAACGGCGCTTCCAAGGGCGCCGATGGGGAGGTCGTTGAGCTGACGCTTCACGGGTAAACCGCCCCCGGTCAGAGCACCGCTGGCTCCTTGGACAATGGCGGGAACGGCGCTTCCAAGGGCGCCGATAGGGAGATCGTTGAGCTGACGCTTCACGGGTAAACCGCCCCCGGTCAGAGCACCGCTTGCTCCTTGGACAATGGCGGGAACGGCGCTTCCAAGGGCGCCGATAGGGAGATCGTTGAGCTGACGCTTCACGGGTAAACCGCCCCCAGTCAGAGCACCGCTTGCTCCTTGGACAATGGCGGGAACGGCGCTTCCAAGGGCGCCGATAGGGAGGTCGTTGAGCTGACGCTTCGCAGGTAAACCGGCACCGGCAACAGCGTTCTGGGTAGTACCAATAGCATTACCAGCCTTGCTAACAGCGCTGTTGGCATGGTTTGGAATGGTCTTGATGATCTCACCAGGAGCAGCAGTATTGTCACGCTTGATGGCACCTGTCGGGCCGCCAGCGGCGGAGGTGACAGGCCCAACAATGTTAGTGGCGGCACCTGTGACACCAGCAACAGTACCTTCCACATTGCCGAGGCTGGGAATAGCGGCAGAGTAGCCCAAGCCAGCGAGGGCGAGTGAAATGGTCAACCCAGTGAACTTCATTGCTGCAATGGTTGTAAAGATTCAAAAGTTAAAAAAAGTGAACCGGCGAAGAAGTGTACAGGTAGTACAAAGAGAGTGATAGAAATGAATGAATGACTTGTGTATAAAAGAGAATGCAATGCTGCTGGATCTAAAGGCCGGATTATATACAATTCTCTGGGGTTGTTTTGGCAATGTGCTCCGCAGGGTCATCGGAGCTCCCTCGCATTTGGGATCATCAGGGGCGATGTTTTGACCTTGGCGGTTATTATCATAACCAGTGCTAGCAGGCTGAAACCAATCAAGCCGCATAGATAGTTTCATTTTAGCGGATATTGCACAAAAGAAGGGATGTGTGTGCCCACATAGTCTGAAGTTAAGATGAGTGACATGTTTCAAGCGATATGGTTGGAGCAAATTTCCAGTAAGGTTGGCCCGGATAAGCGAGTTAGTAAATCGTTGAAGCTTGTTCCTCGTTGGGGGATATTTGAGGTTATCTCCTATGGTCTCACATAGAGAAGATCGCAACGTGGGAGATTTCGCATGGTCTATTCGTGTCTGTGTAACCAAGTGAGATATTCTCCGTCAGAATAAGAATAACACCAGCCAACCAGCGGGAACATCTCGAAATCAAGTGAGGGATACATGTTAGCGCATTGACCATAGATTCAAGTAAGGGTTGTTATATGCAGGGCTCAAATTTGTGTTGATCACCGGCTGTCGCAGGGGGACTGACCGTGAGTTTTCCGAAGTGGAGCGTTTGAATTCGAAACAAAACAGTTCGTCGTCAGACATCCTTGCGTCGACTCTGCATGAAATCCAGTCTATGCGGACATTGAAGCAACCACTATGCCCTTGGTGTTTACTGGCGTATGGAGGCGCACTCGATTTGGAAGTGGAAACCGAAGACAGTCTATTTTGCTGTTCGTTGAGGAAACGGTCTTTAGTTTACGAAACTGGTTTGCAGCAGATATCCATGAGTACCGCATCAGAGCAGACTGTGACCACATACTCATTTGCCGTAAAGAATCACCAGGAGTGACTAGCCGAGCGTAGAACCATCACAAACCATTGAGCAGAATAGGCACGATGAAGGAAAGCCAATATGCAGCAAATCATAAACAAGCTGTTGTACCAAGCCAGTTTCTCCCGAGAGCATACAGTTCAGAGGTGCCATTTACATACTCCGTACTAGATGGGTCACCATGTCAGGCTCTGTATAGCGTAGCGGCTTGAATACAATCTCCCACTAGAAGGACGATGGCCCTCAAGCGTACGGATAGTTACATATTGCAGCGACCACCATGATCTAACAGTGATATTTCCGTCCTGTTGGTAGAGGAGGAAGCAGAGGGGCGCACAAGTGCCTTGTTGTTGACCTCATTTACTGACATAAATCGGAAGCCTAACTAGGGCATTGATTGGGAACATGAAGACAATCATCCGCCAGAGGCATGCGCTATTCTCATGTGAAATCAGGATATAGGATTCAGAGGTGAAAACTGGGGTGCGGATTCCGAGTGGAGACCTGAGGGATATATGAGATGTGAGTTATAAGATTTCAGAGTTGATGTTCTATTAGTGTTGATTGTGAAGTTTGTGAAGTTTGTGTGGTTTGTGCAGTTTGTCTGTTTATTGTGGTGTTGATGTTTTGGAATGCGGCAGGCACCTATTCATGCCTGAGGCAACGGACGTTGTCACGTCAACGGCCGACACTAGTCCCAAAAGGGTAAGGCATAACATAACAGTGGCATGGCAGCTGCCCCAAACATCATGAACTCGGACTTTGTGTTGATTTCCTTTTCCTCTAATCCACCTGTACAGGTTTTTCGCATCCATCTTATTTTCTCTTTATTCTTACCATCCTATCCTCATAGATCTACCTCCCTGGGTTTGATCATGAGCGTTTAGTTCTTACTTTTACCGCGACTATTTTCTTATTGGCTTTGCTATCCTCCGAGTCACACTAGAACAACAGGACCTGTAACGGTACCATATTGATCTACCTTCGTTGTTTATCAGTGTTATACAACCACTCCGGGTGGTGGCTGTCAACAAACAACCGCCAATATGACTACCGACTTCAATCACGGCGGGCAGATGATCGAGTACATCCAAGGTTGGTACAATGTTCCTCGACAATTTAAATCTCTTTCACCCACCATTGAGAGCTAAGCAAAACCATCGCCTAGATCGTCTCTACCTTGCATCTTATGATTCTGCTCCCAGTTCCAGAACCCCGTTTCCCTTCCATCTGGACGCACCCAAATCTCCAAGCAAGCGCGCACGTGCCCAGCCCGCTACTCCGAGCAAGCGACGCTCTCCCGTGTACTTCACCGTTGATGACACTCTTCTCTACAATGCCTTCCACGCTGATTTCGGCCCACTCCATATTGGTCACCTTTACCGCTTTGCCGTGCTTTTCCATGAGATTCTTGGCGACCCAGCCAACAGCGACCGCCCGGTGGTCTTCTACAGCAAGACTGATGCCCGAAGTCGCGCCAATGCGGCCTGCCTTGTTGCATGCTATATGGTCATGATTCAGTCCTGGCCACCTCATTTGGCTCTGGCACCAATCGCGCAGGCAGACCCTCCTTATATGCCTTTCCGTGATGCTGGATACAGCCAGGCAGATTTCATTTTGAACATCCAAGATGTCGTTTATGGAGTGTGGAAGGCCAAGGAGCAATCTCTGTGCGGACTTCGTGACTTCAATCTTGAGGAGTAAGTGCCACTGTTTACACTGCCGAAAATTGAATGCTGATTTTGTTCAACAGGTACGAGAAATTTGAGCGAGTCGATATGGGTGACTTCAACTGGGTTACGCCAGATTTCCTTGCCTTTGCATCTCCTCAGCAGCAGCCCGTGGCACCCATTCCTGTCAACACACCCGAGTACAATGCATTGCCCACAACAATCTCGGAAATCTCTTCCTCAAAGCTTCCCATGCCCTTCAAGAATGTTCTCGCCCATTTCCACCAGCGCAACATCGGCCTCGTTGTAAGACTCAACTCGGAACTGTACTGCCCATCTTACTTCACCGCAATGGGGATCTCTCATATTGACATGATCTTCGAGGATGGCACGTGCCCTCCTCTGCAGCTTGTCAGACGGTTTATCAAAATGGCCCATGAGATGATCACCATCAAGAAGAAGGGCATTGCAGTTCACTGCAAGGCAGGCCTAGGCCGAACGGGCTGCTTGATTGGTGCTTACCTGATTTACAAGTACGGATTCACCGCCAATGAAGTAATCGCATTTATGAGATTCATGCGACCCGGTATGGTTGTTGGACCTCAGCAGCACTGGCTCCACCTCAATCAAGGCGCCTTCCGTGAATGGTGGTTTGAGGATAGCATGCGCGAGAAACTAGCACAGTCCACACCTGTCACTCCGCGAGTGTCGACCAAGAAGCGCACTAGCAACGGAGTGGTCTCCACCCCACCAAACAATAGCCACTCCAAACGCGCAGCCCTCGGAGAGATTGATCATAATGAAGCCGCAGCTTACCCAGACCAGGATCTTCCTGCACCGACCCCTGGCCAGCCTCGCAAGTCCCACCGAAAAGACTCACGTCACCACCCTTATTCTAGAACTGCCTCCGGATCCCTCGCTGTTGAAAATGAGCAGCGCAGCCACCGCAGCCACAGGAAGAGTAACGAGAGTAGCGAGAGTGAAGAAGAGATCCAGCTGCGCCGATTAGCGCAGCGGACATCCAGGTCTCCTGTTGCCTCGCCCACATCACGATCTATCAGCTATTCTGCCACTGTCACAGCCAGCTACACCCTTGCAGAAGACAACCACAAGGATCAGGAGAACTGGGTTGATCACTCAGCACCCAAGACTCCCGTGACCCGCAAGAGTGGCGCTGCCCCTATCTCGGTCAGCAAAGTTCGCTCCAGCCCTCGCCGGGCAACGGAAAATACCCGCAGCGAGTCTCGTGGTGTTCGCAAACCTAGTGGCCGTATTGGTAGCAATACCATCAGCCCCGCAAGGGCAATCAAGACCATCCACTAAACGTTCTGCTATCTTCTTTCGCCCCTATCAACTCTACATGTTTCTTCGGAGTGCTTCTTCTTCCATTCTTCTCGTCCCACTGGGACAATACTTCTGCATACCCCTTTTCTGTGATGCATCTGGATGCTTTTTAATGTTTGAGTTTGCAAATCTCGGTCTGTTGTTTTCTGGAGCGAATACTGGTTATTAGGCATGTTGTGCACGGCGTTTGGTTCTGTTGTTGATTGACGAATCGTCAGATGTCTTGCAATTAGGTACCGATTCACTTCATGCCACATATTGTTTTGTCTGCGGGTTTCGCTCTTGTATGTGTCAATTCTATGTCGATATGACAATGCTGTTCATGAACTCCCTCAACATCTCCATCTCTCCCTAAATATTCTAAAATTCGTATCTTTTGTTCTAAACAGTCAGTAATATTGAACCCAGTCACCTGAAGTAGACTATACTTCACTTTTCGTTCTTTGGCCATGCCTTCAACGGCGTACCATATAGCATTACTCGCACAGCGAGCTCTACATGAGGTGATTGAAATTGACACAAAAAAAAAAAAAGCGTGAATATTCCATATCTCGCTCGTATGATCACTATTTCATGTTCCAAGAGGAGACCTCAATCTGCCCTCACTCAATTCCTCAATTGGCAGCCAGAAACTATATGCACCGTTAGCACTCGTTCCACTCCATACCGAGAGATCAAACCTCACCTCTTGGGCCTCTTCCTCCTCAACCGCAGAGCTATCCACCTCACTCTTCCCAATAAGCCCAAGCTTCCCCTTTCTCACGAACCACCACAGCTCCCTCCGATCCCCGCCTAGCTCCTCCCGCAGCATCTTCCCCTTTAGCTGACGCACAAAGTCATTATACACCACAGGTTCCTCATAATCCACTAGCTCTTCACGCATTGTGCCAAGGCCCTCGATAACGCGGTCGTAATTCGAGTGACCGAGACTGTGTGTGATTTGGGTCTCGATGATTTTAGCCATTTGGTGCACAGCATCATGGATTGCGTCGATGCTTTCTGCACGGGAAAGTGTTTGCTTGAACTCTGGGATTGCATTTTCGGTAGAAATTTTCGTCCGCTTAGGTTCGAGGCTGAGGAGGGCGTCGACGTCTAGACCGGACAGTGGTTTCTCTGTTTCGCGCTGGCGTTTACGGCCTTTTGTTTTTGGTGGAACTATAAAATGGAATACGTTGATGAGTAGGGTGGCTTCTGAATGTAATTTGAGAATCGATTATACCTTTCTTGACATCTGCCGTAGACATTAATTTCTCAAGATGGGACTTTGAGTTCTTTACCATCTCTTCTGAGGGGCGTGCGAATTCCGTGAGCCGCTCTGAGGGGTCAAGGACCGGGTCGTCAGGATGCACAGCACGGTATCGAACGGCTGATTCGATGCGGTGCAGTAACGGGGAGAATGACTCGTCAATTGGGAGATCGTTAGTGGGCTCCCTGGCTCTTTTGATTAGCTGGTTGACTGGATAATCAAGTGGGCTCTACTTACCCTTCATCATTTGTGGTGACAAAATTCATGCTGTCCACGTAATCACTCATCGCATCTTTCAAAGCGGCACTTGGGAGGTTGCGGTGTTCAGTCACCACCTTGCCAGAGACAGTGATGATCTTATCCAAAGGTGGGAACCGATATGACCGTACGTCTTCTGCAAATGGAAGCTGTACTTCAATCAAGCACTCATAGTCTGCCTCGACGGACGGGGCTAGCAACACGAGCATTGGTGGTTTGGATTCTTTGGTCACCAATCGGGCAACCGCATAGGAGTCTAATTCGTAGAGTGCATGAATGAGAGAAGACAACGCAAGAGACGCATTGTCATTTGCACGCTGAGGAATGATAATATTCGTGTTGGACATGTGCATGTACCGGTCATACTAATGAGAGGATTAGCCGTTATAACACTTGAGATTGGTATGTAGACACACTTGGTCCTTATTAACGAACCCGATCAGCCCCATACCAGCAAAGGTTTGGAGAGTTGCGACATTCTCATCAGTTTGCTCGATGGGAACTGCTGTACGTCCATACTCGTATCCCTTGGCGAGGTCATCGCGTTCAACGTCGACCTTACCCCCTGGTGCGGACTCGTCTGTGATCTGATAGGTCCGTGATGTTCGCACCGAGGTGAGGGCGTCGGCTTCATCATTGCCTTTACCCGGTGCTTGACTTCCGGGCTCGGTGCCGGAGCATGGCACGAAGGAGCTCGCTGAGATCGGCTTGGCGACGTACGTTCGGAAGTATCGCTCCACGGGTATGGTGATCGCTGTGTCATACTCTTCGGGATTTCCGAGCATGAGATTTCCTTTGAAGGATGGCATACTCTTGGTTACTTTGATGCGGGGAATATCCAGTTCCGAAACAGCTTGTTCCAACGTTCCATAAACACCTTCGCAGCCCTCAGTTAGGCTTCGAAGAAGAGTTTCGTTTTCAGCCTGCATAGAACATGATTAACATCAACATTCGAATACATTGTAGACGACATAGTACCTTTCGACTGTCTTTGTCTTCTTCTTTTACACCATACTCAGCGTCATCAAAATCGGCACCACTGAATGACATTAGCATGAATGTAAAGTCATAGCGGTAAGAAACATACATGACCACCAACTCAATGTTGACTTCTTTAATCTTTTCGATGATATCTTCGATACCATCATCGTTCATCACACCGGTACCATTGGTCACCAGAATGATCTTGCGCTTGTATTTGTTTTTCTTTGTGTACTCAAGGATCATCTGCACGGCAATGACAATAGAAGAGATGGCTTGGATAAAGTCAGAACCAGCAGCTTCATGAGTTATCAACTGTCATACATACCATCGCCTCTGTTCGTATTGCTGGGTTTGATTGTTTCTCGCAGTCTCCGGATATCAGGCATGAGGACCCTGAAAGACAATTTAGTCAAGTGATCCGATATGAAACAGTCAATTCATCACATCACACATACTGGCCAAGACCGAAGAGGACGGAGATATTAGAGAAGTTCTCTTCTTCCAAGTCGTTGATGGTTCCTGTTATAAACATGAGACAAGGCTCCCAATTGGTGCTGATTGGTAGGCTATCACTCACCATCTGTCTTGAGACCAACCACGCCAACCGTGGCCGTCTTGCGACCGGTAGCCACCTGGAATTGTCAGTTCTCTGGCGTTGAACAAAGTCAATTCACATACCGTGGCAGTGATTCTATCCCAGACATACTGCATAGCCCATTCGAGATCTGTCATAGGACGGCCATGGTGGCGCTCGCCCATAGACCGTCCCATGTCTATAATGTAAACCGTAGCCTCTTTCTCCGCCATGATGATGATGATGTTGGGAAAAATAGCAAGTCAAAATTGCTTGAGCCTCAAGACAACAGGCAGACGCGTGATAATTCCACTTGCGGTTTAGACCGAAACGCGAAGGCACATGACATCACACTTTGTACGTTTGTTGGTGTTTGTTGGTCCGTGCGTCGTTATGAGACAGCTTTGCCTATTTGGCAGTGGAAACAAGGGTTTCCCTAAGAACCGGATCGTGGCGATAACTGTCCACTTCTTCCCCTCGACGCTTTGAACCTCACATCCACTTTATCGCCAACTCCAATCTGCCAGAATTATAACATATCCAAAGTCATGGATCCTCGCCCCTATCATATTTTGAGGTCTGTTTATTAGTGAAAATTATGACCCATATGCTGACAAGTGAGGTAGCTACGGTACTCTTTTGGGGACACAGTTCTATCAGGTGAGATCGATATCTGAACTGGGCGCATATTAAATCGTCCGCTCCAAAAGCATTTTCTAACATGCGTAAAGTCCTTTGTCGGAGGCTTCGTTGCTTTCCGCGCCCTTCCACGGCCCCAGTTCTCTAGTCTGCAGACCGCCATCTTCCCCATCTACTTCTCGCTGCAAACTGCGCTGCCTGTAGTGGTCGCCTTGACCGCTTCCCATGGTGGACAGGTATTGGGCCTGTCTGGCCTAGCTGCACCTGAGAACCGTTTTGATACCCTTTTGCCCCTGGCAACTGTGGCAGTGACCGGATTGGTGAACATGTTTGTGTTGCGTCCCATGACAATCAATGTGATGCGCGAGCGCAAGCATCAAGGTGCGTTAGCTACTGTCACTATGTTTCTGTTAAAAAAAATCAATTGATCATTCTAACCTTTACAGAATCCCGTGATGGAAAGAGAAGCTACGATCCCGCGCCTCACTCTAAGGAGATGCTGGCCTTGAACAAGAAGTTTGGCCGCGTGCATGGCATCTCAAGCTTGGTCAATTTGGCCAGCCTGGTTGCTACAGTTTGGTACGGTGTCGTACTAAGCAAGAGACTTGAGTAATTTGACAACAACAATCAACAGCAATACTCAGCAGGAGGTTTTATGCATATAGCTCTTGTACACATTTCATTCATTCCCCTCCTCTGTCTATTGTACCCCTAGTTATACATAGAAAAATTCGCTGTGCTGTTTAAGCTTTTCCGCATTTTCACCTTTCTAACGGGAAAAGTATATATAGAAAAAGATACTGAAAAAGACCACCAGAAAACCAGAAACGATATGGCAATGCCGCACAAGCGGCCGAATACTCTTGTACTGTATAAATAAAAATGCACGATTCGGTTCACACTTTAATAGTCATGTTGATCTACCCCATGATGTGTACATTACCCCCAGGGATGTCACCGCCCGAAGGGCTAGTAATTACCTTGCCTGGCCTCATATCCCTCATCTCCACAAATACAGAGCTCAGTAAATCAAGCACACCCCATAATAGATTAAAATCGGACCAGGTGGTTCGAGAACACTTGCTGCAGCCCATGGATAACAAATCGGCACAATCTCTCTTATATCTGCAGCATCTAGTCTTTATGCATTCTTTCTGCCTGAATTTCTTCCTTGGATGTTATATCACCTACTTCCGCGAGACGCTCGGCACCTTGATAGAATTCTGGCAGAGGTTCCAGTCTCTGACGAAGGATCCAGACACGGAAATGCCACAAAGCATTCTTGACCTGGTACGAGGCGTGTTTGCGAGTCGAGACAGAGAAGACCTGGTCCAATTCTTCCAGAGTAAGAGCTGACGACAAAATATTAGCACATTTAATCTCAAATAGGTCAGGACGCTTACACTTTGTTTCAGGCACAAACAACAGGACCAAAAACCAGCCGATTATGCACCAAGCAGCATACCAACCGAAGGCACCCTGCGGTTTAAAAGAATCAACTAAGTGCGGCCAAGTGAAAGATAAAATGAAATTAAAGCACCAAGTAGTCGCTGTCGCCCATGACATACCAACATCACGGACTTGCAGCGGGAAACATTCGGCGGCATACGCAAATGGGACGGGCCCTTCTCCAGGAGAATAGAATATTTCAAACAGGTACATGCCCGTGGTGACCATCGCAACTCTCTTTTTGCTTGTCTCATTTCCCTCTTCAATCCAGAACGAAAAGCCCGTCCATAGAAGAGTGATAGCGAGGAAGGGAAAAGTGAATAGTAGCAAATTCCGGCGACCCCAGGTATCAATTGTGAAGAAGGCTGGTAGGGCAAAGACCCAGTTAAGAATTCCAGTTCCCATGGATGCCAGTAGCGCGCTAGTCAGACTGTAGCTTGCTTCGGTGAAGACGGAGGTGGAGTAGTATGCAATGACATTGACTCCACAGAATTGCTGCATGAACATTACAATCCAGCTAGCGAGCGTGGCACGGCGGTTGCGGGGGATAGTAAAGAGCTCAATGAACATCGTGAAGAAATTCTTGCCCTTGTTAATCTTCCGTTCAAGTTCAACGCCCACATGTGCATAATACAAATCTCTTGCGGCCTGAATGTCTGTTGGTCGAAGGACACGGAAATTGGTATAGGCTTTTTGAATTTTGCCGTGCTGGATCAGCCATCTTGGAGATTCTGGGCAGAAGTAGACTTGAGCACAGACAATGAGTGGTAGTACGACAGTGGATCCTAGCATGAGGCGCCAGCTGATGTCTCGGTCTAGACTCATGAAAGCAACACCCATTATGTTGCCAAGCATGATACCGAAGGCCGTCCACATTTGCCACATCATAACGAGAGCACCTCGGATTGGAGCGGGAGAACATTCTATCGAATTAGCAATAACGAAAAGGAAGTCATGCGACGGCACTTACCCGCAGCATACACAGGCACTGTACTGGATTTCGACCCGATGCCCAGACCGAGAACAAAGCGGGCAATGAAAAGATTGACCCAGGTATTTGCAACACCTTCCCATACTGAGGCAACAGCTGCAATCACGCATGAGATGAAAATTGTACCACGCCGGGCAAATAATCGATTTAGGGGCTCAGTAAGCCAGCAACCGACTATCGCGCAAGCTAAGTATGGGGCACCAACGACAAGGCCTTGGATATTTTTGGAAGTGATGTTGAGTTGCTAGAACAAAATTCAGTTAATTATAGCACAATCAATGATAGGAAACGTACATCTTCAGCAAAATAAATAGCCTGGGCACCATTATTGACGGTCTCATCCATACCTTGGACAGCCGCAGCCAGAGAGCACATTGCTGAGGGGGGAAGGAAGTTAGCCAAGGGCAATCGATCGCTTGAATTGTCACACATACATGCTAGAAAGTATAATTGCCACGGCTGTGACCACTTATGAGTATGTTCACGCTCGAGAGCCTCCCTCTCTTCCTCCGATAACTCGGGAAGACTGGTTGCCGATGCAGGATTTTGCGAAATGAGAGCACCCTTTTTGAAAGTCTCGACATGATCCATCAAATCGTACTTGGTGCAAAATTCGACAACACCTCTAAAGAGTTTTTCGCGAGAAATTCCGGCAAGAGGGTTTTCGAAGACTGCACTAAGATTACCAGGAGAGCGGCTTTCGACGTCTATCTTCTCTTCCTTGTGAGTGTATGTGGGATCTGGGCTCTCCTCTATACGCTCTACCTTCTCCGCAGTGGAGTTGGCCGTTCCATTATCCTTCATGTTGAATGAGTATAGGGTATTAAGTGAAGATCAAATATGCCATGAAACAGTAGCAATGTACTGCAGAATTATCTAATTTATGGGCGTACCAAGTCAGCTGAAAGGTGCTCTCCTATAAAAAATCATAAGCAAGAGATATAGTACCTGATCACAAATTTGCAGTTTATAACAGCCTATCAAGGCAAATCTAGAGCAATGGCGAGAATAGCTTCAAGCTTCAAGGGTGAGAGGACTGGAGGAGCTTTGCTTGCTTTATAGAACAACCATCTATTCGCCACCAATTTTGATATACACTAAAGCGTCAAGCTTGCATTCAATTCGGGTTGTCTTCCACAGGGAATCAGCCGCTAAGAAACGTAGAGTGTCATTCATGTAACATAATTTAGATAGGTAGCCCAATCGGTCAAAGGGGCGGGATCTCTATTGAATTATTGGGTACTGAGCCCTTGAACCCTGGCCTAGAGGATTGTCGAACGAACTAAAAAGCAGGGCAGAGCTTGCGGACGGCACAAAAAGGCATCCCTGCCAGTGGACATTGTCCAAACGTTGAGGTTGCCCGTAGGGGTGGAGTAGACCAATGAATCATGGACCAGCATCACATGGACAATGATATCAAAGTCATGATCCAGTGAGAATATGGACATTTCATCCCTCTTCGACTGGATAATTAAAGCATGCAACGAAGCACAAGGTGATCAGCGCAAGACTGACCAATGGGCCGGTTGGATGTTTACGTCATTGCCAACTTCCCTGGAGAGGTCGGGGTTTGTACGTGCGGAGAAAAGCGAATCAGGTTCAAATACAACTTAGTCAAGTATACAAGGAAGAAAGCATCTTCCGGGTACACGTAGAATGTCGGACTTTTGAGTTGGTAGGTGTTAGCGACCTGGTGGCCTGAGGTTTCAACGCCCTTTTGTTTTCGGTCGCGGTTAGCATGACTCAAGTGAAATTTACCAGTTACTGAGCACCGACATAAATTGAACATGTCTTCCTGCCAAAGCCATTTCAGCCATATTCCAGTCCCCCATATTTTTCTAGACCGGGTATTGTCAAACTGATATCCTGAGAAACAAAATACAAGACTTTTTTTTACTATGGTAGCCAGAATTAATATAGGTATAAAAATGGGATGGCAGAAATTATGGCTTGATCCTAAGGTGCTAACTTTTTAAGTTATGTAACCAATAACTTACCAGACCGCATAAAATGCGTTACAATATTGAGACCCGGGCCAGAGCGACTATCATTACGAAGTACGGTGAGTGGAATGAACTCACTTCTTCCTAGTGGTGACCAAGCTGTCGGGACGGTGTCAGTGACAAGACAACTTTCTGACATGGATACGAGATTGGACAAAAGTACTACGTTTCCCGCTCCGCTTGGCACGGGCCCTTTTGTTCAGCTTTGCCCTTGATTCTCAGGAATATCTATATTTTATATAAGTATAAGACAATTTTAGAACCTAAGTACATAGTAAGTAAGTAGATATCATATCAATGGGTGGCTGGCACAAATATTACCTGGACCTCGACCCGCATGCTACACCTGATTGGCCCAAAAAAAAGCCCCTTTTTGGCCCTGCGGATCGTCTCACAATACTGAGCTAATCAGCTGAGAGCGATCAATACGCTAGCTGTTAACCCACAGCCGTTGTACGGGATAATGTATTCCAAAAACTAAAAGGTACAGCTTTGACGCAAAGGAGCACTTATCCGGCTGACTGTGCAAATGATCGTTGAATAAAACCTAGGAACGTAATAGCGCTGGACCCGACAACTTGGGACGCTAATAACTGCCTGAAGACAGAGGGGTCATAAGGGGGGTCATAAGACTGCGGTGTGCTTGCAGTTTTCACTTTTCGCTTTTTTTCCCCCGATCCCTTTCCATCACCTGTTTACAACGCGTTTTGCTGTGTTGTATAGATCGGATCGAAAATGCAAGATACACACCGCGCATCGACCCCGGTCGAGCCTGACGTGAGTGTTTCATGAAATTTCTTTTTCTGCGCATTTCGCATTTCCTCTTATTTTAACTAACATCATATTAGTCCGAGTACGATGGGGACTCATTATACTCTGACTCGTAAGACCACTGGTCATGATTTTGTATTTCCTGCTAACCATGATAGACTTGACAATGCCAGTTACACCACCAGTGTGACCTCGAGTGTATTGGACTATCGGTATGTTAATGTGGCTGGAATCTGGGTTCAATGGTTACTAATAGTCGCAGATATGAAGTGGGTTACATCGCCACTTGATCACGAGCGGTGCTGATAAGATACAGAACGGTCGCAGATATCATTCATACCATGAAGGAGAATACATTCTGGTACGTGTATCAACGTTTATTCACTATCCCAGACTAATGTTTAAAACAGCCAAATGATGAACGGGAACAAGATCGCCTTGATCTGGTTAGTTTTCACTTGTTGATTCCGATTAACAAGATGTTAATGAGCAACAGAGCCATCACATTTACCTCATGATACTTAAAGGAGAATTGTGTCAAGCACCAGTCAAAGATGCAAAGCGAGTACTAGATCTCGGGACAGGAACGGGTTTATGGGCAATCGAGTATGCAGAGTAAGTTTTCTGCCAATATGTCCATCAAATTTACCCCTAACAAGCTATATAGTACAAACCCAAATTCACAGGTCATTGGTATGGGCATATATCTACAGCCTGATCAACATGTTGGCTAATTGAAACAGGAATTGACCTAAGCGCTATTCAGCCATCATGGTACGTGCTACTGCTATAATAACTCCTTGTATGGTATTGATTTATGTCCAGGGTGCCTCCAAACTGCCGCTTTGAGATTGACGACTTTGAACAACCATGGTCATTTAGCAAGCCATTTGACTATATCCATGGGCGCGAATTGGAAGGTTCCATCCGTGACCATGATATCCTCTTCAAACAGGCATTCAACAACCTGAATCCCGATGGATGGTTTGAGATGGCGAGCTTCGATGTCAACACTTATTCAGACGACGGAACTCACCTTGGTGCAACGAACTTCCTCTTATCCATTAAGCACATGCACGAATCATCGCGCATGTTCGGTAAGGACATGACATCGTCCGTATCCTGGAAAGACCGGATGGAGAAGGCCGGGTTTGTGAATGTCAAAGAGGATATCCACAAGGTATGTTCTCGCCATTTCTTCTTGATGAAAATGAAACCCCATGCTTATTGGTGAATTAGCTGCCTCAAAGCCCATGGCCCAAAGACCCCAAGCTCAAGGAGCTTGGCCGATACCACCAACTCAACATGCTTGAAGCCATGCCTATTTACACATATGCGTTGTTTTCAAGGGTGCTTGGGTGGACACGCGCCGAGATTGAGGGACTGCTGGCGGGAATTCGACTGGAGCTGCGAGATACGTCGTATCACTTGTACACGAAATTGCGGATTGTTTACGGCCAGAAACCTAGCGGACCTGTAACTGCCTAACCGATGTGAACAGAAATCTTATTCCCCGAGTCATATTGCATGGGTGCTTCTAAATTTAGACTTGCGCATGTCTCACGGAGCCCGGGAGACTCCCGGGGCCATAGTCCCTCCATCTCTCTACTGTTACTGCCTCGATACTCAGGCAAAGACTATGCACTGAAACCAACTTTCAGCGTAGTGAGTATACATAGATATCATTTTCACTCTGAGGTGTCTATCTCCTGGTTAGAGGCTAGTGGAAAGCAAAATTCATATTCTTTCTTGTGGCTGGCTTCTTGACGGAGCAGCTGTAGAATGTGCATTCACCGTCGTACCTTGTCCGGGTATGTAACCCGTGCAATTTAACCTCCCTTGTGAGGTGGCGGGCATGCTTTTAAGCCGGGTAATGGAAATAATTATGTTCGTTTTTTGCCTCGGTTCTTCTCTTCTGTCTATCTTTTACTGTTTTCTTCCCATTTTCTTACTTGCAGACTAAATCAAAATGCATAATAGATGTACCAAGAATGAGAGAGGTGTAATTGATATGCATTAGGATATTATGAGTTATGAGTTGTCGAGATAGTTAAGAGAGAAAGAGGCTATCTTTATGTCTTGAAAACAGCCAAATCCTCAACATTCCAGGAAGACGCCAGTAAAATGCAACTCTTGAAAAAAGGGCAACGAACGCCACGTTGCAAAATAATAGTCCCCGCCTATGTTCCGCAGAGCAAACGCCATTGTTTTGAAAGTGTTCATCGGTATCGTGAAGAAATAAGATGCTTTAGAAAGCAGGTCAGGGGTCAGATTGATAGGAAGATCGCATATCTTGCATGGCCACGATCGTTGAGGTATTAGGAATGGCGTCCTCTAGGTCGAAGAAAAGTTTCGCTCTTTTGCCGTCTTAACAAAAAAAAACACCGAGTCCTGTCTTCAAAACAATATTAGATACCAAGTTCGATCATGATGCGGTAGGGTGCAAAACACTCACCATTGTCAAGCTATTTTTGCCCAGAATAACGGCCCGGTGGGAAGGTGTATTCATCATATATGTCCTCTTTGGCGGCCATGAGAGGTCCCCACTCCTTTTTTATCTCCTTCCATTGTTTCTTCAAGCGCTGGAGAGGTGAAGGATGTGACTTCTGGGTGGCGTTGAGATCCTCAACGGAGGAAGACTGTGACATGCTCGTTTTAGGTGTAGATACCTGTGAATCAATATGTTCAGGCATGATGTGCTGATTTGTAAAATCATTGATTTCTATCTCGATTTGTATTTGCACGGCGATTTCGCAGACTTTATAACTATATTTCTTGATGACAGGGGCTTCCAAAGTTTATTTGAAAACTGTGAACCGAATCATTCCCGGACGATTACCGAGATATCACCGCCGAGGTATCTCCGCGTCCTGAGGCATTTGAGTTTTCTCTATTGAGTTGCGACACTTTAAATCTTCAGGTTGTTTCAAGAATTGCCGCATTGTTTGGAATAATGGCTAGCGCTGGCTACTAGCGAGTTCTTATGTTCAAACCAGATGACCGTCTTGTTTGGTTAGCAGCTATCAAACCACACATATGATGCCATGCTTCTGGAGATGACCAGTAAGCACCACAGTGCATGCACACAGAGAGATCGATAGGTATATGGAGTAGAGGGAGGAGATCGTAGGAGAAAGAGAGAAAGCTAAGCTCGAAGGGAAGAAACGCCAGCTATGAATTCGGCTAGCTACAGTGGGTCCTCTCGTCGATGAGTGCAGACACTAATAACACATAGCCTAAATCACTTGACGCATTCTAATGGCATTGATGATATATAGCGGATCGATGAGACGTCGAAACGGCAGTCGTATATTCCAAGCGATCATATTTCTAGAAATCATGATTTTATCATGAACAGTAGAAGTCTAGAGGGATTCTTGGAAAAGTTCTGATCTGCAACGCAGTAGCTTTTCAATATATATTCTAGAGATAGCATTGAAGGGATGCTAGAAAAGATAGAAAGCTGCACTAGAGTTTATGTCATCTTGCCCTCTGTTTTTTTTTCTTCTTTGAAAGTATTTTCAATGGTTTAGACGTAACTACCTCAATGTCTTAATTGAATTGATGTTCTTTTCTGAGCTATTTCCATCGCCGTATGATGATTATCCATTGGTCGTTGAAATGACTGTCCTCGATGAGGCTCTTCAATGTTGGAGTCTTGGCCAATTAAAGGCGATACCGCTTATCCCCACCTACTCCCACCGGCCATGCCACCAATAGGAGCTCCTAAACTATACCGCGGGGATGCACCGCGGCAAAGTCCGCGGTGCAAGTCAACATCAGACCATACAATGTAAAAAGTTGCCCTTGATTGTAAAGTATTTAAAGCTCTTGGAGGTAGCAGACAAGAGGCAACTAAGGAAGTTCATTCTCACTTGGGATCAATAAAGCCACTCAAAAATATGAAAAGCGAATCTGTAGTGATCATCGGGTAAGTGAGAGCTAAAACACACGACGACTGTTTCGGAATCGTGAGGCTAATTTTTACAAGGGCCGGCGTGATCGGGCTAAATGTAGCCCTCGTTCTCGCTGAAAAGGGCTATGGCCGACACACGACCATCGTTGCAGAGCATCTTCCAGGAGACACTTCCATAAATTACACTTCACCGTGGTTCGTTAGAATTCCTGCCGCCAGTTCACATTCACAAAGTATTAACCGGAGCTCAGGGCTGGTGCCAATTTCTCAGCTATCTCTGCAAGTGACCCGAATGCATTGAGATGGGACAAGCTTGGATACATGTATCTTCTCGATCTTGCAGCCAAGGATGGAAAGAATGCGTTTGTGAAAGAAACTCCTTCGGTGGAGTATTGGGATGAGCTACCATCCCGTGAGAAGATTGAATCGATGGCGGCGTATCTCAAAGATGTGAGTTGTAGGTGACTTCCTTTACTTATTCCAGATATGCTTATCGATATTACCATTAAACAGTTCAAGGAGATTGCCACACAAGACCTGCCAGCGGGTGTCGCATTCGGCATAGAGTTCACGACAATAACACTCAATGCACCAATGCACCTTCGGTATCTGTTCCAGAAGGTTACCCAAGAATACGGAGTGCGAGTCGTTCGCCAAAAGTTGCCTCAAGTGTCGTCCGGCTATCTCAGCAAGGATACCAAGGTGGTATTCAACTGCACCGGGAATGCAGCAAAAGAGTTACCGGGAGTTCAAGACTCAAAGTGCTTTCCCACCAGAGGTCAAATTCTACTTGCAAGAGCATCCCATGTTCAACAAAACATTATGAGACATGGTAAGGACTATGAAACCTATGTGATTCCTCGTCCATACTCGAATGGAAACGTGATTCTTGGTGGATTCATGCAAAAGAATGTTGGGTAAGTAGGGTCCATTCAGCTCTTGTGAGGACAACATTAGTCTAGTGTTGTTTTCTCTTGGGTGTTCCATATGACAGTAACTGAACTGTATCGACAGAACACCAGATACCTTCGGAGAAGAGACAGAATCAATTCTATCTCGAACGACGGCTTTGCTTCCTGCTCTAAAGTCAAACGAGACTGAGATTCTTGGTGCATTTGCTGGGCTACGCCCATCTCGCGAGGGTGGTGCTCGTGTTGCCAGAGAAAATGTGCAAGTAAGCGCTGCAGGACGCCGGGGGGTTCTTGTCCATAACTATGGTGCTGGTGGAACTGGCTACCAGGCGGGATACGGAATGGCGGTTGAGGCAGTCAACGCCGTGGCCGAGGAGATCACCGCACTTGATATTCAGTCCCGTCTTTAGCTGTTGTTCCCAGTGTCCACCCTGGGTATATTTGTGCGGTGTTATGGTTTTTAAGTCTTCTTGACTAGGGAGAAGGACTGGTTTGACCTAAGCCAAGAAGTCTACGAATTGCTAGATTTAGCATGTAGAAGAAGTTTTTTTATTCATTATTCGTGTGATATCGTCGTAAGTTCCGTAACAATCATATCGCTCCTTATCCAACCCTCAGAAGTGATATAGTGATGCAATCACCGTGACTCTGCCGTGCTATTCAACCCACTTGCTTCATAGCTTGGGGGAGGACTTTCGTCGATATGCGAGTATATAACATTATCCTCATGATCACCATCATGTTGGGTCACGACAATTTTCGGTATAGGTCTCTCAGCTTCCACATGGGACAACCCTGGAAGCTCAAGGAGAGATATTACACTCGTCTTAGATGGGAGCTCTGGGATCGCAGGAGCGACCATTGAGACCTCAGATGGAGAGAAGAAAGATTCGTCCTTGCTCAAAGTGGTTGGTAGTGAGTGAAGGTGGCCAAGAACCGTCTCGAGTTTTTCATGAGAAAGAAGCATGCGGGATTCCTTTTTCAGGGCAAGTTCATAGTCACGGCGCTTCCAGATTGTGTGGGCTCGGGACCTGACTTGTCTAAACTGGTTCACAAACGCAGCTAAATCATTGGCTCCATTTTCGGCATCGGTGATGGTCGAGTCGATCCACTCAAGCTCAATCTCGCCTAGGACTGTCCTTTTGTCATCCCGCAAGTGTCTTGTCTGCTCCGCCGTGGAATTGACGAGCACGGTTGCTTCGTAAAACCCTCCTATCTGTTCCTCCGGAGATAGTGAAGAAACAGAGACAGAGACAGATTTGATTGATGGGACTTTTGTGGATGGTGATACGGGGATTGGAGATGGGTTTATTGGTTGCGAGTTGAGTATCCGTGAGTAAAACCGTGACTGTGAAAACACTTGCTCTCGGGGTTTCACATCGCTTGCTGTAGCATGCTGTTTCGTGTCTTCGATGCGAGCGGCTCGATATACTTGATCTGCTGATTGATTCCATTTTGACACCGATCGATATATTATCGATTTAGCTGACCTCTGACACCGATCCTTTGAATCATTTAACGTATCTGCTGATTTGTGCCATGTTTCCATTGTCGATTGGTGATAACGATATTTTGAATCATCCCACATTGCTGTTGAACGACCGACAAGGTTCCTTGTCGATCGCTGCAGTTTCCCTGTCAATCGGCTTTTTGGCCGGTGGGTGAGGTCGGCGGGTGCCATTTTCAGACAAATTCACTTCTGTGGAAAAGGATATTTGGATTTGGATGTCTCAGAAAAAGGTGAGATCTGACAGGCAGTTGGAATCTGAACGAGAAACGTGGAAGAAATCCAAGGTATATATGTTTCCAATATCAACTCAGCCTTACTTTGTAGGCTACACGAATCCCCGGAAATTAAAGAGGGTCTTCTCCCAATCAATCACATTTAAACATGTTGGTTGCCAGCAGATCATGGCGATGCTAGAGGGCTGTGTGCTGATAGGCAACGTATTTAGCACTGGAGTGTAGATCCACGTTCATCATTGGTCAACTTTTTGGGCGTCGCTAAATTTGGCTGTGGATGGCGGGGGCCAAACTGCCTGGGGGCTTGTGCTGACCAATTGTCATGGACTTTAATAGTTTGAATTTCAAAGTATGGTGGTCGATACGAGGTTGCCCTCCGACCACCATAGCCCCTAAGAGTCCATGCTCAGAGCTTAGATTGATTACGGGGTAATAGTATGTACTTCCTGAGGAGATACATTTCCTCTTGAAGTAGGGGTTATTCTGTAACACGTGATCGCACGTGCTCTCTCGGCAATTGATGTCATTTAAATAATATCTCCCATATTTCCCCGGATTATCTATCGTGGCCGTAATTGATGGAAATTCTAGATGGAAGACCCTCAAATTAGTCCAGAATAAGATCAATCCCGGCGGGATAACCCCGGAGCATTATATACTTTTAGAAATCAACTCTTATTTTGGACAGAATCGAGTTATAAAAGTAGCATGATGCTGGCAATCAAGATAGAATACCAGTTAGCTCCAGCATACCAGACATGAGAATTCCACAGGTTTTTGCTTTTGCTGCAGCTGTAGCTGCAGTGACAATTCCGCGCTCCAAGCACTCTTCTCCTACCCCATTCACAAATGTGACCATCTTCTCACCACCTTCCGACTACATCATTCCACGGACGCTTTACCCACGAAACGAGCAACTTCCCAACGGTGACCTTCTTGCAACATGGGAAAACTACTCCCCAGAGCCACCGGCTGTCTATTTCCCCATCTATCGCTCCAAGGACTACGGAAAGACCTGGAAGGAGATCTCCAAGGTCCATGACACTGTCAACGGATATGGCCTGCGCTATCAGCCGTTCCTCTACTCCCTTCCCGAGCGCGTCGGCTCATTTAAAAAAGGAACTCTACTTCTAGCCGGTAGTAGCATTCCGACTGACCTGTCATCCACAAACATCGATCTTTACGCGTCGCAGGACGACGGCTTAACTTGGAAGTTTGTCAGTCATATCGCTGCAGGAGGAGAAGCGGTGCCGAACAATGGACTGACTCCTGTATGGGAGCCATTCCTACTGGCCCAGTATGTTCTTCTTTCTTCTGTGCTTTGAAATAACTCGCTAACTCCCTTCACAGCAAGGGCAAGCTGATTTGTTATTACGCCGATCAGCGGGATAATGCAACTTACGGACAGGCAATAAGTCACCAGGTCTCAACTGATCTAAGGAACTGGGGACCTGTTGTACAGGATGTTGCCTATCCGACATATACCGACCGACCCGGCATGCCAGTTGTAACCAAGGTAAGCTAAACCGAAGACATCGATTCACTTGCGATTGGTTTATGCCACGCCTGGAGAGTGCTAATTTTTTTCTAGCTCCCGAACGGCCAATACTTCTATATCTATGAATATGGCTCTTTCTTCGGCACCTCAAGCTACTCGTTCCCTCTGTACTACCGTTTGTCGTCCGACCCTGAAAAGATCGCCTCCGCCCCGGACCAGCGTCTGATCGTCTCGAGTGGTACTAAGCCGACATCTTCGCCGTACGTTGTGTGGACACCTTACGGTGGCAAAAACGGCACCATAATTGTCAGCTCCGGTACACAGAGTACTTTGTTCATTAACAAGGCTCTTGGTGAAGGGGAGTGGACAGAGATCGCTTCGCCCCAAGAACACGGCTACACACGGTCTCTGCGGGTACTGTCGGGGAATGGAGGTCGTTACCTGGCTGTGCATTCTGCAGGAGTGCTACTCGGCACAAACAATCGGGTATCGGCAAGTGTGATGGATTTGAAAGAGGTATTGTAAGCTAAAGGGCATTTTGTGGCGGCGGAGGACTCATACTAGATGCTGTTAAAGTGCGATTTATAATCGTTTGATCGTTTTGAGTGATGTGACCCATTGTTGGATATGTGTATATGCTTGGCATTTGCTCGAGAAGAAATCTAGATTTTGGTGAAAGACTTCAAACGTTATAAATAGATCGACATCGAACAATTTGGCTTTCTCCTTAGCTACCATTTCCAGCGTGAAGTGTCTTTGTCGTAGTCTTCATCCTCATATCTAATTGGGGGGCCGGGTTTGGCGAGGTTGAACATCGCTAACCACACGGCACCAAACTCAACCGGACGTTTAGGCTTACCGACCTTATGGAACTGTCCGATAAAGTACCTATAGTATATCAGTATGTAAGCTCGCGTCAGATGGCATGGAAACGACATACTGTGTTTGCGTCTCCCGGTGCCAAACCAGACCTTTTGCCCTGGGCACACTAGGCCACCACCTGTTCTCGAATAGCTTGCTAAATCGTCAATAATAGTTAGACTCAAGGACCGGGAGGGAGAGAGAGAGAGAGAGAAGAACTATTGCACTTACGGAAGAGCCTTGATAAAGACTGAGCGAACTTGCTCTCTTTCGAAGCTTTCAAGACCCCAAAATGGATCTGCGCCATTAGTCTTACGATAGGACAACGACCCTGACCTGAGACTACGAAGATATATAACGCTCTATTGTAAATGATATGAGATAATCTCATGAATGACTAAATGTTCCATTATCGAGCCTAGCTACCGCCACTAAGAGCGGGGGATCACACTGCTATGCGTATGTGGAGCGTGTACATCATTGTTCTGGCAGCCCGGTAGCCGGCTGCTACGACGAAGTTGGGTACTCCCTTTTGTAGCTGGTCTGGGGGTTGAATCCCGCTGCACGGGCGAAATTTTTCACCAGCATCGAGACAATATCTTGGGCACTGTGCGCCCAGTTGTAAGACTTTTCAACCCACTAAAAAATATCATTAGTGATATTATAGCAAGTTTCACGAAGACGTCTCACCTCCCCATTTGGACGAATCCGGATAAACACCCACTCATAACTGTCCGTCGCGATTCCGTACACGGACTTGTCTCTAGTCTTGGACTGCTTTCTTGTTTCGTGGATCATCGCTATTCGTATTAACAGTAAGCCAGGTATGATAGAAATCAAAATCACTTACCCATATATGCGAGACAATGTAACATACCGCTTTTAAGCAAATGCGGTCTTTCGACTTCAAGTATAGCCATATTGGTTGCATATTCATTAGGTATGTCATACGAAAGTGAGTAGTCAATGATGCCGGAAAGTTTCACCAGTCGATTATCGCTTTTCCAATCGAATTTTATCTTGCGTTCGAATTGCAGGTGAATAGACTTTATCGTGGAGGAGACAGTAGACGAGGCAACGGAGGTAGAGAGTTTTGCAACAAACTCGCGCTTCATCTTGGCCAGAGTTGTCAAGATAATCACATTAATGCGAGATCTTATGAGCGCCTCACTTTTAGGTGAGCCTCCGGTTGCCATGTCATAGTCTGCGAGGATAGAGTCTGTATAAGTTAGTATCGCAACATATCCTTATCAATAATCAAGCTTACTTAGATGAGAAGAAAGCGAGACCTTTTCCGTCTTTCTGGGAGAAAGTTCGAACTCGGTGGGCGGACAGTGAGCGAGGTTAAAGTGATGCGGAATTTCAATCGGGTCAAGGTCGGTAATGGCGATTGTAGGCATTTCTTTTTTGCGCTTGGCATGATTTTTGAGAGGTTTACTCTTTCGAGGTTCCACGATTTGCTCCATGGCTAGAAAAAAAGTGTTCGAGTTGAAGAAAAAGAGAGTGTAGGAAAGATATAAAGGGGGATTAGATATGACAGTCGACTACCTTCCTTCAGTTACTTTGAAAGGCTTAGTACATTAGTAGTTTCCATGGATAGAGAATGTACATACTAAAGTTCGTGGAAGCAAATTTTCTTTCTTTTTTATGTGTCTTTTTGTGTGCCTTTTTGAATATCCTAATATATCGATTTCTAGACCTCTTCTTAGATTTCTTTTTTTATGTCACTTTTTAGATCCCTTTCCTCCTGTTGTAGCCAGAAGAATAAAAATGACTTCCAGGGTTTTTCATGTATAAGATGTGCGTGTGATTTCCAACAATCCGATTGTCAACCTTGGAAAGCTTCCAAGGCTCCGTGTTCTAAAAAGGGAAAGTATACGGTTGACTCATATAACGTTTGCTCTCTAAGCCTTTTTCTTCTCTCACAGAGTTCCATGATTTGTTCCTCAATTATTCTACTTTATTCGGCTTTGCTTTCTTGGTGCTCAGTTGAAAACACTCTTGACAATGATTGAAACAGCCTGTGCAATTATCAAGGCGACTAAGGGACATCAACATGTAGTGAATGCATGTGGCCTCTCACCTGCTAGGTGGTGGAATAAGAAGCAACTCAACGCAAAAAATACCTGGAACATCCCAGATAATCTCGGTGAGTTTCAGCTAATCATCTACATGTTTATATGTTGCTAACAGCTTATTAGCATGTTTATGGGACGATCTTGAGTTAATCACCGCTCGGGATGGTGTCGCACACCCATTATTCCCAATGAGAATAGAATCACTTCTCCTCGCGCTGCTCGCAGATAAGATGAAGAGTGAGCCACTTTATGCTGGCGGGGCCCTAGACTCGCCCCACTGGAGCTTTCGGAAGCGGATATTCACGTCGGAAATGAAAGACAACCGAACTGTAGCTCCAGTGGATATCATCGACTTCGTTTTGTGGTATGGCCACTGCTGGGAGCTGGAAACAAACATGATCGTTATGAAGTCTAAGAGGCCGGTGCGTCGGAGCTGGACTCTGCTTCAAAATATGTCGAGTATTCACCAGGCTCGTAAGCTAGCAAGAAGAGACGCGTCTATCTATGGTGTTTTAACTGACGGATCAAAATGGGTATTCATGCATCTCAGTAATACAAGTCGGGTGGGTGTTTACAAGATTGAGGGAAGCCGAGCCAATATGTTTACTGATACCTTCTTTAGTATACAATCAAGGTGTTCTCTTGGGACAACGAGCGAGACCGGATTATTGCCCAGGCCCGAGATATAATCGACCAGGCAGCTGCTCTTCACAGAAAGATACTGTCGCGCTCGTCCCTGCCTACACCCACTGTCCATCAATTTGGTCGCTGTCAAATTAGAGAGATGCGTGCTCCATGCAAAGGTACTGATGATGAGAGTGGCCCTGTAATTGAGGAGAGTACATATGAGACGGATATAGGACCCTTGATCTGGTAAATTGCTGGAAATTCAAGTTTGGTTCGTACGGCGGACACTTTGGCCAGTGGAAATGTTTGAAATCTGTCATAGCCTGTGATCTCTCGATAGTGAAGAAATCTTACAGTCTTTTCCTTTGCTCGCTTCCTTCAGTTTTAGACTTCCTAGTTAACTGTAACAGTTTATGCCTGAGGCACCAACTCTTTCTCGGAGTATTCCGTATTGTGTAATGTATGGGTCCAATCAACGGTATTCAACTCTCTGTCTAACTAACTAATAAATAACTAACTAACTACAGCATTGGTAGGATTAATAAATCCTCCGGTATACCGGCGTAACTGCGCCGACACTCTTTGCAACCCGATTAAACAGACCTACATTGCTGTCCAATCACATGACACCTACACCGACAGACTCCAGATCAACTGTGCTCCTGTGCTCCTCATTTCTGCCGTTGCTCAACATAGAAGGCTCGTCTACATGTCTATCGCAACATTCCCCACAGAGCTTGTATGTGATATCTGCGGCTATCTGGAGCTGCGCGACTGGATTGCGTTTCGGACCACCTGCCTTGCAGTGTACACGAAGTCGCTGGATGCTTTTGCGGAGCGATATTGCAAGAGTATCGGTTTGATCCTCACTAGTCACAGTCTTCGTCGATTGGAAGAGCTCGCAGCAAACAATAGCTTCCGAACACGAGTTCAAGAGCTATGGGTTGTACCGTCCTTGTTTGGGGGCTTTTATGAGATGGATGTTGATTCCTTCAAGGCCTGCACCACTTCGCATAGAGACAGACCGCCTAAGACTGTTGCCCAGATCAATAATCGGCACACTGAATACCAGGCTTTAGTGGCAGATCATCTCAACATCCTCGAATCCGATACTCTTAACAACGTCCTCAAGGAATGTATGGCACGCTTTGAGAATCTCACTGTCATTAGAATGCAACATAACGACTCCGACTTTTTCTGGAATTCAAATTCAATTGCAAAGGATGAATTTCGGTGCCTCGGTTGGCGTGGGGTAAAACATCAGCTCGGATTCAACCCATTTGGATTGAACCTCAGAAAACCCATACACAACCTCTGGAAGAGCAGAGCGAAGGACCACGCTATGGCTTTTTCTGCTCTCATGGAGGCAGCGGTTGCCTCGAACAGAAAACTCAAAAAGTTAGACATATGCAACGACGAACATTGTGCTCTGCCCCCTTCGGATATTACACTCAAACTCACACACAAATCCCTACTTTTCTCCCTGGAAGGATTAGAACATCTGCACCTCTGTATCTGCATTTGGGAAGTACAGTCAGATGATTCTAAACTCAGATATCTCATCGATATTCCTATAATAGTTGCACCAAGCCTCAAGGTCCTAACATTCTCCCAGTGGGACCGAAACGGTGTAATGAGCCCTCACTATTTTATCGACATCTCCCAGCGTATCAACTTCACCCAGCTAGTTGAACTCGATCTTTATTGGATTGAAATTACCTATGATACCTTCAAGGCATTTTTGCGCACTGCAATGCCGACTTTGAGGTCTCTTGCGCTACAGTCCTTGAACTTGAGGGGTGCAGCTCCAATGGACACCGATAGTGGCCATAACCTGTCAAGATGGGACTCTCTAGAGATGAATGAGGAGAGCAGTGCTGCTTGGCGACAGGTTTGGAATTTCCTCGGAGATGAATCCTCGCTACGGTCTCTTTCCTTGAAAGAACTCGGTTATCGAGGCCGTCGTCTGTATTTGCGTGATAATCTGAGCAGTCTCAGCGGGTCTCTCGAGCCGAATGGGCCGATAATTGCTGTCTTCGACGCTAAGCGAGCTGGTGTTTCCTTTAAGGAATGGGTCACTCGGCTACAGACAGGGCTGTTGCGAGGACCGCGGATATGTTATGATACCATGCCAGGGAAAGATTATACCGCACAGATGGTTTGATCTGAAATTCTCACGATTTGATACAGTACTCATAGATTTAAAGAATCTAAACTGTAAGCACAACTTTCCCTCGACCCTCAAACCTCCCGGCATAATCATAAGCCTCATACGGTCAATCCTTCCAGCAACAAACGCAAACCCTCACCACTCCCCTCAACGAAACACAACTCCCTAAGTCCATCCCTTCTCAGACGCTTCGCGCGCACCTCAACAAAATCAAAGTCCGTCGAATCAATATCAGGACGTTTCTCTCATTCACAAACCTGCCCTCCTCACCAGCTGGACACTCAAACCTCCATGCTCAGCAACCTCGGCAGCCGCAACTTCTTGGGAAAAAAACGCCCTATTCCTCCCAAAAGATCCAACCACCCACAACAATATGAGCCCCAGCACACCCAGCAAGCTGTACAAGAAAACACCCAACCCCACCCTCACCAGCAACAAACACACGCTGTTCCAACTGATAAGCATGGTGATAATTCTTGTCCTAATGACAGCGTGGTTCCGACAGCGCACGCCCGCCCAGAAGCGGAAGCGGAAGATCCGCATGCACAAAGAACGCCTTGTACGCCGTCTGCGCGCTAAGCGGTAATTCAATACCGCTGCCTCTTCACGCTCAAGACCCGCTGGTTTTTCTGCGACTTCGTCTGTTGCCACGAGCGCGTATGAAGCCCATGTTGAGGCACGGTCTGCGGGAATTATGCCCGAAGACAGCTTGAGGGAGTTGTTGAACATGGGAATTTGATTTTCACTGTGATTGGGAAATCGTGACCCTAGATTGTGTAGGGTTGACGGTATGGCTCGGGCTATATGAGCATGTCATGGATTATGGCTGTTGCTTTGACGTGGATTAGGTGTGGGGGTTAGGATGGGAAATAGGGTGATGGGGAGGGCGGTGCTGGGTGGACTCGGATTGCTTGCATTTTCAGGGTTTATCGGGGTATGGATTTGTGAGGGAGATAGGTTTGAGGGCAAGATTGAATAGATGTCTGGCTTTCATGCCCGCAGTATGGTTCTACGGATTGGCTATCGCCCGGTGGGCACAGCTGATAGATCACGACATCAGGGATCTAGTTGTATGCTTCTATGAATAGATTGAATAAGAAATAATAATGGGTTTCATTAACTATCAATGTAGTCATAGGGGCATGTCTTGAGAGAAGGGGAAAAAAACTATGTGCAAAACGCAATGCTGGCTGTACAACACCAAGAAACTAATTCATGCGGACATGTGTATCCTCTTGGTTTCATTCCAGAAAAGAAAGAAGATCATTTACTCAACCGAGGGCAAATCGGCTGAAAGAGGCAACTTTCGGGATGAGTTACCGACATACACCTTCTTTTGGGCGTCGGAGATCACCCAGTTCTGGGAGTCAACATCCCAGTTGGAGACGTCACGGCGGGTCAAAGTGGTGGTCCACTGGAGGGACTGGCCTGGGGCAACGGTGACTCGGTCAAACTGACGAAGGACCTTTGATGGCTCATCATCGCCACCCAGGGAGATGTACAACTGGGGAACCTCGTCACCAGTCACGGAGCCGGTGTTGGTGATAGTAGCGGTCACTTGGTAGAGGTCTTTAAACAGACCGGGGTTGCCGCCGGAGTTGCCGCTGGAGGGGAGAAGGTCCTGGGGAGAACCATCGGTAGCGCCTTCAGGAAGGTATTCCTTGGAATCCATGCCATAGTCAGGATCACCGGACGAGGCACGCAGGTCGGTCGAGTTTAACCATGGGTAAAGGTACTGGCGGACGCGTTTGATTTCCTCCGGGAACAAGTTATCCGAAACCTTGCCAGCTTCACCGAGAATGGGCGCTTTTTGGGTCTTTCCAATCGTCGCTTTGTATTCGTTGTATTTAGTCGAGACAAGAGGGGTGACCTTCAGGTCGGAGAAGGCAAAGTTGGTGTAGCTCAGACCGTAACCAAACTCGTAAATGGGCTCTGTGTTATCCTTGTCGAAGCGGCGGTAGTCAATGAATACACCATCCTCAAAGTTGTCCTGAGGAGCATCGGCGCCGTTGTTGGGCACTGTGAGGAGAGGAGGCCCGTAGTCCTTGCGAGTCTTACCCCAGGTGAATGGAGTCTTACCACCGGGGTTGACGCGACCATACAGTACATCCACCAGACTGCGACCGCTCTCTTGGCCTGGCAAACCAGCCCAGACAATGGCAGTAATGTTGTCATTGTCATACCAGTCGCTAATCAGAACAGCGGATGTGCTGTGGATCACGACGATAGTGTTGTTGCAGTATTGACTAGCAGTCTTAATCACCTCATCACCATTCTTCCAGAGTGTCAGGTTCTTGCGGTCACCCTCGTTGCCATCAACGTTGATGAATCCCTCGCCAGAATTGGCGTTCACGAAAACCAGGGCAACATCAGCCTGAGAGGCCAGGGCAGCCATCTCTGTGAGGGCCCAGTTATCAGTCACAGCGAAGACGTTAGTCTGTCCGTTGCTGTATTCCAGGACTTCATTTTGGATGGCTTGCTCGGGCGTAATCAGGTAAGGGAAGTTGGCAGTTCCACTACCCCAGCCCATGGCCAAAGTTCCGTTGTCACAGCCACGGTCGCTGCACCCATTGGCGCCATAAGCATTAGAGCCTGCATCCTCTCCCAAAATTCCGATAAACTTCTCATTGTGGGTAAGAGGCAGTGCATGACCCTTGTTCTTGAGCAGGACAGTGCTGTCAGAGCCAATCTTGCGAATGATCTTGGCGTGGTCACGCTGGACATTTACGCGCTCGTTGACCTTGCCCCAGCCTTCGCTGACCATGGCGTGCTCGAAGTTGTACTCATCGCGGGTCCAGGAGCTGAAGTTGGGAGGAGTGCGGAAGCGATCACGCCCAACCTTGTAGTAAGCAGCCATGATTCGGACAGCCATGTCATCGACGCGCCATTCTGGTACGGTACCGTTCAGAACGGAAATGGTCAGGTTAGTTCCCCAGTAGGAGTAAGGGCTGCCAAGTAAGACATCACCGGGCATGGACATATCCAGACCGGCCAGAGCAGACCCGACGCCGCTGTGGTGCGCACCCCAATCGCTCATCACAAAGCCCTGGAAGCCCAGCTCACCCTTGAGCAGCTTGTTGAGGGTGTAGCTGTTTGCGCAACCGTAGCTGTTGTTGATCTGATTGTAGGAGCACATGACAGAGCCAACACCAGCACGGATAGAATCCACGAAAGGCCAGAGGTACAACTCGTGCATAGTCTTGTCGTCAATGTTTGAGCTCAGACTCTGGGAGATGTTGTACCCGTAACCCTGAGCCTCGCCGGACTGACGGAAGTGCTCTTGTTCATTTGCAATGAAATGCTTAGCGCAAGCAATGACACCAGCATCCTGCATTCCCTTGATGGTTTCGGCCATCATCACACCAGTCAAAACGGGGTCAGGCGAGAACCCTTCCCAGTTACGACCGCCATCGGGGTATTTGCCCAGAGGGCCAGCAACGGGACCTAACTGCACATCCACGCCCTTGTCGCGGTGCTCCTCGCCCATTGCCATGCCACGTTGGTAGGCAAGTCGCTTGTCCCACGTCGCGGCAACATTGACACCAGAGGGGAAACCAGAGTTATAATCACCTGTTCGAGTTTCATTAGTTCACTGCGCCAATCGTATTCGGGATAGGTAATCCTACTGAAGCGTACACCCAATGGCGCATCCTGCATACACATTCCCCACATCCCAAGTCGGGGAATGCCACCGGTTTCACCAACACATCGTTCTTGCTGCCAGCCAGCACCGGTTGTCAAGTTGACTTTCTCAGCCAGTGTCAGGTTAGAGACAAAGTCGACGGCGCGTGTGTATGCATCAGACCATTCGCCCGCGCCAGTCATCCATGGGGAAGGATAGTATGGAGGAGAATGGGCCAGGGGCTGTTTTGACGCGTTTTCATTAGCAGTGATATTATTAACCGCTTTAAATTGGACTCACATTTGCATTAACCACCGAGGCTGTCAAGCCGGCCACTTCTAGCCACCCGAACTTCATTGCTGTGAAAGTGCTGTGAGAGGATTTCACAGAGACAACATTAAAAAGAGTAAAAGGTGTGAGGAAGGAACGAGTCACAAAGGGAAATACATGGATCTTAAATGTTCGGTCTCCTGCTCACAGGGGGGCTTGTAATATTGTGCATAGCGTATATGATTTACGGAGTACTCCATAAAATGAAATAAATTGAGAAAGGGATCGACATTAAAGTATCCCACTAATCACATTACATCGTCTCCCATGATCGACTATGACCAATACTCACTGGAACCCACTGATGCTCACTTTGGAGACACACTTTCACCTTGAAAGGGGAAGACACAATAGTGTATATGGCTGGTAAGGGATTCCCGAGAAACACAGGGTGAGAAGTCAACCCCCTTTCCTAAGATCACCAGAATTACACCTGGACAGCATTACCCAGCCACTCTGTCTTACATACACTATTTGGTCCCCTTGCCATCGTCTTACGTCGATTCCCTATATGAGAACGGCTATACTTCGGCATCTCACATTGCTACGCTGCCACCGTACCACCGCGCTCGTACCTCTTCCCCGCTAATTCCAATTCTCCGTTGGATATAGAAGGTCTTTGACTTTTCAGAGTTTGGCTTCTTCCTCCGGAGTATGTGGGGGTCAGCTACACTCCGCAGATACCTCACCTGATCTCCGAGGATTTAGGCAACTTCCAAGATTCTAATCTGAACTGACCACTTTCTCACAGATCATCCCTTCTCTTGCCGAATGGGGAAACCCCTTTGCATCACCGAGAGTGTGGGGAAGCAAACCTGGACTGTCTAAGTCTGTTTCTCCAAGATTGTAAATATCTAATACAAAATGTTCCATGCATTTGCGACTTTGAGAATATCCTGTGTATTGTTCTATATTGTGTTTTCCATCTACACAAATATATTGGGCTACGCCATCCGCAGCTAAGCGTTTTCGTGGAGACGGGAAGTGCGGGGCCTCCAGATGCCGACTCTTTCTGACGGTTTTGCGCAATTACTTGTTCTTGGCCAAGCGCATTCTCGGAGTATTCTTTTCGGCATCCTGCTGATATTTTTTTTTTATAACGGTGTAGTCTCACGGGTGTTGCATACACTCCGAGAAGGTTCCCCCACACTTATGCCCCGGCATCGGACCAAACCCCCATACCCCGATTTTCTCGGCTTAAACCAAACTTGCACATCTTCTCGATTGTGCATGTAAATCTTAAACTCCGACGGCTAAATATTGCTCTAAATTGAAAGTCACCGGCCTAAAGAGAGAGTAGATTCCAGTACTCTACTGCCTGTGATATGGAAAATTTTGAACGGAGAATACGCTGATCCCGGACGGGATGCACCGCCAAGCAGCCATCTTTCCATTTTTGCGGCTAATCATCGGCGTCACATCTTAATATCGCTGGGTTTCAAGGCTTCCACCGGTTGGAGATTCGGCAGTCCGAGCGTTCGCGTAGGTGTATTTGCGGGATAGTAGCGTTGTGGGCTTGTCATCTTTAAGTGGATTCAACTTTAGATGGGTGTTTCTCATTGATTGTGCAGTTATTGGCGGTCTGGGATGCTACAGAAAATATGAGACACATTTACATCATTAGCATAGCTGATGCCCTTCCTGTGGGTTATGCTCTAGCTCGCAAAACGTCGGTCTCGATTTAGACCTGCAATCGGGGAGATGTTGTCATTTCGCCGTCTGGGCGTGGGGTCTGGGGCGTGGGGTCTGGTCGGGAAAACAACCTGCACAGGCTTGGTGGTGTAGAGATGGCCCCACATCTTAGTCGGGATTTTCAGGCATAAAATCGTCCTATTGGGGGTCTGAGGCCGAAGTGCCGTGCTAAGGAGCAAAGCAGTTGTTATCGTTTGACGAAATCTGAGCCGAACTTGTTGCTCTCGAGGCTCACTGCTGCAGATGGCAAGATGACAGGGTTGTAAGTGATTCTTGGTAACGACTGTAGTCCCCGTTCCAATCCCCTTGTTCAAACTCAAAGAAAGCTGGAACTATCAAATATCCCAACTGGTTGCGGATGCCAAGTCAATGCCAAAGTCAGACATCACTGCTGATATCGTCTAGCACTTGGAAGAGAATGTGATTTTGCACTCTGCAGCCTGTGCCATTTGCACCTCCTCGGAACCCAGACCAAATTTGTCGTCGAATCTCATCAACGTCAACTCCTTTGGTGTTGTATTGATTGATCATTTCTTCTGCAATAGCACACAGCGTCGAATTGAGCACATCTTCATCAGATACCGTTTCCGGAATTTGTCTCTCGGACCGACATCCACATAAAGCTGGATCTTCCTCTTGTGAAGTTTGCTTTGGTGGTTGATCTGTTGGTTGCACCACAGTCGAGGCACATGTACTATTGACCGCTGCTGGCAGCTCAGTTGCCTCTGATTCCTCTTTGTAGACGCGAGGTACTGTCATTGATAAATTTGATCTGCCAGTATTTCGATGTGATGAGTACAGGGAATTGTTTCCCTCTGCTCGCCGAATAGCAGGGATAGCAACCTTCCGGTTGGTGTTTGCTCCAGTATCCGCTTCTTGCAGATACTGCTGGACAGAAGCACTCGAAACTCCCAGTGATCTCAGAAGAGCTTTCAAATGCTGATTTTCGGCCTCTACTTTTTGCGTTGCCAGTCGGTGTTCGATGTCTTTTTGTTGGGCTTGTTCTTTGCACACTGCTAGACGCTGCTCTAACTCATTCACGTACTCCTGCTTCCGGGCTCGACTCTTGCGCTGGTTCTCACGCACCCGTGCGAGTCGCTCCACATTCTTCTATGGTAGTTAGATGTCATGTATTGGTTGCAATTACTTAAACGGATGTGACTGACCTTCTGGTCTTTCGTTAAATCCATCAGTTGCTGACCCAGGGGTGCGGGACATGGCCGGGTTCCTTATCAGTCTGACTTTTCATATATAGCGCTTATCGGAGTGAGTGGGTGTATGACAGGTGTAGTGGCAGGCAGTCTGACATTGCCTCCTTTGAATTTCAAGTTCGGAGAAATGATGCATCATTGTTGCCTGATTTTTATGGCAGTTATTTACGGTCACGTGGACTTTGCTTTACAGCTGAATCAAGTAGCATTACAATTTGGTTTCTTACATAGCGAGTGGCGGGTCGTTGCTATCTCGCTGAACGATCGGGAGCGGTCTTCTTCCACAGGCCGTATTTTTGATGCTGATATCCACGGTCTATGCGAATAAGTCATTATTCCAGCATAGAATGCTGCGACTTAGGGGGCCGCGTTGCGCACGCTATGGAGCGAGGGTAGATCCAGGAGACCGAACAGACTGTACAGTAAATCAAGGGAGTCGCCCAAATGGGCCCATCCTGTTCTCGTTTAGGAACAGAGATTTATCTACATAGGAAAGATGAAAAAGCGTGGTGTTTGGGATTGGGGAGCTTCGCTCTTGGAGCTAGACTCCATACAAAGTGGGTCCACTCGTTTCGGGCCGAAATTGGGGTTGAGATCGAAATGTAGAGTATCATGGGTTATACTACACTCTGAACTAACTATATTTTTCAATACCATATGAACTATAGAAATATTTGATATGTATTCAATATAATATTGTTGGCCTTGGACTCCCGGAACGCTCTCTCCGAATCCCGACAAGACTGCATCATGGATCCAAGTAGCCGATCCACAAGCATCAAAGTGCATCTCTCGTCTTTTGGACGATCAAGTTTACCCAATTCGAGTACAAATTCGATTACGCGACTATTCTCGGACCACGCATTATCATTGCCCCGATGCCCTTACTACGAAGGTTTACCTAGAAAGCAATAACGGCGGTGGTAAGATTAGCGACGTAGTTCCCCGGAGCCAGAACGAATGTGATATAGCTATACATTGTAGCCTCAGGAAGTTATCTATACTGTACGAGGTATCACAAAAGAGAAATGCCATTTAAGAGGTAACTACAGAATTCATAAGTACCAAGTAGCTGATTAATTAAATCTTCGCAGGAACTATGTTCCGATTTGGTATAGCAGGCAGAATACTATGTAGAGTTTGGCCACTAAGTCATTAAGGCCCAAATTGAGGGGATTCACGTAATTTACGGGACAGTCAGTTTTCCAACCAAAGCGAGAGAGGCAAATAGCCCTCGGATGCCCGCAAACGATCACCCCTCAACGTCATTGGCCGTCAGTCGCGCCTGAGCTATATTCTTTCCTGTGTGGTTCCTACATTTCCCCTCTCACGGTAAATATTATTAAAATTGCATTTGACTCTCTCTCACATTACCCTGCAACCCCTTCCATCATGGTCTCCACGCGACACCATCCCAGCGAATTCCCCTCGCCTGGGGCCGGGAAAGAGCTGTCCAAGCTACCTCCAGCTACCACCAACGCCAATTCGCGCAAGTGGACCCATACACCTGCCGCTGCGCTGACAATCTGGCTCGTTGTTTCAGTTCCCTTAGTTATATGGGACACAGGCTATGTCTTGTTGCGACCGCATACCATGCCCGGTGGGAGTCTACACTCTCCGATCTGGACACCCTATGCGCTGTACGGAAAGGTCGATTATATCTACGGCTGGCCCGCCTTCAATGCACGCAATGGCTTCACCGCCGCGCAGACTATCATGAATGTTTTCGAGACCATCGGTTACATATCATACCTCTGGATTGTCTACCACTATGGATCGACGGTTAGAAGAGCCGGGTTGCAGAAGATCTCTAAGGGATTCACCTGGTTTCTGACGGGAGACAAGGTAGTCGCTGGGCGCATTGGTGCGATCGCGCTTCTGATCGCATATACTGCTTCTGTCATGACCCTAAGCAAGACTATCCTTTACTGTGAGCTGCATGCATTGTCTGAGCTTTGTGTATTTGATTCTAACACGAGAAATAGGGCTCAACGAGATCTTCTCCGGCTTCGAGAACGTTGGTCACAACAAACCGCTCACTCTCTTCCTCTGCTGGATCCTCCCTAAGTGAGTTCTGCCTAGTACATGTTCACACGACATATAGAACTGATTTTACTTAGTGGGTTGTGGCTCGTGTTCCCCAGCTACAATATCTATATTCTCGGCGGCGAGATTTTGAACTCGCTTGAGCTCGCAACACCGCGCCACAAGGTTGGACGCCCGAAATCCACCTAGAATCAGTCGCGCGAACTATGGAATAGCCTGCGTACAGAAATGCGACACGTGCAATGATGATAACGAGCGTACTTGAGAAAAATCGCATCGCTTCGGCCTATCTATCGGTAGGTGGCATTTAAAGATGACTAGTATAAGGCGGGGGAAAAGGATCTGTTTCTGTAATGCACTCGACATGATCAATGAATATCATATTATTGGCCACTCAGACTAAGGATTCCTCTGACATGTAGCCACATGCTAGTCCTAGTCTTTTGTCAAACTTCCGATGTGCCAGCCCAGATGCCAATCCGGCTGTCCTACGTGTTCGGGTCCGTTTTGGGAGGATCGTATGTACTACGAGTATATCCATGAAGGTATTATGAGTGATATGGCACGGGGGAGGGTGAGGTTGTAAATATATTCCTAGTCCTAGAATTAGTATATGGGAATAGTATAGGAGCTTGGGGAGGGGTGTATAGGGTTGGGACAAAGCCTCCAGATATGTAAACTCGAATCGAATGTGTATTTTCTTCTGCTTCAATAGTTTACCTTTAAACTACAGCAGACTTCCAGTATAGATTGTGGTCGAGTCTACGTAATATCGGCGCCGCCAATGGCTGAATTATTTGCCAAGCCGCCATTCGCCGCTGAACCTTTCCCCATATTCGGGGGCCTGCACTTTATTTTCTCCTCAATCCAGACTCTTGTTAGCTCCTCTCGCTTTCTTGCTTTCTTGCTTCCTTGCTCTCTAAATTCCACTCTAAATCTAACTCCCCCGCAACGAACTCGCCCTCCATCTCGGAAGCGCCTTCTTTCGTTCCCGACCGTGCCGAAGGATGCTTCGGGCCTGGGTCCTGGGGTATCTGCACCCGTCATGATTCAACCCGATTCCGACAAATCGCCCTCGAAACCCCCTGGTATCAGCTTTGGTCTAGGCCAGGAGGAGGCAGCAGCAGCTCTTGACGACTTCGATACGCAAAGCCATGCGAGTTCCCGTCCCGGTAGCACACAAACCGCGGACCCCGCGCTAGGCCCGGACAACGGCACACTACACCAACGAGACAACAGCAACGGCCCGTCCAATTTTGATTCTCTAAACGACGACGATAAACCAGCTTGGAGCGAGATGAAGACCAAGGCCGGGAAGGAGCGGAAGCGCCTGCCGCTGGCATGCATCGCATGCCGCCGCAAGAAAATCCGCTGCTCGGGCGAAAAGCCTGCCTGCAAACATTGTACGCGCTCGAGGATTCCATGTGTGTATAAAGTTACTACACGGAAGGCAGCGCCGCGCACGGATTATATGGCTATGTTGGACAAGCGACTGAAGAGGATGGAAGATCGCGTCATCAAGACAATACCCAAGGAAGAGACGAGGGATATGGTCTCTATTGGGAGATCGGTTGTCAAGCCTTCCGCTTCAGTTCAGCCCTCAAAAGCACAGAAGAAACGAAGCGCGGAAGAGGCATTTGTGGCAGAGATGGAGGAATGGACTCGTGGGGATGCCCGTCCACCACACGAGACGTTCCCAATGAATCGTGAGATCAAACCCACCGATGGGACTGGCCTTCTCACCGAGGGTGCCGAGTTTTTACCATCATTGGAGATTCAGGAGCATCTTGCGGAGGTGTTCTTTGATTGTGTCTATGGACAGTCATACCTCTTATTACACAAACCCAGCTTTATGCGACGGCTTAAAGCTGGCACAATTCCCCCCGTCCTGATTCTTGCTGTCTGTGCTGTATCTTCGCGATTTTCCACACACCCTCAGCTCAATTCGGATCCACCGTTCTTACGTGGAGAAAACTGGGCTAATCCCGCTGCGGCCATCGCTCTGAGCCGGCACGACGAGCCAAACATTACCATCCTTACAGTCTTCCTACTTCTTGGTCTTCATGAGTTTGGAACCTGTCACGGTGGACGAAGTTGGTCTTATGGTGGTCAGGCATTACGGATGGCATACGCGTTGCAGCTCCATCAGGAGCTTGATCAGGATCCAGTACTCAGTCAGAAGAATGGCAACGGCTCACAATTGAGCTTCACTGATCAAGAAATTCGGCGCCGCACCATGTGGGCATGTTTCTTGATGGATCGGTACAACTCTTCCGGAAGTCAACGGCCGCCTATTGGGAATGAAAAATTCTTACAAATACAGCTTCCTATCAAGGAAACTCACTTCCAGATGGAGATACCCGGCCCAACAGAAGATCTTGACGGCGATATTCTTAATCCTGTACCTGAAGATGCGGGCCAATTATCTAATGCGAAAGAAAACATGGGCGTTTCCGCGTACATTATCCGCGCTATCGTCTTGTGGGGGCGCATTGTTGACTACCTGAATCTGGGTGGAAAGAGAAAGGACTCACATCCACTTTGGCATCCAGAGTCAGGGTACATGCAGCTTAAACGGCAGATTGAGGAATTCTCTGCATCTCTTCCGGAACCTTTGACCTTCACATACGAAAATCTTCAAATCCATGCATCGGAGAAGATTGCTAATCAGTTCATTTTCCTCCACATCATCACACATCAAAACATGCTGTTTCTCAACCAGTTCGCCATTCCCTTGTCTCCGGGGGGGCGTCCACCGAGAAATATGCCCAAGTCGTTCCTCAGTAATGCAGGCCGAGCCGCAGTGGAAGCAGCGCATCACATTTCAGTACTTTTTGATCGAGCTTCAGCCTATCCGCTCACTGTTCCTTTTGCTGGGTACTGCGCTTATTCGGCAAGTACAGTCCATATCTGGGGGATCTTCTCGAAGAACGTCCAGCTAGAGGCGCGCTCAAAAGAGAACCTCCGGCATACCTACCGCTATCTCAATAAAATGAAAAAGTACTGGGGAATGTTCCACTATATGGTTGAGAGTGCCAAAGATCGGTACCGGCTATTCGCTGATGCAGCTATCAAGGGCTCTGTGCCAACTGATGGCGCATCGCTGGCACCAATGTTCCAATATGGTGACTGGTTCGACAAGTATCCCCATGGAGTGTCAAGAGTGCATTGGGAGGGCCCCGATACTCGACACAAAGAAACGGGCGAAGACGCAGTCATGGGCCAGAAACCCGACCTCCAGAGCGTGGAGGATTTCTTTGCCGGCCTTTCCCCCACTTCACAGCCAGGTCAACTCCGCAAATCTCGACCTCGCAAGAACAGCAAACTAGCAAATGGAGCCCCAGGCATGGAGCAGACTTCACCGCAGTCAATGATGGAAGTGACCATGGGAAACACGTCAGGTGACCCAGACAGTACATTCCCACAGCCATCCATGTTCCAGCAATCCCGGCCAATGTCCTTCGGTCAACCACCATTCGATTTTAGTATCCCACCGGACCAATTACCGCAACTAGACCGGCAATTTGTCTACGGTTCATTTACTGACTTCGACCCCACTTCATTCGTTCCAAACAATCCTCCTATCCCACCGCTCAACGGCGTCGAACCTCAAAATCCAGATCAAACATTGTTCACCGGCCATATGGACCCAAGCGCCCCTGCTGGGATGGGCGAGTTCTATCAGCCCAGCGCATGGTTCCTGCCCTTCAATCTTGACCCTGTTGGCGGGGGAAACCCACCATCACAAGCTCCGCCCCCGGCTCCCATGTCTGGGGGAAGCAATGGTGACAGCACACCGTCTGGCCTCCCTTCTGTAGATATATCTGGCTTTGGAGGTGCCGGTGGCATGCCTTTAAGCGCATATGATCTTGGTTTAACTAGCTCAGATATGAAACGCCCGCGGCCGTGATCAGGTCGGGTATTATTCACCGGCTAATGCTTTCCCAATGACTGCTACGTGGTGTCTGAGTTTTCTTTACAATGATTGCGAACGGCTGGAGTCGGACTTTTGGGGCTGGGGTCTGTTACTTTTCGTGCTACTGTTTATATTGTAAGCCCATTTGTGTTGATTTGTGTAAATAGTATTGTCTCGTCTCCGACATGTATACCCTTTCTTTTTGGGCAGAGTTTACAAAATATCCATATGTAATTGATTTTCTTGGTCAAACATCGCAACTTCGTAAAAGATTCTGATCTAAGAAAAAAAAAATCAATTGACATATCTTTATCCCATAAATATTAAGCAGATGAAATCTGCCAAAAAAAAAAAGAAATTGTTGTGCATCATCCGTGAATCGAACACGGGCCTCGTCGATGGCAACGACGAATTCTACCACTAGACCAATGATGCTAGTTGTATGGTTTGCCCTGCATTATGGGAATTATGTTTGCCCAATGGCGCGTAGATGGCATTTGAGTCGTGCAGAATCCCTCTAGAGGATCGATTATCTTCCTAATTGAAGTTGGTAGGTGTAATACGAGTTAGGTTACAACTTAGATCTAATCCTGATCGCATCTTGACTCGCTGTATGTCGATCCAAATGAATAGAGATGGTGTGTGGTCCCAGCTGTGGATATATATCTAGCTGGGGTATGTGAACAGCCACGAGATATGTTCGTGAATACCACGGGGGAAAACATTGTATCACAGATAACTAGACAAGGAGAAAAGCACCGGGGTTTATTATTTGAGCAATTTGTCAAACAAAAATGGCCATATCTGCCACTAAACGAAAAGGAATGTTGGGAAAGGGTATGGAAAACACAAGTCGCTATAAGACAAGGGCAACCAGAGCAAAGAAGGCGAAGGCAACTATCAGCTAGTCATCCCACTCTTCATCCAGTTGATCTATGAGCCTGTTCTCGGCATCCACGTCACGCCCCTGACCGCGTCCTCCTCGTCCTCCGATGGCGCCGATGAAACCGCCGCGGCCATTGGAATCCGCACGGGTGTAGCCATTACTCGCGGGGGATCCCTTGCAGCGGAGGAGATTCCCCAGCGAGGAAAATATAATCACGAACATGTCCTGTTGCGCAGAAAGAAAGGAATTGTCAGCGTCATGCTCCAAACAATGAGGCTCGCAACCGCAATCGATTTAGGTACATGCAGTAAAACATGCAGTCCATCTAATGAGACAAGAGGAGTAGTGACTATGCAGGAACTGTCTCCTATCAAGGAGTCCCGAAGATGAGAAAGGATAGGTCCACTGACAAGGATCCAAGGGACAGCCCATTACATAAGTCAAGACATTTTGTCAAACATATGAAAATGTACACGCCGTAATCAACACAGGCGGTCAAAGACCCAAAGAATCAAGATCAAAGGAAAGAACATGCAAGAAAACAATGATCTATGTCGGACAAGGAACAAGGAAATGAATGGAACAGGCTAACCGCAACCGTATTCCCCGAAGTGATTGGTCTCCAGACCAGCTAGAGCAAGTTCAATCCATCCTTGAAACAGGTAGTCCTGCCGCATTTGAATCCCGGAACTTATGTGACACGAACTTGCCATATCTGAATCCGCGACGAGGCCAACATGGGATCAATGCTAGGATACTTACTTTAACAAAGTCGAGAACCCCAGCCCACAGGCTGAAGTTCGGACACTGGCGCCAGCCACGTTGATGCATGACCGTTCGCTGGTAGGCGCAGCCACCAATCAGATATACGGCGATGGCGATCAGCATACTAGAGGACAAGGTCAATATGGATTATATGGGTCTTTCCTCAAGAGACAGAGAAGTTTACTCACATCACACCGAATACACCGCCGGGTCCCAAACCGCCAGCGTTGGGGTCCGCGGCGATTCCACCACATGCCGCCGAGCTGCGGACTTCGAAAAAGTAGGCGCATTCATCCATGGAGCCCACAAAGGAAGTTGTGGCGAAATTTGGCGCAGCGTCGCGGTCACAAAGGAAAGACATGATGGTCGACTTTGTGCGTGTAGAGACATTGGAACTGCCCATGTTATAGTCCGGACAAGGCGAGCCATTGGTATAATTGAGGACGAGTTTGCGGCCGCGGAAGAAAGGTTCGGATGCTTGTTGTCTGTATATGACCGAGAACCATTAGCACAATAATCAGTGAGTGAAACCAACTAGCACGACCAGTTGGGATGGAGATCTGCCATACCCTATGGAATATACTTTATTATCCCGCTCGTAATATGCACTGACGTTATTCCACCGCGACGACTCTATCCCGACCACGTCCGTCACGTTCTCAATGACCGGAGCGCAGATGTTAATTGTGAAATTAGCTGGGTAGTCGTGACCCCTGGCATACCAGCTGTCTTCCCGCGCATCTTTCAGGAGTTTCTTGCCGTCCTTCATTTCGGGCGGGGATAATGAGATCGCATTGAGGTCAAAGTACAACCCTGTGGTCGGGGAGCGGGCAACACATGGAGCGTCATCTTTCAAATGAGTAGAAGATGATGCACTAGATAGTCCGAGGATCGAGGATAGAAGGAAGATAGAGTAATGAGCGGAGCTGGTGAGCTTCATGGTGGGCTATATTGAGGTCAAGCCAGCATAGAAAAAGAAATGGGATAAGGAGAGTCTAGAGAAAAAGAATATCTGCAAAATGATAGAAATGACCTTTATAAATGATAGGTGTATAAGTGTACGTTCAGGTACTCCAGGTGCTCCAGGTACTGATGGAGAGTGGCTTACGTAGCATCACTGCAGCTGTGATTGGCGATGCGGAGCAAATCTGCGGACATCCGCTATCCGACATCGTACGCGACTTTAGTTCTCTTATTTAGGGATCTCTCCCCCCAGATTCCTGGATTATTTCTCTATCCATTGCATTACTTCAATATGTCTACCAAAAAGGACTCCAAAAAAATACCCGTGCAGCCAGTGCCAGAGAAACGTGGCTATGAGTTTTGTGGACCGTATGTTTTCCCCCTTCAATTAAACCAAGCTGGGCTGACATTTGCAATAGAATAGGTGCTTTCGCTATCATTTTTGGATTGCCGACCCTGATCTACCTCTTTACCTTTGTCTGCAACGATATCTCTGGTTGCCCCGCGCCATCGCTGTTGAACCCCTCAACTTTGTCGCTCGAGAAATTAAAGCATGAAGTGGGTTGGCCGGAGGAGGGAATTACGGCGCTTTATGATACCAATGTTACACTGTGGACCCTGAGCTACTATGCACTCAGCTTGTTCTTGCAGGTTTTTCTTCCCGGTCAGGAGGCAGAGGGTGTTATGTTGGCTTGCGGAGGGCGGCTGAAGTACAAATTCAATGGTATGGCAATGGCAATGTTTTTTCTTGCACATCGCATTCAAACAAGATACTTTTTTCTAACTCGGTTCATTTTGTAGCATTCTCCTCTGCCATCATCATCCTCTCTGGCCTTGCTGGAGGCACTTATCTCTACGGAGCCGATTTTGTGGTGTGGACATTCCTATGGGACAACTATGTTCAGGTCATTACAGCAAACTTGTTGATCTCTACTCTTATTGCGCTATTTGTCTACGTGAAGAGCTTCACAGTTCCAGCCCCCGGACAGGCAAATCCAGACCTGCGAGAGCTGGCACCTGGCGGCCATACGGGCAACATGCTCTACGACTTCTTCATTGGCCGTGAACTCAACCCTCGTGTTCGCCTGCCCATTCCATTTGTCAGCGAGGCATCGCGCACCATCGATATCAGTGTGTTCATGGAGATGAGACCGGGCTTGCTTGGATGGACAATTCTGAACCTGTCCAATGTGGCCCACCAGTACCGAACCTATGGCTACATCACTGATTCGATCGTGTTGGTCACCGTTTTCCAGGCATTCTACATCCTGGATGGGCTGTACATGGAGCCAGCACTCATGACCACCATGGATGTAATTATGGACGGATTTGGATTCATGTTGTCTTTCGGCGATGTGGTTTGGGTGCCCCACTTGTACAGCATTCAGACCCGGTATCTCTCTGTCTTCCCTTACGAGCTTGGATTGAGCGGTATGGCCGTTGTTCTGGGTATCACAGCCGTTGGATATTCAATCTTCCGCGGCGCCAATAACCAGAAGAACCGTTTCCGCACGAATCCTAACGACCCTCGCGTGAAGAACATCAAGTATATCGAAACTGCCTCTGGATCCAAACTGATGGTCTCCGGTTGGTGGGGTCTGGCGCGTCACATCAACTACCTGGGTGACTGGACCATGTCGTGGGCATACTGCCTACCGACTGGTGTTGCGGGATATGTTCTCATCGAGACCATCAACCCAGCTAGTGGTGCTGTCCAGAAGCAAGCCGTACAGACCCCGGAAGTCCGTGGCTGGGGTATGATCATCACGTACTTCTACATGCTCTACTTTGGTGTTTTGTTGATCCACCGTGAGATGCGTGATGAGGAGAAGTGCGAGAAGAAGTATGGCGCTGACTGGAAGCGTTATACCTCCATCGTCCGCAGCCGCATCATCCCTGGGATCTACTGAGAGATCCTAAAAACCTTTTTTCTTTTACAGGCCTGTGGATTTTACCTTATGTACATTAATTATCTTTAATATTTCGGCGAAAACTTTATGATAGGCTTGCACTCTTTGGATTACAATCTTCCCAAGTTGTCGCAGTAGAATTTGACAAAACGAGATAGCAAAATATTTCACCTAGAGACCCTTCTTACATATACTAATTCCCTATACCCAACCAGTAATTTGGCCCATGCCATTTATCATGCCCCATACCAAAAACCAGGAGCTGTGAGGTGTATCAGTACTCATCAATCATAGAATGATGAGGCTGGGGACCAGAAAGCAAGGAGGAAGGAAATAGGGCAAGAAGGGGAAGGAGATCTAAACCAAAGCTGGGCAGAATTCCGAGACTTCTCAGTGTTGACATTATGGACCCATGGAGCTCTGCCCGTTTGATTGATTGGGCGGTTCGTTTGGTATGTAGTCTCACGTCCTATATTAATCTTCATCGAGCAATCTTCCATCCTTTGGACACAATCAACGCTTTCGCTTTTTGGGGTCAACTAAAACATCCAGGCCCCAAGATTCGTCTCCTGAATTAGGCATCCATCCCTTGAGAACCAGTTTCGCATCCCCGATGGCCTGCATACGGATTTGCAATGGGTCTTCCAAGCTGCTAGGATTTTTGAAATCCTGGTAGGTGGTTATATCTGACATATGGGGTTGGACTGTATTGATGTGCGGATCTTTAATCTCTGGCGCATCCGCCGGCAATTCGGCTGGGGAGACACCGGTTTGATAGATACGTGGAACCGAGGCAGGCGCAATTTCGCGAAAAAGAGCCCAAAGCTTAGCTCGGGATAGAGACGAAGCCCCACGGGCACCGGGAGAGGATACCCGGTTTCCTTGCTTCACTCCGTTGATGATAGTCTCATACAAACCGGTTTTGGAACGGCAAAGAGTTGGTACTGACTTGCTGCTGGTATCCATGGTCATTGCCGACGTGTGGTGATATGAGGGAGCCAATATCCAAACGGCGCTCACATTCCCTGGCCTGGACTTTTTAGATTTTGCACCAGACGTTGAAGGGTCTCCTTCCTGCTCCAAAGAAATTGCAGGACAAGGCACAGATTTCGGCTTCGCAAACGGCCAAAGCGCCGCCACCTCGTCGCTTGGCACCGAAAGAACCTGGAATGGCCTGAATCGATATCCTGGTGCGGTTTCTTTAAACTTTGTCTCCCTTGGCCAACATCGACCATCCAAAGCCTGCATCCGGCCATTCTTACCAAAGGAGCGGTCACAGCCAACTTGGCTGATTTCGTCCTCAGGAAGAATCAGACCTGCCAGATAGGCGTTTTTGGTGGGAGTAACGAGGCGACTGGTCTCACAGGACAGCAAGGAGGAGACTTGCCGCAATGCAAGCTTGTCTGAGCAGGACTTGCTACGCGTGGACTCGGCGTCCATGCGAGCTGGCTTTCGACGCACGACTCCGAGAAGAGAGAAGTGGGCCCGGCCATCTAGAAGGGTCTCTGTACCTGGGACCTCTGCATCTTGAGATTTTGATAAAGGACCTTCTTGCTGTAATACTTCCCACGGTGTCGCATCTTCTTGGGCTGCCATGCAGAGCTCCATGCTTGCATCGCCGCAAGGAGCACATGTGCAATACATGTAAATATTGATATCAGGCTGAAGCTCAAAAGGTGGCCATTCTGTGGGTGATTTGCAAATACTATCTGCGTCATCTTCCATTCTTCTCCGTTGTATGAATGGAGAAACCGAGACTTTAGTAGAAGTATCACGGCCATTCGGTAATTGCTTTTCCTGGGACAGGACACTGTTACATTCGGTCAAAAGCCAATAATTGAATGCTCGGATGGCCAATATTTCGGCATGACAGTCATGTAGGACAAGACCCCTGCAGCGTGGGATATGAGATGCCGACAAGCATTTTGCGCCAGTCCTACATAAATATCAGCTTGCTTGAATGTAGGTCACTTGCATATGACTTCGCCATAGTTACAAATGGGGAAGTCAAAACTTACGTGACAGATATGCAGGTCAAAACTTCTGAAGGTGTATTTTCTCCTATAAACGAAGAGACAAAAATGTTACTATTAGAACCAAAAAGAAAGACATGTGAGGCGAAGCAAAGAGCAACGAATGGACCGATCCCCTCCACTATACATATATAGACGAAGGGATTATAACCCTTCTATGAATAATCGAGTTAAAAAAACATACCTTTGACAACCACAATACCAGTCATTGGAATCCATTCCCTCGATCCATCCGGAAATATGGTTGGTTTACTGCGCGTTGGCAGAGCATCGAAATGTGCATGAACCAGTGATGCTATCCGGGACGGTAATGAAGAACCAGACGTATCAGCAGACATTGGATATGATCATAGTTTGAGTAACAATTTCTTAAATAACCAAATGCTTTACTAAAGGTAAAGAGAATAGGATCGAAGAATCTCAAAATGCCCATACGATCACGTGAGTCCATATAGTTTGTGCCTGAGGCCTCGATGGTTCCCTTTCTTCTCTCAAGCTTTCCGCCATCCTTCTCAATCCAACGTCAACGTCCTACTATCCATCATGGCCGACAAGCTCCGCACTATCCAGAACCTTGAGGCTCTCCAGGCCCGTTACATCGGTACCGGACACGCCGATACCACCAAGTACGAATGGACGTCCAACATCCTCCGTGACAGCTACTCCTCCTACGTCGGTCACCCTCCCCTGCTGTCCTACATGGCGGTTGGCATGGGCGAACCAAAAGAAAAGGTGCGCGCAATGATGCTGGAGAAAATGGTCAGAGGCGCTGGTAACCCGCCAGAGGTATGTGGTTTCTTGCTGAGTTGCTCAACATGATGCAAAGATGGGTTGGCTAACATGTGCTCAATGATTCAGACTCAAGAGTAAAAATTACCCAGTGTGGTTTATTCTTGTTTTTCTTGATACCCCCTGTCGCGCCCTTGGTTTTCCATACAGGAAGGCCGATCCTCCGATCCTCCGGCCATCCCTAGTCTAGCTTAGCAATCTCGCCAACATGATATAACCCCCTGTGTACCGGTTTCGAAACCGGCGAAGACCCATTTTCTTGAGATTTCCACTCGATTCTTTCGGTACGGAATGACACTTCCAACTCAACATACGAAACGCTCTATGCGAACAAAGTCTCTCTCTGGGGGTTGGTATCCCCTATGGATTACCGTTTCTTTGACTTCTAAAACTTCAAGCAACCTTCAATCCTTGTTATTGAGGGCGTCAGTTCATGATATATCATGCCTACCACATGAAATCATGCGCTCAACACCAAGTTCCCGAGTACCCAACCAGCATCATGACCTGTGGACGGTCTGGGATTGCTTGACGAGCATTCGGTTTCTCAGCTGCATCTAATGCATGGGAGAAGCTGACCCAGAGCTGTATCTCAGTTGATTGATCATGATCTGCAATATTATAATCTAATCATGAAGTTTGAAACATGAAGATATCCATATCAAAATATATTCCCGTGCAGATAGATGTAGAAATAGACATAGGACAAAGTAGCTATAAAACCATAGACAGATCAGACCCCGATAAAAGCTAAAAACAAACAAACAGAAGAGGCTAGAAAACAAGCTATAGTTATAGTATGTACAAGCCATATAATTACGGTCTAGCCACCAATTAAGCACCCTCCGACTTCGCCGCCAACCTCGTGTTCTCCGCCTGCAACGAAGAAACAAGATCGACCCATTTCTGGCGCTCAGAGCGAAGTTGCTTGAGCTCCTTCTTGAGCTCATGTACCTCGTGCTTCAAGTTATCAACCTCAGACTTTTTCTTGAGCTTCTCCTCGCGCTCCGCATCCTTTCGCTGCTTCGATTGAATCTTTGTCGCAACCTTGAGCTGGCTAGACTCGATCTTGCGCAGTTGCTTGAGCAGCTTAGATTCCCCACTGAGAAAGTGAGAGGCTGCTCTGGAGAGATGCGCTGGCGGGTCCGGGGTTGCCGTCCGCTCAGAAGATAGCTTGTCTTCATTGTTGGTCTCGCCTTGCGTTTGGCTTTGGCTCTGCTGTGTGCGAGTGCTGGGGGGCCGGGAAGACATATTCGTCCCTGCTCGATTGCGTATCTCGCTAGTGCCGGTGTCTTCCTCGCTGATGCCTTTCAGTGGGGTTCCGGAGACACTAGGCGGTTGCGTTGAGATCTGAAACTTGTCGAGTTCAGCGCGGATGTCCTCTAGCTTGCCTTCGACTTCGCGTTTGCGAATGGCTAGCTTTGCAAGCTCTTTCTCGTTGTGACTGAGCTTGCCATTCTTTGTCATTTTGATCAGCTCCTCGGGGGAAATGCTGTTGCTCTGTGCTACCTCGTCGATGGCAGTTGCTGCGTGTTCGGAATTGGCTGAGGAGAACGAAGCATGGTCGCGCTCGTGGGATGTTGAAGATCCAGCATCCAACGATGTTTTGTCTTGTTGAACGCTTTTTGAGCTTAGGTGTGCGTTGCCCTCTGCATCAATGTAGGAAACTTCATCCGCGGGTGGGAGATCACCCGATACCTCATGATCAGGGCCATAGCCCAGAACATGTGGTGCGAATCGTTCCAGTCCGGTACTGAGCAAGCTGGTGACACTAGCAATTAGACCATGATGCGAATGCTCGCCGTCGCTGTCGAGTGATTCGTAATCTGAATCCGAGTCGTCTGCCTGGTCGGAGTCATAGCCCCCCTCAATCTCCCCAGATTTAGCCTTGGCGCCTGCTGAGGTATTCACAGCTTCCGTACCTGTGCTTGTTTCTTGCTCAGGCGGCTTGTCGTCTTGGATAGCCCAATTGATGAATTTAGCGGCATCCGCCCCCACGCTTCGCGGTGTTCCCTTCTCCACCATCCACCGTGGGATGCTGCCCCCCGGGTCACTCCTGGTGACCATGATCCATTCAACAGGATTCATTTCTTCGTCTTCGCCATCCCCAGCTCCATTCTGCTTAGGTAGCCCCTCAGGGCGTTGCAGATTGGAGGATGGAGAACCACCGTTATTCTTACTGCCCTGGGTAGGAGAGCTGTTCCCACTGCCATCCTTCTTAGGAATCTCCCGAATGAGCTCGACAGACTCATACTCTCCGCGAGTATACCCCGGCTGATGCTGGATACCGGGGTGGTCACACGGCTTAGAGATCATTATCCAGCTGCGACCAGGCTGCCGAGATCCGCCAGTTTGCAATCCAGAATCAGAATTGATGATCAACTCCACAAAGTCACGCGGAGCGGTAGGTTTGGGAAATTGCGCCGAGACATGGTAAACAATTAAGTATCCCATAACCGAGCCATCATGGTCCTTGACCTCAATAGTCTCGATCTTTTCTTGGGCGCCGATCCCGCGGATGCTCTTGTCGGGCGTCTGTCCCGACTCAATCTTCTTGCGGTTTACTTTGAGCGTTTCGTCGTATTCAGTTGAAAGCTTCTTCTGCCACCGCGAGAATGGGAGGCCTTCATGCACACTCCGTCGCCCGAACCATGAGCCTCCGCCGTCAATCGCAGGAAGTTTCCACACAGTCACGTCTAACGGATTATCCTTTGGTCCGCCCATCTTGAGTGGCTTCCCCCATTCCTTCTGTAGTTTTGTAATCCCTGGGTCGGTTTCTCCCACTCGCGCGGATGATGGGACGATTCGTCGGGCGGAAGAATCTGAAGTGGCGTCTAACCCGGGATAGTCATCACTATCGGAGATTGGGGGGTCTGGAAGAGACTCCGCTACCAGGCGGCTGTTTTTGAAGATCTCGCGCACGTATTCACGGAGCTCGTCGGGATCCTGGGGGACTTCGTCCCATGACGTCGGCTTGAGGCATTGGAGGGCCTCATGTAGAGTAGCCATAGGTGCCGTAATATGATCTTATTCCTTTGAAATCTCAGTCTTCTGCGATGTTGTAAAGTCCAACAGATTGTATCGGTAGTGTAGTGATGTTGTTTCGAGTAGTGGTGGTTGTCAGCTCGTGGTTATGCCGGAATCGGGTCACGGAGGTGAGACAAGCGGTATCAGACACCAAGATCTTCAGAATTTAAGAGTTAAATGCCCAACAATGCTCAGATGGCTTGCCCAGGCGGGACTGCAATATAACTGCTTTGCAGGAAGGCTTTAAGTTATAAATGAAGCAATTGGTGGGTCTGGACCAGAGGTAAGAAACAAATGCAATAAATTTACAATGCAAAGAGACAGTAGCACATGAAACCCAAATCTAGATGCAGGTAGAGGTGTTAAAGGGATTGAATGTGACTGTCAAGCTCGAGCAAGTCGGATATGATGTAGCCTGGACTTGTCTTGGCGGTTGACGTCATACACTGGGGTAAAATGTATATATTGTATGGAGTTGTCTTGAAATGATCCCTATATTGGAATTTATGAGTACAAATCTTCTTCTCTTGAAAGCCGGTGATCTTTTATACTATATATCTGCAGGATATAAAAATACCCAGCTACAGGTACAAAGTGAGAGGAAGAAATTGTGTACGCACTTTTTAAAACTAAGCTAAAGAGATACATACAATATTTGGACAGAGCTGCTGATGGATCAACAGAAAAAACCAGGAGAAAAGAAGCAGCCAGCGCAAGGGACCAGCCCCTCGATCAGACAGATAAGAAAGGAGAGTATCTATCAGATCGAGCATCCGATTCTCGTCGTCGGGACAAAGAATGAAGGGCTCTTCCATCCAGTAAAAGAGCCCACCGACAGACCAAGCTTGCCCAGGAATTTCTAAAACCCAGCCCGGACGATAGGAGATGAATCTATCATTGCCACCTGTGGTCATTAAAGGTGAGTTCGTAGCGCAGAGGGCGGAGATGACTGCCGCTCAGACCACTCGTCGCTTAGGCGGGATGTGAATATCTCCAGGTCACAGACCAAAGGAGGAAATCCAGCGCATCGCTCTTCGCGCTCGGTATCTGCCACAGGCGGATATGCTCGAGTCTGACGAGGGTTGAGGGCAATCCTCTCTCTCACTCGTGTCGCCGATCTTCACCTCCTCAAACTAAAGATGACCAAAAATGCGTGCTCCAACCAAGCATCACAGATGCAAGGAATGCGACGCTGTCGCATAAACCTATCCTCCAACTCTCAGATAAAGAGAACTAGCCAGTCCGGTACCCAGTACCAGAAGGACAGACCTCGTAAGAAAGACAAGAAAGCAAAGGCAAACGCTGAACCCAGTCCAGTTGAGTAGCCCAAACTTGTTTTCTTCCCTTTCCACCGAGCTGCGACAGAAGAATTGAAAACGTAAGGACATTCCACGTCCAAATTCATATCCTCCACATGCCGTGAGGCAGACCAGTCTTCATGACATATATGCGGGAATAACAAAAGAAACGAAACATAGCAGAGAGCCGACCCGCCGCTTCTTGATGCAAAGAAAAAAATTGAAAAGAGCAAAAAAAACCAAAACAAAAACATCGCTGACGCTGGAATCGAACATCAAAACTATCAAAACAAGCGCAGAAAAAAAAGATAATTCTGGTTATCATGCAAAGGCAGGAGGGAGTATCACAGATGCACAGTGTCGAATCGAAGAGAACGCCGTCAAGGATGCCAATTGTCGTTGCTTGGAATCGGGTTCCCGGTAGGGAGATAGATGAGAGAGGAGAGGGGGAGTTGAGGAGTCGTGAAAAAAACCGAAAATTTGCGCGCGCATCTAGTTAAGAAACGATCTACGTTTCTCAAACTCACGTTGCACGAACTGGGGGCGCCTGGACTTGGGTATGGTCGACATTACCGAGTCTACTCAGGACTGAGCTAGGCGATCGTGCCATACGGCATCGGAGCAAAGTCGCCCCAAGTATTAAATCCCCCCATACCCATGTTAACAGCCGTGCTGCAGGGCTGTACAAGCATGCTCGGGAACATGCTTGGGAACATGGTCGGCAGCGGGAGCGGACTAAGAGCGGCCGATGTGGTCGGCAGGCAGTCGTAGGTCTGGAACGGCGAGGGGGTGAATGGTTGGCTGTAAGATGGGGTCGGAGAGGCAAGTTGGGCATCACTGAAACTGAGACTAGCCCAAAGATTCGGATTAGAATCACCCGTGGTGGCCGGGTTGGGGCTGGGCGACAGTACTTTCCACGACTCGAGTGGTGCTGGCTGGGGCACCGGGGTCTGCCACCAGTTTTCCGGACCTGTCGAACTGGGAAGGAGAGGTATTGGGCGCATGACATCCACCACTGGTGGCGCAGGCGCAACCAGCGGAACAAAGAGCTTGCCGATGGCTGCCTTTGCCTCTTCGCTGCGACCGCTTAATAGCTCTCCGGCGCCGCCTTCTTCTAGCCCTTCGAGTGCCTGGGCATTGGCTCGGTAGACAAACTTGTTGGCGGCTTGGACAAACTCCTCCTGTAACCTCTTCAGCTCACCATGCTTTCCTGACCAGTTGTATGTATTGGCGGCGGCATCCACCGAGTAGACATCCTTGTGGAAATCAACGAGGGATTCGATAGTTTCCGGAGTCAACTTGAAGGCGACCTCGTTACGGGAGACCATGTCGACGTGTACAACGTAGGCCTCCATGTGAATCATTTGGTAATTTTGCAGAGATTCCCAGAGCACGTTCTCATTCTTCTCCAACTCTGTCTGGGGGGCCTTGGTGAACATCATGGAACATAAGGTCCAGATGGCATTTGTCGAGGAGAGTGTTTCTGTCAGACACCGGGTATGCTGGGTGACATTGTTCAAAGGACGCTTGACCCGGTTAACTCGCTTCAGGGTGGCCGTCAACCAAGGCTCAACCTTAGTGTTCAACACGACATTCGGTGATGATCGCGGCGCAAACGCAGCGGCGGAGGATGGGAGTAAGACTGTTGGCATTATGACACTGTGCGAAAGGTGATACGTCCGGCGTTGGTATTGATATAAAAGAATGTAGAATATAGAATATAAATCATAAAAGCGACATTCGCCCACACAAAATGTTTTTGGATTTGAATTGAGATTCTTAAGATGTCGTATAATCCAGTATTAAAGTGCGGACGAATGCGCAAAAAGAACAGAAATTAGAATATAAAAGAAAGGAGATGACATGAAAGTCTGTGGTTATAGAAGAAAAAGAGGGAAGTGAAGATAATATAAGAGGGGCATTACCAGTGGAGATTTAATGTGTATGTGTATTAATATTTCCTTAACATGTTACGGAGTAGAAGACACAAATTCATGCTACGGTATTTTAGTATGCAGCCCGATGGAGTCAAATGCACATCAACAGTGGCCACTTTCTCGGACTCCCCGGCCTACAACTTGAAGACTTAGTGGCGATTAATACTTGAATAATTGGAACGGTTAAAGAAAGGCGCGAGAGCGTTTCATCAAACTTGACAGGTTCCTCGTACAGTGCTAGCCTCACACACCTGTTGCACGTCCATTTGGCCTGCTGCATGATGCCCTAAACTGCAACAGCTAAGCCCCAATCATCCAAATGGCTTAAACAGAAATAAACAAAACTTCCGAGTCTCCATAGATCATCTAGAGCGATCACTTTACTATCTCCGTAGCGGAGACTTAAATACATTCTCAGCTGGGCGATGTGCATATTTTCAGTGTGCGCCAAGATCTACACATCGGTAAGACTGGATATCCCACTAGAAATCCCATGCTTTGGGGTGAAGACTCTATTTAAATTTGGCTGCAGTCTGCAAGCCAAGACCTAAGTTTCGATCCCTTTTGTGTTTCAATATCTTCAATACCCTGGATCATAGGCCTGGGAGACATAATACAAGATTTACATTAATATTACAGGAAACACCACAAAAACAATCAGATCAAGGTTTTTTTTGGACCTATCGAGTGCTAAGACGGTACCGAGTGGTAGACTTCAGCTGATGGAGGGTCGAGCAAGCGTGGGGCAAAGCCCGTCTTGAGTCACTTCAGGGCTGGGATTCGCTGAGACCAACCGAGTCCGGCCGATGCACGAAAGCTGAGATCCCTGTTATGATCCGCCATTGGGCTGAGCCTCCTTTGCCATACTTTGGGACGGCGCCACTAGCCTTTGGGTACTGAAATACCGTTTCTTATTCTTTTTATTGTCCACATGATTCAGGTTTTTCAATGATCTCATCTTACTCTACTGCAGGCGCCTCTACCTCTGCCTCTTCCCTAAAATGGAATCCCTGCTGCATACGAGTTCGGTCACATGGTCTGGTGTGGGTGTATGGGGTGATCGCTTTGAGTCGGGTGTTTTTTGAGGTTTCGTCATTGCTATCTTGTATCTATACAGGGCATATAAATGGAAAAATATGCGACCGAGTTGGCTTTTTCCTAAAATAGATATGAGGCGGTGCAAACTACTCGCCACGTGTGGCGGATATCTCCGGCCCCACATGTAAATATGCAAAGCCCTAGTCACTCCAACGTAGTTTCTTGCTTCACTCTGTTCACTTTACAGGTTTTACCAGAAATCGGTTGGAGAAGAGATATAAGTTGGCAACAGGTGGGACCTGGAATCTCAGGCAGATCCTACCCACATTCACAGTCAGGCGGCTGCTGAAACTCAGCTCGGGCCTATATCAAGCCTGGTTTCATGATTGCCAGGCTGCCACGAAGTTGGAATAATAACATCACCATGCTATGAACGTAACAGTATATCGAAGTCCAATGAATTTTGCAGACTGTATCGGTTATGACTCATATGTGTGCCGACGATGTTCGATTTGGAACGAAGCTAGACAATGCCCTAATATTGCACGATATACCGTTTGTTGAACAAACTTCTAGGTGGACCCAGAATAAATCAGTCCTTTGGAGGCTGTTAAATGACTGCCTCACTGTAGACTTATGTTTAGAACATGTCCAAGGGGCTCATTCATAATTGAGTGGTACAGCACATTCCGGGTCTTGTGTAGACATATATTAGACTCATGACTCATAGATCATTGTTCCGTTTACAGAAAGCTTTGATAAGGTTTCACTTGTTATTCCTAGACATCCAGATTGTCGGGTCTCACCCAAACCTCCGAGCAAGGAGTTTGGTGGTGTTAAGAATTCCAGAACATTTTTTATACTACTTAGCAGCATTGGAAACAATGCATCCTATACAATATAGTAATAAGGACATCTTGTCTTTCTGTGCTTCATGAAGATATTAAAATCTCTACATGTTACCTCTCACTTTGTCAATCAAACTTTACTCGCACTGCCAACTAAACGCTTGCATCATGTGTTATATCCATAGCGATAGCGATACAGCTCTTCTCAATCATTGTCATCATCATTTATTCCATCATACACATGTACTTTTGAGAAAAACTATAGATATACCCATAGTTTGCTTTTCATTTTTGTCTGCCCTCTTAAGAGCCGAGTCGGATGCCTTACCATAGTATGTGGCACCTTCTAAGGACCATCGCAACGCTCTCTATATTTCAACGTATTATCTACGCAATCCACCCCTTTAATGGAGCCTTGGGGATATGTTAGAGTACTATTACTTTCGAGCCATAGGCTGTATACTGGAATGAATAATTGAGAGAACTAGATATGTATATGGATATAATAAACACAGTGTGGGCAATTAAATGACTTATCTCTAGTGTGCTTTTCAATATTCTTTTGAGGTGCGTTTTCAAGGCATCGTTTCCCCCGTCTTCTAGTCTGAAGGGCGAAAAAAAAGACACAAACCAACGAAAGCCTTAATTATAACACTGGATATTTTCATTTAGAACGCTTTTACGACATTCGACATTAAAAAAAGCTTGGAAAAAGTGGTGGTCTCAGAAGATGTTGTCTTGGTGGTCTCAACAACCTCAAAGCCTTGACCTGCAGGACCATCCACTCCGAGGGAGGTTAAGTGGGCGGCGAATATATCTCTATCATAAAAAGGCTTGATAAAATGGCGTCATAAGCAAGTATATGCCCGCAATTTTGTTAGCTACAAGCTTCGTACAAGGTCAGGAATACTTCGAGCACACACTGAGATCTAGAAGCTTGGGGCAATAGTACAAATCAAGTCAGAGATTGGCCCGACTTGATTTACCGAGAAAAAGGAATTGACAAGTATGCATTTGCATGAAGGATCAAGTAAATGCATGCGCCCAAGTAGCAAAAAAGGGACCAAACTGATATGGTCCAGGATTGCTACCTATAATCCCTATCTATTCCAGTATGTTGTACGGAGTAGGGGAGCTGATATATGTTTTTCTGAGGACGCACAGGCTATATAGAAATACACTAATGCAGGAACGGCGCATCCCGCATTGAATGGCTGTTGGGGGCTTTCTTTTCTAGCCCGGGAAGCATACAACATAGGGCACCATACCAAGAAGTATCTTTTGGAAAAAACAAGGAAAAGCTTGGCAAGTGAGGAAACGATCGTCAAATAAGCAATACGAAGAGAAGATTGTCACACATTGGGGTTACTCTGGGGTATATAACTCACCAAAAAAGGGTAAGAACTGCATGTGGGACAATAGTAAGGCCCGTTTCCCCAGAAAATGTTATCCAATCACTTCGTCCCAATCATTCCCGGTATGAGGATCGACCAGGAACAAAATACGGCCCCCCGTGGACCCCTTTAGGTGCGAGAGGAACTTTGTGGGGAAGTTTTATTATCGTATGACAGCTGGAAAGTGAGGGATAGGGTTATCCAAGGACACCGAACAGCCACACTACTCCCAATATGTAGATTGTCATGATAATTCAATATTCTACAATTATATAAACCAGGAAGAGCTACTAAGTCGCCAGGAACATGAATTTTTCTATTTCCTCTGGCCAAGGAACCCCCGCGCCGATCTACACGCTAGTGCCTTCACGGGTAACGGCTTAACAGTTCACATGCTTCTCCCGCCTCAATGCCCTACTGCATGGCGTGCAGGATCAAGCCAACGCGCATATATCTTTGATTGATGGAACAATTAAGCTATATATCCAGGGTCCATTCCAAAATTGACCAGGGTGCGATCAAAGAAACATTCCTAGAAAGAAAGCCCAATTATTTTTCGAATAGTTATAGAGATACATACATTGAAGATGTTCTCTCCACAACCCTGTATACTCCCCCGCTCCGTGGGGTTTGTATATCCCGAGGTGAAAGATGCGGCCTACTAAAAAAAGGTGGGAATTGAACTCCATTGACCGGATGCTCTTGCCAAAATTGAACAAGACAACGTAGTTATGAAAGTGGAGAACACCGCTAAGCGAAGGGTGCGATTCGACATTTGCCCATTGAGATGCGCTTATCATAGGGCCCAAGACTCTCCTTTCTGGCTCGATCTAATGAGAATAGTGCCATTGGCCGAGATCAGCGGTCAGTTGGGATGGCTGATCAACACCTCGAGTCAAGCGAGATGACTGCTTTCAAATGATCATTTGGGTAAAAAAAAAACAACAACCCAATGCCGATCATCAAGTAAGAAAGCAACTGTAGTGCCTAAACCAAGCGAGATGCAAACTCCGCAATTCGTACTTTCCAGCATCGCTATTCGTCATCCCCGCAAGTCCAAGTCACTAGCTTCAGACGGTGGACGGATCCGTTGACGGCACATGGATCCTAGCTTCGCTGGTGGCTTAGGAGGTCATAGACAGCCCGCTCGAACCCGTGAATACGGAACGAAGAAAGGCAGTCCTCCGCCCAGATTGGGTCTAACCGCTCCATTTTCACTGACATCAGCACGGAGTATAACCGGAAAAGACCACAGAACTTCACATGTGGGTTGGCTGTCCTCGGCTTGCCCCATTCAAGGATCTGCAGTGGATGATTCCCAAGGACATAAAGGAGACGCGAGATCTCCCTGCAAGATGAGTTCTGGTCTCAGACGTCAACCGCCGGAAATCCCTGCTGTCAAGTTACCTCTGTACAGAGCAACGGCCTAAGATGCGTTTCTCCGCCGCGTTTATTTCAACCCTGGTGCTCTCTAGTACCGCACTGGCCGGTCCTGCCGCCCAGGTATCCTCATCCGTGGGAGCTGGTGCGACCACAGAGGCAGGAGCGAACAAAAAGGACGTTGCGCAACCTCATGCAAACAGCGAGAGTGCATCAGATGCCACTGCTCTTGTGCAACCAGCAGAGAACATAGTCAACACTGCTGCAGAGAAAAATACTCAGACTGCAACTCACACTATAGCAGCAGTGTCAACTGCTGAATCGAGCAGCAATAACAAGGAGGATGCTGCTGCGGACACAGCCAGCGAGACGCAGAAGGACACCCAGAGTGCTACGACTTCCGTCAACGCTGAGATTTCGGCCAAGCCGGACACATCGGGCCCGAACAACATCCTGCCAGCAGAGAACTCTGCTCCAGGAAGTTCTGCCTCAGAAACTGCTACATCTCATGCCTCTCAAAAAACCAAAACAGGCCCTAGCGCTCAAGACACGGCTACCACGACCCAGACTACAAAGTCTGCAGAAAGCACACAGAACTCCTTCACAGGGGGCGGAAGCACAGCGACTCACCCCTCGGATATTGGGAAGTTCTTTGATGGAATTGGGGGCCTGTTTTCCCCTACTCTGCTGGCGGATATCGAGTCCTTCTTCCACCATGTCGGCTATCTCCTTGATGACGACACCACACAGAATACCAAGGACCTGATTAATACTGCCTCTGGTCTGCTCACCAAGAGCCTTATCACAAAGGTCACTGGACTGCTTGACAACGCCAGCGACCTCTTGACTGCCGAGTTCGTCAAGGAGACTAAGAGTTTGATCAAAGCTGTTGGTCCTGTGATCACCCCTGAATTGTTCAAGGAGATCAATAGCCTGCTTGGCAACGCAAACCATCTCCTGACCGCCGAATTCGTGAAGGAAACCAAGGAGCTAATTAGTACCGTGTCACCTATTCTTACGCCCGACCTATTCAAGGAGATCAATAGCCTGCTGGGTAACGCCAACAACCTTCTGACTCCTTCGTCTGTAAAGGGGATAAACAACCTGCTCACTAACGCCGGTGGTCTGCTGACTGCCGACTTTGTCAAGGAGACTAAGAGCCTGATCAGCGCTGTTGGTCCTAATATCACACCTGAGTTATTCAAGGAGATCAGCAGCGTCCTTGGCAACGCTAACAAGCTCCTGACCCCCTCAACTATCAAGGAGATTAGCGGCTTGTTGGGTAATGCCAACACTCTTCTGACGCCTGCAACAACCAAGGAAATCGGCGGCCTTCTCAACAATGCCAACAGCCTTCTGACCGTCGATTCTGTCAAGGAGATCGGTGGCCTCCTCAGCAGTGCCAGCAGCCTCTTGACGCCCAGCTTTGTGAACGAGACCCAAGGCCTGATTGGCGGCGTGTCGAAGTACCTGACCCCAGATATTCTCGCATCTCTCGGCCCTCTGCTCTCCAACGCCAACGACCTCTTGACAGAAGACAGCGTCAAGGATATCAATGGTCTACTAGGCAACGCCAACCATCTCCTCACCGCAGATTCGGTCAAGGAGATCGGTAGCCTGCTTTCCAGTGCCAGCGATCTGCTCACGCCCAAGTTCGTCCACGAGACCCAGGGCTTGATCGATCTGGTCGCCCCGGCTATCACGTCTAAGCTCCTGACTAACGTCTCCTACTTGCTCGGAAACGCTACTAGCCTGCTGAACCCATCCTTTATCAACGACACCCGTACTCTCATCACTGATGTCTCGCCTGTCATCACTCCCAACCTCCTCGCTGAGGTGGGTGGTCTTCTCAACAATGCCGGCGATCTCCTCACACCCAAGTTTGTGAACGAGACCCAGACTCTGATCGAGGATGCCGCAGATGTATGTTCCCATTTTTCCTCTCTAATCGGTTGAATGTGTTGCTGACTCTGATTTAGATCCTTCCGCTTGTCATAAAGCTGCTCGGGTCGTTGTAAGGTGTTCTTGACGTTCTCGATGTTTCCTTTCTCCTAATTTCCTTCGCGACGAAGCATTCATGGTGACTCATGATGATTAATGTTATATGAGTATCTTTAATACGATATAATCGAATGACAAGAGATGTTGATTCATGATATTTGAAATTTCTGAGGCTTTGATCCGAATGTGTTGCCTTGTAGACATGAGAATTATTTGACATATGGTAATAGCTCGTCGATCACAAGTTTTGGTGTTGTTCGGACGAGCCATTGTCATTGTTGACCCAGTCCTGGAATTTTCAAAGGAGGCAAGTGATGTTTGCTCCAAGATGTTGCAATTGGGTTAGAGAGCTCACTGGTATAGTGTGGGCCAAGCGAACTCTCACATGGGTAGACATAGCCACATAGATTCCTTAGCGTGCCTGTCTCTTCACATTTGCAACCCCAAAGACATGCTACTTCCCTGGGGCGTGTTGGCAGGGATATAACCCACGGTGAATGATAAAAAAATTTGCTTTCACTGGAATCATAGGTGAAGAGTTCTTTCGAGCGAGACTGAGAACGAATGGAGACTCTTCCTTGAAGGCTAGTCTGTTCACCAGGGAATGTGATAAGACTATGGAGAAGCCTTGGGCTTTCCTTCGTGGTCTGAATGGTTTGGAATAAATTGTTGCTATCGCCTCCCTCAAGACGGGATGTCCGATGCCTTGGTCTCTTGAAACTTGGACACGACCTTCATCTCAGTGTCGCGTTCCTTGACCTTCTTGTCCATGGATTTTTGAACCTCTTCTCGTTTCCTTTTAGCAGCCTCAATCTTCTCTTTCACTTCTTTGGAAAGTTGTTCTTGCGCATGGAGCGCAGCCTCGCGCGATTTGTATTGTTCTTCCAGTTGCTTAAGTTCAGTTTGGTAATCTCCAGGGTTGATCGGTTGACATGTTACTGGGTGATAGCGGTATGATGGTAGTGGTCCAGCTGGAAGTTTTATCTCGGCGAGATCAGGGTGGATTGGGACAATGCGGGTTGGTGAATCCAAAGGAACGGCCGCGGCTGAGGCCGGGGGAGATGAAGCAGGAGGGGTAGTCTCGGGTTTCACCATGGTTGTGGAGCGAGAAAATGGTAAAAATGGCAGTATTTTGCAAGCAGCAAGTATTGATAGTCGCCTGGGATTTTCGAAGAGGATGTGAGGTGTATTGGCGTAGAAGTGACCTCGAGAGCCTGGCCGCAGGTTGTTGATTCTGCCAGATCGTCACACTTCACCGCCCATTATGTCCGCGGCATATGCGGGGAGGACTCTTAGCCAAATTGACGACTCTATCACTACTTGGCATTTGATATTCATGCTAGTTAAGTTTTTCCTCGGCTCTATATTGAGATATTTCCTCGAGGCCGGTCCTGAGTGGACCAGTTGGTGTGCCTGAGTTTCCACAAGCTTGAGTCGGTGACGTGACCGTTAACATGCAGGCATTTGGTATGTTCCTTTATACTTGTTGGTTGCTGTAAGCTAACACACTCGCGGTAGTCCCCAAGAATAGACGAGTAAGCTACCTAATAAGGCCAAATGAAGTGCATATGTAGCTGACCTCTGCTACAGCCTAGGTTCGAGCTCGTTTTAAGGGTATGCATTCTAAACAGACTATGGAAATTCTGTCAAGTCTCCTGACATTGAAAAGATCATCGATATCAATAATGTCCCCTTGGGCAACAGCGTCGCTTTTGTGCGATGGCGATTGCCATCGTCAAGTTCCACTGAACACCAAGGCCACACAGAAAAAGCAACTCTATCAGATCACCGCGCTTACTGGGGCTATGAGAAATCCCTCCAAGTAAGGCTTACAATTGATAGGACATCAATGCTACAGGAGTGCGACCTCAATTTTGAGGTCTTACAAGAGTACACCTCGTCACCAATGTCCGAAAAGTGCGTGCTAGGCAAAATCAAACTCAATCTTGCCGAATACGTGGACAAAACTGAGGAAGATGAAGGGATCATTCGGCGGTACCTGATGCATGAAAGCAAAGTGAATAGTACTGTCAAGATCGGGATCGCGATGCGCCAGCTAGAAGGAGACCGCAACTTCACGACGTAAGCGAATCCCCATGCTTATTTCCTATTCACGATCTCAATGCTGATAATTAAAGACCACAGTTGAAATCTGCCACTGTCTTTGGAGGAATCGCCGGAGTTGTTCAATCTACCGAACAGCCCGTCAACGCTGATGAATTTGGCCAGCTGCCGTCTATTGACATCAAGAGCCGTGAGATTGCAGATATGCAAGACATGTATCGGCGCACTTTAGCAGCGTCGTGGTCTTCTAGAGCCTGTGATCTACCTGCTGATAAGTTGATCGAAGAGTTGTTTGCTGGAAGTTCTTGCTGGAACAACGATGAACACAATGCCAATGCTGGCATCTCAGCGGGCGATCACCGAGATTCTCTATTGAGCCCAGAGACAGCTCCTCGACAAAGCCGCTCCGGGAAAAAGCTGTCACCCAGTTTCGAGCGGCGACCCAAGAGTTCTTCCAGCAATGGCTCACACAGTAGCAGCAAGACCCCAGACTCTCTTGCTGCGCTTGGACATCAAAAAAATGGTGGAAGCATCGAGCAGCAATTGTATGAAGGGGCCAAGGGTCGGGCATGGAAGGCGCCAGATACAAACAATGAGCTTTCCGAGTTCGATGTAAGAGAGGACTTGCGCAGCTGGGAAGTTGCACCAAAAGAATGAATTCGCTAGGTATCACATAATAGTACATCGCTTGAATTCCACACTTTAAGTATATTTTTTCCACAAATATGAGAGAGACATTTCGAGAGAGTTTTGTTCTACATAACCGAAGGATTTATTTACACGTTTACCTCGTGCATAGTAGATATTGCGGCCAGTTAATGTCGGAGTTATTTACACCTTCAGCTTGCCAAAAAGGTGTGTCCACGGCGTTGATTTATGCCTGAGGCAGAAATAAGTTTCTTATCGCGGCCTAGCGCCGCGATTATCGCCGGAGAAAAGCGATCGCAAGATAATTTGCCTTCTCCACGTTTACAATAGACCTACCCGTCATGCTTCGACGTCCCGCAGGGAACAAGCTGGGGCTTCTGAGCTTCCAATCGCTTTCATATCGGAGACCACTATTGTCATACTCACACACCGTCCTTCCCCGATATCAGAGTAACTGGAGTCGCGATCATGAACGCGAAGCTTTCGATAGACCCAATTCCGAACGAAACCGCGAACCGAAAGATAATGGAAAACGTGAAGCCGGCACATTCACATTGGATGTGGACACGCTTGGAAAGCCAGGACAAATCGTTGTTGTCCCTTCACGTCGCCGTCGAATGTTAAATCGCAATCGCAACCAAACTCCCCAATCTGAATCTGGCGGCACAATCAGCTCCATATTGGATGAACTTAATGAGGAGAGCTCATCGCCTAGCGATAAGTCAGTCCAGGAAAGAATTGAAGGGGTTCGAGGATCATATCAACTGGGACAAACCTTGCCTGCTGCCGACCTCAAGGCGTTGTGGTCAAAATTGGCTTCCTCTTTCACATACAAGCAATTGTCGGAGTTCATCTCGGAATACAACCGCAATCATGTGATAGAAGAGAAAGGTTGGACGTGGGGGTCAAGTAACTCCAAATCGCAGGACAAGTCATTGGGAAAGACCAAGGGCTCCAGGGGGAAATCCCGGGCTGCAGAGACGATCGTTCGGGACTGTTGGCAGCTGGTGGCTGAAGGCGAGAGTGGCCTGTTGGAATTCCGTATACCGGCTCAGTTCATATCCTTGCTTCTCCATGCTGAGCATTTCTCTTTCCACGAGCTAGCTAGTCTCCATGGCTGCGGTATTGACGTCACACAATCTGCGGGCCTGGTATCACTTACTGGCAAGCGAAATGATTGTGAGTCTGTTCATGAAATTATAATTGATGCAACTGGCAGAATCCGCGAGGATGATGTTGGAATCAACCCATATGTCCACGGAGATGGAACCAGTCAAGTTTTTAGCCCAGACTTTTTGGAATGGGCTAGCAGCACACACGGGGTATTTGTGGAACACAAAGCACACAGACCGCCACAAAAGATTCTCTATCTTGCCGAGAATAAGTTGGGAGCAGATAATGCGCGGAGGACCTTGAACTTGGCCTTGTCCAACACCACATCTCCATCAACGCCATTCTCAACCTATTTACCTGCCTCGGAACTCGCCAGTGCTTATAGCTACCGACCAGAAGCTCATGCTTCATGGTTTGAGCAGCAAAAGTCGTGGTTCCGGTGGGCTATGTCTTCTAGTCAGAATGCCGAGGCAGAAAACCTTATAACTCCTTTCTTCGATAAGCATCAAACACGACTTTCAGATGAACTATTGAAGCTTCTCCGAGGTACTTCTCCGAAAACCGGGCTAGCGGCCGGTTTGCATGAATCTGTGACAGCCGTAGTTGGGAAATGCCTTTTTATGCAAAAGCATTCTCTCGATGACACAGCTATCAGTCCAGCACAGTTAGGGAGAATGTCCCTTCCACGGACTTTCACAAACGACGTGCCTCGGGTGTCGCGCTTCATCAAATCACTCATACCTATCCGCCCAAAGAACGAGGTGCCGCTATATCGACTTCGGTTGTCTCCAACTTCCAACTCAGGATCCCCGCCGGAACTCGAAATTGAGGTAGCCATGAACTCAAACTTGGATGGCGTGGATGTCCACAGTGTAAAGGCGATCCTCACCACAAACAGCGTTGACTATCTGCTTCCGGAAAATGGTCTGGACCTTCGTTTTACACGAACTGTTTCCCAAGACCTCTTGTATAAGCCATCTCCCCACTCAGAACTCCCACAAAGCTCTTCTGAGCACCTCTTGCCCGAGTCTTCTTCCTCGCCACAGATCCAAGCAATGCTGCAAAGCCTCAAAGTCTCACTCGAGGGCTCAATCGTCAGCAGTGGAACTTCGAAAGGCCCTGTTCCACTTCCTATATTTTGCAGCATCACTCTTCCCTGTGATCTTGTCCCGCAGTCTACCTCGCCAATTAAATCCAAAGAATTGGACAAATCAATGACAGAGAACAGCGTCACTGTTGAATACATGTTCCCTCCACTCACCGACATTCGAGGTGCCATTGTCCAAAAGTACGACTTTGATGGGCGGCCACTTGACTACCGGTATTATGAGAGCGGTTCGCTCCTCGCTGCTCGGACAAATGAGGTCTCTCTAGGCATGGGGATTTCTCAATCTGACTCTGCTACAGAAAATGACCAATCTGAGCAGCTTGATCATGAGTTCCATTCGTTCTACAACGCGGCCTGTGACATGGCATTCAAAATCCACGGCAACAGATATGTGGATTAATAGCATGGATCACTTTTTGTTGGAATTTGTACAGCGTGCATCAACGGTCATGATGGCGGCGTCTTGGGGCTGTATTTACTGTACATTATATGTAAAATATTTACCTGTTTAAACACAGATTATGTTTTGGACTTTAATCCGGGTAGTCGAAACCCTTTCTGAATAAACACGAGAAGTCATGATTTACAAGTACCATATATACTAGAATAATCTCGTAAGCTTTGTTCGAAGGGTCTCTGTCACAAACATGATATTACTCTCCACGTTTTGAACTACATCTGTTTCTACTACATCGCTATAGATTATTCTACAGGGTATCGATCTACAGGGTGACGATCTTCATTACCACTGATTGAGATGATTCTCGGATATTTCTAGTCTACATCCGACTTCCAAATCGGAAGTCTATCCCAATTTATGAGGGCAGTGTTCCCCCAATGGTAATGGGCCAAAATGGACTCTCTTGGCGGAATACCATTGATACAACGAGGTAGAAATCTTGGCAGGATTGGGAGCTTTATGTACATTCATATATATTCCTATAACTCAAATTCTTAGTTGGTAGAATCGAAGGGTCTGATCTCCTTTCACCTATAAGCCTGTGGCTTGGAAAGGGCACATGTACTACATCCGGTGTATGGGATATGCTATGTAATTGCGACAGATTTTGATTATCTTACTCCAATACCCCATTTAAATTTGATCATATCTTGTTAGGATAGGTCTACAGAGACGTCTAGGCGCATGGTACAAATGTCATTAGATAACTAATTAGTTGAATAGTGGAAGAAGCTAAGTTAACTGACAATATCGATTACCGAAGCCCACATCTCGAATTAACCTTGGCCAAATCTGAAGTCATGAGCTGAGATACCTCATTTTGAATCATTCCAGTCACACCGAGTATACCAAAAATGTATAAAATATACACGATATACCTGCGTTGTACATTGTAGGCGTGACCCTGGTGAGGCCCCACACCCGATCAAGGCCCGTGACGTGTAACACCTCTCATCCCAACTACTCCACGCGCGATACTTTCAAGGCCAGGTGCTTAAGACCGATTAGTCGCCCTGGCTGATTACAGGTCCACGATAAAATATATATACCTATTTCGACCCATCTCACTATCCCTGCTGTGCCCTCCGATCCTACTGTTCCCATCACTCCCCTCACCCACATTCAGCATGAAGCCCACGCGCCAGTGATTTACACGGCATGGAGAAAACACGAATTGCTAAGGTTCGAACCTGTATTGAGCGCCACAAACATCTTACTCACTGACCACGTTGCTTCAGGTTGACAATGTGACCTTGGCTCGCCGCGGAGAGCAGGTCGATGGCACTCTCCATCTAACCCCTCACCACCTCATCTTTTCTCACACCCCACCAATCTCTCCAGAAGACCAGGTAAAGGGCGTGACAACAAGGCCCAGAGAGCTGTGGATCACATACCCTATCATCGCTTTCTGCACGCTGCGGCCAGCTCCCGCCGCCTCCCGCCAGCTCTCTTCCATCCGCCTCCGATGCCGAGACTTCACATTCGTCTGTTTCTACTTTGTAAATGAGCACAAAGCACGAGATGTATTTGAAAGTATCAAGCAGTGGACGTGCAAGTCAAGTCGCATCGATAAGCTTTACGCCTTTAGCTATCAACCTCCCCCGCCAGAAAAGGAGTTTAATGGGTGGGAGCTTTATGACCCGCGCAAGGAATGGGCACGCCAGGGCTGCTTAGACGAAGGAAAAGCATGGCGTCTTTCAGAGATCAACGTGAACTATGAGGTATGCTCACGCAAATTAGTCCAAATGTACTCTACTAACACATCTTAGTTCTCCCCGACCTATCCTGCTCTCATCCCCGTACCTTGTTCCATTTCCGACAATACACTTAATTATGCAGGGCGCTATCGATCTCGAGCAAGAATTCCTGCTCTCACATACTTCCATCCTGTCAATAATTGCACCATCAGCAGAAGCTCACAGCCGCTGGTCGGTGTCCGCCAGAACCGAAGCATTCAAGACGAAAAGCTTCTGTCTGCTATATTCTTAACTTCCCGCTCTGAGCGGCCGTTGGCAAATTACTCAGCCACGGAGAAAGAAACAGATTCTAGCAACGCAGAGACGATTCAGGTGGTGGTCCCCGAGTTGAATAATGCCGAGGAACTTGAGGATGAATTACTAGCCGCTACAAGTGGCGATTCTGAAGAGCATTTCTCGATATATGGCGCCCAGCAGTCGAACCTGATCGTGGATGCACGCCCCACCGTGAATGCATTTGCCATGCAGGCTGTTGGACTTGGGTCAGAGAACATGGACAACTACAAATTCGCTACCAAGGCATATCTTGGTATTGACAATATCCACGTCATGCGAGACTCGCTGAACAAGGTGATCGATGCTTTGAAGGAATCAGATGTCACTCCATTGGGGCCAAATCGTGACCAGCTAGCACGCAGCGGCTGGTTGAAGCACATTGGCGGGATCTTGGAGGGAGCCAGACTGATTACTCGTCAAGTTGGTCTTACTCATTCTCATGTTTTGATCCACTGCTCCGATGGCTGGGACCGCACGAGTCAGCTCAGTGCGCTGAGTCAGATTTGTTTGGATCCCTACTTTCGGACGCTGGAGGGCTTCATGGTGCTGGTAGAGAAAGACTGGCTTTCATTTGGACACATGTTCCGACACCGGTCTGGTCATTTGAACAGCGAGAAATGGTTCCAGATCGAAAATGAACGCATCGGTGGAGATCCCAACCGTGCCTTTGGTGACGGTGGCGGTGCAGGGAAGGCTATTGAAAATGCATTCCTTAGTGCCAAAGGATTCTTTGGTCGGGACAACAATAGCCGTGACTCTTTGCCGGACTCGGACGGGGAGCTTCAAAACTATGACTCTGACACTCCTCTTAAAAAGCCTACTATACCGCGCTCCGGGGTGTCCGAGAAGGAGACAACCAAACCAAAAGAGACGAGCCCTGTGTTCCATCAATTCTTGGACGCAACATACCAGCTACTTCGCCAGCATCCGACACGGTTTGAGTTTAATGAGCGTTTCCTGCGACGACTTCTCTATCATCTCTACTCCTGCCAATTTGGCACATTTTTGTTCAACAACGAGAAAGAACGCGTGGACTGCAAGGCTAGTGAACGAACTCGTAGCGTTTGGGATTATTTCCTCGCCCGCCGGGAACAATTCACGAACCATCAGTATGACCCTGTCATCGATGACCATCAGCGCGGCAAGGAACGGCTTATCTTTCCCCGGGTCAGTGAAACACGTTGGTGGAATGAGGTATTCGGTCGAACAGATGCGGAGATGAACGGCCCTCGTTCCTCGGCGGCCCCCAGTGACATCCCGGAAAGTACTGTGTTGACTGGTATTGAAACTGCAAGACCAGACAGTGCTAATAAAACGACTGATCTATCGGGGATGACAGCTGCTGTGACGTCGGGCGTATCCAAGCTTGCATTCCCAGCGGAGCGCACCGACAAACCGACCGAGTTAGAAGTAGAGATGCAATGACCCGAGGTAATCAAAGGAATCGTTTATGATTTTCAGGCATTTACAACTTTTATGTTATGCAGCCGCGTTCAGACCACTAATAAAGTGATTCGTCCAATAATGATGCCGGAGTAGTTCGATGTAATAACTAGTTAAGTAGTTAACTATGAGCGGGTCATTGCCTTACTGCCTTATCTATGCCTAAAAGATAAGGTGGCCATATTAGACCCAAAAGGGTAAGGCGCCGGCAAGCGAGGGTTGAGCCCTGGCCCAAACGGGCAAGCAGCCCTAGTCCCGAAAAATCCCCACTAAATAATGCACTCTCAGAATTGAAGTCTCTCGACCACGATCCCCTCCGTCGACAACCCCCGATTCCACCACACAAAATGGCCGCTGTTCAGGGTGCTATCTCCAAGCGCAGAAAGTTCGTCGCCGACGGTGTCTTCTATGCCGAGCTGAACGAGTTCTTCCAGCGCGAGCTGGCCGAGGAGGGCTACTCCGGTGTGGAAGTCCGTGTGACTCCCACTGTCACCGACATCAGTACGTCAAATCCGAAAACCAAACTCTCCTGTGTGATCGCTTGAAAATTGCTGGTGAAATTGCTGGAAAAGAGGAGGAAGAAAAGCATTTACAATCGCGATGGGATCTGCGGAATTCGAATGGGGATTTTGATGCTAACGGGCTTGTCCAGTTGTCCGTGCCACCCACACCCAGGAGGTTCTCGGTGAGCAGGGTCGCCGCATCCGCGAGCTCACCTCCCTCATCCAGAAGCGCTTCAAGTTCCCCGAGAACTCCGTCTCCCTCTACGCCGCCAAGGTCCAGAACCGTGGTCTCTCCGCTGTCGCTCAGTGCGAGTCCCTCCGCTACAAGCTCCTGAACGGTCTTGCCGTTCGTCGTGCCTGCTACGGTGTCCTCCGTTTCATTATGGAGTCCGGTGCCAAGGGTTGCGAGGTTGTCGTGTCCGGAAAGCTCCGTGCCGCCCGTGCCAAGTCCATGAAGTTCACTGTACGTCCATATCGTAGGAATTGCGACCGACGAAACGATCGATCGAATCGATCGCAAACTAGTTTTGGGAAGAATATTATGGCTAACACAAGTAACAGGACGGTTTCATGATCCACTCCGGTCAGCCCGCCAAGGAGTTCATTGACTCCGCCACTCGTCACGTTCTCCTCCGCCAGGGTGTCCTCGGTATCAAGGTTAAGATCATGCGCGGCTCCGACCCCGAGGGCAAGGCCGGCCCCCAGAAGACTCTCCCCGACTCGGTCACCATCATCGAGCCCAAGGAGGAGCAGCCCGTTCTCCAGCCCATGAGCCAGGATTACGGTGCCAAGGCTATTGCCGCCCAGCAGGCTGCTGAGCAGCAGCGTCTTGCCGAGCAGCAGGCCGCTGAGGCTGAGGGTAGTGCGGAGACTTTCGCCCAGGAGTAAATGTTTTTATCTACATTAGGCCCGGCTCTTCCTTTTCCTTCCATCTGTCCTAACCTAACCTGATACTCTACCTCACGCAATCAAAATTACATGACCTTCAAAGCCTTTTATTCGCTATTCTATAATGTATTGGCCAATACGGTGGAGGTCAATTGGAAGTTTTTCGAGGCCTGGTACATATTGGCAAGAAAAGGCCTTTCTTTCTTGCCATTGAATATCAGATATCATATGCTAGAATCAAAGCCTCGATATCCGTTCTCTGTTCCCGTGTGCGTTCCTCGATTACCAAGTGCCTGCGTCCTACTTGTGTAGTATGAGGAGACATCGATCTTGTGTCCGATTTCGGATCTTTAGCATTGCTTTGGTTCAGATGTGACTGGGGAATCTTGAACTAGGACGTATATATCAAGCCATGAACAGGCTCTCTGGTAGACCTAGACAATTTAACGCTTTTGGGCATCCTTCATATCTCCTAAATGATGGCAACTTGGTAATATATATCTTTATCTTTTATTCTAAACGTGTAGGCTAGAAGCGCCAAGGGGATAGAAATGAAAACAACTAGAATTCCTGTGGATACCGTTGTATATATCTCTACATATAGGCTCACAAGACGACTTATACATTCATGGGTGATGAAGAATGCAACGCTCCATTCAGTATTGCTATTATTATTTCGTAACAAAATGTCATCCAAGAAATTTCCAGTACATATGCACATGCAAAAACAATCAAACAAGATGGAGTACATGTCCTAATCGGTTGAATCATAAAACAGATCGAATCAGATTATCAAAAATTCAAAAAAAGTAAAAGAAAAGGAATCAGTACTGTCAACGCTCACGATATGAGGCGGCAGCAAGCCGACTAAACAGCAGCTCGGGATGCTCCAAGACCTCCGAGTGCCGACGATGCAGCTCCTCGAGCTGAGCTAGGGGATTCTGTAGACCGCCACAATAAGTATGTTGCGCTGAGGAGAGAAGAGAACACATCAACCGTGACACCCACCCATTCCTCCTGGCTAGGTACGCCCTCCGCAACAGGAAGGGCGGCTGTACCGGAGGCCTCATCCCCGTAGCTGATGCGGCGGATTGGGGCCGGCGTTACTGGCAGACTGGGGCGCTCGTCTTCTGTTGGAAAGTCGGTAATCTTGGTGCTGGGGCGAGAGCCTGGGGCGGGAGGTGATTTGTCGGGACTGTTGGAGTTGGCTCCCGGACTGGTTACTTGTGATTTTGTGCGCTGTGCTTGGATTGTTTCAATGTAGCGCTGTATCTCTGGGTCCTCATCCCAGGCGTTAGAGCGGCTGTATGTTTGCCATGATTCGGCACTAGGTTCGAACGGTACCCGAGTATAGGAAGGCGAGGGACCGGGAGGGGCTGGCTCGCTTGGGAGTGAATGTTGCACTGGTTCCTTGGGTATCACTGGGGTTTCCACCAACTCTACAGGTGCCTCCTCGGCGAAGATGCGGGTGGGTTTCGGAGCATGGCTCTCCCAGGGGAAGATCGTGGTGGGTTTGGGCTCCGGCTTGGGTGGAACTTGATACCACATGTTTTTCGGTGCCTCAGGGTAGGACGACGGGGGTTGGAATAGATGCGTGTCTTCAGACATATCATATGTTTTCTGTTGTAAACTGAAACCTTCGGGTTTCGTGTTGACCGGTGGTGGCTCGCTATGGGATATTAGCACTGTAGGTGATATCAAGGGATATGCTCTTACCGCGAGGGGTCCCACTCGGACTTTGGCGCCTCAAAGATCGAAACCTCTGGGACGGGAGATGGGGGTGATTGATACTCAATGATTGGGGGAATTGGTGCCAGCGGCCGTGGTTGGTGGATATGGCCATCGGGGTAGTGTGTCTGTATCTGTGTCTGTATTCCTGTCTGGGTCTGTGCCTGTTCCTGGATCTGGGTCTGTGCCTGCGTTTGTATCCGCGTCCCGTATGTTTCGTGGCTCACTTGAGGCGCAAAAGTGATCGGCGCAGATGGCAATTGTGGGATAAAGGTTGAGACATGCTCCTCTCCGCGAACATACTGCGGTACCATGCTCAGTACAGGTACAACGGCATTTTGTACATGAGTGGGAGCAGGTTGTTCGTGCTGCGGTTCTGAATGCCCGTGCTCGACTGGTGGTGCTTGGTGCGATTCCTCGTGGAAGCCCGCAGGTTCTTCAACATGGTAGGGCTGCAGTTCAGACGTGGGCTGTGTTTCATAGTGTGGTGTGTTTTCATAACGGGGGGTGCTGTCATAACGAGGGGCGTAGTCATAAGTAGGGGTAGAGACTTGTTCGCCTTGAGCCAACATCGTCTTTTTAACCTCAACTGGCGCGCTCGGTACCTAAAAATGTCAGTCCAGGTCTTCATAATCTTGCATATCACTTACAAATGTCGGGCGATAATGTCTGTCATAGACTGCCCACCATCGGCCTAGTAGCTGATTGTAAGGGGACTCCAGCGGGACAATCTGCCTCGGCATATTCCAAGGCTTCTGAGCACCAATGAAATGAATAAGACTGATGGTACTCTGGAAATGCTTGTACGCAGGAATGTACTGGTAATTGGCACTTGGCGTGCAATTATACGTGAAGCTTAGCCTATGCCAGTTCCGGAAATGCATGTTCAGCAGACCCTGGTCCGCGCCATCGAAGCTGATACCTCGCTGAGCGAGTGCCTTCAGCGCATAATAGTCCTGTAGATTAGGTCGGAGAACCATCATTCCACTATTAAAGCAATCCGGCCAACCAACGTCAGGCGCGGCAGCAAAGTCTGCTTCCAGTGATAACAGCTCGTCGGGGGCTCGGAGAGCTACGACATCACAGTCAATGTATACGACTCGCTGGTATTGCGTCAGGCGCCAGAGCTCGATTTTGGTGAATGTGGCAATCAGGTCTGGGCGGTCCATGAGCCAGAGGTTCGCCGGCGTGTCGTTTACCATTGAGCTCACTGGGATCAATTCGTCGTAGACGGTCTAATTTGTAAGACATAGGTATAGTTTGGGGATTGCTGTACGTACCCTTAGCTCGTCGATGGTGCTCGATTGTAGTCTGTCTGGCGTAAAGAGCGCCACTAATCTCGCTTTTGTACCATTGTCGCGTAGGGAATGGGCAAGGACCATAGCACCTATAAGATTTTAGAAGAATTTCACATTCCACATGAATGAGAGGGCATACCAGGAAGATAATTGTCGCTCAACAGAAGCTGTCTCATCGTCAGTTTACACCATAAGCACAGGAAAGGGGGGTAAAATACCGTGCAGTAAACTGCTCCATTGGAATCCATCGCGCCACAGTTTGAACAACAAAACAATGAGTTGCCTGACAGACGTTGGAGAGAAGAAAAGCCCCTAAAGGAAGAAAAGCTAGAAAAGCTAGGCTATATTTAACCTGCCAATTGCCAATGACAGTTCAGGCCGGTAGAAGCACGATACACCGACTGTGGTACCTGGACCGGACGCAGATTCGAGGGGGGACGAAAACAGGAGAATTTTTTTTTTTTCAGTGCATGTTGTGTAAGGTTGAATGAGAAAGTCGTAAGACTAAAGCAAAGCAAAGTAATATGGAAAGCAAAGGCCGAGATGTAGGAATTAAGGTCAAAGCTCCCGGAGGGGGGAAGTGGAGTTGCGCCGTCAGCGGGTAAATCATCGATCCCGCTTATATCTTCTACTCTTCTCTTCTCTTCTCTTCTCTTTAACACTTATGTTTGTTCTCTCTCTACAGAATATACATTGAATCTATCTAAGTGGTCTAAGTGGGGTGAAATATCACTTTCCCCCTAACCGCTTTAGATCGGGTTGCCCCCCGCAATACGCTTATATTTATCGTGAAAACGTGACCTGGGCACCAGGGTAGGATTCAACAATGACCGTCCCAATGTCCCCCTGTTCGCCTTGAGCAGCCCATTCAATAGTCTTGGTCAAAGCTGCGCCGCTCTCACGTTCAAGCGGAGTCCAATGTCCAGTACGGGGAAGTAGCACAATCTGGGATCCCTGCACCAAGTAATCACCCATCCCATCGAGGCAGATCCTCGGGTCAAGAGCAATATCATTTTTGCCCCAGAAAATGGTTGTGCTAGCTTTGAGAGCGCCTGGGGGACCTTCATCAAACAGCCCAGCTCCGCTGCTCGCCATTCGCTTTTTCGATGAAATACTGTGCAAACCAGCAACAGTCTCAATGGACTTGACCCAACGTGCCGTCGCCGCACGATCACGGTAATAAGCCGCCATGTGCAAGACATGCGCGAGGGCGCGCTTGTCGAGGCTGGCGGGATAGGCATCACCGCTGGGAGTTTTACTATGCGATTCTGCGGCGGAAGGGCCCATGGTGCTAGCCATGCAGTCGGCCACGTCGAGGTGGGTATGTTCGTCCTTGTTGTACGAGGTGATGTGAGTACTTTTCAACAGTGACCAGTTACCCCCAGTCAGGAAAAAGTAGACCACTGGCGTGGGTAACTGCATCGCAAAGATATAGCCGGATAGAACAAGCTGGCGGGCGAGAGGGGTGATGGTTCTGAGTGCTTGCATCAGCGGGACGCGGGCGTGTAGTGGTGAACGCCAGGCGTTACCGAGCATCTTTCTGGTCGAGAAGAGTAGACGGCGGATATTGGATTCAACCAATTTCATCTGAATCGTTAGTTGAGATATAATATTGACTGGTGTTCCGACATACTGATGGTCCGTTGGACAGGATGAACCGATGGGCCAGGGATGGAGCTTCGGCAGCGAGGCGCATGGACAAGACACAACCCCAGTCATGGGCGACAATTATGGTTCTCTTCTTGTTGCTTTCGTTGCCCGAGTCTACGCCATACTGGGTCCGTAGGGTGACGATCAGCTCTGTCAATCTCTCCAAGACGTTTGTTGCATTATATTCTTCCAGGCTCTCCGTTCCTCCATATCCGGGAAGGTCAATCGCAACCAGCGAAACAGCCTCCTGCAGAGCAGGGTTTGTAATAATGCGTCGCCAGATTGCCCAGCTATCCGGGAATCCGTGGATGAAAATGACTAATGGTTTGTCGGAATTGACGGTTTCCGGTGTGTTCGGGATATCGTTACTGACAAAGTGGAACTTGAATCCGCTTTGCAAGGTGAGGATGTGGTGAGAGAGACCCTCGAAAACTTTAGATAAATCCCAGAGGCGATCGCGAGCTGGAGAGTCAGTAAAGAACTTTCAAAATGGTGAATAGCTCACCAAGCTGTAGCTCCAGTTTCTCGTTTTCAGTGGTGCGTCTGAAGTATGTGCCTTTCGCAATAGCAATGAGACCGTAAAGAATGAGTGTAAAGAAGCCATACACGAAGACGGCCGTGCCGATCAAGACACGGGATACGGATTTGCCCATATTGGAATCATGTGTTAAAAGGATAGAAGCCTAGAATGGTGAGAGTCTATAATAAATCTAAGACAAGCGGAGCTAGTGCTGTTCACCGGTAGCGTCATACCTGAGTCAGCGATATAACGGTGGGTACTTCCGAGCTGACGGGTACCTACATGAAGATCTGTAGGTGCATGTATGTTGGACAATACATCTGATAATCTAGATGACCAGGCAAATTCAGGAATGCAATCATATTATACTGTAAATTGTAGACAGTTTACAGCTTTCTCAATCTATTGCATACCAAACGCCGCCTCTACATGCACAAAATATTATTGGTAAGAAACAGTCCAAGGGAAAGGGGTATTAACAGGGGTCCAAAAACAAAAAGCCATCATCTCGTCGAGGGGATATATACAAATCAGAGAACGAATCCTAGTTGTTCACGATTGTCGTCCACCAAGCGGCCATATCTGAAAAGGGAGGTTAGCAGAATTCTCTTATATAATGACGAGGTACTTGCTCTAGGAGTAACCGGAAGAACCAAACCTCCAGATCTTCATTTCGTAGGGTTTGCTGTGCCCAGCGCTGACCCTGGTTGGCAATTTGAAGAGCGGCCTTTTTGCCCTCTTCTTCTGAGGTAAAGTATCGCATGCTCTCAACGTACTCGTTGCCTTTCAAGCCGAGAGGGACGTAATGTACCCAGGGCTTCAGCCACTCGTCGTGCCATTCGCGGAAGATAGCGATCTTGTAGACAAAGCTGTTGCTATGCAAGAAAGCGTGGAACCGCCCGCTAAAAGCATTGCCATCGATGTCGACCAGGAACTTGTGCGCCCACGCATCTTGTTGCCCAGTTTGCTTGAACACTCCAAAGTATTCAGTCTGCGCATTGCAGTCGTCCGGGTCACACTGGCCGATAAGTGTGAACTTGACATCGAAGGAATCACGATAGACGTCCCGATTAATGTCCTGTGAAACCCAGCCATCGCCCTGGCGAGCAAGAACTTTGGTGGTGCCTAAGGCGTTGACGTTGTCGACAAATTGCTGGCGGTGTTGTCGGCGCCAGCCACCCGCACGCGAAAACCCACCAGTTGTGGAGCCACGCCAGTACATGTGGTCGGACTTGGCCTCCCACGCATAGTCTTTTGTAGGATCGTACGGGACTTTGTCGGCCCAGTACCAGGGACTCGGGTAAATAATATCCTGGAAGCTGGAGATCTTGCTCTGCGAGAAGACAGGGAACAGGTCGTGGACAACATCAAAGGCGTTGGGTCGGTCAAAGAATCCATATGTATAGCGGAGAGAGGGGGTATTGCAGATGTCAGAGGCCGCCGTGGTGTTGTAGATGAAGCCGAGTTCGCCATACGCATAAGGGTCAACGTTGTCGGGGGCATCTTCGTCGAGTGAGCGTGCTGGGCTGTCAACTGGACAAGAGACTCGGGAGTTTGTCCAGGTCGGTTGATGTGCGAAGCGGTTGAAACGAGTGGTGCGCACCTCGTCGATGCGGTCGCCTTTGTTTAGGTCTGAAGCACGTGGGGACCACACATTCGTCGGGGTTTTCTTGAACGCTGCTGGGAGGATGATGTTCTTGGCCGTCTGCACCAATCGCTGGAGATCTTCGTTAGGGAGGATCACGCGCGGCTCGTCGTGAGTGTTGAACACTAGGTCCATGTCGGGCAGGTATTTCACAAAAGCACCCATCATACCGGCCGTAGCGTCTCGCTGCCACTTGCGGTCATCGCCTCCTCCATCCGTTAAGGACACCTTGCCGTCGCGAATCAGAACACCGAGCACCGCATTGTCAAATCCAAGTGTTTCGCGCGCCCGTTCGCGAATCGTCTGAGGTTTCACACCCCAGAAGGGAAGGAGGGAGTGGTAGATGGAGTCAAACTCATCGGTGAGCTGCACATTTCTTGACTGGGCAAACTCGAACCATTTGTCGAAATGTGGCGGCGGGTGCATATTGTAGCGGCGCTGGTATTCACTCACGGCCTCGGCCAGGGTCTTTGATTGCCGCGACTGCGCATGATTGAAATCCCGTTGGGCATTTCCAATTAGACGCGTGATCGGGTGTTCCTTCTCGGGGAGGAACGTGTTCTGCCCCGCATGGAGCTGAGGGTGTTGTATCGGTTCGGGAGGAGGCAATTCTACGGGCTGTGGCTCTGGCTGCGATGATCGTAGTAGTAGGATAGAAAGACACGCAAGAACACCGAGCGCAAGTAATACTATCAACCGTTGGATGCGCATGCTGCCATTTGGGAGAGGCATGAAGAAGGAGTGTGAGTCTTAAAGGAGGGTTCTCCGTAAGTCTAGAGTTCCAGGGTTCCAAGACCTCGGGCTGTTAGCCTTATCCGCCAAGCCTTTCTAACGTAATCTCAATCTAGGGCTACCGATACTTTGTACTTCGTATTGTTACAAGGGTTTAAAAGACAACTATAATATTATGATATGGTTTTATTTGTGTGGCCCCCAATTCTAGACGGGGCCAATGTGCTATGTGGCGTTGTCTAGATCCAGGGGAGGTGCTAATCTATTCAATACGTGTCACCAAAAGCGCTTGGACTACAACATACATTGATGTATTTCGTACAGAACATCACAAATATCGTTCAAATATGTTGATAGATATTTCAAATTGAAGCAGGAATCTGACCACCCTCAAATGTCTACCAAAATAGTACACAGTTCATGTTGAATATAATTATATAGTTCGTACCCCTTGATCTTCCATCAAGGGGGAGAAGAAAGGGGTTTAATTTAGTACACTCTACGGAGCATGTAGATCGATGTCCTCTCAGAAAACATGATCTGAACAAGCATAAAACAAGATGTATCAAAAATTACTAGTTGATCGAACCTGAGAAGTAATCTAGGCATTGAAATAGTCATGCTATTTCCTTTTCTATAAATCGATGGATGATGTTCATGCTAAATAAGCTTATATACGATATCCCTAGAGACAATATCAATATGCTGATCAAGGAAATAGAAATTCGAAAAGACCATCAGATATGCTGTAGGAATGCTATGTTATGATTTCCCAGCATACACTAACATAGCAGCCAAGAGCATACCCAATTGAGCACAGAAGCTGCTAAAGTCTGGAGAATATACTTCTGTGCCTCCTTAACATGAGAGTAAGCCGCAACACACAATAACACCACCAAAGACACATGACCAAAGTAAAACATCTTTCTGCGTTCTTGAATGGTGCCCTGTATAAGCCAACTCTGGAGTCCCTTCTGGGAAGCAGGCCGCACGAAGAGAACGAGCATCACGGCTGAAAATATCGCGAAAAGGCCACATTGGACATCTAAGTCTTGGACTCGCTTGAAGAGCAATATGCCAAATTCAGGATGACTGGATTGCACGAAGAACAGCGTGTACAGCGCGGCATGAGCCAGCAGGAGAGAGACAACCACTCGACCAAAGAGACGGTGGTATGGCGTCAACGCTCGCTGAGGGATACCGGTCAGAACAGACAGTACAGACGAGGCTGCCGGCTGGGAGATGTATGCCGGAGACATCAGAACCTGCAGTGGCAGTTGGGACAGGCCAACTTGGCCCAATGCTTTGGTCAAATGGAGGTAGTCTAGCATGTTAGCTCGTACCTCAATGCAACCGGGAGATGAAGACCTACCATCACCACTGTTCCATATCGAAAGGAATAAAAGCCATAATAGCCACAGCCCGCAGACAAGATACTGTCGGGTCTTTCCAGAAATAGGGCCATCCCGCTTAACGGTTGATCTTGTGGCAAAGCGAAAAACCCGAATGGCGACAATAACGACAATAATTGACAATTGTGCGTAGTACCCTCGAAGATCAAGTAGCTCCCTCCGATGCAGCTTGTCGCTTTCGGAGAGAGAAATGAAATGGTACGGCCACGACATGGCGACTGAAGAATAATATAAACGAGAGGTCCTGTAGAATCTTAAACCAGTTGAAAAGCCCGTGAGATGCAGCGCGGCTCAAAAACACATGCTTAGAATGTTCATATTGGTCTCACAAATCTTGATATACTGCTGAAAAGTAAGCAGTCGGACGCCCCGGGGAGCTCCTGCCTTTTTGCTGACAAATGAATTGCAAATGATGGGCAGGTACGGCCACACTCTAGCCCTCCAGGGCTGGCTTGAGGTTTTTACTGCCTACATAGTATGCAGGTACTATATCGTACACAAATTATGTGCTTACATGCAAAGTCTTCAGTTGCACATTTGCTTTTGACTACCTACCCTGGCGAAACGTTATGTAAAACCTCTACATTAAAAACGCCTGAAAGAAAAGGACGCTTGGCTATTTTCTAACCTAACAGGATGCCTTGTTGGGTATGCACCAAACAAGTACATAATTTAAGGAGATGTCTGCATCTCATCCTGATTGCCACCAGCAGTCGTAGCAAAGTAGCGGACATCAACATCGTCATCCTCCTGCAACTTCTCCAGACTAGGCACAACCCTTGACTGAATCAACTCCAGGCTCTGGGGTGATGGCGTGATAGGCACTTCAGACTTCTCCACCTCAACCAAGGTCTTATCGGCCGGCAGACGACGCAGTGTGGCGATGAGAACGGCGTAGGACTTGGCGACGTTGAAACGAATGTTGGGGATTTCATCCGTCACCAAGCGTTCCAGGATAGGGAGGAGGGAGTTCTCAATAATTTCAAGGTTGACAACGGGAGTGAGGGTCTGATAATTAGCATTGATCGATGTGGCAAGAGGGGAAACTTACAGAAACGGCAAAACACGTCGTCATGCGGTAAAGATAGTTAGGGTGTTGACCCATGGCCATCACCTTGGGAATGATAGAAGCTTTTGACCACTCCACGCCGAATACCTCTGTCAGTTTCTTCAAGTTCTCAGTGGCAGCCTCTCGGATAGAGAAGACAGTGTCACCGAGCCAGCCCATGCAAAGATCGCTCAGCTGCTCATCAAAGAACTCAACTCCAAGTTGACTGGCAAGGAGTGGAATATATTCAATGATAGCAAGGCGAACACGCCATTGCTTATCCTCAGCCAATTGAACAATGGCGGGAAGAAGAGACTGGGAGAGAAGCTGGATACCAATGACTGTAAAAGTTAGGAGACATACATTAATATAAATCCACGAACGCTTACCTTTGTTGACTTGCTCGAGCTTCGAGATGATATGCAGACGGACATCGGGGAATTCATCCTTAAGCATCTGGAGGAACATGGGGAGCAGATGGGCAATAGTCCTGGACGGTCAGTACATGTTACTGTTAGCAGGTAGGCAGGATACTTACTCCTCCTTGCCCAGGATAGGCGCGAGTCCGCTGATCTGAGTACCGAGGGAAGCCCGGACGTGCTGAGATGGATCAGAGACAAGGTCTTCAACGCTGGTCATGATCTCATTGAGGAGAGTGTCGCGATCGATCAATTGGCAGAAGCCTGAATGTGTCAGTCAAGTATCAACTATAAATCGTCGGGAGTATCATACCAGGAATTTGGCCAGCAATCGCAGTGCGAACCTCAGCCTCTGTATCTTTGAGGAGCTTGACAAAGGCAGGCACCATGTCGCGGGTGACAACCTCTTCGTGGACGGCTTTGGCGATCTGCATACATTAGTGTTGCCCAACATTTTGAAATTCCGCAGGCAATGTACCTTTTCATATCGATCGGCAACCATGTATCGGACTCTCCAGCTCTTATCCTCAAACAGATTCCGGAGCGATGTCAACAAGACACCGTGGCTGGGTTGCTGTTCTTTGGGAATTTCCTCCGCAATCGCGATAAGAATATCAACTGTAAGCAGACGGACGCTGTCCTGATCATCGCTCGCCAAGTATTGGAAGAGGGGAATTATTTCATCGATAACGACCTGGCTTTGCATTTCCTTGACAAACTTGGCCAGATTGTTGGCCGCCTGTCGCCGCACCATCGGGGTTTCATCGTGTACCAAAGCTCCAAAATGCTGTCGGAGACTCTGTTGCAACGCCGGAGTGGCCTTCTTGTATGGTGTGGAGTAAAGACCAGTCGCAGAGACCTTCGAGGTGAACCAGTCTGCCTTTGACAAGCGGAGCACTAGCGGGACAAAATGCTCCTCAACTTGGCTCTCCGAGAGCTGCTCGCATACCTTGTTGAGAGATTCAACGGCCTGGAACGTCAGTATGCGCTTCAGAAACTTTCAGCTGGTGTAGTACCTTCTCCCGCACCAAAGGCTCTTCGATAGCCGCCAAATTCTCCAGCGGGGAGAGCAACACGTGCCCGTATTCCGGACCCCCAACATATTCTGTAAAATTGCCCAGCTCTTCACTCAGCGCAGTCAAAACTTCGTCCTCATCCTCGACGGAATCTATTACTGTTAGACGGGGGTGCTAGGCGATTGAAGGCTGGACAAACCATCAAGAAATGGGATGAGCTCGTCCCGGGTTCGGTCGGGTCCAAGTGCAAGCGCGATCGTGGATAGACGGTGAATGGCATTGAGTCTGAGAAGGACATCGTCGTGCTAAAGAAATGTGAGCTTAATATTGTCTGCACGATTGGAGGAAGATATACCTTCAGCTCGTCAATGAGTACGGCGATGGGGTAGAGCTCATCGTTCTCGTTCTGGCCCTCCATTGTGGATTTGAATATGTATTAAGGAGATGCGACGAGTCCCGGTCCTGAGAGGGAAGAGGGTGGTGTTGGACCTGAGAGCGATTCGGTAGAGGAGGTGTAGGAGGCAATGAGATGGCTGATAAGGATTAGTTCCGACTTCGCGAGATGGCAAGGGGATGCATGGTGGTAGAGTGAGGGTGGGGTTTTGGGCCGCATGGACACCTTCAGCAGAAGCATACCTCGACAATTGAATATTACCTTGATCAATAGCAAATTAATAGATTTGATACAAGTTCGTAAAGAGAACAGAAAAATGCCCCCTTCGATGATGCAGCAACCGGAGCAGGGCAGTCGAGCTTTGAGTGTTTACAAGTGTAAATTACATACTGGCGGTGTGCACATGAATCTTTGAATATGGAGGGGAATTACCTTACCAATACCATTGTCACAAAAGAGGGGGGATCTGTGGCGGTGGTGGCTTGCGGGCAGAATTTCCACCAGCACAAGAGTCATCCAAGACTTTGTGCACCGATCACTACTTCCTGAATTTCCGTACGGGCTTGTCCTATATTCTGTCGGAGTCGCCTACTTGGGTTTCACTCTGGTTTACCAGACATTTCGCTGATTGACACCAGAATTCGCAACCCCCACCATGCCTACCATCTCGGTCGACAAGGCCGCTCTTTTCAAAGAGTTGGGCCGAGAGTACGTCTCCGCATTTTGTCATTGAATTGTACTGACTTTGTTGCAGGTACACCACGGAGGAGTTTGATGAGCTGTGTTTCGAATTTGGTGGGTTGGCTAGGAAATCTTTGCGGGGCATGACTGACTCTGAATAGGAATTGAGCTTGACGAAGATGTACATCCTCCGAACCCCGATTATAACCAATGCTGATCTTTTCAGACCACAAACTCGGATCGCCCTATCGTCGATGGAAAGCAAGAAGCTCCGCAACTCAAGATCGAGATCCCCGCCAACCGGTACGCGTGATATCTGAAGAGAAGAAACGGAAGAACTCAGACTAAGAAGAGACTAGATATGACTTGCTGTGCTTCGAGGGCATTGCGCTCATGCTGAACATTTTCCTGGGCCGGAATCCCCTGCCTGAGTACAAGTTGACTCAGCCGGCACAGATGGAGCAGATTATTGTCAAGGAAGATGTCAGTACTTCAACACTTACTTGCTCAGGTCGAGGGGCTCCACTGACCAAAATAGACCACGAAAATCAGACCCTACGTGGCTGGTGCGATTCTACGGAATATCAAGTTTGACCAGGCTCGTTATGCGTCCTTCATTGCCCTCCAAGACAAGCTCCACCAGAACTTGGCCCGGCAACGAACTCTGGTATCAATCGGTACCCATGATTTGGATACTGTGAAGGGTCCCTTCACTTATGAGGCTCTCCCTCCCAAGGATATCAAGTTTACCCCATTGAACCAGACCCAGGAGATGGATGGCGAGGAGTTGATGAACTTCTACGAGAAGCACCAACAGTTGGGCAAGTACCTGCACATCATTCGTGACTCTCCAGTCTATCCCGTCATCTACGACTCCAACCGGACTGTTTGCTCTCTGCCACCCATTATCAACGGTGATCGCTCGAAGATCAACTTGAACACCACCAATGTTTTGATTGAGATCACAGCGCTCGATAAGACAAAGCTGGACATTGTGAACAAGATGATGGTCACCATGTTCTCCCAATATACCTTGGAGCCGTTTACCATCGAGCCTGTCCAGATTGTCTCTGAGCACAACAAGGAGACTCGTGTCACCCCCGACCTCGCTCCCCGCACTGCTGAGGCTGAAGTCTCGTACATCAACCAGTGCTGTGGCTTGAGTCTCAGTCCCAATGAGATCTGTACTCTTCTCACAAAGATGGCCTTCCGCGCCAAGCCTTCGACCACTTCTCCAGACATCATTAACGTGGAAATTCCCCCCACCCGTGCCGATGTTCTCCACCAGTGTGATATCATGGAGGATGTGGCCATCGCCTACGGCTTCAACTCGTTGCCCCGTGCATTCCCCGACATGTCCGGAACAGTCGCTCAACCTCTTCCCATCAACAAGCTTTCCGACATTGTTCGTGTGGAGACTGCCATGGCCGGTTGGTCAGAGGTGTTGCCGTTGATTCTGTGCTCCCATGATGAGAACTTTGGTTGGTTGAACCGCAAGGATGACGGAAACACCGCTGTCAAACTGGCCAATCCCAAGACTCTTGAGTTCCAGGTTGTCCGCACCAGCCTGCTTCCAGGTCTGCTCAAGACCATCCGTGAGAACAAGCACCACTCTGTTCCCATGAAGATCTTTGAGGTCAGCGATGTTGCATTCAAGGACCTGTCTCTGGAGCGCAAGAGCCGCAACGAGAGACACTATGCTGCTGCCTTTTACGGTAAGACTAGTGGATTCGAGATTGTCCACGGTCTTCTTGATCGTATCATGGCCATGCTTAAGACCAACTTCCTCGCCGAAGGCGAGACCCCCACGGGCGACTCCCAGTACTTTATCAAGGAACTAGACGGTGTGTACCCCCTCGAACCTGACTAAAAGATTTGCTAACAGTGTAGATCCCACCTACTTCCCCGGCCACGCTGCCTCCATCCACCTCCGTATTGGCGGCAAGGACCAGGTCATTGGTTCCTTCGGTATTCTGCACCCTACTGTGCTGGAAAAGTACGAGTTGAAGTACCCAGTCAGCACTCTGGAGCTGAATGTTGAGGCTTTCATGTGAGCAAATAGGCTTACAGATGAGTGGCTGTCCTTCTGATTAGAGTTATGACCAAAAACAAAAAAAAAGTACATATATCTAAGAATATTCCAGTAAATGACATAACAGAAAGGGGCTTGCCTTTGCCGACCACCGTGTAGAACGTCTCCAAATATAGAGTATGTACAATTTGATCGAAAAGAATATGTAATTGAACACAAAAATACAAAAAGCGGTATCTGAAACGAACAGTCTGAGCTACCAAAAAAGTCTCCAAGCCTTATGGTGGTAGCTCCTGCAGAGATAAATAATGTACAGGTGAACATCCCCCATAATGTAGCGTTAATGATAAAGGGTATCGACAAGACTACTTTTGTCCATCATCGAGCCGCTGACCGCGGAACGAATAATAGTTGGTCTGCTTGATGTGCCTGGCCTTGCCAGTTCGTTCATCGTAAATGCCAAATCCATGGACTGCGGCATTTGGTGGTGTGTAAACTGATCAATTAGTCTTGGTTCCATTCACTTTCGCAAAAGATAACATACGATGCAGTGAGATAGCAAAGTTGTTCTGGTCTGGATTGGATATCCGATGTAAACCAAGTTTGTCAGACATGTAAGTGACTTGGTTTTCGACGTAGTTTGTCTGCTTAGTGAGCTGTGGTGGTGAAATTTGGCCATTCTCGATCTGCTCTTGGTCGGGCCATGAGTACAGATCTTCTTGCAGTGTGCCTTTTAGGACCTATTCGAAATTAGCTTCCATCTATCTGTCAAATCAAAGAGGATGTACCTTCATCACACAGTGTGCGTTAGCATGGTCATGAATTGTACTCCCTTTCCCAGGGCTCCATACAAGAATCAGCTGAACGAGTCAGTTAAGTAGTCGTTGAAGGGTGACAATTACCATACCAAGTTACTCTTGCCGTTCCCCTCATCAATCAGATTCCTTGTGTATGTCCTACTCGCGTCTCCTAGTGCATATGAAGCCCATTCATCCGATTTTGAGACATATTTCTCCATCAATAGTTGTATCTCCATGGGATCAACATCGCTAGAATCGAGACCCGAGCTTGGACCTAGCACAGAACTAAGATCCTCCACGAGCTTCTCAAAGTTAGGTTTCTCGGGGATCGATTTGGACCCGTTAAGGAATGGCATGATGAATGAGTGTTGTGTTAAGCACGTTGGGGATGGAGTCTATGTATGTAACGGGGAAGAAGGGGGTATCGGAAGTTGGCCGAATGGCGAAATTGAGGGTGTATCCACCACAACGGAAATGTAAACTAGGATAGGAGATCGCACAATGCGTGTATTTCCTTGCGAACTTCGAGACCTAAGTATAGTAATTCAACGTTCATGAGTACGTAGTTGCCCGTTGCCGTGCAATTTGGCTATGATAGCGATAAGAAAGATGCCTCAGGCGGAAAATGACATAATTGCCCTCGTCGCCTTAGGCGCACACCCCGCCCTGACTAAAAACTGCGGTGCCACAATTCAAAGATTGTCGCCGCAAGTTGCATTTCTCCTTCAAAAGTTGTCGCTCAACTCACTGGTTCTTAGCGAGGGACATATTTTAAGTCCCATAATACCAGCGATTATCGATCGTTCTTTCTATTGATTTTTTGATTGCTTGGTCAAACCGCCAAAATGTCGACCACTATTGAAAAGGTAAGTGCGGTCAAGATTTTTGAGCATAGTACCAAACACATTACTAACAATGCTTCTGTACAGATCAAGGAGGTCGAGTCCGAGATGGCTCGAACCCAAAAAAACAAGAACACCTCGTATCATTTGGGTACGCGCACACCGACGACTTTTCACCGATGACGTCTTCTAACAACATGCAGGACAACTGAAGGCGAAGCTTGCTAAGCTCAAGCGTGAGCTTCTGACCCCGACTGGAGGTGGTGGTGGCGGTGGATGTGAGTATTTCAGACCCGAATGCTCTACTAGGTGCTAACTTGAAGATTAGCTGGCTTCGATGTTGCGCGTACTGGTGTGGCCAGTGTGTAAGTAACCCGAGAAGAATTGCGATGGCATATGCTTACAAGTGCAGTGGGTTCATTGGTTTCCCGTCTGTCGGCAAGAGTACACTGATGAATAAATTGACTGGCCAACATTCAGAAGGTTAGTTAGGACCTGCTTGACAAACGATTTCTCTAACACCCTCTAGCTGCGGCCTACGAGTTCACAACCCTCACGACTGTCCCCGGTCAGGTGATGTACAATGGCGCCAAGATTCAGATTCTCGATCTTCCGGGTATTATCGAAGGTGCCAAAGACGGCAAGGGTCGTGGTCGACAGGTTATTGCAGTGGCCAAGACTTGCAACCTCATTTTCATCGTCCTTGACGTGAACAAGCCATTGGTTGACAAGCGAGTCATCGAAAACGAATTGGAGGGCTTTGGCATTCGCATCAATAAGAAGCCTCCCAACATTGTATTCAAGAAGAAGGACAAGGGTGGTATCGCCATCACGAGCACTCAGCCATTGACTCACATCGATAACGACGTAAGATCGATTTCCCACATGATCTTTGATGAGTGCTAACAGACCCCAGGAAATCAAAGCTGTAATGAGCGAGTATAAGATTTCGTCCGCTGATATCTCCATCCGATGTGATGCCACCATTGACGACCTGATTGATGTCCTGGAAGCCAAGAGCCGCAGCTACATTCCCGTCATTTATGCGCTGAACAAGATCGATGCTATTTCCATTCAAGAGTTGGATTTGCTGTACCGGATTCCAGACGCCTGCCCAATTAGCTCGGAGCACGGATGGAACGTCGACGAGTTGATGGAGATGATGTGGGAGAAGCTCAAGCTGCGCAGAATCTACACTAAACCCAAGGGCAGAGCGCCCGACTATTCGGCACCTGTCGTGCTGCGCTCCTACGCATGCACAGTCGAAAATTTCGTAAGCATTGCCCTCTTTCTTCTTAAGAATTATACTAACGACACAGTGTGACGCTATTCACCGCACAATCAAGGACGATTTCAAGCACGCCATTGTGTATGGTCGCTCAGTGAAGCACCAGCCGCAGCGAGTTGGTCTTTCGCACGAGCTTGGCGATGAAGATATCGGTAATTCCACCGAACAAAACGAAACATGAATTTCAAAGCTGACCAGCTACAGTGTCGATCGTCAAGCGGTAAAGGATTTATGCCAACTCCTTGACCCTCATAGCCCGAAGCGGCGAGATGATCCAAGCGCTGGGGTGGTCTGTGCCAGCCTGTCTTTGCGCCTCCGCGATCTGACAGGTTTCTAGGACATCCGTAAGACGCCACCGGATCCGAGCGTGGTTGGATAGACTCGTTCACGGCAACATAATTAGGGGGAGGATGTCTTGAGTCTACCTTTTGGCATTCAAAATCAGTCATGCACAGCACTGCTGATCTTTGGTCTCAAGGTATAGCTTGATTCCATGAACTCGAGTTAGGCTTCAAGGGTCACACAAGCCCAGGGGTACGCACGAGGTGAAAAGCCATGGGTCTATGGGTCTTTCTGATATTCTTGGCACCTTTGGTACATGTGTAGTTTGTGGCCCTTGAACCAGTCCATATTGTTATGATTACCCTTTTTTTTTATGATTGAGGTTATTTGTCCATCAGCGTCCGCAAAAGTTCAGATCATTATGGCATTCTCGTATTGTCTCAGAAATAAAAGCTATTATTAACCGTCTGTTCGTTCCTACGATTCCAACCTGGGAAAAAAGGGCAATTTGTGGCCTTTTCCACATAACAAAGATTATATCATGTCAGACCAAATCAGCCCCCCGGTCAATTCGTATTACTTCAGTGAAAATTAATGCAGCATCATGCGACTCCTTATCGCCCTGTATTCCGTGTACATACGAATTAGTATAGACCCTATGTACAGATCCAAGGACGCCTGCATGGCCAATTTATTTCGATGACATTCCGATTGGCATGTTCCCCTTGCCATTACTTCCCGTCCTGCACAGCATCCTTGCCAGTCATTCTAATGTTTATAGGATTTTCGCCGGTGGCTTGATTTCTTTGTTCGCATTGCTTTTTTTACCCCCCATTTTTACTTTTGAGGCTGACGAATCAGACTATAAAAGGCCTAGGCCTCTCTGTTTGCGCCGATCACAGCACTTCGAGCTGTCAGCTCGAAAGCTCCGGGAGTAAAAAACGAACTCGATAGCTTCGACGGAAGGACCGGAAAGGTAATTATGGTGTGCATACTCCGTACTCCATACTCCGGTGCAGAGAAGGGCCGCGACTCAACGCATTGACCTACTGCTAATAGCTTAACGGTGATCATGATGGGGTCGCGTATAATATTCGAAAGCCACGGATTTTGGGTAGCCATTACATGGTTAATAAAACCCGGCATTACCAGTCCAGCTTCCGATAGGCCCGAAGTGGGCTATTATTACTATATTTACTACAATAACTATACAGAATGATAGGGGAGAGATCAAAATGGATCTGTCAACTGACTAGCACGTTTTCCTTAGCTTTCTAATCTCTTGGCTTCGGGCCTGCAACTACTTACACTACTTACCGAAATTTGAGAGGAAAAGAGAGAAAAAAAAAGTACAGATCTGCACACGCACAGGATTGACATGCAAAGCAAATTATTTCAACCAACCAGAAAAAAGCAAAAAGTGAGGCAAGGTACTGGAGATTTTAATAAAACAAGCGGTGAATGAGAGTCGGGTTGCATTTATCTGATCAATTCTCATGCACTCGGTACATATGGTATATTTCAATGTTTGTACGGAGTCCATTATTATTTGCCCAATAGGGGAGTTCTTGTCTGGTACGCTACTCTCATGAACCTCTGCGGAGACCATTCTAGGTGGAGAATCTCCCGCAAATCGCCGATTTAGTGAAAATGAGAAAGGGGGCTGTTCACGATCTGGTCCGTTCTCAGATGCAAGATCGGCGTACGTATTGAGGTAATATGTTATTTCTTGTATACTTCATCAGGTGACTATGAGGGCACCGATCGCCCGCATACCTTTAACGTACGTTGTACATTTTGTTCTCTCGTGGAGGATCCATCCGTCATCCCCGTCGCATTGCATTGCATGAGCCATGCTCTTCCCCGGAGTAAGCATTCTGACTGTGTTCTTCTTAGTCTTCGAGGTACGGGAGCACTCTGTATGGAGTACAGAGTAGATAGTGTTTTACTCTAAAGGAGTAGTGTTTATTGCCCCCCCCCCCCCCCCCCCCTTTTTTTCCTACAAGTCTATTAATTCTGCATAATTCAAGTATCCGGAGATACCTCGGGCAGAATTAAAATTGCAGGTCAATCGGTACCTGAATTCGAGAGTAACACCCTTACAGTTACCCTAACAGGAAATTTCTCTTTGAAAGCCAAGAACGGTCCAAATTGAAAGAAGCAAATATACAAATATACTTGGCCCGTAAATTTTGATCTTGACCGGTCTAGACTTGTTCCTGCTCCTTCTCCGAAGTGAAAAAGCAAGGCTTTGCCCTAAAAAAGATGGAAATCTCCAATGGCGTGAATCTACCCCGATTTTCACCCCTAAACACTTAGCGAATTTAATTTAAAACTGTACTAAAATTAAAAAAAATTAAATTTCGTCACGCATTTCTTTTTTTGTTCCCCCATTGATTTAACTGGCGGAAAGCAAAAAATAATATAACGGCAGCAAGCATAGTGATTGGTACTGCGACTAAATCAGCCAACATACGAACATACGAATCACAACAAATTCAAAGCCCTGTCCTGCAGTGGGGATGATTTGTCAGACCTAATACCTTTGTTTTCTTTTTGATTTTTGATACTTTGTCCAGATAGATTCCTGAGAAATTCTTTCAGTAAAGCAGGCGGGTTTTACACTCGGCTCCCTCGTGGTTTGAGTCGAACAAGCGGGGTGTTGGATGTATGGGTATTCAACTAGACATATCCCAAAGAGACCCGTTGTATAGAGTATATATGTAGAACCCGGGGATATTTTCTATGATATCTTCCATTACTCCGTCCTCTACTATAGTTTAAGTCCTTACCTATTCTCCCTACTCCCTAAACTGCATGCAAAATGTTTGAAGGTTCCCGGGCCGGAGGGGACCGCAGTGGGTCGTAGTGGAGAAAGACGAGGGCTGAGCTTCCAAGGTTTAGCGTCCAGAATATCCCCCTCTTTCCAGATGCCTTTTACGCTCTGTGATAGGATAACTCTCTAACCTTCTGTTCGGCCCTTGTATCGGACCTCGTATCAAAGGGCAACGGAGACGGCAGATTCATCCAAAGATCCTTGCTGCTCCTCATTTGCTGATTTTTAGCCGTGTCATCTCTCGTGGATGTCTGATGCGGTATGAACTTCTATTAGGATGGCCATCTCACCCCCAATTTGGTAATATTTCCTAGGGACTTCAATCTATTCCGTAAGGATTTGCTTTCTCTTCCTCTCGGTCTCTGTCTTATGATTTGTGTTCAAAATCTCTCGGACCCGGTTTCTTCACCTCCACAACGTGCACCGTGCCCCGAAATACATCCTATGGGAGGCGGAATCTGGATGTTGAGTGTTTGATTCAATGGTTTGCTTTTCGATCCAAATGAAGATGTCTCCAATGAAGGCTCTTTCCCACGGGAGGTTAGTCGATAATCTGTCTGCCGCTATCCTCTTCCCGGTCCAGCCTGATCGCCGTCTTCGCCTGCTATGTGCATGGGTGTTATGCGGGCTTTAGGTTCAGCGGTTTATCGATCCGCTACCCGGTTCTGAGCAAATCAAAGAACTGGGCTGCGCTTTGAACGAACTTCTTTCTTCTCTCACGCATGATCAACCCTGATTTGATCCTGATTTTTAGGGACTATCAGCCTCGTCAAAGCACGGCGACAATACTCGTGAAGGACTATACATCTCGTCAAACATTGGTCAAAGTTTCGAAAACACTGAACGGTCACGCCGTTGCATCGAATTTTCTCTAGGTTACTTACATTGGACGCTATGTTGGATCTATATTGCATACCCAGGTTATATTGCCAGTATACAACCTACTCGGACCATCCTGGAAGGTCATACGGTAGGTAAAAAAAAAAAAAGAAAAAAGAAAAAAGACAAAAATCGCCAAAAGTCCCTAATCAGAATATACCGCGTTAGCCCTGAGAACGAAGATTTCCATACCTTTACATTGTAATACGCAAAACGAATTGGGCCTGACGAGATGCAACCCCTGCCGCAATATATCGCGCATTCAACCAACCAAAGGCCGTTCCCCCCTCTATTACAGGGATCATTTTGAAATTTCATATTAAAATTGATTACTCTTATTCCAATTTTGAATTTCTTGGTTTTTTATGGATTTTTCACTTCTAGACTTTTTTTACTGTATTAACCAATCACCAACCAGGTCGGCTGGATAACTCCTCGGGGGAAGGTTATCTGGATTTCTCCGGACAGTAGTCTTTCTCGTGCCAGTTGCAATCGAGATTCATAGTCATTCTGTCAAATCCACGCGATACTGATCGTCCTACTGATTTTCCTTTTAACCCCATTGCCTTACCCGCATGCTCTTCTCTACCTTCTTGCATATTGTATACTTTATACCTACTTTGCCCTAGGTAGTTTAGCTACGGGACATTACTCTCTGGGTTATTTTATACAGGTCTACAGAAGCAGTGGAACATGCGTCAGCTTTTATTGTCTTACCCTTAGATTGTTTCCTTGTTCCCCGGGATTTCTTTTTGTCTCTCTTTCTTTGATTTCCTCGAGCCTATCACGCCAAACCCCCCCCCCCCCCCCCACCAAGAAAAGCTACCTCCATTGTCCGTGAGATCCATTGTCCATGGAGGAGCCCACCATGGAAACGGAGACTCATCATGCAGAGAGTGAATACCCACATTCACCATGGGTGGAAATGAGCACATTTACTTCTCCCCAGCACTCGCCTCCCATGCCAGAATATAGTGGGTTTGACTACGGTCAGCCGCAGCTTATGGCCGTGGACTCGTATGGCATGTCAATACCGCCACCCTATGCCACTATGCCGCTACCCATGCCTTCGCATTCTTGGCCCAGCATGCTCACAACAAACTCGCCGTTTGCTGCGTCTGCGCTACCGGTTTCCACCCCGACCTCCGTATCGCCTTCGGCTCCCATGCCTCCAGTGCGAAAGACCTCGACTGGAGGCTCTACGCCGCGCAGGACACTTACCGACGATGACCGCCGACAAATGTGTATATATCACGAGGAAAACAAGACGGCGAAGCAGACTGATATCGGAGGTAAGCAATATACGTATTTCTGTGTCGAGGGGACTAGGCTGATTTTCTATGCAGCGCTGTTTGGAGTTGAGAGAAGGTATCATTTGCAACCTCGTTTTATTCCATTCAATCTAACATGTAATAGCACTGTTTCCAAAGTCCTTCGCCAGAAGGACAAGTACCTAAACCCCGAAGACGGGAGCCGATCTCCCATCAAACGTGCCAAAGGCAGAGTCCCCGATATTGAGAAAGCTCTATCCAACTGGGCAAGGAACTACCAGCGCCAGGGATATCCCCTGAGCGACGAAATGATCAAAGAGAAGGCACTCTTCTTCGCCAGCACCTGCGGCTGCCCCGAAGGCAAGGAAAAGGTCTGTACCACGGCCTGGCTAGAAAAATTCAAGCATAAGAACAATCTGCTCGGCGCAAAGGTGCGCAGAGGATCTACCGAAATTCGCAGCGGATCAAACAGCCCAACCCACCTCAACACAGACTTTGGATCTGCTCTTCAAAGTCCCAGCGGACCCTCGCCCACCTCTCCAGTGGATGGCTTCGGATCCCCCTTGTCTCCCACAAGCCAAGAAGGATTCAAACGGGACATGGCCGAACTACCTGATCTGACAGGGGGTTACCGACACGGATATTCCAAGAGTACAACCTCGATCGACACTTCGGCGGGTATGGTCAGCCCGACATCCACTCTAGTCTCTGAGAGTCCTTTCACGCCAACAAGTCAATCTCGTCTCCCAACTGCCAACAGCAACCATAACCGACCACGCAGCCAGACCTTTCCGCTCGTCCCCATCGATCCAACACTCCTATCCGCCGACGAAATGATGGACCCGCAGCGCCAAAAGCGCGAACTCCAGCAATCTCTTTCGGTCTCCATCTTGGAATCACCAGTGGAAATGGACGACCCAAAGGCCACCATGTGTCCGATCCACCAAACAAACGTCATCAAGCGCAATCGCAGCAACCCGGAAATCAAGACCCAGTCCATGCCGCCGCCTTCAAAGTCTACTACCATCTCGCCAATCAGCTCTCCGGGATCACCGACGCAGGACGAGGCTCGTCGCGCCCTGGAACTCGTCATCAACTACTTCGATCATCAGCCGGCCGGCCTCGCCGCACAGGAGTACATGACCATCGGAAAGCTAATGGAAAGACTTGAGCTTGCCAAGAGCCAGGCTGGGTTTCTGTTGGGTGGCTTGCCGAGAATTGACGAGCATGAGGATATTCCTATCCCGCGTGTGACGAAGAAGAGGAGCATCCACAACTTGGGATGAGTCTTGAACAACTCAGTTGCATTTTGCATGATCTTCCCTTCCCTTTCTTTTTTTGCATTTATTCCCCTCCCCCTTTTTTTGCATCGCTTGTTTATTCTTGAAGCTCTCCCCCCCCCTCCTCCCCAACATTATCTGCTTCAACGTGATTTGTGATTTGTGACTCTCCATTCTCTTCTTCCTTTCCTTCATTCGGTGGTTCATGTGTTATTCTGTTCTTTTTTTTGGTATCACCTGTACGAACCTTTCTTTATATCCATTTCCTATCTCTCTAGCCAGCAATGGCAACGAGATATAAAAAAACTGGGCAACCAAACAAAAAACATACACATATCCAGAGGGCGACCTCTACTTTCTTGGGAACTCTTGGGGTTACGGATTTGGGAATAGGCGCATACGCCCTGGGATTCCCAGTCTGGACGAGTTGGATGCATATGGAATAATGGGCACATGGCAATATGTGATGGTATATGGAATTGGGATCATCGGCCTTGGACTTGGGAGTTTTGCCGCTTGCTTTCTTCTTCGGGTTTTTTGCTTTTTTTTACTTGTTTTCTTTTCTTGCTGTTGGTTTGTTATATCCCTCACCCCCTTGTACTGCATCTCTTTTTTTTTTTCCCTTACACTCCTTTCATATTAATTTTTCCCTTGGATTTTTTTTAAAACTGGGCTGCTCACGCGGAAAGAACATAATTTTCATTGGGTTCACCTATATATGAACTATGTCAGATTAGTATTGCCTATTATTATACCCCGATATCTTTCGACAATCACACTATTTTTTTAAGTTTGGAACTTATGCTAGTCATAAGTAAGGCATATCTCATTAATTAAGTCTGGTGATAATAAAAAAAAGCCGACGCAAGCAATATGTAGTTTATACAAAAGCAGGCGGCACTGACGCCACTCCACGATCCTCCAATAAATCTTCAACACTGCGCTCAGCCATTTCAGGGAGAACCTTGACCAGCACTTTCTCGATAATACTCCAGACTAGATGTTTATTGCAGTATTCATCTGCAAAGAGGTCTAGAAAATCATGTTCGATTATATCCAGGAGATGCAGTTCCTCGCAATCAATCCCCGCATATAGATTATCGTCTGTGCGCAGCCGCTCAGCGGCAAGGTGACCACACGTAGCTGGACAGGGGTCCGAAGGCAAAGGCGAATGCGATGACGCCAGATTTGCCTTCCCCTCCTGGAAAGCTCCATGGTGCGCACCGGGGGAAGGGGGTGGGGAGGTGACGGGAGAGGGCGAACTGCTGGAGCTGCAGGTACCATCACTGCTGTAGAGCGGAGGCGCCGATGGGGGAACACCAAGAAAAGTTCGTGCGACGGAGCGCGGAATCAAGGCCAGGAGACTAGCTGCACATCGTCGCTTGATAGCGGCGATCTCCGTCCTAGAGGGGCTGTTCCGTTTTACCGGTTCGGCCGACTGATTTAACTTTGGTGTTGGATCATCGGCTGCGATGGCAGAAAGTGGGTGACCTGAGGTGGCTGTTGAGGCACCAGTATTGCCGCTGTTGCTGCTGTTCCCCGAATTATTAGTTTTACTAATGATATCAGTCGTATCAGAGCCCGTGACTCCTTCCGTAATAGGAGTATTAAGTGAGGCCGGCGCGAGGGCTTTCTGACTGGGTGTCGGGGTCTGCACAGACTGCAGAGCCGAGGCCGGAGCTTCAATATGCCCGGCCGCTATTTGAGATGTTGGACGGGTATTGGCCGGGAACAAGGCGGTCCTTGTCGCAAGAAGAAGGTTGGGCAACAAAGTGGGGGTCAGCACGTACTCCTCAATGGTTTCCTGGAGGAATCTGTGGAAGTTAGCAAAAAGTCTCAAATTATGACGTCGGGGCAATTGGGCAATTGGGCAAAGAAAAAAAATAATAAAAAATTAAAGAGTGAAGCAATAATCTCGACTGTGGAGCTCCGGGACGTTGTGCCTTTTTTTTTCCCGCGCACATTTAATAAAAAAATGTCCAAGCATATAACAAATTGACCGTCTAGAGGCATGAAGGAGCTTGGGCCACAGGGGAATATCACAAAGAGAGAAAAAACCTCTTCAGGTAACATCCCGTACCTGGGGCTTCATGCACAACCCCCGGTCAGATTACGAATTCCAACCCTTCCCGGCAGGAATTTCGCTCATTGGACCGAAATCAGTAATTCACTCGGCCGTTTTTCATATTTCTTTTTTCTTTTTAAGCCAAAAGAGGTATGTATGGCTTTCACCTCCACCGATGGGGTGATCGGCAGTTTCTTTTCTCTCTCTTTTGCTCGTGCACAAGATTTAGCACCCTTCTTGCCAAGGAGAGTTCGATCGCCCAGATGTTCTCATTTCTTGGTTCTTTTGGGCCTAATCAAGTCCTTTGAAAATTTGGCACATGTTGAAATCTTTAGATTCGCAGAGTGGAGCGGCACGGAAAGGGCCGGGCCCCGACGCTATCACTTCAAAGCAGAGACGGGGCATCCGCGGGCAGACACGGTCATCCCTGTTCGAAAAAATGAAGGTCGCTCGGACCAATTTGAGGGCAACCAATCTCATGCCAGAACAGCACAGTAAGACGGACGGTAATGACCGTACAGTAAGAAGACATCGTACGGTCGTAAGATAACCGTAATCTCTCCGGGTATTGCAGCCCTCCAAGAGGTTACAGGTCAAGTGACCGACGCGGCATGCGAGCAACCTTGGAAGACGCTTCATGTCCCACCCTAACTCGCACAAGTGATACTTGACCCGTAGATCGTGTTTCGGAGATCGTACCGTTGCTCCACAGTCGAGTATTGATTTCCCAAGGCCTGAGCGAGAAGGAGGGTTGGGGCGTTGAGGGGGTTGCAGAGAAGAAGACAGATTAAAAAAAGAACGAAAACTCACCTATCAAAGACTCCATCGGTGGCACCGACCCTGCCTGGGCCTGCCAAAACAAGGTGTTGGAATAGGGCGAGCAACCCACTCAGCCATGGCATTCTCCATGGGATTCCCAGTATCTGCGAAACCATGGAATAAATCCGGTAGTCGAGAACCGGGCGTCTACTGGTGCCATCGGACCACCCCATCTCATATCTTTTCTGGTTAATGGGCAAGGCATGTGAAACACCGACACCGTGCGAAGAGGGGGCCGGACTCGATGCGACACGAAATAAACCCACTGTAATAAAACGCAAGACGACGTAACCAAGATAAATCTTCTGCAGAAGGTTCCATATCCAAGTGGCCGAGAATGACGTCGATGGGTCTGGGAGTTCGTTCTCGGTTGAAAGCAAGCCAAATTTTTCTAATCGGTTGTTTTGAGAGTCCCGGGAGGATTTGGTCTCATCTTGGGTTTGACGGCGTCCCACTTGAGCGGCGAGTTTGCCTATAGTTTCCCAAATGAACCATCCTTCGCATGCCCTGCCACTGACCTGGTTTCCCAGGATCAGATCTGCTATAACATCAACCACTAGCGCCCGAAGACTGCTGTTTTCGAGGTCCTCCGTTGGAAGAAGAACCGCTAGAATGCCGTTGGCGAGTAGTCGTCGATAGACTGCTTCGTTCTCGCTTTGCTCGGCGATCGTATCTGGATCTCCTGGATCAGGCACTGGAGAAAGACCGGGGTGTGGATTTAGCTCATGATAGAGCGCACGGTACGACGTCGGTAGGCCAGAAAGGTGTGACTGTTGCCTGGCCTGTCTGTACGCTGGATCATATAGTCAGCAATGTTGCCCCTCTCCGCGGAACCGCCATGGATTCCGGCAAGAAGAACTTTAGAATGGTCAAGTCTCACAGAGTACATGTGCTTCCACCAGGCCAGGGATCTCATCCAAGGCTAATTGTGCAACGTCGATTTGGCGCAGCCTCTGCTCAAGTGCACGCGTGCAATGCGCGATTACTTGTAAAACTTCATTCACAAGAGCCTGATCAGGTGTAATCTTCGAGTACCACGAGTACACAAATTCTTTTATTATGATGGCGAGAAGAGCGTAGAGTTGACGATCGACGTCATTGGAGCTCGTGAGGGGAGGTAACAGCTCTTCCGGAGGCTGTGGGGAAGTTGCTCCGTGGTTGCTCGTTTGGGGGCACAGGACGCGTCGAATCAGGGCAGTGGTAGCTTTGTCACTAAAGTAGTCTGGATCATCCTTTCCGGAATCTCTTTGTGTACGGAGTCGAGAGGAAGGACGCGAAGGAGGTTGAAGCGTCGTCGCGGAAGGCAGCGCGGTGGATCTGGAGCTGGAGGTTGTCGGCCCAGCCTTGAGATGAGATATCGGCTGAAGGCCGGGGCGGAGCGGATCATTCATTTCATCTCATAGAGTTTGGAATTTGGTTCAATATCTATCAAGGAAGCGTTCTCTGTTAACAGCAGGACGAATCAACCTTGGAAGCGTTGATGATATGTACCTGGCCCAATTTGGATCTTAGGGCTTAGGGCTTCGAGATAGCCCTTATCGCGCTCCATTGATGCGGGGATCTGTTAGATGGCCAAATGTACTTAAGTGTCCAAGTGGCCCCTTGACTCTCAATTGTATTTATTTGTTTGAGATACACACTATGTTAGACCAAGTTGACCAAGATAGACCTACTCCCTTATGGTTGGATTGCGATCCTGGTCAGTCTACCATGTTCCTCTCGCCTTCATATTACTGATCCGTTGCTCTTAGGCCACGACGTAAGCCTCTAGAGGTACATATGTATTCTAGAGAGACATTTGTTAATACAATATAGGATGCCTTTGCGATCCTGATCGCTGCTCATCATCCATCTTTGGAGCTGCTTGGAATCAGTACTATCCATGGAAATGCGTCGTTAGAGAAGACAACGGCCAATACCGGTAGCGTTCTGGAGGCGATCGGCAAACCCGACATTCCTGTCTATCCTGGCAGCAATAAACCATTCTCACGGCCTGCTCTTCACGCGCCCGATATTCACGGTAAGGAGTCCTCGCAATATGAGCGAAATGGTTTAATAACACTTTCTAGGCGAATCTGGTCTTGATGGGACCGACCTTCTTCCCAAGGCCACTAGGCCACCTATCACCGATAAGAACGCCATTTTGGCCATGAGAGATGCTCTTCTTGCACAGCCCAAAGGGACTCCCTGGGTAATTGCAACGGGTACCTTGACTAACGTTGCCTTGTTGTTTGCAACATTCCCCGAGGTGGTTGAACACATCCAAGGGCTGAGCATTATGGGCGGTGCCATCGGTGGAGGATTCACCGATGCTCCAATGAGCAGACTCGCAGGCGAGAAGTCGAGGATTGGAAATGTGACCCCATGGGCTGAGTTCAACATTTATGTACGTTTCCCAGTTTTTTATCCCTCGCTGGCTCATCTAATCACGATGGTATAGTGTGACCCGGAGTCTTCAGAGTCAATCTTCAGCAACCCGGTTCTTGCATCCAAAACAACTATGATCGGTTTGGATCTCACACATCAGGTCTTAGCCTCACAAGCCATTCAAACACGTATCTTGCATGGCTCGATCCACTCGACTGAGGAGCCCACTACCCTTCGGCAGATATTGCATGCGCTACTCACTTTCTTCGCTGCCACATACGAGAAAGCTTTTGGATTGACCACTGGGCCTCCACTGCATGACCCCATTGCCGTGGCCGTGATCTTGTCGACGCTGAATCCAGCTTTTGCTAAAAAGCACCCCGATCAAGCTCTTGCTTTTGATGACAAAGGCGGCGAGCGTTTTGCTGTGAGTATTGTCACGGACGGGCAGCACGGGAAAGATGTATCCATAACAGGTCAACTGGGGCGCTCGATCGCTACTCCTGTTGATGGTCCGGGCGTTGCTATTCCCAGGGGCGTTGATCTAGATGCTTTCTGGAACATAATCCTACAATGTGTCCAGCTAGCCGATGACTGCAATGTTGCACGCAAGGTCTGATTTGTGATCTATTTGGACGATCTGTGAACCTTTCAAGAGTTTTGGTTACTTTAGACTGTGGTCTAGATATTTAACATACGGCTGCATTGATTAGAGGGATACCTTAGTGGCATAGGATGGGATTTATGGCATGTTTAAATAGTTCCAAGTTATACTTCCTAGAAAATTATTCCTTTTGTACTTAGTACCAACCATATGCATTGTTGATAAATGGCTTTATGCAACACACAACCGGTACAAACTTTCATGTATAAGCGTGGACTTTTATTTCATAGGGGTTTCAAAGTACCTAAATCAGCCCGATCCTCAATGGTGCGTAAGAGTCTCAAATCCAACTGGTTTGTGGGAGTAACAGCAAATGCCTACTCACTAACTCATGAGAAGAGCTTTTATTCACGCAGTTGAGAAAAGGGGTTAAGGATGAATTCCGATATGGAGATTCGGGTTCTACTCACCTGGAGTATGATAAGCTCGATGGAAGCTTCATAGTTGTTCTTTATATAAATGGCTTTTTTTTATGGCATTTATAGATCGCTTTTTAGATGCAGTCAGCATCTTGTAGTGTTTTACAGGGGGGGCTCCACGTTTTGTTTCAGGGATATATGCATAAAACGATTAATAATAAGAAAGAAATCCAGGTGGAATCCCTATGAAATTGGACGTTCTCAGGCTCGGCTGAAAGGAAGAACGTCATATGTTGGCCTCTCCACATCAGAACCCAACACTTGCTGGCAATTTGTGGCCATTTTCCCCAGACTTGATTTTGTTTGTTACATATTTTGATTTCTTGGCCTTGCATGGACGTCGATCCCGCACACTCCTCGACGGCGCATTCCGATCAGAATGCCGCCTCCTAACGTATGTTTCATCACAATCCCATCTACAATATGTGAATTAATATCCTTAATATCCTTTAGGACGGCACGCCACACTCTCCGACGGCACCTGACCCTCCGCGCCGATCGATTCCCACCCCTGTGGAGACCGATAACGCCCACGATGACAACGTGAATTTCCTACGATCGCGACCAGCTCTCTTCAATCCGCTACTACCCTCCTTGAGCCGACAGCGTCGCCGTCGTTATCCGACTAATCTGCCACCGCAAAACGAGGACCGCATGGAGGTGGATGATTCCACCAACCCGCGTACGTCCGTTGAACTCAACCGTCGCATCCCGATTGTCCGCCGCCAGGAGAGATCAACCGATATGCCGAATTACGAGGGACGAATGCCCAACTCAAGATCGTTGTATGGATGGGCGCCCGGATCTGATGATGAGGATGGTGTTATGCGCGAAGAGTCAGAAGATGATCAGATGCAGCCCTTCCTCCATTCCATCTCAAGTCGTGATACACCCCCCGCGCGACCTCCGCGAAATGAGGTCCCGGGCCCCGCGCAACTGATACCCGATGAGTATGAGACATTACCAGGTAGCAACCGGGCTCGGACATCAGTCTCCGCAGTAGCGGCGTTGTTACAATCCGCAAGACGTCAGCCCCGGCTTGCTCGAAGTCGCACATTGGAGAACTACATTATCGATCGCTACTCAGATACTGCCCCAGCGGAGGATGCCGAAAATACGATCGCAGTCGCATCTCGGGGATACCGATATCGTCCTTCGTCGCGCGGGGGCTCACATCATACCAACCTTACCCACAATGACTTACGCGCTCGTGCTACCGCTCATCGCCAACTACACTCAGATGTCTATCTGACCAATCTACTGGGTGAAACCATACACTATCTCGATCGCGTTCGGTATTCAGACTCCCTTGAAGAGAGTATGCTTGCCGTGGCAGACAGTCGGCTACCCATCTCGATGGATAACAAAGCCTGGAGAGATACAGACTTCATTCTATACACCCCCAACATCGCACCGCCTGCGGCGTGCTCATGGCTTCGATCTGGAATGGCATTCTCGGGCTGCCAACGAGCTGCCAGCGCCGGGTGCTCAGTATTGCCGCAACGCGTTACCAGTCCGCATGCCCCCAGTGAGCCTGTCATTGTAAATGGAAGTGATACCACCCGAGTCAGCGTTTCTACCACAAGTGGCCGCCGATACTTAGCCAATAACCGCGATGAAAATTGGCCTGTCAAAGTCACGATACACCAGATCAACCAGGACGACATGACTTTATCCGGCACCATGGAGGCCTACAACATCCCCGATAAGACCTCGCCCACCCACGATGCACATATTGTGACTTTCTTGGAGGGTGAGATTATCGATTTCAACAATCACACGCTCGAGACGAAAAACTTCAAAGCAGATGCGGGAATCGATAGCACATACTGGCGTGAACTGCAACCATTTAAGGATTTGACAGATGCCGAGATGGCCCAAAACCTTGTAAGTCGGAAGTGGATTACCGAAGAACTGTCCAAGGGATGGATCTTGATGAGATGGAAGGGTAAGTAACGGAAGATCATATATCCTTCTACTATGTATGTTCTTTGTGCTAACATGCCATAGAACGATGCTTCGTCACCCCAACCGATGCTCGTCAAGGTCTAACAATCTCCGGATTCTACTATATCTCTCTCCGCCGCGAGGACGGACACATCGAGGGCCTGTACTATGACCCAGGAAGCTCGCCTTACCAGCAACTCTCTCTAAACCCAGAAGTACCGAAAATGGTCCGGCCTTCTTACGCCTTCCGCTGAAAGGAATTATTATGTGCATATTCTTTTCTTCTTATCTTTGCTTTTGGCCCAGAATAATCTTCTGGTCCCCTCCATCTGAACCTCTGGTGTCTTGATTTGGCGTTCGGAAAAACGTCAGATGGCATCTGGCACGGCCCTTTGCATAGCTCGGTGGTGTTCTTCTTATTCGGTTCGCTTGGTTTTCTATGCATTTTATATCCAAGTCTGTGGCTATCAAAATGCTGCAATCATCCTGCCTTTTTCCTGAGATCATGACTAGGTCACATTTTACCTTTTTGTTCTCATATTTCTGTATCTATGGACAAAATTATTTTCTTTTTGGCCGTCATGGATCCCAGAAATGAGGAAGTTCCACTTATCCCAACGGCTCCCGCAAATTATTCCGCTATTCCTACTTTATTCATGTATTATCTTGATATATTTCAGATCAAAACTAAATTGCGATCTCATTGAAACGGCAATTGAGGTATCTCAAGAGCTCGAAAGTGTTTATCCATGTCAAATCCAAACTAGACATCAGGAAACTTGACCAATCATCTCTCAATGAATCTGCCGAAAAAGCAAATTGCCATCACTGTGAGACAGCTAACCAGGGGTTTTCTATTTGCATAGCAGCCTTGACAAGGTTATTCGCTGCATGAAGTACAAGCAAATCTCTTGACCTCACGTACCGTGAAGGGGGCCTAGGGGTAACTTGTAGATCACCAGCGCCTAGCATAGGTCTATCAACACTAAGATGACTGCCTGAGCGGGAATCCCGAAACCCAACCTTGGAAACTGCTGCAATGTTACTCTACTGCTCTAACTGTGGCATTGGATGAAAACTGATCATCCAATGGCGTTTCCTTGTCTACTGCATACATTTGGGCTGCAAGGCTGGGGCAGAATCGAAAAGATACCAGTTGATAAATACAGCCTTGGTGAGACCCACAACCCAGTAATATGCAATGATATGCATGTAGGTCCTGGATAGTGACGAGTCACACAGGCCACATATAAAATATGTATAACTAACGATTCCTGTATTTCAGGCAAAATGTTGGCAATTTTAAGGCAAGGACTCACCTTTAGCCGCATCCTCCTATTGGATGGTGTTGCGATGGATATGATATAATACCTCGTGAACTTTTCAGCCTTTCTGCATGCCTAGTACATAGTACTTTGTACAGGGGTGTGATCAGTAAGACGTCATGATTTGATTTTCTCTGATCCTATCGAGCTACCATCTCACTGTAATTTCCCCAAGCTGCTAATACTGCGAATCCCAACATGTCTGTCCCTGAAATATTACGAGATTTTGCCTTTGCTCGAAGACGGACATGTTATTCCAAGTACTCCGTACTGAAATTCTAGGTCACACAATTGATTATAGCAAAGATTAAGAGGAAGGACGGGTAAGCACAATGTTTGTAGCGGCTGCAATGATAGGTGAGACGGTGATAGTGCTAGTCGATGAAGAGACCCAATTGAAGTGACGGCAAAGAAATTAAGGTCTTCCAAAGATCGGATGTAGGACTTTGGCTCATATCAACCTATAATCTTGGGTCCTCCATAGCACTTCTAGTGGTAATATCTGGAGCCTACTTGCACAATATCTTGGATCTAATATGTCCTTGCTAGGGATTTCAATTGGGACTTTGGTGTTGCTACAGACCGTTCAACAACACGGCCTGACAGCTGATCTCAGAGTGATTGCCTTTGGAGTCACTATCGCTACTTCGACCACTCTTTTCGTGATTAATGAGCTCTATTTTTTCAAATGGTCCGATTATCCGGACTGTTATTTTGAAAGAAAATAAGTCTTGGGCTACATTACATGTATAGGTCAGACTATGTTGCTATTTGTCCTGTCTTCTGTAGTCCGAGTGTTCTTGTAGGAACTGGGATGGCGGGCCTATTTACCACCCAAATTCGTACCTTTGTCCGCACGGAGTTGAGGAAATGCTAGAACCACGATTACTGTTTATTGCCTGACTGAACAGCTATTAGTTATTGGTGTAATAACCCCAGCAACGATAGTGCGAACTCTAGTTGCCAACGACCTCCGGAGCTTGCATGTATCTCAAATCGGAGTGAGAATTAGCGAGACCTTGGAACCAATGGTTTTTGTTACAGCTTATTCCAAGAATCCTTGACAATCGCATGTTCGGCAATGCTTCCAACACGGCTTGAAAGCCACACGAAGTGCGTATGACTGCGGAGGCTCTAGTACCAGAACTAGTTAATCGAAGATAGTTATCTGCCTGTGCACACTTTCAGCGGAAGCCTCCGACAAGATTCGACATGAGTAGATTGGATGATAGGGTAACGGATACCCCTAGACGTTATGTATAGATTACTTCTCAACTACGGTTAGACAGTATATCCGAATATCAATCTAATTTAGAATTCCAAACGTAATAAGAGATTAGAAAAAGAAAAAGAAAAAGGAGAAGAGGTATCCCCACAGATACGGGAGTACATGCCTCTCCGGTACTTTGATTTAAATTATATGCTTCACTTAGCTTCACTTGGCTTCCCGCGTGTACTTGCCTGATTGCGGAAAGACCGAGGTTTGTCGGGGTTACATGGCCTTTTGTAGATCTCTCGGACTCTTATCTACAGCCTTCGAGGTATGATTATTTATTGTAATTGTTCCCCTTTTCGATCTTCAGAGGCTCACCATGCATTACCTTTCACTTTTGGCGATAGCAGGCGCTATCCAGCCTGTTATCAGTGCGCCTCACCAGGTTCGGACTGAGGGAACATGCGAGAAGACTAAAGTTGCGATCTTGTAAGCACTGGAATTCTTATTTGATTTCAAAGCTCACAAAGTATAGGGGAGGTGGTGTGGCTGGGATTACTGCTGCTGTGGGTTTCCCCCTTTGTTTAACTGAATGTCATTGACAGTTTAGATAGCAAGCCCTGACGAATGCTTCCGTGCATGATTTCATGATTCTCGAGTACCGCGATACCATCGGCGGTCGGGCTTGGCATAAGCCGTTTGGAAAAGACAAAGATGGGAAGCCTTATAATATTGAGATGGGTGCCAACTGGGTATGTCTCAGCCGCATGAAAGGACGAAAGGACTCTGCTGACAGGTTAAACAGGTGCAAGGCATTGGAAGCGAAGGAGGCCCGCAGAACCCCATTTGGCTCTTGGTAAGTCTCAAGATATCATCGATCGAACACAGACTGACCTCGATCAGGCTCAAAAATACGGACTGAACACTGAATTCTCAAATTATGACAACATATCTACCTACAATAAGGATGGCTATTCTGACTATAGCCATCTACTCAGCGCCTTTGATGAGGCCTATGATATTGCCAACCAGAGGGCAGGTGAGATTCTTACCCAGAATCTTCAGGATCAAAACGCCAAGTCAGGCTTCGCCATAGCTGGTTGGAACCCTAAGCCACATGACATGGAAGCACAGGCTGTTGACTGGTGGTCGTGGGGTAAGTTATCTGTCTTGCAAATGCACCCAATGGGATCAACTAACATATAGACTAGACTTTGAAGCTGCTTATTCCCCAATAGAGAGCTCATTTGTCTTCGGCTGTGCGGGCGACAACTTGACCTTCAATTATTTCAGCGACCACGACAACTTCGTTATTGACCAGCGTGGATTAAACTTCCTTGTCAAGAAGCTTGCATCGACTTTCCTTACTGACAATGACCCTCGCCTTCACTTGAACACCGAGGTCACAAACATCACGTATTCGGACCATGGTGTCACAGTTCATAACAAAGATGGCAGCTGTGTAGATGCAGATTACGCTATTACTACATTCTCATTGGGAGTTCTGCAAAATGGCGCTGTCAACTTTTCTCCAGCACTCCCAGACTGGAAGCAGGAAGCTATTCAGAAGTTCACCATGGGAACGTACACCAAGATCTTCTTCCAGTTCAACGAGACCTTCTGGCCTTCCGAAACACAATATCACCTCTACGCCGATCCTGTAACCCGTGGCTGGTACCCGGTCTGGCAGTCACTATCCACTCCCGGATTCCTCCCGGATTCCAACATCATCTTTGTAACTGTGACCAATGAGCTTGCTTATCGAGTCGAGCGCCAAACAGACGAGCAGACCAAGAAGGAAGCAATGGAAGTTCTGCGCAAGATGTTCCCGGAGACGGATATCCCCGAGCCAACTGCATTTATGTACCCACGCTGGACCTCAGAGCCCTGGGCCTACGGCAGCTACTCCAACTGGCCTCCAGCCACATCTCTGGAGATGCATCAGAACCTCCGTGCCAACGCTGGCCGGCTCTGGTTTGCCGGCGAGGCTACCAGCCCGACCTTCTTTGGCTTCCTTCACGGTGCTTACTATGAAGGACTGGACGCGGGCCGACAAATCGCGGCTATCATGCAGCACCGGTGCGTCAACCCAAATTCTGCCAAGTTGAGAGAATGTGGACCTCGCAAGCACTATGAGACACTGCATGGCACCTCGCCGTATTCCGACTACACTATGCTCAATGGATGGGCTGTGGACAGTTTGATTGATAATAACCCTGAATAAGCGGGGATGGAGAAACAGGGAGTTTATGTATAGGCTTACAACTTTTGAAGTCAAGCGATTGGGTTTATTTAATATCAGAGTTGTATTCTACATTGCTTATGGCCCATGCAGTAGCTGTGGCTCACTCTCTAACATGTAGAGTACTCACAGAGTCATTCCATCCAATCTAGTTTATGACACTTTCATGGAAATACTTTGCTTTTTCCTCGTAGCCAAGGTCCATAAGCCCTGAATATGATCGGAATAGGGACCATTATTGCGGCTAAACAGCCAAGCAACGTGCCAGCCCATTGAATCCCCATATTTTGGAACATTTGCCTTGAAAATAGCGGAAATCCTGCAGCTACTGCCGATCGAAGGATGATATTGGCAGCAACAGCCGAAGCAGCGCTAACAGGTACGTTAGCAGAGTGAGATGATTTCTCGAGTAGAGAGGCCGAGAACTTACATTGGTAAGTATGCATCGACGATATAGTTGAAGCACGGAAGAAAGATGCATAGCACCCCAAATCCTATGAATATCCCAGCTGCGGCAGGTACAACCCAGTGAATCTGAGGGCTGAACCCGGTCCAGCCAAACCTGATGGATTTTCAGTTAGCATATTTCGTACATTCGAATCCAAAATCATTATACCCACCAAAAGAGGCCCACTGTAAACACAGGCGCTCCTAGGAGTGTTGGAGCAAGGCGCCACTCCGGCACTGGGACGCCCTTATTCTCTGCCAGTTTCCTTGCATAGGCAAGCTGCCCGAAAAGAATAAACCCACACGCGAGCACCACGCCGATGATGAGGCCAATGAACATTAGACCAGCAAAAGCAGGAGTCATTCCGTATACATGCTCGAAAACGAAAGGATATGCCTCAAGCAGCGCATAAACAAGCCCGTAAATGAAGGACATGTAAACCGACACCACGAGAATAATAGGCTCCGTGAAGAGCAACTTCAATGGACGTGTGAAGTATTTCTCCGCGAGACCTGCGATGTTGACCTCGATCTCCTCGTGTCTGGCAAGAATACCCGAATTTTGGGACTCTTTGCGGATAGCAGCAGCCTTGACCACAAGAATACAAGGCGGATATGTCTCATCCAAGAAGAAAACACTCAGTACTCCATTTCCCAGGCTGAAAATTGCCGGGATGTAAAGAGTCCACCGCCAGCCAAGATAACTCGACGCAATGAAGCCACCCACAAAAGGAGCCATGAACGGTCCCACGAAAACAGTCAGAGCATATAGTGAAATTGCAGCACCGCGAGTGGTGTTGTTGTATAGATCGGCTAATACACCGGGCACGACAGTCAGTTGGCTTGCGCCAAACATGCCAGCGAAGAAACGGCATATGGTCAAGGTCTGGATATTCTTGGCCACTGCCGATGCAATAGTGAAGAGTCCACCGCCTAACATTCCAATTGTCAGAGGCCATTTTCTCCCCCGTAGCTCTGATGCAGGTGCCCAGATTAGGGGTCCTGATGCAAAGCCAAGGACGTAGAGGGTTGTTCCCAGTGTTCCGACTTCTGACCCGACCCCGAAAACCTTACTTGCTTCGTCAATTCCCGGTGCGAATATGGCGCTTGTTAACGAGACAATGAATGTCCCTGAACAGACTAGGATAGAGTTGAAAAGTCTGTGGAAAGTGTGGTCAGTTTGTATCCCGGATACCTAGATACTTGGCTGATTTGGACTTCTAGCTTACTTCGTTGACAATTTCCAATTCTGAGGATACTCGGGGTCATCTCTGCCTTCGAAGTCAACGTAGCTTGCTGAGTTGGAAAGAGAAGTCGAAAGTGCGTTGCTCGCCCCAATCGACAGCTTCTCATGCATCATGAACTTGATAGTAGCGACAAGCAGACACGTTTTGTCAATGAGGTATATGGTTTGATGTCCAGAGTGCCGAATTCAGGCAGAGCTTGTATTACGGTGGAATATTGAGACATTGAAACTAATATGTAGCGAATCTGTAAATCTTTTTTACAAACAGCTTTGCGGAACCTAAGTGGACTTCCAATGTGAGCAAGCGGGTATTGCGGAACGGATATTTTTTACTAGACATCGCACGGCACCCGCTATTTCCGCAAGGCTTTGTAACATCCTCCTCGTTTTCAGTTTAAAAGCCAAAAGGAAAGCTAAATCACAAGATAATTAAACGAACACCGAGGAACATAGGCGCCTCTAGGTAAGGGTTACCTCATCCAGATCCACCCAAGAAACTTGAAGTATCAATCATATCCGCATTCAGAAATTGATCAAGGTCATCCCTTTGCAAACCAGGCAGATCAGAGACCAAAGCCCCTAGCCATGAATACTCTTCGGCGCTTGGGAATTCTTGCAGGGTTCGTCCAGCTGGACTTTCTTGTTCTTCCATGTTCATTATGTCATTGAAAATCGCAAGGTCATCTTTCCTTCGCTGTTGATGAAGCATAACTAGCAAGAGGGCAGCACTCCAGGCTTCTCTCATGGTGTTTGTATCATAAGTGGATGCAACGAGCTTCAATGTCTGCATTGCTTCGGGAAGCATCGCTAATGATTGCCGTGTATCCATAACTAGCAAGACACAAATGATGTGGAAAGGTACGTTTGCCATGTGTTGCCAGGGGCTGCAGTCTCTGACCATAGTGCGTGAGCAACCAAGTCCCTTTTTTAGCAACGCTAAGCCTTTTTCTGCGAGGCGAGGGGATATTTCAAGGTTCTGTGTGTGGATTCTGCGCAGAATGCAAAGTACAAGATTGCATTGCGCCATGGCCGAGGGAGGCTCATTATGAACTCTTTTTAGGATCTGGGCAAGCGTTTCTTCGAGTTTCATCTCATCTTCGGTTGGCTTTCCTGGGTCTAGGCTTGCCGATAATGGAAGAAGTCCCAGCAACTCATCTGTGTAATCACCCTCGATGGTTGATGGAAGCAATGGCAAATCATTCTTTTGGAAGGTTACTCTTGATAAGCCGAGATCATAGGAAGTCCACAAATTAAGATGTAGTGCCACGCCGAAGAGTCGTCTTTGGGGGTTTGGATCAAACTCTGTGTCAATACTGCGTGGAAAGACTGAATCGGTGGACTCTAGGTGAAATCCCGCAGCTTCCACTAGATGCATCAACTTCGAACTCGCCATCCATGTTGAGTGGGGCAGATCTGTCATCCGCATATAGATGACTCGTAACATCCACCCAGTGAGAAGGTCCACCGGAGGAACACCACACAGAACGTGCGTGTCGAGAATAGAAAGTGTGGATCCGACGAGATGTAATTCGGTGATTGTCATGTTTCGTTGGGAAAACAAACAACCTAGTGCAGCGACGCCACCGAGAACACTGTCATATAGACCACTAACCATGGGAGACTTCCACCTAGCATCCAGTCGCTCAAAAAATTGAGAAGAGTCAATAAATCCATAGCATGGACCAATCTTGGCAAAGTAGATCTGAGCGAGGGTCTTCATGTGTTCAAGGGATGTGATATCCGTGATTGACAGCACAGGATGGACAATCTGAGACTCAGATGACAGTTGTCGCTTTCCAATATTCCAACCAAAGAGGCTGAGTTTTGGTGCTTTAGCAGGATCGATATTCAGGCCCATCCTCCGAACAAATGCAGCGCCGGAGTTTGCCCACAATCGACGATCCAGTCCATGCGTATCCACTGAGTCAATCTGCTGTGGAGGCTTTGGCGTTGGGGGAATGTCTCTTGGGGGCTCTTGTTGGGGAGCATGATGCTTCCGTCGTGTCTGATGTTCGTAGTGGCAATTGTAGCCCCATTGACGGCAAGTACTACAAGGCTCGACGCCGTCGCATTTTCTTTTGCGCTCCCGGCATGGTTCACATGCAATTCGGGCTCGTTTTCGTTTCAAGTCGGATTGCGACATATCTTAGAACAATAAGTAGTTCCTGTAGATATCCCGCAATTTCCGAGGATTAAGGATAGGCAGGATATTGCGGAGGATATGAGTGGGAAGGTCAGTGGGTATTGCGGGTCTCTCCTGTAATGCCTGAGGCCTTCCAAGGTTCTGAGGTTTCAGGCATCATATTCTTGTTATCTAGTTAACCAACTACTTTCCCTCAGGCATCTCTTTCCGTATTTTCCCAAAGCGTTGTGCGGAAGTTAGTGCAATAGCATATTCAGCTAATTGGCTGTCTCTGGAGGTGTCGACAAGGGCATACCATCGGCTTATCCCAATGAAGTTATAGAAACCTATCCAATCCAATAGTGGAAATGATTCTAATTGAAGACACGGAGGTTAGAATAATTAGGTAGAATAGTAAAAAAAACCGATCTAAGAGTTTTGTTATTTGGGTACACTGTCCTCCGTATAGTAGCAAGCAATGCGGATATTGCGGAGGTGCGGATTGTTGTGACGTCGACGATGCCTCGGCAACTCCAAACATCATTCAAACAAACGTTGAACTTCTTCCCATGCATCTTGTCACATGGTCCTTACCGCTAATCTTATTGCGACATTTTCCAAATATTTGCCAACTATCTCGAGCGCCAAAACCATGGCAGCAAGCTTGCTATCGCGATACCCATGGGTATCTAGTCCATTTGTGGTCAGCGCCCCCATGAAAGTAATGTCTGGTCCAGCACTGGCAGTAGCCGTCTCTCGCAGCGGTGGACTAGGGTTCATTGGTCCCGGTGCCAAAACTCAGGACACAAGTGACGATCTTGAGAAAGCATCATCGCTCATACGCCAAGGGGCCAGCACAATACCGACTCCTGGCTCGACACTACCTGTCGGCATAGGATACCAGCTCTGGGCTGATGACATCAATGTTGCTGTCGATGCTATCAAGAAACATAAACCATGTGCAGCCTGGCTATACGCCCCACGCCAGGGACCCAAGGAATACGACGACTGGTCTAGCAAGATCCGCCAAGCATCCCCTGGCACTCAAATCTGGATTCAAATTGGCACTGTGAAAGAAGCAAAGGAGCTTCTTCGGAACCTCGAGCTACCAGATGTTGTTGTTGTGCAAGGGGCTGAATCTGGTGGCCACGGTCGGGCGAAGGATGGAATGGGGCTTATGGCGCTGTTTCCCGAAGTGGCAGATGCTATGGCAGGCAGCCAAATTCCTTTGTTTGCGGCAGGCGGAATCGCAGATGGGCGCGGTGTTGCAGCGGCTATGTGTCTTGGTGCTTCAGGTGTGACGATGGGGACTCGATTCTTGGCTGCCAGTGAAGCACGCATTAGCCGTGGTTACCAGGACGAGGTTGTACGTGCGGCCGATGGTGCAGTCTCAACCACGCGTACGCTACTGTATAATCAACTCAGAGGCACTTTTGGGTGGCCAGAGGAATATAGTCCCCGGACTATCTTGAACAAATCATTTGTTGAGCAGCAGGAAGGGAAATCGTTTGAGGAACTGAAAAGGCTTCATGATGAAGCTGTTAAGACGGGCGATAAGGGCTGGGGGCCCGAGGGGAGACTTGCAACATATGCAGGAGCCTCCGTTGGACTGATACATGACGTGAAAAATGCTGAAGATATTGTCCATGGGATTCGAGAGGATGCGTTGGAAAGAATTCAGCGGTTGTGTCCCCGAAAGGACTAGGAAACAATTTCAAACAAGTTTGCTCCATAACGATGAGCTACGATTTGACAAACATTCTCACTCTGTACCTCTGATCAAATGGATAAGTTGAGGTCTCTATGAGCATCCGTGTGGTAGTCTCTTCGAACGTGTTGAAAAACACAAGAGAAAGGTCTAACTTCGAAGCACGGTCAGAGAGAAACTTCCCCATTGCCATTAAACTCTCAATTACTCTCAGCTAACTTGCGCGTTACCAGCTAGTATCCAGTTCCTCCAGGGCTATTTCAATTTAAATACCTTTCCTCCAAGCTTGACATCCTCCACAAAGACTATCACTGGCATAAATTGGCATTGCAAACCCCAGAGCAGCATTGACTGCCCGACATACAACTCATATTATTCAGTCCACAGGTACCGTCCCACTCACAGTACGCGTTAGTCTCATGCTGAAGACTGCACGACATATGCGCTGGGCAAGGCTTTTCAGCAGAGCACTGTGTACCGCGAACATCCTCATCTTTCATGCAGATCATTTCAACATTGGAACCTCCAAGCAAGTTGAGAACACGAGTAGGACGACATCGCAGGCCAGAGGGACACTCAGAGCCCTGCAGACAACGCAGGTTCTCTGCGGCAGCCATACACTTTCCACTCTGGCAATGACTGTTGACACACTGTCTGTCTTCCCTGCAAAGGGCGCCAACTACAGAAGTTATCTGGCAGGTTTTGAGGCTAGAAGAGCAGTACATGCCATAGTCCGGGTGGGTTGATTGACAGTTCTGTTCACTGGAACAGCTGTCATTGGGGCAGCTGCTTGGACTCTTGGTGGACGCATGATCACTTGAGAAGATATGACCCCGTCTGTCGGCAGGAGAATGGACCGCCGCGCATTTCATGCTTCTAATATGTCTGCCAACACCATCACCAACATCCTGTCGGACTAAATTCGCATGGGGTCGGGTAAAAGTGAACAGCTCGTTGTTACAAGAATTGTCGCTAGATGATTTAGTACTAGGCCCTTGTAGTTAGACGTCATTTACTTACGAGTAGAATGAGCACATTATGTCTTGCTTGACCTCTGACGGGCATGGGACATAGATTGATCCAACATTCATGCGGCTGATACTTTGGTCAACAAAACTTCATGGGTATGCGAAGAATATTCAACTTACTACTCCGGCATGTTGTCGAAATTCAGGCAATTTCCATCGGACGTGATAGACATCCCTTTTCGGCCGGCATTCATTGCAAAGTCGTTTTCTTTGAAAATCATGACCTAGATAAAGAGTAAACAGATTGATCAGTTGTAAACACACGCCATAACCTTACCTGATTAGGGACCATCATGATCGGGGTGGCAGCTAGTGCCAAAGGCACAAGTGCAAGAAGATTAACAAAACTAGACATTCCTGTTGTTGATTGCTATTGTTTGGAATGGTCAATGGTGAGGAGTGGATTAACTGCTGGATGAGAAGCAACCTTTATATTCGAATTTGCTATCCGAGCGGGCTAGTTTGTCTTTAAGTTATACCTTACTTCTGTGTGTTCTTTTTGATTTTGGATGGCGATACAAGAACTAGGCCCTTGTCAAGTCTGCATGTCGTTGGATCTAGATATCTCCACTTACCACAGATCCGGCATCACCGGGAAAGACTGATAAACCTAATGGTCAACTCACTTAAGCTTCACGCTGTGTATTTTCATGTCTGGGGTTCTCTGGCTAGATTATTAAAAAGAGGTCATATCCAAGCCTTGCGTTCAAATGTGCAACCTTGGCTCATGCCCGGATGTCTCAATCTCAGTTCTGCAGTTCCAACGTTGATTGATGTCTCAGTTCCAGAGTTATACACATATATGTGTGTATAATAAGAATAACAAGGATTAATCTTTGTAGGGCAATCTTATACATGTACAACAAAGTTCTCGGCAAGATATACATACACAGCTCCCCTAAAGGCAGATAAACTGAGACAAGTGCTCTCAAGTGATTATCCCAATCAATGATTCAATTCATTCATATGGATTACACGCACATACAATATTGAGGGTCTTGTTTATTGGCAGATAATGGGATGCTAGTCAATTGTTCCTCTTCTCATGTCATGAATGTGGCGAGCGATTCTATATGTACCTTGGATAGCAATCCGCAGCGCCCAGTTGCACTAGACGAAATGCAAAAAATGGTTAATTTTGCAACACTTTCAATGTTGTGCCAGCGACAGGTTAACCATCAATGGCTTGCGTTCCCAGATATTGTAAGCTTCCTGAATATTCCAAGCGGTTGAACTCTCGTCCATGACCATGTCAAAGCTCCAGAAGACCTTGGCCGCAATCAGACGCATTTCTGCATAGGCAAGGCTGTGGATATTTACGATTAGACCGATCCCCGAAGATATCGAAAAAAAAAAAAACACTTTCTTCCAAGACAGTTACGGGGCCCAAGTGAGAATGGTTGAACTGCTATCCGACTGTCCGACTCGAAGCGTCTGTCTCTGCTTTCCAGCCATCTTTCAGGGATGAAAGAGTCCGCTTCGGCAAAATGAGACTCGGAATGGGAAGTAGAATAGTGGGCCCCAGACACAGAAACCTGTTTAAGTCAATATACATAGATATAACACTTGAAAGTAGAGACATACGTTCTCTGGAACGAATTGCCCATCAATCAATGCACCCTCCTTAGGTACAACCCGCGGAATGATAGCTGGGACAGGTGGATAAACCCGTAGGCTTTCCTCGAGTGCTGCATTCAGATAAGCCAGTTGTCCAACTCCTTGGAAATCAATATCTTCATAAGATTTGAATGATCCTCGGATTTCATCCACTAGTTTCCGATAGGCCGAGGGGTTTGCGATGATATAATAGGTGAACCCGGAGAGTAGACTGGCTGTCGTTTCACTTCCAGCAAGGATCAACAAAGCTGCATTTGCTTCCATCTCCCGTATACTCATGGACCTATCATCATTATGTCGCAAGATGTAAGTCATGAAATCCGGCCGTTCAACCTTGGTCTCCAATCGGCGATGGACTTTGTTTGCTGCCAAGGTGAATGAGTCTTCTCGCATCTTTTTGAGCCTTTTTGGTAGAAGCATCCTGACAATCGGTGCCAAAAAAGGATAGACTAGAAGTGGTCGTGATAATGCCATCACTTTCATGCTCACAAAGACCATCTTGACCCATGGGTGGTATTGGCTTTCCCGTAAGCAGTCAAAGGGTTCGCCAAAGGCCAAGTCTCCGATGATGTCAAATGTGGTGAAGTTGTACCACTGAGACATGTCGACTGCTTCTCGTGATGATGAACTTATCTCCTTCAGTCGATCCACCAACATGTCAACATATGACTGAATTAGGACTTCTTGCTCGCGCAGGGCCTTTTCAGAGAAGGCATGCGAGAGCAATCTTCTTTCCCTTGAATGATCTTCATCGTTGGCGTTGATGAGGTTTGGCCCTCTCGGTCCCTGAAGGTAGAATTTTGGGTCTTTCAGGAACGACCCGGCTCCAGATTTGCGGTGGCCGTAGATATCTTTCCATGCCTGTGGGCTGCGATAGACAAGAGACTTAGGAGCCGTCCGAACTACATCTCCATACTTATCATGGAGCTCCTTGAGTTTATAGTGATACTGCCCTGTTGAAGTCCAGTATAGATTTAGGAGATTGGTGCAAGCGGCAAGTTTCGGTCCTGGAAACTTCGACAGTGGGCTAAAGTAAAGGTTGTAAACCACAGTCCACAAAAGATATCCTAGTGGCTGGAATATTCTCAGTATTATAACTCAGATGCAATGAATTGAAACACTTACAGCGATGACCACCAGATAGATTATGGGTATTATTTCAAAACCCCTCGTTTTAAAACCCCAAGATACCATAATGAGAACGGGCAGTCTTCTGGATTTCTCAAACGCAATCAAACCGTTATGATTTGAAGGTTATGCCAAGTGGCCTGTAGCGTAAAATCACATGGGATTCCGAGGTCTTAGTGCTTCATTAGCGTGAATTTTGAAGTGCATTTGAGCGGGGGGCTGGGGGGGGAATGCCGTATTCTAACTTTGTGCTGGAATCTGTAGACCCATTGCTCTTGTGTGGATAGAAAATACGTTCTACCTTTCTCTTCGTAGTCGCAGAGCTTGCAGATGTGCGGACCATGGATTGGAAGATCTGTGGAAGATTCCAAGCATGTCACAATAGTACTTTGGGGTATATGATCTCATGTATAAAGCTATTAAACCCCATCTCACTTCCTAACCACAATTTGGGCATCACAGACCAATACTCATAACGACCCAAGGAAGTCTAACATCCAGGACTCATCAATATCACCCAGGGGCATAACATCAGGGAGCATGGCATCAGATTGGATCATGCCACTATCGATTCCGTTGTTCGCAGGTATATTTGGGCCCCACATTTCCATCAATTTCGGTTCCCAGTTCATTCTCAAGCCGTGAACCATTCTCAATCCCTTTTCGAGGAGATTCATTTCCCGGCTTTCGTCGAAAGTGATATAGTCTGGGCACTTTCTGATGATGGCCTCGTTTCTGTTCAGGTATTCAAGGATATTCGCGGTGTCTCTGACCATACTCTTGGACCATACCGGGTCTTCCAGAATGGTGAGCTTGTACAGGGTGACAATGGCTCGGGTGAATTGGAAAAAAATGATACATGACAGCTGAAAATACTCCTCTCCTTCAAGTTCTAGCCATACATCTAGCCAGCCTTTTGAAGCTTGAAGGGTGGTGTAAAGGCTGTCGAGGCGATGGAGATCAGGCGAATTTGCAATGGCGGGAGCTCCTATTGATAGTTCGTTGATTATGATTTCGGCATTGTACAGATACATCAGTATGACTCCTTTTGTATTGTTAGTACTGGCCGTAGAGACTGGAAAGCGCTAAAAACCTACTGTGCTGTTGGAGGTGAGGCGGAATTTCGCTCTTCACCGTGTCTAATCTTTTTTTGAAAGTATCCAGATAGAAGGCTAGCGAGATAAAAGCTTCGCCATCCCGCCGTAGTTGATAGACACTATCTAAGATCAAATAGATCTTGACTTGTATAATCAGGAGCTCATCCTGAGGGCACTCTTTAGCCTCGGCGAGTATTGAAAGACTTTCTTCCATGTGCGGTGTCCAGCGCATAGCATCAATCCTAGACATTGCCAACGCGGCGCTGATGGTTTAACTGTTAATTATTGTTTAGAGAGTATCTTGGATATTTACTATTTACCTTGATGAAATCAAAAAGCATCCCAGCACCGCCCTCCTTTCTTCGAGTGTTCTAGCTGTGGGGGGAGTTTGCTTCATTCCAATGGCGATTTTGAAAGAATGCATGGCTGAATACTCATTTGGTTCACTTTTGTTGATCCCAAGCTCAGCAACAACTGCCATTAGCATGTGTGCATAGACATTGAGAAACGGCCTTTTAGTATATGTAACGCTACAAAAAGAATTGGAGTGAGCAAGTTGGTTTTAATAAGGATGCTTTTTCTGCTCACCATGATACGAAAGTCATGATTCCAAGGAGAAGATCCATGCTCGGCGCAATGTCAAGCATAACTTTCTGATGGATATAGTTGGTAATTCTTCCGAAAGAGTCGCCTTTCTCTGAATTTGTAGATGTTGTCACTTCCATAATACATACCCAAAGGAATGGATATTTCTCTCGCAATTGGTCAGAGGTTATATTAGAAGGAATATAGACAAAGGGGAGATATTGTAAGTTCCGAGTGCGGAATTGGTCGAGGTTCTTCTGAGCAATGGCGGGCGGGACGTAGATCAGGGACAAGATTTCCCTATCATGCGAGGGTACAAAGTGTGTAAGGTACCGCCCATTCTCGGGAGTCGAAAGATAAGAAAGATTAGCTAGGGTTTGAGTGCTTGATGCAGAGTTGCTTTGGTCATCCTGTTGACTCCGTCCTGGGTTTACGGGTTCCCAATTTGGAGGAATATCGGGTTTGACACCACCCTTCTCAAACGCGGACATAATCCAATCAAGTTTGGCCTCGAGCTTGGCAGTATTAGAACCCGATAGTGGCTTATTGCGCTTCCGGACTGTCTGCGCAGGCCGACATTCCTTGCTCAGGCGCTGGCATCTACCCCGGTGCTTAGTTCGGGCTATTTCCACACTCATTAGCAGCGCCACTCACCTTTCGCACCCACTACCAGTTGCAGGAACAATGCATTTGCACTTGGCGCGGGAACAGTTCATACATGCGCGGCCATATGGCGCAGGGGTCCCGCCTGGGATTTGAGCGGATTCCATGTGCCAAGTGGGATTCGGAATTGGGAAATTAGATTGGGATTAGGATATTAGACGGTGCTCTCAAAAAGATTTAGATCCTAATGCAATGATGACAAATAATGGCAATAGCACCTGTCACCAATGTTAAAACCTTTGAAAAGAAAAAAAAATCGACAGACTTTTTTCCCTCTCAGAGCGTCCCTTCAAACACGATCGGAGTTAGGAAGTTGGGAAGTTGCGAAATCCGTGCTGACTCAGAAGATCCACTTTCCAGCCCTACCTGAAGTATACAGCGCTATAGAGATGATCATATCGCTGTGGTTCCTGACAAGGACCCGATATGCTAAATGCTTACGCTGGCGTGATGTCTTGTGACTACAGCAGTTGCGATATGTGGTATTCTTCGCTTGTGAGATGAGGTAGAAAGATCGCTACAAAAAATACGCACCCAGCTGACCGGTCATTTTACGAGAAGGCACTCAGATGCTACCGCATCCTAATTTATCTTTTGTCAAAGTAGACATGATGTCCAGATGCCATTGGCGCCGCGAACCCGAGTAAACGGGACACAGCTATAAACTAGGTGATTTGAAATAATAGGTTCAAAAGACCAGAGATATCACAAAGCTCCGCCAACCAAAATCCCAACCCCAGAGAGTATGTACACTCCGAGTAGAGCTGGTAGTTTCGACAATTGATCTATCCCTCATGTATTCCACCTTTTGATCCCCACCATAAAACCCCCAGTCAACCCCGACGCCTGAAACGAGACCTGCTACTCACAGCCGCTCAGTAGAGATAATCTACTGCTCGGTCTGGAAGTAGTTGAGGAGAACGGAGCGCTCCTGGGACTCCTCACCCCAATCCTTGACAACGACGCAAGAGCAGTTGACAACCTTGCGGGCGTTACCCTCACGGTCGAGAGTGCCTGAGGAACAAAAAGTTAGCAAATACACCTCCAGAATTGATATTTGGTATTAATGGAGGGGAAAACGTACAGAGACCAACCCACTCGCCAAGCATCTTTCCGTCAGGAACCTTGATGAGGGGAATCTTGTGCTCGGAGCAGAGAGCGACGACGAGCTTCTTGTAAGCCTCCTCCTCGCAACCCTCGTTCAGGACACACATGTGGGCCTCACGGCGGTCGAGAGCCTTGGCGGCCTCACGGAGACCACGGGCAAGACCATCGTGGATGAGGGAGACGCGCAGAACACCCTTGAGGGCGTCCAAGACGGACATCTGGCCGCTGCCGGCATCGGCAGAAACCTCGACCTCCTCGGCGGGGGCGATAGGGGATGTGGGCTCTTCTCCGTCCGACTAGAGGAATATTGTTAGTATCATGTGCTTCGAGGGGTTCATTGCTTGAATCGCTGTCGTGACTTTTGAGACTTGGAATTGGACTGGACTGGTGCAGCGCATATACAGCACGGCCGACGAGGGGTATTCTCTACTGCGGCGACACAACTGTTCTCGCCGGTCATGTCCGTTCCAGCGTCTCAATTGTCGTGACGAGATCCGAGGCGGTTGTGCATATGGTGTGAGAATAGGCAGATATGAAACATACCATTTTGTTGCTTGTGATGCTTGAAATCGGATGATCCTCGAAGAGTAGAGTTGTTGGAGAAAGAAATTAAAAGGTGGTGCGGGCGGGCTTGAAATTTCCCGCTATTTCGACCTTTTCGGCTGTGTGTGCCCTACGATTATGTCATGCGGTCCCCGCAAGCCCAGTCACGTGATATGTTTATACATCTATACAATGAACCTTGGAACAGGCGCGAATGTAACAAGCCCGGTTTAATGCTTTTGATATAATCTTTTAGATCTTTAGGATTTTCTACCTTGCTACGAATGTCTATATCTTTTATGAGGGAAGGTAAGTTAAACTTGGTGTTATTTGACACGGGACGCATGATTACATTCACGGCCACAGTGACTACAAAAAAAAGTCCACAGTAAAACTACCTGAGAATAGTAGAATCATCACTGAACAGAAGAGGTATCATAATCGTACAATCAGAATCCGCCCTGTACATCGTTTCGCTGGATTGCTGCCATCGCGCCGGGTCCCTAGCGAAAAGACGCTAAAAACAAAACTAGACGTATGTACTAGACCGAGAAGGGCCGTAACCATTGAGGAGCCCGGTCCCGTTGGTTTCGACAGAGGATCCTGGGCCATGGCCATTGAGTTGAGGAGCGGCAAGGCCTGCGCCAGCCGTCGACGGCTCCGGGTCGACGTGCATGTTCAAGAACTGCAGTTCGAGGCCGTGCAGGTGAGGGATGTGTGGGACGAGGTCTGTGAAATCAGAAAGCTAAGATAGTTGTTAGTTGCGGAGCATAACTGGCAAAGCTCAAGAAAACTCACTCGGATCCAAAAGACATGTTCCATCTCAAAATACTTGGGGCGCGTGTCACAATCCTTCTGCATGATCTGTCCAATGCTCGAGCTTTGGAATCCAACATCGTCTGTGTGGGTCAACATGCGACGAGTGACGCGCCACAGATTCACACGTTGGGTCGGTGTCGCCTTTCGCTTCTCCCAGCTGGGGTATTGCGAAAGTTGAAGATCATTGGTAGCCAGAAGAGGCGCAACCAGGTAATTCGGAATCCATTTCTCGTCGGCGACATCCACACCACAGCTAGGATCGAGTTGACGGGTGAGAGCAGTAACGAGAGGCATGAAAGACTTGAGCCAGTCATGGCTTTTCGCGCGGGGATTATTGGAGCCCACGAGGTTCGCTGCAACACGAAGTCGACTGGGAAGTGCCTCACGGCGTCGATGCTCTGCTACCTCCTGATCGCGGCGCATTTTGGCAGCTCGAGCGCGTTCTTGCTCCAACCGCTTCAAACGATCATCTTCGGCTTGTTTGGCGCGTCGTTGTTCAACCTCCTTGCGTTTGCGGTCTTCCTCTTCGGCTTTGTCATGGGCAACCTGAGCCGCCACTCGTTCGGCTTCTTCTTTGACAAGTCGATCACGTTCGGCTTCGTCTGCGATGCGCTTTTCGTTCGCCGCACGCTCCTCTTGTGCCTTCTTGGCTTGGGCTCGTCGACGCTCATGGGCCTCAATCTCGATACGTTTCGCGGCAGCCATTGTGTCTTCCATGGTGTCGACTCTAGGCTCGTGCGATTCCTTTTTCGTATCGCCGTTCTTTCTAACGAGATCATGACGGGGTGAAGTTGGGCGGGGTGGGGGTTTCTTGGGGGCGTCGGTAGACTTGTGTGGCTGAGGTTCAGTAGCTCGAGTAGACTCCTCGTGGGGTCGGCGAGGATGGGGTTTGCTGGCATCATCAGGTTGTCTTGGTGCACCATGTGTAGCACCGGAAGACTTGTCTTCGGAGACAACGCGTCTCTTCTTTTTACGCGATTCAGGAGATAAGCGATCACAATCTGTACCACGTGAACGAGATCGTTCAGGGGATCCATCAGCACGAATGCGCTTCAAAGACAATGTATTGTCGGGTGCAGTATCAACACGCGGTTTCGGTGCCTCTTCACGTCCAGAGAGTGAATCAGACGAGAAGAGACTTGGCCTACGCTCCTGGGGGCGACGTCCAGCAATGAGTCGTCTCTTTCGGATATCTTCGTTGGGTGTCATCCCGCTAGACTCACTATCTCGTCTGGCGGATAACGAAGATTTGGGTTTAGAGGAATCCGTTGGTCGTGATAAATCGTGTTCTTTTTGACGACGCTTTTCTTTGATTGAATCCATGTCTTTCGAAGAATCGCGATGTCTGCTGGCGTTGGGGCTGGTGTTGATTTTTTTGCGCGCGACAGGGGAGGAAGACCCTCTGCGTGGCGGACGTTTCTCCTCCTTCTCTTTCCCACGAGCACGGCGGGGTGAATCGTCTTTGCGACCCTTGCCGGAACCTGCAAACCTTTCATACGCCTCCTTCAGAATCTGATACTCGTCCTCCCAGTTCTCGCCCTGTCGACCCCGAGACAGTTCATAATATGTTCTATCTTCGAACAGTCGTCGCGTGGGATTGAATCCGGGTTGATTTAAAATGAGTTGAATGACAGCGCTGTTGCCTCGACCAATCGCAGCAAGCATGGGCGTGTTGTAACCCGCCTTTTGACCACGCAACGGGTTTGGATCCGCATCTGCATTGCCCATCGCATACAAAAGAGAAAGGACATCGTGGTGGCCACCCTTTGCCGCAGCAATCAAGGAAGCGTTATCGGCTTTCTGCAAAATATTCAAAATGCTCACCACCCCAGCCTCGTCGCCTTTGGCAGCAAACTCTCGAAGGTTTTCGAACGTGGGTTTCGTCCACAGAAGGTCATTTCTCGTGGCTTCGCTTCGTCCACCCTTTCGTCGATTTGCCGCGCCCACTGGAGGGGGGCTGCGCATCGGAGGTGAATCTCGGGGGCTAGTTGCCGTTCCTCTGGCTGTCGAGGCCCGTCGCGAAGAAGGCTCCTTGCTCTCTGGTCTTGTATGTTCCTCTGAGCGTCGACCAGGCCGCAAATTGGCCTTGGCGTCAGCAAGCGCTTTCCGCATCTCTTCATACTCATCATCATCTACATCGGACGGAACCAACTCATAAGGCTCATCGCCTTGGGCATTCACAGTTCGTGGGTTTGCTCCTGCATCAAGCAGGAGTTTAACCACCTCCACATTCCCATTTTCCACAGCATCAATCAACGGGGTGTCTTTGTCAATGTTTTTAGTGTTAATCTCGCAACCTGCCTCTAGCAGGAACTTGACGATTTCGGCTTCTCCAGCAAGCGACGCGATCTGCAGGGGGGTGTTGCCTGCATTATCAGGGATATTAATGTCTTCCGGTCGTTCCGCGTGGCGCATCATCACTTGATCATGTTTCCGGTCCGCACACGCCCGTGCAAGAGGAGTCCGGCCACTCTTGTCACGCAGCTTCTTCGGTCCCATTTGCTTAGCAGGCGACGCGGACGCACCGACTCCAGAGCCAAGCTTCCGCAGATGCGCCCCCGGCAATGGGGAACCGCTCTGAGAGGAGGACGTCGATTGCCTATCTTCGGAGCTATGTCTCCCAGAGCCTGTGAGCAGTGGGGTTGGTGCCTTTTTCTTCATCGGGAACTGAGAGCCTGAAGTAGATCTTTGGTGAGATGGTCGACTAGGTGAAACCGATCGCGAGTTGGACGGTGGTCTGGAGAGGCGCGTATTATTGGTATGCTTAAGTTCCCGGACAGGATGGGATGATGCGTGTGAGTGTGCGCGACGACGATCTCGTTGTTCCTCGGCACTGTCACTCAAGCTTCGCTTACGGAAAGCACGAGGTCTCTCTGATGCACGGGCGATTCCATTGGAAACGCCTTGCGCTTCTGACATCTGAGAATCGTCGACCTTTTCAATCTTGACCACCGACGGCGAAATTGCTCGGTGGCTTGGGGAAGGAGGGCTCCGTTCCTGTTCCCGTTCGCGTTCTCGGGTGTCGCCAAACACACGTGGTTTCTTTCGCTGATGTCCATCGGTTCCGTTAAGTTCATGACGACTCGGATCGTGCTTGATATGCTTTCTTTTCTTCTCCGGCGACAAGGATTCTCGGCCTGACTGGATTATTGTCTCCGCCTCCGAATCCGCCCTAGGACTAGGAGGCCCATCCTCCTCCTCTTCTAAATGTACACGTGTCGGTCCATCTCTGTCTACCCGTGAATGGGAGTCTGCGCGAGCTTTACCCGGTGATGAAAGACCAACAGGGTCTGGCTTTACCGTAGCAAGCCTATTCTGACCGACGTCCAGGGCAGCTGGTAAAGAGACTGCCTCGACATCACTCATAGCGATAGCACTCGAAGACTTGAAATGCCGCTCGTCATTTTGGGGGGGAAACGCGACCGACAAAACGACCGTGGTCGACAACGCCAGCAGTTGTGCGCGGACGCCGATTCTCGACTGCGGGTTTCACCCGCAAAAAGAGTCTTGAAACGTGGGCAATACCGCTCCGGGGTAGAGCGATATGAAATGGTCGAGGAAGTTCGGATATTGGATTTACTGGTATAGGTATATAGGTCGAGGGTCGAATCGAATGTTTTTTTTGAGAGTTGAATGGGGGAAGAAAGAGAAGGGAAGAGGAAAAGCGGGAAGGGAAAGGAATGGGACTGGATTGGGCGTAGGGCTCCTCACTGGGTCAAGTTTTGGCCACGGTGAATCATAGCTGCAGCTGGGATGTTGACTACTGGAAATATGCTTGTATCTAAGAGGGGTCGAGTTTAGAGCTCATGTTAGCGATTATATTAATTTTTCCTTGTTTCATCTTTGAACATCATTCCTGTTGGCGAATATACTCCATACGGGAGACGATACGATTGATACCGTTGATACCGTGATACCGTGACCAAAAGGGGGCACAGACCTTGGGCCACTAGCCCTATTTCGGAAGGTGCAAACACGACAAACAGCTCATTTCAGCTAGACCCAAAGCAGGCAAGTGGATTTTCCTCCCAAAAATCCTTGGAAGTCGCCACTCGCATCAGCCCATATCTTGGCTTGTCTATGTTGTGATTGTCCCAAGGTCCTTGAATTTCTATAGAACCAACTTAGAACAAGTGAATAAACTTATAATTACTTGAAAAGGAAATTACTATCTACCCCAACCCCAATCTCCAGGTTAATCCCGACGCCGAACTAACTCCAAACGCCCCGGTTGGCGAGAGCTGAAGGATCGGCGGGGGGCTGGCTTTCTCCACAGTAAACACCTCCCTAAAACACCTCACTGATATCATCACAATGACAAGTTAAAACAATACGAAAACGAAACGGGAAAAAAAAAAAAAAAGGAGAGAGAAGGGGAAAAAAGTACTCATCCAAGAGCTATGTCTCTAATCTCTCAATGGGTCGACAACACCCTGGAAGCCACCGGCATGGATGCCGTGGATGCTCTACGCGCGTTCTTCCTGCTGGCCGCCGCCACGGTACGATACGCCCTGTGATAGTGGTGATAGTGAACACCTCCTGCAGATGAACCCAACTAATGCCGACCCCTCCATGCAGACCATCTCGATCAGTATCCCAACCTCATTGCGGTCCCGTTTCCTCACCTATGGCCCACGCGCGACCTCGGCCTCGACCTCCACTAGCTCTGCACCGCCTAGCACCCAGAACCCATCCGAGAGCAAGGGCTTCCTTGACCATCTCGCTACTTGGCAGGTGCCACATAGCTACTTCACGCACTTCTACGTTGCATCCGTCCTGTCATCCGTCTTCTGGGTTGCCCAATTGCTATCGCGGGGTGTGGTGTTCCAGGCTATCGCATCCCGCGTTAGCGAGGATCACCAACAGCACTCCATGTCCCTGACTCAGTTAGTGATATGCTGTGTGCTATTGGCTATACAGGGGTCCCGGCGTCTGTGGGAGTCCTTTATCTTTTCAAAACCTTCGTCGTCGCAGATGTGGTTTATGCACTGGTTGTTGGGCTTGGGTTTCTATCTAGCGGCAGGAGTTGCAATTTGGATCGAGGGTTCGGGCTCTCTGTTGACCGAAAAGCTGACCATTGCTCATCTGCAGATGACCAACGCTCCCAGTTTGCGGACTTTCTTCCTCATCCCGCTCTTCCTAGTGGCGTCTGGTCTGCAGCACGACTCCCATCACTACCTGTTCTCGTTGAAAAAATACACCCTCCCAGAGCATCCCATGTTCCGCGGGGTTGTCTGTCCCCACTACGGCGCGGAGTGCATTGTCTATCTGTCGTTGGCGCTGTTGGCTGCGCCCCAAGGTGAATGGGTCAACAAAACTATGTTGTCTTGCCTGGCTTTCGTCGCGGTCAACCTGGGTCTCACGGCTCGGAATACCAAGCAGTGGTATGCGCAGAAGTTTGGCGAAGACTCGGTGCAGGACTGGTGGTTTATGATTCCTTATGTCTACTAACGTAGAGCTAAAAATAAATAGAAGCATTGGAATTTGGAAATGAGGTGCTCATTACCTCCCACCTAAAAACTTCAAGGTATTCCCCATCTTCACGACTTGAAGCACGTCCCTATACGTGAGGCTAGTTCTCGTCTTCCGCTCATACCACCCGCTCTGGTACTGTTCCTTCTCCCGCAAGAGCTCCCAGTTGCAAATAGAGTGGGGGCCTAGATCCTCATCTCTCATCGTTTTCTCGATGCCATGCAGAAGATCGGTGTACATCTTGCCCCTCGTGATCAACAGACTCCGTCTCTCCTGCAAGATCCTGTATTGGGGTCTCCGATTTGTGTCAGGTATCCCGCCAACATCTCTGCCGACCTTGGCTGGTGTACTGCTTTCTTCCCTGCGGTTTTGGGTATATTTGTGGTACACATCGAGCACAATCGGTGCACCTAGACTCACTGTCGCAACGAGAGGATAGTACGCTGCACCATCTTCATGCGGCATGATCCCCTGTCCAGGCTGGTATTCGTTTACTAGGACATGATTTGGCGCCCGGTGTGGTGCATCGTTGAATATACCTAATACCTCAAATCGCGGCTCGATGATCGGTGATCTAAGCCAAGCTGGTAGGGGCGATGCGAGAAGCGCATTACTCTTGGTGAGGGCTGATGGCCATGTTTGCAGTCTGCGATGCGAGAGCTGGGTCCAGCGTGGCAGCGGCGCTGATTTTACCTGTGGATTATTGCTGTGAGTGAGATCTGAGCATGAATAGGTGACATGCAGCATCTATAGATTGTTGAAGAGAAATGACATAATAAAAAGCACATATATTCGTCCAGTATTTGACATCAATGGCGTAAGACAAGGTTTCTAAACACATGCTTATAAGAAAGTCATCGTCACTTACCTTCTCGAGTAACCAATTCTCCTCGTCCTCTGTAATAAAGTCCGAAATATAGAATGCATCCTCGGGCAATGCAGTGATGCGTACAGCTTCAAGATCAAATCCCATTTGCTTTCCAAACTCGGACTGGCACAAGATAGTTCCTAGTCCCCAATATTTGTTGACTTCAATAGCGTTTGGTCTCAGCAATAGTTATTGGTTGGAGAGTTTGCAGTGTTGTATGTTGACAAAGGCGAAGAAAAGATGAAAAAATGAATTGTTTTGCTGAAAGGCAAGATATTGCAGCGTTTAAACCAGGGTAATTCCATATGCATAACTCCTTGGAGTAGAAAGTCTACAATACACCTCCACGTCACGCTCACCCTTTCTGCCTTACAACCTCAGGCATCGATATCCCACCCCACATCAGCTCAATCCGACAACCAACGGTCGAGACAGCGATAACAACATATTATTGAACCTCTCGTCCACAATGGCCCCCAAGAACAACGCCAAAGCTGCCAAGGGCAAGGGCAAAGATGCCTCTGCCGATGACGCCAAGGGCAAAGGTGGAAAGGGAGGAGCTGTGAAAGGCGCACAGTCGATTAACGTGCGACACATTCTTGTATGTATTTTTGCTCTTCTCTTTCCTTCATTGCATCCTCTTCCTATGGTGCTGGAACCTGGTCACTATACTACCAGATCCTGTGGACAGGGGGAAAGGTTGGTATATAGCTCAGTCTAATCATGTCTAGTGCGAGAAACACGCCAAGAAAGAAGAAGCCTTGGAGAAGCTTCGCAATGGCACTAAGTTTGATGAGGTTGCTCGTGAATTCTCTGAGGATAAGGCTAGACAGGGTAAGTAGATCTCTGCGGGACGAAATGAGCAAAGCTGATACCTTTTCTGTAGGAGGCTCGCTTGGATGGAAGACTAAGGGCGGACTGGACCCTGCATTTGAGAATGTTGCTTTTGAGCTTGAAACTAGCACGACGGGAAATCCCAAGTATGCTGAGGTCAAGACTGGGTTTGGATATCATATCATCATGGTCGAGGGGCGGAAGTGAGCTTCTTCCTATTACTTACGACCCTCTTGAGACAAACACCCACCTCAAAAATATACCAAGAGACCCAAGAAAATATGTAAAAAGATAAGCCACCCAGGAGCTGTAACTTGTGTTTTATATATTTTGGGAACTTAAACGCTCTTCAGATGAAAGCGTATCTACAGGGCCTAGTATAACATATCACAATTCCTTCTTTGCGGCCTCAATCTTCGACCGCTCTTTCGCCTTCTTCTCTGATCTTTGTACCACAGCTTCGGCGCCAATGCCTCCGAAGACCAGACTGATTCCCAGCCACTGGCCACCCGACAGAGAATGGCCGAACCAGAAAACGCTGAGGAGCATAGTTAACATCTTGCGTGTAACCGTGACAGTGACAAGCAGCAGTGAAGAGAAGCGAGACAAAGTGTGGAAAATGAAGAGCTGGCCAACAGCGCCGCATGCCGCGAACCCAAGGACATGCTTCAGCGCCTCTGGGTGGCGGGAGAGAAAAGAGATGGCACCAAAGAGCTCAGTCTCATTGGATGGGGGAATGGGGAAGGGCAGAAGGTTATGCAAAATCCCGCTTTGTGAGAGATGCGGCATGATCAGGAGGTACGCAGTAGTCAGAGCGGTTGAGAGAACATTCTGAGCGACCATCATCTGGGGTCCGGTGAAACGGGTGTACAGCTTAGGCGAGGAGAAGACGTGGTCTTGCGTGGTGTTGGTCAGGCCATCCAACAGGAGGTTGATGGACAACAAGAAGATTCCCCAGCCGGATGATCCAGACTGACCCTTGGCAGCGACTTTCTTACTAGTTCCTGGGTGGTGCAGACTGAAAGTTGCGACGCCGAGAGTAACCATCAAAACAACACCGTACTTATACAGTGGGTATCTCTTACGGAAGATGGTCAGGTGCAGGACCATGACCGGGAGGAGCTTGCATGATTTGGCAAGGATGAAGGTCAGGTAGTCGATGTGTTGGAGACTGGCGTAGCCAAAGGGTGACGCAAGTGACGAGGAGACTGCGACTAGAAACAAGGGAAAGAGGATCCGGCGTGTCGGGAAGATAGAGGGGATCTTTTGGCCACTCGGGGTTGAGAACAGAAGGTATGTAAAGCCGGTAATGGCCGCGAAGGAGGATTGGACCGTGTTCAGCACCAGCGAGTAGGTGAATCGCTCTGTTGGAGGGTTAGGCTCCGCGGCGGTTGCAGGACGAACGGGATAGCTAGTCGTTGTTATTGCCTCCTGTAGCACACCCCATGAGAGGCTTTTTGGTTATTAGCTTCTTGCTGAACTATCTCAGAAATCAGGCGAGATGTGGTCAAGACACTTACAACGCCGCATATATACCGAGAACGCAAACCACAAGTTGCGACAACCCAGGGCTGTCAGCGACTGTCTCCAGGGCTGCCGATGCTTTTTCAGACACGCTGCCATTGGCGGCGGAAGGTGTATCTGTTTTTCCACTTCTAGAATTTTTGGGCACATCGGACTCTGAGAGATTCATTAATTGAGAAGAGGGTGCTCTCTGGAGCGGCGCTGTTTGCTTTTGCCGTCCCATTGCGACAAATTGGGGCGGGATTCAAGTTGGAAATGCAAGTAAATCGAACAAGGGGCAATTTAAAGTATGCGCAATTGGAAAATGACACTGTGTCGAGGATAGTCCCGAGCGAGGTTCGAGGTTCCCTGAACTTGAAACCAAAGGAATAACAAGATGCCATGTGTTCTTACTTCGCCTTGTGTCTACGATCGCCCACCCCACATAACTTTGTCTTTCATAAAAAAATTAAACTTTTTGTTCTTTTTTCTTGAGCTCAGGATGAAAGAAAGAATCAACACGCTCCTCAAATTATCATTTTAAATCTCTCATTTAAGCTAGCAAACTTCCAAGCTTCTTATCTCAACTATACAATCCAATTAAGGAAAGCGGTATCAGTAAATCAGATCTATCCAGGCGGTGAAGCCGCAAAAATCCCGAGATTTGCGGGTTCTCGACCGGAGCTCCCTCTGCTTTAGCTTTACAAAACAAAAAGCTCCAAAATATCCATGATGGTAGACACACAGGAAACCACCACTCGGCCCAGTGCATCGGCAATCACCGAGCACATCACCGAAAAAGGCTACCAGTCCCCCCACCTCGCAACATCCGCGCAAGTCCAGCACAACCTTGAGCACCAACACCTCTGGACCTCTATAATAGGAGATATCATTCCTGGACAAGCAGACGACTCAAACACATTAAACAAAGACCCCCACCAACCACCAAAAGAACCAATTCCTCTGCTTTCCGGCTACCCCCCACACCGCGTGTACACACATCCAGACGAGCAGCTGTACATGCTAGAAAACGGGATCCGCGAAGACGACCTCGAGCCGGAGCGCATGTTCGTGATACCAACTACACAGGGTCAGCCATGGACCTTGCGCCATATGGCTGCTGTATTTGACCGGCTTCCTGAGTTCAAGCAAAAGGCTGAAGAGCATGATCGATCTGTCGATCCTACAAGCATGCAGCCCGAAGCGGAGGGTCTGGATCCTCAAAAGGCAGAGAAACTGGCTCAGTACTATGATAAGAAGGAGAAAGCCCGTCTGACCAAAGAATGGGGCTCGCAAAGGGTGTTGCTTGCTATGGTAGATAAGGGAATGGGCGGAGACGGAACGGTGGCATATTATGTTGTGCATGAAGGCGAGGTGAAGCCGAGGCAGAACTGAGTGCGCAGAGCTGGGTAGTTCTCATATGTACACAATAATACCTATTTGCATTCTTACCCCTCGCGGGTTAACGACATGATGTGACGAATACTCATTCAAAAGAGCAGTGAAATGACATTATCCATATGGTATCCAGAGTATGGAGTACATTCAAAACAACAAAAGGCTTGCATGATATGCGCCGAGATTATACACAATAAAATTTTGACACATGATCAGCTAGCTACCGGGTATAGTGATAAGCAAGAAGCAAGAAATCCTAAATGGCTGTACAGAAAGCTTGACGATATGTTCAGATAGACGGTTAGAAACTGCTGCAGGAAGAAAATTTATCAAGGAATTAGGTCACCATGATCATTGAATATGACCTGGTCTTGCTCCATTTGACAACTCGAGCAGTACTCCTCATACCACTGCTTCACGTTGTCTGCGTGCTCGGCAAAGACACGCTCAGCTTTGGACGTCCCGCCCGTCTGCGAGTTGTCGCTCTGGGTGGCCTCTCCGCGAAGGAGAACCTCGACCTGGCGACAACGCCGGATCTCCTCGCGGAGCCAACGCTCCCATTCGGTCTGAATGACCTCTTTCTCGATGCTGTTCACAACTCGCAATGCGACGAGAAGATTGTGTCGATACGTGCCAAGACGCTCACGGGTTTGCTGGAAGCGTTTGGTAGCGCTCTTGGTCAATGCATCCCGGGGACTCGATGTACTGAGCGACAGAGGCATTTCGGAATACCGCATGGTCTGCTCCTGAAAGGTAGCAAAGCAATCGCTGGTGTTTCCAGTACTGGGCCAGATTGTAGAGTTTGCAACTGCATCACCAATATCCCGCATGTAGATAGATTTGCTCATGACGAGGTTTGGCTGTACGCCTAGCCGTTCCATGAAGTTTCCTGCGCGTCTCTCATGCCACCAGTCCCAACTATCCCGTGAGGAATAGTATCCGTTCAGAATTCCACTTGTGGCCAACATGACCAGAATGATCTTGTGTGCACTCACAGTCTTCCAAGACCAGCGGATTATGCCAAAGGCCCACATCATTAGGAAGGAAACACTAGTTTCGAGGAATGATAAGAAGGTCTCGAGAAGAAGCTCGTGCATGGCACGCTGTCTCCGAGGCTTGCGGGAATCGAGCTTCAGGTTGGAACCAGCGCCACCAAATTCGGAGACTTGGCTTTGGCGTCCAACGTGGCCGAAGATCGTGATAGCTTTTTTGGTGCGACTGTGGGCGCCCAATCGGCGTACTTGGTCACTGACTAGGTCAACAAGATCTAAGGAGTCTTGTTCTAGATCATGACTTGCTTTTTTGTCGATCACATCTGGGTATGTTAGATAATTGTATTCTATTCAAATGGAATGGGCGGGAGGAAGGACTCACTCTTGAGGCCGTAGGGAGACCACAGCCACTCGACTTTCGTGTAAATAGCAAGCTTGCTCTTCGATTTTGCCTGGAATGTAATGACAACCTTGCTAACCAACCGGAAAGAACGTCGGAATGGGAGATGCCACGGTGTTTTCTTATCTGTGATCACATAGCATAGATGGTCATTGAGAACATCGATGATCTGATAGTCAGAGATCGCATTTTCGTGAGTTTTCCCTATACAAAATCAGTCATTGCTCGATTTCAAGATCATCGATAGTCAACCCTACCAAAGATATCTGTCATGCCGATATTGTAGTGGAAATCACGCCTCAAATGCCGCAATTCTGTACTAGCCCATGGGCCTTGTTTGATGTCTTCGCAATGTCAGTCATGTATAAGTGATTGGGAAGCTAGAATCGACGAACCTCGAGCTTGCCTCTCATGTAAAAGAAGCTGCCACACGGCGCTTTTGTCGCCAAATAATATATGGAACAAAGCTTTAGGGCTTAAATCAAGAATCTTTTCGGTTGCTAAAACAAGATCACCTTGTGGAACATACTCCACGGGTTGGGTTGGGAGTCTGAATTTAGCAGTATCCCGACCACGGCCAGTCCTGCCTCCATCCAGCTCAAGATCTTTGTCAACGTAAATGGGTAGTCGGATATCCTTTGCAAGACCCAGGTCTGCAGCCCTGCCCCCATCTTGTTTGATGTCTGCAAGTCCGGAGGGGAGATCTTCCCAGCTATCTGCACTGGAATTTCGGGCTGGAGATCCAGTGTCCATCTTGATCAGTGCTTTGATCGTAGATTCCAAAGACAATTGCTCGACGGCAATGGAGCCTTGGATCAAGAAGTTGAGCCGTTTTTGAAGAAGTCGGAGAGGTTCAAGGAAAGTTTTAATCGTGACCCGTCCAGGAGTATCACTGCCAAGGGGTGGGATAGTATGAAGGAAAAGGAAATCACAATCTCGCCCAGGAGCTGCAGTTACCTCCTTAATGCTCTCCAAAGACACACCGGTAGTCAAAACCAGTCCGAAATAATGACTGTAAAAGTAAATGTTTCTTGCTGTGACATACGCTCGTCCGGGGAACTCTTGCTGGTCGTTGGGGCTCCAGGTAGCTCTGAACACCAAGAGCAATGCTTCCGCTCTTTTAACATATGGGAAAAGCAATCTGAATTGAGCGTCTTGAATCCTCAATTGTTGAGGATAGTAGCTAGGATATTCATGTCCGATACCCAGTGCAACTTGCGTGAGCTTAACATCATCTCCGTCAAGGCTTACTGTCTGTCTGTGGCGTGGACCTGATTGCTGTCGTGGTGCCGCTAAAGCACCTGCTACATCTGGCTGTGCGGTAATCACGTGTGTTGAGGTATCACTCATGGTGGAAGACTGCTGGCCTCCTTGGGTATCATCAGACGCACCCTCGATCTGGTGTTGGTCCCGTTGAAGCTTATTCATGAAGCCCCAGTTAGAGCTACCCCACAGGTTTGCCATCATACCACTGGGCATACCACCTGTGCTATCAGAGACACCTAATCCAATGCCTCTTTCATTGCTCACAACCACTGCCGCCTTGCTCATGCTTGTTGGTGCCGGGGGATTGGCGAGCGTGGCAGGTGCAAGACTTGAGCCAGGCTCATCCACGTTGCTTAGACTGCGACCTCGTTTCCCGCTATCGTCATTGACGTTGAATGGAGCGGTGGTGCTGTAAGGGAGAATATTGTGGCTGGCAGAGATGAGGCTGGCTATTCCACCTGCAGGGCCAGGGATGGATGGAGATAATGGAGCCGCATTGTTCGATTTGCGGTGAAGATCCAACTTTTGGATAAGTCTAGAGGTATGCTCTCTTGCATGCTCTCTTGCAGAGCTCTCGCTATCCAAGCCTGTGGGTCTTCTGCCGCTTCCAATGTCGGTACTATTTCTCATGGCATGTCCATCGCGGTCCGGAACAGGAAGTGTCATACTGCGCTCTCCACCTCCAGGCTCATCGTGCGCATTGGGGGTAAGGGAATCCGCAGGATCTGCAGCGAACTCGGAAGCCGGGGGTTGAGAAATCGAAAATGCAGGGTCTTGAACTGTGATTTTTCCAGAAACCGAGAGATCAGTGCTTGCGGGGTTTTCCAATGCTTTCTGTTTCGCGGCCTCGAAGGCACCAATCCATTCCATCAGCTCTTTTTGGTTATCTGCCTGCAGCAGAATGGTGTTGTTCTTGGTCTTCACTTGGAAGCAAAACCGGCGTTCCTCCTGGAATGCAGGACGAATACTGCAAAGCAGTACACCGATTCGTTCACTTTCTTCAACACCGCCAGTACGAGAGCCTTGCACAAGACACCCAAATATGCCGTTCTTTAGAAAGGCCCATCGCTTAACCCAAACAGTCCGAGTGGGCTTTCCAGACAATGTGCGCAAATACAGCCATCCTTGCTTCTCTGGTCGCATTTCTTTACTCACATTAAGTGTCGAAATAGGACGAGAGCCAAGGTATGGAACGGTCGAGATATTATAGTCCTCCAGTTCACGAGACGGTCGAGACGCAAACTCCGCGGCTTCTTCAATGTGCTTTCGGGTGGATAGCAGCTCTCGTTTGGATGACTTCTCACTCCCTTCCATCTCATGAAGCCAACCCTTGATACGATCCATCTCATGGGACCATTTCAAGTAGCTCCCGCTATTGTAGTTGTGAAATTCCCGGAATTCCCGCCATTGATCGCAGGAGACCTTGACCAGGAGTCGATCAAGTGCATTTCGTACCTGAGGACCCTGTGCCGAATAGTCCAATGACGCTTTGAGGTAAGCCTTGTGGGCTTCATGCAGCTGAAACGCTTCTTCTCTTAGGGCCGAGGCCTCTTTGGACTTCGATTGAGAGGCATATCGAGCTTGGAGGTAATCGTACGCTTTCTGGGAACTCTCGAGGTTGCGACGGATTTCCTATAGCCGTGTCAGAAAATCCACAAGAGCAACTTGGTTCGGGGGCTTATCGGTACCTTAAAATACCGCAGATCCTCATTAATGAAATCTCGAATGGGTTCGGAAATCAACGACTCCATCTTTCTAGTTGTTTTGACGAGCCCACCCCAAAGATCTTTAGATCCCTCGCCACACCTCCTCATAGCCAAAAGTGTATAATCATGGTCAACCACTGCTTCCGACACAACGAGGGGATGTGTCGAGTAGGAAAGGAAGTTGTTCACTACACTCTCCAGAGTGGTCAACTCGCAGGAGAGCTTCGTTGCAGCTTTGGCATATCCGTCGAGCCATTTCTCTATAAAATCGATCTGATCAGAGAAATGGAGGGTGGTGGCACGAAAGGTGGGCGAGTCGAGAGCAGCTTCTTTGAGACCGACCGGGCTAGAAAATGGACGTATACATTAGCATGCAGGAAAGATGATTCCAATAGCAGGCATGTGAATACTCACACAACGCTCACAAGCTTCCCAACTTGGGGTAACGGGGTTTGTGCTTGAGTCGACATCTAGTGTATGTCTCCAGCCATACACTTGGCGTGAGCAAAGACCGAGACGCGAGGGGTGTGGATGAGCCTCCTTTCGTTCATGCCACTCAATTATCAATTTAACTTCAAATCCTGGAGAGAACTTCAAAGCCTGGAGAGAGCCCACGTGTATGACTTTTTAGCTTGTAGCAGTCTCGACTTTGCTGAGACCTCCTCAACCCTGAGCCTCCGGGGACGAGATGATCCTAATTGGCTACGTCAGGCTCGTGCCTTGGTGCCTGATCTTCAAGGCAGTAAGTGGGCGGTTTCTTATAGGGCGGTGTGAGATTTTTTTCTTTCTGCCAATTGGGGATTTCACTGAGTCGGCACTTTAAGCATATACCTGATCACACAAAATGGAGCCTCCTTCTAAGAAAATGAGAAAGCTCTTGGACCAGGATAGCGATAGCGACTCTGGGGACGATGCTGGTGGAGTTCTCCTCAGCAAGCAGTCACCTGATGCCGGATTCAAGATCAATGAAGACTACGCTCGTCGATTTGAACACAACAAGAAGAGAGAGGAAGTTGCGAGACGTACGTGCTTAGTACTCAACATTTTTCGCGCTTTATACGCGTATGCTAACATTGGCTTGATTAACAGTGGAATCAAAGTATGGCAAGTCCTCCAGCCTTGGAAACCGCCCAGGCGAAGACTCTGAGGATTCCGACTCCGAAGAAGAGGATGACGATGCAGAGCTCGCTACGGAAGCTCTGGATGCTGAAATCTCGGCGACTCTGAACGCCATCCGTTCCAAGGATCCTCGCGTTTATGACAAAGATGCCAGCTTTTACAGCAAGTACGATCCAGAAGTCGATGCCGGAAAGGGTCCCAAGGAAAAGTCCATGACGCTGCGACAATACCATACGGAAAATCTTCTAAGTGGTGTCAACCCAGCCGAAGAGGAAGACACCCCAAAGACCTATGCCCAAGAGCAAGCCGACTTGAAGAATGCTATTGTCAAAGAGATGCACGGAGCGGCAGACAAGTCTGACGAAGAGATGGAAGATGCCGACGAGTTCATGGTCCGCAAGCCCGGCCAGGAAATTTCGATGCCCAAGTCTGAAATCAAACTCGATGTTGAGAATGCGGACAAAGACCCCGAGACTTTCCTGTCCAACTTCTTGTCATCACGAGCCTGGATCCCCACCGACAGACCAGAGCTGCATCCATTTGATTCGGATGATGACGACGATATCGAGCGCGCGGAAGCTATGGAGGAAGCATACAACTTCCGCTTCGAAGACCCCAACAAGCTGAACGAGGTGATAGTCACTCACTCTCGTGATCTCACCAACCAGCAATCCGTCCGTCGCGAGGATAAGAGCTCCCGTAAGAAGATTCGTGAAGCCGAGCGCACACTCAAGGAAGAGGAGAAGAAGCAGCGCGAAACTGAGAAAAATCGTCTTCGCAAGCTGAAGACCGAGGAACTCCAGAAGAAGGTGGAGCAGATCAAGGAGGTTGCCGGGCTCCGTGCCTCGCACTTCACGGACGACGACTGGTCTCGTTTCCTGGACGCTTCCTGGGACGACTCAAACTGGGAATCAGAGATGCAAAAACGGTTCGGCGAGGAGTATTACGCCGGGGAGGAGGGTGAAGACAGCGAAAATGAGGGAGGCAAGAAGAAGAAGCATCCCAAGAAGCCTACATGGGATGACGATATCGATATCAACGACTTGATCCCAGACTACGAGGAAGAGGAGGAAGCGAAGCCCACACTCGAACTCTCAGAAGCCGAAGACGAAGATGACGACGAAGCCTCCGGATCTAAGAAGAAGAGCAAGGCCGAAGAGAAGCGGATGCAGAAACGTGAGGCCCGCAAAGACCGTCTTCGTATTGAGGATGCGGTTGAGCGCAACTTGGATCTCGATATCACCTTGCTTCCTGGAGCTACAAAGAAGAACGCCACAAAGTTCCGCTACCGCGAAACCTCGCCAGAGAGCTTTGGCTTGACGGCACGGGATATCCTCATGGCAGACGACACACAACTCAACAAGTTTGCTGGTCTGAAGAAGCTGGCCACCTTCCGCGAAGCAGAGCAGAAGCGACGCGATCAGAAGAAGCTGGGCAAGAAGGCCCGACTTCGCGAGTGGCGCAAGGACACTTTCGGTGATGAGAATGGGCCGGAGTTCAAGTTCGGCGGCGATTTCCAACCTCAGCCCGAGGAGACTGCTGGTGAGGATAAGGTTGATATCAGAGAAGGAGATGGCACACGTAAGAAGAGAAAAAGGTCGAAGAAGCATTAAACATGTTGCATCTGTCAATCTGCCATTGTTCATAGCTTTCGAATTAATTTATGAAACGAACCAAATCATTTCCGTTTTACGTTGAAAGGTCTACTTGAGCACTTAAGAATAGTTTCTTGTAATCCCTCAGGTGTAAATCATGTCGAAATGAGGAGGGTGCAATTAAAAAAAGAGGTAGATAGATAGTTTTAGGATGTGCTGGACGGTGGTACGGAGGATATATATATATCTGCAGCTTTTCCAGAGAGCTAGAACACAAAACACAGATTACGACTATAGTTTGTCGCCTATGAGCTGAAAATGATACTACAGCCCACAGATCTTGGAAATTCCATTGCGAAGCATTATTTTCTCGCATTCTTTGAGGCCCATATGCTATAGCGATGCGGGCCCACTTAGACGCTTGCGGTTGCTGGGGCGAACGGGGATGTTTTGATTCGAACATGTGCAGCTACAGGAAGCTTCCAATACTGCTATTCTGGCCTAGACAGCTAATTGACTTGAAAGTACGAAGTAGTACAGAGTAATCCGTATAGATTTTTCCTCAAGGATCAAGGAAAGTGGAGCCAATTATTGGATGGCAGAATTTTTAACATGTGAAGTACCTAGGTACATCGTCCATGCAGCGATCTATCACCTTAAAGTTTGTACCCGCGACATAAAAAAATAGCGAGTACGCAAATGTCTCATATCAACATTGAGGTCTACCTGGGCAGATATCCCTCACATATTTTCAAGACCTGGAGAGATCACATTTGCTCAATTGATTGATTTATGCTACTCCGTACAATGTCGTAGATCAACCCAGTAAGAATTCAAAATAAAGAATATGGGCGCCGAGGAGACCCCGGGGAGAACCCACTCGCCCGAGACGAACAAAGGCTACCCCCTCTGTACACATACTAGTAACATTGGATCCTTTGAATTCAAAGTTCTAACAACTAATCAAAAGTGACACATTCGAAATCATTCAACGCAGGTACACACGGCCAGAAGGGAATAGCTATGTCGGTGGCAAGTCCGAGATATAATTTTTATGCCTCGTTTGCCATCGGATACCCGGCCAGGGAAAAGGAGGTTGCCCCGGGGAGTGGAGGTCCGGCATTGGATAGGGAAATATACACCGTACCCCTACGGTACTATGCACCGGCGCTTGGACCGTTGCTCGGGACTACAGGATGTCGATGATCGCAGTTAAAAGATGAGATATTGGTTGATTTCCAAAGAAAAAAAGCGAATTGATGGGATACCATAGAGTAGATAGAGACAGAGTGATCCATTTAACAGATCCAAAAAGACCCTCATATACCCATAGCACCGTCCAGACCCAATATCAAGACCAGCTGGCCAGATTGCAGAATTTTCAGTGGATCGGGAGATATCGGCAGGAGGCAAACTAATACAGTATAATAACACGACAATACCGTAATTTAACCCCCTGGGCTTCCTGATTGGGTATTAGCGCCCGGCGGTCGAGTATTTTTTTTTCTGGCCCCCCTTCCCGCCTTCTGTCTTCCTTTTTCTTCCTCATTATCCCTGGTGTCTCTTTCTTCTTGACACTCTTTCCATCTCCTCTCTTTTTTTTTTTGCATCCAGTTTCTTTTGCACTATCTTCAAAATGGGTTCCGGTGACGTTAACCAGGCCGAGAAGTCGGTCTTCGGCATGCCCGTAAGTGTCTCCCTATGACCCTGTGAGCTGGCCTTCGATGTCGCGTGAAGATTTAGAACGATGAGATGCGATGTGATATTCATCAAGTGTCATCGAACTTACTTCTGCAATGTCAAGGATCGGTCATCGCCATCTCAATTTGAATTGAACCGAGCAAGCAAGCTAACATTTTCCACAGGGCTTCGTTGTCGACTTCCTGAGTACGTGTCACGCTTGATGCCTTCAATTATTAGCAATTGCTAGCTTGAACGTCTCGAATATCAATACTAACTGTGTATTAGTGGGTGGTGTCTCCGCTGCTGTCTCCAAGACCGCCGCTGCCCCCATTGAGCGTGTCAAGCTCCTGATCCAGAACCAGGTTGGTTACCACCCATCAAGCACCGATTGGAATGGGCCAGAGGAAGAATATCATGCTTGATTGTGATTGCAATTCAGTTTTGAGGTCCAACTTTGGACTCAAGCTATGTTTTCGCATTGATCACGGCCTGTGAAAAATTTTCTCCCTTGGCCCGTGACTGTCGGCAGCTTAATATTTTCATCAATTCAGCATCTAACCAGACCCGATAAATAGGATGAGATGCTCAAGCAGGGTCGTCTCGACCGCAAGTACAACGGCATTTCCGACTGCTTCAAGCGCACTGCCGCCGCTGAGGGTGTTATGTCTTTGTGGCGTGGAAACACCGCCAACGTCATCCGTTACTTCCCCACCCAGGCCCTGAACTTCGCTTTCCGCGACACCTACAAGTCCATGTTCGCCTACAAGAAGGACCGTGATGGATACTTCAAGTGGATGATGGGTAACCTTGCCTCCGGTGGTGTACGTATCTCTGAAAATACTCTTTTGCTTGGATTACAGCTAACAAAACTACTAGGCTGCCGGTGCCACTTCCCTCCTCTTCGTCTACTCCCTGGACTACGCCCGTACCCGTCTGGCCAACGATGCCAAGTCCTCCAAGGGCTCCGGTGAGCGTCAGTTCAACGGTCTCGTCGATGTCTACCGCAAGACCCTCGCCTCCGACGGTATTGCCGGTCTCTACCGTGGTTTCGGTCCCTCCGTTCTCGGAATTGTCGTCTACCGTGGTCTCTACTTCGGAATGTACGATTCCATCAAGCCCGTTCTCCTCGTCGGTCCTCTTGAGGGCTCCTTCATCGCCTCCTTCTTGCTCGGCTGGACCGTCACCACCGGTGCCGGTGTTGCCTCTTACCCTCTTGACACCGTTCGCCGCCGCATGATGATGACCTCTGGTGAGGCCGTCAAGTACAAGTCCTCCATGGATGCTGCCCGCCAGATCGTCGCCAAGGAGGGTGTCAAGTCTCTCTTCAAGGGTGCCGGTGCTAACATCCTCCGTGGTGTTGCCGGTGCTGGTGTCCTGTCCATCTACGACAAGGCCCAGCTCCTCCTCCTCGGCAAGAAGTTCTAAGCGATTCACAGAAATGTGAGTCTCTTGCCACTGTAGTTATACTGGAATAGGGGATGCATGCCTCCCCCAGTGTAACCACTGGGCGTGGAATTCGAGGATGTGGGATGGTCAAAAGATAGATGCGTCAAGAAATGGGTCTGAAGGATCTTGAAGCATAGAATGGTTGATTCTTCCTTTTTGTACCCAAATGTACTTTACTGCCTGCAAACTCTTTCGTTTTTTCAACTGTGGATCCTTTGTAAACATAAAAGTAAATCGTCATATTAATAGCAATGAGCTAAGACTCCTGAGTTCTCTCGTCTATCCTTTTGAGTTCTCAACCTTCTGTTGATTTCAGCTATGTGTGTATAAAACAATAGCAAGCAAATGGCCAGCTACTAAGTCCCCTTCATCATTCTGATATTTCAAGCTTCGTAGGCAACAGCCAAAAATATACATATATATATATAAAAGCTCCCAAAGCGGCAAGGCCCCACATCGGCAATAGCCATGACGTCTGGGCTCCTTGAAGCTACAAAGTCTCTCCATTCCCATTGACACTTCACCTTTCCACAAAATATCTATCCAAAATGTCTTCACCAACCGGTATCCAAACCTACACCTCAGCTCCCGTAAACTCCAACCAGGATGAAGGCACACACACAACCTCACAGCCCGAACCCGCCACCGCAATTGAATCTCTAGCAAGCGCACCCTCCCAACCTCCATCAGCACCCGCAACAACATCAGCAGCAACAGCTCCCTCCAACCCCCCAATCTACACAACCGCCGAGCCTAACTCCTCAGCACCACCACCACCCCAACCCGGCGCCATACCAGTTCAACCCACCCCAACAGCAACAGCAACAGCTGCTCCCGAAGCACCACCACCAACAACCACCATCCCGGAACCAGCAACATCCACAACACAAACCCCACCGGCACCCCAGCCAGGCGCCCTCCCATCCCCAGAAACGGGAGCATCAGCATCACCCACATCCCGCTCTCCACTCCCCCAACCCCCCAAAGCCGGCGACCCCATCTATCCACCGCCGCCCCCATCAGCCCAACAAACAAACCAAAGCTACACGCAATCTTACTCCTACAATGCACCTACCGTAGGTCCGCAGACTGCACCGCCTAACTCGACCTCCTCGCCTTATTCGTCTGTCTACCAGACGAACGCGGGAACGCACCCTCGTCCGCAGACTCTGCCGTTGCACTACGGTGCTGGAGATGGGGCTGGGTCTGGGGGTGGGGCGAGTAGTAGTATCTTCCCTAATGAGGAGGAGGAGGGGTTTTTGGGTGCGGCGAAGGGGTGGATGAGGTGGTCTGGGAATAAGTTGGCGGAGGTTGAGAAGGGTGTTTGGAAGAAGATTAATGATGTTCATGATTAGGATGGGTTATGTAGTTTGTCTACTGTTCTATGTTTTATCTTGGGTTTGCTGCTTGGGGATTTGCATGCGGTAGGTCCTTTTTGTGTGTTAGGAGGATATTTGGGGATAGGATGGGAGTATTAAATTGGGTTATGGACTTTGGGTTTGTACTTTGGAGTTTGGGTTGAATGATATCTTTAAAATCAATACTTTCGCTAAACTTGCATTTTCAAGATGAATGGTAGCTCTGGAGTATGTCTAAAGTAGTTTAGATTACGTCAAGCTTCTTGGTAAAGCTGTGGTGTGAGAATATACAGCATATACAATGGACAGTTTATTTTACAAGCGAAAATAACAAGGTGGCAACTGAACCGCGCAGGATCTGCGACGAGTTAAGTTTCTAAACTAGCTAGGTGACTGCCTATGTACTTCCATACCATCCACGACTGAAGCGTTAAGTATTCAGCCTCGAAACTGAAGCCCAACCATCCAAGGCAATGAAAGGGTGATGGACCTGCAATGTACAACAGACTATGCGTAGGGCACATAAAGTGAAACACAGACAGATAGAGATAGGGAGAGGAAGAGAGAGGAAGAAGACAACATCTCAGTTGGATCAGTGAAGATGACTGAGATTCCATACAGGTCAGAAGGCCCAGTGCAATCAATCAAGACGACCGGGACCTCTATCCAGATGGCTGTGATATTCCAAGAGTGATTGGAGAGTTGTTGGAATCGAAAACCCATAGAAAATAGAGACAAAGAAGAGTATTAGAAAAGCCCGAAGTATGAAGAAAGAAACACGAAGAGTCTTGTAGCAGTGGTAGCTAACTCGACTAATGCAAAGATAAACGCCAGAATGAGTAGGCAACAGACAATAGTACTGTGAGCCAACCCATATAAAAATAAAAAAAAAGGGTGCAGAGAAGAGAAGGGGTATTTGGTGTTGTCATTGTGGTAGCAGCGACAGGACTGCTACCCTGAAACGTCATGACAAATTGTTTCGTATCAGGCATAAGAGAAAAGTGAAAACTTGAACGCCATCTTGGAAACCCAATACCACAAATGTCCAAACCCAACGCCCATCAATCGAGGTAGTTGCACTGCAAGCTAGCCAAGTTTCCTGGTTTTGGATTTTCTTTTTCTGAATGAATTGCCGAAAAGCCGCGACCAGAAGCGGTCCAGACCAGCTTCGACGGCCGTGAATATGAAGGGAAAAAAAAGGTGTATCCCGCAAAGAGTCGAAAGAAATAAACGCCAATCATGATGAGGGTGGGGCTTTACATGGAGCCCAGGCAGAGGAGCGCCTCCACAGCGGCGCGTTCCTGGATGTCGAAGGTGCGGGGTGGCAATTTAGTCACGGATGGACAAGTCGCCGGGAAAATCCCAGAAGGCTGAGGCTTTGCGCGTGCAGCGACGTGGCTGTTGATGAAACTGCCGTTGTTGTTCATCGACCGGGCGCGCAAAGCATCGGCGCCAATCTGGGCCCAGTCCTCCTCATCGGTGTCATCGCCTTCAACCCACTCGTTTTCTTGCATCTCATCGGGAGCCTCCGAGGACGAGCAGTACTCGCCGTCGTCACCATCGAGGGACATTTTGTCTGCCTCGTGTTCCAGCATGTCGAGGTCCCCTTGCATGCCGTAATCGTCGGTGTACGAGAATGCCGTAGATTCGGCAAAGCTCATGCGGTAGGGATGACGGTTGCCACCCTGCCAGCCCGACTGACCCTGAATCTGTAGGCCACGCTGCTGGAACGAACCTGCGACGCTCGAGGGAGGCGACGACGAAGTGTTCACATCACGATCGTGAACAGGTTCACCACGACGTCGCGCGTCCCAGCGGCCCCAACCAATCTTCTCGAACACCACGTCGCCTTGGACACCACCTGCCTCTCCTCCATTTCCTCGACCTTCCAACGCGGCGACAACCAGTCTGCGCGCCTTGGCTGGGGGAATATGCGAAAAGCCAGGGACCGATGTTGTCAGATGACCCATAACGTGGCGGATAGCCAAAGGCCCCTGCTGAAGCAAGATCTCAGGGAGATGATACTTGGAGAGCATGGCCGGAGTGATCGCGCCGGTGCTGTCGAGGTCATCGACAGGCAGGGAGACATGATGACTGTTGGCGGGTTCCGCGTCCTCGAGGTCGATATCGGAGTCCAACTGGGGGACAGTCGAAAGCGGCGATCCGGGCGACAGTGTCACTCGGTGCTTGAAGGTCTGAGGAGGGAGGGTCGGGGAAATGGAGTTAGGTGGCGTGGGAAGCATCGCAGACACCCCAGGTCGCGTAGGCACATGGCCGCCACTCAGGCCAGAACGGCGCTGAGGGATATCAACAGAAGCAGTCTTACCAGCAAGAGCCATTGCAATGCTGGAGTTTGTCTGGAAACCCATGATGGATAGAATATGGATTTGTGAAAGGAGAAGAACCTAAAGCGCGCAAACCGGGGTATATGAGTCAGAAGACCTTCCCAACACGCGACAAAGGAGTACCACGGAATGACCGAGTGGCAACAGAGATAGTTTCAGAGTGAAAGGGACAAGACAAAAGTAACTAACCTTTCACACACAGTGACAAAGAGACACTGTAGCCGGGGTAGCGAAGTTGGGGCCAACTTGTTTAGGGCTTGGATCCACGTAGGGGATGCGACGCGGCAAGGGGAGAGCGATAGTCGCGATAAGAGCAGATTCCAACCTTGGAAGGCGACAAGTTCGATGAGATCGAGTATCAAGAGATGTGTGAAGAAGAGAAAGGGGAGATCAGTTTGGAGGGGTACAAGGCCCTGAAAGTGACTTGCACCTTTGTACTTAGGAAGGCCCAAGTGTAATCCGTTTAGGAAAGCGCGTGGGTGGATTGATTGGCGCCTCGTCACCGGGTGCTTCCGGCTTTCTTTATTATCATTCTACGACATTATTACTCGGTATTCTTCTATATTCTTAATTCTATACATATACGATATAAATACTATAACTATACATTATATACATTATATACATTATATACATTATATACATTATATACACTCTATACACTCTATCCACCATCTCTTGCTGATTTTCACACTAGTTATCCTTGAGCCGATCAAGTAAATCTAGTTGCCCACTGAAAGATATCTGAGTAATAGAAAATAAAAACCCCTCATGCCAAGTTGTTATCGTCCAGTCATGGTGATCGGAAGTGCTCGTGCGCCTTTAATGAACGCTTGCAGCGCTCTCCAGGGCGTAACCCTATTTTCTCCTATCGGCTGATAACCATCGTTCAGGGCACGTGGACGATTTGAAGAACTTCAACTTTTTGTATCCATGGACACTCGTAGTGAAGATGTCATTTTTATCATTTCCTGTGACGTTTCCATCCCGAATTGCCTATCGGAACTGAGATGTCCATTGAATTGCCCTCGTGTAACTAACATAAAGTACTCGGGTATGTACAAGGTACATCCACTTTCCCTCGGGTCCCACTACAATCTGGGCTCTGGCCCTTGACGTCACTTGTACTGGTGACAAAGTCTTGGCTTGGGCGCTTTACAAGGTTCTTCTATACTCTTTGTGCATGTCCAAGGAGTCTACGCCATGTACATAAATGTAAACTCCTTACAATCCCATATTCGCCTTATCGTGGAATCCTGCATAGTTGACAAGCCCCCGTTGCCCCGAGGAATGCATTGCCCTAGCGCGAGGTCCATGTACAACATAGCCTGTACGTACACTTGTGGGTTTATTATTGGAGTCTGTGCTAAAAAGAAATGGTGGGATGTCCCAATTCGGCCATTTCCTTCCTATTGTGCGGGAAGTAGATCGGGTGATGAGCTAGCCCTGCATGTTGCCTTCTATCCCATTCTACCGTATAAAATTATAACCCCTCATGCTACGGCTGATTTTCCTTGCCCTCGATCTTCGAGGTGTCTGTGCTTTGATCGGTTCCTGGTCGTATTCAGCTTTACCCCAGGGCTGCGATGTTGGGTATCATATTTTGGTCATGCTTTAAGGCTGTTGCTTATAGGTACATGTAGTCAGACAATCTTGTGTCAATAATCTGACTCAGAATAAGAGTGAGACTCTGCCCTGCACATTCTATAGTTTCCTGTCTCGGATTCCGAAGTCTGAGCCCACCCCACGTCTCAATTATTTCTTAGTGCCCTTCTCTCCGACCAAAGCTTTAAATTAAAAAAAAAATCCATCACTTAGGTCGCGCATAGTCCCCACGAAAAGAAACACGTACCCTTCTGCCTGCATTGGAGATTCGCCATCCGTATACCGAATTGAGCAAGCAACAGTTGTATAGCTAGGCCCCTCATACGTCGTTAGTTTTTCTGCGTGCTCAATTGTTCGGCACCTCGTATACAGCTGTGACGGTATCTCCGGGATCGCCAGAGAGGAAGGCTGGGTAGTGTCCCCAAAGCTTACACTTGTACCCCTCAATGTATGCGGGTCGTAAGTGGGAGGTGTGTGTTAGGCCTAACAAATCTACGAGTAGACATTGGTCTTGGAGTGAGCCGTAAAAGAGGGACCTGTTGGAGCACCGTTGAGTTTGGCACCCCTTGATCGCACTGAGTCCATATAAAGAATCGACAATCTTGAGTGCTGAGATGGCTTGTGTTTCGGAATCTTGTGGGGAAAATCCCTGCGGGGGATGGCAGATGCTTTTCATTACGGTGTACTTCCGTACACACATGGCTTTGTTATGATTGCAACCAGTCCATTTATGCAATTTTGTGATGTTTTCTCAGTAGTTTTCTCAGTACTCTTCTCAGATAATCTTTTTAGGCGTCAGTTTACATCTCCCCTCAGTTTTATAGCCTGAGGGTAGAGAAAGCCGGGAAAAAAAAGTCTACACAGTGCCAATGGCTTTGCTATGTCTAGCCAGGGGTAAAACAAGCTCTATGTCCTGTTAAACCAAGGGGTTGAAGAAAATGTCGTTCAAAGACTCATGATCGGCTAAATGTCCATCTTCACCTATTTTATCAAGGCCATGTTCCCGTGGGGTTTCATGTGCCTAAATAATTCGACCTTTCGACAATTAGCCAAAAGAAAAATTTGTTAAATAGGGGGATGGGGTGCTTGCTGTAGTTGAGAGGGAGGTTGTTTCGAATCACCACGTATTTGACCATAATGGTTTACTACGGGTTTGCATTTCTCTGTTTGGCAATCACCGCGAATGCAGCAGTAAGCCCTAATTCTTTAAACTCTGATATTTCCATTCTGATTCACAATGACTTGTTAGGTACGCATATTCCCTGAGATAAAATATGGAATCAAGAACTGACTGTTGAATAGAAGCCGAAAGTCCTTTATTAGGTTCAGGAATTCTGGTGCTCGATGCGAGACCATGGCAAGACGCGGTCGAAAGCTGTCAAAAGATTGGCGAGACTCTCTGGGGGATTGATTCCAGTTACAAAAACATTAAAAGTGACCTGGACTACCTTGGATACCAAGGCAAATACACTCGCAACCAACGTTTTTGGACTGCCTCGGACCACCGCAAACCGTCGACCATCGACACCAATGGCCGAGTCGATAAAGCCTCTGCAAACGAAAAACTGCCAGTTCTTTGTACACAAAGTGCTCCATTCTCCAACAGTACATTCCAGGATACAAGTCCACAGTGGCAGGTGACTGTCCACTCCAACGATGAATACCTCACTGGGTAGGAACCAGTATTTCCCAGAATCTCGCTATATGTCCTAACAAAATATAGTTTCCGGGATCGATTCAGTTTCCGCTTTCTAGGAATTCGTTACGCTAAGCAGCCCCGACGATGGGACTATTCCAAATTGCATAAAGGATCCGGTAAAAAGGCTTCTGCTCTCGACTATGGCTCTGGCTGCACACAAGGCACAACTGGTTCAGAAGACTGCCTGTTTCTCAATGTTTGGACCCCCTATCTTCCCAAAAGCGACAAAGTCCGAAAGAGTCACCTCAAACCTGTGATGCTTTGGATTCACGGCGGAGCTTTCACCAGTGGCACTGGCAGTGACCCGACGTCCGACGGCGGCAACCTAGCCTCCAGAGGTGATGTTGTGGTTGTTGGCATAAACTACCGTGTGGGAACATTGGGCTTCCTTGCACTAGATGATGGCAAAACAAACGGAAACTACGGATTGGCAGATCAGACCACGGCGCTGGAGTGGGTTCGTCAAAACATCCGGGACTTCGGCGGCGATCCGGACAGAATAACTATCTTCGGCCAATCGGCCGGTGCAGGCTCAGTACGGGCACTACTTGCTTCTCCTGTATCACGAGGTAAATTCGCAGGTGCGATTATGCAAAGCAATCTTGGTGGCTTGGCGTACGGCACAACCTACTCGAAGTACTATACCATCGCACAGGAGATGAAAGTCGTGGGGAATGCCATTCTCAACGAGACAAACTGCACAGATGCTGCTTCACCAGTCGAGTGTTTGAGAAAACTCCCCGCGTCAACGATTGCAAATCTCGCTGACCCAGCGCGGTATCTGGTTGTTGATGGCGTCTACCTCCAAAGCTCGGAGCTGGATTTAATAAACCCAGCATCGACTGCCAATGTACCATTGATGGTCGGTACGATGAGAGACGATGGCGCTGCCATGATTGGCTACCCTGAAGTGGGACAAACTTTGAAGTCCTTCCTCAATGAAGCTGGTCTGCCTGACTCAGTTGCACCAAGCCAACTCTTCCCCGTACCATCAACCGCCAATGCTACACTCGATATCTTCAACACTTCCTCTCGCATAGCCACAGATGGAATATTCAGTTGCATCGACAAAGCAACTGCACATACAGCCTCGAGGAACCATATCTTCCCCGATATCTTCTACTACGAGTTCAACCGTTCATACCAAATGCCCGGCTACTCACCCAATGCCCCGGTATGCAACGCTCCAATCACAGATGAGTTCCCAAATGGCGACCCTAGCCAGGAGTATTTTAAATGCCATTCTGGCGAGCTGTTCTACGTGTTTGGCAGTTTCCGTCGTCAGGGTTTACCGTTCCGGGATGAGTTCGATTTACCTTTTGGACAGTATGTGCTAGATTCTTGGGCGAGTTTTGCGAGGGTGGCTAGGCCTACTCCTGACTTCGCCTTTTTGAAGGCAAGAGGATATAGCAATACAACTCGGGAGATTGAGGCGACTGGGTTGTGGGAACCATTTGGCAAAGAGAGTCAGCTCCGGCTGCTCCAGTGGCCATCTAGGATGAGGGATTTGGATGAATTAGAACAATGCCGCGCGTTGGGATTGTCTTTGGATTACTTCGACTCTTCGGATTAGACAAAATGTATTAGTGTTTTTGGGTACAGACAAAGGGATCTGTATACCTCGACTCCCTAGATCTATTATACACACGAAGTTTAGATTCATCGCACTGATGCGTCTTTCCGAGACAACATGAAAAGCTTCTTGGTCCTTTTTGACATTTTTCGTTGGAAGTCTTGTTTCAAGTGTCCCTTCAGATCTCTTTTCCCAGTCCCCTCAACTTCGATCTCTTTATAGTGTCTTTGATGGCGTTTGTGCATGATATTTATAGATACAAACCATTTGTGGGGTCTTTGGTATGTTTATCGCACTGAAACGAAGTAAATTGTAGATACAGAGCAGTTTTCTTTGGTAGAATAGTCTGTTCTACTTTCAGACCTTGATCAACATCCCGACCAGGCCTAGGGCTTTACACATTATTTGTCTTAAGATAGAAGAAGAGGCCAATGTTATGGATAAAGTGACTGAGTAAGCGACTAGTTCACGGCTTGTTGATTTAGTCTGACATTTTCACATCCCTGTGCCCGGCAGGCAGTAAGATCACGCTACAGCTGGAGGGTCGCCCAGTTCAAGCCACAATTGTTAGAACCTTCGAGCCCTGGACTTGCTCATGTTTTATGGTCCTTTCATTTGATTCCGATCTTTCTGCTCTAGGCATTGAAGAAAATGTAGTACTAAAGCATTCGCCACAACTACGAAAGATCAATGCAGTGGACCCTTGGGTCCCGGAAACTGAAGGAGATCTTTAGAAGTTTCTTTGCTCGGACGAAGGAATGAAGTCTGCGGTTGAGATTGAGAAGGGTTGCATAAAGCAACAAGAAGACTATTGTTTCATGCCAACGATCATTGAAGATGATACTGGCGAGGACCAATTGGCTATGATCGACTTTGGCCATACCGCAGTTCGTTCACAGTATCACCCCGGAGAGGACTGGCGATGGTGGCAAGCACAACGTGATAAAGAGAGGGCTATCGGACGAGTGATGCAGTGGACATTGGGGAGGGATCATGGGGGAGCTTACGTGTATACAAGAACCCCTTATTGTGCAGCGCTTCATTATGATTACCAGAGAGACTACTGTTGCCCGGAAAGACCTATTCCAAGCAGTGAATGATCTGGCAAGAGAAAGAGTATGTGTAGTTGTCAAGGGAGGGAGGGACGGATGCCACGCGTTGAGAATATCTGTATGCTTCATTTGTCTCTCTTTCCACTTTCTCTTCTTAGCTAGGAACAATCAGTGGTTCTTTCCTAACATTCCTCAAGTAAAGCTCTTGTATTCTAATATCATTTCAGAAGTCAATATCTTAGGCAAAAATATTTGCCCTAAAGGGACATTTCTTTTATACAACATATGGAATATATATCGAATTCATAAATGTGATGAGGACTTGCCCTGAATCTTCCGAGACTATCTGCCACGATTGCCTCGATATAGTATATAATTCTTCAAATGGATGACTTTCAGGGTTAATATTTGTGGCATGTCCACTTCCGATGCTAGCTTCCGAAGTACAACAACGCACGACTTCGAGTACCACGTAGGCTATCTACTGCTTTGGATCCAGCAGGGCATCCCATATAGAAGTATCTAGTCTTTGTTTCCATCTAGTATCATGCCCATCGATCCATAGAAAACAAGTACAAAAAGAAACTTCGATATATAGTCCTCGATAAGATCGGATGCGTCCCTTCCGACATTTCCCCTCAATGAAATAGACATATCCCGCAAGACCTCGCCATTTTCTCATTTGTTTTTTCGACTTGCAAATATTTCCCTAAATCACAATGTCTTACCAAATCGCCTACGACGCTACCCGCGCACCACCCCGCGCCGCCGCGTTCGTGGCATTCATGGAAGACTTCTACCGCACCAGCGACAGCGAGTCTCTGCACGAGAAATACGTTCAGAGCTTCGCCGAAGATGCGACACTCATTATGGGACCCAAAGAAGCCAAGGGTACAAGCGGTATGGTGCTATCCGATTCCCGCCCTCAACATTAGTGAAGCTATACAGCCGATTCCGATTCCAATTTCCATTTCGATGCAGACAGAATATATGTCTGCGATGGGTTGTACTTCGGCTAACAAAATCAATCCCATAACAGCAATTCTCACCCTCCGCCACGGTCTCTGGACACACGTTGCTTCTCGCCGACACACGCCTGTGCAGATTTACTTCGGCAGCGACGATGAGATCATGTTGTATGGTGGTGTGAACTATAGACTCAAGGCTGACCCTGATAATGATGTTTATGTGCCTTGGGCTGGACGGGTTGTATTCGCGCCCCAGAAGGGGGACGAAGATATCAAGATGCAGTTTTATCAGGTTTACTTGGTGAGTAAATCATTGTCGTGCTAGGCGTGAGGTTGTGGTGCTGATTGATTGTCTACTAGGATACCGCGGCTCAGTCGGGAAAGAAATGAAGTGGATTGAAATGCGAGCCTTAAGACTTGTCTTGTACATATATAAGAATGAGAGTTGCATAAAATTCAATAGCAATGATTGGACATAAACTGGGCCCCTAGAGAACGTAGATAGATCTATATCATGTGCAAGGCTGAAGCTCCGCTGGTAGTTAGATAACACCAGACGCCTACATCTACACCTACAACACGGAGAGAGGACGGAACAGTTTTGAAGTGTTTAGACATGCTCTTTATTTCCAGGAGACCACGAGAGAAAAAAGGGACAAAGACGCCGTAGGGTTGATCGGGGTCAAAGAGGTGAGGGAGATCATAAAAACATGTCAAAGGGAAAAAAGATCCCCTCCCCTCGACAAGAGAGAGAGGGGAAGGATTGTGTAGACCGTCTCGTCCGCTCTCTTCTCTCGTTCAAGTCTCCGGATAATGATGCCTCATCCTCATGCACTCTGCACCGCCCGTATCTCTCTCCGCTAGTAGCCCCGTCTGGTCGTCAGATAAAAAAAATATGGAGTTGGAACAAGAAAAAAGAAACAAACGTAAAGTCGCGCACGGGACCGCAAGCTCCGAATTTTTATTTTTGTGCCGTCATTTCCAATATCTTGCCGCCGTAGCGAAGACAAAACCACAAAAACAAACGACTTATCCCCGAACTATTAAAAGCCCATTGTTGCGATACGTTTATTCCTCATCAGACTCCTCCTCATCGACGGTGGTCTTGGCGATACGGTCCAAATCACGCTGACCACTCTGGGTGATGCGGCGGCCACCCTTCTCCTCATCGGTCTCGAGGACACCGATCTTCTCAAGAGCCTGGAGGGCCTTGCGGTCAACGGAGCCGGAGGCATCGACGTGGTGGGCGGGGCGGGAGCCACGGTTCTTGGTGGAACCGTGGACCTTGCGAAGACGGCCGACACCGACGGTCTTGCGCATGTAGATGTGACGGGCACAGGCGGCGGCGCGGACGTAGAACCTTTAGAAAAAAAGCAATGTCAATTGTCAATTCGAATTTTGGTGACTTGTTATTTGATGCGGTCGTACCAGTCAGCATCCTGGGGAGGAAGCTCGTTGGAGGCAGAGGTCTTGACAGTATCAACCCATCCGGGGATGGGGAGCTTGCCCTGACGCTTCAGGAAAGCAGAGTAGGCAGAGATGAACTTCTGCGCCTGTGTGAGGGAGAAAAGTGATATGTTAGTTGTGGCTCATCAGCATATGCGTGGATCGGTCAAAGTCTGTGGATTTGCAGATGCGTCGGATTCGTTTCTGGAAGCAGTTCATCATTCGTCGTGTGGAGTGTTCGCTAGGATGCAGCCGTTGTGTCGGGTATTCCAGAGAATACCGACAGATAGACGGATCTATCAAAAATTCGCCCCTCAAAACATGCATGCACATCCTTCGATATTCGACATATTTCCCATAGGCAATGAAACCATTCGCCTATTGCGTGCGTAATCCGTGCGAAGCATTTCCATATTGGCGATATGATCCGACCGTGTTGTGGTATCCGTGCATCCAGAAACGAACCGTCCACATCATGCAAACCAGAGCTGGTGACCGATCACCTAAAATCCGAGCAGGACACTTACGTCCACATCGCGAACGGTAACACCACCCATTTTGGCGACTTGTCGAGGGGTCGAAGGGTAGGGATTAGAGAGAGAGAGGCGTTGGGCGTCGAGGTGGGCAGGGTCGAAGTCGAAGAGTCGCTCAAAATTTCAAGACACACACAACTCTGGGCGGGTTGGGTCTGTGTGCCGTTCGCTTGTCCATTTTGGGTTAGCCGTACCCTAAGCTGGGTCATGTGATGTGCCTAATCCATGCCTGATATATAAGGCTCCACAACGCACCCCTCGATGCCTGATGTTCCAGGCGTTAATTACTTGACATGCAATCCGTGTTGAAAGATTATTTTGACAGTTCATTTTCTCATGTTCTAATTATACACCAATTAACATCTATTTCATGGCGGTTTTCATTATTCGTAACTTTGAAGCAATTAAAAGAAGTACCCCGTTTCCTAATCCATAGTCTTCGCCCCAGTTCAACGCCCAAATCATTCCCAATTACAGCGTGGGCGCTCTCTGCAGTCCAACGCAATACCTCACAAACAGAGTGTCAATGAAATGACCATGTCGGATACCAGGAGGTCGGCACCGGTTGAACTCGTCAATGGCATCTTGCACACCAAAACCAAGATGCTCGATCAAATAGCAACAAATCAAAAATCCGGTACGGTTGTAGCCATAGTGACAGTGAACTCCGACCACTGGACGTGGCAGAGACTTCTCTTCATCCGTACGCTGCTCCATCTCCTCATCGATATCCCTTTGCAGTCTATTGACCAAAGCGATAAAGTCGCGTGCCTCGTCTGGAGTCGGAGGAATCTTGGATATAGTCGGGTGTTTGTAGTAGCGGATTCCACCCTTCTCCATTTCGGCAGGGTTATAGACCGGGCTTTCATGACTGATGTCTATGACAGCGTGGATGCGACCACGGTACTTTGCTGAGAAAGTCGTAGGGTTGTGTTCCTCGTCAACCTCGCGCAACATCTTGAGCGCGACAAATGTGTTGGCGATTCGTTCCGAGACCGGGGCGACCTTCTTCCATTTGGCGAGATTCTTGACATCCCATTTTCCAGATGTGTTCATGTGCTGCAATTGCCAGCCCAGACCGAGACGCTTATCGATATTTGACGAGAGGAAATCCTGGATAATCCCTGCAAGAGTGCGATAGGTTGCCCGGTCGTAGAGAAGTGCATGAGATGCGGGCGCCGGCAAAATTGCAGATTTGACCACTCGCTTCCGCTGGCCAACCTGCAAGTGCTTCTCGGAGATCTGCACACCAAACACCCTCTCGTTGACAAGACCGTCGGATGGAGGTGACATCTGGTCATGGACCCGCGAAGCGTCTGGGATGATGCTGCCACCGCTGGTATCGATAGTGGTATGGGCTGAAGCATCACCAAAGAATTTCAAAATCTTCTGCACCTCCACTGGTTTGGTCACAGCATCCGTCTCTCCCGCGACCAACAGAACTGGCATGCGGATTCCCGCCCAGACCTCTTGACCAGGGAGTCCGCCAATCGCGTGGCCGCCATTATCGTAGGTGGGAAGTGTGCCCCACGCCATGCGTCGCCAAACAGGCGTCCGACTTTGCTTGTTGAAGCGTAGCTGGAGATTTCGTGTTTCCGCGTCGGCAGCGACGCCGACCATCCGCATAACACTGGCACTTTGTTCGCCTCCACGTCTGTCCCAGCGACGCCAAAGATCAAAAAGTGGATTAGGAACATAGAGCGCTCGGCGAAACTTGGTAGTGTCCTCCGTAGATGGGGGTGAGGCTCGAGGGCACACAGCAACAAGGCCGACTATGTGCTCTTTCACCTTTACACCAACGGAGGATACCGATGAAGCCAGGAGGGCGGATAAGGAACATCCGAGACTGTGTCCCACAAGAATGATTTCTTGACCAGCCTCCCGGTCCCGGTGCTGATCAATGGCTTCAGCCAATAGTTCGGATAGAGCCTCCACAGTGTATGCATTCCAATCCGTAGGCGCAAACTTAGACAGGCCGCACCCGGGTAAATCAATACCAAAGCATGAACTGACATTAGACAGGCTAGTTAGGAGGTGGTGGAATTGTGCTAGGGACCCGCCTAGCCCATGAACAACCACGATCAGTGGGATAGGAGTCGGTTTGGTCGGGAGTCGAGCTAGGTGTGGATGCGGGCTGTAGAATGTGCGAATGGCGGGATAGGTAGCTACCGAGGTAGTGTAGGAGTTGTACGTGGTGAATTTCCTGAGAATGCCTGGGTCCGTTTCATATGCTGCGCGAGTGTTAATCAAGGCCTCAAGAGAAAGGTGATTTATCAACCTACCATCGGAGCTTTGTTGCTGAGTGTCCGAGGGCCAATCTTTCTTCTTGTAGTTGGGATTGGTTCCATGTCGCAACGATGCGTTGCTATTGTAGTCTTCATCTTCGTAATCCTCCTCTGAGGAACTTAGAAACTTCGAAGATTTAGTCGAGCTGTTGCGAGCGGCGGAACGCTGCGCGCGAGCATATTTTAACTCTGACTGCTTGCGCCTCAGCGACGACAACAACCCACATCCAGTCATGGCGAGCACACAGGTAGTTAAGAAGACAACCTGACCCCAATTCACATCGTCATTGCGGAAAAGGCCGCGGAAAGAGCTGGCGATGGAGAAAGAAGCGTTTTGGGTGGCCGCGCGCACTGAGTGAAAGAACCGCAGGATAGTCGCGACACTTGAGGGTTTGGATTGAGACGTCAACGAGTCGTAGAGGGCGGAGATAGCGTCGGAGCCCATGATTAAGTACCGGAGGGGCGTGGGCTATTTCAGAGCCCCCCGATAGGGATATCGCCAAGAACCACGCGATGGCGCGCCAGATGCTCTTTGGATATAGGGCAAATAGGCCTGAGACCAATAAGGAAAGCTATATCGACAACGTTGAAACCTTTGAGTGGCGAGGATAAGAAAAAGTAGAGAGATCAGCTTCGGCCACTCACAGCCTCGGGAGCCGCAGCGTGGGGGTGAGTCATCCATTGGCCCCACTTGGGTTTTGCAAATTTGGGAAGGAACTTGCTTGATTATGGTATTTACTATGAGAGGAGAAGTACTTTTTGAATATACACCATTAGGCAGATCCATGGATCTTGCATATTTAGCATAATTCTTCCCGATAATCTATATCCCTTGCTCTTTATTGCCTCCTATACACCACATATGTAAATTCCCAAGATGTCGATATTGGACTCCATTTCATAGTGCCCCCGGGCATGCGTGGCTTCTTAATTACTACTGGGCAGTTTCAAGCGGGGCCACGATGATCATATTTCGAATGTTTATGCCTTTTCTAGAATGTGGTAGAATAGACCATAACATCATTTCAACTGCGAAGCATGCTATCTACATTTACACTCAGGTGGCATATCGTAATGATTCATTAAAAGAGATCTGTCATGGCTCCCTGTGATGCATCACTGACCAATCGTGCGTACTTGGCCAACACACCGCGAGTGATTTGCGGTGAAGGAGGGGTCCACTGACGCCGTCTCTCCTGAAGCTCCTGGTCCGACACATCCATCGAAAGCGAGTTAGTCTCGGCGTCAATAGTGACGACATCCCCATCACGGACGAGCGCAATCGGGCCACCCACGGCAGCTTCAGGCACAATGTGGCCGACAATGAAACCGTGGCTGGCACCCGAATACCGTCCATCAGTAATGAGCGCCACGTTGGTCAACTTGGCTCCCATCAGCGCGGCACTGGCCTTCAGCTGTTCCGGCATTCCAGGCCCACCCTTGGGGCCCTCGTAACGCACGATGATCACGAGGTTCTCGCCGCGCGGGATGCGGCCTTCATTCAAAGCATCGTTGAGTTGGTGTTCCTTGTCGAAGACACGGGCTTTGCCAACGAATCGGAGCCCCTCCTTGCCGGTAATCTTGGCAACAGCACCGCCTGGTGCAAGGTTGCCACGTAGGATCTGCAGGTGGCCGCTAGCCTTGATTGGGTTGTCCAATGGGCGGATCAGATCTTGGCCCTCAGTTAGGGAGGGGAACGAGGCAACATTTTCGGCCAGGGTCTTGCCCGTCACTGTGGGGATATCTCCATCGAGCAGACCGGCTGCGATCAGCAGCTTCTGCACAGATGGGACACCTCCGATCTCATAAAGATCGGCCATATAGTACTTCCCACTAGGTGAGAGGTTGGCAATGAAGGGGATCTTGTTGCTGACCCGCTGGACGTCATCCAGCGTCAGGTCAACACCAGCCGTCCGAGCCATGGCCAGGAAGTGAAGAACACCGTTAGTACTACCGCCCAGCGCCATAGTCATGACGAGAGCATTTTCAAAAGACCGCTTGGTCAGTAGGTCCCGTGGGCAAATGTTCTTCTCCAGGCAAACCTTGATAGCATCTGCAGCACGCACACACTCGCGCATCTTGGATGGAGATTCAGCAGGCGTGGATGATGAGCCGGGTAGTGACAGACCCATTGACTCAATAGCAGTGGCCATGGTGTTTGCAGTGAACATACCACCGCAGGCGCCGGCGCCAGGGCAAGCATGCTTTTCCAAGTCATCCATGATCTCATCCTGAGTCTTGGTTTGGTCACCACCGTCGTCGGGCTGGCGTAGGGTACCGTAGGCGTAGGCACCCGCAGCCTCAAAGCATGTTGAGACATTGATGGGTTTCCGCAAGTGCTCGGAGTAGCCGATTCCAATGGTTCCACCGTAGATCATAATTGAGGGGCGGTTATGGCGAGCCATGCCCATTACAACACCGGGCATGTTCTTGTCGCAACCTGGAATAGCAATGCAGGCATCGTGGTATTGGGCACAGGTTACGGTCTCGACACTATCGGCAATGACCTCTCGGGTCTGAAGAGAGAATCTCATTCCTAGCGGAGGTTAGCTATCTCGATTCTTGAGACCTGACAGTCAACCAACCTTCACTGCCCATGGTGATTGCATCCGAAACACCAATGGTGTTGTACTGCCACCCAAGCATTCCCTGTTCCAAGACTGACTTCTTGACAGTCTTGGCCAAGTCCATCAAGTGCATGTTGCATGGGTTCCCTTCCCACCATACTGAGGCGATACCGACATGTGGGCTCTTGGCCATTGCTTCTTTATCTGGGACACCGGCGGCATAGAGCATAGCCTATATCGGTCAGTAATAGACCACATGATTCGCTCATTGTCAACTTACCCGTGCCCCGGGGAAATCATGGCCTCTGGTGATAGTGTGGGAGTGACGGTTGAGTGCGGGGGAGCCATCCGGATGCTTCGCATCTGCGGGCAAAGAAGGGAAGTTGATATATTTGGCCTCGCTGAGAGTGCTAGACTCCATTGGCTTTGAAGGATCCATGACTGTGAGGTTGAAGAAGAACAGACAAGAGAAAGAGGCTGCAGACGCAATTGACCAGAATTATAGCCCACACAATCTCGGGAGCTTCGCACCGATGTCCGATCCCCAGAACCCCACGTTCAGGATTGTCCAGTTAAATGCGGCCGATTTATGAGCAGATCGGAGTTGAGCCTAGTCTCCGGATCTACATTGTATAAGGTTGTATAGCATCATAAGTCTGTATATCAATAGTTAAAGCCGCGTTGTTATATTTACTCGGTATATTTACAAAATGATCGCAGCAAGGGGGAGAGTCCGCAAAATCCGACCGCATCCGTCCATGGCATGGCACTCACGTCATACATATGCTACCTCTGAAAGTATTTAGCATTTAGGAACTTCAGCTGTATTTCGTTCATTCTGAATTCCAGACCGAGCTACATAATGGCCACCGACCTGAGAATCGCCCAGGCAATTGGGACGCTTGGCTGTGCAATGGCAGCAAGTAAGTAGCACTACACAATAGATGACCAGACAACTCACAGTATACAAGGCGGCATTGCTACATTGTCAATCATGAGCATTCCCAATATCGTCCTTCCAGCCCGTCGCCCGCCCGGCACGACACTGCCATTCCAGGATACCCCAGGAACCTCGACCACTCACTTGACACATCAGTGGCTTGATCTGTATGAGCGTGGCAGCAGGATTTTCCCCGGTATATCCGCAGTATCTTCACTCGCAAACCTCTATGCGCTCTGGGTATTGCGGGATACTCCTACCCCTGCCCCTGGTTTCGTTGGATCCAGCTGGTCCGCATGCTATCTGCTTGCTGTGGGAGTGACGATGAGCATTGCACCTTTTACCTTGACAGTGATGAAGAAGACGAATGCCAAGCTGAAGGCTCATGCAAAGCGCGATGATGCGTCTGGCGCCGAGGGTACTGAGGGCATGGTGGTTAGTGCGCAGGAGAAGGCGAAGCGTGGTAGGGATGATAGCGAGGTGGTTGAACTTTTGCAGCATTGGTCGAAGTTGAATTTGATCAGGGCTACGCTTCCACTTGTTGGAGCTGGTCTTGGGTTCTACGCTGCTGTTTCTAGCTGGGCAATTCCTTGAATGGGAATGTTAAAAGTTGTGGAGGGTTCAATGTCTCCGCTGTTTGTTAAATTAGTCTCGTGTATGCTTATGTGAATGGAAACTCTAGTTCAAGAATGGGTATCGTCAAATTTCTATCGGGGTTGCAAGTTGTATATGTACTGCGGCTACCCAGGTAATTGTATATTTATAAACAAGTTGGAGAAGAGAAGGCCAGTGTATGGCCCTAGGATCATCCGTAGTGTGAAGCGATGTGCCTAAGGGTCACTGTCAAGTTGAAGCCGGCTTTTGGTCCAAATCCTCGTTCGTATCTCTTGCGCCGTCGTCCTCTGTAAATTCTTTCTCAATAGTGGACCATTGCTCTGAATGCTGCAAGGCTTCATCAGCGCTGATCTCCTGCAACGGACTGGATTTGTCCGATGAGCTCTCCTGGTGAAGATCTGTCCCACGGGTCTCTCCATCTGGTTCCCCGTCAATGGCAAAGCCAACCATCTTCCCAGTGCCAGGCTGCGACCGTGCCTCTTCTAGCACATCGCCATTCCAAGGCTGGCATTTCTTGACAAGTTCACCACACCGGAGGCAAGACCATCCCTGGCCTTCTTCTGCTTCGACTTTCTGCACAATACAGACGAAGCAATAGATACAGCCGCAAGGGACAGTCTCGTATGGGTTTGCGATATCGGTTTGCGCCGATCCAATAATACCCCCCGACGCAGATGCTGCCATGGCATCGGCTTCTGACGTTGTGGTCGGGTTCTGATCGCGGTAGCAGATAGCACAGGTTCTTTCTGGGAGGAAAGCCAGCTCTCCTTGTTTTTCGGAATTCTCGTCGTCATCCCCGCTTGACCGAACAGAATTGACCATCTTATGCCAGGCACGGGTGATCCATCGCCGCCAGCGACCAATTCCAACAAGAGGGAGGAGGAAAAGAAGAAATTCGGTAAACGCATGCCAAACTAGTTGACGGTTTAGATATTCAAAGGATACTTCCCGGCTAGCCTGTGCCGATGGCGGAGTAAGACGGATGCGAAGGACGCGATCAACCAAGGTACGGTATCGGCCATTCACTAGAAATACCAGGAAAGAGACGAAGGCGGCAATTGAGTGCGATGTCGAGATCATGTCTGTTAGTCGCGACAGCATTCGGATGTCCTGTGATGGCTTTAAAATCTCAGTTAAGTAAAATGTTGCTAACAGAGAGTAATATGTCGGCAACTAACCTCATCATAGCCACCTTCTTGTCCGACCAACCAACTCTCCCACTTGTTCCAAGCATATCGCCCCCCCACCGTCAATAAGCCATATATACCCTTCTGCCATTTCGTCGGAGAAGAGTAAACAGGTCCTTTGCTTCGACTATCGGTATATTTGAGGCCTTGTAGTGCCGCACCGTATGATGCATTGTGATCCCATATTGATAGTTTAAAGAGGATAGCTCGTAACGCGAACAGAATCTCATTTGACCAATCTTCCCGCATTTGAGGCTATTATCATTGTCAGCCACCAGTTATCACAGCACCTCAGAGACTTATTCGCCAAGTATTCAAACATACCCCGAAGTATTTGAGGGCATCGCCGACCTGTCCCTTCATCAGACCAAGCAGCTCCTCGTCCAACAATTCAGCATCCACCTGGCCCACTCGAAATGCGGGGCGCGTACCATCCCGGCCTTTGACAGAATTCCATAACCGCCACCCCGAGCTGGGCAATCGATTCAATGGATATGGCAGACGCTGGACGGCGGCCGGGCTGATCGGTGAGGCCCGCTGCTGTGCTGCATTGCGGGCGCGTGCTTCGGCCTCACGCTGGCGACGACGTTCAAGAACGCGCTCTTGTGCAGCTGTGAAGTTTGTCGAACTCATCGCGAAATCATGACTTTATTGAAGATAGGAGGGAGCGGGTTGGGGATTCGTAAGAACACGGGGAAATGGGTCCCGGAGTTGCTCATCGTGCTCGGTTCCCCAGACGAAAGAGCCGAGGTATATCACGTGACTCTCTCTCTAATACCATTTTGGAAATTGTGAGTAGTGAAGATGAATATAAATTCGTAGTGATACAAGCAGGATTCTAATGTGTAGCTGACTACGGACTAGGTAGTATAACGTCGTGTTGGAAAGCGTCGGCTCGGCCCTCGGAGATGCCATTGACATGCAGAGTCAACTATAAAACTTTCCTGATGCATATGAGTCCCACTGGATTTTATCAAGGCATCCATGGCCAAAGCTTATCGTTGAATCAAAAGACGGTGAGTTGAAGCACTGGAAATTGATACAGATATCTAGGCATTCAACATAAGTCATTTTCAATTGATCCATGTAAGTCAGTTTGCTACCTGATTCGTACAATCTCAACCATATTGTCCAATCAAACCCATCAGAACTCATGTCGGAGCCTTTCCTTGCGTTTGGGTCCACGCAATAATGACTGGGTTTGAAATGGCGGCCAAATTGAAATGCTTCGCTGGCGGTTTTATAAATCAAACCATCATCCAGTGTTGAATCGGCCTTTGGTTAAATCTGTTCTTTTGCTTAGTTCATTATTGTCAAACTTGTCAAGCTAATCAGTATGGCTTCTACGGTGAATGAAACTATCGAGACTCGGCTGTTCATCAACGATGAGGTAAGGATCAACTACGCTTATTACCCCAGGATTGCTACATATATACCAACAACGCTTCTTAATACTGACCTTTCTAGTTCCGAGAATCGTCTAGTAGCAAAACATTCGAGGTGGTATATCCATACACCAAAGAGGTCGTTGCGCAAGGTGTGTCCTCTTCTCCCCAAAACCCAATATCATGCTAACGTATACTCTGTTGCCTAAGTCCAAGAAGCAGACATACAGGACGTAGAGGATGCTGTTAGTGCTGCCAACGCAGCTTTCCCCGCATGGCGAGATCTAGGCACCGAAAAGCGCGGCGCGTACCTGGGCAAACTATCCCAGCTCATTTTAGAATCAAACAACGAGCTGGCAAAGCTCGAGACACTCTCCACTGGCCGACCTATCTCGCAGTTCTTCGACGCTAGTTTCGCAGCTCAGTTCTTCGGGTACTTCGCTGGCGGCGGTTGGACCGTGCAGGGGACGGCCAGCCTCAACACGCCGGATCACTTGAATCTGACCGTCAAGCAACCATATGGTGTGGTGGCGCTTATCATCCCGTGGAACTTCCCGCTTATCATGTTTGCCTCGAAGATGGCATCGGCGCTGGCGGCAGGCAATACAGTTGTGCTGAAGAGCAGCGAGAAGGCGCCGTTGACGGTTTGTGAAATATCTTTGTTGTCTCACTTAACCATGCGAACTGACACTCTACACAGTCTCTCTATGTAGCCAAGCTGATTAAGAAAGCCGGCTTCCCTTCCGGAGTGGTCAACATCATCTCTGGCTTCGGCAATCCTACTGGAGCGGCGCTAGCCTCGCACATGACCGTCCGCTGTATCAGCTTCACCGGCTCCTCGGCAACGGGTCAGAAGATCCAGGCGGCAGCTGCAAAGTCAAATATGAAGCACGTACACATGGAGCTAGGCGGGAAGTCACCGGCGATTATCTTCGAAGACGCAGACCTGGAGACAGCTGTTGCGCAGACACAGTTCAGCATCCAGTTCAATAGTGGACAAGTGTGCTCGGCAAACTCACGGATCTATGTGCACGAGCCAGTGGCTAAACAATTCACTGAGCTGTTCCGTGAGAAATTTGCTGCTGTCCGGATGGGTGATCCCCTCGACCCTGCTACGTCGCATGGTCCGCAGATTGATGTGCTGCAGTATAACCGGATCAAAGGATACCTTGATATTGGGGAGAAGGATGGGACACTCAGTCTGGGTGGTGATGCAAATGACGGGTTCTTTGTGCGGCCGACTATTTTTGAGGGCGTTGCTGAAGATTCGCGGCTGATGCAAGAGGAGGTCTTTGGTCCGGTTGTCGCGATCAATACTTTTTCTACCGAGACTGAAGCGATTGAAAAGGCCAACAATTCAGAGTTTGGCCTGTACGCTGCTGTCTTTACCAAGGATATTGATCGCGCCGTTCGTTTGGCTAAGGCTCTGGATGCGGGTACTGTTGGGGTGAACTGCACTAGCCCGACGAATGCTCTGGATACTGCGTTTGGTGGACTCAAGATGAGTGGGAATGGCCGAGAGGGGCTTCTGTATAGCCTTGACAGTTTCCTTGAGACCAAGAGTATCTTGATCAAAACAGCACGTTTGTGATATATACCTGGTTTGGCCGAAGGCATGGTTGGCAATGGATGTTTGGTTTCGGGTTATAGAGAATCGAGTACAATAAATTATGCAAAATTACGTGACTCTACCAAAGAAGATCCAGTATTTACCAGTACCCAAAACCCAGAGGTATTCTATCAATGGCGTAAATTTAAGTCATCCCAGATCATACATGGAAAGGTCATTTTCACAAATTGAGCCTTTTCTCTCTTTCTGCCGTCTACCTACCTATAAAACTAAAAAGGATGAGAGAATATCTTCAAAAAACGAAAAAAAACAAATCTAGACAAAGTAACCGAAGAGATCGCTGAGATGACCACTGAAAAGGCATTACAAGGCTGTATAAGCGGCCAACCATCGTAGAAAAGTCTCTTGCACAAAGTATGCTTTTTTGCCGCTTTTTATCTCCCATTGGAATCTCAGCCTCACTATTTCGCTGTCTCTCTTATTCTACCTCGCTGTATACTCTTAGGACATCCCTACAAGCGTTTCGACTTATATTTTTAGCATTTAACGTTATATATTGCGCTTTATCGCTAGTATGCTATACATGGAAAAATCGTTTTCCGTATTTTGCGCATCGCTTATATGTATCCGTGGCAATGTTTATATTGAAATTGGCAACACACGGTCCTCATCTTCCCCTTGCCTCCACAAGACAAAGACAGATCATCTGATAGATGTCTTGTTTGCCAGACTTTGACTAGCTATTAGTCTAGCTTCTGGTTGTTTGTAGACAATCAATCTTTCTTCCTTCCTCTTTGCTCTGTCATATTCCAACCTTGCCCAAACCAACAGACTTGCCCGTTGAACCCTTCAAGGTACTAGATTTGCTCTTGTCGACAAGTTGGATGCGCAGCGCCTCTGCACCCACGCTCTCCTGCCCCGCAAGTGACATGCAGTATTGCTTGGCTGCATATACAACGAATGGACCTACAATGGTGCAAGACAGCCATTCACGACACTCTGGAACTTTGTGCGGATATTACGTAACAATTCTCACGTTGCGAACACTTGAATTGCAGGTTTCTGGGAACTCATTATACCCTCCCAATAAGCTCAAGGAGCTGGTTTTGTTCGGCAAAGTTCCCGTGGTCGTTAATAACAACAATGAACTGGATCATGAAGCGCCCAAATCATTCTCAGATGAAGACTACAAAAATATTACATCAGATCCCAAGCTTGACCACTTTTGGTCAGTCTTCTATCTGTCAAGTCCGCAGAATTTGTTGTTGTTTATCAAGTTCTTATGTCGCTATGCTGTTGTTTCTCACGTGGAAACTCTTCATGTAGTTGGGCGTTCCGGATCGGTATTTACATTCTCAGATGTTCAAGCTCCTCGCTTAGAAAGATTGAAAAGTCTCTCGCTTTGTCTTGACAATGATGACTGCCTCTCAGGGATTTTGAATTTCGAGATCTGGGACTGCCTGCAAAAGCACGAAGAGAGTCTTGACATCGATATCTTCGAATGAATAGAAAAAACCACAGTAATAGTCCCGGCTATTTTGGTCTTCTTCGTGAGTTTGCGAAGCTTAGGCATCTGTCTGTTCAATCTGACATCCTCCTGGGTGGTTGCTACGACTTACTTGTGCCCTTTTCCTTGCAAGACACATTACCATCAACAATACAAGCTCTCAAGCTGTATGACAGCGAACTCCCGATCTAATTCCTGACCTACCCGATCAACTGCAAAAGTTAGTGGGGGACAGCAAAGATCAATACGGCGGTCATGTCTACCATCAGAGATGTTATGGTTTAGTCTCAGTATTTCCTTTCAGTAGTCTTTCAATAGGAACAGCAATGTCAGAATGAAAACGCATTTCAGTTCATAGCTAAAAATCAAGATATTGGCCTCCAGATAGAGATTGCTTTTTCTGTTTCACATCTCCAAAATTTGGAGAAAACTTTCCTTCCTAGTCAATTGGGACCGCGTCTGCAAGTTATCGGATGATAAAGAACCATCGGACCACAACCACAGCCACACCCAGCTGAGCAGTAAGAATAATTGAAGAGCAGCTTAATCAGAAGGTGTAGACAGCGATGGCCAGCAGGACTCCGAGCACGACAGTAGAGATGGGAGCCTTGGCAGAAACGCCAGTGTTCTTGTGACTAGAATCATCCGCTGTAGAGTTGGACTTGGTCTTCAAGTCGGTCTCGTTTGCCCGCTTGGCGGTGACCTTATCGTTGTAGTGGATCTTGGCGTTCCAGGGGTACGGCTTGGTGTCGTACGACGGCTCCAGGTGTCCATAGGTTTTCTTGACGATATCCAGGATACCGTGACCGGCGGAGCACTTCTCATTGCTATCGGTGATAGGGACCGGCCACTTGGCCTCAAACTTGGAGGTATTACCAGTGGATGTGTCCCCAATTGACAAGGGACCAGGGTAGGTCTGATTGAGCGTGAGGTGGGTGGTGTCGACCTCGTAGTTGACGTAACCGGTCTTGTTGGCGACAATCTCGAAGAGGTTGGCACCGCAATCCCAGCGTCCCAGGGAAGGAAGACCCCAGTTGGCGGAGACACTGGCAATGCTAGAGTAGTGAGTGTAGAAGGTATCATCCTTGGTACCCTTGAGGTGTTCAGGAACGGCGCCACCAACGAGAACGCTGAAGACACGGTTGTCGCCCGTGTAGGTTTCATCTTCATCGAAGGTCAGAAGGAGAAGAGTGTCGTTGTAGAAGTACTCGTTCTCGAGCAATTTGGCCACCCAAGGACGCTCCCACTTGGCAGCGAAAGTGATGCTGGTATCATGCGCATCGTTGGTCATGTTAGGAGTGATAAACGCCCACTGAGGAAGCTTCTTGTCCCGGAGATCATTTTCGAAGTCATCAAAGCTCTTGATAGAACGTAGACGAGTGTCGTTGGCCGCGACAGAGTCGTAAAGCACCATCGGGTTGTGCTTTCGAACGTAATCAGGCTTGTAAGTTTCCTGGTTGGAATAATTGTAGCCCTGGAAACCGGCATAGGGAATGTGCTCCTGGTATTCAGCCCACGTGATGTGCTTGGTATCAAGCACATCAGCAATGGAGGAAACGTTCTCGGGGGCCTGATTGAAGTCGTCGTTATCCATTCCAAACGTGTCACCGCCAGCGGCAGCGCAGTAGTTGGGCTCGGATGGATGGGTGACAGCATAGTAGTTGGTCCTAAAGAGCATCAGAATGGGTCATCTTAATCATATCCAAGGTCACTGGAAACGTACAGCAGAATACCCTGAGAAGCAAGCCATTGCATGTTGGTATCCGCGGCGGCTTTGTCATAGTCCTGTGAGCCTGTTAATCACGCCTCGGGTCTTCTATGTATTGGAGATGCTTTGGGGATTTGTCACATACAATGTTCTCCAGCCAGACTTGATAAAAACGATCAAAAGCCAAGCCCTTGACATTCGAAACAGTGACTTCCGGCTTGGTTGTTGCGGCAGCCGCATGAATCTCCGCCAGAGAGGGCTCAGTAGTAGTAGCTGTCTTAGCGGCTGCCAGAGCAGTCACTCCCACCAGAACCGCGAGAACGGCCTTCATATTGACGGATCAGAAAATCAAAGATTGAAATAATTGACGGACTGAGAAGGCAATCTGAGAAAGACGAAGGTAAGAAAGAAGGAGAGAAGAAAGGAGAAAGATGACAGAATTGTCTAGCGATTTTATGGAAAGGGTGTCACTACACGTGCTTCTTACAATTGCTCGGAAATAAAACAAGATATACCTGACCGGTACGTGAGTTACTGTGCTTTGACCAGGGTTGCTCAAGTCTCACGTGGGTACTGTGTCCCTGATGTTGAATTGATGTTTAGAGTGTTGTTTGTACGACGTTGGCACATGTCACAGCGGGGCCCTCTGATTGGCTGGTACGTACAGGGGTACTTAATGAGGGTTCGCGCCAAGACTAAAACGAATGCTTAGCTGAGTCCATGGCCCCTCACTAAGCTTGGACGGTAAAAAATTCTGGACATAGTCCTTCATATAACATGTATATATACTCCGTTGATGTATAGAATATACAGTAAATATGTAAGAGATGAAGCCTACCCCCTTTTTCTTTTTGTAATTTCTGTCAACAAGATCCAATTGAAGTGGAGACTTATCGGACGCTAGCCCATATGGTTTTCTGGAGAAAACCCTGGTCGGGCTAAGCATCCGAGTCAGCTTCCTCGGGACGCTTAGTGAGTGGGGAACGCGTGCCCAGGCAAATCACTGAGCTTGGCCTAGGGGCGTGCTGAGCTTCACCCAATGATCAAAAGGTCATTGACAATAGATAAACACGCAAATAAAGGATCTAGGAGCGGAAGAAACCACGCATATGTAGGTATTTTATGTAGGTATATCGCAAGGGTACCCGTGGGCATGCATGTTATACAGGGCTGACATATCATGTGTCATATGATCACTTTAGAACTGCCTAGTAGGGCAATTTCTCGCCTGAGTAGTTGTCGGAGGTTACAATTAAAGCCAGCGGCCATTTTGAGAAGAGCTGGAGAATAAGAATTCCCGAGCAAATGATTGGAATGAACATTCTCTGTGAATTTCATAAAAGAAAGCTCATGTGCTATCTATCTAGATGAGGTTACACCCCTGTTCGGGGTTGGGGATTTCGAAATTGTATCCATTATACTAGTCAGGAAGGTGACATTAGTGAGGCTCATTACTATGCCTATCTAGGGCTGCCTAAATCGGGCGTAGGTTCTTGAATATTTAATGAGAATCCTATTATACAGGTCATCAGGTATCATTTTTGTATATTTTTACTGGGAAATCCTCCGACGCTTCCTATTCTGGCTTAGAGTCTCCTACCACGGTTCTCAGTTTAGATCTTGTCTTCTGGGCCGCCAATACCCTCGAACTGACCTGCCCTGGCGAGTCTAGAAGGGACGGAATGTGAACAATGTGAACAGTGGATAGATATCTCACAGAGCAGTGCATGGCTTACCTGTTGCGGTCATCGCGGGTGCCACCCTCATCCTCCGGGATTACAAGGCGATCGCTGCCAGAGGAGGCTGAGCCAGGGCCATACTTCACACCTGTGGGTTGAGAGAATCGTTGGTTGACCATTTCGTCAACACCAGACTCGACAGCTTGTATGGCTGTTAGTAAAAACAGTTTCACTGAAGTCTAGCTTCCCTACCTACTTGAGTCACTCTTCTTGCCGAGACCCTGCTTGGCCTGGTAGGAGTTGAGGTCCCTCTCCGCGTTGAGGGTGACCTGGTTCAATTCTTCGGTGCGAGGCATGTTATTTGTCTTAACGTTGCAGTATATGTAGGTAGTTCTGATGGATGTTTGAGGTAAATTTGAGCCTTTAAGTTGCTATCCATTGAGCTGAATTGCGCTTTATATACATCGCTCTGGATCCTCTCCACATCCACATCATATCTACTTCACTTCATGTGGAAAATTGTAGTTGCATCATGCTACATCATACGTATGTCACGAGGAAGATGGAAAACGTTGTATGTTGCAGGTAAACAGAAATTTTTGCTTGAAGACCTGAAATTCATCGATTCTAGATTAATCACACTCCAAGCTTCCAAGGTTGGAAGTTAGTTGAGGCTGACTTCACCGTCTCCACTGCCCAGGGGAAACATCAAGAGCCCTAGGAACAGATCTGAATCGGGACTGAAGCTAGGGTCCAGCCCTAGGGTTTGGCGGGACCGGAGTATAGATTATCCGGAGGCGGGGAGTTTATGCTGGAGAGGGACCTCGGGAGCTCCGACGAGACATGTCAGTCCTCTAATCAATCAGCACCTTGGAATTCGCGTCGAGCTCCCTTTCATGAATGTCTAGTGACACAGGGCACATCAGTGAAACTCTGATCTGGTGCTTGTATTAGCAGAACTAGGCTTTATAGGTCTTTTTTTCACGCGTCGATCAACTCTGCTAGCTATTCGCCATGGCCTTTGCCATCGAAGCACAGGGTGAGACCAACCCGCTCACCCCGCAGAATGTGCTCAATACGCTAGTTCTTGCAGCAAGCTCGTCTCAGCAGCAAGTTCGAACAGGCACTGAACAGCTCCAGAACTGGGAGAAACAGGGCATGTACTACTCTTTTCTACAGGTATCATTTAACAGTCTTGGTTGCCCTTCCGTTTCACCTAATAACACATTTTACAACACACAGGAAGTCTTTCTTGATCACTCCGTACCGAATGAAGTTCGCTATCTCGCTATCATCCAACTCAAGAATGGTATCGATAAATACTGGCGCAAGACAGCACCAAAGTATGTTATCGGAATATAGCTAAGATGAGGGCATGCTAACACTGATAAAAGTGCGATCAAACCGGAAGAAAAGGAGCATATCAAGACCCGGGCCCTTGAGGCAGGAATCGTTGAACCTGCACCGCTGTTGGCTCTCCATAACTCGCTGATGATTGCCAAAATCATGCGATTTGAGTTTCCTCATGACTGGTAAGGCATGCTGCAGCTATTTGTCTTCTCATTCTAATTTCGAGCAGGCCCGATGCTATCTCGTACATCATTTCCTCACTCCGATCCTCTGTTCAACCTGGAGCAAATCCACTCCAACTTCCCCGAACTCTCCTCATATTGCTACAAATAGTCAAGGAATTATCCACGGCACGAATTCAACGAACGCGACACAATCTTCAGTCTGCATCGCCTGAGATATTCCAGTTACTGGGAGGCATCTATGTCGATAAAGTCAATCAATGGGGCGCGATACTGGAGCAGGGTGGTGCGGGCGAGGGGGAGTTGCTGGAGACGCTCGAATTGAGCTTGGTCGCTCTTAAGGTCCTCAGGCGCCTGATAATTGCTGGCTTTGAACACCCGAGTCGCAGCCAAGAAGTACAGAGTTTCTGGGTGCTGACGCATTCGCACTTCAGCAAATTCCATTCTCTTGTGGACGGGTCTACCAATCTACCCGAGCCAATTCATCGGGCTATCGAGAAACATTTGCTGCAGATGTCGAAGTTGCATGTTGAAATGGCCAAAACACACGCCGCGTCTTTCGCGTTGCTGCCAGACAGTATCTCGCTCGTCAAGTCGTATTGGTCATTAGTCATCACACTCGGCGAGAAGTATGACAGCCTTGGCGCTGGAGGCGAAGATGAAGGGAAATCCTTGACTGAGAAGACCGGCCTCCGGGCTCTTCTCTTGATTCGTGCGTGCGCAAAGATGGCGTTCAACCCTGCTCAGAGTTTCAAATATCAGACACCGGAAGACAAGGAGGAGCGGAAACAATCTGTTCAGCTCGTCAAAACCCAACTATTTACCGAAGAATTTGTGATCAATGTCATGGAGCTACTCGTCACGCAATTCTTCAGGTTCCGCAAGATCGATTTCCAAGACTGGGAAGAAGAACCAGAGGACTGGGAGAAGCGAGAGGAAGAGAACTCTGACGCTTGGGAATTCTCAATCCGTTCATGCTCGGAGAAACTGTTCCTTGATCTTGTGATTCACTTCAAGGATTTGCTGATTCCACGTTTGCTGACCGTATTCTATACCTTCGCAAGTAAGTTATTGATGAGCCATATAAAGTGTGCGCGACTCTAATATTTATACTACAGGCACCGACAACCACAATGTGCTGCTGAAAGACTCGCTCTATTCTGCCATCGGCTTGGCTGCGGCCAGTCTTGAACAACACCTGGACTTCAACGCATTCTTGGAGCATACCTTAGTTGCTGAGGTCCAGTCTCAGGAACCAGAGTACAAACTTCTGAGGAGAAGAATTGCACTCGTACTTGGCCAATGGGTTCCGGTTAAGGGGAGTGAACTGAACATGAATGCAATTTACCAGATCTTCCAGCATTTGCTCGGCAAGCATGATCCTTTGAACGACCTGGTCGTCCGCATCACCGCCGGTCGACAACTCCGGAGTGTACTTGACTCATACGAATTTTCGCCTGAAGCATTCATGTCATTTGCGCCTAATATCTTGGAGAGTCTCATGTCTCTCGTTCAAGAAGTAGAATCATCGGATACGAAGATGGGGCTTTTGGAGACGGTTCGCATGGTGGTGGTCAAAATGGAAGATCATGTAAGTTGTTGCCTCGTTTCCATTGGTGGGCTGCATAACTCATAATATTAGATCACTCCCTTCTCCGATCGAATCATCTCTTTACTTCCACCATTGTGGGAAAGCTCTGGCGAAGAGCACTTGATGAAACAAGCCATTTTGACTTTGCTGTCATCTCTGATCCAGTCGCTGGGACAGGAGTCTGTGAGATATCACTCTCTCATTCTTCCCCTGATCCAAAGCTCCGTAGAACCCGGCTCGGTAAGCCCCCTGTGAATCATGCTGCACATATCAACCAAGCCTAACCTTTTGCCAAGGATACCATCGTTTACCTTCTAGACGAGGCACTGGATCTCTGGCATGCCATAATTCAGGCTACGCCATCTCCTGCCTCGCCAGAAATCATATCGCTCCTCCCGTCTTTGTTCCCCATTCTCGAAGCGGCAACCGATAGTACCCCGCAGGCTATCCATATCCTTGAATCCTATGTGTTCCTTGCGCCACAGGATATTCTCAGTGACCGTTTCCGCTTCCAAATAATGGTAATCCTTGAATCACTGCTCAAATCTACAACCAAGCAACGCCTCGGTGTGATACCTCGCCTTGTTGACTTAATCCTTCGCGGTGCTGAGACTGTCGACGGCGGCAGCGAAGCAACTTATGGCGTCATTTCCCAATCCCTTCTAGACAGCTCCCTCCTTGCCTCCCTGTTAGAAGGCCTTTACTCTGCCTACGAAGCGAGTCAGACATCTGGCCCAAACAGAAAGTCGTCACCGGTGGTAGGTGTCGTCGAGAGCGACTACTACTCTGTGCTAGCCCGCCTTGCACTGGCCAGCCCTACCATTCTAGCCTCATCAGTCGCCGCCGCGACCAATTCATCCGAAGAACAATCTCTGACCTGGATCATGACCGAATGGTTTTCGCACTACGACAATATTGGCAGCATTAACCAAAAGAAACTCCATGTACTTGCCCTCACCCAACTCTTGGCCCTACAAGGAGCGCCACTCGATCCGTCTCTCCCCCCTCCACCCCCTGCCTACATTCTCGCCCACCTACAATCATACCTTAGTGTATGGACGGATCTCATCACCGAGTTGGCAGACGGCAGCACTGACCCCAATGCCGATTATTTGGTCTGCTGGAACGCACCACCCGGGACAGAAACCGCGATGCCAGAAAGTACCCAAGAGGTCGAATCGCCTGAGATAGTTCGTCGCCGTGACTGGCAGTCTGGGGATGCAATCCATCGCTTCATGATCCGAGACTTTGTGCGCCATCGTCTGCAAGAGGTCATTGCTGGCTGTGGTGGGGCGCAGCGGTTCCAGGATGAGTGGCTAGTCAACGTCGACACCGAAGTCGTTGCGGCGTTCGGAGCACTTGGTTTGCTCTGAGTTAAGGAAGAGGACTTTTCCCACTTTGATATTGGCATAAGCATATCTTTCATTTGCATTACCACCATTCTGTTGTACATGCTTATTGCACCCCCATATTGTTCCATTTGCATGACCGCCAGGTCCATCCATACCTTTTCCACTTTTAGCATCCTCGGAATCCCAGCTACATACCCAATCCATAAGATCCTTTCTCAAAGCTTATCGTAATCACTGAATAATAGATCTTCCATGGGGCTTCGATTCGTACACATTGCGAACGCACGTTGGGATTCAGGGCCAGGAAGGTGTTCCCTGTGTCACTTTTCTTTTCTTTCCTGGCACTATGGTGTACAATTATTTTGCTTCTCGCAAGAGAAGAGGAGACAAAAAAATAAAACCAAGGCCTTACCAATACACATCCTACTCCAGAAAGTTTTAGGGACATTCTAACGCCATGAGTAATAAAGTTAAGGTTACACCCCCGGTAAGCTCCATTCCACATGTACCGAACCTTCCAAGGTTGGGAGTTTACCAAAGTAAAACTGCCCACGTGGCTACTTAGTTATCCTTCAAGGGGAAGAGAAAAGCATCCCAAACCAAAGAATATCAGTTGGATTCTTGGTTTCATAACGTAACCTGGAAACCCTAAAAATAAAGTACAATATAACTCCTTGCGGAAATAACTTGCTTAATGCAAGGCCAAAAACCAATTAAGCAATATGAATCCGGTCGGGACAAACAGGTGGACAAAAGAAACCCCAAAACACGTTAAAATCAGAGGAATGCTCCATGCGACATTTGAGAACCAATAAGAGCAAAAAAGGTACATAACTGATAACGCTCAGCATTGGCCGGGGAATTTACGGCTAGTGACAGGGTTGGGGAAGACACCAGCAGCGATCTGCTGTTGCATGTCCCACTCAGGAGCACCCTCGGTCTTCCAGGTCCAGTAGAGCCAACCGGTACCCTTCTCATAGGCATCGAGCTGACCTTCGATGAAGCGACGGAGGTTGTTTCGGTCATCATCAGACATAGCAGCCACGGATCCCGTAGACTTGCCCTCACAGCTGCCGATATGATTGCTACCGGAGAAAGTACCATCGTAGCGGGCACCGATACCCTTTCCGTTCAGGTACTTGGCACAGTCGGTCATGGCACCAGTCCACTCACCAACAACAGTCCACTTATCAGAGGTCTGAACGTGGTCTTTGCCAAAGCTGCACACGTTGTTGACATGGGATTGGGTGTCCATGGCGAGAAGACCGCTGTCAAACACTTCGTAGTGGTGGGTGTCCATCATCACATACCAGACACCGGTAGACTCGCTCATGAAGCCGTTCCATGATTCAGTAGGGACGAAACCGTCATGCAGGACGAGCGTGGTGTCCTGGCTTGACTTTCGGATACGGCCCCATGAGTCGTAGTAGTATTGTCTCAGGCCATCCTGGCTCACTCCACCTGGGATGCTTGGCTCATTCAAAGCCTCGATGGCAGTCACGACGTCTCCGTCGTCTTTGTAGCGCTCGGCAAGAGCCTCGAGGGCATCCTTGGTGCTTTCAACAGTATTACCCTGTTGCCATGTAATAGCGCCGCGCTTTCCACTGTTGTCAAAGCCATTTTGAGAGCCAGGGGCTGCGTTGTTGGTCAGTGATTGTCATATAGTATATAGATGTGGAAACGTACCTCCGTGCAAGTCAAGCATGACCTTGAGACCGGCGGAACGAGCCCAGCCGATGGCCTGATCGAGATACTCAAGCTGACCATTAACGTATGGGTCACCATCCAGGTGCTTCAGGGCCCAGTATCCAACAGGGATTCTGACATGGTTCATTCCTGCGCTGGCGATTTGGGTGAAGTCGTCGGCAGTAATGAAGCTGCTCCAATGGTCGGAGAGCACAGAGCGACATTGGTCCCCACCCAAAGTCGCACACAGCGACCACTCATCAACAGCAGAATCGCCAACTGCGTCAAAGATGGATGGAGTAATCCAGGGCTCTAATACCAGCCAACCACCGAGGTTGACACCCCGGACTTTGTTGGCACCATAGTCGAAATTTAGACTACTATACACCGATGTATGTCAGTATGTGTATAGGGCCGGGTACGAGTGGACTGTAGTACTGATCGAGAGGTACCACTTACACTGCGGGCGAGGCCTGCACCAAGGCTGCCAATAAAGACAACCCTAGCAGAGACTTCTGCGAGAACTTGGACATGGAGGGCATATTGAACACCCTAACTTGGTCAGATCCAGAAAATCAAGAGGCTGGGGTTGAAAGATGAAAAACGAGGAATGAAGTATGAGGAATGATTAGATTCGAGTTGAATGCCTGGAGATCAGCTGTTATAAGTAACTCAATGATGGATGGCCGATCAGGTGGCCGGATGCAAGCAAACGGAAGGTTACTTGGGCAAGAACGGAAGTGCCCACGGGGCAGGACAATTGAAGCAAGAATAACCTGTTGTAGATTCTTCTTCTGAATCAAGGAAAAGGTGGACGAAAACAGTGGTGGGTCGGAGTATCCCTGGGTTTACGTATTATAAAGGCACCAAGGCCTTGGCCTCTCGGTATATCGGGAAGCAGCTATGATGCCCGTGGGAAGGAGTTTCAATGTGGGGACAAAATGTCTTTGACTTCCTCATTTGGTCTTTTCTATAACTTCCAAGATAATCCGGGGTATACTCCACTACCCTAGTTATGTCCCCTTTGCTGATTTCAACTTAATTCTCATCTGGTCTAGACATATCGCTACATGCTCAACGGGAAAAGTGTCAACTATTGTTTGCAGCAGATCTCACATTCCCTGATGTGATGCTGATCGGCGCGTGGCACTTAGACACATTCTATGGAATGTTATATTTTGGCAGCTTCGGGAAGTCCAACTTGAGCTTGAGAATAAGCATATTTACGTTAGTGTTAGTGTAAATATAAATCCAAATAATTCCAGGTTATACAGATCAGATCAAGATACGCTGTTTCACAGGGCCGGGTGTTTTGGGGACTGAGAACGTACATATCTGTATATTTGCACCGCCATGGACATGCGTTCATTTCATAATAGAGCTTTTCTTGAAAAAAAAAAACAAAAGAGCTATTCAGAAAATATACAATTTAATGTACTGGGAACATGGAGTGGATATAGACCTGTCGTCCCCAGTACTTCCGTTTTCGGCGACAAGTGCATTATATCTGAGACAAAATAAGAACCAAAATTTATGACGTGCATTGTACCCCAGAAAAGTTCAGTCGTTTCACAGCCACACTCTCACATCCGTCTAATTCAGGGGCCATTGTCTGACGCGTATAGTTATGGGTCTAGACCTTGCGGGTCTCCGGGTTTGAATTTTGTAACCTTGAGATCACATACAGATTCTTGGGCAGGTATGTGAATAATGCCAACACATCGGAATGTACATCCACATGTTTCACGGGTCTTGGTCTTTGCTATCTGACCAGGTCGCTGAACTTCTATTAACTAATTCGGCCCAAAATTTCTATTAGGTTAGAACGGAGAATTGGGGTTTCCGAGTAGCGTGTAGACTGGGCGCATTGTTTATAACAATGCGCGCCGCTAATTGGAAGTAGACATTAAAGTCGCGTTCGTTACTATAAGAGTCATGTCTGACCTTCAATTTCTTACAGCTATCTGGACAATGCATGGAAGAGTTTCGCAAAGTAAAAGAGTAAACGAGTTGAGATTTCTGCATTCTATACTACACATCTCTTCCAGAGACCATCAAATGTTTCTACGAGCTCTCGGATTGGGCCTCAGTAACCGACGCATCCAAAGGAGCGGAAAGCCCGACCCGGTCAATAGTCCGAGTGTAAGCGACACCGCCGTTGACTCTGTCCTCGTGCACGACCAAGTCCTTGCGGTTAGTGTCGACAAGAAGACGGATCAAATCCGGGCGCATATAGTGGCCGCCGAAATCGGCCAAAGACTTCGTCAGATGGATTTCGTCGAGGTCAATCTGTTTGAGTACCGGTTAGTTTGACATTCTGATTAAGACAAAAGCATCATCCACCTACGTCAACGTAAAGAAGTCCTTGGAAGTCTTTGGCGGGGTGAGGAATGAGGTTCTGTCCATCGGGTCCATAGATACGGCCGTTTCCATTGTAGATGTTAGGATCCTCAAGCTCTTTTCCAGGAGGGGTGTTGAGCTTGATTCCCTCGGCGGTGATTGTCTGCCACGGTGCAAGAGTGAACGAGCCGGTCTCGATCGCATAAGCAGGGGTAACAAGCTGAGCATTCTTGTCAGTAATCAGATCAGCTCATCGAAAAAAAAAGAGGGAAGATACATCTGCATTTGCCTCGGCCACGTTTGTGTATGGATCCGGGTACTTGAGAGTCTCCTTTCCGGGATACAGAGGCCAAGCAGCGATGTGCACCTGCTCGCCAAGCGAGGCGGCGTACGCCTTCAGGAAAGGGTTCATATTCTCCCAGCAGTTCAGGTGTCCGATGCGGCCAATCTCGGTGTCCATCACTGACTCGGTAGTGTCACCAGTGCCGTCGCCGAAAACAAGGCGCTCGACGTGAGTGGCCTTGATTTTGCGACGGTGATTGATGACGTCTCCAGCTGGGTTGATCATAATCTGCGTCGTATACAGACTGGCGAGATCGAGCTCCGAGTATCCAAGCGATACCCAAATCTTATTGGCTTTGGCTGCCTCGCGGATGCGGCGCATCTCATCCGAGTTGGAGGCGAGACTGTTCTCGCGATACTTTTTCAGAAGTGGCAGGCTCTCCTGGTAGTTTGTCTTCCAGGCCCAGTATGGGTAGCCGGGGATCCCTATTTATCATTGTTAATACACTTGTATCCGATACTTGGGACTGTGATACTAACACAACTCAGGGAAAGCAATGAGCTTACAGCCTTCCTTTCCGGCTTCGTCGATCCAGTGGATTGTCCGGCGAACGGATTCCTGAAGGTCGAACCAGCCAGGCTCGGCATTGACTGCTGCGGCCTTGTACTTCTTGAGAACGGGAACCATTTTTGAGATATTTATTGTATAGAGACGAGTGTTTGCCTTGTAGACTGTTGCGTAGAATGAAATTCTCTCCCAAGCCGGGGAAAAACCTCAATTTATAACAACTCGAGCTGTCTTGTACGTTGGCTTTGAAACAACGCCCTGCACCTCCCAAATCCCGAACCATAGAATGAGCAGCATCATGAGATTCGGGAGCTCTCGGATTCGGGGACTGCTCTGAAGTTATTGAATACCGGCCATCATGGCAGTGAAGTGCAACTCTGAGCTACGGGAAATGGATACGGGGTTTGCTTCAATATGGTGTCACGCTAGAGGAGAGTTCCCGGGAGTTCGACATTTTGCATAAGCAAGCATATATTACATAGCCCGGGATCTGCTATTCTGATTCAAATCACATCATGAGAGGTGGGCCTCACTGCAGAACTTCGGTGATCCGCCCTAATCCCGGGGTCATACAGAGCTTCCCGGATTGTTCCACCCAAATCCCGATATCAATCCAATCCCGATAGAAATGACCAGTGACTAGAAAGTAGTGTTCTTGAGCTCTTATAGATGTTAGATGTCTCTTAACTCCGTGCGGTGGACAATCTTTATTATTTGTTTAGGAGACTCGAGGGGGACCACAAACTGCTAAAGTCCCACGTCAGTCATACTTGCGAGGCTTTACCTTGAGGGCGCCAACTCGAAACGGCAAAGCTAACTGGATATAGTAATTCACAGTCCCGCTTACAAGATATTAATATCTGCACATCTTGTTATTTTCTTACTTTGGAACGTGAAAAGAAATACGCGTAATTGGATCTAGACATGAAAATTCGCATCAACCTTTATCTATGGCGCAGTCTAGCACAATGTAAGAGGTGCTTCAGTGGATAGCTCTGGTTAGGTTTCTGATATTGTCTGTAATCTGTGCTCTTCTGTGGCTACTTAGCAATGCAGAAATAATTTCAGGAATGTCTTATCCAAGCTAGTTAGTTGAATTTGGGCTCATTCCGGCCATGTTTAGCAATCGGACCGTCCTATCTGCATATATAACATTGGTTGCTGTATCAACAAAATCGGGCCGGTTACACATTTGATCGGAACAACACTGCCAGCTATCGTTTTATTTTTGCTATCTCCTTAATCAGGGATAGCGGAGCCGACCAACTGAGCAACTGACCTACAATTTGAGACTGGTTCCAGATGCTCTACATGTGAGGTCAGCTATATTTTCAACAAGATCAGCCTCCCAGCAGCTTATTAACTTGTGCAGTTCCTCGTAATTTATCATGGAATAAATGGGGTTATGTTATTTTCCTTATTATAGTAGGAAATGGCAGGTTGTTTTTGCTAGTTCTGAGCCTTCGCTGGGGGTAAGTACTTAGCCAGGAAGGACATAGATCGGGTGCGAGACACAATGATCCAGCCCACCGGGGGTTTCCTGAATCAAGAACAAAGTATTCGTTTCTTCGCCTAAAAATTTCGCTACGTCACTTTTCTGTCACATCATTATACAAGTTCAACAAATCTGATTGGAACCTCAACTGGACCTCGGGGCTCACCGTAAGCCCCGCCCATAGAACGCGGGGAAGAACGTGGGCGGAGTACCCCCGAAGCCCCAAAAAGCCAGCCACTGTCATAAGGTAAGCTTAGGCGGAGGCAACCGGATAAACAACTCGCCAATCGAGAAGAGGGGATCGTCGCGCCAAGCCAGACTCTTGAAGGTCAAGGCGGTCTTTCTTACTCTTAAATTGAAAGCTGATACAACCTCAAGCTACCACGTCAGAGACAGCGGGGTGGCCCGATCGATATTCGTGCGTCATGAAGAGTGAATGAATTTTATATCGTAACCGATCAGGGCTAGACAGACCTATTTATCAATTATCCCGCTCAGGGTGGAGACGCTGGTGTGCCATGCAATCCGGACGCAAGGGATTCGATAGAAACGCGATCCTTGCTCGTGACAATGCGAGATCAAATCATTCCATGTAAACAGGACTTCATTCTTAGACATGGCCTGGACATGCAGATGAGCTGCATATATCGACCAGCGGATGAGACAGCAAGCAATATCAGTTCCCTTGCACGTGAAATGCATGTCTGTGGTAAGGTAGATCGGCTGTCGTCCGTGTGTTTGTGATCGGCGTTGAGTTATTGCAATATTGGGCAGAGCAATCGGAACAGACCGAACATTCCGTCGTGTGAGCAAAAGCCCAACCAAGTTAGGAGCAGTATTTTGCTGGCGAGAAATGCTCCACGGAATACCCACCACTGCCGTGATTTGTCGCTCCCTAGAACCGGATATAGAGTTTGCGGGTGAAATCTGTCGAGGACTGGTATTGTTGTGTCTCATTAGTGTTCGGTTAATTTTGATTTGTCTGGAGAATTCCCAACTTGAGTGGCAGTAGCAGGTAGCTCACCGTTTGTGACGGGTTTACTATGTGCACATCGACATCATTGCTGCCCGGCTCTTGGCTGCTGCACTTGGCTTCTGCGCTGTCAATAACGCCAAGCAGTGGCTAATGCTCCCTGTGATCAGACACCAGCCAGCGGCCGACATGCTTGCAATCCTTAATGAATCTGAAATGCTGGGCATCCTGTGTACTTCCTGCGGGGTTGGCCCTTGTGGGGGCGTCTCTGCCAAGTGGGCATGCTGTATGCAGGGAAGCACCGTGCCATGAGTCTGTTAGTCCCACGTACGCAGTGTCCGATGTATTTAAATCCAGGCACTTGCCCAATCATGCTCAGAGCGTGATATTTTATTCCGAAGATCTTTAGTACTGTCGCTGTGGTGTGCATATATCTCCGTTAGAAGATTTAAGTGCCTCCGATCAACATGCGTTTAGCTCAGAGTTTTGTCTTGTCGTGCCTGGTGGCGACTGGTCTAGCTCTGCCTAGCAATGAAGGCTTCAAACACCAAGAAAATAAGGCGCGCAGTGCGGGTTACTCTCTTAAGGAGCCTCCCTTGACAACGCCATGGACCGATAAAGTCGGAACGAAGCCATGGCCCGAATATCCGCGGCCGTTGCTGCAGCGCTCTGATTGGAAGAATCTCAACGGAGTGTGGAAGTACCAAAGCGCTCCAGGCCTGGATGCTGTCCAGCAGCCACCTTTTGGGCAGGAACTTGCACAAGATGTTTTGATTCCGTCGTGTCTTGAGAGTGGATTGTCCGGTAGGTCTTGCCTTCCTTACCACGTTATCATCAAAATTAACAAATATTCACAGGAATCCAAACCGACTCGGCTTTGTACTCTTGGTTTTCAACATCCTTTAAAGTATCTTCTTCTTGGAAGGGTGAGCAGGTACTGCTCAATTTTGGAGCTGTAGACTATGAAGCTACAGTCTTTGTCAATGGTCAAGAGGCAGGCTTTCACCGTGGCGGATACTTCCGTTTCGCCGTAGATGTGACGAAGTACCTGAAGTTTGATCAGCAGAACGAGCTGTAAGTATCCCGTGATCACAACACAGTCGACTTCCATATCTGACTTCAAATACAGACTTGTTTTCGTACATGATCCCACTGACGATGGAGACTATGTTATCCCCATTGGAAAGCAAACCTTGAGACCCAGTCACATCTTTTATACCCCATGCAGTGGTATATGGCAAACGGTTTGGCTCGAGGCTGCCCCAGCCAACTACATTACCCAGCTCGATCTTGACGCAAACATGGATGGCCAAGGTAAGTGTTCAATGATAATTTGTGGGAAAATCCGATTGATTCTGACTGCATATAGTAAATATCACTGTACACAGCTCCGCCACGGATAACCCCGCTCAGGCCGAGGTCACTGTCCACAAAGATGGCAAGACTGTTGCAAGACACAAGGGTCCCACCCACAAGCCATTCCAATTTACCGTATCATCGCCCAAGCTCTGGTCCCCAGACTCACCTGACCTGTATGACGTGACTGTCAAACTCGGCAAAGATAAGGTAGAGAGCTATATTGGCTTCCGTACAGTCTCCAGGGCTAAGATTGATGGGATTGAGCGACCCTTGCTCAATGGAGAATTTATTTTCATGTTCGGAACCTTGGATCAAGGCTATTGGCCCGATGGTCTATACACGCCACCCAGTAAGGAGGCGATGGTGTACGATTTAAAGATGCTAAAGAAGTTGGGATTCAACATGGTCCGCAAGCATGTGAGTGCTGTCGCGCCGCCACATATCCCATGGCCTCTATTGCTCACACTGTGGAATGCAGATCAAAGTCGAGACCGATTTGTTCTACCAAGCATGCGACGAGCTCGGTCTGCTTGTAATTCAGGACATGCCTTCCCTACGTCCGTCGCAGTCCAAGAAGGGACCCGACGGCAACTCCCATACTATCCTACCGGACGAGAAGCAACAGGTCGAGTTCGCTCGCCAGTTAGATTTGCTGATTAACCAGCTCAAGAGCTTCCCCAGTATTGCAACTTGGGTAAGTTAGGGTTTTCGGTGAAAAGTCAGAAATATACTAACGTTTCCCACTACCTATAGGTCATTTACAACGAAGCCTGGGGCCAGATCACAGACTATTACCCCGAGTTTGAGTTGACCGAGAGGGTTAGACAGCTGGACCCCACTCGGCTTGTGGACTCGACGACTGGTTGGGACGACCACGGCGCCGGAGACTTTAGTGTATGAATTTCTCCCCCGTGGCTCAACCGCGTGGCTAATCAACATATAATAGGACAACCACCACTACGCAAACCCACAATGTGGCACTCCTTTCTATTCCCTACGCTCGAGCCCATATGATCCCAGCCGGATTGGGTTCCAGGGTGAATTTGGCGGCATCGGGACTAATGTATCCATTGAGCATCTCTGGAACAACCAGGCAGCCATCAATACCATCGACCAGACATACGAAATCGACGAAACCATTGAGGCATGGAATTATCGCAGCCACCTTCTCCTGAACGAGCTCGAAGATCAGGTCCGCATGTACGCATGCAGTGGGGGTGTTTGGACGCAGACGACCGACGTCGAGGGCGAGGTCAACGGCCTGATTACGTATGACCGTCGCTTGGCAAGAGTCGACGTGAAGCAGTGGCAGGCAGATATTAAGGCTCTCTATGATGCTGCTGCCGCACGGAGCAAGGCGAAGTGAAAAGCTCGTAATATATTTAGTGGACAGGGTGCGCCACCCGAGGCTATCTGGATGAATGTGACGAGGATGGAGTATATAATCTTATTTTGGCTCATTATCTTTAAATGGAAACTAGTGGGATCAAAATAATCAATCGTAAACAGAGCTCGAGATCAGCAATTCACGACACACATTTGGAACTTTCTTCAACCTTTGTTTCATGTTGACTGGTTAATCATATTTCTGACAGCCGCTGTCAAACCTCGGAATCTCCCCAGAAAAACAAATTAGGGTGAGTTTTATGCCGAACCATGGAATCAAGCCATTGGAATCTGGTACGCGGCAGTCTCGTGGATCAACCTTCCCAGATAGGTCGAGACTGCTGTTCTAGGCCCAAACGGTCGAAACGTCGTCACTAAGGCGGCAGTGATCGTCTACCGCGTCTGTTTTTGAAACGTCACAGATTGAATAGAAAAGAACAAAAAAGGGAAATCCCCCTCTGATCTACAATTTCAGAGTAATAAAGACAATCAAAGCTGTGGGATTTGGCCTCAATTTTCACCCCTTTCACATGAGTGAAAATATTTTCATCTAATATGTATTTTCAATCAGAGATTTCTTGATCATGCCATACCCACCAGCCTAGCCCTGCCGATCTTGCTCATCATGCCATGCCATCAGACCATGTGGTTAACAGATTTAATAGATTTAATTACGGGTAGATGGTCCATCGTAAATAGTCCCCCATTTTCGAGTCTAGCGTTTGCTTAACATGCATGTGTTTCTTAAATTTTCTACGCCATCGCCCGTTAGCTCCGATTGCCCCTATTGTACATATTGTAGGTCTGTAAATTGTGTGCTCCTTCGGACCCACACATCCACTAGTTTGGCCTTTCTAGAAGCATAAACTTATCCAGGGGCATAGTTGACTTTCTGGACCAATTGTGTTGTCGTAGCTGCTCAAAAGTCCATGTTTGTTAATTCCACGTAGATCTAAGGTTCAAGTCTCGCTCGATCTACTGAGACCTACAATGCGCATCTACCTAATTATAACCACTACACCCTAAGGCACCCGAATACATCATCAGGTCGCAAGTCGGACCCGAACGGAACCCACTTCGTCGCGGGTCTTTAGAAACGTTGAGCCCGTAGCGGAGTTCCGAATGTCCGTAGCCAGTGAATGAGAGTGAGATGCAAATGCTGAAAGATCCATTTCAATTTAATTTGCTTTGTTGGCACGGGCAATGGTTCACAGATGGTTCACAGATTTACATGTGTGATCTTAGTGTTCCATGCCCAGCATCTCAAAAACGCCATCTGATCGTATACTCGGATGACATCGATGAGGGGATGTCTGACAGCCCACGTGCTTATTACCTGTTAGTTGCAGTATTCTTCACGTCTCCAGTTCGCTGGTTTCAAGTTGCCCAGTCTGACAGGATGGCAACTATGGGCCCTTGCCCCCCTTGGCTTTTCTTTTTCGTTTTCGTTTTCTTTTTTTTTTTTTTTTAGCTTATTGCAAGGATCAGCCCACACGACATGTCGTCACTCCACTTTAGTTCTCTAGTAATCACCTTAACGCCGTGGTCTGATTCGTCCAAGGGCACTTTACATGTTTATTGAAATGAAATCTTCAAGGAAAACTTCGGCTTGATATTGCTGTGCTCCCATTAATCCGGGTAAGATCGCTTTTCTGGGTAGGAGTCATGGACCAGGTTCCACGATTGCCTAGAAAGGGTCCCGAAGAGGATGTGTTTTACAGTTTAGTGGCTTCCAATCTAATCGAGTTACATTTCAATATAGATGAACGGTGAACGGAGAAATAACGGGTATCACGCATCCATGGTATAAATACTCGATCCGCCAACTTGCCATGAGGTGCCCCCAGTTTAATCATCTCTCTATTTGGTTCCCGGTCTCCCTTCCATACTCTTTTTTTCCCCTCTCCAACCCCATCCAAGAAAAAAATCCTGTTCTCAAGAGCGATTTTATACCGAGAGGTACCAACACTAGAAGCATGGACTACAGTACGGCATCGGCTGCGGAGCCAATGCATGTCGACCGCAAGCTGCTCTACACAAGTTTGGAAGAGCGAATCAAGTACCTCCATCACTTCCTCGACTTCAACTCAAGTAAGCTCTTACCACTCCCCCCATGAGTCATAACCACTAACCTTTCCCCAGGCGATATCGAAGCACTGTTGACCGGCAACAAATACATCAAGCAGTTGATTCCGGCAGTGGTCAACCTCGTATATAAAAAGCTCCTCCAATACGACATCACATCTCGGGCCTTCCACACACGGACAACAGTCGACGAGACCGAGCTCGATGATGACTATCTCCACGAAGAGACCCCAAAAATCAAGCGACGCAAGATGTTCCTGCGGTGGTACCTGACGCGTCTATGCCAAGACCCTACCACAATGGACTTCTGGCGGTACCTGAACAAGGTTGGGTAAGCTCACACCCCACCTTTCCATTCCCAGATCCCTGTTCCTGGGTTAATTCTCCGTGCTTGTGCAATGCGCTAACGAGGGGGTTTGTAACACAGCATGATGCACAGCGGACAAGTCCGTTTGTCACCACTCAACATCGAGTACATCCACCTCGGCGCATGCATCGGATACATCCAAGACATCTGGATTGAAGCGATGATGTCGCACCCGCACCTGTCGCTGCGACGCAAGATCGCGCTCGTGCGCGCCGTCAACAAGATCCTCTGGATCCAGAACGATCTCTTTGCCCGGTACCACTCGAACGACGGTGAGGAGTTCGTGGACGAAATGTCTGATTTCGCCAGCTACGCTGAAGATCAGGAGGGATACCTTGGCAACAAGCGCATACTTGGCAGCAGCTCCGGTAGCTCAACTGAGGATGACCGGTCCAGTATTTCTAGTGGTGTTGCGCCTTCTATCGATAGTGCGGCGCCGTCAAATTCATCCAAGGTGTCGGCTTGTCCTTTCGCGGAAATGGGCAAAGCTAGTAATTCGACTGAGACAAAGATTTGGGCCAATTGAGGGGCTTCCTGTGTTGTTGTGCGGGTCACAATTTGCATCTTTCTGGCGCTAGGGGTTATGGATTATGGTGATAGGACTGGGTTCTGGAAGTCTGGGGTTTTGAAGATACCTTTCATTAGCATAGACAGTGTTGGAATAATTCAAAAAGATCTTGAAGAAATTGACCTCTTGACCTTGTGGCCTCTTGGCATCTACATTTATCTTCATCTCGGCGGAATGCTTCCCGGCTTTGTCATCTTTTTTCTTCCCCCACAACTTCCGAGCTCGGCTGTTATTCAAGGCAGTTGAACAAGGCTTTTAACATCTTATATCCGCAGCCAGACCGGAGATAATTAAAGCATTGCATAGCCCCTTCGGATATAACTAACCGATCTGCAGAGTACTTCGATAAAACAGTGAGCTACATATCAAAGTCAACCACCCACCCCCTTTGTGTCCCCACCACCCCCCCCGCCACTCTATTTGGTTAAGATCAGAGGACAAGAGCTCCTATTAAATAAACTCAGCCACTCCAAATAGACTGGTCCTTCTCTGTGTTAAGGAGATATCCGTATTATCATTTTCAACTCGCCAAAACATTCACAATGGCACAATCGAAGGCGGTGACCCCGCTTATGATCAATAATGAGTCCATTGAGACCGATATCAAATTCGAGGTCCATGCCCCCGCCACTGGCGAGCTAAGTGGCTATTGCGCTGGTGTGTCAGTCGATGATGCCAACCGCGCAGTCGATGCTGCCCAGGCTGCCTTCCCCGGATGGAGCAAGACCAAGGCAAACGACCGCCGCGACATCCTGTTGAAGGCTGCCGACATTATGGCCTCACGCAAGGAGGAATTGATCCAGTACCAGCGCGAGGAGACCGGTGCCGGCCGGCCTTTTTCAGAGTTTACCTTCAATATGGGTGTGCTCTTCATCAAGGACTTCGCAGCCCGGATATCCTCGATCGAGGGTGTTGTGCCGAATGTCAGCGGGGAGGGAGGCGCAGGAGCCATCGTATACAAGGAGCCGTACGGAGTGATTTTGTCGATTGCGCCATGGTAAGCTTCGTGATCTGATCTGTGGCATATACTGCAAATTATCAGTTGGCTCGGAACTCTTTTTTAACTAATTGGCAGGAATGCTCCTTTCATTCTGGGTACGCGCGCTGTTGCGCTCCTCTCTTGCGGCGGGAAACACCGTCGTTCTCAAGGGCTCTGAGCTCTCACCCAAGTGTTTCTGGGCTCTGGGCGACATCTTCCGCCAGGCTGGTCTTCCTGCCGGATGTCTAAACGTTATCTTCCACCAGCCCTCCGACGCCCCGGCCGTCACCAATGCGCTGATCGCTCACAAGGCTGTGCGCAAGGTCAACTTTACCGGCAGTACACTGGTGGGCTCGATTATTGCCTCTACCGCCGGCAAACACATCAAGCCTGTGCTGCTCGAGCTGGGCGGCAAGGCGTCGGCGATTGTTTTTGAGGATGCGGACTTGGACAAGGCTGCCATGAATTGCGCCATTGGATCCTTCATGCACGTACGTAGTGTTGATTCGATTGAGACCGAGATATCACTTACTGACAAACGATACGTAGTCCGGTCAAATCTGCATGTCGACCGAGCGGATTATCGTGCAGCGCTCGATCGCAGAGGAGTTCCGGCAAAAGTTTGTTGAGACAACTGAGAAGTTGTTCGGCAAGGATGCGCCCGCGCTGTTCTTGGTCAACAGTGCGGCCGTCACCAAGAACAAGAAGCTTGTGGTGGACGCTGTATCTCGCGGAGCTAAGCTGCTGTTTGGCGATGCCGATGCGAGCGAGTCCATCAACACAGGCATGCGGCCGATCGTCGTCGATGGCGTCACCAAGGAGATGGACATGTACGCGACCGAGTCGTTTGGCCCGACCGTGTCTTTCATAGTGGTGGATACCGAGGATGAAGCAATTGCACTGGCCAATGACACCGAATACGGCCTGACTGCGGCTCTGTACACCAACAACCTATTCCGTGGGCTGCGGGTGGCCAAACAAATTGACTCTGGGTGGGTTTTTGAGTTCCGGATACAGTTCACATAAGGGATATCGAAGGCTAACATCATGCTTTTTTTTCTAGTGCCGTGCACATCAATTCTATGACGGTACACGACGAGACTGTCCTCCCTCACGGAGGATGGAAGAGCAGCGGCTTTGGTCGCTTCGGAGGAATTTCTGGATACGACGAATTCCTCCAGACTAAGACTGTTAGCTGGGAGGAGTAGAGCTAGGCTTACAGGTACATAATTTACGAGTACATTGCATAGGAATATGACTGACCTGTTGGTTTGGCCCCATGGGTCTGTTTGGCCCCCGGCAGTGTTGGGCCGCCACGGACGACGGTTTCCCTAGTTGTATTGACAGGGCTTGGTTGGGGCTTGTTCTGGGCTTGTTTAGAGCCAATTTGGGTCTTAGTGCTTTGGTCCGAACCTTCCAGTCGTTGCAGCCAATGACGGGGCCTTCGGGCGTCGCCTAGAGGTGCCACATGAGGATGCGCTCCGGATACCCGGCTTCTACTCCGTACCGTATAGACGAGTTGAATGGCTCGTGATGACTCCGTGTGATGTGTTTCTATTGCATCGTGCTTATACGGGTGGGATATTTTCAAATGATTTTTCACTTTTTTTTTTTTTCTGGTACGGAGCCTCCGCTGTAGATGTGTCTCATCCTGGCCATGAGGCTGAAGGTCATGTGATCTAGCTGTTTTTCCCCTCAGATGAAGTCTAAAAATACCTATTTTCGTAATAAAGGGCTTGAACATGGATATGAACGTACATATCGTCTAGTGGAATTTCAGCCTTGGACCCGGTAAAGAAACATTTTGCACCTCAATAGTTGCGGCGAAGGCGCTCAAGTCCCGCTCTAAATTCAGGCACCGGGCCGTAGCAAATCACGCAAACCGCCAGGTGAGACACAATCCATTCTTTATTTTATTTTATTTATTTTTCTCATCTTACATGTCTTACCTCTACACCGTAAGAAATGCACAGGTTACAATGTGCAAACAAACATAGGATACTGCGATGATATACATGTTGATAAACTTTGACCCCCCCCTGAATATCAGGCTGTTGATCTTTCCCATAGACAACACAATACCCGACGAACCGGTGGGATCGGCGAATTTGATACTGCCCTATGGCCACAGACCTGTGTGGAGCTTGGTAGTGATAGTCGCGATAAGTCTCATAGTCATGAATATCAGTGAATATCCGAATCTACCCCTCTGCAGGTTAGGTTTGAAATCCTGTTTGCCCCGTGGAAAGACACATGGTACCTGCATGGTCCCTGTGCAATGAGGGCTTTGTTCAGTACAGTACCTGTATGACGCCTGTCACAAGGTCTGGGCTTCCAAGGTTGAGGGGCGCAATCTCGTAATCTTGTAATCTCCCAGGCTCGGTTGCGTATCGGACATTCCTTTACAATGTAGGCGCGAGTGGCGTAAATGAGAAAAAGGTCTTGAGTTATATATAGCAAATAATTCCACATATAATTTCACATATTATTTCATCTGTAAATCTGCAATAACCGAGTAACTGAAGATATTAGAGCCTCCGCAGGCTACCATGGGTAATCATCGAATTAGCTTCTGGGGCCAAGGAATCCACGGGGTCCACGGTAGGGGAAAATCTTACAAGGCTTAAGGTAAACAACCTTGGAAAACATCCAAGTTTCGCTTCTAGGCCATTGAGTCTGCATTCCATTTTATTTCCGTAATTATTTTCTCCCTTGGCCCCATAAAGTGGCATTTTAATCTTACTTGGGGCATCTCTCTACATTAAAGGGTCAACCAGTATTAGGATTAAAATTAACGTCCGGAGCACCCACCAATCAAAATCGGTGCCTGTCCATTATGATTATTACTTGACCTGTAACGCACAGCCTGGCGGTGTATTACAATAACGTCTGAGCCACAGCCGACCCGCATGCCCCACGAGGGCAAGATCAGAATTGCATGCAACTGTCACATCTACTTGTCCGTATACAGCTTATGGCTGAGGGTGTGATGGGTATAATTCGTCTAGAGGGCTCGTTACGTGTAAGTATTACAGGGATCAAGTCAAAGCCCCATTTAGCTTAAATCAAAAAAGTCAAAAGTAACCGAGGGAAATGAGGTGGATGGGATATGGTTGGCCTGCGCGTTGATCGGTTGGTTTAGTTTAGTGTAGGACCCACCTTGGAGGTACACATCCTTGAAGTAGTACTTTGCCTCGCCCTTCTTCCTTTATTATTCCTCTCTTTTCAGTCTACTCTTTACGTTCCTTTTTTTTTTTCGTTTTTCAACGATAGCCATTCTTTATTTCCCACCACAGTCATTCGTTGTCAATCTCGACATTCAATCAACATGCGTTTCTCCATCGCTACCGTTTTCTCCGCCCTCGTGGCTCTGACTGCTGCCGCCACCACTCCTGACTACACCAAGGACCCCTCCGGCAATGCTATCACCTCTCCTGGTCTGAACGAGATCGTCCCCGAGGGCAAGACCTACACCATCAAGTGGACTCCTTCCACCGACGGCCCCGTCTCTCTGGTCCTCCTGCGCGGTCCCACCACCAACGTCCTCCCCCTCAAGACTCTCGCCGAGTCCATCCCCAACAGCGGAGAGTTCAAGTGGACCCCTGGCTCCGACCTTGAGGCCGACGTCACCCACTACGGTCTTCTCCTCGTTGTCGAGGGTACCGGCCAGTACCAGTACTCCACCCAGTTCGGTATCTCCGCCGCTCCTGGCTCCGAGTCCGGCTCCACCTCCAAGGCCACCAAGCCCACCGAGACCGAGACCTCCGTCCCTGAGGTTACCACTTCCGCCTCGTCCACCGTCGTGGAGAGCACCGTGATCACCACCACCATCTGCCCTGAGACCGAGACTGCTACTGCCACCACCACCTCCGCCCCCAAGTCCACCAAGACCGGTGTCTCCCCCGTCGCTCCTCCCTCCAGCCGCCCCTGGACCTCCATCCCTCTCACCACCAGCGTCGCTCCTACCAGCACCGCTTCCGCTACTCCTTCAGCTTCGTCCCCCGCCTTCAACGGCGCTGGTCGCAACGCCATCAGCGTCGGTGCCGTCATGGCCGGTGTTGTCGCTGCTTTCGCCCTCTAAGCGCATTCTCTTAAAATGGGATCGCGCATTGACGGCATTTTCTTTCTACTGTAAGCCGGAAATAATATCTTGTTGTTTTCATAAGGCTTAATTTTTTTTTATCAATATCTTGATATGGGCCTTTTGAATTCTGTCTTTCGGCTGAGTTTCTGCCTCTCATACCATGTTTTTCTTCTTGTGTGCTATATTTCCCGCATCCCTCTCAGCTATGATTGTGTAATGTGAAGTTCATGTCCTTATGTTTCTTCCTACCTTGTAAATTGCTAGATCCTGGGGCATAGGTCGTATCTTCACTCGTATAGACTCGTAGATGTGTAGGTGGAGGCAGCAGGCTAAGAACATGAATATTTTCTGTAGCCTCAGGCACCCATGCATCTGTGACTGTGATACGGACACACCTACTTGTAGAAAAAATTATCGTGCGATTAGTAGACTTGGTAAACGGGGAGACATTCTATGGAGATACAGAATCGGGCAGAATCGGGCAGAATCGAGGCAAAGAGAGGTCTGTCTGAGGCAAAACACTTAGGCAGCAGTTGTCCAGGTGGGCAAACGCCGACGTTTCCACCAAACAGGCAGCAAACACAAGTACAAACCGATTGCACTTGGAGATCTGATGGATTTGTCACTTTACAGCTGATGTCGACAAAACTATACCAGTCAATCTTTTTCTTGAGTGACATCATGTAATCAGACTATCACACGGTCAGTGATCAAAATTGCTACCACCCAGAGCCTGTTTGATGTAGAGTAGCTTTCTTTTGATATAGCATATCCTAGAGACTGTGAAACACTCTTCCCCTGGCTCATTTTCACCTTCTCCTTTCATTCCTAGCCCTCAATTATGTAGACCTGCGATTAGATCGAGTCCGTCCGTTCATACAGCTCTGATTCTCCACTATGGGACCGTACGCCCCCAATTCCAAGCACTACTTTGGTCATCAGGTATCAGGTTGAACATAACTATCAACATGTTAGTTAGAATCTCTGATCATGAGCTCGAACGTCGGCTCCACTCACGCTCACCAAAGGCACCAAATGTATCGTCAAGTTGTTCGAAGATATTCGCCGAGGGGTATTCAGACGGTTCGACGGGTTCTTGGACTAGCCTGTCGCTTACCCTACCATGGTCTTGTATTGACTGGGGCGTGTCTGGAGGCTGTGGTGCGTGGATTGCTGATATTGGAGGACGATCACAGAAGGCATCTCGCGAGGACGGCGAATGGCTCCCAGCAGGGTCGATCCGGGACTGTTGTACACCCTGAATGGCACCCTTCTCAGACATATCCCTGGGAAAATTTGTTTCCAGTCCCCCTCTCAAGGCACCGGACATCTCTCGCTCGATAGTTACTTTCAGCAACTCCGTCAGAAGCTGTGCAGTCTGCTTGGCGATACGATTGTGGGGCCCAAAGGCTGCGCTGGCATGGATAATACGCATGATTCCAGTCTTGGCCTCGTGTGCCGCTGTAGTAAAAGGTTGACTGGTCGGTAGGATGCAAAGGATGACGCCTGCAGTAAATTGCTGTAAAGAAGCGAAAGATTCAGCGAAATGATGCTTGAAACGAAGGACCGGAATGCGAGATATTCGCAGTGCAGCTGCAGTGGCCACTCTCAATGACTCGTGGATTGCGTCTACCACCAACCGTGAGCAAGAACAGGTGATTTTCTGCTCAAGTAAAGGGCGACGGGCTTGTATCAGAGCTCCATCGTATGTCAATTGGAGGGTAGCCGCCTGCAAGATGATCGTTTCTGCTTGATATTTTGCGCGCCGCGGTAACCCTTCGATCTGCTGTTGGAACTGCTCTAGGCGATTGTCGCAGCTCCAAAACTCGAAATCGAACAACCGGGGAATCCGTTTGCGCCAGGAGACTAATTGTTCCTCCGAGTCTTGTGCGGCTTCTGCAATTACCAGGAGGTCCTCTTCTATCGTCTCTTTTCTTAATTGGAGACGACGAAACCGCGAAAGGATGTGTCGAATGATGTTATAGATTTCGGATTTCATAGCAAAAAAGCCAGCTGTCGTTGTCGGCATTCCGTCACCAGATATCCATTCATTTTTCAGTAGAAGTGGATCAATGGCCAGGTCATCCATGTCTCTGAGCGAATGCAAAGCGACAAGTCCAGTATCAATAGAGGAAGGTCGCCCATAGACGATAGACGTGAACGTGTCACCGACAATAGCATGATTCCAACAGCGCGAGCGAATCTCATCCACAACTGGGTTCTCATACTGGGCGGATTTTGTATAAAGGTGAAGGGCATAGGCAGACCTCACAGCCATACCAGAGACAGTCCACGCAATGCTGGGCGAACTATGATAGACATAATAGGAGGACACCAAGAAGCAAACCTGGACAGCTTCAATTTGACAGTCGATGGAGATATCGAGCAGATTCCGTCGTATCTCATTGGTCAAACCGTGCATCAACTTCTCCCCGTCAACGGAATGTTCTCGCAACAATGCGTGTCCAGGCCATCTCTGATCTGGTAGCACAGAATGAAGCCCAATCATAGTCACTGCCAAGATAAGCATGGTAGGACTGAGATCTTGGCGGCTCCATGAGGTCTGAGAAATTATCCTGCGTGCAGTCTGCCGGAATGAAGGCTCGTGGAGCATCAAGATGAACCATTGCATTCGGTCGAAATAGGCGTCAATTAATGCTAACATCACGGCTTCTGGTGGAAGCTCTACTTCTGTTAAATGCCATAATGAATTATCCAAGGTCGGATCTCCCGTATCACCAGGGATTGATGCACCGGTCAGAGTCCGACCAGCTTCTTCCTCATTGAAGACTCGTCTAGCGAAGTCAATCGCGGATGCATTGGCACCAGACTGCGGTTGTTTTTGAGAGCGCTCTGGATAGGATGTTGAAGTTTCTCTGGTATACGGTATCTCGACTCCTCTGGCGCCATGGGGAGAGATGTGATTCTTGTGTGTTGCTGGTGCGATTGTTTTGTGTATTCTAGAATGCACATGCAGATCTCTGCCCCCTGAATTTGGTCTGCGAGTCCGTTTCGCTGTGTGCTGGGATGTTTCGCATTTATATCCAGCGCGAGTACAGAGCACGCAAGGACGTGAGTTGTCACACTATACGCTGTCAGAACCATATTTCGCAATCAGGGTCGCGAAGGGATATCTACCTTGAGCTTCTGACGGCGACACCTGTCACATGCTCGCGATGTGCGGGGTGAATTTTGCAACAGATCAGTCTCTTGTTCCATGAGTATAGCAAGGTAGTGCTGCCAATCCCGTGTAAAATCGAACGCAAGGTCTGTCCACGGGTGTCACCCACAACTGGGGTCCCCGCAATTTGGAATACCCGGGAACCGAATTTAGATTTCGCCCTAAGCATACATGTAGAAATATTTTGATTGGTTTCATGTTTCATTCTGTATACGCTAAAATAAATGCTTTTTTAATTCTATCAAGTTGCGATCAAACCCAGGAGATGCCCACGAGCGTTTTGTGCCTGTGAAAGAACAATCTCAGCCGCGGGATATGTTTGTAGTAAATATCCAGCCGCCTCCTCGCAAGCATACAAGTTCGACATGGCCTGCATCCTCACAATATCATCCGAAACCTTCAGATCAGAAAGGCTTGCCTCGAGAATAATAATCAATATAGTAATAGTGCTTCCAGGGAGAAAATGAAGCATCCTGGAGTCATGCAGCTCATTGAGAGTCTCATTGACTTGCAAAGTCAAGCCTCTCATTTCTGAGTTAATGGTGGTCTCGAGACTGTCTCCTCCATTCGATGCAGCTTGGTAGAGTATAGACATCGCAGTGAGATGGAGGAGATATAGGAAAGCCTGGTGAACGAGGAGAACATTCTCCGGAGACTCTGTATGGCAATGGTGTAAGAGTGACGGAGAGTAGTAATGTGCCGGAGCAGGAAGGTTCTGAATCCAGGTCTTTAGAAGCTGTTCGCATCCCGTTATGGCAGCCTGTGATATATTTGACTTGGGTACCATGGAGTATTCATAGTCCCCCGATGGCGATGGCGACCAAGCATCTTGGTAAAGAAGATTGATGATGACTCCCACACAATGAGCAAGCTTAATCTCCTGAATGAACAGAAGCATCATTCGTTCTTGGTTCTCCCAGTTGAGCATGGATGATGCTTCTCCCAGCATAACCAGCACGAGTTCATGGTATAGCTCGGAGGAATAGTATTTCGTAGCCTCCAGGAGCGACATTGTGATATCGCTGTTTGGAATTCGCAGTGGGCGACGGAAGCCGAGGGAGAGAATGCGGTCGCGCACATAGAGACACCACCAAAGTCTGTGCTTGTGAGAAAAACTACCCGTTTCTAAACTCCCAAGGAGACCGACGCGCTCTGCTGTCGAGTAGGCGAGATCGAACCAGTATGTTGGGTTTTTGGGGCCGCCCCCATTTCCATGCCACTGCATCATGAGTAACAATGCTTGAATCTGGACGTATGCGTTGGGCTCGGTCTCAAATTCATAAAGAAGCTGACGACAGGATCAAAATTAGTCTCGACATGGCCATGGATCCTGTCTCCAGATATCTCACCTTGGTACGCCCAAATAATGTTCTTCGCAATGCTTTTCGTGACGAGAACCCGGCTCTAACGGCAGTTTCCTGCTCGATAAATGCACTTCCAGCCAACATGACAGCTTGATGAAGAAGCGGACTTGGAAATTGGGATTCATCCTCGACCATGACATTGAATAAAAACCATTGCAGGTCAATGACAGGCAGAAGAGGATGAACATATTTGATATAAGCCCCGAGCAACTGATTCCGCAGTTCAAGGGTCACTATTCTGAGAGCCCCCTTCAGATGTAGATATTCTTTACTTTCTTCCGAGATATTCGGAAGCTGAGCTTGAAAAGATCGCTGCAGTTCGAATGGCTGATTGTGCTCCCCTAGAATAAGATCCTGCGTCTGCGGCGAAAGCAACTCATTTATCGTCATCAGATAACTGTCTAAGGGATATGTCTGGGGTACATTGCGCGTCAAGGTCATATGTGGTTGGTCAGATATCGGCTTACTCCCTGATGCGACGAACTGCCCAAAAGGACCTGACGATGTCAGTGACGATGCAGAGATTGGGGTAATATGCTTGGCACATGTGCCTTACCTAGATCATCCCCGCCTCTTTCCAACCGATCTACATCCTCGGCATTGGAAAAGGCCTCGAGAAGTCCACTAAGAGAAGGCGGTAGATCCATTGGCACGGACTCCGGTTCCCTGGTCTGCTGCTAAAGGGATTAGCGCTAGGGCAACATCTATAGGTGGTTTCTCTCTCGGAACTTGGGGTAATTACCTTGATTCTTGGGGGTGCCGGTGTGAGAACTCGATTGACTGCAACAGGTGAACCGAGATTGGTTTCGTACTGGCTCTTTAACTGTTGTTGACACACTTTGATAGTCGATGAGTTAATTCGGTGTTCCTTTCAGGTGCAACCCAACTTGTATGTGCTTGGAGGATTGCCCTTAATATGAAGGGGACACGAGAAAGATCCGCGTCATCCGTGGGCAAAGTCGGGGCCCCGCATTTTTGAGGATCCGAGGAACTCTTCGGTGACAATTGGTGACAATTGGCTGTTCCTAGTCCCAATTTTCCAGTCTAGACCTCTTAAGCTGCTTAGAAATTGCGGTGAGTGGACGATCATCTTCCACCGGACAAGGTGACCATTCGGGAACTTCCACCGGAACTTCCGGAGCCAATCACATTGTTCTAGCAATTTGATCTTCTGCAGAAACGACTCTTAAATATTTCAAAAGTTCAAAGATATGTATAAGCTTTTCAACATAATATGTCCAATCCACCATATACTATAACTATCCCATCTACCAAGGCAACCGACCATCCTTATTAATAAATCCACCAGCTTCCTCGTCCCTCTCCCCAAGCACAATCCCCAAAATTCCCCTAGCAGACTCCAACGGATCCCCAGCCATCCCACCCGCACTAACAGCAGCCTCACCCTCGCCCCTCAAATTCGACCTCACAAGACCAGGACAGAACGCAAAAACTCGCACTCCATGACTCTGCAACCGCTTATGCATCTGAACAGTTATCATATTCAGCGCCGCCTTGCTCGCGCGGTAGTCATCCCAAGGCGCAGAATAAGTTTCACTACTGGGATCCGTCGCCAGACCCATCGAGCCTAGACCACTGGAGATCTGGATCAGATAGGGCCTTTCTGATTTGAGGAGGAGGGGGGTGAAAGCCTCGGAGACCATTGTTGCGCCAATCACGTTCGTCGAATAGATCAGGTTCAGTTTCGCGCGGCCGGTGCTGCTGGGTGCTGCTGAGCCGGCGTTGTTGACTAGGATATCGAGTCGATTGAATTGTTCGTTTACAGTGTTCACCGCTTGGGTTATGGAGGTGTCGTCTTCCACGTTTAGCTGGAGGAGGGAGAGTGTTCCCTTGAGATCTTTGCTTTGGAGTTCGGATAGGGCTTGTTGGCCCTTTTGGAGGTCACGGCAGGCCATTATCACATGGTGGTTTGGGTGTGTGGCTAGAGTTTGGGCGGTTGCGTAGCCCACTCCTGAATTGGCGCCTGGATAGAGTTAGTTTCTGGGACGGGTTTGGCTTTTAGTCGGTGGCCTACCTGTGATGAGAACGATGGTTTGTTGAGACATGTCGTAGTTGCTTCGTTGGTTTGTGGAGAAAGAGCTGGTGAAGAGATGAGATTGAGCCGAGTCACGGGTATTCCTATTTTACTGTATCACAGCCTTTAGCATATTGTATTTTCCTCAGCTGCTCTCTATTTAAAGTCGATCTGACATCCCTAGTCGGACATAAGCCTTCTATCGCCGTCGGGAATTCGGCCGGTGTTAAGCCAAAGACCGAAAAGTGCTAATGCCACCTTTTGGACAGCATAGAGATATTTATGATGTCATGTGAATTCTGTGACACCTTGCCTTGCATCGCTGGGTCTATCACAGGTTAACCAATCACTTCTAAACAGTGTATGTCTTAGAGTTACATTGCAGGCTAAGCTTTTTGGTCGTTATACAGCTTCGTCGATTGGTTCGCATGATATTCAGGCGTTTAGGCAGGAATTACGAGAATTAGCTGAAAACTATATTGGGCATTGAATTTCTGTTCAAAAATATATCTTATATTTTCCAATTTAAAACAAGAATGCTGACTCAATACATCGCCGATGGAGGTATAATCGCTGTGTAATCCATACACAAAGAGAGCGAGAAAATCAACGAGAGACAGGATGTGACGAAGTAAGGCTAATATAATGACAGCGAGGAGAGAAAAGTATAGATTTCACTTTTGCAGAACCCGAGTCTTTTGAGGCCAGGAAGAAATGCAGATCGATAGTTATACACGCCCAGCCTAAAGGAAGAGGCACTTTTTGAGCCACATCACTAAAGGAGTATAGACTAACTGCGAGCAGTCATGCCAGTGACCGCTTGTTTGTCTCTGGTAGCAGTAGCATACACAAGAGAGAGAGGGGGGGAGATTAAGAGTGTAAGGGAGAGAAAGGAAATGACAAGAGGGAACGAAATGATAGTTTGCTGTTGATCCCGAAAAACACGCATCAAGAACGTGACCACTGTGCTTGCAGTGGAGGCAGCGAGCCTCCAATAACGGACGGTGACCCGGAAGGCGGGCCAGCAACCGCCCGTCCGGCGGGTGCAATGGGTGCCGAAGAATACGGAGGACTTGCAGGCCAACCGGATTGAGACTGAACTGCGTCAGGCATTCTTCCCTGTTGAGGACCCGCCGAAGTCGGCTGTGTGCCTGAAGCGGATCGGGCAGCATCGGCGCCCGACCACGTCGTGGTGCCCGGTTCCGATGCGGGGAGGAGGGTTGGTTGGGTGGAGCATGGAGAAGAAGGTCTTGGGGGTAAGGCGCTTAGGGACATTGTGCGGCCGAGATGGTCGCGGTAGAAATCTCGCTCGGAGCGGTAGTGGTCTCGTTGTTGGATAAGAGAGCGGAGCTCCTCGCTCTGGCGGCGGACCGTTTCTACGCCGCGCTGGATCTCGTCCTGTTGTGCGGCGAGACGCTGCTCGAGTTGCATTTCGTTGCGCTTCCGATTTCGGAACCGACGTGATGCGTCGCTGTTGGCTTTGCGCTTTTCAGCTTGGCTGGAGGAGCCAGATCGCATGTCTAGTACGCACGGTATCATGCCCAGTGGGAGGGGGCTGGCCTGTGGTGTTCCAGCTCGGGAGGGGGCTTGTTCAGGTTGGCGACTGGGGCCTTTTGTTGCGGGGATGGGTCGGGTCAGAGGGTCCATTGTCATATATGGAGGCGCAGTGGGATATGATGCCGTGCTTTGTGGGAGGGAGACACTGGTCACGGCTGGGGATACCCGGCTAAAGGGACTGAAAGTTGAGTGAGGCGTGCTGGGACTTGTTTCTTGGGAGTTCGGGTTGGTGAGAGGCCCCGGGCCTGCACTGGTTCGCCGAGAATGCAGCGAAGTCAGAGGCTGAGTGCCAGTGAGAGATGCTATTGGGCGTAGACCCGTCTCTATAGGCAGAGGCGAACTGGTGACGGGTAGGCGTGGACCCATCAAAGTCTCGTGAGGAACTAGCGGTGACTGTGCCACGCTTGACTGACCAGAAGCCCTGCCGCCCCCGCCAACAAACCGTGCCGATGGCGATGCCGGATTCATCAAAGGCCGTGAATGAGACCTAGGAGATAATGGCTGCGACACCACTGGGTATCCTGAGCGGATCGGGGAAGTCCCTTGGGGGCGAGGTGGGGAAGATGGACCCGGTAGGCTCAGCGGCTCACGACTGAGTGCAGTCAGATCAGCCGCCTGTGGGTGATTCAAGATGGCATGAACACCAATGGGTCGCGATGACATGGATTCCAATGGTGGTTCCACGGGTCCATATGGATGCCATGACTGGGGTCGAGGTCGTTGCGGTGGCCGGCGGGCAGGATTTCGGTTGCTTGTAGATGCACGGTCATTGTCACTTGCACGGTCATCTGTTTGCGTCACATCTCTGGACAATGAACCTGCACGTCGAGAATCCTGCGACATAGAAACCAAATCTCCCACGACGAAGCGGGAGTTAGGGCATGACCGAAACCCCCCTCTCTCCTCGTCGCTGTGTTCTCGAGGAGTGAGGGAGGGTGCAGGTGATGGATACCGATCTGAGTAAAGTGACAAATTGGATGAATGTGAGCCTGAATATGGTGCGTTCAACACACTAATACCTAAGGCAGCCACGATGAATAGGAGATATATAAAACAAGAAACTCGATTCTCAATTGAGGATCGAGGAAAGATAATATAAGCTAAGGAAGCTAGAAAAGCTAGGAAAGCTAAGAAACAGAAGAGATCCGAGGGCCGTAAGAGAGCTAAGAGAAAGTCGAGTCAGAAAGAAAATGGGGGCGACAAGCTTAAGAATTGAATAGCAGCGGTGAGAGAATGATCCATCACCTGGTCTGGATGGCTCCAAGACAACTTAGTTGTCTCTCTGTCCGACCCAGTCTGGCGGATAGTTGGGCAGGATCTCCTATGGAGACCACCCTAGTCTACCCCCGGAGTATTGGGCTTCTTTTTTTTTTTTTTCTTTTTTTTTGGTTTAAGTTTTTTTTTTTTGTTTTTTTGTTTTGTTTTTTTATTTAGTAAAATAGAAAGGGGAAAAAAAGAAAAGAAATCACAGAAATAGAAGTAGATATAGAATATATCCAATATGTCCAATATGGTCAATAGAGTATGGTCAATATGGCCAATATGTACATGACTGATATCACCCCCTATATTATACCAGACCTATACCACAAAGTACCCGGGGAAAGCGATCGTCATGCACAGCACAAATTATCGGGAGCTGCAAGTGTGCGCCGTCACCGTGGACATGGACAGGGACAGGTGGAGTCTGGCTTTGTTTTTTTTTTATACTTTTTTTTTTTTGCCGTTACTATTTGTTTTTTCCCGTAAAGAGTCAAGCTTGGAAGGTGAGTGTGGGTAGAGGGAAAATTCAGAAAGTTCCTAATGACGCATGGCTGAAATGAGACGCCGAACTATACTGATCTATACCCACTCGGGTATAGTGAGGCAATCCTTCACGCCTCCTGTGTCAATTTCCGAGAGTTTGGAGAAACTAAAAGTATATTAGCCTTGAAATAGGATGTTAAGAAAAGAAAAGGTAGAAAGGCTACAAAGTTTATTGGATATGTTGTGCATCATCCCGGCAAAAAGGGGGCCCGTTACCGTTGACCGTTAGGGGTAACTTCCTCGGCTAAAGGGGCTTTGACACTTTGATATACTTGATTTGACGTCATTCAAGGTGTTGGACCTAAAATCAACTTAAAAAGTCGCTTCAACCCAGCTCAGTTCGTGTGACCAACACATTGCGATGTTCATTCGAGTACTACGTAAAAAACAAAAGGCAGATAAACAAGTCAATAGCCAAGTAATCAGGTGACAACTCTCTCTATCACAAGCTTGGATTTGATGCTCCACGATCGGACCAAGCGGAAAGGGGTCCGGTTTCCCTTAGCCCTCATGATGTGAGATGCATGTGGATAGCTCTGTTCCCAACTTTTCAAGCTTGCCCGGGATAAAGATTCCGCGTGGCAATCCCTCAAATAAGCAGCGGAGATCGGTTTAGTGTAGCAAGTGGAGGGAAATAAATAAAAAAACTTGAAAATAGAGAGCTCAGCTGAAGCGCGTTCTTGGCATTGACTAGTATTTGTTGATCATCAGGCGTTACATTGTCGGAAATGTTTCACGATCTCCGGATCCTGATCCGGATAGTCTGTACTTTGTGGTAAGTAGATAGATCTTTTACTGTTATGCACAAGTCCCGAGGGTCGCTTCCGACAGAGCTTGAACGGGAGCTGTCAGTCTTTTGCAGCAGAGTACCCGCTTTGTATTTTCTTTTTTTTTTTCTTTGAGCGAATCAGCGGGCATGATGAAAAGACAATTGCGGTCTGATAGATCCAGTGGTTTTGACTGGTTGAATTGGGGGCTAGAATAGAGAGAATTTGGAAGATTATTTTTTATTTTGTATATTTTGTATGTTTATGTTTTGTCGTTTTCTATTGGCAATCTCAAAGTCCTTCCCGTCTAGGCAGGTTGTTAGCCCATGCACTTGGATTCCCGAACTCCTGCGTGTCATCGAACTATTTGAATGGTGCAGAAACTGAGAACCTAAAAAGATATCCGGTAGAATGGATTCATCGATCACTGGATGCCTTGTTTTTGTTTCATTTTTCCTTTTTTTTTTTTTCTCAATTTATCGTTCGCTCTGAACTTCAAGTGGATACTCTTCCCCTTTTCCCAAGATCTGCTTCCAGAGGCCTGTTCACCGATCTCCGATTATCTCGTGTCCGCTGCAACCGCATTTTCCTTGGGAAAAAAAAAAAAAGGCAGAAGAATAGCTTTGTCTAATCTAGATCATCCCCCGTTTGACAGGTACGGTCGATCTTGTCTCAACCCCAGTCGGAAAAGCACAAAAGCATATAAGCACATTAAAAAAGACCACCGTGCCTGCACCCTGCAGGGCGGATCCAAAAAGAGGTGGCAGTGCTAGACCTGCCCACGCGTTCCCCTCGAACTTCAGCCCGGTTTCAAATCGGACGAGAAGGGAAAACAAGTTCTACATTGTCTAGCAGGGATTATATGGTCGACATGATGTGAGATCGATATGCAGAATCTGATTCGATCTATAAACCTCTCTAAACCTAGCCTATAAACCTGGATTTTTGTCCCTTGCGTGAGCTGAGGCTACCCTGACCCAGGTGGCCGGACAATGACAGCGCGGACCCGGCGTGCCCGTTTGCTGATCACCGAGCTACAAGTTTGCACTGCATATTCAGATTTTCTAGACTGCGTCTTTTGGTACTTTTTTTCCTTTCGTGCGAATGGGGACCATTACCGCCTTTTTGACTCAAATTTCGGTGCGGGAAATGTAACGTACTAGTGATGCACCATTGATCCTTCTGCTCTACGCACATGTACGTTGCGTTGTGGATGCGGACAGAAGTACGAAGAATAAGAATAGACCAAGAATCAAACTAAGTATGTATTCCGTATGTACGGAGTACTCTGTGTCATGTACTATGTGTCCAAGGATGTATCCACGAATGTATGCACATACACAAATCCATCAGGCCCTACTGAAACTGAAACTCATTCTTAGGTACGCCGCGGATCCCAACATCAACCCTGAAAAGCCGGCCCCCATACCTAACCGACTGTGGCAGCCGGTCATCATCACGATCATCCTTGGCGGTAGTAATAAACAACTCAGTGCCAATAAAGGCTGGACAGGTCACGTTGCGGGTCGGGAGATCGATCTGACCGATAATCTTTCCGGCCGGGGAAATGCGCAAGACCTTTCCGCCGCCGTAGACAGCGGTCCAGATGCAGCCCTCGACATCAATAGCGAAGCCATCGGGCTCTAGTGCATCGCCGATATCGAAGTGAACTCGACGGTTGCTGATTGCACCAGTGGACGCATCGAAGTCAAAGGCAAAGATCTTGCCTGTTGGCGAATCAGTCAGGTACATCACGTCGTCGGTTAGGTTCCACCCAATCCCGTTAGGGATCGTCACCGGTGCCAACATGTGGTGCACTGTCTGATCTGGGTCTAGTCTGAATAGAACGCCCTCTGCTTGTGGATTCTTGATTTTCGGGTCGTTCATTGCTCCGGCCCAAAATCGGCCGTGGCTATCCACTGCGCCATCATTGAAACGCATCCTATAAATTGGGGGGTTAGTCAGCGTTCTTAGACACGTAGCTATGTCTTTTTTTTTTTTTTTTGCTTATGCTTACCTCTCGGCCTTCTCTCCATCCTCTCCCCAAAACTTATGGGTATCATGGATATAGGAGAGCTTCCCGGTGGTTTGGTCCAATCGAGCAAATCCATATTTGGCCCCAACAATTAGCTGATTGGGGTTGTTGGTAATATTAGCGGTCACGCTAAAAGTCCACGTGGTACCCCGTCAGCAAAATAATTTAATCTCGGGAATTGACAACCCACCCAACAGAGGCATCGGTATCAATGACTTTCAATGAGTCAGGGCCCTTTGCCAGATCGAGCCGATAGAGTTTCTGGTCCCAGATATCCACAAACCGGAACTCATTCTTGGCCGCATCGTAGAAGGGGCCTTCGAGGAGTGTTCCTGGAATGTCAAGGTACGGCTGATCGAGTTAGCTACGATTGGCCTTTTCTTTTTTTCTCTTTTTTTTTTCCTGTGCTCTGACAGGCTTGGAACAAAATATATCGTCACATTTGACCGACACGAGAACCAGGGGAGTTTAAAAAAAACAAATAAACAAGCAGCGAATCAGGAGATGTAGAATAACATGGAATACTAACCTCAGTGACCGTCCACCTCTGAATTTCAGACATGCCGATCGGTGATGGAGTGGACACCGCTATTTGGGAAGAGGGGTGAGAGAGATGTTAGGCTTGAAACGGTTGAAACCTGTTCAAGTTGGATTCTAGCCGATCACAGGTAAATTGTCGGAGGTCACTGCTCCATATATTGTCCACAGATTTATATTGAAGAGGGACTTACGGTGTCAAAAGGTGAGGAGATGCCAAGCCACCCCCACGAGGGCTTACTATCCCACTTTGGGGTACCTTTATGTACCATGTACCTTTGTAACCTGGTGTTCGCTTTTTTTTTTTGCGAACTCGTAGAACAAGAACTACAAGGATTTAAATTTCATTCGGCAATTGAAAAAAAAAAAGGCTCTCCAATCCCATGCGCTATTGAATTTCCTGCAGGAATCCCGTGCCTGCAATGCGAATCATCACATAGTCGAGTTCGAAATCCACATGAACTACGGAGCCCTCCGTACGGAGGTGCTCCGTATAAACTTTCGACTCTGTATCAATTCGTGCAGCTAACAGCAAACTATAGATTTCAGGCCCAACCAAGTCAATTCAAATAAAGAATATGTACACCAAAGGATCACCTTCCAAGGGTGGCTTTTCACATGACCGACTCTGCATGCAGATGCAAGAGATTCCTGGTGGGCGCTAAGACCTTGAACCTGGAACCTAGACTTACTCTTGACTACCAATCCCGGAGTTCGAACAGTCCGATTTTTCTGCCTGACTCGAAAATCGGGCGCCAATACGGAGTAAAAATAAAGACTTTGCCATTTTGCTACGCATGTGTGAGAATGTGCCTGCAGCCGACTTGCATCACCTAGATTAAGTGATGGATCATGCACGAATATATGGAGTGGGAGACTGTGTTGGATGTGGATAAATCTGCCTTTCCAAGACAAAGATAATCAGAGACATGTAATAGGAAAAATAATCTAGCCTGAAACTACCTAGGTATGAACATGTTTCGCGGCTAGCCAATAAGCTTCAACGGCACAGCTCAATGCTCAAATGCACCCTCCCCCATATGGTATTGGTAAGGCTTGCATGCAGATAAGGCCTGCAGTCATCGTAGCTGTGGAGAGAAGAAGTTGGGCATCAATTGTGTTCGGGTGCAGTTTAACCCGAATTTACGGTGATGGACGTAGAACCTGAGTTGGGTTTTTTTCGTTCACTTTTTTTTTGGCGTATGGGACAATTTTCAATTGGCGGGGATATCATTGACCGTCACATCACCGCAGCAAGGCCTGATCTACCATTGCAAGTGACTTGACCTGGACTGCGCCCCCACTGGAGAGTTTGAGGCCGTTTTTCTTTTTTTTCCCTTTTTTGCGGTCTTCGTGGATGTGGAGACCTGAGCGAGAGCGAGAAGTGGAGGCGATGCATCGAGGTGATCATTGGCAAATTTGGATCTATAGGTGAAACGGCAAGGACAAGTACAACATAGGAGCAAGAACAAATACATATACAATGTTTGTAGTGGTTTGCAGAGATGAGGTGAACGAGAAGGTTGAGTCATTAAACATTGATCAACTTAGTTACAAGAGATCACCCATTTTCTCATTAATATAAACAGCTTACAACTTGGTGCCCATGTTGACGTGGACGGCCTTGACCTGCGAGTACGCGTCCAAGCCAGCTTCACCGAGCTCGCGACCGATACCACTCTGCTTGACACCACCGAACGGCACGCGGAAGTCACTGTCATTGCTGCTGTTGATCCAGACCATGCCGGCCTCGATATCGGAGGCAACACGGTGGGCGCGCTCAATATCCCGAGTGAACACTGCGGCGCCAAGGCCGTATGTGGTATCGTTAGCACGGGTGACAGCCTCGTCCTCGGTGGAGAAGCTGGCGATAGCAACGAACGGACCGAACACCTCCTCGCGGTAGATGCGCATCGAGTCCTTGACGTTGGTGAAGATCGTAGGCTCAATGAAGAAGCCACGGCCATCACCAACATTCTTGTGTGGCACGCCGCCGGAAGCGAGGGTCGCGCCCTCGGCCTTGCCGGCCTCGATATATTCAAGCACACGCTCGTACTGGGCCTTGGTCACCTGAGGGCCCTGGAAGGTGTCGTCGGAGAAGGGGTCGCCGACCTTGCTGGTGGTGCGGACAACCTCCTTAAAGAGCTCAACAAACTTGTCGTATACAGATTCGTGCACAAGGATACGCGATGTCGCAGTGCAGACCTGACCCTGGTTGTACATGATGCCAATGTGTGCCCACTTGGCGGCCTGCTCGAGGTCCGCATCCTGGAAGACAACCAGTGGCGACTTGCCGCCAGTCTCGAGGGTGACATTCTTGAGGGTGCCTGCGGCCATCTTCATGATCTCACGGCCGGTGAGGGTGGAACCAGTGAATGCGACCTTGTCGACGCCGGGGTGGTTCACCAACGCACCACCAGCAACACGGCCATGGCCGTTCACAATGTTAATAACACCCGGGGGGAAACCGGCCTCCTTAATAAGACCAGCCAGGTACAAAATGCTAAGCGGGGTTTGCTCGGCGGGCTTAAGGACGACGGTGTTACCGCACGCAAGCGCAGGACCCAACTTCCATGCTGCCATAGCCAGAGGGAAGTTCCAAGGAATAATCTGGCCAACAACACCGATAGGCTGGCGGAGGGTGTATGCGAATTTGGCTGGGGTGGTACCAATGGTCTGACCGTACACCTTGTCGGCCCAGCCGGCATAGTAGCGAAGAGTGTTGGTGACTTCACCGATATCGTCATTCAAAGAGACCTGATACGGCTTGCCTAGAAGATGTGTTAGTTCCTATCTCCGTTGATACTCAACCATCTCCCATGTTACTCGCCATTATCCCACGTCTCAATGGTGGCCAGTGTCTCTTTATGCTGCTCAATCAAGTCGGCCAACTTGAGCATCAAGTGACCACGATCAGTAGCCGGCAGTAGCTTCCAGGAGGGATCCTTGAGAGCCTTGCGAGCGGCCTTAACGGCGATATCAACATCCTCCTCACCAGCAGCATATACTGACGTAATCTCGGTTTCATCGCTGCAGATCCGGTCAGCTCCTCAAAGTCCACACAAGACACTTCAGATGTACATACGAAGGGTTCACAGTGGAAAGCTTCTCGCCAGACTTAGCAGCCACGAACTCATTGTTGATGAAGAGGCCGATGGGCTGGGTGTAGCTGCGCCCATTCGGGGCAGTTAATTGCACGGAGATGTCGGACATAACGAAAGGGGAGCTGTGGAATGTGCGGCGCGAGGTGATGAAGCGGGTGAGATTCGATGGAGCTTTGTACCAACTGCGCAGATGAATACTGAACATGGAGAGAGAGAAGAATGATATAGGAGGGGAAGCCCTGGAAAGTTACAACTGACCCAAAGAGCTCCCCTCCTGATAAGCCGATAAAGATGCTCCACTCTCCGGATAGACTTACTCTTCCGAGTCAATATTTCTCCATTCTCGGTCTGTTTGCTTGATTTGCATTCATATTCTTCTCTGGTTGGCTGAGTAGTCCGTATTCGGCGTTGGAGATTCCCCTCCCTTCTTGAAGCACGCCCATAGCCCGAGGTCCAATTTATTCACTCTGACGCCTAAGGCACTCCAGCGCCGCTTTTTGCTCACTGAGTAAAACTGGGCACGCCCCTGGTCCGCTCACTGAGTATTACAAAATCACACTGATCCACTCGCTGAGCATCACCTGATAGTCACCTGAGCACCCTGATCCATTCCCTAAGCTGATCGTAGGTATAAGCGGCCTCAGTAAGCTATATTAAAAAAATTCAACGCCCTAGTTGCATCACGTGTGATTTCTCTCTAGATCACCCCCATTGTCCCATCAAAAAAAGGATTGTCGTCGTTAATGGGACCGGTTCCTGGATATTACCCAATCAGGCTAGTGTCGATTTTAAAAGTAAGTCGCTGGACGAGGTGACCTCACCTTCTCCACTTTTCTTGCCCCGCATCACTTGCTATAGACTATTGACCTAACCTGTCATATTCTCAAGCGATCAGCATGGGGGGAAAAAGCCAACCAAGCACAACCCCCCCTCACTACAAGATGATACCACGAATCAAATGATACCTCCCACCTCTACTTCTTCATCACCATCTCGAAGCAACCCGAAACGGCGTCGACTGAACCCTCCAGATCCCAAATCACCGAGAACGCGGTCGGAAAAACGAGCACAACAGGAACAAGATCCTGAAATTCCTAGTTCCGGCCGCCAACACACCCGAGCCCAGTCGCTCTACTCCCATTCCGCAGAGCCATCGGAGATTGAGCAAAAGAGCACTCTTGAGAGCGCCAACCTCAGAATCATCAATTACACACCTCAGAACCGTGGAAATCATGAGAACCTTGTACAGAGGTCATTACAGGTGTTCCTTGATCGCCTCCCGGATGCCAGCCGGAGTGCCATTGCGAAGGATATTATCCGCCTAGAAGACGACAATGGCATCTATAGATACTTTCGCAACCTGTACTCCGGTCTAAGAACACGGAGTGAGTTCTCATGGACAAGTTCAAAGAAGCTCTGGCTAGCAAGCTCACTGGGAATAGTGCGATCTCGATCCAAGCCGCCTTCGGTCTCAAGTTCCCCGACTGAGCGGATTTTGACAACTTTGCACCAGCCTATGCCCCGTATAAAGGAATTCAAAGAAGGATTGCTTCAACGCGATGGATACCACTGGGTCGTGACTGGGGACATGGACTGTAATCACTGGGAAAGTCTCGATTGTCCGTCCGCAAGACATTACGAATATGAGCACAACAGAAGCGGCGCACACCATCCCCTTTTCGTATGCAGTCTAGGATTCTAGACGGGTATGCTATGGGATCCTCATTAAGATCAGAATACTAACGGGCTCAAGAACAACCTCTTATCAGATGTATCGCGAACATAGGAGGCTCTCTGGCGCTGTTTCCCTAGTATTAGGGCTATCAACTTCAACCACGAGAACATCAATAGTCTATGCAATGATCTTACGCTTACGAACTGGGTTCATGAACGCTTTGGCGCATTCCGAATCGCCTTTGAATGCACCGTGAGTACGCTCCCACTTGTGGAATTTGCTTGATGTCGCCCCGCTAACCAAAATTTCGAAGGATGTCGAGAACAAATACAAAGTCCACACATTCAAAGGGATCGGCAATAAGTACAAGGCGCTCCTTCCGCCGGAGGTTCGTTTCATAAGCAATGATACGGGATCGAAGTTTGCCAAGTCCTATCCTGCTCGATTGTCACTTCCGGGTGGCCAAGATCCTGAATGCGTCTGGAATGGCAGCAGCATTTGACTTTGACTTTGACAAGTTGGAACTAAAGGTCAGGGCGGGTGATCAGCTACCTGGGGATGGTGATATTGATATTGGTCAAGCTTTGTGTGTCAGTCTTGAACTATATGGTTATGATATTGGGTGAAGGGGGGTTCAATAACGATCACTCGGTAATTTTACCCAAGGTCTCTTTATCGGAGGCCAAAATAGCCTGGTTGACTCAGTTAGTTAAGAGGACTCCGAGAGGTCTCTGAGTAATCAGTGAGCGTCCAATCAGACTCACTGAACGCTCACTGAGCGTTCATTGGACCTTACTGATTAATCACGTGACTGATCAGTAGCTCACTGGGTCTGAGCCCGGACTGAAATCTACTCAGTGAGCCTGACTCTGAGCGCCCTCATAAAAGCAGCGGCAGCTAAGATGGGAAAGCCCCACCCGACAGAGGAATTCAAGTACGTATAGCTACATACATAGCGTCAAACACGTCGAATATTTCATTGCCGCTAGCTGCCGGATGCTCAAGCCGTGTTTCCGTGACTCCTTGCATGTCGCATGCAGGGTCCGGCGGGCGTTTCCATGGTTGAGACAAATTCTGACACAGCTCGTCCCGGCGGTGGAGCTAACGGTCGCATATATTGGAAACGCGGTAGACTGGACAACTTGGCGCACATGTGTGAGGACCCGATGCAGTGACAACAGTGACACCATCCCGTGCCTTGTCAGGGCATTCGTAGTGTCATGCCGAAACCAGGGTGTATGTAACATCTCGGTCATATGCAATCGGCTCATATGGCAATGGCATGGCTGCAGTTGCAAATGAATCCAAAATAATCGCCTGATCTGATGAGTTTATACCTTGCACATATTTCTAGAGGACACATCAAGTCAAGTAAAATATACTTCAATTCGCTTGTGCAGATAACCCATGCTCAATCGGTAACGCCATCGATAGAAATGCTTCGGAGAATTATATGGAATAAAACTCCCTGTGCATCGCTTGAATGTAGCGGTTTGTTTTCTCATGCTTTTTCCTCCTCGGTACTGGACTCCTTCTTGGTGAACTCCTCTTGTGGTTCCTCGCCTGCCAGCTCCAGTATGTATTTCCATTGTGCTGGAGTTACAGAAGACACGCTAAGTCGGGATTGCTTAATCATTTGAAGATTCTCGAGCGGCTTTCCGGTCTGGCCATGAGACTTCAGGTCCTGGAGTGTGACTTGCTTCTCAAGTTTGCGGCGATATTCAACATGGACGACAACCCACCTTGGGTCATCTCGCTTGGACTTCGGGTCGTAGTATGGGTGCTTGGTATCGAAAGCGGACTCTGTCATAAACTATGGATCAGCAATCTGACCAAGCAGTGTAGTTTCGAGGGCAACAAACCATCCGTGGAATGCTCCTGAACAATCTCCATCACTCCCACAACCCCAGGTACTTTACAGTTTGAATGGTAGAAGAATGCAAAGTCTCCCTTCTTCATATCGCGCATGAGGTTTTTTGCTAGTTCACAGTGAGTATAAATCTTGCGGCCATAGCTACCATGGCTTCGAACAGGACACATACCGACGTGGTTGCGCACACCTGTTCAAGTATTAGCAACAGTTCACACATGCAGTATGCGAGATAGATTGAACGTACCGTCCCAAGGCTCGGGTACATCTGCAGCAGCTAGGTCATCAATAGAGAATTTCACATCCTTGCCCTTCTCTAGGCGAGATTCGGGCTCGGCCTTCATCAACCAGAAAGAGCGGCCAGTTTCAGGGATGACATCGACTGCAGGCTTGACCTTCGACTCAGTGGTTTCAGCTTCTCCATTTGGCACAGGATTCTTGCGCGGTCTTCCACGACCATCCTTCTTCTTGGTCGTCGGTGTAACGGGTATCGCATCGCCTAATAACAGAGTGTAAGGTCAGCACATACCACCCACAATATATCAGTATATTCCCCATACCTGAGTCCTTACGGGGACGCCCACGGCCTCTCTTGGGGCCCGCTGGAGCTATAACCTCAGTTTCTGTCTCGGAAACAATCTTCCGTGGGCGACCACGGCCACGCTTAGGGGCGTCAGATGCAGGCTTAGGAGTCGAGCTCTCGGGGTATTTGCGCGGGCGGCCACGACCTCTCTTTTCGCCTGTCTGGGGTGTAGCATCGACCTGTACCAGGATGTCAGCTCTGTGCCAACGGTTCCAACGGTTGGAGTGGAGAAGCTAGGAACGCGACGATCAGCCCCTGCATGATGCACTTACCACCGAAGCTGATTCTGCAGAAGCTGGGGTTGCATCTACAGTATTTCGAAGCCTTTTGGAAGGCGTTTCGACAGACTCGTTTGCGCTCACAGCGCGTTCAGACTTGCGCTTGAGTGGCATGACTGTTCAATTGTTTTGCGCTGGTTGAGTAAAACTGAAAAGAAACAGATATATGCAGGAAATGTAGTAAGTGAATGCAAGAAAACTAAATAGAAACTGTACAATCAATGGGGTTGTGCTCCCGTGAACTGTTGAAGAAGCTATAGCAAGTTAAGCATAGCTTCCTGGAATGTTTGGCACTGAGCTTGACGCGGATGTGGGTCTGGGGTCACACGTGATGGGGTCGATCATGATCGGCACTAAAATCAAACCAAATATGTACACAGCTCTCCAGATAAATAATCTTGAGAGTTACAAGTATATTTATCATTATCCTCTCAAAGCCCCTTCACTTCCTCCCAAAACGAATGATTATCGATGTTTGAGGCATAATTGGTACACTTGGGTCTTTCCACCAGAGACACAAATGATAGTACTCACTGTCTCTTTTGTGTGGCTATTAAAGGCCAAGCTATCTGGTAATATTCTCTCTTGATAAAAGTCAATGTGAAAATGATGGCAATGACCTTGATTGGAGACATACATGATAATGATGAAAATTATCTCAATTATTCGGAGAATATGCTGCACATATTCTGATTAGCGAGGGAGATAAATAGTCTGCCTACATACTCTAGGCAAGTGACTTGTGTTGAATATCGTGTCTGAAAGTAGTGCCGTTCTCACCAAGGACAGCTGAAGCTTAGATATACCTGTCTTACGAATCAATCAAACATCCAAGATTATACAACTGAGAAATAGAAGTGAATAATGTCGAGAAGAGTAATTGGTCAGAGCAACCTCAAAATGTGTCAGGGCAATCGAAATAGTGTTGATTAAGCTCATCATAGGCCCATTCGCATAGACTCGATTGTAATAGCCTCGCCATCATTGGCATCTTGTTTGGTTCATTATTCAAGTCAAGTCTTTGCCAGTCAAAATACTCTTCGGGATGCTCTAAGGCGCTTCTCGCTGATGCCATAGTGTGAAGGTAGTATTCTACATAGAGGTAGCAGTACACATATGTATTTTCAAATGTACATCGTACGATTTGTGTGTGGCACAATCAATTTTAACTGAGAAGCTGGAGCCAAAGATGTGGCTATGGCTATCATGACGGTATCTGAAGCTACCACTATAGTGTGTATAGCGGCTCGTCCTGACCTGAGAAACGCACGCAGCTTGACCTGTCACTTTTTCTGGCTGTGCTGTAATCAATCCGGTCTTCTCATCAAGAAAAAGGCACCGAGGTATCCATGATGTATACGTTGTTGGATTGAGGCACTCTACTATCCGGTCTCAGGATAACAACCAGCAAATCAAAATCATGAAAGACTCAATATGTGCAAGGTGTCTACCATGGCGTGATTCCGGGTTGGGATATATCTCCACCTGCGGGCAAATAGTGTGTTATTAAATTTTATCAGATCAGCAATATTGTTTGTGTTTGTGGACACATCATGCTAAAGCTATATTTAGGGACCCTCATAGTCGGCCACTTTCAAGTTTGTTTGGCCGCGTTATCTGAATTCCCCTGGAGTCAGCTGACATGGCTTTGATCAGCACCAATGGGAACCTAAAATGATGGCGCAATATCACCTGTACATGATGAATGGTCTATCAGTTATCATTGCTAACCTACCATGAGCCTTAGTACAATATACCTTGTATATCAAGTCAAGATGGCGCTGGCACGTTCGAATATTGGGAATCTGGCTACTTCCTCTAGCATTTTCCATTCTGTGGGAATCGAGAAATTTATCTTATAGCACCATGAACATAACTATAATCAGTGTAAATATGTACCTAATCAGACCCACCCATGGGATAGATAAGTTGTTAAAGATTATGGCAAAGTCATTTCGCAAGAATTGCGTTTTTCATCATTTCCTGTTTGGGTATATAGTTCACTTGCATTGTAGACCAATGGCTAGAAGGAAAAGGACATGGAAAAAAAAGGTAGAAACAGAGAGACAGATAGATCGTAGTACATAGTGCTGTATCATATGGGGCAAAATCGACCACCTACAATAAAGAGCTTGTAGATGTTACAACATAGGTTCATTCTAACTAACATAAGGTTGAGGGGTAAGGTTGAGGGGTAAAAAGAAACCCAAGGAACTCGGAATGCTCATCCACAGTTGATATTGCATCACGCACGCTAAACAGCCCACGTTATGTGCTACGGTCTCTTGACCAATCATGGACATTCTGCCGGGCGGAAATAATGATCACGCCATCAATCATGAATGCCAGGTGGGGGAGGAACTAGCTATATTAGGTTAGGTGGGGTCAATCTATGGATGATCTATGGAAAGCCGAGGGGTTTCAATCATCTTATTAACCGTCTATCCCGCCAACTTCTACTTCTCTTCCTTTCTCTTTCTCATATACAAGATACTTCTCTGTCTATCTATTCACAATGGCTGACCACGCTGCTCCGTAAGCTCATGACTCTATATTTGAGGTTTCTATACAATACTGACGTCTGGTAGCCTCCGTCTGGGCTCCGTTGCCCCCAATTTCAAGGCTCTCACCACCCAAGGCGAGATCGACTTCCACGAGTTTATTGGTGACAAGTGGGCCATTCTCTTCTCACACCCTGCGGATTTTACACCAGTGTCAGTGGTTCCAGCCCCACTTCAGCTCCCTGCGAATCCTTTTACTGAGACTTAATAGTTGCACCACTGAGCTCGGCGCCTTCTCCAAGCTCGAGCCCGAGTTCACCCAGCGTGGTGTCAAGTTGATTGGATTGGTAAGTCCCTGGAATTGACCACCTCCAAGTCTTTTCTAATATCCCCGTCTCTCTAGAGTGCCAATGCACTCGATTCCCACGAGGAGTGGATCAAGGACATCAACGAAGTCAACTCAACCCAACTCAAATTCCCAATCATCGCCGATGCCGACCGCAAAATTGCTTTCCTCTACGATATGATCGACCAGCAAGATTTGGAGAATGTGGATAGCAAGGGCATCGCCTTCACTATTCGCTCCGTCTTCATCATTGACCCCTCCAAGAAGATCCGCCTGATCATGGCCTACCCCGCGTCCACTGGCCGTAACACAGCAGAGGTTCTCCGGGTTGTCGACTCTCTCCAGACTGGTGATAAGAGAGGTGTAACCACCCCCATCAATTGGCAGGTATGATATCCCTTCCTCGGCGGCCCAGGGCCTGAAACTATGCGAAGTATCATACTGACTCAATCACAGGCGGGCGACGACGTTATTGTGCCACCGACTGTTAGCACCGAGGATGCTAAGAAGAAGTTTGGCGAGATTCGTGAAGTGAAGCCGTGAGTTGTCCTTGCCTAACTGCCAATCTAAAATAGAGGATACTAACATGCTATAGTTACCTTCGCTTCACCACTCTTAAGGAGTAAACGGTGTCTGTGTCTCATGATGTGATGCAATAAAGATAAAACATTTCTAATGAAACCTACTCACCCTATTTATTTTTCTTTAATTATGTAAGGAATTTGCTTATGACACTATGTCATGGAGCTTCCGTAGCATATGCAATTTGTAGACATTTCTTCAAAATAACGTGCATATCAGACTCCAACTCGAATCAAATCATTCAAGTGGTTATACGATACCCAGTCCTCACCAAGCGTCCCTACCCCATTCGGGTGTATAGTTACCACATCTCAATACAAGCACTTGCTCAATGCAAATGCGAATTGTCATGTCTTTTTGATAGTCTTCTTGCACTCCTTTTGGTAGTCTTCTCGCGGAATACAATGTGGGAGATCATAACCTTTAGGAGTCTACAGTCTTCCGAAGTGCCATATGCATGCTAGTTGTTGTCCCCTGACAAACCCATTACCGAGCGTGGATCATACCAGCCAATTGATCATGCGTAGTGGTGTCACCCCTAGTGAGGACGGCGTCGAAGTGGAGGCACAAAGAACAGTTAGTATATACGACGGTAAGTCGTTTTCACATCAATCCCACGCATTCATATATACATTCTTGGCTGGTTAAGCATGTCAGGTGTCTGTTACCTTGGCCTCTACCACTCCCCTAGTCGTGTTTGTCCCCCGGGAAAGCTGCGCAAGGGGTCGACGCGAGCGCAGTTCCAGGGCACGGTTTAATTCTGATCTCCGGACTTAGTTCCTTTCCTTTTTACCTTGAATGGCGGCCGCGGTCTATTTTTCCAGCGAGCAAATGAAGATTAGATTCAACTCCATATTTTTAACAGTGTTGAAGTGAATTTCATTGACGAGTGCCTTAAACAGGATCCTCTTTCAAAAACTATAGATAGGATCGAGGATTTTCTCATTCAAAAAATATATATATAAAATTCAACCTGATCTTTTGAAGGCTATTGGAGGGGCCACATGTATTAGAAGAAAAGCGGTAAACATTTTTTGTGCCGATCTCCAAACTCGACGGCTGACACTTTGGACAGGACTGTGCGCTCATCCTAGATACGAACGGCAGTAGTTTGCACGTCTAGTTTTTGTTCATCAATCCGAAGTTGCGGCGTCGCGGGGAACCACCCCCTTTTTCGGCCCCCCACAAACGACCCTTTCGAGCCATACCACACCTACGATCAGCGCTGGGAATATTCTCCGAGAATAACGCATTCGAGACTAGACGCCTCGTCGCATGCGAGCGATACTGGGTGAACTGAAATAGGGGGTCAACGGCTACCGACACGATCGTCTCCGTTGAAAGCGGACAGGAAAGTCGCCCGCCATGATGTCGCGAAGTCAGTCGAGTCTGGGGTATATGGATACAGGGCGAGAGGATTCTGCGCCGGGGGCCTCTCCGTCTCTGAACCAGCAGTCTACCTCTGGGCCTATCAACCTCTCCGGTCTGGTGTGCAACGTGCGGCGAACGACCGGCAAGGAACCCCGTCCTCTTGTCGGTGCCACTACGACCATACTAGGGGATAAGCTATACGTGTTCGGAGGCCGGATCCTCTCGCGCAGCCGTCCCCAACTAACCTCCGACCTTTACGAATTGGATTTGATTCGACGACATTGGACGAGAATCGAGCCCGCTGGAGATGTTCCACCGCCGCGGTACTTCCACAGTGTGTGTGCTTTGGGGGATAACAAGTTGGTCTGTTATGGAGGCATGTCACCCGCACCGAGTACACCAAATGACCCCGAGAACCCCGCAGAACCGCAATCGCAGTCACAATCGGAAGTCGTGGTGATGTCGGATATTCACATCTTCGATGTACCATCGCGGGCATGGACCCGTGTTGCTGCCCATGAATCTCCTCAGGGGCGGTATGCACACTGTGCTACGATACTGCCGTCGAGTGCTTGCTTCACATCTGCCAGTGCACCACTATCCGCTATCCACAATAACCCTGAATCATCCACTCATCAAGGTACGCTTGGCGTGGATATTGACGGCTTCGGAGGTGCAGAGATGGTGGTGGTCGGAGGCCAGGATAGTTCCAATCATTACATCGAACAAATCAGTGTCTTTAACCTGCGGAGTCTCAAATGGACCAACACTAGCCCCCTGGGAAGGAGCTGCGGCGCTTATCGCAGTGTTGTAGCTCCTCTGGTGGGAATGGATGTGTCCGAAATTGGATCCTCAGCCCCAGATCGCGATCAACACGAGCCGATTCAAGATAGCACTGAATCCCCAGGTTGCCCTATGCTGATATACTCCAACTACAATTTCCTTGATGTCAAGCTGGAGCTGCAGGTGCGCCTACCGGACGGACGCCTTGTCGAACGACCGATGCAGAGCCAAGCATCTCCTCCAGGACTGCGCTTCCCGAATGGTGGCATTATCAACGGCCACTTCGTTGTTAGCGGTACCTATCTGACTTCATCAAAGCAAGAATATGCGCTGTGGGCTCTCGATCTGAAGACATTGACTTGGGGGCGTATTGATGCCGGAGGATCAGTATTTGGACAGGGTAGTTGGAACCGAGGAGTACTTTGGCCTCGCCGTAATTCTTTTGTGATTCTTGGACACCGGAAACGAAGCCTTGTCGATGATTACAACCACCGGCGAATCAACTTCTCGCACATCTGTCTGGTCGAGCTGGAGGCATTTGGACTCTACAACAATCCTTGCCGCACTTCTCCGACCTCGGGATATAAGTCTTATAGCTCATCTTCTGTTCCAGCATCTCTGCAGAAGAAGTTAGCGCAGTTGACATCAGGTGGCCGGCCATTGTCTGCCGCATCCGATGAGCTAGGCAAGCTTGCGCAATCTTTGCCAGAGATGGCCGATATGGAGTTGCAGGCTGTGGGAGGAGAACGTATCTCCGTCAACTCCCGCGTCTTGAGTCGGCGCTGGGGCCCTTACTTTATCCAACTACTCCGTGAGTCGTCAGATGGAGGTATTGCAGACATCGGAACTCTTCGTCCGGCCCAGATGCACCCGAGCCGCAACTCGAGTATCACCATCACTCCCTCGATAGGGTCCGATGCAACAACTCTTGTCAACCACTCCGTACCTTCGAAATCTCTGCTGGAGAACCTCGAAGTTCCGTCTGCTCACAGCCTCGCTCCAACCTCCCGACCGCGTGTGCTGTACCTCCCCCATACTATTTTGACTCTCCAGGTGCTGGTTCAATACCTCTACACGTCAGCACTTCCATCTGCAGGCACCTCGCTTTGCACACCACAAATTCTCTGCTCGCTTCTACAGCTTGCACGCCCATACCAGATCGACGGACTACTAGAAGCCACTGTCGAAAGACTCCATCGAGTCCTCGATGGGCGCAACGCCGCCGCTGTATTCAACGCAGCTGCTATGGCTGCTGGGGGTGGCCGTGGTACTGGATTCAATGGTGGACCAGGAGGTACACTCGAGGCTCTGAACGGAGCTTATACCGGCAACAACGGCACTGCGCCCACGATTGGCGAGAACAGTAACTCCCAACACGGTGCACTCACATCAGACTCGTCTGACACAGAGCACGGTGCTGCCTCCGCATCTGTAGCGAGCAGCACTGGCGATCTCGCCAACTTGGCACGAGGTATTCCATCTCTCCGCATCGACACCAGTGTCTCTCAACATTCACGCCAGCGCGCCCACCGCGACCGCGAGGATTCCATTAGTAACCCAAGCACGGCGACATCCGCGTCCAGTGCTAGTTTCAGCCAGTCCGACTCCGAATGGGTCAGCGGCGATGAAAGCCGCTCGCAGTCTCGCTCGCAGTCCCGTTCTACCCATCACCGCCGTGATACAGACGCCGAATTGCGTCGCCCCCAACGTGAGCTCTGGACTGGTGATCTAAGCAGTGTTATCGGTCTCCAGAAGCGCGGCTTGCGCGGTCTCATGGAGGGCCGTCGCATGCGCGAGCGTAGTTCGAAGCCCGCCAGCACTGGCAGTGGCTCGATGTCTATGCCGCCATCAGCTGGCTCAGGCGAACACCACATTCCCTTCCAAGGCATCGCCAGTTGATGGTTGCCTGGAGCTAATTTCGCTTGCTGTGATACCTGTATGATCTCTTTTCCTCCGCCTTATTCTTTTGGTACTTAGTTTTTTAGATGATTTCTTCCAGATACCGTATTTGGATCATACATCTTTCTTTTCTTCTTGCTTTTCACCCCAGCAGGCTGGCAATGTGGGATGGATTTAGGAGAGGGCTTCCAAAATTGGGATGCATCTGGATGTTGTACCTTTCTTCTGTTTATGTTAGTTGGGTTGGGTAGGTTGCTCTCGCCTACGCACAGCCATGGATATATACTGAGACTTCGGGCGTTGGACCTTACATGTATGCAATGAAATGCATTAAAACCTGATAAGCGATTTTCTTTTTCCTAAACAGACTACCTTGGATAGAGATGAGAAGACACATTCTTTTGGAACTTCTAATTTACAGTTGAAAAGCCTCTCAAGCATCACCCTGACCCTGGTTTATATCGTACATACGTATAATTCTGCTTTCAAAAGAATAAAAAAAAGAGGAGCACATCAGTCCTTCTTTGCCAGATCTCCAAGCCGCTTGGCACTCTTGCCACCATAGACTAAAGGAACATAAGTTAGTTGTACAACCCAAGCCTGTATATACAATCAAAAAGAAGGTTGAGATTGCCTGGGTATTGAAGAAACTCACTTCGCTCATAAAGAACCCACGATGTGTACATTAAAATGGGTAGTCCGACAATAGTCGTTGTCCATCTAGAATAAAGGATTAGTTCTCATTGTTGTCACGTATCATTCGCCAGCTAAAAGCAAAAACAACACACTGAAGCAAAATGGAAGAAAGAGGAAGATGGCACATACCTCCGTGCAGCAGCCTTGTACTCCTTTGTCTGCCGAATATCATCCACCCCTTTGGGGAGCCGCGGAGAAGCGGGTTGCCGGACAGGGCGTGAAGGCCGGGTTTGGGGGTCCACGGATCGGTATCTGTGCTGGTCTTTGGGGGCTGCCATTATTCTTGGCTTTTGTTAGATATATCTGAGCATAAAGGAAATTGTAGGGGCGTCTTTACATGTTTTGGTCGGTGTATTGGAGGATGTGAATTCTGTGGAAGAAGATTCGGAGAGGTGTTGGCGCCTGAGGCATCACTATAACTACGTTTAACCATCTCCAATAGGAAGAGTAAGTTATAAGATCTGTACTACAACCACTTATTATGAGGCGGATAGATAATGTAATAGTGTGAGCTGATGAGGTTCAAATGCTAAGAATCGGAGGTCCTTTTGATTGTGACTTACTAGGTTCACATGCCTCTCATCATTGCGGTAAGAAAGACCATCTCCCTTATCGTAGCTGAAGTCTGATTTCTTGTCAGACACCCAGTAGCCATAATGAGGAGTAGTCACAGGATGGTAGCTCAGGAAGCAAATCATGATCCATACGAATAGTACCTGTGTCGCGTAGAAAAGCACAAGCCATAGAACGTATCCCGAGCGCCAGACTCGGGATGAGAGGGGGCTTTTCGCTTTTTGTAGGAGTTGGTGGTCCACCTCAGGCGTAGGGTCGGCTGGTTGACCGGATGCCATATTGGAGATGGCGGGGGATCAGTTTGGGACAGGGAAAGAGGCTCTCTTTAATGTAACCCTGATTTTGATGTAGGAAACGTCAAGATTGGCTTAGGGCGAGGGCAATAGGGATGAGGACTCCTCATCCATATTGCCATTTCGTTTAGAATCTTTTCCACTCGATGTGTCGTCAAGTCTTTGTGTTTTTCCAAAACAAAGGTGCCATATCATGGATAGAAATGGCAAAGAAGACATAATAGAATGTTTATTTTAACACCAAGTGTATAAAACCTCGTATAACTGTGGTCGTTCGCTAGTTTAGTTGACTACATTCGAACTATCAAACCGATGCGACACGCCATTCTTATAATCACCCTGAGAGTGAGTTCTCAACCAAAGTGTGTAGATCATAGGTATCACAATTATCACCAGTATAGAATGCCATTATCATCGCCCAAAGTAAACTTGTCTGAGATGTAAGCCAAGAGTGAGAAGAAAGTTAGTGAGATGTGAGGGCTATCCGCACGACATATCAGATTTACCAGGGCTACTTTCCAAGGAGACTACGAGGGGGAAAGGTTACAAAATAAATCAATACGAATGCACAACAAAGACAACTGAAAAATCTCACAATTCACCATGGTCAACTCCATGGAATGCTCCCGCGGTGCTAATCATACACGCTTGAAACGCTCGCTGTTAATGATACAAAAAAAATTATAAAATAAAATAAGAGTAAAACAAAGAAAAAGCGACCGAATTCTGATAATCATCGGCCGGCTTACGCCAGGCGGAAAACACCCTCGGTCTGCCCTCACTGGGGCTTCACACGCCCCGACGGCGGTGGCGCTTGTTGGTTGGTGCGGGGGACGGCGCACGTGAGGGGACGCGGGAGGAAGGGGACTGCACGGCGGGGGCTTGCTTGGAAGCAGAGGCCTTATTACCGGAGGTCTCAGTCTTGGGCGCCGGCTTCAAGGTCAACCGGAGCCGCTGCACCTTAGGCTTGTCGCCTTCGGTGGCAGCGGGAGTGACGGAAGCGGCCGGGCCCGAAGACTGGACCTTTGTCGCAGTGGTCGGAGGAGAAGTAGGAGAGGTGGGAGAGGTAGGAGAAAGGATAGCGGTGGGAGAGGTAGGAGAAAGGATAGCGGTGGCAGGAGCGGTCTGGCGACGGCGACGCTGTGACTTGCGTCCACCGGTCTCGGCAGCAGTGGTAGAAGCAGCTGCAGCGGGCTCATCTGCGGCATCTGCGGCCGCGGTTTGACGGCGCTTTCGAGCGCGGGGCTTCTTGGCCGCAGGGGCTGGCGCAGGGGCACGAGCAAGAGCCCTGGCCTTCTCCTCCTCCACGTTTTCAGTGACGAAGGGGGACATCGCTTCGGATGGGAGATTACGGTCACCCATGAGTGGAGCGAAGCTGTGAGAGATATCGGCCTCAGCTTGCTGGCTGGTTCTGGCACGCACCGGGGGGAAAGGAAGACCCTCATAGCCGTAAGTATGGGCTGGATAATAAGGGTGGTATTTGTCGGGGATCAGAGTGACCTCTTCGCCGCTGGAGTTGACGTAGCCAGTCTGAATCCAGCCATCGCTGCTGACCTTGGAGTCAGACTGCTTTTTGTAGCTCAGGATGCTTGAGCCGTCGGTGACTGCGGTGGGTGGGGTAGGAGGGGAAGGAGAGATTGCAGGTGCTGGGAGTTTTTGGTTGATCATATCGATATCCACATCAACATCAACATCGCTCGATGAGGTGGGTTTAGTGGCGGGTGTATCGACGCCATATTTCTCTTCATCTTGGAGACGGAAGTATTCACTTCGCTGTTGCTCCCATAACACGGGGAAATTCAAAGGGAGGGTAAACTCAGGGCTGAGGGCCTGAACAGTCAAGTCATACAGCTTCTTGCCAGCCACCTTCGCGTCAATATCGAAACCGATCAAGATTGCATTCTTTCGCATGTTCAAATTGGACATTCTCTTTGATTTTCTGGTTGTCTTCATAGGTTTCTTGGACACATTGCTCTTCACAACCTTGGTAGCCACGGTAGCCACGGGGGCAGGAGTTTCCTCGGTCGGGGTCGACATAATCGTATTCTTGCGGCGAGGTTTCTTCTTACATGATTCAAAAGATTCAATGGCTCTCATGGTGGGCTTGCGAACCCGGGATGAATTACGCATGTCGGAAGCACTGGTGGGGCTCGAGGGACCGTCAACTGTTCCTTCAGATTCAAAGCTACCCATGTACTGGTCAAAGGTCCAGCTGGGGTTGCCAGTGCTATCTGGAAAATCAATATCTGAGACTGCTGGTTTCGGCGTTTCAAGTGCAGCTGTTCGTCTCGTCCGTCGACTCCCCGGGTTTGTGGCCTGGGCTTCTAGGGCTGGAGTGTGAACAGTTGAAAGACGTGACGGACGAGACTGAAAGGCTCGCCGACGTGAAGATGGTGTTTCTGGAGACGTGCCACGTGAACTAGGACTTGGAACAGGTGGGGTTGGAGTGTAAAAACGAATATTGATAGAATTGTCTGGAGGAGAGGCGGATGTAAGGTTCAACGTTTTGGCGGGCTGAACGCTCTCATTTGTACTTTTTGACGGGGGGGGTACTCGGGGCGAGCGCCGAGATGGTGTCAATGTAGGCGCCTTATTGATGCGCGCAGGCATCGACTTACGCTGGCCCTTCTTGGGAGGCATCGTGAATTAAAGCTAAATGGTCCGGAATTTGTCAGTATAATCTATAAATGCAAATACAATAGGCGGTGAATAGAGCGACTGAACAGTACAGATGGAAGACTAAATAATACCTCCAATAACAGGCAACTAGGGTGTGGGAATAAGAATATATGGGGATCATCAGGTGAAGGGTAGGGTCGACGTCAGAAGACCGCAGTGCGCGGAAAGGGAGAAGTTGGGGATTAGGGCCCGACGTATAGGCGCAGAACTCACGGGATCAGAGGTACACCCATCCGCAGTTAATTTCTAAAGAGTTCATAAACAAGCTGGCAAGGACTAGGCGGGTGTTGAAGTTGTATTTGTGGCAGATAAAGCGAAACAAAGTGACGGAAGATGTTGAGGTCGAGCAGAAAAGAAATTAGGGCTACGGTTGATCGGCGCTTATCGGCTTCACCTGTCCGCCTTATTCTGCAACTCATCTATCCTCGCATCATCTTCCCGAGCTCTCTACAGCTGTTTTCTGTTCTGTTTTCTTTTAGCTCTTTTTTTTTACAATGCATATGTGGCAGGCCACTGTTCCATTTTGCCTGTTGGCCGCGGCTGCCTTGCCCGGCGCCGCCGCCACAGCTTGGGGGTTTACTGATGCCACCGTGGCCGTTCAAGCAAAAGGTGCTGGTGTCAATGGAGGTTTCAAGGAACAGTATGCATTTTGGCCCAAATAGAGATACATGGACCTAATCAACATATTCATAATAGATTTGTTGCCTCCAAGCCGCTCTCCAAGCCCATCTCCCTTTTCGGTACCGATACCCTACGCGTCACCTTGACAGCCCAGGAAGACAGCTCCCCAAAGCGGCCAGATCAAGCTTTCCTTTTGCTCAAGGATGCTCAGACTGGACTGGATATCTCTTACCCATTTAATGTCAAGGATAATGGAAAGTCAAGGGTGGAATTGGTATGCAACCCCCCAAAATGACTTGCCGCGGCGCAGCTAACACATGCCCTCCAGACTCAGAAAGACCTACCGGTTCAATTCCTTTCCTTATCCGATCCAGTTGATGCGCATATTGTCATTGGTGGGTTTGGAAGTTCCGATGCCTACGACAGCTCTGTGTTCAAGTTGTCGATTGATCGTAACCCCGAAGAGGCTGTGCCGACCGTTGAAACTGAGCGATACGGCAAGAAGCCCGAGATCCACCATATCTTCAAGGAGTCTGCGTCTAGCCCCCCAATTGCCATCACCCTGGCATTTGTCGCCATGGTCGGCGCTGCTATTCCCGTTCTTGCTGGCTTGGTAAGTCGATCTAAATTCTGTCCCAACAACGTTGCTTATAGATTGTCTCTAGTGGCTCTTCCTCGGCGCCAACATCAACCACCTACCCACCGCACTCAAGTCTGCCCCTCTCTCACACACCATCTTCCTCGGATCGTTGTTCGCATTTGAGGGGATTTTCTTCCTCTACTATACCTCGTGGAACTTGTTCCAGATCCTCCCCGTCATGGCTGTTGTCGGTGCGATCGCATTTGTTAGTGGAAGCCGTGCACTGGGTGAAGTGCAGGGCCGGCGCCTTGCTGGTCTCCGGTAAACTCCTGGAACATACGTAAATTTATCTGCCGTGGTCCCGGTGGTCCTCTCACGGTGCCTCCAAACTGCCGTGTGATCAAGTTTCCAGTGGTATTGTATCTTAGCTGCGGTTATTCCCAGTATCTTGTTACAAAATAACAGATTTCCCACTGAAAATTTACAAAAATCTCGCTGATTTTCGAACGTAATCATCTCCCTGCAAATTGTCCATAAAACGTTGGGTTGGAGGCCCCCAGATACGCCCCCGCCACCATTTGCTCCCCTCCGCGTCAAACCCAGTTAAGCATTCAACATGATGTTATTGGATATATTGGACTAGTATTTAGTTGCTCTACCTCATGCGACCGACCTCCCTAGATCCATATTCCCAAGGAATTTGTTTGTTGACTATGTACATATTCCTTTGACGTCACAGGGCAGGTGTTATCGCCACAGACGGTGATACTAGATATCTTACCGCGTTCTTTACCGCCTACTCAGGATGGTATCTAGTTAGTTACCTTAGTTCTACGTAATCCTGCCTTGGGTATCAGGCCTTGATCTCGACCAACACTTTATTAAAAGAGGGCTTGTTCAGTATCCTTGAGCATTTGTACCATTTCTGCTTCCTTTTGACCCATTAAAAAGGTACTAGCTCATATGACCCGTATACTCCGGTGTATAGAAGCCAAGAAACTGTTCTGCTGGCAAAACACTCGAGCGTTGACGGGTTGCATGGGCTGTACGATAAGATCGAATGCCAAGACGACTTCGGGACCTCCGCTGAAAGCTCCGCAAAAAGCTGCAACGCCTTCCACCAACACTTCTGATTCCACAGATCATCATTCCCAATGGGTTCTGCTGCTTCAAAACCCGCTAAATCAGCGGCTGGCGCAGCCTCACGGCGCCAATACCCCAAGCAACCGGCTCCTCCGCCGAGGGGGCCGCGCAAAGCTCCGAAAGAAAGAAAAGTAGCGTCCGCACCTACGCCTTCTCCGGCACCCAAGCCGAAGGCTAGTCCCTCGCCTCCTCGAGCACCTGCACCTCCCTCTCAAGGTCCAACATACCACTCAAACGAGAAAGCATCCGGCGTGAAGTCTGATGGTACGTACACTTGCCGGCAATTCTTTCAAATCTCTTCCATGCAACAAATGCAAGATCAGCAAAGAAACTCTTACTAATGTCTTGATAGCCATTGATCTGGACGGCCGAGACCCTGACTTCGCCGCCTCCCTCCGGTCAATAGGCCCCGTCGACCCATCACCTACATTCTCAAACTCGAGCACCGTCAACCGCCCCGGCTCAATGCAAACTGTCTTCCCACAAGCCTCCAACCCGGCACTCCTAGTTGTCACTGCCAGACAACGTCTTACAGAGGCCGCGGATAGAGAAGCTGAGCATTTCGGCCATGCGGGTCACCCGGGGAGATCGTTCCTGGATGCCCTGACTATCCAGCAGGTGTTGACGATGCGGGATAAGCAAGGTATGCGTCGTGGCGATATTGAACGGTTCCTTGGCCTGAAGAAGGGTGTTCTGGAGCGGCTAGGAAAGGATGAGATTGTGTCGCGTATTACATGATCTTCGTCCTCTACCTAGGTGATTTGTTTTTCTTTTAGCGGTCTTTTCCCCAAAATATCATTCGGTATCTTTGGTGCATTTTGGAATATTGGTTGGAGTCATTCTTCTTGGTTTCGTGCACACTTTGTATAGTAACGTGGTTCAGTCATCCCTACTCATGATAATATCAAATCCCTTGGCTACAGTGGCTATAAATGTCTTTGTTGGGCCTTTTCAATTTCTTCTGGCTCAACCGATAGTTACAAATCATCCGAAGGGCCTCAGGACTATCAAAACGGTATAAATTTTCAACATTAAGCATCTCGGCCAGATGAAGGGCCTTGGTATTCGAGGAATACGAGGTTAAGTCGGTCGGCTTCAGGAGCTGGGGTCTACATGAAACAGCAGAAATCATCCCATCAGCCCCAGAAAATAATGAAGTGACATAGACATACACTGTGCTGTCAGGCAGGGTCGCCTTTTCGAGAAAAGGAAATGCTAGGGAAACTATTGAGTGAAACCTGAAGGTGGCCACAAGCTCGTTGCAGAGCAAATCCAAGGGTCTTAGGTCAGATAATTTCGGAGTTTAATACCCTTAGACTTTTTCATCAATTCTTCCAATGTTTTAGTTCTTGGTAAAGCATGCTTTCACAATTTGTGACGGCAGATAAACGATGCTGTCGATGGTCTCTCATGCATAGCCCGGGCTGATGTGACATGGCCGATTGAATATCACCAAACTTCCTTGGTATTCGTGAATTCTGCAGGCTGTTATGGTCTTTTATTATGTCCAATGGCAAGGATCATGGTGATACTGACTACATTAGATGGTCGGGTACAGGGGTATCGGAAGTGGAGACGCTCTCTGCCAGATCAAGTAGCCGAGTCAGATATGGCGGCCCCTCGAACACTCCCCTAATACTAGTCCGCATAAAGATATGCCATAGAAGGTAGTCGATGACAAAGTAAGATTGCCGTAGCATATCCCAAACGCCGAAGCCAGAAAGTAGACCAGTTGAAGATTGAAATTCAAGACATAGGCATCGATACTAGTGGGAAGATTTCATTGTTTTGAATTCTCGATATTCTCTCGTTAGTGGACATGAAATGTTCAACAGAAAAGAAGGGTCCCCGTCGAACCATTCATGCCGTCTTAGTTCACACGAAAAAATCCGTGTGGCATAGATGAGCGATGTTCGTCGCCCTGCATGGGTCCCGGAATGTAGCCTAACATGTTCCACCTTGACAGTGTATCCACCAGCCGGCATGGGAACTCTATGATCGTAATACTAGCTGCAAACCCGATCAAGGAGTTCGGATTGCAGACCAGCGTTCAAGTCCTGTGGCTCTAGCACCACATTCGGGTCTTTGGCTCATTGACTGGCGGGTGCTTCTAACCGTCTGGTCGTGTTCCATTAGGGGATCAAGAGCCGCAAATTGAGCAGGATACTGTTAATTCTACATTCAATTAAATAGAATGTACTTTGCGATGAAATGTGCCCACTGACAGAACGGGTAATAATTTTGAGTTGGAACCTTATGCAATTTAAAATACTTTCATAGCGAAAAAAGTGCTGATGTTTCGGCACCGGCTACCAATCACACAATACAGATACGCAATGAGTCAAGATGTGATCTAAATTACCCCACATATGATAGTGATAAACTACATAAATATGCCTTCCTTTCTCTTTTATTTGGACTTTGAAAGCCATTGAACATATTTACCTCTCGACGCTCTCTGAGTCACGACTACAATGTATCTCCGCGCCGTTCATGCCGAGGGACAACTCCCCGTCCTCCAGCAATTCGTCCGCGACAACCCGCTCGGCATTCTAACAACGGCGATCAAATCCCCAATCCACGCATTCATCCAATCAAGCCACATCCCCTTCGTCCTCGATGTACCTCCCTCGACCAAGGACGATGACACAATCCCGACTGGCATCTTGCGCGGCCACATGGCCAAGCAGAACCCGCAAGCAAAGGCCCTGATGGAAGCGCTTGCCGAGCAAAACGCAGCAGGGAATAATAAATTGGAGCTCGCGGATGAAGTCCTTATCCTCTTCAACGGCCCGCACCATCACTATGTGACGCCCAAATTCTACACCGAAACCAAGCCGGTCTCCGGCAAGGTCGTCCCGACGTGGAACTACTCCGCCGTGCAGGCGTACGGCAAGATCAGTGTGTACTGCGATTCCAAGGCAGAGGAAACGGGTTCGTTTTTGCAAAAACAGATTGAAGATCTGTCGCGACAGTCTGAGACGGGCATTATGGGGTATACCGGGGGTGAGAAGAAGAGCGCGTGGAATGTCTCTGAGGCACCGGTCAATTATGTGGAGCTTTTGAAGAAGAATATCATTGGCATTGAGATTCGGATTGAGCGGTTGCAGGGGAAGTTTAAGATGAGTCAGGAGATGGGCGAGGGGGATCGGGAGGGGGTTGTGAAGGGGTTTGAGGATTTGGGGTCGGACGTTGGGAGGGGTATTGCTGATTCGGTTAGGGAGCGTGGTGCTTTGAAGAATCAGCAGAAGTCATTGTAACCGTTAAGAGAAGATCTGTATATAATCTGGCGGTTGCCGTTGCACATAGACCTGATATGATCATGAGAGACGAGAAGCATACATGGATATAGAACATTTACGGAAATGTCCGGGTTTAATTCAAATGTCCAAGCTTTGAAGATGCAGACTAAACAAGTACACATGCATGGTTCTAATATGTTTCACTTTAAACTTTGTCAAATTTCTACTAATCACCTTGATCATACTTTGTGTTACAGGGGTTCTTCCCTCGGCGGACAGGGGTTCGGAGTCGCATTTTGACAATTAAAGCCTATATATTATACATAGAACGTCCAACATTCCAAGGTCTGGCTCCTTCCTGAATGAGAAGCACAAAACGAACCTTGGAAGGCCTTGATGCGTTATATTCGATTTGTAGGGCTTGGGTGACCAGGTGTCAACCCTAAAATCGATACAATACACGGAATTTTTGCCGAGAAGATCACACATGTCAATATCAACATACTAGTCACCATATTGAAATACAGGTCTGACAGGTCCTACAAGTCTCGGGATGTATCGCCAAGCATTTCTAGGCAAATGCCTACAGCAATCTCCAACCCTCAACACCCCTGGGTTATGTGTGTATATTGTAGATATATTGCAAGTATTTTTTATGCAACTGTCCACAATTAGATCTCACACGGGATCTTCAAGATCGGATCATCCCGTATACTAATCAGGGCAATATAAGTGGGAGTGGGGGCAAGCAAACGGGAAATCGGCGTTCTTCCCCGGATTTTATGCGCACAATAGACCTGAGGGAATGAACATGTTACCCCTTTTTGAAGGAACCCTGGGAGTGAAACCATGGAACCTCGGAGCCTAATATTAGAAAAGTCCCTGGGCGCTTCCGTGGTTACAATTGGTCAATTCCAACTTATGTTTCTTTTTTGGTATTTGTATTTTATTGCATTTTCTGTGTTTCACCGAAGGAGCGAATCATTTTGGAATAGTGCAATTCAGGGTCCACTTAGTCACCACTCAAGAGGCATAATAACCTGAACAGCCTCTTCGTGTTTTTCACTAGGCCCACTTATATCCGAAAAGAGGTTGAGATGATGCCATTTTAATATGGAGAAAAGACGTTCTAACGTAATGAAATAGAGGAGAAAATGGAAAGAAATGGAAAAAGAAGAAAAGAAAAAGAGAAAACAAGCATTTGGGGTAATTTGGAGCCGCTTAGTCTTAGTCGCGTGCACAATTTCCTATCGCCTAATTGGTCTTGTTCTGTTGTTCTACTAAGAATAACCCTTCCCTTTCCTTCCGAGCTCTCTTTTCTCTCTCATGTTGCCTCTCTCATCTACCATTTCCACTTTCCTTGATTCCTTATTTTCCTCCCTTGCCAACTGCGCGATTCCAGTGTACAAATGCAATGATTCCAACATGTCCATCTTCGCCCTCTTACCACCTTTGCCGCCTTTCCTTTTCTCTGCACTCGTCGTGAGTGGCCTCGCCTCCAAGGCCTTACATATTGCGCTACATTTTCAGTCGTTACCGTTCCTCTACTTCGTCCTCTACTCGCCCACCCTCATTCTACCGGATGTGTTTGTTATCTTTTTCGTGCGAGTCTTGTTACGCTTCCATGCCCCGGATAGTCGATGGCAATGGCTCTCGACTGGGCTGGGAGGGGCACTATCGTATGTTAATCCCGAATACCCAAATATGTGCAACATAATCTAACGCTAATACTAGCTTGATCACATGGGGTGCCTCCTCCATCCAGTTCGGCTTCTTTCTGCAGACCGGTGCCGAGGTCGCCTGGGCAGCTGGCGGTAGCTTCCTGAGCGATCCGGCGGCCATGAAAATTCTCCTCAGCGGTATCTCAACTGTATCCGCTGCGGCCACCGTCCTCGGACTGGTCGCCTGGTTGATTCATTCGCATTTGTACAACATCACCGGTCTCGGCTTGCAGGCAATCCGAGACATGTGTGTGGGGGGATTCAAAGCGCGTTATACATTGATTAACGCCCCCAGCAAATCGTGCATGGGCTCAATGGACCTCCGGTCGTTCCGTCGCATTATACCCGCTGTCGCCATTTGTGTCTCGCTCGTTTTCTTGGAACTAACTAGGCCCGCTGTACCGTATGACCATATATCCGGGGCTCTGCCGCTGACGCTACTCGAGGCTTTCCAGAAAAAGACGGTGACGGTGGAGGGATGTCGCGAGCCCGCCGTGCCTTTCCCTTTGTTGATCACAGACGAGAATGGGGTGTCCCGTCCTCAGTTCCAACCGGACTCGACGTTTGTGGAACAATGGTCACGAGCTACCTGGCTTCCCGAAAACGCACCCCGAGGGTTCAGCCGCTGGGACCTCAGCCCGAGCGATCGTGCAGAGCAGGATAATCATTATTCTTTTGTTTGCACTGGGGATGAGGGGTTCTACGATCCGAAAAATGATCCGCTAATGGTCACGAATCTGGGCGGTGAAATTTATGAGCCCCTGCAAAAGGCTTTCAAAGAGCACTCCGTTGAGGTCAACCATATAGTGCTGTTAACGCTCGAAAGTGGCCGCAAGGAACTCTTCCCCACACAGCAGGGCACTCCCCGTTCGATGGTCTGCTCGCATCTCATAAGAAGCAGAACCTCGACAAGGCAATCGATCGTATGGTCAATATGACCCCAGTCGCTCAACAGTTGACCGGCGAGTACGCAACCGATAGCAAGGGCAACAGGGTCGACTTGAGCCACTCTCCGTGGCAGACCCCGCCGCAAGAAGGTATGGGTGGACTTAATGTCCGTGGCGCTATGACAGGTAGCTCTTTGACTTTCAAGAGTGTTTTGGGAAGTCACTGCGGTGTCAATCCTTTACCAGTGGATCTGCTCGAGGAGTCTATGCTCGAAATTTATCAGCCTTGCTTGCCACAGATTTTCGATCTGTTCAATCAAGGCAAGTCACAACCGGAGCAGCGCCGGCAGAACTCTTCCTCTGCGGGCAAATCCACGGCTATAAAGAACCCCTGGAAGTCTGTTTTCATGCAGTCAATCACGGATGACTATGACCGTCAAGACATATTGAATGAGAACATGGGCTTTAAGCACAAGGTCGTGAAGAGTAACCTCGAATCCCCCCACGCGAAACACAAAGTTCAGGGTGAAGAGATCAACTATTTTGGTTATGCGGAGACTGAGCTCCGACCTTACGTGCTAGATCTATTCGAGGAAGCTGCAAACAACAAGACCCGCATGTTCCTTTCACATGTGACCAGCACGACCCACCACCCCTGGAGTACGCCAGACGATTTCAAGAAAGAACCATACATGAGCGACCAGGGAAACATCAACCACGACCTGATGAACAACTACCTCAATGCCGCCCGCTTCGTGGATAATTGGCTTGGGGACATCATGACCCTGCTAGATCAAACGGGAATTGCCAACGAGACCCTGGTCGTTGTCGTCGGGGACCATGGCCAAGCCTTTGGCGAAGATAACAAGGACATGACCGGCACGTATGAGAATGGCCATATTAGCAACTTCCGTGTGCCCTTGGTCTTCCACCACCCCCACATGCCCCGAGTGGACATCACCGCCAACGCAACCGCCCTCACCATCGTCCCCACTATTCTGGATCTTCTCGTCGAGTCCAATTCCTTGGACGAGCGTGACTCTGAGATCGCCTCTTCACTCCTCCCAGAGTATCAAGGCCAGTCTCTCATACGTCCCTTCCTCTCTTCTATGGAGGAACCACACCACCGCCGTGACTCCCCCCACCATCCCCCACCAGATGAGCAGCCAGAGCACGAGCGAGAACACACCCATCCCGCAGCCCGGTCCCACGCAGAGAGCCCAGCCAAGCGTCTCGTTTGGAATATAGGACTAATCAACGCCGGTGGCTCGATGCTCTCTGTCATGGCAGCCGATATCCCCTACCGTCTCATCCTTCCCCTAAAGGATGGCTTCGAGTACATATTCTCCCACCTGGGCGAAGACCCCGGTGAAACCCACCTCACCAAGGCATGGACTCTTCCAGAACTTATCGCAGAGGTTAAGCCTAAATTTGGCGAAGAGTCTGCCGATTGGCTCACGGACGCTGAGCTAGTTGCTAAGTGGTGGGTGAGTGAACAAAAACGAATTTGGGGTTACCGTGAAGCATAGTCATACGCTAGCTCCGGGCCCTCACCAAAAACAAATCGACTCAAAAATCAAACATAAACCCGACTTTGGTTTGTTCGCATTGCATTTCTTCCCTTTTCTTTTGCTTCTGTGTCCCTTTTACATCTCATGATATCTACCACATTTTCCTTGGAACCGGCGTCAATATGGAGTTGTTTGGTTTTCATTTATGTGTGAATGCTTGAATTCCCTTATTTCATTGAAGACATTATCTCACTGTGCCTGGACAGGCTTCTTTTATGCTTCTCTCGTGAATCTGCACACGATGCGATATCACTTTTATGTCTTACTTTTTCTTTTTCGGAACCTTGATGTTACTCGGACCTTGATGTCGGCAACTGTACTTGTATGGAAACAGGAAGCACAGAGCATTGTACATATCACCGAAGGACCCTTCGGTATCTTGGGGTGACATCATCGATGGTTGAGGGTTGGCTAAATATTTCACCTAATTCATATAATTTACATAATCCATTCCACTTCGTTTCGGTTTCCCTCGGTGTTGTAGGGTCGACATTAGGAGGATGACACCAGAACTATCAGTAGTGCGTCTAGATCGGATGTTCCAGCTTACTTCCCCTACTTAATTATGATCATCGCGATCTACCCTGTACAGGTGCAGATGCTTATTCTTACGGTGGGACCCGCTTGACCCACCGGGTTTCTCTCGGGTATATACAATGTTTACATGCCATGTAGACAAGACTTGGCGGTATCTGACTCCGGGGATCCTGGAATGCCAAGGTCAAGCTTTGTTTTCAATTTAGTGTCAAGATTTGCGTGTTTCCAAGGTTGTTAATCTAACTGCGTACCATGTTTTGATTCCTCAATCGTATACAAGTTGCCTCCATCCTTCAGGACTCCATTCAGTCGGTGTTTCGTTTCCAACTACATACATATATATGATCAGATGATTCAACACTCATAGCTGGATGAGAAAGAAAGAAGTTATATTACCATAAGATAGCGACTGTTATAGCAAGAATCAAAAAGCAAAAGAAGAGAACGCGAAATGCAGTGAGTGCACCAGGGCAACATAATGCTACACAGATCACTTTATAATACTACAATGATTAGCCAGAAGATACACAAATAATTTGCCGTGTCAAGGCTCATGGAAAAAAAAAAAAAAAAAAGAGAGGGTCCGGCGGCAATTGAGAAACCCCCAACTTATGAGATTTGCCTTCAACCATTTTTACACCGACAACATTGACCTGTGCATATCCCACGGACAGCTCCTGTGGGTTCAACCCCCGAGCCACTCGGGGCGCGGCCTAAAAGTGCACGACAGGGGGAAGGAAGAATCGACCGGACCAGATTTTAAGAAACAAAGCAAAAACGAATGCACAGACCACAAATTCACCGATCGATGTCTTTTTTTTTTGCTGCAGTATTTATCCGGCATCTAGAGTGTGGGGGTTTCGTCAGCACTGGGTCCCGGAACAAGCAATAATCGGAGCCTTGGGAGCGCGGAGTATGCAGAGTGCACACCGGTAAAGCTCAGGCTAGATCCAGGGGGAGAAATAAAGATATCACGAGAACAGAAAAGTGGAAACCTCGGAATCTCCCCATTGAGTAAGGAGTTGGGAATGGAAGATTCTGATGGTCACAAGGTGTGTTGGCTTATGGATATTGCATTAGAGTCAGATAAGCTATATGCCCTTAATCCTTAGTGTGAGTCTGGACTCTGAATTTGAGTCCTAATTTTAGTTCATTTACTTCCGCTTGGAGATCCGGAATACCCCGGTTTAACAGCTCTACGTATGTACATTCGATTGAACACATACTTTTCTCTATAATATGACATCTAGAGTTTTCGATATTAAAAGAAAATCTTCAGATCCTTGTATAGCAATTGACCAATGACTTTCTCTTCGCCCGGGCCACTTTGGAGGCCGGGGCGATCGGACAGGAACGAGACAGGAACGGATATCACACGAAATATGTACGGATATGATTGGTAGGGATTCCATCTGCAAATAGCCACCTGACCCTAGTTAAGGCTTGGAAGATTTCTAGAAGACCCGGCTCGAGGCTCGGCAGTGGATATGTAGTTCTCATGGTCACCTGGATAAATTGAAAGCAAAGGAAAAAAAAAATGTCAAAAATTGAAGTGGCGTTGGGGGTTCCCCGGGTTCTCAGTTCCCAGACGGGTTTCCCGAAAGAGAAATCCGGCCCCATCCCTTAGGTTCCGAACTGCCAACTATCGTGAATTTCTTGTTTGGTGACTTGTTACTTGTTATTCCATCCCTGAATTCAGTGTGATTTAATATTATTGCTGGAAAGTTCGTGCGGCCAATTTGAACAGGGATCTTGACAAGGAAAAACAAGAGTATCAACTTCCTTTGATCAATTGATACATCCTAATACTATACGTAGATGATTTTCCTATGCGCTAATCGAGTCTGTAGGGTTGCGTATGCCTCGCCACAGCCGTTTAATCCACATTCCAGGAGGTCTGGACCCAATTCGCTCTGCAGTACCCTTGGCCCATGTCTGATTTCCTATTTGGGCGGTCCTCTAGTTTCTTTCTGCTCACGAGACACCTCTGGGGCGCTTTGGTCTTGGTCCGGCTTGAGTTTGTCGGTCAAAAGATATTTAAAGGGAGTTGATTCTCTGGTTCATGGTACTTCATCAACTGAATCATCTTCACTCTTCTTTGTTTATACACAAACCAGTCTAATCATCTTTGACGTCTTTTAATATCCCTTCTATCCTCATTACTCTTATATATTACCTACTACATATCACAATGTCTGTCTCCATCGAAACCACCGCAGCTCCTACTGCTCCTATGACTGCCCAGCCCGTCGTGATGGGCCAGAAGGCCAGAATGCCCGAGTTCAGTCTCGCTGGAAAGGTGGTTCTGGTCTCAGGTGCTGCCCGGGGTCTAGGTTTGGTCCAAGCAGAGGCACTCCTGGAAGCTGGAGCGAAAGTTTACGCACTTGACCGTCTGGAAGAGCCGGTAAGTTTCTACATCCCTCTGGTTTATACAATCACCAGCTTGGACTCTGTGCGCTCAACTAACATCACTCGATCACCAGGCCCCCGAGTTCGAGCAGATCCAGCAGCGCGCAAAGGAGCTCGGCACCGAGTTGCACTACCGTCGTATTGACGTGCGTGACACAGAATTGCTCAACAGTGTCATCGAGACCATCGCCAATGAGGAGGGCCGTATGGATGGCCTTGTTGCCGCAGCAGGTATCCAGCAGGAGACCCCAGCGCTCGAATACTCAGCCAAGGACAGCAACACAATGTTCGAGGTCAACGTCACGGGAGTGTTCATGACCTCCCAGGCTGTTGCTAAGCAAATGATTCGCTTTGGTAATGGAGGTAGCATCGCTATGATCGCCTCTATGAGCGGCACTGTTGCCAATCGAGTACGTTCCCACTCCCCTCTCTCGTCTTACCCTTTACCATTTCCACCCCATTTGGCATTCAAAGTATCGGTATAGGCCTAGTGTCTCCCTGCCCAGACTTTATTCCTTTTTGGGTTATTTCCCCGCTGTTATGTCACATCCTGTTCTTCTAGTTGGTCAACGATCTAACCTGTTCTCCCTACAGGGTCTTATTTGCCCCGCATATAACGCTAGCAAGGCTGCTGTCCTCCAGCTCGCCCGTAACTTGGCTGCCGAATGGGGCACCTACAACATCCGCGTCAACACCATCTCCCCTGGCTACATTGTCACCGCTATGGTTGAGAAGTTGTTCATCGAGTTCCCCGAGCGTCGCGATCAGTGGCCCAAAGAGAACATGCTTGGCCGTCTCTCCCGACCGGAAGAGTACCGTGGCGCCGCTGTCTTCTTGCTCAGCGATGCTAGCAGTTTCATGACTGGAAGCGACCTGCGCATGGATGGTGGACATGCTGCATGGTAGATTGATTATGGCCCTTGTTTGATTTTGCCTTTTCAATCACTGCGTGTGACCATCTTCTTTGGTCTCTCATTGCATGGCGTTCTGCGTCTTTTGGGTTATGGGCCGGAAATAGCGTATAGGCTTTGGTTTTTGCGATTTGATTTTCATTGATAGCGATAATTTGCAAGGCCACGGGTTCCAAAGTTGGATGCTATGACGTTAGACTACAAATCGCTCGAATAATATTTGTTTCAACCGTTCAACCGTTTCATCTCCGTAGAGTTTAGCTGCAGGTAAATCTTGACCCACTTTGTTGAAGATCGGCATTCGCATCTCATTGTTGTACAATGATATATATTCACTGTCATGCGTAGCCTTGTATAGGTTACCCAACCGGCACCAAGAACCGGAATCTCAAGCATTTCCACCCAACCGAAAAATAACCGCGTACAGCCATCCAGTCAGAGCGTACCACATATTCAAACCACCGAGGGAATTCACCACCTGACCTCCTAATAAGGCCGATCAATAAACTTAAGGTTCAATCCAAAGATCAAATGCTAGGGATACACAAAAATGGATGTCGCTGCTAAATCTAGTAACCCGAAATCAGGTACTACCGCGTGATAACTATGTGGCTGTTGTAATCGTCATCAACGTAGTCAAGAATAATCCAGATGTCATTCTCTTTTTCAGCCGCCATGGAAACCAATCCGCGACTGACATCAAGTCTGGGGAAGATGTGGAGAACTAGGACCAATCAGAGTTGATCGAGCCGGGATGTTGATTGTTTGGGATCCAATAGAAATATATAGAGTTGGTAGCCAATCATGTTGCGGTTAGTCATGAGCGGAATGTTGGGCTTCTATAAGGGTAACTTATGTACCTCACACGTATGTAGTCACGCTCACTCTTTGGTACTTGATATTCTACATTGTAGGCTCTTTTATGCGCGGATATGTTCGCTTACTGATGGGATGTCTTAATTACCTGTTGGGTACCCAAACGCCCCGGACTTGTGCCCGTGTACTTACAGCAAGCAGTCACCTGAGCTGGTACGTGCTGGACTTTGGAACATGGACGGAATACGGAGAGGTGCTAGGTTGGTGACCTGATTTTGTCTAATGTCGACAGCTTAGCCCAAATAGGTAAGTAGGCTCAAAGGCGATTGATTAGCCAAGTATTTGAGGAGTTGAGTTGTATAGCTGAATATTGTGTAGATTTAGGCCGTCGAATCCATACCAAGATTACATGCTATAGGCCAAGGCAGGGCTGAGAAGATGAGCACACTCAGTGGACATAAGACAATTGCCATCTTGGCTTGGCATTCTAAAGTGTTTGGTTTCTTTGCTGAAATATAAGGTATCTCATTTGGTTAGTTGGTATCACATGCCTACCTAGTAGTCCCGTTGCCACCTTACGGGTTCATTCCCTTTCTGTGCACTGTTATACCAAGAACCCCCTAAAGCCCGTGCACTTTTTCGAGGCGCCTCTCTCGAAGGGTCACGGAGCGAAATTCGCAGGGTAGTCTCGATCTGATATTTATTATTAAGGTCCCAAACACTTGAGGTATAGTGGAATACTTACGTTGCAACCCTGCAACTCTGCAACCTTATATTTAGTATATAAACCTTGCTAGTAAACAAACCCCAGACGATATAGCCTCTGTAGTATAATATGTTATATAGTAAGGGTTCGTGTTCATCCTACAACCTTCATCTTGCAACCCTGTGGCCTCTACTTTTCTCTGGGCTCCAGATTGCAACGGGATTGTTTTAGAAGCAGCCACCTATGGATATGAACAACGTATCATGAAAAAGTATTTAAACGGGCTAATTTGAGGTAAATGACAGTATTATAGTCCAAAGTTGCAGGATATATACTCTGGTATCTTAGCAGGACATGCTAAAGACAAATTGGAAGCATGTATCAAGCTTTTTACAAGCTTTGCACTAGACGCCTGCCGAGGTCTATGCATTTGCTGTTGGACTTTCTTTCTCTTCATCCCAAATTTTTCTACACTTCAATATTGCTAGATCTGAATTGATTACCAATTGAAGCCCACTTATCTCTTCTCGGTTGCTCAAAAGAGGGTTGTATGATTCCAATTCCTGATATCTTATATCCGACTGTATGGGCTCAATTTGAGGTCGAGAGAATATAGTGTAAACTAAAACGCTCGCGCCATTGAGTTTGGTGTCATTTCCCCTGATCTATAGAGAGAAAAATAAACTAGCTATGCTATTGTCTGGTGAGGTTACGTAGCACAGCAGGTTACATAGTGCGGCACATGTTGCATCTATCGCCGTCTTGAATTGCTGCTTTGGTCCACGAGTTCACCTGATATTGAGCCGTAGCCCCGGTCAAGGCCAGCCTTGTCTTGTCGTTATGGCATCAGGTTATATATATAAAAAAAGACGCATGACTGCTATTAAAGCTATTGCTTTTCTATTTTCTAAGGGCAGGTTTGAAGCGAGGGAACCTGCAAGTTGTTGCCCCATTGTCATCAGCAACCCGAGTTCAGTCCTAACATGTGAATTTCTATCTCGCTTGTTTACTTTTCTTTTCGCCTCCTTTTTTATCTCTTCCACTCGCGTCCCTCTAGTTGTTTTTCCCCCTCCCATATCTTGCACTGGTCTCTGTTCTATTCAAGATGGAGACCGAGGCCACAGCTCTGGGCTCGGAGAAGCTCGATATCCGTGAGGTCCAGCCCGTCAACCCCATTGGCCTAAGTGAGCCTGTCTCCAATGGGAAAAAGCCCCAGAAAAGTATCATCCACGAGTCCTACAACCTTGGTGCTGGTGACGAGGACCCGACCACAGATGAGCTTCATGGCCCCAACGCCTTGCGTCGCGTCTCAGCTCCGATTCCTTGGGCTGTCTACACCGTCGCCTTTGTCGAACTGTGCGAGCGTTTCTCCTACTACGGAAGTCAGGTCCTCTGTAAGACAACCACGCCCCATTCGAACCATATAAGAAATGATGCTAACACGGCAACACAGACTCTAATTTCGTGAACCATGCACTTCCGCTTCTTGCCCCGGATGGCCCTCCCGGATCAAACCATGCGACCGGGGCTGGTGGGCCTAGCTCCCAGGGTATATCGGGTGCTTTGGGCCAGGGTGTCGAAACTGCGAGCGCCATCAATACCTTCAACACCTTCTGGTGTTACTGTCTTCCTCTCGTGAGTGCCTACATCGCCGACGAGTACTGGGGACGATACAAGACTATCTCCTGGTCTATTGCGGCCGCCATTCTCGGTCACATCATTCTAGTTATCTCTGCCATCCCACCTGTGATCAAAAACACTGACGCTTCCTTCGGAGTCTTCATTCTGGGTGTAATAATCATGGGCTTAGGCACTGGTGGCTTCAAGCCCAACATATCCGCCCTGATTGTCGAGCAGATACCTATTGTCAATCTCAAGGTACGTACGCTCGAATCTGGTGAGCGTGTTATCATCGACCCTACTATCACCCAGAGCCGTATCTACCACTACTTCTACGTTTTTATCAACCTCGGCGCATTGATGGGTCAGATCGGCATGGCATATGCGGAGAAGTATATCGGCTTCTGGTTGGCCTTCCTGCTGCCCACGGTCATGTTCCTGACTACCCCATTCGTCATGTGGTGGGGTCGTAACCGCTATCGTCAGTCTCCCCCCGCAGGTTCGGTAACTTACAAGGCCATCAAGACTTTCTTTTACTGTATGCGCGGTCGCTGGCACTACAACCCATACATCCTCTGGAAGCGAACTCACGATGGAACTCTCTGGGACACCGCGAAGCCCTCTAACATTGCGCCGCAATCCCGGCCCAAGTGGATGACCTTTGACGATGCATGGGTGGACGAAGTGCGCCGTGGATTTGCCGCGTGTGCCGTTTTTTGCTGGTTCCCGATCTACTTCCTAGCCTACAACCAATTGACAAGCAATCTCACCGCACAGGCCGGCACGATGACCTTGAACGGCGTCCCGAACGACGTTGTGAACAATCTTGACCCCTTGGCGCTGCTCATCTTCGTCCCGCTCTGCGACACGTTCCTGTATTCTGGATTGCGCAAAATGGGCATTCGATTCACGGCCATCAGGAAGATCACCCTTGGCTTCTGGCTGGCGTCGCTCTCCATGATCTGGGCTGCCGTCATTCAGTACTACATCTACCAGACTTCGCCCTGCGGTTACCGCGCTAACAACTGCTACAACAACGACGGCAGTGTCAACCCGACTCCTATCATTGTCTGGGCTCAGACTGGTTCGTACGTGCTCGTAGCTTTCTCGGAGATCTTTGCCTTGATCACCTCGATGGAGTATGCCTATTCCAAGGCGCCTCGCAATATGCGTTCTCTGATCCAAGCTATCAACATGTTCACCAACGCCATCTCTGCTGCCATCGCTGAGGCTCTGATACCGCTTTCCAAGGACCCTCTGTTGATCTGGAACTACGCCGTCTTCGCTATCTTGACCTTTGTCGGTGGAATCATATTCATTATCCAGTTCTGGAGTCTGGATCAGGAGGAGGACGAGTTGAACAACTTGCCCGAGGGTCATGTGCAGGCTATCGAGAACCGGGACGACTAGACACATGGCACAGTTTGAGATTGGCGAGATTGGCCCTGGTCGTGGCTGAAATCGAGTGCAAAAGAAATCTTACCTTGCTTTAGCTTGGTACTGTCTGTATTGGGGTGACGTTTTTTAAGCCCAACACTTTTATCGAATTTTTTAATTCAACTGATAACTTCACAGGTTCTTGTCATCTCATAGTAGTTATACTGAACTCCACACCCTAGTCGATTTGTGACCAACATCCAACTAGCCTTTACACGCCACTAGCGCCTAGTACAACACTGTACCTGAAACCTTGAAATGTAGTTGGATTGTACTGCATCATTTTGATCTGATCCAATCACGATCTCTGTTGACTTTTTGTGCCGGCATATCCAAGTTATCCAAGTTATCCCCGTATTACCTTGGCCCTTGAACTGCAGAACCGTTGGAGAATTTTGAAATCCACTTTTAGGCATTCTTGAACCTCCAATAATGACTGCTGAAATGCGGATGCCTACAATTGTACAACCCCATTAAATTTATGGTGTAAGCAAATTGCATCACATGACGGCCTTGGGATCAGCTCTCAGCCCATTTGGGCACTCTTACCTACTATCCAGGAGCTGAGGATCTAAAGTCTGACCTGCGCCTCAAAATATGGGGACAATGTGAATTTTTATTCTATATTTAATATTTTACTGTGTAGTCAGACGGAGCCCCCGGCATCATTAACTTCACTTCACTCCACTCGGCAGCTATGATTTGTGTGATCCCTACGAACATACCTACCGTACCAAAAGAACTCCTCTGGGACATCGGGAGCCTTGGCTCACCTTCCGGTGGGCCCGGCGCATAAGTATTCCGCCCCCCCCAGTGCATAAGAATCTCCCCCTGGGACATAGGGATCCATTCCTTTCTCTTCTGCACTTAACGGTTGATCGAGCCGTCATGAAGACTTTCGCGCTGATCTCGATTGCTCTGGGCTTGCCCGGTAAATGCTCCTCGCGTTAATTTATTTTTATATGGGGCTACCATTCCTGGCTTAATTGGACCTTTACACGCGCAAAATATGATTGTTCCAAACTAATCACCATCTTCCTGCAGGCGCGATCGCTGTTCCTGGTGGGCTCAATTCCGATGATATCACATTCGCGGGTGTGCAACGAGCCCTCCCCAATGCGCCCGACGGGTACGTGCCGACATCCGTCAGCTGCCCTGTGGACCGACCGACAGTTCGCAGCGCAGAGAACCTGTCCTCGAACGAGACAGCATGGCTAAAAGTCCGCCGCGGAAAGACCCTGTCGGCGATGAAGGATTTCTTCGGACATGTGAAAGTCGGAGATTATGACGTCGCCGGCTACCTCGATAAACACTCTGGGAACTCGTCGAGTCTTCCCAATATCGGCATTGCCGTCTCCGGCGGTGGATGGCGTGCGTTGATGAACGGTGCCGGCGCGGTTAAGGCTTTCGACAGCCGGACATCCAATGCGTCAACGACTGGACATTTGGGTGGTCTCCTGCAGTCTGCTACCTATATTTCTGGTCTCAGTGGAGGCAGCTGGTTGCTGGGTTCAATCTATATCAATAATTTCACTACAATCGACAAGTTGCAGACGCACGAGGATGGTGCCGTCTGGCAGTTTGGCAACTCGATCCTCGAGGGTCCTGATACTGGTGGTATCCAGCTCTTGGATTCGGCTAGTTACTTCAAGGAACTTGCTAATGCCGTCGACGCGAAGAAGAAGGCTGGCTTTGATACTTCTCTCACTGATATCTGGTATGTTATCCTGTTCACGGAATGCACATGTTTGCTAATTTGGGTACAGGGGCCGCGCACTCTCCTATCAAATGTTCAATGCTACCAATGGTGGAGTCAGCTATACCTGGTCTTCCATTGCCGACACCCCCGCGTTCCAGGATGGAGATTACCCCATGCCATTTGTTGTTGCCGATGGTCGTAACCCCGGTGAGCTGGTCGTTGGCGGCAACGCGACCGTCTACGAGTTCAACCCGTGGGAGTTTGGCACCTTTGATCCTACGATCTTTGGTTTCGTTCCCCTCAAGTACCTGGGCTCTAAGTTCGAGGCTGGCTTACTTCCGAAAAACGAGAGCTGCATCAGAGGTTTCGACAATGCTGGTTTTGTGATCGGAACCTCCTCCACACTCTTCAACCAGTTCCTTCTTCAGCTCAACACCACTTCGCTCCCCGACTTCGTAAAGAATGTGTTCAATGGTATCTTGCAGGGGCTAGACAAAAGTCAAAACGACATCGCTTCGTACGATCCCAACCCCTTCTACAAATACAACCCGCACTCGTCGCCGTATGCTGCGCAGGAATTGCTGGACGTCGTTGATGGCGGCGAGGATGGACAGAACGTCCCTTTGCATCCTCTTATCCAACCCGAGCGCCATGTCGATGTCATCTTCGCCGTCGACTCCTCGGCCGACACTGATTATTTCTGGCCAAATGGTACATCCCTAGTTGCGACTTACGAGCGCAGCCTGAACACCAGCGGTATCGGCAACGGCACCTCCTTCCCCGCGATTCCAGACCAGAACACCTTCATCAACCTGGGCCTCAGCACCCGTCCATCCTTCTTTGGCTGTGATAGTGCCAACCAGACCGGACCCACGCCTCTCGTCGTGTACATTCCCAATGCCCCTTACTCCTACCATTCCAATATCTCAACCTTCCAGATGAGCACCGACGACACTCAGCGTGACAAGATTATCCTCAATGGCTATGAGGTTGCCACTATGGCTAACAGCACCCTGGACGCCGACTGGACATCCTGTGTTGGCTGCGCTATCCTCAGCCGCTCGTTCGAACGCACGGGTACCACTCTCCCGGATATCTGCAACCAGTGTTTCGACCGGTACTGCTGGAACGGCACTGTGAACTCCACCACACCGGCCTCTTATGATCCAGGTTATTATCTGAAGGTGGCGGATAGTATGGCCTCGGTAAATTTGCCCACCATGCTATCCACGGTTATCACAGCCGGCCTGGCAATGTTCACCCTGGTATAAAAGGACATTGTGATTTCTTGTCTTCCCGCTGCCATGTTGCAGCTATTCACATTCGAAGCATGTATTTTCGCCATTGGATACACTTTTTTTAAGCACATGCGATGTGCCATCGAACCATCCCTATGTCATTTTCATTTTTCTAGTGTTTGCCTAAATTTCTTCGGATGAGATCCACCAATTCAATAGTAATGCATATATTTTTCCATTCAAGAAACACGGCTGGTCGCACGTCTGTGTAGGACTGTCCCTTCCAGTTTTCAATTCGCAAATAACCCGGTGGAAATCCATATCCCTCAAATATACAGGCCCTGCTCTTCTTCAATTTGAATTTGTGCGCTATTACATCACGAGGAGGGTGAACGTGTCCATAGCTGTTCTGGGTCCTTAATCGATTCGGCGTTTACCGCCAGAAAAAGAACATTTAGAGAAGGTCTGAAATCATTTAGAAATACACTATAAAAGTATCTACTGGGAATATACATCGAATGACGTACAAATTATGGTGCAAGGTTGAACTTTCTAATTATGTGATCTATAGCATAATCTAGATAGTTACATGTAGGAACAGGGTTTTATCTTCCTGCATTTTCACGGTTGTATCTGATCTGCCCTTGAATGAATCCGATGTAGCATCCTTGTTGATGTGTTTTCCGAATGAGGCGTCGATCATATCACGTGCCTGCGTTGCCATGGGAAACGCCACAACAACCTCGGATCGACCGCCACCTCCACAGTGGGTTATTTGCTTTGCCTTGCTTCCTTTTTCATGCACCTAATTCGACACTCTCGGTAACCTGCAAACTAACGACATCGGGCCGATATTACATTTGACCGCCCAAACCCGCCATGAGCGTCGCGTGCCAACACTAACTGCGACCAACGACAACCGGCAATATCAACATGGCCCGCGCTGCAGTAATCCCACAATCCCCTGCAAAACGGGTACGATCTTCAACCAAGTCGACAGCTGCTGCCGATGCGAAGAAGAAAGCCCCTCGAAAAGCCACCCCAGCACCACGGACTGCGCCCCCGGCTTTCGATGTTGAGTCCGATGATGAGCTGGGATGTATCACAAGTAAACCCGCGAAACCCAGCGGACGTCCTCCTGGTCGCCCAGCTACCAAACCAAAAGTGACTGCAACTGCGACTGCCCGAGGGAGGAAAGCCTCAGAGTCTCTCGCCGACAAGTCAAACCCCTCAAACAACGCCGGTGAAGATGGACCAGGACAACAAATAGAGGCGCCAAAGAAGCGCGTTGGAAGACCGAGAAAAAATCCGCTGCCCGTAGAGGCTGTTGCGACCAAGCCCGAGACAGCACCCAAAACCAGAGGCCGACCAAGAGCGGGAACAACAGCGAAAGCCCCTCTGATGCAAACGGCGGCCACAAGCAGGCGAACGCGAGCGGTAATTGATACGGCGGATGAGATGAAACCGAACCAAATTAGAATTGCGACCAACTCGACAACCATGCGCTCAAATCTTCTACGTGGACCCGCCAAGAAGAAGACAGTGAAATTCCAAGATGTTTCGGATTCCGAAGCTGAGGAATCTGTGCCCGAGGTTCTTGCTGTCGGCCGTCGTCGAGTCGCGACCAAGGGCGCGAGCGTTGGCAAGACCGGCCTCGGAGCGTCAGCAGTTCGCAAGCCTACGACAACCGGTACTCGCGGAAGGAAACCCGCAGCAGCGAAGAAGAAGGATGCGACTCAACCATTATCCCCCAAGAAGGCCAAGCAAGTGGCCAAGTCTCTATCAGCATACGCAAGCTCCGATGGAGAAGACGATGAATTGAACACTATCAAGGACGACAACAATGATCCGCTCAGACTTGTTGTTCACTCGCCTGTTAAACATGGCTTGGAGAATACTGGACTGAGCTCTCCTGTACGGAGGATCAATTTTACCCCCAGAAAGGCGTCTAGCTTAATGGACGAGAATGGCGAACCGAAACTACCAACACCAAAACACGGATCAGACGGCATCGGGCTTAGCTCACCAGTCAGAAAAATCAACTTTGCGCCGAACCGCAGCCAGAACACAGTCACAGATAATGGTCACCTGGCTCTTCCACCTGGCAATTCAATTGAGTTTAGTGATTCTATGTTCATGTCGAGTCCTGCGAGACGACCAGCGCCATCATCTCCCTTCCAGTTCTCCATCAGAGAGACCCCGAATCGTGGGGGTTCCCTCTTCCGGGATAGTGTGAATCCGATTTCCGCGCCTGATTTCACACCCGGATGCACTTCTCCACTAAAGATGTCACCTAAGAAGGGTTATCTGGGTGCTTCTTTCGCGCAATCGCCATTCAAGGCTTCTACATCAGCCGCCCCTGCTCGAACTCCCTTGTTTCAAAGTCCTGCAAAGAGAATAGCCTCTCCATTCAAAAACTCGATATTCTCTGCTCATGCATCTGTGGGCACCTGCAAATCCACGGAAAATGATGAAACCCCTTCCAAGGCAGTTGAATTCGCACAATCCACCACTCCCAAGTCCTCGCCAAGGGAAAGCCAACACGACGATACGGCCTTTGAAAGGGATTCTGAAATGGTCGAAGATGTGGCTCGAGACATCTTTGGCATTGAGCTATCTTCTGATGGAAAGACATCATCAATTTCTCCTATTCGGGGAGATATTACTACCCCGGAAGTAGCCAGAGATTCGTTCGATGATGCAAACACTGACTCTCACATTGCGGAGATGGAGGCCGAGGGAGACCCAGATCTGGAAAAAGATGAAAGTGAAAATCTTCAAGATAAGGTCCAGCCTGAGTGCGAAGAATCTGAAACGATTTGCTTCGACGCCATGGAAGAGGCCAACATGGCAACGGATGACCTTTATGACCAAGAGCCCCAGGAAGACTCGGGCCCCGAAGCTAGCGAACAACTTGAAGACCGAGATCAATCTGACCGAGAAGAAGCTGATACTATTTGCTTCGACGCTATGGAAGAGGCCAATATGACAGCGCATGATTTCCATGACCAACAAGTCCAGCAGGCCTCAGACCTGGAAGAAGGCGAAGAACCCAACGACGAGAGTGAATTTGAGTACGAGGAGCTGGACACAATTTGCTTTGACACCATGGAAGACGCCCAAATGGCAGCGCATGATCTTCACGACGAACACATCCAGGAAGCCTCAGACCTAGAAGAAGGTGAGGACATCCATGACGACAATGAATTTGAGTACGAGGAGCCCGAAACAATTTGCTTTGACGCCATGGAGGATGCACACTTCGCGGAGAATAACCTGCATGACGAAGGTCAGGTGGCAGACTCAGTCATGGAGGACACTAATTATCCCGAAGAAGAGCTGGCGGTACTGGAGCTCGAGATTGAGGAAGAACCTCAAAATTTCGATACTGGATCCCAGGCCCAAGAATCGACCCCGGAACCCTCACAAACTACAGAGATGCAAGAACTAGACATGGAAGAGCAGCTGGATGAACTTCCTCTGGCCCCCAAATCACCATTGAACTCAGTCCATGGCGGTGAAGCCCAACCGACAGTCGACATGGAATATCCTCTGGAAAGTGAACATGAATGGCAAGCAGAGGCCATTCATCATCCCGAGAAAGAGGAACAAGTGATAAGCGAGGAGAGTGAGGTGGAAGATACCGAGTCTATCCTTGGCGAGTCTGAGTTTGCTGCAATCTCGCCACAGCCTGCTTTGCCACATGAGAGCACCCATCTTGAGGATATTACAACACCTCTTCAAAGAACCCAAGCGATTACTCCACTACAGCTGAGGTCCACAGGCGGTAGATCTACTCCCTTGTCCTTGAATCGTCCGGACAACTCAGAGAATGATCATGGCTCCACCCTCGATGCCAAGAATGCCAATAATGTGATCATTGACACGCCCCTGCATGAGGAAAATAGCTTGGCGCCAAACACCCAGGTTGATAGCCCTGCTTTAATGGCACCAAGTCTCTTCAACACACCAAGTGTTGTTGACCAGCACCAATCCCCTGCCGAGGCTAGCTTAGGTTTTACGCCATTGGCACAAAAGTTTGGCCGTTGGGAACAAGATACCCCTTCCCAAGCTAGATCACTCCGACCGCGTCGCCGCGGAGTTTTCTCGTTGGTAGGCCCCTTGGACCGCACCAGCACGAGCACGGAAACTCCGACAAGTTCCAACAGTGTGTCGTATCCTAATTTGCCAAAGAGCCCTTTGGCACAAACCCCCTCTTTGTTTGCCGAATTGCCACTTCAGCCTCAAAGCGATGCTACTTGCATGAGCCCCGAGTATGAGCGGACTGCACGGTCAACTTACATCTATGAAGACCACCCAATAATTGACTCCCCAAGGATAACCACGGATATCTTCGAGGATCTTGACTTGGAAATTGAACCCGAGCATACTTCTGCTGCCGAAGTCCAGCAAGATCAGGGCCAAGAGTTCGACCTACTCGATAATAAAGAGAACTGTGGTCCGGTTTTGCCGTCAACCCCGATGAAGACTCAAGCCCAACCCGACGAGTTACGCACTATTCATACGGTGTCAAAAGTGCCTTTGAAAGCCGAAGGCGACGTGTCACCTCTTAAGCTGTCCCGCAAGAGAGGTCTGTCCCTCTCGAGCACATCCCCCACTCGGTCTTCTCCGCGTGTTCGCAAGCCAACCTTGATAGCGCTTAATGACAGTACACCGGTTCTGTCTCCCTCCCGGAAATCTCCTCGGGTGATCAGAAGTCCGGCACCAAAACGCCCCTCTATCATTGGTAGACGCAGCAGTGTAAAGGTACCAGTGATGGCTGCGCCCAGTACTCCTACCGCAACCGCCAGTCCTTCCAAGAAGCCGCGTCGTAGCATCAGCACTGAACAGAAGGCCCTGCATGGGGCAGTCGTGCATGTGGATGTTCATACCACCGAGGGCGAGGATGCCTCCGGTATCTTTGTGGAACTTTTGCACCAAATGGGCGCTCGATGTGTGAAATCTTGGTCCTGGAACCCTCATTCCAGTCTCTCGCTAGCTGATGGTGTAGAGCCCAAGGATTTGAGAGTGGGCATTACCCATGTTGTGTACAAGGATGGTGGTTTGCGGACCCTGGAGAAAGTCAAGAAGGCAGCGGGTCTTGTCAAGTGTGTTGGAGTCGGCTGGGTTCTCGATTGTGAACGGGAAAACCAATGGCTCGATGAGACCCCGTATGCGGTTGACAGCTCTATCATCCCTCGTGGAGGCGCCAAGCGCCGCAAGAGTATGGAGCCTCGTGCACTAAGCAATGTGAACGGAACACTCGTGCGCATTTCCGAATCTCCCGCCCCATCTCCCGGTGGACGTCGCAGTGGTGTCAACCCAGGTGCTGTTGAGGGTTTCCGCAAGATCACACCCCCCACCCATCAGCAGAAGATGCCCTCCACACCCCCGCAACAATCTTCTGCCGATAGCTACCAATTCCCTGCTACTCCAGGATACAACTTTGCCAACCTTGATGCCATCGGAATGTCGCCCGCTACACCAGGATTCCTTGGAAATCGCTCCAAGCTTGTCCAACAGTCTTGCCCTCCAAAGCAGAGCAACCGCGGTTTGTTCCCGAGTGCTAAGCCTTCCAGTACCATGCTGGATGATGGCCAAGACGAGGAATCTAGGAGACAGCGCCGCTTCCGCATGGAGGCTGCCAGACGCAAGAGTCTTGTTTACAAGCCTGCTGTCGGTAGCCCTCTTGTTCCATGATTTTATTCATTGAATTGTCTGTTTTTTGTGAATGCATACCCAGTCACTGTACATATGGGGACACACTTTTTTTTTTTGGCGTTTTTCTATTTTTGCCCCACGACGGCGAGGTGGACAGGTTGGATTGTTTTGTGTGAGGTTAATAGACCTTACTTTTTGTTCGAATCTCAGTTAAAGCAGTACAATCCTAGATGATCTAAATCCCACTTCTCCGTGGTAAACTTGCACTACATGACTTTTGATTCAGAAACTCGATGATAATACCCGGAATATTTTCGCTGCCCCGCTTCAACATTCACATACGTCGTATGCAGTTTACCAAAACGACGATATTACTCCTGAGACTCTTCGCGATAGAATCCAGCAACCAAGAAAGCGAGCTCCAAAGCCTGCTTCTCATTCAAGCGTGGATCACAGAATGTCGTATAACGCTCTCCAAGGCCATCTGCCGTCAGGCCAGCAGCACCACCAACACACTCAGTGACAGCCTCTCCAGTAAGTTCAAGATGCATACCACCAAGGAATGAGCCAGCAGCGCGGTGAATTTCCAACGCCTGCTTTAATTCAGACAAGATATCTGTGAAGTGACGGGTCTTCACACCAGATGATGTGCTCTGTGTATTGCCATGCATAGGATCGCACTGCCAGACGGGGATATGACCAGAAGCCTGCACAGCGGCAATATGGCCAGGGAGGAAATCTGCGATTTTGGAAGCGCCGTACCGGGAAATCAGAGTCACCTTACCGATCTCCCGATCCGGGTTAACCACATCCAGCAGCTGTACCAGCTCCTCCGCCGCCATGCTAGGTCCGATCTTGATTCCGATAGGGTTAGCGATGCCGCGGAAGAACTCGACATGCGCACCGCCGAGTTGACGTGTCCGGTCGCCGATCCAGATGAAGTGGCCGGATGTTGCGTAGTAGCCTGTTTCGTGGGACGTGGTGCTTGCTGGGTAGGCTGGGTGGCGAAGGAGTCGGGTTAGGCTCTGCTCGTATTCCAGGGAGAGGCCTTCGTGACTGGTGAAGATGTCGGCTGTCTCGAAACCGCGGTCTTTATCGATCCCTACTGTGTGCATAAAGCGCAGGGCATCCTTTACCGCGCCTACGGTCTTGGCGTATTGCTCTTTGATCGAGGGCGTGATTACATGACCCAAGCCCCAGTCTAGTGGGGAGTGCAGGTCTGCCAGGCCTGAGGAGAGGGAGGCACGGAGATAATTCAGAGTTGCGGCGGAGTGGAAGTAGGCGGAGACTAGACGTGATGGGTCTGGTTGGCGGGATTTGATGTCTGCTGGGAAGCCATTGATGTTGTCGCCGCGGAAAGAGGGCATTTCCACCCCATTGATGACCTCTGTTGGACTTGAGCGTGGCCTAATTTTGTTGTTAATTTTGTGTTTATGGATTAATGAGCGAGGAACCTACTTTGCGAACTGGCCTGCAATGCGAGCAATACGGATGACGGGCTTGTTAGCGCCTATTAGTCGGGTTAGTTGCCATTTCCTTTGCTTTTTGTGCGGTTCGGACATACCCCAGATGAGAACCAAACTCATTTGCAACAAGAGCTTCACCTTGGCTTCGATCATTTCTTGGCTGCAGTAGTCGAAAAGCTCCGCACAGTCACCTGAACAGAATGGTTAGTTATGTTTCGCGGATATTTTCCTGTGCAACATACCACCCTGTAGAACGAATGCCTTGCCCAAAGCGACATTTCGTAGGTTTTTCTTGAGATTGTTGATCTGTAGAACAGGTCAATATAATAGTTACGACCCAGCCAAAAGACAAGACATACTTCTTGTGTGGTCACAAGTGGAGGAAGCTTCTGTAATTTCTGTAGTGAGTCTGTCAACCCTTGCAGATCCTCGTAGATGACATCTTGTTTGATGGGCTTTTGTGTCCAAGCTAGATATAGTTAGTGATGCTAGATCAAAGAGGTTTTACAAATTTTTGCTCTTACAACTAGGGCTCCATTCGGCCATGGTGCGGGCAATGATCCCGAAAGGTGGGGATGTTTTGAGTTCAGGGTCTTCCGTTTGACTAGCAGTAACCAACAACTGCAATGAACAATGGGTTGGAATAAGCAGTGGAATAGTGAGAACTGGCAACAAAGGACTGGGTGAACAGATATTAAGGGCAACAAAAGAAAAACATTGTGACGTGATACGCTTATCCCCGGGACCTAGATGACTCATTATAATGCCTTATCCCTCAGGCACCAAATTCATCCCACATTCCTCATTGTGTGACCTCCCTCGATGTGACTACAGGTCAGGAGGTGAGAGTTCCATACAGCGGATTTCAAGATCAAGCAGCGTTATTTGACCGGAAACAAGGGCAATCCCATTGAGCATGCACCACTGCATCCAATTGGCCTCTCAGCAACCTCCTGAGCTGATCTCCATTCCTCAGGCCACAAACAAAACAAAACTGATAACCGTCATTAGTGACCCTTGTCATGTATCTTGGACGGAGAAGCTGTCATGTCCCATATGATGGGTCTTGTTCTTATTGTGGGCTCTGAGCGATTTTGAAACGCCGTGGGAAACCGACTTTTTGATTATGTGGATGAGTGTCTATCGTCAAACTTGGCCTGTATGATGCACCGAGTGATGAAGTTTGCCTTATTCAAACAGCAGCGAAGTCCAACTTCTCACGTAAGCATGTGGATAGGACTAGCAAGGATGAACAGTGCCTCGTAGGTGGTATCATCCAAATGCCTTAAGTTACAATGTCTCTACTCCGTAATAGTTTCAGAGATCTCTTCATCTGGTGAGCCCCGAAGCTTACAAATGGTCCGCTGTATGTTGTACTAGACACAGTCTGTAGGGTGGTGTGATATATCACATCTGCAGCATGTAAGATTATCAATTTAAAAAAGAGGCGAAATTGTTATAGAGCTGTTTCCCATGGCTGCTACGACCGAGACTAGTCTAACATAAATTGAGCACAAAAGAGAATATAATTTTCCTAAAATCCCGATTTTGGATGAGATGAGAATTAAAATAGAGAAACATGGCTAAGATATGCTCAGTTCAGAGTTATTCCAATATTACTATTGAGACGAATACATAATACGATGATTACTATGTTTTCCCAGCCTAAGCGGTGTCAATGGACAGTTGACTGCCCTACCTAGGTGTCGAGGTACGAAGTACTCCGCGGAGGGAGATTAGTTCCAGCTGAAAACCTAAAACCACCCGGTGATACATTTTTGGCCATGAGATCGACAGAAAACCTTGGAAATTGATAAATGTAATGTTGGGGCCGTTTTACGAAGTATCTAATGCACTGATAATGGAGGTAGCGGGACTTTTCATATATACATTCCCACCGGAGGACGGAGTACAACATCGATCTGAATATGCAGATTTCTCGCTACCCCAGGCTTGGCATAGAGAAAAAATCTCTTCGGCTAAATTTGGAAAAAGGACGGAAACAATAAAAGGGGGAATGGAGGAAACGCTAGGCGAAATTAATTTAAGCCCTGTCTAATCTTGTCTAATAGGCTTCCGATCGAGGGCCTCAGGGGAATTTGGTCTGACCGGTCCGAGGCACAAGGACCAACTGTGATTGGCCAGGTCGCGAGACCGTATCATTTTGGCTTTTGCCTGTTTAGCGCTAGTGTCTAAAGGAAGTAGAACGTGGGCCCTTCAAGGCAGAAGAGCCCCAGTTCTCGTATTTCTTCGCCTATCCCAGGTATTTAAACCTTCTGCTTTATTTCTCTTCCTTCTACATATCTCTATACTCCCACACTCCTTTAATCATGCAGTACAAGGTCCTTGCCACTCTTTTCTTCGCCGCCACGGCCCTGGCTGCCCCTGCGGATTCTACTGCCACCGATAGCGATGACACTTTCGATATCGCGGATGTGCCCAGCTCCGTTATGAGTGTTCTGGCAACAGCCATCCCGGAGTCATGGTACAATGATCTCCTGGACCCGGCCTCCCTCTCCGCGATAGAGAGCGCCGCTTCGGCTGGCACCTACCCAGCTTGGTACAACTCGTTGCCTAGTGACGTTAAGTCCTGGGCCACTGGACAATTCGGCGCTGGCCTTGGTGGTGCCTCCGCAACCGCTGATAGCAGTGCCACTCAGACTGGCTCCAGCCTCGTCTCCAGCACTGCCAGCCAGACCTCCTCCAACGCCGCCGAGACCACTTCGGCTTCCTCTGACTCGACCTCCAGCTCTGCGTCTTCTTCTCCTTCTTCTTCGCAGTCTACTGGTGGTGCTCCTGCTCCTACCGGGGGTGTTGCCATGGGTGTTGCTGGTGCAGCTGGCATTTTGGCTCTGGCTCTTGCCCTCTAGAGCATTGTCGAATAATTCATTTGACTGTTTGGCAGTTTATAATGAGCCAACTCCCCGTGAAAAAGAACTCTGTCTTTATAAAAACTCTTTCATTGATATGTACCTACTTAATTTCATAAAAGAGACATGGGATAAATTATAACCTACATACCCTCTAAGTATTGCGCGATGTAAACTGGCTGTATTGCTTGTCTATCATTCAAACGTCACGCATCTATCCTGACTCACTATCTTCATTCGATTCCAAGTGCCTCTGGGATTCCGAAAGCATAAGAAATATGTGGTAGATCGCTCGTATGGCTTGCTCGATTGTGGACTGTGGATAAGTGAGAGGTTAACACTTCAAATCCAATAAAAATGTAAAGCTGTGGAGTCAACCGAAAGGGATCTTAGCTGCGAATGGTCCCAAAATATCTAGAAACATATATCAAGTCGAATATGAAGATCAAACGTTGAAAGAAAAAGAGAGGTTCAATACTGTTGAAATAAAGCTGACTGGTACGAAGGGGCATAGCTCTCATTTTTGACCTAGCCTGAAAGTTTAGGTCAAATTCTGCAACCTGCCGCCAGAATTTCTGCTACGGGTTATGTAGTGAAAGGCATATACTTTTGATAATGAAACAATTGTGAAGTAAAAGCGAAGTAAAGATAAGAGAAAAGTGAGAGAAAAGTGAGAGATCCTTCGCTAGGCTAATTTTGCCTCGGAATAGATTGATGATTTACAATATATCGTATGAAGAGGTGTAAAAGGGGTGGTCTATATTTAGGCCAAACTCGGGCATTAGGGCATCAAATGGGTGTAACTATATGATGAGTGCTATGCCCCTTCGTGGACTGGTGTCGATCGGGGGCAAACAATTATGTCAGCACTTATCTGAACCCGGGGCTTATCAGTGACGTCGTGTTGTCCAAACACAGCTCAAGTCAAGATCAAATTCACATCCAACGCCCCTTGAACAAAGAAAATATGTCTGATCCAATTCCATCCGCAACTGCTGACCCAGAAGCCATCGAGAAAAACCTCCCTTCAAACGCCGAAGACCGCAAAGCCGCCGCCGCTCTCTCCTCCCTCAACCCAAATGAAATCGCAACGGAAGATGCCTCCGCTAGAGCACCGCTTTCTGCAAACCAAGAGGCACTGGGGAAGGCTATGAGTCGGCTCGAGATAGCTTCTGGACAAGATTTGGGCAACAAAAAAGCGGCTGAGGGACTGAAGACTGATGGGGTGGTGAAAAAGAAGATAGTTAAGGTTGCTCCAGCTGATGTTGCACTGTTGGTATGTTTGCCAGGTTATGGCTCTGGCGCTCCTCTTTGGGCAGCTTTATTAATATGAATCCAGGTTGACCAGCTGGATTTGAATAAAATCAAGGCTACGGAGTTGCTCAAAGCCCATGATGGGGATGCCATCAAGGCGATGAAGGCATTCATTGCCCCGTCTATTCGGGCTTGATCACACAGTCTATTTACTGCTAGTTGTCCATAGTTTGTTTAATTGAGTCCTAACAAAACAGATATGTATAAAACTTCATTTCTACACATTAAGACTCGCTCCTTACGCTAGGTCTGGGTTATCACGTTTAAGGATTGTAAACAATGACGTTTAGCAACATGTCAAAGAAGATCAGATCACTCTTCATCCTCTGTCTCGTCTTTCTTACGTTCGATTCCCTTACCCTCGGAAATACTCCATAGCATCACCCAACCAAACAAAGACTCAACAGCCAGTGCCCACCAGACAGCCCCAATCATATTATTCTCAAGACCCAATCCCAGTCCCCAGCCGCCCAGGAAAGGGCCCAGGGTCCGAGCCCCACTAGAGATACTCTGTGCCACTCCATGGACTGTGCCTAGGACAGATGGATCCGTGACACAGTTGTTCACCAGGATGATAGCAGCGGGCAGGATGAATGTCCGCGAGATGACCTGCAAACTAACGACAAACGTGAAGGATGGCCAAACAATCCATGGTATGCGCGGAAGAATCACAAGGAAGGGCATCAATACATATGCAATAGGCGAAAAGGGAAGGAACGTTCGGAATGACGTGAGCGTGCCAAGCTTTGTCTGTATTCGCGGATAGAGGAAGATCTGGAGTGGCAGGCCAATGAAGCCAATGATAGCAGTAGCAAGCCCAACTCGGGATGATGGAAGACCTAGTCCACCGCCGAAATGGAAAAAGCCTTGCTGAGAGTTCTCTGGAGCACGGGGGGCGGGCAGGAATACAAATGTCATAGAGTTGAAAGCGCTTGTGTGGAAGGCGAGTAGGAAATGAGCCACCAAAGTCAAAACGATGTTGCGCGTCCAGATCTGGCGGAACCCTATTTTTTTATGTAGCCGGGGGTGCACGCGAGAGCGGGCTGGACTTGATGGCGTAGACCAAGTACCGACGCTGCCGTCTGTGTAAATAGAGTCATCGTCTCTCAAGCGTGTCAGTGGACGATAATGCCGGGGTCGTCGAGCCCAAGCTCTTGTGAGCCGCTTGCCCAGTTTACGACCCCAGTCCCTTCTATAACGTGCAGTTTCATGAGTCTAAACGGTTTCATTAGTAGTGACGGTATGACTTCGGACAGAAATGACCTCACCTCATCGAGACCAAGAAACACTGCGAGGAATGATGCGAATATGAAGACGGCGCTCAAAAGATTCGGCAATGCATAGGGCCAACGCTGCATCCACCAGACACCATCTTTACCTCCAAGGGTAGATCCTGGGCCAAAGAATTGCGGAAAGCTGTTGATAGGATCTGCTAAAGAGCCTCCCAAGATGGGACCTATGATTACACCGATATTGAAGCACATGGGTAGGAGCAGAAAGGCGCGGGATTGATATCTATATGGTTAGCCTAAGGCAAGTTGACGCATTGTGTGAACAGGTCGGCTTACTTCTTCTCAGCAATGATCTCTGCGATGAGCGTCCGCATCACTCCCACATTGCTGTTCAATATGCCACCCAGTGTCCGAAAGACCATGGCCGTCGCAAAGGATCGAGAGAAGCCAAATCCTACGCAAGACAGACAAGTGCCCATCAATCCGATCAGCAGCACTCTCTTCCGCCCCATCCATTCAGCATCAGCTAGATGACCCCACCACATAGCGGTGATAAATTGCGCGGCTGTAAAGCTACCTTGGAGGATACCCGCCTGTGCGGAGATTGTCGAGTCTGGTAAAGATGGATCGAACGATTTGAGCTGATGAAACATGTATGCCTGCAGAGAGGTCTGCGTCAACGGCTCTGAAAGTCGCGCTAAAGTCAAGATCGCTAACTGGCCCCTCTTCGGTAGCGAGCTCCAAGTCACTGGTTTCTCTTCGTCCTCGGCCGACCCGAGCACGCCGTCATAATCATGATCGCCATCACCTTCATCGGTGGAACGCAATCGTCGGTGATTGGTTATCAACGGCGCGGACTCCAATCTCCTCGTCGCCTGGGAGTCACTTTCAAAAATTGCGGTGTCATCGCTCTCGAGATCCGTGTCGCTTTCAGTGCTCGATAAGTCTGCATGATATCCGATGAATTCAGAAGCACCTTGGGAGGCAAGATCAAGATGAGCATCTCGATCCTGGCGGTCTTGGCCAGGATTCTGAGTTTGCGGAGAAGGCCCCATCAACGGAGCCGGCTCGGGAAGCCACGCGACCTCGGCTGGGGTATATACCGTGTATGACACTGCCGTACGTGATCTTGCCTTGGCACAGCTTTATATTCGCACTATAGCAGTGACTCTTGTTATCCAGAGAGAAAGAAAGAGAAAGTAGGAGTGGAAAATGAGCTATGACACCATTTCACCCCACATTTGCGTGGGGTCGATACGATAGAGATGTTGCCGAGTTAACCGCAAGGCCAAAAACATGTTGATTATACTTAGATCGTCTGTACACTTGACGGTCTTTCTTTTTTTCCGCCTTCAAGCTATAGAACCCAGCAGAAAATATCTGAAAGATGTCTAGAAAGAATATGTGAGCAGACTACCAAAAGACTACTAAAAAGACCAACCGGCCCTTACTTTTTTTTACAAAAATCACAGGCCCTCCTTATAGAGAGGGCTGCCACCCATATGACAGTGCACTTTCTACTAGGCAGACTATACAAAGGGTACATATGTAAATGTTTATTTTTCTTGGTCATATTATATTAGGACCTTTCATTTCAAGTAAATAGCACTAATATTCTAATATCGTCCTAATGCTTTCATGAAACCTTAAGGGCAAGTCTTAGGGACGCCTTTATAACTATATACCTTACGTTATGTGGTCATATTGTGGAGCTTATCATTTTATATTAACAAGCCTAACTTACCCTGGAGAATTGCGGCACTCTGACCTTATAGGATCAACGGGATTGTTACTAGGATGGTATTAAGCTTACCTTCAAGCTTCGGAAGCAAGATGTATGCAAACAAGACAAATATATTTGGGGTGTGTTAGACCAGCTTATTCCCCGCCCCTGTATATGTAGGCCCCAGCGCTCTTGGGCTGAAACAAAAAGTCGCTCTTTTTCATGACCTTCCCGCAATGAACAGACATCGATGCAGTGAAAATCTAGTCTCAAGTGTCAAAAGCACCTTCGAACTCCCTTCATCCAAACAGCGCCAAATACACTGACTGAGCACCATGTCGCGTATGATATCCAAGATACAACATACCTTTAGTGAAAGACTTTCCGCCAGTGAATCCGCAGCACAATGGAGGACACCTTCCGACATTTTCTCCGTCCTCCTTATTCTCGGAGGCGACATTGTTAGCCGCGCGCTTGCGCAGTTGGCAGGATCGCGTTTCACTCCAGTCGCGTTCTCTTTCGGTACGAGATTTTTGAGCCTCGTCTGTTATGCTTTCGAATATCTAACGTCTTTCTTTAATAATATATTAGGTTGGGTAGCTTTCGCAGTTACCGCCGTTGTCGCCGTTGTGGGAGAGAAAAAGTTAATGCCGCCCGCTGACTTCCCCTGCAAGGTGATCAATGGCGAAACCGGTTATATCCGCGATAATCGTAGCTGGATCATTGGTCGTATTGTACGAGATTTTGAGAACTGGATGGACAAGCAACCGCGAGTGCACGCCAAACAAAGTTTAACGCCAGATTCGAATCCAAACACCGTCCAAAAGTGTGTTCGGGAAATCACCGACGCAAGGTGGAAGGCGCTTAAAGAAAGTGCTAAGGCAGAAGGACAACCAGAACCAGAGCGACCACATAAAGCAGGTCTCTGCGTGTCTGTCTACAGGGCCCAAAGGGCTATCAAGAGCTACCCAGGATACGATGCCCCATACATAACCGGAATCCTTACCACTGTTGTCCAACTTGGAGTTGCAGCTATTCCATTTGGCCTTTATGGTAATTGGGGCATTTTTTTGGTTACAGCTGCTGGTGTTATTCTGTCCTTTTCCACGGGAGCTCTGTCTCAGTGGTCCAAGGAGAAGTGGGCTTGCCGAAGCAATGCAAAGAAGACATTTGTGTTAACGTCAGGGAATGGGAGCCAGCATGCTATTGTCATTCAAAGTAATGGTATGGGGTTAGATCTCGAGGATCTTGCCGCCAATGACCCGGGAATGATTACCTCGTGCAAAACCAGATTGGCGATCACCAGTCTAGCTGCATTGTGGATTGTTCTACTTATAACTGCGGCGGGATTCCAACAAGATACCGGGTACCTTCTTGCAGTTGGAGCGTTAGGGATCCTCCAGAATGTGTATGCCGCTGGTGCAAGTCGCTCACCAATGGCTTTTGGTGTTCCTCTGGAGTTTGTGGAGGTAATAGGTGAGTTAAAGGTCATGGACGCTCTGTTTAGAGTTGAGAACCTTTACCCTTGCCTGGGTAAAAGTTTGTTGCCTATTTTCTTTCCGGGTGAATTGAGTGAGCAGGAGCAAGCAAAATGGGAAGGTTTGGATGATATTGCGAAGCTAAAACGAAAGACGGAGAAAAAGAAGGGGCTGTGAATTACTAAAAGGCTTCTGGATCTAGGTCAGGGCCTAGGAATTAGTAAGAATATGTCAACGACGCCTGTTTCAATATGCCGTTTAACTACATCTATTAAAACAATGATTTTTTTTTATCACAGTGTAGCAAACTATATCTCATACAGAGATAACAAGAAGCCAGCTGTATTGTCAAGCATGTGTAGCAAGGGCCTTGAAGTGGTCACTTGAAGTGAACGTATGTCTGCCCGCTGTGCATCGCGCGCATAACCCTTCCAGATAGCATACAATATGAGCAAGGCAACGATCGGCATACACTTACTAAACTTCTATTGCCTGCTTGCCTGCCCTTATATATAGTAAGTGTGCCTATATCGAATATCTATAGTAGTTTGGGGGATACTCTTACCGATGAAAGAATATGCTCTCGCATCTCACGGAATATAAATAGTTAATATCTTACAAGAGTAGACGTCAACGTATGTAGCTTGTTGTATATCTACTGATATTTTCAGATGTATATGTTATTTTGTCCCTCTTCTCGGTTTGACAGCGGAAAGACAGTGGCACTTGTGAAACCGACTTCTCCATGAGTTGCCGCGAAGACGAGTCTGGTGAATTTCACTTGCGCTAATTACTGTTTAAAATTAAGCACCGATAGTCGAGTGGTAAGACACTACTTTCCCATACTGAGGTGTCAAGTAGCAGCCCGGGTTCGAACCCCGGTCGGTGCATTTATATCCGTTTTTTTTTTCTTTTATAGTATCACTTTTCAAGTGGCAGTGTACTATCTATCGCATACGTCGTGAATGCCTGTTATAGAGACTTTCTATATTTGGTTTGACTTGAATTATTATTATACATAAGATTAAGATGAAAGAAGACATACAAACATGAATCGAGTGGACAAACACAGGTCATTGCAAAAGACGTATCGCCTTCGTGGGGTAATTGTGCGGAGACTAAAGTAGTCATATTGGCGACTGAATCCTTCAAGATGTCCTCATACACCAGATCCATGAACTTCGGATCATAAATGTCCACTTTTATGCCCGCTATGAATGTAGTTGAATTCGGACTCGGCTTGACTGCCAGCTGGAACTATGTAAGCTCCACGGTAGGAGGAACTTAGAAGATTCTCTGAACGGCCTTTCCCCGCCATTTAGCTATAAACTAGAGAGGGATGAAATGTCGACTAGAAGGAATATCTGAGAAGACTGTTGAAAGGACTGCTAAAAACCGCTATCAAAGATTCCTCAAAATCACCAAAGCGTTCGTAAACTATACAAGCTAAACAGCAATTACAAACAGTTATGAACATTTTGATTTCAACAAGGCAGGCGTGCATGCTGCCTTTGGTCCAATTGAACATCACGTTCTTCCTCAAAAGAGTTTGGTGACTCTTGGGTTATGGAAGTCTCAGTTCCAATATCCTCCTTTTTGGTCCAGACCTCAAGGGGGACAGCTTCGACACGACGCATATCGTTGATGAACTCTGTATTGGACCTGTTGATGGGCTCAGTACTCGAGCGCTTGGCTCCTCTGTACTTCCCAGGCGTTGTGTTTCTGTTTCCTGGGCGCTTCCACAAGCGAGGGAATGTGAATGAAGGACGGGATTGCGATTTGTTGGAGTAGTCGTTGCTCTGGTTGTCAGAGTTTCCAGGTTGCTGGCCTCGGTTGCTGTTGTATTGGAATGCCTTAACGCCAAACAACTTGCGCAGGAGTGGCCACCAACACATGAGGTTGGCGACATAGATTGCTGTGCTGGCTTCACGGATGTACCAGATTTGGTAGGTGGTTGTGAGCGGGGAGGCGAAGTTGAAATATTTGTTTAGGATAGCCGCAATGATAGTGAACAAGCCCAGACTCATGACACCGATAAGGACGACCTTTCGACGCATTTTGAGTTGGGCTTTGATAAGGAGGGGAATTGGGACGGCGAACATGGCGGCATCAGACGAAATATTGAAGACGGCTTGGGTTATTGAGTAGTGTTGGTATGTCGCGCACTGCATGTTATCCACGGGCATGGCCCAGTATTGCGAGAACGGTCGACAGTAGACTGCATAATAGGTGACCATTATGACGACGAATCCGACGGCAACGTAAACGGAAAGGATCTTGATATAGAGGTTCGATTTCAGATTCTGCGTGATTCGCCAATAAAGCATCAACATGCATGTTTTGACGCCCCAGGTTGAGACCAGCATGCATTGCTCCAGCCCAATGACAATTTTGCTTCCATAGACCCGATCGCTGACTTGCTTTGGGTCTGCTAGCACCTTGTCGTAGTCTTTCGGGTCCATGAGGTTCGTTGCGTAGCGGGCAGATATTTGTATCAGTACTAGCATTGTGGTATATATGGCCTTTTGGGAGCCGTTGGGTTAGTAGAACGAAGTGACCTGATTGTCAATGGTAACACTTACGAAGGTTGCCGTCATCACATAGTCGTCCACTAGAGAGCTACTAGTTAGCAGAATCGAAAAAGTAGACCCTAGAAGTCTTACGAAACAACCGTTTGGCTCCATGTCCATTGCCAATTACACGAGCCAGGCTGTGTTGCAGTTAGCATTACTCTAATTCAAACTTGCTTCTCAAACTTACATTCTCCCCACATAAATAACAAGTCCTATCGCCCAGAAGACCATGGCTTCTGTAAAGAGCTGGTGTGGGGTGGGCGACTCGTTCCCCATCTTGATGGATAGAGCGATCTTCGCCCTGAGCCGAACTTCAAAATGCCAAGAGGCTATAGCACGAGTCTGTCATATATAAGAGATGGCAATTTATCCAAGCGATTTGATGAGCATCAGTGACAAGTTTGAATTCGTGCCATGGCTTTTTGACCGGTAGCTCAGGTTAATCTATGAAGGATGTATTCGGAACAGGCTACTGCGCCGAGGAGAACGATTCGGTGAAAGTGCCTAAGCTAAGTCCTGGGATGAACTTTAAAGCTGCCAACCGAGGGCAGGGCTGTCGCAGCATGCGTCTTGGTCCGTGAGATGTCAGTAGTGGGGTAGAGTTGACTGACAAGCAAGGAAGAATGGGGCGCAAATGCAAGGGATTGAATCCAATCGATGGCAGTCAGGTTTGGAATGTACAATGTAGCCACGGAGTAGGGAATCAACATTGAAGCTTTTACGCATCACACTCTACTGTGCTTGTATGTTGTAGTCCTTCTGCTGGTCAGGCCAAGAGGCTGATAATAGCTACTGATGACCGGACGCGTCTTCCGATAAATGCCCAATATTGTGCAAACTGCGCCGCAGCTGTGCGCGATGTCTGCAATAGGATACGTTTGGCGAGATTGGTGTAACATAACTTTCACATCCTTTCGTCATTCAACTTGTATTCTTATTTTGCGGCACAAAATCCCCCGTATGCACGTTGCCGATAACTTTGTCTCGAGTATAAACAAACTCTTGACAGGTCATATTCCATAGTGGATACATAGTAGATGGGTTGATGTTATTGGGGGGTTCGGAACGTTGATCTACATGGCGATCCAAGCGATATTCAATAGTTCGTCGCACAGTGATCCATAAAAATAAACTTGCGCGGTATGCGAGCTAAAGAAAGGGTTAATATTCAAATGGTGGGCCAATCGTGGCAGAAGATCATGTCTAATATGAATGTTTAACCTTCTGCGTTTCATCCCTAGGGAACTTTGTTTCCTAAATAGTATGGTGTTCACAATGCTAAGTTTTGCAGGTAATTTGGTCATTTCTCGGAAGCCGAAAACCCGCTAGTGTATAGATGCACGCTTATACAGAGTGTCTTAACTCTGCTTAGCTATGCTCGTTATATGAATGCGACGACCTAATGCTACCCAGGATTCCTAGATAGGGGACGGCAGCGTTAGCCTTTACTACTATTAAACCGGCCCATTTGCCCAGCACTTAGGGGTGGAGTAACAGCTCTCCAGATTGAGTAGCCAATGGGAGGGTTTTATAGTCGAGAACGGCGACCCGGCGTTTTAAGATATCATTATAGAGAAGAGGTCAGTCCAAAGGTTTCTGTGTGTGTAGATATCCGATCTATCCTAATTAATAGAAATTAGTTCATAGCCGCTATATGAAGGTGGCAGAAGGACTGATGACTGCACATATAGAAACAGGATTGTACTATGGAGTATTCCGTACTCCTTACTCGGGGAGGAGAAACTGCAGAAACGTCATTGCAACTTTGGCGTGTGATAGACTCCACTTGCTGATAGAACTAATGCAATGATACGGATACAGTTGCTTAATCTGGGTCCAGTTGAAACTGCCTAGCCACTGGAAAAGCCGCAAAGGCTTACCTAGGTCCCCGGAGCCGTATTGAATACGATAAATCTAACGGCTGTGCCCTTCCTTATCCTGAATGAATATGTAATGGTTTGATAATGCAAATACATAAATTTTAGCCAATCGCGAGCTTGTCAATATAAGAATTGTTGGAGATTTCGAGACATCAAGCTACCTGGGACAAGGTAGGACATACGTACATGCGCCATATCCATAGCATCCACTCTTCATAGTCAAGAACATCCACAACCACATGAGCGATGAGTAAGAGCCGCATCATTGAACGAACGACTTTAAATACCACAGATATTCTCTTCAAGGCCTTCAACACGCCTTGCCTGCTGGTGGGGCATCCTATACCCTCCATCGGTCTTTAATAGCGTGTTTGAACGCCCCTCAACTTGGTAATTCATTTTCTTCGCTAGCCAACAGGTTCTCTTCGACATCGACATTTAGCGAATAAAGTAATTATTCGAGCGAAGTCGGTCGTTAATGGGTCGCGTCAAATGCCAGAACATCAGCTATGGGTTCTTAAAGCAGTTTGCCAGTAAGCCTTCATACTGCAACACCGCAGTATGCATATTGTTGAACTACTTTGTGTCCTGATAGTAATGATCAGTCGATGGCGTTGGATATATTCAATATTATTCCCCTGCTACTCAACTCTCCCGGCGGAATTAAAATTGACATATTTAGTGTATTTCCAAAAGACTTAAAAGGCAATTTTGCACCAGTCGAAAAATGTGTTCCTACAAGAGAAGGAATAAGGATAACTGTTGTTCATTCAAGCAGCGTAGCACTACTCTTACTCCGCCTTCCAATATATATAATACAAATGATCAATCATACAAAGCCATGTGGGCGCCCCATCAAGGGGGAAGGGGATCGCGATCGTATGCAGGGCGCAGACCAATTGAATGTTGCGCAGACCCTTGACAACGCTGGAATGTAGAATATATTCAGCAGGCCAACAACTGAAACTTGTGAAATCTCCAAACTAGAATCTTGACACAAGATTGCATGGGTTACCCGGTTGAATGAAGTTCGCCTCAAGCTGGGTACGCCGTACTCCTTACGTTGTATGTGGTTAAGCCCATCGGATCGACGCCTCAAATGCCGCATTCGCCACGAACCCCCCTTGCTTAGCCTGTGATGTATCAATTCAATTTTGATTTGGGAAGGTCATAAGAGAAAGAATTTGTACAAGTCCAATTAAAAGCAGGATTGAAATACATATGGAGTTCTCCATAGATGCACACTATCACTATTAATCTTATTCTATTCTGTAACAAAACATTGTGATACTATTGCCAATAGCACGCCTAGCTCCATATTTAATCTAGAGTAAGACAGGAAACATGTGCATTCCTTCGGAGAATATCATAAACTAGTCATCCTTGCATGAATGCTTGGACATTGTGGAATACATGTGGCAGCCATGAGGGCATTGGCCCTCACATCTTACATTCCTGTTACGACACGCCCGATTATTCCTGTGCGCCCTGTACGTTCTGTCAAACTTAGTGGATATGGTGTACTCCGTGCCTCCATTCCTTTTTCCTCGTCTTGTTACTGTCATGCATGAAATCCTTTTTCTGAATATTCTCTCTAACACCGCATGACGCACGGCAAAATGATGACATTCTCAAGGCCAGCCTCCCAGGACACCGAAAAGTCCCCCAAAGCCCATACTGGAATCGACGAGGTACGGCTCGAATCTACACTTGGGCATAAGCAAGAGCTGGCACGGAACTTTGGACTGTGGAGTTTGACCAGCTTGGGAATTGTCATTGCAAAGTAAGGCATCCATAAATCGGAGATTGTACCGATCAAACTTCGATCGACTAACGGGGCCAAGCTCTTGGGCTTCAACAGGGGGTACAATCGTCGCGGCGCTCCAGAATGGCGGTCCGATGGCTGTTCTATACGGATTGATTCTAGTCAGCGTCTTTTACACGACCATCTCAGCTTCCCTTGCCGAACTCGCCTCCTCCATGCCTTCTGCTGGCGGAGTATACTATTGGTCATCAGTCTTAAGCCGGAGTCGAGGCCGCACAGCAGGGTTCTTCACTGGGTATCTGAACGCTTGCGCGTGGTTGCTATCGGCGTCATCGATGAGCTCCATGTTGGGGAACGAGGGGGTGGCCATGTATCTTCTCAAATACCCGACTGTGAAGTGGCAAGCCTGGCAAGTATTTATCGTGTTCCAGATTGTCAATTGGACATGTTGTGCCATTGTGTGTTTAGGAAATCGGTTTATTCCTCTCCTCAACCGCATTGCCCTCACTCTTTCGATGTGTGGCCTCGTTACAACTGTGGTGGTTCTCACGGTAATGCCGAAAAAACATGCCAGCAGCACCCAGGTATGGACCGAGTACCACAATAACACAGGCGGATGGTCAGACGGAGTCTGCTTCATGACTGGTCTGTTGAATGCTGCATTTGCAGTTGGAGTCCCCGACTGTATTAGCCATTTATCAGAAGAGGGTAGGTCAGAAATAGGAGAAAGGGAAACCACCAACTAACATGTTTCAGTCCCTAAACCCGAGATCAAGGTCCCGCAAGGAATAATGTTACAAATGCTCACAGCGTTCGTCACATCATTTGTGTACCTGATCGCCCTCTTCTACTCCATTCAAGACCTAGACGCCGTCTTTACAAGCAACATCGGCTTTTTCCCGACCGCCGAGATCTATCGACAAGCGACAGGCTCTAATGCAGGAGCCATCGGTCTGATTGCAGTGCTATTTCTCGCGACCTTCCCGACTCTAATTGGGACATTCGTGACAGGCGGTCGAATGTGGTGGAGTCTAGCACGCGATAACGCAACACCCTATTCAAAGTATTTCGGCCAAGTGCACCCGACACTAAAGTGCCCCGTGCGAGCCACAGTTGCTATGAGCGCGCTCGTCACTTGCCTAGGGTGTATATATATCGGCAGCACGACAGCATTCCAAGCGCTGATCTCGTCGTTTATTGTATTAAGCTCACTGTCCTACTTCGGAGCCATCTTTCCGCATGTTTTGTCTGGTCGTGGAAACATGGTTCCCGGGCCATTTTATATGGGGCAGAGACTTGGGATGGCGGTTAATATTCTGTCTTTGCTGTATATTTCTGTTACTGTTGTTTTCTTCTGTTTCCCCTTGGTGTTGCCGGCCACGGTCCAAAATATGAACTATACCAGTGTGATCGTCGTCGGCTTGATGGTTCTCACTACCTTCTGGTGGATGTTCCGTGGCAGACGTCAATACTGTGGCCCGCATTATAGCTTCGAGGCTGCTGAGCGGTTGGCTGCTTTCCAGGAGGGCAAGGAGGGTCGTCGATCTTTTATTGATCTTGGGGATGTTTCGCCTGTTGGCACTGAGCAGGGGAATGTTTCATGATAAACGAGAAATGGACACCAAAAACAATGAAAATGGGCGCGGCGCGAATTGTGGCTATTTTTGCTTGTTGATGACGTTGTTAACGCATGTGTATCTATACCTTGGACCAATTTTGGATGAATAACGACAGCGCTTTGATACAAATCCCTATTATAAACAAGGCGACGCTAGAGATCAAAATGGCCGCATGATTAGCGGACCTTCAATTTGGAATTGGGAATAGGCGTCTTCAGGTCATAACTATCATGCACAGAGATCACTAGTTGGAGAGAAGTTATCCTCTCATCTTCATAGTCGCGACTTAATGCTCTGTCCACCTTCCCAGGCCTCCCCAGCTTCAAGCGTCTGCCAACCAGACACCGAGCCAGCCTCCACACATATCATGTTCTTATAAGCCTCGTCTGGGCCGAAGTCGGCCATGCCCTTGGCCTTTTCAATCCACGGGTTCCAGACAACAACATCAGTCAAAGCTTCCCGGGTGATCGAGAACAAAGGTTGGTCATCCTTCGCTGAGGCAACAACAATTGGAACGGCAGGATCAAGTTGCTGGTAAATGCGATCGGTTTCTTGGGTGATCGCCAATGCGGGGGATGATTCAGTGTGAGCAGTTCCTTGGAGGGTCTTATCGAGGTAGGTCTTGGATTCGAGGCCCTTAACACGGATGTCGGAGATATCCTATACATCAAAATCCATATTAGTGGGGAATTGGGAAAATAACCCTGGGGTGGTTTATCATACCGCAATGTTGAAATACGTGTGCATCAGTACCTGGAACTCAAAGTTCTGCTGGCCCTCATTGCGAACCTGCAGGGCTGTCTCCAGTGAGTCCGTGGTGAGCGTAACACTGTATACCAGACCGAACTCATATGGCCACGATTGGCGGAACTCATCGGTCAGCATCGAGTGCGACAGCCCGAAATCCAACTTTACGGTGAGATCGGTTTGGTCGCTATCCCTTCCGGGCGCTTCCGAAGAGGACTTGCCCAAGAACTCCCAGTTGGAGTTGCGAGCGAAGCCATGTTGTGGTAGGGTTGAGGTAGCGTGGTTCTGGGGCGGGGGACCGAAGACCTGGAGAATAAGCAGGGCGGTTAGCTGTAGCTCTCAAGCGGGGAGATGATCGAGTTCACATACCGGGAACACCAGCGGAATACCACCACGGATAGGCTTGGAGCCATCGAGATGAGCCTTCTCACTGACGAACAGCTGCTCCTGGCCGCCTGTCTTCCACGAGGTCACAGTAGCTCCATATAGGTTCACAGTCACTGACTGGCCAGTGGGCAAGGAAGCTTCAATGATGTTGTCCTTGATGGAGAGGGTGGGCTGCGGAAGGGAAGCTCCAAGTCCAATTGCTGAGGGTTTGTTTGATCGGTCCATGATGTTAGAGGTTTTAGAAAATAGAATTGTGTCGAGAAGAAGAGTTGCTTGACGTTTCACGTCTGAAGCGCCCGGGGATCTTATCGGCCCCGCCTGTTTTGACCGGGTTACAAAGCTCTACCTAAACGTATGACATAAAAATATTTTGATTTCAACTTATGATTTTTAGTCATGTATATACCATTCTTAACCCAGTGCTTTCTCGGTGTCGAAAGTGCCCTCGAGAATAAGCATGCAGTGCGCCCAGAATAGGGCCTTGATATATACATTCTCGTTCCTCTCGAGTCATTGTATCTTACCCGGTTGACAGGCCTTACACCTGAGACCCGTATACTCCTACAATTCTAATTCTGTCTCAGATATTATGTTTGTAACATAGATCTCTAAAAAATATTTTCTCCCCCTTATAGGTAGAAAAAGGCGGGAAAATAAACACTTAACCTACAATACCAATTAAGCTATTCCCACTATAAAAATTTATATATTCCTTTAATTTCAGGTTTAAAAGATTTTAGACCGGACAAATCTACATATTTTATGCCGTCGGAGAGCGCGATTCAACAAAATCGGAGAATTTATAAATAGGAGTAGCTTCAATTGCATTTACAAAACACGGTATAATTAAAGGCGGTTTAAAAAGTAGTATAAAGCTTGGGTCAGGAAGAACATGAGTAGACCAAACACACATTTGGATGGGAGTTACATATCCTTGAATCAACAAACTATATGCAGTCTATATCTTCAGGGCCTTGATATTCGGTATCTATCCTATACTCTTCCGGGTCTTAAAGGACTCCGGCATGCCGGATTCTAACTCAAACACCCCGACATCTGGCACAAAGTCCTGTTCTTTGGGCTGATTGGCGGTTGTCACGTCAGTGCCCTCGGTTCTCCGGTGAGGCGGAATAAAAATATCGTAGTATCGTGGAAACACCAAGCCGAGCAGAACCAAGAGCAAACAAAAGTGCGCCAAAATAAACCCGGCGATCATCATTGGGTCGTATCGCAGGGAGTAGAATTCAGGATACGCAAAGCTGAACACAATGGCCAGAATAGGTGCGCTAACGTACCGGAGTAGAAGAGGCCAGAAACGAGGGATGTTCCAGTTTCCATTGCCGCCAACGACGCCGTTCAGGTCACGTCTTAATTGATTACCCTGTGCATATTAGCTACTTTGGTGCAGGATCTGTTGACAGAGGGGGACATACAGAGTAGAATGCTAGATACCAAAACCGACTGAGAAAGTGGTTCCGCGCCCAGAAGCTGGCGGCCTTCATATCCGGGGTCGTGGCGATGAGGACGGAAAGAACCGAACAGACGATATACAACCCAAATCCGGCGCCGGCGCCAGCTGCTGGATTCGAGATACCGTGTGCGACAGCAACTCCGACAATCTGGCCACCGAAGTATCCGAAATTATACACAACAAAAGCAGGCAACCCTGTCTGGCTAACCACGTCGTGCCAGCGATAGACAGTGGTTGCACCGACGAGCTCCGACCACACAACAAAGATCAAGGCCACGTTGTTAATCCATCGGTCGATTCCATCTAGAAGGTAGAACCCAAATTGAGTGCAGTATGGCAAGCACATGAGGAATGACATTATTGTGAGGCTCGTCACAATCATCGGTCGAGACATTTTCACGCCCGAATCCACGGCCAACGTAGCCACTGCGTCGAGCATCACAAAGGCCGAACTAAACCCGAGAACCACCAGAGTAAAGAATAAAAGGATGGCCCACCAATTTGCACCAGGCATGTGAAGCACAGCCTCGGGGAGCGTCAGGAAACCGACCACGAATGCACCCAATCTCTCGCCGTCCTGTGGCCAACGTCGGAGGTAGCCTACAACACCAAACACGGCAAAGGCAGCAACATTTTCGAATAGGACGTTGCTTCCGCAAATGAGAATTGCGTCCATAACAGCATTGGAGTGTTTGGAATTATAGGAAGCATAGGAAGTAAAATAACCGAAACCAATGCCAGTGGAAAAAAACACCTGTCCGACAGCGGTTTGCCAGACAGTTCCCGAGGCTAGTTGGTCGCTCCTCCATGTCGCCCATAAGAGTCTGATACCTTCGCGCGCATTTTCCAGCGAACAAGAGCGACCGACGATAATAATTGTGGTGACAATGGGCAGACCCATTGTCCAGTAGACGACACGACCTGTCAGGCCCACTCCACGGAAGATGGAAATCCATATTAGAAACCAGATGAAGGCGCTCCAGCCGACCGTCTCACCGATAAGGGCGACACCAGGGTACACGGTATAGTGGGCAACGGCACCATTTCCGGCAGTGAGATTGCCCACGACTGGATCGATATTGGCGACAACATTGCCCATGTAGAATTCCTCAATCCGGCCCTCCCATGGCAGTGGGCTACGGAAGGAGTTGCGGAAATAGTTCATGATCCACGCCAAGTTGACAGTAAAGTATTGCACGACGACAAAACTGATCAAAATCGGGCCCATGCCAACGCCTTTCAGCCGATGGTTGATATTATTGAACGCGATCACCGTCCCGCCACGGTAGGCTTGTCCAATCGAAATCTCGAGAATAAGGGCGGGAATGGCGATGACAAACACTGCTAATAGGTAGGGGATAAACCACTGCAGTCCATAGTTATTGTAGACCACAGAGGGGTATCGCAGCAGATTTCCCTGACCGGCACAGCCTCCCATGGCGGCCAGCAGGAAAGCTGCTCTAGAGGGCCATTGATCACGCCCGTCTTCCGATTTTTTAGGAGGGGGAGCGATCCAGCCTACGGCCTTCTTTAGATACTGGGCGAGTACCATGATGGTACCGATGAAAGGAGGAAGATTTCAGCGGTTGAGACCTTGGTAACCTCATATGGCGAGAATGATGCGATGTTGCGAGATGAAAGCTATCAAAAAAAAGGCTAACAGCAAAAAGCCTGCCCAGAACGTCCGTAGTAGATCATGGACGCTTTTGTATGACCTCCGGCTGATGCCAAGGGGCTTGCCAATCATCTAATCCTGCTGATGGACCGATGCCAAGAGGCTTGGGGAGGAATTCTCATCCTGGGGTCCTTAGATTCGCGGGTCGAGCAATGAGAGGGTCACGCCAAGAGTATTGAAAGCATCCTATTGTGGCAATGGTCCGCCATGTCGTGGTATTGTTGGCTAGATTAATATTCTAAAGTTACGAGTGAATATTAAGCCAGCTTGGCCCTGTCATGTGAGGTCACATGTAGGCATCTATAGTCACGGAGAGCTGATGCCGGGTTCGGAATATGAGCGAGTGGAAGTGCCTCTGAACCCGAAATCGCTTCAGTTGCCAAGGGCGCTGTTCTTGGCAGGGCATCACGCAATTTCATCTGATAGGTTTATATCTATGGCTAGCTATGCGAAAGTTGAATGCATTCAAAATTCCGTCTGACGGGATCGATCGTTCAAGCAAAAGAGCTGGACAGAATGAGTAATAAAGAATAGAATTTTCGGAAATCCTGAAGTCGAATGGCTCGAAAGTTGGGCTCCTTGATTGAGTCAACTCAGTTGAATGGCGGGACTGCCACATATAACGAATAGAGTGGTAGAAGACAGGCATCCTCAGTTTCTATAGTATAGAAAGAAGGTATGGGTTATATATATCCATGGCCATCCATGCAAGAATAGGATACATGCAAATTCCACCTGATTGCGATATGTACTTCCACGGCCTGTGCTTATAGTTATACCTGGTGCTATCCTTCTGTCGTATGTGCTGAGATTATTTATTGTTTCGTGAGGACGCGACTCCAGCTTATCATCCTGTAATATGACTAGAGTCATGTTTTGCTCTTTTGTTCTTAACTGATAGCCCAAGGCTCTTCGGTGTAGACACTGCAAAAGCCCACCATGGGGAGGAGATCTTCGACAAGAGGTCAACCAACCAAAGGATCAAATTCAGCGGTCTGTGTTTCACATATAGAGTCTTAGGACTTGTGACATTGACACCTGAAATGACTACTTTTGGGGACAGAAATGGCCACCTTCCTCTCTGTAGGTTCACACCTCTTCTCGCGAGAACTCCTACTCTGTCCACTAGACTGGCAGGCGAATGGAACCATTAAAACGGAGGACACCATGCTAGCCCGAATAGGGACACCATCTGCCCGAGAACCTAGAGTATCTAGCCCAGCGGTTAGTCGTGGAGGCAGAAGTAAAAGAGCCTCCCAGCCCTAAAGGTGCATAAAGCTCATTGATGACCAAAATGAATCACCCCAAGAGCGGGGATCCTATAGTACAACGCTGCTGGGAAAATCAAAGCTCTCAATATGATTGCTCAATCCTATAGACTCCTTGTAGTCTGCTGCCTCTGATACAGATAAACAGTCGCGGACCAATGGCACATTGAGCCGATGCGGCAATTAACGAGCACATACATATTTTAGCCCACCCTCAGCACTGCCAATGTAAAGTAAGAGCCTCCGGGGCCTAATAGTGATTGGATTCTAAAGACACAACTGCGGGGTAGCATAAAGCCATATCATACGGATTGGGAGACGCGCGAGAAAGTCGTTCGGGACTATACTCCTTGCGCGACGTATAACTTGTTGCCTCATTCTTTTAATTGGCTTCGAATTTATGATCATTTTCCCAATATGTCAGCTCCTGCAGCGGGTATTTTGACACCCCAGGGATTTGGGGCCCCTTTGGTTGGCAGGTTAAAGGGAGCCAACGATAATAACCGGAGTGACCGGAATGACCGGAGTACGAAGCGCTGTCATACAAATAGTATATATAGTAGAGGGTTTTCGTTCTTGTAAAGTTGTGTCCTTGTTCTAATCTGTTATAATCTCAGAATCTGCTTCTACCTGCCTCTTACCATACAAGTATCCATAGAGACTAGCGTCTCGGCTGCCAACCAATTTAGAAATACCATCAGTTTGCAGTCTCAGGTGCAATCTGCAATCATGTTTGTCTCCCCTAGAGCAGTTTGTTCAAAGGCTACGATTGATACTGGAGCTAACTTGGGTTATGATAAAGGTGCATATACAAATTGAACACTACCTCAAAGGGCACTATTTATCTTAACACCAACACCGAGAGTTGGCCAGACGATGCTGAGACGGACGGTGCAGAAAGGTATTCGGATTGCAACCAGTCAGACTGCTCATTCTCTGATAGTAGGGGGGATTAGCATATTAGTTGAAAGAGCTGCGATTGCTGTGATATAGTGGGCACGGGTGACTGTTCTGTTATTTTATTTTTGGGGGCGCCTATCGCAGCTTGTGGAGGAGTCAGAACGTCGAGCAGAATGTCATGCAATATTTCTCACGTACCACAACCTGACGGGTCGTCATAAGTAGATGTCGCGTCTTGATTTGGACTATATGTTCTTTGAAATCTCATCTAGGGCGGCTCCTTTCCCTCGGCTCGCCTGTCATTTAGATCGAGGACATCCTCTTCCAAGGCCGTTTATGCTCCTGAATACGCCATCTGCGCAGAGGCCAAAAAATCCCGATCCAAGCTGTACGTTCACAACTAGGAGGGAAGGGTGAAAGAGAATGTTTAGGAGCTACATAATGGTGTTTTGGGGCACCAACCCCACAAATGTATAACTAACCGGAAAAGGAAATCCACAGATGTTTCGTTTCCACTGTACACTGTACACTTTGGTCATCTATCTATATATTACCTACGGCTTTGGGTGTGGAGAGTGTACTCCCTGTGTGCCTGACATGCCAGCTGCTAGGCCAGCTTGCATCATATACTTGATCGTGACTTGCTAGATTGAACCTAGTCCGATATACTCTTTAGGAAGGAGCGGCGGTCTGCGTCATAACATCCAAGTAAACTGTGCCTGAGCACCTTCGGGTCAAACGCCAACTGGCCATTATGGACTCGGTATTATTAAGTGGTGTGGAAGTGATAGCGTGAGTGAATTAGACACATTCCATGTCTGCTTCTTACTTTTTTAAAGACAATCAATAGTCATAATGTTCAATGTTTGGATTCTACTATACTCGCAGAAAGCCCCAAGTGCGGAAAACACAACGTACAAGAAAAAGGATTCGGGACCAAGCATGCCAAGAAATAAAATACGTGCTGTGTGCTTCAAGTTATGAAGACATATAGGATGCAGGTGGGGAATAATGATGAGACGGGGTCCAATATATAAAAAATCATATCCAACAAGTTTCGCTGTAAACGCCATTCGCTATGCTGAAGTATTGTGTCGCGTTGATGCATTTTGTGCTTCGCAACGGAGATTGAAGAGAAGATCATCGACCTCGCGGAAGGCGCTCGGGGACAAGGTCGTCGTTTTTATTTCACCCAAAAGGCTTTTCAGGGACTGGGTGATGCCTTGTTCGCTGATGCCAGATTTGGGTTCGGGGGGTGTTTCTTGGGTTTGGGTACCCGTAGTGACAACACTTGTAGTTTGCTCGACCATTCCACCGGATTGTTGCACTTCATCCGTATCGTTGTCAATATCGATGTCTGGCTTCACCGGAGGCTCAATAGACTGCTCTATTTCAGAGTCTTGAGTGGCAGTTGCCTCTTCGGTAGAAACAAGAGAGACGTTCTGCTCCGCTTGGTCTTCTGTAATGAGGCTCTCGGGGACCATGTCAAGATCGACATTAGGTGGCAAATGGTCAGTATCGACATGTTCCTCGGATGGGATGCTTGAAAGTTGAGGTTGAGACACCTCAAATGCATGCTGCTGAGACCGTGTTTTGCGGGAGCGGGTATCCCGAGGGACACTTTGGGCGGTGCTATCGACAACAGACTTGTCCTCAAGACGGATGGATTTGCGAGACCTTTTGGATGGCCGAGGGGTCTCAGCATCTTGTGTTGGTTCTTGTGCCGCCGAGTCTTGTGTTGGAGGGATTGAGTCCGTAAGGGCGTTACTATCCTCTTTTCGTTGGGAACTGCGGGTGGATCGGCGAGTCGCAGTTGGAGACAATGACTTGGATGCAGAGGCGGACCGAGAAATGGCAGAGTGCGAAGGCGAAGCATCAGCCTGCAATGACTCAGTATTGACAACGTCTTTAGCGGTGGACAGCCGTGTCGACCGGCGCCTGTCGGTTCTTGCAGATGAAGTAAGTTCCTCCTGATCCCGCTTTCTCTTCCTCGTGGATGGCTCATTGGGAAGATTTGCTCGCTCCGGGTGAGTCCTATCGTCCATATCCACTGCCAGTTCCAAGTCCTGTCCAAGCTGTGATGCGATTTGTGTGTCTGTCTCCTCGCTCGAGTCCATGAAAGTATCCGGAAGGCTATCGGGAGGCACGTCCATGGCTTGCTGAGGTTCATCGTCCGCAGGCGTAGACTGAGTTTGCTTCCGTTTCTTCTTGGAGCTTGAGCTTGGTCTACTCCTGGGAGCAGGTTGTTGGACAGGTGTCTTATCAGAATCAACCGGTATCTCCGGAGAAGGCTCTGCTGTGTCTGAGTCTTTACCGCGCGCAGATCGAAGTCGCCGGCTGGAAGTTATTTCGTTTGCCCGAGGTGTAGCGTCGGCATTTTCATTTTCATTATCATAGTCATGGACATCGCCCATAGGTGTGTCTTTGCTCTCCGTTGCAAGACGAGAAGTAGCCGGGCTGTTGACTGTTGACTGTTTTCCGGAGGTACCAACAAGAGCCTTTCTTGCTTTTGCAGCCCTTCGCCGTGCCCTTTTCGAACGACCCTTCCGAGGGCTTGGGCTCCGAGATTGCATCTGGGGAGGAGATGATGGAGGGTCTATACCCGAATCTACAGGCACCTGGATTGACCTTAGTGCGTCAGAGGTCATGGCAGGTGTCGGGTCTCTAGTCCCAGGTGTTGGAGACGAGCCGATGAACCCTTCTTCATTCTCAGTAGGGGCGAGAGTGGGCGTTAGAGGAAGTTCGGTCAATGACCCCCCCTGTAGTTTGTGCAGATTGGGAGGAGTATCGAAGCCCAATTTCCGTGGAGTACTGGCTGGTGACGAGGATTGAAGGGATTCAATCATCGAAAACATTTCACGATGGCTTCTGCGCTTGTGAGAAACCGAAACGCCATCAGCAATTTGCGCATCTGTGGGCTGCTGAAAGTTACTTGGCAACTGGGGTTCACGGAACTGGTCAGTTGGCTTGAGGACCAGGGAGGAGTCGTCGGTCCGTATGACGGGTGACGAAAGCTGAGTGTCCTGAGACGGCCGATGCAATGGCTGATCTGTCTCGTCTTGCGGAGGAGGCGGAGGTAACATCTCGGTATCCTGGTCACCGTTTTGAAGAGGCAAGGTTGCGGCCTGGACCCTGGACTCAGCAGTTTGTACAGCTTCTAAAATGGCGACCGGAGTGACAAACGACTGTGAACCAAAGGTCAAGCCCCAAAGTTCGACGTATCTCCTGGTTGTTGAAATGTGTAAAGACTCCAAACCGGCGCACAGAATAGGCTCAAAGTTTTTCAAAGAAGGTAGATCATGGGAAACTGATGTTTGCAGAATATTGATAGTAGCCGACGAGAGTGCACGGCACGATGTCAGGATTCTGCTGTCAACGCCGCGGTCAACGTGGATTTTGTAATATTCGTCCTTCAGCCAAACACTAAGCGATGACTGGAGAGATTGAAGAAGTTGGCATTGGAACTGCGGAACACCGGTGCCAAGAAAAGAAGTCAATGCCTCGATGAAGTCGGCAAGACCGTGGGATTTTGATGCGCTGAAATTGTCGTATGCACTGTGTAATGTTTGGGAAATTGACTCGAGAAGTTTATGAGGAAATATAGCATGACCAGTTGCCTGGATGCCGCCGCGATCAATCCCTAGCCCAGTTCCTTGCATGAAAGGGATAGACAAGGAATGGCCAAGCAGTGAAGTTGAGGGTAGGTAGGTATCTTCAGCGGAAAGATGCATGAGGCGTTCGGCCATGGGTTCCACAATCATCGTGGCAACCGCTTGGTTCCCTTTCTCTGTTCGAACCACGCGAACAAAAGTTTCAAGCAAATGAGACCACTCTTGAGAGGCGGACGGAAACGAAAGGCCGAACGAGAGAATCTTGATGACATTTTCGTAGTCACGCGATACAGAACCATCGCGCCCACGAGCGGATTCCATAGGGAACGACTGCAAAGCATTTGCAGCCGCCTGGGCAGTGGCATTCCAAACCACCTCCGATAGTAGAGGCGCACGGGGGATAGCACTGGCCTTCGTAGTGCTCAATTCTGCACACTGTTGGAGAAGTTCGAGACGAGATCCACGGGAGAATCTGCCATTGCAAGCTGCTTCAATGTTACCCAACACAAGGTGTGTGTAAGATTGCCCTGGCACTATTTCCCTTGCAGTGCTGCTGATTATTCGAAGGAGATGAAGAATAGCACTTTCTGGGGTCATATTTGGGTGTGCGTGTGTGGGAGTGGTATCGGGTTCGTCCGCGTTTCTCAAGAGAAACTTTTCGGTAAATGGAATGCCCCCAATAGAAACAAGCATTGTTGTAGACAGAAATCTGAATCTTTCGAAGAAAATGTCTGCGGTGTCGGCATTCAACGAGGGCGGCCCTGCACTCCAGAGACGGTGCAGTAGACTCCAAACACTAGCAACAGCTTGCATCGATTCCCCTGAAGGGGTGATTTCTTTGCTGGACGCAAGCGACAGAGAACTGGACAGACTGTTCCAGGCCAATGCAACCTGGGATTGGCCAATCGCGTCATCAATCCAAACTGAGGCTTTGAACATACGCTCAAAAACTTTCAGAATTGAGGTAATTCTTGATCGAACCCATCTGCTATCGGCTGCAGGGAGTTCCTCTGCTTCCATTTTGGCACAATCATTGATTCGATTCTCTGTCCATATTTTGGCCTGCGCACTCCACAACAGGTTCGTCAATATGCGTGAAAGACAGTCGCTGAGAACTGGGGCTGATGAGAAGATGCCTGAAGATGGAATGGCCACATATTCCTCCCAAATAATATCCAGATGCTGATAAGAAGCCGAAGGACGGAAAGTGTAGTATAGCAGATTGTAATAGCTGGTCAGAGCAAGCTGAGTGGGCGGGGCTCCGGACTTGTCGGTCTTCTTGCGGTCGAATTGAGAGAGTACCGGTTTGCCCAGCATTTTGAGGAGAGACCGGCTCGTCGATTCGTTGGGGCTGACAGCAAAAACAAATCTATTCCAACCAACGATAGCTTGCGCCTTGATCACAGGCTCGCTGCAATTGAAGCATTTTTGGAGAACTAGAACCCATTCTTTAAAATGATCCCATTGCTCCAGGTTCCATCTTTTGCTCCGGAGAAGAAGGATAATGATGCTCCAAATCTGAGGAACATGCTCACCGCTATCCACCGTCGGCATCATCCGAGCCATGCGCTCACGAACCTCAGTTACAAGCTTCCGGTCGTGCTCTAGTGGCCGGTCGAAGAGATCCCGGATGTTTTTCGACAGTATAGGATTTGGACCGGCTTCTGTGGCAACCTGGAAGCCAAGTGCAATCGCTTTTGACCTGGTATCCTTCAAATGGTGAAGCAGTCCAAATATCAAGTGTTCCATCCATAGATTTGCCTGGGAGATGAATGCGGGCTTGGCTTGGCCTAGCAGCCGTTGGTAGATGTTCAATCGATGGGAAACAATTGCGTTGCCACTGATATTCTTGGTTATTTCTTGTAGTACCGTTAAAAGACGGGCTACGCGAGCACCGGTCATAATCTTGGGGCCGAAGTTTTGAGTAGACAATATGGACATGTAGTGCGTCAAAACGGATTTGGGGGCCTTGGCCTCATGGAGGCAAGTGATGGAGTGGTCGACCAGAAAGATTTTGAATTCCTCCGAAAGCTGTGTCGAGATTTCCGGATGCCAAACAAACGCAGCTGACAATTTGAGAGCCTGATTGGCAAGGTTTGTGTCGAGGGGGCCGCTGTTCGTAAGGTCTCGGTTCACATCTCGCTGAATAAACTCGGTGATGAGATTCAATTTTTCGGCAATCTTCTGACCCGCCGGAAGCCCATCGTACGTTCGTAGCGCGCCAAAGAATTGCATGTAGGCGTCGAGTCGGGAGCTCATTGACTCGCCTGCCAGTTGTTGGATGACCGATTCGAGCAGCATGGCAAGCGATTCGGCGGTGAATGTATCGACATTGGGTGACCAAACGGGAATCGGTGACTGAGTTGCTTTTAGGATCGACTTTGTAGGTTTGGAGTCCGTGGAGGGAGGGATCTTGAAGTCGGGGGCCGATTTCATAGCACTAGCAAAGGTTGGCGGTTTGATGTATTTGGGCCATGGCGAAAAGTTCACTTTCTTCGAACTGCGGCTGGATGGGCCGGCTCCCACCGATCCCAGCGCCGAAAACGATGACTCCTTGGGTGTTTGAACGGCTATTGGTGAATCAGTGTTCTCAATGACGATGCGCGAAGTGGTCCTTGGGGGTGTAGGCGGACCAGCAGAGAGCATCTCCACCATGATTTGGATCAGAGGAAAAGTGTGAAAAAGAAAAAGAAGCGATAGTCAATGATCATTGCGGAATGAGATACTGTTCAGGCCCTGTCCATGATCTGTTTCAGATTGAAGAATCAAGAAGCCAGGTCAAGTCGAGAAAACTAAGTTCAACTTCCGACGCGCCGCGATGCGCGTAAAGTGTCACCGCCTGAGGCGACGAGGCATCAATACGCGGACTTTTCATGGGATTGTCTATAGCTTCAATAATCATTAGAGATCATTTCAGTGTGTGCATGGCAATGGGCAAAAATAATAGCTTTCATTGTTCACACTGGATAACATTTTCTTCTATCAAAGTCACATTCTTCAAGCAAACGGCGGAGTTCAAAGTTCGTGTTTCACTAAATATCTATGACTGAATTGTACAAGATAGGGCTTTTCTTATAAGTGTGTACTATGTAATATTATTGGATGGATTTCTGGAGCAAAAGTTCTTAGGAGAAGCAGCTTAGGTGCGGGACACAATAATTTATGACGATTTGCCTGACTTCCCCGCGTGGCTCCCTCTCCTTTTTTTTGTTCACTCGTCAATAGCTACCTACTGAAGCTACTGATCTGATTTTACTATTGTACTGTGCAGGGGATTCTATTTCAGCACAAGACCTTAGTGAAAGTGACAGCAGTCCTACATCGTCCCCTTTACTCGGAACATTCGAGTCAGTCCGAGCTCATATCAGTATGGCGTTTCTTCAGATGCAAGGAACAGGTATGTTGTGGGGATTGAGAAGCTCCACCTTGGCAAGCAGGTCCACTGACTTGATCTTGTGCATACAGCGAAGCTACAACAAGTGACACAGCTTCTGAAGTCTCTTGAGAAAGACCTACAAGAGAACAACCTCTCAACAGCCGGTGAGTCGGATGCGATAGCCACAATACCTGTCTAATGCTAATCCCTTCTACTATTAGACCGAGTCCAGATCCTCCTCCAACTCCGACAACACGGCACAAACCCTACCAATGCGGAACCGATCTATTCACAGAATGTATGAGCACAACAGAGGAAGCTGCCCGTTAAGGATTACAATTGCAATTGGTTCTGATCAGTTACAGGGCATAAATAAATTGGTGAGGTATGGCGTTGAGGGGGAGACCCCTGACGTACGTCGAGCAGCATTGCGATGTGTTGCAAACGCGCTATTACTTGACCCCAAAATGCGCCAGGCTTTTGTAGACACGGGATATGGTGGAAAACTAGCAGAAAGGCTCAAGGTAGGCCCACAGCAGATGAATGTCGGTGCCAAAGCTGATATTTGATAGACCGAAGACTCGGAAGATGAGATGGTTACAAGTCGGATATTGTTCTATGCGACCTATAACACCACGCTGGACTTTAAAGACTTGGTTAAGAGCCACGCATTGGGCGATAATGTCAACTATGTGAGTGAATTGTCAGACTCGAAATTTGCTAGATATGCCGCGCTGACCAGTATAGCAATTGAGCCGCCATGCAAGACAGTTTCCCAAGTCAGGAAGAAAGCCATTGTCACAAATGGACGAACTGGCATTGTCAGACACACTCAAATTGATATATAACATTTCCAAGTTATTTCCAGATCTCGCTACCAAGTTCTCTCCCTCCATCCCTCATATTTTGAAGATTATATGCCGCATTGATATCCCAGCAAAGCCCCTGGATGGTTTAATCGGCGGCCTGCTCAATACATTGTCCATCCTTGACTTGGAAGAAAAGAAAGGCAAAATTTTCGAGAGCAGCCCCCTTTTTTCCGACATTCGACCCAAATTGCAACGTGGATAAGTTGATCAGCATCTTGGATCGGGCCGTATCCATATACAGCCCCAGCGAACTAGAGGCAAACGCAGTCCCATTGCTATATTCACTCATCGCTATCCACGAAGTGGCACCCGATGGACCTCGCAAGTATATGGAGTCGCTTCTTCTACCCGAGGACACCGACCGAAGCTTGCCAATCGGACAGTCTGGAACACTGTCTTCAAAACTTCTGAAGCTCTCGACAAGCCACTTTGCCAATCTGAAGGTTACAATTTCCGAGCTGATGTTTGTTTTGTCGGGCAAGGATGCCGAGAAACTTACTAGGAACATTGGCTACGGCTTTGCTGCTGGGTTCCTGGCAGCGCGAGGCATTGATATGCCACAAAGTGCAAGCGAAGCATCAGCCCAAGATGACCCCGAATCCGCACGCAATCCCATCACTGGACAACGGTGGGCCGCTGAGCCACAGGATTCCGGTCCTCCCATGACCATGGAGGAGAAAGAGCGCGAAGCAGAGAGACTCTTCGTGTTATTTGAGAGGTATGTCCATTGTACAAGAGCTATATGGTTCATTTGCTAACAATTACCACAGGGCCAAAGCAAATGGTCTGATCAATGTCGAGAACCCTGTGACTCAGGCTCTTCATGAGGGAAGATTCGAAGAACTGCCCGATGATACTGATAGTGACTGAGTATCATCTTCTAACGTGGTTGTTCAGTCTGGCAATGTCAGCTTTTGAGTATGCTTCATTACAGCTGCATGCACGTCTATGACATAGACTATGCCCTATATAGTAGCTCTGTAGCGATGATGCTGGCGTCAATCCAGAATCTATTCGAGAGATTCTTTTGTCAATACACTACAAAGGGAACATCGAATCCAACAGCAAATTGAATATAGTTGAGATGGACATTGCATTTATACCCGTCCACGGGTTGCGGGCGGAATGACGTTATGCAAGGCGGAGGGTGCCTCTCCGCCCGTCAAAAAAATTATGCGCGGGGCACCGAACACCTCCCACTTGATTTCCTCCACACTCATATCCCTGCTTTCTTGTGTTCATATTTCAAAGTATTTACTTTACACGCAACCGTCAAAATGTCGAAGCCATTCAACCCCGAGGAGGCGGAGAATCTGGAGGATGTACGACCCCGCGTCCATATGGTCTAAAGAACATTGATCGCTGACAATCACAACAGATGGAGAAGCAGTTCGCCGTCAAAGGTTAGCCACGCATCGATTTACATCCCATCCACACCTTCGGACAAGATCATAATATTGATACCTTCTCACATTGCAGCGGTTGAACATCTCATGACATACTGGTCTATCTTGGAAAAGGTCAAGGGCTCCCAGCTTCGCTTGACCAAGCAGGACGATGATATCTACAATTCATTCATGGAGGCATTCCCCGATTTCGATCCCGCCGGTACTCTCGTTGAGGACGAGATGAAGAGCAAGGCTGGCAAGGAGAAGTGGCGCAACTGGATGCTGCAGTGGGATAAGATCGAGGACTTCAACTTTGGCACCATGATCCGTACCCGTGCAGATGCCGAGTATGACCAGGAGACCACCATTTTCGGTGTGCGCATGCAGTTCTACGCTGTTGAGATCGCTAGGTAAGTACTGAATGGAGTTGCGTGAGTCATGTATGGAAACTAATGGAGTCTTCCAGAAACCGCGCCGGTCTGAACGACTGGATCTATGAGAAGGCCCAGAAGGCCAGCTCTTGATTACAAACCGTGTCTCATTGCTGCTGTTTTTGAATCGAGGACAGTTCCACATCCGGGCTGATCTGGCCCACGGCATTTGCCTGTTTCCTTGCGGCGCAAATGAGGAATGGCCTCGACTCTGTGATACTGATTATAAGATCTCACAGTATCATGGTTTGAGGTTAATTGTTACGATAGAAGCGCGATCATACCCATAGATATGTGGTTCTGGTTTAGCATTGAACCGTTAATCGCGACTCAAATGTAGATTGGCTGTCCGCCAGGACTTCGACCGTCTTTCAACATTGAGTCTGAAATATACCCTGAATAAAATGTCATTTCACTGATTCTTTGTCTATCTCCTCGGTCGCTATTGTCTATGTGGGCAGGGCTCTCTTTGTGGGTGATTGTGGCCCGCGCATCAAACATTTGAGTAAGCCCATCCTCTAGCCTCATGTTTGTTCGACTTAGAAATTATCCATCTACGCTCCAGTCTGTGATTGCTGTCTTAAGGATGAGGCTGATGAATGGTACATTCATCTCAAGTGCCTTTCAACAATGTCGGGGCATGGGTGTCTTTGTTCTGCACCCCTCTTTAATGTTACCCCATTGGGGAATTTCTTAGTATTGTTCTTTTTTTGTTGATTACACTTGTCAAACGATCCTGAATTAGCCCATGATGACTATTTCATGTCGACCTGTATCGTCTTCCCTCTTGCTTCACTGGTATGCTACTATAGTGTGGCAACAACAATCTCCGCAAGTCATATCAGTCCTTCAATGTGACGTTCGAGCCTTACGCCAAAATGTTGTTCAGACGCAAGACTTCTGATCAGGAAAGTACCAACAAAGAAAATATTCCCGAGGACAATCCGAGCTGGAAGTTGCTGTTCGGATTCACGACTCGAAGACACCTGCCGACTCTCATATTCGGGTCTATCTTTGCCCTGGTTGCTAGTCTTGTCACGCCAGCACTTGCAGTCTTCCTTGGCAATGTGTTTGACTCATTCAACTCTTTCGGCGCGGATAAGACTGATGTCAAAGGGCTTCATGACCAAGTGATCACAAATTGCTTGGGAATGATTGGACTGGGAGTGGCTGGTTGGTTTTTGAACGGCGCATACTATGCTCTGTTCGTTGCATTTGGGGAAATTCAGGCCTCCGTTATTCGCAGCGAGGTGTTTCTAGAGTTATTAAAACGCGATGTTGAGTGGTTTGAGGCCAAAAGCGAAGGCTCCGGGGCTTTGTTGTCGGGAATCCAAGCGTGCGTTTGCAACGATACTCGCCGGAATCTTATATCTAACGTTATATTGTTTCCAGACACATCCATGAAATGCAGATGGCGACCTCACAGCCACTCGGCCTTGTACTGCAATACTCGTGTCGTTCCCTGGCTTCACTAGGGCTAGGCTTCTACACATCTTGGAGCCTCTCTCTGGTAACTCTTGCGGGAATTCCCATATTCTCGGCGATTATCGGATACCTTTCTTCCAAAATGAGATTTAGCATTACAGCACAGCAGGCTGAGCTGACCGAGGCTTCGAAGGTTGCCAACAATGCTATTACAAATATCGACACGGTCAAATGCAATAATGGGCAGGCCTTCGAGCATCGGAACTTTACTGAGAGCATTGAGAGATCTGCCACACACTATCTTCGACAAGCTCTGCTGAATTCTCTGCAAATTGCTATCATCCGATGGATGATGTTCGGGATGTTTGTTCAGGGATTCTGGTATGGCAGTTCGCTTGCACGTTCTGGGAAACTCACATCTGGAGAGGTTCTCAGAACTTTCTGGGCTTGCCTGACCGCAGCTCAGTCTATCGAGCAGGTCTTGCCGCAGATGATCGTTATGGAAAAAGGAAAGGTCGCCGGTGCCGCCTTGAAAGCAATAATACAGAGTCGGAGAGACAAAATTGTCAGCGAGGTAAAGGGAAATCGGTATCCGAAACACTGCGAAGGTGATATCGAGGCCAAAAACGTGAGTTTAAATCCTTCTTTGGGTTTTATCTGGACAAACTGACATTCATGAAGGTGTCATTTTCATATCCTAGTCAACCTGATCAATGTGTTCTCAAACCGTCAAGCTTTTTCTTCCCCGCTGGAGAAACGACATTTATTATAGGGAAAAGCGGCTCTGGTAAAAGTACCCTCAGCCAACTGTTGATGCGGTTCTATTTGCCAACCTCAGGCGAAATCATGATTGACCGCAATCTAATGCAAGAACTCGATATCAACTGGATCCGCAACAATATCACTCTTCTAGAGCAAAGGAGTGTTCTCTTCAATGAGTCTGTGCTCACGAACATCGCCTTCGGTTGCCAGGACCATGCAGCTGTCACCAAGCAAGATGTCAAAGACCCCATCGAGCTAGCCATGCTTGGGAATACAATCGATGGACTCCCGAAAGGAATCGACACTTGCGTTGGGCCCGGCGGAAGCTTTTTGAGTGGTGGTCAAAGGCAACGAGTTGCAATTGCCAGAGCGAAATTACGTGACACCCCAATTCTGATCCTGGATGAACCCACCAGCGCTCTTGATCAAACCAACCGAGTTGCAGTAATGAAAGCAATCCGTGAATGGCGGAAAGGTAAGACTACAATCATTATCACTCACGATATGTCACAAATCATGGAACAGGATTTCCTGTACATCCTTGAACAAGGCTCAATTGTGAAATCCGGCTACAGATATGCTGTCGAGGTCAGTCCGGAAAGCGAGAAGTATTTCCATACGAAAATCGACGGTTCTGTAAAGACCCAAAACAAGAGGGCTCTGAATGATATGGACAGTCCTTGGGAGAGCTCATCATCGGAGAGCTTGGACACATTAAGACCTCAATCAGCTTTCCTCGGACATCGTCGGACGAGGCAATCCTGGGCTCAAGGACACATCCCCCCAAACTTTGGCTCCGGCTCACTGGACTTAATGGCGAGAAGGAATTCGGAATGCATCATCAGAAATGGGAACTTCCCTAGATCTCCTCTGCAAGATCGAAACCAGCGTATTTCTTTCATGGCGCAGGGACCTGGTGCCCAGCGGTATTCGAAAGAAACAACTATCCAACTTCCCGCAGAATACGTCGAAATGGTACATATTGATGATCATGGCTTGAAGTCGGATCCATGGCCCAACAAACACACCTCGAAAGATCCATCAGAGACGAAGCGTAACCGGAGATCACATGGCCTCCGCAAGAAATCAAAAGAACAGCCTACACCGAAAGAACGAATGACTCCGCTCTCTCACATTGTGGGCACCATTCTATCGACTTTGACGCTCAGACAGCGAATCATCCTCTTCCTAGGATTTGCCGCAGCACTGGCTCATGCAAGCGCAACTCCGACATTTTCATATTGTCTGTCACAGCTGTTTGGAACCTTCTATGCTGGGAACAACAGTGAACACCTGACAATGACATGGTCACTTGCTGTACTAGGGGTGTCTTTCGGAGATGGCCTTGCGTCCTTTTTCATGCATTATTTCCTAGAACTTTGCGGCGAGGCTTGGATGGATTCTTTTAGAAAAAATGCCTTCCAGCGCATTCTCGATCAACCACGGGCCTGGTTTGAGAAAGATGGCAACGGATCTCTCAGACTCACATCGTCTCTCGATCAGAACGGAGAAGATATGCGAAACCTGCTAGGCCGTTTCGCCGGTTTTGTAATTGTTGCTGCAGCAATCACCGTCATGGCAATCATCTGGAGCTTGATTGTTTGCTGGAAGTTGACACTCGTTGCTCTTTCCTGTGGACCTGCCATTTATACCATCACTCGAGGCTTCGAGGGAACAAATGGATTATGGGAAAGACGATGCAACGATGCCAACGGTATCGCCACCGATGTCTTTACTGAGACATTTTCAGAGATCCGTACTGTCAGAACATTGACATTGGAAGGTCACTTCCATCGCAAACAAGCCAATGCCATCGCGCAATGCTTATTGCTGGGGTTGAAACGTGCCATTTACACAGGCATGCTTTTCGGCATGGTGGAATCGACGGTCATATTTTCTACCGGTAAGCTCGCTGGCCTTTTATTTGATTGCTATTGTTCTAACTCTAGTGAACAGCATTGATCTTCTATTATGGAGCGGTGCTCGCAGCGTCTCGCGAGTTCAATGTGAACGACGTGATGATGGTATTCTCGATGCTACTTTTCAGCATCGGCTACGCTGCTCAGATTCTCTCATGGAGTTAGTAGGCCCTGAACCACTTAAAAATACTCTCCTAACCCCTTTGATAGTTCCCCAAATCAACACCTCTCGCGAGATAGCGACGCAGCTTATTCGCCTTGCAAATTTGCCACAAGATGGATCACACGAGCACCTCGGTAGTTTGACGGTTTCAAAACTCACCCCAATCAAGTTGACCAGCGTGAATTTCCGATATCCGTCTCGGCCAAACACAATGGTGTTGAAGAATGTCTCCATTTCCATCCCACCCAACTCTTGCACGGCACTTGTAGGACGATCTGGGTCGGGAAAATCCACAATCGCGTCACTGCTATTATCGCTCTACGAAGCCCCAGCCTCCCAAACTGGACAACCCACCGTGACACTCGGCGGCGCAGACATCCTTCGGCTGCATGTTCCTACCCTCCGCTCACAGATTTCCATCGTATCGCAACAACCAACTATTTTCCCCGGCACCATTCATGAGAATATCAGTTACGGCCTAGATCAGCATTCACCTCTAGCCTCATCTCATAGTGTCCGAACTGCCGCTCAAGGAGCAGGGATTGATGATTTCATCTCATCTCTCCCGCGCGGATACAATACTGTGATCGGTGATGGCGGGGTTGGCCTTTCCGGTGGTCAGAAACAGCGTGTGGCCATTGCACGGGCTCTTTTGCGCCAGCCTCAAATCCTCATTCTCGATGAAGCCACGTCTAGCTTGGATCCTGCGGGTGCGGAGATCGTGCGGCAGACGGTACAGCAGCTGGTTGCTGTGCATCAGGGGCTTACTGTTATCATTATCACGCATGCAAAGGAAATGATCGAGATCGCAAATCATGTCGTTGTTCTTGACCAGGGAGCTGTCGTAGAGGATGGGCCGTATCAGGATTTGGTCAAAATGAATGGTAGCAAGTTGCATGCCTTGCTCAGTGACCCCGAGCAAGTGGGTGCTTAGATTGCTTTCAAGGTTTTTCCGGTGATCATTAGTCGAGAGATGTACATTTTCGAATTCTTTTCTCCGCTTCTTGTACCTATTGGTCAATATCATTGCAATTTGTGTCATCGGCGTCAATATACTCGAGTAAATCCGCAACACCACGTAAATATGTCACTATCATAGGTAATCAACAGTGTAATAGAGAACACCGATAGGGATAAAATCCAGATGTCTTAATTCAGACGGAGAGAAAAGCGGTAAAATTAAATCGATTAGACCCCGAGTCCCGCATCGGTATTATTACCCTTGCAACCTCTCGGCCTTACAAGCTTATATTGTATGAAGCAAGCGCCCGTATCCAATCTACATAGCTTTCACATCAACCGGGGTGACAATGTCAAAGCCAACTCTGATTTTCGCGGCGGGCGCGTGGTACCCGCCCACCATCTTCGACCCAATTATCAAGGAACTTGCCGACTATAGCTGTCACAGTATCGCATTTCCCTCCATACAGCAAGCCAGCTCGGTCGTCGACCTTCAACCCGATATCGAGGCCGTGAGATCTATCACCCAGCAGGAGGCAGATGCTGGCCATGACATCGTCATCATCGCGCACAGCTGGGCCGGGTTACCAGTGAGCAGCGCGTTAGATGGACTGAGCAAGTCGGAGCGTGAAGCAACCGATCAAAAGGGCGGTGTCGTGAAACTTATTTTCATCGCCGCTTTCCTTCCTGGCATTGGCGAGAGTTTGATCGGCGCGTTTGGTGGGATGCCCCCGCCGTGGTATGTGCGCGATGTAAGTTGTCCGCTCATTTCTATTTGCAACTTGCAAATTTTCCATGTGTTCGCTGACAGTTATTCTAGGAAGAGAAGGGAACTGTGACTGCCAGTGATTCGCTCGTACTGTTTTTCCATGATGTTGCCGATGGTGCGGAGTGGGCTAAGCTTCTCAAGCCACATTCTTGGGCAACTCAGAATGCCCCTGCTACTGGGACTGCGTACATGAACATTCCATCTGCATATATTTTGACCGAGGAGGATCGCGCGACTCCGTTGCCAGTTCAGCATGTGCTGGTGGAGCGGGCACGACGGAGGGGGGCACAGATTGAAACTGAGAAAATTAAAACAGGACACACGCCCTGGTTGGCTATGCCAGATCAAGTGGTGGCTTACATTAAGAAACATGCTAGGGAATGAGCAGAGGGAACTGGCTCTTCGCAATGATGCAGGTCGTCATACAATTTTCAAGTACCTTACTCTCGTATTTGGTGAATAGAGAAACATAAAACCACATTGACCTATTTCCAACAAATTAAAAGAGAGAACCGAAAACGACGTATATACAGTAACATTTACAATATACGACAACATGACCAAATAATAGTGAGACAAACCTATGTATCTCAGGCGTCGCTCTTCTTGTGCGACAGCTTATCCACAAACCTTCTCAGCTCATGGAAGCGGCTCGGCTTCTTTTCGCTCTCTTTGGTCTGTGGAACTGGTTGCGGGACTGGGGTAACAACCTCCTCGACAGCAGATTTCTTGACAGACTTACTAGAGCCGTTGCCAATAGTGACTGTCAAGAGCTTTGGATTACCATCATAAACACTGCCAGACTGATCGGGGCCATTGTCAGGCGCGACATCATCATAGGGGAATGCATATCCCCGAGCATCAAGGCTCACTGCATGACAGATACGCGAGTAGTGGTTTGTCACAGGGTTCTTGTAGTAGTTCGAGACCGACTCCCCGTTTGGCTGGTTGCCATTTATCAGCAGGGTTGAGCGATTGAACGCAGCAGCAAGACGAGCTGTAATGGCATCTTTGGTGCCATTCCCAGAAACGGCGAAGGAGCCAGTGCTGTTGCTGAAGATGTCTCCGGTAGAGGGCTTGGTGTAAGAAATACCTGGAACTGAGAAGGACAAGAGATCGGAGGCAACTTTGGCTGTGACATCACCAGCGCTAGCCTGCGTATTGACGGTCAAGGTATTGTTGGTGTTGTTTGCATAGTAAGACCAGACTTCATTCACGTAGCTCTCGTAGTAATTGTTGAACAAAGAATTATTGAGGGTTCTTCCCGTGTTAGGAGAAACGGCCCGCAAGTTGACCCCGTTTTGCTGGATTATGAGCTTGTCCCAGCCGGCTTTATCTTTACTGTTCTGCGCTCTGAGAGCATCGCAGACTTGGTCGAGACCATTGGCTGGCAGACCCTTGACGGTCTGGGTTGCACCAGCTTTGTTGGTTAGGGTCATGGCGATGGGCATCGACACGAAGTCGACGTAGCTGAGATTCGCATACAGCTGGTCGTTATTCCAGGTGAATTCGCAAAAGGCCCATGTCAGATTATAGTTAGGGTCTGCGGTGTTGGATACCGAAGGCTCAACAAGAGCAGGGCCAGGATTCAGATAGAATGTCAATTTCTTCTCTTGCGCAAACCACAGTCGCGCGCCTGCAAGGTGTGGAATAGTGATGGTGGTGGTACTGCCAGATGGGCCCAGCGGAATTGCACAATCCTCGCTCAGATCGGTCATAGTGGCTGATGGTGAGGTCGGATAGTAAGCTGTCTTGCCATCAGATCGCAAGAGGAAAAGCGCATTGTGATTATCAAGCGCCTGGCCTGTAATGTATGCGTAGACCGTGTTAGACCCGGTGTCGTTTTTCAAAGCAAAGTTCAATGTTGCCATTTTGCCCGATATTAGTCTCTTCAGGGGTTTGAAGAAGAATTTAGGTGGATTGATGTCTTGAAATGATTGGCGCAAAAGCCCAATAAGAAAGCCGTATGAAGATCCACAAGGCTGCCGAGGGGGTTTGAATCTGTTAGCGACATTTTAGTCTGCGGTAGGGACCATAATATATACTATCGCTCAACGTCCTTTGTTGAATTTGTACCAAGCCTATGGCATTAGGTAGGGCAGGGTGACAAGACCCTGTGATGCAGCGTGGCGATGACCTCGAGTTTCTCGGAAATGGTGACTTAGACCCCATTGGACCGGCTACCTGATTTTAACGGAAATGTCGATCATAGTTCGAAACAGGCTGCGCGTCAATATCAACAACAGTATATACCAAAGGCGATCTAAGCCCCCGCGGAACGGCACGATCATGCCGTGTCTCCAGGTGATCGAATTCCAACCTGTGTCGATCTTGGCTTCTTTGTGCGGGGCAATTTTGAGCTGCACATTATGTAAAACCCCATTTTGGGAATCGAAAGGCTGAATAGTTGAGCGTCTAGAAATCTGATTTGCGATATCCTCGCTCACTTTTGTCAAGGAGGACGCGTGAGCCTTGGCCATTGGGTCAGCATCGGGTCATCCTTGCATTTATTTTATTGGCCAATACAACCATTTGATATTCCTATACCGCCACGAGACGATCATCAAGATTTTTGTTAACTTTAAAAAAGAATACACTGTTGAATTTCTTTTCATAGATCAGATGACGATGTTAATCGTGGGCTTTTCAACCCCGAACCCTGAGGCGGAAGAACCTCACGCACGATGCCCCTACGCATAGGAGTTTGAACATTGTTGTACAGAACTATTTGATTTGATGGCTTCGAAAAATGGACCCTCACCAGAGAAAAGGAATTCTATCACGCGGCGATAGAACATTGAAACAATATAAGAGGGCCAGATACTAGTCTATCCTCTTTTGGCTAAGTCAAGTATTGAATTCCCCAAGGCTTCTATTGAGCTTCATGGGAAGTGTTTGATCTCACTTTGCTAAGAACCCCTTCTATAGCCTTTGTATGTATTCGCATAGGATATACCAAAGGTCCAGTATACTACAATCCATTTCCGATTCACTCAAATCATTCACATGTCATTGTCTAGCAATATCCAAAAGTAGCAAATGAGAGAAAATATATTCCACGTGCCTTATGCCATCATACTTCGAACCAAAACCATACGACCATGCGCTGAATTGGCCCGGGTGCAGCGCATTCCTTAACCAGAGTCTATGTCGATCTCCATATAAAATATGGATAGGCGAGATTTACGCACCCGGAATTACCCTTTAAGTATGGTGATGCCTAGAACCTTTGGTAACATTTATAAGTGGCGGTCTAGGTTGGTGTTTGTACGACAATTGCCAACCGAGGACCAAGTCACTCAGAATCACACTTCAATTCGATCTCAATTGTGCCGAGAATCTAGTTTGCTAGAAACTCCGGCTCGTAATCCCGTTCATATCGTCATCACTAATGAGAAATGAACACTTTGTTCGCTTTAGCGGGCCCACCGTAGACATCGTGCAACTCTACTGGAACGACATGACGCGTATACTATGCAGGACTACAGTACATATGGGTTGCCTTATACTTGGCAGTAATGGCTCAAATTATCGTTGGTAAGGAGTCGTCAACATCAACATTGGGGTTCGCATTCTACATCCACGAAGTCAGAATCCCTGGGGGACATGGGACAAAAACATACTTCGGACCTGACGGGCAGGAACTTTCTCAGCCCGCATGATCTCCAATATATCCAGCGGGGAGTTCAGACATGCCTAGAGACAGAGTATGTCCAAATAATTCTGGCTAACTCAAAGGCAGGAGGGAACGGGGCGAGTTAACAGCCGCATTGTCGGCACCTTAGCATTGTCTTCTCAACAAGCTGCCTTCCCAGGGGCTGCCATGCTATGCGCCCCTATAAACCCCATCACTTGTTAACACGTGGTACATGAAACTTGGGCGAAGAGTTGGCGTGCTTTGCGGCGTGCCCGGAATGTTCATAATAAAGTGAAACTTGAGGCTGAAAAATGACTTGGGCCGGCAGGGCGATGATTCGCCACCCCTAGAGGCCACGTTGGGTTCTCGCCCTATCAGGTGTTCTTCGCTTATCGACCATTTACTGCGCCTCACTAGCCACTGCAAACACTACATATCCATTCAGAAATAAATAGGGAAATAAGATGATGGTCCAATGGCTGTCCAGAAGCTCTATGGAAGCATTACAATATTCCCGAGCAATGTCGTTCTATTATTATGCTATGATGTAGACCTCGGGAACAAGCATCTTCTCGAACATTCAGCATCACGCCATGATATGGATTAAGCGACACAAATCAAGTTGAGGACATGGTTTAAGGACCAAGAGAATTCGCTCGAGGGCACATGCTATCATAACTTCTCTGTGTGGCTTCGGCTGCGACGGGACCAAGTCAAGCAGCAAAACGCCACACTAAAGGGCGCATCCGCTGTCGTCCGTGTCTGTATTCCCGAGGTAGACGGTGTGAAAAGGCATAGATCCACAGACAAAAGGGAACTTGATAGTTTCCCGGATAACCGCCGAGACAAGCTGGTGGAGCCGACCTGCAAAGGGGGTGTTTCAGAGATGGTAAGAAGGGCTCGAGAGGGAGCAACATCTCAATCTCAGGATTCCCCGAATTTACATCTCACCATTTGGGCTGAGGTTAGCATGGTTTTCACATCACAAACAGACCTTAATGAGCTCCAACGGTGGAGATTTGACGATTCGCGATTCCAGGGTTGATATTCCAGATGTCTCACGATCTCATACCGGTTGTTCCCGAACGCAAGGGCTATCTATTTTTGTTTAACGTCTTCCTTTGCTGCAAAGGGACTCGTGCAGTTCATCTCCCACGATCAAAAGTCAATAATGAAGTCAATAGTGTGTAAATCATTCGAATGAAATTTCAAAGTTGAAGGGTCCAAACGGTTAGGGATCTCCCTGCAAAAGCGATGGTGGACATGGTTTAAAACAATGAGAGAAAAATGATTGGCAGACAATTGCAGACAGAGATCGGCAATCCTCCAAATAAACCCGATTTTGATTGAAGGAGAAGCCCAAAGTGACCAGCCTCCACCCACGCCAGCGTTTCATTGCTTGGCGTATAATAATAGCCGGCCAGCCACCTGGGTATCCCAAGGCTGACGCGCTTTGTCCCTTTTTTCACATTCCACGACTCTTTTGAAATCCGGGGATTTTATTCCATGCCTTCGTTTAAGTATCTCTAGGGCAACCTGTCCGACATTATGTACATTCCACAGAAACGTCAAGATGACACAACGAACAAGAATCACATATTTATCATTGTATGTATCTCCCCGCCCTTCCAACCGTCTTCCCCTGTGCTGACTCGACTTAGTGTGCCGTGAGCATCATATTTGCAGTTGCAGTCGGTGTGAGCGCCTACTTCCTATCCCGACAACTACGACAACGTAACTACGAACCGAAATATCTTCCGGGGAAATTCCTCAAGCAAAAATGGAAACAATGGGGCACAGGGAGCGCATCATACGGTCAGGTCCCAAATCAAAGTGGCCAAGATACCTCTTATCGTGGAGCTAGTACAGCACCAGAGATGCAGACCAACACTGGCGTCCGCCGCGATACGTCGATCCGTTCTATCATGACCCTACCTCCCTATTCCCAGAGCCCAAAGCCGACCGAACAAGTCATCGCCCGGGAGGGTGAACGCGGTGGGATGGATATGGTCGTGGAATACCCCGAGACTGCAGAAGAACAGGAAACTCGCCGTGAGGAACAGATGGACTCTTTGTACCAGATTCGCCTGCAGCGCCGTCAGGAACTAGCCGATCGCGAGGCACGACGTCGGGAGCGACGAGAAGCTGAAGCGCGTGGGGATGCTGCTCGCCTCGAACGTCTGAATGCCGAAACTCGCGCCCGGGCACAACGTCGCCGTGCAGGAACCAACAGTGGAATCAACGTAACCGCGGTCCTAGCTGAGCATCAGTCGAGAGAGCGGGATCGACGCATCGCCAGTGTGAGCTATGCTGAACTCGGACGTGTTCGCCATGATGGATCGCGGCTTCGTGCCGACTCGCATAATTCTGACTCGCACGATTCGGATAGTCGACCGCTGTTGCAAAGTGATGCTGTGAGCTCCACCGCGGCCTCTTTCGAACTATCCAACGTCAACTCTCGAGGACAGTCCATTTCTTCGTCCATTATGAGCGACTCCAATCCTGCTACCGAGCTTGAACCACTAGGTTTAACTCAGACCACGACACACGGCTCGAGTCGACCAGTATCACAAACTGATGACGGAGATCTCGGGACGCTCAACATTCCTCCACCTCCTGATTACGAGCACCTGGACTGGGGTGATGCCCCTGCGTATCAAAGTCCTGTTGCCGAGCAGAATGAACACGCGCGGCAGCTCCCAATCATCAATCGTTTGCCCTCGATCCACGTCAATTTACCCAGTCCCATGACTGTGTCTCCCGTGACGCCGACTCAGTCGCAGTTCCAGAGTATCAATAATGATGAACCTCCAACCCCGACAGATCATACGCCGGGAATTCGAGTGGTTTCAGCAGAATCGGTGACTACCACCGGCCATGCTCCGCCGCCACCCAGTCAACCTCAATAAATTCGATCACCCCCGAAACCAACCATGGAATGAACCCTACCAGAAGAAGCTCCTCATAATATATTACTCAGCATGAGCATGATTCACGACCTGTATTAGCATTAGTTCTGGGGCTTTAGTCTTCTTTTTCACTCGTTTCATTTTGTCCTTTTTTTCCCCCAGCGCCTTTTCCCTTTTATGTCATCTACTCGGCTAGCAAGGCGTTTTGAGTTTAGGTGGCTGGTGAAGAACATTGCCCATAAAGATATATCACGGGATCACTGCGATCAATGTATCTACAACATCCAATATATATAGGAAATGGACAGCAGAAATGCACTTGACTTATATTTGCCAGTTCTCACGCGTGTACAGAGTGCAGTCCGCCACGTCTTTCGAGCTAGCAAAGACAACATCAATATTACCACAAAGCTTCTCTTCCAGCTGACCAGAGATCTACAAAGGCCTGCTCAGCATCGCAGCCGAAGATCTGCGAACCGGGAAATCCCAGAAAGCGGAGTTCCTGTCCGAAATAGCAGCCTGCCCCAACGAGAGAACATGTGGGAGGACTTCGTTTATTTCGAGTTCGCTGTAGCTCTCTAGGAACCTTTGTGTATCTTGGTTGGTGCTTTGGATTTCCTTGACATGGTAAAGGATTCAAGATGTAGACAAACCCCCTGGGAGAAGCATTAATTGATTGAATAAGAGCTCAAGAGTTCCTAAAGAGTTCAGCTGCATTTCACGAATCCAAAATGCTAGGTATGCATACAAGTGTTGCTGTGTGACGCCTCCCTGTGACGGCCCCCGCATTCATAATTACGGAGTAATAGCAGGATACAGTTGAAGAGAGGAGAGTGACATGATATTTCTAATATGAGCCCAACTTTCAGCCCACGGCCCTGTGTGGCTAACTGGGAAGCCAAAACGAGAATGTCGGTATAAGTTGAAGCAACATAAGCATTAATATGTTCCACGCGCAAGCCCACGCTTTCTGCAAGTGACTCCCATTGATGTTTGGTCCGCTCTTTACCAGCAAATATCATCATGGCAAGATCGGCTACGGTTGATTGCCACTTAGCGCCAGTATCTGGCAGCACAGCATCATCGATCAAGATCCGCGAGTCGGGGCCCATGGCGGCGTGAACATTGCGGAGGATCTTCGTGGCTTTGTCGTCGGGCCAATCATGCATGATTCTGCGGAGATAGTAGAATTTGGCACCTAAATTAAAGGAAATGTTAGATTTGATAAGATCTTGTATCAGAAGGATGGATGGAGACAAACCAGTGATCGGTTGCGTTTGGAAAAAGTCATAAGCTTCAGCCTTCACGCCATCAATCGGAGTTAAATTCTTCATTGCCTCTGTCAAGTCCTGGAGAACAAGGTAACCTAGGAGATTGGGATACTTCTTCCCAAGCTCGATACATTGGTGGCCATGGCCGCCACCAACGTCGAAGAAGGGTATCTCCGGGGCGGCGGATGAAACTTTGAATGGAACCTTACGGGCTTCATTGATGAAAAGGTCAAATCCCTCGGTCCACTCTGATCCTTGAAGTGTAGTCATAATCTTTTGCAGGTTTTCGAAGTGTCCTTTGGGTGCTGGACAAGCCACTCGAATGAGGTGAGTTTGGTCTTGTGGGCTTTCTGGAATGGAGTGCTTGTGTTGACAGTGACATCTTGGTAGTTATTTTCAGCGAAGAAGGCAGCCATTGCTTGCACGACAGATCCAAGTGTGTCGAATCTAAGATTGTATCAAGAAATCTAGGCAAGTAGGGATGTTTACCAGGCGGATGGCTAGGTTAGTGGCAGGGGAAACTACTAACTATATAGCTTACCCGTGGTATATCATAGCCTCGCCCTTGGGGTCAGCCAAAACATGAGTGATGCTGTTTGCGGTGTACTCATTGACTCCGGTCTCCTTGATTATGCCTGTTGCGGCTAGGTAACGAAGAATTCTCTCTGGACAGAACAGGTGTTTTAGAAATTGAAGTAAATATGCTCATCTCCAAGCCCATTACCCAGGAATTGAGCAGATGCTCCCGTGATCTCCGCAATTTGCATGGTAGTCAATGATACATCACTTCTCGTGAGGGAGAGAAAGAGTCCCATATCTGCACCAATTCGAAGCATAGCATTTGTTAGCCCCTACAGCTGTCAGCACTTTGGGCAACCCCGAATTTTGTAGAATGTGACCACCAACCGGTGTTCCTAGCTTCATGATTGCATCTTTCGGAGATTGAAGTTCTCTTGTCACTTGTTTGAGAGACTGAATGATGTCCAACCGGCCAGCTTCATCGGTGTTTGGGGGATAGCCTGGATCTGAGCAATTATGGAGTCCATATTGGCAAAAGTTACTTAAGAATATTCTTGGGTCAAAGGAAGGAGAGAAGAGGCAAGCCAAGTTGATAGATTATTATGAATCTTTTATTGAAAAGAGGTTCTTATATACCTTGCGTCTCTCACATAGTTCTCGTGATTCCGTATCAGCCTTAAAGATCTAATTAGGACTAGTAGCCATGTGTCCAACTAGGTTTAGCGTGTGATTGTCCCTTGGAGGCCTACCGTGGCCGTTGTCTTGGCATAGTTAGTTCCCAAGGTTAGTGCTACCTAAGTATGTAAACTTTGGAACTTATCCATGGATAATAAGCAAGCCACTTAACTTTCAAAAATGAGAGTTATTTACATAATAACAAGTAATAATTACGACAGGCTGACTCCAGGGTAGAGAATTACAGCCGTAGACGTATATCCGTAGCACAGCGAACATCATGGCCACTCTACCAGAAAAGCAACCTCTCGTTATGGGCGGGTATGCCCGAATGCCAGACAAGCTCCCCTCCACGTTTGTTTCGTCGACGGTACCTTGTGTATTTGACAATACCGTCATTCTTGCGGCAACCCACCCCACAGTCTCGACCGCAGATCCATTAGACGATGGCTGGTTCATTTCGGATTTTTATGCCTTTAACTATCTGTTGAAAGGCTTGGGCATGCATCAGACATGGATAACCGCAGCTGATCCAAGAAAATTAGTGGAGAAGTATGGTGCATACCTTCATGGCAACCCGTATGAGGATCGAAAGGTCTGCCTCGATAAAGACATGCTAGACCAACAGCAAATCACCCCAGTCACCATCGTTCGCTCGGGTGAAATGATAGATCGGGTTCTTTCAGAGGCAAAATGGGCGTCAGAATTAGCGAAACGGCATGAGGCGCCACTTCTACTACTCTTCTTTTGCCATGGGCTACCGAATCATCACTTTTTGTTGAATGATGGAAACAGCCACAAGGGTCTCAGCATAGTCAATCTCAAGGGTGTGCTTGAGCCAAGTGTGCGTGTGACTCTCCTAAGCACTGCTTGTTATTCCGGAGGGTGGATCACCACCCCCGAGCTCAACCTCACCGCTATGACAGCTGCGGACGGAAACGACGATCCAGCCGCCGGAACTTCGAATGCCTGGGGTGCATCCCAGAGCATTGGGCGAACTTGCGGGTCCGTGTTTGTAAGCACCCTGCTAGAGACTTTGTCTAGTGCGACAAGTCCTCTTCTCGAAGATTGTGGTCTGGACACAAGCCTATCAGACCCACAGCAAAGTCTTCAACCAGATAACCCCAATAGCTTTCAGACTTTGAGCTATAATTCATTTTGCCATTCTGTTTGGAGTACATGCGCAGATCGCATAACACGGCTCGGCAGCTCCCAAAACTTCCAGTTTGGTGCCCAGGATGATGCCTGGGAATACTCGTGGACAGGGAGAACAGGAATCCCATTGTTCCACTTCAGGAACCGGTGGGATGCACTTACCTCTTATCCATATCAAGAGCCCAGTGATATCAGGGACCTTAGAAATCCACACCCGAAAAACACCACATTTTTGGAGCAAGATCCGAACAAAACTGCATCGGGAAACCAGGTTATTGATGAAATGACTGGCCATATGGCCCATAGAAGACTAAAAGGCATGGCCAGAACTTTCCACCAAACCTGTCCCGGTGAATGGGATCGTGGTAAGGAGGTGGGCTTTGGAGGCACGCTCCGTGGATTCTACGAGCGTGACATGTTCCAGGAAAAAGCGCCGATGTTTGAAGCGGCGATACGCTTTAGGTGGGAGGCAGCCCTTCTCGCAGACTGCATTCTCGAGTTGTTTGACCTTCCTGCTCCTGGTAACGAGATTTGCATCATGTGGAACCGGTTTTTGTGGCTTGAACAGAAACAGGAGACAATGCCAATGCCTGACTTGAAGGCACGTTGGCGGAAAATGTACAACTCCCTTTCTGGTTTTTTTGATATTCCTTGCTTGAGAGAGCAGGGGCCACCTTTCTACCGACCACTACATTATTTGGTCGCGGCCTTTTTGGAAGCTGATAAACCAGAGGTGAGACAAGTGCTATAATTTTAGCCATTGAGGATTTCATGAGCACAGTTCGGATGTTTCACCAGCAGCGTCTATCTGAGGACCAAGAAGTTCGTGGCAGAGGCCGCGAGTGGCTAAAATCCATCGGTCGACGGGCTCGCAAGTCCCTCTCGCCGCGGAAAAGAACACGCCACTCGACATCCGTCTCTTGCTAAGTTTGCCCGGGGAATATTTATGTGCTACCCTTGCTGCCCTTGCTACACTTGCTACACTTGCTACACTTGCTACACTTGCTACACTTGCTACACTTGCTACACTTGCTACACTTGCCACTGAAGGGCCAAGAAGAAGGTTACAGAAGCGAATGGGATAGAGGAAGAATATCACATTATTATTATTATTATTATTATTATTATTATTATTATTATTATTATTATTATTATTATTATTATTATTATTATTATTATTATTATTATTATTATTATTATTATTATTATTATTATTATTATTATTATTATTTCCTAAGCTCTAGGGATTTGCATTTTGGCCTACTGGTTTTGGATAACTATCAATAAGATGTACTGGCCCACTTGCGGAGGCTGGAAAGATAGTGATCACCAATGATGCTCCAGAGTCTAGTCCACTAGGACAAGCTTCTACTTAGGCTTCGTCACTTCCTTCTCCTCCTCCTCCTCCTCCTCCTCCTCTACAATCAAATCAATCATACGTTATTCATGAAGAGCAGTTATCTGCAGAGGCTGTGACTATGCTCGAAAGCGAGATCACATCATCAAGCTCCACGGTAGGCCTAAATTGATCGGATCTAAATTATAAAAAGTCGAGTGCTGACAAAGGTATTCAGAGTAATCTTTTGAAGCTTAAAATTGAATTCAGGACTTGTCCCATTCGTGCGGCAGTAGGATCTGAACCAATAGCACATCAAGCCAACTCTGCGAAAAGATGTATCTGGCTGCCACTCCACGACGAAGCGAAAATACTAGTGGAAAAGTATATCACAGAGATCACCTTCCTCCAGCATGTGGTTCATGTCCCCTCGGTGCGTACTATGGTGGCTGAACTTTATTGTGACTTGAGAGAAAGCAAGCCAGTCGAGATTGGGTACGTTTCATTGCTTCTCAGCATTCTCGCTAGTACCACGTCCTTCTGGACTGAACGCGATATGTGCAACCCCATATTTTCGACTGTTGAAGAAGCAGTTGGGCAGTCTACCCATTGGGTGAGACTTGCGATGGATGTGGTCGATTACTCGCGTTACAAACACTCCGAGTCAATAGAAGATATCCAGGCGATGATTATTATAGGATTTGTGATCATGAATATCGTGGGAATTACATCCCTCGCCTGGCATATGATTTCCACTGCCATCTCAGTTAGAAGGGAACTATCCTTGCATAGAATCGACCATCCCTACAATTCCAACTTAGACGTACCTACGCCGTCCTCTGCAAAAGCAGAGATATGTAGAAGAGTATGGGTGTATCTCGTGGCTACTGATTAGTAAGTTCTCTCCTCCTCTCCTTCATGTTCTTTTAATAATGGGAGTTCAATCGATAATAGGCAGATGTCGCAACTATCTGGCCCACAGAAAGGCACATATTCAATTAATCCACGCCACATGATGACCAACAAACCTTGCAATGCGAATGATGAAGATATTGTTGACGGGATGGTCGGAGTTGGAAAGCCACTCACCCACCCTACATCGATGTCCTACTGTCTCCAATTGATTCGATTAGGCGAGTTTGCCGCGAAATCACAGACTGTGCTCCATTTGGAATGTCCGATCCAGGAAGCCCGAACTATGCGCATACGAAACAGATTGACGCCAAAATTTGCGAATTCGCCCAGAGTATACCCTCGTTTTTCTCGTTGGCCCATAGGTCGGACGAGCTACCAGAAGCCAATCCTCGGGAATCTCCTGGAATAATCGTACAACGATATATCCTCAATTTTCTGCTTCATGCCCAAAGGTGTAGGCTTCACTTGCCTTATTTGTCGCGAGCGTCTAAGGATTCTACGTATGATTACTCCCGGAAGGCATGCCTGGAAGCAGCCCGAATGGTGGTCCGAACTGAGCGCCAACTCTCGTTAGAGATGATCCCTTTCGTCTCAGCCCGGCTGAAACTTTCAGCCTTGCTACATTGTGTCTGCATGGCGATAATTGTTCTTCTCATAGATTCTTTTGGGAGTGGTCATACGCAGGAAAAGGACATGACGGAAATTTATGGGGCATTTTCAATACTAGAAGCGGTCAGAGAGGAGTCCCTATTAGCAGGAACGTTGCTTGAGACCTTCAAGACGGCTCTTCACCGGCACAGTGCCTCGGGTTCAGCTGTTGACGAAAAGTCAACAACGCAATCTACCTCTCAAGACCCTGAGGCTTCGCCGGGACTTGCCTACAACTCGAGAGCGCTTACAATCATGGTGTATTCAACAGGCATGAACAGTGGACTGGAGCAGCTTCGTTTCTGAGTTGGATACTGCATTTTTGTCTATGTAATATTACTAGTAATTCAATATTGAAGACCGGTCTCAGGAATGGGTCTACTGGGATTTGGAACCTGCGACATTATGACGCATGATATGTCAATTGATTTTATGTATAGCTTTTCATCATCTCGACAGTATACTAGTTCATTGGACCCCACTTTAGCTATCCAGCCATGCCCATATTGAGATTGACATGGCATGTCGAGTTGAACTTGGCATACAATACCAACCGGGGTAATCCGGGATATCCAAATCCATGTCATAATATTAAATCCACGGCGGCCTATTCTGGTACCAGCCATACAGCTTTTTGATCAATGCACCGGATTGAATAGGGAATAATGCTGCCTAGTTACTGTGCACATTTTCACTTTGCCCTTTCACGGGGGCACTGCCTCTGTGTCAGCTCCTCCAGGGACCTTTACCATATCATATCATAAATCTATGGGTACAAAATATGTTATACAGCATATATTTGGCATAGGGAAGGATTGGTGCTCTACAATCTCCGATCTAGGGCCCTATTATACGATAATTATCTAGATCGGACGCTTTCATGTAGACATGCGTCGCCGTGGAAACTTACGCATATCCACTGCGGAGTAAATCAGTTGTAAATCGTACTTTGTACGCGATATTGATAATAGTACAAATATCAGACATGACGTGGATAATAATTCCAGAGATTATGTAAATGTGCCGTTGAATAGTTATAAAAATAGTCGGATGCTGTTGTTGGCCGGTTCGGGGTCCACTTCCACCTGGGTACTTCCATTGTACAATGATGATCAACTGTTCGCTTTACACAATCCGATCCAATCTCTTTGGTTTCTTTTTTTCGTCTTTCATCATACTTATGATTGTAGTGCTTTATGTGCCTCTACCCGTGTTACACAGTTCGCCTTGTACAACATACATAGCAACTATTTTTATATGTCACAGTTTTACCAACCTTATGGCCTAAAGACTACAATACACTATGTATGTTAATGTACAGCCTATAAGAGACTCTAGTCGTAGATCCCGTTGTTAATGACCATGGCGTCTTACCTTATCGAATCATGTTTTGTGATGGTTCAAGTTCGGAGTTTGTAGTATATATCACTTGAGATACAAACCATCCAAGAACACACAGCGGACTGTTTATAAGTATAATATGTATTGGATTAAAAACTGGAGTATTAGTAGCTTGTCCTGTATTCTCTCAACTACCTCGTAATATCAACGGGACTTAGTCCGCATCATCCAATATTGAATGATTTCAGCCTCTCGGAGGACTCAAGGAGGCAATGATCCATGGGATAGTATATGTTGCCACTTTCCACCGGGCTGCCTAGACCATGGATAGTAAGCCCACATGCCTCCCATACTCAGCCAGTCACCGTTGTCCGTACTTCAGATGCTGATTTTAAGTGGAGAAACAAACACGCTTTTATACTCCATCTTACTCCACATCTCAATGGATTGGAGCTCTGTTCAAGATGACGTCGTGCAGATTGCTACGCATCTCGCTCCGGCTGGTTCGGACCTTCTATTGTCTACTCTCCGAGACCAGGATAGTTGGTCCATCGGAGGTCTCACCCATGCTTAACGGCATGAATGGCTGACAGCATGCAATGTTCATTGTTTCTTTATGTTTTCATCTCGGGGACCTTTGCCGATGTGTGTCTGTGATATTTCCCCGTGATTCGTTTGAGCTTTAACCCACCACTTCTTATAAAGATTTACTCTCCCCTAAAGTCTTGTCCTTAAATAAAGACATATCTGCGACCACAAGTATACTGGTGGATATCAGATCGTTCAGTTGTTCAAGATCTTCTTCAAAAAAAGGGCGCTGTGTTCATTCGTTAGTCGATAAAACACATCTGCGTTCTCTGAACAGCAATAATGAGGAAATTTATTACCCTCGCTGCCTTTGCTGCCGGCTCCAATGCCCTCGTTGGCCGCAGTGATAGCTGCTGCTTCCACCTCACCTCTTCTGGTGGTGCGGCTGGTAAACTTGGCCAGCTGGGTGATGGCCAGAACCGCATTGGTGACGATAGTCTACAATCAGCACAGTACTGCATCGACTCCAATGGCGGTATCACCGACTCTAGCGGCCGTGGATGCATCCTCACTCGTAAGTAAACCAATTACTTCCCTCTATATCAACTACCAAAGAAAGTATATCTAACTGTATGACAGCCCCCACCACTCAACTGCAGTGCGACGAGGGTGTGTCTGCTACACCTGGTTTCTCTGTCAACTCACAGGGTAAACTCGAGTACCGCAGCAGCCCCGACTTCGTTGCCTGTGCCACCGGCCAAAATGGTGGCTTGAATGTCTACACTACCCCTAACAAGCTCGACGTTACTGGTTGTGTGAACGTGCAATTGTCTGCCGATGCTTGCTCGAATACGGGCACCGGTGGCGGCAATGGTGCCTCATCCCCGGCTGGTGTACCTCCTGCTTCTAACGCACCGCCAGCCCCAGTTCCTCAGTCCAGCCCTGCTGGCACTGGCCCTGGGGGTCCCGGCGCTGGTGGTGCTGGCTCTGGAGGTGGTGCTCCTGGTCCTGCTGGACCTGGAGCTGCTGGACCTGGACCTGGAGGACCTGGGGCTGGAGGATCTGGCCCTGTTGGTCCCAGTGCTGGTGGTGGTGGTCCTGGCCCTGCTAGACCTGGCCCTGTTGGTCCCGGTGCTGCTGCTGGTGGTCCTGGCCCTGGCCCTGGAGGGCCTGGCACTGGAAGTGGAGGGCCTGGCACTGGAAGTGGAGCCGGAGGCCCTGGTCTTGCTCCCGCTCCCGCTCCCGCTCCCACTCCCGGCACTCAAACTGTCACTATCACTGTCACAGACTGTAGCTGCCCTACCTCCGGTGCTCCTGGTGGCGGTGGTGTTGTTGGCGGCGGTGGTGGTGCGCCACAACCATCTGCTAGCATGCCTGCCCCATCTGGCGGTACTGGTACGAAGCCTTCTGGTCCACAGCCTGCTCCCGGCGGTGGTGGCGGCAGCGGTGCTCCACAACCCGGTCCCTCTCCCGGTGTGCCTGCTCCTGGCGGCGGCGGCGGTGCTTCACAGCCCAGTCCTTCTTCTAGTGCGCCTGCCCCATCTGGCGGTACTGGTACCAAGCCTTCTGGTCCACAGCCTGCTCCCGGCGGTGGTGGCGGCAGCGGTGCTCCACAACCCGGTCCCTCTCCCGGTGTGCCTGCTCCAAGCGGTGGCGGCGGTGCCTCACAGCCCGGTGCCTCTCCTAGTGTTTCTGCTACCGGCGGCGGAGGTGGTGGCATCTCTATTAGTGTGCCTCCTATCTCCGCCGGTGATGGTGGCACTCATCCAACCGGCTCCGCCAGCGCATCCGTTCCAGCTAGTTCCGCCACTTCCAAGCCCTCGGCCACTGGTACCTCTGGTGGTGCTTGTCCCACAGATCTCTCGGGTAACTACGAGATCCCTCACCTTATCATTCCTGTCGACTCTTCCTCGCCTAGCACTACCGCAGGAACTGGGTTTAACGGTACTGTGAGCTCGACCATGTCGACCCTGTTTAACTTCGATATCCCAAATGCCGACGCCGGCAAGACCTGCAGCCTTATCTTCCTCTTCCCCAAGCTTGAGGATCTCGAGACCTCGTCTTACAGCTTCAGCGGCGATGGAAAGATTGATTTCGCAAAGCTCTCTTCCATTGCCGATTCCTCGACAAACTTCGGCAACATGCCCTCGGTGTCCCAGGATCTTGGTACTATCACTGTCTCTCCTGGCAACTCATACCTTGTCTCTACGTTCTCTTGCCCGGCTGGCCAGGCTGTCACCTATGAGATCAAGAACGCTGGCAGCACCGACTTCAACTTCTTCGAGGACTGGAACCCATCTCCGTAAGTTTGCTCTTCTACTTTCCATTTGTCTGTATATCAGCTAACACCCTTTATAGTCTCGGTCTGTACATCACCACTTGCTAAATGAGGAACCTCTATGCGATTTCGCAGTTTGCAACTATGGATGTGTGATTTCTAGGGCCATTTCCTATTCCTTGTAAACTCCCATTGATGTCTCCTTTACGTCGATACGTATTTTCTTGATCTTCTCATGTTTGATTTTTTTGGTCCGGTGTGCATAGGGAAGTAATCTTTCAAAAAAGCTGACTCTACCCGATGTGGATTGGAAAACATTGCCATATTTAGTTTTATGTTGTAATTGAGGCGCATGCACATAGCGTCAACGTTCTTTCGGCTTGTGTATTAGTATATTGAATTCACTCCTTCAGTTTAATATCTCAAGTAGAATGAGTCCACAGGGTATGCATATCTCGATATGGTCCATATCCGCCAAAACATTAATTACACTCGCCTTGATCAAAACCTATCCAATTCCATGCAAACCACGTACGTCATTTAGACAGAATAAAAACAAAAAGATACTTCGATACCGGGAATCGAACCCGGGGCCGCGGAGGACAGTCTTATAAAGAGATGAAAATCCGCTAGGTTAACCACTACCCCATATCGAACTTGGATGACAAAGGGCTCCATTAATTTTATCTTGATCTTGTTCTTCGTATATAGCTCATCTGGACTAGTCCAGTATGGCTGAGATCTGCAAAAGTCCCCTTTTAATTGAAGAAAAATCAAATAGTATTAGATGTTAATTTCATCATGTAATATGTACGCATATATGTGAATAATACAATATTATATTTCACTATAGTTTTAACATAATGGAAGCCAATCAGATACCCTAGAACGGTGCATGCGCCAGGGCTATTAATATGCCGATGCCAAGAAATGCCTTTGATTAGGCAGAGATGTTTATTTCCCTTTTTCCCCAGCTCCAGATCTTCTCCATTTCGAATTTCTGGGGAAGTACTGAAGTCATGGAAATCCCTGCGAAACTCCCTTTCTCCAAGCGGCGACTCCGACCGCGTGTTGTTATCTCGTGCGTTTCCCCAGCTTCCCCCGCGAATCCCAACTAACAATTCCATAGCTACATCTTTGACTATGTGATCATTATGTACAAATATCAACCCCCCCCTGTTTATTTCGTGCTAACCCCAAAAACAGTGCATGCGCTATCGCCTTCTCAATCCTCAACAAGATCGAGCCCTTCCACCAACATTTCTCCCTCAATAACATCTCCATCCAATATCCTTATGCCGTACACGAACGAATCCCCATGGCTTATTGCCTCTGCATCTCTGCTGCCTTTCCACTCGCCCTCATTATAGTTTACACCTTGGTCCTCGATGGTTTGTTTTCGCACCATAAACCACGGGACGCAGTGTCTGGGAAGCGGAAGCTGAGAGGTCCGCATCGCTGGAAGGACAGACTTTGGGAACTCAATTGTGGTGTTTTAGGACTTTTGCTGGCGCAGGGACTCGCGTTTGTCATCACACAGGCGCTGAAGACTGCATGTGGCAAGCCGAGACCCGATCTCATCGATCGTTGTCAACCACGCCCTGGTAGCAAGGACCTGTTCCCAGGATTGTCGAACTCAACGATCTGTACAGGTGATCCCGCCTTGTTAACAGATGGATTTCGGTCGTGGCCGTCCGGTATGGACCATAATCCCAACACTGCTTTTGAGAGTCGCAAACGTTAACCTTGATTCATCTAGGCCACAGTAGCTGTGTGTATATCCCTTTACCCTTCGCCTGGTGTTTTATATCACTAACACGTTCCAATAAATAGCCTCCTTTGCTGGTCTCGTTTACACATCGCTTTGGTTAGGTGGAAAGCTGCACATTATGGACAATCGCGGCGAGGCCTGGAAGGCTCTTCTCGTCATGGCTCCTCTACTAGCAGCAGGTCTCGTGGCCGTATCGCGTATCATGGACGCGCGCCACCACCCCTTTGACGTGATCACGGGGTCAATGCTTGGCATCGTCTGCGGCTTTGTCGCATATCGCCAGTATTTCCCACCGATCACCGAAGCCTGGCAGAAGGGTCGCGCCTACCCAATCCGAACCTGGGGGGCTGATCCTGCAGGACCCGATACCGTTCGATTTATAGGCTCCAAAGGCGGGAGCTCGACGGCGCTCCGCAACCAAGAAGAAGAGCGCATGGACCCGCCAGATCTCCCTAGATCGGAACATGCCAAACCCACCGCATCTACCTACCTTCAGTCCTCCAACCCATACACATCCAATGTGTATAATCGCCGCCCGCACGACAATGACGCCGATGGTGGTGCTTGGTCGTCGAGTGAGGATGACGTTACCAACGGGTATGAGATGCGACATGGTCATACTATAGGGCAGAATACCGGTGCCGGTCACCATGCGCCTCAATATGACCCCAGTAATGCATATGTGTCCCAGACACAACCGCTGACGGCTGATACGGGAATATATGCTACTGACGCGATGGCGGGTCCTGGGCGTCCGTTGACGGACATGCCCGGTCGGGCGATCTAAAGATAAATGATGCGATGCGTTATTGATGATTTCAGTCTAGTCCAGAGCGGTATTTGCCCGAAGTTATTTGCTTATGATTTGATTAAGCGATGCATTATTGCGGTGGATGGTGAATTCAACTCTGTACTAGTATGATTATGAACGTATTGGCGTTGAAAACAAACATGAATTTTTGCCCCTGAGAGGCAGCCTAGATTGAACAGTCTGATATCTCTTTAAACAGAAGTAATTTGTACAGTCCTTCCGGAAATCGGTGTCACTGCCCAAACTGTTCCATCTTTATCAAGCCTTGGCGCCAAGTCCTACGCTATATCGAGAGCAGCCGGATATTAGTACCTCCGTGTTGTTAATATATAACGTAGTTCACATGCGAGCTGCGCAGTCCAGTACACATAGTAAATGCAATAAATTACAATTAGATATTGCAACAACAGTTGTCTATAGGAACTTTTCCTTATAGCCTAATGCTTTTTATATGATATTTAGCTAGTATATAAAGTTTAGGGGGATTTAATAAATGAGTAATGGAGAGATATATATTTCTGGAGTTCAGCGATATATTTTTCAATACTACACTTATGGAAGTTTTTAATCTACTTAAAATTGATATACGCTACTAAAAGTGCCTATCAATGGCTATCGGCAAAAAAAAAAAAAAAAAAAAAAAAAAAAACCTTGATAGCTGAGATATAAGTTGTAGGTGTTTCCGCTACGCAGCTCGCATGTGAACTACGTTGCAGCATTTTATCCTACACAATACGTTCCCTATGAGTAATCCTACTTAAATAGCTAGAATACTAAAAAGACAATGATATTCAGATGAACTCCAAAAACTACATTTCTTACGATAGCTATATAGAAGATTAATGTGGTACGGTACCTGTGTACCAGAGTTCTTTAATGCTAACAAACTAGAGACGGCGAGGTGAGGAATATGTTCAATTAGATCAAGGTATACCAGTATGTAAATGAAGCTGCTAGAAGCCCAAACGAAAGAAGACAGAACATAGAGATTGGGCCTAGAAGAGCCATTGGAAGTACAGCTGTCATTTTGGGTGCTGTGACTTTGGATGGCAGATAAGCCACGGAATCATATGATGGCCCCTTCCCACTTCCATAGGCATTTAACGCAGAAAGCTTGTCAATGAGTCTTCTCAACTTCTCCGATGCTGACGTAGTGAGCGGAGACTCTCGATCAAGCACATGTGACACTTCAAAAGTCTTGTGCTCTTGATTTAGGTGTAATCGACTGTGGAACGGATACTTCTGCATGCAGGACGAGCATAGATCCATATGGGCGCAGATTCTACACACAAAGCGAGAGCCATTAATAACCCGTGTACAAAGGCTACACGTAGTCTTATATATGGGGGTGCCAATGAAAGTCTCCTGAGACAAATGCAGCTGAAATAGACATTGGGCATTGTCTATATCTCCGACAAATAGTAGGTAGCGACCTAATTGCTGTAAAAGTGGCCATGGGAAGTGTAGCTGGGACTGAAGAAGCGTATCGTAGATTTGAAGGATGGATTGGCGAACAGCAAGCTCTTGAGTATTATTAGGCGTCGCAATAATTGAAGGGTAGTGGCTTTGGATTTGGTGCACTAGGCTTTCATTTCCAACTACCCAGTCCAGGACATTTCTGCCATAACCATCCAGAAGAGAAGGATTGGCACCAAAGTGAAGGAGATTTATGGCAAATTTAATATGACCGAGATAGATAGCCAGATGAATGGGGGTTTGTAAAAGCTTGTCCCGGGTATTAATAGGGGAGAGGAGCTCCGGGAACCGATGGAGAAGGTTGAGCCTATTTTTCAAGGCGGCAATATGAAGAGGAGTCTGGTCAAGTTCATTTACAAACGACACATTCGAGCCAGCGCGAAGAAGCATCTGAACTAAATCAGCATGGCCCTGATAAACAGCCGCCAAGAGAGATGTTCCATATCTACCACCCCGAGTGTTGACGTCGGCGCCAGCGTCGAGGAGGATCTGCACGATCTCACTGCTTTTCCCGAATGTAGCAGCTTGTAGAGCATTGCCGTATTTACCACCCTGAGCGTTGACGTCGGCGCCAGCGTCGAGGAGGATCTGTAAGATTTCACTGCTTTTCCTGTATGCAGCAGCCTGTAGGGCATTGCCGTATTTACCACCCTGAGCATTGATATCGGCGCCGGCGTCGAGGAGGATCTGTACGATCTCACTGTTTTCCCCGTATGCAGCAGCAGCTTGTAGGGCATTGCCGTATTTACCACCCTGAGCATTGATATCGGCGCCAGCGTCGAGCAGCATCTGTAAGATCTCACTGCTTTTCCCGAACAGAGCACTTTTCCCGAACGCAGCAGAAGCTTGTAGGGCATTGCCGTATTTACCACCCTGAGCGTTGACGTCGGCGCCAGCGTCGAGGAGGATCTGTAAGATTTCACTGCTCTCCCCGTATGCAGCAGCTTGTAGGGCATTGCCGAATTTACCACCCTGAGCGTTGACGTCGGCGCTAGCGTCAAGGAGGATCTGCACGATCTCACTGCTTTTCCTGTGTGCAACAGCAGCAGCTTGTAGGGAATTACCGGCTTGGCCGCCCTGAGCGTTAACATCGGCGCCAGCGTTAAGGAGGATCTGCACGATCTCACTACTCTCTTCGTATGAAGCAGCTTGTAGGGCATTACCGCATACACCACCCTGAGCGTTAACATCGGCACCAGCGTCGAGAAGGATCTGTACGATCTCACTGCTTTCCCCGAATGTAGCAGCAGCAGCTTGTAGGGCATTGTCGTAGAAACCACCCTGAGCGTTGACGTCGGCGCCAGCATCGAGGAGGATCTGTACGACCTGACTGCTTTTGGCGTATACAGCAGCAGCCTGTAGAGCATTACCGTATTCACCACCCTGAGCATTGACGTCGGCGCCAGCACCGAGAAGGATCTGTACGATCTGACTGCTTTTCCCGTATACAGCAGCAGCCTGTAGAGCATTACCGTATTCACCACCCTGAGCATTGACATCGGCGCCAGCGTCGAGGAGGATCTGTACGATCTCACTGCTTGTCCCATATGCAGCAGCTTGTAGGGCATTACCATAATTACCACCTTGAGCATTGATATCGGCGCCAGCGTTGAGGAGGATCTGCACGGTCTCACTACTCTCCCCGAATGCAGCAGCCTGTAGGGCGTTGCCGTATTCACCACCCTGAGCATTGATATCGGCGCTAGCGTCGAGGAGGATCTGCACGATCTCACTGCCTTTCCCGGATGCAGCAGCAGCCTGTAGGGCATTGCCGTATTCACCACCCTGAGCATTGACATTGGCGCCAGCGTCAAGGAGGACCTGCACGATCTCACTCATCCCCCCGTATGCAGCAGCCTGTAGGGAATTACCGTATTCGCCACCATCAGCATTGACATCGGCGCCAGCGGCGAGGAGGATCTGCACGATCTCACTCCTCCCCCCGTATGCAGCAGCCTGTAGGGCGTTGCCGTATTTACCACCCTCAGCATTAACATCGGCGCCAGTAGCGAGGAGGATCTGCACGGTCTCGCTCCTCCCCCCGTATGCAGCAGCCTGTAGGGCATTGCCGTATTCACCACCCTCAGCATTGACATCGGCGCCAGTGGCGAGGAGGATGTGCACGATCTCACTACTCTCCCCGTATGCAGCAGCCTGTAGGGCATTGCCGTATTGACCACCCTGAGCATTGATATCGGCGCCAGCGTCGAGGAGGATCTGCACGACCTCACTGCTTTTCCCGAATGCAGCAGCTTGTAGGGCATTGCCATATTCACCACCCTGAGCGCTGACGTCGGCGCCAGCGTCGAGGAGGATCTGCACGACCTCACTCCTCTCCTCGTGTGCAGCAGCCTGTAGGGCATTACCGCATTCACCACCCTGAGCATTAACATTGGCGCCAGCGTCGAGGAGGATCTGCACGATCTCACCCATCCCCCCGTATGCAGCAGCCTGTAGGGCATTACCGTATTCACCACCCTGAGCGTTAACATTGGCGCCAGCGTCGAGGAGGATCTGCACGATCTCACTGCTTCCCCCGTATATAGCAGCCTGTATGGCATTACCGTAGACACCACCCTGAGCGTTGACATCGGCGCCGGCATCGAGGAGGATCTGCACGATCTCACTGCTTTTCCCGCGTATAGCAGCAGCCTGTAGGGAATTTCCGCATTCACCACCCTGAGCATTGATATCGGCGCCAGCGTCGAGGAGCATCTGCACGATCTCATTCCTCTCCCCGTATGCAGCAGCCTGTAGGGCATTACCGTATTCACCACCCTCAGCATTAACATCGGCGCCAGTGGCGAGGAGGATGTGCACGATCTCACTACTCTCCCCGTATGCAGCAGCCTGTAGGGCGTTGCCGTATCGACCACCCTGAGCATTAATATCGGCGCCAGCGTCGAGGAGGATCTGCACGACCTCACTGCTTTTCCCGAATGCAGCAACCTGTAGGGCATTGCCGTATTGACCACCCTGAGCATTAATATCGGCGCCAGCGTCGAGGAGCATCTGCACGATCTCACTCCTCTCCCCGAATGCAGCAGCTTGTAGGGCATTGCCATATTCACCACCCTCAGCATTGACATCGGCGCCAGCGTCGAGGAGCATCTGCACGACCTCACTCCTCTTCCAGTATGCAGCAGCCTGTAGGACATTGCCGTATTCACCACCCTCAGCATTGGCATCAGCGCCAGCGTCGAGGAGCATCTGCACGATCTCACTCTTCTCCCAGTATACAGCAGCCCGTAGGGCATTATCGTATTCGCCTTTACCCATTATGGCTTTAAACTTCGCACCTTTCAGCAGGAGCCATTCAACAAATCCCACATGCCCACAGCTAGGCGCTTCAATTAATGGCGTTTTTCGTCCCTTATTTGCTGCTTCACAATCCGCTGCTAAATGGAAAGCTGTATTTCCGTGTCCGTCTTTCCTTGCCACGTCCTCCCTATTCAAGACACACGCTCTATGATATCAACGAGACTTGCAGCTGTTATATGAATGATTGTTGAACTTCTCGGTGGGCATGCTGGGTTATGAGCGTCGAGAATCTGGTAAATCTGGACCTATTGACCTATCGCTTGCTGTAAGATATCTTGTTCGTTCGGTATCATACTATGGAGTCGAGACCCTAGGCCTCAGAAAGGGGAAATTCTCAGCCTCACGATCAGGTGACCCCGGGAAAGGAGAGGTAAGTTACAATCCGGTACGGAGTAATTGGGAAGGTACGGCCAGTACAATACAGTCCGGTATTTCCGGTACAAGACCTAAATCTGTGATATTTGTAAAAGTCGTGGGTGACAACTCCAGCACTGTCTCCACTTAAATATGGTTGGCATATCTATACCCTCGTGCCCTAACCTCTATCCTATCTACGGGGTCAATCAAATGCAAGACATAGATTAAAACGGGACAGCTCATGGTGCCTAGGCTAATCAATATAAAAGTGTCGAGACCTGGAAGACTCGGGTTATCCCAGCCACCCACATCGTGGATTGTGAGTCGCCCAGCCTCCTCAGCCCAAGATGTCGCGGAACATCTTTTTTTTTCTAATTTCCCCCTCTCTTATTTGTGCTGATTTCCTTTTTTTTTTAACTTTCACTTTTATATTCTTCTGCATCTTCTACCCCGTGCATCCTGCACTGTAATCGCAACTGCCTGTGCTTTCTTTGCAAGCTCGTGTAGCCCCGATCTTGTACTGTACATCTGACATACCAAGCACATCGGGACATACATTCCAGAGATCTCAAACCCAATCTCTCTGAAAAGCCGACAAGATGATTGGCAGTGTGTTCTTCATATTCAACCGCCTGGTTGAGATCGTCTTCCTGATCCCAATCATTGGCATGCTGGTAAGCCCCTCCAGTGTTAACCAGTCCGATCAGCAATACCCCTCCGAGTCTCCCGCTAACCAAGATCTCTCTGAACTTAGGCCTACTTTGTGAACGGTTACCTCAAAGCAAACGAGTTGACGCCATCTTATATCCTGGTCCTGTTTATCGTCAGCGTAATCGCCATCTTCTGGGCCCTCGACACGCTAATTCGCTTCTCCACAACAAAGCGATCTGCAGTCTTTGTGGCGTTTGTGGACATGCTCTTCTTTGGCGCATTCATTGCAGCCGTCTACCAGCTCCGCTTCATTGCCAACGCCGACTGTGCCAACTGGCATGGCGGCTCCGTCTGGATCTCCTTGGGTCCATTCGGGTCATACGGCCAGCGCACAGATAACCCGCTATCGCTGGATATCAACAAGACTTGCGCCATGCTGAAGGCCTCCTTCGCAATTGGTATCATGGAAACCGCATTCTTCTTCTGGACTGCGTTGCTTGCGCTGTTCTTGCACCACTCGCATGATAAAAGCCGGACTGTTGTTAAGGAGACCACTGTTCGGAGACGCAGTCATTCCAGTCGTCGCGGTCATGGATCTGGCTCGCACTCGCGTCATCGTAGCTCCAGTCGCAGACCTGCGCCTTACGTCGTTTGATTTTGTTTTATATTGACTTTTTGCTTTTTTTTACGCGCGATGCTTCTCATGATTTTATGAAGATCATATGCCTTAATGAGATACGGATTAGGATATTTTCCTTGGATGGATTTTGAAATCAGAACAATTGTGAATTGCAGCGATGGGTATCATGTTCGGATTTTCGTTGTGTGTGCTGGAATGATGGTCATTTCCGGCATTTTGAGATTGCGGTCTCCATGTCTTTTCATACTGTTTAGTTTTGTTTTTCAATCCCAGCTGCATTATGATCAATATATGATATCCGACTTAAATCTCCGTAGGTCTGGCCATATCGGTATGTTGTAAAGCGTAGTCTGGAAAGTTCAAGGCGCTGGATCTACATGACTCGCGAGCCCATTGCGGCAGTGAAGTACATCCGTCACAAGTGAGGTCCTGGGATGCCTGGAGATCAGCACATGCGCCAATCCACCCCCGGAAGTTGATTGAGGCATACGAAGATCAAAGGTACGAGGGACAATCCCAAACATTGTCAAGAGGGTCGACTTCCTTGCTCATAAGCAACAACCCGCAGTGTGATAACTAAACCAGCATTCTTGTCTTGACTTCACTTGTGTTTCACTTCCACTCTTATCTTTCACCAAGTACCAATTCACCAGTGCACTTATGCATACTTTACGTTCAACCCACAGTCTTGCTATCACTATTCACTCAATTCACCCAATTCTCTCATTTCGTGTTGCTTTACTGCCTTCACGCGCCATTTCTCGCCTGTAACCACAATGACCACCAAGCGCCAACGGGTTGAGCTAGACGAAGGCCCATCGAAGCGACTGAGGACGACTCTAACGCCGATGATGCCCCCGATATGACGTGTCGGACATGGCCCCGGAAAGTATAAAGATGGCTTCTTGAGAAATTGTGACGCTATCGATCGGATTGCGACCAAAGCAAAGCACATTAGGATGATTCGACAAGCATATGAAGACACGAGAATCAACTATACGTGGAGAGATTGCAATCTGAAACCCAAACACACTCTGTGGACCAGCCACATGATACAAATGCACAGAGATCTGGTTATATGCCAAGCTGCCTACGACATACAATATGCCGGCATCAGCAAGCGAATCAACGCGGAGGACGATGACTATATCAAGTGCTCACTTCGACCGGTGCTAGATGAAGTCCGTCTACTAGTGTCAAGGGAAGAGGCTCCCACACAACAGGTCGACTTAGTTCCCTCGCATGCCATCATACCAGCCACCATGACTGGGCTCACCACTGTCCCAGATGACAACGATGACGATGATGAGGTGGCAACTTCCACAAGTACAACAGGTTCGATGTTCACTGCCAAAGAGACCCTTGAACAATCAGATAAGGCTGTCGGAGATGAAATCAACAACGAACACGACCTGGACGGCCTTGATAACCTTGACGACCTCGATTACCTCGACCACCTCCAACCGAATGGTGGAATGGAATCCATGGACAATCGTCCATCTACAAGAGAGTCTCCCTAACAGACCGATGCAGTCAAGTCGGCCGAGGAGTCTAGGACGATTCGTCCGATGACGACTAGAGCAACCATGAATTGTTTATCTACATTTAAATATGGTCGATATCTAGGACCAGACAGTTTTACTTGAGACCCCCTTGTCTGCAATTTCTTTCATCGCGTTCTTTGCCTTCTTTGTGTTTTCTGGCAGCTCAGACTGCGATGGATGCATTCTCACTTCGTCATTTATTCTTTGACCAACGACGATTTTGGTCCGATTTTTTAGTGGGGGATTTGTTATGAGCTATGATCACCCTCTTTAGCTTTAGCTCCCCTAGTTAGCTAGATAGAAATATATTTTTCTCGTCTCCGACAATGCGCCACCTAAACAAATAACTGGCAATTGGCAACCATCTGGACGGAAAGGGGTCTCGGAGTCAAACGTGCATGTTCGGCAATGCCCTAGTTTCAAGTCAGATTCGTATTTAGGCTCTTCTGTGTCAGACCTAATATGAAGTACGAGAGGGCCAAGATCCTATTTGAGAAAGATCTTCTCGGCCTTCCGTACTTCGTCCGGTGCCCCTCTCTATAAATACCACAAGTATTGACTTGCCCACTTATTGTCGTATCTTTGCTAATAAATCTACTCTCGCCATGATTTTTACCCAACATTGGACATGGGGTTTTAAGCCAGCTGCGCTTATAATTGGATTGATTGTTCTGGTGTTCAATATCCAGCCTGTGCAAGCGACGATTCCTACGTCTCAGCGATTTGATCTATCAAAGCCTTCATACGACCTCTTCCGCAGCAAGTCCCTGCACGATGTGACTGTACAGCAAGGCTTCGCATTTGACAATACCAATCGCCGACTTTTTGTCACCCAGCGACGTGATGGTTCCTCCGAGACTGCAGGTGACCTATGCATTACCCAGCTTGACTTCAACGGCAACTACGTGGGATACATGCATTTAAAGAGCTTTGGTCATGGCGTCTCCTTTGGTGTTCAAGCAGTCGGCTCATCATCCTACCTATGGACGGAAGTAGAGGCCAATTCGAATGGATACGGCAAGAAACTTGCTCGGTTCAAGTTTGTTAGCGGAACTACGCTCTCGTCGTCCTCCTCCTCGCTTGAGAAATTCGCCCCTATAGCTAGTGCTACAGAGCATACCTGCTCCATTGATCCTGTGAGCAACCGTCTCATTGTCCGCGCCAACCTCAGTGATGGTAAACACATTTCTGTGTTCAACTTGGATGAGGCAACGGATGGGGATTTCTCCAACCCTCTCGCAAATTTCAAGCATCCATCGTTGGACACGGCATCGGATACATTCCAGGGGTATGCGGCGTATGGCCAGTATATCTATCTATTGTACGGCAATTCTTATGATGTCACCGATGGTAAGGTCAATTCGGATGTGACCGCTGTCAACATGAATACTGGATCTGTTGTCCAAGGTCCTCTCATTACAAAAGCCGGATCAACACTATCGTTCCGCGAACCTGAAGGACTGGCCATCTATAAGACTGAGGCCGGGGAAGTCCGTCTGTTCTTGGGCTTTGCCTCGGGTCAAAGTGGTGATCGGCGATCGAATATATTCTACAAGAATGCTTTGGTTTAGTTTATGCATCTAAATATGCATCTCGATTGTGCAGGAATGTCTAATTTGAATTTACATTTCAAGTAAAATCAACTTCAATCGGAATAAAGATTAAAAGATCAACGCGCGAGGAAGAAACACAAGAGAAAGGGGAGAGAAACAGTGACGTTTAGATCTATGACAGGACACACTGGCTAGGTTTCTCAATACTTTCTCGTCGTGTTCTAATCTAGAAGCAATTTTCTCTTCAAAGAAATCACCCATGGGATAACCCAGTGCTAGTAACCTGAGCCAGCTCGCCATTATTCGGAATCAAAAACACACCATTTGGAAGCAAGACGCACAACTCCAAACATTCCACATTCAACCAATCCTTGGGGAGGAAATAGTGCCGCTGCACCTGGTCCGGGGTGAATCTGGAACCGAGACTCCAAGAACATACCCAGTGGCTTTTGTCAAGGAACACAAGGCGTTCACGTGGGAGGATTCCAAGTGGAATTTCAATCAGGCGCTGGATTTCCGGTGGGATGGTCATAGGTGTCTCGATCGACGGAGGTATGGTTGACGTGGTTGACAGTCGGGACAGCAAAGATGTTTCAAACAGCAACGTGACGGTTTCTCTGCGACCGTTGGTCAAAATGACGGTGTGGATAAGGAATTGAGAGCCTGAGTGCGTGTGGCAGATGCGCTGGATTTTGGCGTTTTCTTCATCATGCTGGTTGGCTTCGACAGTAACTGGAGTGACCTTTAGATCTAGCTCCGAGAGTAATGGTGGTCTCTCCAGAACAATGACAGCAATTTCAGAAAGATCGTCCCATTTGTAGACGCGAGTATAACTGGGGCTGAAAGACAATAATAGCTTTGAGTCTGTTGGATGGTTGACCCACTTCGTATGTGGCGATGTAATAGAGAGAGACTCTCTGCTGGGTTGAGTGGACACCGGTTGAACGGTGACCAAAGGCCCGTTTTTGACCAAAACTTTTGACCCATTACCATTGAGCAGGACTTGTTGAACGCCTTCGGGACTAACATTTATTGTCGCCTCAAAGGCTTGGCTAACAGTCCAAGTTCGGTCGCTGCCTGTGTGGATCTCCTTCACGACGACCCTCCCTGCCATCTCGATACTGGCTAGGAATCTTCCATCACAAGACCAATCTAAATGTTCGATTGGTAGGCGCAAAGGTGATCTCCAGAGCTCAGATGTCACATGCTCGTCATCCGAGGTGTCTATCACGCTGACAACTCCAACATCATCCCCAACAGCGTGATATCGCCCTCCAAGTTGAACAGCAATTGCGGTTATCTGTGCCCGTACCTCTGCAGAAGCCTCGGAGACAATGGCCGATGGAATGCTGGCCGCCTCACTCCCAAGGTCACTATCCTCGCCGTTCTCATCCCCTGCAAGTAATGCATTTGGCTCCCAAACATTGCACCATGGGCCACGGAGGTCATATAATCGCTTGCTGTCTGGACTGAAGCAGATATGGTTGATCATATCATCGCAGGACAGCTTGTAGATCAGGGTGAAATGATGAAAGTTATACAGCTTGATTGCCCCCTGCCTGTCACCTACCGCAAAGAATTTGCCCTCGGGACTACATGCAAGAAGTTTTGCATCGGCCTCCAGCTCCTGCTGGCTATTCTTGTACGGGTCCCATCTGAATACTTGCCCTCCCATGTACACACCGAGAACTTCCTGAGATTTGGGATGCCATATCATCTGGTCCACAACAGACCAGGAATTCCCTGCATATTCATGATCGCGCATACATCGTCCCAGGAGCGTCGCTGTTTCGAGGGACCAGGCACATAGAGGAGAACCGCGATACGCGACAGCTACACAGGTCGCGTTAGAATTGAATGAAATATGCCAAGGAACGTTGTGCACAGGCCTATCCAGAGCTGTGTCCTTTTTCAAAAGGTTGGAATGCAAAATCGACCAGACGGGAACTTGGTCCGTCAACCGGGCAACTCTGAGGAGTCGATCCGTTGATCCGATGACAATCTGGGTATCCCCGGTGGAGAATACTATGGCCATGGCCGTGCTCCCGATGGGGTTTTTGATTCGGTGCATGACTTCTCCCGAATGGACGGACCAGACCTTTGTCGTCCGGTGGCCGTATGTCACGAGAAGATGAGAGCCGCGACTGAAACTCATCGCAGAAACCTCCTCCGTGTGTCTTAGCACATGCATAGTCTCGAAAGTTGTAGAGTTGTACAAAGTGATTACTCCTCCTTTGGTTAACACAGCAAAATGGTCTCCCGCACAGATAAGTATGGTACCCTGAGTTGCCGGTTGAAGGGAGATCTTTGCTAGGCCATCATCCCACGTGGCCTTTGATAGTCCATTGACCACCAGGGAATATGGACGGGGAGCGAATTGCTGGAACTGTCGGTATATCATCGAGGACTTTGGGCAGAATGGCGGGATTTTCTGGTAGATAGAGGTAGGGGACTCAGTCAGATGCAGTCCAAACTTCCCAATGAGTTTGAGCAAGTCTGTTGCCCATGATTCCACCAAGTCGAGTTCTTGAAGCCGATGAACCATTGGATGTGTCACAGCATTGCGGCCTCGTTTCCGGCGAGCGTATAAATTCATGCTCTTTGCGGAAGACACGAGAACCCGCAGTTTCTTCGCTTCAGCCAGTGCCACAATCCAGTCTAGAACGTGATTTCCATTAAGGAACTTGGCTAAAAGGAGTAGCGGTGCATCTGAATCAGAAGATACTTTATCCAAGTGATATGCCCACGAGGTCATTGCATAGTAGAAAAACTCTCCCCTCAGGCTGCCTTTCCGATTTCCAGGCTGAAGATGCAGATCTCGAGGTTGGTGGTGCTTCTCCTCCAAGACAGTCAGGCACTTGGTCAACAACTTCTCATGACCTTCAGGTACATTGACTCCTAGTTCTGAGTCTGTCGCCACTATATGATCCCTCGCGGTCTGGTGGACCATCACTAATCGACTAGTGGCAGAGTCAACGATGACAAACTGCCCGCAGACACGGTTGATGAGGAGGCTCATCTCCACCATCGGCAAAAAGTCCGGCTCCAATGCTTTTGCCAACTCACTGAGGACCAATGGCCTTCGGGAGCACGTGGCCCACATCAAAATCCTCTGTCCCAGTTTCCGGTTGCGTGGTTTTGTGTTCGCGATGATTGTGCGCTCCATCCGTTGATATAGCTGCTCCATGCCACCAGGGATGCCACCCAGCGTTTCGTCGATGTCCTCCTCTGTATTGCACTCAGCCACTTCACGCATCGCAAGACTCGCCCATAGGAAGTTTCCATCCGCGCATTTCACCATTTTGTCCACCAGTCGCGCTTTGAATTCGGGCGCGGCACGCATATATTCTACTTCCCGTTTGACATACAGCCTTATGTCACTTTTGGTATTCTCCAGTGGTAAGTATGCAACCGAGGCCACAGTCGACAAGCGGTCAAATGTTATAATGAGCCCCGGTGTTTGCCGACTGACAAGGATCACCTTGATGCGCGTCAATGAATGCGAGACACTCTGCATCAACTCTACCAGCTGCTGTGGGTTGTCGGACTCATCCAGTGCATCGATAACGCAGTAGATAGTTGTAGAAAACCTTATTTTAAACAGCAGCTGAACAAATATCCTTTCCCAAATGGCCTTCGAGTCCGTTTTTTCCAACGTTTTTGTGGCAGAAGGCATATTTTTCAATGCGCGGCAAAATCCGGGCAGCTGCTTTGCAATCTGGAAAGCAATGCTCCTCAAGCAGGCACTCAGCGAGCGCTTGGAATCGTCACTGAATCGGAAGAAATAGTACACACAAACAGACTCTTCTAAGAGCTTATGTGTAACAAAGGCCGATAAAACAGATTTCCCACTCGCTGGTAAAGCGTGCAACCACAACATGGTCGGGGAATCCTCAGCTGGATCCATCCAACGAGTGAAGGATGGATGAGCGATAATCCAGTCGCAGGTTCCAGGAGTCCACCTGGCATGAAAGAAGTCAAGATCTTCACTAAAGGTCTCTGACACTGCCAACATAGTCTGCAACTGTTCAAGCTTTGTTCCCCCCTGCTCTCCAAATAAAGATTGTCCTGTTAGATCCAGATTAGTATATACTTAGATATCAGTGACATCCGTGGACAAGCTCAAGCTGGCTCACCTGCCGAGCGAATAGATGAGACCAAAGTTTTCAAAGCGTTCCTAACACTGATGTAATTAGAGTCCTGGGTGCTATCAAACTTGCAGACCGTATGGTGATCGGCAGCCAGAGCCTTTGAAATCTCCTTCGGATACCCGAGAGTAGCTGATTCTTTCTCGACCACCATCTCCGGCGAGTCAGCACGTATAGAGTCAAGGTGTAACGGTGGAGTCTTACATACCATTTTCTTCGGACCAATTGAAGTCTGTAGAGTCTCGTAGAATGAAAGTATGTCCAGATTTGGAGCGATGTGACGGAATTGCTCGTTCAGAGCTGCTACAGTCTGTGACCCGGCACGCAGCTCCGCTATGTATAATTTGGGACTATGATTGAACAGTGACACCGTCAGGATCTTGTTCAAGATTTCGGCTAGGTTAGATCCGCGATGTGGAGTCGCCAAAAATAGTATCGCGCTGATCGATGATACGATCTCCGAATACTGATCGTCGTTTTGACCAAGGATATACGCCTGCTTAACGACTAGGCCCCCCATGGAATGAACAATGAAGATAATTGGTCTCTAGTGATGCAAAATATGAACATCTCTTTAGAAATAGAACAGGAAAGTTCGAGGACTTACCTGGCCCAGTTCAAGTTCTTCCAATCTTTCACCCTTGGCAAACTTCATCGAATATAACAAGTCTTTTGCAAAGTCGGTTATGCCCGTAATGGGAGCTGGACCGGTGGATGCCCAGCTTGCGTTATAGCCGAAGGACAAGATTCTTGCTTTTCGAATCCCGGGCTCTAGAGGAAGCCATTTCTCTGGCCAGAAGTACTCTGGATCTCGATCTCGTGCCCACGTAGCTCTGCTGGTACCGCCCAGACCATGAACAAAAATAATGTCAAGAGAAGGCGATGATTCTGGATCATAGACGACAGTCAGGCCGAGAGGGTCATTGCGTCGATTGGTGGACACTGACGAATTCCGCGTGGGGAGTCCGAATGTCGACGTTGCTCGGATAGTCCGAACCAGAGAGGGCTTTCGGTCCAACTCCGTTGGGGGTTGTGGTAAATCACCAAGCTCACCGGGAGACCACAGTATTTCAGAGGTATCGGATGGGGAAGGAGTCACATTCTGGCCTTCTGCAGCTGCCTCGTCAGGTGAGGTCTTTGAGTTCTTCCAAGGAATCTATAGGCAGGTTAGAATCATATTAGCTGAAAATATCCTTGTTCTGCCATGTCTTCACCTACCCATTTATCCAGATGGTTGTTCGACATTTGTGGCAAAGTTCGAACAGTTGCATCTCTCTTTCCGCTTGTCTTCGAGATGGAAAGTATTGCAGGGAAACAGATTGGGGGGCTTGTAACTCTGGGAACCTCCGAGAACAACTTGCGGCTCAACAGGTCGGCCCCCGTATTTGCTTTTAGTTCATGACTTGCGGTCACTGGACTGATTCAATCATCCTTGCTTTTTCCCTCTCCAAATCAGTCTGCGCACAGGCTGTGGTGGCTGATTATGTACAAGGGTAGGAGCCGTCACGCGGCATCCAATCCCCGACATTCCGTCCCCCGCTCATCACATCTATTATATATCAACCCTCATCAAGCGCCTTCTATCTCATTATCATTGGTTTGAAAGTTATTGTATTACGTGGCAAGGCGCTGTCCACGGTTGCGTGCAGGACCAAGGCCGCTGGGGCCGTCCAAGGGCTTTGCTTAACTTACGGTTTTCTCGTACGGGGTATATCACTAGGCCTTTTTGTTGTGTATTTAACAAATCCTTTGTTCACACAATTCCTGCCTGAAAAGATTCAGCCTACTGTTATTACTATAATCATGTCAACAATATCTGAAACGATTGTTCCTGAATGGACCCCCCCAACGTTTTCGGTGGGTAACGTGCCTTTGGTCACGCCAGCTCGAAGCAGAGGCCAAGATATCGAGGGTGACTTTCCACTGGATCAGATAGTAGTTGACCGTGAGTTCCCCCTTCATCTTCCAGAAAATACGTCTTGGGCTGACTTCTCAATTGCTTTAGACTTCCCCCCAGGCACCCAAGTTCACTCCTGTGATCGCTATGGAGCTTCGGCCTGGACGGTTACTGCCAGAATTATAACCACCCTCTCCAATGGGGAGCCCAAACTCTATTTTCTCAAGGTGCAGGAATATTGACGACATAAAATGCAAATTGACTGATGCATTTATCTACAGTGTGCCGAAAAAGATCAAGGGAAGGCCATGTTAGAGGGAGAGTTCAATTCCATGGTTGAACTGTACAAAACGAGCCCCAACTTTGTCCCAGAGCCTTACGCATGGGGAAAACTTAGTGTTTCCAGCCCTGCCACGTATTACTTTTTGTGCGACTTCATCGAGATGGACAACAATGATCCAGATCCAATCCAGCTCGCCACCAAGCTCGTGCAGTTGCATAAAGCAAGCAAATCCCCTACTGGCATGTTTGGTTTCCACATCAATACGTGCCAGGGCAGTCTCCCTCAGCGGACGGCGTGGAACCCAAGCTGGGTCGACTTTTATATCCAGCTAGTCAGAGGTGCGATGGCACTCAATACAGAAAAGAACGGCAACTGGAAGAACTTGGAGCAACTTGTCGATCGACTCATTACGCATGTAGTCCCTCAGGTGCTGGGACCCTTGGAAGCCGATGGCCGGGTTGTAAAGCCAACGTTGATCCACGGCGATCTGTGGGATGGAAATATTGGAACTAGCCTTGAAAACGGGGAGCTTTACATCTTTGACGCGAGTGTTTACTATGCACATAACGAGATGGAAATTGCTATGTGGCGTGCAAGGTTCTGCAAGACCATGAGCGCGAAGGTTTACCTCAATTCCTATCTCAACCGAATGGGCGTCAGTAAGCCCGTCGAGCAATTTGAGGACCGCAACCGGATCTACAGTTTCTACATGACACTACACGAATCAGCTTGCCATAATGGCTCGAGCTTCCGGGAAGAGTAAGTAAAATTTTCAACACACCATTCTTGAATTCTTACTGATTGAATGTCATGGCAGGTGCTATGAGAACCTCAACTACCTGATCAACAAATACGCTCCACTTGACGAAGGAAGTACTTAAAGTGGCACCACCTGAGTCCTAATGGGTATTATTTATTCGTATATGCATAAATTAAATGCAATTTCGGATTTGTCGCGAATCTCTACCTCCCTGAGTGCTCTATGCCAACCTAATTTCGGACAATCCACTCATTAAGTATATTACTGAGTGGCTGATAGAGATCTGAAAGCTTAAAAATCATTTCAATTAGATCAAAGTAGCAGTCAGGCCCTTTTACTTGAAACGTGGACATAAGTCCCTCATCTGTAACGAAAGGGCGCATAAATCCCGACATATCCAATCCAACGAATCACGGTGACCGCTCGAATAAGATACGATCCCTGCTTTTCAATACCCAAATTATTCATATTTTACCCCTCACTGTATTTAATGTTCGACGCTTAGCCTCTGCCATGCAGTCCATCTGCATTTAAAGCCAGTATCACTTCATCGGAGTGCAGAACTACCTAGCCATCTTTCAGCCCAACCTTGTACAGGGCTCCGCCACAGCCTCGCTATCATATACTCCCCATCGTATACTCCTCTTGCAATAATCTACTACTTCTGGTGCAGATATTCGTCATGGATAATGGAGAAACAGGACATACTAGAGCTTCAACCGAAAAGGCTCTTCAGCATGCGTATCCATCTACTCCTGCAAGCATTGTCCGACATAAATCTGAAGTCTTGCTCCCACCAAAAGATGCAGACTCCGAGCCTCAGCAGGAAGCATATTCCGTTTTCACCAAAAGAGAAAAGCATGTAGTGGTTTTTCTTATTACATTCGCTGCAACCTTCTCTCCTTTATCCTCGTTTATATTCTTTCCTGCTATCAACGCCCTCTCTCTGTCCCTCAACGTTTCAGTGGAAAAGATAAATCTTACCGTGACCTCCTACATGATAGTTGCTGGACTCGCGCCGGCCATTGTTGGTGATCTGGCTGATATGACAGGTAGGCGGAACGTTTACCTGGTCACTTTGCTCCTTTATGCTGTCGCCAATATAGGATTGGCGGTGCAGAATAGTTGGATAGCGCTGTTCCTGTTGAGGATGATGCAGAGTGCTGGTGGCGCTGGTATGCTTACTTTAAACCCCATCCTTTGACCTACAGGGGCGATATTCATGTATGTTGTATCAAGTTCGCTAACGAAGAATAAGCAACTATTGCGATGGGGTACGGGGTGATCTCTGATATTGCTCCACCGTCCGAACGTGGGGGTTATGTTGGAGTGGTGCTTTTAGGGTAAACTCACATTCTCACTCCCTCGCCACAAATCATCTCAAAGTGACACCCTAACTCTTCTGTCTTATAGCCCCAATATTGCAACTGCAATTGGCCCAATCCTCGGGGGAGCCTTGAGTGAAGCTCCTGGATGGCGCTGGATATTCTGGGTTCCCGCTATAGCATCGGGGATCTGTATCTTGCTCATCGCTCTTTTCTTACCCGAAACAGCCCGTTCTATCGTCGGGAATGGTTCGCGACACGTTTCAGCTCTCTATCGCCCAATTTTCCGGTATCACCAGTCGAGAAAGCCCACCCCGCTGCCTTCTCTTAACGAGGAAGAGAACACTCCACGGAAATTCCGGATTCCAAACCCTCTCGCGACTCTGAAAATCCTCGCATCCAGGGACAGTCTTCTCATCACTGCCATATATGGTATCTATTACATGAGCTTTAGCTGCCTTCAAGGTTCTCTGTCGACCCTTTTCATTGACATCTACAAACTCTCAGAGCTCAAGGCAGGGTTGGTCTACCTACCCTTTGGTATCGGGTCCTGTATTGGCGCATACTGCTCAGGTATCATTTTCTTTCTTTCTTTTTTTGACTAAAATAGAATGACACCTAACTGCTATCTGGCTAGGGAAAATCATGAACCGTGACTACCGCCTCACAGCTCGCGCCCATAATCTTGTAGTAGATACTACCCATGGCGACGATCTCAGTGCGTTTCCCATTGAAAAAGCCCGGTTCAGGAGTATATGGTACTCCATCTGCGCAACAGGGATCTCCACCACTGGATATGGGTGGGCATTACAGTCCAGATCTGTGAGTAATCCACCCAGCTTTATAAAGTATCAATCGTGATAGATGCTCATAGAACCCTTAAAAACATAGCATATAGCTGTTCCCCTTGTTCTACAATTTATAATAGGGTTCGCCGTAGCGATCACTTTCAATGCAAGTATCTGTCATTACACGTCTGCGTCCCCCTCCTTGGGAGCCTCACTAAACTTTATTGGTATGAATTAGTGCTGCGGTACTCTCCTAACAGACCTAAACCCTAAGTCCCCGGCTGCAGCGCAGGCAGCAAACAATATCGTCCGGTGCTCACTTGCGGGTGCAGGACTTGGGTTCCTCCAAAGTTGCTTAGATGCAACCGGACCGGGATGGACGTTCACATTATTTGGTGGGCTATGTATGGCCTGTCTTGGTTTGGCATGGTTGGAGTGGAGGTTTGGGAAGAAGTGGAGGCGTCAATAGTTCACAAAATAGAAATATTTATTTAAGAATAAGATGGTGAAATCTCCTTACATTTTGATTAATTCTAGTCATTTTCAAAGCTAAGTCCACGTAACCTTCCCCGCATGAGACCGAATTCCGGTTGGTGGCTGTTCGGGGCTCTCGACTTCATGCAAGTCTGCGGCTTCGTATGCACTTTGCTGCTATACTCCGTATCCCGTACACCCATGGAGACTATGTTTTATACGGAGTACAGTCATGTTTCATGAGTATTTGCACCCCAGTACTTCCACCTAATGCTTTCCCTGTACTCTCTTATATCATAGCCCGCAAGCTGGAGTTTCTACCATAAATCTATGAGCGTGTATGTGAGCTTTCTAGTTACTGCTTATTACTTAAGAGGTTGAATGAAGTTTTAACAGGCAGAATGGAAGGTGGCCTGGAGCCTTTCGGAGTACTGGGGTGCAAATACTTATGAAATGCCACTGTACATATAAAGTGTTGGTCATAAGTGGGCAATTTCAATACGGCCTGCTGTATTTGTATTTTCGAGAGAAAAGAGTGGTTCCTTGTAAATAATGATGATACCCCGGACAAGATCCTACCCCGAAATGACACCTCCAATGAGCTAAAGCAGTATGCAGATGCCAAGATCTCCATTGTCCCATACGGTGTTAGTTTAAAATCCGTGAGATTTTCTCCCATATCTCACCCCGCGGAGCCCCATCCCATGTTGCATGACACGAGGCTGCTCACCTTCACCCGGGCACCCACCTATCTACTAGCCAACAAGCCAGTGATCTAGTTAATTCTCAATGGTTCTTATCTTATTGAACCTTTTGGTCTGCGGCAATTCTATTATTAAATTAACCTTGTCCTTCTTGCATTTATTCTTTGATCGAAAAGTCTTGAGATGCTACTCCCTTCAAAACAAACCTACGGGGGGGTTCACTATACTAAAATTCTCGCGATCAATTTATCATATTTATTTACCCCAAACTAAGCATTCAAAACGAACTAGACACAAGTTTAGCGAAAGCAGACTGAGGAAATTCTCACATATCCTCCAGATCAAACCGCATGTACAGCTTGTGAACGTCGGCGCCAACGTGGAAAGTGACGATTCTCGCAATTCGCTTTCTCCCTTGACCCCACGCACACAGAACAAATGCTGCAATGAGTTTTCCTATCCCGATGCCTAGTAGAGCATGGAACTCAGATGAGGAAGGCTCCCATGTCTGCTCTGCGCTAGATGGATAGCGTATTCCTTCGCGGGTTTTATACACCTCTCTAACACATAATAGGGTGTTCTTCTCGTTGACATTGGGAACAAATACCTTCTTCAGGCTATCCAGGGGAAAATCCATTTTGTAGGCCGCCATGGTAAACTCGGATATGTACGGATCCTCGCTTCTCTTGGATCTGAAGATGTCATCAATAATAATCACACCTGGTCCAGTGCGTCCAATCCACCACACCGGTGGGCCTTCGACACACTGCGTGATGCTGATCTTTCGATAGGTGGAATTCGCGTTGTTCATGTTCAGGGTAGTTAGTAACTTCGCATCTAGCTTCACAGATGTGCGGTCGACAGTATAGTCATGGTGTCTGAGCGTCAAAGTGAACGTGGAAATAGGGTACCAGCAACCCGCTCCACGGTTTTCGATCCATTTCTGTTGGATCCGTCCCCTAATTATCCACCGAACGTAATTGTCGGCCATCTCGCTCTGTGGTGACAATTAAAGTTCTAGTCAGATGAAGTATTAGAGAAGAGTCTGTAAAAATGCTGACTTGTAGACTTGTTGATATGGTATGTCTTTTCGACGGGATTCAATGGTGACCAGTGCTGGCTTTTATATATCTAAGACCGAGACGAGGCTGAGAGTTCAAAGAACACTTGATCAATGCAATTAACCAAAATCCAGACAATGAAGCAAAAGAGAACAATGTGATGAAAGGGAAGTTCAATAAAGCAATGAACTCTAGAAGTCGTAAAAGACACCCATTTCTTGAAAGAGACGTCGCGCACTTCAGTCCAAGATTGGAGTAGATATGTGTGATAAGGACTATGATGGTCAGTTATACGGAGTACCTCATCTATAGATCGAACCAATTGGTGGGTCTCCGGGGATTCCAAGTCCCCGAAGGCCGATGTGGATTCGTCAGGCGAGTGGACTTTCAATGTCAGATCGGATTCCAGGGTTTTCAGTGACTCAACCGCACTACAGGCATTTCGAAGATCAGCATCGAAAGCAGGTATCACCATGGCCACAGAGGGGGAATTTGTAAATGTGAGGGCATTCTTGCCCACAGTCCCGCTTCCCGCAAATAGCGAGCGACCAGCAATAACAACGGATCGCTTACTCCTCCGCGCCCTCCAACCAGCCGACTTAGAAGCGCTACACGTCCTGCGCACACAAGAAGAAGTCATGAAATGGACCAGTGCTAGGTGCATCGACGAAAGCATTGAGAAGACCAAATCCAAACTGGATCCTTTCCTACCACCAAACGATCTTATCACCGCCAATTTCGCTATCTGCCTGAAGGAAACGGGCGAGCTTATCGGTATTGGTGGCTGCCATCTGTATCCTGGAACACATGGGTGGCCTGAAGCCGGATACATGCTTCGGACGGAAGCTTGGGGGAAAGGCTTCGCGACGGAATTCTTGACGGCCTGGCTCCGGTTTTGGTCAGAACTACCTCGATCAGAGCGGGAGGTCAGAGTCGATAAAGAAATGGTCATTGGAGAAGGTGTAGTGGATGGACACCTTATCGCTATCACGGAAGCAGGCAATAGTGGAAGTCAGAACGTACTGATGAAATGCGGGTTTGAGCGATTCCGCGAGTTTACCGAGGTGGATGGTACCGAGACTCTGAACCTCGTTGCTTTCCGTTTCCTTACAAAGCGATAGATCTCATAACATGTACCAAATAGATAAGCGTTGATATCACAATTTAGAGGTCCGATCACATCCTCGGTGTTTACGTGCGAATAAACAGAGAACGAACGCCAAAGAAATCAGGCATATAGAAAACGTTGGCGCACTAAATAGGGGATTTGGCTAAGCTATGGAATCAACGTAGTATAAACCGCACCTCCAGGGAGTAAGTAAGACAGTCATTGTCCAAAAGAATGGCCAATGCCTAGATAACCGGCACTGTCAGCATATGCACGAGCAAACATAGTATCTCCAAATGACGCATTGTGTGTGTTTTTCGCATGTAGTCCCACAGGATTGGCCCAACGGGTCTTTGTTCCAGCATACATATAGAACCAGCTCTCCTCCTCCCTCTCCTCTCTCCCTCTAGTCATCTCCTGGGTTTTTCATAACATGTACTCTTCTGTATATAACATCCTAGTCTTTTATCAGTATCACTGGCCCAATTAAGCCTTGGAAGTTCCAGCGCAGTAAGCTTCAGTCTTTTTCCTTCAAAACAACAACCAAAGCAGCACAACTGACAACTTGTAGGGGCCTTATATGTATCTAAAAAGTAGACTAAGAAAGATTATCATCCTACCTATACGATATCTACTGGTTTTCTATTCTGAAATAGAATAATGTTGATCGGGTCATAGGGTCGGCAAAGTCGTGCTTTTATAGTTTGCTTGGGGGATGTCATTTGACTTGGTGTAGGACCATGTTTTGGCCCGACTACATGTACTAAAGATCACCCGGGGTTTATGCCCTCACAAGTTGGAATTAAGTAAAAAACGAACCAAAATTGACTCAAAGCTGTTAATACATATCTCAACACCAAGACCTGGAATCATCTATACAGTACAGAGTCCCGTCGTTTCAATGCAATCGACCGGATACTAAAAGGAAAAGCAAAATGCAACTAGAAGACAGAAGACAGGAGACACAATACGCATCCCCTTACTTCTTCTGCCCCTCACCACCAGGAGCCATACCCGTAAACGGATCAAGACGCAGCTCCTGAGCTGTGATAGGAGTGTAAGAAGTCCGGCCCTCCTGTGCCATCTTCAACCGACGCACCTGACCCGCCTCACCAGCACGACCAAGGATTCCCGCAATAAGACAAGTAGCGCGCAGACTATCGTCGTTCGAGGGAATCGGGTAGGTAACACGTGTAGGATCCGCATCGGTATCAATGACACCGATAGTAGGAACATTGTTAAGCCCACACTCATGCAGCAAGACAACATTCTCAAGGGGGTTAAGACAAACGACCAAATCGGGCTTGAGGGACGGGCGATCAGCAAGATCAGCCTTGAAGTTAGGCAATTCCTCATCCAGCGCGTTGACAACCTTTGTCTCACAGTGTCCGAGAATCTGCTCGCCGTTCGTCAGAGAGCCCGGAATCCACCGCTCGAAAATATGGTATCCCTTTGCCAGCGACGCAGCCTTGACAACAGCCCGCTTCTGGCCCTTCCGCGTACCGGCGAAGAGGATTAGTCCGCCGCGTGCGGCGACCTCCTCAACTACTTTTGCGGCGCGGCGGAGGTGCGCGGCTGTTACGTCCAGGGAGATGATGTGCACACCCTCGCGGATACCGAAGATGTATCGCGAGTTCTGTGGGTTCCAGCGCGAGGTCGAGTGGCCCAGGTGGGTTCCTGCTGCGAGCAGCATTTCCAGGGAGATCTGGGATGGCTTGGGGGGATTGCGGATGACATCTTCGGGGTCGTAGGAGGATTTCACGGTTGTGCCGAGCTTTTTGAAATTGCTTCCTAAGGGAAGAAAAGAAAGATAAAGTTAGTGGGTGCGTTGGAGGAATCTCCGAGAAGGAATTCGCGGCTCACTTGGCGGCTCGTCTGATGTGAATTCTTGTTGTGCGGGTGTGCTGGCCTCATATTGCGCCTGCACCATCTCAAGGAGAGGGTTTTCTGGACGAGAGATCTCATCTCTGATAGATGTCTGCAATGTCTCGACTGGGGTTTCGGGCAATGTCGATTGGAAGCGACTCGAAACCGGGGCTCGTCGGCTCAGAGCAAGGAGCTGGCGGCCTTTGGGATGTTGTTAGCAGAGGCAGTGAAGATGATAGCAGCAATTGAACCACACTCACTCTGGCGCATACAAAGCTTCCGTATAATCATTTTGGGAATGCTGAATTGTAGATGTTGTCTGGCAGAGAGGTTACTAGGGACTTGTCCGCTCGAACTTTTGTCGGGCTTGGCAATTCCTGCCTGAGTGAGGCCTTACGCTATTCCACTTGGGGTGATGTTTTGGCCTCTCCGCCTGCTACACTACTTCTCACAAATGGCAGTGTCTATTATCATTATGATTTACGGTTTACTGTTTGGCTTACTGTTTTATACAAGGAACATTTCAGCAAGGTAATCACGTTGCAATTCTGAAAATTATGGTCAGATCACATAAAGGTGAATTCCGATATCAACGCAGCTCTGTCATGGTACAAGCCTCTTGAGGGCGAAGAAATAACCTCATGAAAAATAAAAGCGATCTGGCGGAAGAAAATAAAAATGCAGGCCGACCCATTGCGATAAAAGAGCAAAGAAAGAAATTCATGAAAACCATGTCATCAGGCAGAAAAACCATATCATCAGGCAGAAGACGTAAGAAGAAAGTTCAGAAACCCTCTATTTCTTGAAGAAGCCACCGAGCTGATCCATCATGGAGCCGCTGCCGCTGTTGGAAGGAGGGCCGCCATATTGACCGTTGGGAGGGGGGGCACCGTACTGAGGAGGAGACTGGCTGTTGCTCTTTCGGTGCTTCTTGACGGCATCTTCAGCGATGCTACCAATAATGGCTCCACCGATTGTTCCGAGGAAACCGTGGTTAACCTTGTGGCCAGCGAAGCCACCGGCGGCACCACCGGCGAGAGCACCGGCAAGACCACGCTCGCCCTCCTGGGCCTCACCGGGGGCACCCTGCTGCTGTTCATAACCACTTTGGTCTGTCAGTACATGATGAACGAAGTGAAAGGTTAAGAAAGTACATACCCCTGGCGGTTCTGGTCGTGTTGGCCGTAGCCTTGCTGCTGGTGTTGCTGGCCGGCGTAGTAATCAGATGAACCACCCTGCTGCTGGCCGTAGCCCTGCTGCTGGTGTTGCTGACCGGCGTAGTAGTCAGAAGAACCACCCTGCTGCTGGCCATAGCCTTGCTGTCCACCGTAGCCTTGATGCTGGCCGTACTGTTGCTGCTGGTCGTAACCTTGCTGACCACCGTAACCTTGTTGGCCACCGTAACCTTGCTGTTGGCCGTAGCCTTGCTGGCCATAACCTTGCTGGCCGTGGCCCTGGTTGTATTGGTCGTAGCCGGACATGATGTAATATGAAGCTTGATAGAAGATTGGAATATGGAAGAGAGTTGTGAGTGAAGAAGAGAAGTAAAGTGAGGGGGCAACCTTTTATAACTCCAGGTGTACGGAGTAACCACAGGGCTGACGGAAAGAACCCCACATGGCAAGCGAAAACTTACGGAACGAGGGGCGCAGTAGGGAAGCGTCAGCCTTTCAGCCTTGTAAAACTTTGGTTTTTACCGTCATCTTACTAGTTCGAACGCGAAATCGAATCCCCCGGAACTATGCACTCAGCCCGTTTAAGTGACACCGCCACACTCTGCGCAACACAGTGTACATACTTTACTGTATTTAACTGTGGCTATGTCAAGCTCAGCCTCCATGTCCATACATTACCTAGGTACCGTGCTCTACAAATAGATTACACGGATCCCTCGGCTTCCACAGATCTTCCAGAATATCTTTCCCCACTACTGCGTAGTGCCTCTCGGCATTCCTGTATTGGGGCAATTTATTTGGCTGCCTACGCTAAGTTACTTCCGACCCGAACACCATTTGGAATTTGCTACTCCGAACTGTGGCGTCATCCGAACACTGTGACGAGACTTTTTAAATCTAAGATGTAGCTGTATTATCCCCTATAATACCGATGGTCCAACATTGGCCTACATACGTCTTAACATATCTAATAATGTCCCCAAAATGAGTCAAATTGCATTGAAATCATAATGATGACATGTTCAAATGACCTTCGTATGATTTCCAATCGGGAGGTAACGACATATATAAATCATTTATATATAATTTGACTTTAGGAGTGTCAAATATATATATATATAAATGTCGAGGAACATGCGATCAAGCATTACAGAATATAATATATACATCTTGCCTACAATGAATACTGACAAAGGATACCGTCATCAGATCACCTTTTCTGGCGAAGAACGATTTGACCACAGACCACCTGTTGATCCCGTGGACCACTCAGATGCTCTCTTTTCTGATGTGTTGGATGATCCATTATGTTCGGCGCCTGACTATTTTAAACATTGGACTATAACATGCGACTTGATCGGATGACAGTAGTTTAATCCATCCCTAGGTCCTCATGTATATCCTACGTTGTACAGCGTACGCGCTGACTGCCGAGTGCAAGACCCCAAATCGCATCCGCGATATACCCCGAAGACACGATCTTAATCGTCATTAGACCTTGATATGTATCTAGACTATATCGTATATGTTATATCTGCTATAAACTTAAACTAGTAAACATTTTGATGTCTATCAACACCATTTCAGATCTCCTAGGTCATCCCCCACCCGAGTTGATCGACGGAGTGCAGTGGACATGCAGAACATGCTAGACCAATCAAACCGCCGAGCTATAGCGCATCGAACGAACGCCCACATGCACATAGGACACTAGTCCGTTAACCGCTCGTCTGAGCTCCAGCAGTTTATGCCTCTTTCAGCCCTGGCCCCCCTGCTGCCGGATGATCATTGGAATGTTACTCTGCTGATCCACTTTTTGCTTTTTTTAATGTATCAGCCCTATTTTTCTCTTCGATGTGAGACTCCATAACAGGAGTTGGATTATGGTTGTCCTGCACTAACTCGAGCTAAGGGCACCTGATCGGCATGGGTCAGCTTTCATGGAAGCTTTGCTTTTTTTCACACTTTTATAATTGTTTCTAGGGATCATTCTTCTTGCTTCTTCACTGTTTCGTTGTCCAGATATCAGCTATTACGCGCTTACTTATATACGACTGGGATATAGTTAGTCCATGTGCCAAAAATGCTACTGCAATCGGCCCTCGCAGCTCTGTGGTTTTGTCTCGGTATTGCATCTGCTAAACCACACCCAACGGTCTATATCATTCGACATGGTGAGAAGCCTCAAAATCCAAACGAGCATGGTCTAAGCTCAGACGGGGTCAAGCGGGCACAGTGTCTGAGGCATGTTTTCGGTCAAGGCTCGGAGTACGGCATCGGGCATATTATGGCACCTCGTGTGAAAAAGAGTAGGTTTGCAACAAGACTCGACAACAAACCAATATCGCAGTGCGGGAATGAGGCGCGGGGGATATTGATTTCATAGACATGGCTGACAATATGCTTTGTGTATGTAGATGGCGAGCATGGACGTTCGTTTGAAACTGTTTTACCCCTTGCCAACGATCTCGGTCTCACGGTTGACACACATTGCAAGCGGAACCAAGTAAAATGCGTGGCGAAGGCGATCAGATCCTATGACGGACCGGGCAACATTTTGATTGCATGGCGGCACTCGAAAATGGGTGGGATCGAGGAGAAGCTTGGTGCTTTTGAGCCTATTGAATATCCGGATGAGCGGTAGGTGATTGTATTTTCATATGTCTTTGGCTTGTTAGTATGGGTTTCGCATTGGGACAAATATGCCTGGAAGACGGTTGTTCCGTGGAAACTTCGACTCGCGACTGTTTTCGACAGAAGCTCGTTTGTTTGCCTTGTGTTTTCTTCTTGCGCTGACTGTCGCTGACCGTTTCAGATTCGACCTTATTTGGATAGATCCTTGGCCGTATGGGAATGTGACGAGTATCAAAAGCGAGGAATGCCCGGGACTAGATGTTAGGGCTGGCCTCGTGGATCAGTTTTGATATAGAGATGGAAAGCATTCCACTTTGTTTATCATTGAGCGTATACTCATGTATTGAATAAAACAATGCATATAGCCATGAAGTCAATAAAAGAGAAAGGTAGAATAGAGCACAATCAAAAGGAATAAATGGAGAGAACAATACAAAGGATAATAAGGTCGAGGGAACAATCAACCAGCCTCCAGGTAACCTCTCTATCAACGCACAGACCAACCCAGCAAAATTGGTTTGTGAAGGCGGTGAACCAGCCGAAGCGGAGACAATTGTAGCGCCAAGATTTCCTCCCCCCAAATTTTTCGTTGCGCTTGATTGTCGAGCTTTCCCCTCCAGATAACAATTTCTGTTTACGGGAAAAGATCATGGATGATATCGAGGTTTGTGCACTCGGAGAATGCCCCGCAAGGATTGCGAGCTGACTGCCCCCAAGGAACGGCTGCGCAGCCATGCGCAGGCATTTGACGGTCTGCTGTCTTTGATCCCCGCCAAATACTATTATGGCGAAGAAGATACAAGTGTATGTAGCCCTTGTTGTGTCTGATGGTTTGCTGCGTTGGGATTGGGGTCAATCTTGTTTTCTTGCTTTTATCGTTCATTCCGAAGATCTCTGTCTGACCATCCTCCCCAATTTTTAGGATCAATGGCAACGCAAAAAGCAAACCAAAGAACAAGCACGCGAGGCCAAGCGGGCGAAGCTGAACCCCGAAGCCGCTAAGACCGCCAAAGACGTGATGGATGAAAACGCACGCAAGCGAAAGCGGGAGGACGGCACCCTCGAGTCCGACTCGTCCGACGGAGAGTTGGGCACAGAGACTCCTAAGGAAGGACTGCAACGCGGAACCACCAACATCAAGAAGCAAAAGCAGGTCGAAAAGTCTGATAAGCCAGACGCTGCCAAGACAGCAGAGGTTGAGGCACGGAAAAAGCAAAAGGAAGAAAAGAAGGCCCAGAAGAAGGCCGCCCAGATGGAGAAAAAGAAGGCTAAGGATGCTGCCCGGAAGGAGAAATCTCAGCAGAGCAAAAAGCCATCCACTACCCCAACTGAGGATTCTGAAAAATCTGCACCCAAGCCTAACGGCAATGCAACCAAGGACACTGAAGCGTCCGAGGATGAAGAGGATGACGACCAAGAAGATGACGGTGTTGTCGAGGAAGGCTTTTCTGTTGAGTTCAACGTTGAACAGGAAACCCCTTCTTCTGCCCCATCTACCACCGACTCTCCTACCTTCGATGCCTCAAATCCCCAATCCGGCACCTCCTCCACTTCCTCCATCGTTCCTCCCTCCACCGAAGCCAAATCCTCAGAGCCCAAACCTCTCAAGCACACACCCGAAGAGCTGAAGCAGCGTCTACAGAAGCGTCTGGATGAGCTCCGGGCTAAGCGCCACGCCGATGGACTCAACGGCAAGCCTGCACGCAACCGCCAAGAGCTGATCGAAGCCCGCAGACAAAAGGCCGAGCAAAGAAAAGCACACAAGAAGGAATTGCGTGAAAAGGCCAAGGTTGAGGAAGAAAAGAAGACCGATGAGGCCATGGCCCGCCGCTTCTCGCCTGGTGGCTCTGGATCTCTTCTGGCATCCCCCCGCTCCCCTGCCGAGTCCGTCAGCTCCGTTAGCAACAGCTTCTCCTTTGGCCGTGTGATGTTCGCAGATGGCCAGCAGACCGATGCCACTGGAACCAGCGTGCGCGACAAGCCGAAGACCAGCGGTGCCCGCGACCCGGGTTCCCAGCTCAAGGCCGCCGAGGCTAAGAAAGCCCGCCTTGAAGGGATGGACTCTACCAAGCGTGCCGATATTGAAGAAAAGGACATGTGGTTGAATGCCAAGAAGCGTGCTCACGGCGAGCGTGTCCGCGACGATACCTCTCTGCTGAAGAAGGCCCTCAAGCGCAAGGAGACAGCGAAGAAGAAGTCCGAGCGCGAGTGGGGAGACCGCATGGACGCCGTCGCCAAATTCAAGGGCGAGCGCCAGAATAAGCGCGATGAGAACCTTCGCAAGCGTCGGGAGGAGAAGGGCACCAAGGGCGGCAAGAAGAAGTCCAGCAGCGGTGGAAAGAAGAAGGCTGCTCGTCCTGGATTCGAGGGCAGCTTCAAGGGTGGTGGCAAGAAGAAATAAACAAGCTTCTATCCAGTGGCTTAATTTCATTTCGTTTCTCGCTTGCTTTTACATCAACCCGTCTTCTTTTAGATTCTTCTTTTTCTTTTCTCTGCATACCCTTGAAACGTGTCTTTGTCTCTTGGGTGTTTACATCTCTGAAACAAGATCGCACACGGAAGCCCCCGAACCAACTAAAAAAAGTGTTTTGAGACTTTGAACTGGGAAATATCCGTCCGGAGATCAAGGTGCCTGGTGTTTGCGTTTGTGTCTTTGGCAGCTTGGTTTGTCAATTTATGTCTATGCATGACAGCATCGGTAGCGATTTGATTTATCTGTGAATATAATATCACTTTCTTATCGAGCTGTACATGTGTTTCTTGTGTCTTTATACCTATGTAAACCTGTAGATCTCAATATGTACTATATGTGTATGCGATTAGCGGAAAAGTGTTCCGTGCAGATATAATTGGTTTTATGTTTTGAATTGAATCTCAACCAGAAGAAAAGAGCTGCTAGATTCCACAACATAGGAAATAAAAAGAGACAAGGGAGCCAGTGTTCCAGGGAAAGACATCTCCTTTAGGAATTGACTAGTACAAGATGATAACACAGTCGAGGGCAAGTTATGTACAGTGATGTGATGGGGCTTAAAATCTTTCTTGTTTTTCAAGGCACTAGTAGTGCCTCTTGAATCGATGGGTATTGCGACCAGCATCTTCGTGTCCACACATCTGACATCTGGAATAGATGTGGATTTGCCTGAAGATACCAATCGGATTGGAGGAAAATAGATTATCGGTAGGGAGCATCTGCGCGAGCAGCAGCAGCAATCTCAGGCTCCCACTTGTCACCGTTGGAGAGAAGCTTCTCCTTGTTGTACAGAAGCTCCTCGCGGGTCTCGGTGGCATACTCAGCGTTGGAAGCTGAAAATACAAAGTATTAGTAATACGGTCTGAATGTCAATTGATATGTAACGGAAGGTTGGACTCACTCTCAACGATGGCATCCACAGGGCAGCTCTCCTGGCAGTATCCACAGTAAATGCACTTGGTCATATCAATATCGTAACGGGTCGTCCGGCGGCTTCCGTCCTCACGCTCTTCGGCTTCAATGGTAATAGCCTGGGCTGGGCAGATGGCCTCACAGAGCTTGCAAGCAATGCAGCGCTCCTCACCAGTGGGATAGCGACGGAGAGCGTGTTCGCCACGGAAACGGGGGGAGATAGGTCCCTTCTCGAAGGGGTAGAAGATGGTGTAACTAGAAGATGGCAACACGGTTAGATGATATAATTCGAGGCGATTGATTTTGGACTGCGATCCGCATCGCCGGCAAGGTGTGGGACAAGGACTTACGGTGGTCTGAAAAACTGCTCGAGCACCACGTACATGCCGCGGAAGATCTCAGCCATGAGGAAGTATTTGCTGGCCTTGTCCAAGGCGGACTCGGAGTCCTGATCCCATCGCTTGGGCGGGGGCAGGCGGAACCCGGCCTGAGGGGGTCCCGCTGGGCTTGCTGCGCGGTACGTCGAGGAAGAGAAGTTTGCGGTCGATCCCAGCAGACCGAAGGGGGTCGGCCGACGGTAGGCGATAAGCCTCGCGACCGAGCGGGTGGCGGCCATGGTTTTGGAGAGGAGAGTGAGTTGGAGGGATGGGAGTCGAGGTTCAATTGGAGGTGGTAGGGGAGCAAGTCTTAGGTTGTGGTGGTTTGCAGGTTTCGGGCTTAGGTCATTCCTTTCTGTCGGGCGTTGATTGGCCCGCAGGATTTTGCTGGGCGCGACCTCACATCTTTCCTCTTCTGCGGCAGCCGTCTTCCCCCAATCTTTACCCTTTTACTCTCCACCATTTCTTTTTAATACATTAGATCTTTTCAGCCTTTGCGCTAGTCCGATCAATCTATTTCATCATGTTCCGCTCCGCCATTGCTCGTTCCTTGAAGGCTTCCGCCCCCCGTGTCATCAAGACCCCGGCTCCCTTCTACATCCGCAGCTCCCCCATTGCTGCCCAGGTTCCTCAATTCACTCCCTGCTTCGCTCAGGGTGTCCGCCTCTACTCCGCCCCTGCTGGTCTGAGCAAGACCGAGGCCGAGGGCCGCATAGTCAACCTGCTCAAGAACTTCGACAAGGTGCGTCATGTTGTTTTCCCGGGGAATCTCGCGATCTATCGGCTATAGACGAAAAGCAAAATACTAACTGAATTTGTGTCATGTTTAGGTCTCCGATGCCAGCAAGGTCAGTGATTATATGTCGGATCGACTGTCGTGACCTTCATATCGCTATACGCTATAGGAGAGGCGACCGAAAACATCCATCAACTAAACTCGTTTGACCTACAGATTAATGGCACTTCCCACTTCTCGAACGACCTTGGTCTGGACAGCCTGGACACCGTCGAGGTTGTGATGGCCATTGAGGAGGTACGCGCCCGGTTTCCCTCGGAAAAGCATCAATTGTTATATTTTATGATGGATATCTAACCGGTTCAACAGGAGTTCAGCATTGAGATCCCCGACAAGGAGGCCGACCAGATCCACAGTGGTACGTTCGCACTTGATACACCTATAGTTCGTCGACCAGAGCTGACATAAATATTACACGTAGTTGAGAAGGCTGTCGAGTACATCATGGCCCAGCCCGATGGTATGTGAATCCCATCACCTCGTCTTCCGTGACATTTGCTGACTTCTTCCCAGCCCACTAAATATTTAATTTGAAATCATGGGATCGGTTGGAGAATCGGATAGAAAAAGAATCAGGATGTTGGCATCTGTGGGGTTTGCTGGACACAGTGACGCTCAACCGACATGCTATTTTGTATGCTGAATACATGCCAGTGGCTTTTCTTTCCTATATCGTGTATATCATTTGAGTGCAATTTATGCAATTTTGAAGCAGTATTGCTACCACGTGGTGATAATCACCGAATGCGTCTGAACATTTTTGGTATATGTTATTTTTGGTATGTTCGCAGCTTAATGGTCCATTGGGCCAATTTCTTTGATATACATATACGTGTATGTATTTAGATACATGGTTACTGTATATCATATGACCGTAGATGTATGTAGAGCTTTGTGGCTACATATTATTTTAACAGTGAACATAATAAACAAAAAAACAAACCAAATAAGCATATCGAAATCAAGTAAAGATCAGAGATATACGCCAAGTAATCTAGATTGCCAATTTAAAAAAAAATTAGAACCATAAAATATAATCATAACTGGGAGATTACCATCCCGATGTCCTTTAATGGGCGTTTACGCACCCGCAAATACTCAAGAGCCACCTCACCAAAGGAACTTGCTTTGACCTTCACCCTTTTCACAACTTCATTGCAGTCGTCTATTCCTCTCGTATTTAGGCGGGTTAAATTGAATATAACCGACACTTTATCGTTTTGGCTAGCCCACTCGGTCTCTGGTTTCCCCTGACACCGAAAGTCCCACTTCAACCACAGACTCTCGGTCTTCACGGTCTCTCTCAACATCGCACCATCCAGACCATTCAAACCATCGGCATACAGATCGGAAGCCTTTGGTCGTATCCGGCCATATCTCTCTCGATTCCTTTTTGATTCCCCACCCGACCCGATCTCATGGCCTCAGCAGCCGGGGGCTTGACTCGCCGCAGAGGCGCCGGTCGAGTCGCTGGGGCAGACGAACAAGATGACAGCCGAGTGTCATCGCCAATCTCCCGAAATGGTTCTGCGATGGATAACCGTGGACCGGAGACGTCGTTTACCAATGCAGAGAATGGCCACAAGATCGCATTCGACCCCCGCGACATCAGCGAAAACGAGGAACGGGGCAAGCAGCCCAAATTGACTCTGATGGAGGATATCTTGCTGCTGGGTCTGAAGGATAAACAGGTGAGTCATCATGGATATTATCTCTTGTCTGATTGTTCGATTTGTGGTTCCGATCGCTGACCTGCCCGCGCCGCAACAGGGTTATCTGTCTTTCTGGAACGAGAACATCTCCTATGCCCTGCGAGGGTGTATCGTCATTGAGCTCGCTCTCCGCGGCCGTATAAGCATGCAGAAGGATTCGTCGCGGCGACGTTTCCCCCTGGCCGACCGCATCATCGAGGTCGTCGACGATACACTGACTGGGGAGGTCTTGCTGGACGAGACACTGAAGATGATGAAGTCAAGCGAGAAGATGAGCGTCAACTCATGGATTGATTTGCTGAGTGGTGAGATAAGCCTGATGTAGAAATTTGGTCGCGACGTACTTACTGACCGGGCGGTTTGTAGGTGAAACCTGGAATTTGATGAAGATCGGATATCAATTGAAGCAGGTACGGGAACGATTGGCTAAGGGTCTTGTGGACAAGGGTATTCTACGAACTGAAAAGCGCAACTTCCTTCTCTTCGATATGGCGACGCATCCCGTGGCCGACGGCGGCGCGAAAGAAGACCTCCACCGCCGGGTGCGCAACATCTGCAGTAACCGCACTGTGATTATTCCTCCCAGCCCGTGGCTCCCCGAAGATGCTGAATACCGATACCTTCGTTCAATCACCATGGTCTGTGCCGCATACGCTGCCAACGTTCTCGAGAACGCTTTGGTCACTATGAGCCATGAGGCTCGCGAGAGAGCTTTCGCGCAGGTGGATGAATTGCTGGCGGAGTATTCGCAATGGCCGTTTGCCCGGAAAGCCGGAGGTTCGCAGGCGATTGGAGCTAATTTGGCTCAAGTGGTCAATGAGGAGATCAATCGAAACAAGGACAGAGAGCTTCAGATGGAGGTAAGCTGCACCCCCCACGTTAACCACTTCATATGCTAATCGACGAACAGATTGTTGCTGCATGCTTGAGCGTTTTTACCAGACTTGATTCTTTACTTTAACGGAGGTACCGCGTAATACATTGTCTTTTGTTCACGACTTCTTCTTTCTCGCCTCCTCTCACCTTCTCTCTCTTGCCTTGCACCTCGGCCACAAAATATCGGGTTTCTTCTGTTCATGTAGTGATCTGGGGGCAGAGCGTCGCTTTCTTTTTTTTTTTTTCAAGTGGAATCCTCGGGTCAAAACTTATTCTTGTATGGGATATCCCATCAACTTCGATTTACTTCACCCTTTGTTTCATTCTCTTCTTTTCTTGAACTTTTTGCATTGCGCAAACGGTGGCCTACCAAGTAAGTGATCGTGGCGCGATATTTTCAAATTGATACACCTTAGGTTGCTTTCTTCGGCACTTTTGATATCTATTAAAATACATAAACATGACAATCTAAGTACTGGCAACACTATTAACCCTAACAACTACCATTCCACCACGTCGACTCCCTGCCGTCCCAGCAGCTCCAGCAGCCAAAAGATCCGCCGCACGCGCAAGATCAACAGCAGTAATCTCCCTCGCGCAAACCAGATTCTCTTCCACTAGCTCCGCAATCCGCTCCATAGCCAATCCATCAGGATTAACAGGCACGAATCGGCTCTTAATCCCACGCTTCTTCTCACCCAGCACATCGTTCTCAGGAACAAGCGGAGACTGCTGCGCCACCTGCCCATCCACAACAGTCAACACGGCCCCGTAGTTCTTCACGACACCAGCAGCATGAGCAGCCTGGAATACTACGCCGCCGGCACAGTCGAGCACGATGTCAACTGGCTGCCAGCGGCGCGCGCGGAACACCTTCTCGATATTACATTCATCCGACGACGGGAGGTGCGGGATGATGACTATCTCGTCCACTTCCCAGTCCTTCTCAATGATATCGGCTTCAACTTGCGTGCAGGTTACACAGATCCACGGCCGGACGGGGGTGGGGAAGAGCGAATCTGCTCGTAGGATCTGCACCGCGACGCGGCCGATGTCGTTGTCGCGGGCGTTGGTAACGAGCACTCGGATCTTGGGCAATTTTTGCTTCCCGTTGCCGTTAGAATCCGTGCTGCCAATTATGCTTCCTATCAGACTGCTGCGGCGTCCAGTACTAGGGCTGCTGCGGACTAAATTGACCAGGCTGGCGCGCCGGGAATTGCTATTGGTATCAGCACTAGCCGTAGGATCGACTGTGCTGGCACCGCGAGTGGATGGAGCGTCGGTGGTGCCTTTGATCAGGGTTATCAAACTGTTGCGACGGACGGTGCTTTTGGGATTAGGGTCAACTGTGCTGGCAGCGCGAGGAACGGTTTTCTTGCCACTGGGATTACCGCTGACGAGACTGATTAGGCTCTCGCGGCGCACATTCTTAGGGTTGGTAGGGGGATTGACTGCTCTGGCAGCGGGAGGGATGTTATCAATGTCAGCACCATTGGCACCGGCTGTGCCACTGGCATTGTTATTGAGTGTGTTGCCGCGGCGATTCCACTGCCAAACCCAATGCCCACTCCCAGTTCCGTTGCCCTCACCACTGGTGGTATCATTTAGTAGGCCGCCGTTCCCACCTCCAGCACCGCCTCCAGCACCAACGACCGTGCTTTTCCGGTGTCCGTAGCCATAATCCTTGCTGCCGACCACGGTGTCACGGCGTTGCTGCCAAAGCCACCGCCCCATCTCATTCCCAAACGCATCATCACCCTCGCTCATCCCGCCAGGCACGTCAGGATCAAGCCCGGCATACCGAAAAAGCGCCTGCCAAGCCGTCAATGCCGGCAATGCAAGCGCCGCAGCCCCAGCAACAGTGATGTTGTCTGGTTTTAGCGCTAGCTCGCGCTCAGTCGCAACTGCATAGTCTGCGGCTCCGCCATCACGCGTATAGCTCACCACACCGAAGACTACATCGCCGATTTTGAACTTCGGGCCTTCTTCCCGCTCGTCGTCTTCGCGTGGCGTGCTAATGACTGTCCCACAGAGACTGTGGAGCGGGATCTGCGGCGCGGCCTTTGGGGGGTTGAGGAGTTCGGCGAGACGGATCTCGTCGTGGCAGAAGGCTGCTGTCATGACTTTTAGTAGGTATTGCTGAGGGGAGGGCTGCGGGGTTGGGAAGCCACAGTCGAAGACAAGGTTTGTTCCTTTCTGACGGATAATGCTTGTGTTTGCGTCGGGTGAGGTGGCGTCGCTGATCTCCCCTTCTGGGATGCCGTCGGGTGCGTCGTTTTTTAATACATCTGGGGTGTAGTAGAGGGCTCGCATCGATAGTGGTGTGAAGGGTGAGTCGTTCAGCGTTGATGAGGTGGGCTTCTTGGCTTCAGAGGTGCGTTTTGTCGCTTCTGGAGTGCCTCTTGTTGCTTCTGATGTGCGTTTAGAGAGCTCAGACGGCTGTTTCATGGCGTCTGGGGTGCGTATCGAGGGCTCCGATGGATGCTTTGGGGTCCCGTATTCCACAATGGGTTGCGTGGGGGGTATGTCTGACTGCATTGTGTCGTTGGGATCTTGATGCATCTTCTTGGGCTAGAACTTTGAGTGTTTCTAATGAGTTGTAAGAAAATCCGAGGCCTTAGAAGTAGGGTCCTTTCTTTTGCCATCTCACTATAGATCGGAGGCCACTTCCTAATCTTGACGTATGTAGGGGCTTAGGTCAATATCGCCACTTGATAGTCCCGATCAATTCCATTGCAATGAGTAGCAATTTGATCTTATCCTTCTATTTGACTTCCAATGTTGGTTTGACATAATAATATAGAGTCTGTGATTCATGGAAGGGGGATAGTGTGATATGATATTAAAATCAAGACCTCATAGTCACTACGGGGGTCTTATAAGATAGTTACTTGCCCTGGTCCTCCAAGGTAGGGCATCTTAGTCTAACGGGTTGGTAACCAGTGTATTTCTTATCCCCCAACCTGCTTCCCTTTGATGTTTGCCTGCCTTCCGTATTGCCTGGACCCGACGTGCCGTTCTGATCGCCGGTCAATCCAGGCGATGACTTTTTTATTATTTGTTCTTATATATCCACTCTTTCATCAAATATGTTCAGGATATTATTAACAACATATCCAATCCAATTACATATGTACAGATTATTACATCTATAAAGCCTGGTCCTCCATACCCAGCCCATCAACAAAACCATACAGCTCGTCCGGATCCTCAAAGACCGTCCAAATATGCGATGGCACATACTCAAACGCCTTCTCAAACCTCTCTGGTTCATTCTTCTCTTCCATATGCGCCACATCTGTAACCTTGCGAATAATGATAGCATGAATCCACTCGGGATACCGACTATACATCTCCGCATAAGCCTCCGGATCTTTCTGCGTTGAGTCCCCAATACAAAGCACCCTCCGACGCGGGAACCACTGCCGAATCTTCTCCATCCGATCAACCTTGTATTCCTGCGTTTTCTCCGTGAACGACTTGATAAGCCCCGTGATGTCCATCCACGAGTAATCGCGTAGCACTAGTGTACCCGGGCAGTAGTGTTCATCCAGGAAGTCGTGCAGGAAAGGGTAAAGATTATACGGCGACGCAGAGAGATAAAACCACGCAGGACAAAACTCAGTATGAATATATCTGTAAAGCTCCGGCATACCAGATATTGGTGCAGGGATATCCGCAAATGTCGTGCGAATAACTCCCGTCGGCTCAAGCGTCATAGTGTGTTTGATAGTATCGTCAATATCCGAGACGACCAGCCAACCCTCAGGCGCAGCAAAAGTCGTGCTCATCGACACAGCCTCGTCACCGAAATGCTGCAGCCGCGGCCGCAGAACCTCCCCGTCGTAGAGCCCCACTCGGCCCATATCGACCGTCTGGCTGACGATGCCGTTGCGATCGGACGGACCGAGTCCGTGCGACTGCGCCGGCCGGGATATGGGTACCTGCAGTGTGACGGTGCGGGCTGGTGAGACCTGGTTGAGGAAGGGCTGGACGCGTTCTGCGATGCGTTGGCGTGCTTCGTCATCGCCGCCGACCTCACCGTCCAGCCCGATGTAGTCTGCGATCGCGGCGACGAGCTTGCCCGCGTCTTTCCGGCCTTCTCTTTCAAAAATGCAGGCGACTACCTCGGCGTGCCAGCACAGCTGAATCTCGTCTGTCTCCTCATTTACCGGCTGGTACGCTGTATTGTTTAGCAACCACACCGTGTGTTTGCGTGGGTCTGCTGGGTGCGCGAGCGGGTTCTTAGAGCCGAGGAAGGATGAGAGGAAATTCATCCAGGCTGAGCCACGTTTTTCTTGTGACGGTGGTGGAGATGTGGAAGTTGATGCCTCATGAACCTCCTTTCTGGCATCAGCGACCGACAACTCGTCTTGTTTGTGGCGCGGCATGATATTGGCGCCGACTTAACTTCCAATATGAAGGTTGAAGCGTTGCTATGATAAAATAGTCGTAGAATCAGGACTGAGGGAAATCCCCGAAAAGCACATGTCAGCAAAGACGCAAAGAAACAAATGAAACTCATTAGGGGAGACGACGATCATATACGTAGCCCGCGTTAGTTGACGATCTAGTGTTAGTGCCATCCGGTGCCCTTTAGCCAAGAGCCTCGCTTCCCACCTGATCGTGTCTTTGAGAGCTCTCGTATTGATGTCATATTTCGAGAGGCACAGCATCTAGGTGGCTGACAGGGGGAGGGCCATCTTCCATATCAGTTGGTCAGGTCAGGCGAACGGAGCACCCGCGGGGGATGGCTTGGCAGTAGGGCTGAGCTTCTGATGAACTTGAAGTATTTTCCCATAAACAAAAACCATTTGTAGGATGTGGTAATTTCAAATGAGTTGGGGTAAACGTGAAGCCCCTTTTCATTGCTTCTTCGAACTATATATTGTATCTGAAGTTAGCTATAGCTGTGTTTAACTTGGGAATATTTCAAACCGGATTCTCCATTGGCCTTATCCTTTTTCTATATAATTAAAGGACCTATTCGGGGATTCCTTAATAAATGGTGTAAATATGCCATTTTCTCGTTTATAGTTGCATTTTTTTTACCCCGGGTGATCCGAAGCACAGCCTCCATGCGAACGTTTTTGGAGGCTCTGGATTATGACGTCCTTTCTAGGCGCGTGGGAACATGACTCTGCATTCTTCATATTGTGTTTATCTCATTCACTACTACACGATTTCTATCTAGATAAATAACAAAAAAGATGCATAAATAGATCCCTCGATATGTTAACTAGTCACCTTGTACCATGCCTGTATTTAGTTAGGTGAATATGAAATGTACACTATCCAGACATCTCAGATCATTCCTGCAACGGGTATCCGTATCCAACCAGCATAGCAGGCTCATCAATGCTATGATGCTGGTAACTGCAAATATGAAAAAGGTCAACTGCCAGGCCAGTGAAGTGGGGTAAAAGAGAATTACCTGAGGACGCCAACGGCACCAGGGTCGAGCATCAGAGAAAGAGGGAACTCCATAGGATATCCCAGCCAGCGCTTGGTAAAGGCACGAAGCAAATGTCCGTGTGCAACCAGCAGGATATCAGCAGGATTCTCTCCGTGCATGTTGCCCTTGTGGAACATGCGAATCTCTTGAATGAGATTATCAAGACGGTCCGTCACCTGTTGCGCAGACCTATATTGACCTGGTCAGATATACTTGATCGTAGGTAACTGGACATAAATTCAAGAAATGATTCTTTGAAAAAAGAAAAACTTACTCTCCATTTTCGCAACCATCTCTCCAGATATCCCACTCGCTCTCGGTATCCAGACCGTGGTCCTTTCTCAAGGCCCGGATTTCCTTGGTCAACAGACCTTCATACAAACCGTAGTCCCATTCGGCCAGTCTGTCAGTCTCAGAAACCTTCTTGGCATCGTTAAGCGCCTGCTTATCGGCATCGGAGAATGCAATCTCAAAGGTCTGCTTAGCTCGCCGGCGAGGACTGATATAGACATGCGCAAGTTTGGCCGGGTCAATCAGCTTGCCGGATCCGACAATCATCTTGCCGGACGCATTGACCTGGTTGACGCCATCTTGAGTAAGTTCAAGCTCAGTGATACCGGTGTACCGTCCGTTTTTGGACCATTCCGTCTGCCCTAGAATCTGGTTAGACTACGGAAAGAGAATAATTGAAGCTCTGGAACATACCGTGTCGGTAGAGGAAGACACGGGGTGTGCTGGAGTCTTTATCGGGCATTTTGGACTATTGTTCAAGAGTATTCCAAGGGTGGTGGTTGAAAGTGGATTGCGGGATTGTGGGAAAAGTGGAAAGCGTTTCCGCCCCGGTGAATGTGAACTTCACCCGCCACGTGTACGAACTTATCTTGGATAGAATATGGACCTTTTATTCTACCTATTTCTCGCTTAAAGGGGTCGGGTAGAAGAGGATTGTTACCTGAGGTACTTGATATCTATGACATCTATGACCTCGCGGGCTTTTGCCCCGCCATCGCGGGGTTTAGTGCTTTTATAGAGCCGGGAATTTTACAAGTGAATGATGTCTTGAATAATATAAAGTTATTCACTATTCCTATACAGTGAACCGATACGAATAGTGAAACTTCAGTTTATATAGCTTAAAATGGTCAATTCTTCGTTTTCTTTAAAACATCTATGCCACCAAACGAACTCCAAGATACTCACCGTGTCATGGAGTAGTGTCTCGCTGATAATTTCCCTATATTAAACCAGGTAGACCTATGCCTTTTGCTTTCTCTACCCTCTCGTATTGGAAAGTCCCTTCGATCTAGAACAAAAATTATATGTGAAATAATACCACAATTTCAATGGCCTAAACCAAGATCAAGTCAAGGTCTGTATTTTGAACCTCAGCAATTAACTTTATGAGTACTCGGAGGTGGAAATTGGTACATAAAGAATATACCAAAAGGGAAAATGCACCCCAGAAAGCCTCTGCAGTAGGCATCGATAATGGCCCATAGATTTCCTGGGAATCACTAGTATTAAACACGGAATAGGCTATTTAACCTATTTAACCAGGTCTCTCTTGCTTAAGATGTCAGACATGTATACAGAGTCGTATTGATACCTTGCATATCCACTTCAACTTCAAAATGAAATTCATTCTAGCCCTTGCATATCCTCGGCCTTGCGTTCCCTAGGCATCCCATCAAGACTTTAGGGCCTCTTATTATGATTACCCTAGCAGTGAAAACATAAGCCTGATTAACTTGATACCTTAAGCCGATAAATCGGATTGTACAATCCATTTACATTCAGCACGAAGCGAGAATTGAGTAGGTAGGCATGTAACTACCGGTGGACATTTACAGGCCAGACTTTCTAATCTATACCAGACAAAGAGATTCCTCCAATATGCCAACAGCAATTTCACCCCTGTTACCTACCGCATCATCATCTCAGCGTCAAAACGCCTTCAGATATGCTCCCAAGCGGAAATATCGACCCAGTCGAACTACCATCCGTCCGGTCTATACAGATGCAAACCCGTTCATCTGTCACACTTCCTCACACTCGTTAACACATTCTTGGCCGAAACATCATGCAGTCGATTGCCCGCGATGCCATCGGCACCATAGCATCAGTTTCTTCAGGCAGCAACGGCAGTGAGAAGGATTTGAGCTTGGAATCTTAATTTTGGGATTATGTGATTATAAAATGGTTAGGCTGGGCAAAATCTATACATATCTGGTAGAGCAAGGGGAGGAGAGAATAACAATTGATTCTCTACAAACAGGCAGGATGCTAGCTAGTTACCACAACAATATCTTTCTAAAACCTAGCTAACCATTTGATTATGGAAGTGAGTGTGATGTGAATGGCGTGTAACGTAATTTTTCAGTGTTAAAGCTACATCTACTTTAGTGAAAAAACCGAAAATGAACATATCACTGTCTAGATTGTAGAGAAAAAAGAAATTCAATGACGAAGAATAAAAAAGGCTTTGTTAAGCAATAGAGTAGTATGTATTCATAGATGAGAGCCAATGAGACTTGTTGGGTGTAGAAATGGAAGAGCACAGATGAGACTGAAGTCAAGTGAGAGTGAAAGAGATTATGATCGCGCTTGAATCCAGACTCCATAGAAGCAGGCAGGTTGTTAACCTGCAAATATTTCATCTTTGCCGAATGTGTTCGAATGCGATACAATCCCGACTACTCTGGTCATACCCACGGTCCCTCAACTGAATCCATGCTGCTCGGTTCTGTAAACCATTCTCTGGCCAAGATGAGAGGTGCCTTTCCCACCATTTCCTTGCAAATATTCAAGGATCAAAGCCAGCCTTCCATTTTGTTCCTCGAGATTGCCAGCAATTTTTCGTTTCTGTGCCTCGAGTTCGGTGATAGTGCTCGCTTGTTCGTCAATAATGCTTTTCTGTCTGTTGAGCGTTATTGCCTGTATTTTGAGCTGGTATGATTGTTCGTCGAATCGAGACAAAAGCTTCGCATATAGCTGTTCAAACTGTGGCTCATCTTCAAGATCAAACATCATATCTGAATTCTCGTCGTCTGCTGTCCAATGTCCAATGTTTTTAACCAAATTCACTAGGATCTCGTGGGTTGGCTGGAAGAAGTCCCCATCGTTTGGTGCCATTTTGCTGATCAGTTCTTCCTGATACTCGAGTTCTAAGAACATTATGCTGGCAGTGTCACTGAATACTTTTTTCATTTTCGTATCTCGATTTTCCAGCGCAGACGCTATTCTGGTCTGCTCCTTGAGATCATGAACTAGCTTTCCTTTTTCGCGCTCATGGTCAGCAATCCTTTTTGTCTGTTCCCCGAGATCACGAGTTAGCTGTCCTTTATCGCACTCGAGGTCGGCAATCTTCTTTGTCTATTCCTTGATCTTGCGTACAATCCTTGCCGTATGCTGCTCAAGCTGGCCGGTGACTTCTTCGTGGTGTTGCGCAAGGTTGAGGATAATATTTTCCTGTTCCTTCACCACATGCCTCAGCCGTGTATTCTGTTCCTGAGACTCCTTAAGCATGTTGTCATTATGTGACGGCATGGAATCCCACGACGGACCAAAATAATTGATCATGTGCTGCGGATTAACTGCAGATTGTGTCCATTTGGATTCTCGAGGAACGAGCAGTTCATGCTTTGGTACTGCTCTTTGAGATCGCATGCCATCTTTGTGTTATGTACTTTGAGCCCAAGGATGACACGAATCCATTTCGTTAATATGGGCTGACCTGTCGCTGCCGTTCGATGTTTGATGGACAGCTCTAGCGAGCAATATTTGTTATTGTATGTGTTTGAGTAAGTTGACAAGTGAGAGTTCACAAGGGGTATTTGAAAGGTAAGTATTGTGAGTGATGATGCGTATCTGTAAGGTGGGTGATTCCTGTAAGTGAGTTACTTTGATCTTGCTCCGATTCCATATTTGGCCCGGACAAGACCATGTCCTTTGGGACCAACTATAACTATAAGCACTAAAACCCTGGAAGAAAAATAGTGAATTGGATGTCATCCACGGATGATACCTGATTTGGTTCCTTTTCCGGTATATTCCCTCGAGTACAAAATAAGACGTGAGTCATAACATATAGAGCATGAAAAACATATTTGCCTTGACCAAGGGATATAGTTGCATAGGTCACATGACCTAGTAAAAAGGAAACTTGGTAATGCTGTTGAGGCGCACTTTCAGAAAAATGGTCCCCAATGATGAGACCTCGAGTGCTAATACTGGCAGCAGAATCTTAGATTCAGATTGGACGGATCAACTGCACCTGTTAGGGCAGTGGTCGCAGGCAATAGAGCTGTCTGTGGGTGTTGCAAGAAAAAACACCTAAGATACTCTAGGAAATGGTGATATATTTTAAGCGTATTGAGTGGGAAGGCAATCGATGTTCAATAGTTCCTTACTTTCACGCCTTCTTCGGGGCAGAAATCTCCGCCCGAGAGAAGGATCCCGACAGCGTCTCCATTGCTTTACGCTGCTGAATCGCTTTGATTCCTGTGCGATCAGTGACCGTCGTCGCATTGATGATATTGTCGAATGCCTCGTCCTCGCTTCCTTCTGAGCCGGATTCAGCATCCGAGTCGACATACAGCTGCTCCGGCCGAGAAACCTTCTCCGGCTGCTGCTTTTCCTCTTCTTCCGGATTCTTGAACGATTTCGAATTGAGGATCTTGCGGCGGATTTCGGCCATTTGCTCTTCATCTTCGGAGTCATCAGAAATCGCGAATGGATCCTTGTCCTCATCTTCTTCGTCGCTGCCCTCATCTTCGTCATCTTCGTCTCCACTTTCGTCGTCCTCGTCGTCGGAAGTTCGTGCGGGCAAACGATTGGTGTTGCCTTTAGTCCATACATCATCACCTCCATCGATGCGGTTGTCTTCGTATTCGCGTTCGATCTTCGTTAACCATTCCTCTTCCGTCCTCTTTACATCCTCTTCCGTCTCGCAGGCGGCGTAGCGCGCTAGGAGTTCCTTGTTGATTTCCAAGAAAGACGGCCCGTAACTGAAATGTCTGAGTAGATCCTCTGCCCATTCCAAACGACGACAGATGGCGAAGCAAGCGGCGAGTGCTTCGACGCAGTTCAGACGCCATGGTTTGCCGTAGTTAACCGTGTTGGCAGCGATAAGGTAAGGGACTATATGTCAAGGTAGTTAGCATCTAATGAATTTAGTGCATCATTGCCCAATTCTTATCACATACGAAGTCGTTCACATTTTCCGCCGATCCGCGACCAGGGCACTTCCTTGACTCGCACCCAAGAGCATTCCACCACTGCAGCACCGTGCTGTTCCATGATATCCTTGTCTGCAGGAGAAATGATTCGCTTGGCATTTGGACTAGTCAATCGTCAGTATGCAAGCTAAGGGAACCAAAAAAAAGCGTCGCGAAACATACGAGACGATCACGCCGGGGTGCCGCTGGCCAATGTGAAGCTCCCGCATCAGACCGAGCTTCATCAATCGCTTTCCTGAGCATCGCTTAGGATCGCAGTGTCCCATATCCCAGCAGGCAGCCTTGTAAGGAGGCCTCGAGGAGGTCGCGCCCTCAACTTCTTCATCACCGCGGGGCACTCGGGGGCGGGGGTTGTTGAATTTCTTGCCTCCTCGCGTGAAGTTGTCTTTTTTGTGACGAACCATGGTGGATGATGCGATGAAAATCTAAAAAGGATATACAAGAATACTCTGGAGTTTCTTGTAGTATTCCGTGGTGGTAAACGCAGTGATTGAAAAAAAGAAGACCCAAGGCCAAGCATAAGCGCCACACGTGCAGGCTAAACGGGTTCTCCGCCCGCCTCCCCCGTCCGCGACTGTACACATCTCCTCTGGATCCTTGTGCTTTCCAGTACCTCCGTCATTGTCCGATTAATACCCTTTTCTCTCTTGTTTCATAGTCCACCGTCATCCTGGAGGCTGCATCTGCACGAATGGCGGCTAGGGACCGCTTCGGTGTCTACGCTGAGCCGGGCGCTTCGCCGTTGCAGCGGGCGATTCGTGAGTATAGTGTTGGAATGGATGTAACACAAATGATTCATACTGATGCTTAATTATCCACAGGAAATGCCTGCGATCCTCAAAACTATGAGCCGAATTTGGCCCTGAACCTCGAAGTTGCGGATCTAATCAACTCCAAGAAAGGCAATGCGTGAGTGGGAACCACCCATCTTGTATGGCAGCACACTCATGAATTCACTTTTTAGGCCCCGAGAAGCTGCATTCGATATTGTGCATCTCATCAATTCCCGAAATCAGAATGTCGCATTGTTGGCATTGGCGGTACGTGGGGAGCTCTAATGACAGCTGACGCGGGGGGGGACTGACAACCGCGGTTTCTAGCTACTCGATATCGTCGTCAAGAACTGCGGATATCCGTTCCATCTCCAGATCGGCACAAAGGAATTCTTGAATGAATTGGTTCGCAGGTTCCCCGAGCGGCCACCCATACGGCCCTCCAGGGTTCAGCACCGCATTTTGGAGTCGATTGAGGAGTGGCGCCAGACTATCTGCCAGACATCGCGCTACAAGGATGACCTAGGTTTCATTCGAGATATGCACCGTCTGTTGCTTTACAAGGGGTACATGTTCCCTGAGGTCCGCCGAGAAGATGCCGCGGTTTTGAACCCAAGTGATGTATGTGGCCCCCACGTGGTATCGTTTTCGGAGCCAAACTAATGTTGCCTAGAATCTCCGATCAGCCGATGAGATGGAAGAGGAAGAGAGGGAAGCACAATCTGCCAAGCTCCAAGAGTTGATTCGGAGAGGCACTCCTGCCGATCTACAGGAAGCGAATCGGCTCATGAAGGTTATGGCAGGATTTGACAATCGGCATAAAACTGACTATCGAGCAAAGGCCGCGGAGGAGGTCGTTAAGGTGCAACAAAAAGCCAAGATTCTTGAAGAAATGCTGCAGAATCAACAGCCCGGGGAAGCTCTCATCGAAGGTGACGTTTTCGAGGTAGGTGATATCAAATATTCCGCGTGTTTGTTTGCCAGTCGATTGATCTCTGACGCTCTTACCAGGAACTTGCGGGTGCTTTGCAAAGCGCTCACCCCAAGATCCAGAAAATGTGCGAGGAAGAATCGGATGATCCCGAGGCCGTCCACAAGCTATTGGAAATAAACGACAGCATACATCGCACAATCGAGCGGTATAAGCTAGTCAAGAAGGGTGATCTGGATGCTGCATCCCAGATTCCCAAGGGCACACTGGGCACCACAACCGGTGTCTCAACAAATGCAAACAACGAACTCTCTCTTATCGATTTCGACCCGGAGCCTGAACCCAGCTCCAACGGTAACGAGGCCGGGCCATCTCGGGGTGGTAACTCCTTGGAGAACGACCTTCTCGGCCTTTCATTAGGTGATCAAGGCCCCTCTCCTGGAGGTGGTATCTCTCTCGGGTCTTCCAGTAAGTACCATGGCACAACATCCTCCAAAGCACCACGACTGACCAATATCAAAGTGAATTTCCCGTCCATGTCAGCAAGCTCAACACCGCCTGCTACATCACAACCTCAGCAGGCGCCAACAGCCTTCAAACCCAATTATGATATCCTTGCTTCTTTTAACAGTTCGCGACCTGTTTCTCAATCTCCCACACCTGTCATGGGGGCCTCGCCCCAAGTCCAATCCAAAGCGACTCCACCGCCACCAGCGGCCGACCCATTTGCGTCGCTCGTCTCTGCCAGCCCACGGGCAACACCTAGTCCATTCCAACCCCCGACACCAAGCCAACCTGCAGCCGCTTCGTCGTCATTGCTTGACCTGGTTGGAGGCACGGGTCCGTCCCCGCAACCGGCGCAAAAGGCCGCTCTAGTGGAAGATGATGAGTGGGATTTTGCATCCTCATTGCCAGCGAGCAATGCACTTCCATCAACCAACAAGATCCAAGTCCTCGACTCCCAGCTCCGTGTTGAGTTTGCTGCGCGCCGGGTCCCGAACCAGCCGCGCCAAATCCACGTTGTAGCCATTTTCTCAAACACAACCAGCCAGCCTATTGGAGACCTCCATTTCCAGGTCGCGGTGGAGAAGGTAAGCCATTTTCCTACCATAGTACTTCTAGATGAGTTTACTAACAATCAATTAGTCCTACACGCTACAGCTTCGGCCGCAATCAGGCCGAGACATTGCACCCCAGCAGCAAAATGGGGTTCAACAGGAGATGCTCATGGACGGAATTGATAATGGGAAGGGCAACTCGGTGAAAATTCGGTTCAAGGTGTCTTACAAGATTGGCGGCGAGGCCCACGAGGAACAGGGGATGGTGCCACCGCTGGGTATCGCTTAAGCGAATGCCGATCTCAGAACTTTATCTTGTTTTTGTTTGTGTCCAAGATTTCCCTCCATATCTGTTCGATGAGAGCTTGCCATGCTATGAGTGGACTATCTAGCATCCACCCCCGTTGAATTGTGGTCTTTTGTAATTGGTGCTGGCTACTCTAATCCAGCGCGGCATCATCGGCGGGATTTGGCTCATTTCTGCTTTTGATGTCCTTTTCCCTTGGCTTTGCGCTCATTGAGAACTTAGCGTCTTTTACCTATTCATGCTGTTTATAAACAAGATTTCATTTGCAATTGTTTTGCTTTCGGGACCGGGTATGTGTGGATGGATGGGTTTATTGATTCGCAATGATACAGAGACGAAAGTAGCCAGGAACGAATCGATGAGCCAATCCCCCGTCCTCTCCAAGCGACAGAGAGAGGCTGCCCTTTGTCGTACCCTTCTAGCATCGTGTCCCCCAGAGTGACCTTACCGTCCTAGCTAAGTAACGTGAACACCGAACACGAGGAACCCCGCCTGCAGATCTCGGTGTGGCTACACTCCGGGGCGCAAGTATGCGAGATAAACCATAAACTACGTAGGTATAGTTTGGGTTTATGGATATTGGGCACTGACTGTGGCTGTGAGGGTGGGATTTCTATGGGATTTCTTCGACACCGATGATTCTCCGAGGGATCGACAGGTTTAACCTTTTTGGTAAAATCTGGCGTAGATTACTCATCTGGGGCAGATGCTGGTGAGATGGGTTTGATTTTGATGTCCAATGCCAATTTTCATGTGTTATCTCACAAATTATATGGAATATCTCTTGGGATATCTCTTGGGATATCTCTTGGGATATACCTTGGATTGTATACAATGGGCGATCAGCGGGGTGATCGGCCTGATCGCCGAGTCCCCACCTGGGCACTAGTTTATTAATCGGCAATGCCGATAAAAGTTGGGGATCACTATTCCAATCCTAGGACAAAATAAGCGGTAGTTCATCTGAAGTAATCTGATATCGGAATATTCAGTGGCGGCCTTGGCATTTGAACTCGAAATCGACGAGTCTCGGCCGGTGGGGTTAAGGTTACTCGGGCTTAGACCGAGAGCAAACCTCCCACGTCCTGTCGATATTAATGTGAATATGGCGTAGTTTTTCCATGGAAGTTAAGGCTGGATCGGTATATGGCGAGGTCAAAAGAGGAAGGATGATTTGAAGGGGTTTGGAGACGGATTTGCGCTGACGGGACGAGCCCATATGTACTTTTAGCTGTTGCACCTATTAATAAACATAGTGTCATGTATGTCAGCTATTAGTGATAGTTTTTTATGGTCAATTGGCGTGATTCTGTAGATTCTGTATGTTGGGGAGGGGGTGCTGGGTCCTTTGGGCTACCACCCTCGTAGTGTACATGCAGATTCGGGGGCTCCGTCTCCTCTAATACTACTCTCTGCCTCTTCGTTTGGTCCTTACAACGTAGTGCCAAAATAATTTTGTATAATGGTAACTGCATGACTCCCTGTAGTTTATGCCTCGGTACGTACTATAGATTGTGCAATATGATCTTACGCTTCGTAACAGTCAACCCTGAACGCAGGCGTACAATGCACCCTACGCGACAGACCGAGAGCTGCACGATCCAAATTCTGCACCAGGTGTTTCCTTTGGATATGTGACCATAGTAATGTACCTGTTATACTAAGCGATCGGTCCCACTAAGATGCGATGATCGACGATCGAGTATCCGAAATCCTGCACCGGACCGTGCAATAACCTTGTGTATAGATCGAGACTTCTTTGCTTGACTATTCATAGCCTTGTAATTCAGGTTAGAAATGACAGGCTGGGTAACATGTGGTGTAATCTAAGGTAGCTCTAGAACATCCCCAATCCGGCTATCAGTGGTACCAATTTTCTGCGTGCTACCAAAGACTTCTCACGGAAGAGAGAAAAAAAAAAAGGGGGTGATGGTCCAACGCTTCAGGAAGATGATCTGCAAGGCTCGATAGAGTAACATCGATCGGGGAATACATTCGGGATCTGGAGTAAGTGCAAAAGTAACGCCTCCCCACTTAACTGGTCAATGGTCTAGGCCTCTAGCCCTAATCTGAAATAATTCTTGATAACAGCAACATGTGGAAATAGTATCCGGGGCTGGAGATCCAGTGGCACCATATCGAGCCACTCGTATTTGGTGGCGCTCTAGAGCCTGGGAAGAGTGTGGGAAACCATGGACCGGCCGTAAGTTTTCTCAAACTGTGATCGGCTTAGTCCCTTGGTTCTGGACCCGAGCTTGTTAACTTTTCGATTTCCCTCAGGCCTTTAGTATTTAACTTACCTTTCCCCTCTCCTCTCTTGTAAATCTGACATAACTCTAACTTGCATATTATCCAATATGCCTCTGTCAGATTTAGATCAGGATATCACCCCTATCCCCCGTTCGCGGGAGGAGAACCAAGAGAGGTACGTGAGCTATATGAGGAAAACAGGACGAGTTATTAACAATCACCCAGAGCCTTTATTGCTGCATCCCGGCGAAAGGATCGCAGCTTAGATGCTCGCCTGGAATCAGCCAACCGGGCTTCTATGTTGCATAAGAAGCGCACGGGCAAGGCCTTCCACATCACCAAGGAGATTGTTGATAAAGAGGCCATGTATGAAGAGGTCGATGAGCGGTACCAAGAAAAGCGCATTCTCATGCTGCAACATCAGAACAACGAAATCGAAAAGCAATTCACAAACCATCTACTGGCCGCTTTTGCAGCTCGCACTCAGTTCAATGCGTCTTCCATCCACAACCGACGAGCCAGCCACATGACCCCACGCCCATCAGTCAATCGTGGTCCCCGCAAGATGAGCTTGGACTTGTCCAATATCCGCTCTTCCTTCTCCCAAGGCCAAGGCTCAATGGAAAGCCCAATGGCAACAAGTAATAGCTACGTACTGTCACCCACGGCATCATACGACCAAAGCACCCAGCCCTACATGGGCGGCTGCATGGACGGTTCCGAGACGCCGTACTCGAGCATGTTCTCTGCCTCAGGGGACTCGTCAGGACAAGTCCCAACCTACATGAACCAACAAGTCTCAACCCCAGCCTGGAACTCCCAAGTCCCCGCATGGGCCTCGATACAGCAGCAGAACTCAACCCCTGAGCAAACTTCCACAGACACGCATGCCGTGCAAATGTGGCAGCAGCAAATGATGCAACAGGCCCAGATGAACGACACGGCAGTCCAAATGCATCAGTTCAGAGATCGTCTTGCGTCCGCACCGGAGTTGCCTATGCAGCAGCACCCGGCTCCACCGCAACCTTCAGCATCCATTTCGGGCCCAACCGGCCACGGCCCTGCCCATGGTCACTCGCGCGGCCAATCACAGCCCTCGAACAACTTCTACGACCTTCATCTCCTTACGCAGAGCACGCACCTTTCCCACTCCCAGCTTGCTCCCTCTAGTATTGGCTCTCCTAAGATCGAGGCCCTGTCGGCGGGCACCCACTCCACTCCGGACTTCTGTCCCACTCCCAACACCCCGTTGTCGCCGGGCACCGTGCATGCTACCATCTCGCCGGCTGGGAAGGTCGAGGGTGATGGCATTATGGTCTCGCATGAAGGGATGGATCCTGATTTCACGGATTTCAGTCAGTTTGCTTCCCACCTGGGTAACTCGACTGTTCCACTTTCCGATCGTGATCAGCCTTTTGGCTTTGACGATTTCATCGCTGTTGATGATTTCACCAGCGTCTCTTGTTAACCTCAACTGTCTATCATGCCTCTTATGATCTATGATACCTGATATACCCAGGTAGCTGTTGGTTTTTCTCTTTAAACTTTATTTTCATTTCGTCTATATATGGGGATAGCTTTTGCACATTTGCTCCTGTATCATATCTTATTTCTCATATTTATCTCTCATGTGAATATCCTGAACTGGGGTCAGGGTTGGAAATGTTTGTGGGTATCATATGAATATATCATTTAATTTTACTCTATTTGCCTTCAATGTACAATAAGATGAAACAAAATCACTATCTGACTTTACCAATTCATAAGGTTCATTTTCAATTTTCATATTAAATTTTCATATTAAATTTTCACCTTGGTTGTTTGCGGGTTGATGCAACGCTCAAATCCACCTTCGCCAAGTCCGTGTCCTAATCCGGCCTTGCTCAATTCCTCTAATGAACTAAATTCCGCCCTTTGCTCAGAGCCCACTGCGTGATTATTGGCATATCATTTTTTGGGGGGGATAAACCGGGTCTCAGACTCTATGCTCCACCCACCGTGCCAGCTATAGCTGTAGCTGTAGCTAGTTAGAGCTGTAGCTATAGCTTCCCCCAGTCCACCCACTCATTACACTCTTTTTTTTTCACCTTTCTTTTCCCTTGACCAGTATGATTTTTAGAATTTAGCTTCGAGAACAAAATCTTAAACATTGGGTTCACACACTTTCCCTCTTGGAATGCACCCATGGCAGAAAGTCTCTAGCCCTAACTACGTAGGTTCATTATGCCCTTAATCCCATATGCAAAACCACAGAAACGGCCTTACGGTCTATGAGGTATTTGTGGTCCTAACTCACGCAGTTCCTCATGGACAAAGTACCTAATCCAGTTCCAGCGATCAGACCATCCTTAACCGTGGAAACTCAAGCCTTCATTTGTCAAATTATGATCACCCGTCCACGGGTGAACGGTGCTATGTCATAGCCCTAGATCCTTGAGTATACCAGGCCTTGCGTGGATATGGCAACAGGTACTTTGTTCTCTTCTCTTGGGTGCAGGGGGAACTCTGCCTTCTGGGTGGTCTTTTAATTTTCCATACTATCTTATCTCGGTTTCTTATCTTGTCTGTTACCTCAGTCTTGTTTCTGACTCGTGCTGACCACACGGAGGGCAAGTCTTTCTTAGCGGAATTACAAATTGAGTTGACTGGTGTAAACGATCCGATTCCTCGTGTAGATCTGAATTTGGCGTTAAGGGAAAGTAAATCAAAATTGAAGTGCCCCGTGCGCTGCCCAATTGGTGTGTTCCCGCCCCTGCTAAGGCGTTTCCGGGATTCTGGATCAACGGCGATCGTGCAGGATCGGCTTAGCCTTTTTTTTTCCTCCTTCTTTTTCTTTTTACCAATGCGACGCATTGATATCCTACCAGCTCTAGCAATGCTATTATAAATAATAGGTAGAGCAATCTGTATATAATTTCTAGGACACGAACTAAAATTTAATAACCCACCAACCCAGTAAACTTCAAAAGTAACCAACCGCAAGAAAAAGAAAAGTGACCTGCAGGATCCCAGATTGCGGGGTTAAGGTTGCAGCTCGGTCAGCCTTGGAAGCCACGCCTGGACTTTAATTGGCTAACACTAAGCTAGCGCCCGCACTGACTCGTGAAACGTATACTAGGTAGATCCATCGACACCTCCACCACGGTTGAAAGAGAAGTCCGAGGGAAGCGTACCAGCGGTTAAGAGCTGGGTATTGTCGGCACACAAATCCTGAAAGTTAAAGAAATCCCCCTTCAATCGAGCAAGTCTTGGTGGATTGGTGGAGTAAGGGAGTCCCCGTGCAGATCTAACGGGGCTAGGTCTAGTATCCATTAACGGGTTCCAAATGCTTCTGCCCAGGTGGGTGAAAGATTGGATTTTTACAGTTTGTTACGGCTGGATTGGACTAAAACTCTGCCCCGTGCACGCTTGCGGAGGGGTGATTGGTGGCAATTCTCCCAAAATTTTCTGTTCCCTTTCGCTTATCGGTTTTAACGCTGGTTTTGTGGCGTGGGGCTTCAGTGGGTGACCTGTCAGATTTTCAAATTAGTCAGGTGGTAGCTCTGGAGACATGGGTGGTGATCGTGATGGCGATGGATGTAGACCCTGATAGGGGGATATTCGGCGAGTTCTGTTTGGACTCTTAGGGCTTGCGTACCTGTAATTGAGGTTTTTCTAGTGGCCTGACTAGGCATCCACCTTTTATTGACTGATCAGGCCATGCCATGGGGGCTAGATCGGTCGATTTAAAAATTGGGTCGAATGGTGCTATCTTGTTAGACAATCTATTCGCCAATAGATTTGTTATTTCTTAGGTCCGTACCTCAATATTCTCCTTCAAAACGACCTGAACCCCGGAGCAGCATCTAAACTATCTTTCCACTCTTCCTAATCGAGACAACTTTACAGTATCCAATCACGATCTCTCCGGAAATTCCCTAAGGGGTATGTCGATGATCAGCGTCTAGTTCGGTCTGTTGGTGTGGTGGAGCAAAAGTGGCTCAATACGAGACCCGGCTGTGTGGGCGAGGTGGGGAGTAGGTGAGGTGGATTCGTGGGATACCTTCCCCAGATCTTAGAGAGTTGACGATCTTGGTCTAAGCTCGTTATTTCACTTTACAATTTCTATTCTAGACCCTATTGTCTCGTTTAGATACCACTGGTCCTTCGAATAGAACAATATCCTCTCAACATACACAGAAAACTATCTTCAAATTAGACCAAGTATAATTTCAGGAAGTAATATCTTCTATTCAAAACCTGCCGACATACCCAATCCGGCGATGCTGCACATGACACCGTACAAATATGAGGTTTAGCTAGAATATGATGGGCCAGTGAGAGACAGGAAGCCAAATCGCAGAAATGAACCAGCTTATACCAAAACCAACACACAAATACATTCAACCCTGCAGCTGATCAACGCCACCACCTGAATCAGGCTTAACCCCAATTCAACACAAAATTCCTATCTAAATGACAAAATAAGGAGTGAATGTCATTGCGTGAGTGGTGCTTGCGCCGCTGGACGGCGTTGAGTGGGACACGATAAAATTGTTTTGTGGACCCTGGATATGTTTCTCCGGGATGGTTGGAGTGGGATTAGGGTCTTATTATACAGTTTTCGTTTTGTGGAGATCCATGCGAATCAGGTGAATATTCGGCTTTTGCCCGGCCTACGGAGGAATTTGCCCGATTATCGTGGAGACGTGGGGCTCGGTCTTGTCCGATAATGGTCGATCTGAGATTGTGGATGTATAGATCTGGTGCATCTGATCTAGTTCATCTGGAAAGGTAGAGACTCAGAACTCAAAGGTGACAAATCACAGGATCTACCGGGATGCACATGAAGGACTACGTAGGAATATAGTTAATTGAAGTTCCAAGGTTATTTGGTAATGCTAATCCACGATGGAAATCATATCCGCTGCTACAGACGATAACGCGAGGTTGGCCAAGTCCGGAGGTCCATCCGTTTGCGTCCTATCCTGTAAGACTGATGAAGTGACAGATATTCATGACTGGTGGGGTGACTGGCATTGGGCTTGACCCAAGCACGTCGGACAAAGCGAGTGCGTATGTTGGGTTTCAAAATACAAGTGTACTGAGAATATGCTCTGCAAGAGAACCCAAGTGCAAAGCGCAGTTTATGCTTTTACATGCCACGGCTGAAAAGCTCCCGGCCAATGTCACCGCTGCGGCGGATACTTTGGCTCGAGGAACTACTGCGTCGGCGGCGGCTACGTGACTCGGCGGGGTCAGCTGGGTTCAGCCCACTGGCTCGGGCATGCAAATTCAGGATGTCAGTCAAGCTGACTACTCCAACTAGGCGGCCAGACATCCGGGCTCCGTCTATGGTCGACGAGGGAACAGAATGCGATATGGGCGATGGCACGGGCACCGACACGCCTGGAGCTGGGTATGTGTAGGGGAGGTTAGGAGTTGGTAGGTGAGGGGCGGTGTATGGAGAGGGCTGTGCAGAAGGAGATGGAGGTGGTGAAGGTGCAGTATACGATCCGGCAGGCGGGCTGACGCTGTTGGAAAGAGGGATGTGCACTGAAGAATGCGATGGAGTTGGCGGTCCTGATGAGGTTGGAGATAATGGATCGGTGACCCAAAGCCTTGAGCAGCAGTCAGTAAACTTCTGCCTTGATTCATAGAGTGTATTATTTACCGATGTGATCGAGTTGCCACGATCTTTGCGACTGTGTGCGCCAGTGTCGATCCAGGATTGACGTGGAAGACCGGGAATGAGTCTTTGCCCTCAATCAAGCCCCGTGTGGACAGTATGACCGAGATGAAGTGAGTGCAGGTGTTTCGAAGAAGTGGCAATGAAGATGACCGGGTCAAAAGCTGCGAAATGGTGAGTAAATATTGCCAGCCAAGATGGCTCGTCACATACCTTGACATCCGCTGTGGAGATATTCCCAAGCACGTTCAAGTAGCTATCAACAACTACGATTGAGGACATACCCTCGTTGTTCATCAAATGAAGGGCATCAGAGAGGGGTTTATCACCACTGCAAATGACAAAATGAGGTTAGACTGCTCTTCAAGAATTCACCAAAACAACTTACTTGATGGAAATCACTTCATGAGATCCAACCCCCAGCTCACGCAGAGCTTTCGGGTAGAGCTCTTCGATGATGGGGAAGCTGCGACCATTTTCCCAGAGGAATTTGACCAGTCGGAACTGGCTGAATATCCCAACCACTTCTTGGTCATTTGACTCATTGACCACCACAACCCGGTGAACACCACCACCAAAGATCTCAACTGCGGTCAAGACATTGGCAGATGCCGGCAAGTTGATCAACGGCTCCTTCTCCATACCGAACTTCTTGACATCCCTCAGCGGAATAGGCACGCCGTCGTGAGCTTTCTTGGCTAGCTCTTCATATGACGCTTGGTGCGCTTCGTCGGGGTGTGTCAGGCCTGCTGCCAGCAGGAGATAGGAGTTGAGATCAGCATAGTCAAATGTGGCGACAGCAGAAGTGGCTTTAGGGGTCTCGCGGATCAACAACACGGCCGCACCAGAATCAATCAAGATCTAGTTGGACGAGTATGTTAGTCCAAGGACAGGGAGTGTTGCCTTTGTGATGTACCTACGTTCGTCGCCTCTTCAATGCCCGTATCAAGCTCTACGAACTTCAAATCATCCGGACTGACCAGCTCGCCAATTGAGATATGTCTCCAATCACGACCAATAAAAGCAGGGTCACTATTCTTCGGTGGCGGGGGATTGTCGATAAGGCTCTGGATGGCGGACTGTGGAAGGGACGGCTGCCGACGTGAGCGGGGAGAGCCGGGTGGGCCGCGAAGCGATTCGCTCAAGCTTTGTCTGTGCTGGTGGTTTGCTGGTGGTATATGGGAAACGCGGAGTTGGTTTCGTGTAGGGGGAGAGCGGGATTCGGTGCTGGATCGCGGGGAAGCAATGGATGCATTGTTAAGGGAAGTGTCGGACCCTTGGTGGGAATGTAAACGGTCGGCCATGTCATATATTCTCCTCAAGAGGTTAATCAAAGACAAGGGTCAATGTATTGCGAAATGCAAAATACAGGGCGTTGCTCGACCCTACTGAGGTCATCAGGTGATGTTGATCATATTAAGCGGGTCCATAAGCGGGGTTGGCCATCTAGCCAATCAAAACAGACCGGTATCAATCTTATGTACTGTATGCCGATATATGTCTAGTTATACTCCAGAGGAGAGACTACTTGAAAATGTTTACTGCCTTGAGAATGTAGATAATATTCTCATCAAACTTCCATGGTATCAGGGATATTCTCGGAGTATCGGATAGCTCGGAGTTTCAGGAAGCTGGCATTTCCTAACAACATGTTGCAAACAGTACAAACAATACAAACAAACAAACCACAAAAGGTTCGAGACCTATAAGGCCATTACTTGACGATCTTCTAGTCTAACAGGAAGTTCTACTTGCATTACTGCGAGGCCTATGGGCTTCAAAGGATCCTCAACCGGGCAGATTTGCATGATATTATTGCTGTTATGGAGGAACGAGGAGACATAGCATTGAAGTTGAAGTCGCTTACTTGGGTGGTGTGTGGCTGGTCCTTGACAGGAGATCACAGTTGCTTAACCTTCCTGTGCCGATACCTTTGCAACTTGATTGTCACCATCCAAGGTAATCTTTGCCGCATACACCCCCTTGTTTACTGCATCAACGTTGACATAGGTGACGGCACAGCCAGAGAGTGGAAGCTCCGTGATAGCTTCGCTTGCTCTATAGTGCTCATCTTTTTCAATTCCCTCAAGAGTTTGATTCTTGGTTTCGGGTATCAGTAAGGTTACAAGAGCAGTGAGCATCATGATTCCCGAAAACAAACCAAGAACACCCTCCAAGCCCATTGCATCTTCAATCGTACCGAAAGCGAATGAAGTTATAATTGCGCCACATTTTCCAGCAGCAGCAGATATCCCGTGTGCTGTGCCTCGAACGCGCGTTGGGAATACTTCTGCAGGAATCAGGAAGGTTGTGCAATTAGGACCAACGGTCAGCAAAAACTGCGAGAATGCAAATATAACCATCAAGCCAGCGGTTGGAGTATGCGCGCTCTGTGCGCTGACTCCAGCCCATATGGCATAAAGGATGCACACCATGATACAGGTCCAAAATTGTTGGCGTACACGACCAATCCGATCGGGAAGGAAAATGCCCACGTAGAATCCGGGGAGATACCCTGCTGCCTGTATGATTATGTTACCCACAGCGGTATTGTACAGGGTCCTCCATGGTGTTACTCCATTTGCATAACCGATTCTTGCTAGGATAATGCTTTGGTTGAGATTGATACCATAGTATGCGATATCGCTATGTGTATTAGTTTAGGGGATTGTCTTTTCAAAGGTCATGTTCACTTACAACAAAAACCAGGAGGCTGCCGTCGCGAACAGGACTCTGGCATGTTTCCAGTGACCGAAGTACTCGCAGAAATCTTCCCATTGCTTCTTGAATGTGCGTTTCCGCCCAGCAGCGTCATCGGAGACATCTAAGCAGCATTAGCTATCTTCAAGATACAACACAGCGGGCGGTCTCACATTGCTTGTAGGGCAGTGTCTCCGTGATCGTCAAGCGGGCATAAAGAGTGAATACCGCCGGCACAATTCCAATGCCCAATAGCAAACGCCAGACCCATTCGAGGTGGCTCGGGTTGGTGGCTATCAGCCCCTCGAATGCCTTGAGCAAGATCAGAAACACGACGCTGGCTGTAATATTACCAAGGCCGATATTTGAAAAGACAGTCAACACTTGGATAGCACGGGAGCCAAATGGTGACTTTTCTGCCGACAAAGATGAAGATAATGGATAGTCTGCCTCGAATTAGACCCATTATGCCTCTATGCCAAACGGAAATGACTTACCAGCCCCAATTCCCACCCCGGTCACCACACGAAAGATTGCAATCCATGCCGTCACAGACTGGACCGACATCCGGTTCCAAGGCAACAAGACTACCATCAGGGTCCCAAATATAGTGAGGAGGAGCTCTTTGCCATATATAGTGTGGCGACCCCAAACGTCACTCAGAACCCCAAAAAGAAGCTGACCAACCACCATGCCCAGACTCAGGCCACCTTTCATGATGTCGCTGTCAACTGGCGGTACCTTGCCATCCTGGAAGTATAGGTGACCTAGAATCGGTACCACTGTTCAACATCAGTCTTCAGTTTTTTTTTAAAAAAAAAAAATCAATGGAAGCTAGTCACCAAGTCCAATTGTTAGGTTGAGATAGCCATCCGCGAAGAATCCAACGCCCGCAGTGACCACAAACTTCGACTTGGCTCCCTGAGATGACATTGAAACGAATTAAATGATTCTCGGGATCAAGACTAGAAAGCGAGAGAAAAGCAAGACGAGATTCTACCGTGAGATATACATCTTTTTTTGTTCGGGTAGTGAACTTATACTCTTTAACATTATAACATAAGACATTGGTACTTCGTATTTCGGGGACTGTATACATGTCAGACTCAAGATGCAATGAGCAACACCAAAGTCAGGGGGCTAAAACTGAGAGAGGCCAGTCAGGATTTCATATTACCCCCACGTGGGGCCTTGCAGGTCGTATCTCTTCGGTGGGAAGTCCGCATTATTTAGACGTGAAAGGTCACGCTCATTTGATTTCGGTTTGAGTTTATTGAGTAATGTCCAGGTAGACGCAAGTTCGGACACCTTTCCGAGCACTGTCGCAACCTTGAACAGACATGGATATCGAACTAGCCTCTCCGCCGGCCGTGAGTGCCTTGCGAGAATCATTCGGGGATCGAAAGCCCCCCGATATTACTCGCAAGATTACTGCTTGTGTAGCATGTCGAAAACAAAAGGTTGGTTCTTTTGCCGAAGATAAGGAAGCAAGTAACTGACATGCGGGGAAGGTCAAATGTCATATGCGGGAGGGTCAAATGCCATGCTCGCGGTGTAAGAAGAGAGGTCTACCTTGCAACGTGAACCGAAGCCTGCAGACATTACTGGAAGACGATGTCACGTAGGTACGATGAATCTCTTGCACTGGAATTTCCTAATAGTATCCAGATGGAAAGGTGCCGTGGTACAAAAGATGCGGCGGCTAGAAGAGGCTGTTGCAAAGATTGCTGCCAAAGTTGACATACCCGAGCTGCAAGATGTGCAAGCTGCCCCTGAAATACATGATTCTTCGAGTCCACCTATTGAAGCTATTAATGAAGAGGTTACTAGAGGGGAAACATCTACCTCGAGTCAATCGTCTCAGCCAAAAGAGAACCATGAGCCACCGCAGACATGGGAAGTGATAATGGATCCCCGGGGCGGCCCAGCTTCCATCCCAGCCTCTTGCGTCTCAGAAAGTGGGAAGACAGGTCTATCAAACAATTTATCAACTGCGCATCATCCAGATTTGATATCCACGGGACTTATCTCTTTGCGCCAAGCCGTTGTATTATTCGAAACATATCATCTCAGGCTTGATCATTTCCTCTATCGCATTCTTGGAGACCATATTAGTTTGGACTCGGTCCGAATTGCATCTCCACTGTTAACAGCGGCTGTTTGTACCGTGGCTGCTTTGCATTCTCAATCCCTCAGTCATCTCTTTGAAGCCTGCTACGGTGAATATAAGAATCTTGTCACAGCCCAAACTTTCTCAAGGCATGTGAATGAAGATGACATTCGTGGCCTGTGTGTTGGTGCGTTTTGGCTGCATGAAATTTCTTGGGTCTTGATTGGAAATGGTATCTGCCTCCAATCTTCTGTCTAAGCTTACTTAGCTAACAGGAACTAGCTGTCCGCATTGCATCGGACATTAATCTTCACAGTGGTATCTACAAAGCCCTCAAAGGCGAGCGCGATGGCTATCTTCAAGCTCGATTATACTATCTCGTCTATGTATGCGACCACCACTTTTCGATCGCCTATGGTCGACCTCCGATGTCCAGAGAAGGGTTTATAATCGATTCAGCTAGTCGAATATTAGAAACTGCACATGCCACAGAAGACGATGCTAGATTAATCAGTCAGGTCAAAGAATGGTCAATTCTGGCTCGAGTGTTTGACACCTTCGGAGTTGACGTTGATACGCCTATTGCACCTCAGACACTACCTCAACTGCGTCGATGCTCCATTTCTTTGGATACGTGGTTTGCAGATTGGAATGAGAGTTTCAAAGCGAACCAGAATGTCGGGAATTATCCGCAAAAGGGTGTTGGTTTTCACTTTCATTTTGCAAAGCTATACCTTTGCTCCCACGCCTTTCGTGGTGTACCGGCATCAGAGACACCTCAATACATGTCGCCTGAATTGGAGGATATCGCTAATGCCGGTGTATTATCAGCTATGTCAATCCTTCGGATGATTGTCTGTGATGCCGAATTTCGATCGTTCCTGAATGGGCTTCCTTTATATTTCGATACAATGGTCGCCTTCGCCGTTGTTTTTCTCCTCAAAGTTGCTACGAAGTATGCATTCATGATCAGAATTGACACGGGCAAGATCATTTCCCTGGTCACTGAGACTGTGGCTGCCCTCCAGGATGTTACCCGATCTATGCATAAACACCATCTCCTTGTGGTCATCAGCGAAGGCTTGGAGCGGCTGTTGAGTATATGCCAGACGTCCACTCACACACTCCACGAAACAATGTATCGTCCTTCGCCTGCCCAGGAACAGCCCCCAGTTTTTGATGCAATTTGGATGGAAAACATGACAACCTTTGATTTCCAAACTAATTTTCCTGATATTGACGATTGGTGGCTACATTACAATACATCGATGGGACCTCTTTGCCCAGAGGCATCGAGATAGGCAAATACCAGATTGACCAGTTGAGCACAAGACCAAGTAACAGTTTCTCTGATCTTTGAATCTGAGCCATCAACACAGATTGCGACTGCGGGCTGTGTTGGCAGTCTATATATCTTCTTTCGAATGTAGGGTATATCCTGACCGGGAGTCTAGATTACATGTACTAGTGTTCAGTGCCTATATTTGGTTGGTAGAGGGTCGGGTCACACTCACCAATAAGACATTGATAGGCAAGTTCCTCATAGGCTTCCAGGAGAGGGACTTTGAAATTCGGCTTTTTAGCAAGATCGTCCCATCGCCTAACAGAAAGCTTTGCTTCAAGCAGGGGATCCTGTTGCGCCTCCAGGACCTGCTCGGTATTGTACCCGCCACCCTAATCACCGTTGGTATACTTCAAGCATGGAGCATATAAGTGAAAGATGACCTACCTGGAACTTCAATGTCCTCTTGCTGGTCTCACTCAATGCATCATAATAACTTTGATCTGTCGCAACCAAATAACGCTTAGCCATTACATGCGCACCAACCAACTTGCACACCTTCTCACTGAACCCGATCTGGCGCAGGTAAGTCTCTCCCAGCGCCTCGTGGCTTTGTCTTCCAATATACTGGCCGTCGGGGGTGATCATTTTCTCCATCTTCTCGGCCGCGGGGATGAACCGTCCGACATCGTGCAAAAGTGCAGCCAAGATAACCTCAGGGTCATTTCCGTGTTTGGGGGACTGCGTGGCAAGATATGCACACTGTAGCGAGTGCTCTAGTTGAGTTACTTGCTCGCCGAGATAGTCACCCTGGCCCTGTGCGTGCAGAAATTGGAACAATGTTTTAATAGTTGCTCGGGCATCTTGCTCGACCGAGGCGAGAGTTTGCTCGGTCTGGGGGATTGTCATGTTCAAGTTCATTTTCAAGTTTTTCTTTTGATTTCAAGAAATAGCCTCTCTTAAATAGATTGGTTATGTAGTGTCTTGATGACATACAAGTCCTTTTACATGGGTAGCATTGGCAAAATTCCACCAGGCAAGAAGTGCGTCTATTCACGTGCATATGATGATATTCTAAGCTATCCCTTCCAATAACTTATGATATCCTTCAAGAGTCGAGCGAATCACATTCAGCTTCGGCACGAAGCCCGGTGGTCTGTGCTGCATCCCAAGGGTTTCTGTCTGGCTTCGGGACGGACACCTTCACCTAATTCCCATGTAACAGAGCATATTGAGGTGCCGCGCGGTTTAGGGAATTGAGGGCCGAATCATCGGAATGGCCCCGCATCCTAAAGATGTGACGCATTTCGAGACTATTAAAAGCTCGTTGGCTACTATATTTCGCCTCGGTCAGATTTCTTGAATCAAATCATCTTATCATCTGCTTAATTCTGTGATTTTGATTCGATTACTCAAAGATGTCACCTCTTACACCTGAGCAAATAGCTTCTTACCACGAGAATGGTTACCTCCTCCTACGCGCCGACGAGCACAAGCTCGTCGACCCCACAGAACTCAAGCGGTGGACGCAAGAAGTCCAGGCCTGGCCTCGTGTCAAGGGCAAATGGATGCCCTACGACGAAATCAACATCAATGGCGAACGCCAACTGATGCGCACGGAAAGGTTCATTGAGTACCACCCCGAGTTCAAGTCACTGGTCTGCGGCGAGCAGCTGGCCGAGATTCTGAAGGCAGTCTCGGGCGATGTAAGTCCCCTAGGCCCCCGATGCTGAAGCGCTATTGGGAGCCGATGCTAACACCAGGCTTTTAAATGTAGGATATGCTCCTCTTTAAGGAGAAAATCAACTACAAACAGCCTCAGGGGAATGGGTTCCAAGCGCACCTAGATGCACCAGCCTACGACCACATCGGCCGTATCGAACATGTCACCGCCAACATGGCCATTGATGCTGCGACTCCTGAAAACGGATGTCTGGAGGTTGTCCGCGGCTCACACAAGATGAAAGTTGAATTTGCGCAAGCTGGGCGAATCAAGCCTGAATGGGAGCACGCGCATGAATGGACTTCTGTCCCACTTGAGATGGGTGATATGCTTATCTTTGGGTCACATCTTGCCCATCGGTCGGCTGAGAACAGGACTGATAAGAGTCGGTCGAGCCTCTATGCTACCTTTCACTCAAGGAGTGATGGGGAGGATCTTAGGGAGCAATATTACAAGCATCGGATGGAGATGTTTCCACCTGAGCATGGTGAGTTATTCTTTAAAATTTCGACTTTTCGGTTGTTTGACGGCCGGGTTGCTGATATATATCTCTTAGAGCGTGAGAAAGGCAAAGACTATTCTAAAGGCTACGAGACCTATGGCTTTGCAGCACCTTTCACTAATCCTCAAGCCAAAGCTGTGGCAACTGTTGATGTTGTTTAGTAGGCCACTAGCATGAATATCACTCTTGCGCTTACCAAATTCAAAACTTCTATTGGGAAACTTTTGAACACTGAGGCTAAGACTTCTTATATATTCGGCAAATCTCTCGAAGATAATAGGCGATTGATTTACCTCATCTCAGCAGAGGCAAGCCGGAAACAGTCAATTAAATTAGTAGCTAAAAGACTCAAGATTCTGGAGCATAGCTTCTAGTGTTCTTGATCAAATTATAGACTAGTCACAACTCGGTCCATTTGGTACTATGTACGTACAGCTATATACATAAAGTGTATGTTAATGGTACTATCAAACACTGAACTCCGCCCAGAAATACGAGTTGAAACGCCACATGTCAAATGGAAAACATTCAAAATCTCAATCATCTTGATATGATGGCACAACCACATCTCCTACCATCACCGTCCTGCGATCAGGTAGTTCCAAGTCAAACCCTTCTAGTTCTTCCGGAGAAAGTGCAGAATATTTGCCAAACGAGACCTTGCCGCCAATATTTCGCGTCTTGGCAAGCGTTGAAAACGGCTCATCACGCCGGACGCCGGTGAATTGGTCTATACAAACCATTTGACATCGCTGGCATGCATCGAGAGCATCGAACCGAAGTTGGTCTGGCCCAATCCGAAGGGATGACCACCGGTCCTCCGCATATGGTTGTTCCACATCGCCACGGTGAGCAAGTCGTTCAGCAACAATAATGTTACCCCGGAACACGTCTGCAGCGACAGTCTTACTGCGGCCTTGCTTGGTGTTTGATTTAATGGTCTCATTCAGTCGGTTGACAGATGAACGCGAGACAATTAGAATGGGCGACTCGTTGGATAAGGTGATTTGTGTCTGGCCACCTTCACGTACTGGGGGAGGGAAGTCAGGTGGGAATGAGCCTGGCATGATCAGCTTGCGAAAACGGTTCTTCCACGTATTTGGCGTCCGTTGCATGCGTGAGTACCGGCTGGTGGTCTGTGTAGGGAACCGTGCGAGAGTACAGGGCACCCCCAGGAAGTCCGAAAAGAACGCAGAGACTACTGGGGACGTGTAGGCATGGAGGGAAACTCGGTCGCCACAGACTGTTGTAGGCTTTTTGGTCGAGCTTGGACAGAAGGATGTGGAGATAAGACTCGTGTCCTCCCATCCAAGTGAGATCTCAAGGCTGACCTGATCTGGTGCGGCAATCGCACCACAAGTGATACGAAGAACCCCTCTTTCAATCTCAATCGAGGGTCGTATAAGACACATGCGCGGATATCTACTACCGTTAATTTGGAAATTCAGACACTTTCTTCGGGCACAACGTACCTTTTCTGATTCAGAGCTGCGCCAGTTCCTTGATGAATCAAACACCATTCTCTATCCCAAGCCAGTCCCTCTTTTTTCACTTCCCAGCGCTTTCCCTCGGGTATCTTGAACGCACCGCAACTCTTGATTGGGAACACTGCTAAGCTTTCAACATAGAAATGAGGAGCAACGACCTCATTGTCTTCTGTCAGAGGATCCAGTGCGACTATAGGTGGACACTTCTCCACGTAAAACTCCTCTATAAAGTTTATTAAAGAGTCTATATCCTTCATATTTGTCGTGGCGCCGATACTGACACGAAGGATTCCTGTTGGTCGCCCTCCGAGAACATCATGGTTATCACCACAACGTAATCCCGCAGAGTAATGCCGGCGAAGCTCGGGTCCAGTCCACCCAAGTGACGAGGCAGTTCCTCCTGGATTGCAAACGGACCCAGTGCGTATCTGCAGATCTTGCACCGTAGCCAGCTTTTCCACCTCGGATTTAGGAACCCATTCGCCGCGACTATTGCAAAGATTGAACGCAATAATCGGGCCTTGGGTATTTGGATTACCATATGTCGAGGTGTGCGAATGATAAATTTGACACACTTTCCTCTCATTGAAATGTGCCAATGAAGAGAGCCTATCAAAGACTTGCTTGGCGAGGAACCCAGCATGTGCCGAAATGTTCGCCATGGAACCAAATAAGCGCTTGTGTGTGTCCAAGGCCGTGTCCAGAGCTATGATGCTATGGAATGGGAGAGTACCATCCTCTAGGCGCTCATGGATTGAGGTTTCCTTTTTCGCATGCCATTGCACCCCAGTGGCTAGGACCATGTCGACGGTGCCTCCGCCAAAATACTTCCGTCGCTCAAAGACCCGTGCAGCACTTTTGCGAACAATCAAGGCACCCAAATCGGGAAAGCCGAAGATTTTGTAGAAGCTAAGGACAGTGAAGTCTGGAGCAGATGAGGACGGGCCTAGGTCAAGTGGAGCGGTTGATACTAGCGACGCAGCGTCAAGCAGAGTGTATACATTTGCTCCACTTTCCTTTGTTGCGGATCGGACCTGCTCGCACCATCGAATAGGCAAGCGCCGGCCGTTCATATTGGATTGTGCTGGGTATGCAAGTAGTCTGGGCGCCTTCGACTGGTTGCCGGCCAACTTTGAAATCTCAACTTCCATCTCATCATCGTTTTGAAAACACTGGTATCCCATCTCGGCCAGCTCTCGTACCCCGACGAGACTGGTATGGGCATCAATGTGATAGCCATACCAAAATCCTCGATGGTCAGAGTCTCGGAGTGAGTCTGCGACTAGCTTGATGCCAGCAGTTGCGTTTGCCACAAAGACAAGGTCGAACTCATCCGGGTCCGCATTAAAAAATCGCAATACACGGACTCGAACATCTTCTGTTCTCTGTGTAGAAAGCTGCGATGATACAGACATCGAATGAGGGTTCCCAAACAGATTAGATGTAAGATCACGCGAGAAAGACTCGATCATGGACTTGGCATAGGGTGTTGTCCCCGCATAATCTAGGTATGTCGTTCCTAGTAGAACGGTGGTTAGTATGGATTGAGTGATAGCAATCGGCACTCGTACCATTTAGTAGAGGGTACTCTTGTTCTCGGATCATGTCCACATCGGCGGAGTAGCCTTGACTATAGTTGGGATGGACAGACCCCTGAAAGGTTGGTTCTGCCATTGCTGAAGTTCAACTTTGCACAAATGCACTTCAGAATTTGTTGTACTTTGTTGAAATCAAGGTGGCAAATTGTGAAAGGGCGGACTTTGTATATATGTCTAGCACAATAATCAGCACACAATGAACAGAGATAACCAGAAATAGACTGTATAGTTGTGCGACTGCACAATATCAAATGGATTTGAAGGAAGAGGGGGGTCATTACCACATATAAGATAGCTATATTCTCATCGGAGGTTACCGATGCCAACAAATCAACTAGCCTGGGTATGGTATCCAGTCCGCTTCAAAGGGATAGGCTGTCGGAGGTTTAGAAAAAAGGCACATTCCCAAATTTTGGTAGATAGCTTTTATAGGTTGTTTTCAACTATTTAAGATGTGCTGTGAAGTGATGAAGAGAGATGGTCTGCAGATGAGAATTCCCCTCACACGTGCCCGGGAATATGGGACGTGGCAATAATTGGCCCCATAACGAACCTCACTCCGAGGTCACCCCCGCTGATTGTTCTCATCCTATCACACGCACTATTCGGCACTATATACACGATGATCGATGATCTACATCCCGTATAGCGACTCCACTACTACATCGTGACGTTCACGCACTACATGCATAATATCAGAATTGTCTATACCTTTTACGGACATGGTCATCCTCGTCGGGGAGACATATTTGTATCAGCCGACAAGTTGATGAGAACTAGAACTAATAATAAAGCCCCACATTATAGTACACAATCAGATTGTTGACTATAGACTTCCAATAGCCATTTACCTGCGAGACGCTTCTTTAATTATATCTCACATGTTCCAGTAGTGCTCTCTAATGCACAATGCGTAACCCAGCCTGCATGGGTTTCCGGGATTCTACTGAAGCTAAAGCACTGCGTTCAGTCTCATCACAATGTCAGCTTACACTCTCAGCTATAGTGCTATTTGTGTATGAAGAGAGCGCCTAATTTAGTTGGAATGGCTTGTGTCTTGTACCTTGGGCTGAAAACATGTAGCCACAAGATGAGTGAAATACACTAAACAATCCATGCATATCTGACTTAAGTGTGCCAACGCCGTCATGAAAGACCGGGCAGGACACGATAAGCTCATAATTACGCGAAAGAGGGCCTGGAACAGTGCAATATAGTATTCCAAATAGTTTCTAGATTTGAATTGATCAGCATGATGATCTTCGTACGCTGCTTAGGCCCTTCCTTGTTGGTGACTACTATTATTGGCTGTTCAAGGGTGTTTCTTAGGTGAACCCCTCATCCTAGCTCCTTGTTTAACGTGGGCATTGCTCGCAAGATTGAACATGTTTAGCCGAGAGTAGGTTGGTTTCTTATTGGTGTTTGAGGATGATGAGTGATAAACCGGCCGGATATATGTAAATGATTTTCTTGGGTACCATTGGGCGATGTGACCGTAGATTGTATTGTACAGATGGGGTTGATAGTATACTTCAAAGACAAAACTCCGTCCCAAGCTCCTGCTATGGCTCGTACAAGTATTGCCGATCCCGGTTCGCGTAGGAATCGACATAGCACTGAAAAGCCGGAATGAACAAACTGGCCAAAATAAAGAACGGAAAGGCGATGCTGTGGTGCGTAGCGGTGGGGTATCCCGATTACCGCTTGGGCCATTGCCTCCAGCCACGGCCGTGACCTCTCTGTTGCGCCGAGTCAGCATTATTCCCATAACTTCAACGGGAAGGACCAATCGATTACTAACCTGCTTCCACAAACGGACCATCTCTGGCATTCCCTCCATTGCCTTGCGGCGATCCTCGAGACGCGATTCCATGGTGCGCTCCCACTTGTGACCCTTGACCTTGTGGCCAACACCAGTTCCCTTGACCTGCAAACCACGCTCTGCGCGCCGTGTCTCCTTGAATTCAGGTGATTTGCGACTAGGAGGAAGAAGTGCCTCCACGTTGTATTTGATGGCCAGCTTCATCAGGTCGGCCTGCTGCCGCAGCCCATATCTCGGTGCCTCCCATTTGCCGTATCGCTTGTGTGGAAGAAATGGATTGCGGATTGTGTCACTAGTCACGAGGAGTGCGCGTGAAGGAGTCCAGCCATGCTTTTTCTCTCCGGGTGCACCCTTTGCATCACGGTCTGGTGTATACGGGGACTCCACCTTCGTTGGAACATAGCCCTCTCCGTTCGCAGGGGCAGGGCGGCGGACAGCTGCGGAGTGGGTTTGTGGAGGATACCGAGCGAAGAAATTTACCAGACGTTGAGGAAGATTCTCGAGCAATTTGCCCGACTGATTCGCAACCGACATGATGGATCTAGGATGGTGTTTGATCCTAGTGTGCACAGGTGGTTCCAGAGTTGCTTGTAAGTGTTCTGGTCAAAAAGTTGATACCGCCCGGCTCACGCCAAGGCCTTGAAATGATGCCTCAGGCGTCACGGCATCAAGCAAAATCGGCGCCTTATCCCTTAGGTGTAATAGATTCTGCCGTGGCGCCTTCGGTACTTAGGTACCCGCAGGCCGAAGCCCAGCTTAGTCATTATAAACACCGCCCTGGTCCACACCGCCCTCCAGCCCCTGCAGTGGCTACATAACCAATGAGGCCAATGAAGCTCGCCTCAGGCATCAGACTTCCTATCTTCGGCTTTTCAGTCTTGTTTCAGCCCCAAGAATTTCTTCCCCTCGCAATCTTCATTGTTACCATCGCTGTTATTTTGTTAATACCTGCGATTTCATATCTATCATTTTTTTTCTGGGGTCCCAACTTCTCGCGCGCATCCTCAGCACTGCGACCATGGCGGACTATCAGTACGGAGGCTCCGAAGAGGAGAATGCGGAGATTAGAAATCTCGAGGCCGAGCTAGTACGTGTTCCATACGCATTTACGAACGTGTGCTTTATTGACTAACGTGTTCATCTTTTATAGATTGATGACCCCGACAACTTTGAAACCTGGGAGAAGCTGGTTCGCGCCGCCGAGGGCCTCGAGGGTGGAATTAATCGCAATTCCAGCCCCCAGGCCATCACAACCGTCCGGGCAGTCTATGACCGCTTCCTCGCCAAGTTCCCTTTGCTGTTTGGATACTGGAAGAAGTATGCCGACCAAGAGTTCTCTATCACCGGCACTGAGGCCGCCGAGATGGTATGCATACACTCCTTGGGCACCAGCCTCTTCTTTAACATTGCTTTGTACTAATCTTGTCGCTCTAGGTCTATGAACGAGGCATTGCTAGCATCTCGCCATCCGTTGATCTCTGGACCAATTATTGTTCGTTCAAGGCGGAGACTTCGCACGATGCCGACATCATTCGAGAGTAAGTGAGAGTAGAAATGGTCATCTTCCCTTTCCCTATAACCGTTACCGACGCAGCCCCCGAAAATTCTCGTAATGCCGGTCACATATGTTTGCTGGATATCTCGGTATCCAGTCAATCTCATTGTTGATGGGTGAGAGACCGCTCGCTGCTTTACTTCCTTGACCTAAGTGAGGTTTACTTCTCATCCATAGCTCACCCAGGCTGCATTTATCCTCTGGTTGGCCGAATCACCACTTTCTTGCATTGAAGGCCAAGGAATAGTCTCGTTCGATGGCCCTTTACGGAGGACCGGATGCCCACCTATCCCTTAGCTTCATCTACCGCACTCATTTGATTACTTGGGTTTTCACAAACGGACAGAGTTTACTGCTCGTGTTTGCCATCTTCATTATCCCTTTCCCGTCTCCTACCACTCCTATCCCAGCCATCAAGCCCATGTGTCCACAACTTGCTAACTTAATACCCCCAGGCTTTTCGAACGGGGTGCAAGCAGTGTTGGTCTTGACTTCCTCTCCCATCCCTTCTGGGATAAGTACATTGAGTTCGAGGAACGGGTCGAGGCCCACGATAAAATTTTTGCCATTCTTGGCCGTGTCATCCACATCCCCATGCACCAGTATGCTCGCTACTTCGAACGGTACCGCCAGAGTGCGCAGACCCGCCCTTTGTCCGAGCTCGCCCCGGCAGACATCATGACCGCATTCCGCGCTGAGATCGAAGCTGCATCTTCCCAGCCGGCTCCTGGCGCCAAGGCTGAAGCCGAGATCGAGCGGGATCTCCGACTTCGCGTGGACAGTTACCACCTAGAAATTTTCACGAACACTCAAACCGAAACGACTAAGCGCTGGACTTTTGAATCGGAGATCAAGCGTCCTTACTTCCATGTCACTGAGCTCGATGAAGGCCAGTTGACTAACTGGAAGAAGTATCTTGACTTCGAGGAAGCTGAGGGTTCGTTCTCCCGGGCTCAGTTCCTGTATGAGCGGTGCCTGGTTACTTGTGCCCATTACGATGAGTTCTGGCTACGATACGCTCGCTGGATGGCTGCTCAGCCGGACAAGGAAGAAGAGGTTCGCATTATCTACCAGCGTGCCTCGTACCTCTACGTCCCGATTGCCAATCCCACTGTCCGACTCCGCTACGCCTACTTCGAGGAGGTTTCAAACCGCGTGGATGTGGCGAAAGATATCCATAGCGCCATCCTTATGTACCTCCCCAGCCATGTCGAAACAATTGTCTCACTCGCCAATCTGTGTCGTCGTCACGGCGGTCTTGAGGCGGCCATCGAAGTCTACAAGACACAATTGGATTCGCCAGAGTGCGAGATGGCCACAAAGGCTGCTCTTGTTGCCGAGTGGGCTCGCCTTTTGTGGAAGATCAAGGGCAGTCCTGACGAGGCTCGCAAAGTTTTCCACGAGAACCAGCATTACTACCTCGACAGCCGACCCTTCTGGGCCAGCTATCTCGTCTTCGAAATTGAGCAGCCCACCAGCGCTGCTACCGAATCGGTTCAGTATGAACGTATCAAGCAGGTCATTGCTGACATCCGGTCCAAGAGCGTTCTGCAAGTCGACGCCGTCAAGGAACTTGTGCAAATTTACATGACATACCTTCTCGAAAGGGGCACCAAGGATACTGCGAAGGAATACATGACCCTAGACCGAGAAATCTATGGCCCTTCGTCTGTGGCTTCTGCTCGCACTGGCGGGACTGTGGCTGTGCCCCCTACCCCTGCAGATGGACAGTTTGCTTCAATTCCTCAGATTCAGCCGACACCCGATGACGCCGCGGCTGCACAAGCGTATGCCTACTACCAACAGACAGCGGCGAACGGTACACTGGCTTGAAACCCAAGAGTCATGTGCCCGTCCCCTAAAGCCGATGACTGCAAGTATGGATACGTTTGTTCACGAATGGGTTCGTTTCTGGAAGCTCTGCTGGTGTCTTTTCTTTCGGTGTTTTTTTGTCTTCGTTGCTTACCCTGGCATATTGATTTCCCTGGGTGGGTGAGTTCCTTTTTTCATGTAGTATCATCCCCGTTGCCCATGCTGGGCAACATTCCCTTCTAGCGTTTTTGACCCGGATTAAAGACAGCTTCTTCTCACTTTTGTCAGATGTACTGGTGTCTAGCCCCTTCTTGGGGCTCGAGACAGGCTTATGACCTATTCGAGATTGGATCCTTCGGGACCAATTGTATTCTAACGTGGCTTGTCTTTTCACTGAAAATTAATTCAAAATGATTCAAATGGATTTGTCTCCTAGTTTGGATAGCCTTGTTAGACTTGTACTCAACAACTAACTAGATTACTCTGTATGTTGTAGTTGCCGTGTATATATTATCCGTTTGGTCTAGTTGGGCCCGCATTACCTAGCAGTGGTGATCACATGTAGATAGTGGATATATATTTCACGTGATATGGTGCACGTGACTACGCGTTTGGCTCTTATCATGTTCCGTAGAAATTCAATATCACTCCCTTCTCGTCTCTAGTCCGGTGGTTTCACTAGCTCTCGTTTCTCTCACATACGCAAGTCATGGCCAACGGCTCTGAGGGTTTCCCTCCGCTCCCTCCTCCAGATCCGATCGAGCGCCCACCCAGCCCGCCTCCACCTCCTCCAGAAGACTTGGCCGCTCCTCCACCGCCGCCAGACAATATCGCCCCTCCACCTCCTCCGGATGATGTACCACCCCCGCCCCCGGTTGAGACTCAGAAGAAGCAGAAGCTGGGATGGGGCGCAAAGAAACCGGCTGTCACTCCGTTGAGTGTAGAGGACTTGATACGCAAGAAGAAAGAAGCAGATGCGGCAACAGCAAAGGTAAGCTTGTCCTCCTCTGGGGATGATGAAACACATGAAGCAGGATTCCGTGGCTTTTACTTACATTACTCCTTACAGCCTAAATTTTTATCTAAAGCTGAACGAGAAAAGCTAGCACTGGAGAAACGGGCTCAAGAGGTTGAGGCAGAGCGGCAAGCCAAGGCCCGCACCAATGGCGCTGGTCGCCTCGGTCTCACATCTGAACCATCGTTGGTGAGGCATCAAGAGCCTCGCGATATCCGGGAATCTTCGATCCGTAATGTACCTACTGGACCGCGATCGATGCGCGACGGACCCCCGACTGGACCTGGCGGTATGCGGAAGGGAGGCCGACAGCACAACCAGCACATTCGCGACCAGGATATGCCGCCACCCCCACATAAGACTAAAGGCGAAAAGCGTCTAACGGAAGAAGATGAAGCGGCAGCGCTGGCTACATTGACCAAGCACCGATACATGGGAGCCGAACAGACGTCAAACTTCTCAGCAAATAAGAAGCGCAAACGTACCGCAGACCGCAAGTTCAACTTCGAGTGGAATACCGAGGAAGATACAAGCGGCGACTACAACCCTCTATACCAGCACCGACATGAAGCTCACTTCTTTGGCCGGGGCCGTTTGGCAGGCTTTGGCGACGATGTCGCCGATGACGTCGCGCGCAAATACGCAGAGGCGTTGGTGAACTGCGACCACGAGGCCGGTAGCGCACGAGCCAAAGAAATCATGGAGATGGAACGCCGTCGACGCGAGGACAGTAGCCGCACGCAGATTGACAAGCATTGGAGTGAGAAGCGCTTAGACCTCATGCGCGAGCGAGACTGGCGTATCTTCAAGGAAGATTTCAACATTGCCACCAAAGGCGGCAGCGTGCCCAATCCCATGCGTTCATGGGAAGAGAGTCTATTGCCGAAGCGCTTGTTGGAGCTTGTTGACCGTGTCGGATATAAGGACCCAACCGCAATTCAGCGCGCGGCAATCCCCATTGCTATGCAGTCGCGTGACCTGATTGGTGTCGCCGTGACAGGTTCCGGTAAGACGGCCGCATTCCTACTCCCTCTTTTGGTCTACATCTCTACTCTACCGCGGCTTGACGAGAATCCGTCTCTCAAAAACGACGGTCCATATGCTATTGTCCTAGCACCAACACGTGAATTGGCGCAGCAGATCGAGATTGAAGCCAGAAAGTTTACACAGCCCCTCGGATTCAACGTGGTCAGTATTGTCGGTGGCCACTCGCTTGAAGAGCAAGCATACAGCCTACGTGAAGGCGCCGAAATCATTATTGCCACCCCCGGTCGTCTCGTCGACTGTATCGAGCGTCGCATGCTGGTCCTCAGCCAGTGCTGCTACGTTATCATGGACGAAGCAGATCGCATGATCGATCTTGGCTTCGAAGAACCTGTCAACAAGATCCTGGATGCCCTCCCCGTCTCGAACCAAAAGCCCGATACAGAGGAAGCTGAAGATTCAAGCGCAATGAGCCAACACAAGTACCGCCAGACCATGATGTACACAGCCACTATGCCCGCAGCGGTCGAGCGCATCGCTCGCAAGTACCTCCGCCGACCAGCCATTATCACCATTGGTGGCGTCGGTGAAGCCGTCGACACAGTTGAACAGCGTGTGGAGATGATCTCCGGCGAAGACAAACGCAAGAAGCGCCTTGGCGAAATCCTACAATCGGGCGAATTCCGTCCCCCGATCATTGTGTTCGTCAATATCAAGCGAAACTGTGATGCTATCGCTCGCGAGATCAAACAAATGGGCTTCTCCTCAGTTACTCTACACGGATCCAAAACTCAAGACCAGCGTGAAGCTGCACTCGCCTCCGTGCGCAACGGCTCAACAGATGTTCTCGTCGCAACTGATCTCGCAGGAAGAGGTATCGATGTGCCAGATGTATCGCTGGTCATCAACTTCAACATGGCAACCTCGATCGAAAGCTACACTCATCGTGTCGGCCGTACTGGTCGTGCCGGAAAGAGTGGTGTCGCTATCACCTTCCTGGGCAGTGAGGATAGCGATGTTATGTATGTTATACCCGTTCCTCTCCCTTTTACACTGTCGCTGTCTCGATTTACTAACACTTCTATAGGTACGATCTTAAACAAATGCTGATCAAATCACCGATCTCGCGTGTCCCCGAGGAACTGCGCAAGCACGAAGCGGCGCAGTCCAAGCCCACACGCGGTCTTAGTGGCAAGAAGATCGAGGACAGTTCTGGGTTCGGAGGCAAGGGAGGATGGGCATAAGCCTCTTTCTCTACCATGCCTCTCTTCTTTCTGTATTATTTTCCATCGATACCACCCCTCTTTTTTCCTCTATGGTGTTTCAGTGTACGTTTGCCGGCCAGGATGGCCAGATGAGGTGTTTTGCTGGAAATCAAATACACCATTCATGACCCCAGGTTGCTTTTATGCCATTTGCCTCAAAAATCTAATTGTCTGTTATTCGTCAATGTAGTTAGTTATTGTAATCCGGGCGGATACCTACATATTTATCTAGCGAGTCCTAGTCCATACGAGCACTTTACAGGATATTGGATGATTGAGTAGAGTATGATTTTAGCTCAAATAAGCACATCCCGCGTGCTTTCTGTAGATCACAGCGTAGAAATAATGTGCAGTCGAAGAAAGGTTCCCTGCGAGCCCTGAAAGACAAAGAATCCTGGGGTCCCAAGAGGTCTGTCAACATTGCTCAAACAGTTTTTTTTTTCTAGATTTACAGCTTGCTCTGGAGATAGCTGTTGCTGCTCAGCCACTGCTCAACATCATCACGGTCACGCTTGAGCCAGTTGATCTTGGCGCGGATGGAGTCAAGACTCTGCTCAACCGCACGGTCGAAGCCCTGCAAAGAAAGATTCGAGTTAGTAAATATTACAAAAATATGAATTTGAGACAAAATCTCGGGGAAGGGTTGGTGAAGTCACTAACCTTAGTGTCCTTAGAGGCGAAGAAGTCCTCAACGTCCTTCAACTGTGCCTCAGTGCAGAAACTGGCAGTGGTCAGCTGGACAACAGTGCCCAGCATGCCAAGACCGGGAGGAAGACGCTTGTAGATGTCATCCCAGTTGGACTTGAGCCAGTTCCAGCGGCCCTCGATACCAGCCGGGTGGCTGCGGAGACCGCCAAGAGGCATATAAATATCCTGGCTCTTGACCTCCTCGTTCATGGCAAGGCCAAGAGTGCGGGAGATAAGCTTGGGATCCTCAGAGGCACCGAGGCAGCGCAGGGCAGTGGTCTTCTCGTCCGAAGTCTGGGCGTGGCGGAACCGGTCCAGAACCACCTCGTACTCCTTGACACCGCCGTGCTTCAGAGCAATGGTGAAAACGCTACCGCGGATGTTGGGGTGAATGGCGGAGAGGTCGCCAGCAGCGAAGCGGGCGAACATGTCCAAGGCGGCCTTGACGACAATCGGGTCCTCGGCCATACCGGCAGAGCCGAACATAAGGGCCTTGAACTGTTGCAGAATGTGGTCATCGTTCTCGGGGAACTCCCAGCCGATCTCGTGGGTCTTGGGGCCAACCAGCGAGCGCTGAAAGGCTTTGAGGGCGTCCTTTGTCTTGTCATCCTCGAAGAGCCAAGCAGCACGCAGGGTGCCGATACGGGTCAGGATCTCGTTCCACACGACAAACTCTGACTCGGTGTCGAGGCCCTGAAGCAAGGAAAGCATACCAGAGGTGCGCTGGAAACCAGAAGCAGCGAGGGCACCCGAGTCGGCAATCATACCGGCACGGTCCTCGACACTCAGGCGGCCCTCACGAGCAGCCTGTCCGAGCTTCTTAAGGCGCTCAGGGCTGTATGATGTGCGGAAGATGGCAGAGTGGTCAGCGTTGAGCTTGAAGAAGTCCAGGTCAGGAACGGGGAAGTCACGCTCGCGCTCCGTCAGCATGGTGTTTTCATCGACTCCCTTCTCTGTGCGCAGGCCGAGCATCACAGGGAAGAGGGTCTGATCTTCCTCGGGACGAACGTCGCCGGTACGCAAGAAACGGTTCTGCTTCACGTGAATGGAAGAGTTTTCCTTGTTCTCCGTGACACTGAGGACAGGGAAGCCAACGTTCTTGGTCCAGATATCCATGACCGACTGCACGGGCTTTCCGCTAGCATCACCAAGAGCAGCCCACAGATCACCGGTTTCGGTGTTGCCGTAGGCGTGCTTCTTGATGTAGTTGCGGACACCCTGGAGGAAGACATCTTCGCCCAGGTACTTGGAGATCATGCGCAGGACAGATGAACCCTTGGAGTAGGAGATAGCATCGAAGATCTGGTTGATCTCATCGGCACGCTTGACAGGCACCTCAATGGGGTGACTACTGCGCAGAGAGTCAAGCGAAAGAGCACTCTGCAAGTTGTCGATAACGTAAGTCTGCCAAACTTTCCACTCTGGGTAGAAGGCGTTGCAAGAGTACCACGACATCCAGGTTGCGAAACCCTCGTTGAGCCAGAGTCCATCCCAGAAGTCCATGGTGACCAAGTTTCCGAACCACTGGTGGGCCAACTCGTGCTGGACGGTCTCAGCGATACGCTCCTTTCGGGACGCGCCACTGTTCTTCTCATCCAGCAACACATCGACAATACGGTAAGTGATCAGACCCCAGTTCTCCATGGCTCCGGCGCTGAAATCAGGCACGGCGACCATGTCCATCTTTGGCAGAGGGAAATCATTATCAAAGGCCTTCTCGTAAAAGGCTAGAGTCTTGGCAGCAAGCTCCAATGAGAAACGGCCGTGCTCAATATCCTGGTCGGGGGTGGCGTACACGCGGATGGGAACCCGGAAGTTCTTTGTCTCAATGTAGTTCAGCTTTCCGACAATGAAAGCAACGAGATAGGTGGACATGAGGGGCGAAGTGGTGAATTTCACAGCCTTCTTCGCACCACCCTGGATCTCGGTCTCAGTATCAACATCCATATTGCTCAAACAAGTCATGCTCTTATCTGCAACCAAAGTCACGGTGAACTTGGCCTTGAGAGCAGGCTCATCGAAACAAGGGAAGGCTCGGCGGGCATCCGTGGGCTCCATCTGAGATGATGCAATGTACTTGGTCTCGCCATTCTCCTTGTATGATGATCGGTAGAATCCGGCCATGTTATCATTGAGAATACCAGTGAATGTGAGCTTCACCTGGGCATCTGACCCCGCGGAGATAGCCTGGCTGAACTTGATAGTTGCGGTCTGGTCATCCTTGTTTAGGGAAATTTCGGGCTTGGAGTCCACCACCGAGCCCTTAGCTGAAACAATTGCGCTGTGAATTTCGATCTCGTTGGAATTGAGGGTGATGAAATCGGTGTCTTCGTTCACATCGAGGCTAGAAGTAGATGTGAGTGAGTGATATATATGACTATGCACAAATGACGTACTCGATGGTAACTGTTCCCTCGTATGTGAACTTCTCAAAGTTGGGCTCGAGTGTCAGATCATAATGCTGGGGCTTGACGTTTGTAGGTAGGACCTCACGGCCCTGGACGTTTGTTGACCCGGAGGTCTCGCGGCGGGAGCTGCACATTCTGCGGTAGGAACAGTATCGTTTAGAGGTCTGTGATAATGGAGAAGGAGAGCGACGTTGAATCGATCTAGGGACTGAGGCTTGAGAGCGAGCGGAAACAAAGAGGGGGAGAGGGGATCTGGCGGAAAGAAGCGGTGGCTTTGCTTGCTGCAGAAGCACACGCGTGGAGAAGCGGCGCATCAGCTCCACGAACCCGATTACCGGGAAAAAAAGGAAAGGAAAAAAGGAGAAAGAGAAATAAAGAAGTATTAGTATTAAATAATTAAAATAGAACCAAATGTGAGAACAATTGAGCCACGGACTTGATACAGTCAAAACAGAAAAACATGAGATCAGAGTCCGGCAGATGCGAGGGCGGTGAATAGAAGTGGTCCTCTTACTTTTCTTTTTTTTTTTTTCTTCTTCTTCTTCTTTTCCTTTATTCAACACGCAAGTTCACCCAGTGGATGTCTAAATTCTATATGACAGACAACTGATTGGAAATGGCTTTTATGCTGTTATCTTGCAAGACAATATACCAGCAAGTTTGAGGGGCTCATGACAGTTTCAATCGATTCTCTTGGGTGGGCTACCATAGAAGACTGGAACATACAGCACCGCGGTTCATTGCTCTGATGTCACAGCATGACAGGGGAGTTGGTAATGAGGTCTCAATAATGACAATGACAATGATTCAATGTTCTATTCCGCTATTACCTATTACTAGTAACGTCTGGTGGGAATCTCTTCCAAGTCACCATGACAAAATCTATATCCCGGGTATATAAGGATCCGAAATCAAAAGCAATCCGATTTTTATCTTACACCTAGCCTCTCTTATGGGTGCACTGCTTGAGCCTGTGGTAGCCGCGTAAAAACACTGCGAGACCATCCATCGGCATCCACAACGGACTCCTTGACGAGAACATACCCACCAATCCGAGGCATCAACACCGCCCAGACAACGTAGTAAATTGCTCCGGCTGCGAAGAGCGCCAGTGCTACCACACAGTGTAGGTAGTACGGCAGCTCTTCATACACATTCTGGCCACCGCTGGGCGGCACATATGGCGCAATCGCGAGGTACAGATTCGACAGCATGAAGAAGATGGTGACGGGTAGGGTAGCACGGATTCCGGGCGCCCAGTTCGGGTAATTTTTCTCTTTGGTGAGGTAGATATGAACGAGGCCAGCGGCCACGAAGAAGTTGACAATTGAGAGGGGGTAAGAGATGAGGCTGGGACAATTGGTCAGTAATGATCTTGCTCGTGCCTTCGGAATCACATACTTGAGGAGGAAGTTGTATGCGTCACCGGGAGGGGGTGCGAGCATGATAATGGCCGAGACGATATAGTGCTCAAGCAGGCCAGCGGCTGGCGAGTGGAAAGGCCAGTTGCTGGCCCAGACCTTGGAAAAGGGCAAGACCCCTTCACGGCCGAGCTCTTGAACAACTGTACCGAGACCATATCAGTATACCGTTCAAATGTGCAAGTGAGGAATACATACTTCGCCCTTGTGAGAAGATGACGGATAACACATTGCCGAACGCAGAGAGAGCCACAAAGACCGACATGACCTTTTCAGCCTGTGTGCCGAACATGTTTCTAAAGAACACGGCGGCCACAATGCTTCCAGACTCGAGCATATCTGCTTTCGATACAGCGGCGAAATAAGCGATGTTGACAAACATATACAAAATTCCAACTGAGATGATAGCAACGGGGGCTGCAATCTTCAACGTGCGGGCTGGGTTCTTTGTCTCGCTCAAAGCCTATGAATGTAATTAGCAGTATGATCAATAGACGAAACTCATATGTTCATGTCCTTACATAGTTGGCATTCGAATAGCCGATAAAGGACCAGATGACGTTGTACAACGCCATGACAATGCCATATCCACTTCCCTTGGTGCCTTCAAAGGCATTGGTGAAGTTATGCGGCGTCTCAGCCTTTGTATGGCCACCAAGTGCCACCCAGCCAGAAACAATGATGAACAAGACGATAATCAACTTGATAACACCAAGCGCATTCTGAAGACGGATACCCCATTTCAGCGCAACGGAATGGATGAGAAAAGCGGCCGTGAGGCAGGCCAGGCCAATTCCACGCTGATTCCACCGTCCAACCTCAACATCTGCTGCATTGAGGATATATTGACCGAAGACAACGCTGTTACTTGCTGCCCATCCGAGTAACACGGCATAGGCGGCAAACATGGCAGTGGCCAGGAACTTGGGCTTTTTATAAACGTACTCGAGGTAGTTCTTCTCGCCTCCGTTTCTATACACAGTCAGATCAATCAGTCGTGCGTTCCCTTTGATATTTTCACTGTTCAACAACATACTTTGGAATTGCAGTACCCCATTCCAGGTACACTGCTGTCCCAGCCAGCGCAATTACAGTGCCGATAACCCACATGAACAATGAGAGACCGACACTGCCAGTCAATTCAAGGATAGTGCTCGGTGTGGCAAAAATACCCGTGCCAATAACCCGGTTAAAGATTAGGAGCGAAGCACTGAAAATTCCAATCTGACGACGGCTGTCGGGTGTCGTCTCGAAGACATTTCCTTCATCTGAAGGTGAAACGATTTAGTGTCACTCAGCCATCACCAATCTTGTGGAACAAACATACACAATCCCGAGATACCATCTGCACGCCGGAGGCCATCGTCTCCTGCTGGTTTTGTATCAAGTGCCGGTGACTTGTTGGAAGCCTCGACAAGAGGATCAGCCGGTTCAGTCATTATGTTGGTTATACAGATCGAACCACCCACACGTGGAACTGATCGACGAGTATTTGTATTCAGCTGAGCATTCAAAAGGCAAACCCAGCACGGCTATCGACGGCGTAAAAATGAGGTGCTGGCACTAAATGTGATGCCATAGGTCCTTGCGGCTGGGCAGAGTCTTGTACAACCTTGGAAATCAAAATCAAATTGCAAGCGAGGTATCACCAGATGGCAAAGGTTCTAGCTGAGTTTGTGGCTTTTTGTAAAATTGGGCCTCTTTGGAATAATTCCAGAAGCTTTAAGGCAACGAATTGCACCATCGCGCACCATCGCCTAGCCGGGCCGAATATAATTTCTAACGTTACATATGAAGTCGGCCCAATTAGACACACACATTTGTCTTGAAAAACAAGAAACAACACATGATTCATGGCGCCTGTATTCACCATCATGGCGCAATATAAAAAAAAAGGAAAGAAAAGCCTCGGGTACCAGGGATGCTGGGGCTCGGTGGGCTGCCGAGAATCCATGTCAGGGCCGGGCCGTGCGAAAACTTCGGTAAACATGATCCATATTCTTTATTCGGTTTAGTTGTTCTAAGATATAACATAAAAGAAAGTTGGAGGATATAAGTTTATGATTTAGGCTCAAGCACGTGTCAGGGACATCTGGAAATATCCCCCTTGAGGGAATATACCGGAGAAAAAAGCAAGTGACAATATCCCGAGAGGTTTAAATGAACAAAATGGAAACTATGACACATAGTCAAGCACGCCATCTTTAAAGTTGTTTGCGTTTAGGTAGATCTTTGCCAAGTCTCTTAGAGTACACTGAGACAACTTGAATGATACCCTACTCCACCTAGTACGCGGTTTGTAGAAATGTGGATGAGTTTCCTCGATTTCTCTATGTACAATACATCTGGCAGTATCTGCATTTAACCCAATCTTGCACCCCAACGCCGTGACCATGTGCGTCCCCAGCCCAAAAAGAAACTCGGTGCCAATCTGTATACCGTGGGTCCCCGGGTCAAACGCCAATCCGAACAAAAAAAAAAAAAGAGAAGGGAAAAAAAAGGCAATAAGACATGACATGACAAGAAAGAACATGAATAAGAACTCCCCTGGTCTCGTGCTGTGGGATATAAGGCAAAACGTGGGCTGGATAGACCAACAAATATAAACGAAGAAATTAGATCTCCGTAGAGAAATAAGTGGCAGATGAATGGCAAAAGATAAGAACATGACCCTGGAGGCTAGCCAGGGGTTACCTTATATAAAAAGGACGGGGAAACAATGTCAATTGTTAGCGTCGCGAGTCAAGCCTTATACATATAAGGCTGTAATCATGACGCTACTGGATTGAAAAATATCGTAATAATCCCGATAGATTTGGCGGAAATTGGGAAAAGGACAAAATGCTCATCTAGGTGGTGTCACCCCCGTGGAATATGGAACAGGAGAAACGGTCGATGTGGGTGTCTTGCCCGCACTGCCCACCGGAGTCGGCATCGAGGATCGCCTGGATAGAACAGCTACCTTCTTCCGGACGGATGCAAGGCGGCCACGCATACTGGACACGACTGGATCAAGGTGTGAGTTTGGGGGAAGTTTGGTGGGTAGATTTAGGTAAGACTCACGTTTCATAACGACCTGCCGATCCTCCACCTGCAGCTCGTCTAGAATAACCTTGTCACCAGGTTGCGAACCGTTTTGCCGTTCGATATTGCTACCGGGCATGGACCGTGTTCCGTCATCCTCAAGCACAGCTTCGAGCATGCGAATCGCAGTGACATATGTAATTTCACAGTTGGCCAGATCTTCACCAGTCAATTCATTAATGGCAGCCGCCCGGCTCATCTCAAGTGCGCGGTCGTACATTAGCCTCTCTGCTGTCACGCCAGGGCTCACCACTACGTCGGCGGTGGAGCTTGAGCCGGTGGTGGAGCCAATGGAATGGTTATCTGGGTGGCTAGGATGATCTGGTGGCAATCGTCGCTGCCCTTCGATGAGCTTTAGGCGTACAAATTCGGCTTTTTCAATGACTTCATTGAACCGACTGCGCACCCATTGCACAACGTAGTTGATCCGGGTACCGGCAGCTGCGCTCATGCTGTCTTTGGTAGGAGAATCCCCGTATGCCTCTTCGCGGTTCTTGCGCGACCACCAAGCTCCAGCGATGTCCATTGATTTGGCAAGCAAAGACAAAGCCTTAACGTATAGTACCAAAGCTTCCTCGGACAACGTAACAATAGCATCGACTGTCAGGCCATCATCGGGATCGGCAGAGTCTGGTTCAATGTTTGTGTCCATAGCTCTCGCAGATGGGTCAGTTGGTGCTGAAGGTGCTAACGGGATAAGCTGCTTGTATTTCACCTCAGCAAACCCGAAAACAACGTCACTACGCGTAGCACATTCCTCAATTTCCTGGACTGCCCTGCAATCTTCGTCGACAGTTGCATTGGGTTTGGGACCATCCCCGGTGATCAAAAGGCTAGCATGTGCAGCAGGATAGGCGGGGAAAGGGTTGTAGGCTAGAGGAGGAGATCGCCCGCCTTTGGTGATGGCAAGTGGAGGAGAGAAGCCCATTCCGAACAGACGACCGCTAGCCATGTTGAGTGCTTTCGAGATGGCCGAGGTCGCTGACGTAGGACTTTGCCCATAACGTCGCTCGTAGGAATGTTGGCGCTGGTGTGTGGAATCTGCTCGCGAACGACCCGAAACAACCTGCATGGCTTTAGCCGCATTGGCATGTGGAGAAGATGGTGACACCGTAGGTAGACCCTGCGTTGTTGCCCGGCGGCTCCCGGCGCCAGTTTGTCCTGATCGAGAAAGCCCGCCTTGAAGGCGTGGGCTATGGGCTAGTTCATCCGCGAAGGCGTTGACCTCCACAGCTCGCTTTTCGACCACAACATAGTCTCTCTCAAACGCCACTTCCTGTGCAGCGCGATCTCGTGCCTCCTGGGCACGTACTGTTGACTCGCTTACTTTGGGAGATCCAGTGTAGGTATTTCGATTTCTCTGCCGATCCATAGCCGCGGTAGTTGCGTTACGATCGATGAGCTCCTGGCGTCCCGGAGCAGTAGCAAGACTGACAGGAGCAGGTCGTTGAGGGGGGTACCTCCCGGTTGTTGCTCTCTCGAAACGCTTGGGGCAGGCCGGTCAGCGCTTCCCACCCGGCGCATGTGCGTGGCAGTCGGTGGCGTTCCTGATTTTGGACGCGCTGCAATAGGTTTTTGACCGAGAGGATATGCAGGTTTGTCCTCAGGCCCGGTATCATAAGGAGATTCTTCGGTCTTTGCGACAAGCTGTCGCGGCCGGGGCCCTGGAGCGTCCTCCGCCACCAAGCCAGGAATCGGATCTTTTATCACATTGTTATTGAAGAATTCAGGGAAGTTTAATCGCTCGACTGGGTTCCGTTTCAGAAGACCTCGAATCAGCCTTTTGATGTCGTCTGAAGCGGGGTTATCTTCAGGAAATCGGATTCGGTCTTCTCCTTTCTCGATCTTTCGCAGCAACTCGACGTGATTTGTGGCCCGGAATGGGGGTCGGCCCACCACCATCTCGTAGAGCACAGTACCTACTGACCACAAGTCGGCCTTGGCATCATACTTCTCATAACGAAGAATCTCGGGCGCCATGTACAGTGGAGATCCACAAAGGGTCTCTGCTAGTGAAGTGGCAGGTAAAGATCGAGCGAAGCCGAAATCTGCGATTTTGAGCATGGGGAGTGACTCGAGCCCCGTCATGGGCTCGTAAGAATCATCGCTGCCTTTATAGGGAATTACCTGAGCAGCCCCATTCCGATACGACGAAGGTGAGGGGCATAGTAAAAGGTTCTGCGGTTTGATATCTCGATGAATGAGGTTTCGGTCACGAAGGAATTTCAGTGCGCTTGAAAGTTGTTTGAGGAAGTGCCGGGTAACCACCTCATTGAGCGAGGCGCCGGGTGGATTTGGATATTTGGCAATCATATCCCGGGTGTACTTATGTGATCCAAGAGTGTCTCGGCGCTTGATGAACAGCGAAAGATCCCCCAACGCACAGTATTCCATAACCAAGTGAATGTGAGATGTTGATTCATGGCAGTCGATTAGGGCCACGATATGTGGATGCTGGAGGCCCTTGAGGATGTCGATCTCGGACGAAAGGTTCTCCTTGAGCTTTTTGTTGAGCTTCGACAAGTTCACGGACTTGATTGCTACATAGGTTTTTGTTTTCTGTACGATAACAACTGATTAGCATGCATCACTCAGCATATGACGATAAGGCACGACTCACTGTATGAACACCTTGATAGACTGTCGCGAAGCTACCTCGCCCGATCTCATCGAGCCGCGTATAGCGACCGATGGACATTTCTGGACGAGAGGGCTCACGCGATCTCCTCGAATTATGGGTCGCCATAACGGCGGTGGGCACTCCAATGCCTGTCCTGTCTCTGGTAGACTCGCGCTGGGGTAAAGATCGAGTCACACCCCAGCAACCACAACTACCTCAGCAGCAATGGAAACGTTCGAGTCGAGAGGCCCATCAGGGGAGCTATGCAAAGGATGACGCTGCTCCCGGGAAGCCTGGAAGGGTCGAGGAACCACCGGAAGAATGGATCTGGGAAGGTACTGTAAAGGGGTGCCGTGGAAGGAGACCGGTGAACTCGGGTAGATTATAAGAGATGATGTCGTGTAAATGATGTACTTCAAGGGAGCAAACAAACGTTGATCCAAAACACTTAAAGCGGTGAGAGGTGTTGGATGCAGAATAGCTGAGGGGGGAAGGTTGGAGATTCGAGTATAATAGTGAACCGAAGATTTAAGGGGGCGAAATGACGGTTCTCATGAAAGAGCAAGATGATGTGATGGCGGACGCGGGAAGAGAACCCCAAGACCCAAGGATACTCCACGATTGGGGGGTGTGACCCAAACGATAACGAGTGACAGGCGGCGATGATCGCGTAAGGCGGTCAGAAGGGAGATCTGGAAAGATAAGATGAAAACAGTAGGAACCCTTAGAAATCTAAAGCAAGGGAGAGGTGATAGACAAATAATGGATGAAAAGGGATCAAAATTATGAGAAATTTAGGATACAACCCTTCTCTTCAAAACATCAACCCGCGAACAGAAGTCCAAATCAGAGAGAGATAGGTCATGTGCTTATCGATTAGATAAGGCCGAGATCGGCACAGATACCGAGATCTCCAGTATTCCCCGTTACAATAGGACACTTGTGAGGAATATACGTATTCTGTGGGGTATGACTCAATATATAGTGTCTAGGCTCTGTCAAGGCTCCTCTGTATATTTAATATTCCCACATCTGCCTGTACTTCCAAGTTGCAAGGTGACTGATCACAAAACCCTGATGAAACTGCCCAGGTGTATGATGACGGAAGCTTATCTGCAGCCTATGAGTCCCAGTCATGGCGCAGCGGTTGGTCGAATTGAGAGAAAAGGGGGGGAGCTAAGGCAAGGCAGATATGCAATAACGCGCCGCTAGTATAGGCATCCAAAAACGGTCTCTAGTTGAGTAGTCGAGGTCAATCTATACATCCTCAGGCTATGTACCCCACTATACTATACAAATACCGCAGGAATATGATAGGCAGATAATCACGCGCAAATCCCCGAGCAAAAAGAAAGGAAAAAGGGCAAGAAATGAAAAGCAAACAAGTCGCGCATGTATACACATCAACGTGGCAAATCAAACGCCAAGACCCCGCACCAGCAACCATAACACCACTGGCACCACGACGTTGTCATTACAGCCAGTGAGGATCGCTTCGGTGGCGCTCGTTCCGGCTGCCGCCAGAACCGCCTTGAGCAACGTCCAGGCCCAGAAGTGAGCGGAGAAAGCTGTCCCTTTGGTTGATTCGAGCCCAGACACGGGCCAACCACCGAGCACCAACCAGGCACGAACCGCGATCAGTCCGCAGGTCACAGCTACGACAAAAGCAATGCTGCCTTCAAGTGATTTGCCGCCACCCCAGAACCATTTAAGCCGACCGTACCGTCGGCCAACAAGGGATGCGGCCGCATCGCCCATACCAACACAAATTACTCCGCTAGCCATGCTCACATCTCGTGACGGGATTTCCCAACCAGCCCAGGGACCCAGGCCAGTGCGAGGAAGATCGGAAAGTGACAGCCAAAGGGGTATCGAACATCCAATTAACAAGAAGATGTGCGAGATGATGACCGGGCCACGGTGATCACGGCCGTCAACATACGGGGCCAAGAAATAGGTGAGTGGTCGCGAAATTGGGGGTAACTGAGACGCGCGGAACAAGTCCAATAGAAGGAAGATGGAGAGAACCAAGGCTAGCGCCATGGCGCAGAAGGCTGGATCCACAAATATAGCAGGAAGGAACATAAGCACCATCATGCCGTGGAAAATCTTGCGGCGCGTGTCAACCTCGGCAACAGAGGTGAGTTTAACGACAATAGCCAAGCCTGTCAGTAGGACCAATGCGCAGTAGCCACTGAGTAGTAGACGGGTGATGGCAGCCCCAAAGGTAACCTGGCGAATATGTTCCACCGATCCGAGGAAGCAGGACGCACTCATAATATCGGCATCAGGGCGAGGCGGCAGTTCAATCCAGTACTCAATGTTCAACATAAGGACCCAAAAACGAATTTTCGAGAAATTGCCCAACAAATAGCCTATAGCCCAACCAAACGGATCCTGGCCTTGTAATGCGCGCTCTGCCACGTACTTTCGGATAGGTCCAAGGATGATAATCAGGCACAATACATAGACGTAAAAAGCGTACAGCCATTTGCGGACCTGCGCCTGGGCTGAAGTGAGTGAGAGGAAGGAAGCCAGACCAGGACCCATCATTTTCTTGCGTCTACCACCAGGGGTAGTACGAACATATTCCTCTCGAACCACTTCATCGAATGTAGATATGGTATGGCGTCGCCGGTGCACATTGCGAACATGCTGCTCAAAGATCTCTTCCGTCGTGATCTTGTCAACTGCAGATGCTGGCTCTGCGGGTGGGTGGGAAGAGCGATTGTCCCGCATAGTCTTCGTTTTGCGCGGCCTTGAAAACGGGAACCCATTGGGCCCATCACTGTCCGACGAAGCATCATCTGATGGAACGTTCCCTGTTCTACTCAACTTCTCACAAAGTCGATGGTCCATCATGTTCAAGAATTTGCGGAAAAAGTGCGAGCCATGCGGGGCGCGGCGGAATTTCCAGCTAGGGATTCTGGCCAAAGAAACCTCCCAACGCAGGATATGTCGACAAGAAGCAAACAAACACATGCCTCCAAGCCATAACAAGGCTTTGAGTATCTCCATCTGGGGAGAGGCCGCAAACAAGTACAAGTTGATCAAAGCAGTTGTCAAAAGCTGCAGCTCAGCGGGAAGAATGCTGGTGGTCAACAAAAAGTCTAAAGTGGGTATCAACGCTTGATGCAAAGGGAAAAGAAGGATTAAAAATTCCGCGTCGAGCCCGCGAAGCGTCAATGGTTTGGGCACAGTGTGGTCCAAGGAGAAATACTCTGAAACGACAATTGGAATCATAGAAACCATCCAATGGAGGGTATTGAATCCGTTAGTCCGGTTCTGGAACGGTATAACGGGCGCCGGTAAAGAGGACAGGCTGAGTATGATATTAGGCATGATAAGTGGCGGAATATGGTTGGACAGCGACAACGAAACGAAGATGGGGATAAGAATCGGATAGAGAAGGGGAGCTGGGTCGAAACTGGAGGGTAATGAGAAGTATGTCCGTTTCGTAGACCAGACGCGCCAGATGCGCCAGCTTCGGCCCTGCGATGCACGAACAACGAGCGGGTAGGCGGCATAGAGACTCAAGACCACGAGGCCATGAGTGGCAATCTCTGCAAATCAATCAGCACAGTTCACTTTCTTGGTAGTAAGCCCAGTTTCCTACATACCCTTTCGCCATTCCCAAGCTAAAGAGCGCGCCCCGTCTTGGTACAAGACCACACCACCCACAGACAACAGAAGCACAGCCTCCATCAACCGCCGGAGGACCTCCACCCGTCTCTTGCGTCTAAACCGCAGTCTCTCCTCAAAAGCTTCTTCCTCGAGTTCCTCCTCCGAGCTCCGCCGCGATGGTCGCAACATAGGCCGCACAAATGACGGCCATGGTTGCATGCCAGGTAGCCAGGAATCGAGGTCAGTGGGAAAAACTCCGCCAGATCGTAGGCCTTTTCGAGGGATGGGTGGCGGGGCAGGCAATCCCCTTAAAACACCGTTGCTTTCATCGTCTGCCTCTGTGCCACTGTCGCTGGTTGTTCGCGAGGATCTGGAGTAGGAGGAGAGCGGGTGTGGACGGTCGCCGTGCTCGGAGGGGGTGCACGATCCTAGGCGCTGGCTTCTGTGATATGGATGGGGGGAGCGATTGAATAATCGGACGTCTTCGGCGAACGCTTCGGGCGTCAGAGGTATGCTACTGCGAGGCGTCGCTTCTTGTTCTTCTTTCCACGGCGAACTCATGGCGCCATGCTTATGTCGATGAGTACGTCATGTCGCGGTGGGATAATGCTGTACAGTGTATGGGAGGATAAGAGAACTCCCGGGAAGAAAGTAGAATACCTAACAATTTAGTCCCGTTTATGTTCGATGTCAAGAAATATTGAAAACGCGGTAGAGGGAGAATGACACTGTTGCTATCTTTCCTGAATGCGGAAGGGATTTTGCCCATCACATGCGAGCGGACAGTGCGCCGTACATCGATGTACAGAGCATGACATGGACAATCTACGACCTCTAACCTCTGATCTCTAAATATTATTTGATTTAATATTTGTTCGAATCCAGTTGCTTTATTCTTTGTTAAATGGGTCCTAACTAAGCTGCTGCAGGACCACACCTGCACTCAACCTTCGTCCTTCTCGTCCCCATACAGATCTGCATGGCACAACTTGTCCTGGCCACAAGGCTTCAGGCACCGCGTGTGTGATGTATAAAACAGCCTGAGACAGACTGGAATCTCGGCAGTGAGCCTCTTTCACTGATCTCAATATTTGCTTCAATGTATCGTCCGACGAACCCGCGTCGATCTCGATATTGGTATACTTGTAATGATTGTCCATGGTGGTGGAAGATGTTCCTCCTTTAATGTCCAGCTTGACTTGCTCACATCGGCCTCCCAGCCCTTGCCATTCAATATCACTTCCTCGTGGTAATTCATCCACTTGAACAGCCAAGAATGGCGGAATGCAAGTGTGAGACTCAACAAGAGCAGTGAACTTGGGCAAACTCGGCACAAGGGCATCGTTCAGCTCCTCTGCCTGGCGGCCATATTTGATATCCCACGCATCCAGCTGTGGCCCATCGTCATCATCCTCGTCTTCATTGTCAGGCAAAGCATGCATTCTTTCCCAGAGGCGCCATGCGACTTGCGCCTGGGTATTAGCGTGTTCTCCGCGAGCCAAGAAGGCCACCGCACCGAGCCACCAGTTTACCTGCATGGCTTCACCAATTCTCCAGAGATGCTGGAGGGAGAGTACAGCTCGAAGGCGGTAGTTTTCAAGCCACGAGCCTGGCCCCTCCATTTGCGCCAAGTCCATAGAAGCAGGATCTAATGGAATCTGGCCAGCAATGTACACGAGTTTGCTAGCGTTCCGCAGCGGAACTGACAACGCTTGGGAATATGGTCCAATATTTGCGGGGGCCCAGTACGACCTGGATTGAACATGCAGGCCCTGGCGCCGGTCCCTCGCACCCAGATCAACCACGAATGTGACCATCACCTTGACGTTGGACGGGAGTCGGTCTCCGCACGCCACTGTAACTCGTGCGGGAGGATTGGGTTTCTTGAATAGCGAGACATAGATATCATTCATTGATCCAAAGTCCGCCATTGAATTTAACAGCACCGTAGCGAAAACAATGTCGTCTGTTGATCGGGCACCCGACTTGGGGTGGGCAAAGGACTTGAGCACTTTCTCAACCTTATCTGAAATCGCTTTCATCTGCTCTCCTGCCCCAGGGCCAGCCTCGGGGGCAACAATATTCGAAATAGTCCACGTAGAACCAGACAGCCGATGCACTGGCTCACAGACAGGCCAATCTGGCGACCGAGCAGTACTCGTCATCGCGCGCCAGTTTGAATCATCAAATGACTCAGAAAGATCCAATGCAGATCCCAACACCCCTTCAAAGACGGCATCTAACAGTTCGGGCCTCCTAATATCACTCGGCGCAACCCCATCGCCAATCTCCCACGAACTCTTGGCCGTACACCTAGCACCTCTCAACCTAACAAACGCAACACCCCCTTCCCCAGTCTTCTCCTCCCGACTACCAACCTCAATCCTCTGCTTCCACAGGAAACCAGGCCCATCCAGCGCAAGCGTCTCATACTCCCCACCCTCGCCCAGCACCGCGCCACGGATATCTTCCGCAGCCGCAAACCGACTCATAGCCTTAACAAGACACCTTCGCATCATGCGTCCGCCACTCCCAGGACCAGACACATTCTCCCACAGGAAGCCCTCGTCCAAACCACCGGAGGCGACCTTGATAATACGAGCATCACATCTGGCGGCTGCCATATCCTCCAAGAGCCCCGCCTGACGTATTGCCAGAGTATCTGCCGATCTGGCAGCGGGTGCCGGGAGCGATGGATACATCCATAGCCAAGCGAGGGGTACGAGGCCCAGGCGGTTAGCGACATTCTCGATTCGCGTGCGCTGGTATGTAGAGAGGATGGCGCCTGCGGAGACAGCGTTTGCTTCTGGATGGGCTTGTTTTATGCGAGTAAGGAGCGGGACGAGAGATTCAGTCTCGTCTTTGTCGGTTGTTTTGGTTCCGTAGATGCGGGATGTATCGACTGCGCCGCCTGTGATGGGTTGACGGTAGAGGGGTATTTGGAGGGCTGTTTCGTAGAGAGGAATTATGCTGTGACCGATCGTTTGGTACATGAAGCTATCAATGTCTTCTTCTTCTTCTTCGGCATGTTCGGATTTTGGATTCCTAGTTTTCTGTGGTTCTGGGTAGAGGTTGGCTAACGCGACCACTTTGTGGCCGTTACGGATGCAGTGGAGGATCGAGTAGAGGGAATCTTTTCCACCGGAGATCAAGGCGATCACGTTGAGCCCTGGGGCTGAAGGTTGTGAAGACATGGCAACTGTATGCCCAGGTCTGGAGTCCAAGTTTTCGCAGATTTGGATGGGTGCGGGTTGATGGGGTGGGGGGGTACTTTTTGCTGTCCCCACCTTTGCCCGGGTGAGTTTATCGACAATCGATAGACCGATAAGATCAGCCCTGCCCAGAACAAAGGTCACGGGATATTGAAATATAAAGTCTATAGCTGTGTATCAAGTTGGAAGTGGTAAACCAAAAGCCCTAATTGTCCTCTACTTTTACGATGCTAAGGTTTACCAAGAACAAGAGTAGTAAGATTATGCTTGTAATTTGATGCATATAAAATCAACATCTAGAGATGTGACCTGTAACCAACACAGAGGGGCGATGCAATACAAAGGGTATGAAATGAGGGAAAATGGGGATCAATTAACTTATACACGAATGTGACCGGCACAAAGAAGCAGGTAAAAAGCCAAAAAAAAAAAGGGACCAAAAAATATTACATCGAATAGACAGAAAAAAAAAGCACGAACGAAACGGTAGAAGAAAAGAAAAAAAAGAGTAATAAAAGTCACAGAGAAGCGAACTAAACAGGGGGGTACACGAATGGAAAACCGAAAGGTTCAAAAGTGTGAGGCACATTGCTCACGCCGAATGTGCTGGTCCAGGAGAGATTGGAGAGAACAAACAAAAGAAAGGAAAGAAAAAAAAAAAAAAAAACAAGGTGACAAAGGAAATAATTCCACACCATCCCCAAGCACTGCCATAGACAGATGCCATTCGCTTTATAATTTTTGTTTTTTTTTCTCCCCGGACCCTTCTGCGCCCATGTGCCTTCACCAAAAGAACCATATTCGAGGTTATGCGAGTGTGTATGTGTCCCCGTGCGATGTGTCAAAACGCTGGAAAAAAAAAAAAAGGGAATCCCAAGTTGCTGTGCACCGATGATCCAGTTTCCCGACACCAGTATAAATGCCCGGACGCCAAACCCAAAGACCAATGTGATCGAGCTTCCAATGAAAGACTCCGACCGAAGAATGTATGTATTATATATGCAGTAGGAAGTCTCTTGGTCTCGTAAAAGAAAAAATCATGAAACGCAAAGTCCCTTAGGACAAGTCGCGCTTGCGCTTCTTCGCCGTTCGGCGATCCACAGAGGGAGCACTGGTGACTTCAGTCGACCGGGCAGCCTCGTACATAACTTGGCCAAGGGCACCGGCATCATGTTGATCATCGAATGAGACAGAACCGGCATCGCTTGCATCCAGGATGCCCATGACAATGGAGCCACCACCATGGGTGCGGGCGTGCTGAGCGAGGTTGTCACTGCGGGAGAACTTCTTGCCACACTCGTTACACTCGAAAGGCTTGTCTTGAGTGTGGAGAGAGCGGTAGTGGCGCTTGAGGTGTTCCTGGCGACGGAAGCGACGGGAGCACAGAGTGCAGACAAAGGTCTTAGAGGGATCCTCGGTCAGAGACTGCTTGCGACCCCGGCGGTTGACCGAGATGGGAGCAGACTCTGAGTCATCAACCGATCCGTCATCAGAGCAGCAGTCGCCAGAGGACTCGCAGGCGGCCAGCGCCTTTGCTTCAGCCTCTTCGTCGGCGGCGATCTTTCGGGACTTGCGGTTGCTACGCTTCTTGGTCTTGGGCTCCTCGATGGTTTCCTCCTCGCTTTCAATCTGAGGGTGGGCCGTCTGGGTCCACTCGAATGATGGCAAACCATTGGGCATGAAAGTCTCGGAGTCATCCGAGTCTTCGAGGCTGTGCTCACTCAAGAATCCATCATCCTCAACTGGGTAGGCGTGCATACGCTGGCGCTTGTCACCCATGTAGATGGCATTGGCGGCAGGGTGGAATTCCACTAGGCGGTTCAGCTCATCGTCAGAATCGAGGTCTGAGAAGCTGTCAAAAGTGGGAAGCGAGCTGAGAGGATCCTGGGTCGAGGAGCTGAAGGAAGGAGACGGGTTCTCGTTGACGGGGAGCGTCACAGACGCACTGCCAACAACGGCGCGAGGTTCCTCCTCCTCGCATGAGAGATTCGGTAGAGGAGGAAGATCCTGTGCGTGAACATTGACACACGGCTCCACAGTGAGCTGACGAGGATCACAGAAAGACTGGCTAGACCCAAGGGACTGGGAGGCGAGAATGTCGGTGGGCACGGGTGAGGGGGATGGGGAAAGCGAGGGGCAGGAAGTTGCAGACAGAAGGTCTGATGAATGGATGTGAGTGAGAGAAGGCGGGTGAATGAAGACTGCATCATAATTAGCCTTTCGCCCTTGCTTCCCAGTATCCACATTTCTTTATCAAAAGTGTGATCTATAAAAACTTACCAGGCGTCATCGGAGGCGACTCAGAGCGCGCCCACTCCGGGGTGGCTAGAATTTCCTGGTGAACATCGGTCTCGCATCCTTCCTTGACACCCTCCACCTTGTCGAAGGTGAAGAAAGTGTCATGAATCGGGGTTGGTAGCGCGCCATGGGCAGACGGGGGACTGCTGATGGTGCTTCCCGAGGCGGACAGAGGAGGAGTGGATGGGAACGAGTACAGGTCGTGACCGATAAAGCGAGTGTCCAAAGGCATCAAGGCGGGAGATCCCTGTTGCACAATGATTGTGGGCTTCATCTGCGAGGGTTGGGGAGAGACAATTGGCGTCAAGCTCATGGTAGCTCCCCGGAAGGCATTGGTGGTGGCCATCTGGTGCATGTTCATCATGGGCTGGGGAGAGTAGAGTGGTTGCTCATACTGCATTTGGTTGTAGTATGGAACGTCTGACTGGTAGTGACTTTGTCTCTGTGAGTCGTGGTAGTATGCGAATGGCTGTCCTTGAACCGAGGTCGGTGCCATGGTGTATGTTGAGTCCATTGCAAGTTGTGCTATACCAGTTAGAAAGGGATGTGTTGGTATAGAATAGATATGTAGATACCTGTATGAGAAATAAGAGTCCGATTGAAGTTCCCGTTGTAGATTAGTAGGATTATAGTTCGAGTCCGAATGAATGAATGGAGCAATTAGGTGTAATGAATGTGTTTCGAAAAAAGGAAGGACAGGTTCTGGAAACCGGGAGACAAGAAGGAGAGTGATATAGAAGGGAACCGAAACCCAAATAGTCAAAATAAGTCAAACAAAAAAGAGAGTGTGTGAGTATAAGAAAAATAGACAGCGGGGAAAATAAAACAAGAGAGAAAGATAGCAGGTTGCGGTGGATAAATGAGTGATCTACTACTATTTTCTACTTGCCGGGTCACTAGTTTAGGTGTGGGCCAGGAACCGGGTGCTTTTTTATTTTATTTTATTTTATTTTATTTGTCTCAAGAAATATAAAATATAATATAATTAATAGAACCCAGTCCGGGGCGGGATTGGGAAAGACACTGGTACATCAAGTGCTCAGTCCCGTCAGAAGAGACCAATCGCATTGATTGAGGAGTTTAGTGAGTGACCTAACTTTAGTGGAGACCTTAAATATTTATTTACCCAAAAGTACCATTCGGTTGGAGTATGTGGTAATATGAATTACGGACATTAACATTATACATAAATTTCCACAGCATCTACTCCATACAATATAACTAAAAATACAAGTTCTCTATTAAAGGCAAAAAATAATAAAAAATACCCTGAGACATCTAAAAATTGAGGTGTGGCCACGAGGTGCACGACCATTGGGCTATGTGATGGTGACAGCGACAATCACTTGCTCATTTAGTCCTTATCAACGCAATGTCGGACAAATAAGAAGGCTTTCACCCAGAAACTCTTCTTTTTTCGTTACTTTTTCGGGGACCAATAGCCCGGAAGTATTCAGGCCCACGCATCCCGTCTGGTACCGCACCCGGAGTACTACTTTTGGCTAAAAATTACCATACCTCTGTTCCAGACGGCATAGTGATCAACAGGTGGAAACTCGGCCAATCAGTTGCCCATTTGGGCTGCGCATCCTAAGTTGCTCAGGACTTGCCGATCAGACTATCAACGGTGGCGACCACCGTGCAACCTTCTGGCTTCACGTAAAACGGTCGGCATTGGCTGTTCAGTGCTTATGTGCATTAAGTCAATTTCATATGATTCAGCCCATACCTCGGTGATGACCGTAAAAAGAAAAACCATAAATTACCCTTAAGGTCCGTCAATTGGTCTCAAATTCATATTAAAGATCATCGTATGGAGTATAACGTTCGTAGTTCTCATAGTTTTCTAAAGTTCGCACATAGTTTGTTGCCACATGGGTCCTATATTGCAAGGTAAACAGCGTGTTTCTTCCCGGTCGCTGCAAGGGCCATGCCATGGCCCTTACAAACAAATCCCACATTGTACACGTCAATGGCATCAGATTTCAATATCTAGACATAAAAAAGAATTATATGCAAGCCCAAATAGGCTGTGAAATTCCAGTTCACCTGTACGGCCTACTGCAGGAACCAGCTGTGGGGGGCAATATCATACAAGTACACATAACACGCTTATTGGGTACTTGGCTCTCGGGAAAAGGCTCAGATGCAGCAGATGCAGTTGATGCAGTTGATGCAGTTTCCTTTGAAGCTCAAACCCCTCGAGGGTTTACCGGGTGGTGGTTCCGATTGCCCTAAGTCAATTGGAGTCATGTCCCCCAGACTATCTAAAATGATCGGGATAGGCTAATAATTGTGCTTATTTTGTCCCAAATTCCAGTATTGTTGGTGGTATGCTTCATGGTCTCACCTATGATGCATCTTATTGGGTCAAGGGTCTAGCCATGGTCGCTAAGTGATGTGTTCCGATTGCAGGGTGATGTGATAGCACTTTTTTTGGTCTCACTGACCTGACCTGTAGATCCGGGGGAAAGAGGGTGTGCTTAGTAGTTACGTGTCAGCGATAAAATATACCGTCATTATTCCTTATTACTATTACTTGCAAAACATGTATCTGTGATCCATCTCATCCCCCAAGGTACATTGGAAGCACAAGCAGATGCATAATCCGACATATCGACTAACACAGCCCAATGACATACAGCAAGTGGCCGTGGACGCAAGGTCCAGTTCTATTCTTACCAGGTCGTGCTCAACATTAGAAATGGGCTATCCACCAAAACCATGCAAATCTTCCAAATTTTCTCTTCCAAATCTTTTCAAATCTTGAACGGTCCCTTTTTTGCCCTCGAGTCCAGACCAGAAAAAAGTAATATCCCGGTACGCAATGATGTCGGGGACCCGGAGCATCTCAATGCGTAATTGGCCGCTTCTAAAGATAGTGTCTCTCTCTAATTGGCTACTAATCCGCTCGTAGGCAAAGCGTCAGCGCCAGCGGGGACTGGTGTTTATCCGCTACCAATCAGAAACATATAAATCACACCAATGTGGACTTGGGGAAATTGGGGAGTCTCTAATCGATATTCATTACCGTCCCACTATACAAAGATAGCCCCCAGTCAAGTCCTTCATAGACACTGGAGATACCCAGTTCTCCGGGCCTCGAGTGTTTCCTTGCTGGGTTTAGATACTTCCCGTGGAGTTGGACAGGGCTATGCATGGAAGGCTGTCAAGTCCTTCTCTGAGAAGTTCTAATGTCCACTTTCTAATACTTGATGCTAATTAAGTTACCTTGCGTCACCCATATTTTTTTATCAAGCTTAGTAACTGAATATCTCAAAAATTTCGCCATGGGTTTTTCGCCATTTACTTTCTTTGTGATGGTCAAAATCCTTACCGCCACCGTTGTCGCACAGACGAATAGACCGGTTTTTTTTTTTTTTTTTTTTTTTTTTTTTTTTTGCGAGGCCCACGGGCTTGCTATCGACGCTTAGGGAACAATGGGGGAAAACAGTAGCCAACGGCCAGAAGCCAAAAGCCATGCACTATTGGATTGAAGTCCACCTTTTCCTGATCGTCGGGGTTTCTCCAACAGCTATCACCCTAACAGAGAGCTTGACCGAGAAAATTCCTGTCAAAAGTCTAAGACTACACACGGGATAAAACAACCTACTTCCAATCAGCTTTCATCAACAGCCCTTCTAGCCTCGACACCAGGCTTTAACCAGAGTGGAGAAAATGGAGATGGAGGCGGGCGGGCAGTTCCTAGTTTCCAACTAAAGGCCGCGGAAGGCCCTCTGGCGAAGCCGGACCCAAGTGGCTCTCGAATGGAGACCCGAGTGGATGAAGCGCACGAAGTACGAAGTATTAAGTACAAAGTACACTCTGTGTCTAGGAAAGAAAAGGCAAAACAAAGAGGCAATTGATCGTAGTCGATCTGTAAACACTAATCCCAAGTCCTAGCAATCAAAGAATTGACCGTGCGATTTGAAAAACCGTGCTTGGTCTGCGAAGCGAGCATCTTCCCAGTTCCCCGACGAATCATGCTCGGCTGCTGGCGGTTAACTATGGAGTTGTCTTTATGAGAGCTTCCGTTTGCGATGCGCGAAACCGTTTGGCGATCGCCATGCCCGTATCCGAGGCTTAAGCCCTATTAGAAATTGACCAGTCTATCTGTCATGGTTGACCCCGGACGCGATATATGCATAGCATCAAATTGGTTTTACCCCAGGGACCGAGACCGAGAGCCCGCAGCAAGGGTTCGAATTTACATGTCGCGATAGGTACGGGACCGTTAGGATCTCCCATGCATCAGTGGGCTTGGGCGAAACGTCTTGGTCCACCAAGGATTTCACCGCACAAATTCTACACATCCAAACCCACAATTTGAAATCCACAAGGCAGGGAAAATACAACATACAATTTCGCCAAACGCACGCCACAAGAATTCGGGGTTTGGACAGATCAGACCATATGAGACTGAATATTTCGTAAATGTCACAAAGAGATGTGGAGAGATCCGCAAGGAATTCACGGACTTGTATTCTGCGCTTGTGTATCTGTCAACGGTTCTTGGCAAAAGGCTTACAGGGATTAATTTACCATTCACTAAGACTATTCGAGGCCATTCACATGAGACCACCGAGGCTTCAGATAAAGACAAAAAAAATTGGGTGTGTGGAGTGTACGCAGTACTCAGTACTCTGTGCTATGGACATACATAGCACATCGTACGTTTGTGGGTTAATTGAAAGAGATGGATAATCATGCCATTGAGCGGGAAAAATAAAAAAGTATTGTCATGTCTGTATCTTGGATCCCCAGTGGGCAGATCCAGCCTCTACCGCCTCTACCGCTCCGGAGTAGGGCTATCAACGCCCCGAAACCACCGCGGGTACCAGCCTCGGGCTTGAAATTATAAGGGAAACCTCCCAATTCAGATTTCGAGAACGCAATGACCCCGGATTCTCGCCGTTGGCTCACCGTTGGCTTGTGGACGCTAACGAAGAAACGAATTACGCCTTGACGCTACCTCAAAAAAAAAAAAAAAGCTAAATCCGATAGCAATGACCTCGATGGAAAGTGTTCGAAAAGAAGCGAGACTTTCTGACGTGCGCAGATCTTCAGTCCCCCCCCCCCCAAGCCGACTTGGGTATGGACTTGTGGGGGATGCAAGAAATGTAAAAAGTAGTGGGTTCACTTGGGAATTTGATTTCTGTTTTAAATTCGCAATAAATTGTCTCTGCATTATAGGATAACTTATCGGGAACTTCCGCACGTTGGCAAGGCTAAAATCTGAAACACAGTCCAAATCACCGGTATCTAGGCAGAACGGGGTAGGGAACACGCGTTTTTGAGACTAGTGTACGCCGAGTTCTTGGCCCTTTTTGCTTTTTTGACCGAGTTTCGAGTTTCGATAATGGGTCCAGATTTTTTTTGGAGGCGTGAGATTATTGTCGATGGTTGCTTTTTTAGCGGAGCCTATACTTTGTACTTTGCGGTGTACCTCTCTCTTCTGGACTTGCTTCCGTTTTAAGAGAGCACTGGCCTCAATATGGCTTGTTATGGTAATTTGCTAGAATGAGTAGAATGTTAGAGAAGGCTAATAATAACATAAAATTAATTCGTACTCCAATCCCTTAAGGAGGCGGATGGATTCCGAATCGGGAGAAGTATGAGGTCTTTGCTACGCCTCGCAGCACGGTGTGATATTTCATACCAGTCTCTAATCTCACAATCTCACAATCTCGCCATCTCGCCATCTCGCCATCTCGCCATCTCAAAGTCTAGCCAAATGGGACATCAAGCCTGCAATTTCAATTCGGTTGCCTCATCCATTGTCTCTGGTTTTAATATAACAATCATAGGACACTTTGCCACATAATTTAGCTATATTGATAGGCCAAAAGGGTTAGCCGGTGACACTGCCACCACCTATATTGTTAGGTGGTTTTGCGCACGGAACGCCACTCCTGCTCCCAAACGATCCCAGATACATACACAGCTCCGAAGAAAAAAAAATCCTTCCCAGGGTCCATGTGTCTCGGAGCGCAAACCCTCCAGGGGGTTACATCGACACTCCAAGCGAGCAAAGTGCGGGGGGAAACCCGATTAACCCAGTTCCACATAGTCGGTCGCACCATGGTTGAGCGCACACCGTCGTTGTTCGCGGGTAAATCGTCATTTTCCTAATCAGGAGTCTGAGGCCCCGCAATAACACTGCTATGCGCGGTATTCCGAACATATATTAAAACCCTATTTCGAAGGCGATTCGAACTGAACGTAGAAATTTGACCATTAACCAAGCGTGCGATGTGTTTCAGATATGTTCCTCGGTATCCAAAATACTCCATCCAGAATCAAACGATCTAAGTTCGAGAGGACCTTGTGTAACTGGCTATCAGACCTGAGACACTAGACTTAGTGTGATATCTAGACCCTGATCCGATCGTCTAAAAAACTGGGTTAGCCTTCAATTGATCGGCCGTATCGGTCGCAACTTGCTTTTTAGAGCTCTTTCGAACTCTTTTGAACTCTTCAGGTAGGGCACGTGTCTATGGGAGCTGGCTACACCGTAACTACCGAACTATAAAGCCAATACGAACGTGGCTGGAAGAACGTGGGAAAGGTTCGTTTCAGGTAAGATCTGCTGTGCATCGAGCTTATGGTCCACTCTTGGGGTTATCGGCTTGAATTTCTATGGTTCCTCGACTATCACTAACCTTAGAAGGCTATCACTAACACCATATCGGGTAAAGTGATAAAGTATGGTCAATGGAAGCTTCTTGATATTCTGAATATTATTCTCCTGCCGCAATCTTCAGCTACAGAGTTTTGTAAAGCTTCAAATCGCCGTATAACATACAGGATGGGCAATGGTATGCGAACGCTATCTCCACTTTCCACGGATGGCATAGATCGGCTTTGGCCCACAAATTAGACCAACTAGACCAATTAAAACGAGCGAGGTGCGATCGAAGGATTTTTGGACTCGGCACGATCCTGGGACAAAATACAATATATAATGCGGAGATAGATTACGCAGCCCGTGGTGGAAATACGTCGGGATTTCCCCTCCCCAGCCATATAACTCGCTGGATTTTGAGTCCCCTGTAAATTCTGGAACCGTCTCTATCTGACCCCCAGATACCGCTCCAACAGTAGATTGTACAGTTTTACCGGGGGTTTCCTGATGAGGCCAAGTGGGTCGGAGAATAATTTGGATCATCGTATCTTTTCGGACCTGGATCTCTGGTACGAATGGGGAGCGTGCAATGACTCCCGAGGTCCGGAATGATGTGATTCCCCCGAGCCCTATCTGATCTAATCTTGCATATTTTTCTTGTGTATCTCTGGGGTACATATTCCCGAGGAAATCCCTATCATGCCGCGTGTCGTTTATGATTGCTAAAAGATGCCATACTTTCAGAATATGACCATATAACGACATGATTGCGAACTTTCTCCAACACCGCGCTATATCCCGCAGTCTATGAACATCCGTCCCCACCCAAGTCGCCAGCCTCCCGAATACACCAATCCCGTTGGTCACAGCTTCAATTAATATATATGTCCGTAGCGTGCAAATCATGCGGAGTATATATGCAGGATATAACTACTATTGATAGGCGTGTCCATTTCGGGGAGGTCCGCTTTGGCGACTTTGTATCTACATTCGTCCCTGTGTTATCAGGATCGACGACGAGCTCCATTTCTCATTGTATTTAGCCCTCGGCTCAGCAGGGAAGTGGCTCTTTTCAATGTTAATCTCAGCCCGCACCAACATGAGCACATCACTCTTCCCACGCAGTATTCCGGTACAGTATTTGGTACGTAACGGATTTCACTGGTTTTCTTTGGTTCAGCTGATGGCCATGGCTTGGTGTCGAGAGACAAGTCCACTGTTTCCGCATGCACTGGCTGTCGCTTACGGCCCAGTATATGTGTAAAGCCCAACCCGCGTCAGCAATGGCTTTGGAGCTGGTTCTGGATTCTCGAGCTGAAACCACAGCCTGAGCTGAGACGAAACTTAACCAGCAAACTACCCGTAGCGGGCATGTCTGGCGAGACCACTCGAGATGGGAACTACCTTTCCGCGAGACAGCGATTCAGACAAGCCGGTGTCTTGTCTTCCATTGTCTTTCCTGTTGCACCTGGCCAGCCTGGATCTGTCCAGTCGAAGTCACAGCGGAATAAACGTCTCTGGCAGTGGGTACACAGTCTTGCAACAAACCACTCAATGGTGCTCGTCTCGATGTGGGCTAGAGCGGGTCTTGGTGCCTTATATGGAACATTGATTTTCAAGACGTGGTGCCGGTTTAGGTACCTTGCAAGACTCGTTACAACAAACAACGCAATTAACTCATTTTTTCAACCCAGTTAGTACAAACCTCTTTATGCCAAGTCCACACGAATACGCCCACCATAATATGTATCCATCTTCTACCCACACAAAACAAGGATCCTCATCAGCAACCTTGGGTTGAGGATGTCACCGTGGAGTCCGACGAACCCGAATCTTGAGACAGCGATCAGACCATACATCACACAATGTCTCCAAGCACCATACTGGATATTAATTCATGAAGCAACCATGAAAACACAGATTAACACAGATTAACGCATCCACGCCAAGTCCCAGTCTGGTGCGCCTCGGTCAGCCAGCCCATGGTCCTGCAGAAAACCTATTCTCCGCCACTTGAAAACACCGAACCTACAGTGGAGATGGATATGGAGTGGGGGGGAAAAAAACAAGAGATGTGATCTCGGTTAAGTGCCTGTTTACTCCTACTGCAAATGGCCAACGAGACGAAGCAAATTGCCTCGCGTAAACTCATAGAGTGCCAAGAGCTCCAACTCCATCTGCAGCCCGCAAATGGAATCTCCTTGTCCATTCGGAATACAGGTGATTGTTATATCCTCGTTATTATTGCCTCGCTAGGCATGGTATGTGCGTTATGAGAAGGCAAAGATGTCGGGTACATCCGGTCGCCGGTCGGTTCGGTGTGGCATCCGGGCCGAATTTGATATTGACACAGCTCCGCGTGCTAGCCTACGGCCCTAATATGGGGGTTGCATGGTATCTCGATGCTTTTGTCACATTGTCACGTTGCTTCTTGGGTGGATGTTGTTTTTCCATCAACAGCGAGCTTCCAGCCGACATTTTGTCCCCCCAAGGTCCTGTCCTCAGGGCTTGAGTTTCCACTGGGATATCTCGTCTACTGGTACGGGCCAAGGAGCAGGGATTGATACTTCGCATATGAATTTGATATGGATGTGCTCGTAAATGCATTACTAACTCTAATTGCAAGGTTTGGAGGACTAAAACGCAGTCCCAAATTGAAAGTTGGAAAGCAAGTAGTTGATATTGAAGCTCGCCCTAGTTTCAGGTCGAACTTTCCAATAAACCAGATATAAACAGCAAAGGGCCTCAGGAATGGTAAATTTGAGATCACGCTCCCATTGGGAGTCAGTCTCTTCCTATCATAGAATCCATATTTCTCATCATCGACCATGTTTATGGAAGAAGAAAGAAAAAGAAGGGAAAGGCCATGAGATGAAAAAAAAATTGGTTCCTCGCATATGGCTTACGTAAAGTTTCTGTGTGTGCCGAAAACCTTGGAACCTTCCGTAAAAACGTCAACCGGAAAAACCAAATATCCGGGACTCAGCATAAAAAGAAATCTCAACCAGCACCATTCCTCTTCTTTCTTTTCTTCTTCGTGCGGCGGCGCAACTCGATAACCCGTGTTGCCTGGACATCTACGGCGATTAGTCTCGCTTTCAGTGATGTACCCCAGGTGTCAGTTGCGCCACAGACGAAGGGAATTGCACATTGATTCTTACCTTTATGGGTCTTTCTGATTTCACAAGGATGAGACCCTCTGGTAGGAGTCAAACATACTTTTTTATATACTCTTTTTTGGGTATCTTCATAGCGATAGAACGAATGGAATCAAACACCACTTTTTACATATCCTTTTACAGCCAGCTGGCTTTTCCATTAGGCATTGAACAGTACTCTCACTGGCGTAAATTTGACACAAATATTGATCGGGTTCAAGCTCTCTGTCTTTCAAAACTCAGTCGCATAAGACAGAAAAATCTCACAGTTCTTTAACTCAGCGTATAGGCTTGTTTTCTCCAGTGTCTTATGTTGTTTACTCGCCAGGCTCGTCACCAATCTTCTCTAGCTTGCCCATAGATCGGTTTGCGCCTGCCTCGCCAATAACACGAATGCGATCAACGCGCAGCTTCTCGCTGTCCCCGTCCCCATCAACGAAGAACAAAACCAGCGATGTCACATTCTGGAAATTAACAAACCGCAGGGTGACCGTCGCAGTGCCAGTCTTCGCATCCCAATCACCAGACTGGATTTCCGCCTTCTGCACAGGGGGAATACCATCCGCCTCATCGAATCCAAGCACATGGGAAGTATTCTTGTAGATGTGCAAGCTCCTGGGCCGCATGGGTGTCTCGTCGTCATCAGCGTCCGCAGGAGGGAGGGAGGTAATCTGAAGCGAGTGAACCTTCAGTGTCGAGTTGAATGGGATGTACAGCATCAGCTGCTCGTCAGTGTCGCTCTCAGTCCAATCCGCCTGGCCAGCAGCCTTACCCTTGCCCTTTGCTGCTAGTCCAGAAGGCTTCGAGGTGTTGAACAGAGCACGGGGCTCTGCCGTATCCGTATCCCGGTTCAACAGCTCCAATCCCTTCACGTCAACTTGATCTGTGATATCACTGTAGCCCTTGGCCACTATGCCGCCGAGCCAGAGCTCGCCGGAGCTGCTTCCTTCGCCGGCTCCTGCTGCGTCATCCGACTGGCTTGCCTCGGATGCAAGCTTCTGGACGATCTGGTTCAGCTGTGTAGGGTTGGCGCCCTTGACTGTTTGGTTCACGCGGCCGTTCTTAAAAACGATAAAGGTCGGCATTCTAGGTATCGTGGATTTGTCAGTAGTCGAAGCGAGTATTGTAGAATTTAACGCGCGGGTCAGGCTAGGTTATAGATGTTTGGATGAATTGCACATACGCTGTGACGCCGTAAGCTTTCGCAAGCTCTTGCTGGTGGTCGACATTGATCTTGGTGAATGTGATTTGATTCGGGCGGGAGAGCTGGGTCGCCAGCGAGTTATACGCAGGTGCAATGGCTTTGCATGGTCCACACCAGTCAGCGTAGACTATTCAAATGTCAGGTCAGGGTCAGCGACAGCTCTGGTAGTTCGAAGACAGGGTCTCGGCGGGGCAGGATCGCGCGGCAAATACTTACAGTCGGCCACTACAAGACGGGAGGACGTGAGGAGCGATGAGAATTGCTCCTTCGATGAGATCTCAACGACAGACATGGTGAAGTTGGGAGGGGAATGAGTGTGAAATGGAGGGTGGAAGAGGATGGAAAGATGTAAGGCTGTGTTTTACTGCCTCCGCATATGTCATCAGCCCCTCTGCACAATCAACAATATGTACCACGGCAGGAAGTGTGTTCTGCCTACACATTATTTTAGTTTAACTGACTATTGGATCCTCGATTGAAGTACAGAATTATTCTGTGCTCAACTCAAATGCCAGGTTATCAGATTCAGTTATTTTGGGGATTATCAGAATATATATTGTTGCAATGCTCTCACCATGTGATTGAAAATCGTTTATCGTGACTTAATCTATCTATATTTTTTTTTAAATAGAAGTTAAGATACAAACATATACACAGAAGGTATATATTCATCTAGATGTAGAACTAAATGTTGACAAGTAGCTCTATAGTATAGGATTCAGTCTCATCGTTGGATGCATGAGTTTGAGCCGGGCCCAGCTCGAAGACAAGAGGCCAGAGTTGGATTTCGGTAAGGATGCATGAGTTTGTTCTCAATGAGAGTGAGATGGGACCCAAGGCGAGTATATCACTTGGTGTATGCTCTTGGTTTACACCGGATCCGACGAGGCTGGTATGCACAAACCAGAAGCAGGCGGCAACCCAATCTGCAAAAGAAAAACCGAGCTCGGGAAAAACAAAGCCCATAACAGAAGAAGAATGAACGTCCGAGCCTGTACCCTGTCTAAACCATCGAGTCTAGTCCCTGGACAAGACATAGACTAATCTAGACATGGGACCACGGGATGCCATTTATCGCACAACGGCCAAGACATAAGCTGCACAGTCGGGCACGAGTTTCAACAGTATGCCGGAGCAGATATGACTGCGAAGAAAAATATGACTTGACAAGCCATCTCTTCATCCTCCATCTGCCTCAACGGCAAACAGAATCTTCAACCAGAGACTGCACCCGCGACACCCAATAATGACCTCACCATGCTCAGCCTCCCGCTCCAAATCTTCCTCATTGACCAGGAACCCGCGCTCATCACCGCACCGACATCCGCGATACCAGCAGTCGCCGTTGCCGCCTTCCGCCTCCTCACACGCAAGATCCTCCAAATCCACTATCTCCAAGCCGGTGTGGAACACATCGCCAGTCTTCTCCCGTCCCGCGACCTTCAGCTTATCCAGACGCAGAGATCGATTATACTCGGCGCTGAGGACGGGGTCCGATAGGGTTTTGTAGGCAGTGGTGATCTGGTCGATGGTATAGAGTTGTTGCGACGAATTGTCAACGGATCTGGCAAAGAGAGGGTTCGGAGTAGATGCGGATGTAGAATTATTCGAGCCGCCTAGCCCGGTTTCCCTTGCGACAGCACCCGCCTTGTCCGGGTGGTGTTTCAGCAATGCTTTATGGTATGCGATCTTAATCTGCTGCTTGGAGAGGACTGTCGACGAAGACCCCGTGAACGGCAGAGACAGGATCTCGTAGAAGTCCACAGCATGCACCGTTCTCGTCATATCGATAAAATGTCTTTTTCTTTCTGTTCAGGGTCTGTTCGTCGTATCTGGGTGGTTGCGCTGTTTTCGTGTCCCGCGCTGAGTCGAGCGACCAGTCGGAGGTGCGCGCCAGGCCGTAAGAGTGACGCCTCGAGGTCTAGCGGAGAGGTCCAACCGTGTGTATTCCAGGTAATTATGATAATCTGGGGTAGCAGGGGTGCTACAAAGCGGGGTTGGTGAGCTTTGTTGCTCAGTAATGTGAGGTTTGTAGGTTTTAAAAATGGCGGGTTGCCCTTGCACGCCACTTTGGGAGAGGGCCTTCCGGACCCATACCTGTTGATGTTGGGCCTTGGATCCTTTTCTCTCCTTTGTTTTCTCGATATCATGTATTTTTTTATTTTACAATATCGATGACCTAGGTGTTCTCTGGACGCAATACAACCCTGCCAAACTTCGCCCATCGGCGATGGCCCGCCCCAAGTGAACCATGCTAATGCTACATCCTACCCAAGGCGAAAACTTACATGCCGTGAACACAGCTGGAATGCAAATATGGAAGGAAATCTATGATTCCACTGGCAACAAGAAAAATAAATTAGTGAGTACCGACTCGGATATCAAGACAGGCAAATGAAAGGATATGGGATTATGAGGCACTTTTTGAGCAATCCCTTTACTCAGAATCAGAAGTCTTGAAGACGATGCGGTCGTCAGTCTTGAAGGGCACACCGAGCTCAATGAGCTTGACAAAGACATCGGAGAACTCCTTGAAGAAGGCATCGCTGTCCTTGGCATAGCGCTCGACATGCTTCTTGAAGCCCTTATCCTTGATAAGAGCCATATCAGTGGGCAACATCATGAGAGTGCCAGTGGTCTTGTCAGTGAACTGAGTCGGGCCGTTCCACTTCTTCTGGACCCACTTCTCCTCAGCAAGTAGGCGGAAGAACTCATTGGTGAACACAGTAGGGCTGAAGTCCCAGGGGCCGTCGTAGCCGGAACGATCGGCGTGGCAGCGGCCTAGGGCATGGGCACCGATCAGTGCAACCATCTCGCGGTCATCAAAGCCCATGCGGGAGAATATATCGCGGACGTGACGATGGTCCTTGGCGGCGTCAGGAAGACGGCCGTCAGGAGTGCAGGCAGCGGCGTCCCTGTCCTCACGGCCGGGTCTCCAGGGGATGGTAGGACCACCCAGCTCCTGGATGGCACAGGCACCACCGAGAGTCCACAGATCGGAGTAAGTGATCCAGGGGAACTGAGCCTTGATGGGCTCGAGGAAGTCGCGGGCATTCTTGAGACCGGCATTGGCGCCGTGATCAGACTCTGGGGCGAATCTCATAGTAGCGCCGTTGCTACCTCCAGTGCCAGTCTCCTTGTCATAGGTACCACTTGCGTGCCATGCGAGACGAACAAGGACCTATTGAGCAACAAAAAAATATATAGGTTAGCTCTTTGGCCTTGGATTACAACATGGAGCAGAGCTTGGGAAGTGACTGCACTTACGGGACCATAGCTGCCGTCATCATAGTCGGTCTCGTCCTCCAGACGGCGAGCGATAGCGTCGTACACCTTCTGGTAATCGGCCTGAGTGGGGACGAAGGGCCCCTTGGGGGAGGAGTCGCCGTTCAGGTAGAGGTACGCTCCACCTGCACCGAGGGCACCTAGACCAAGAGCCCAGAGGCCAAAGGATGAGCCAGACTTCTCAGAGCCAGCTTCTGAAGCATATCCGCGACGACCAGAGGCGCGGAGACTATTGGCGGGGATGGCGAAACGGGTGCTGCGCGCAGCAGGGCGGAAAGAGGAGGTTGGGGTTGAGCGCAGGAAGGCCCGGGAAGCAGATCTGGCAGCCGAAGCCATTGTAATAGGATAGAGAGTGTGTGAGACACGAAGTCTTAATGGGTATCACTCAAGGAAAGGAAAGGAAAGGAAACGTGGGAGTACAAAGAGAGGAGGGAAGAACCGGGGGGATTTGTACTTCTCCTGTCCCATTTTCTCTATGCAGTACAACCCTGAGCCAATACTTCGGTACAACGTACAGAAGCTGACGGAACCGCAGCCAATCAAGGGGGCCACATATGCTAATTGCCTCGACGTTTTCGTCTCATCTCCGCATTTCGGTACATCACCGTACATCCCCAGACTTTCACTTTTGTCAACTATTATCTTTGTGTCTCAAGGTATAATCCGAGGAGATCGTACTTATTGAACAGTACTCCGTACACAGTCCAGACTGACAGAGGCGTGAGTAAAATGGTATCTCGGAAATGTATTATTAACAGCCAAGTGCTGTTTGGTCAATATTGATTGATCCACTCTGGCTCCCTTCCGACATGCTTACCTGATCCAAACGGTCTAGTTACTCCCAGGCTTCGTGATAACAAAGGTCTAGATACCTTATAATTATGTTATACATCTATATTCTCTATTATTTAATAAGCTAAGTTATTTATTAATGTGTTCTAGATCTCTTGGCAAAATTAAACGTTTTCAATGGTCTCGATCTTATTACCCATGGTTCTAGCTATCTGATTGCCTATATCCATGGATAGTACTTCTATGACCTGGAATGATGCCATGCGATTCCTTGGGTGATGGATGCCTATGTATCAATTACTGGCAGGGGTTATCGTGTTGGCAGTGTGGAGGAAATAGATACAACATATACATATTCTTGTATGCCACAGAGAGAGGACTTGAACACATATGCCCTGCTCTCTTCTCTGATCCTGGAACTACCCAAACGCTTATACTATTTGCGTTCATGTTCCCTTCCTCTTCGCAAACAGTGCTCTCGATGAATCCCCCAAACGCGTCACAGTATCAAATGCTTACAGATCAACTACCTCGTCAATGCTATAATGAGAAACCAAATTGGCCTTGGTTGCCTCTTGTTTCTTAGTCTGGACGATGGAGTCGATTTCCACCCGCTCCTCTCTACCTCAATCTTGGATCTTTTCCTTATGAGCAACGACTCGACCAAAGGCAGCAAAGTGCACCACAACGCGACGGTCATTTGAAAAGGTGACGCGGTAACAAATCTTGAAAGTGCCATTCAAAAGCCATGGAGCTGTTAAAGGTTTACTGCCGCAATGCCGGGAAGCAAGCTCGCTCGCCAATTCCTCTGGTGAGTTTCGGAGCAGATTTTGAATACACACTTGGAAAAGTCGATCTGACTACTGTACTGCAAGATTGTCAAAGTCCATTTCGCATGCGCTGGGAGAAGGATGTACGAGAACAAAAGTTAGTACGGGGTACTCTGTATGGAGTAGACAGTGTCTGCTTTTGGGTAGTGCAATTCAGTGGCATGGTCATGTGACACATAAGCCGAACTTCGTATATGAAGGAAAAAGCACAAAAAGCACAATGATTTAAGTATCCAAGGAATTGGAAGGGAATATGACATAGAAATTTGAATAAATTTGAATATATCTTTCATTATTAGTTGGAAATGTCCGTCGTAAAAAAGTCCTGCTGTTCAATAGATATGAACACCAGGGTGGAGTAGACGCAGCTCTGCTAAAAACTGTTTGGTTTTGATATTCCACGAACGAACGATTATAAAATCACCCAAGAGACGGCAGTGCCACAGGTAGGCACCACGCGGGTTATGTGGTTTGAAATTTACATATCTGAATGTTGGATTCAAGTCCTCAACAATCCCCGACATTAAAGGATTGGACTCTCGAGTCTCCAACACGAATGGTTAGAGGAGAAGAAAAAATGTGAAGTGAAAAAGCTTTTATCTTAACCTGCGTAACACGTGATTTGACTAGCGTCATCACATGACCCGGCCTTTTTGTATCGAAAATTTCCGCGCAAATTGGGAACTTTTCTTCTTTACACTTATTCGAACGCATAATCAACCGCCAATTCCTCGTTCATAGGATGGTTGGTCATATTGGCGTACTAGAAGATATTGGGTAACATTATGACTTCTCGACGGCTCCGAACAGGCTTCAGCCTTTAGGCGCATTGGTAGATGCGAGTCATTGCTGTCCAGACATGCCATATTAAAATTTTCCCCTTAGTATTATTAATATACATAATCTGTTGACACGAACACCCGTATGAGCCTAGGCTCGGCTATAAAAACCTCAAGACTTTTTAGAAGTGTTCTAGAAGAACCTGTAGAGTCAGCTATGCTGAAAGAAACACGGAACGAACGATATACGATGTAGCAGAATGAGCTTATCAACCCAATTCAACTCAACTTTGCAACAGTTGAACCAATTCCTTCATGTCTTGACTCTCTAGTACTGCCCGACTACACCGTACTTTTCTTTACTCTCTTTACTATACTTCAATAGTGTAGATGTATGTCTCATTTGGAATGATCTGCCCCTCGGACGTCAATCGAACCCTTCTCCGCCCCGGGAACCAGAATTCTTCCCCTATTCCACTTTCTTGTATTGCTGCCACTCCTTTTATTTATTTATTCTTGTAATTATTTTTTTGTATCATGGCCCCTGGTATCAGCAAGCGCCAGCAGGCGCGGAATGAAAAGACCTTGACGGAGCTGATCCGGACCGTTCCTGGCAATGACCGATGTGCCGATTGCGATGCCTTGACCCCAGGTTAGTCCCAAGAGATCCTTATTGTTGACCACACTAATTCTTATTTGATTAGGATGGGCAAGCTGGAATGTATGCCACTGCTTCCTTTACCTTCGAGCGAATCCACAAACTGACTGTTCGTCTCCGATAGATGGGCATCTTCCTTTGCATGCGTTGCGCCGCACTCCACCGAAAGTTGGGCACACATATTTCCAAGGTTAAATCTTTGACCATGGACACCTGGACGTCAGAGCAAGTTGATGTGAGCACAATCCGGCACGCAGTAGCAGAGGTCACGAGCTGACAAAGTGGACTCTATCAGAACATGAAATCGCACGGTAACATCCTTATGAACAAAATGAACAACCCGCGGGGTATCAGGCCGCCAGTTCCTACCGACATTGACGAGGCCGATGCATGCATGGAACGGTTTATCCGGCAGAAGTATCAACATCGCTCCTTGGAAAATGGGAAGCCAAAGCCCCCGAGCAGGGAGGATTCGAGTTACTCCAACCCTAGGACTTCGTCCCCCGTGGAGTCAAGAAAAAACGACTATAACATATCTCCCGAGGGTTCTCCTCCTCCACTTCCGCCTAAACCTGGAAGGTTCTTCAAGTTTGGTCTACGGTCGTCATCCTCTACCTCAAACCTCCGTCGATTTGGTGGCAAGCCCAAGGTGACTTCGCCAACCTTGGACAATAGAGCTTGGTCACCACCACCATTGCCTTCCAGAAGGACGACAGGGCTTGGTACGCCTGTCGCTGATGTGGCAACGGCATCTTTCGAGTCTAAAATGGCGGCATTGCAGGACATGGGATTCACCAATGACCGACGAAACGAGATGGTTCTCAAGGGACTCCATGAGGATCTGGATCGAGCGGTCGAAACACTGGTTAGGCTGGGCGAGGGGAGCAACCCTTCATCAAGATCCAGGACTCCAGTCGGGACCAGCACTGCTGCATCTGCGCGCATAGTAATCTCGAAGCCCGAGACGTCCAAGAACCCATTCCCGGTCAAAACCGACAACATATTCCCCGAGGTTTCCAACAACCCATTTGACCGGGCAGTCTCAAATCCTGTGCCCCTGTCGCAAACCCAGCAACTACAGACCGCTTCGTACAACCCATTTGATCAGCTAAACCCGAAGCCGGCCTCTACGCAGCCTTTAGAATCATCTTTCCAGGGCCTGCAGGTTTCCCAGCCTTTGTTCCCTCACTCCACTGGTGGATACCCGAACCAGACAAGCTCCATGCAGCACTCTGTGTATCAACAGTCTTATACACCTCCGATCACATCGACGTTCTCGCAGTCTCCGTATGTTACCTCGCCTCAGCCAATGGACAACACCTACAATCCATTCAACCAGGCACCCCCGCAGCCGCAGGGTGGCTTGGCCAGTCAGACATATCCCAACCCCAATTCGCCGCAAACGAACCCCTTCTTCAACAATGCGCCGCAAAATCAACCCATGCAGCCGCAACAGCAGCAAGCGACCCCATTCGCAACAAACTCAGGAGGACCTGGATTCCCTCAACATGCAAATACCATGCCGGTCATGTCTTCCACCTCGCCATTTGGACCAACTGCTTCTTTCCAACAGCAACAGCAGCAGCAGCAGCAGCCATCAAATGGTCTGGGAGCTTACAACCCGTTCCAGCAAGGGCTGGCGCCGAACACAGCACAGAACGCAGGCGGCTTCTCTGGCAAACACCAGCAGGCGCAGCAGCTCATGCCTCAACCCACTGGAATGGACAAAAACAGCATTCTTTCATTGTACAATATGGGGCCTGCGCAGTCTACTATGACATCCATCCCCGAGCAACCTCAACAATTCCAGCAAAACCAGCAAAACCAGCAGCAACAGCAGCAACAGCAGCAGTCCCAACCTCAACCCCAGCCCCCCACGATGAACCCCTACTCCCAACAATCAAACCCATACACCTCCATGCCTCAGACCCAGCAAGCCACAAACTTCCAGCAACAGCAACAGCAACAGCACCAGCAACAGCAACAGCACCAGCAACAGCACCAGCAACAGCACCAGCAACAGCAACAGCACCAGCAACAGCACCAGAGCCAGCCCCAGCAAAATTATCAGTCCCAGCAAACTACCACCAACGCCCAGCCTACCACATCCAACAACCCATTCTTCGGCACCGCCCCCACAGGCAGCGGATCCGGTCTTGCTGCACAAGCAGGCATCAACCCATATCAGCAGCAATCCTCGGGGCTAGGAATTGGCGGCATGAATGGCCAACCCGGGGCTGGAACCGCCCCTGGAACCACTCCAGCGGTAGGAACGAATAACTCCCCATTTTCGGGAATGAGCAGTCCCCCCTTTGCAGGAGCAAACAGCTCCCCATTTGCTGGAGGGAAGTCCCCATTTTCAGGCCCGCCGCCCACGAACTCGGCGTTCCAACGCTCACACATGAGCCAGCCAAGCGTTGATGTGAGCGGGCTGCAGAGTGGTCGCCATAGCCCTGATGCCTTTGCTAGTCTGAGTGCTCGCTATGGTTGAGCTGTATGACTTTGACCTTGGATAATAAGTAGATAGATGGTCGAGTAATGTGAATATGGATATTGACATGGACATGGGCATTATTTTGATTTTGATTTTGGTTCTCACACTGACTTTTATACTGATCTCCATATAGAAGATTGACTAGACGTGTTATGGTTGTGCATGTCCGGCGCATTTTGTCTGTTTGCCATTCGTTAAACTTTTATTTCTTTTCTTTTCATCACATTCCCTGGTCACTTTTCCTTTGTTCATTGAAAAATTCCTTCGATTACCGGTTGGTTTCTTGTTAGATATAATCTCCGAACTAATAGTATATTACTGGTGAATCAAAGACAGATTATCGTACTGTAAATCTAAAGCTATATGTTCAAAGAAGCTAAAGCACAAAATGCAAAGAGTAAGGGAATGTGGAAGGCAAGAAAAATGCTCGCAGCACCACATATATGACCAAAAATGGCTGGAGACTAAAGAAGCCAAGAGTCGTGATCTCAAGACCACAACTCTGCTTCTGTAGGTCTCCTTTTAGCTCCGCCCAACCAAGACGGCAACCCGGGAAGCCAATCCGACAGCCAGGAAGGAAGCCAACCTGGTTTCCGCTTCGAGAATGGCAACTTCGCTACAAAGGTCTCCCAACGAGTGGGGGGACGCCAAGGCCAAGAAATTGATGATTTTGAAGGCGAGAAAAGAGACTTCACTGAACGTTGCCATGATGCAAATAATGAAGGAGGCGAAGCGGACCAAGGCAGCGAAGAAACATGAAGGCCCATCCATCCCTGCTTTTTTTGTTTGCGCCCCTCATTCTTGAACGCTTCGACGATACGATCGAATTGTTTATCTCGGCTTTGCTGCAATTGGCGTTGGGTCTCAGAGCGCCAGGCGTCTTGCTCTACCATGTCCAGACACCAGACTACAATGTCACCACGACGGCGCCAGTCGTCGTGCCAGTCGGTGTTGAATGTGCGCCAGCACTCGCCGTAATGGGAGCCGCGTAGCAGGGTGTAGAGGGTTGGCTCGAGCTGGGCGAAGAAGATGAGGTAGTCAGGCCATTCATGTCGTTGGGCCTCGGTGGGGGTCTTTCCTGATAAAGAATGGTATGCGGAAGAGGTGTAGCTGGGGCGGTGAGGGAGGTGACGGAGACCACCAGCCATGTTCTGGCGTAGGAATTGGGATGGATCGTCGTAGAATTGGTCTGCTTCGTCTCGGTAAACGGCTTTCTGGGTCGCATTGAGATCGATCGGTGGCTCGCAGGAAAGGGCCCAGGCGTTGATTGTCGGGTAGACTAGATGAGATCGCCAGGGTGTGCTATGGCAGGGCATTAAAAAGCCAGCAGAGATTCCGGTTTCGGAGATCGAGTTTGTTTGTTTTTTTGTTGTTGGCACCGAGTGTGCTTGGTGCTGGTGACGGAGATAAGAGAGAACCTTCAATGTTCCTGATGCATGATGGAGAGTTGTGTACAGTGCAATGACCACGTTGACAAACACAAGAAAGATGAGAATCAATCTGCGGGGAGCATGACGCGGGTATCCCCGCGAGTGGATGGCTGGGTAAAAGAATTGCACTAAAGGCGGCGCAGCTAAGATGTGCAGACATGGCAGCAATGGGTAGATGAAACGCACTTCCTTATGAGAGATTAAAGAGAGGGCAAATGGCATCACAAGGCAGACTGTTGCCAACTGCACTCGGATTGCCGCCTGCAAACTGTTTCCCACCTTGGAATTCCGAGTCGTTAAGGTTCTGTATAAACCCCAAAGTGCGGCAGGCAACATAGTGGTGAGTAGAAGCGGATAACCCTGCGAGACATAGTAATGCCAGTCATTGCTACCATAGAAGACAGCCAGTGACTGCGCGATGTTGAAGTATAGGAACCTAAGCGGTGGGAAAGTCCAAATTCCATAGAAGAGACGGTCCGCAACGGAAGACACCGCGAGAATTGCCGATCTATCAGATCAAAAGGTCAGCTGGTCCCTTGTCAGGAGGTCAGATTGCTTACCCGCAAACTATAATCTCGAAAATGAGGATCTTGCGCTGGGGCCAAGAGGTCCGAAGCCAAGCGAGGCCAGCCAGGGTTGCCCAGACGATAATGTTGGTCGGACGCAGTATACATGCGAGCGCCGCCAGTGGCAGGCATTTGTGGAGGCTGCAAGCACCGTCAGTGGCTGTTGCCAGAAAGTTGGAGGTTTGGTCATACCCAAGAATCACACTTCGATCCCGGTCCGTGCCCCTCATTTGATTGCCAGTGTTTTTGCCGCGGCCGTCGCCGGCTGTAGAGCCTACCGACCATTGCCATGGCCATAGTTCCAACGCAACAATGGTTATTGTTGTCTCGAGGCAGTTTGACAGTGTCCTAGTTGAGCAGAACCATTGCCAGGGATTTAGGACGGTTGCGACCAGCTATTGTACAATTAGCACGCGCTCTTTCCTGCCAACCTAGGGAAATTCTAAACACCCGACATATAATCACATACCGTTGTCCACGATCCACGGGAATCATTTCCATAGACGCGAACTGCGAGCTTCCATGTATAGAAATCACCAATTGCCGCCACAACGGCCTGCGCTGTCTTTGGAGCGGCAATCAGGAGCTCTGCGCGCGTGGCGGGAGACACGCTGAGGGTAGAGGCGAGGAAATCGGCGACTTTATAGATAGTGGCAAAGAATAAAGGATGTAGTGAGGATCGGAGTTGGTGCCGCCATTCCTAGGAGCGCGATATTGAGGTTAGCCAAAGCTATATGTCGACGCGATCGCACTCACCCATGTCACCCAGGCGCCTTGGCCCTGACCGAACGCGATCTGCCAAGCTGGCTCCAGTGACTGAAAGTATTCATCTGGCTGGAAAAAGGTCCGAACTGTAAAGGCATTGAGGAGACGGAAGGCGATGAGGAAGAGGAGTATGTTTTGAGTGGGCGGGAAGGTTTGAGGCGCGCGGCGCGAAGAAGTTGGTTTAGACATAATTAAGGATAAGAATATTGTGAATGTTCATTCATTCCCTCGTACATTGCGCTTAGAGGCTGAAGGCTGACCTCACAAAGTGCGTGAACATGGACAAAGGAGAAAGCGGAAGATGTTCTCCAACTCCGAGGCTCGACCTACTCGATTCGACTTAGCATTCTTCAGCACTCTTCAACATTTCCACCCTTGGTCTCTTTTGTTTTTTTCATGGGTTTTTTTGTTCCAACCTAATCGATATTGATTTAGTCTTTTCTTCTCTACAGATCTTCAAGATTCAAGTATAATTTCAGCTCCTTCAATAACCGCTGTATGACGTGCATTTTTCTACCCCGGTGATTTAAATTAGACCAATAGTTACGAGGCTAAACATGATCCTAGAGCATATCTAGTCCAGGAACGAATCAGAAATCGTGGTTATTCAAGCCAATGGAGCCCTGTAGGGTAATCCTGCGCATAGGGAACAACATCGGCACGACCTGTACTTAGCGGACATTCGGTCTCAAGTCTAACACTTAACGGCATAGCGTACAAAGGGAAAAATTCCCCTTACTTATATAACTTCTCTTGTCCATTCTTTTGCTCTTGAATTTCTTATTTCTTATATCTCTCTTCCTCTCCTTCTTTACCCCATTGTCGATCCTCCCTCTCCAACTTTCCTCCCCGCAATCCACCATGTCTACCGGGCCTTTCTCCCACTACCATGCTGCCTCTTCTGCCGAGGCTATTGAGTCCGAGGAGCAATATGCTGCTCATAACTACCACCCTCTCCCTGTTGTCTTTGCCCGGGCTCAGGGTACTTCGGTCTGGGACCCCGAAGGTCGTCACTACCTTGACTTCCTCTCTGCCTACTCCGCTGTGAACCAAGGCCACTGTCACCCCAAATTGATTGCCGCACTGGTAGACCAAGCTTCGCGAGTAACTCTGAGTTCCCGTGCATTCTACAATGACGTTTTCCCTCGTTTTGCCAAGTTCGTTACCGAATACTTCGGCTTTGACATGGTGATGCCCATGAACACCGGCGCTGAGGCCGTTGAGACAGGTATCAAAATTGCCCGGAAATGGGGATACAAGGTCAAAGGCATTCCGGAAAATCAAGCCGTTATCTTGAGTGCAGCGAATAACTTCCATGGACGTACAGTAAGTGAATAGTATCCCCTATTTGTTACACCCGTGTAGGTAAACATCAATGGCCGATTCTGACCCCTTGCATTAGTTCGCCGCCATTTCCCTATCTTCCGATCCCGAGTCACGCGAACACTACGGCCCTTATCTGCCCGGTATCGGATGCACGATCCCGGGAACCGACAAGCCCATTGCCTACAATGATAAGGCAGCTCTGCGCGAGGCGTTCGAGGCAGCTGGTCCAAACCTGGCCGCTTTCCTTGTCGAGCCTATCCAGGGTGAGGCAGGCATTGTTGTCCCCGACCCAGACTACCTGCAGCAGGCCCGGGAACTCTGCGACAAGCACAATGTGCTGCTGATCTGCGACGAGATCCAAACCGGTATCGCGCGCACGGGTAAGCTGCTGTGCCACGAGTGGAGCGGAATCAAGCCCGATCTTGTCTTGCTCGGCAAGGCTATCTCGGGTGGTATGTACCCAGTCTCTTGCGTGCTTGGTAGCAAGGACGTCATGCTCACAGTCGAGCCGGGTACCCATGGTTCGACCTACGGCGGAAACCCCCTTGGCTGTGCCGTTGCTATTCGCGCGCTCGAAGTCGTGCGCGAGGAGCACATGGTCGAGCGTGCAGAGAAGCTCGGCCACTTGTTCCGGGATGGGCTGTTGGCTATCAAGAGCCCGCTCATCCAGACAGTGCGTGGAAAGGGCCTGCTCAATGCCATCGTTATTGATGAGTCAAAGACGAATGGACATACCGCTTGGGATCTGTGCATGTTGATGAAGGAGAAGGGTTTGCTGGTATGTATATGAGCCCCTACTCGTTGAGTTTATTTCGGAGATCGCTGACTCTTATATTCTCTAGGCCAAGCCCACCCACCAGAACATCATTCGCCTCGCTCCCCCGCTGGTCATCACGGAGGAGGAGATCCAAAAGGCTCTTGGTATCATTAAGGAGGCCGTGGCAGACCTTCCCAACCTCAAGGGCGCATCCGAGGATCAGGTCATCCCTCCCCCGGAGAAGAAGGTCAAGATTGATCTTGAGAACTAGATGCATTTATGAAGAGCGGGGCCTCCTTAGGTCTACATATCGCAGCCGCAACCCCAGAAGCCGCGTAGGGGATCCATCTGCCATAAGCCATGCATATCACCTGATATCTGATATTCTTCGGGCTAGCTTGAGATTCCCATTGGACACAAGTTTGAGACGACCGGAATGTCCCTAACACATTCCAACTGTCTTGGATCTGCTTGTTATCCCACGATTTGAACGATGGAATGACTTTCCTTTCCTTTCCGGGTCAAAACTTGTATGTCATAGCAAATAGACCAAATTGAAATTTCACGGGCAATATCAATAATACGCCTCTCCCGGGGACCGATATAATTACTAATCCAAAATGTCGGCGAACGGAATCACGGAGCCCGCGATACCGACAGCCGCCTAGATGAAGCCATAAGCGAATGTCCTTCTCTGCATTTATCTCCGATCCTTGCATTTTTTTTATATGTTATATTAGGCCCAACAAGCCCAAGCCTGAGAAGCTTAGCCCTGTTAGGTGCCAAAGGGTTCATTAGCCAATAGGGAATATTAATGCCTTACATATAAAGCGGCTTCCGTGATCCGGATATTTTCTTTGCTCCCTTTACTTCGTTCTATTACCTTGTATAGTTCAATTAAATCCTGCATTCTCCTCCATTTCCCATCCTCTAACCCCCTAATCCCCGAATACCCGACATTATCTCCGCTTCCGTATTCATTTAGGGGTCCCCACATCGATTCTATTACTCCCATTTTTTTTGGATTCGAATTCCTGGGTGAACTGGATAAAATATTCGATACTCCGACGCTATGCCCGCGCCCGAATCGCTATGTGAAGTAGTGTCGGATAAGCTCGAGGCCAATAGCTCATCCGAAGCCAAGGCCAATCTGGATATGCAGCCTGCACCAAAGAAAAAATGGTATCGCAGACTCAATCCGCTGCGAATGCAAAAGATACCTCCTGTCCCAACAGAGCGATCTGTGTCGCGTGAACATGGCGCTTCGTTTTTTAGTGTGATCTCCTTCCAATGGATGGCCCCGTTGATGAAAGTTGGTTATCTACGTCCACTCGAATTACAGGATATTTGGACCGTCAATCCCGACCGGACCGTTGACGTATTGTCCGGTCGATTAGATGCCGCATTGGAAAAGCGCACCGAGAGCGGCATTAACCATCCGCTTGTCTGGGCGTTGTACGACACGTTCAGATTTGAATTTCTGCTCGGCGGCGTCTGTCAGTTTTTCAGTTCGCTGTTACTTGTCTTTGCGCCATATTTGACTCGGTACCTGATTGCTTTCGCGACGGAGGCTTGGGTCGCACAAAAGGCTGGTCAGCCGGCGCCTCACATTGGCAAGGGCATGGGTTTCGTCGTTGGTATCACCTGCATGCAGGCACTTCAGAGCTTATGCACGAATCAGTTCCTGTATCGGGGTCAAGTGGTCGGTGGGCAGATTCGAGCGGTGCTTATTTCTCACATCTTCAACAAGGCTATGAATTTATCTGGCCGTGCGAAGGCAGGAGGACAGGCTACCCCAGAAGAAGCCAAAGCTCTGGAGGCAACCAAGGAGGCTCTCTTAAATCCCGAAGAGAAAGGGAAGCAACAGAAGCCCGATGCTCCGCTGCCTGCACCTGGTGGCGTTGCAGGCGATGGCCGCGGATGGAACAATGGTCGCATCACTGCCCTCATGAGCATTGACGTGGACCGAATCAACCTGGCTTGTGGCATGTTCCATATGATTTGGACAGCACCCATCTCCATCATAGTGACACTCGTCCTTCTCTTGGTCAACATTGGCTACAGTTGCTTGTCTGGGTATGCACTGCTGGTAATTGGAATACCATTTTTGACCTTCGCTGTACGATCCTTGATCACCCGGCGGAAGAATATCAACAAGATTACAGACCAGCGTGTATCTCTCACCCAAGAAATTCTGCAAGCTGTGCGCTTCGTCAAGTACTTCGGCTGGGAGAGCAGTTTCCTCGGGCGCCTGAAAGAGATCCGTGGACGAGAAATTCGATCTATTCAGACCTTGCTTGCCATCCGAAATGGCATCCTTTGTGTGGCGATGTCTATTCCCGTTTTCGCCTCGATGCTGGCTTTCGTTACCTATGCACTATCAAGTCATGACTTGGACCCTGCGCCGATTTTCTCTTCGTTGGCATTGTTCAATTCCCTGCGGATGCCCTTGAACATGCTGCCAATGGTCATCGGTCAAGTGACCGATGCTTGGACTGCTTTTAGTCGAATCCAGGAGTTCTTGCTCGCCGAAGAACAAACGGAAGATATCGAGCGGGATGAGAACATGGAAAATGCAATCGAGATGGAGCATGCTTCATTTACCTGGGAACGCCTTCCGACAAACGAAAAAGATGCAGAAGAAGCCGAAAAGAAGGCGGCTGCACTCCCTAAGCCAACAGAGAAGTCAACAACAAAGGACGATAACGCCGATGAGACCCCCACAGAGCCATTTAAACTAAACGACATGACCTTTGAAGTTGGTCGACATGAACTGCTGGCCGTAATTGGAACAGTCGGCTGTGGCAAGAGTTCCTTGCTCTCAGCTCTGGCGGGCGATATGCGTGTGACTGATGGTACTGTACGTCTGAGCACCTCGCGTGCATTCTGTCCCCAGTATGCCTGGATCCAAAACACCACCGTGCGTAACAATATTTTATTTGGGAAGGAGTATGATGAGACTTGGTATGAGCAAGTGCTTGACGCATGCGCTCTGACCCCAGATCTTGAGATCCTACCGAATGGAGACCAGACCGAGATTGGAGAACGAGGTATCACAGTGTCTGGTGGACAGAAACAGCGTCTGAATATCGCTCGAGCCATATATTTCAATGCGGAAATGGTGCTCATGGATGATCCTTTGTCAGCTGTCGATGCACATGTCGGTCGTCACATCATGGACAAGGCAATCTGTGGTTTGCTCAAGGATCGCTGTCGAATCTTGGCGACGCATCAACTCCATGTTCTCAGCCGATGTGATCGAATCATTGTCATGGACGAGGGACGGATCAATGCGATTGATACTTTTGACAACCTGATACACGATAACGAGGTCTTCAAGCGGCTGATGTCTACTTCTCGACAGGAGGACATGCAAGAGGAAGAGGAAGAGGCAGTCGGTGAAGTCGTGGATGGAATAGACGAAAAGGGGCCAAGCCTCAAGGCCGCCCCAGCAAAACCCGCCGTAGCCCTGATGCAGCAAGAAGAAAAGGCCACCGCTTCCGTCGGCTGGGGTGTCTGGAAGGCATATATCCGAGCCTCCGGCAGTTATCTCAATGCCATCGTCATACTCATCTTGCTCGCTGTTACGAATGTCGCCAACATCTGGACTAGTCTGTGGCTGTCCTACTGGACCTCTAACAAGTACCCGGGGTTGTCGACTGGCCAATATATTGGAATTTACGCTGGTCTGGGTGGCGGTGTTGTTGTCCTGATGTTCACTTTCTCGACTTATATGACCACCTGCGGTACGAACTCTAGCAGGACTATGCTTCAGCGTGCGATGTCTCGCGTGCTCCGCGCGCCTATGAGTTTCTTCGATACTACGCCGCTTGGACGAATCACCAACCGCTTCTCGAAGGATATCCAGGTGATGGACAATGAACTTTCGGACGCAATGCGTATCTACGCCCTGACGATGACTATGATTATCTCTGTCATGGTCTTGGTAATCGTGTTCTTCTATTATGTGAGTACTCTTTCCCCTGAGGTTTCTTGGGTATTCGTAATGGGAGCTAACCCCCTTTAGTTTGTCATCGCCCTTGTCCCGCTGGTTATCTTGTTCCTTCTGGCTTCGAACTATTACAGAGCATCCGCCCGCGAGATGAAGCGCCACGAGGCCGTCTTGCGCTCAATGGTGTATGCCAAGTTTGGTGAGGCCATCACCGGCACTGCATGCATCCGAGCATATGGCGTAGAGAACCAATTCCGCCGCACCATCCGAGACTCGATCGATGTGATGAACGGGGCATATTTCCTCACTTTCTCCAATCAGCGTTGGCTCAGTGTCCGACTCGATGCTGTGGCGGTCGTAATGGTCTTCGTGGTCGGTGTTCTAGTCGTCACTTCTCGGTTCAATGTCTCTCCCAGTATTTCTGGATTGGTGCTATCTTATATCCTGTCTATCGCACAGATGCTCCAATTCACGGTTCGTCAGCTGGCCGAGGTTGAGAACAACATGAACGCCACAGAACGTGTTCACTACTACGGTACTCAATTGGAAGAGGAGGCGCCTTTGCACCAGGCCGAGGTGTCAGCTAGCTGGCCCGAAAGGGGTCACATCGAGTTCAGCAACGTGGAGATGCGCTACCGGGCTGGGCTTCCACTCGTCCTGCAGGGCCTCACCATGGACGTGCGAGGAGGCGAGCGCATTGGTATAGTCGGCCGCACCGGTGCCGGCAAATCAAGTATCATGTCCGCACTATTCCGTTTAACCGAACTGTCAGGGGGTAGCATTAAAATTGACGACATCGACATTTCCACCGTCGGCCTCCATGACCTTCGATCCCGCCTGGCCATCATCCCCCAAGACCCAGCCTTATTTAAGGGCACGATCCGCTCGAATCTTGATCCGTTCAATGAGCACAATGACCTCGAACTATGGTCTGCACTGCGCAAGGCGTACCTCATCGGCCAAGATCAAGAACTTGAAGGGGAGGAACTGCACAGCGGGCCAGCCACCGGAACCACAACTCCAGTCACAGGCAGTGAGGTGAAAGCGCGCCCGATAAACAAGCTCACCCTCGAATCGCCCGTCGACGATGAAGGCCTGAACTTTTCCCTGGGCCAGCGGCAATTGATGGCTCTTGCTCGGGCACTGGTCCGCGACGCACGTATCATTGTCTGCGACGAAGCTACATCTTCCGTTGACTTCGAAACAGATCAGAAGATCCAGCACACTATGGCTCAGGGCTTCGATGGGAAGACTTTGCTGTGTATTGCGCATCGCTTGCGCACGATCATCCACTACGATCGCATCTGCGTTATGGATAAGGGTCGCATTGCTGAGATGGATGCACCAGTTGTGCTGTGGGACAAGGAAGATGGCATCTTCCGTGCCATGTGTGAACGCAGTGGGATCACGCGCGAGGACATTCTCAGCACTAACTGAGAAGATTCAAGTTTTGAAAAATCAGTACATAATGTCTACAAATCATATAGCATATAGCATATCAAGGCACATAAAAAGTGAATATTAATACATACACTCTTTGGATTCTGCATCTGTACATTATTCTCTATATAACACAAAGACTAAAATCATTCCTTATCCAATTCACAAACCAATTCCATCCCCAAATTCCGCATCATCCCTTCAAACCCAGCCTCCCTCCACCCGACAAGGTCCCTCTCATCCAACTGCACCATTTCTTCCACCTCCGGCACCACCCCAACAGGCAACCCAGTGAACTTCACCGGCAATGCAGGTGCCGTCCTGACAACTCTCATCTGCAATCCCGTCAAAATACCACGCAGATGATCCGCCGCCTTCCCCCACCCCCGTCCTCCATACGAAACAATCCCCGCCGGCTTCCCCTTCCACTCAAAGAAGAGATAATCAAGCGCGTTCTTCAGACTCGCCGGAATACTCCAGTTATACTGCGGCGTGACGAAGATAAAGGCATCATACTGCCGCACTGCCGTGGACCACGCCCGCGTGTGTGCTTTGCTGTAGTGCGGCGTGGGGTCTGCTGCTGGTAGACTGGCGGGGATGACGGATTCGTCGTAGAGGGGTAGGGATTGCTTTGCTAGATCGAGGATCTCGAAGGTTATGTGGCGCGGATCTGTATCAGTTGTTCCGCTGTGGTTTGTTGGGATCGTCGGGTCGGAGATGAGGACGTCATAGACATACTGCGTTATCGTGGGGTTGAGGCGGGGGTAGCGCGTGCTGCTGGTGACTATCGCGACACGTTTGGGAGCCATTATGGGATTGTTTTCTGGGGAGTGATTTGTAGATTTATTAAGGGCTTTTGTAGGAGAGGGTGAAAGCTGTCGGGATCCCGGACATAGGTAGTAGCTCGGAGTCGGAGATTAGAAACCTACACTTTTGACTTTGGTTCTCTAGCTGGTTTTACCCGTACTATTGGAATTGGAGTACATGTTAAATTAATAGAATATGTAACAGAATAGTGGGAAACATACAGCCGGTCAATCTAGATTTGAACCCAAGGCTTCAACAGCATCTGTTTAAGATAGGGAGTTATTGCCTCCTATATCACCCTCATAAATTCGAAAAGCCAGGACTATACACCCATGAAATCAAGCGCAAGACATGAAACAATGAGTCTGTCCCTGCGTGCCTATCTCTTCCAACGCAGGATCCGGTCTCCTCAGCCAATTAGCCAACATGTTGGTACAATGATCAACATGTTCCAGATCCCCAAGCATATTATCCAAACGAGCACCACGCATGTGGACATCATGTCCTCGTCGGAGGAGATACAGACAATGAACCAGATGCTCACGAACAGCAGTCCAATAGAAGTCCGGGTTATTACCAAGTTCAGTGTAGTCCTTCATCTGCTGCGTGGCAGCCTCATCATAGAAATAGACAAATGGCTTGCCGTTGTTGAAATGTGCGAACTCGTGCGTGAAGTCATGCGGACATTCTTTGTGCAGCCAGCAGCCAGCAAGAGGATCGTAGGCGCAGCCGAGGGCTTCGGCCTCCTTGGTTGAGTTGCCGCACGAATATCTCACTCGTGGGGCTGGCGGCAAGCACTGTCGTTTGCCTTCGAGTGACTCGGGGTATGCGAGAGAGTCGGAGGATGGTCCTTTGACGACAAGGACCTTGCGGAAGGGTTCCACGGCGATGGCTGTGATTACGGCCATCAACAGGAGCAGCAGCACCATAAGTAGGCCAATGATGGTGATTGCAGCGAGGTTTCGTTTCAAAAATTGTTGCAAGCCCCGGCGGGGAGGCCTGTTTGTGACGGTGGCATCGCTGTCACCATCAGCGTCCACTTTCGGGACGGGGTGGTAGTCACGAGAGAAGGTTCTGTCCATCGTGGTAGAACTAACGAGTGACTATATGGCAGTTTCCCGTGGGATCATAGAGAAGAGAAAGATCTCTTTTCCGGAGGGGAATTCCAGTAGTCGCACATGATGCCTATTGAGGTTGTAGTCTTATTCACGTCGGGACAAAGAGTAGATGAACAGAGGTCTATAGATGGCCCGATAGAGATGCCAATAAGACTCGGAAGAAACCAATCATATCATGTTCGAGCAAAGGGTTCAATAAGGCACTGATGGGGGAAATGGAACAATGAAACCCAGAAAACCTCCATTTCACACACAATCCAACTCCCATTCCTCCTATATACCATACTCCGTATATGATATAATCAATCTTGAAATCATGTACTTTTTATCAATAACTCGCTTGTAGATGGAGTCGACTCTATCTGTTTAACAGTGATAACTCTGCTATACACCCCGCCGTCCCTATGTCTCCATGAACCCGAAAGAGTACTTCTTATCTTCAACAGAGATGTATTGTTGGAAATATCTATATATATAAGCAAAACATATTTGCTAGAATGAGCACGATATCTAAATATCTACCAGCAAAATCCAAGTCATGGCACATGCACAAATTCCCGGTAAAAGATTCACACCAAAAGCAATTTACAAGAATGAAAAAAGCAAATATACGAAGCTAGCACAAAGCCAACTTCAGGTTCTAGATCTGTCAACAATCTAGACAACGAAAACAGTCTGATTGAGCGACTCCAAGAATGCGGAAGGACCGGCCTGCAATTCAACAATCAGCATGAATTTCAGCAAATGTAAGAGGTCTACTTACACCAATCAGAGCTGCATGAGCGACATTAATCTGGCTTTTACCAAGGGTAGCCGAGGCTGGGACAATGACTGTGAAGTTCTCATACGGGGGTAGGCTGGACTCGTGGTACTGGGGGTTGAAAGGCCCGTTGTATAGCATTGTTCCAAGAACCTCGTCTGCATCTCTGCAAGGCGAGGATTTGCATGAGGAGAGGCCGATTGCTACACCCATCTCCTTGGATGGACTCAGAGAGTTCTGAATAATATATCAGTAAAAGATATTGCGTTGACGAGGTTGGAAGAGCTATGTAGCCCTGGCTCTAGAACGTACAGGACGCTGTACTTGGACGACGACTTCCTTGCCAGAATTGATTCTCTGATCCTCGGTGGGGAGTCTGATTGCAGCTCTTTGGGCAATGGCCACGGCGAAGAAAATAATAATAGAGAAGAAGGACTTCATTTTGATAGATTGAAAAGATGATAATGGTATAAGATGTCCTATGGAGAGTTACAAGATGCGATCTAGGGTATTTATATACTCAAAGGGATGAACAGCCATAGCAACGACACCTAAAAGTATCTAATATGGTTATTGGTCTTGTCTCTGCAAGTCTCAGATACAGTTCATCGTCAAACCTGTAAGCCCCGAACACCCGCCTGACGCTAAGGTCAATCGGGAAACCAAAGTGGAAGTCCCTTTATTATAGATTCACCTTGCATATGGGAAGAAGAAAACAGACTGGGGTCTCACTCTGAACGGTCAACCCAGGCTTGATTTCAAACCTGTCCCCCATCTCATTGGTGGGAGCTTAAGGGCTGAAGGTGCATACGGTGTAGCTGTCTCACATATGAGCCCACGATATTTCTTGAACTGAGCAACATTTACAACATAGGGCTGCATATAATGCATGGCTTAGCTGATATTTCTCTACACCTAGAATAGAATGATCACTAATGCTAAGAAATGAGGCGAGCAGTTTGTTCAGCCACCATCTAAGGCTGAACAGAGCAAATCCCACCGAAGGGCACGCCAGAACCAAAATTAGAATATTCAAGGTGAGATGATAGTTTCTGGTGGCAATTAAAATGTCTTCATTCATGCACACCCGATTGAATACGCCAGTAGGAATTTGTTACTATCGTGCTTGAACAGCGTGCGGAAACTGTCCAATTTAAAGCGTCAAGTATGATGTCTCTCTGCTTTAAGCTTGTTATCTCCCTAGTTGTTCCTACTTCCCATATTCAGATTTGGATATCGAGCTCATATCCGACATCGGGGTGGTTGGGTTGAAATGCATCAACCCTTACCTCGTTCCCATAGGCTACGCGTGGGCCATCAAGGCACAAAATCATTCAGTGTAACTCTTCGATCGTTGCGTGTCATAGTCTTATTATTTACTAACCAATCAAGTCTAGCAAATCATGGATATGGCTTCATGTTGGGTTTCTTATATTTGGAAAGGGTGTAAGAAACAAATTAGCCTAGCTGTATGGTGGCCATTCCCAACCTGATGCATCAGGCATCCATGGGTGTGAATATTGATGTTTCTTAAAAACATCTGCAGCGCAAGGACAGGTCACCTTTGTGAGAACATGCAAATAGTAAACGCGAAGAATGAAAGAACGAACACAAATTTCACTCAATAGAACAAAAAAAACTTTAGCCTCCTCATGCCATGAACACTAGACATCAAGTCTCACCTGATTGTTCAAAGAACAGTTACCCCTCCGACAGTCAGTTCATCTGAGAGCTGCTAAGCCTCTCTTTCTCGGCTTCAAGAGCCGCTGCCAATCGGGCCTGTTTTCGCCTCCACTTGCGCTTACGCTTCGTGTTCTGCGGGTTTTGAAAGCATTCCTCAACGGGATGTCTGGTCAGACGCTGGTGGAAGGGACAGTATTGCTTGGGAAAACTTTCAGTTTGCTCCAAGTTGGCAACAGAAGTATCTTGGCTACCTAGGGTTGACGTTTGGTTTTCCAGTCGATGTGCCTCAAACTCCAGGAAATCGTCAAAGGCTTCATCGAGTATCGATGCCGGGAGAGAACCTTTCTCAAACATGAGCGAATCAACCCATGGAATGGTGTTGTGGTTCACACTGACCGCAGCAAGGAACTGACAGAGGAGGAAAACTGTGGGGATATGCGGACGTCCAAAGGCCTCCTTCATCTCTTTGAGTGCTTGGTTCCAGGCTTGCACAAAGGCGTTGGGTGAATTCGACGAGTAATACACCGTGTGAAGCCAGTTCATATATTTGCGATACGCGACAAGGCACTCGCGGGATTTGCTCTCTGGAATATCCCTAGGCTCGCTAGGGTAACAGGCTGCCATGAAAGGACTCAGGCTGGTACAAGCATTGTTCAAAGGAGCTGGGGCAAAGGATTCAGAGCCAGGAGGCGAGGAATCTACGATCGGCGGGCCATATGGGGGAGGAGGGCCCGACAGATAAAGGTCAAACCAAACGGGGTAAACTGGCGGCGGTCTGTATAAGAAAGGGTCATAAGAAACAGGACCAACGGACGTAGGACCAAAGTACCCGAGGCCAAATTGAGCTGGAGCTGGGGCCTCGATAACTGGAGTCGGATTCAAGAAAACGGGCTCGCCCTCAAATGGAGGTCCGGGATCTCTTGTGCCGGAGACGATCATTTTGATTGTAGTCAGTGTAGCTATGCGTGAATTGGTCTTGGTACTAGCCTCGACTCAGGGGATTTTGCCTTGGATATGACGGAGTAGAGATCACAACGCTCGATGGATGTAGTTTGAATGCTAAAAAGATACGGTTGGGGTGGTAAGAAGGTTGCAAGTTGTACGAGTAGATGTAAGAAGTTGGACAATTGAAACATATGCTTTTTTAAAGCATAGATAGACGCCTGGTCAGGTGAGAAGCTTGGTGAGTGTGGTGGAGTGATGACAAGAGTTCGTAACTACTGTTGAGCTGACTTTTATATGTAGCATCACAGCCTGGTACAGACTGGCCTTTGACCTCCTCAGCAAAGTAGAGGTGGTTGGTTATCGAGTCGCTGAAGTTGAGTATATTACATACGCCTTAAGAGGGAAGTGAGGTGAATTTCAGACCATTTGTAGCGGTATAAAATAAATTCCACAATCCAACGATGCCCCCGAACGATTTTAACACTGTAAGTGATAGGCAACACTCAACCATTTGTCCAAGGTCTGGTATATCTTTTTCAATAGAGTTGAGGGAGATTTGACGCGTTATCATGTCACCTTCGTTTGCTCTGACCTGGGCAGACTCAATGCTGAGATCAAAAAAAGTGCTGTCAATGTTAACAGGCAAACATGGCCATCTTCCATCCAATTCCATTCACTTCATTCCATATGGCTCGACTCTAATATATTCTGTGCTCCTGGCTCATTTGACAATTTGCCGATGGCGAGCGAGGGCCCTGGCACGAGGTTCCTGTGAATCAGGGCCAAAAGAAAAGCTTGGGGATGCCACATGCCTTTCGATGGTGAAAATGTCGACAATTTCCTTGGGAAGACGATAGGATATTCCCAAACTCTAAGCTGTAATTCAAAATGGTTTATACTAATATTTCGGTCGATATCATACTCATAAACCTATATCAAGTATTAGCTACAACGATCATATAGTTCTCTTAGGATCCAACTAATGGCCCAGATCGCCTCTGTGATTGGAAGATTATCCTATTACACCCCATGTAATGTGCACCAATTGCGTGGGCATGTTAGTATGAAACAATTTAGATCTACTACTTTGACTCGGACCTTTTATTTGTACAAATGGGGCTAACTAGTCCCCGGACATATTCCACGCCTTGAAAAATATGACTCGGCTGACACAGAAAGCTCAGCTGGGGATCGTTCAGACACGTCTGGCCCTGGGTCCGAGTAATGCCAAAGGAGCAATTACCTTCAGTATCTTACCGAGTTGTGCAGTGCTTTTGAGACCAATCACCAGTTATATTTGGTAAAACCTCGGCATTGGCATGGCTTTTGCTATAGCTTTTTTTTATGGGCCGAGTTACGCGACCGGCTTATAGGCATCGGAACTATGCTGATCGGCATTTCCAATTCAAGATATATTCCAGGGCAATTCCAAGGGATCAAAGTACAGGTGTAGATTCCATGGTTCCTCATAAACTCGTAAAATAAAATTCTGTACATTTATGGGACCGATAGATCTAGCAGCAAAAGCAACGTAAAAGGTCATAAAAATCCACATACAATTATGGGGCTGATCCAACACATGGAAAGAACGATGGAACCTGCGGTGATCTGATAGCCAGCCATTTTAGCACGTTCCACCCCCCACATTATTGTATGTATTCTGTTTCTTGTCAGGTTCAAGTATATTTACTTTTATTCTATCAAACATGCCACTTTTGTTCCTGGCCGATCTATTTCTGACGGGATCCGCCCGATCGTCGTCTCTACACCTTAGCTCTATAAGACAGAATGAACTCGTTCTCTCCAGACTTCCAGGAGTGGGTAGATCGACGCCAAAGCACCCTATCTGCCTCCACCGTGTCGTCTGCGTCAACGAGCATCCTCTTCCCGAGTCCTGCGACATCCCCAGGGTCCAGCTCGAGGAAGCAATCCTGGCAGTACTACGATGATGTCGTGCGACTCGAGCTGACTCCCTCCGTGCAAATGTCGGTTCTAAGGTTTCGTCGAGAAGCTAGGGCAAGAAGCTGACTTGTTGGTAGTTCGTTTGTCAAAAACGGCCAGTTATTCAAGTTGAAATACAAATTCATTGATATCTGCAAGGACTCAACGGGCGCATTGAGATGTCTCGAACTCGGGGGAGGATTAGGCCAGCAAACACCTTTTGTCCACGCCTGTGAGTTGTCTCTCAGATCTTCAAAAGATAAAATGCTGATTCCGATCCTGTATAGTCTCAAATACAAAACTGCCAGTCCCTCACTTAGAGCATCCAAAATCGGGCAACGATTACCCTCTTCGCGTGTCCTTTATGGACCAGCAAACCGTCCAAACGGCAAACACGATATTTATGACGCAGCTATCATATAAATTTGATCACTGGGATGGTACGCGACCGATCAACCTTGGGGAGTAAACATTTGCTTACATCGGCAGATTGTGTACGATTTCAAGAACTGTTACTCGGCTCCAAGTTGGTGTTTATCGGGGGAATGGCCGAGGCCAAGTCCAAAGGCCGAGGTGAAGAGTGCATCAGCCAGAATCTTCGCGTCCTTCGCGGGCATAACGGGAAACGAGTGATGCTATTCTTTTCCAACTCGCAACGGAGGGAGCTCAAACGATACGTTTCCATTCCCCGTGAGTTCACTTCTATTCAGGCCCATATCTCCAGGTAAAAGTGACATGGCTAATAACTCGGCTAGTAAACTGTATTGCGGCAATTAAACCTCCAAAAAAGGCCGGCCGGCCGGCTATAATTGATCTGAATCCGAACTTCGAGATTCTGTCTCAAATGAGGAATTTTACGGTTCAGTTTCTCGACGACGATGGTCAGTGCACGTTATAGTTTCTGCCATCTTGGACTATCGCTTATTCCTTTTCTAGACTGCGCAGCATTTTGTCAGATGTTATCATACGACCTGACCATTGGATGAATAGTTCAGGGTGGACAGATCCACATAATCCCTCAATCATCTTATGAATCTTGCATGGCGTTCGGCAAATTGGGGGCCAGATATCATGCACATAATACCAAATATACCCGGGCGTTACTTTTGATAGAATTGCCAAAATAGATCAATTGATAAAATGGCTCATTGGTAGAGCCAAGAAATATAATCATTCGTAATTTCCCAAGGTTCTACATGTCTTATAGTTACCCTCGTGGGTTGCTCGTGGGTCAATGTCAGGGGATGTCGACAAGTCAAGCACAGGAGACGCCGCACGTGGAGCCAACAACGCCAAAGCTCTGGCTCGGTCGCCACTTAGCCCCGCATTAGCGCGTGCAGGGTTGTAACTTTCAAGTCTAATGTTCCCTCTCTATTATCCACGGTATCTCTTCTGATATTCTACGACATGTACACTCCAATTTTCATCTTTCAATCTAATATTCACCATGGGCAAGTTCCATGCCCGGTTGTATAAAACCGACCGTGCACGGGATTTCGACCATGAGCAAGTATGGAGAGTTCCCGAGCCGCATGGGATGCAAAATCGTTAACAATTCTATTATAGGATCGGTATGTGCGCATGCGACAGATCTATGAGACTATCGACCGGCAGGGCTTTCAATGGATTGTCGTGCTGGTCGCTGGTCTTGGGTTCTTTCTCGATGGTTACACAGTGCGTTAGCCCACGTTCTGCAACAGATTGAAACCGTGTACTCGATGCATATACGGCAACTAATACTGGACATAGTTATTTGCCAGTAACATAGCCCTGCCGATGATCTCCTATGTCTACTGGAGAGACGACACTTCCTCATTACGACTCACGTGCATCAATATCGCAACACTTGGCGGAACCCTGTTGGGGCAGGTAGCATTTGGATTTCTAGCCGATAAGAATGGGCGGAAGAAGATGTACGGTGTTGAATTGGTCCTCCTCATTACAGCCACCCTGGGTGTGGTCATGTCCTCGACGGGCGTGGACGGCAGCATGAACGTCTATGCATGGCTTATTTGGTGGAGAATCTGTGTCGGTATTGGAGTGGGTGCGGACTATCCACTCAGCGCAGTGATCACGTCAGAGTAGGTTGATCGATCTCGAAATCTTCAATATCGTGGAGAGACTGACCTTTGAAATGTCAGATTTGCCCCTACCAAGCATCGAGCCCGCATGATGGCCACCGTCTTCTTCATGCAGCCACTCGGTCAGATCGCAGGTAACATTGTCGCACTAGTTGTGATCGCGGTGGCTCGTGGGAATAGCAGCCCCGGTGAAGATATCACCCGCACGGTTGATATAATGTGGCGCTGGGTGATCGCCATCGGAGTCGTGCCCGGTGCAGTCGCTACTCTTTTCCGGTTCGCCATCCCAGAGAGCCCTCGCTACCTAGTCGATATCGTGGATGATCCCGTCACTGCGGAGTTTGATGCAACCACGCTTTTCAGTGATACGCCCGGTATGATTGATTCTGTGAGCTGGGGAAATACTGCTACATGCAGTGCCGGTGGCGCCATTCAATTACCCCCGATTTCATCCATTGCTAGCAGTTCAATCACTGATCATGATGACGACGATGAGTACACCCGCTTACCTCCCGCTACCCTCAACTCTCACTGGCGCTTGGCACGTACCGACATCGTGCGGTACTTCTGGACGGAAGGGAACTGGCGCAGCCTGGCCGGTTGTTCTCTTGCATGGCTCCTCCTTGATTTTGGATTCTACGGTATTGGACTGTCGAGCCCTCAATTCTTAGCCAAGACGTGGGGTGTACTTCATATCTCCCAGGCGGCACCGACCTGGATGACCAGCGAGACACCAAATGCCAATATCTTCCAAATGTTCCTGGATACCTCTGTGCGCGGACTGATTGTGCTCAATATCGGAAGTTTTGTCGGTGGCATACTGCTCATTATCTTTGCCCACAAGCTGGATCGTGTTGCATTGCAGAAGTACATGTTCCTTGCCCTGGCGGCTCTGTTTATCGCGCTGGGAACCATGTTCGTCAGTCTTTATTCCGGCCCTCCTGCTGTGGTGGCATTGTATATTGTTGGGCAAATCATGTTCAACTTCGGTGAGTCGAACCCAGCGCACGACGCATCAAGTCATTCTAACCAACTACCTACAGGCCCTAATGCAACAACTTATATGATCCCCGCCGAGATCTTTCCAACACGTTACCGCGCAACATGCCACGGCATCAGCGCTGGGGCGGGAAAACTGGGATCTATCCTCGTACAAATCTTCTCGGCGTACTACCACTTTGGCTCAGGGCCGGGCAACGAATCAACCCGCAAGCATGGCATTGTTCTCCTTGTTTTCAGCGCCTGCATGGTTCTTGGCGCGGTAGTCACCCACTTCTGGATTCCACCTATTCAGCAAAGGCGGAATGGCAAAACTAAGCTCTGGGGTGGTAAGCCCGAGACTCTTGAAAGCCTGTCTCTTGGTCGAATGGGGCGCAAGAGTCGAGATGCCGATTGTCGGAAACGAACATCACGGCATCGGGCGCTTTCAATGAGTGCTTAGATATTGTCTATATGTGTAATTATCTTTGTTATTTAGATATACTATTGCCTACAGCACCATATCCTGAGCTTCCTATTGGCTTACTAATGTCCCATGATTTAGTTCGATCTAGGTTGATGTCATGGGGTTTATAGAAAGCTCCGTGCATTTCCGTTGCTGCGCTCGCTCCCTATTTCAAAGAAAGCGGTCATAAGCAAGAGAGGCAGACATATAAGGAAGAACTCTTTGAGAAAAACACAGAAACGACAACATTGTCAGTCTACAGGCCCTGCATATCCCAGATCTTATCTGCGACATCCTCGAGTGCTTCCTTTGAGATTTGAATATCTCTTTCGGCGGGTGTGGATGGAGGTCGAAGAAACAAATCTTCGAATGGTATGACGAGAGGGTGGTTGGTGACTCCCATCTGGTTTGACACTTTGGTAATCCAAATAATTTGGGAGCGATGTGGTCTGCCGTTCTGGAGTTGCCATTTCTCAATACGGATTCTTGGCTTTACGCTATCGATCTGTAGAGTAAGACATATTTTCGCGTTTCCATCATCTGGATTCAGCCAGAATCGAACATCTGAGTTCAATTTTGAATCGGACCCTGAGTAGGCGACCTCTAGAGCAACTGAAGGGCGCTTTGCGTATCTAGGTGGTGGCCTTCTAGGGCCCCAGCCATGGTCACCTTCCTTTCCCTTGTCTCTCCCCTTGACAGTTCCATTGCCGTATCTGTGAAGGCTATTAAAGAGCCCCATTGGTCGAAGGGGTTCGGTGATGGCGAGATTAACGGCACCGGATGCAACCGAATGTCCGGTTGAAGGCATTTTGACGAGGAAGAGCTCTTCGGTCAGATCATATGATGAGCAATGGGAAGTGATGGTAGTTCCTTCGTTGATTGGGGAGAATAAGTGTTCAATCGTTTCACGACTCGCATGGAACAGAGCAAATTCAGTTCTGTCATGTCCTGAGGGTAGGAGATTCAAGATATGAAAGAAAGAATCCGCGCCTTCGTATGGATATCTTTTGATTGACGGGGGTAGATCCTTAAGGAAACTACCCCCAAGCTCGAGGTAGTCATCCCGTGTGTCTATTCCTGCCATCCTGATAAGAGTAAGGCTAGTGTAAAATAAGATGGTGGTATAAGACACGGCTCTCAGTGATGGTCATATTTCAAGAGGGTTGAGATCCATCTGCTTATTTTTTTTTTGGTTGCTATATTACAATTAAATTTGACCTCATTATGACATGTTTATCCCCAAATATTTATCCTAAGCATTGCTACTCTGCTGTGATTCTGCTGTGATTCCATTGAAATGAGCATTATAAATACATTTAAACATAACGGTCAAACAACCGCCCTGTAGCCACCTCATCAAGATAGAGCGCAACATCCATCCCCCCATCCTGAACCCCACTATCCATCACCTGAACACACCCATCCATCTTCGGCATAATTGCATGCACATAACGTGGCTTAGTTCCGCCCACAAAGTCCACTTCATACAACTGCAGCCGCAACCACGACGTGACAATCGTATGCTCAGACCCCAAGAACGCCTGCCACAGCCGCTGTGGCGACACTTCATGCGCAGCATCATGCAGCATCGTACCCACAGCATCAGCCGTAAATCCTTTCATCGTATTTCGGATCCGACTCGCCGTCTCGCCTAATATTTCCTGACATACTGAGGAAGCGGGTCCACCGACATAAGTTAAGAACAGCGGCGATCCGATGAAGGTATCAGGGAGAGCGGGCGAAACACGTGGTCGTACGCCGAGAGTCAAATTCATATATACGGGTCTTGAAGAGTCGGCGTACCCGCGTGCTTTCGTAATGGCTACCCACAGGTGTGCGAGTAGAGTGTCGAGTCGAGAGATATCACGTCGACTCCCTGGGGTATCGAGGGCCACAGCTTGGAATTCTCTTAGCTCTGCACCTGTGAAGTGCAACAGTGTGTATTTGACCCCTTTGGAGAAATCCCAGGAAAGCCAGGGCGCTGGTTCTGAGGGTGAAATTCGTTTGTGGTCGATTTCCGCGGGGGGCGGCTTGGAGTTCTCGGTCGTCGGTATTAGGAACGGTGGGTAGCCCTCGTCAGTGTAATTCCACCAGCTATACCGGTGCAAAGGCAATTTGCGCGCCGTGTTCACGAGGGTTTGATCTGGCTCGGCGCTATCGATATCGCCCGCGGCGCATCTGTCCAACAACGCGGGATCGAATACGGGCTCGCCCATCAACGGGGATTCGGGCTGATTTCCGAATTGCTTTTTGCTGTTATATGCCCATAGATGCACGAATACCATCAAAGACTGTGCGTCTGCTAGACAGTGCGCGAGCTTGATTCCGATGACGTAGCCTCCTTCCTGGAGAAGACTGATTTGGACTTGCATCCCCGGCAGGCCGGCATAGTCGCGCAGATTGGCCAATGCCAGTGGGTTGGGCGATATGAAGAGACTTTGTTTGAAGTCATCGCCTGCCCATGCTCCGGGTTGGGAGCCGGTAGTCGATGAAGCCCGTTCCTCCGCTGTGGGGACAATTTCATCTGCCCGGATGGGATGCTTAATTACTGTCCATTCAACACCTGGATCGGTATCAGTCCCGTATACGATCAATGGACGATTGAAACGCTCTGTGTGGGGTCCTGTGGGGTTGACAGGTGCCCATTGGAGTTGGCCTGCCCATTGAGGGAATTTTGATAGAGTTTCAATGAAGGAAGTTCGTAGATTATCGGTCAGTGTATTTTGATCCAAGCCTGTAGCTTGATCGAAAATCCAAATTCCTCCGGTTGGAGAGAAGCGCGCGACTGTTGCGTCAAGAATGGATAGGGGAGTGGATGTCGGTGTTGGTTGGTGGGCTGGTCGCAGCCTTGTGGATTCGATGGTAGTCATGTTGTGTATGCACATGAAATAGGGTTGGTACCTGTTGTCTTAGACCAATCTCATCCATTTTATCTTTCTAAATTTATGAGTCAAGATGCGTCAATGTGTGCCACTGCGCATCAACCCCACGCTAGGCTCCTAGTTGCTTGAACTAGCACAAGAGGGCCCGAGTTGCGCCACATCATTGGGTGTAGCAGGCTGATCTAGAGGAATTATGTACAGCCTCAATCCTACCAGGATTTGATATTATACATCCTGTGAAGCCTCAGGCATAAGTGGGGAATCTTGCGGGAAATCGCGTCGCGTTGTCCCCATCTGTTCACATCTGTTCACGTCTAAACTCATACAGATCACACACAAATCAAATATCTCTAGCTGATAGAGCCTCTCGACCGATTTCATTGGTTAGAGAAAGGATTTGGGCTCTAGCCAACCACAACACCTCGTTTTGTACACAATAAAACACTATGATACAATGATGAATAATCCAGTCATCAAACCCTCAGAGCAGCAAGCCGAATATGTCAAAAAGGAAAAGAGCGATAGTGGTACAAAACAAACGCGCCTCCTTGAAGTGCCCTTGTCATGATGCCTTGGGGCGTTTCAGCGGGTGTCCTCCAGCATTGAAAACAAACTCATCCAAACTGATCAGGTCTGGAGAGCTGAACATGAGGTAGAAATATTTGATGGTCTGCGACATCCACATACTGTCCATCGAGTCAATGAGGGTCGGCCCACTGCCCTCATCCGTGACGGCAACGATGGCCGCGTTGCCATTCTTCGTCTGCGTCGCACTTTGCATTGCCTGGAACATATCCCAGGCTGTATCGAGCAGATCCTCACGGCCACTGATGCGGTAGAGAGTAAACATACTCTCGATCGCTTCCGGGCGCAAGTTATAAGCAGTGTTAGGGATTCCGACAATCCCTTTGGGCAGACGGTGGTCTTTAATGAAGGTATTGACGTTGAGATTTGGATTTGGTTCTGGCTCGAGGCTGTTCGCCTTTTTCCAGACCTCCTGCTTCCAGAGCCACTCGCTCCATGGACAGTTTGTCTGCGATGCACATGGAACCACATCAAAGGTTTCGGGCATAATCCCCAGTGGGATGACCCGGTGAGCCCATATGCATCCATCAACCAATTTGTGGGCGATTTCTTGGTGGGTGGGGATGTTGAGTAGTGTGCCTCCTAGTGCAAACATACCCCCCGCAAAACAAGATCGGTACTGCATTTGTGCCTCTAGGTGCGTTTGCAGATCCCCATTCTCTGTGGTGGTTACTCGAGTAGTGCCAGACATGAGCACGTTCTTGCCCTCAGGATCCATTGGTCGGAATAAACTATGGGCCGCAGCTGTGAGCATGGCGTCCTCGTACATCTTGCGATACATGGGCACTTGACCTCCTAGTAAAGCGTATACCAGGGGTAACGACCTATACAGAGAGCTTGCTTCGGTACCTAGTGTGAAGGTATTGTCGTCGAAAAGCTCTTCTCTAGCATTCACGGAGACAGGCCACAGACCTGCGAGCTTGGTGGCGTTCTGTTGTCTGTCGAACAATTTCATCACTCGATGGGCCGCATCAAAGTACTTTGGGTCACCGGTAATCTGAGACAGCCTTGTGAATTCCAATGCAAACGAGCCTAGTTCTGCACCAAGTATATCTTCCTCTGCGAGCTGCTCCTCGTGGAGGGCAGCCTTATGTGCGTTCCAATGTATGATGGGCATTCTGTTCGGGGTATCAAAGGCAGCGTAAAGCATATCGCCTAGCTCGATAGATTTTTCCAGCAATTTCCGATCACCACTGAGATCAAACGCCGCCAGCAGGCCTCCGAGTAAATGAATGTTGACATTGTGGGTATTGATTTCGGGCGACTGTGTAGTTTCAAATTTGATATTCGTGACCGAAGCCACGGCTTTTTTGAACTCGTCGTGCATGCCCATAATCCACAATGTGTCAAGGTTGTCAACTAGCGTAGCACCCCATCCGCCCGATTTATTTTCAGGGCTACCACTTAAAGGCGCAAGCTCATCTGCACCCCAAGCAAGCGATTGGTATGACTTCCAACATCGTTCAAAGGCTTGTTTTGCGGCCGACCGTCTGCTAGCTTGGCGGTCCAAAATGAGATGGGATACTTTGAAGTCTGCCAGTTGGACCTTTGGTAGCGTCTGGGGCAGTGTGACGACAGGTAATGGCTGGACTTCAACAACTGGGTATCGTACGGGCAGCTTTCTCCATAGATATTTCGGGTTGATTCGAACCTTCGGAGTGACTTCAGGTGCATCATGTGGAGGGGTCGAGAGATGGATCCCGTTTGTGCGATGATACCGGTAAAGCAGAAGTAGCAGGAAAGCCCCGAGGCAGGTGCCTAGGAGGTGACGATGGGCCCGAGTCATGAGGATTTCAGGTCATATTCCCACCGACATATTTGATGCAGTATGGGATATTATCAACATGGGAGCAATTGACAGAATCGTAAGGAGTAAAAGGAGTACAAAACTTTCCCCGCTTTTCGAACACGGGGGACTCGGGGCTATTAAGTCCAATTTCCCAGTGAAATAGAAGGGTTCAATCTATTAGGGGTTTCGTGATGTCTCTAGACTAAGTTCCGATATATACGCGATGTCCTGCACTACATACACTGCCAAGTATAGATTTATCTTGGGATAGGCTTTAATTGTGCCAATAATTATTTGATATGATGTTCAAAAAGACCATTACGCTCCAACGGGAAATTATCACCTCGGCTAGAAAGTCTTATAATGGAAACCTTATCAGGGCCTATATGGACCGAATACCAAAGCGGATTTTGGTTGCATCACGCCTTAAGCTCCGCTTGTGACCACTTGCCTTTGTGGGAGTTCAAGCGGATGATTTTTACATAGACTCATCCAAAGGTTCTTTCCCACGCACTTCTCCGAATCCCTATATCTGTAGATATTGTAAAACCATACATAGGTACTCTAAATGTAAAAAGGCTCAAACTCGCTGGTATAGTTAAAGCCTCCAAGGTCATGATGGGAGGAGCAAACACTACGTGCGTCTTTCTCCAGTCATATTCTACTCAGGGTTTACACGTATGCATGGCATCTTTCAGCATCTCCTCGGTGGTTGTCATAGCATATAAAACATGTACACATATTAAATCGATCCTCGAATAAGAATTGAGTATCTAATCGTGTATAATCAGAAAACACAATCGCTTCTACAAGTTGACTATCCTCTTATTATATCCTTCATGTTGAAATCCTACAGTCAGGGTATGATAGTTTTCATTGGTTTTTTGGGATGTGTTTCATTTTCTGGCAGAGTGAGATTAACAGGCACAAATCAAAAACTAAAATTCTAAAACTAGTTAATCTATCAAAAGAATTAGTTAGGGAGACTCAGGGTAGCATCTGTCTTCACTAAAACAAACTCCCGTAATGGTGTCCCAGGGTGCCAATTTTGAAAACTCGCATAACATGACGCGACCGTTTTACTTGATCGGATTAAAGTAGAGAACTAGTTGAACTTCGGGCCTTCTATGCAAAGATACAAATGCAGCATCAAAAAAAAATCACTTCACTGAATAGCGAAAAACAAAAAAGAAATTGTTGTGCATCATCCGTGAATCGAACACGGGCCTCGTCGATGGCAACGACGAATTCTACCACTAGACCAATGATGCTAGTTGATGTATAGTGGTTCACTATTATGCAACATATTTCTAGAAAAATGTTCTCTAATTTCTTGCACTTTCTTTGGTTGAATGACCTAAATTTTAGGCATTATTTTAAAACATCAACATCCAGCGGAGGTAAGAACCTCTTTGGCTGCTTTAAATAACAATTTGACAAACAGAGAACATGTTCGGGCATAGCATGTATAGCATTGCGTGTCAGGCAAATAGCTTGGTTTGTTTGCATATATATATATCACACCGCTGGTTGTCGCAACAGGCAGTCGCACACAACAGCCGAGCATCTCCCAAAATCCCATCAGCTAAGTTGACAACAAATTATACATGTCACACCAAGAGTTGATCGCTTTTGTTTAGGTACGTTGAGATAACCCTAAGACAAGATTTACGTACTAAAATAGGCTTTTCGGTCCAATGTTGAACTGAATTCTAACATGAATCCAAATCTAAAGTAATCAATTGAATACCACCTAAGTAAAGGCGGGGAATTATAGATGAACTATCGAACTAAGATGTGCCTGGTATTAATATATACAGACCCCGGGAATTGACGTGACTAGTGGGCCTGGCCTAGGTAAACTAACCCCGTCTTCTGTGCAAATCACAGACGATGCTAATTGTCCACTCTCATACATGTAAATTAATGTTTGCAGTTTCTGTGTCGGTCAAAATGCGGGGCTGTGAAATAAGAACCGAGGGGTTATCCCATTGCATCTCTATACTTCTTCTCAGGTCCCAGTGCCTTCAATTGCAAGTAAAATGACCCAAATCATGGAAAATTACAATGAACCGCCATCACGAGAGCGAGTTGTCCCAGGTTCCTGCAACATCGAACTCGGTCAATTCCCCAAGACCATGTCCGAGTCGGATCTTCCCTTAGACCCAGACGCTATTGCAGACAACATAGTCAGCCAGCTAAACTTGGGTCTCTCAGCTAGAGACAAGGTAACAGTTGCATCACTGTTCCTCGAGAATTGCTACTGGCGCGACCACTTGTGCTATTCGTGGGATTTCCGCACCCTCGAGGGAAACCAAGCTATCGCTGCCTTTGTCACGGAGGCGCCACCGAGCAAAATCGAAATCGACCGATCGTCTGACGCCAAATCCCCACACAAGGCCCCCATTGATGCCTTTGGTGATGTTTTCGGAATCGAATTTTCCTTCAAGGTCACCACCGAGTATGGACAGGGAAATGGTATTATGCGATTGGCGCAACAGGATGGCAACTGGTACATTTTCACCGTCTTCACTTCCATGATTAGGTTAAAGGGCCACGAAGAGAACACAGAGAGGCCGCTTGGAGTCCGACATGGCGAGCAGCAAGGTCGAAAGAACTGGAAAGATCGACGTAGTGATGAGATCAATTTTGAGGGAAAGGAGCCGGCAGTATTGATAGTTGGTATGTGCCGAGGAAGTGGTTTTTTTTTTTTTAGAAGTATGAAAACTGACTTGACAAATGAAGGTGCTGGCCAGGGTGGCTTGACTGCCGCAGCACGTCTCAAGATGCTTGAGGTCGACGCCCTCGTTATCGACCGAGAAGAGAGAGTCGGAGACAACTGGCGTCAGCGATACCACCAGCTCGTTCTCCACGACCCGGTGTGGTACGATCACATGCCATACCTACCTTTCCCGCCTGACTGGCCCATCTATACACCAAAAGATAAGCTGGCGGATTTCTTCGAAACCTACGTCAAGTTCCGAGAACTCAATGTTTGGACCCAAACCGAGCTCAAGTCGTCATCTTGGGATGAGAACAAGAAGCAATGGACGGTTGTTCTCGAGCGCAAGACAGACAACGGAACCGAGACGCGCACCTTGCACCCACGCCACATCATTCAAGCTACTGGCCACTCTGGCAAGAAAAACCTGCCCAATTTCAAAGGCATGGAGGATTTCAAGGGAGATCGCATGTGCCACAGCTCGGAGCATCCCGGCGCAAATTCCGAGTCAAAGGGGAAAAAGGCCGTTGTCGTTGGATCCTGTAACTCGGCAAATGATATTGCCCAGGACTTTGTCGAGAAAGGGTATGATGTGACCATGGTGCAGCGAAGCTCCACCTGTGTGATATCGTCTGACTCTACCCTGCAAATTGCCTTCAAAGGGCTCTATGATGCGACCGGTCCCCCAACCGAAGACGCCGATCTTTATCTGTGGAGCATTCCATCACGTCTATTCAAAGCGCAACAAGTCAAAATCACTAAACTTATAAATCAAAACGACGCAAAGACCATTGAAGGCCTGGAAAAGGCAGGCTTCATGGTCGACAAGGGACCATCGGACAGCGGTCTCTTGATGAAGTACTACCAGCGCGGAGGGGGATACTACATTGACGTCGGCGGTAGCCAGCTCATCATCGATGGGAAGGTCAAGGTGAAGCATGGCCAGGAAATTAGCCAAATCCTTCCCCACGGACTCCGATTTGCGGATGGTTCGGAGCTTGAAGCCGATGAAATCGTGTTCGCCACTGGGTATCAGAATATGAGAACCGAGACTCGTGTGATCTTTGGCGATAAGGTCGCTGACAGAGTTGGCGATATCTGGGGACTCGATAAGGAAGGTGAGATGCGGACTATTTGGCGGCGGAGTGGTCACCCCGGATTCTGGTTCATGGGCGGAAACCTCGCTCTTAGCCGATACTACTCGCGCCTACTGGCATTGCAGATCAAAGCGCTCGAAGAGGGGTTGACTACTTGGTAGAGACGGCATCGAGGATCCTTCCAACCTTGTATCTAACCTAGGCGTATCCATGGTTTGGGCATGTGAAATGTCTCCACCTGCAAGTATGCCCGCTCGATCTTACCCCCTTCTCTTTCTCTTCCTTTTCCTTTCTTCTATCGTACGTAGCTAGAGACGCATCTGTTTATAGCTGCAATGAGACGCAGAATGTGAAAACTGTTCAAGGTAGATGCATTTTCCATTAGGTTATCAAAAACAATCAGCCCAACCACCCTTCCTGCGAAGCCACCGTCACCCCCAACGTCAAGACAAGAGTGTACAACCAAGTCTCGAAATCCGTTGAGCCCTCAGAAACAGGCTCTGTCAACGCCAAACAAGTCCGAAGATGATCCAAGATCGAACTCTTCCTCACTGTAATATCGAGCCCGCCTGGAGTCATTGTAGCAATACGACTCTTCCGGCGTGCCTTGCGGTCAATTGCCAGAAGAACGAAGTGTTCGTCATCTGAAGACCCGGATGCCCTATTTCCATCTGTGGAGACTGCCCGTTTCTCCCACTGCATAATCATCCGGCCCTGTTCGGGGGAGGCTGTGATTTCCCCATTTTTAATGACAAATCTGTAATAACTGCTTTTCTCAGGTCCTGCTGAGGTGGCACTAGCTTGCCAGATGCATTTTGCGTCGCGGAAGTGGATTGATGATGTGGGGTTGTTGTTGTTGCTTGGCGGTTGGCACATTGCGGCCACGATATCTTTGTCTTGGATACCGTTTGATTGTGGATCTTGTTCTTGGGGATACCCTTGTTTCTCTTGCTGTTTATTGGTGATATATGGTTCATTGAGTGTTGCGTAGATATCCTTTGTGCCAAGCTTTGGGCGTTGAGGGAAACATTTTGTCAATTTTGATTTGCGGAGTGATGGCTGCCATATCTCTAGTACAGGCACTGGTCTGTGATTTGGAGATAGTTGTTGAATTTGAAGAAGTAGTTTGGGGCTGAGTCGAAGTAGTTGACTTGATTTCGGGGGCGGCCGAGCTATTTGGAACTTCGCCTGGATTTTGGTGTTGACGGTTTGAGATGATGGTCTGGGGATGAGTTAGACACAACTCTCGATAGAATGAAAGAAACTGATATGCCATCTTCTTTGTCACACAAGTGTTCTTACATACCGTTCTTCGCTGGTTGTATCGCTATCATAGTTTGGCATACTATCCGGGGATTCCATGGCGAAGTCATACATCTTGTCGCGTTTCCAGATTTGAAGGATCAAGACAAGCACTGAAAGAAAAGGATAAAAGCCTGAGAGCTAAAAGTTCAGGGCTAAAAGGTCTCAACGGTTTTATAATAAATAGCTAGTCAGCCTTGGCCATACCGCCGTACTCGTATAAATGTGCACGAGCCAGGGCAAACTGGGTCCAGCGAAAAAATTAGGTCCAGAAAATCTTAAAACCAGTACGAATACGGGCAATTTAGGTATAAAGAGACACATATCTTGGCTGCCTGGGACATTTGGACACAAAGTATAAAGTTCTTACATGCCGTGTTTCAAAAGTCTTGAGGCCAGGCATCTACAATTCCTTTTTTGCGAGGCCATGGAAGTAATATTTTAAGACACAAGTGGTCCTTATCCACTACATACTCTATACTTTATAGGTACATTGACTATAGGATTTGTGGATCGTCGTTTTAATGTTCGGAATCTGGGTTTTCCGAGCCGTGCGCCCGATTGGGGTCGCAATTCACAGCCTCAACTCCTCAGGAACAAATAATCAAAGCCACCCCATATGATGAAATCCCGGCTTAGATGTACATTATCTCGCAAGACATGACCAGGCGTTAGTCGAAAGAGCTCTAAGCCTTGGCGATCACAAAATACTTCCAAAAAAAGGTAATTTATAGCCACAAAACCCGAAACCCGAAAGCCTGACTGACGGTCAAAAGTTCCTCCGACTCACAGCTCTCGATGATGTCAGCGGAAGTTCGTACTTATGTATCCCGGTTCGTAGCTATGTACCCTGGGACCTCGGAAAGGCCGACCCCGGGAGTTAACTATGAGTAGACCAGTGTCCTGTGATCGAAGATGTGTGGGGTAAAACATGTATTCTGCCAACTTGCGAGGTCCGCGAACCCAAGCGGAGTCATTGGGATGCTTTAAGGTTCACGCTTCTTTGATGACCGCAGGCCGTCGGTCATCATATCGTTTTCTCCATCCGTGATCCAGGCCGAATACTCGCCCTGTCACTATGCCCTTCAGTGTCAAGATCTGTATGATTATCCACCCGATTACGAGCAGCAGCAAAAGGGCAGTGGAAAACACGTCGAATGTAGGAGAATCCATAAGCGTCCCAAATTCAACAGCAGCATTGGTGAAAGTACCCTAGAAACATCGAAGCATTGTTAGAAAACCTCCCAAGAAAACCAGAGAGAGCAGCATGCGTACCCACGGAAAGACCACAGACCACACAGACATGGTGAACCGTGACCGTTTCAAGCCCCCAGGTTGTGTGTACAGGGTATAACATATACTCAGGATAGCAAAGAACCACCAAAAAACACCATACCCCCAGATAAGAAGACCCAAGAAATGGCTGATGAACGCAAAGGGATCAGCCGCTTTCGCAGTCAGCAGCTGACCGCGATCATACGCCGCAAAGCTACCGGCCTGAACAGCCTCACCCAAGGCCTGGAGCGCGACCGAAGCCTGTCCGCAAGGACCGCACATAATCATATCCTGATACACCATGTCCGTTGTCTGAAATGTGCGACCGAAGTACTGAGCGAGTATAACGGTATCGAACGCAGCAACAAGGGCAAGGCCAACCCCAAGTTCGAGGTAGGAGACGATGATAGCAGGAACCTGGAGACGGGGGCTGATATGCGAGACGCGACATACAACCCCACCACCTGCGGCAGACGTCAACGCCGCAAGGAATGGCATCAACGTGTCGGCCTGCATGTGTCGTTTGCCCGACTGCTGCATCTTGAGATGGACGAATGGGATCACTAAACAGGCGAGTACGGCCATGCCGGTGTTCACCCACCAGAGGATGTAGATGGCCAGCCCGGACGTGTCTCCGTATTTGAGAGCGGCCATCTGGAGGATGGAGGTGAAGGCGATGGAGATACAGCAGAGGCAGGATGTTTCAACGGTTTTGTTCCGCAGCTGGTGTAGGACATGTTTTGGGTGTAGGAATATGCGTAAGAGGTAGAGGATGAGGAATAAACCGAGCTGGACGATGGTGTAGATCCATACGATCGTGGCGAGGGTTTTTAGCCCATTAAATTGGTATTTTAGCCGATAGAGGATCACGGCTATTATGCCCGTTCCTTGAGGAACGATGAACCACAGTGATGAGAAATTGAACAGGGCGCGAGACAGCGGACCTGCCGGTGGAGGGGGTCTCCCTGATCTGACATCTGTCGTTCTGTGTATCTCACTCCGAATTGGAGTCAGTGACTGGTCTGGACATGTCTTCGATGAATTTGAGGGTAGACAGGTTCGGGGTAGTCTTGACGTCATTAGCTGAAGCTCGGAGCTATCTCCAGATCACACCCGTGGACAATTGCTTCATTTTGCATTTTTTTATTTGATTAGAGCAATATTAACGTGAACATCAGATACAGATGCAAGCAATTTGGCCATAAGGCAATAATTTCGAGATGAGTTGCGTGCAGATCCAGGGCCCCATACCATAAAAAGTCTTATTTTCAAGACAAAAAAATATCAAAACCACCATGGCCGACCGAATAAGAACACACCGAAACATATCCCTGGTCTCCTGAAACCAGGCGAGACCATTCACATCTCAGTGCTTTGTTTTCCCCGAGAAGTCCATTGTTGTAACTCGCCATAATCCGTGTAACGCCAGTTTGCCCCCTGTGTAACGCCCGTGTCATTTCGGCAGATATTCATGTAATTCATGAGAAAAAGGAAAAGAGAAGCTACGAGCTCCCTGTGTCTCTCGTGGTAGTGTCTTCGGCGTAAGTGTGGGGACGATAGTAGCTCGGCCCCGCTGGAGGATCTTATCAACAATCAAAATTAGCGAAATCATCAGATCAAGAGATCACCAGAACATACGACGTGACTCCAGATCTCTTCCACCCCAGGATATCTGCCTCAGACCGTCAAACCCTCGAGCTCGCACTTCGGCCATGTAGAGCTTCTGCTCGTAGCCCGGACTGAACGGGGTCTCTCCATCAGCGGGTTTGTAGTGCTTAAAAAGCGATGCTCCCAATGCAGTTGCTGCGAGACAGGCGACGAGGACGATGACAATGATGGCTGCGTTGGAGAGCCCCATTGTAAATAAAAGAAAGCGTAGAATCGGAATTGCAGTAATTTCAGTTGCGAAGACAGTTTGGATTGTGAGAGGTGGGTCAGTGCATGGTGGAGAGAGCCTCCGCAATCTGGGAACTGTAGATGCCTCGCGATGCTAGATGGACAAACAGGAGATGAAATGAGATCGAGGAGAGGGGGATATGAAAGAAAAAGAGAAAAAAAAACTTAAAGCATACAAGTCTCGGGATGTGCATCTGATGTGTTGTCTCTATACGTGGAACGACCGCTCCCGCTCCATTGGCCATGTTTTTGATACATTCAATATCTAAACACTATCCACCAATCATTACAGGAATGTGTCACATTTGATGAGAAAAGCCTAAAAATAGCTTACGTGGCTTTGCTACCGGCTCTATGGGTTTAGTTTAAAGCTTGTCGCCGAGACTACATATGTACTTTATTAGCCAATTCATAGCCCAGGCGACCTGAACAACAGCATATTTCACTAGAGAGCGTAAAATAGAAGAGGAAAATAAAATACCCGTCAAAGAAAACAAAACAAAGACCAGGCAGCAGCCAAGGGTATCCAAGGGTATAAGGTACCGAGGATCACAGAAAAAATAAACCTAATTCGAAAGTTCGATCCCGTCTTCTGGCCATATACTTGAATCCAAGGTTATAATGTCAATAGAAATGATTTAAACACTCGCATCCGTTTTGTGCTCCTATCTTTGCGATTTATAGAATAAAAACTACGATGGATTAAAAGTGTACTTGAGAACTTCTAGATTCATGTTATAACTACATATAGAATAAGCGAAAAAACCCTAAGAATGTCAGTAATGCATAATGGGCTATTTAGACATCTTCAATATCAAACCGAAGGTTATATTCACACCGGTGGTTGCCGGTATGGAATGACACAATGCGTGGAATGCGTTTGACACCCTGACCATATGTACACAAGACAAGGGCCGCGACAACTTTACCAATAGGAGTTCCAAGAATACCGCAAAACTCCGGCGAAGGAGACTCCCACGTTTGTGGCTCCTTGGGCGGAAACTCAAGCCCCTCCCGGGATAGGTAAATATGATCTCGAAGAAAGGGCATGGTGCTCTCTTGAACAATAGTAGTAATAAAGACATACTTCAGGCTTTCCAAGGGAAAATGCGACTCATAGAAAGCCTTGGCAAACTCGGACATGTAAAAATTCGTGGGATCATCTGCTCTCCTGATATTATCTATGAATATCACGCCTGGTCCCGTTCGCCCAATCCAATATGTAGGCTCGCCTGTGGCTTTAACAACCGATTGGAATCGATAGCTAGGTTCCTGTATGTTTTGTGGGCCATCAACTGTTAGCCCCAAAGTATTGGCCCAATACTCCCACTTGTCTGTAAGGGGATCCGGGTGGGCAAGGATATACCAGACGCCAGAATCCATGTTTGAGAGAGTAAGCGTAGTCCTAGAAATAGGGCACCCGGGCTCATCGGCACGCTCCATCCATCGTCGTAAGCTATCCCCCTCTGGCTCAAACTCGGGATACTTGGGAGCCATTGCGATGAAGTTGGTTGGTAAGCTCACCAAACTAGCCGAGGTGGGAGAATATGTAAAGTGCTTACTCACAAGGTCAGGTTTATTGAGAGCACAATGTTGTGCGTTGTCTTTGGACTACATGATGCAGCGCCCCGAGCATGCTTATATACTAGTTTTAGCCAGCTGAACATGGGAATAGAATGAAACAAAGAGCCCAATCAATGCCATTGTGCAAATAAAAAGGCATGATTGAGACCAATGGGCTTAAAATTAGCCAACATAAAAGAACGAAGGAGTAAAATAATAGTTTGAAGTGTGCAAGAAGGATAGTGGGAGACATGAGAGCAGTCTAATACAGCTCTCTTCATTAAGTCATCATAGTATAAGGGCATCTCCTACATGTGTTCATCGACAAGAATATCTTTGAGACATTCATTATTTTTCAAAACATTGGACCTGTGCCTGATACTGTCACGAATAGAAAAAAAATGGCCAACTCATTGTTGAACTACTCGAGATTCATATTAGCTTGCTGTAGAGAGTCAATATTGTTGAGTTTCCTCTCACCACTCTCAGACACAGGACAAGAAGGCCTAACCATGAGGGTAGTTTATTTTCTAGGAGTCAGTTCGTGCAACTAGAAGGTAGTACCGAATATGCAGAAATTATCGAGCTCGCCACGCGGCGGGCCGTGGGACAGAAAGGATCAAACCCGTCGTTCTCCGGATAGTTCTCAAGGTACCCGTCCTTGCGAGGGTATCAAACCATCTCGAGGAAGGGATGCCAATAATCCGTTGTAACTTTCTTTATGGGCGAACAAGGGAATATTAGGGTGGCCCAGGAGATGCTGGCCCATATGAGAGGAGCCGGAAATCACTTTGATACCATGATGATAATATGACTGGGGCCAATTCCACTCAATATCAATAGTTTGGAAATATCAAGCACACCCCAGAGATGGGCTGGTTGCCATATAGGGTGGTTTCTGCGGTTGTGTTGTTTCGACGAATTTATTTGGGACGTATTGTTCTAGATTTCGTCTTATCCGGCTTGGGGCAAAACTTGATCGGGAAAATGTGACTCGTATATTGCAGTAAGTCATTTGAGTCGGCTGGCGCTTTTGTTTAACTCAGGGTGGCTTGCGGGGCTTCAAGCTTGCCTGGCTTTTCTAGGATATGTAGGAAGGCGTCATTTCGGTCGAGGTTGTAGATATCGGTTTCGCATGCTGTTCACTCAGTATATGCTGTCTGCAGGTGTCGTCATTGATAAAACGAGCTGCACATTTCACAGTATAATCTTCCTCTGTGAGCCCAGGAATTTGGACTTCCGGGTCGTGTCAGACGAAGAGCTCGCCAGTCCTTGAAGTTGAATTTCAATCCATCTTACCATGTGCTCCTCTGATATAGGCCCGGAGGCCCCCAGGAGGGTTATTTCAGCCATCGAATAGACATGTGGAATTTCCACCTCGGTTATTGTGATTGGATCGCTGAGCCCGTAGTAGGATTTTCGGACTGAAAATCGATTGTGGGCATCGTGCACGATGGAAATAGACAAATGGGGTCGTCATCGCCACAGGGCATCGCGCTGTGAGCGTCCCTGACATCCGTAGACCTGAATGTGGTGATAGATAACCTGGATAATTGGATAATTGCCGTACTGATGGCTGGTAAGGGCTGCGTGGTTGATATAGTAAGTAACTGTATATGCCCCCAATGAGTCTGGTGTCCTCACCTGGGGTGACAGTGGCAACCCTCGCGGAGACACATCAATGCAATAATTATTTCAACGACGAAGGAGTTGCCATTCTAGTATACCATTCATACAAGGTGAAGGTAGACGGTGTCAAACCTGATAAGCGAAATGCCATCTAAAATGAGAGATGAGAGATTAGACAGCCAAAACCCCGAGTGTATTGGGTTACCTACGGCAAACAACAGAGGATTTGAGAAAGTTCCCCATGTCTAGTGATGCACCGAATACAGAGTCCTAGAGCCATGCGGCATATGCCAACCAAGATGTGAAATTTTGACATGCTACAGCTGCGTACAATGTATGCGGTTAGACTTTCGTCTTATATCTAAGGTGTCTCTTAGACGCTCTCTTGTACGAGTGTTGGGGCACATGATTGAGGTTATTACTTTCAAGTTCGGCAAAACTCAAATCCAAGTTGGGGTCTATAAAAGCCAAGTACCTGTAGTGGACTCTTGGTCTGTTTACCAAGCTTAAGGCTGAATAGCTGTTTGGTCCTTTTTCGGTAGCTCCTGCCATTGTAGATTGAATGCTCAATGAACTCAATAGGAAACAATACCTATCCCTTTTTGGCAGTCGCACCTGCCTGAAGTTCAATGGTCGAAACACAATGTGCCCATCGTTCCTTCTATTGTGTGTATCTTCCCTTTTGGGACCCAGGGTCTCCTATAAATTCTCTTCATCTCTCACTTTCCTCTTTCTTTCTTCTCTCTCTCTCTTCTCTCAAGTTACCAATACAGTTTTCAACAGCGTCTCCTGCGCTGTGACCCTTTCTGCTCCCCCCCCGTCCCCGGCCTCGCCGGCGTTTAGTTTTCATTTTTATTTTAAAAAAGTAACAGTCTTCGATCAAGTCCTCCTTTTATATCGTACTCCTTCTGTTGAGTCTTATTGAAACATATGCTAATACCTTGGTCTCTTCCATGTACAGAAGAAAAAATAAAAAAAATGTTGATCCCCTTCTTGGGGATCTTCGTGGGCATGACTCTCTGGAGTCAGTGGTTCCCCATCCCGGGGTTCACTGCTCCAGAGCAGTCGTTCATGCGGCGTCTGTCTGGTACATTCCAGCTGACGATGGAGTCTTGGGCCTTCTGTGACCTGGTGAACGCTGCTGCCTCCGGGCGCGGACACGCTTCCCAACGCGAGCCTCCTGTATGGGAGTCGCGTTCTCACGTTGGCCGTGGGTATGCAAACTCGACGGACTTTCTGATTCTTAACCTTGGTACGGATGTCATCGTCCAGCCTGGACTGGTTGATGATATGCCGCCATGGTTTCCAACCCCGTTCCTGGTACCCATCCCAGTCTCGCTTTGGGTAGGTGACGGAGTGACATCTTCTGATCCCGAGGAATTTGTCGTCTTCCACCCGACTAGACCCAAGCCTGGGCATGGCTTTGTTGCCACGTTGTTGTTCGTCGGTATTTGGTGTTTCGTCCAAGTCTCCTGGGCCTTGATTGCTTACTCATGGCAATTGTTCTCCGGACTTGATACCTTGATTGAGTGGATTCTGAAGGTTCTCGAGGGTCAGCCACAGATTGCACGCGTGCAATTTGTGGCCGAGGAGAATTCATCTTCTTTTGACAAGAAGATGGATCTTCTACTCGCAGGCCCAACGGAGACGGACGAAGATATTCTTTCTTGGGTCATGGCTGCAGACAATTGTTCCGAATCTGTGTCTCATGTGTCGGTTCTTTCTCAGTCTGGAGGTATCTGGGTCCACCGGATCACCAAAAACCTGGGAGATGAGCAGTCACTGGACCCAAAATCGGCGTGCAATACCACCGAGCCGGCTAGCACTACGGATGACGCTCGCGCGATCTTGGTCTTTCGACACCCCTGGAACTCGACTGATCTCCACTCCTCTGACCATGACGGTTCTCCGGCTCCGGTTAAGAGTCCGATTGGCAACGGTGCGGATGATGAGCGTCCCGATTCCACCCCGGCGTACTTCCGCAAGAAAAACCGTCCGTCGCAAGTAAAGAGACGTCGCGACGCAAAGAGAGCACGACAGGAAAATAAGGAACTTGAACATTCTAATGTTTTAGCCTCTTATGCTTCCAGTGCTTCTCTTGCGATGCCTCCGACCTCGACGCCTTTGTCGGCTTTGGCTCCTGTTTTTGTCCCTGGTCGTCTGGCGGAGCAGGGTGATTCGCAGAGTGGTCCTCTTTCTCCGGCCCCCTTGTTCGCAGATGTGGGCATTGATCCTCCTACGGACTGTGGTACGACGTCGCCAGATGACAGCGCTCTTCCCCAGCGGTCCCGCCGCCGTCGTCGCCGTCGACAGCATCATGTCTAGATACTTCGATAGAGGTGGGACATGTATCATGCAACAAAAGTGTCTGGGTGGGATACCTCGAAGGAACTCCTCTCTTCGGAGGGCTGTAGGTCCTTCTTGGCTGTCCTACAGCGCTTTTGTTTGCTAGTACAACGCTGTGTTGGGCCGCGTCAAGCGTCCTCGGAAGCTTTTTGTGGGTGTTTGGGCTTGGAGATTTGAGCTGACTGGCCAATATGTAAGTAAACTCCGAGCACCTTTGAGACACCAGTACTGACAGTCTTGCTCTAGGCATCAAAAAAAAAAAAAAAAAAAAAAAGAGAAGACTACATCAAACAGAAAACCCAAAAGAGAGACAGAGAACAGCTATAGCAGAAAATCGTCAAATAAAGATCTGCTCTCACTTTTCTCTCACTTTTCCCTCACCTTTACCTGAGGCAAAAGAAAGATCTTCCTTGCGACATTCTTGTCTCACGTCACTTTTGCTTCGCTTTTTTGTTGCCTGGGCTCTGGGGTTTGTCCATTTTATATCTGTTCTTCGAGCCTCAACCTCGACCACCCTTACAAGATATTCCCTCTCTGCACCCCATCGTCCAATTTGAGGTCCAGTCCAGAGCCGCGACGCTCTTCACACCCTCTCTGATGGCAGGTCTTCAATTCAACCCCTCTGGGTTCACACCGACTCTGTGAACACTTTTCCATGTACTGCCTCGGTGACTTCAACATCTATAATCTTGATGGTGGGGTTTGAGACCGCAATGAGCCCATGTGCATTCGACATTCGGTGCCGCGAACAACTACTTGCTATCTTTCGCATCAGCCAACTCAAGTGTTTTCCGGCTTCTTCTTTTCCTTCCGCGGGCCTTAAAATAGGTCTTTGCTGGATGGGCCTCTGGAAGGCCATGGACATCATCCTTTTTGCCTTCGTTGGAAACCCACTTCCTGTGTTCGTCAATGTCACTCAACACGTTTTTTTTTCGATCTCTAACCCAGAAGCAGGTCTCTGGACAAATTTCTTGACCCTCATAATCACTTTTTGTGTTCGTCAATCTTTCTCGCCGGTTCCCCTCCCTTCAGACCTTGAAATAGGTCTCTTCCGGACAGACATGTCGACCGGAACTACTTTCCACATTCGTCCTCCTCGGGCAGCAAAAAAAAAGTCCTTGATGAGCAGAAAACAAAACAAAAACAAATATTTTTTCCGGTCAAGCTGGAAATTATGGTATGTTATGGTCGTCATTACTTCGGTTTTCCATTTGCTGACTATTAGGGGTTTCCAGGACCCGTCTTCCATCGATTCATGCGTCCCCCAGCTTTTCCTTTCTTCGACCGGGTAAACTCCGGGTTTGGTGAATGGTCTACTGATCATTAAGGGATATGAAACATGGGACATGGTACAAGGGGATATTAAAACTGGGATGAACATGCATGCCATGTTTCGGGCGTCGTGCGGGGTTCCTCAATTTTGTTTGTATAGATCCAGCATCCGTAAGAACTTGGCGGATCATTTTTTTGTTGTTTCAGTGATACTCCTCCAAGCATAGCCTCATTTGTTAATTTTTGACGGTATTGTCACCTCGGTCAATTCAATACTATTGTTCCGTTGCGATTAATGGTCTTGTAAAAAGACCTGTTCAAGAGTAGCCGTGCTCCAGTTATAGTAGATCTAAAATAAAAAGGAAACATGTATTTGAGAGCTAGGAACTGGTCAACTCAGAAAGGATTTTCCTCCCAAGGCTCTCTAGATAGATAGGAGTGACAGTGCGTCATATGGAAAACGACGACATGCGGTCCCATTTCCACCAAATTAAGTGAGAATATGGGCTCAAAATTACTCCCAGAGAGATGCTACCAAGAGGCAGTGGCTACATAGGAAGTATAAGCCCCGAGGATTGAGACAATAATAAAACAATAATAAAAGTTGAGTGTTTTCACCGGCTCGAAAGAACAGGGTATATCCAATGGGGTACCACTCGGTATATGAAAACTGCTACCCGCCATGGAACCAAATACAGAGCAATATAGTTAGATGGTAGTTAGGTAGTATAATACACAGTGCGACTTGATGGCGCCTTGAAAGGTACATTAGTAGACGCGAGCAAACAACACATGACCATTACGCCGAAAACAAAGATTTATTTTAATAATTCGACGGTTATCCTAAATAGTGAATTGGACATATGACAGAGAAAGCTACATGACATGGCACTTCCCTCTTCGCTTACGACCTCGCTCCTTAATTGTGTTATCGTTCCAATCCTGAATGCGCCGGCGCCATTCCTCGTTTGTTGGCGGCGGTAAGCTAGTGGGTTCGGTTGAAACCCGCCTGTGGAAAGACCGTTGCCTCTGGGGTATCTCATGCTCATCATCTGCTGCAGTGGCCTGCCCATCCTCATATGGCTGTGGTATGTGGAGAAGGTTTGGCGATGATACAGAGTATGGGAAGTAGGCATCTCCAAGTGCATCGCCTAGTGCCGAGGCTCCCATGTATGGAAGAGGCATGGTGTTTTCTTGAGGAGGCAGTTCAGCTGGATACACAGCAAATGTAGGCGTACTAGGTCGGATCGCCGGGTAATGATGTGCTAGAGATCCTGTTGTAGCTGGATGTGATGCAGATCCATGATGTTCTGGCGAGAAATTGTTTGTAAACGAATCTTGGGGGACGAATTGTTCTGAGCTAAAATCTCTGCCAATGGAATTTCCCCTACGCATGGCGTCAGTCATAGGAGCTAGTCTCTGTAAGTTGACAGATTGTGGGCGTGGGCGGATTTGTTGCTGCGCGACACGAGCTGTTTCTTCTCTTTCAGGCCGAAGGGCAGAATTGGCGACATTGACTGGGGATAAGAGCATTCTCTGTAGATCATCTGGCAATGGGTCCACTGTCTCACGTTTGTAAGGAGGAGGTGGTGGCACCCAATTATCGGCGTCACCTTCATGGTGGGGAATATGTCGACGGTTGGAGGAATTACGATATCGAGGGTCGTATCGCCCACGGGTCGATGCAGCCGCAGTGGCAGCTCGATGGAGAACTTCACTAGAGCGAGGCTGCGTATTGTCATATGGGAGGTCAAGTACATCGCCTCGAGAATTCTCGCTTGGTGTGGTAGGAACTGCAAGACTGTTACGGCGGAAGTGAAGCGGCAGCGCTCGGGATTCTCGGCTAATCGCTGAATGACCAAGGTCTGCGAATGTTGTAGCAGTATCGCCACGATGTAGTCGTGTTCGCCTTCTTTCAAGCTCGACTTCCGTGGCCAAAGAGGAGTCCGGCTCCATAAGAATCTTGGGTGGCAATTCTCCGACTTCGATATCAAGCTCAAGCGCTTCGCCGTTCATTGTAGAGCGCTCAAAATCAAGTAGAAGGATTCGACCGCCGTCAACTGGGATATCTTCTTCGCCAAAGACCTGTGGGCGCACACCACCAGGTGCTACCGCGACGAGTCTCCGGCGACATCTTGAGTCTGAGCATACCCAATGAGCGGATGTGATCCCGTGCATGTCACTCACCCGCCGCCCCCGGATCAAGATCTTAGGTTGTTGAACAATCTTCTGAAGCTGTGCCAGATTGTCGCGAGGCGCGCAACCTCCATAATGATGACCACCACCAACCTGGGTACCAGTGATTCCACTAGCGCCCAAGCTAGGCATCCCATATATCCATAGTTCTGAATCTTGGAACCCCAAAGCAGAAAGTTCCCCCTCATCGTCCGTGGCCGGTCTCATGCTTGGTCGCATTTCCCGAGACTCATCTGTCAAGAATGGACTGGCAAAATAAACGACTCCCGCATTATTGTTTAATTGAAGCGCCCTAAACGCCCCCAATTGTTTGTCATATCCCATAACCCAGTGATCATCACCTTCCCCATGACCAGCAATAAGGGAGGCGTGAGTGATACGACAAGCGATTGTTTCAGGAAAGAGAATTTGTGTTGTCCACATTCGCATCTCGAGTTCTTCGGGTGAGGCGTCGGTTCCGGTCTCAGTATAGAAAGGAGGAGTGATGGTGACGATAGATTCAGCCGTAAAGCCAAGAAGCATCGCTCCATCGGGCGAAAATGAAAGTGCATCGACACGGAGACAACGTACCGCCCGACGGTCGGTTGGTAAAGCCTCTTCACCCACAGCGTATACCTCAATACTATCCTCAAAGGCCAAGGCTAGCACACTACCTGCTGGAGAGAATCTGATGTCCCTTGGAGCATCATTCAGCGTGATAACTTGGATATGCTTGGCTTCATCGTTAGAGAGCCGGTATATATGAACTCGATGTGTGGAAGACAAAACAGCAATGAGAGAGCCATCATTGCGGATTGTGGCTCCCAGTGGCCGCCTTCGAGTCTTAAGCTCGTGCTTGACGACGACTGGGTCGGTGGCCACGTCTAGTATGACAATGCGAGAAGAGCTGATGCAGAGAACCATTTGACCATTTGCTGAAAATGAGAATCGAAACACTTCACCCTGTGGGAAAGCCGTAGACGAGCTCATAGAACTTGAAATTAGTCGCACGAGAGTTTGTCGGGGTCGTAAAAATGCATCAAAGGCGTTCTGCCTGACCTCTTTGACAAATTGGCGCCTAAGTTTAGTAAGGTTTTCCGCCTCAGAAATAACCCCGCGAGCCCAGGAAAATGATGGACATTTTGACAACTGATAGGCATATAAAGCCGCAGAATCGGACGCATGTTTCCATTTTCGGTTTAACAAAGATAATGATGCAAATGTATTGGCATCAGAAGCATACAATATGCTATCAACACAGTAAGCATTGCAGCTAATGACTGACCGTAAGGCCACATGTCGGACGAACACGAGGTTGCGACTTCCAGATTAGATAGAAACTTACTGCTCAATCACATTAAGTGGTAGCCGGTCAAAGGGCGTGTTTAAGCTGGGCAAGGCAGAAGAGCCCGCTTGATGGACGAAAGAGTCCTCGTAGAGGGAGGTATCCTCCATGATCACCGCTTTGTACCTACATACAACAGATCAAGTACGCCGCGGGCATTGTTGAAAAGAAGATAGACGACCTTGTGGCTGTGCAGTTTCTCGCCCCATGAGGCAATGTGAGACACCAGCATTAATGAACCAACTCATGCCGATCGCCTGCATTGTCCACGCCAAGTCCAAAGATAAAAATAGAAAGCGCCTGAGGCATAACATTATGTCAGCGATTTCACGTGCGATGAGTCATCATCCCCACATAATGGATCCATCCATGGATGCCCGCAGTCGCAATTTTCGATAAGAAAATGAGATCGCCGGATTTTGATATCTGGGGAGATTTTGTACACAATGATGTGCATGTAGGTTTGAAATACAGCTCAATAGCCATCGAGAGCTTCTAATTTGATCTTCGCCCTCTTCTCCCTAACTTGCAGGCCTCCGTGCTCATACCCCTCACTCTGTCCAACCGCTAATCTGCCAACTCCGAAATCACCCCGACCAAAATCTCCAAATCATCCTTTGCTTTCCCTGGGTTAGCAATCGGCATAGCTTCCTTATACTTGGACGAATCATGTCACCTGCACCAGCCCAAGTCAATTCCTCCTCCAAGCTCCCATCTCCCGGATTCAATGCCGGCGCCCGACCCTATCGTTCCCACAAGGTCCGCGCCTGTGACTTGTGTCGCAAGCGCAAATCTCGATGTACTGTGGATATCCCCGGTCAATCCTGTCTCTTATGTCGCGTGCAAGGTGCCGACTGTCACTATCAAGAGGAGGCCAACGCGGATGCTTCGATCTTGAGTGCCCCGGACTCAAAATCATGGCCCGGGCCTCGAATTGTGGATGCCATGCCTGGTCAGAAGCGTAAGCGCAGTTCCGATGAACTAGCCCACATGGGTCAGAATATTCCGGCCCGGCAGCCGCTCAATGGGCCCAGCCCCCATGGAACGACTTCCTCGGGTGGACGTCGAGGAAGTGATCCGCGACGGAAAGATATGGACGATCACCAGAATGAGTCGGTTCTCATTGTTGGCCCTATGGTAGCTGAAGATGCCCAAGTCATCGAAAAACACATGCCTCCAGAGCGGACGAGTCTATCGGAAGAGCCCAAGAGCCACCCGTACAATATCTACTCTAGTGATCCGCGGAAACCAGTGCTTTACACCACAATCTCGCGGCGAAGAAAAGGTATGCGGAAAGGAACACCTCCTGGTGAGAACCAGAAGGAGGTCCTCGAACAAATACTCGGGCCGTTTAAACACGACCTAGTGAGACTGTATGTTGACCGTTGACTTCCCCCCCTCATTATATACCCTCCTAATATTTCCCCCTCTAGCTTCATTGATCGTTTTAATGTTTCTTTTCCGATCTTCGACGGAGAATCTTTCTGGGAATCATACATCGCCGAAGACCTACACGATCCACCAGCTGCACTAGTGTGTCAAGTTTATTCTATGTCCCTCGTATACTGGAAACATACCCAAAAACTTGCGTGCCATCCGAAACCCGACGTTCGATATGCGATCAACATGACCGTTGCCGCATTGCATGAGGAATTCTCAGCCCCCGGGTTGGACACAATCAGCGCTGCACTTATCGACCTGACTGGACGACCCATTTTCTCCATGACCGGCAACGCCGTCAGCTGTGGCCGCATGTTATCTTTGGCAAATTGCCTTGGTTTGAACCGTGATCCTAGCAACTGGAAGCTCTCGCCAGAAGAAAAAAACCAGCGGATTCGTCTATGGTGGGGAGTTGTGATTCACGATCGTTGGTAAGATAGTTTTGTTTTTCTTCTGGCTTGGAACAAACCTGACAATAAATAGGGGGAGCTTTGGTCATGGTGTCCCACCTCAGATTTCCAAAAACCAATACGACGTGCCTCTACCTACCGTGGACGTATTGGTCCCATCAAACCTCCGCACCACAGAACGCGTGAGAGCAGCACACTGTCACATCTATCTGTGCAGGTTGACCGAGATTTTGGGCGAGCTCTTACCACTGGTCTATGGGTTGCAACACAAACCCGCACGGGAGACATCCAAGAAACTCAGGCAAATACGAACAGATCTAGACATATGGGAAGACTCCCTACCGGATTGGTTGAGAGGCCCCCCAGTTCACACCGGAGAACGAATCTATGGAGCAAGCAGCTTGCAATTGGCTTTCTTAGCTGTCAAAATGCTTGTCAGTCGGGTTGAACTAAATGTAAGCCATAGAGGGGAAAATAAAAAAGAGTGATCTCTAACAACCTGACAGGAAGTCAACAACTCCGAAACGGAAAACACCGAGGCACGTCGCTATTTCCAAACGGAATGCAGAAGGTCAGCAGAGGAGATTGTTGCCTTCATGACGTCTTTGCGAAAGGGTAATTTCACAGAGTTCTGGCTACCCTGTACGTTGGAAGTATTCTCCCTGACTATTCCTCTTTTTCCTAATTATTTTGATAGATAGCGCCTTTCACCTCACGTCAACGGCAACATTGCTGGTTCGTTGTGCATTTGAGACCACCGACAGCGAAGTTGCACGATCCTGTCTTTCTAACGTCGAAACCTTGCGCTCAGTCTTACGTCGTGTACGGGAAGAAGAAGACTGGGATGTAGCAGATATGTGTCTGGATCACTGTGAACGCATTATGCACCGGCTTCCCGGAACCGGTGCTACAATGGACCAGGCATTCACCACCACCATGGCAGACAGCGGGCTGGTCAACCCGGCCGCGATATCGCTGCCTGAGACCCAAACTAATAACGATATCGTTGACGACATGATGTCGATATCTAATACTTTTGGAACGATGGACGGTTTCCCCTTTGACATGACAGGAATATGGGATGTCTCCGTCTTCCAAGATGTGAACCTAACGTGATCAGATCATTCATATACTTTTAGATTCTTATTTCAACAATATACCCTGGGATCCAAAGCCCAACGACCTTGATATCAGTTCAATCTCAGTCTTTCTCTTATTAAAATTTCTGACTAAAATTTTGTACAAAAAACAAATCCCCAAACGTTATTTTACACTCGTTCATTAATGATCAGAACGAACCCCTGATGATCTGGTAGACAGGGAGAAAAAGTAATTGGCTCGTGTCGATTACTGATCCTTGGAGCCAGCACCGAACATGCCAGTGAAGGAGCCCTTCATGCTCTGCATCTGCTCCTGGCGGGCCTTCTCCTCCTCGGCTGCCATCTCAGCGAGCCACTTCTCGCCGTTCGCGCGGATCTCCGACTCGATCATCTCGTAGTTCTTTTGACCACGCTCGCGGATCTGATCCCAGAGCATCTTGCCCTGAGCCAGACCCTCGGAGGGTGACTGATCGCCGTTCAGGGTGGCAGAAGACTTCAAGCCAAGTGCAGCAGCAAAGTTGCCCAGACCACGCGAGGGCTTCTTCTTCTGCTCCTCGGCAAGCTCCTTCTCGAAGCGCTCACGCATCGCCTTCTCGCGCTTGGCGAACTCGGCGGGAATTGGAGTGCCATCAAACGACTTCAGCACGGTACGCACGTCTTCGACGCCCATACCAGCGAGGTATTCCAGGAAGGGAATGAGGGCGACCAGCGTCTTATCTTTCGGGTCTCCGGTCCACTTGTCCAGAACAATGGCGTTCTCGGGCTGGTAGCGGGCGTGCTCCTCCTTGGTGTCGATGAGAATAACCTTGGAAAGGTCACGGTTGAGATATTGCAAATCCTAGAAAACAATTAGCACTCAATGTCTATAATTAGAAGAGAGGAAAAATCCAAGTTGGCATACCTTGATGTATTCTCCATCCTTGTATCGGGTCGCCTCGCGGAACAGGGGCCAGCGGATGATGCGGTAAGGGTCGAGTTTGCGTAGGACTTGGTCGGCCATCATGCTGGGCACACTGGTGAACAGAACAAGTTCGTAGTATTGGTTCAGGTAGCGGAGGAAGTAGTCGACACCAGGTCGCTTGGCAACTCGCCATCCGTGCTCACGGGTCCATTCGCTGTGAACAAGGAGGTCTTCAAGACTGAGCACCAGGGTGTATGGCTGACGCATCTCGGCGTCCTCATCCGGAAGCAGCTTGGGGAAAGCAGGGTCCTTGTAGTAGCTGGTGAGATCGCTGGTACGGGCCTTGATACGGCTGTACCAAAGACCGGGGCTCCATCCAGATGGGATCTCAGGGTGTTGGCGCTCCTCCTCTTCGGTTTCCCAGTTGCGTCCCAGATAGCCCATACCAGCAACACCAGCAAGCAACATGGCTGCGTATACTATATTTGCCATACGGGCCTTGCGGCGGTCGATAGATGTCTCATATCCGCCTTTGGGGATGTCACCACCTCCTCTGCCATCCGTGCCGTACTCTTCTGACTGGGTAGGGTCTTCTGTGAGGTTCAATGGTCCCTTTTTCATACGCCCTTCCAATTCTGCGGCCAGCGTTGATGGAATACCTTGTGTCAGATCGGGGAGAGGCGTCTGTGGGGCTTGTTCGACCTAGAAAGACAACGTCAGAGGGGATTCATTTCTGTAAAAAGTAAAAGGAACGTCTCACGGGCTCGGAAGGTTGTGTAGGTTCGGCTTTTGTATCAAACTCAGGTTGCTCTGCGGTAAAGTCTTTTTGAGCTGGTTTGGGAGTATTCGGATCCTTCGATTTGTTCGACTTCGCCCTTAGCTGGATACCCGGGGAAAGCTTGTAAGCAGCGTATGGCGAGGGCCGCGCCGACAGGGTCGATGCCCGAACGGCAGAAGCAAGGACATTTGGCCTCGTCAGAGGCAAGACTGCACGACTAAGCATTGTGTATTGGGACTTGGAACAAAACTGTCCTGAATGATGGGATGAACGACAGTTTCCCGTTAAAAGTCGGCGCGACTCGGTACGGCAGCTCATACGAACCATCCGTGCACTTTATTTATATATCGACTCCCTTGGCCACCGAGTCTTCTCCTTTTTTCTTTTCTTCTTCAGAAAGTTCACCCAGACATTAATTTGACCTATCAAGCATTTCTTCTATGCATGCCGGGTTGTATTAGCTGGGGAGACCAACGAAGATATTCTTCATTCCCACTACCAAGAGCGCAGCAAAGGATTTTCCCGTGAAGCTGCGCTCCGATCGTGGGACACAAATCTTTTTAGCATTTCTCTCTCTCTTTTTACCATCTGATTACCAGAAATATGATCTTCCTGTCCAAATTTAGACTCGCTCGTATCTCATAGAACTCATCTGCATACATTCCAATCATGGGGTTCAAAAAGAACATGCTCCGTTTTGAGGAGCAACTCTCCGATGTCGACTCTGAACCAGACGCCGAACCTCCGATCTTACTGCGATTTCCTTTCCTCCATCTACCGTCCGAGATCCGCCTACGAATTTATCATTATGTCCTGTTCACGCCGACCCGGAAAAATGCACTGAAGCGCACTGGCAATGTTGGGTCTTCGGCGAAGAAGAGCAAACCTCTAGCACCATCCTCGCACCGCATCGCCCTTTTCCGTGTCTCGAGGCAAATCCACGACGAAGCCACTCACTACTTCTATTCAACCCAGATATTCCGTGTGTTCCCCGTACAGGACTTCTTGCGCATGCCCACAATCCGCGCTTTGCCTCGACGCCACCGCTCTTCGATCACCACAATCGAATTGATTGTGGGATCAAGTTGGACTGCACCTCCAAAGTCATGGATTGTAAACCAGGGCTTGGGGCTACACGACATGGAGATTGTCCGCACATTGAAAGTGTTTGTGCAGTGTGACCCTTCACAACCTTCATTCGAGGGCTTTCGCAAATCGAAAGATTACTATACCGACTTCTGTGGCAAATTGTTACATCAAATCCTGGAACGTTTGCCGGGTCTAGTTCAGGTCGAATTCGATGCCTGGCCCTCTGTAGAGAAGAATGGACCTTTGATGACTCGCTTGCTCATGGAAACCCGCGATGCTCAAAAAAAGGTCCTCTGGGGCCCTGATAGAGGCTGGACCGATACTCAAAATGACACTCACGAGAAACATGACTTCAATGACGTGGAAGCTGCCTTTGATGGCCTGCGAATCTACTCCTCTGATGTTATCGAAGCCCTGAGCAACTCGCTTCAAACAGTCAAATTGGAGTCATGATAATCCATTGTTCGGTGGATATTGTTCATATTGTTACGATTTATATACATTACGTGGAGCATAGATCATATGAAACGAAATTATAGACACAGACTTACATTCAACAATAGCCCACACCATTCTTATTGACAATGGATTTATTATTGTTACGTCAAAATTTGAATAGATTTCATTCATCTGCTGGTCTGGTTTGGTAACATAAAGCCCAACCAATCAGAAATAATTAAAGTGGTTTGATTGGCACACTTTTCTACCTCTTTAGAGATCTTCATCAACTTCCATAGCAGCCCCGTTTGTGTCTTCTTTGGATGATTGCCGTGCCACCGAAGCTTCCTTGTCAATCATCTGCCGCGAGACGGCGACAATGTTATCCTCAATCAACTGCTGACTTACGTCCTCGATGTCTGTAAATCGTCAGTCTCTGTTTTGGGGGATAGTTGTCACAAGAAAGGGAGAGAGAAAGAACATACGCTTCTTGGGATCAACCTTGCCAACGTATCTCGTCTTCAGCTGATCCTTGCTCAGCTCCGTCTCTTCTTTGATCCGCTTCTCGTAGCCCTCTGCAAGAAGAACAAGCTGTTTCATACGTTCCACGTTGTGCTGGCCCTCCTCGTGGAAGTCATTCATCTCCAAGGCCTCGGTCCATACGTGTTTGTGAAGGTTCATCAACATGTTCTCTTCCAATCCCGTCTTACGGTAGTCAATCGCAATGCTGTAATAATGGCGGTTGAGACCGTGGATCAGAGCCTGGATCGAAGGCTTGTTGAGGTGACCCAAGTTTGATGTAGTCTGGCGGGGCTCCTGGCCCATGACTACCGTCTGAGGCTGGATGAGACGGAAGGCGTCAATGACAACCTTGCCCTTCACTGACTGGATAGGATCGACGACAACGGCAACCGCACGCGGTGTGAGCTGCTCAAATGATTGCTGAGTGTTGATATCGACCGAGGAGAGCCAGCAGCCGAAACCGGGATGCGAGTGATACCATCCAACGACGGTTTCTGGTCTGTACGAAACTATCAGCATGGGGGAGTCCTTTAGTATATATCAGCTAATAGGCTTACCGTCCCGTCTGTCGGAGCATTTCCATCATTCTAGTTTGAAACACGGGGTCCACTGCCTCAACACTGACGCCAGTGCCACTCTGGGGCATAGCAAAGACGTCCACTACTCGAACTGTGTATTCATCAACGAACTCGCCCAGCATCAGGCCCATGACCTCCATCGGCACACCGGCGCGGCCATGTCGTAGCATCTTCAGCAGAGCCAAGGAGGAGATGTGGACAGTTTCGGAGTTATCAATCAGGTTTGGGGTATCCTAAACACGGCTCTCATTAGCCAATGTAGATAAACATGGTGAAGCTAGGCTAGAGTGTTGCCATTGATGCCTCCCAACAAGGGGATTAGAGGTCATATCTAACTTACACCACCCGGAGCAGCGCCTCCCATCCCCATGCCTTGAGCGGCCTGGAGCATCCGGTTAAGGCGATCCATAGTTAAGAGATATCCGACAAGACTTGATGAAGCGAGAGTAAAGAGGGCGAAGCTATCGCGATTTGGAAGCTCCGGAGCAAGTCGATTTGTCTCTAGTAGCTTGGTGTTGCCAAAACAGTATTCAAAGAAAGATACAAGATAGCGAAAATCCCCGACAGATGTGATATTAGCGAGAAGATAACAAGGTTGTCGAAGACGTGTTAACTGATGATGAGCAAAGCCGTGGGAGCTTTGCCTGACGAAGGCGGTGTGTGTTTCGGTCGGCTTCCGCTCCTTCGCGGCCGATTCTCTCTCCTCTATCTATTCTTCAAAAGCCTGAATGAACAATGACATTGGCTTGCTATTGTGATTAAGTTCTACTACCTAATCTTCGCACTGCGGGATCTGGTGACAATAGGTGCCATCGCTGCCTATTTACCCCCCTGGGAGTATATCTGCATTGCGCCTGCAACGAACGCTACTTCATCATTCCCCGGATCTCACTTACACTTCTTGAACTTCACTTTTTTCCCCCACTGTTAACTAAGTGACACTCAGTCGCTCTCTGCAACATGGCTTTGGAACCTATCTCTGATAGGCTTCTCGGGTCTAAAAACAAGAAAGTCGCTTACTTCTACGACTCTGATGTGGGCAACTATGCCTATGTCTCGGGCCACCCCATGAAGCCCCATCGCATACGCATGACACACAGCTTGGTGATGAACTATGGCCTCTACAAGAAAATGGAGATCTACGTGAGTACTCTTGTATCTTTGGTTCTACTTAACTTTTCCACTAACAAAATCAGCGTGCGAAACCTGCCTCAAAGTATGAGATGACCCAGTTCCACACCGACGAATATATCGACTTCCTGTCCAAAGTCACACCCGACAACATGGACCACTTTGCAAAGGAACAGAGCCGGTATAACGTTGGAGACGATTGCCCGGTGTTTGACGGTCTCTTCGAGTTCTGCGGAATCAGCGCCGGAGGCAGTATGGAAGGCGCTGCGCGACTGAACCGCAACAAATGCGATGTTGCTGTCAACTGGGCTGGTGGTCTTCACCACGCCAAGAAGAGCGAAGCAAGTGGCTTCTGCTATGTCAATGGTATCGTGCTTCGGTCTTCAAACGTCTGTCTCGGAAGCTAACATCCACGTAGATATCGTTCTTGGAATTCTGGAGCTGCTGCGCTTCAAACAGCGAGTACTTTACGTTGATATTGATGTTCACCACGGCGATGGTGTCGAAGAGGCCTTCTACACGACTGATCGCGTCATGACCTGTTCTTTCCACAAGTACGGCGAGTACTTCCCTGGTACCGGTGAGCTTCGCGACATCGGTGTTGGACAGGGCAAAAACTACGCAGTTAACTTCCCTCTCCGTGATGGCATCACTGATGTCACGTACAAGAGCATCTTTGAGCCCGTCATCAAGAGCGTAATGGAGTGGTACCGCCCCGAGGCCGTGGTCCTTCAGTGCGGTGGTGACAGTCTGTCGGGTGATCGCCTGGGCTGCTTCAATCTCAGCATGCGAGGACACGCCAACTGTGTCAATTTCGTCAAGAGCTTTGATCTGCCAACATTGGTTCTTGGCGGTGGTGGCTACACTATGCGCAACGTTGCACGGACATGGGCTTATGAGACCGGTATCCTTGTCGGAGAACCCCTGGGGTCGGAGCTGCCATACAATGATTACTATGAGGTAAGATCCTTGTTTCTTTCAGACGAACTAATACTAACTGAATTAGTACTTCGCTCCTGATTATCAGCTTGATGTCCGCCCCTCCAACATGGACAACGCCAACACCAGAGAATATCTAGACAAGATTCGCAACCAGGTTGTCGAGAACCTCAAGCGCACGGCATTCGCTCCTTCAGTCCAAATGACGGAAGTGCCGCGTAACCCCATGGTGGATGGTATGGACGACGATGCCGATGACGTTATGGATGACCTCGATGAGGATGAAAACAAAGACAAGCGGTTCACACAACGACGATTCGACCAACGCACGGAAAAGGCTGGCGAGCTTAGTGATAGCGAAGATGAAGATGAAAATGCTGCCAACGGTGTTCGTCGCCAACCAGGCGCCATGCGTCGTCGCAACCAAGTCAACTACCGAAACCTCGAGCCGGACTCTGGGCTGGATAGTGGCATGGCAACCCCGCAAGATGGCTCATCTGCGGCTGATGGAGAAATGGACTTCGCCCTTGATTCTAAGATGGCCGATGTCCCACGCACTGAAGCCGAGGCGCCTTCTGCCGCTCCAGAAGCTCCACACGCTGATGAAACCCTCATGACTGATGCTGATAACATGGCTATGGAAAGTGAGGAACAGGAAGCCTCCACTACCTCTCAACGCCAGTCTCCTCCTCACGATGAAGATACTACCATGGAGGATGCTGCTGCTACTGTCGCTGAACCCACTACCTCAGAACAGATCCCAACGCAGGCGTCAATCATTGAGGAAAAGCCTCTGGTCGAGGGCTCCACCGCGTCCCCTATGCGGGCCCAGTCCCTTCCAAAAGAGGCCCCCGATTCTACCCTCGAGAAGACTGCCGAAGCTTCTGCTCCTACCGCGGAAACCGCAGCAACGGTGACCAAGGAAGAGAACGTGGAACACACGGCAGAACCCAAGAAAGAGGAGTAATCGGCTGTGATGCAAAGACGACAATATCGGACCTGGCGCAACGGACAATGGCAGAAAGGTGTTATCGGTTTAACAGCATGCTCGCATCTTGCTTGACACTTGGGGGCATTACTCGTGGCGGAATGACAAACTCAAATCGAGATTTATCCTTGAAACGTTTCGGGGATGGCGGTTTGCTTTTATGAACTTTCAAGGAATCATTTCATATTTTATCTTCATCCATATGCTATCTGCTTTTCCTTTCGCCTAGCTTTTTTTTTAAAGAAAAGGTTGCAAATGTATTATTCAGTGAAATGCAATCTTCCCAAACTTTACCACACTTGAGAACCCTAGAAGTATACTGTAGATGCCTCAGGCATTAACATTTACCACTAACTCCAAATTGGGTTAGCTTTAGGGCAAACTCGATGGGGCTAGTCAGCCAATCACCTACCAACGCCAAGATTTTACGCACTTTGCCCACTAAGCGAGAAAGCACACCTCCAGTTTGGATCCTTGACGTTCGACCTCTTGTCGCCAACCTTTTTCACCCAACTTCGTTTCGTGATCATCAGCCATCATGTCTAAGAGAGGGTGAGTCTTACAGCGATTCCATCCGGGGCCCCATTCGATTCCGAACCGATACAGAATTTTGCAAGCATGAACAAGCAACACAACACCTTGGTTTCGAGAAGATAGAATGGGACTCGGATTGGGAAAACAACGAAACGACAAGAACGAAAATCGCTAACGGTTAAACAGTCGTGGCGGTGCCGCCGGCAACAAGCTCAAGATGACTCTCGGTCTGCCTGTGTACGTCTACAAATTCCTTATCGTCTAGTCTGTTTCGAATGCGCCTTTTCTTGCCCGCCGAATGCCATGTTATTTCAAGTCGATCAACGCCCTCAGAAAAACATACACCATACAACAATACGAAAAGATCGGCGGGAAGAAAGGGAAAAGAAAATTGGATATCCACTTTCAGCATTCGAAACACGACGTCTTCGAGATCTAGAACAATTCACTAACGGGTCCTTTTTTCGTCAAACAGTGGCGCCGTGATGAACTGCTGCGACAACTCCGGTGCTCGCAACCTGTACATCATCTCCGTCAAGGGTATCGGTGCCCGCCTGAACCGTCTTCCCGCTGCTGGTGTCGGAGACATGGTCATGGCCACCGTCAAGAAGGGAAAGCCCGAGCTCCGCAAGAAGGTCATGCCCGCTGTGGTTGTCCGTCAGAGCAAGCCTTGGCGCCGCCCCGATGGTATCTTCCTGTACTTCGAGGACAACGCAGGAGTTATCGTCAACGCCAAGGGTGAGATGAAGGGTTCCGCCATCACCGGTCCCGTCGGAAAGGAAGCTGCTGAGCTCTGGCCCGTACGTTATACACTCCACATGGAAATGGATTCCGTTCCATTGTCGCATCTCCGATCCAAAGCTAACACTCTCTCAGCGTATTGCCTCCAACTCCGGTGTCGTCATGTAAAGAGAGAAAACCCGAATTTTAAAGAAAAAGAACGATACCAAACCTCAAATCTGCTTGGGACCTGGAATGCGGTGCATATGAGACCATAGGATTAAAATGGGAGCTGGACAGGTGGTGTCCATTTGACGAAATCCAACTGTTTATTTTAAAGCCGGTTTTATCCTCCATCTAGGTGTTTTCTCCTCCCCTCCCTTTACTGGCAGCTCTCGGAAGTATTACTTTTAAATCACATCCTCTTGCAATGCCTTACCCGTTACCTTGAGGGCTGGCCTAAAGGTTTTAGGCAAGCTGTATGGGAGGGGACTTAGTCCTGGTTGTTTCTTCTCTGTCCGATATATGAACTCTGATATGACCACCAATGGCTCTACGTAGTCCCTTCATAGACCCCTTAGTAAACGTACTTGATCTCTGTACATCTGGACATCAAGGCACGACTTGAATAAAGGTCACATCATACAGTTCTATGTCATGTCGAGTGTTATGTGAAAATATATTCTGCAATATATGTATCCAAGTACAAACCGCTCAGTTATCCAATGCTATTTAATACAATAAAAACAAATCCACAATCTAGTTATTTCTTCGGTCCATCCCGAGTCTTCTCTTGGACTTTCCGAGCAACCGTCTTCGACTGAGCATCACAAGATAAGAACCAGAGCAGAGCCACACCCAGCGTCACTAGCACGAGGATATGAACCCCCCACCAGAAATGCTGCACGCCAGCTGGACACATAGTGATCTCATAGCTCCACTCGCCGGCGGCCTCATCAAACCACGCCGAAAGGAGTCCGGCATTACCACCGAACTCTCCCATCATCGAACGGAGGGTCACCTCCCGGATAGAAGGGTCGTCGATGTGCTGGCTCTTGTTGAAGCGCTTCGCAGCCCACTTCCAGGCCTGAGACATATCGTCGTCGTCGACTGTTTCAGTTCGGTTGACGAAATGAACGGTATCACACCCCGTGTGGTCATGGCCCGTAAGAATTAACCCGTTCCGGCCGCGACCACCAGCAGGCGCATTCTCGTTGCCGCTCAGCCCAAATATGCCTTGCAGGATCGCGCTAGCGCTGAGTGAATCGCTGAGATGATTCTGCTCCTTGAGACCACCGTCAAGCCACCGGGGCACACCGTTGGGACCATCCTTGTCGTCAGAATCGCGGAATGAGAAATATGGCCCGTCAGTGCACACGCCATCTTCCTTGTGCAGGGGTAGATGTGTCAAAAGCAAAGTAAACGCGGACCGGTCCTCGACCGGCGAGAGTCGATTGGCGATCAGCTCATTCAGATAAGAATATGTATGGCTCTGGACATCCGCAGATAGTGCAGGAGTATCGAACATGAGGGAATTGAGATTAATCAGGTGCAGAGTAGGGGTAACAAGCTGATCTTCAGCAGACGCAGATAAGGACAGGATTGGTGGGTGTTCGAACCGCACATCCCAATTTGCACGGCCAAACTCACGCTCAAATCGCTCCATCCGCGCCTCGCTGATGTCCCCCGCATATCCAATATCATGGTTTCCCGCGACATTGATCACGCGCCTGGCCCAAGCCCGATCCGCACCCAGAGGTTCCGACTGCGGCGCATTGCTGCCTTCGCCCTGACTCCAGCCCACAGCACCAGTTCTGGTGATATTGTCGTCGACCCGCTCTCCGCCGCGGAACACACGGTTCCAGTACCGGTGTCTACGCCAGGCGAATTCGTCGTTGGAGATCCACTGGCTCCCCACCAAATCGCCCAGGACGGTTGTGTGCGTCGGCCGGGTCCACCAAAAGAGCGTGCGATAGATGTGTGCGAGGTAGTAGTCGTTGCCGAAGAGGTCGAGACGTTTCAAGCCAGAATGGAAGGCGCGTGGGATGTCTTCAGTTGCGAGGGTTTGGAGACCGGTTGTGATGTTTGAGAGGACGTCCTCGTTCAGCATAGGTGAAGTGGAGGCATTGCCGATTGCTTCCTGGATGGCGCGCCAGTGGGTCTGCATGCGGGGGTATAATTCATATTCAGGGAAAGGGAGTGAGGAGTCGCCTTCTAATTGGGGGTCCGCGAGGACTAGGAGTCTGAAGATGGCGGGTTGACTATTTGTGTCTGAGGTTGAACCGCCAAAATGTTGGAGAAGCGTGTTGATCACTGAATTATGGTATAGTCGCTTCTCAGCTGACCCTGAGGTAGACTGTGGCAGAGGAAAGGCGCATCCGTTGAAAACTGGGTAGAAATATAGGTAAACAGTGGCGGTCACTGTGAGTGGAAGAAGGAGCGCAAAGGTGCGGGAGAGCAGCCAGCGGAGGGACATGAGGGATCTAAAATGACAGAAGAAGAATAAATGTTATAAAGAACTATACAGCATATTGAAAAGAGTTGTCTTGAGTGGTGGAAAGGAGAAGAATCAAAAAGGCAGGGAGGATATCGCCAATCGATAAAGATTGCGCGCACATATATATAGTGACACCGGCTATAGGATTGAATTACACAAGACAAAATGGACAAATCATAGTCAAGGCATTATAAACAATCTCACAAATATTGATGATCCTACTGTCAGGAAATATATCTTAAGCTGTTTGTATACAAGGTGGGTAGGATAGGAGCCATATACTGCCTATAATAAGAGCTGACGGTGTGTTGGGCGGTGAACTCCAGGATTATGAGAGAAGTAAACAGCCATGTATAAATTATTATATCTACATTCGCAGACGTAATTAGTATAGGGAAGAACGCTCAACTCCAGTCAACTTCATGTCAATAAGCAAGTCAATCGTATACTCCCACATAAATCCCCCGGCGACCAACGTACCTGCAATGACGAAATTGGCCCGAGTCAACAAAGGGAACAAGTCTGAGCGAGGGGTATATCACATAAAACGCCAGCAAGAAGAAAGAAAAACAAAAATCACCAAAATATAATATCCTTCGCACAAGTTCAAGTAAGGTCACACACAAATGAATATTCACTTGGATTCCGTCTTGGCCAGAGGGTCCGGAAGCAAGGACGAGTGGCCGCCATCAAAGTCTCCGAAGGGGTTAGACAGAGGTCGTTCGAGGCCTTTATCTGCATTGTTATTGTTCAGACTGCCGTTCGTGTCCTCGAACGACTTGCCATCAGACTGACTGAGGTTCAATCCCTCAATTTGGAGACCTGCCTCTTCCTCTTCCTCATCGATGGTCTGCTCGGTATTGGTGTTACCTGAAGCAGGCATCAGCTCCGGTGGCCGCTGGTTCATCAGCCGGGCTTGTTTCAGACTAATAGTCTTTTGCTTGTTGGTAGATTCAACTGCCTGTCCCATATCACGTTCGATCGTCGCTTTCATCAACGCTGCCATCCACAGACGACCCTGCTGGACATTGTCGACCTGGAAATAGTGGGTGGCCGGTTTTGTGAACTGCACGGTGCGCGAGTTGCCTGTCTTTGGGGGAACGAGCTTGAAGAAGAACGGCCCACTGCCGTCCTTGCTGGTCAGCGATTGAATGGCCGAGGGAGTAGTGAGCTTCGTGCCGCCAGAACTCTCCACAGTGTTGCTGGCATTGGCTGGCAACGCGGTTGAGCCGGTGATGGTTGCATGTAGAGCGATGATCGGATCTTGATCTGCTCGCAGGACACGGTGAGCGGTGATGTCGATCAAGCCTCTTTCCTCGGTGTCGTCCTCGGAATAGTAATAGGATAGACGACGACCGCGCAGCACGAACAGACGGGGCTTCCAGGTCGTCATCAAGTTGGAAGATCTCTTCTTCATCCATCCACTATAGTCACAACCATCCATCTGCTCACGCGGTGTCTTCTTCTCAAGACCCCGAGTATAGGCACTAGTCTCCTTCTTGGACTTGACGGTTCGAGGACGGACTACGAATCCTTGGCCGTCAGTGGCGGCCTTACCAGACCCATCTGTACTATGCCGTTCCGAACTCTTGGACGTTGCCGATGGAGTTGTGGATCCGGTACGAGCAGAGATGGGATCGGACTCCCGAGGCGAGTCAGGCGGCGCAGATGTGTCAATCTTCTTTCCAACAACGTCGGATATGGCACGAAGTCCCATGGCTCGGCGGAACTTGGGCCCGGCATTCTTCAGTAACGGTGAAGCGCGAGAAGTAGAGCTTTCCGAATCACCTTTGTTGCCGACCAGAGGGAAGTTGGCGAAGAACCCACCGCCGTTACTAGTTTTGCTCTCGGCGGTTGACGGCTGGGTTTTATCCATTGAGACGCGTGTGCTCAAGCTCCGCAGCCGACTCTTCGGTGGCATGCCATGATAGGCCTGGGCCGCGGGGGAGACACGATTTGCTGCTTCACGGATCGAGTCTACGCTGCCAATGCGAGAGTGGCGCTTCGCCGGGGATATCACTCTATATGGATCTTCTGCATAGCTTGACTTCCGCGAGTGATTGTTTACACCGACTCCGGCGGACCCCCGTTTCTGTAGAACTCGGCGACTTCGGCGCGAGTCAACCTCGGTTCCCGAGAAATAGCCCCGATCTAGGTCGTCAACCTGATCCGGAGTGCTGATATAAGAATCTGACTCAGCGGTTAGCGGTCCGCCCCGGAAACCACCTGGACTAGTGCCCGTCGAGGTTCCTGGACGAGCAGGCATGGATTGAGGGCCGGAATTGAGAGTCCAGGACCGGTCGAATGAAGGCTTCTTTTGATGGTGACCAACGAAAACCGAATCAGACATGCCGCGTTGAGTGGCGTCAATAGAAGAATGACGACGCGCCTGGTTGAGATCACGGATCGATGCCGCAGAAATTCTCCTCGGTGAATCATGGCTATACGGAGGGGTATGCGGTGTCATGGGTGAGCTGTTGTTGCTAGCTAGTCGGGGGTGTTGCACCGGTGCAGAAGCTCGTGGATAACCAGCGCCGGTCTTCTCTGATAAGGTCGGAATCCGAGGAAGAAGTGGACCCGTGTGTCCAGCGCGAGATAATGTACGATCATCAGAAGGGCCCGAGAAGCTGGAGGAGATGGAGTCTCTTGGGGCTTGCTGCTGGCTGAAGCCCTTGATATCTTCTTGGAATGCCTTGATTTTGTGCCAGGTCTTGAGTCGCTTGCCCATGACTCCAAAATCGAATTCCTTCATAAAGATGAAATCCTGATCCATATCAAGAAGTACATCACCGGTGATCTCTTGTTCTTCAAAGATGTCGCAGTGTTTGGGATCGATGCCGAGCCCGCGCAAGCATCTTGAGGTCTGTGCTTGATTCCATTTCCGCACCTCTTGCTCGGTTGGATGATTCTGCTCCTCGTCGTCGGTTTCATTTCCATTGATATAAGACGCCCTGTGGCCAATATGACTGCTGTACTCGCTGCCAGAGTCATTAATCGTCCTGGGTTCTTGAGTGGACACGCTGTGACGCGGGGTGTTCATATCCGTGATGTGCTCGTCAATGACGCTCAATGTCTCATTCATGACCGGACTTTCTTCGCCGTTCAAATGATTGTCCATGGAACCGCGAAAGGCTTGCTGGATATCGGCCGCCAGGCTTGGGCGAGGCAGCGGAGACGAGGCAGATCGATGCTGTGTTGGAGAAGGAGAAACAATTTGTGGTGACTGCATATCGGAGCTCATGTGGCGCGCTTGAGGGGTGCTCTGCCCACTCCCGACCGATGTGAACGATGAATCGGGCGCGGCGGATTCTAATTGTGTCGGCGATTCTACAAGTACTGGCGACTCGGCGAGGGTCTTTCTTGGGGGGCCAACTTTGGTAAAGTCTAGTTGCGCACAAATATTAGCTGGGGGAAATAGTCGGGGGGTTGGGTGAGGGGATCCTGGGGGAGGCGCATACTCGCAGGGAAGAGACCAGTTTGTCCCGTCCTAAGGTTTCTGCCCAAATACCAGGCATCTCCAAATCCTTCATCCAACTCGACCAGTTCAATCTTGTCGCGGGGTAACATGATTAGTTCATCTTCTCCGCGCCCGCCAAATTCGTCTAGTTTGAAGTGTTAGAAGCTGGGTGGGAGTCCCCAAGATCGAGCTGTCGCACACGTCACTTACGAAGAACTTCCAGAATGTCGCCGGGACGAACACCCTGTGGTGGGCCCAAGGTAACCATTTCTCAATATTCCGTGTTTCTAGTCAAGGAAAACGCAAGACATGGCACTGGGAACGAGTACGGCAAATTGCAGAATGCAATCTCGCGCGTATCCCTCTTGGAAGAGAGCAATGTGGTTTGGTAGAAGGGAGAGAAAAGGGAGAGAATGTCAGGAAGCTAGAGAGAGATTGAGATTAGAGTAGGTTAAACAACTGGCGGGGCTCCGAGAGCACGAACCTCTCCCGAGGTTTTTGGATTATGTGCAAAAGGGTAGATATATAATATATACCAAAAGGAAGGTTGAACGAGAATTTGAAGACACACAAATATATTACCAATATGACCAATACCCAATATCGAAAATTGCAGTTTTTTTTTAAAAGAAAAAGGTAACAGTGACGTTTGCAATCGTAAGAAGTTCTGGACTTGATACTTTCCGTGGTTGAGAGGGATGTTGAGCTGGCACATTCAAGGTCGGTAATTACAATAATTACTAGCTGGTAAATTAGGGTAACTTGAATTCCAATTTCTGCGTACGGCTTGCAGCTGAACCCGGTCATTCTTGCCCAAGTATCCGTACTTAGTACTACAGTATGTAGTATGGACCCGATCTACCGATTATATTTATATCTTTTGTATCATATATTTTTAAACCTTAGAATGTAGGATAAATGTTATTTTTAATGAGCATAATCTCAGTTTCCCAGTACCTGCGTCTATTGCCTTTGCATAAATCTATTCCTAGTATGACATCTAAGCGCCAAAGGGTTTTTTTGTTCGATAAGCGCCCTTTCAGGACTTAAATGCCTCGACAATTACTCGATGGTATCATCTAAATCAAGACCGTACAATAGTGCGGATCATATGGAAGAGTCCAATACTACTGCCAGTCTGTTTTTAGGTGGCATGCGGATGAACTGGATGGGCCCGCAGATTAACGCTCCGGAGAAATCGGCTACGCGAAATCCTCGCGTTGAGCTTCCAGTCCTTCCCAACTCTCTTCCTCGTGAGCTTGTCTTGATGTTCCCCGTCACGCCCGGTGAGACCCCTCCCTCACGTGGTCCCGTTCATACAAAAAACCCCGACACGCGAGCCACGGCTCTTCCCTCACCCGCTCTCAGTACAAATTCTCACCCGAGTCCCGTGGGCGCCGATGCGATCATCTCAAGTAGACCTTACACGCTGCCACAAATCCCCACACTATCCACAACACAGCGTGGCAATGATGAGTGCATGGCCGTCCAACCTCCTCCCAGTGGGCTCGCTACGTCACAACGCGTGACCCAGTTCCCTCTAATGGGACCCAACTGGTCCACAAACTCACCCCCGCGTATAGGCACATGTACAGGTGCTAGCACAGAACATACAGCCTCGGGATCACGACCTAGTCCCCAACAAAATGGAGGAGCTGGTCCTGGGGTCATCCCCAATAAGACATGGCAACAGTGGTCTGTTCAATTGGATGCCTTGGTAGTCAGTCTGCGCACAGAGGGAGCACTGCTTCGTCCTCACCCGGGGGCGAGAAATGTTATTGGGCCTCGGATAAACTTGTTGCGCCAGGCCATTAATCGTAAGGACGCTTTCTATTTGGTGATGCATCAATTGTACTGCCGATATAGCATTGATTCAACTACATTGGGTCAAATTAGAGCCCCTAAGGTGGGCATGGAATGGCTCAAGCGTCTTCTGGAAGACAATGGAATGATGCATGATGCCGCTACCATTGCGTTTGCCCATTTTCCGGATCATCCACAGCGGTTGATGCAGACAAAGTGGTACCTCCAGGTGCTATCCGGAATTCCCGAGTTTTTATTACGGCTTGAGACTGAATGGCAGAGTATCTGGCGCCATCCCCCTCATACCCCGTTGGTGTCTCATCTGTGGGAAGCACTAGCTTGTCCGTCTCCGATTTTGATGTCGGTGATGTTTATGTGTGTTGCACGGCGCCTTCACAACGAGAAAGATACCGTGCCCCTGCTGGAATTGTTTTGGAAAAATTTTACAGCTTTCAAGCAGTGTATGGAGGCTAAACTCCCCGGGACGACTCAACAAAGTATCAACTCTCATTTTGCCCAGGAGTATTGCAAATTCCCACGTTCATCCGAATATCTATCACAGACACCATCTTCCTCCCACTCTGCACCTCCCAGGCCTCAGATTCAAACCATGTCTCAAGCTGCTTCAGGAGCACCGTCCCCATATCCCAGATCTTCGGTTGCTGGTATCAGCCAACCTGTTGTACATTCACCTGCTCTAAGCCCACTTGGTGGAACTTTACAGGAATCTACCTCAAATTCACCCCACGGGCCGGTTGCTAGTCCGGCTACTGGGTCCCTTCAGTTTGGCGTAAACTCACAAGTGCAGAATACACCACAGCATCATTATTACAACCCCACGTCACAGGGGCAAGGGCAGGGACAGAGACAAGGACAGTGGCATCCAGTGAATTCACATATGAATTCAAATATGAATCCACAGATGCAAATGCACATGCAGACAGCGCTTGGACAGATATCACCTTTTCGGACACACCACTCACCGCGGGTTCCACATGGCCAACAAATGCAGCGTCGAGCAATGATGCCCACGACTTCAGTATTGCCCGTCGATCCCTCCCCCCAATTGTGTGTTCTCACCTCTACACAGCCAGCGCAGTCACTCCATGCTCCGTCCACCGTATCTGCGACGTCAACTACAACAAACCATGTGGCCCAGCAGCCGGTGCCATCACCGAGGCCTAATAATTACCTCAACCGACAACATTTGATGAATTCGCAACCATCTGCGTCACCTATCATGCATGCACCCCAGAGACAGCAACTCCAGCCTTCACCTAACACTGCCTTCCTCCCGGTACCTGGCTACAGAGCACCGATGATGGTGAATCCAAATCCCATGCGTCTCGGCCTACATCTGGTTGATCTTCGCGATCCTATGAAGAAGCTGGTAAAATATGGTTCACATGGGAATGACATTGTGACTGATTTGTTTACCTATCCTGATACCTTCGTTGTACACCCAACCGTCATCAACGTTGACCAGCCGACCTACACCTGGAATTTCTCTTTCACGCATGATGAGCGCCAAAGGTTCCCACATATAGCTTCCGGGCAAGAGGGCCAGCATTCGGTCTGGACCTTCCGGCCTGGTTGCCGGAATATTCGCCTGCGATGCATTCGTCTTCCTGGCAATCCGGATACTGTGACGGAGCAGACCTGGTCTACCACCGGCACTTTCTGGCCCAGTGTCTTCTACATTACTGTAAACGGCACAGAGCTATATGTGCGCCGAAAGGTTCATAACGGAAAAGACCTGCCTTTGGATATCACTGAATACCTTCGGATCGGCGAAAACAGCGTACGACTTGATATGATCCTAGGGCAGGATGAGTGCAAGACCTCCAAATACGTCTTTGGAGTGGAGGCCATGGAGGTCGCCGAGTTCGACCAGCTCCTCAGCCTGGTAAAATCCCTCCCAGCCGCCGACTCTCGTGCAGCAATCCAAAAGCGGCTTTGTCCTATCACCGACGACGATGACCTGGCAGTTGTCACCGACAACCTGACAATCGACCTAGTGGACCCCTTCATGGCACGCATCTTCGATGTCCCTGTTCGCTCGCGCCACTGCAATCACCATGAATGCTTCGACCGTGACACTTTCATAATAACCAGGAAATCCGTATCCGGTCCCACACCAATGGTCGATAATTGGCGCTGCCCGATCTGTAAGGCAGACGCACGTCCACAGTTCTTGGTTGTCGATCAGTTCCTTGCCGAGATCCATGCCCAGCTCACCCGCACAAACCGACTTGATGGGGTTAGAGCAATCCAGATTAAGGTTGATGGAACCTGGACCCCCAAGTATGACACCGATGAGACCTCGCCCGAGGTAGACAAACACTTTTCTCTGAAGCGCAAGGCCGAAAACACACCAGGCCCTGTTGCCATGCGCCCGAGAATTGATGTGTTCAAGGCTAGTCGCAGCCCGGCTGTTCGCATGCGAGAACCCAACCCCACGGTCATTGAACTGGACTAATGAGTCGGGGTTTCCAACAAAAGTTCGTACCTTATTCTCTTCTAACGGCTTTAACCTTCCAATGTCTCTCGTTTATCTTTGCATGCATTTGAAAAGAAAGATACCCCTTATTGCGTGCTCTTCAAATGCAGCTCTTCTATGTTTTCTCACGATCTGTCATTGCTGGCGTTGGGTGGATTAGGTCTTGTGGCTACGTTCAGCCTTTCTCTTTGTCTATCTCAAGGGTCACGAACAGAATGGAAAAAAAAAACTTAAGAATGAAATCAAAGCTCCGTGCTGAATGCAACTCAACCATCTTGCCTCCCGAGGTCCGGTAGTGTAGACTAAGAATACACTTACTGATATCGATATTAGATTATACAAAATGTATTATATTGGGCATTTAGATAGTACACCAAGTGCCCGGAGTACGGAAAGACTACTTTCTGACTCTCCTAACGTGACTAACGAGGTTCTCAATGACACCTTCGAAAGCCTCTTTTTCGCCAACCAAGCCATCCCGCCGCTTCAGCCAGTGCTCCAATACTGAACTAGCGCGTTGGGTAACTTGGTTTAATTCCTGGACATGCAGTTTCAACTCTGAATCCGTGAGACCATCCAGTGCAGCATCAGTAGTGGCGCATAGCCGGCGGACTGCTGAGAGGTCTATTTCCGGTGCCGGCGGTGCACCGCGACGGGGAGTAGTCTTTTGTCGGGAGGGCGCTTGCCCCTTTTCGGTGTTGTTTTCGTTGCCTTCTTCTTTACGGACTTGACTAGCAGAGCGAGCGCCGGGGCTCTTTGCGCCGGTGCCTTCAAGATCAATAGAAGGGAGAACGAGCTTTTTTTGTTTGGAGGCCGGAAGGATCTCATCCAGATCAACAGGCACGCCCAGAGATACGAGGAATAATCGGCGGATGCGGGATTTTACCCAATTTTGGGGCTGGAGGGGTGGCGGCGCCACGAGCTGAGACCATAGCGAGAGGGATCGCTCGGTGCTGAAGATTGCTGCAGAGTCTGGGATAGGCTCGACGGGGGTGAGAGAGCTTAGGTCTTGGGATGCGGGGAAGAGGAGGTTGAGGGTGTCTTGGAGGGAATCGAGGAGTTCGGAGGTGGATTTGAATGTGTCGAAGTCAATAAGGGGTGGAGGTGCGGGAGCTTGCTGAAATGCCGCAGTTTCGTCTGTGGGAGCTTCCTCTGCACTAGGCTCTTGGAAGCCGTCGTCGAAATCTCCGAAATCATCATCCCCCATGTCTTCCTGCTCTTCTACAAATTCATCAAAATCATCCCCCGCTTCTTGCTTTTCATATCCGTGGTGGTCGTTCATTTCATCCTCCAATGAGAGGTCTTTGTTTTCCAGGTCTGTATCATATATTGAGACATCCGGGACGGTTTCTACCGTGTCGGGTAATGTGTCACTTGTTGAGCTTGTATGAGCTTGTGAGTGTGACGGCACGTCTTCCCCAGTGGGTATTGTATCCACCCGCTCGAGTCGTGTCTCAGGAATATTCGTGGCAGAGCCATCAAGCTCAGTAGGTGTAGGGTCAAGTGCTGGCGGCGTCGGGCTGCCCTCGGAATCCGACGCCTTGATCACTACGTCGGGCACAGCATCGGCGAGGCGCTGCTCATGTGCTAAAGTGCCGGGGACTTCGCCATAGCTAAGCTCATCTGGGTCCACCTTCTCAACCACTGTCCGCGGAATCGGCAAGTCTTCAAGACTCAGGGTTTGGTCCTCTGACCCCGCGGGCGAACACATCTGGCTGTGAGAGCCTTCTGGAATAACCTCGATCTCATCGGGAACTGCATCCTGTTCTCTCTTTTCGAATGCTGCTGTGCCAGGGATCTCGCCATGTCGAGTGCTGCTGTCAACCCTCTCGACTCGCGTTCGGGGGACAGGGGAAGTGCGACCGGATCGTGGGAATGACTGGAGTTGGGGATTGCCTTCACTAGCATCTGAGAAGTGCTCATCATCGCTTTCAGAAGCTGCTAAAAATATGTTAGTTTCAAACAAATATTTAAAGTATATCCAAGGGTCATGTACTATGGTCGCCAGCTCCTGGATCTTGAATCTCCGTAGTCCTGCTGGGGGGCTCTAGATGCGAGCTAGACAAATCGGACGGCCCCTCCGACATGATTGCAGCTTGAAATCAGGGTGTTAACATGAAAGAAGGGGCACACAGAGATTGAATAAATCAAAATGCAATGGGGCCGTGTGTAGTGTGCAGTGACGGCTTGTTTCCCTGCGATCGATGTGAGTCCAGAACACATTTGCCTTAGGCACCAGATATCAATAATCTGGCCACTTTATTCAGGCATTATTATTGCCTTTTATTCCAGGCATCAAATTTTCAGCGCGTGCTTGCCAAACTCCTTCCAATTATTATTATCTATTGTCTCGACTTGCTTGTCCTATCTTTCTCATTCCACTCTTAGGCCCATTGTCTAAACCATTCGATCAAGAGCTCCATTCTCTCATTGTTGGATCATTTGATCCATTCTGCAGGCCACCTCCCTGCTCCGTGTGTCGCTGGTGCTTTCTTTCCATCCAGCTTTTTTCCCTCATCAATCCTCCAGCTCGATCACCAACACCATGTCGTTCTCTTTCGGCACCCCGGCCTCTACCGGTGGCTCTAGTGGAAATCTTTTTGGCACAGCGGGCAGTGCTTTCGGCGCCAACAAGGATAACAAGGCGCCTAGTGGTGGACTCTTCGGTAATGCTGGAGCTTCGTCCACCGGCAACAACGCATCGCCGTCGCTGTTTGGAGGAAATTCCGCGACTGGCCAAAGCACACCAACCTTCGGCAATGCAGGCGCTTCCAATGCGACCAACGGCGGTACATCCGCCTTTAGCTTCGGCGGCAAGGCTCCATCCGGAACTGGCACGCAGCCCAACTCACTCTTCGGCGCCGCTGCCGGCAGCCAGACTCCCAACAAGCCTACGGAATCGACCACACCTGCCCAGACTGGCAATTCACTGTTCGGTGGCGCAGGCACAAAGAGCATGTTCGGCAACGCGGCCCCAACAGCTACCCCTGCTCCCGCGGGAAACGCTCTGTTTGGCAACAACTCTACCACCCCTGCTGGCCCCCCGCCAGCATCCAACCCACCCAGCAGCTTATTCGGGGGTGCGAAACCTGGGGTATCGACTACCCCCGCTGCAGCGCCGTCATCTACCACGCCTACTACCTCACAGGCGCCGCCATCTAACAATATGTTTGGAGGGGGAGCACCTGGGTCGCTGTTTGGAGGTGGCACACCAGCTGCTGCGCCCAGCGGAGGTCTATTCGGTGCAAACAAGCCGGCCGAGTCAGCCGCTCCTAAGCCTGCTGCAGATACCACTTCTAAGCCACTCTTCGGCGCAGCTGCACCCGCAGGTGGTGCGCAAAGCTCGCAGACATCGTCTCTGTTCAAAAATATGACAGCTCCCAGCGGCGACTCCGCTCCGAAGTCTGCATTCCCGGCCCTCGGCGCTCCTCCTGCTTCCACCGCAAACACAACTCTCTCACTAGGAGCCCCCGCCACGTCGAGTGCTACCCCTCAAAAGTCTCTTTTCCCTTCCACCGGAACTGCCACATCCACAGCTGCCCCCTCAACTACTCCGACGACGACTCCTCTTGGAGGAGGCCTGTTTGGGGCCTCAGCTCCCACAACTACTCCAGGTACTGCGGCCACTGCCGCGCCTGCTACTACTACACCTGCTGCACCTACAGGCGGCCTGTTCGGCCAAGCTGCTGCTAAGCCTTCGACTCAGCCAGCGACATCCACCAGTTCGGCACCCCTTGGTGGCCTTGGTAGTCAAACGACCGCTGCTCCGGCTCCTGCTTCGACTACAACCGCTGCCGGCGCTGCTCCAGCTGGGCCCTCCGCCCTTGGCCAGTCTACCACGGGACCCGCTCCTCCAGCCCAGTCACGCCTAAAGAACAAAACCATGGATGAGATCATCACCCGATGGGCCACAGATCTCGGCAAATATCAAAAGGACTTCCGCGAGCAGGCGGAGAAGGTTTCCGAGTGGGACCGTTTGCTGGTGGATAATGGTACCAAAGTTCAGAAGCTGTACGGTAGCACTGTTGATGCGGATCGAGCTACCCAGGAGGTTGAGCGCCAATTGTCAGCAGTCGAAGGCCAACAGGATGAGCTCAGCTCATGGCTGGATCGATATGAGCGCGAAGTTGATGAGATGGTTACCAAGCAGGTGGGCCCTGGAGATTCTCTTCAAGGACCTGACCAAGAGCGTGAGACAACGTAAGTACAACCTGCAGTGCAACATCTGATATTTATGAGATTTTCTAATATGGCCATTAGTTACAAACTGGCCGAGAAGCTCTCGGAACGCTTGGACGAAATGGGCAAGGATCTTACCAGCATGATTGAGGAGGTCAACGGTGCCTCATCCACATTGACCAAGACCAATAAGGCAGATGAGCCGGTATGTCACAAACCAGTACCGATCTGCGTTTTCTTGGGAACAATTTTACTCACGTATCTCTATAGATCTCGCAGATTGTCCGCATTCTCAACGCACACCTGTCTCAGCTGCAGGTCATCGACCAAGGCACCTCAGACCTGCAGTCTAAGGTTGCCACCGCCCAAAAAGCAGGCCAAACGATCTCTGCCCGTCTCGGATACGGCTATCCGAACAATGGTATGGGTAACAACAACACCGCTGATGATTTCTACCGCTCGTTCATGCAAGGCCGGTAAAGGGGTGGGTGGATTTTCTAATGATTTGAACTCGGAGTTATCGGCTACTTGGCACCTCGATGTGCTTTGGGGGAATGTACTGCTGTAGTCAGGGAATGCTAATAGTCGGTCACAATAAAATGCTTGCACGCGCTTTGTGATTAACAACTTTGAACCTTTGTAGAATCTAGTGCAATGGGATTGACATATTCTTCTATTGTATTAATATGTCCTTCTGATCACTATTGCTAATTTTAATGCTCGGACTGAGCCTCCAGAAGATCCATCACGTTTCTCTGTTTTAGTTCTGACTTCTTTGTTCCTTCTGATGATAGATGTATAGGCAATTGACCCTTGTGGTTCTTGACCAGCCGGTCAGCGCCTGACCCTAGTAGCAACTTGACGAATTCCACATCATTTCTCTGCGCTGCCATGTGCAATGGTGTATTGCCTTCTCTGTCCCTTGGTTGTACATCGGCACCTTTCTGCAACAAATGCCTTGCGGAGTCCAAAGAGCCATTCTGCGCTAATTTGTGCAGCGGCGTCATGCCCTGTATGGTTTTTGCCTCTGGGTCGGCACCATATTGTAGCAGTATCTTGCAAAGCCCTAAACTTTCTTTCGACGTCGCAACATGCAATGGTGTGATGTTACAATCATTTCCCTGCCTTGGGTTGGCACCTCGTTCCAGCAAGAGAGCGGTTATCGAGGGCGAATCCAGGGTTTTGAATGCAGTGGTCTCCCAGAGTACCCCCCGCAGCAATGGTGTGTTCCCTTTTGATGACCTTGCCTCTATGTTTGCACCCCGATCCAGCAAGAACGCTGCTCTGTCTACCCGGCCATTCCAGCATGCCACATGCAGTGGTATCTCACCTTTCTCGTCTTTCGCCTCGAGATCGGCTCCCTTCTCCAACAACAACTCGGCGGTTTCGACTCCATTGAAGCATGACAGATGCAGGAGCGACATGCCCTCTCGGTTCCGTATATCCAAATCGGCGCCGTTTTCTATTAGACACCGGGCCACTTCCACGGAGCCAGACTGGCACGCTAGCTGCAACGGAGTCTGTTTCGCGGAATTCATAGATTCCAGCTTGACACCTTTCTCGATAAGAACTCTTGCTACTGCTTCGCAGGTGTGGACATTTTTCTGAGCCGCGAGATGCAATAGACTGCCCCCGGAGCCCGTTGAGTTCACATCGACACCGCTATCAAGCAAAATGCTAGCAACGGCCGCTCTGTTGCGAATCACAGCGCATGTGATTGCGTCTTGAAACCCCCGGCCGTCTTTAGCGTGCGGATTGGCTCCATGTGCCAACAGCAAAGCAACAATGTCTGCGTGGCCACAGCGAGCGGACTGTATCAATGGCGATCTTCCTGTTTCCCTGTCCTTCGATTCGATTTCCGCTCCTTGTTGAAGTGATTCTTGGGCTGTTCTTAGTTGTCCTTTGGTTGCTGCCCAATGGAGTGCGCTCCCTTGGTGCTTTCGGACGTTGTAGGCATAGAGGAAGGGGTTCAGGAGAATGTAGCAGCGGCGACTAGTTCTTGCAAATGCATTTATGTTGTTTTGGGAGTCTTGAGTCTCTACTATGGCAAGCAGAAGCTCATTTGGTAGGACAAGGAGAGTCATGGTGGGGTATGTTTGGAAGGTTTAGTCCAAGATTTAAATGTTTGATTTAGATTCCCATGAACATGGATTATAGGAAGTAGCCCCATACGGGCAGTTGGGCGGTCCCGCTTTATTTTTGGGTGGAGACGGTTGGCAACCAGTGCTTATACAGTGTTTACCTACGATCTATAAGCCGATAAACATTCACTGTAAAACAAATTCCTCGGGTTAATTGAGGTTTTCCTAAAGCGGCCATAAATGTTAACCACCAAAAAATAAGAAAATCTATTACGCTTGCACCAAGACAGAGCAGATGCATAGGTAGTAGATATTAAGCCTACAAATTCACAAGCTGATGTTGTCGAGTCTTCTCGATGATATTTCCAAGCGAGCTACTGAGCACTATACACACAATAGCAGAGAAACCCCATATGTTATGACAGAGAGATATCTTGTTTAGGAACAGACGCTGCAAACGGCATGGTCTCAAGGCAGGCAACCACGATGACTCGTTGGAGTGGAGGTAGTGTTATACACAATAGATTGGAGTAGCGCTTCATATTAAACATAAGATAAAATAGGTGTATGGAGCCTATTTGCGGCTCAAGCCATCGCTAAAGAAAAGCGAGTCAGTCATACCATTCATATTCAAAGGTAAAGGGAAATAACAGGAGAGTATTTCGTGACTTGCACTTACATGTGGGTCTCAAGCTCATCCAAGTGCTTGCGCTGCTCGCCAATCTTCTTCTTAAGCTGAGCAAGCCTATCAAATCAGTTAGCTCCCGCTCAAGCTCGATTATTCTCGGCTCTGTAAAACTTACTTCTCAAGCTCCTTCTCACGAATGTAAAGGCTCTCTTGGGCAGCCTCGCGTTTGGTGAACGCATCACTAGTCGAGGGGTACATGTTAGCGATTATACAGATATGATGTCATCCAACTACGGCAAGGCAGACATGGGGCTGTCTCCTCGATGTAATTGAACTCCGGGTATAAATTTCGCAGTCAAGCTGCATCTAACTTACCCGGAAGAGGCACCACCGCTAGAGCGGGGGGCACCAGTGTCACCTTCGCCCATGCGAGGGACAGCTACTGAGAAGGAGCGAGTGAAGACTGCCCGGTTGGCAGTAGCGGCGGGACGGACAAATTGGCGAAGCATGTTGATGATTTGGTTGGTAGAGGTGTTAAAGTGAGATATGGGAAGTTATGTTTGGGGAAGTTGACAAAGTACGAGGAGAACTAAAGCAAGGCAAGCTTATAGCAAATGACGTTACGCGCCAAGAAACATCATGTGATGGGTCAACATTGGAAGGTTCGGGGGACTTCAGCTTATGTCAGAGTCTAAGTCATGTGAACAAAAATTTCTGATAAGTCGTGGGCTTCTCATTCGACTTTCCACTTGCACTTACAAGGAGGTATACGATGTACTTGATCACAGGATCAAAATACCAATCTATTGACTCTTTTGACTTTCTTTTTTAAAAATGATATAGTCTGATAGTATACCTCTTGTGTATCCATTTGTTCTAGACTTCGAACATATCCTGTAATCTTGAGGCGCAAGTAAGGAACCCCCGGGCGATTGGCGGATGCGGAATGGGGGATGACGCTGTAGGAGGCCCACCGAACCACACAGAAGCGATGAGAGAAGATTTATGTATATACATGGCAAAAAGCAATGTAGTCTTGGATATTTTGTACGTTTTATATTTTTAGTTAATTAAAAAAAAAAAAAAGAAGTCCAAGTGAACTCAAGTAATCCCTTTTTTATATTTTATAACACAAAGCCCGAAGAAGAGTGGGTTGTTCAGGTAAATCCCAACACCGCCTTCTGCCCCCCTCCTTTCCTCCTACCTCCTCTCTCAACTCCCTACTCTCTCACTTCCATCTTCCATCTATCTTGCTATTCCTTATTACCTTCTTTTCCTTTTTCACAAACCAGGTCAGTGTTTTCCTGTTGTTTCCCAGTTGAATTTGCCCTTTCCTAGCCCTATTTCCATGCCCCGTCATCACCGCAAAATCCACACATATCAACATGGTGGAAAGAGATTCTCTGAAAACTACAATTTCCCCAAATTCAAACCCCTCCCCATGGAATCGCGTCACAAGTTACGGAAACCACATGTTCTCGTCTTGTTTATCTGTTGAACCGTCGCCGCGACCGCTTTCCTGCGATACCCCCAACGACACACGGGAAGACCCAAGGGCCCTGTAACCGCCACGATCGTCATGATCGGCCAAATATCTGGGTCTTTGGTTCTTTAGTCCCAGTATTCTGATTCAGAGACGCTCTCCGTGATACTGGAAACTCAACTGGGCCCTTTCCATATATTTGGAGAGGGGGTCGAGGGTCGATATCTACCCCTCGCCATCAACTACTGGCACTGTCACGATGGCGTGATTTTCAGCACTCATCTCAAATATCATCAATCCGACAAGAAAATATATATGAGAACAAAAATTTGGCTAACATAGTTTGCATTGTAGAAAACACACATTCACCATGGGTCACGAAGACGCTGTTTACCTCGCCAAGCTCGCTGAGCAGGCCGAGCGCTATGAAGGTTGGTTTGTTCCAAGTCTAGATCGTCTAGTTCCACGGATCCCTGACAATGCGATGCAGAGATGGTCGAGAACATGAAGGTCGTTGCCTCGGCCGACGTTGAGCTCACCGTTGAGGAGCGCAATCTCCTGTCTGTCGCCTATAAGAACGTCATTGGTGCCCGCCGTGCCTCGTGGAGAATCGTCACCTCTATTGAGCAGAAGGAGGAGTCCAAGGGCAACGAGTCCCAGGTCACTCTCATCAAGGAGTACCGCCAAAAGATTGAGGCCGAGCTTGCCAAGATCTGCGACGATATCCTCGAGGTTCTGGACGAGCACCTCATCAAGTCCGCCCAGAGCGGCGAGTCCAAGGTCTTCTACCACAAGATGAAGGGTGACTACCACCGCTACCTTGCCGAGTTCGCCATTGGCGACCGCCGCAAGGGTGCTGCCAACCACTCCCTGGAGGCCTACAAGGCTGCCACCGAGATCGCCTCCACTGACCTTGCCCCTACTCACCCCATTCGTCTCGGACTTGCCCTCAACTTCTCAGTCTTCTACTACGAAATCCTGAACTCCCCCGACCAGGCTTGCCACCTCGCCAAGCTTGCCTTTGACGATGCCATTGCTGGTATGTTTGAATGCAGATTTGGCCACGTGCGTTGGCCCAAAGCTAATATCTTATTCTGCAGAGCTCGACACCCTGAGCGAGGAGAGCTACAAGGACTCCACTCTCATCATGCAGCTCCTCCGTGACAACCTGGTAAGTGTCGAAATCATCTGCTGATTCAATTTGTTCATACGCTGACTCATTTCCCACCAGACCCTCTGGACCTCGTCCGAGGCTGAGCCCACTTCCGAGAGCGCTGCCCCTGCCGAGAAGAAGGAGGAGGCCCCGGCCGCCGAGGAAGAGAAGCCCGCCGCCGAGTAAATGATTAACACCTAAAAAGACCTTGTTGATGGACACGCGTCCTCAGGACGGATGGAACAACCGAGAGAAAGAGAGCGCGCGACGGGTCTTATAGTACAAGGACATAGATTGGAGACGAAGGAGGAACGACGATGAGATTCATTGGCCCGATTGTCGATTTATAGTATCACAGAGACTCGCAAGGGTTGGTGTGAGAAATATTTTGACCTTTGGGTGTCGATGCTTTCTGGGCCATTTTTGCCTTGGATCTTCTCTCTACTTACCTACTTGCCTTTTTGCTTTGTTGCTTTGGCCCGGCGCTTGTGTTCTCTGCCCTGGGGGACATCCATCCTGTCTCCTCTTTTCGTTTTTTTCATTGTCCTTGTTATTTTGTCTACTTTGCCTCTTAACTACCCAAAGAGTCCCCTTGCGCGCACTCTCCCAGCCCAACACACATACACACACAGAAGTTCTTCAAATCAGTTCCTTATCAGGACTTCAATAAGGGCATCCCTGCTGATCCCTAACCTGGCTTTTCACCTTTCCTATTGATCACTCCCCGTATATGTGCCATGTGGCGTTTTGATTCTCACTAGATGTGATTTCGAAGATAATCTCTCGTACACTTTTCCGGTAATACTTTGCGAATCGTTGTACTTGAAGCAGGGATGACTATGTGTATGAGTCTTTTTCTGTCGCCCTGGATGCCGCAGAGTAAAAAGCAAGCTGTCATGTCTGAGTAAACTAGAACTAGATCGTGCAGATGAAGAAGCTACTCTACCATAGTGAGCTATCAATGCCATCCTGCCCGCCTCTGAATCAACACACCCTTATTTACGTTATCTTCATCCCCTCCCTGCCCATTGGCAGCACGGCCACTGATCAGCACACTGAGGACATGGATCGGTAGACATATAAGTTCATTTAATCATGTGTTTTAAATAACCAACAACGTATGAATAAACTTTATTGACTTGGGCGAGGCTTCATAATGAGTTGAAATATATATCCATACTAACTAGCACCCAAATAAGCCAAGAGGATGGATGCATCACATATTCAATATGCACAGCAAGGTCGGTACAAGGTATTAACTCCCCCATAAAAATGATAGGATAGATAATCCAAAATATATATCTCTTCAATATGTTACACAAATCAACCTCATTTCGGAGAATGAATTGTTCCTCTATCTGACCGGGGGTGTGCAGACATGCATATGCCCGTGTACTGTAGACGAAGCCGCAATGATATCAGTGGCTGTATTAGTTGGGCACCATCGAGCTTATGTGTGCCTGGCGGTGTCACATTACAATTGATCATCGCTTTCTTCACTAAGTATGCATGCCGTACTGTATTCATTTGCCCCGTGTCATGACCGAATAGTTAATTGAATGAATGGCATTTCGTCTAGCATTGCTTTAAATCGTATTGGATTGTTTGTCTTCTGGTACGACATTTGAAGTCTTATGCGTTTTGTACAGACTACAAAAGACGGTCTCAATTGAAATAGTTTCCATTGCTATGGTCGAAACCACTACCAGCCCATGCGGGCTCGATGAAAAGGGGTATGAGGACAATAAAGGGAAAAAGGAGGACTTGAGACATGCACGCTCCTGGGTATGTCAAGTGCAAGAAGCAGAAATAGAGCCACAATGATAACAAAGATGACAAAAGCGACATCTTTGTCTCCCCGTGCAGAGACACGAGTCAGTCCAGCGGAGACAGTAGAAGAAAAATAGAGGAAAAAAAAGTTGAAATGCAGATGTACAGAGCCTCTCGAATATCGAGAAGGCATGTGAGGAAAGAGAAGAAGATAAATGGACTGCTCCAGTAACCCCCAAGATGCTTTCCACTTTCCACTTTCCACGCCGTTCTGTTGTGGCGATGACCGTCACCATGCAATGCCCATGAAGAAACATTTCAGTGCTCCAGCAAGAGCCATTCAATCAAATCGGTCTAGTCCCAGTCCCCGAAACGCCCAAAGTGCTATGCATCGAAAGATAACAAAAAAGGAAAAAAAAAGTACAAGTAAAACGTGTTCACACCACCACGAAGAAACGCCATATGAAAAAGGGAGGAATATGAAAAAAAAGAAGGGCCAATAATATCGACAGGGTTGAAGAGAGGCAGAGTGGAACACTGCGTTAATAGGATAAAGCCCTGGAGGTCGCACACCGACAGGATGATGTAATGGAAGACCCCCGGGAAATCAAATGCCAAGAAGTCAGGTGGCGGGTTATACTTGGAAAGCATGCGATGATGTCACGAACAATCCCTTGAAGTTCCCCCCTTGAGTAAATTCGGAATCAGCCTCACCCCCAGTCGATCCTTGAACAGGAGTGCTGTGGAGATGATGACTTTGTGGCGTTTAAACCGAAATGTGGTGTTCCGGGGCCACTCGAACCAGTCGGGTGGCAGATGTGATGTGTTCGAAAAAAAAAAGGCCGCAAGTTGTAAATGCTGGATCCATTGCGGAAAGAGTGTCCATAAATTCCCCAACCCTGCTGTTTTAGTGACATGCTGACATTGGGGTATGTAACTCGTTGAACCACTTAGATATGCGGTGAGAAGAGAAATCCGTTGACTAGGGATTTTTGTCGTGGAGTGGAAATAATTCGAATCTCGGTAAAACCGAGGACCGTATGTGACGCATGGAACCCCCTGCCGCAAAATAACAGGTGATCCTTCCCGATTGACGTCCACGGGATGAGATATCCGGCCACCTTGCGACATTCTGTTTGGACAGCCGGTTTATTTCTGTGCTTTGCGTGCTTTCGTACTGCGGGTCATTTCACTCTTGGTCATGTTGCGAGTGAGGCCACCGATGTAGTCTTGTAAGATCTTGTTCTCGGTTTCCAACTTATCATGGTCCGATTTGACCGCGTCGATGCGTTCGGCGAGAGCCTGGAGGGATGACTGGAGAGCCTTGGCTTGCCTTTGTTTTTTTAGTATAGTTAGCTACCGAAATCTTTGAATGGGCGCAATTCAGTAGAAAAACGCCTTGAACTACATTTTCAAACTCACTCCTGTAGGGTCTGTCGGGCCTCCTTGCCCAAACGCTCCAGATCGGCAGAATTGCGTCGTGGACTCATTGCGCGAGCGTCGTCTGGGGGGAACTCTTCCTCCTCAATTTCAATTTCGGGGTGGTCCCGAGGGACAAGGATCGAAGCACTGGGTTTGCGGCTCGCCATTCGCGGACGTTCTGATCGGCCTCGACGGTCGGTCTCTGCGTCGGATATCGAAGAAGAAGATGAGATAGATGACATATGCATGCGGCCACCGTCGTTTGGTTGCGGCAAAGTATCAACAGGAGAGGCTTCAGTCATTTCTGTATCTGATGCCATAAGGGTTACTGCTCGCGACACACAGAATCGAAAGGAGGTCCAGGATGGCGGTAGAATCAAGCTCCCACGATTGGGGGGGTTGGCGGATTAAAAGAGGCCGGAGGAAAAAAAGCGCCTGATAAACGACCACGGTCTACCCCTAGCGATGTACCCCAGATGAGAAATCTGTGTTACGCTTGAGGTAGCTACCGGGTCGGTGGAAAGTCGAGAAGAAGAAGAGGATGTAATAATTTTTTTTTTTTTTCAAGACGACCGGGGTCGACTCTTAACAAGGCGAGTAATTTCGAAATTCGTTGAGATGAATGCAATTCGAGGTTGGGAAGAGGGGAGAGAAAGGTAACCGGAGTGGGTTCAAAGGGGAGGTTTGGGAAAACTTTTTTTCTCCCGGGAAAAGAGAGGCTGGCCACAAGGGAGGAAGATGATAATGGTTCAAAGAGAAGAGTCAGAAGAAAGAGAAGTCAGGAAAACCGAAAAGAGCTTTGGGGGAAAAAGGAAGAGAGTTTCGGTATCCGGCGTTACGGCAGAGGGGGTACAACAGAGTGACCTAAGTTGTGGTGCGACGGGTACCGTATCCAGTGGTACCCAGCTGTACCCATGAAGTCTCCAGTATAATTGTCTATCTTAGCACCTTTTCAGTAGGTGGAGGAACTCATGTCCCTTGGATCATCCCTCCTCTTTTCTTTTCTTCTTTTTCTTTTCTCCTGTATTCACTCTTTTATATTTAATACTATCCAAATAAATAGCTAAAATAACGATTTATACACTTCAAATCTATAATTTATACCTATAATACCGATTTAGAAAAAGGAAAAAAAAAAGAGGGGATTTTCTAGAAATGAGAGGCGCTCAGGAACTAACGGGTGGCTCCTTAGATTCCCCTTTCCACACACACCTTCCCCGACAAGTACCCGGTACACCGCTGTTCCCTGTTTGCACCATGGTCCGACCAGGTACTCAGTACATTATAGGATACTCTTCGGTCCCGCTCCACCGTGTAGCATTTGACACGTATTGTGAAAACATAACTTCTACATGTTTACATATCTACATATCTTTCAAGGGTATATTGTTTATTTTATATTCAAAGCCACCTGGTCCCGGGATCTTGGGTCTTCCTGCATTCTATTCCATCGGGATATTCCATCCGGTAACTTGGAATTTGGGGAATAATTAAAGAATTAAATTCGATCTTATATTGTGTATTATACTACAATATTGCACATGTGGTCATACCCCCGTCCTTCAGGGGGGGCATGCAATGTCGATCGAGCCTCAGAGCCAAATGACGCCATATAATTGGTTCCTACAACGTAATTCTCACGCGGATATACCTCGTAGTTATACAAAGTACAAAGTATGGAGTACACCCTATTATAGTACCTATGAATAGTACTATTCCGTACCTCTTATACTACATGTGTGATTCTTTGCTCGGTACGGTGACGAGGATTCCAAGGGGTAGATACAACCGCCCTTGGGCAAGATCGACCGAGGGACAAAGGTTCCCGGGAAACGGCACTTGTTTATAAGATATCCCCAATCCTGAAGGTCAAACAAGGGTGTCCTCTACGCCAATATAGATTGTAGGTATATGAGAGCAGGAAAATAGATCCGAGAATAAAATCCCCCGTTCGCCCCTCGTTAGCCGCCTCCACCGCCACCAAAAAAAAAACCGTAGACTCACAGCATTCAAGAATACTAGTAATGGGGAAAAATTAACTTACGAGAAAGAGTTCAGTGGCACTGCAGTTTGTGCTCCGCACCCCCAATGTCTGTCGTAATATCCCGCAACCAGTCACCATCTCCCGTCCTTAGCCCACTCCCCTCCATAACCAATGTGCGCCCAACGCTTGGGCTTCAGACGATCCATTCTCGTAGATTTTGACATGCTCCCTTATTATTTGAGGGATCGCTAGCCGAAAAGGAGGTGAAACTGAGTGCCATCATAGACGCCGATCTCAGGAAATCATTTTCAGTGTGAGAATGAATGTCCCGACAATATTGTAAGGCACCCGAATCATCAAAATTGCCGACGCCACCTTCAAGGTCCGGGGATATATGTGTTCCGCTCTCGATCGGTTTCTTTGTATCCTTGAAGCTGTGAGTTAGATCTATCAAACTAAACACAAAAGTAATTTGAGGTTGAAAATATGTCAATTTTCGACTCCATTGTACATAATCTCTGCCCACAAAGTCTTGGCTTTGCTTATGCGGTTGGTGAAAGCCAACTCACCCCCCCCTCTCTACCAAACCACACGCGTTCCTGGATCCCGTTGTCAGATGACTTTTAGCCCCAGGCAGTTATACGCTCAGACCTGATACCGTACATCTCTGAACACAAGTGTAACTGGTGTCTTCACCGAAGCCTATGAGGGGTGTGCGTGTGACATCCTTTTTAGGCCGTAATCTAAACGATAAGAACCTATTTACTACGCTAATATTGGTATTAATATATTTACATTAAGGTATTTGGATATAAATTATACTGGTTCATTTTATATTGGCTCAACTGTGGTTCCCGGAAAAAAAAACGTGGTCGGGGCAACTGAGACAAATCAATATCAGACCACTTGGTCACTTTTATAATTTATTATGAGACATCTACATCGTACGGAGTGCGCCTTGAGCTTTTTTGTTTTTGGCTTTTCAAAAGCTAATGATCAAAATCCAAGTACCCGCCGATCTGCAAGTGCGTTTCGTCTGGTTGATTCATGCCCTACGGAGCCCCGAGCACCCCACCTATACGAACGCGTTTTTCGTCCCCCATTACGGAGGGGGCGTCAAGGATGTTGAGTACGCTAGAGTGGGGTTCCCCCCCCCTTCTTTTTTGCTTCTTTTTGCCCCTCTCTGCGTTCTAAGTGGCCACCTTCCTGTCTTTCTTGATGCTAGATATTTTAGGTCCAATCATTGTGACCAGAATTCCTTGGGATTTTAGTGTGCTGTGTCAAGCTCCGATACTTCCATTTATAGTAAGCTTGATCCGGAAGTAAATATCCCTTATGTGTGTAGAGACTTTTTTCATTTTATGGATTGAAGATGGAATATAATTCCGCTTAGTATGCCTACGTACATTAGAGTTTAATATCCATGTTATGCATAGCCGGCATCAACTTATCTAGGACAGTGTGCCGAAGAACTATGTTTCACACCGTCTCACATTATTGTATAAGCTTGAGAGTAAGCATCGGCATGTCATTGGCAACCTAACGGGGTTTGCCGGGGAAGAAAAAACATGAAAGATCTGTCATTCATTGCCTAGGTTTCACTCCGGGAACACAGAGATATTGTTAGTTTCTCGTGTATATGCTCCAGCAAAACGGGTATCGCATAAACAGACCCAAAATGGCAAGAGCCATCAGTCTTGTGTATCTATCGCCAGAAACTTGTCTACATTGTATGTCAGCCTCAAAATGTCTTGCAATGTCTCTCGCCAAACCCAATGCAGGTAACACATAGCACAGACACTTCCCGATCGCTTACCAGTGTCCACCTGTTGCGGACCCGACGATCAAGTAACCCGGTTTTCAGAGTTGAATTCCGGTTTTGTGTGCTTTGCGGAGATGGATCTATCGGGAGCTGGGGATCCATTTCGCCATTCGTCCAGTTTGAAAGGTTGATCAGTGCGGGATGTGAGATCCATGATGGATCGGACTAAAAGGCTAGCGCTGAAGTATGTACTATGTATGTTGTTTTGATTGGCAATTTCAAGTGTCGGGGAACTTGTCAAAATATAAAAGCAGTTCCAGCTTTACACAATGGCAACTAGGCCTAGCATGGCGAGTCGAGATGGTGTCTAGAGTCCCTGAGAAGCCAATGTTGAACGTGAAGGATATAATAATGGTTCTAAGTAATTGTAGAGTGTATAGGTTATACAAGAGCCCCAAAGCCCTGGATGCAATGAATGGTGTCTATTTACCGCCAAAACGCCTCCCCTCAAACTTTTCAGTTGTTTTGTTCACAGGGCACCATATGATTGCCATTGATACAGGGCTCTCAACACAGCGATGCCGCCGGACTGTGTTTCAACCGTGCGGCCTCGGCCGCGATCATTGTAGTCCTTCGGCATGAAACCTGTAGTGGAGGACTTGTGGTCATAATCGGCATTGCGGTAATCAACAGCGCCATCTGGGATAGTGCTGCTATCCACAATCTCATTGGCATCCAGCTGATGATACGAGTGACCCCACCAGGTACCAAACTTGCCATCGCTGTCACGAGTCATCAGCGCAGCTTGCGCATTGTGTTCAATCCAGGAACCATAGGCGCGGCACCGCTTCATATGCTGCTCATAAACTTCGGCCCAGTCGTCATCTGCTGTACGTCTGCGGATCGCGCCCTCCAGGAACTGCTTCTCTTGCGGCTGAATAGGCCGGCAGAATCCGGACAGGTGGTGAAAGAATATACCTTTGAAGGTCTGTCCATCCTGGGAGCAGACTCCACGAGAATCACATGCGTCCTCGAGCACACCTCCGCGACCAAGTCCTTTCCACTGCTGACTAGAAGTATGTGGCCACCCGGTAGCCTGTAGTACTTTTTGAACAAGCTCATGGCCGTCGTGCAAATAGAGTTGCGAGTTTGTGGCTAGCCAGAGTCCTCTCAGTCCGCTGAGAACGACTCCTTGATTGTAGGTATAGAGCATAGAGTTGAGCTCGTCGCATTGTCCCGAGCCGGGATTCGATGCGCTTTTCCAGCCACTGATGTGGAAACCATCTGCATAGAGACCGCCAATTCCAGTCATATTTGAATTTTTGAGCCATTCGTACCCGTCAATTGCAGCCTTTAGATGAATAGGGTTGTGTGAGTCCTTCCGTGCGGGCTGTGTGCCCTGCGAATCGACAAGGAACGGGGCATCAATGGGATCTCCGGGGAAGTACAAGTACATCTCGATACTTGCGGAGATATAGAGCTCGTTCGTAATCGCATTCTTGTACGGGCTCAAATATGGGCTCCAAATCATGCCGCCCCCACAGAGGGTTTTGTCCCAACCAGCGGAGGCGAGCTCATAAAAGATGCGTGCTCTGTGCGCAGCAGAGCTCTGGAACTGGGTGCCGTACCAAAGCTCCCCAGAACTGTTCTTTGAGGAGACATAGTGAAGGTCTGAGTGAAGATTTTGGAACTTAATATTTTCCAACCACCCTAACACAACCCATAGCATGTCATCGTATGCCTGATTTCTGAGACTGAAAGAGTTTTCACCGAAGTAGAACGCAGAAGTATGGCTGAAAAACCGATTGACCGTATTTTCAAGCCTGAAGAAGGATAATCCTTGCAATTCATTCGTGTCGGGGATATCAAGTGGACCTGAGGTTAGAGACGAGAGCGCTGCCGAAACGTGTGTGCCCAACACTGCCGCGGTCCAATCAATGCTGGTCGGCCACGTGCCCTGCCACAGCACAAAGTACCTGTCTTGCATAACCTGCAGGGCGGCGATAAGATCATGCAAGGTATTCAGAATGGGGTCGTGAGTCGACCCTTCCGGCGCTGATCCAGTACCCCCAAAGACAGTCCCACTTGAGGGATCATCAATCGAACTGGAAGATGAAGGCACTCCCAAAAGTTCCTGGGATGGATACGCAAGCGCATTGGCCACGGCTGAAAGCGATAGGAAGCATAGCATAAGTATATGGTATAGAGATCGTGATAGCCCCAAGAGGGTAAAAGATGTGTGTTGGGGAGCCATTCTGCATCAGGAAATAAATATATCCTGTCAGAATCAGATCCCCAGACACAAGATCCTGGAGTCCGGCTATAAGAATAGAGGGTCGGTACTGCGTACTGAAAGCGACTAAAAAAGAAGAAGAGCGATAACCGCATGCGCCATGCGGGGAAAATGGGGAGCCGGGAAGGGTTAAGCTTAGTCACCAGACCCGCTGCCCTGGGTGAGGTGCCAGGTGAGGACATCCACATCCACATCCATTTTATGTGGCATTAAAGCCTTATCATCACCCTGTAAAATGATTGAAGCCTTCTGACCCTGGAATAACAGCCCCAGTGCCCAAAAATTATTTATCGACTCTATTTCGGTGCCACATGGCCGTCGCATGATGCGTCCCACCCCGTAGGGGATGCTACATAGCTATACTACATCGTATACTACGGAGTATGTAAAAATGTACCATTTTTGATTTCGCCTTGAAATGAGTCGCAGGACAAGTGGATGGATAAAAGGTCGCTTATAGCCAAGAAAATCCATTCTTCATAATGTACATTACTCCCAAAGGCTGGGCTTTGGGGTCCAGGGTTGTCTTTGTTGACCAGATGCTCATACACCAATTTTCAATTTTCATCAAAGGGCCCTTCATTTCTGAGTATGTCAGCATAATTCTAGTTAAAGCATAAGACCGGATTTCCGTACCATTATGGCAATCTATCGTGGCGCCGGCACGTACCTCTTGTGTGTGTGTCCCATGCACACCCACACTCGGCCTGTGACCCATACAGGTTCGATTGAAGAGGGGCCGTGCCAGCGAATACTAGATGATGTGTCCATTGTTTGTAGACAGGTTCTGGCAGGAAGGATGGGAAAAGGTTCGAATGAAACAGTGTGAGGTATTGAAAAAATGCGAGAAAAAGCAAAGCCCAGGTATCAAATGGAAGATCACAAGCAATGTATGCCAGTCAAATTTTATCGTTCCCCGTCCATTAGGAAGGCTTAGTCCCGGTCACCGCCAGCTTCGGGGCTGCGACTCCGGTTGGGGCTTCTGCTGCGATTCCGAGTAGCCCGGCCCTTTGGCCCTCCGTTCTTGTTCTTGCCTGATGGGGGCGGGCGAACAAAAGCATAGTCGACACGGAGGGTCTGTTCAAGGAGCTTGTAACCGTTAAGGTTCTGGATAGCTTCACTGGCTTCGGGGAGAGTGGAGTATTCAATCAATGCGTAACCCTGCCAGAATATTGGTGTTAGCAATCGTTTCATTGTATGTGAGTTGACAAGAGTTCCCATATTTTGAAGAGGATGTCCTTCAGGGTTTGTTTAGAGGTAGTTGTGAGATTGAGGATGCGCACCTTGACATAACCTGTTCGCCGATCAAGGTTCAAGCTGAAGTTTTTGATCTCACCATACTCCGCGAAGAGTTCAGTGACATCTTCCTCCGATGATTCCTCGTGGATATTAGATACGATGATAATCCATCCTTCGATACTGCGCACGGCGACCGCATTCCCCTGGGTGCGTGGCTCAAAACTGCGGTCCGACTGCTCGGGAGCGTCGTCGTGCGCGACAGGAGGGTCAATTTCCATCTCGTTCGACATATTGTAAGGTAGGATTGCAAAAAGGCTGGTGCGACTGTGTTGGTGTTATGCCGGGAGGTTTAGTCTGCACGTCTATAGCGGTCAATGAGCCCGAGTCTGGATTGCGATCTGAAGTCTGCAGAGGGGCGGTATTATTGGGCGGTCTCTTGGGCGGTCTCGGGCAACCTCGCCTTCAAAGGAAGCTTGCCATCACATGACCATAGTCTGCCCTTTCTAGTTCGAACGCTGATAAGTTCGAAACCATTGTACTAAATATCTACCAGAAAGGTGATATTGCTGTACATGTTTACCTAGCACTGAACACTACCAAATGTTGACTAGTAGGTGATTGCTATTTTGTTACATTGTTTTGGCGTCTTATAGCGTCCTCCTTTGTCTTCCAGAACTGGAATTTGCAACCCCAAGTCATTGTTAATTATATTTTTTATAGGTAGTAGAAATGTCAAGGGAGTGGAGATTTGTATTCGCTACCCTATCTGTTCTATATCTCTCAGCAAGTACAAAATAGCGATTAGCTGCGCTTGCTCGTATGAAGAAACATCAACGTTAAGAGACCAAAGAAAGGGAAAAAAAAAAAAAAAAAAAGAGATAAATAAACATTTGGTTGAAATACAGGGGTTATCGAATCACTGAGGGAAAAAAAGAAAAACACCAATTCTGGAGTTTGGACAAACCGAGGCCAGATTATCCAGTTAAGAAAGTGAATATAAAGTAGCTTAACGACGGTTGTTGCCCATGCCGAGGATCTGGACCATGCGGATAAAGATGTTGATGAAGTCCAACTCCAGGCTGACACATTCATTGACCACGTCACGCTTGATCAAGCCGCGCTCGGCAAGACGAGCATGGTGCAGAATCTTCTGCACGTCATAGAGAGTGAAACCACCGAAGACAGCAAGACCACCGTACAGCCAGAGGCGCTCAGACCACATCAGAGTGCGAACAGCAGTAGCAGGGAGGACCATGGGGGCGAGTCCAGAAAGAGCAACGATGGTCACACCGGCAAGCAGGGGACCACCCAGGTAAAGGTACTTCTCCTGCTTGGCAGTGGCACCGACAAAAGCGATTGAGCCCATCATACCAACAGTGTAAAGACCAGCACGAGCGAGAATGGCAGGATTCATGAACATCAGGGGGGAGAGAAGAGCGGCCTGGGTGAGGTTGAAGACAGTCCAGCAGCCATACTTCATGACGTAGCTAATTGAAAGGTTAGCACATTTAGTTTTCCTGGAAAATAAAAAAAGAGGCAAAAAACTTACTTATCCGGGGAAGTGTAGAAAGTACCGTACATAGAGCCGATGCTGCCAACGAGACCGACACCCATGACGAGCCAAGGGTTCATGGCCATGAGACGATAAGACCAGCCGCTCATGTGGAGAGCGCGAGCAGCAATACCAATGATACCAATACCAAGACCAGTGTGCATGAAAGTTTGATTCAAGTAGCTCTGCTCGTAAGCGGGCATACCGCCATCCTCTCTCGTTTCACGGTTGAAGATGAAGTTGGTTGCCAGAACCGTACCTCCAATGATGGCAGCGCCATACAACAGTTTCTGGGTCATGTTACCATTCTGTGTAGGGTTGACGGTCTGCTGCATGTATGTACGGCGGAAGGCATTTTGAAAGTTCTGTCGGGACTTGGCGAAGATCGAGGAAGAAACGCCCTGAGGCTTTGTTGCTTGGGTGGGCTTGATGGGAGAGTTGTGAATGAATCGGGCGGTGTTTGTGAGCTTGGGGACCTGGCGAAGTGCCGAGGATACAGCGAACGGGCGCCGTAGGAAGAAAGCCATGTTTGCGATGGGGAGGGTCGAGAGTCGAAAGCGAAGAGACGTTTAAATGTCGGGCCCACGGGTGATATGGAGGCGATTACTCATGTTCCGCCGGCGACCGCTTAAATCCGGAAAATTCCAGAATTAGTCACGTGGATCAAGAAAGTGGGATGCGTTTGTAGACTCACAGCGAACTCCAGGGCTCACTGTATTTTTTTTATCAGATCAGCCTGATTACAAATACGTCATCTTCTTTAACATTGGTTTTAGTTCGATTTCAGTCATGGCCTCAAGTCTAGAGACGATCAGCCTACCACATCTACCATTGCCTGTGCATGTTGCTCTATATCGCAATGTTCAAAATGCCGCCTCTCTGAAAGGTCGACTTCTCGCCGGTCAATCAGAATTCGAATATGCATTTATTGATGCAAGCATGGTATGTTAAGCTGCCATCGAGAACTAAAATAAAAAAAGAAGTAATTCACCAACACCAAGCGATAGGTTCTGTCAAGGGCTCATGCCACTGCTGCAGTATTCAGAGCAGTCAATGATTACATTCACGATCGACTGAAATCTCATAATGTGCATTCTGAGATCGTGTTTTCATTGAACCCTACGAATAATGTGGGTTGCCAATTCTAGGAATTAGCTGCAAGTTTGCCACTAAAGCCGGGACTGACACGGACTTAGATCACGGAATCATTCCGTAGATTCGGTATTTCCGATTCAACCAAAGACCTGTTGGTGATCAAGGTCTCTGTCTCTCCGGAGATAACATATATATCCGTTGCGGCCCACTTGGACAGCTCGGTTGAAGGAACACCTGTGCCTTTCGATGACCAGACACTATCCGAAATCTCTGATGTCAACAAGATCAAGAAAGCGTACAAGCTGGGGGCTCTGCCTTCGCCAACTGCCAAGGAGAACGACGAGGCTAAACAACGACTCGAAAATTCCTTGTTGAGTGCGATTGCTTTGCGGGGATCGTGAGCAATTGCCTATATGAAGCAACCAAATTCACTGCTCCCGAATTCCTAAAGCTTGCTGTGGGATGGGTGGGAAATACATTCATTTTCCAACTCGTGCTGTTGTTCTCCAATGTGGGATATATTGAGCTCCAAATTGGCTTTGAGAATATGCCCATCATCAGTCACAAGCAGATCGCATGGTTTTCCTGGGGTCTACTATTCTTCAACTCCGAGATCGGGTAGAGAATACCTCAGATTTCTCTGTCGAGACAGTGCACAAAGTCAAGGTTATGATGAATTGAATGAAATATTACAGAGATGCAACGGCCTGTTTTTATAGTTCGACGCGTCTGATCCTGGCCGTTTGTGTGATACAGGACAGTAAAAACAACATTTATTCAAATTGAGAATCACTTGATCCCGTAAAGGATTATACATAAATACATATATTGAACATGAATCCACTTTGTTGAGGTTGAATGTAGTTGGTTGCCCGAACTATGTACCCAACTCAAAAATTTGCCAAGACCGCGGGCGACCCTTTGACATCGAAATGTTGAACTTGGATCTCTAACACTACTTGTCCAGCATATCTGGCTTGCATACCCTTTATACTGTTTTATCTCAAGTATAAACGTTACCTAGGAGATGTCTCATTTAGCAAACTCAAGCAGTACACGCGACTCGCCCTGATCAATCAAGCAAACACCCAGAGACGCGACTCGCGACTCGCGACGATGGCCAGCATTGCAGATGTAATCATTCTGTCGTCCTCTCCAATTCCACCGCGGTCACCAGGGACAGCTAGGCTTGATGTAAAGCAGGTTTCTCACCTCTTGCCACGAGGTGAAACGCCACCATCAATACGCTCGACGGCCGATTTTTCCAAAACCCATACGCGTTCCCGGTTTTTTCCCACTCCGATCGCGAGCACCAATTGTCCCGAGGACGTGACGAAGCCGAGAAAGCGACCGACAAAGAAGGATCCTACTACAGATACCAACAACAAAACTGCATCGAGCAAACCGCGGCAGAAGGCGAAGAAAGCCGCGGATGCACCAGAAACAATTGCGCATGGGCACCCCCAACCAGAGACTCTTGGCACAAAAGACGATGCAGTGAAAACGACCAAAGGTCGTCCTCGCAAGAATGCCAAGAGCAAAGATTCAGGAAACATGACTCTGGCTGGGAAAGTCACGAAAACAAGCGGCGATCCACCAGCAAAGAAACCCAGCAAAAGTGGGAAGAAGACGGTTGCCACAAAATTATCCTCCTCGGAAGATGTGCTTGCGAAAGTTACTCCCAAGAAATCAAATGCTTTGGAAAAGGATGAGATATTGCATTTGGACGAGGCAATGAGAAGAAAGATAGACTGGACACCACCAAGGGAGACCGCTTACAAGGAGATTGCTACAAGGAACTATGGTGGCAGCCAGGAGAAGGAGCGTGATCCGAACCTTACGGGTGGGTTTGGCAAGCTGCTATCCGATTATAATTACTCCGAGTCAGCTTTAAATCCTCGCGATCTTGTGCAGGATGCGAATGGCGGAGGACCAACAAAACGTCGACGGATAGAGCTGGTCAATCCTGAAATCCAAGCATTGCTCAATGGAAGGTACTCTGATTCAACTGATCAGACAGCTGCTCAAGGAGAGAACATGGCATCGACTCAGCCCAAAAAAACAACAACCAAGGACAAGCCTAAGAAGTTTACCACCTTGACGGCGCGCATGACTGCGCAATATTCAACAATTGAAGCAGAACAGAATGAGCCGGTGATTGATTGCCTCCAGGACATGGGAACGACAAAAAAAAGACGAAGAAAGACCAAAGAGACAGAGAAAGAGTCTTTGTTCACTGTGCTTTCCCCAGAAGCAGCTGTCGAATTCCTAAATGATCAAGAGCTTGTATTTGGTACCTGCAGTCAATTGGAAAGAGACGATTCGCCGCAGACTCTGCGAGAAACCCAGCAAGCCATTTGTGCCTCCGAATGTTTGTCATATCCAGAGGGGACGCGCAATAAGAACTCCAGGGCGATCCAAGAATCATCTACTCGTTCTGTATCAAGGCTGGCAGGTACCAGAAATCTGTGGTGTGTCGGCGCCAGAGACACCGAGGGATCTTTGATTCAACCAGAAATACTAAACATGGTTGACTTGACGGGCGAGGGAGAACCCCCTGTAAAGAAGAGGCATGAAAATGTGGAACGAGCAAGCTACAAACCTCTGCAGGGGGGCTGGTTTGAGCTTGAATTTGCCGACATAGATTCACCCCCAGCACAGAGACCATCATCGCTACCATCGACCGAAAGGGGCTTGGATTCTGATACGCAGGCTCAAGCTTCGGTCCAATCCCCGGCACCTACAGCTACAGCTACGGCCATGCCAAAGGCTAGGGCCAAAGCTGCAAAGCCTGCAAAGCCTGCAAAGCCTGCAAAGGGACCCGATAATACCCCGACTGAAGCGGTTGGTTCCCTGCCAACTGCGTCGCAGGGGCCCTCAATGCCACGATATACCGGATTTACAGACGCAGAGTTGTCTAAACAGGTTTCCACTTATGGCTTCAAGGCAGTCAGGGGTCGCAAGAAGATGATCGATCTCCTTCAACAATGTTGGGAATCGAAACACGGTAGCAATGCTACTTCTGGTAGCCAGATTAACTCTGACAGCCAACCTATATACCAACCCGAGCAACAGAAAGAATCTGTCTCTAAAATTGACCATGTTTCAAATCCCGCCTCGGATGCGAAGGTAAAGGCGACGGTGAAGTCTAAATCTGCAATATCTGTAGAGAACCGAAAGTCGCTCGACGCGACAAAATCACCTTCTGCCTCGCAAACCAATCTCCAGACAGGCCCAAAGAAAAACTCAAGAACGAAGCCTATCACTGGGGCCTCTACATCGTTTATTGATGTAGAAGAGATCCAAGACTCAGAAGAAGAAATCGTTCCCTCTCCAAGTCAAGTACAAAAGCACTATACCGATATCTATTCAAAATCCAACACAGGCAGCCGGGTACAACACCACTCCTTGGATATCCTCACGAAAACACCATCACCAAGTCCGACTAAGCGCAAGGTTGTTTCTTCTAAGATTTCAGTCAAAAGACCATCATCCTCTGCATCCATCACAACCACGCGCACAGCAGAATCCTCTAAAGAAATCAGTCTGGCAGATCTATCTGCACAGATTACCCAAGCTGTTCGCGTCCAGCCTCGGCTCTCGCCACTGTCAACGTCTCGTGGTAGCCGTGGTCGACCCACATGGCATGAAAAGATCCTCATGTATGACCCTATCATCTTGGAAGATTTCACAGCATGGCTCAATATCGAGGGGCTTGGACTTGTGGGTGAGGATCGCGAGATTGGCACTGCATTTGTCAGGGAATGGTGTGAAAGCAAAGGAATATGTTGTTGCTGGAAAAAGAATGCCAGTTGGTAAAATGGCGATGGTTATTTGCATTGCATCTCTATTTTGGATACCCGGTGTACGAGTTGGAATTACATGGTCACACTAAATATGCCCGTTGACATATCCTTTGGAATAAAATGAACAGTTTTCGTTTTCACCGTCTACTATAGGAAGTCTCTCGCCCTTTGCTTCAGTAAATGACGAAAAGTCCACAGTATTAAAAAAAAAAAAAAAAAAAAAAAAAAAAAAAGCATTTATGTACTTAAACAACGCATCTTGTCACCTTGTGCCATTCCCATTTTCTCGATCATATACTTCATCTCGGACAGGACAGGAAAAATGCAAGCAAGCAACCAGGCCCAGGATGTATGACATATTGTCTAAAAAGATAGCACGTGCAGGAAGGTGTCACAGTCACAGTAGACTATGGTGATGACTGGGGTCAACGACCGGCTGGCAATTGAGTTAGCCCTAAATCCCAAAAATAAAGAATCAGAACATGGTCCATATATTCCAATGTGAGATGTGGATTATAGAGGCGTGAAGAAATACATACCTCGTAGTGATCCATGAGAGTGGCTCTGTATGAACCATCCAGACAGGCCTGTAGCTGTGCGTTCTTCTGCTGAAGTTGCGTGATCTGCTCCTTCAGGTTCTCGGTCTGCTTTCTGAGTCTCTCGATAAGATCCCGCATTTGCCCGGCCTCACCACGCACCCAGGTCTCACCGGTGACACGGTCAGTGACTTTACATGGGATGTTGAGGACAAGGCAACAAGCGCAGCCTCTCGGATCTGGCGTACACTTCATCTTCTTGAGCTAGATATCCAAATACGTCAGTGTGGTGTTCTGAGTCAAAGCTAACGCGACATCAGATTATGAATAGGCGTACCTTGCAACGATCACAGGCTTGACCGACACGATGTTGAGACTTCGTGACCTTGGCACGCACCATGGCCGACCAGTCGGGCTCTGGATCATAGCGGCTGCGGCGAGTCTTCTTGGGCTTCGGGATATTCTCGCTAGGAGCGTCGTTGACGCGCTCGTCGTCAGGGATTGTAAAGTTTGGAGTATCCATGATGAGATTGGATGGTGTTGCTTCTGGAAATGGTTAAATGGTTTCTCATCTCGTCTTCTTATGCAAAGCACCGAAGAAACATATTGAGTCTGTGTTTGAGATCTTGGAGTACTTGCCTTTCATTTTCTAGGCTAGTTCCAGGTAAAAATCACTTTTCTTGTCTTGTTTTCTTATCTATCCAGAGAAACGGTCCAATTCAGATATAATCCTGAACACAAAGCCTTTGTCTATAGTAAAATCCCTTTGTTTGGCTTCGCTCTCTCAACAGACATAACAAAAGATTGGACTGTTTCGCCTTGCTTGCTTTGTTAGACGTAGAGATCCTCACTCATGGCCTCTGGATCAAGTACAGAGCCATTGTTGTATACTCTTGGCTATTTTGCACGTGGCATACCTCCTCATTGTCCTATAGACTGTCTTAGGCTTCTGATTTCTTTTCCTTTGCCTTCTTCCAATCGGTGTTGCTGATCTTTCTGATATTTTTTCAATGACCATACACCTTGTTTAAGACAAAATGGAACCTACCCCAATATAAAATGTATCTTTATATGGCCCAACGATGGTCTAATACTTGTCAAGACAATATAATTTCTTATATATGGCTATGCCCAATCGCGAACTTTTTATCAAACCCATAAACCCCATCTGCTCCATGGTTTTCAAGATCCTCCTCATATGCATTATAATCTATGGGTTACCATCCCCAATGATGTATAAAATATAATAAAAACACCATCCTTCATGAATGAGAGCTTCAGGGATTCGATGGCTAATTGTATGACTACGAGTATCATCTGCATTCACGGCATAATAAATCCTGGCAGAGTGCAAAATTAGCACTCTGTTGTTTACCAGTATTACTTTTTAGGAAAATAAGAAAATAACTAATAGGTCAACTTGATATCCAAAAATAGCTGTTTGTAGATCATCTAAATTTTTAGCTCTTCACAGCCCCGGACCCCGAGCCACTACTACTGCATCATCCTAAGTGCTACATTAAACTTGAAAAAAAAGGTCAACATAACATTACAAATATGTGAAGAATGTGAGAGGGATAAAAATGAGATTTGAGATAAAATAGAAGAATAAAATTTATAGAAAATGGTGTAATGCCAATTTCTCCCAGCTCTACAAACATAGTAATATCAAATCCAATGCTGATCATGACAATCGTGGGAGCAAGAGTCGGGGTTGGAGAGTCGATCTAATTGATCTTAGAATGAGAAGTAAAGAAGTAAAGAGACCATTGAAAGGGGAAAGAACAAAGTCAAGTTTAAAAGGAATGAGTAATGAGGGTTTGAGAAGAAGTAGAAGAAGGGAGAAAAGAGAGAGAAAAAGAAAGAAAAAGAACCGCCTTGAAGCTACAAGGCCCCTTCCTCATTGTCAGTCTCCAGCTCTAAGGACTGGGCTCGAGGTCGTTTTCGAGACACAGTAGGTGTGACAGGAGCAGGATCAGACATAGCAGATGGCGATTCACTTAAGCGATCACGATGTTGTTTTTTCGTGTCTAAAAGCCGAAGTTGAGTTCTGCATTGATCTGGCGAGTACAGTCTAGTACCACCAAGTTCTTTCATCTATGAAGATCAAAAGACATATTAGAACGTTTCCTATATTATACGAGCACAGGGAATCTCACCTTGTCTGAAAGGAAATGGAATTTATCTTTTGCCCAGATCCCATGGACGTGGATCAGGAGTTTGATCTAGCGGACTTGCGTATCAGTACGGGCTCAATATAAATTCCAGCTCATACAGCTTGTTTATACCATATGTTACGGGAGGTACATACTCACATCTGATTCTTCCCAGCGCACCATTCGCTCTCGGAGCCGGCGGTGGAGACGCATCTGCAGGCGCGCTTCGGAGGCATCTTTATTGAATCTTTCCTGGAATTCTTGACGCACGATTTTCCAGGCCGTTTGCTTATCTCGCAGCTCCTCTACGAATGCATCTTCGTCTTCTGCTTGCGGGTCGCGCCGCCCACGGCCTGGAGCCCGAACCCTAGGGAGTATGTGTGGAGATGGCTGGATATGCTGGCGATCTTGCTCCATTCGGAGAAGGCCCTCTGGATTGGGAGCGATGCTGACTGGTGTGTTGCTTGGCTGCTCGCGCGAGGGCGTACCTGCGGATGGGTATCTGGCGCGCTTAGCTGGTGGTGGGCCATGTGGCGACTGACTAGGCGTTTGTGTCATGCCATGGGGGATGCCGCTTGGATCCGGAGCGTACAGGTAGGCAGAATTGGGTGCCGAAGACCGGGGGAAGTCACTCGGGAAGGGTGCAGAGATACCGAGACCCAGTGGGGCTGTCATGAGATCATTCATGCCATATTGATATTCTTGTGTGCCGTAGCCATGTGAGTGGTGACTGATTGCTGGGCTGAGACGAAACGAGCTGTCTGGAAGACTGATTGGTGTCAGAATGCTGGATGGAGCTAGAGGCTCTGTGCAGTACGGGCTGTTGGCTCCCACGTACGGGGTCTAGATCGTATATGGGTCAGCTCATGTTTCGGAAGCATACAGTGTTTTGTATCAGAAGTGCATATGTACATACCGCTTGGATTCCGGGCCAATGAGCTGGGATATCCTCATAGTACTCTGACATTTCCTCGGAGCAGGGAATACCCGAGCGATTAGACATGATGTTGACTGGCTGCACTCAAGCGGAACATCAAACACGGGGAAGATTCACAGTCCACTGCGTTGTCTAAGTGGGGAGAATAAACGCCGGGGGAGCAGAATATGAAACGAGATATGAAACTCGATGTAGGGGAAGATGTGGGACTGCAGGCGGCTGGCAGACTAGAGTGGTTTGCTGAACAGTTAGGGTTGTAGGTGTATATCAATAAGGCCTTCCACTCCAAGGATGTTGAAGAAAATATTCACATTCCCAACCATCGACGATAGTTGATTTTATAAGATTCATGCGAGCAAGAAAAGAGGGGAAGATTTCAACAGCAAGATGCACAATTCCGCCTATCCTCCACTTTGAGCGATATCACAGCCAGCACCGGGATGCCTCGTGAGGCAAGGTGTGAACAATCAGTAGAGGTATGAACTATAGGCTCAGAGGGCACCAAAACAGAGATCAGTACCGCCGACGAGCGCTGTGCCCCATTAGAACGTAGGGAAATTCATGAAGACTCGACGAGAGCCTATATTTAAGCGCTGCGGACTCAATAGTCCAATGTTGATATCCATATTCCGCCCCCATCCCTGGAGGGGGGGCTCAGACTCTGCATGGTGAATAGGAATTAAAGTCAGTCCGTGATTTCAGGCCCACTTCAACGGGCCAAAAAATAAAAATTAATTAATTAACAGGAAAGACTGGGCTACTTAGGGTTGTGGATGATCCTCCACAAAGGAGACAAAGCGTAGCGCTTAGAGCTTTGGAGAGATCCAGTGGACGGATTATGGAGGACCCCATTAAAAATCATAATGCCAATACGAAACCCATCAATTATAACATGGCTACATATTTCAATTTAGACAAAAACGTTCAACTGGCCCCAAAGTCGATATTGCCCCTTCATATCTCAAGTCAGCCTTGTTGACTGCCTATCTACGCCATTGTTTCATTTTGGCAGCCCCCACGAAAAAAAAAAAAGAGAAGAAAACCGCTCAAGTTGACGGTAGATTCCAACACACCGGTTGTGGGATGGGGTGGGAGGGATTACGCTCCTTCTCCATGCATTCTCCATGCATTCTCCATGCAGAGGCGTTGCTCAAGACGGGCGGCTCTCGACTGGCCATAGATGACCCAAAATTATTTTGAGGCTGAGAAGACCCCACGCGCCGCTTGGTGGCTTTGTCCACGGAGAATTCATGACCGCTGGTTAAGCGCTGATGCAGACACCCGGTAAACCCCGGCCATCTCGAAGGTGCAGAACAACCTTGGAACTTTCTTTGTGATTTTTTTTCCATTTTGTTTTTCTCTTGCTTCTGTGGGGATCCTATGTTGTAAGCAAAAAAAAAAAAAAACGTCATGGTTTTTTCTTTTCGTTCTTTCTTTCTTCGATCTCAAATCTCCACATCTCCGGTGATCGTTTGCTTCCGGGGTCAGCTCTTCGAGCCACGTCCTGCCTCTAAGCGCCCGAGAAAAAGCCAGTGTCTAGACCTTGAATCATACGCTCACGTTTTTTTTTTTTCTACACGTCACAATTTCGGAGAAACATTGGAAGTTGATAGCTCCCATGTATCTTTCTTGGGTTAGGAAGCAACTAGTTGAAAGAAACTTGGCTTTGAAGATCAGCGTTCCCTTCCAGGTGGAGCAAACGCTTGAATTTCGTAGACGCATATTGAGTATGGATTACTGACCATTGGCTCTTTATTTTCTCACTTTGGTGGCTTTTGCTTCTGGGTTATCTTATGTGATAGCTACATGCATATTTATTCGAGATACTCTCGTGGGGGCCAAAGGCTTCTTTGGGTATGAAATGCGGAGTCCAGGAGTGCTCCGAGGTCATCCTTAATGTAATATTCTCCCAAGACCGCCCCCATAAAAGCGCTAAAAAAAAGGCCCATCTCGAGAATCTAAGAACTATGTACGGATTTCTATACATATGGAGATTATAAAGGCAGTAAATGACTACAGAGTAGAGAGTACAAAGTAAATAGAAATCAGTATAGACAGCGGGCTGCTACATCAAGTGACCCCCGGTAGCAAGCTTCGTAAAACGGTGTAGTCTGAACAAAATGACCCACATAAACTTGGGGCTAGCACAGAGTACTACATGTTCTCATTTCCTAATTCTATCAAAAGGCCCGAGAGAGTTCAAAGGTGGGTACCGGGAGATAACCAAACTATAATAGCACTGGCGGATCTTTCCGTGCAACCCATTTAGAGTCCAGGCTCTGCTCAACATCTAACAACCAACTGGACTGGCATATAGATATGCTATGCTGTGAGCGAATCTGCCCATAGCAAATCATCACTTAACGAGAATTGTTCACCCGGTGATCATCCGTGTCGTCTTCGTCTCCCGAAAACCCATCTAAACTATCATCATGATGAGGTCCCTTACTGTGACCATTGGTTTCCAGAGTATCGTCAGCTGCAATGGAAACACCACGAGCGCCCCACCGGTTGTGGTTTGATTGACCATCCACTCCTTCCTCTTCGTCTCGAAGGTGCTGTTCTTCGTCCGCAGAGCGTCGCGATGTCCGGAAATTCACAACACGATTCACCAGCCAGCTATTCTCATAGTCCTCTGAGTCAACGATGCCACCATTGCGAAGCTTGACTCTCTGGCGCGAATAGTATACCCATGCAAAGTCGATATAAAAGGCGGTCTGTACAATTCCAAACACGACGGCGATCCAATCATCGAAGGGCTCATTGTCGAAGAGACGGACTATCCAATTGAGGATATAGAATGCTCTGTAGGAGCCCAGAGCAAGCAGGTAATATGAGTCGATCACCGTTGGGACAGTGGTCTGGCGTAGGAGAAGGAGCTGCGGCAAAACACACACAGATTCAAGTATGATGGAAAAGGCCCAGAAAAACTAAGTCGTTGGATCAGTAAAGCTGCGAAATATGAATACTTCGGGCCGGTCCAACTTACTTCAAGGATCCATAGAATGTAAACCTCTTTTTCGAAAAGCCAGATTGAGATAGGTGCCAAGACAACGGACCCAGCCACAGACCACAAACCTAGTTTCCAAGCTCGCTCCGTCTCTCTCGTCCGCGGGTATACCTTCATCATCAGGGTTATCAGGTATGCGGACGAGGTTATATAGAAGAGCTTGAAAAACACATTCCAAATGGCGTGCCATGTCCGGACCCTGTACGTGATGGGAAGAAGCAGATCAAGATAGCGAAATATGAAGACGACACCATAAAGCAGCTGTGTGAGGAGTGAGATGCCTAAATCAAATACCTATGTCAGTAATCTTTACAGAGGACCTAGGTAGCTCCAATCAGATTGATACAAGGATGTACGAACCCTCAGCGCTCTTATTCTTGTGGATAGCCCAGAGTAGGACACATATTGACCCTAGATGGGACAGATCTCCGATAATGCGAAAGATGTTCCAGGTCGACATGGCTGGAGGGGGTTGGACAATCAAACAGTGAGTTGGACGCGGGGTGTGGACACCTGTCAAGCTATCACTATCGAAGTCGGCGCCAAGTATCGGGCAGAATGGGAGAATCAAGGGGTATCAAGTAGACTGGAAGAGAAATAACTTTGCGTATATACGTTCCTCCCCAATGAGATTAAGGTGCAGGGAGGTGCAATGAACCTTATAAGGATATTGGCGCTGTTGGAGTGACTGGGGAGTTCGTTATCGGTGATCCACATGAGCTCGGGCCGCGTGTCCTTTCACGTGAGGTTGACGTCAGTGCGTAAATTGGAAGCTCTGGGGTTGAAAAAATATGGTGAATTAATTTTACTAGATGAAAGAGTTGACAACATTCGGCTCTATGTTGGTGCCTAGTATCTAGTTATTATTAACATGTGCTGTTCAACATTGCGGTCTCGATGTATATATTCGGGGATACTGACATGTGGAACTTGTATAAAACATATATAATTCGATGATTGGACCTTGGAGAAGCCAACATACCATAACCAATGCTACTCTTAGCAGACCATATAGCTCAGAGTTTACCAAGCATCCTTGGAGGAGATGAATTAAAGAAACGAAAGATGCGGGGATATTTAGAAGCAAATGCTATGAGGGCGTACGGAGTACAACTCACTCGATAGATATTCAAGTTGTCGAAAGTTGATTCAAGGCTCTTAAGCTTCTGGAGTAATACCAATGAGCTAGGATTCCAGTTAAAATCAATATCTGTTTATTTGCCCTGTTGGCCGTGGTGGATTCGGGAAGGCCTAGATGCTCTAGGTGATGCAGGCGACGCGGTAAGATCCCCAAAGCAGATGTAATCGCTGCAACATGAGCAGTAGACCATAATCAGTACTGTTCATGCTCCCGGGAGCAATTGAGCTTTGATTTATTAAGAACGAGGTTTGGCCTGGTAGGACTGACTTTAGGTTGAAACGGTTTGACCGGGTAAAAACAGCAAAGAATTGGTCATATTCAAGAAGTAATTTTGTTTTTGGGCCGAGTAGAATCAAGGATATTGGAACTGTCTGTTGAAGCACAATATCTTTTCGGCCGGGTTGGTCAAGGAACCTGATATTCCCAGGTTTGATAGAGAAACACTTCCTGTTTATTAAAACTGGTGATGCAAGTCATATTTACACCCAGAAACTCTTGGCGGTACCTATTTGCATTGATAATATGCTGCACCAGGACATTCAGCACACCTGATCCTTTGCATGCATCCTCAAACCTAACCGGAGATACTCGATCATTACCACTTGATATCTCCTAGTCAATTGATAATGCCAGGAAATCCAGAAGTCCTGGTCGGCTTGGTCATTAGTAAACTTGTCGATTATCACCAATTGGAGATTTAACAGGGGGGTGTGTGACAAAGAAAATGCCAGTAAGATTCTGAGAGGCTGGGCTTCTTGAATATATACACGTCTTGGATGAACCCCGCGCAGTACTAAGACAAAAATAAATGCTGATGCTGATAGGGTCCTCCAGATCTTTTACCCCATACCGCGCGTGCCCTTAATAACGACCTGCATGGGGGTAAAGCAAAGAGGGGATGGTACGCGGTGGCTTCACACGAAACCGTCTTGTGGCTGATCTAGCCCGCCAAGTCTCGGGTTGGACGGAGACTTCTACTTCTGTCAGTTGAATGTTGGTGATTGCGGGATGAATTCCCGGGGCCACTGGATGTCTTTGCAATAATTAGGCCCTCGGGCGCATCGTTGACTCGCATTGGGCGTGTCCTGTCATCCTCGCACGGTGTTGTGAGATCTCGCCGGGTCACCGGATTCTGGAACAGGCCACTCGCCGGTCTGTTCGGCCCAAATGTCTCATGGAAGCTGCCGGACATGGTTATCTTTGCTTCTGCATCTTGATGTCGGTCGAATTGAATCACAGGATGAGCCATAAATTGTGACAGGCCCCCTGTCCGGGCATCGGTTCCTAGGCTAGGGAAGAACGGGTTGTGGAATGCACCGGAGGGGGGGGAAGTGGTTGGAGGCGCATTTAAATCGACACTGGATTTTAATTTGATTGCATGGATAGTCTACATTTGATATAAGGAGGAAAAAGGTGAACATAGGGATAGAGAGAGGTAATAGAGGGGTTACAAGTAGGGAAATCTACCCTGATTAGAATGATCTCCAAAAGAAAATCAAAACATTCAAGTTAAATCAAACTATTTAGACCCATATAAACTATATAAACATATAAATCATGAAAAGCTATATAGACTACATAAACTAGAAATATCTAAAGTGCTATTATTACTTTGTTGTGATATGAGGTGACTCCATCCCCGCTCCTTTCCTCACACTTCCTCTCTTCCTCCTTTCTCTTCTCTCTGTGACCTTGTCTCTCTCACTCTCTCTTTCTCCCTATCCTTTTTTTTTAAGTCCTGGGTTCTTTTTTCTTGGGGGTTCCTCTCCTCATCCTTACCTCCCCTCCAAACTCAAGCCATCCTCCCAGCCTCATGTTCTCCCCGTATTCGGAAGAATTCGAGGTCCCCGAATCGACGCTTCGACCATGCGATTTTGATCTGTGAGCTTTCCCTCGACCCCACCCAAACAGGAGTTAAAACACTCCGGTCGGAGTCTGGACTTTTCTGTGTCGCGATTTATACCTTCCTATTGTCCCTGTTACCTTTGTCAGTCTGGTTCTGCCTGGGATGCGCCTGTGTCATCGTCTTTAGTGTAACGCTTCCCGAGAGTTGACCAAGGCGCGCCAGTACCAGATCCTGCTAACCCCCCCACGCGGCCTTTTTGTATGTACAGATGAATCGGCAAAGTGTGATTGCAAACGCGTGTCTTTCACCATGTCGTAAGTCCCTTCGTCTGTGATCTCCGTCCGGCCTCCAGCTGCGGGAGGGAGACTGGGTTGGAAGTTCAAGTGCACTTGGTCGCGTTTTTATCATATTGCCTCATCTCATAGGTTCTATTCTCTGACTCTTTACCCGATTAGTTCCCCCCCCGACATCTAAGCGCCTCAAGACGTCGGCAACAACCAGCGCTCCCCCGCATATGCTTGCCCAACAACAGATCCATCCATTTCACCGCGTCCCAACCTTTGACGGCATCCCGATTCCGACTGCTCCTATACCTCAACAAAACCCCGGCGCTTCGCGCAAACGTCCTCCTTCTCCTTCGGGATCGTCAGCCATGATGGCAGCCTCAGGGAATCCTACGGGTGTGATTGATGACCCCAGTGCCATTCCCACGGTCGAGTCTACGCCCAAGAAAAAGGGACGCACAAATACCCCATGGACTGCAGAGGAGGAACAAAGGCTTAAGACGATGCGCGACGCCGGGCGCAGTTGGAGTGAAATCGCCAAGGTGCGCGCGCGCAGCTTTTTATAGGCTGAAACTATGGTTTGCTGACCTGGGCAATTTGTTTTTTTACCTATAGACTTTCCCGACCCGAACCGAGGGTAGTGTCAAGAAGCATTGGTATAAGGTACGCAATATGCGAATTTGGTAATACCATGTCTCGTCTTACTGACACCTTACGCAGGACATGCACTACGCGGAATTTGCCGAAGATGAGGTATGATCCCGATTTTCTTTTAATGCCCGTTGTCGCATCCGCCTCTGACGTCGCACAGTCTGTGAAGCTTCGTGAGGCGATCAAGGAGTACGAGGCAAATAAGTGGAAGGTAATCGGCCAGAAAGTGGGAAAGCCTGCCAAAGTGAGTATCGGGAGTTTCCTGCATGTTATTCTGCCATCTAATCTATTTTCCGACAGGCCTGCGAACAGTATGCCAAAGAGCATTTCAAGAACGTCTGACCACGACGCCTCTGATGAAGTGATGATATCTTTTTCTTAGCATCTTTTATGAATTTGGCATTCTCTCTTCCGGATCAATTCCAGAGCGATGCAAGTTTCATCGGCGGCTGCTGGAGGCCACTGATTTTACAAGGCAGATGGAGTTGGTGATCTGGATTTCAATCTTATTCTTGATTCTCGTTTATATGCGCTATGAACACCTGCGCCTGTTTTGCCATGGTTTTTTTTTCCCCTAAGGCGTCTTTGATTTGACAAGCGCTGTTTCTTTTTTGCGCTTTTGTGTCCATCAATACCACATGATTCCCACTTCCAGTATGAGGAAAATAAGCAGAACAATTCCTTGTATATGTAAATAGTACCTGTATGGTCGGTAAGGTGGAGGCGGGAAAAGCTAGAGCGGGCGATCTTGATTTTTTTCCCCGCGGCAATCAATTCTCCCCCCCCCCATTTTTCCCCCACTGGAAATTGGCTATTTTTCACATTAACTGTGACCTGATTGTTTTCGAATTGAAGAGCCCCGTCAGATTTCAAGGTAAACTAACCCCCGTGATTGCCTGATGTTGTTAAGCTGACGCTACCCTTCATAGTGACTCATCTCGGAAGGTAATACAACCTGTTCACAAGGGACAGCTACCATGAAGACGAGTAGCGTGGTATTTTCTCACGATCAAGGTATCTAGGACAAATCTCCTGCATGAAGACCGGTGTTCGACAATTGTCGTTCTGAGAATATACGGTTGAACTTGATCTGGGTAATTCCAGCGAAAGGACTCAATGCGCTTTTTCCTCTCCTCGGCAATTGGGTGTGATACTAACCGAGACGCAGCATGGCTTCGGAAAATGAAATCACTGCCCTAGCGGTGCACTCCAACAAGGAAGACCTGAGGACTGAAAACCCCGGCGTCGCCAACAAGGATGCGGGAATCTACGCCGAGACAACGACCAATCGCCGCAATCCTGTCGGATCACGATTGGGCTCCATTATTAGAGCTTTTGAGAACCAGCTCGTCGAGTATAACCTGGAAGCGCGGGGTATTGAAAGAGTCGCCGTGGATGAGCGCATGAAGCGCCTCACGTGGATGTCGTATCTGCAAGTCTTCTTGCTTTGGATCTCCATCAACCTTGCGCCCAATAACATTACCCTCGGGATGTTAGGGCCTGCCGTGTATGGCCTCAGCTTCCGGGACTCGGCGCTTTGTGCTGTCTTTGGTGCCTGTATTGGTTCCATCGTCTCCTCCTGGATGGCTACATGGGGGCCCGTTTCTGGGATTCGGACATTGGTGCGTAGTACATAATGAATCTGTTGGGCTATTATTTGATTGAGAGGGCTAATTGGCGATCAGGCCTTTGGAAGGTATTCAATGGGCTGGTGGCCTAGCAAGATCATTGTTCTACTGAACCTTGTTCAGATGATTGGATACGGCTTGATCGATTGCGTCGTTGGCGGACAAATCTTGTCTGCTGTCTCCCCTGGCGGCATGTCTGTCGCTGTCGGTAAGTGGTCATCGAACCAGGCTACTCTATACACCAATAGTGGATACTAATATTGATATTATAGGCATCGTGATCATCGCGGTTATCAGCTGGGCCGTGGCCACATTCGGCATCCAAGTCTTCCACTACTATGAACGGTTAGTTTGAGGGCTTATTGCCACGAGGAACAGTGTCGCTGATGGGTCTCATATTAGATTCGCCTTTTTGCCCCAAGTCATTGTGGTCTTCATCCTTTTCGGGGTGTCATCCGTGAAATTTGACCTGTCAACCACCTCTGTTGGTGATTCCCGGACAGTAGCTGGCAATAGGTGAGTCTGCCTCAGACCTACGCATCGGAACTTAAGTTTTCTAACATGGTTCTAGGCTATCCTTCTTCTCCATCTGTCTGAGTGCCGCAGTCACCTACGCCCCACTAGCAGCCGACTTCTTCGTCTACTACCCCGAAGATTCCTCTCGCACGAAACTATTCGGCCTAAGCCTGGGAGGCCTCCTCGTCTCCTTCACTATGGCCCTAGTCTGCGGTGTTGGGCTGGCCTCGGGCATCTCTACACACCCAGAGTACTCTGCCGCCTACGAGCAAGGCCAAGGAGCCCTAATCGTCGAAGGATTCGGCCCGCTACATGGCTTCGGCAAGTTCTGCTCTGTGATCTGTGCCTTAGGCCTGATCGCCAATACCGTCGCGCCCACTTACTCCGCCGGCATCGACTTCCAGATCCTCGGTCGTTACGCCGAGGCAGTTCCGCGCGTCATCTGGAATACCATTGCCGTCATTATCTATACCGTCTGCGCGCTAGTTGGCCGCAGCAACCTCTCTGAGATCTTCACCAATTTCCTCGCTTTGATGGGCTACTGGGTTGTCATCTGGATTGCCATTGTCCTCGAGGAGCGGTTCATCTTCCGTCTTCGCACTGGGTATAACTGGGCGATCTGGCGGGATCCGTCAAAGCTGCCCCTTGGAATTGCGGCTTTTGCTGCCTTCATTGTCGGCTGGGTAGGCGCTGTATTGTGTATGGCGCAGGTGTGGTACATCGGACCCATTGCCAAATTGGTCGGCGAGTACGGTGCTGATGTAAGTTGAATCCCGCTTCCCATCATGTGTGTTTGATCCTAACTTATTACTCGCCAGATGGGAATTTACGTCGGGTTCTGTTGGACTGCCCTTGTTTACCCTCCTCTCAGATTCATCGAACTTCGCTTCATGGGTCGCTAGGCATTGGCTGATTGATATATGATGTCCTGTCCAAGTATGAGTTATCTTGCTTCTTTTTGGACGAAGCTTTGCCCAATGTTTCATTATCTACTTCCCGGGATGTTGAGGTTGCGCACTAATAACCCACTGCATTATTTTAAATACTTTAGATTAAAAGTGTTATATCGATAGACTTTCCTTCAGCACCATATGCTCGGCGATGGCTAGGAGTTGAAGTGCTACCAAACGTTCATCTATTAAAAAAAATAGCGTCTTTTTTCTGACCTCAGTACTCCTATCATCAACATCAAAGAAGGTCTACCAACAGAACCTAACGAGATCCCATCTCATAGTAACTACAAACCCAAACAGACAATCATAAGTCAAAAGTAAGAACCCCACCAACACACTCATTTCATCTACTAAAGCACTATAGTACAAAAGAGACAGAGGAGTCACCGAGACAGAACAGGGACAGACAGACACGCAGCATAATGTTCACACAGTATTGGGGTTTTCAAGCAATAACCAAACAAACCGGCATTAAAGATTTACCGGTACCAGTAGTCGGGCTTCACGTAGTCGGCGAAGGTCTTGGGCTCGACGTGAGGGGGGTGGTGGTGACCGTGGTCGTGGTCGTCTGAGCGAGAATGTTAGCACAACCAATAAATTATCATATACTATAGGTGAAAGACAGCGGGAAACATACGGGAGTGGGGGTCCTCCTCGGGTCCGACGTAGTTCAGCTTGACCACGTTGCCGCACTCGAGGCAGCGCTCAATGGGGCGCTCGCGGGAGACCTAGAAGGTGGAGAGTCAGTCTCTAGAGCTAGAAATATTGACCCCGTTGGGCTTGAATAGGGCGATCATACGGTCAGCCAGTTGACCTGGTGGGAGTCTACGGGGAAACCGGTGCAACCGGCGTACTGCTCATCACCGGCACCGTTGACGATGATGGGGTCTTCGAGTGTGCCTGCATATATCCACCCATTTGGTCAGCCAATGTCTCGGTTTTCGTCCCAAAGTAACGATCATGCGATTCCGCCAGTATTTGGTCATCCATTTATGATTTGCAATGGGAATTTGGGGGCAAGATTCATACCCTTGCGGGAGGCATCAAGGGGACGCATGTCGAAGATGTCAATGCCCTGCATCTTTCCGATGAGTTCCAGACGCTCAAGACCGGTGGCCTGCTCGATGTCGGTGGGAATGGTACCGGGCTTAGCACCAGGAGCGATGAGGTCATCCTCGGCCTTGATCTCTATATATAGGCAAGAAAAGGAAATCAGTATTGTGTTTTGCAGATATTCACTTGATGTAGAATGACGAGTCTGGCCCGTGGCTCGGGAAAAGTATCCGCATGACCAGTACCCGAAGTTTCTGGAGTCCAATTGCACGCAGATTCTCGAGCGGGCAATTATATGGATACTTCTCGAATGGCAGGGACCAGAAGAAAAGCAATTGACTGCTGTGGGGTCGGGTAAAGCACTAACCCTCGAAGGTCAGGATCTTGCCCTCCTGCTTGGGAGTCCACTTCTTCTCATTGGCTATATAAAAGTTTCGCGTTAGCTGGTAATCATAATAGATAGTCCATATCAATTGATTGCAAATAGCCCCTTGTAGTTGGGGTGCGCGGGGATTCGAGCAGTTGTGCGAAGGCCGGATCAGACCATTTGAGGAGTCACGTACAGCGAATGATGGAGGAAGAGAAGGGGCGCTGGGCGAGGGTGAAAGCGCGGGCAGGCGAGCGCCTTGCGAGGGCGGAGGCTGTACGTTGGAGGAACATTGTCCTGGAGTTGATGGGGTGAATGACGCGGGGCGTTTGGGGCAGGAGAGGGAGTTTGGAGGTTTGAGGTTGGGCGAGTTTGAAGCCGCTTTGGCCCGAGCGCCTGTGATTGGTTGATGGGCCATCCAATATGACCGCGACTAATGATGAGTCAGCCTTTTTTTTAATTGGTGGGAGCTCTCTATGGGCGGTCTGTTCAGCTAGCGGCAGAACGTCCGTTTTTGGAATACATAGGGCTTCTCTGTGTAGGGCACGGGGTGGCATATATTGACAATATCTTAGGCCAACACTACAAGTCACAGTACAATGAATAAGCTCCCCTAATATAGCAAAACAGAAACTCCAACATTATCCAAGCTCTTCAGCTCTCCGCTGACACGTCGCTGGTTGTACACCCGGCCCAAGCTTCCGGGAAATGTGCGTCCATTTATTGTACTCATACTCCCTCAGCGCCGCTTTCAGTTTCTGATCCTATCCTAAGACTTAGCACAATCCCAGTTTTTCAGTTATGTGGGGATAGTATGTACATACCAAATCATCATCCCAAACCACGACCCTTTCCCTCAACTTGGTACAGTAACGGACTTGCAATGTTTCTTTTTTTCGCCCTGGAAAGAAGAACGCAATATCATTCCAGGAAAGCTGTAACTCCTCCTTTACTTTTATCAACAGCGCATCTTCCCCGGGGCCGAATCTGGTCTTTGGAGCTTTTGGCGCGGGAAATGGTTTAGGCATGCCCGGACCAGTCAAGTGACTGCGGTCGACTTGCGGCAAGTATGATCCCGTGGTTTCAGAGCCTTGACCCGTAGCTGCCAATGCTTGGGGTGGTAGCCGATGATGGTGATGTTGTTGCGGGAGAGAATTTTGGAGGTAGTCCTGGTTCGATGACTGGCGAGAAGATGAAGCGCCGACATGATCAGCGTACGTCAAGTCGGTCGATCCGCCTGATGGAGCCGACGGGTCATCCATGGGTAGGGGTAGATTTTGCAAGATAGGCCGGTACCCGTAGTTATGATCAGTGCCTTCACTGGCCTCAGGCTCATTATCGATACGTCGTCGCTTTCTGCTACCCTGGATTGGAGAGAGCCTATATTCGTGTGTATCGTAATGCGAGGGCTGGCGTTGTAGGGAGTGGTCTGTGATAACAGTCGATGGAGAGCCATAGGTTGGCTGGGGTGTATCGGGGTAGCGAAATACAGGCCTATCTTGGACGAGCAACGGAGTTGCGCCGTAGGAAATGATATCCTCCCGGTTCGCATCTTTGCCGCTGTCGTGAGGACTGTAGTTAACCATGGAGCCTCGATAAGGTTCCGCTGGTGATGCAGACATATATAAGCAACACCAGGGCCTGCAGCCTCAGGAAGTGACTTGAGTGGCTGCTGGGAGGTGAACGATTCCAGGGCGCGTTTATTGCTCAAGTGTTTCTCTGGAGTTGAAAGGCAAAAAAAAAAAAAAAGCACCTCTGCTGTTGCATAGGAGGATGATGTGAAGAGGAACTTGCCTGTATATGTAATCGCAACAAAGAAGAAAAAGGCCTTAACGCGTTGACGTGCAGAAGAGAATAGATAGGGTTACTTTGGGTCAAATTGTAGGCAGGTCTTTTGGAAGAATCGGTCAGTCATAATGTATAGGATGAAATGACCAAGATTTCCTAGATGAGTGAACGAAAAATGAAGCGATGGAGACATCTATAACACCTGGAGAGCCGCCCTGAGAGAAAATCCAAACCTGTACCGGTGACCAACTTGGAGCGTGCGTTGCCGGGCTGGTTCCATTAGTCTCCAGTGGACCGGACTGGAAGAGGATCCTGAATCACTGTTAAGTTTTTCGCGATAGGCAGGTTGTATCCCATCTTTCCGATCTCCGAAGAAGTTTTTCCCGCTTTGCTTTCGCACAGACTCCCAAGTCCCCAACGTCAAGGGGAGGGGTTCAAGATAAAAAAGTCTTTTGAAGCGGTAGAACCTCCCATAAGTATTGTTGGAAAAGTACCTATTAATGGGGATAAACACCAAGCGTAAACCATGTGGACTAGGGTGAGTCCAGGGTCAAGATTCAAGAGTCGTAACGAAAAAAGACATGGCAGACAGGTGAAACATCTCAGACTCCGGGGACATGGCAAATCAAACAGCTCATTCGTCGGACCGATCTTCCACGTTGTCTTGCTGTAAAAGAGACGGACATATCGTATCGGCTGATTGTTACGGTATAGGTTAGTCGAGTAAGCGATGGCAAGATATTCTATTGCACCGGGTTTCTTCGGAGCCAAGACCTGCGGGAGTCAATCGCAGATGTCCAATAGAATAGAACAAGAGAACAGGGGGGGGGGCTGAAACACCCGAAAACAATATTGTTTGGACTTGCCATTCTATAAAGTTGGGAGAAGAGACAAAGAGATTGGAGATTGGGGTTAAGTTGGTAGTCACATCGAATTTTTAGCCACACCATCACATTCCCCTTTTCCCGTTAGATTTGTCCAATAATATAGATGTGACTTGGGCAGACGACCGAAATGTAGTTGCATGCGGGCTGTCATCTGTCAAAAAAAAAGGGTCTTGACGCATCAAAGCGGAGGGAGACCTTAGACCTCGATTTTAATCTTGCGGTTATATATATTTTGTTTTCGATAGTTTAGTCTTCGGATCTTCGGCTAGTATCTATAGTATTATTTGTCTGCACAGCCATCAAATCGCGGCAATCTTCATTGGGAAAGAGGTGATATCAACTAGTACTGTATTTTGAAGCCAACCGCATCCTCGTATACTTACAGGAGAGTTATTAAAGAAAAGATTCAGTGACAGAAAATGTATTCGCAAAAGGAAACTCGTACTGTACAGAAACAACCCACGGCTTTTCCTTCAGGTTTCTCGCTGCAATACATGAATTAAGGTTGTCGTGATACAAGAACCCAAGTGAAAAAAAAAACAGGGGAAGATAAAAAGACAACGCTGGGAAAAAGAAAAAAGATTTTGCAACGCCTGACCAGCTGCACATGATTACGCAAAGTTGTCAGACCGGTCAACCCAAATGTCTTCGAGCTCGGCGAAGTTTTGGAAGTGCAGAGGGCGGTGTTGGTCATCGTAGAACTTGAGCGGGGTGTCGATCTTGACGTAGATAGGTCTCTTTTCCACACTACCAAATGAGCTACCCATGAAGCTGTAGTTCCAGACGTTATCCTCAGGCACAAGGAAATAGCCGCGAATCTTGTCACTGAGGAGCAGCTGACACTTCTCACCCATGTTGGTGGAGAAGCCTTGGGGCTGATCCGAGGTTGTGTCCTTGTTCTCTGCGCCCCACTTGTAGCCCGCTGGAGTGAGACCCCAGGCGGCAAGTGAGACGGATCCAGGAGTGAAAGAGACGGTCATGGTCACGGTCTTCTTATCCCACGAAGGATGGGCGTTCATGAGGCGTGCGTGATGTGTGACATCCGCTGCTGACATGTACGGCGGCTCATTGCCAGAAACCGTATGGATGATACCGAGTGGCTCCAAATTTTGGAGATAGTCGTGCTGCGGCAATTGGTGTGGCAGCTGGACATCCCGGGTGTTACCAACTTGTGGAATCATCACAATGGTGCGGACCTCCTTGACTTGGTCATTGTCTGGGGGAGAGCTACCGTAGATGTAACCCGTGACCTGCACTCGGAGATCGGCGATGGTGATGAATCGCTTGAGGACGTTCTTAGGCATGATGTAGGTGTAGCCATCATCCCGAATGTCGTCAGAGGAGACATAGATGTTGTTGGCCCTCGTCCGGAGGTTGGAGGTCGCGATTGCACGAGTACGCCACTCTGTCTTGGATGCAAATGATTGCTGTTCGTACTGAGACGTAGTGGTAACGATGATGTCCTCACCACGAGCGTTCTGAGTCTTGGTTGTCACAGCAGTGAGCTGCTTTTGCTCTTCTTGCTGCTTCTCGATCTCCGCCGCCTGCTGTCGCTGCAAAGAAGGCGCACTAATCTCCATACCCAGGATAATGTCACGAACTTCGCTACTGGTCAAACTCTGCACGTTGACGTTGTTCTTCTTGCCATAATCGTTCAAGATCAGATCACGCAATTGCACTTCAACCTTGATCCAGTCCTCATCAGACAGGGATGGCCAGATGTGGTGTTCTTGAGTGATAACGGTCTTATCGGGCCGAAGAATGATCTTGGCCTTGTCGATGTTGACGTGCAGAGCTCGAAGAATGAGAATGAGTCGAGAAAATGCAGTGTACGGGGAGATAGACTTGAGCCACTCATCATACAAGTTGAACAGTACCATCTGAGGCTCGGTCGCACGGAGAATCATATCAGCCAGTTTCTCGACCTTCATGGCAGCCTGGAAGGGCAGCTGGAGCTCAGATGCACGAATGGAGATGTTGGGGAAATCGAGCAAGTGGACCTCGAGAGGGTCAAGAAGACCCTTACGGGTGACAATGAGCTGCTTCGGTTGCTCTTCCACGGGGAGAGACCGAATGAGAGCTGCAACTTCTTCGGCTGTCTTCCACTTGGCCAACTGACCCAGACGCTTTTGGCCTGCCCAGACACTGGTGTGGATGATCTTCAGGAACAATTGTCCAGTCCGAGGGTTGAAGATAAAGATTGCACCGTTGATGGGCTTTGTGGTCAAGTTACCCTCAAAGGTCTTGTGGATGGTGACGCGGTAGACGTTAGTGTCATCGATAAAGAGCTGAATCTGCGGGCTGAAGAGTTCAGAGTAGTTCTGAGAATTGAGGAACTCCTGGCTACTCTCCGATGCATACAACTGGAGACCCTTGCGTATACGCTCACGCAGGACATACAAAGCTGGGTTAGCTTTCATGATTTTAGCCATGGCCTGTTGAACCAGAGTCTTGAGGCCTGGGAAGTATTGTCCATAAGCCGAGAAGAGGTTGTATGCAAGATCAACGCCAATCATCAACCCAGTGGCAGAAGGATAGATACTCATGCTGTCCGTGGTATAGTCGAGGTACTTAGCACGAACGTACCGCTCAATGTCGTGAGAATCGTAGTCACCGTATCTGAGCTGCACATCGATCCAGAACTTGTTTGTGGTGGTCGGCTCGTAGACGTCCTTAGTATCGAACACAAGTGAAGGTCGGGTGACATTCCATTTGTTCGTTGCGAAGAGCAGGATATCTGCACAAGAGCTGTTCATCTTGTAAGATTTACGTGGGTGAATAGTCTCCTTTTGAACAGCCTCGATGCCAAGCTGCTCCAGTTCCTGATCTAGAACTTGACACAAATCCATAACCACCGATTCGTGAATCTTCTGCCACAGATGGGCACGGAATATCTGAATCAACGAAATCTTCAGGGTGGGAATCTTTCCGTGCAAGAAGATACCAGTCAGATCAAGCTGCACCTGGAAACCAACGTAGACGTTGGCGCGGTTGATGGTCGGCGACCACCAGAGAGTGAATCGACGGTTAGGAATCTGGTTCAGACCGGACCGCTGAGCGTTGGTGAGCTTCTTGAACTTCATACTTTCTTCGAATCCACTGTTGTGCAGGACAAGGTAGTCATGGCGCAGGTAAAGTTGATCTTTGTCGACTCGGAAACCAGCCCACTCGGTCTTCTCAGGTTCGAGGCTAATGTGCTCGATCTTGAAACTGTGCATCTGAGGAGCTGAACGTTCAACGCCCTTCTCAACCCCAGATGTGAAGGCGCTATGCAGGCCTCTTTCCTCGGTAGAAAGGGCAGCAAACTCGGCAGCAGTCATCTCAACCGTTTGCCTTTCCACGTTTTGGGGACCACCGGAGGCCCCCTCGTCTCTATAGAGCACCAGGATATGATTCGGTGTCACCACAAGATCTTCTTTCTCACCGCCGATCTTGATGCGGTACAGGCGGTCCATGCCATTCACTATGTTGAATGCACGGCGAGGCTCTCCGTCAGGACCCAGAAGTTGGTCACCTTCGCGCACGTCCTCGACATTGATCTCGGTCCCATCGTATCGCAACAGACGGGTTCCCTTGGCGAGACACGCCTTTTCCCAGAACAGACCTTCCCAGGATGGGAAAGCTGTGGCCTTGAACAAGGTGTGCTCGAGGATTGTTTCAACACCACCCAAGGCTTGGATAACATCAGTGCGGTAGGCATTAAGGTTCCAGAGTTTACCGTCGTGTCGCTGGCTAGTCCACCAGAACGGATTGCTCTTCATCAGCTGGTATTGCTTGAACTCAGCGCGGAGTCGGAAGCCCTTGTCGAAGCTGAGGGTGCTTCGGTCCTTCTGGAAGAGCGTGTTGATACGGGGAAGACCACGATCCCAGCTATCCTCTAGATCCTCCAAAGTTAGGCGGCGGTTTTGCTGCTGGGCCTCCATACGCTTCTGCGAGTATTCCATCCAAACACGCTGAGAGTCAATGAACTCGGCTTCCCAGGGAATAATGTATCGGAAGATATTTGGAATCAAGGTTTCCTCGTCATGAGACATACCCGCTCGGAAGTGGGTGATACCAGTGTCGGTCTGCTTGGACCAGCGCTTATCACTGGTGGGGATGAGGATGTGAGATCCTGAAATCATACCAAGACCTCCAAGCTCCTTGGGGGTGTAGAAGACCGCGGGAGGGAAACGAGAAGGCATCTTAGAGTTAAGACCAATTTTGACACGAGTCTGGATCTTCGTTTCACACTTCACGATGGTATCGAGAAGGTTGACAGTCGACACTGCAGCCTCGCGATAGTAAGTGAAAAGAGCAATTAGAGCAGTGTTCCACTTGTTAGCAATCTTGGTGAATGTGGTCGAACCAGAGGACATAAGGATTTGTCGGATACGGTTGTTGAATTTTTGGACATCCTCTTCGGTGACTTGGAGGAAGGCATGTGCAGTACGTTCCTTAGTGGAGTTATCAACTAGAGACCAGACACTGTCTTTGACCGAGAACTCCTCGTTCATATTCCGCATCTTGGGGAGAATCCGGACTTCGAATCCATTCATCGAGAATAGCAAGTTGGGATTGTCCTTACTGTACACGCTGGCGAATGTATCATCCCAGTCAATGGTGGTCATGGACCTTGGGAGGCGGTTCTTCATGTCCCAGAAAACAGCACGACCAAGGTTGACATCGTGACGCATCAGGCGCATACGACAATCACGAGGCCAGCACTTCTTATTCTTGTACCCAATGACGTTCTCAAAGTTAGGATCAGGATTCTCGGTCAAGAACCGCTGAATTAGGTCACGGGAATCGTCGGCCTGGAATCGGAAGAAGACCCAAATCTTGTCAACGTAACGGGTGTATAGACGAATGGGGTGCCTTGTCTCAGTGGCACGATCCCTGAATTGCAAGAAATCGTTGGGGCTCCCGGGAGGGCCGGCCATTTCACTGGCTCTCTGCAAACCAAGGAGCAACAAATCGATCATCAACCCGTAGTACTGGAACACGAAGCCCGAGAATTGAAGACCGCGAATCAGTCCATAGCTGTTGGTGTGGTTCATGTCCTTGTAGCTGAGCTGTACATTGTTCTTCGCCGTGATGTAGTCAGCCAGGTTGTGGTCCATGATCAAACGGAGCAGCCGGTTCAGGAGAGTGAGGTCAATCTTTTCATAGACCTTGGACAGCTCAGTTTCAATCATCACGTTCGTCTCACCCTCCGCGGTCTCCCAGACATTGGACAGGTTGTTGATGCCCTGTGTCCACTTGTAAGTGAGTAGAGGAGGAACCTCAGAGTCGGAAGGCTTGATCCAAGCGGGGAAGAGATGGCGCTGCTCCGCTTGGTACCAAAGGTACTGGTCCAAATAAGCGTCGGTAATCTTTTCGATGGGCTCGATATCGTAAACAGGATTGATGTTGTTGTAGTTATCGTTCATGTCAATCTTGACCTCCTTAAACGCTCTCTGTGTCAGAAGGAATCGCTTGATTCTCGCCAAGGTTGTGCCAGGGGAATCGTAGGCCTGTTCAATAAGAGCCAGTTCCTCTCGCTGGGTTTGGTTCAGTCTACCCTTCACAGAGTATGACTCGCGCAGCCGCTCGAGTGCAAGGATCAGAATCTTGGTGTCGTGCTTGTAGGAAACACTGGGGAAGGGGATTGGAGAGAACTTGCGAGACTCCAACCAGTGAACCATGGTGGTGTAAATTGCAACACCCTCTTCAGAGGAAACGTAAGGACCGTCCTTCATATAGTTGTGCTGACGCTCTTGCTCGGACTTGAGCCAAAGACGTGTGAGTCGACCGAGGTTCTTCTTTGCGACAGTCTTGTCAACTGTGGCACCACGGCGAATTCTCTCTCGGTTGTAATGAGCGACAGAGATCCACCAGTCGGCCTTGCTTTTAACGTAACGAAGAATGATGTTCTCAATCGGGGCGGGCAGGCCGGGGACCTTCCATGGAATGTTACTCTTCCAACATCTCCAGGCTTCTGATAGATGCTGCAAAACCACGTTGACCTTGTTTTGTTTAATACCCTCGGGCATCATATCCATAAGATCGGCCATGACCGAGGCACGCAGCTCGAGATCGAAATGAGATTCCACACGCTGCTTGGTGACTGTTTTGGCAACACCCTTGCTATGACGACCCTCGAACTGACGAGAAAGCAGGTTTCCAAGCCAGCGCTCAAGCAGGGGAATGATACCACGCATGAAGAAAAGCCAAACTCGCCAAGCGGGTGCCCAGAATCCACATCCAGGGCCCTTACCAACGGGGCCAGAGTTGAATCGGTAATAAATCAAATGCTTTAGATCCTTGCATGAACGGATCTGGTGCATAAGCTTATACTTGTACCGATACATACCGGTAAGCTGGCCCACGTGGTTGAAGGCATAAAGAATACCATCTGCGAGTTGGAAGGCATCAATGTTACCCAGACGGTATTGGACTTGGGCATCGACGATGAGCTTAGTCAACCGGAGAATTTCACGCATCAAGTGGAAAGCATTTCCAAAGCGAGACTTCTTACGCTCCTTGGTGGTCAATGTCTTGACAGGCTTCAAGTTAAAGTTATAATCAAGATGGAGATAAGTCAAATTCTTGCGGTGAATCAGCAGGTTCAGCATGTTGAAACCCTGGCGACAAACTTGCAAACCTGCCTCAACCCAGTCGATCGTTGTTTGCTGGAAGAACTTGGTCGTTTTGAGAGTCTTCATGAGATTCTGCTTGCTCTGGGCCTTAGGTGTACCCTTGTGCAATTCGTTGAGAACGTAGGTCTTGAGCATCTTCTGGTATGAGACTCGGACTTTGACAGGCTGACCCTGTGGGCAGTGCTCCAAGTACCATTGCTTAACCAACGGCACATCTTGCGCACGAACCATCTTGCCGGATCGTTTATCGAATGGGTGAGGGGCCCACCACAGGGCGATGGCGGACGCGGTGTCGGATGTGTAAAGTTCTTCGTCGTCAAAGAAGGGCTGGACCTCACCCGGAAGCTCAAATTCGTCGTCTTCATTATTTCCAGGTCCGAAGATTTCGTCTTCGTGGCTGACGGTGATATTTTTAGGCGCAACGGAGCGGGAAGAGATCGGGTTGATGACGGGATCGAAGTAGAAAGCCGGCAGATTGGGATCCTCGGTGCGAACGTAGACTACCTGGGGATGGGAGTACCAAGCAACCTTGACGCTTCGAGGCAGGGTATTGTAGAGGAAAGGGAAGGTGACCCGGTACTCAGTTCGAATCGGGGCACGGAAAATGATGCGGTCAATGGCGTTGAACTCGCTGAAATCTTCGTCATTAGGGTCGATGTCTTTGTACAAAGGCTCGAAACGGGGTCCACCAGGAATGGCGACGTTAAGGGCCTTGGCTGTGAAGAAGCTGTTCAAGTCGAACATGTGGTAGTAATTTTGGTCAACAACATCACTCAGAATCTGGTGACTAAGTCGATGGAGAGTGGCCATCTGGGGAAGAGTCAAATTCCATTTCTTGTAGCTGGGACCATTGACATGAGGGGTATCGAGAAGAGGACGGTGGTCGTAGAACCACTCATAAACTGCGGCATCTTCATCCTCATCCAGTTCCATCTGAATGGGCTCCAACGGTTCCACATCTTCAATGTTTTCCGACCACGAAAGAGGCGGCTCTTCGTCATCGAATGGGGGAAACGCATCCGCTTGAAGTGTCTCCGGTCACTCTTCTCCCGACGCATGCACATCCACATCGTTGCCCATTGGGCGTGGAAGACAGGCTCAATGACACGAGGTGTCTCATTGACTAAAGTCAGACAGCCGTTGACGTGGTAAAGCACCTTAACTTCTCTTGCTGACTCCCAGGGCATCGGCATGTTTTCCAGCAGCTTAAGGACAGCATGAGGCATGAACTTAAGCGCACCGAGGTAGCTCCGTTTCTCGTTGGTGAATTTCTTCTGTGAAACATCGCCAATATCTCGCACAATCTTTCGTAGATGCTCTGGTGGCATATCGGCCTTTTGTGTTTCGACGAATCCTGCTTTGCGCTTCTCGCCAAACCGATTGCGTTGCGTGCGCAGCCATTCATTTTTCTTCTGCGCAAATTTCGCGACATTCGGGTCGGCCGGCGGCTGGTATCCCGGAGGCGGCGGCGCCATTGGCATAGAAGGAGGAGCTGCACCCCATCCTGGAGGAGGAGGGGGAGGAGGCAATGATGCCATGATGGTAATTGATGGATGGAACCCTCCCTCGTCGAGGTTGTGTTGGTTCCAAGTCGCGTCAAGCCAGGTTGAAGGTCATGTGTAGCAAGACCTGTAGCTAGTAAAAAAGAAATACAACTTCAAGAAAAGAGCAGGATGATGGGGAGATGGAAAATTAAGATGCAAACGCGACAAAGATAGAGATCCACGATCCCCTACGCGATGTGACTATCTCTGCTCCTGTCTCCGTTGAACTTTGAGAAGTGGCGGCTCCGACTGGCACTATTCCGCATTGGGACTAGCGCAACCTCGCCAAATCTGCGCTAGCGTCGCCTGAAGCAGAAACCCACACAAACCCATCTCGACATATTTCACTCTGCTTCACGACAACTCCGACAACTGCCGCCCTTGACCAGTTCAAGTACAGTCAAGATGACCAACAACAGACTGCAATACGTGAGTTTTATCACAAAATCCTGACCGGAAAATTATTGATCTGACTCTTCTCGATTTCCAGCGCCGCCGGAACCCGTACGTTCAAAATTCTCTCAAAGACCAATCCTTCGCACCACCATGATCTATACGATGATTCTAGTAGCGGGATGGCTATAAACTTTTCGAACGAGTTATTGACGGGTTTTCTTGCTTTCAACAGGTACAACACGCGGTCCAACAAGGTTCGCATCATCAAGACCCCCGGCGGCGAGCTCCGTTACCTTCACCTGAAGAAGAAGGGTACTGCTCCCAAGTGCGGTGACTGCGGCATCAAGCTCCCCGGTGTGAGTACTCCCCCGGCGTCCCTGATACATTTTTGAACGGTTGTGTGGGATGTGTGCGATTGTGTGTGGGCCAACCGAACGACTTGAAAAAAAAAAACTCTGCCCCGACGGATGTACAAACGAATGGCAAACCGGAACGCTACACGCTTCAATTTCCATACGACCGTATCGCCGAATTTTTAAGAGTCGGATCGACTGACAATTTTTTTTTTAAACAGATCCCTGCCCTCCGTCCCCGCGAGTACTCTCAGATCTCGCGCCCCAAGAAGAATGTCAGCCGTGCCTACGGTGGCTCTCGCTGCGCTGGTTGCGTCAAGGACCGCATTGTCCGTGCCTTCCTGATTGAGGAGCAGAAGATCGTCAAGAAGGTCCTCAAGGAGTCCCAGCAGAAGGCCGCCAAGCGCTAAGCGTGCTTTTTGTCGGTGTTGTCCTTTTACGGTGGAGCGAACGTTATGGGAAAAACGGCTGGGAATGGTTCTCTTAAAATCTAAAGATGAACAGGAACAGCTAGCATGCGAGTCCAAAAAAAAGGCTCGTGGCTAAGCAAATGAATCAATTTCATTTACCTTCATGAGAGATTCCCTGACATGTCGAATCAAGTTGTCTGAAATTATCCCCATGGTGTCTTGAATTTGCTTCCCGATGGAAGCCTCGTACATACCATGTCTTCCGGTCAGAAATCGTTCCACTCGATCTCTAGCTGTGATGAGGCATTCGGGTAAGTCTATGATGGGGGTTGGGCAATATCTTCCAAGCCAACAACATCTCTTGTTGCTCCGCACCAGGTATAAACGTCCACGCCCTCGCCCTCGGACAAAAACGTAGTCGTCGCTGTGTAGTACAACGGCATTCTCTGGGTTGGCCACCGTAGCCGAGTAATTCACTAGTTTCTAGGACTGAAGTATACCTGGGTGATTTTTCGATCTCGATTTCATATAAATGTGCTACGCTTCATTGCATGTGCATTATACGTGTGATTAGGACCCCACTTGGTCTGGTCAATTGATCTAGGCCTTGAATTTTGCGGGTGTGAATAAATCATGTGGCCAAGTCAAGTCAACTTGACATTTTCCCGCAAAAACTAGACATGTAGCTGCGGGGCTCATCCTTTTCTGAAATACTTTCCTGGTTAAACATTGCAAACTCTGTGTGGAGCCTGATAGCACAGGCTTCCTTCCAGCCTTTGGTGCAGGAATTTATGTATTGTGGTTATATAGAATGGCTTCCGGCTGTCTTTGTTCACAATCAATGAATGTTATAGAAAACCTAAGGCTCGATACAGACCGTCTTTTGTCAGGACTAAAAAAAATAATATGTAAATATGTAAATATGTAAATATGTATTTATGTATTTATATCTCAACACTTTCTGCAGCAAGAGAGGAGCGTGCAACATTCTCGCTGTCTATCTTGACTCTGCGTTTTGAAACTCACATTGGTAGCCCAAGAATCAAAGTTTCGGTACGCAGAATATGATGATTTATTTTCCGGCTGCATAACAGATTTAAATTGAATAAACCCATCTAAAGTAGGAAAGACAGAGAATCACAAAGTCCAATTATGTAGTTCGCAATAAGCACCTAGAAAGGTATTTCCGGTTCGTGCATATATCACTTCTGTTATATCGATCTTCCCATGCCAATGCCAACATAAGTAGATAGAGGACATTGTCCATGCCATGAACAACCCTATAGCGCAAGCTATAATTTTAAAGCTTTTTCTAGGTATGACTTTGCCGCGATCTAATCAGTAAAACGATGGTCTACTTCGCCAAATAGCTGCGCTTCGTGATCTTAGAAGCATAGCCGAAAGGGGTATGTCTCCTTACTGAGTATTGACTATTACTATAGATGACTACAAAATGTCTGTTGATGCTGTGAGGGGTCTATTTGCCCGCGGGGTTTAGCAGATTGAGACCCTGACCAGCCATACATTAAGTTTAGGGTTAACCGACACCTCTTGTCGGCAAGACTCCTAGGGCTTTCACTGTAGAATACCTTATCTAGTTTGAGGGTATACTTCGTAAACGTGTTGTCAGTGAAAAAAGTACACTAATTCACATGTAATATGTCAGCTGGATCTAGATATATCTATTGGATGCGGTAATTGCAATCGAAAGAATTATTCTTGCGCTTTGCCGGAAATATATTATGGAAAGAAAAATTATAATATAATGGCATGAGTTATCTTGATCGCTGATATCTTGAACTGCTGTTTCAGACAGGAGCTCCTGCAGGTCCTTGGTGCGTTGACATGCTCGAGGCTGTAGATGAGATTGGTTGAAGATACACTGAATTTATGAACTTACGGTCACGCCCATTATTCAAAGTACAACTAAAAGTGAAATATAGCATGCTCGGACGTTCTTATAATTGCTATCAGTCAACATCCAAGGTGAGCTAGCGTATGACAAAACAATAGAGCTCCTCCCTAAATGAGACTAAATGAGATCTAGTATCTCATTACCACCCAGTCTGCATTAGCTCAATATATAGTGGAAGAAGGGTCAAAGTGCCACTGAAAATGCACCAATCAAGATCGATCCCTCTACTTCCATGCATTCCAGGGTTGTTTTACTAAGTACGTACCGCATATGTAAAGTAAAGTACGTGGCCGTTGCAACTCGTTCAATCCCCGGTACTTCGAAACAGCCAATAAAATACGTTGCTGGCCCCGTTCCGAATGTCTTTTTTTTTTCTCTTTTACTGTGAAAAAGCAAAGAATTTTCGCCTCCATGATCGCACCCGGGAATACGGGTGACAACAGACAATGGGATCGGTCCCGGGGCTCAAGAAGCGGTCAGGCGATTGTTCAGTGTCGCATCACTCCCCAAAACCACTCATTCCGAGGGCGCTTGTCAAAGAGAGCTCGAGCGTATGCATAATTGACAACTGTCGAACCGGGCCGTTCCATCCCACAAACGCCCAACGGGAGGAGGTTCGTGCGGTTTCTATGAGAGCAACAGAAAGCCAGAATACATAGCGAAAGGGCCACTAATACTATGCTGTATATCAAATGCTACATCTCTCTCAAAGGGGGTTAACATAATCTACATTGTGAAGAGAAAATTCGTGAGGCTTACCGGGATACGTCTGCAAATCCCGGATTCCAGCAGGCTGGGCAACCGATCGGCTACTGTATACATATCAAGTGACACTTCCGTACCCGCGTCGATTGATGTCATGCAGATAAAAATTTTTTTTGAAGAGATCTACAGAATACCCCTTTCTCCTGTTCCTAAATTGCCCTTCTGAGATAATCGATATATCGAAATTGATCTAGGATGACCCCGGGTTGGGCTCAAATTGATACCTACAACGTGAGCTTTTCGGGTTGAACAGTGGGGCTGTGCCTGACAGTGTTTGTACTTGCGATTGAGACTATTGAGACTGGCTGCCTTTACCCTGCATGGAAGGCCCCAAATCTCTCTACAAAGATTAGTACGAAGATCTTTTTTGACGATGTGCATTACATACACGCACGTGACATATAGGCATGTACATCAAAAAGAAAAGCAAAGTAAAGCAAGCAAAGCAAGGAAAGAGAAAAAGGACTAAATTACGGAGTATATTGTGTAGTGGGATGGAGATACAGCTTCTGAGGGACATTGGCACCATCACAGCGGGAGCGCCTCCTCTCACTGGCTGATTAGGTTCATCATAGCCTAGTAAGATTCACCATATTCGACAAATGAAGCTAGCGATGCCCCTGTATGATTGGCAATAGTGCGCGGGCGCACATCCGTTAGTTAGACGGCCTACTCCACTCACTCTCAATATGTTTAACAGCGAACACCCACTCAACGCTGGGTCACTAATTGAGCTGCAGACTATCACGAGAGGATCTCATACCTTATTTGGCTTAGGAAACGGTCCAAGCGGACGTTAGAAAATAGGTCTGTATACATAAGTACATGGAGGTAGCTGTAACGTACTTGGTATAATAGCCCTAGGCAGTTAGGGTCATATTAATAATAAGATTGAAATCCCTTCTAATCTCTCATCTGAGAGAAATGTGAACATCTTATCTAATGTATAATAATATAGATAAATGACTATCGGCACGGTCCGGAGGGGACTTGGAAACTCAACTTCAGATACTAGTATATTCAGCCGCTTTGTGAACGGCATTGCAGCTGCCACATGTATGACGGTGCACAGGTACATAATGTCTGATATTAGTGGCTCCTTACTTACAGCACAAAATCTACTGCGCTGCACGCTCCGCGGATGTAAGCTGCTTATACCCTAGTGGTAATTTTATAAGTACGTATGTACCTATATACTCCGTAGCTGGGGAACGATATGCCACTTGTAAGTCGGGTATCAATCGTTGTAATGATGAGAGCACTATTTTCTCAATTTGTTCTCTCTGCCTCGTGATGTTACAGGAGACATAGTAGGCGACGTTACTAGTATCGCTCTTTTCGCTGTCGTCATTTCCGATCTCCCTATCACACGACCTATAGGCATGGCACTGCAATATGAAACCTTTGTGAATAAGTTTCCTCTGCGGGCCATTGCGTAACTTGGGTAAGGAAATCAATAATACAAGGGCTGTAGTATGTTGTTATGCCCTAAATATCGAATACCTACAATTAAGCTCCTCTACCTTATTTGTATAGAGTAATCTCAACAGCGTTGATTTACTTGAGAATACTCTATGATAAAAAAAAAAAATAAGATCTACGTGGCCCCCATGATCTGTTATCTCAAAACGAGGGTATCAGATCCCCTTTTTCTTGGGACACCGATAAAAGGGGAAGTGGGGAATGACAGGGAGGAAGCATGATCATGGCAAAGACAACACGCAACTGCCGATGCAGCCGACGCAGCCAAGGATTTTCGCGTCATCCCAGCACCCTGAATTACTGAATCAGTGGATAGACTGGTATAGCGGAGTGTTAGTGGGGTTGCTCGTGGCTAATCATGGACAAAACTCGGGTGTCAAGAGAGACTAGAGAAGACTCGCAAGGAAGGGCGGCAAATGCACTCAATTGTACTCCGTGAGAAGTTAAGTCCCTTGTAATGTTCCCAGGTCCAATAGAGCTATGCAGGTGGTTGCTCAACAAGATTTCCTTTTACTATGGTTGGAGGCTATTCCTGTCACTTGAGACACAGCTGTGCAAGCACATGAAGCATTGTCAGCAGCACGGCATGCGGTCCATGCTACCGATAAGAACAATGCCCATACATCGACACGGAGCAGTCACTGTTTATCCAATACAAAAATCCGGGGACCAAGTAGTAGAGGCGTGAATATTTTTCACTTCTTGGCATTGTTCATGCCCAACATTATATAAACGATGCGCATCCGGGACTGGAGACATGTGGGACTCAAAAGAAGCGAGATCACACGAGATACATGCCTAACATCAAGCGCGCCATTGAAGATCCATTGACAAACATGATAGAGAACCATGATTGACACCATCGCCTTTGTGATAGATCTTGGTTAGAAGCGCGCAGATTCAAAGGTCACTATCAACTTATGGTACACTTGAAAAGAAACTATGCGTTGCTCATGCCAGAATGACTGAAAAAGAGAGAAAAACTAGTGCAAAAAGCAAAGTAGATACTAAGAAGGGGGAAAAAAGCAGACAGATCTTCGCCATGAGGCTCATTCTGTGGAACGCCCGCCAAATACATTCTGAATTCAAATACATAGCAAATAAATTGGCACTTCAAATGACGCCATGCCTCTAGTGTGCTCAATGGTCAACATGGTCTTGACCAATGGCCTGAAAATTAGCAAGAAAAAAAAGTCGTGAAAATTAAGAACCCTGAAAAAGAAAAGAGCATGCACGCCAGCTTCTCCGCGCTTTTTCATCGCTAAATCTTTCTCCACCACACCTTCCCTCGCCCCCCCATTTTTGTTTTGCTTAAATTTCTTTTTTCAAATCCCATGAGGATCGACCGGGACCTTCGAGTGGGTCATGGGACCCTGGAGCCCGACTCCGGAGCATACCAATCATGGCTTTGGCCCACGTCAAATGATGACCCTGGTTCCGCGGTATCGATGAAGACCGTATTGTTGCCTGGCATCACGGGGGTGCATCCGATAACAGGGCCCATGGGGTGCTGCATGTATCTTTGCATGGCTGAAAGACTCGTAGGACCGTATTCATGCCCCAGACTGTTTGGAATCTGCTGATATGCCTCGGTGCGCTCGCTATGGGGGCTGTTTGTGTTGCGTGATTTGACAACTTTCGTAGCGTGGATCCCCTTGATCTCTGAGGGCTGACGTGTGGGCCCACGGTGCCCTGAGCCCATTGCTTTCTTTTGGTGTTGAAGCTTGCGATAACGGGTAGTTGATTGGATGCCACCGCTGTGGATAGCTTCCGGCGTCAACCTCCAGAAGTTCACTGCCTTTTTGCCTGGTCCAACTTCTTCCTTCACTGCTTCGAAGCCCTAGATTTTGAATTAGTATTGGTACCACATATAGCAGACATCGAATCAAACTCATTGGAGCAAAGAACTAAGGGAACGAGAGTTAAGAAAAGTGAGTGTTACCGCGTTCATCGAGAGATTATGGCGAATACTGTTCTGCCACCCCTTCGCGTTTGGATCCACCCCCTTGTCTGTATTTGCTTCAAACCAGGAGTAAATGCTTTGGAGTTGAAGCTTGTTTCCCGGTGCATCCTTCAAAGCTTGATAGATAAGAACAGAATAGGGAGGGTGTCCAGGACGTTCCTCTCTATTGTCACCAGTGCTTGAACGTGGTGAAAGACGGTCTGTGGTTTGGGTAGTCATTGCCGGGCTCAAAGCAGCGAGGGACTGCGGAGAGTGATAGGAGGAGACTTCAGAAAATGGCGATGGCGGGGAGTCTGGAGGTGGCTGAAGAGGTTCCAACTGAGGATAACTGTATGGCTGGTCTTTGAAAGCATGGGAGGGTTGCAAAAGTGGCCAATCTAAGTGACCATCTGCAGGCTGAGGGGCCAAGGCCTCCAAGGTTGTGCCAGCTATGGCGGGGGTGACATGCGTGCTGTAATCAAGATGTCCATTTGGATCCCCGATGAGTTCCTGAGAAAACGGACCCAAGCCGTAAGTCTCGACATCAGCAACACGAGGAAAACTGTAATCTTCATACTGGCGAGGAGGCATAGAAGCTTGCTGAGATTTCCATCTCACCCAGTCATGTATACTGAATTGGTTGAACGCTGGGGCATTCATCGTGAAATTACCAGTGCCCTGAGATGACGCTTCTGGTGATAGGATATCAGGCTTGGAATCTTGGCTTGAAATCTGCATTCTGTTGTAATGGTGCGAGTGGAATGAGAAATCCATGTTTAGGCAAGGCGACTTCCTGCGAGAGTGACTTGATGAGGATGATAGAGTAGAAAAGTAAAGCGAAAGTGAAGCATGAAAGTGCAGGGAAAGGAGATGAGAAGGTAAATGTAAACTTCGGAAGAGGAAGGAATAAGAATAAGGAGGGGGAAAAGAACATACAAGAGTTGTCAAAGGACGTGTGTTCATGGAAGATGAGCTGTATAATTCAATCCGCCAACACATCATATTCTTTCTGCAAATAACCTCATAAATGCATTTTTCTAAAAGACGGTCTGGACCTAGGGGAATTTGTATTAAAGATCTGTATTTCAAAAAAAAAAAAAAAACGCCCTTAGATGCCCAAGTCGTGCAACGGAGCATACAATGGCCGGGAAGCCAAAGTGGCTGGATCTGGTACTACATACTACATACCACTAGAACGAATAGGACCAGTCTCCTAGAACGGGGGTCAAATGGTCAACTTGGTCAAATGGGAACCTGCAGGAAGTCGCCCATCTCTACACCGGCTTCATTCCGGGCCTTCTGGAAGTTAACTATAAGCTGGTGTCTAGTTTCTCTCATAGTCCAATTGTTTCTTTTTCTCATGGCCTGCATCTAACCAGCCGGAAGCCAGGAATCCATCCTACTCCTGCAAGCCGGGATAGTGTCACCCAAAAGGACACCCAACGTCCACCGTGTTGCGAGTATCCCCCGGTAATAGAATAAAAAGAAGAAAAAAAGACATATAGTGGCGATACGCTAGTCATGGCCAAGAGGTTTAGCTTCCCCCTAAAAGATTACCATAGTGATAGACAAAAGAAAAGGTGATAGGGCCGTCAGGTTTAGGAAGTAGTTGGATCAAGCATCTGATATCTCTAGATACCAAGTCCGGCTTATTCTGTCAAAACCTTGGGGGAAATATTTTCAGTCCAATAAATCCAAGGTTGGTCTGATTCACTGGGTATCAAGTCATTGGAAAATACACCCCCGATCATCTCCCTGCATACAGTATAGTAACCCGCTCTATCCCCATCCCGATATGATGTCCATGTGGATTGGTTGCGCATGTATTACTTCCGATAATAGATCTGAGACAATTTGTTAGTATCATCGGGTAACCAAAAAAAGAAAAGAAAAAAAAACCGACTTACCCTTTTGAATTGGAAATGAAGTTGAAGAATTCCCTAAGAAAGAATAACGTCAGTTGAGAAACAGAGGGTGGTTGGTCAGTAGCACAGCATACCTTGTCAAATGTACTCTTGAAACCCCTCTCTCGTTTGGCACTATAATCCCATTCTTTGTCGACAATTCGAAAGGCAAGGTCTTCGTACGGAGGTCCAGCCATGAACCGAATGAGACAGGTGTCTTCCTCGCCTGCTTCGGCCGATGACTCGCCACGCTTACGACCGTTCTCACGCTCAATCCGGTAAGTCGGGGCTTTAGTCTTATCGATCAAGTCGGGGTAGAAGATGTTGAATTTGTAACCTTGTACAACCTTGGGTGGCGGGTTGTCATGGTCATAATGGGTCTGGTTGTATTTGTTCCATTCGTAACCCATTTGAACTCGGTTGAAGTACCGCGGCTTTCGAGGCCGATGTTTACCGGCCCATTGAGGCTGCGAGCTCGTGCTCACGGCCTCTTCGCCTGTAAATATTTCCTCATTCTCGCTGACACCCTTGGCGAGCTCCCTTTCATATAACGCTTTCGTCGCTTGCGAGAAGTCCTCGTTGGGGATGGACGAGAACCGCGTGGATACAGAGGCTGCGGGGGCGTTGGTAGATGTCGGATTCGACACTACTGCGGAGGACTTCTCTGCTGCTCGGTGCCGTAGTGGGACAAAACCCATACGGATAATTTTCTGGCGTTCGCGGGCCTGTGCGGCTGATTAGCATGTGGAGTGGGATAAATAAGGGAGCCTAAAACCTACCACTTGGTTAAGGAATGCAGATTCGTCCATGATTTCCAAGCCTTTGTCCTCCGAACGGACCTGAAGCATTGGGTCTGGATCCAAGCCTTCAAACTCAGCATGATTTGCTGTATCACCCGCACTGACAACGGGGGCAAGAGGCGCAAGTTTTTCTCGAATTGATTCGGCTTCCTGTCTTTGCTGTCTCCTCAGGTCACGAACACGCTCATCAATAATGGCTTGGTAAACATTTTTCAGACTCGCTCTGGCCTTCCACACAGTCAGACTGCGCAGCAGCTCTTCCCAGTAATCTGTATCGATCGGCTCGTTCGAGTTCAACTTTCGTTTCACTTGTACTTCGAGATTTTGGAGCTGCTCGTAGGACTTTGGGCTTAGTAGTTTGTTGATATCGGCAGCCACAGAATTCAGTGCGCGACCCTCGGGTGTAATGGTCTTTTGACGATCTCGACAGATCACTTTCATAGTCTGTAGGGTAAACGGTGGTCAACAGGGGTGTCCAGTGGATAGCAAGGAGGGGAAAAAATTACCTGCCAGAATTCACGGTTTTTGGCATTTGTCTCAAGGTTCACAAATGTATCAATGTCCTTCTCCAAGTCCTGCAGCTGAGTCTGCGATAGTCCCTCGAACACACCGTCCGGGTCCACGACATCCAGATCGGAGTCTGCTATTTCATCATCCAAGGGATCACGCGTAGGGTCGATGATGCGGAGAGTGACCGTTAGCCAGTCGATAGGCTTTGCGCGTCCTTCCTTGACTCGAATCTCTGCCTTCTTTTTGGCTTGCTTCAACACGAACAGATCCTCTTGCGCGACCCACTCGCGCTCTTGCTGGTCTTCCTGGATCAAGTTGAGTCGGACTTGATCGCGCATATTGCGAGGTTGCTGCGAAGGGCCCGATCTATCATTGTTCCATCTGCGATCCGAGTCTTGTCGATCGCGCCATTCTCCATCGTCCCGACGGGGATGTTTCTGAGCCTGACGCCACGAGGATGGCGATCGCGACCGGCTGCGCTTTTGGTCGGATCGGTCTGGGAATCGCGCAGACATGGCAAAAATCGTAAAAGTATAACGAGGAGTAAGGATCAGAGCGAATAAGCTAGACCCGAACGTATGTAGTTTAGATGTTGAAACGCGAAGTCAGAAGTTCGGGAGATCAGCAGGAAAGTCGAGCGGGCGGCAAACCTTCCCTTTACGGCCCCAGGCAGCTATATGAGACAACCTTGGAACTTCATCACTTCACAACTCCGCATTGTAAATCAACAAGTCGCTCAAGTCATGCCTCCAAGATGGCAGCGCCTTCAATTATCTCAGCAGCGATTGCCTCCTTTGCTCTTCCAGTATACCTGGACCCGGCAAGGCTATGAGATCCACATAACAGACCTCACCTATATCTGGTCAGAGCGGCTGCCCCATAAAGCCATCGCTAAGAGAGCAGAGGATGAGGCAACAACGATCGATCCTGGAGAGGACCCAGAACAGCTCAATGTGCTCCTGGAGAAAATTGGGGAAGCTTTACAAAAAGGAAATGAAAGCGTAATCCTAAGCAGTGGAACGCAACCCGACTCCCTTGAAATCATAATAACAACCAAGCTGCCCGCCCCGTTGAAGCCTCTTAAATGGCCCTTGAGGCTATCTAAAGAGCCTATGTCGTCCTTGACCATTAATCTATTACTTCCGCTGCTGGGAGAGGAAGCGGAGTGGGAGTCCCGCCAACGTGTGCTCTTGAACCAAATCAAACAGAAAGACTACGTACTTGGCAAGTTGTTCGACAAAATGGAAACTCTTGGCGTTGACCTAGGGTCTGTGTTTCCTAGCGCTGCAGGATCGCGCATGTCCCGCAAGGTTATTACGCGGTCTGATGCTGCTAAGTTTGTCAAGGGCATTGCACCTTTCGAGGAACAGGCCTGGCTTGCTGAGACAGGAGTATCAGAGGGGGCAGGGTTAGCCACCAACTTACTCCAGGAAATCTCGCAATCCGATGATTCTTATGATTTAGATACATTCACACAGTCACGAGGTGAATGGTGGCGTCAACTTGCCAAGCGCTCTGGAACTAGCGCCAGAGAACCCTCTATCAAAGATGAAGTTCCCAACGAGGAAGATAGAGAAAAGCCGCTTGGAACTAAGCATATCGATGCTGGAGGGGCCTCAACAGCAAGCAGCGATGTCGATGAGTTTCAGGTATGCTACGACTTATTCCTAATCACAAATAACCAGTATAGTTTAACCTTGTTCATCTAGCGACAAGAAACTCCTCCCAGACTAAAATCCCAACATGGCAAAGGCAAAGCGTCACCAACCAAGCAAACACCCAGAAAGAAAAGTCCTCCGCCACCGGTATTGCCTTCAGAGGAAGACGAAGCCACAGCATCAGACTCCGAATCCGAGCCTGAACCAGCACCGCGTCAAAGACGCATTCCCAGGGTTTCAAAGTCGCCAGAGCCTGCTGCACCGCAGCCAAAAGCCCGAGAGCCGCCGAAATTATCAAAGGGTAGATTGGGTAAAATTGGCGGCAAGGGCAAGAAAGAAACACATCGCCGATCCTCACCATCTCCCTCTCCACCCCCTTCTCCTCCAACACAAGTTCGAGAGGCACCGAAAAGGCCAAAGGGCGGATTGGGCATGATAGGCGGCAAGAAAAAGCAGGCAAAAGAGCCCTCGCCTCCCCCAGCGCCTTCCCCTCCAGCACAAGCCCGCGAGTCTCCAAAACCCCAAGAACCCTCAGAGTCGCCAGAAGAGGAACAAAGGATTAACAAAGATCCTCTGCCCATCTCGGTGACACCGGCACCAGCAACAGCCAAAGCCAAACGTTCCGGAAAACTTGGCATGATAGGCGGCAAAGCCAAAGCCAAAGCCTCCGAACCAGCTCAAGATAGATCTCCCCCACCTACACCTGACAAGGTCATGTCACCCGAGAAAGCCGCGCCTGCTAGACCGAAGGCTGACCGACAAGCTCCTAAAAAAGAGGAGTCTCCATTGCCCACACCGGCGGTGGAGAAGCTCCCTTCCGCTCCACCTGCAGAGCCGGAGACCGAAGACCAGCGGGCTGACCGGAAGCGCGAGGAACTGAAGAGGTCCCTCGAGGCCAAGGGCAAAGCTCCTGTAAAGAAGAAGCGGAGGTTCTAGACGAAGGGATGCGGAGATTTAAACGTTTTGAGAAATTCCAAGTCCTTTTCCAAGCGATTCAGCTGGAATGGCTGTGTGCGTGCATACGATACATATTTCTAGTACGTGACTATAGATAAATTCACTTCAGGGCTGTGCATTAACGCAAGTGCTTAAGTCTGTGGATTGATTCATTGAAAAGATCGCGATTGGGGAATCAAATAAAAGGAGAAGGCAAGAAAATGAAGTGAAGACGTAAAAGTAAAAACACGCGCTAATAATAGTACACATTGAACGTTACCCAAGTCTCAAGCTCAGTCCCTCGAAGGAGGGCCCGTGCGAGCCGAGGCAACACTTTCCTTCTCTTGCTCATTCGGAGTAACAAGTCGCACCCTTTTAGGCGACATAGCGCCGGGCGAAACCGGCGCTGGAGAGGAATTATTGTTTGTCAAAGTGATCGGGCCAGCACCGCTGCCACCGGTGGCAGCGGCAACACCAGCAACACCCAGCATGCCGCGTACTTTTTCGACAGCCTTACTTTCACCCTTAGTCCAGGGATCACGCTTGACGAGTCCGACACCGGCGGAGCGACTAGCAGAGTCGCGACGCTTGGATTCCGCCTGCAGGGCTTGGCGGTTTAGTTCGCGACGTGGACCAGGCCCGCAGTCATGCGAGCAGCCGGCTGTGGCACAGCCGCCTTCGCTGGTTGAGATGTCGCCGAGCCAGGTTGTGATGCATGCTATATGGCCACCGTGGCCGCAGCCTTGGCACCAGGTCCAGAGGGCGGAGCCTTTGGGCCGAGGTACAGTGAAGGGCTCGGTAATATCGATCTCTGACGCTGGGATGGGTTCAGTGGGAACTGAGGATTGTGTCGAATGGGTCGAAGTGCTTTCGGAGTCTGGGTCAGTACTCGTGAGGGATGAAGTGATTGGTGGAGTTTGCTGCTCTGAAACCCATTCTGGGGGTGGATCAAGGCTCATGCAAATAGAGCAAGGTGCTTGAGGTGTGCTGCAGCGATAGCAGCGGCTGTTATCTTGGGTGGAATTTTCAAAAGGTCGTTGACACGTGTAGCAATAGACGTTGATGAATGAATCTGTCTGGGCGTATTCGTAGACGGCAGGGTATGTTGATACACAAAATAGGCGGAGCTCTGCTGCCTCGAGGTCCATCGAATGCCGAATCAGGTGCTCATTGTAAGTTTTGAAGACAGTTTCACATTCTTCATATGGGAGAATTTGTTCACAATCCCGGAAAAGAACGTGCAGCTTCTGGAGAAGATGGGCCGCAGCCTGTATATCGACTAAGCTGCTGCTACTATGGTAATATCGGACTGATTCCTTCAGAATCGCTTCAATGCCCCACGGTTTCAAGTCCGTTCCGTCTGGCGTGAGTGGGATCTGGACTCGCGCGATGCCGCCTATTGTTGAATAGGGCATGGTGCCGAGGTCGAGTGTATCATCTGGTGGGAATGGTTGCTGATATCTTTCAAGGGGGGTTGATTCTGTAATCAAAGGGGGAGGGCTCGACGGGCGCTCTAGATGAAGTCGATCAGTCTCCGAGACGACCTGGTCAAAGATCTCATCCTCGGATTCCTCACGCGTAGAAGCTAGAATCGACCCTCTTCTCAGCGCTGCGGTAGACTGTCCGGCCTCCAGAGATTTAGATGCCTCGAGTTGTCCAGTAGACGAGTACGACGCGCCAATAGACTTGGAGGGGTGCGAACTGTCGGTGGATGTAGAGAACATGGGAAAGCTCTCTGAAGAATCATGCCGAGTATATCGATCGGGGCGAGGAGGCCGATTAGGTTCCATTGGCGATTCAAGAGTCAAGGGTTTCTTGGGAAATTGCTTGTAGTCACGAATTGCTGCACGTTTATCCTCCAGCTTTTGGTCATAATCATCCTCGGAATTTTCCCGAGGGAAGTCTGGATGACCACGACGACGCCAATCTGCTTTGCCGGCGATTGCCCGGGGTGCAGACCGTTGCTCTGTGTCCAAGTCTTCTTGTGTAGGGTCCCATGGATACTTCGATGGATGAGTATCATCGGTCGATGATAGCCGCCCACTCGGCAATGGTATACGGTCTGACATCCCCCAGCCATTATGATCACTCAAAACCGAGGGCGGAAGAGGGTCAAGGTCGATCGCCCCATCGCTCAACGAGGGGATTTGGGAATCAGTGCTCGACCACGAGTCTTTTGGGGAATCGGGCAATGGTCGCGCAATAGGGGTGGTCATATTGGACGAGCTCTCAGCCTCGGGGACCGCTTCCATGACCCCTTTGAACAACCGACTTTTGACCCTGTCCTGTCGACCATCATCGGGTCGTGACCTGTCTATCAAGCCTCCATCCTTGGATGACCTGTCTTTCAGGCCAACCTTCGCTGGATGATCTCTAGCTCTACGTTGGAGTTCTTGAAGAATAGCGAATTTGACAATTCTCCAAGTCTGAGCCAATTTGGCCAGGGATACCTCATCTGCACATTCAGCGTTATGGTCCAGTGACTCTGTCAAAGAGTTCAGGACATCGTTCTGCGTTCTATGTTCACTGTGCTCATCCATCAACGGTGTATAGTGGCTTGCCAAATACCGAAAGACTGCTGGGTCGTTTGTGGCGCCCGGAACGCTTGTAATGATTCCCACCTGACTAGGCATTGGGGTCGCCAGTTTGGCTAATGCTTGCTCTAGAGGGAGCACGGGTATGAAATCCACTGCTCCGGGTGGAGTACTACCCAAGGACTTGGATGGTCGAATCGCGGCCGATTTGGTATGCCGATTCCGAAGGGAAGTGGCCAAAACGGCTTCATCAAAGATGTCATCTGCAGGGCTTTGACTTAGTGATCTCTCGCCAGTGCTGTCCTCGTCTTCTTCGGGCAGTAGAAATTCAGCGGCATTGACCCCCAGAGGGCGTCGTCTGGGCCGTTGTTGACTGAACGCAACAAACTCGCCATTGGGACTCCAGGCTACGGAGCACATCGGTCGGCGATTGACCACAGTTGGCGCATACCGGAGATCGGTCTGGGTAAAAGCCCCAGCCTCGCCGACCGTCCACAAGAGATCCTTAGAGCGCCAGAGCAGATCTGATGCGGGCGAGTCGTACCGATCGAACTCGCGAAATGGAACGTGCGGGCGACGGAGATCCCAAAGGTGAACGCGTGGGTCTTCTTTGTCATAGGACGTGACAACTTGAGATGATTGCCATTCTCCCGAGGAAGGAGACTCACCAACCCAAGAAGGAGGCCTCCACCGCACATTTGTGACCGCCTGGGGTGTTCGGAATTGGAATGATGGTTTCTGCCGTCGCTCTGCAGATGAAGAAAAGTCCCAGACCTTTACCTGACGATCCGTGCCACCACTGACAATGTGCTTTCCATCTGGGTGCCAGTCGACGGCGAAGCATGGGCGATCATGAGCAGCAATTCTCATCAGTGGAGCGTTGACCTTTCGATAATCCCACATCTGGATTGCGCCGCTGTCTGAAGCAGTTGCAAATATGACTCCATCGTTGGGAGACCACCGGACGTCTCGGATGGCATCGCTGTTACCTTGATACGAATGTTTACTGCCGCACGTAGAAGTTCCACGGTTTGCAGAGGCGGATCGCAGATCCCACATCCGAATTGTGCCATCTTGACTACCAGACAGGAGCCAGGAAGGAAGATGAGGATTGAAGGCAAGCCTGTGCACCTGGCGGTTGTGGCCATGGAAACGACATAACTGGAGGCCGGGCCGCTGTAGGTCATAAACCACAATCCGACCATTCGCGACTGCAGTTGCGATTATCCGGTCATAGTTTCCATGTGACCATTTTACATCCTTCACATTCAATTGGTCCTTGTGTGGCATCGAAACGCCCACATCGTGGTGGGTAGATGCATAGCTAATGACTGCATTGCGAATATTAAATTCCTCTGACGAGCGGTCTGGCGAGACCTGGATGGTTTTAAGAATCTCCTTGCCTGCGATAACCGCATGTGTCCGCTCAGGCGAAATGTCCAAAGCCGTGATTGCGATGCCTGTCTTGTGGGTCACCGTCTGCGGTTCTCCTGGTCTTTACAGAAGCATATAATTAGAAACGGAATATTCCATTGGCTCAAATGCAATTTCTCCGATCACACTAGCTCCGATGACCAAATGGCGGGGGTGGTCACTGCATTCGTGAAAACAAAGCGGGAAAAACATGGGGAGTAAACCAGGGAAGTAGGGGTATCAGAGCGGTGTGAGAAAGCTGCAACACTTACAGTGATTTGGATCTGATCGGCCGGGGACCATCCACACGACTGCTTTGGGGACTAGGTGGTCTCGAGCCCGCGAAGAAGGGTTGGGCGAATCTAGCAAGGGCATTGGCGGCGCGGTTCGAGTACTTCTGTGGTGGAGGAGGGGGAGGAGGAGGTACCGGAGATCGCGAACCTGAGAGGTCCGACATCATTCACAGCCAGGTCTCCATTCTGGCACACCGAATTGGAGGGAGAAAGATGCGGAGAGTTGGAGATCGTCGAGATGCAAGCGGTGAGGGAAGGATCCCTGAGGCACCGACAATCCATGCCTTACTGTTATCTGACAAAATGTACATCAATTTTAACGTTGCAACGTTGTTACAACTGTGACGCCTCACATATAGGGCATCAGTCAGGTAGTTGTGCTATTTGTACTACTTCATCATAATTGATGTATTTCTTAACTCTTTTACCTCTTGAAAGCCATCGGGCCGAAACACATGTTAAGAGCGGTCTAGAAGACAACACATGAGAGAGCTCAGATTGGAATATGATCTTATGAAGTAATTTGTCCGAGGGAACATGTCCAATGACCAAGATACCTACATATGTATATACTATCTATCAAACACAAGAATGCGATTCTAATTTGTCTTACCTCAACCGGGGCTTCGGGACGGACACGAGACACATGGAGAAGATATATTCATAGATCTTCAGAGATGACATATATACTTTACAAATATACATCAAGTGGCCAATCCTTTGAACTGCGCCTCGGGGGTGCCACCGAAAGTGACTAGAAACACTAAGAAGAGGCAAATATGAGACATTCAGCTAATCACGTACATTTAACGGGAAGCCTAGACAACCAATCCAAGCTGAAGGTCACACATTCGCGGAGAAAAGGAAGAAATCTAGATTACATTGCCATAATGACTGGGCTCAGATGATCTCGTTAATAATTACTTTCATGAATTTATTTTCCTTGGCATAGTTAGTGAAGTCATATATGCGTGGATTGTTCTCGATCTAAAGATCGACGATCCTTTTCCCCCCTGGTTTGTCCTTTAGGACAATTTGAACTTCAACCATCGGGTAGGAAAGGTTCTAGATTGATTATTTTATATTATTTATATTAAGAATTCAACCATCGGAGACAAACATTCCTAAAGAGTAACTCGGAGAAGATATGTATAAAGAGACTCGGAAGCTTTAGGTGAGTTATATATCAGTGGATCCCCTTTTTTTTTAGCTGCAGCAACCTGCAATCCACACCGTCATTTAGACCTAGACATCTGATATTTATATATATATTCTTTGCCTCTTTTCTTCTTTTGTCTTTTGAAAAGTTCCACCCTTTTCCTTCTTCAAAAAATACTTAAAAGCCTTGGAAAAGGAAGAAGAAACAACAGTAGGGGGAAAACATTAAGGAAAATAAGGAAAAATAACATTATATTTCTTTTTTTTTTCTTATTTCTTTTTATGTTTGCTTCTGATACAAAATCTCCATAATATTTTACTTCATTTTTTCTAAACTTCCACGTGGAAACCTGTTGAGGTTATCTCCATCCTTGGAAGTTCCCCCATTCCACGCGTCGATCTTTCGCCATACCCGTCGTTCACACCCGTCCAGTCCTTTCCGATCCGAACCCGGCCTCCCTTTTCCTACCTTTCTTTCGAGGAGGCAATCTTGTCATGGACCTTGTTTGAAACACTCATTTCTGGGATATTTAGGCAATGGATCCCCATGCAGCCCTTGAGCTGCTGGAATACTTGCGCACCTCTTACCCAATCTTCCTTCTTATCCTCTTTGTCGTGGCCTTCGTGGCTAACACTACCATCGCTGCGAGGAAAGCCAGCAAGCATGAATCTCAATACTTTGGCCCTGGAGGGCGACCACTTCCTCAGCGAACTCGAACCGTGCCCGCCTACAAATCCCAGGAGTTCTCGCGGAACGTCAAGCGAGTTTTCAATTTGCTCTCCGTGACCGTTCTTCTGACTTTCATTTTGGATGCAACCATCTATATCGTACATGTGATGGTGGCTAGGTCAGAGAACTGGTGGCGAGGACAGTCGTTTGTGGTACGTTCTATTCGGATGGTTTGGTGTTTCTTGACAGCCGTTGACACTATCACAGATCTACGTCGTCGGTTCGTTCTTCGTCTACGCAGTGCTGCTCATGGCAATGCTAGACACATCTCCCTCGCCCACTATCGCTCAATTTGTCTGTTGGTCGGTCGCCATTCCAATCGAATTGGTTATTGTTAGCACCTCCCTCTCGATCTACACCTCGGTTCACCACGAGCCGATTGTTGGAGACCCAGAAGGGGGTCGGGTCCGCAGAAGCATTACACTCTGGGAGTCCTTGGAAGTGGGATCAAATAGTGTACGCATCCTGATTTTGTTTGCACTGGTTCTTCTCTACGCCTGTCAGTCATTCAGCATGAAGAGTCACCAGAAGGCAAGCCGACGGACGAATGGAGCCACGGAAGCCACGGGCCTTTTGGATTCCGGTGGTGCAGAAAATGGCAACGGGAATGGACATGGGAACGGAACTGCCAATGGTCACTCATATGGCTCGACGAACGGAGCCCCTCACCCCGAAACTTCCAAACCTACCGATCCATGGGTGCGTCCGACGACTATTCCTTCCACCAGCTGGTGGGAGTACCTGAGCGGGTACTCGCTATTTTTCCCATATCTATGGCCGTCCAAATCCCGCCGCCTGCAACTAGTTGTCACGTTTTGTTTTGTGCTCCTCATATGCCAGCGAGTCGTTAACGTCTTGGTACCCTATCAAATCGGAGTCATTACAGGTTCTCTTGCCAATGGTGAGGGCGAGGACTTCCAAGTGCCATGGCTTCAAATCTGCCTGTATGTGCTATACCGATGGTTGCAGGGCAGCCAGGGCTTACTTAGCTCCCTGCGCTCTAGCCTCTGGATCCCTGTGAGCCAGTATTCTTACATGGAGCTCTCCACTGCTGCGTTCGAACACGTCCATAGTCTCAGCTTAGACTTCCATCTTGGAAAAAAGACCGGCGAAGTCCTGTCCGCCTTAAGCAAAGGTAGTTCGATCAATACTTTCCTTGAGCAGGTCACCTTTCAGGTGGTGCCAATGCTTGTCGATCTTGTGATTGCGATTGTTTTCTTCATGATCGCATTCGATGTCTACTATGCTCTAGCTGTCGGGATTTCCACCTTTGGTTATCTTTATGTCACTATTCGCATGGCCCAGTGGAGAGCAGAGATCAGAAGACAGATGGTCAATGCCTCGCGACAAGAAGATGCCGTCAAGTAAGTCAGAAAAACGCCATTTATGATATAATATGTAGGACTAACTTATGCTCTTTCTAGGAATGACTCCATGGTCTCATATGAGACAGTGAAATACTTCAACGCCGAACAGTACGAATTTAACCGGTACCGGGGCGCTGTGGGTGACTTCCAGAAGGCCGAATACCACGTGCTGTTCTCTCTAACACTGCTGAACACCTGTCAAAACACCGTGTTTATGATGGGCTTATTGGTAATGTGCTTCATTTGTGCATACCAGGTTGCTACTGGCCAGCGCCCTGTGGGAAAGTTCGTGTCTCTACTGGCCTATATGGTCCAACTCCAGGGCCCACTCAATTTCTTCGGCACCTTTTATCGATCTATCCAATCCGCATTAATCAATGCCGAACGCCTGCTAGAATTGTTCCGTGAGCAGCCAACTGTGGTCGATAGCTCCAGTGCTACTCCGTTGGCCACGTGCAATGGTGATATCAAGTTCGAGGATGTTGAGTTTGCCTACGATGCGCGCAAGCCCGCGTTGAACGGCCTTACCTTCCATTGCCAGCCGGGAACAACCACCGCCTTGGTTGGTGAGTCTGGCGGAGGTAAGTCCACCGTCTTCCGCCTCCTGTTCAGGTTCTACAACTCCGGGAATGGACGTATCTGTATCGATGGGCATGATGTACGGGACATCACGATCGATTCACTCCGCCAGAACATTGGTGTGGTGCCTCAGGACACTGTACTTTTCAACGAGACTTTGATGTACAACTTGAAGTACGCCAGGCAAGACGCCACCGACGAGGATGTTTTCGAGGCTTGCCGCGCTGCCAGCATTCACGATAAGATCATTGCTTTCCCCGACGGTTACAACACCAAGGTTGGAGAGCGTGGTCTACGGCTTAGCGGTGGCGAGAAGCAACGTGTGGCTATCGCTCGCACCATCATCAAGAATCCGCGCATCATTCTATTAGATGAGGCAACCGCAGCTCTAGACACAGATACCGAGGAGCATATCCAGAGGGCGCTTTCTACCCTTTCACGGGGTCGCACCATGCTGGTAATCGCTCATCGTCTCAGCACCATCACTACCGCAGACCGCATCTTGGTCTTGTCAGAGGGTCAAGTGGCTGAAAGCGGCACCCACGAAGAGCTTCTGGCTATGAAGGGCCGCTACGCCAGCATGTGGCGTAAGCAGATCCGTGCTCAAAAGGCTATGGCAGAAGCTCAGGTCTTAGCCGAGCGAATCCGCACTGCAACCACAAGCGATGACAGCTCCAGTCAATCGGATGAAGACCGCAACGTTGCCGGTCATGGAAGCAACTAAACCAGTAATCCCCGGACCGCTAAAATAGGAACAGGGAATGACTCTTGTTTAATCTTTAACATGTTCATACGTTTTTGCATATCCTTACAAGAAAAGTTCCCAGAGGCAGTAATGATCGGAGGCAGCATGATATCAAGTTTGATGTCTCATCTCGAGGGGTGAGAACCTCTCTTTTTTTTCTTGCTTATTTCTCATTTTTCGGTTCATTCGTCCTTCAAGGTATCGTTTTCTTTTTCTTTTCTTTTCTCTTGTTTTGTTGGCGTTTTGGGTCTACGACGCGTACGATGTTATCATCTCTCTTGTCCTTGTTTCACATGAACCCAGGCGCAGAGAGTCAGGCTTGCGACTCCTGCAAAATCAAAATAGATTAATTGCTAGGCTCAATATTAATATAAGAAGAATTCAATTCACGTGGATCATAAATATGTACTTGCTTGTCTGCCTGCGTTTATCTGACCAAGTCCATGCCCACTCTACACAGAACCATTGTCGGTTTCTATAAGATGTCTAACCGTTCTTCTTTCTATGCATGTATATCCTTGATACACGTTACTGCGTGATACGTTTAAACTTATGCAGAGGTACGTTAGTGTGTATCGATATGTAACTAGGTCTCGGGGCCGCTAGCCTCTTCGCCAAGACTCTAGAGAGCTTTATTTCACGTGACACTCACCGTAGACCTTCCGAGCCACCACATCACCAGACCAGGAGAGTATACAACATAGAAACAACCCGAACTAGCCGCTTTGTCGACCACACTACACCAATGCATTCGCCATCGCCGCAACTCTTGCGTGTTATGCGCACGTCCCTAGTCAACACCCGTCGCACCTCGAACTTGACTCGATTCTGCCAGATTCCATCAGCAACTGCAGCACCATGCCTCGTCTTAAACCCTGGCACCAAAATACCATCAACACACCGCAACTATAGCTCACCTATCCGACCAACCCGCATGATTCCACGCTCGCACGCGCATAAACCCGTCAGCCGCGACCGCGGCCCAAAATCCAAAGAAGACACCCAGACAAACTTTGATGCATTGAACGTGTTAGGCAACATCCCTGCGCCAACGACGGCCATTGATGCATGCCTAGATTCTGGGTTCCATCTTAACAATGGCGTCAAGCTTACCAACGGCGATGGGCTGTTGCTGGTCGGCGGTGAGGCATTTGCGTGGCGGCCGTGGAAGGCTGTCGAGGGCGCAGAGAGCGATCGTGTCGCTAAGGATGCTATGCTCAATACCAAAGGGCAGTTTGAGCTTGATGAGTCGGTATGGGGGTTGTTGAATCTTGTCTGGCCAAAGCCTGGTATGTTCGCTCTTCTTGCTTTTTTGGTCCCGGATATGTGCTTTTGTCCACGGATATGACATATTTGAGCTTGATTGCAAAACTGGTTTTCAATTTCTAACAGTTCCGCCACAGACATGCTCATTCTTGGTCTTGGTGGTTCGATGTTCCCTCTCTCACCTGAAACTAAGCGTCACATCAACTCGTTGGGCATTCGTGTGGATATTCTCGATACCCGAAATGCGGCCGCGCAGTTCAATCTGCTTGCTACAGAGCGCGGTGTAGCTGAGATTGCCGCTGCCATGATTCCTATTGGGTGGAAGGCTAGACCTCTCTAGGTGTTAGGTTGCCTTGAGAATAGTATGTATTATATAGATAATTTGAGTATATAGCCTAGGCCGATTCAAAACGACACAATTCTTCTCCCTACATTCCCCGGTTGTACAAAAGGGTAAATGTATTTCTTACACGTTGCATAGTTACATGATGCAGGAACGTGACCTCAGGACGTATCATGTGAGCCGTGTTATCTTATCCTTATCTCCCGAACTCCGCCCCCACGGCTCAGGGTCACTCAGGGTCAAAACAACCTTGTCAGGTCGAAATTGAAGCTCTCGACCTTGTCGATCTGTCCCCACCTTTCCCCAGTATACCGCACCGAGGGTCAACCCGACTCTATCACTTATTTCTATTCTGTCTTTACAGCCATGGCGCAGGAAGAGTCCCTCCTACCTCCTCGCGTGTCCTCTGACGACGGCTCGTCGATCCCAAATGAAGAAGAGGAGTACGCTCTCCTGACCGGCGAGCGAACAGCCGCCGAAAACAAACGACGGGTCTGGCCTTCCTGGCGGGAAATTGGAGTGTTTTCCTGGGCCGTTATTGCAACAATTTTGGTAATTGTGCTGGCTGTGCTCTACCCGCACAAGTCAGTGGAGCAGCCTCAACCCCATCATGGGTCAAACACGACCTGGGGCCCTGGAGGCAAGCCGACGGGAAAGCGGAACATGATCTTCATGGTTTCTGACGGCATGGGGCCTACTAGCCTCTCGCTGACTCGAAGCTTCCGGCAATACACACATGATCTGCCATTCGATGACATACTGGTCTTGGACAAGCACTACATTGGAACTTCGCGAACACGGTCAAGCTCTAGCTTGGTGACAGATTCTGCAGCTGGAGCAACCGCTTTTTCGTGCGGTCGCAAGAGTTACAATTCTGCCATCTCAGTGCTTCCCGACCACTCGCCTTGTGGGACCGTACTCGAGGCGGCTGCGTTGGCGGGCTATAAGACAGGCCTGGTTGTGACTACCCGCCTGACGGATGCGACTCCAGCATGCTTCGCCGCGCATGCTAACTTGCGGAACTACGAAGATCTGATTGCCGCCCAAGAGGTTGGAGAACACCCTCTCGGCCGGGTCGTAGATCTTATGCTTGGTGGTGGACGGTGCCATTTTTTGCCCAACTCACAGGCTGGCAGCTGCCGTGGTGATGATCACGATTTGATCAAGGTTGCTTCTCAGAATGGGTTTGATTATATCAATGACCGTGCGGGCTTCGATAGCCTCAAGGGCGGCGATAATGCCACTTTACCGCTACTAGGCCTCTTCGCTCACGGGGATATCCCGTACGAGATTGATCGACGTACTCAAACTGAGACCTATCCCTCTTTGGAGGAGATGACTCGTACCGCCTTGAAGGCCTTGAGCAAGGCCACCGAGGACAGTGAGCAAGGGTTCTTCGTCCTGATCGAGGGCTCTCGCATCGACCATGCTGGCCATGGCAATGATCCTGCCGCCCAGGTTCACGAGGTACTGGCATACGACAGGGCCTTTGCTGCCGCGCTCGAGTTCCTAGAGAACGACTCCACCCCTGGCGTGATTGTGAGCACTTCCGACCACGAGACCGGTGGTCTTGCCGCAGCACGACAGCTGCACAAGAGCTACCCCGAGTATCTGTGGCTTCCGAATGTCCTGGACAAGGCAAGCCACTCTGGCGAATACCTTGCCGCTCGACTAAAAGAATATAACTCCGGGCCGGGCAAAGACGCCAAGGATTCGACTAAGCAGTCTTGGATCCGACAAAACCTTCTTAAGGATGGGCTTGGCATCGATGATGCTACAGACAAAGAAGTAGATGCCTTGCTCCACCCGGACCCCCAAGTCACTTCGGCATATGTGTTCGCGGATATGATCAGCCGCCGCGCCCAGGTCGGTTGGAGTACTCATGGACATTCTGGTAAGATAATCTCAAGCAGTGACCTATGATAGTATGCTGATTTCGTTATAGGTGTTGACGTAAACATTTACGTGTCGTCTAGCAAGGACGCTTGGCCATTGGTTGGCAACAACGAGAACACCGACGTCGGAAACTTCCTCGCTGAATACCTTGATCTCGATGTCGAAAATGTGACGAAGTTGCTACAAGACACCAAGTCTGGAGCCTTGCAATCATACGACTGGATGGGTGATCGCCTGGGATTGAACTTCCATACCGATGGACTAGACACTTACCATGGAGACTTCAGGAAGCGATCAGCCGATGATTGTGGATGTGGTGCTGCTCATTAAACGATAGTCGTCACTCGACGTTTTTCATATTGTATTGATTTCTGTATTAGGCCGCACTGTGAATATTTCGGGGTTTCATCATCATACATACTTATACGCAATTCAGATCTTTCATTTACTTGCACCTCCGTGTATAGCTGATACTGGACTTATGGAAATAAGTGCTGGCATTTTAGTTGCTATTTTCTCTAACTTCAATGTTGCCTAGTAAATCTTCAATAGGCATACATATCACTTCATCACCACACATTTTTATCTCCAACCCATATCCTAACAAAAGCACAAATCCAAATCACAATGCCTTGGTATTACAACCAGGACAGCTCTCCACCATATTCATCATCTGGTGCACAATATTACTCTCCAAAATTACACTCAGACAATCGGCATCCGGACGAAGGGTAGTCGGCCTCATGGTGACAGTGTACGGCTGGCAGGCAGAACAATCAGGGTCAAATGGCAAAAGGTAATGTTGGAGCTGCTCCGGATCGTTGATACGGTTCAGTTGGCGGAATATTTCGCGGCAAAAGAGGTAGAGCTCGAAGCATGTGTGCTTGCAGTTGGGGTAATGAGTCTCTACAAATAGACACATGTTAAACCAGCTCGGGTGAATGGCACACGCGGCTAATTGCTCTATGTGCCCGTCTGCCTCAGAGAGCTTTATTCTGTGTTGACACGGTTCGAGGTAGAATGTCTGTTTGCGCTCGCTGCTGGTTGGACTGGTTAGATCCTCTCTGTGTGAATCTTGAAAGGGCGATCGGTTGATTGTGGTGACTTTGCGTTAGAACATGTGCCAGAACAGAGAGATTGAAAATCCATATACGAATGGGGCATTGCGCAGTGATAAAGTAATGCCCTATCAAGGGCATAGTAAACAACGCCAGGCTATATAGAGCAGTGATAAAGAAGCAAAAGTGAGTTAAGCATTTCTATGTTGTTACCCTATTTACTCCACATAACTTTGTTTATATACCTCATTATCAAAGGGATCACTGTCCATAGATTATCTACAAGGTCTAGAGCACAAGGCCAAGATATTTAAACATGATCAAATGCAAACTGCTTATAAGGGTATGTTGTGCATACCATATATTTTATAAGATAAGAAAGAAAAAGTGGAAAGCTTATTATGGAAGCCAGCATAGTGAGATAGAGGGAAGCAAACAGATGGCATGGACAAAGCCAAATACTAGATGCCACAAGCTATGATGGATTAATGCCTTTACCCGTATTTAGAACATTAGATGAAGCTATCGTACATGGAAACCATATGTATACTACCTATCTTTCTCAACTGATTGCAATACCTTGTAGTTCCAATTTTCATGTCGAGGGCAATAAAGCTCTCCAACAACAATTATCTTGATTGCGATGTGGTTAGATACTGAAATAAAAAGAGAAAAGACTGCTTAATTGTAGCCATCGCTTATCATAAAACGGCTATATGATCTCTTCTACGAGGAAATCATGGACTTTATGTTTAAATTGAATTATCACAGGCATCCCTTTAGTATAGCCCCATGGATATGGGCAGACATGCTCTTATTTCACCCTATAGCTTAACCTAGGAAACTTTCTCGGATGGCGTAAACCCCACGTGCACAAACCAGGTTGAAGCATCCCAGTTAGAACATTTGCTAGTTTAAAGTAAGAGAATCCTATATCTACCTACACTTGTTGTTTACGTACCTAAGTGCCCTCTCTCTGTTTGTTCACATGCAGATAACCTTCACTTCACCTAATCACTTTGCTTCATCATCACTCATTTCGGTCAAATCTATCATCGAAATCTCGGTAACCATCGAGGTCCATCAGCTGTTTGTCCCATCAGTAGACTAACTCCCCCAAAAGGAAGCAAAGACCTCGAAGATGGACAGGTTTCTCCAGGACCCAGAGAGCGAGAAGCTCTTGAACGAGCACAATCGGGGTCTCGAAACTGCCAAGGCTCTCAAGTGCATGCGATTTAAGCCAAAAATAACACCCGATGAACTCCTGCAACGATTCAAGAGTCGGCAGAAGGCGAACAAAAACCAATCACCCAGGCAGAAAATATGACTGTGGTTACAGACATTGTGGAAGACGAACAGAATCATGCAATCCCGCTCCAAATGCTAAGCGAGAAGCTCCGCTGCCAGGATGGCTCTGTTGATAGAGGTCAGATTTTGCTTGTGATGGAGCCTTACTTGACTTTGACGTTTGATGCCGAATACGGAGTCAAAGTTGATCACGTTTCTGGTATCATGTTCATCCCAATGTTCGGCAATATGGTCCCATCAGCTTGGCGAGAGCGGTTCCCAGAGGATGAAAGCTCTCAGTGGATGGCTGGGGATTGGCTAAGCATGGGTATTGAGTATTTCAACCAGGGCGAATTCTATTCTGCCACTGAATAGTAAAGTCCCAGTAAATTGTTTGACAGCGAACAATGCTGACCAGAATGACAGTTACTCCAAAGGATTGGAGTGTTCGCCGACAGAGGAAGAGATGCATTATCTTCTGTACTACCGGGGCCTGGCCTTCTTCCAGGTCGATGAGTGGGATGCATCTTTGCGTGATCTCGACGCCGTTCCAGTAGGCCCAAAATCCGAGAAAGTTCTTAGGGGCAAAGCCCAAACCATGTACCGTCTGAAGAGGTTCCGAGAAAGCTGCGATGTATTCACGAAACTCTGCAAGAAAAATCCCGAAGACCTCAGTGCCAGGAATGATTTTTGAGAAGCCATTGCACGCCGTGCAGAGCAAAAGAAGGGCGAATACAACTTCAAGAAGATGCAAGAGAAAGCATCGAAAACTTACCCACCACTTTTGGACCATGCGACATGGATTGGCCAGTGATAGTGCGGCAAACCAAAGTCCCAGGGATGAGGCCGATTCACAACGGAGGCAGTCAATGCTGGCGATTTACTTCTCTGTGAGAAAGCCTTTGCATATGCAACTGAGCACCTTGGCCGGCCAAGGTGGAGCAGCACTCTCCATATCAACACCGAAATCGAACGACCACCCGAGGGGGTCAAGCCGTGCTCACATCGTCGATCATCGAAAAGCTGTACAAGAGCCCATCATTAGCATCAGAGATAACCGGCCTCCACAGTAGTGGATTCAAGCAAGTCTCAACAGGTCTCATTGATGGCAAGCCGGTGGTAGACACGTAAATAAGAAACAAACCACTCCATCCTAAACATCCCGAGCTAACGAATCCAATTTCCTAAACCGCAGATTCCATATCGCCTGCATAATCTCCCTCAACAGCTTCGGCAGCTCAATCTCTTCACGAGCAGACCATATCCATGACGCGTGCGATGCAAGCAGGAACCCCGAAACGCGGCACAACTGCGACATCTGGCCTTATGCCTCAACAATTAACCACTCATGCATGAGCAACGCACGCCGCCGCGCCTTCATCGGCGACATGATGATCATCCACGCAGCCGTCGATATCCTCGCAAACGCCGAGTTGAAAATCTGGTACCTGCTCCCCGCCCCTGAATACCAGCCGATGGACTTCCACCACTGGGGCTTCGAGTGCTGCTGTGCCATATGCGCTGACGTCAGTGTGACTAAGCCCCGCGTCCTCGAGACGCGGGTCAGACATCGTGCGCAGATCGCTATAGCACTAAAAAACAGCTCGAATAGGCTTAGCCTAACGCGGGCTGAGACGCTTATTGAGCGTCTGGCTGAGACGTATCCGCACCCGCTGAAGCAGGTACTGCAACTTGGGTTGTGGGAGCCACTTACTTTGATTGCTGGGGTTTATGAAAGACAGAAGCGGCCGGAAGAAGCCGTTAAGGCTGCGAATCGGCCCCTCGCAGCAGTTGGATTTGTGCTTGAGGGGTTTGGGTGGGAAGATGATGTGGAGGGGCCTCTTGTTATTAAGAAATGGGGGCTCGCTATGGATGATCTTGTTATGTTGCTTATTTTTCGCAGGTCTTTGTTTGACGTTGCGCCTGAGAGGGCAATACAGGTGGAACGGTATGCCCGCATGGCTTACTTGATCTGTGTCGGGGAGGAGGCAAGCGTTGATGCAACCTATGGAATGAGCTTGAAGGTGGCTTGTGGGGTTCGTCCCGAGAGCCAAGCGGAAGGATGGGTAGTTTGAGGCTGGTTGTTTTGCCTGTATCAAGAGACGAATATGGCAAAAATGTACCATGTGAGGATTGAAAGCATTTACAACAAATGGTTATCCATGTACTGCAGGCGGATTGAAGAAATAAGGAGTATGAAATTAGGGAAGAAATCACCCATATATGAACAAGATCACGATGGATCTTAGCGCTATTTTCCAGTCATGTGCAGGGAATCACAGTTCATTACCAGAGTAGCGGTACGTTGCATGAATTGGCCAAAAAACAAAAACGCCGGGTAGGTATATTAAACAAAACATGGAGGAAAAGTGCGGATGCGTGTGCAGTCAACCATTGAACATCACCAATGAAGGGGGGAAAAGATATAAGAACCTTAGAATCAAAGTTATTCATTAGGTGATTTGTTCAAGGTTCAGTCTGAGATAGACACGAAGCGAAGTCGCACAATATGTAGTGAACAAAAAAAGCATTCGATGCTATGCAATAAGCACGGCAAGAAAGAAAATAAACATGATACAACAATGAGATATAGGTCAATCCAGCAAAATATTTATAGCGTCACGAGGACAACTAGAGCCACCAGGACTCCGAAGAGCGATCCACGGAGGACACGCTCATTCTGGCCGGCTGCACCACTGTCCTGGGTAGTGGTTCCCTGGGTGAAGCCCGAGGAAGTGCCAGTCTCCCCGTCATCGGTGGTGGCAGTGCCAGAGCTGGAGTCGGAGCCGGAGCTGGAGCTGGAATCGTCAGAATCATTGCTGGTCATGCCACCGGAGCCACCCTTGCTAGTGGGGATGCTGTTGGACACAGAGGTAGACGAAGAACCCTTGGAGGTGGAGGAGCCTGACTTGTCGGCGCCGAGGTTCATGTCGAGACCGGTGGCGCCGAGGGAGCCAAGAACGGTGGAGTTGTTGGTGATGGCGATGTCGCCCTCCATGGCAGCGGCATCGGTGTAGACGTAGGCCTTGGTGCCCTTCCCGGAATCGGCAGGAGGATCATAGCACTTCACGCTGACCTCGCCAACGGTGGCATAGTCGTAACCGACCTTCTTGATATCCTCGCTGTTCCAGTCGATCTCACCACCAGCCCAGTCGATGGTACCCTGGGCGTTGCTGGGCTGACCGGCGGGCCAGAGCGACATCTGAAGACGGGCGGGTGTCTGAGGGAACTCGTACTGCTTGGAGGTCTCGTTATAGGTATCGGCCTTCTTCAGGGTGCGCGCCACGGTGCCGTCGACGATCCAGTCAACCTTCTCGGGAGTCCAGTCGATCTCGTAGGTGTGCCAGTCGTTGAAGGTGTCCTCACCTTCCACGCTGACGTTGCCACTGTTGTGCCCTAGTTCATCCAGTCAGTATTGATTATACGGATCAGATATCAGAGATATCTTATGTCGACTTACAGTCCAGAACACCCTGCCAGTAGTAGTTGGTCTGCACGGCGGTCAAATCGGCACCGACCCACTCGTAGTCGATCTCATCCTTGACATCGGAGAGAAGAATGAAAGCAGTCACGACACCCTTGCCGCGGGAGCTCTTGAATTTGCCGGAAACCTTGCCGTACCAGATGTAGTGGTTGTTGGCGAAGAGAGTACCGACACTCTTGGCGGGCATGGTCATGATCAGGTTGCCATCCTCGGTCTTGACTTCCTTTCCACTGTAGGTCCAGTCGGCAGCGCTGGCGTTACCGAGGTACTTGTCCTGGGTGATGGAGTTGTCGAGATTGTCCCAGTTGTAAGTCTTGCTCACGCAGACGGGCATAGGGGCGCAAGAATCGAGAGAGAAGGAGGCGAGAGGGTCGCAACCACCAAGGCAGTAGGCGCCAGTACCGCACTCACCATATTCTGTATTGAATTGGACCGTTAGCTACAAATTGTGGTCTTGAAGCATGGTGTCACTCACGAGAGCAGCAGGGGTATTTCTCATCCTTGCACTGCTTGCTGTTGTTGCAGGTTTGTGCAGCCAAAGCGGTCAATGACAGCGAGGCCAGGACCAAAGGTGTCACAAAGCGAACCATTATTATGTACCGTTGGTATGTACAGCGGAAATGACAGAATGAAGAATTTGAATTCAACCCACAGGTAAACGAGGGAAAGTGTGGGGAACCAAAAAAAAAAAGGGGGTTGTGTATTAAACGACAGGCAGCAGGTGAAGATTATATTCACTGCAAGGGCAAAAATTAGAACAGAACGAAAGCAGTTCAGAGATCGCTGGAGAATGAAGAGAAGGGGGGGGGGGGGTCGAATAGTTATTAATACTGATATCCCATCCGTAGACTGAAAACATTGAAAACATGGGAATACACAAGTCAACACAAACACTAGACCTAATTAGGATGGACTCCGTCAACCCTGGAAGGGAGGGTCCATGGGTCGGAGTTAAAAAGGGTCAATTCTAACCAGAAAAGGATTCTGATTGGCTACTGTTTTCTTTGCCTTTTTTTTTCTTTATCTTTTATTCTGTTTTCTTTTCTATGGAGAAGTTCGGGGCATTTCCGTCTGTGCGTGGTATTGGATGGTATTGAAGTTTTGATTCTAGTTGAGCTGATATAATCCGAATATAACCTAGGAAGTGTCTAGACCAAAGATGGTATGACAAAGAGGAAGTCGTGTTATTAGCCAAGTTAATCTATTTGATGATTCACGTCATGCGTGACCGTTCAAGTGAGACATCCCCAGGTGTTTGTAGCCGGAAATTGCTGGTATGGATACAGAGTACTAGCGCGAGCTTTGGTACTTTCCCACTTTCTCTTTCCTTTGATCTGCGGAGCAATTACAATTGATCTGCACTTCAGAATTGTATATGAACAAGTAAAATTCTGTTACAATTTATATTGCAAATTATATAGTGTTGCTTTATATATTACAATTGTACATTTTGATACCCCTGTAGGGAGTGACTCGGACTTCCGATGTCCGCTCTCTGGGCATCTTAAGCCGAGCCAATTAGGCCTAGCGAATTCATCTAGTGAAGGCCAAAAATAATGTGACCATTAAGATAAAGAGTAGGTATCAGCCCCAAAATTCGATAATCTTACTTTTCGAAGCCTCACATTAGGCAGCTGCAAGCTTCCAAGAGCTCGCTACACAATATTCTTTCTCGGCGCGCTCGGCACCAAGAACCGTATTCCGCACTAGGAAGCTCACTTTCACCCCCCTCCCCCCCAAGACTTGGAGTGTGAATCTACCCCTACCTATTAAAACGGCGATCTAAGACTAGCTAACCTTATATGCCTCAATAGCCAGCCAGTCGCCAGGCACTGGTGGACACACCAAGCACTGGGCAGGAACGCAGATCGCTAGTGTCGGGCACGGGCGTAAAAGTGAGAGACCGTGGTCCTTCTTCGTTCTCGGTTAAGTCGGTTATGCGAGGCTGAGTGCGGCGATTAAAGGGGGAACTGATAACGGATAAGAATAACGCTCAACCCGTCGGATCCTCGGGTCCCGTAGACACTCTTCACACCCCTTGCCACCGATTGTTTTCAGATATCTTTCTAGAATGAATGTGGCAATCTCTGATCCAATTCGTATAATACCTTGAGATATCTCGACTCTTATTACAAGCCAAGAATGTGTCACGAGGGAATGTAAGGGGATTTGATTGTTGGTGGCTTTTGCTGCAGTCAAACCGGTTTAATTCAGACCTGTGCGTTCGCAGACCTGTCTAGTTCAAAACATGCGAAGACACGTTTTCTCCATGTTGAATTGTGCGTCAAATTCCATGAGCTAGTGTGGTGGGTTGGCGTTTAGTTTACTGCCCCTCTCTGTGTCTACTTTATAGTGCTTGTTCGTACTTAAGGATATCAAAGATCATGGGTATAGTGCTGTGAACCATCATCTGCCATCGGACAACAAGAATGCTGGAAAACGAGCTAGAAAATAGTAACTCAAATATATCAATCGAAGGCTAATACTTGTCTTATTTATTAATCGGTCGCCATCTGACCAGATCAACACACCTTTAGCCGGGCTTTACTTCGCTGTGAACGATTTGCAAGCACGGGCGTTTGTTGATGTACTTGACGGGGCAACGCTTCTACATAACTAGTTGTTTGGTGGATGGGCTATGTCGAGTTTCATCCTGTAGTTGTGGAAGTAAGTCGAGATCTTAATGATTGTTGATTCTGATGTATGCAGGTTGGCTTTGAAATACTCGAGCGAAAGGAGAAGCGGCAGATAGAGCACCGAATGGGGCAGCGCTTCTAGACCCATATTGCTATAAAGTTGTGATTTGCCAATTTGGGGGGGGGGGCTCTCACGGACCAAAGATCGAGTCGAGGTCAATTTCTTCATGATTTGTTGGGTCTAATGGGCCATTGCTACATTTCCATACGGCAAAGCGCTGGGACGTAGGTGGAATCTGATGTTGAGAGTATCATCTTTTGACTGCTGAGCACTCAGGCGAGGTGGTGTGTGTAATGGGTGGCTGAAAAGTGAGCGAAATCAAACGTGAGATAGATAGATACATATGTTAGAGATGCAGTTCGAACCATCAATAGGAGGTCAGGAATAGAGAGAAGTCCTGAGCATATAACACAACTTGTATAAAACCTTATCTATGAATCCCTTTAAGATCATATAGCTCAGAGATCAAAGTACACATAGTAGTGTTTACAAGTAGGAAGGACGAAGCCACAAGGGACGTGATAGATTGAGGCCATAAGCAACACATAGTGAGAGTTTATAGGATCAGATCTCAACTGAAAATTTACATTGGCGACGGCACTGTAGGGTTGAGGTATAAAACATACATTCTTTAGATCTTCCATCGACTCCTTCAACCATCGCCTTCCATCACATGGATCCAAGTCTTAACAGTACGCTACAACTACATGCACAATTTGGAATTCCTCATTCTTCATTCTCGTCCACACCTTGTTACCACCAGCTTCAAGGTTTCGCTGCAGTTTCCCGGAATCCACATATCTTGCTCTTCTCATTATACCCTGATACCCGCATAACATCACTCGCTGTTCAACATGGCTGCTCGAGCCTTGGACAGAATGCGCAAGGCTCAATCCCTCATTCGCGAATGCCATAGCTGGGTAAGTCCTATTATTTTCGTCTGTTTTACTTGAAACTTTGCACTAACTTTCTCGACGAACAGTTTGTGGAAAACGAGGAAATCCTGCTGGCAGTTGAGTTATGCCAAATAGAGGGAAGGCTTGCACTTTTCTTTGAGAACAGATGTTTTGCTAATTCTCCCTGTCCTGGACTTCGAGACGAGCAGCTTCCCCGCCTTGTGAGTACCGAGTGCTCTATATCAGATGATTATGCTTTGAATACTAACATTATATTACCAAAAGCCTCCATCCAACGGTGTCACAGACGCGGAACCCACCGCCAGCCCTACAATGGTGGCCGCAAACCCCATCAAATCAACAGGAGCAGGACTGAAGTCCCTGCAAGTCGCGCAGGCGGCGGACAAAATGCCCGGGTTCAGGCAGCGATTACATCTAGAGGCAAAGTGAGCAAGTTGACCTACCCTAATGCTGACGTCAAAATCCCTCGAGTTCGAGCTGCTGTGACAAGAGCATCACCGCCAACGGGTGTGCTCCTAGATTTCGACAACGACGTGGAACTCGTCCAACTGCCACCAAATATGGTAGCAGACATGGAAGCAGCAAATTCGGCCGATGTCGGATCAAAGGAAAAGCAGCCCTTGCCAGGGGGGCCCGCTGCCGTAAGCAGCGATGAGCCAGCTCTGGGGGGTTTGGTTCGGGTGGACGGTGACGATAGGTCCCTACACCAGACCGTTGCTACTGCGGCCGGTACCGCCTCAGCAGGTCTGGACTCTTCCGTCGGCAGCTACTGTTCTCCCCTGGCGGTTGAAGAAGGTGTTGTCCCAGTCCCAGACCCGTCCCAGCCACAGCTGCCAGGTTCGCCTGCGTGCGACTCCCCTGAGGACGAGTCATCTCATACATCGCAAACATACCAGCGGGTGAATGAGACCACCGAGTTCCAAAAAGGCAATTTTAGTGACGAGTTCCCTGTGTTGACCAGCATAGGAGGTTTCACCGAGGACGTGTTGGTTGATCTTGACGACGATTTGGCTGTTATCCTGCCAGGTGGGACCGACACAGACACTGAAAGCACTACTCATATAGAAGAAAAGGATTTTCTTGTAGGTGGCGTTGACTCCCGGGCTTGTCATAATCTTCAAACCGAGGATTCGGAAGACGATGAAATCGTTTTCCAGGGAAAGGAAGCAAATAGCATCTGTCCGGACTTCAAGGCCTTGTTTGTCAGTTCTGACAATGACTCTCAACCCTCTCATCGTGCTATTGATCTTAAAGCAATTTCCGAGAAATATTCCGAAGTGATCATTCGCAAGTGATCATTTCCTCGCTCTTTTCGTTTGTTTTGCATTCTACAGGAGTTTCTGCATATTATTTTGTTTTGCCTTTTCGCCATGTTATCTGGCATATTGAAAGGCCAAAGAACAGCATGTTGGGATGCCCTTGAGATTTGTTCTTCATGTTCATCGGGGCTGTTTTCTTTTTGCTCTTGTTTATTGATTTTAACTTGCCTATGCTGCCCCGAGAAACTTTAGAATATCAAGGTTCTTGTGGGATGCTTCATGATTTCTATGGCTGGTTTGTGCTGAATCCCAAGTCTTTCCTAAGAAATCTCCGTCTTTTGTGTTCCCTTAGCTGTTTTTACCTGTAGCTTATATTTCTTAAAAAGTTACTCGGTCTTATTCATGTCACATTCCCAGCAAAATTACTGGATGATAGATCATAGATAGGCGATATGATATGTATACTACATCAGGCGAAGAGGAGATAATGTACCATTGGAGCTAGATAAGCCAACAGTTTCGTAAGAGTAACCACGGAACGCCATTGAAGAATATGGCAAATGTGGGACTTAGGCAATATATCGAATACATCGATGGATGGGATGCTTCGACGGCATGGATCAATTGTTTCCAAATTAAGCCAAGGAACCGATATAGGAAAGTGGAGTGAATTACTTGAATGTACCAAGAAATCTCGGGGGATCTTTGTTATTATTGGACTCTTAAGGAGACCAGGAGAAGGATAATTCAAACTGATGATCCCGCTAAGTACGAGGAAAGAGCTGGGCTGTTGGAAAGGATATGCTCTGTTTAGGTTGGAATAGCGCCTCATCTTAATCAGCTAACTATGAACCGTAAGAGGCACTATCTATGATATCACCACGTAAATAACGTGGAAAGGATATGAACGAACAGCGAGAAGATCGTGAGCCGACAACCCCAAAAAACATAAGATGGACACAGAGAAAAGAAATCTAGGCCTTGTGAAATACACAGAAGCCGAAGACAGAGTATAGACAGTATGCTGAGCGCGCTATATACCAAAGTAGCCGCCATTGTAACTACCCAGGACGTTTCTGTCTGTTGCCTTTCAAACCAGAGTAGGGATTGATGGCCGTAACTTATCATATATCTATAGAACAAAGCTTGTAGTTCACAGTCAATGAGTTCGGATTTCCGCCAGGCTGGGAAGGTCAATTGAAAATGGATTATGGCAACACCAAGATAGAGACCTGGGGGCTAGATAAATAGGAAGAACATGATGGCGAGGAGAAAGGTATACCAAAGCACAATATAATGAATTATTGGGCTCTTTGTCTCTATCTCAATGAGTGTTTATACACAACCTCAAACGGGCTGAGACAAGGCCCCGTAAAAGAGATTAAGAAAAGGGAAAACAAAGGCAGCAGAAAAAACGCCACAAAGATCATTGTTAGGTTATATGATGAAGTTTGTCCTTATAACTTCCAAGGCCAGAGGTAGGATGCCTGGCACGTCTTGGCTTTCCCTTTCCGTTTAAGTGCTCACCCTTTGCTTTTGGCCCATTGAGTAAAGCTGCCCAGGTGAGCCATAAGTTTTACATAAAAGAGAAATTGCTCCCGAGGGAGAGGAGAAAAGGGCAGAGAGAGAAATCAAAGATTGGCTCAACAAGTCAATATAAATCAATTAATCTAAACTACATATTCCCCTATTGTGAGTGTCCTTTGGGAAGACCGCCAGAGCTTCTATGCCGTAGCGAATGTATGCCTTGGCACTGCCTCTACAATATACCCAAATAGGAAGACCACCAGTTGCACGATTTTGTTTTATAGTCAGATGAATTTCTACGTTTAATTTTACATACAGAAATAGATAGTACCCTAAAATACAGCAAATATCAAATCGGATGTGCGTTATGTCGTAAGAAAAAGATAGATAGCTCAAGAACGTTGAGCATTAAAAGAAATAAATCCCATGTACTTGATGCCTTCCGTCTTTGAACTCCATGCTTGGCCTGCCCACGGGCTAGACCCGAAACCCCCACCAAAATGTAAAAACAAGAACCTGCAGTCCAGAAGAATGTGATCCGAAAGTGAAGAAGATTGTCCAGGTAAATTCAAACGCCGAGTTAAAGATGGCAAAGCAGAAACTAGAAAACAATGAGCCTAGAAATTAATATTGAAAAAGATTAGGGAGGCATACATCATGTGCCAATAAATGTATCATGTAACTTCGAGGGGATTCACCCTAGGCGTCGTGGTGGAGAAAAAAGTAACGGTATAGAAACCGAGGTAGGCGTGTGCGAAAGAAAGGCCAAGCTTTGTATGGGTTGCTTGTTCATTGAGGAATCTTCTTGTTTGGGGCGACAGTCTTAAATTCGATTCTCGGCTGATAGGGAACAGCACCGCCGTCCTCAAGCCAGGGTCCGAGATTCTTGCATTGACTGACATCAAAAACCTCGAGTTGATGGCAGCCCTCCGCGACAGCCTCGACACCAACTCCAGTGACTCGAACACAGCCACGGACCGATAAATGTTGGAGAGAAAGTAGATGAAGGCCGATGCTCCTGAGGGAGGGATCGGAAATTGCAGAGCCGCAGAACGCCATGTTGAGATACTTCAAATGTGAGCACTGCAATGCAAGGACCTCGGTTGCCGTATCTGATAATGCGCAGCAAAAAGTCTAGCAGCGGTTAGTAAACCATAATATTTCGCTTTTAGTTTGACGGAACTCAGCAAAGAATAGACTTACCAGATCTAGTTCCTCCAGGTTTTTGGCCGCGTTGGTTAGATGGACGATGGCGTTGTCCGTCAGATACGTGCAATCCGCCAAGCAAAGCTTTCGTAGGTTGGTGAACTGAGCATTCCCCCAGTATTTGAACCCTTGATCTGTGATTGTGGTGCAACGAGTCAAATCCATTTCCTCAATCCGACCAGCGGCATGAGACGCAATGTGATGCATTGATCGATCGGTGACATGTTTGCAATATGAGAGAGTGAGTTTTTTCAACTTTGGACAGCCGTACACTGTACATTCTGCTGTCTGGATTGTGGGTTTGATCGATGACTGTTTCTCGCCTATCTTCTGGTCGGCCGGCACTACCCATCCAATGATCCGAGCAAGAAGTGTATCCCCGACCTTGCGGCAATTGCTCAAGTCTACCTCCTGCATATTAGTAGCCTTGCTAGACATGTCAAGAATGGCAGAGGCCGTGACATCCCACACACTCTTCATCTTCCACACGATGGTATTTGGGGCGCAAGTCGCGGCCAATGCCGTGAAGCCTTCGTCGGTGATATGAAAGCAATTGTTGATATTGACCGATCGGGCTCGATTGCCGACAAAGGGACAAATGATCTTAACAATCACGTCATCTGTAACCCCTCGGTTGTAGACGCTCAAATCTAGATCGTGAATCACGTCCGCAGATCTTGTCAAGAGGTCTGACCAATGGGACGACACTGCCCTGAACCGAAGAAGATGGTGGAGCTCAAGGAATTGAAAAATGTTTAGTAGTACACTGTCCGGGAGTAATCCATTAGAGCCACCGACCCGGGGGCGTTCAGACTGATACGACTTGGAGAGGTTGGCAGTTTCGGGAAGGGCGAGGGTTGAAGAACCAGCAGAACGCGGCTCCGTAGAAGATGGCCGCTGCTGCTCCCCTGATACCTCCTCGGGGGCTAACGGCGCCAGTGAGCCGCGTCGACTTCGCATCCGAACTTTATCCAGACCCAAGCTGAAGTAAGGGTCGGGATCGGAGGGTCGTAACACAGCTTGTTCTTCGTCTTCAACGCGCGAGGACTGATGTGGTCCATCCAGTTCGGTTTCAGTGAGGGTAAGTAGTGGCATCGATCGTCGCCGTGATGATGTGATCTTTACTTTGTCGTCGAGGGCGAGATTATCCATAGATGGTTGCGGCTCTGCCTCATCAGACATGACAACATCGCCGTCGGCTGCCGCTTGGAGCCTTGCTTGGGCAGTGCGTTCAACTTGTTCCCGCACGCCACTAGGGCATTTCTTCCAAAATTCAGCAAGAACGTCACCGCCGAGCATCAAACACTCAACTGAAGTCACAGATCGAACTGTAGCGGTTCTCCGAGGTGCTAAATCTAGGCTGACCACCTCGCCAAAGTACTGGCCTTGCTTCAGCCTAGCTTTGACCTCAATTCCCGGTCGTTCAATGAGCCCATTTGAACTGTTTTGGTTTGCTGATGAGTGGTCCTTTTCCGCAAGAACCTCCACCTCGCCGCGAACAATGAAGTAGAGCTCACGGCCCTGGGAACCTTGTTTTATGATGTCGGTAAATGGAGGGAAAGATCGCGGTTGAGCATTGAGACCAAGGTAGTGGAGGATATCGGCAGGCAGACCAGAAAAAAGCGGCAGCTCTTTAAGTAGGAGACGTACGTTGACCAATCCATTTGCCAATGCACTGGAGCTATCCCGCCGACCGGGGCTCGGTGACTTCCTCTTCTTGTACACAGACTTGGAACTCGAGTCCCTATCATCCTCTGCCACGGCTAGACCCTTGGAAAAGCTCTCGCGCAGTCTTTTTGAGCCTCTTCGCGCCGGGCTCGGTAGATCCAATGCAGGCGCGGAGGTTTCTTTCTTTTTCTTTTCTAGAATCATTAATCGCTCTTGCGCCTCCTCCCGGATCGCCCGTTCAACCTCCGGAAATCGAGGCAATATATTCCGAAAGTCGTCTTTTGTCAGCACGACCAGCATGCATCGAGTCCGGGCGATAATGGTCGCAGTGCGAGGACGGTCCATGAGCAATCCAATCTCCCCGAAGAACGCACCGGGTTTGAGCTCGGCATATATACTCTCTCCATCCCGAGATGTGACCGAAACGGCACCCCGCACCAGCCAGTATATTGCCTTTGCCTCATCGCCTTCCGTCAAGATGTAATCGTTGGGTGCGTGGAGTTGTGGGCGTAGGTGCTGTCCGACCTCGATCAAAAATGATTCCGGGGTAGCTTGAAACAGAGGGAAAGACCGCAACCGATCTATCAGTTCCAAGGGTAAAGCTTTGATGTGGGAAGAGGCCAAGGGCGAAGGGCGCGCGGGTCGGTTTGGGTTCATGACCGAATCGAACGAACGTATGAGTGATACGGTGTCGGACAAGGGCGAGACTGCCTTTGTTGGACCACCACTGGACCTGCCATGGCGACGCATTGTGATCAAGTTATTTTGAATGAGGATGTGGGATGGATGGATTCAATTATTTCTCCCAGACATAAAGAACTCAATAAATCGATGACGTCGACGAAAGCAGCGTCGAACTTCGCATCGGCATCTTCAGCGCCCAATGGGTTGCTATCGCGGAGTTCAACAGACAAACATGGATGTAGGATATAGAGGAGCATAGATTGGGGGGGGAAAAAGGTCAGAGACGATAAGTTCGAGCTAAGGTCTTCAGTGAGGTGGGGGGGTTTTTCGAATCGACGTCAAATGCGGTTTCTCCACCGATCAGCTGGGAACCTTCGGAAACTCAATGAGAACCTCCACTTTGAGATTTTGATTCCTCCAAATTATACGTAGATACACTATTTAATCTAGAAGGCTTTTCATTCCTTTTTTTTTTTAAAAAAAAAAATAGTGGGGGATGTCACTAAGCGGTCAATCCTTTGAACCTGCAGCATCCGGGCCGATCTTCTCTATCTTTTTGCTCAAATACCCGGAAACAAAGAAAATGCCAATTAGGAAAAATATACGGGCTTCGTTGCCAAGATCTTGAGTCGGCTGATGTACTATATTCTATACATCTTTGAGTTGTTTATGCAATCTAGTCACGCCACAATGGCGTTGCCAATCGACTTGCGGCGTAATACTCCAACCCAGGATCTGGCGGTGGATCACGTGTCCATGTAGCAACCCAAGGGCGAAAATGTTCATCTTGTTTGATGCTATGTAGTTGGACAAGTGGGTATCAAAAAAAATGCAAATAATACAAGTAACCAAGAGCATGGCGTGGGGTTTGCTGCCGCCGAAACATAATCAGACGGAGAAAGGCCAGGATAGTCAGCGGACTAAATATCTCAGAGTGGCTCAATAAGGACCTGGACGTAGTGATTGGGGCGGTATTGATTCGGATATGCGGCTCATCCCGCCGGCATCGAATGCCTACCACCTGCAGCAGCATACATGGCAGCCATTTCTCAACCGAACACCAGAGAGTGTCCTAATGAGGGAAGTTGGGGAGCCTGAAACATTGGTTCTCGGCATTGAGAACATCTCAAACTTGCTGCGAGACTGGGACATCCGCGCACAGAAGGATCTAGGGAGCCATTGTGACATGGGCCCACCTATGATCAGATCGATCCTTCCTTCTCGACCTTGGACCGACGGTTACCGAGGAAGAAATCAACGTAGGCAGGGTGGTTTCCTTTCAAAGTCTCAAGGGTATCTTGCAAAAGACCATAGGTCAAGCTCAATTTCAACCCAAGCTTTGCTGTGCGAGCGGCAGTGTAGACATCGTGACGAGCTGTGTGGGTGAGCTACGTCAGCTTTAGTTCCTCCAGTAATGATTCCCAGGCATAATGGTGTCCTTACCAAGCAAGCTGTATATTCCGGAGAATGACAGCCCAGCAGTCACTGTCGATAAAAAGTCTCTCTTGTCATGCCGAGCATAGTCTACTGTCTCCTCAAACAGACAGAATGCAAGTGCGCCAGCACCGAGCTTGAATCCCATCTTCATGCCATCCTTAACGCCTCCAACCACACCAACATAGTTTTTTGTTTTATGATATTGGAACCACCCTGTTGATGTCGTGGGGAAACGATGCGCATTCTCTGCCCGAAACACAAGCCCTGCCTTTTTGCTACCGTGGTAGTATCCTAGTGCCAGCCCAGTTGAGAATGCAGACATGGTAGCATACGGCAACCGCTTGCCGAACTCAATGCCTAACCGTGGAGGACTGTCGGATTCAAACAGCTTGTCCCAGTGGACGATCTTGAGCACGATGGAATTATGCCGCGAGTCGGTGGATGGGGGGTGATTGGCCTCCATGATTAAGACTGTATATGAGGAACGAGGGTGCTAGGAACGAGATTCTCAGTTTGGCTGTAGAGAACGTGGTGAGTGTCAGCAACTGATGCTGGTAAAGCTCAGAAATTCGGAGCGCGGAAGGCGGGAGTCCCGCTGGATTCTCCGCCTTCCGTCACTCCCCCAAATCAATTATTACACGGACGTGACTTACCCTTTAACTCCCCGCAATCTTCAAGATGGTATGTGAATTGGTCTTTCCAAATGAAGGTTAACAAATAAAGGCTAATTACCGAGCAGCCGCCCAAGCAATCCAAAACCGACTCGCGCGCTGTGACAATCCTCTTGAAAAAGCATAAAACCACTGTCCTTCTAATGCTCCAACCACACGAATCACTCGACTTCACCAAAGAAAGACTTCTCGATGCTTTGAAATCGCGAGATATTAAGAACATAAATGGCGACGTTCTTCCTGGCGACTCCTGCGACATTGAGTTCGGCGAGCCTGTCGACCGAGCGGACCCCGAGAAAGGCTGGAAGCGCCTCCAGGCAGATGTAAAGTTACAGAATGAGTCAGTAACTATAATGGAGGCGGGTCTTCAAAATGGACATTCAATTGCCTTCCGCTTCCACAAATCCAGTGGGGATCAGAATGACGGTCTTGATATGGACCTTGATGGTGAGGATCCAGGCTGGGATGTCGTCATGCCGACCTATGAGGACGACCAAGCATGACATGGTCAATATGGATAATTTACAAGAAAGAACTAGGCCAAAGAATACATGCCTTTGGCGTTTCAGGGGGAGGGTTTGAGTGATTCGAACCATCACATGGCGTTTGTTCAGGTGAAAAAAAGGTATTAGGATAACATCAACACCAAATGTGATGTTTCACATTCATAGCTTGCTCATATCTTTAGAATAAATATAGTTACACGATTTTTTGATACAAATTACTGGCGTTTATACTTGGTGTAAGTAGTCTTGGGGAATTGTTACAGTGATAGTAGATGTCATAATAATGTCGTGATCGCCTCCCGTGGCTTTTCTTTAAGCATCCTGAGGGTAATACTATGAAAAGCCTAATAGTAGCTTACGATCTTGGACATGGGAAAATAGTGGGTGTGAATAGAGTAGGAAGGGCGTGTTCAGTACTTAAAACACTCAGCATATCGTCTGACTGGTAACTCCAAGTAGTGGAAGAGCGGTATTGCCACTCTACATCGATTAAACACCACCACAAAACCGTTGCTCGGAGCAACCACTAGATGACAACATGCACACGCATCAACAAATGAAATCGCTTCAAGGAGCCCCCCTCGGAGAATACTGCACCACCTACCCCATACAACTTTAGATCCATTCTTCGACTCTTTTACATTCCTTATCTTCGACAAATAGCCAAGCTTCCCCCTTGGCCTTGCCATTGCAGGGTGTCGCCAACTGCCTGACGTACCGACCCCGCAAAACAGCTTCGTGACTTGGGGTTGATCCGACCTGACCTTCCAGCATGGCTGCCTCCGACGGCGCTTCCTCGATCAGCGTTGCAGTCAGAGTTCGTCCTTTTACTATCAGGGAGGCAGCCCAGATCACACGATGTGACGAGGGTCCCCTGTTCCTCGGCGACGGTTCCCTCGCGGGTGCGCCGACACCGAAGCTTAACCAGAAGGGTATACGATCTATCGTTAAAGTAATTGATGACCGATGCTTGTGAGTATTTTATGCTTTTTGAATATTGGGTCCAGCATCCTGACTGGACTAGGGTGTTTGACCCTCCCGAGGACAATCCTGTCCAAAAGTTCTCCAGGAGCGTGGTGCCCAACGGTAAACGCGTCAAAGACCAGACCTTCGCCTTCGACCGCGTTTTCGACCAAAACGCCTCACAGGGAGAGGTATACGAATCCACAACCCGAAGCCTGCTCGACAACGTACTTGATGGATACAATGCGACGGTGTTTGCGTATGGAGCTACCGGATGTGGAAAGACCCATACAATTACCGGAACCGCCCAACAGCCTGGCATCATCTTTCTCACCATGCAGGAGCTGTTTGAACGGATTGACGAACGAGCAGGCGAAAAGTCGACCGAAGTTTCACTTTCCTACCTCGAGATTTATAACGAAACCATTCGTGACTTGCTCGTCCCTAGTGGTAGCAGTGGAAAGGGTGGATTGATGCTACGGGAGGATTCCAACCAGTCAGTCTCAGTCGCGGGCCTATCAAGTTACCACCCGCAAAATGTTGGGGAGGTAATGGACATGATAATGCAAGGCAATGAGCGCCGCACCATGTCTCCCACCGCAGCAAATGCTACTTCATCTCGATCGCATGCCGTCCTTCAAATCAACATCGCGCAAAAAGACCGAAATGCGGACGTCAATGAGCCTCACACCATGGCCACTTTCAGTATCATCGATTTAGCGGGAAGTGAGCGTGCCAGCGCGACACTGAACAGAGGAGAACGTTTGTTCGAGGGCGCCAATATCAACAAGTCTCTGTTGTCCCTGGGAAGCTGCATCAACGCACTTTGTGACCCTCGAAAGCGCAATCACATTCCCTACCGAAACTCCAAGCTCACTCGATTACTCAAATTTGCTCTTGGTGGCAATTGCAAGACAGTCATGATTGTCTGCGTCAGCCCCTCAAGCCAGCACTTCGATGAAACTCAAAATACCCTCCGATATGCGAACCGAGCGAAGAACATCCAGACCAAGGTCACACGCAATGTATTCAATGTTAACCGACACGTCAAGGACTTCTTGGTCAAGATCGATGAGCAAATGAACTTGATCAATGAGCTGAAAGCACAAGCAAAGGACCATGAAAAGGTGGCCTTTGCCAAGTTCCGCAAGCAGGGCGAGAAGAAAGACGCTGTTTTGCGCGAGGGGGTTGCCCGGATTCGCAATGCTTACGAACACACGTTACCCGAGAGACAAGAGAAGACTAACAACATGCTGAAACTAAGGCAAATCGGCCGCAGAATTGGCATTTTGTCGTCTTGGATTGCCGCCTTTGATAATGCTTGCGCCGCGCATGAAACCAAGGAGGGATTATCGAACCTATATGCCGTTCGCAAATCTGCACAGGGAATTCTCCTTGAACTGGAAGGTAGCAGACATCATTACAACCAGAAATTATCAAAAAGTACCTGGGACCGAGCGGTCAATTCGGCGGTCGAGAACGCGGCAAAGCAACTTCAAGAATTTGATATTACCGATAACAGCGACTACGCCAATTTGAATCGAGAAGCAGATCTTCTTCGGTCTAATGCAGAGCGCGAATCGTTGACAGCTGTGTTAGAACAGGACAAGGCCGGAGAAGCTGCTGCTGTGCAGCTTCTGTTGCAAGCACAGTTTGAGATGATAAACTCCATCGAGGATATCATGCAGCTAAACGCAAACGAGGCTATTCAAAAGGGGCGGTCCATCCTCACAAAGATGTTAGAGGATTGTTCAGACGCAGCAATTAACCTCGTCAAACCAGATGGCACCATGCCTTCTGTCCCGCACGTCAGCTCTGCCAGGCCTGTAAGCCCCACGAAAACAAAGAAGCGGTTTAGCTTGGTGAGCTTGCCGCCAGTATCGACTGCCAACCCTCCTGTCACACTCACACCTGTTGCTCCTGTTTCGCCAACTAAAGGCTCTCCACGTCGCCGCAAAGGCACTGTCGGTCGGAAGAGTGTCAGCTTCACGCCAAAGAAAGCCCAAGTAAAGGTTCCCAAACGATCTGTCAGATGGAAGGACGATGAGCAAGATGGCACTTTGACCGAGTTCCAAAAGACCCCCAAGAAGGCCGACTCTGCCGATGAAGCCAGCCTCGAAGAGTCATGGTTGCCACCTCGATCCGGATCTCCCATTCCACGAAATGTCCCGAGAGTTATAAGCCCGTCGGGCTCTATCTCTCCCACCCCAGACGAGCCTGCCGAACCCGCTGAGCCTACCTTGAACGTTCAAAAGAACAACAGTCGCTTCAAGGCAGGGTTTTTGACCAAGAGAAATGGTAGCTCACCACTGGCACCACCACCATCATCCAGTCTTCCTCTTTCAAGGAGAGAGAGCTCCCCCCTCCGTGATATTGAAGGGAGCAGCTTTATGAACCGCACCTTGGCAGAACGCCCATCGCGGATTGCAGTCCGTAGTCCCAGCGGGAACTTCTCGAGCAGTCCTGTATCTGAAAACAGGGACAACTGGAAGTCTGACAAGGAAGAAGCAATCAAGATCAATTCGGCCATGCGACGGATGTCTAGTGGGCGGGTTGCTAGTGGACAGTTTAGTACTCCATCCTCCAATGCCCTGCGAGTTCACCGTCGTCGCAGCCCAACTTCCAATACCCACGCCACCTCGCCAGCAGACAACCACATGTTCACCGCATCACAAGCGCGGCGCATGGTCAAGAGCGAAAGAGAACACGATGCTAAGCATCGGGTGTTGAGTCCTCATACCCTCCCAGTCATGAAGCACACGGGACGCCGCACAACATTGGGTGGAGATGGGCGACCTCGAAATATTAGCCTATCCAGCAGAGATGCCATCCGTCTCAGTGCAATGGCCGCGCCCCCTGTTGACCACAACTCACAGTGGTAGTGGACTCTGAACTTTTATTTTCCTCTAATTGTTTGGAATTGGCGTTTGGCGTAGCAGATACCACATTTCTTTAATTTTTTGTACACAGAATTCTTATGAAATTTTGTTTCGCATTGTTGGATTTTAGCTTAGGCATTTGTACAATATCAATTTCGGGATGGGGTTGCCGGGCCCTGATCTTCAGCCAATCCCTGTCGAAACTTCCCCGCTGCTTTGTAAGTTCTGAAATGACGCGATCGCAGAGCTCCAATTTTCGAGCTTCTATTTCTTCTATTTCTCTCTCTTTCTCTTTGTTTTCTATTCTATTGCTCTTACATATATCCTCAAACTACTCCCTTACCATAATTACGGCATCCTAACCTCTTTTCACTGCCGAAACCGCAAGCATCCCCACTTATCCAGTACGTCTCCACCATCACCAGAATTTCAGATGACTTTCGCCGCTCCGGTTGCTTCGACCATTTTCTCACGCTTATTTCGTCCCTTCTCCAGCTCAGCTTTTTCTTTGAGCCCACAAACACAATCCCACAGAATGTCAAACACACAGACCGCGACCGTAGCAGCTGGCTGCTTCTGGGGCGTTGAGCACATGTACCGCAAGAATTTCGGCAATGGCAAAGGCCTTCTTGACGCCAAGGTGGGCTACTCCGGTGGCGCAACTTCTTCACCATCATACCGAGCTGTCTGCTCTGGTTCAACTGGCCGTAAGTGCTATCCACTCTGAGACAAAAAAAAATAGCGCGAAATTCCTTATCGCGATCGCATCTTCAAATGCTTATTTTTTTTTTTTTTTGCTTCCATAGACGCCGAAGCCCTCCAGATAACCTTTGATCCCTCAATTGTGACCTACCGCCAGCTCCTTGAATTCTTCTACCGCATGCACGACCCCACAACAGAAAACCAACAGGGTCCGGATGTTGGCACACAATACCGCAGTGCGATCTTTACACACGGAGAAGAGCAGCAGAAGATCGCGGAGGAGATTACAGAAAAAGTCAGCAAGGAGTGGTATAAAACGCCGCTTTCTACCAAGGTCCTGCCGGCAGGCCAGTGGTGGGATGCGGAGCAATACCACCAGCTCTATCTTCAGAATAACCCTGCTGGGTATGAGTGTCCTGCTCAGTATGTGTTCCCGTCCTTCCGGTTCCATTTGATCGGGTTGCTAACTTCTTACTTTTTAGTTTTATCCGGCCTTTCCCTCCTTTGTCGGATTGACTAGATCCCAAATTGTAAATTCTTTTATTTTAGCCCATGTCTTATAATGTGTACCCGAAGAAGATTGAATACAAAAGTCAATATCTATAATATGGAACTTCGCGCTTTGTAGATGAGTTCTCTGTAGTCATGCCTGGGTGATGTGCCTAAGGCCCGTCTATTGTTGATCCAAGGAGCTACCATCAACAGGAACCAGCCCACCGAATATTACGGATTCCCTCTTCAAGCAGCAGCCCGACGAGGCAGATTACCATTACTTCGGATGCTTCTCAATCTACATGCCGACGTCAATATGGCTGGCGGATACTACGGTTCGGCTCTTCAGGCAGCCTGCGCGGCCAATCATACCATAGCCGTGAATTTGTTGATTGAGAATGGAGCTGACGTCAAGCATAAGGGTGGCAGACACGGCACTACCCTTCACGCAGCCGCTGTACGTGGATTTTAGCCTATTTGCGAGAGACTTATTGCCCATGGAGTCAGTGTTCACGAATGCTTGGGATCGCTTGGAGCCCCGCTTCACGCAGCTACAGCTTACGACCATGAGAATGTTGTGCAATTGCTTCTTGATCGAGGTGATCGCCTTGCAGTTTCCGTAGCGGCAGATGGTGGTCATCAATCTACTGTGAAGATATTGAAGGACAGGTCACGGCAGTTGGGAGTATATCTGAAGGGCTTTGATAGTGCGCTCAGTGTTTTGAAGAGACGAAGGGATGTCGATCCCAGTCTCCTGCTCCAGTAAATAAATAGTTTTGTCTTTGGGATGATTATCTCTTTTGGGTTATTTAGCACAAGGTTATATGCATGGCTAGAAATTTTCACATCGTTTCGCTACACCACCCTCACTTGCCCGAACATGATGCTATTCCACGGTTGAGAATTTCACATGCAGAATAAAAGCACGACTAAGCATATAGGGTTTATTGCTGTGTATAATCAGTACAACATATGTCAACAGGTCCGGCCCCAGGGATGTGACTACAGGGATGTGAGAGAAATTCCGGTCTTATCTTATCTAATCTTATCAGGCACATGGCGTCAACCAAGATTGTCCCGGTGGAACGTGGACGGCAGCGCGCCGTCAGCCTCGGGATCGGCCCTAGAGCACTTCCTCCCAACAAAACAGTCTCTTCCAAGTTCCTGACTTCCGCTACTCTCCCTAGATTGTCTGGAATCAGACTGGGTAACTCGTATCACATCGCAACACCCCTCCGATCTTTGACGAACTTGTTCCAGGGGTGACTTCCCGCAATCGCAACCATGGCGCTTTACAACCAAACTGTGGATTTCTTCTCCGATGCTTTCTCGAACAACCAGACCCAACTCCCCTTGCTAGCAGTGACTGGAGCTTCATTCACACTTGGTCTACTGGCTCGATCGGTTTTCCCTCGAAAAGACCCGCTCCAGACTATTCTCGTCTCGCCTCGATCGACAGTCTTGCCGGGCATAACCGAGTCGGAGAATCGCCAGCTGCCTCTCCCAGCTGATGTCCTACCCGGTGCTCGTGATGTTGATAGCCCGTACGGGTCGATCCGAGTGTATGAATGGGGTCCGGAAGATGGGCCCAAGGTGTTGTTCGTTCACGGTATCACCACGCCCTGTATTGCACTCGGCGGGGTGGCCCATGCGCTGGTGGACCGCGGGTGCCGTGTGATGCTATTTGACTTGTAGGCTTTACACAATCTTCAACAATTTGAACTATTGCTAACCCGAAGAAAATAGGTTCGGAAGAGGATATTCCGACTGCCCTGCTGATCTTCCACAAGATGAGCGGCTCTTCTCGACACAGATCTTCCTCGCATTGACATCATCGCCTATCTCTTGGACAGGTGCAGAGTCCGGTAAATTCTGCCTTACCGGATACTCTCTGGGAGGTGGCATTGCCGCTGCCTTTGCATCCTACTTTCCTCATCTTCTGTCGTCATTGGTGCTCCTAGCCCCTTCGGGTTTGCTCCGCGATTCACAAATCAGTTTCCAGAGTCGACTCCTTTACTCAAAGGGTCTTATGCCCGAGAATATTTTAACATCCTTGGTTAGCCGTCGACTGAGAGCCGGCCCCTTGACCACGCCCAAGCCCAAGAACAAGAAGCTCAATGCCGCGGATGCACTCACCGAGGAATTGCCTTCACAAAGCGCTGCAGCAACCCAAGTTCTGTCCCGAACCTACCCCCACATCAACATCCCGGGTACCGTGGCGTGGCAGGTAAATAATCATACAGGGTTTGTCCACGCGTTCATGTCTAGCATGCGCTATGGCCCAATCTTACGAGAGCGCCAATGGAACAGATGGACACGTCTTGGCGAGTATATAACTGCACAGAACGGCGCCTCAAGCGACGGAAATAAGAGGCTGGCAGATAAGAAAGTTCACATTCTGTGTGGTAACGATGATTCAATCATTGTCAAAAGTGAGCTTGTTCCAGATGCCACAGCTGCCCTGGGTGGCAATGTTGTGTTCGAGTTCTACGAAGCAGGACATGAGTTCCCGAGTACCAAGTACGAGGAAGTAGCGTCTTACATCTTCGAGCTACTATGAGCAAGGGGTTTCACGAAATATATATACTCTCGAGCGGGAGGTTTGGGAGATATCCACGTTCATTGGACTCTCATTCAGTTCCATTTGGTAGATTCACTATACATAGAAATTGGTGTTGCATGATTATTTTTTTTTTCATTTGCTTTCATATCCTAACTTCCAGTCTTCAGAATCTCCTCCATGGCATTGAGTTGACTTGATAGCCCCGTGAGATGTGCCGATCTCTCTGGCATCCGCGCACCGGCAAAGTAAGGGCCCTCAGAGGCTGGTGCTCGTGCAAATCGGTCCACACTGCTGCGGTTGCTTCCCGGCACTTGGCTGACGTTGCCTTGGCTTACGGCGTTGGTACTGTTGCCATTTGAAACACTGAGAGAGAAGCTGGTGAGTTGATTGATAAAAGATGAATCTGGGTATAGGTACACTCACGTTGTGGTTCTTGGCTCCGGAATAGACATTGTGTGTGTGTGTGTGTGTGTGTGTGTGTGTGTGTGTGGATGGTGGTTGGTGATAGATGTGAAGTTCTCACAGGCGGTTCAGAGAGATAAAGAGCCAAGTACAGGTAAGAGGCCCAGTAGAAAGGAAAATTGTGGTTGTATGGTATTCAAGAGTGAGGTATGTGCTTGACTTTGATCGGTATGTTTATAAATGAGCTGTAAAGATGATGAGTTGCTGAGTTGACAATGCCCATGATACAACTGAGGGGAGCTCCTATATATACACTGCAGGTCTGGCGACATGCATGAGGACGACATGCCTTTGCGGCCGGACACGCGAGCTTGAGCTTCGCATCATAGCCCACATGGACATTAATAGCTAAGCGACGTATGAAACGAGAAAAAGATCGTCGTCGACTTCATTGACTCCACTTGTGATGGCATCTCGACCCTCGAGCTCAACGCTTGCCAAGACTAAGTCTGCATGAACCATGTCGGCTTTAGGACTGCTTCGGTAGGAAAGTCCGAGGGTCCATAGCCAAAAGCACATACCCGTTCGGCTGCTCTATGCAGAACAAGCGACAAGCCGGTCGTTATTGGCTAAACTGCAGGTAACCGGGGCTAGGAGGCAGGTACCAGCCGCATAGGGTGCGTGGATTAGGACCCGCTTTTACGATCATCCTGAGCGTAAATACAACATTCTTCTTCAGCACATGGCCAACCACATGTTTCAGGTCTGTATCCAGACCCTCGACATATGTGCCGTGGAATGAAGCGAGGGGGTGCAATACAAATCGAATCCAGTTTCGGTAAACGGATCTTCGACGGAGTTGTCAAACAAGGGACAAGTTTCATGATCTTGAAACGTATTTTTCGATAGTCTAGAACTCGTTGAGACGAACCCCCTAGCTATCCTTGGCGGTAAAAGCGCTTCGCAAGGGCTGGTATTCTCGCGTGGGATTACTACGACGCAAACTTCCAGCGTGAAACAATGTCGGGGGTCAACGTGGTCCATCACATGGTCATTTTGACCCAGGGGCTGAGTTGTAAGAGGCCAAAAAGATATAATAAAATAAAACAAGGCTTACGATGCTGCATTCCCCGGGCCACGCGCGCCTGCTGCATGTTTCCTTCATTTCCCTTTCTCGATGCCAACCCTGTAGATCTCTCAATGACGAGTCGGGATTAGGGCACGGCATTCTTGGCACAAGATACTGATAGTAGCAGGTCCATACTAGTCTTAAGCCCTAAGACCTATTTTGCATAGCCATAATTTCAAATACAGGAATGCTTGGATCTGTACTCGAAAGCCGAAGATCTCCAGAATGCTAGCAACTTATTTTCACCTCTCCCCCCCCCCCCCCCCAAATTAGAACGTGTCTAAGAAAAGGGGGGTAAATGAATTGCCTTGTTAAAGCAAATTATGACGAGTCAAAAGGCTGGAACATCTCAAGAAGGAAAGCATCAGCAATAGCATTTTGCCTTGGGGTGCCATCAAGATCTGGACCGATCCGCTGATCAAAGGGCCCAATCCTTATTTTTTGTTTACGAGCCATGGCAACAAGACTAGACATCTCGCTAAAGGCTACTGTGCTAGCGCTGATCTCTATGCTGTAACTAAGCCTCTTCGGTAAGAACTACGGAGTGCCGCTAGACTTTGCGGACCGAGGGTAGTGGACCGTACCTTGTACAATCTGCAGATATATACGCGCATTATTGGCCTTTTTTTTAAATTGGCTGAGCCTAAGCCACAATCGCCATATGGAAACCAGTGTTTCAAGATAACAAGATTCCTTTTCCCGCGTGAATTTGCTCATTCCCTTAAGAAATGTTCGAGGTCTCCTGTTAGGATATGCAAGGGCATGTCTGGAATTTCAGCAACCTTATCCCCATACGCTATGGTGTCGATCACTTGGCCTGCTAAATCCGAGCCCCTAAGGCCGATCATTCATCTCAGGTGAGCTGACCTGGTGCATGCGATGGCGTTTTCGTGATATGCTTCCAACGCTGCGACGATCTCAGCTGCGGAGAACTTGATGTCAAAAACCTATTCTTACTTTATCCTGAAACGTAGCCCCTGAAGCTTACACAGGCTCAATAGGATGGTTATTGTCTTCTTGATGTTACCTATCATAAAATTAAAATAGTAGCTTGTCCAAAAACGAATTCTTCAAGGGGGAAATCGACAAGGGCGTGACAGAAGAGGAAATGATCATCCAATACAGATTCCTTTTTGGGAGATATGGCGCACCTTGCCAATCACCGAAGGGACACCTCTGTCTGAAACGCAACTCAATAGTTCAACTTCATCTACGGTGGGCTCACGGAGTATAGGTGCCGAAAGTGTAGCTGCAGCTGCAGCTGTAGCTTGTTACCATCGCAACACATGCTCCTAACATAGCTATGTCACAAGATTGAAACAGCAAGTTGAGTCCGAAACAAATGAGAGAAATTGGGTCGAAAAGTAACGTTTTGTGCATGCGTGTGAACGTGGCCTATGCAGCCAGCATGTTTTCTCCAACGGCTGTACCTTTGCCGCTAAGCACCTTACCGAACTGCAGCCCCCAGTCCCATCCGAGCTAGCTGCAATGAACAGACCCTTATCGGAACCGGACGGTACTTGCATCCGTCTTCGTCGAGTCTATTCTAGGCCTTAGGCTGTCTTGGGATGACATCGGGTGTATAAACGAGGATCGTAATCTACTCAGCCTTGGCGAACACATTTTGATATTAGGCTGGCAGGTTGGTTGCATGAATCAAGGGATAACAGCACAGCCCCATCCCTCGAGCACATTTAGACTCATCATGCAAACGGTAGGACCGTGAAAATGATTCTGATACTGGTTCGTTCTTTTCCTTGCTTTTGTTTTAGAGGCTAGGGTAAAGGGAAATCAAGGTGACAATCTAATCCTCACATTGCTCAACCAAACAAACATGTATCACGTCACACATTTTGAACATATGCAGTGTAAACTAAATGTGAGGAATCGATGCTAACCAATTCACTGTGACATAAGAACTAGCAGGCAACGCTCGGAGGGATATAAACATAAGAATGATAATTCCCCAGCGTGCAGTTGCATAACAGCAAAACCATATCAGTACGAAAAGAAGGTCAGGTGCTTTTGACCAGCTAATACTTGATACACGCTTCTCCTTGTCACCTAATGTCCGCCGGAACCGATAGAATAACCAAAGGAATTTGAAGTACAGAGGGCAGGTGATCAAGAGTGAACATAGCGAGAGCACTCGCCATACTATCTGCTCCTCCTTTGTTGGGAACGTGGAGTTCCACCTACATGTTTCGATTATCAGCTTTATCCAGCATTGAGAAGAATATCAAAGGATATGATAATACATACGCAGCAACATGTATTCCACAGAAGACCAACGCAGCAAACATGTAGAAATGAGCGATGTTGGTCCATTCCATGATCGTCATTCTTTCGTCGTCTTCTGGCGAGTATCCCACATGTTGGGACTCGGATGCTGGCTCAGTTTCCTGATGGGTTTCCACGTCTTGGTGGTCGTTTTTGCTGGCTTCAGAGGACCCCATAAATGGTTCTTTTCCTTGCGAAGTTTCTGTTACGGTCAATCTTCCGTCAACCTTTGGCTCGTTTCTTGGCTGTTGGGACCCTGATGCTGCTGTAATATCCTGGGGGATTTCTTCATCTTGATGGTCACCATTGATGATAACTGGCTCTAATTCTGGCCCCTGGCAGGCTTCTTCGTTTATATAGCCACCTTTGCTGGTTTGACATGCTTTTCTAGTCTCCTGCGGATTTTCCTCATCTTGGTGGTCACCATCGCTGTCATCAGAATGGCTGGCTGGTGGTTTTCGAACCTGCCAATTTTTCATTATCACTGCCCAATTTTCTTTGAACTCTTGATAGTACCCCTTCCATAACCAAGGTGTGAAAATCAATAATAACACAATGAGTGGGATATAGAGACCTGCGACAATGATTTGCCATACCGGAGAGCCAACGTCTCTAGCAAAAGCATCCGAGTGGACCCAGTTCTCAACTTCTCCGTCTAGGATATCTCTAACTTGAGGCGACATACTCTCGGAATTGCGATCGTATGGCAGATAAATCGTGATTGGCGTTACCATATCTTTTGGTTTATTCCACCAAGTTATGTATGTAGCGAAGGCACAAGCGACATAAGCCACTGTAGCAATTTCGAGAGCTGTACTTGGCAAGCCTGATGCTCTTCTGGCAATGACATTGCAAGTTACCCAGAAGGCTTGGAGCAGAGTAAATCCTTTCGCAAAGGAGTCAGCTTTGGCGCGATCTTGGATGTCTCTAGAGCTCAAATGAGATGACTTGATAACGCGTGTTTTGATCAGGGCAACAATATTGCCACAATGTACTGGATATGTCCAGTCATCCTTGGTCTGCAGAAGCACACCATGCATACTGAGGCAAAACCCCTGCATAGTGCCCCAGCGACAGTCAGACATTTCTGCCTTTCGTGTTTTTGAAGCCTCTGGCAGTGAGGGATCTGGATCGCCTCGGTCGCTGTTTACTGTGCGGAAAGCAGTATTGCAGCGTGCTGCTGTTGATCTTGCCTGCCATAATTCTTCGGCTGCAATTCCTGCCATTAACTCTGGAGCAAGTATCGCGCCTATCCACGCCGCTGCCTTTACCCAAAAATATACTGTCTGTGTCTCATCACGTTTTGGAACAGAAATATGCAGGGCTGTCCATGTGCAGGCAAGAATTGTTGAAACACAAGTCCAGAAAATGTCCCAACTTGAGCGGCTATTGTCATCAAATTGCCAGCCTTCCAGGGTTGTCGAATTGGACTGGGCGAGTGATTGGTTGACAAAGCCAAGTAAAAGTAGAAACGGAAACATGATGGCTTAATTTGGCGATGAAAGAGGAAGAAGACCCAAGAATAGGAGGAAAACAGAAAGTGGTCTAGCTCGACAACTCAGCCACACGATGTGGATAGTACACGAGAGGCGCGATACTTTCTACGGAGTACGCCTGACCTGACTCCCATGTCTTCCAAATGCAGTGGTAACATCAGATAATGAAATATTTAAGTGGTAAGGGTATTCATGTCTCAAAACAACTACAGTAAGGAACTTTTAAGAACAATAGTATTCGGCCCGATGCCAAACTTCAAAATTTTGAATATGTACAATACAATAGCCACCCGAAGCACCCATGCACCGAACGCAGTAGTTAGATCTCGCTTTAAAACCTTTGAAAATGCGAACACAAAAGGAGGGAGAAAAAAGAAAAGAAAAAAAAAAGAATTGGATCGACTATCGTCGCATATGGTCATAACTGGTGGGGAAGAGCGGCAGCGAAGGGTCCACAATATCATTATATGGTCTTCTGGCTGCCATTGACACATCTTCATCGCTGGGCGGAGCAGTGAGTACGCGCGCAGGTTGTGGATGGGCTTCTGCATCCTCCTCGCCCCTCGCGATCTTCTCAAGGGATGACAACTCGGTCGTCGTTCCGGTGCGAGACCAGCGGAAAGAGTCACGGTCGTCGCCAAGAGGTTTGTATTTGGTGTCGGGCTTCTTGAGGAAAATGGCATACACCATACCAACTAGAAGGTAGATCAGGAGCACAAGAGTGAATATCGCATTCAAGATGAAGAAGATCACGCCCAGGATGCCGGTCATGAGGTCGGGTTGGTCAAAAACGTCTGAGAAGACAAGCAGGAAGATCGTATTGAGGGAATTGAGTACAGTCGCGGTGATTGCAATGATATTTGCCCCCTTGCACATGAACGGCTTGATGATGGCGGTTGCGAGCATCATGGAAAGTTCCACAATAAGAAGAACGATCGACTGTGCGACCGGTGAAGGCTGAGCGAAAGCGATAACCATTCCTTTAACAATGGTGTAGACCAGAGTTGGGACAAGGAAGTAGTAGACCGGAGCACGGTAGTAGATATACAGGAAACCCCACTGGTTCAGAGTGGCAGGGTCGGAATAGAGCGTGTACGCAGGTGTGTTGTGCTGCTGTTTCGATCGCATCGCGCGTTGGAACACCTTGAATGCGGCAAAGGCCAAGACGGCGGTCGTCACTAACCACATGGTGATGGCCAGGACGACTTCGGCGGCTGAGTCCCGACGAGTCAGTTCCCAAAGGCACAGAACACACATCTGTGGGTATCCGATGCACGCCAGCCGGAAGAATGTATTGCGGAGAATAGTTTTCCAATCTGCGGCGACGCCGAGGGCGTGATCCAATTTTGGAAGCGATGTCTGTTTCTTGGCTAGAACGATTCGGACCAGCAGGACCAGACCCACACAAGCGACGATGACTGCGGCGATAAAGTAGTAGAACAGATATCCGGTCATAAAGATGTTGGTCAATTCGATGGATTCACGAACTCCAACTCGTTCAATACCGCGAAGGATAATTTGACTTCCTTTATCTGTGGCTCTGCGGACGATCTCGGAGGAACGTTTCTGCAGGACAATAGATACAGAACCGGAGGATTTCAGCACGTTCGAGGGTGTACCCCCGGTGGCGCGTTGGAACCAGGTCGCCACTGTTTGCAGAGCATCCGACCGCACAATTCCCAAGCTCCATTGCATGTTCTGGGTCCACGATTGCACAAAAGGCGGCAATTTCACCGAAGTCATCCCGGCCATTGCCTGTGTTTGGATGAATCCGAGGAAGGCAAGCGATCGGAAAGCAAGATGGGTTGCCGTGTTTGAATGGCCGAGAAGCGATATGACCGTGGAGGTGATGAGACCAAGACCGGTTATGATGGCGAGTGTCCACGACACCCCAGCCTGGTAGACTGATTTTCCATTGCGGATACGGGTCTCCAAGCAGGTAATCTGTTTACCTCCATCTTTGTATTTGAGCTTCAGGCGAATGACTGCGTCGATGTCGGGGACGCCGTAAGAGATCGCTATGACGTAACTGTTAGTAAGAACACAATTTTTTTTTCTGGTTCAGGTACCCTGAAAAGAAGGAGGTAACGAACATGGGATTTCCGAGAGAAGGTTGTCGCCTAATGTTTCCGTGATTGTGGGAATTTGGAGTTCGATGGCTTTCATAGGACAAAATACGGTCAAATCAAGACTGCACGGATCGAACGACTTGGTGAGTGCTTTGTATCCGTATACCAAGAGGTCGACGTCAATGAGCACCTCTCCGGCCACTTCAGAATAGCCATCAAAAATGATACTGATGGACTTATTGCCTGGTGTGAAAACCGCATTGAAATTATTCACAGTCACTTCGGCACTGTCGGAACATTGTGTCAGCCCGGTGGCTTGGAGGAGATTCTCAGCTTGTACGAGATGAAGACTCTGAAGGAGGATAAGAATGAAAGCTCCGAAGCGGGAGCTATTCAATTGCATGGCGACAAATCTAAGTGTCGAAAGAGAAGATGGGAGTTTGTTTCTTTTTTTCCCTTTGATTTCCTGATATCATGCCCACTCCACAGCACGACGTAAGCGCTCGGTGGATCCAGGAGATCGTCCAGGGTCGCGCGGTGAAACACCGCTCTCAGGCAACCATTGACGAAAAAAGCGGGTTCGACTTGGCCTTTATTATGTGGATGATGTACTCCATATGCTGTACGATTGGAATCGTGATCAACGGTGTTCCCTTAACTTGGTTTTATCCCAGCCCCTCAACACTGCCCCAACCTCCCACTCTAGACGATCATGTCGATTCATGAAAATCTTTATTTCGGCTTATTCTCACTCTAGGCACAAGGAGAATACAGATGCAATCACACTTCCGCCACCGGTCAGCACGTGGTTCCAAACTATTTCCGCAAACAGCCGACCCCAGAGGTCATCTACCTAAATAGCCCTGGAATATCTCTGTACCTGGTTACGGTTGGCACATTCCATGAAAGTTTTCAGTTTTGAATTTTATACTATATAGCGTTGGTTTGGTCCTTCCGCGAGCTTCCAGATTATCGGCAGATCATTTCCCTCTTAGCCGTAAGGATCTGATTTCCTAAATCTAGCTAAATTTAGAACGGCATTGCGTTTGAGACAGCTCATGTCTCTCATTGGGCCGTGGTAAGACTGGCAGTTGTCTGACCAATAGAAATGATCTCACATCTGCAACTTAATCAAGTTCACCCCAGAGATGGAGATTGTGATCTGGACCCTATCCCAACGAAGCAGTCAAGACCACACCAAGGTATGTAAAAATGATTGGTTATGTTTTTGGTACAGATATTTGAGACTCCAGATTTCAATCAACTTGACTTTCTCCCATTGCGAACACAAAATATTTCAGCCATGTGACGCGGGGAAAGGAGACTTCCAAGGTTGACTTTGTTTCGATTCCATTGATCCTAACAAAAAAAAAAAACTTGATCAGACTTACCAGCTGACAATCCCTGCGGCGATTAACTTGGTTATGCAAGAGTTGGCCTTATGCTGGGTACAGCTTGGTGAAGTAAGACGGTTCATAAAGAAGAATGTATAGATCATTATACCCTCACGTCAGCGTGACTTGGCAACAAAGAGACATCGTACCACGAGGAGAATGCACTGGAATGCCTGAGAACCATGAATCCCATTGTAGCCGATAAATCTCATTCGTCTTCAATATGCTGATCTATACTCTGTACATCTCGTGGCATGACGTAGCCACCAGCCACATCCACGGAATCAAATGAAGGGCAATATATTTCATGACAGGGCGATCGGATTATTTATGCCAGGTGATATCACATGTAAACATGCGAATAAATCTTGCTTTGTTTCCCAACTCACTCCAATGCATATTATCCATCAGATCTTTCGCTGAGTGAACCAGGGATCACCGATCCACACCATGTCATAGTAATGGGCATCCCCAATGATCTGCGTATGTCGCGTATGCTGGACCCAAATTTTCTCTGCCAATACACCACAGCGGCGCATGGTTCGATTGCCATTGAGAAGTTGGAAACTTTTATCAAGGATGGAGAATCGCACGGGTAGGAAAGGAGGCGGTCCGACATCTGCGAGGCGAAGATGTGGGGTTATGAGATGATGCCATGTTGTAAGAATGGCGAGGTGGCTCAAAATATCACCATGGAGATTGCTTTTTGATTCGTGTTGTTAATACCCTCCCTACAGCGTGTGAGAATAATATAATCTCGTTCAACCAAGTAGCTAGGTGTTGCGGACCGCCCGATGTACGCAGATTTCTACGCTCCACGGTTAATTGATCCGATTTTTGTTTTTATAAGGATAATAGTATGTGTTCATAGAAACTAGAGTAGTAATATCTGGAGCTTTGGAGGTATTGAAGCTGACGGAGGAAAATCGCCCGGGGGGCTGGGGGCTGCGGTCGTTTTGCTGACCCGGGCTGCGATCACCCGAAGAGGGACGAATAACTTAGTCATCGTTAACTATATACTCGAGAATGAATCAGCATGCGGTATTTCTTTGTACAAATTGAAAAATAAAATAAGTAATAAAATAAGTCCATGAAAATGCATGTCAATCTATGTAGCTGTCTATATATCGTAGTTGTCTGTACAAGGTCAATAAGCAACCCTATATACCCCCCATTTTTAACTGTATCGCTCATTTTTGTGTCTCTTCGTAAGGTGCAGGTGCAACTGAACCAGTGTTCTCCTCGTGGTACGATGTCTCTTTAACCTCGAAGCGGAACTGCTCCTCCTCTTCCGCAAGGGCGGCCTTGAGCATCTTGTTTGCTCTCCAGATGGGCTTGCAATCAAACAGGCGGTCAACCTTTTCAAGAGGGATACCGCTGGTCTCAGGAATGAGGAAAAAGGCGAAAAAGAATGCCAAGAATGACAGTGCAGCGAAGAAGAAGTACACGCCGTAGTGCATCTTGTCGAACATTTGTTCGGTGAAGCGCGAGATGAGGAAGTTAAAGAGCCAGTTGCTCGCGGTCGTGGCGGCCTGAGCTAGGGAACGGAAATTGGGATCGAAGAATTCCTGATACCTTGTTAGTAAGAAAGTTCTAATTAAGAGATGGTAATAAGAAAATGACTTACGGAATTAATAACCCAAGGGGTACCATTCCAGGTAGGGGTGTAGACTGCAGTCCATAGATAGAAGAAAAATACGGCCGCAATGCCTCCACCGTCCAGAGATGTGCTGGGGTTATCTTCGGGCTTGACAACACAGATATATGCACCGATGACCCACATACAGATGGAACCAGTCACGGCACCAACAAGGAGCAGATTGCGTCTTCCGAACTGATCGACCAGGAACAACAGCCACACGAAGGTCATAACGGCCTTAATGACACCGAAGATACCGGTCATCAGGTTGACGGTGTTGGGGTCGATACCAATCTAGGACACGCAAGTTAGTATAATTAATTGATCATTAGAAATGCAACAGATGAAGCACAATCTTACCGATTTGAAAATGGTAGGCGAGTAGTAGTTGATGGCATTGATACCGGAGCCGTTCTGCCAGAAGAAGAGCATGCAACCCAGCATCAGACGGTACATAACATGCTTGTTGGTGGCGAGAGCCTGGAAGGGCTTCCAGAAACCAATACCAATGGAAGTTTTCTGATTCTCAAGAGCCTGGTCGATAGCAGCCACCTCTTCGGTGATATACATGTTGTCCGCTTCCAATTGGCGAATCCAGCAAAGATTCTCCATCGCTTCGCGGCGACGGTTCTTAAGGAATAGCCAACGAGGAGATTCCTTGATCCACAAGGCACCGATGAAAAGCAGACCGGACGGGACGAGCTGGATGGCGAATGGGATGATCCATTGCTCATGACTTTGGGGCATGTGTTGCTCGACACCATACTACCATAGCTAGGTTAGCCTTGAATGCAAAGATGGCATAGGGGGAAACAAAGACTGGAGAGAGGCAACAAGACGCACATTAATCCAAAAACCTAACATTCCACCTATCTGCCAGCCAAGCTCATACAGACCAACGAGCCGTCCTCGGATGGCAGGCGGTGCCAGTTCGGAAAGATAGATAGGGATGATATTTGAAGCTATACCGGTACCCAAGCCGGACAGCACACGACCAGCATACAGAATGCCCAGGCCTCGGGCACTGTTGGCCCCGAGTTGCAATCCAGATCCGAGAAAGAACACAGTGGCGGCAACAGCCAAACTCCATTTGCGGCCAATGAAGTGACCGAGGGCGTATGTTCCCAGGGCGCCGAAAAAGGCACCGGCGATGAAAAGCGAGACGATGTTCTCGCTAATCAGAGCTTTTTCGGGGGAAGACATCTCGTCGAGACCAAACTCCTTCATGAAGGAAGCGAGTGTGATAGTTGTACCGATGAAGGCACTGGTATAACCGATCATATTGGAACCACATGATGCAATGCCGGCGAGTGCATATACACGCCAGTTGTAAACGGACTTGGGCGTTGGCCGATCTTCAGCAAGTGTGAGAATGCCCATGGCCGAAGAGGTGACAGCTCGAGCCGTGGGAGGTAGAATGGAAGGTTAGAAGTAATTTGCTCGAAGGCAGATGGGGGAAAGAAAGAATCTTGACAGGTGCTGGAACGGGGCCCTAAGTAATACGTGCTGTCCCAATGGACTGTGGGTGTGGAATTTCCCCAATTGAGCTCCCCACAACACACGTCGCCTAAACCCCATAGACCGGGGCAATATAATATGGGGTTCAAGCGTGAGGCTATGATACAGCGATGATTACAGATGCAGAAGTCCGTGAGTGGGAACATTGGCCGGGGTAGCGTTTTCCCCGGAAGAACCTTGGAAACATTCAGCCGGCAAGTAAGCTTTGCACAGTATCCATAACGTACATATATCAAACACGGAACCTTGCTTCCTCGATGAAATCACCCAGGACGAGCCATCCTATTCCCGAGGGTTTTGTTGCGGGCAGTAGTACACTTGTGACATGTACTTTTGTTTCTACACTGGAGACGAGGTTTATGCGTTTAGCCGTTTGAGTGTGTGTCATTATTGTATGGAGACGCCGGTGAGCCTATCACCAACATATTCTTTTCCCTAGTTTGCGAGGAACTACACTGCGAATCGTAGCAGTGTAGAGAGACTGGCACAAAGTTGCCTATGAAGTTAATACGCGTTCTGTTTGCCCAATCTTTTAAAGAGCGAAAACATTTGCCTATAGGGGAGAATCCTTAACCATGTGGAGTCGGAATTTTGCCGAGTTCTCGGGAAGGCAAACGCTGTACACCGGCAAACGGAGGGGTAAAAGTCTAATTGATCCCGATTTCGGGACAACCGAGGCTAGATGTAGAATTTTCAATGTACTGTGCTTATAAAAATCCTTCAAGTTGCATAATGACTTATCCCTGTAATCCCAGATTCCCACAGTATCCCTCGGAAGTGGCCGTATACGCCCCCGGCTCGGGATAATCACTGGCCATAATGCATAGCGCTAAACGTAACTCCGGGGTTTACATGGTTTATATGGCAGAGGGCATCGGGCCCGAATTACCAACAAATAAGGATGTATGATCTGATATGCTGATCCGAAAAAGTCACACGGTTTCTATATAATTCTGAGGTTGCTAGTGATGTGTTAATAATAAGTATAGAAGGTCGTTTCGGCCCGGTTCCGGCTTGGAAGGATGCCGTAGCGTAGCCGCCCGGCCTTGGTACTCAGATGCGAGCAGCCTTTACCCATAGAGTTATACCAAATTTCAGAGTAAAGGACTTATTGGCACTAAGCCGTCCCGACCTATCAGCGATATGCCAAGTACGTTCTTAAGAAGCTATGCTCCTAAATTCACAAATTATCGCTCAATGGCTTTCCTGATGACTTTGGTAAAATATTTGATACTTGACGAATTTTGCTGTGTGCTTGTGCCCATCTTCCATGATCCAAAAGATCCACAGGGCAGTTTTCGCCGTAGAATCGACAAGGGGTACGCGGTGCGGGGGATGAAGACGTATGGTGCATGCTAATTTTGGATGATGCTTCAATAATTGGACCGTTACATACCTGAGGCCCCTTGAAATAGTACAGGAACTGATCCTTGGAATTTAATCATTGTCTTATATTAGCAATCCTACACTCCACTTCCCTCATGTTACCTGCCTTGTTGGCAGCAGCTTCCGAGGTGGGAGTCGCAAATTTCAACAGAGCATCATTCCTCTTGCCGGTTGCAAGGCCGAGCCTAGAGCTGCTCCATCCCTGTATGGCAAGTCACATGTTGCCCAGAAGTGGTACCCCGGGATAGTGTTTAGCTGTGCAGCTTCCGTGGCGGCAGTTTCCAGACTTTTCGGCTTATGATAATCTTTTTTTCAATGAAACTCTGGGCTTGGCTTGAGCTCAATATCGTAGATCACTATCAGCCTAGCGTGGAAGCAATGTGAGGCGTGTGTAGCATGGATTTACTGCTTGTATTGTTCGCTTGGCCGCTCTTTTGGCAGATTAATATATGCTTCCGTGATGATAGCACTTACTGCACTATTGATGCAGTCGCTGCATTACAGAAACATCGTGTCAGAAGCCTTCGAATTTGGGTGATACCGTGATAACAAGGCCACAAAGCTCCAAATGTCTGAGCCAACTGCAGGGCATGTTGGATGGAAAACCACTCGGCGAGGCGACTCAATTGTTCTTCTGTCCAGCTTACGAATTTTGGATGGGCGGATTCCAATATGGGAGCTCTAGCGGGGATTTCTCGACAAAATTAAGCTTGGGGCCATGTTGATCAAGCAAAATGTCTCCATGTGCCAGAGCTTGGTGACAAATGTGCACAACGCATCACAATAGCGTTTGACACGGTGTGATTGTGAAGGTTTTTTGACCCCCAAAAGGACTTTATGTATGGTCTCACAAATGAAGAGATCCTAGGTAATCCGAGAAGTTCACAAAATTACTGGACGGTCAACTAATTTAGGATGTGGGAAATTATGTGCTGGATATTAAGAGTCTGGAGGATATCCGTCCCAGCTCATAACTAGTTAAAATATGAAACCTGAGGCAGAAATATCGAATATTTTGCCTGAGGCAGAAACACGTGCCATCAACCTCTGGCACTTCGAGTCACGCTATGTCAACATAAACCGCATGTATCTCCTTGGAACGTAAACGCTTGACTGGAAATCTCCAAAGAGTACCTGGCTGTCTCTGGAATTTTGTGGATACGCCGTTTCCCGGATCATGACCACATCTAAAGCGGGGCATTTCCAAACTGCGAGTCTTATCAGTTGAAGACATGCGAATCTCAGCGCGTGTCTAGTATTTCGAAGCAAGGTGTGTGAAGATCAACTGTACTTCTCTAGGTTCTCAACAGTTATATGAGCTAACCATATTATAAAAAACCAGCAGAAAAACAAGAATTGGAAGAAAGAAACGACTCATCTCTCAGCACGATGGAGAACCGAGTGTCTCTCGGCTCTATCCAAAAGGCCGTCTGGGACGGGCGCTTGCCACTGGAGATTGTTTTAGCTTCATCAGAAAGCCGAACCTTTGATAAGACCGATCCATATCTTGTATGTCTGTCCTTCCCTTGGTATTTACAAATGCTGATCTCAGTTGCTAGATCGCATATCCGCGCATCTCATATCTTCCCTCGTTGCTACCCAAGCTTCGAGCCTTCTTCTCAAACTTTTTGATAGAGCCAAACTCCCAGTCTCATGATGGTTGGTTTGAGTTTGAGGGTGTACCTCTGAAATGGCACTACCCAGTCGGGCTGTTATTTGACCTCTATGCAGGAGCAGACCCCGCCTCGAAGACCGCCGCCAGAGGTAACGAGTCCCCTGATAGTGGGTCATCGCTCCCATGGCGTCTCATAGTGCACTTTAGTGACTGGCCGAATGACCTTGTTCGGCTTGATGCTGATGGAATGGTCATGAACGACGCCTTCATAAACAGTGTGAAGGAGGCGGATTTCCTACGAAACGGTACAGCCAAGGGCATCATGAGTCTCTCAAAAGAAGACTCATCAGGACTTTGGAATGCCGTTCAAAAAGGTGAGTTCAACATCATGTGTAGAAATTCATCTACTGTATCAATGATAAAGACCATTCTAACCCGAGGAAATACAGTCGATCTTCCTTCTTTTCAGCGCATATCAAATATCCTTCTTCCTCAGCTATCACAACCCTTCCGCAACGTTCCGATACGAATTTTCCTACCCCTCCCACTAGATGCCGAGTCTTCTTCCCTGAAAGTGGTACAATCGCCACTTCCTCCTTCAATGCCAGCATCGAGTATGCAGTCAAGTCAAATATTGAACTCGCGAAGTGGTTCCATCAGCCAGCCTCAAACGATCGGGACTGTTTTGCACACATTGCTACCAAATCTATTTCCTAGTCGGAGAACCCCTGTCCTTGCAAAGCCCGTATTACACGGTGCTGTGATACCCATGTCTGCTCCCATCGAGGAAGTTGTGAGAAGCTCCGCTTACGGAGATGGGTGGGCATATTTAGTAGTTCGAATGATGGGTTGAGTTCCACCCACAGATTACTATAGTGGCTTAAATGTTATAAAGTATACAGTTTGATACATTCCATGAAATTGCTTCTCTAACTTTTAGTCAATGCATATCAATGATCAGGGGAGTATTATAGATTTTTATTGAATACATAAGAAACATCGAGTCCATATAAACAAAAGAGCGCCACAATCGCTATATGCTAACACCGTTATCCAAATTTCAACAAAAGTCTCTAGCTCATGGGATGGGTATAGCAAGATGAAAGAGCATGGAAGGTGAAAAGAAAAAAAAAAGAAAACTTCGGAAAGCTCATGAGAATGAATAAGTGTTCTCACTGCCCACTAAAGTTACGGAATCGCCTGTGTCGGAGCAAGCGATTTCAGACCTAGTCCTAGCTATGTCTGACTCGCAGATTTCAGATCCCATATCCTCAAACACGGTCGTTGCACTGTCTCTTCCACTTCTCTGTCGTCTTGGACGTAACTTCCCATCATCGTCAAACCACAAAGATCCGAATGGGTTTTTCTTTGCTACCTCGAAAGCTGTGATTGGAGTTTCTTTTGATTCACCGCTCATGAGACTAGTGTTCTCGGTTGGGATTTTAACGGTCAAATCCGCACCAGCATCAAGCAAAATGCGGAAAATTGGCTCTCGTCCTCGTTCTGCTGCTAGATGAAGCGCCGTCTTTCCTTCGTTGGTGGTAGCGTTTATGTTTGCTCCCAGTTGAATTAGGAGTTCAATGAGAGATGGACGCGGAAGAGGTGCCATTACTGCAAGATGGAGAGGAGTCTCGGCTGATTTGGAAGTCGAGCAATCGTTAACTGAAGCACCGTGGCTGAGGAGAAGCTGGATATACTCGGCAGTTCTATCAGACGCAAGGTCAGGAGCTCCGGTCCCTGTATAAACAGTTTGGTGAAGAGGAGTCCAGCCATGACTGGATGTTGCTGCTACACTCATTCCTTCCTTCAGTACAGTCCCGAGAATATCAAGACAGTCTTGGTTAGCCGGAGGAGTGATGTGAAGAAGTGTCTCGCCTTTGGCAGTCTCGACATCAATCTTGGCATCCTTGCTAAGAAGAAAATTGAACATTGTCTTGTTTAATCCTACGGCAGCGCATTGGAGAGGGGTGTATCCCTGAGACGTCCGAGCCTCGATGTTTGCACCCCCTTCCAGCAGCTTGGAAGCGATTGAAACACTCTTAGAGTATCGAGCTTGTTCATGGAGCAATGTTTCCCCTTGTTTGTTCCAGACATTGATATCGGCCCCTCCAATGATAAGCAGGTCAAAGGCAGTCCAGTGTCCTTTCCACGCGGCATATTGCAGGGCTGTGGGTCCAGCAAGGGATCGGGCTTCAACATGGGCGCACCGTTGCAAAAGCAAAGAAATTGCTTCACAATTATCGGTGTTGGCAGCTAATTGAAGAGGGGTCAGTCCTTCATTATTACCGATGTCAATGTTGGCGCCCTTCTCAAGGAGGAATAAAATGATCCGTGGTCGCTTCCATTCCACAGCAAGGTGTAGCGCAGTGTTTCCAGTCTGGGTGTTCTGAAAGTTCAGATCTACCTTGTGTTTCACGAGCAAGGGAACCGTGGACTCATCCATTGATGTTCCCACAGCCACGTGGAGACAAGTTGCACCGCTTTGATCCGTAATTTTTGAGTCGGCACGATGAGCGAACAATAGCTTCATGCACTTTCGGTGGCCTCTTTCTGTCGCGAGGTGTAAGGCTGTCCTGCCATCGACTGAGACTGCATTCTCTTTTGCGCCGCTATCAAGCAAAAAAGCAATCATTTCATCGTTCCCTTGAATGGCAGCACAATGTAGGGGACTCAGCCCTAATGAGTTGTCCTGTGCATTTATGTTCGCCCCTTGTTCAATGAGTCGTTGTGATTTCCCAGGGATACCGAAGAAGGCAAGGACGTGAAGCCCGCTCCAGTCCGTAGGATATTTTCCTATTCCCATTTCCGAGGGTATGCCTTTGGCCTTTTCTGCCGAATAGTTGAGAGGAGGTCTTCTCCAAAGGAGTTTGTTGAGGAATGTTTTTATCAAAACTTGAATTGTCATCTCATCATCGTCGACTTGTCGTGAATGATGTCCCCAGTAGGTAGCGGCATAATCCAGGAACCCTTTCCTCGGGGGACGAGAAGGGTTACTGTTATTCCTGTAGCACTCATCCACCACATCATCATGGCTGAGGGCTGTGAGGCATACCTCTGCCATATCTTTCTGAGCATTGGGAAAGAAAACTCTAGCAGCTGACCCATCAAGGTACTCCTTCGCGGTCCCGTGGACAAAGCGGACTGTGCCCGACGTAGCCTCTACTGCCAAAAGCCCAGCGGTTTTGACAAGAAGAGAATGCTCAAAACTCATTGGATGTGAAGCTTCAATGGTGTCACTGTCACCCACAGCACTTCGGAGCTCCGCGACAGTTAATGGCCTGAGTGCATAGAGAACCCAATAGATGTAGCGGGTCGCAGCCGGGTTCAGGCTCACAACCTGCTTCATTGCCTCTCCATAGGCCTCACTTAAGTTCTCTGGTAGATAGTCCAGGGCTCTTTCAAGAACAGGGCGGTCTTTGTACTGCGATAACAAGTCGAGGTGGAGCTTGGCAAGAAGGAATCTGGGTAGCAGTAATTGTAAGTCTCAGAACACCCTGGGTATAAACGCTAACTGTCAACACTTACACTCCATGAGAACTGTCAACCACAGCGTGTATGATCTCATCTTCTAGTTTCAGGTCCGGGTTCTTCACTCCAATATGCTTTCTAAAGCCACTGTCACGTCGTGTGCGAGACAAGGTGTAAAGTCCAATATCTTCAGGTGGCGCTAGGACACTCATATATCCAGAATTTTCAACTGGTTTGATACCGGTCATGTCCCGCAAGGTGACAAGAAGTTGAGCCTGTTGAGGGAGCTTTTGCAATCGACCCAATATGCGCTCTTTGTCAGAGAACATGTCAAGTCCATCAATAACAAATAATACCTTTGAAAACCGGTTTACCTCGGCGCGGATCGCATTTTGATATGCCTTCGGGGATGCGCTGTCTTCTCTCAGAGACTCCGAGTAGTACAGAGAGGAAGTTGCGTAAGACAAACTGCGCTTGCGATATACAAGCTGTGCGAGTATGTTCTTCAAAATGTCAATGGGTGTATGTTCCTTTCCAGATCCCTCTTGACAGAAGACAAAAACAGTTGCCACATCTGGGGAGGTGAATGTTCGCTGAAGATGATCGATGATAGCCGATCTAAATAGAGTGTTAATTTCAAGAAAAATATGTGACATGATTTCCACTTACGATAGGAACGTTTTGCCAGCACCGGCTAATGACCATGGACACGTTAATACATGAAATATAAGGGTATGGGAGCTTTGACCAATAACCTACCAGGTCCTATGCAATATAGTGTCCTGCAACCACCGAGCAGCCATTGTTTGAAATGTTGGTTCTCAAAAACCCATAAGCAACTTCCTTGTTGTCGCTTGTTACATAGGTCCGCGAGTGTAATGTAGTGTTCCGAAGATAGTCGGCTTGTTAATGACAGCGCATTTTCCTCGAATTGTTGATCGATCTGGACATTGGCTGCAACGAAGCAATGATTAGATCCAAGATTCCAACTTTTGTCCTAGTTGGTATAGACAACGCGACTTACCTGTTTCAACATCCCGGTGTTTTTTCAGATCCTTCCTTATCTCATTGTCTAATAACATTCGCTCTCTTGGTGATAGGTCAGCAAAATTAAGCCCGGTGTCATCGGATTCGGAAACCTTACTCTGACTCAGGTTGCATCGACAAAAGGAACATAATCTTGTATTGTTCCAACCTTGGAATATATGTTTTTTCCAATAAGTGCTTCCTGAAGTAGAAAACGCTAACGCCCCCAGGTTGGAAATAGAGCTCAACAGACTTCATGCTCAATCCAAACCATCCGAGCAGCTCGGCGAGAGCCCTGAGGCGACCGACAGCGACGAACCCTTTTTCCTCTGTCCAACTTATTTCATCCTTGATACGATATAAAAGGTCGAGTATGTCGGTGAGCAAAGACAAAGCCCTCAATGAAGAGTCGTGCAGATCACGCCCGGTGTTCAGAAAGCGCATGGCCACCCTCGTGGATTGGGCGACCTGGGTGAGGATTTCGCGAACCGCCGATACATTATTCGCCATTATGTGGGGTTCACTAGAGGCATCGATGCGACAGTCGATGGATGTCACGATGTTGGTCACACAAGCTTGTAAAGGGGGCGGGATACAACGGCGATGGTGGAAAAGAAACCGAGATGGGAGGATAATGATTAAACATTAAATTGAGAGTTATCAGTCAGACAAGGCTAACAGGCTGAGCCGAACCCCTGTTCATGGTTGACAGGGGCGATTTTGCGTAGATCTACCCCTCCCAACCGCTTACAACGGTCTTCCACGGGCGGCTACGGAGTATCCTTATTGCCATTTTTGGTATACATAATAATACCCCGGACTATATCCAGTAGCATTGGACGGCCAATGAGAACTCTTGTCCTATGACGATAGTGAAGCGAGTTTGGGCGTAACCAACCCTCGCATACAATGAACGTTAATATGTAAGGCGCTAATAGTAAGGGGTACGTGTGCGAATATATCGAGATACATAGAGGTCAACCCAACAGGAGCTCGAAATGAGTTTAATTATCTTCCAAAACCGGACAAACAAAAGTGGACTCATGCAGTGTGATAGCGAGTTGCAGTCAGGCGAGGGACATGAGCCTGTACCTCCACCATTCCTCGCGAGTGTGTAAGCGCCTTCGGCTGAATGGTGTGTTGGAGGACAACCAATCACAGCCTGGATCACTCAAAGTTCCCAAAAGCATGTGGCCTTGATGTGCGTGACAGAAGTTGAAACATAAACCATCGAAGTTGCGGTCACCCACATAGTATGCTATACAGTATGTATGGAGTACTCGGTACTTACTCCTGTATTATTATTGTAGATAAGTACATTTCTTTCAGAATGTGGCGCCCAGAGTCCAAACCTGAATTGGAGAGGAACGAGATATCACATCTGCGCTAACATGCCAATCTTCCAGCCTCGTGATTATTACGCCCATGAGACACTTACACGTGGACATGTCCACATACAATGTACGGACTACCTACGCGTTATTCCTTATTCGATAATAATACATTCATTGACCGCTTGTAATGATAATCTTTTTTTATATGTACAAAGAATGTAATTGATAGGAGCCAGCTCCATTTTTTTTTTTTTTGGTTTTTTTCTTTCTTCTTTCTTTCGGTTGGAAATAGTCGGGTAAATATCAACCCGCAAGTACCACATCCAACGAATTCGGCGTGAGCCAATGTCTCGTATAAAATCCACACCCATCTATATGTGGCAAAGAACAGGACATGATAAAAAAAATGCAAAGAGCTGCAAGGTAAAACTCCGCATGACCCAAAGCAATCATGCTTCTTCAATCGTTAAAAGAAATTCGTAAAATCGTGGCTTGTGCGACCATAAATCAGTCGAGTGCAAAGGGTATCAAACAAACATAATAAGGAAATATGCAAAGAGTGTCAATGAATCATCTTAAATCATAAAAAAATCACAGGTGCCTAGAAGGGGGCGCCATTCACATTGAGAGAGGCACCACTTTCGCGACCCCTTCGGAGGGCTTTGGCCAGCATCAGCTCGCGCATCCAGTCAATTCGCTCATCGCGAGTTTTGACTGCAAAATGATGGGCTTTGCTGCCATTGGTGAAGATAGTTTTGCGCTCATAGTTAGAGCTGCTGGGTGATGGAATCAACGAGAAAGCAAAGGCAGTGTCTCCGCGAGTGTCGTCTGTGCGCTTTAGAACAGTCTTCTTAAATGCGGCTGTCAGCTTGGAGCTGGAAGCAAGGGAAGAGCAAGCCACAGCGTAATCGTCAACATCGATGTACTCGAGGGCTTTGGCGACCTGCTGCGAGTCCTCCTCGTTCGTATACATGGCGAGCTGGGTGCCGCGGAGGGCAAAGTGATGGTCTTGCCACTCATGGCGTAGGAAGCGAGCATTCTTTCGCTTCTTCATCCAGCCAGCATGGATTATATCGGTATTAGGCTCGCCGGTGGGACTGAAAGGATTGGGGCGGCAATGGCCAGCGCGGGGAGTGCGATCCAAGTCCTCTGGGGTTTCAATGGGCTCCATCATCCGGCCTTCATCCAGACGAGTCAGAACGGGGGTAATGTTCGAGACAAAAGATGGCTTCTTTCTGTGATTGTCAAGCTTGGTGGATCTTGGGCGGTAGATTGGATCGGTGGTTGGGTATTGGTAATGACCAAATCGCATATCAGGTGGGACTGATTGCGAGATGTTTCTCTCAATTGGACCGAGTTGAATGGCCGTCAAAGGAACATCCATCTCAGAGAACGGTGTGGACTGTTCATAGTGGGGGTCCTGGCGATAGTAGTCGGATGGAGAGAAGACTGAGTCTTGTGATACAGTAGACACTTCCGGGATGTGGCTTTGAAATGGCCGTTTCCTGTGAACAACCGAAGGGGTGATGGTTCGTTGTCCGGAAAGGGCGGGTGGGGAAAGAGCAGAGCCTCCTACTGTATCATAGCTGCTTGGAATACGAAGCCTGGGAAGGCTTCGGAGGTTCTCAGCCAGAGTTCCAGGAGAGTCAGATCCAGGAGAAGGAAATGTATCTCTCGGGGGTGTTGAAGGGTCGTTTACTGGCCTCAGCCGGCTCAGACGCTGGAAGTTCAAAAAGTTACGGACATTCTCCTGGGCATCTCTAGGTTGCACATCGTGGAGCTTATCCTGGGAAAGAGGAAGATTGTTGGGTTGGACGGGACCAAGAGCATCAGAAGAGGCGACAATTGACGGGGTCACATCTGATTTCGGCTCCAGCTTGGATGGCTTTGCGAGATTGCGTGCAGTGGCCGCATTTCCTGGGTCACCTGTAATAACCATTGAACTTCCCAACGATTCAATCGGAAGGTCCCTGACCATGCGAGATAATTTTGCGTGCTGCTTTAACCATTTGCGGCAATCCTCTCCCTTGGAACATCTGTGAAGTCTGGGCAAGACTTGCTCGATGCCGACGATTGAAACAGAGTCTTCGGGTCCAAGTACCCGTGCTCCGCGGCGACGGCGATGTTTCTGCTGTTGTTGAAATAGGTACTCTCTGTCCTTGCGCGCAGATTCTTCATCATACGCCACTGGGGTGGAAGTGCAAGTGACACCGACATCAGCCATTGCCGACTGTGGAGTTGCCTCCCTTGAAATATGCTCCGGTGGTGGAATGGGTGGGAGCTCTTTGTATGAGACAGAAACCCTCTCGCGCAGCTCGCGGATCGAGTTCATTAATGTATGTCGCTTCCCAAAAGATGAGATGTCCAGTTCTTTTAAATCTTCTGGCTGCAGTTCCAGGAGAATGGATCCTGAGATATCATTGATGAAAAACTTTTCCACGATCTCTTGGGCCACATTTCGCTTTTGCATCCACTCAACAACATCTTGCGGAGTCCAGCTCGAGACATTACCCTCATCGGGTTGTGTGGGGGCACTGTGGAGTATCACATCTGGAGTGTAGTTCTGAGAATTGACCTTTTCGGACCGAGAAGGGACAGGGGTATCTCTCCTGTAGGGGCCAAGCTTGGATGCAGCTGGATACAAAGTTGTGGTAGCACTACCAGGTGTGTCTTCGTAAATCAAATCAACCTCAACGCTCGACTTGATTTCCATACCATCCGAGAGGCCGAACAGGTGTGGCCCTGTTGGGCCAGCAACAGGATTTTCGTCGATATGGAAGTGAAAGGCAGTTAGGCCAGTAGAACACGGCGTCTTGACGTCGTCTGGAGTCGACGCAGTGGTGACACTTGCACTTCCAAACTTCAAAGTCCGGTTAGTTGGTGGTCTCATAAAACATCTCAACCAAACAAGACATACCGAACGAACACTCCTGTGTGATGAATCTTCGCCTGACTCTGATTGTGAATCTGAATCGAAATCTGTGTCCAGGATATCGGTATACTCCGAGTATGTGTTGGACCCGATCTCTCGCGGCGCCGAGAACGACCTACACTCCTTCCCTGCGGGATACTCGAGTGTAGGAATATATTCAACTTGGGAACTCTAATGAACGATTTAGTACACCATTTAAAGTGGCGGGAGAGAATGACAAACCATTTTGAGCAGGTGATGTAAAGTCCAACCGAAAGGCAAAGCAGAAACCCTGTTTGAGAAGAAGGCTGGAAAGCCGTATCAAAGGATTTGTAACGTATAGTTATGAAGGATCAATAGTATATGCCAGGGGAGGGTGATAATGTCAAGGCAAATAAAGTATCAGGAAAGGTTTAATATTATTATCGTCGCACAGCGATGATTGTAAATATATGGTTCATTAATGTAGATTGAAGATGTGCTGGGAAACCGGGCGGTTGGAGGTTTTATGTAGGTGGTTATAGCCATGGCAATTCCGACGAAAAGAGTTGCCAAAAAAAGCCACAGTCAAAAATAGCTTTAGACAGAATTTTCAGCCAGTCGAAAGGATGTGATGGTTGGGTATGCAGTTGCATGAGACGACCAGCCGCAGAGGCCAAGGAACAGAGGACCCTAGTAGCTTCCCCAGTCGCCTTTACTACCAATGATTGGTTAGTCGCTGCAGTTATCTCGCCTTTACCCTTGACGAGATACGGTTATTGGTTGAAAATGCAAACTAATTGCACCATCCAAAATTAACTATTGAGGGGTAAGCATCTCAGAGCGGGGTTGGAAAAACCAGCGAGAGGTTAGGAAGAACGACGCTACTGCAGTGATGGCCGCTCGGCACCCTTCGACTGGTCGTAAAGGCATGTTCCCATGTTTGGTGTGGAGATTTGAAAGAAATTACGGACCAATGGTTTCTAATTGCTTATCACATTGGCGCTAAGGTAGCCATCCGACGGTTTGATCACACACGGGAAATGTGCCCATAATCCTTCTCATACGGGACATTAAGGCCGATAATTATAGCAACAAATGATGATTGTCGGTTAAGTAGACTAGAACGTTGATAGTTTTTCATTAATATGCTATCCCAAAAAAGAAAGGTCAATGCTAATCAGTTAGTAAATACTCTAATCGAAATGAATGCATGACCTGAATTGGAAAGAATTATTGTAGAGCTTTTTTTAGAATCCATGGGCACGAGGTCATTCCTGGTTAAATCCAAGCTCGTCTATGTTGTACTTACACCGTTCCTCGAAATGTCCCCTCTTATGGACCCCACAATCAATGACCACTGACTCGAGCATGTTTGAAAAGTGACTGATCATCACATATGCAGCCTACGAGCTCTTTCACATTGTCGATGTAACACTCCCCGACGGACTTTTCCTCCTCAATTCCTCCGCCATTTTATTGTAATGACTCCACAGTGGTTCTCACTCAAATTAAAAATTAAAAAAACGTGCACGGAAACACGTGCTGCTTTTTAGATGATGCACTTCGGTTTTCGGTTATTATCTCCCTTGGCGTCTTTTGCCTTTCTAAAGAAGGATGTTACAACCAGAGTACTCGTGTGACAAATTCCAAATTGTTATAAAGGGCGACATGATTGTAGATTCTTATCTTATATCTAGGTAGAGTCCTGATTCAAGTCGAACTCACCCATTTCAAATAGCTTAGTTGCTACTAAAAGGCGAAAACATTCCGATAGTTAGATGCATCATATTGATCTAGCGCAGGTAAGTACTAGTTACGGAGTAGTGCAGCACTGATTACATATGTAGTTCAGGCACACAGTATACGTCCAATTTGAGCAATCTTATGTGATGAGCAATAGCAATTTCTACTTCAGCTAAGATCTCACATACAGCATACAGAGTATTAGATACACATAAGTATATCTTTAAAACCACTATGACGATGCTCATTTCATTCTAGTCTTATTCCTGAATGATTTAAAGCACGGGGTACCAAGCAATCGGGGTAGTTCGGTACCTGGCATATTGGAATTTGAGCCAGTCAAGAATTATCCCGAAATAAGTCTTATTTCTAAGTAATGACCTCTAGCCCACAAACAAGTCTTACCACATAGTTAATAGAATCAAATGGTAGCTCGTTGAGCGTTACCTAGTTGGGCTTTTGTGGATGAACGTCCGATGTGCTATTCGCTAGTGATGAGGCGATTGGTTGTCTGACTATGAAATACGGAGTAAGAGGAACAAAATCCTCGTCAGCTGCTAAATGTGTTGCCATTGGGTTAAAGAGCAACAAAAAAAACCTCCACCTGACTATACCCCAATTATGCCTCAATTGTTCCGAATGGAGCGCTTAATGCCCATAAGATATCTGAAAATAGATATTTAGTATTTTTTTGATCTGAAGACATATTTGTCAAAGCTATTATTAGCAAACGCATCTTAATTTATTCAAATTAGGGATAATTAGGAATGTATAGGTAGCTACATATGTAACTAGCTTACTAGATTGGCGGTTAATTGTTGCTAATTAAGGGATATGCTATCTGCACACTAAGGTTTCCCCGCCTCTGCACGGACAAGGCACAATTGGTTGTGGGTTCACCATTCTCTGAAAGGACGAGCTTTGGTCCACCGCCCGAAACGCTAAGGCCCTGAAGCTCACGAGCCAATAATAATCAAAATGTGGAAGCTTGGCATGCACCAGCTGCCGCCGAGTCACCCTTGAACTCCACTTTTATGTACTCGCCATCACCAAATTGTGACCAACTAACTCGTCCGAAACCAAAGATTCCGCAGCCAAAGAAGCGGTCTACAGTTGTGCGATTCAACATTGGGACTCATATGAGAGAACGAAGGAAATCGAATCTGAAAGATTACTGGTATGCGCTGAAAATTTGAGTGACTGCCACTCCACATATTGCGGAAAGAGTGGCACGAGCAGAAATGCAAAACAAAACGTTATCATACGCACGGACGATGTGATTGCAATTGAATCAACCTATTAGCACCTGAGATGCATCATCTTGCTCAAACTATGGACCCATGCTATCACACACCTTGCCCAGTCCTTTCTGGGGAGTCCACAGAAGCCGATCAATGCACATGCATATTCTGACCAACAAGTAACTTACCCCTGCAACAAATGTTCCCAAATTTAGGCCAGGTTTGGTGCCATTTGTCCTAGCCGCAAATTCCAAGCCGATGTTCGCATAATCTCCCGGGTTGGATCGTCCAATGGTCGCTAACCAGGTCAAAAAATAGAAGCACTAAACATGCAGGTCAGATCAAAAATTAGTCTTTAAAGTCGTCCTCCTCCAGAGCTAATGGAATAACTTCTATCTCATACCATTCTATCAACATCGTCACTGTTGCATTGTGGAGTCTCTTTTGTCTTTGATAGACAGGTTTGAGAGAAATTATTCTCTCGCTTCATTTGTTTTTTTACTACTCGAAAACAACTAGCTCCGCTGGCGGCCCTGTGATATTTTCCTTGCGATTCGGCATCTGTTGAACAGATCGATTACTCCCCCAGCCCCGCACTTTATTATTTTAAACACCCGAGAATCCAAACCCACCATGGTGAACCCAAGGACAACTACAATGCCGACTGCTATGACAAATGAAGCGCCTAAGCCCCCGGCCACAACCTATAGTGACACTTCAGATAGAGGGAGACTACACAAACGTTCGCGTTCTGGTCAGTTACTATCTCACTATGATCAATTGGGAATTCATGGCTTGTCATAGTTTCAAACATTGATGCGGTTTTTTGTCGCTGTTGCTAATACCATCTGGTTCTACAGGTTGCTTCACATGCCGCCTGCGACGAAAGAAATGCGACGAAGGCCATCCCTCCTGCTCAGCATGCACCAATCTATGCCTGAAATGCGAGTACAAACGACCCTCATGGTGGGGAAGCGCAGATCAACGGAGGAATCAAAAGGAAAGAATCAAGATCAAGATCAAGCAGACAAAAATGATGGAGAGACGTGGATCGCTTCAAGGTATGAAAAGAGACCGGGGAAATTTGAATGCTCCTCTAACTTTTTATGCTACCAGGTCATATGGATCGAATTCGCGCAGGAATTATTAGTGCAGATTCGCCCCTCATTGCAGAATATGATTTCAACCGCTCCAGTTTGGGTGAGCCTGGTGACCCATTCACATCTCATATTCACACGGAAGCCTTCCCTCTAGGTGCATACCCGCCGCAATATGCTCCGTATGAAGTCGATGTCAGAACTGAGCGACAGACCTTTGTCAATGATATTCCATTACGACACGACTCATCCGTGTCAACATTCAGTGCAATGGGGCCGCCCCAGCTCCACAACACCCTTCCTAATTATCATGGAGATGAATGGCTACAGGAAGACTGCTTCAGGCAAACGGAGCCCAGTTCTTTCAATTCAACAATAATTCCACAGGGCTACGGGCCTACTTTGCCATATTTTCAGACAACATCAATCCCTGTGGAGGATCACGACCGCCCCCTGCTGGAACACTTCGTGGAACACGTTTTGCGCATGATCTTCCCTATCCTTGAAGCGCATCAACAAAGTGCGGCACGAACAAAGGTTATTCTGAGCGCACTTGAGACAAACAAGTCATACTTGCATTGTTGTCTCAGTGTATCTGCTATTCACCTCAAAACTACTGTTGAGCTCGAGGGCGAACAGATCGACCATGACATTATGAGACATCGTTACGAAGCAATTTCCCAATTATGCCAGTCGCTTAATCGCGATACTGATCATGAAAATATCCTTGACGCGACACTGGCAATGATCTTCTTCCATTGCTCTGTTGGTGCACCGGATGACTCTCTGCCCGATATTCCATGGAGCGATCATTTTCAAGCTGTCTCAAGTCTGGTGAATAGGCTTGAGCTATCAGCAGCGACATTACCACAACCAAAACCTCATATAGTGTCACCTTTTAGCATGTCCCTTACATCCTGGATCGATATATTGGGAGCAACGATGCTAGGCAAGACCCCTCAGTTTGCTCACACTTATCGCTCTAAGCACCTGACTGGAACATCATCCGGACTACGTGAGCTAATGGGATGTGATGATCGCATCATGTATCTCATCTCGGAGATTGCTTGCTTGGATTCCTTGAAGTCCGAAGGTCGGATGGACGAACTCACCGTCTGTCACCATGTTTCTGCTCTTGGCACACAGCTCGAACACACCGAGTCTGCTGACAATGTGCTCGCACATCCTTACTCTGTCACTGGTACCATTCAACCTGAGCAGCTCACTAGTAACATCAGCACAATCTTCCGCCTTGCGGCTCGCATATATCTATGCAGCCTTGTTCCAGGCTTCGATCGGAACGAACAAAGCATTGTTAATCTTGTATCTGCAATTACAAACGCTCTCCAATTCATTCCCGCAGGACCCTTTGGTTTCGATCGATCTCTTGTGTGGCCACTTCTTATGGCTGCTTCCTTCTCAACGCCAGCAAGCTCATTCCGCCATGTTCTGGCCGAGCGAGCTGCTGCCCTCGGCGAGATCGGTGATTTTGGCGCATTTGGTCGTATGTATCGACTCGTTCGGGAGGTCTGGAGACTCTCTGACGATCCAGAGCCGCCTTTGGATGACTCCGATAAATATGATTCTCAGTACTCTGTTATGAAACAGGAGCTTCCATCATCACCTGGAACTGGCCCTTCCAGTGCTCCCACTAGTGTGAGATACATAAAAAGGCAAAGCGTGCACTGGCGAGACATTATGGATCGCAATGGCTGGCGATATTTGTTGATGTGATCTGACTTGCTATTTTCTTTTCTTGAAAGCTTTGGCCTAAACGTTTAGGATTTTCTTATAATTTTTGTCCGATATTTTTCTTTCGCGATATATTTGGGTGGATGCTTGAAGGGAGTTTTGATTTCAAATATTTCAAGGCGTTCGGTGATATGAAGATGAGACGGTTCTCTTCTGGGCATAAAGCTCCTGGTTCACGTATTATACCACTGTCGTTTTCAATGCCAATGATTGATTTTCAATTTCCTCCACCTTCATATGAGAATATGTTTGTTCCTCTGGGTGCATTTCGTGCATAATGTATAAATTTAATCTAACTAAGCCACCTACAACTTAACGTATTCCACTACCGAGCGGCCATCTCTAAAACACGTAGTAAATGCGATAAATTACAGCTTAATATCTCAACAACGGTAGTCTATATAGAGCTTTCCTTATAACCTAATTTTTTTAGGTGATATCTAGTCTCTTTAGAGAGTTTCGAGAAATTTGATGGGTCGGTGACTGAGATATATCTATTTCTAGATTTTGGTAACGTAATTTTCGGTAATTTTTGAAATGATAGTAATATAGTCTTCTAATCTTTTTGAAAATTAATACATGCTACTAGAAATGCTTATCGATACCTATCCACTAATAGTGAAAATTAACTTATAGTTGTTGAAATAATCTATCGCATTTACTATGTGTTTTGAAGATGGCCACTCGGGGGTAGTGGCCACTCGGTAGTGAAATACGTTAACTAACTAGTTGGAAGCTAACTAACGTATTTCACCACCGAGTGGATCACACCACCGAGTGGATCAGCAAACCCAACCCTATGAATTTAATTCCATTTATCTCAACCAAAACGCCATTAAATTAATTCAACTAATTAACTGGTCTATCTGGACATGTTTCTCTTCTATGCCCTGGCAATCTGCATATTCCACACCCCCGGGGGGCCGCGTACGTGGCTGAATAGCCGATTCTCTAGGTACACTGGGATCCGGGGGAGGTGCTTCACCTGCTTCCTGTTGCTGCATAATTAATGCAGAGGCTTCTTCGACCGAGAGTCCTTCTTCGGAGGGTATATGCCTTCGAGATCTAGCCCGCTTTTGCTTCTGCTTCTCGTTAGCAGCGCGTAAATCGCTGACTTCTTTCTCGAGAAAAGCAGCAGACTGCATAGTGATTTAACAGGCTTTTAAAACCTGATTTATCGCGCAATTTAGCGGGCTCGGAGGGCTCCTCGATCTAGTACGAAGTAAAGCTTTAATTGACGAAGCTTGCTTTTATAATTGCACGTAGTTCGAGGGCGTTTTAGGGTCCCAATCGCTCCCCCTACTCGGAGGGGGGGTAGGAGTTCGAAGTTGAATATCTAGCTTCGAGATCACTTGATCAGGTGCAAAAGGTACTAAACCAGCTGCTTTAAAGCTATTCTTAATCGTCTCCGATTTAAAAGCTTCGATTCGTGCGAGGGGGTATATTTCGAGGAAGTCAAGTTTATCGATATGGTTAATCCGAGTCCGCATTTTCATTTCAGCCAGCCGACCATACGATCGTTTTAACACCGTAAAACAGCCGATATCGAGAGGCTGTAAAAGGTGAGAGGAGTGAGGTGGCATACAGATCGGTACCACCTTATTTTACTCACAGATCTCATCGAATTTCGGGGTTAAATGGCTTCCATGTCCGTCGAGTATTAAAAGTCGATACCCCCCCTTCGTACGTGAAGAAGTCGTCGGAATAAAGAGCTTTTCGAGCCAGCGAACTCCAATTTCATCAGAGGTCCAACCGTTTAGACTAACTTCAAATCGCCAGTTATCCGGAAGGCTATCGAACCAAGATTCGAGGAAGACTTTGCCTTTAAAAATCACACACGGAGGCAGGGCCCACCCCGAAGCATTCGTACATTTAATAGTAGTCACCCATTCACGATTTCTAGGTTATAAAACCGGGCGCCGACCGTAGAAATCGCTCCTCGTAACTACCTTAGCTGTAGCGATTAATCCCATCGCGAAACCAGTCTCATCGAAGTTATAAACGTCATCGGGGTCGATTCCGAATTAAAGGATTATTTTTCGAACCACTCTCGAATAGTTTTCGGGTCTTCGCATTTCGCACGTTCGTAATTATACCGTTTTAAGAATCGGGAGGAGAGTAGAGGACGTCGTTTAATATATTTTATAACCTAATTTTCGCCGACCGAAAGAACCGGGGTAGTTCCGCGCTTTTCGAGGAGAAGATTCGCCATTTCTCGTATCATAGAAGGCCGGGGGGCTGATCCACGAGAATCCTCTTCAATATCTGTTAATTTCTGGCAATTTACGCGGGTTTCGGAGCGATTTATGAGACCATTAAGGCGGTTCCGTAAAGAGGAGAATGGCACTTCAAAACGACGCGATGCTTCGCGTATAGAGGTAATTTGCTGGTTTTTAATAGCCTGGATAGCTAATAAAAGCCTACCCTCTTGCTCTGCTGAATTACTAGAGGATCGGGAGCGAATTGGTGGCATAGTGGGTGGTTGAAGTGGTTAAGTGGTAATTCATGGACGTGTTTTCGTGTCGCTGATCCACTCGGTGGTGTGATCCACTCGGTGGTGAAATACGTTAGTTAGTTATGTAGACTAATAGTAGGTAGCCCCTCCTACAGCTCATTCCTCCACGTCAAACAAGCACTCCAAGCTTTGTCCTTACGCTACCAGCATATCTAATTTAAGTTTGAGCGAGCTTGGTGAAACATCCTTCGACGCCTTTGTCCCACCAAAATGACAAGAAGCGCTAGATACCGTCAGTATAGCAAAGACACCAATGTCTTCTGTTCTTCTTTAGATTTGAACATCCAACTACTTCTCGAGCCTCCCCACCCTCCCTAGCTTTCATGTAGCTTGCTTCATCTTGAAGTACCCACGTCACTCTATATATATTCTATTTTATTTTATCGATTTAACATACTCGAAGCTACAGTACATGTATATAGTATGAATATTACCTACAGAAACATCTGTCTTAACGTCATGGTACATCCATGGAGTTTTTATACATATTAAAAGTGGACTGTTTTGATAACAAATACTTTTATGGCAACACTTCCAAAGTTGATTATATATATTTTTGTCATTCTATCAAAGGTTTAATCAAGCACTCATTGAGCATAAATTCTACCAGCTAACAGGCAGTTGGCCGAAGCGTTAGTGGACTCGTTCTTCCCTTCGTCTCTATCTCAGATAAAATTTACTTTGAATATAACACTTGAACACATATATAACGCCTCATTCCCTATGCTGCTACTTTTTCCCCCGTGTTCCACTCGATTACTTAATCAGATATAACTGAATTAACGTATTTCACATGCGAGTGGATCACACCACCGAGTGGATCAGCGACACGAAAACACGTCCATGAATTACCACTTAACCACTTCAACCACCCACTATGCCACCAATTCGCTCCCGATCCTCTAGTAATTCAGCAGAGCAAGAGGGTAGGCTTTTATTAGCTATCCAGGCTATTAAAAACCAGCAAATTACCTCTATACGCGAAGCATCGCGTCGTTTTGAAGTGCCATTCTCCTCTTTACGGAACCGCCTTAATGGTCTCATAAATCGCTCCGAAACCCGCGTAAATTGCCAGAAATTAACAGATATTGAAGAGGATTCTCGTGGATCAGCCCCCCGGCCTTCTATGATACGAGAAATGGCGAATCTTCTCCTCGAAAAGCGCGGAACTACCCCGGTTCTTTCGGTCGGCGAAAATTAGGTTATAAAATATATTAAACGACGTCCTCTACTCTCCTCCCGATTCTTAAAACGGTATAATTACGAACGTGCGAAATGCGAAGACCCGAAAACTATTCGAGAGTGGTTCGAAAAATAATCCTTTAATTCGGAATCGACCCCGATGACGTTTATAACTTCGATGAGACTGGTTTCGCGATGGGATTAATCGCTACAGCTAAGGTAGTTACGAGGAGCGATTTCTACGGTCGGCGCCCGGTTTTATAACCTGGAAATCGTGAATAGGTGACTACTATTAAATGTACGAATGCTTCGGGGTGGGCCCTCCCTCCGTGTGTGATTTTTAAAGGCAAAGTCTTCCTCGAATCTTGGTTCGATAGCCTTCCGGATAACTGGCGATTTAAGGTTAGTCTAAACGGTTAGACCTCTGATGAAATTAGAGTTCGCTGGCTCGAAAAGCTCTTTATTCCGACTACTTCTTCACGTACGAAGGGGGGTATCGACTTTTAATACTCGACGGGCATAGAAGCCATTTAACCCCGAAATTCGATAAGATCTGTGAGCAAAATAAGGTGGTACCGATCTGTATGCCACCTCACTCCTCTCACCTTTTACAGCCTCTCGATATCGGCTGTTTTGCGGTGTTAAAACGATCGTATGGTCGGCTGGCTGAAATGAAAATGCGGACTCGGATTAACCATATCGATAAACTTAACTTCCTCGAAATATACCCCCTCGCACGAATCGAAGCTTTTAAATCGGAGACGATTAAGAATAGCTTTAAAGTAGCTGGTTTAGTACCTTTTACACCTGATCAAGTGATCTCGAAGCTAGATATTTAACTTCGAACTCCTACCCCCCCTCCGAGTAGGGGGAGCGATTAGGACCCTAAAACGCCCTCGAACTACGTGTAATTATAAAAGTAAGCTTCGTTAATTAAAGCTTTACTTCGTACTAGATCGAGGAGCCCTCCGAGCCCGCTAAATTACGCGATAAATCAGGTTTTAAAAGCCTATCAAATCACTATGCAGTCTGCTGCTTTTCTCGAGAAAGAAGCCAGCGATTTACGCGCTGCTAACGAGAAGCAGAAGCAAAAGCGGGCTAGATCTCGAAGGCATATACCCTCCGAAGAAGGACTCTCAGTCGAAGAAGCCTCTGCATTAATTATGCAGCAACAGGAAGCAGGTGAAGCACCTCCCCCGGATCCCAGTGTACCTAGAGAATCGGCTATTCAGCCACGTACGCGGCCCCCCCCGGGGGTGTGGAATATGCAGATTGCCAGGGCATAGAAGAGAAACATGTCCAGATAGACCAGTTAATTAGTTGAATTAATTTAATGGCGTTTTGGTTGAGATAAATGGAATTAAATCCATAGGGTTGGGTTTGCTGATCCACTCGGTGGTGAAATACGTTAACTAGTTAACTAGTTAATTCCATTGAGAGTTAGTTAAGAACGAACTGCTATAGCCACAGAGGTCGTTCTATATTTTGCAATCTCAGGGGAGCATGTTGAGTTGTTATAGTGAGTTTAAACTACGTACATACAAAGTAACTACTCGGCTTAACATTACTATTGATGATATTGTGGGTTTTGGGATACTGACATGCTCACCTTGTACTATGCTCGGCCCTTTATTTCTACCCTCCTGTAGCATATTCTTCTTCTCAACAACCACACTACTCAATACACTAGCAGCTGCATGTCCTCTTTGTCCCTCATAGAGTATTTATATCGACAGTGACCCAGCGACTCACCGTGTAATTCCATTGTTAGATATAACTATATTCTTCCATATGAGAGCCTCGAGCGAACATAAAGATTTATGTAGTATCTCGCAATATGAGACACGGCACTCTATTGCCTCGTTTGTTATGATACTACAAACATTGATCGATCAAATAAAGCAAATAGGAAAGAGGCTGGAAATATGAAAATATTGATCGCAAGCATTTGAGCTCTGTAACTGAACTTTGCAAAGCACCCAGCTACTTCCAGTTAGTGGCCAGAAATTATTGATCTTCAGAAGAGTACTAGTATATTGCGAAGTTTGAATCCTAGAACAATGGGCTTTGGGGGATGCAATCATAACCAAACATGCTGTTTATCGATAAGGCCCGGTGACTTAATTTGCTCCGTATATAATCCAGGACAAACCGTTTATTGATGAACCAGTTGGGGGGGGGGGGGCTCGAGAAGTAGTTGGATGTTCAAATCCGAAGAAGCGCAGAATACATTGGCGTCTTTGCTATACTGACGGTATTTAGCGCTTCTTGTCATTTTGGTGGGACAAAGGCGTCAAAGGTTGTTTCACCAAGCTCGTTCAAACTCAAATTAGATATGCTGGTAGCGTAAGGACAAGACTTGGAGTGCTTGTTTGACGTGGAGGAATGAGCTGTAGGAGATAGCCAAGTCAAATCCAGACCTCGAAATAGCAATGGGTCCTGACCTGCAGAAATAACCAGGGTAGAGCGCCTGAAGAAACCGGTCCTGCAGAGAAGACCCTGACTGCCGTCAGACGGGTTTGAAAACAGATGAGATAGGTGGATAAAATCCCGTAGCTCTTTTTTCGAGTCTACAAATAGTGTCAAAAGCCAAAGCATTGGGTCTCGTGTCTTCTTCTCCCTGGTTCTCCGCAGTTACGGCAAATCGCAGATACTATTTCGAGCCGGGCTTATGCAGGGGCTGCAGTGCGTTTCCTCAGAAACAATGACATTGAACCACCTAGCATTTCCCAAAATTAGCGTCAAATTTACTGTCAATTCATTGCACTTGTATTGTAGTATACCTCAAGAGCCTACCTGCGTGGAGTTGATCTTTGGTCTCATTCGTGAAACTAGGGATTCGTCGGTAGAGAGTGGAAGTAATCATAGATCTCGAGCCACAATACGCGTTAAAATCCCCTTTGATCGAGGACTCGAGCATCAAGAGGTTGCATCTCGCGGGTTATTTTTGGGTCGATTATATTGCAGTAATCATGGGCAGTTTCACAATACCAAGAGCTAGGAATAGGAGGACAGTCATTCAAATGAGCTATTGCAGCCAATTGTTCATACTCTTCAAGATAAACGTGGCGTATAGCCTGGCGCTGGTCTTTTAGTGAGGAACCGCGCGCTTTAATCAGACCTCGGGAGCGAACCACAGTGGTTTAGTAAGCCGCGACGGCCTCGACAGGGTGTAAAGATGAAACATCCAAGAGGGTGGCTACTGTTTCAGGGTACTCTGCAGGCAATAGGACACCAAGATTTGCTTGAGGTGGCGCCCGACAAGATCATTTAATCGCTGATCGACTCCTGGCTGTAGCTACGCGGTTATGGGGGTGTGTTGTGAATGATATATAGAACATCGAGATCCCCACTGTGTTTAACTCTTTCATTTCTATCATACAAGGCTTTCAATCATCAGCTGGACTGAAATTACCTTTCTCGCTTTCTGGGCCCCAGTACTTTGAAAGGAACAACTCCCAGACAGACGCTCATTGCCAACCCCAAAAAAACAAAATCACGAGACACAAAGCCCACCTAATTTCCCGTCAAGTCTTGTCGATCAAGCCTTTCATTATTTTCCAAAGTACGGTGAGCATCACATTTCTAAGGAGGGGAGGAAGCGGGAACTAACCGCCTACAGAACAGTGCAGAGTTGAAGATACACCTGACCATACATACGAAACTTACTCGGTATCATTACCGTCCTGTATGTTTTGTACTGTAATTTATTGCTCAATACATTACCACTGAGCCTTTGTGTTGCCTTGCTCCGCCATCATACACATCTTGGGGTCCAAGTGCTTGCGATTTCTCTCTTTATCCACACTGTTCCTCTTTGCGGCTTGAACCTTGCCTTGTTGGCTCAAACTTTTTATAGCCTCCCCCCGCCCTAAAAAAACAACTTTGTTCTCACGCTTCCCACACTGTCCTCGACACTGTCTGCGCATTGATTCGCAGTTCTATTTTTATTGTCTTACCTACCTCCATTGCCTCTTGATTATTCTCCTTACCTTCTTTGAAGACTTCTGTCATCGACTACTCCTGCATTTTATATTTTTTTTTATATCTGCAGCGGGTTCCATTCCTTGCGACTCGACATCATGCCAGCCAAGCCTGTCTTGCCTCCTCTCAAGACACCCAAAACAATGACGTTCCCTTCTGAGCTTCATGAGAGCCCTCTTACTTCTGCACCTTTCACTGCTGGGTCTGATTTCATCAAGCGTGAAGAGGGTAGCTCGACGCCAATCACTCCACCTCAGGCTTATACCGAGTTTCTAAAAGCTCTCACGCCGGTCTTCACCAGTCCTGTGAGCGCCGGCGTTGAGTTTCCAAATTTCAAATTCGAGAAGCGACGCCCCTCCCCGATATCTGTACCGTCAAGCGCAACAAGCACGGTTTTCTCTACTCGTGACAGTCTCTCCGCCCGCGATAGTCCCAAAGTCACCAGCGCCACCCTCCCCCCGCCCTCCCCCGCCCTAAGTCCACAGTCCGCCAGGCTCCCCACAACTCTACGACGTCTACGAATTCCACACACTTGCATGTATTCACCCGTGACGGAATCACCGGGGAGCGCACGGACAATCCGGTCTCCATATTCCCCCTCAGATTGGAAGATCCGGTACATCGAGACACCAAGGAGCGCGGGCGGGAAATCCGTTAGCGTGCGACAAGTTGTGACTAGGACTGTTACATACAAGCGGACACATTTGGATCCTCCCCCAAGAGGAAAGCGCCGCAAGACAAGTGAAAGCCAAGATATTTAATACTCGAGCCTGTGTTGAAGGAACACATGATCACATGTATCCGAGAAGGGATTTTGGCTTCGCCCAAGTACTAGGCCGTTTTGCTTTGATTTTGTTTGTCGTGCGTTGAGCCGTTCAGTTCAGCTTTGTTTTCCATTATTTTTTTTTATTCTTTGCTTCTGCTCAATTGTTGCAAGTCTAAGAGTCTAATCCTCATCACTTGCTAGAGCAAGTTGCGTCCCATTTCATTGTTATGCGATCCGGTTTGATCTTGGAGTTCACGGGTATTGCTTATTGTGTTTGTCGCTTAACAGGGATGTCCTGCTTGGCAAAGAGGCTTGGGTGGAATGAGAATGGAGTTTCTGACGTGGATTTTTCATATCCAGTCCTTATTTTTGAATACGTTGGTGGTGGAATCGGGGATACATACCTATGTGGCTGGCCTTCGGTGGGCGCTGCATTTACTTGCTTTGTTTCCAGAGCTCTGGTCTACTCACCTTACTATGTATTCATTCGCAAAAACATTATTCAACTTATTATAAATCTTGATTTGCAAAGATAACAACTCCCTTGTTTTTTCTATTTATTTGCCTTTTCATGGCCTGCACGCGACTCAAGTCTCGCGCCCCTAAGCCGAGGCGCCATGACTAAAATAAATGGACCCCAATGGCAGACCGTAACAGCTAGACAACGGTTTAGAGAACCGAGAGCCAGTGGACCCTCTGACAGAGTCGCGTTAGTTGAATCCTTTGGAACTATGCCTTGGCATCTGGGGCCAAATATAGTATTTTTGTCGCTTTAAGACATATCGAATGCCATGGGTCTAGCCCCGACCGGAGACTGGGTAGGTCCACGTGTCAGCCGCATTTGATGGTGTTGGAAATCCCCCTGTAAAAGAACAAAACCCAACAGTAAGGATTCAAACTAATGCACATGCAATGATGACTTCCGAGAGGCTGAAAACAGGGGTCGGACTACACATCCAGAACCCCCTAATCGACGTCACTAACTTACAGAACAATACAAGATTTGAAAGGCATCTACGGAGTATTTCTCGGAGACTTCTACGCGCTGTATTCAGATATCCAGTATACATACGGAGTACTGTTGGATCCTTCGTAGCTACAGTCTGGATAGGCTATCAATAGATCCCGAACCAGGAAACATGATACTGTATGCATATAGCTCTGTCCTATCAGCTTCCAAAAACCCATGTTTAGTATCGTAAGCTCTTTACTAAGCGCTATATGAGCGATAGAGACGCCCAATGTAAGCATACTCGCATAGAGTGCGTAGAAGGCTGGGTCAACGCGCTAGGCTCTTTGATCTGCTGTTATGAAGCAGAACTAGTGGCATGGAACAGCTAGTTGTGGCGACGAATTGCAGCGTTTCTGAGGTACGCCACAGCTTCTTGGTCCCTGCTTTACCTAAGACCACGGCCCCCAAGTTGAGCCGCGTGTCGCGCTTTGAGAGTCTGTACAGAGTACTTACTCGAAGGATTTGGTCGAAACCGTGGTACCATCAAGATCCTTGAAAGATGATGCCTGATGTTGGAAATTAGAACGTTTGAATTGGCCCTCTCCTTGTTCTCAGCCACCGCCCCTTACTACGTATTGCATCTTACCTAACTTTACTACTAGTACGGAGTATACCATGCACTTCCGGTGTGTTTTCGTGATGTATTTAAATACATGGGTGGTATTAGTATTACACTGTATCCATATCTTGATAAAAATATCGGAGAATACAAGACTAAGAATGAGATGGACTACGCGTATTATTCGGAATTAAGGATATTAGTATGCATATGATGCGCAAATCAAGTCAATGAAAGCCATTGATGTATTGTTTTTTTCGTGGAGGCCAACACCTAGTATGAATATACCTACCAGGTACAGAGTAGATTTCCTCGAAATTCAGAACAGATGATTGCAAAGTCAAACGTACAGTAGTGTGATTATAATTTCCAGTAAACCATTTTAGCCTTTTTTTTTTGTGATCGCACGCCGACATATGGATCAATGAGGAGTGAATATGGATCTACATGTACTGCCTGCTTTTGATCACCTTGGTACTTTATTCTCTGTGGGTACAATACGTTCAAAGGTGTCTGCCGAAGATGCAGGGTTGATTACGGAGTAGCAGGAATATCTTTAGCATAAGCTAATGGGCAAAATTTACAAGGCTGGCTGTCTATTGAATGCTTGCGTAAATTTCAAAACACAATAATGGCAATTTTCTTATTATAGCGCTCAAGCATGTTACTGGTCATGAAATATCCTAGTCAATTCCAGGCGTCACAATTTAAGGTACAGAGTACTGGTGTGGACCTTCTAAATATTAGGCAAGTATTTTTTACACGATTATCATTGTTATCACAGTGTGAATGTGAAGGCCAAACACCTGCTAGAAAGGAGACCTAGAAACAATATTAGACCCACCGTTAAAATAGTGACCAATCACCATGAACAAACCTCGGGATTTATGAGAGTCTGACCACGGGCCGCTCATTTTCTTTAATTTAAGCGCTGGCGCTATTCCCATAATAGACTAGCCTGTTCCGAAAGTGAGAACTAGCAATCATTGTGTCCTGATTGGGTAACTTCAGTGGGCTCATCACGCGGGGGAAGTTTGTCAGGGCTGGGACAGAGAGCAGTTTCGGCCACTCAGAGCAACCATCGATGTCTACTCCGTATATTTTCGCCATCCTTCACCCCCTAGGAGCTGCATGCTATTTTTGGACTTGAAATATTTTCATGCCAATCACTGTCGTACAACATAGTCTTTTGGATTGGCATTTAACGATTCCGGATCTTATCACTTTGACGCTTTAATGGTTAGACTCGAGTGGAAATTTTCAAACCTACGGTCTCGTCAGCAAGGTGAGGACGTATCGTAATAGTACTCCTTGATTCTTGGTATACAATTCGAGTACAAAAATGACCCGATCCAGTCGTGATCACTATCAGCGCTAGTTCTCTACATGGCTGCAGCGAGAATCAGCTTCCCCATCGTGAAGAGTCCAAATTTAGTAACACCGGCACATCTGCATGCAAGGAACCCACGCTTTCTGTCATCCTTGTTTGGCTTCGATGGAGTTAATACCGTTAATACTGCTGTGGGCCATTCCTGGTCTCACTTACAGACGTTGATCACGGGCCGTTTTCATATTCTAAACGCTGGTCAAGTTTTATGATTGTACATAGTTCTTAGGGTATAATCACCGGTATGATCTTCAATCGGATGTAAAGGATTTCGTCACTGAAGTGGATTCACATGCACTGTCCAGGGCCTTTCTGCAGTAAACTCATGACCTAACTAGGTGAATGTTATTTTTGGAATATACTCAGTCTCAACCTCATGTGTCCAAGAAATAGGTCGACGGGCCTCTTTTTCTGGCGGCCATCTCACAATGACAGTTTGCTAACATGTCCAACAACCCTCAATCATCCATGGTTCATCTTCAGGAACCAACCCTTCTAATAGATACTACAAATCATCCCTGAGCCCTTGAGATATTCATGCGATCTATGCCAAAGGACAAATTCACCTGGGTAAAGTAAGAAGATGACGTAACGGGACTAGCAAAAAAAAAAATAGAAATCAGAAAAAATAAGATAATAAACTATGTTGTACGTGCGATCAGCGGAAATTCTAACCATGTGAACATCACAGACCGAGATAATTTCACCGATTCGTCAGTCTGGAAATAGTATACAGATTGAAATATATCAATAGACGGAGACAAATAGAAGCAAAGCTGATACAGTCTCTATTTATGGATGCTCGTTTTTAATTGGACGGTAATTCATCTCAGGCCCTGTGGCGCACAGAAGGAAAGAGGAGGTTCCTAAATTTAACAATAGTGCATGCGCGAAACCACTAATCGAATCAACCAACATACAATATAGTGGATCCAATGAAGTAGGTAAGACTACTTCGTATTCCACTCTGCATATGCATTTGCCAAATATCAAGCTGATTGGTTCGAGCGAGTCGCTTTATTTGGATCCAAGACTAACAACCACTTGATAATATCCCTTCGGCTTGTTGTCCCACTTGTCGCCTACTTGTCGCATCTAAGTTATGCACACCTCCTTCTCTTATCCTGCAATACCTCTATTCTTAGAATACCTGCTTGTCAATTTTAGATCATAGATCGTCGCATCATGCAGGGGCAGCCCATCCCGTGTTGGTTCTACGCTGCAATTCACGTTCTCGTCACAAACCCCGCTGCACCAACGGTCCCAGAATACACACTGATGCATCTCAATGGCGCCTGGTCCATTTCGACCATTGAGACCATGATTAACACCAAAATAGGTCCGTTTCTGATATGTTTCGGGTCTTTTATTTCGAAACAATATCCTCAGTATCGTACAGTATCATACGAGCCCTATTCTTTACTTTATTTTCTGAAGCCAAGATAGCTATCACCTTGACTAATTCTAAATAAAGATACACCATCTGTGCGCAATGCTTGCTTTGACCCACCTCTATACGCCTGTTCGGACATCACCCCTTCATCGGCTATAGATCATCGCCATTCGATGAAGCTCGCGTGGACAACCAAGCACGCTGCTCCATAAAGCCCGGTGACTCTACCAAACACCCTTTAATGGGAAGAATCCATGATGTGATGGTTTTCGTTTCCCTTTCGACAATCGATGAGTGACTGTTGTTGTTCCTGAAAGACGATCGATGGTGAAGGCTAGCTGAACTATTCATATTCCTTGTCTAGATTTTCAACCTGTTTTATTATGATCGACAAGCAAGGTGCAATCTTCCTGGGGATGTTGGCATGCTTTTCAGTTCGCCGAACCATTTCAACCATGGTGATTAGTCAACCATTCCTAGGTTGGAACCGGTCGTCACACCCAACACTGAGCACTAGCTGATTGAGATATCTGATCTACCTAACAGATGCAATCCTGTACCGGTCACTCGCAACAACGACTGCCATTTAGCCTGCACATTCAAATAGGCATGTTGATACTCGACCTCTGGCTCTCCAATCCTATACCTGAAATTGGTTTTGGTAGCCCATGATGCAACCAGGATCTCGGAGCCAAGAACAGCAAGCGACATTTACTTATGCACGGCATCACATCTTGTCACACTGCATCGTCCAAAAATAGATTCTCGAGAACACGCCTTTGCTGGGTCGCCAAATCTCCAATCTATATAACAAAGGAAGTTCCCATAAATTCGAACCCTGGATGTTTCAAGATCATAAGCTTCAAAGAAAATAAGTCAGTGGGTAATCAAATCTAGGTTATTAACCAAGGAAGAGAAAGACTCACATAGGCGCTTCTATATTTAGAGGCGGGGCAGGCCAGGATTGCACGTTGTTGATGTGATGGGCCGGTCTCCCCCTGCGCATGTCGACGAGTAATAATGAAGATCCAATAATAGTCCAACTAGAAGTAGCTAGAGTGGCGTTTTTGCGGTCAAAAAATTACCCCATCAAGGCGGGAAAAAGTGTATCACAATGAAGCCAGAGAGAGGACATTTCTGGAATCCCGTGATCGACCCGCCTCATGGCCTCCCTTCCCCTCCATCAGTGCAGCTTTACTCCCATCCCACTTAGCACTCAGCCCCATACACGCTCCCTTTCTTAATCTGTCGAGCGGCGTACCTAAGCACAATTCAATCATCCCGTGCCCCTCCCAGACCGAGTAGCATATTTACTCGTCTCCGGCCTGACTGCACAGCCATGGCTCAAACACCACCCGCATTTACACCAGACAGCGAATTCGCTGAGCTTGAGACGCCACGCGGCACCGGCAATGAGGGCCTATCGATAACTGCACTGGCTCGGTTTGAGTTCGAGGCCGGTAAGGCCAACGATGGCACTAAAATCCTGATGATCGAGTGGGAGGACGACGATCTTACCCGATCCTCATCTGAGGGCTTCTGGAACGTTTCATGGACTGGCAAGACTACCGTTTTACCCGCCGACGAACGGCCGTCTGATAGCCTGCGCCGCTTCTACCTCTTATTGCCACCCAATGTCACCATCCCGCCTGTTGTGACACTATCATACGAGCTCCAGGGCACACCGGACGAAATAGCTGCTCTAGCCGAGAAGCGGCCCCTACGAAGCCGTGATACCTTCCAGCTGAACCCTCTCCCCGCAATATTCCCTCCTGGTCTGGGCGCCACCGGCCGGGCGGCCGGCAAGAAAGGCGTGTTACATACTATCTGGGCAAAGAAACGACTCCGTGTTCTTGAGCAGGAGATTGCTGCTGAATCACAAAACAACATTGAAGGAATTGCTCTACACATGGCTATTCAAGAAAAGGAGTGGATTGAGGAAAACTTTGGAGTCGGTTCGCGCGCTGTCGACTCGGTTGCCAGTAGCCATGACTCCTCAAATTCATCCTCCATTTACCCAGCCACACCGGTGTCGCCTATCAGCGGCAGGAAGCTAAGCGACAAGCTCAAGGGACTGAAACTGCAGACAAGCTCAAAGGACCTGGCAGTGAACGACAGTATGTATCCTTGGTCCCAATTGTTACTATGTTTGGTATCATTGAAACTAACCCAACCCAGATTCTACTCCTAATACCGCCCATCTTCTTTCGCCTCAATCTCCTGATGTTGCTGTATCCTCGTTCAGCTCATTCCGTAACGTTGCGCATAAGCACATCCACTCCATGCCAACGCCAGATACCAATCCCACTCCAACTCCAAGCTCTCACATCAACCCCTCCGGCCCCGAATCACTTAAGCCGGTTGCACTTTTCCCACCCTCAGCTCTGCAGGAAGCCCAACGGAACAGCGACCAGGGCGGGTTTGCATCCATGGGCGCAATCACGCGCACTCCGAGCAATGATTCCGGCGAGGAATTGTTCGCCAAGGCACTGAGCCCGCGCTCACCCGATCTCCCTCGGAGTCCATTCTCATTCCGTTAAACTTGAATTTCTCATGCCTGATATGATACCTTACCATCTTTCACGACTTGCGCAATGATTCCCCTTCTGCGATGCCATACCATATGTCCACATTCAATGCATCTATGATCATTTATCTATCTTTTCTGTTCTATCTATACTCGGGTGCATATCATGCCATATTCCTGCATTTTCATCTGCTATCTTATTTTGGTATGGACGCGCCATACCATATCTATGGATCACATATGTACATAGACTAAAGTCAAATTCCATGACCCCCTCGACAATTAAGCAAAAAATGCCTCTTCAATGTTTTTCTTTGCGACAGCAAAACCCTGTCTGCATAGGCCACTAGAAAGAAAAGAATAGCTACCAAGCAAAGCGAGTAATCAGACGCACCACTCCACCGCCTATCCACATCTCTAAGGCAAACACGAACGAAAGCAAGAGAAACAATCAACAAGTAGAATCAATTGCTCTTCTTCCGCTGACTTCCCTGCCGACCCGACTTTCCGGAAGTCGCAGTCGACGAACCGGAAGCAGTGGCAGAAACCTCGGCAGCCTCCTTCTCATTCTTCTTGCTAGTAGCAAACGATTCATCCTCCTGCTGATCCTTGCGCTCCGCATACCACTGTCCAGCCTGCAGAACCAAGATGCCAACAAGGACAAGCGCGAGAATGGTATTGCTAGCGGAAAGAACCTTGAGCGAGTCCTCGCGACCAAGGATCTGCTCGTGCTCATCATCGGTGGAAGCCAGGTCGACACCGTACTGGCCGGCAGAGGCGAGGCGCAGACCCTTGACGATGTTGGCAATGTAGACTGTCACTCCGCACATGTAGAGGACCAGCGAGGCGCCATCGAAGAGCATGTTTGATTCGGAGGGCTTGTAGAGCTTGGTGAGGAGGCCGGCTAAACCAAGGAAGATTACGATGTGCAGGATGCGTGGGATGAGCGGGGGCGATGCATGCAGGAAGCGGAGATGCGCCTCGAGATAGTCATAGTGCGAGGTGGGGGTCACCACCGTGGACCACAGGATGGGGTAGTCGTAAGGGAAGAGGGAGAAGATAATGCCCAGGAAGAAACAGGTTGCTGGTTGGGGAGATTGAGTTAGTTTGTTACAGTCTCGTGGCCTCTTTGCCGTTTGGGTCCGGGGAAGTTCGCGACGGCGATCGACTTACGGCAGACAATGAGGAAGGTCGCGAACGACCCGCTTTTGAAGGCCATTGTGAGAATTGGAAAAGCAGAAGAGATTATTTTGAAGAGAAAGAAGATGACCAGGGGCAAGGCTAAGTCCCCCAGGTATCGGTAAGCGGGTGCCAAGCCCTCCGGGGCGTGAGATAAGGACGTTTTTACAAATCTAAGACTTTTGAGGTTAGCGAGGTCCAAGCATATTTGATAACATTGGAAAATTGAAGCATGTAATATGAAATTTGAGAATTGATTTTAATAAATAAGTGTATGATACAGATTTCAGCGCCTTTAGCGCCTTTTCATAAATGCGAATAGTGGTATCTTCCAGAACATCCCGTAAATGCAAAATGTACATAACATCATCGCTGGTATCGAGGCAACGACTCGTCTGCATGCGCCGTCCCACCGACCAGTTGGTCATCCTCATCAAAGACCGGCGCACTGGGCGCATCGTTGGGTTCCTGGATATTGGGCTCGTCTTGGGGTGCGCTCGCCTGCTCCTGGAGTCGGTGACGCTCAAGCTCTTGTTTGTCGTCGCCTGGTACACGTGGCTCGCTGGGCCCAGCGCCGTTCACTACGACGGTCTGCAAGGATTCCGCAGAGCGGACAGCGTGCGGTCCCCCACTTATATCTGGTGAAGGCACATGCTCGTAGTCTTGAAGATGATGATCGTCTGGCAAAACCGGCGCGGTCGGGACCTCCATTGGAACCGTAGATGGCCCTGCCTCATCTTCATTGGGCGGTTGGCTAGGCAGCAGAGCTTCCTCGTGACGTCGTACTCGTGTTTTCTCGTCAACGGGCTCTTCGACTTCTGGGGGCGCAACCATAAAGTCCATTGGCTGGAAAGGTTCGGTGTAATCGTCAGGGTACTCTACCCAATCTGTCTCATCGGGGAAATACCCCTCCTGTGTTCCATGTTCCCCTTGGGAATTGGGCATTGGGCTCGCTTCTGGCCACTCCTCCCCATCAACAGGGTTAAGTAGAACTGCAGATGCAGGAGGCACCGTTTGTGACATGGTCGAGTCGCCAGCCGTAGATGATGTACGTTTCGTCGATTTCCTTCGCTGTGAATCACGCGTTCCAACCACTACTTCGAAGGCCACTGAGATCACACCTTTTTCACGGCGGATTGAGTCCGTGTCCAAGATGTTGCCAGCCCAGTTGGCAGTAACGCCACTCGAATCAGCCGGGTTGAGAACCTGCCCGCTAGGCGAAAATGTAGTACCACCGGAGACCATGTTGAAACGCGGGATGAAGCGATCTGGTGAAGTGATTTTGCCTCGTAGGTCCGTTACGACCTCCACAAAGTACCGAAAGTTGATCATGGCCCCCGGTACTCGCGTGATGGTTGGAAATGCGTCTTCAGGTATTCGGATCGAGGTCTTTACAATTGCAGTCATGGTATTTGGATCAATGATCAGCGGGGCAAATGTCTGCGACAAATCTTTGCGAAAAGTGCTGCTTGTCCGACTTGTTCCCAAGGTAAGTCCTCCAAGTCCCGTCCGTGATCGTGGATAGCAGTCTTCATATACCGGCTTTTTGCCGGCTGCCGTAGTGCCAATTGGAATCGCAGGATGAAGATCAATGCGACCTTGACGGTATAAGGTGACCATAATTCCATGCGCACTGCGCACTTGTTTACTATGGTTGATCGTGACTGTGATTGGTAGGGTATCGCCGGGGAGCACGCCGGCGCGCAGAAGCTCAGCCTTTGCGGTGATGGTTTTATCTGAGATAGACGGGGTCGCACTGCGACTCTCGCTATTTTGTTCACCCGTGCTTGCGGATGAACCGGGATTGCTGGTGATTCGAAAGCTTTGGCTGCTCTCGCTAGGCCGGCTGGATGAGCTGACATTGCTTGGCGATGGACTCAGCGGTGGTCTGGTATCTACGGAGGGTGCCGCACCACTGATAGGGGTATCGACCGAGGATGTGTCCGGCCCTGCGGTTGCGTCGGAACTTGTCGACTTGGCTTTCCCCCTTGATTTTGAGCGCTTTGAGATAGGTTCCAATGTAACTATACGAGCCCTGGGGGCAGGGAAAGGTGCGATGTCGATGTTTTCTAGAATATTGACCCGTCTTCGACAGGTAAGTGTAGGGTTTATGGTGGTCGGTCGGGTAAGGGTGGAGGTAAGTGAGTAGCCGATGGTTCCACGTTCAAACTGCAGTTATCCATTTGGTTAGCGTATTTAAATAAAAGAGGTTGTATCAGCAAACGCACATTGATGCTGCTGGGAAGCGCATAAGGAGGAAGGCCCATTTCAAAGCGGAACTTGTATATGCCCTCCTTCAAGCGTCCATCGCCACAGAGAACAACTTCATCCTCAAACAAGGTTGCTAACCCATTGCCCAAGTATTCTGCGCCTCGTCGACCCCGTCCCGGTCCTAAGAATCCCAAGTCGGGGGTTGCTTCTCCTGCCGGGATCGCATTTTTGAACACCTTGACATAGCCGTGGAGACATACGACTATATGCGTGATGCGAACGGGTCGTACAACGGTCACAACGACGGTGCCTTTAATGATATCACCGGGGAAGTAGGAGCGCCATGGGTCATCCGGATCGATATAGAAATCGGTGATGCCTCGATTTCGTTGACCGAGCGGGGAGCGAAACTTGGACAGGAAAGAGTTGCGATTCCGACTGGCCGGCAACGTAGGTTGGGTGGGAGGGTTGGCGGACATGACACACAGCCGCTGTTTACTGCATCTATACAAGACGACGAGGCAGGGGTGAGAGGGGATGGTGGGGATGATAAGACTGCAACCGCTTTAGTACCGATCGGACAAACACGCCGGTACGGTGTTTCTCTGGGGCAGCACGGAATGGCGGGGGATGGTCGGACAGACCAGCAGGCAGTCAGCCTACGTCAAGGAATCCAATCAAGCGACACAATAAGTAAATCAATCGTCTTGTCCAAGGGTCTGGCGTCCAGGGCCAATGCACTAAGCACGGTCTGATTCCAAACGTCCACGGAATGTATGTTGTATTCTGATCCACGCGCGAGAGATTCCCCTGGTCCAAAGAGCGGAATGGGGATTATGAGCGAGGGCCACTGCACCACATTGTTCCATGTGACATCGAAGCGCGAGGCAGGATTTCAACGGTACCCCCGCCAGGAACTCGCAGATCAGGATGCAAGGTGAGGTCGCAAGATAAGGAAGTGGATAATGTCGGGGGGAATGACGGGTTTGAAATGGACCAATGGGTCAGTATCACCGGATACTATGCTGTAGTCGAGAGAGTCTAGAACGGGATCGGGGGATCGGGGGATCGGGGGAGAGAGGGTGAAAGGCGCAACTAGAGATGACGCGAGATCCGGAGGAATGTGGAACTCGAGAATGCACGAGCCAACGATAGAGGGCTTATAGTCAAAGAGGGGGGGGGGGAAGGAGAGAAGATGTGACAATAATAGAGAGGAGAGAGAGAGAGAGAGAGGGAGAGTCGCGGGTTCGCGATAAGCCTCCGAGAGGCGGAGAAAGGCTTCGCGTGTTGCACGGTCAAGCTTCTCTTGGTGTCCCAGGTGGCTCAGCTAGTTTTCCCCTTTTTTTTCTAGGCAATGATTATCATATTTTGGGAGGATATTTGGGGATTTTCGGATTTTTGGATACATGACATGTTTCATGTTTTACATCATTTCCCAAGGCCATGTGCTAAGCAAACCTAAGCTTTTTTTCCCTCAAATATCTGTCCTATCCTAGTTCATCAAGACCGCCGTCCACGTATTCATCTCCATAACATTCTCGCAAAACGCCTTCAGTGATTTGTCGATCTCCACCGGCTAATTTGCGTAAATAACCCTCTAGGATGTAAATATTATCTGTCCACTGCAATGCCTGCTGTTGGAACCCCGCTGACTCCTCTTGGACCTGCTTCACACCCTTGCTGAGCGAGAGGGGTCCGAGTTGGGCCTCTGTAGTCCGTACCCGATCGATTGCCACCTGGAGCTCGGCTTTTTTGGTCATCAGGAATTCTCTTTCATCTTCGTCGATCTCCTGTCGACGCATGGTCTCGGCCAATGCCGCTTCCGTATTGGCGCAAGACTTCCGGACTTTCTCCACCTCCATAGTCACTCGGGCCAACTGACGTTCTCGTTCGTGCTTTTCATCGCTGTTGAAACTCCAGTACCAGTTCCCACTGCCGATCTTTTCGACTTGTAGTTGACCCTCATCCGTCAAAGCTTGGATGTATTCCTTGACCTGGATGCCATTGATGGAGGCAACTGAGGGTAGGGTCTTCTCTAGATCCTTGAGCGTGTGACAGGTTCCAGTGGCGCGGAGATGAGTCAAAATCAAATCTTGTTTAGCGCTTTTGGTTAATTTGGGCTAGTGGTGCGTCAGTAGTCTCCAAATAATCCTAGACCCTGGGATATGCCAAAGCCACGTACCATCTTGTACTGTCATAGGTAAAAGCTTAACAATCCGGCCGTTCACGCATCGGGTAAGTGTGAGACGGCTAAGCATTGGTGGAGGCGTAGTGGTCCAGAGGGAAGAGGATTACATGTCTACCGGTCACACAAAGGTTGGAAACTCAGTCAATACAAGCTCTTCTATTTGGCATCTACCCTTTTCCTCTCCTATTCCAAAGCTTTCTCTGTAGAACTACTTTTTGAACACATTGTAAAATTATGACTGTAACGCTGTTCACGCTAGCCTTTGGAGTTAGCACAAAGACTAAATGAAATCCGACCTATTCTTTTGAGATCCAATCCAGTCACTTCCTGGACTCTACTTAGGTTAGACCTGTCATAAGACAAGATTCTGCTGCAAAAGAGATCGCTCTCAACAGTCCTGTCAGCCGGCTAGATATTGACCGGTTTGATCACCGAATTTTCTCTCCCTGGAGGTAGTACCCTGTGTATAGCTCCATTGAAGGCCTTGTGTAGTGGGAGGCGCACAAGAAGGCGCAGCAAACTATTGTCTTACAGATTAAAGTACGACTGTTGCTTCTCCGTATGCCATATAGTGGTGGCAGGGACTGGGATATGTGCCGATACCATGTGCAGATACCATGTGCAGCGTGGCTGTGCACGGCAGTACACGGGGTGACCCGATACGCTTTCAAGGGGTTTGGCTGAAGCTTTGCAAGATATCGCGTAGCTTGATACAGCTGCAGGTATCAAAGGCCTCCGAGAAATCCGGCTGCGGACAAATGGATGCAACCTGACAAGAAATTTCTAACGCCATCTCATCCGGTCATCGTCTTTCATCAAGCTCGGTGTCAAAATCTGTTGTAACAGAAACTGAACGAGACAATTTGCGCCGTTTTGATCTTTGCCGGACAATGCTGTTTGCTCGCTTCCTTCGTGCTGCTCGTACTGCTGACCTAGTTGTGGTGTCGCTCTCGAGACCTGTTTCATCGTCCTCTTCCTCTGAGAGCTCTTGGCCTTCAACCAGGGCCAGGTCCCCGGTTTCACCCAGTTCCTCCTTGGCCATCTCTTCGACCAGGATCCCCATTGCAAGCAGCGCTGTCTCATCCATGGTCTGATGGTCATCTTTGCCGTTGTCCGCCGTAGCGTATTCGTAGTAGTCGGCCGCATAGGCATGTATTGTCTCAAGGAGCTCGGAGCTCGGAAGAGGTTGATCAGAGGGAAGATTCTCATGCGCGAAGTAGGTTCTCTCGTCGACTGAGTCCGCCGGAATGTTCTGTTTGCGATATAGAAGCTCCTCTGGACGCAAACTTCGAGCGCCTGCCGAGTTTGTGTCGCGGTATTGCGAAGCAACTTCACGGGGTGCGTTGACACCGCGGAGGTTGACACGACCTAGTTGCAATTAGGTTTCGTTCTTCCTAGTATGACAATCTAAACAAGCTTCCAAAACATACCAGCTACCGCATCATAGACATTCGCGCGGCGTTTTATGTGCTTCGAAGGCTTATCGTCCAGTGGTTCTTGGTCATCTTCGAATGGCTCGACAAAACTGTCTTCGTCCGAATCAAGTGACCTGGCAACAGACATACTACAATTTTGCCAGGAAGACCAATCAAGGTTTGGCAAATCGAACAGATGTGCAGCGGATAGTATGTAAAGATTGAGTATCTCCAGCTGCCAAATTCAACTAATGCGCCGGCATAACTTTAATCCGGTAGAGCATAGCATCATCGAGTGCTTTCGACTTCTCTATGTAAAAGCACCAGCGCTGATGAATGAATGAATTCCTATCTCCTCAACAGAGCCCTTGGGTCTGTAACTCCAAATGAATTTCATGTTGCTCAAACAACCCGGCTAGTTCACAACCTTGAGCCTGCTCCGGGTATACGCTTCTCCAGCCGCAGAGCAGCTGCACCAACGGACCGGTCCGAAGACGATGTGGCGCCTTTAGATCAAGAGCTAGGTATTACGGCGGAGGTGTTCGCTCACAAGTCTGGCGTGAATTGTCTGGCTGTCGATCAGTTTGAGGGCCGATAGTGCGTGTGCAACCACTTCGCATCCGACAGTTGTCAATCTAACATGAAGGTAGTATGATATCGGGAGGTGCCGATCCATCGATTCATCTCTGGGACCTTGAATCAAGAGGCTCAGAACTCGAACACGTCCATCAATCTTGCGCGTCCGTCAGCAAATCCTCTCACGCCGATGCGCATACACGTGCGATTACCTCCCTCTCGATCTACCCGTTTGATCCCGTCCCATCAACGATCTTCTCGACAGCACACGATGGTACATTAAAACTGTCGGCGCTGCAATCGCCCTCTATCACCCCCATACATACATTCAACCTAGACTGTACACCATATTCACACTCGTTCTCCTCCCAACCTGGGTCAACACTGCTCGTCGCAGTGGGCACGTCTGAACGGTCGGTCCGACTAGTAGACCTACGATCTGGACTATCGACACAAGGTCTACCGGGACACAATGGCGCAGTCTTATCAGTGGCATGGGCACCTCACCGGCCACATCTTCTAGCCTCCGCGTCGGTTGACAACCGAGTAATCATATTCGACGTGCGTCGCGGAGGTCACAACTCTGCCATCGCTACCCTGGATATGGACGATCCAGTAGGACTGGTGGCCCCAGGAACTGGATCTGCACCGGTCTCATACGAAAGTCGTCCAGCCTTCTCCCGGCATGCCCGTGCCCATAATGGTCCTGCCACCGGGGTACGGTGGACCTCTAATGGCAGTCATATAGTGACGACGGGACAGGATTCCCGAATTCGAGTCTGGGACTCTGCAACAGGCGCCAATACACTTGTTCATTTCGGTCCTCGGGTCCGTAATTCCTCTTCCTCGCACCTGGCTGAACGGGCACCCTTAATCGTGCCGAGAGGCTCCATGAGTCCAGGGCACGAAACACTACTGTGGCCGAATTTCAATGAACAAGATGATCGTGGTGAGATTTTCATGTTCGAGCTTCGCGAGGGGACATTCGTGAAGCGTCTCCGCGTCCCGGGTCTCGCGGCTGGGTCGCAGAATTTTCGTGGTCGGTCGAGTGCTTTGAGCGCCGGGCGTATCAATGACCTTGTCTGGCGAGGGAACGGTGCCTCAGGAGAGGGGATAGAGCTGTTCTCGGCGCACGGCGATGGAACGATCCGGACATGGGTGTCTCGCGAACCAGACGGCGAACCTACTGAAGCAGAGCAAGCAGCTCAGGCCGATCGCAAGAGGAAGCGAGATGTTCTTGACGAGATCTATCAAGGATTTCTTGGGCCTGACCATCCTGGGCTACAAATTTGAAACGATTTAATAGCCATACTCTACGCAGACAATGTGAACAATATTTTGTGATTAGTATTGAATTGTTCTACATCTGACAAACGCCATTCATAACATCATGCACCACTTAGCGCTAGCTCAAAGAAACCAGCCATCATTTCGAAAAGCTGAAACGTCACACCAATGGTTGAGGAGACCCCTTACTCCTGCTGATAGCGCTCAAACTCACTCCGGTCATACTTGGAATGCTTGAGATCACGAGTGTCACCATGGACAGCGTGGTGATTGGCGCCCATATAGGCATGCTTGGATTCGATGCCGGCCGGCATAAAGTTGCCCGTGCCGCCGATGACCTCGCCGCTCTGACCCACATCCCGGGTCGAGCGTGGCAAGTCAGTGGTGTTGTCGGCGGCCGTCGCTGTTGAGGGCTTAGAAGTTGAGAGTAGGTATCTGAGATCCCAGTGCGTTTTGCTGTCATTGGGCTTAAGGATTCGCAGTCGCGAAATCAAATGCCCACTTGTTATCAAGGCAACCTGGCCGAGGCCACTGGAGTCTAGATGTTCGGGACCAGGAACCGCAAGTTAGATCTTTGTGAAGATTGAGTGCACTTTGACGCATACTACGGTATAATATGCGGTGTGTGGACTCATGACTAGGGATGGGTGAATGTGATCTACTCTGAATTGTTACATTTTAGGTTAGTTGAGAGTGGGAAGAAAATTCGATTGTTTAGTCCTATAAAGTGCAAAACATCGTTGAAGAATGACAAACTGGCCATTAAAGATGGGTCAAATTGGTAAGCTACAGAAATGCGGTGCTGAAAAGAATGGTTGTGAAGTAAACATAAAGGCAAAACGAGTGACAAGGCACTAGCAATACACAAAAACCTCGGAGCTCATCGCCGGGTGTGCCTACAGGATGAAGGCAAGGACACCCATGACAGCAGCCGCGGCGGAAATAATTCCGCCAGAGAGACGAGCAGCGTCACCCTGGAACATGATTCCATGAGAGACAGAAGCCGACGCAGAGGAAGAAGGAGAGGTGTTGTACTCGACAGAGGAACCACTGGGCACGTTCTTGGCCACGCCGTTAGATGAGGTAGCCTGGGACATGGCGCCATGCGAGACAGGGGTGGCCACGGGCACTTGCACGGGGATCATAGAGTACTCGCCAGCCTGGCTCATAGGACGGTGAGAAGCATGGTTGCTTGGGGCGGAAGCACCGTAGTTGGCCAGAGGGTCAGCTCCAGCGGAGTGCTGTGAGGCGGGGGCGGAGGCGGAGGCGCCAGAGTAGGCCAGAGGGTCAGCTCCAGCGGAGTGCTGGGGGGAGGGCGAGAAGGCGGCACTAGTGGGGACTGCAAAGGCGGAGCCACGGTAGGGGTTCACGATAGGTTCAGCCCCAACGGAGTGCTGGGGAGCATGGACAGGGATGGCACTGGCCTCCACGACGGGAGCCGACTGGTAGGCGACATGTGTTGCTTCAGCAGTCTTGTACTGGGTCTTGGTCACGGTACGGACAACCTCATGGACCTGGGCCGCGCACTGGGGAGCCTCAGAACGATCCTCGCCAGAAGAACCGGTGGCATCAACCTCCGGAGCAGGAGCGTACGCTCGGCGACTGAACGAAATCTTCTCAGCGTTGACGCCGTTCTTGTTATCCTTGACCTCAGTGAGGTCATGCTCGAGTGTGGTGTGGGGCTCGTAGTGAGGGTTATAGCTAGGGCTGTAGTGAGGCGCGTAGTGAGGCTCGGGGTGGTTGTGAACATGGGGCTCGGGGTGATTCTCGTAGTGAGGCTCAGGGTGAGGCTCATACTCGGACTCAGTGTGAGGCGCGTAGTGAGGCTCGGGGTGGCCCTCGAAGTGAGGCCCGCCGGCGCCAGGGAACCCACGGCGACTGAACGAGACCTTCCCGGCCTTCAGGCCATTGTTGTTATCCTTGACCTCAGTGAGGTCATGCTCGACTGTGGTGTGGGGCTCGTAGTGAGGGTTATAGCTAGGGCTGTAGTGAGGCGCGTAGTGAGGCTCGGGGTGGTTGTGAACATGGGGCTCGGGGTGATTCTCGTAGTGAGGCTCAGGGTGAGGCTCATACTCGGACTCAGTGTGAGGCGCGTAGTGAGGCTCGGGGTGGCCCTCGAAGTGAGGCCCGCCGGCGCCAGGGAACCCACGGCGACTGAACGAGACCTTCCCGGCCTTCAGGCCATTGTTGTTATCCTTGACCTCAGTGAGGTCATGCTCGACTGTGGTGTGGGGCTCGTAGTGAGGGTTATAGCTAGGGCTATAGTGAGGCTCGTGGTGAGGCTCAGGGTGGTTCTCAACGTGAGGCTCGGGGTGGTTCACATAGTGAGGCTCGGGGTGAGGCTCATACTCGGACTCAGAGTGAGGCGCGTAGTGAGGCTCGGGGTGGCCCTCGAAGTGAGGTCCAGCTGGAGGCTGGGGGTGGCCCTCGAAGTGAGGCCCGCCGGCGCCAGGGTGCCCACGGCGACTGAACGAGATCTTCCCGGCCTTAACGCCGTTCTCGTTATCCTTAACCTCAGTGAGGTCATGGTCGAGTGTGGTGTGGGGCTCGTAGTGAGGCGCATAGGTGGGACTATAGTGAGGCTCGTGATGAGGCTCAGGGTGGTTCTCAACGTGAGGCTCGGGGTGATTCTCGTAGTGAGGCTCGGGGTGAGGCTCATACTCGGACTCAGTGTGAGGCGCGTAGTGAGGCTCGGGGTGGCCCTCGAAGTGAGGCCCACCGGCACCAGGGAACCCACGACGACTGAACGAGATCTTCCCGGCCTTAACACCGTTCTCGTTATCCTTGACCTGAGTGAGGTCATGGTCGAGTGTGGTGTGGGGCTCGTAGTGAGGCGCATAGGTGGGGCTATAGTGAGGCTCGTGGTGAGGCTCAGGGTGGTTCTCAACGTGAGGCTCGGGGTGGTTCACATAGTGAGGCTCGGGGTGAGGCTCATACTCGGACTCAGTATGAGCCTCGAAGTGAGGCTCGGGGTGAGGCTCGAAGTGAGGTCCAGCTGGAGGCTGGGGGTGGCCCTCGAAGTGAGGCCCGCCGGCGCCAGGGTGCCCACGGCGACTGAACGAGATCTTCCCGGCCTTAACACCGTTCTCGTTATCCTTGACCTGAGTGAGGTCATGGTCGAGTGTGGTGTGGGGCTCGTAGTGAGGCGCATAGGTGGGGCTATAGTGAGGCTCGTGATGAGGCTCAGGGTGGTTCTCAACGTGAGGCTCGGGGTGATTCACATAGTGAGGCTCGGGGTGAGGCTCATACTTGGTCTCAGTGTGAGGCGCGTAGTGAGGCTCGGGGTGGCCCTCGAAGTGAGGTCCAGCGGCGCCAGGGAACCCACGGCGACGGAAGGAGGTAGAGGCACCATCCCCAGAAATCTCGAAGCCCTTGTCCTCATCATGGTCAGAGTGGTGATGGCCAAAGTCGCCCTTGTCCTCATGATGGTCAGAGTGGTCGTCATCAAAGACGGAACTGGCCTCATCATCGTAGGAGTGGTAGTGACCAAAGACGCTATTGTACCCATCATCGTCAGAGTGGTGGTGACCAAAGTCGCCCTTGTGCTCATCATCGTCGTTATCAAAGACAGACCGAGATGGACCATCTCGTTTTCCAAAGGGTCCCATTCCAGGGACCTGAGGGGCGCCTGGGAAGCCGGGGTGGCCAAAAGGCACAGGCACCCCCGAAGGGCGAGAGTACGCATCCGCGTGCTGCAGATTGACGGGGTGGCCATCATTGTTCCACCCGTTGACCTGGGTATCGGGCTTGATACTAGCGGAGTTGGGGCGGATGAAGCCTGTCTCGCTATCAATGGTAGAAGGCCCACCGGCAGCGGTATCAGCAGCTTGCTGTTCGTGTGGTTAGCTGAAGGATCTGTATACAGACCGGACAATGACATACATTTTCAGCAAACTTGGCCTGGGCAGCAACTGCCAGCAGTGCGACAGGAATTCCGCCGATGAAACCCTTCATGATTACGCTCCTTGGGAGATATTGCTGTAAAAAGGCGTATGATATTGGCCGTAGGAGTTAAAAGAGTGACTGGAAGCGAGAGCAGAATAAATGAATGGCTCGATTGATTGAATATTCTCCTTAAGAAACAATGAATAGTGAACAAGCTGGAGGAGATGTTCAGACCTTTAGTAGTTCCTTTCCATTGATGATCAACAGCTCAACAAGCAGGCGGGAATGCCATCGCATCAACAGGGACTGCACCTTGACACGAGGCCAAGCCGTGCGTAATGTTCAGAATGTCGCCGAGAATGAAAAAGTAACACTAATAGGTGAGAAAATTCCCGTCGATCGTGGTCAGATCGTAAACAGATCCCATGTAATCCCTAGAAAGGTGGTGGTGTCGCATTCCAGGAGCTGAGAGGGATGGATCACTACCTGAACAGGAGCGGTGATCAAGCAAGCCCCTTGTGTGAGCTGCGATATTTTGACCATGTTGAGTGTCGTTCGCGAGTGATGCCATAAATCATGTTCGATTCCTCCCAAACAGACTGAAGTATGGATGATCTTTGTACATCTTGTCCTTCATTCGGGTTGAGCTTCGCTTTGGAAAACCACAGTGCGACCAGACAACATGGGATTCCCGGTGCTTCCAATGACTGCGATCCTGTGGTCCCTTCTGCGCACAGAGTCTAGCTGAATCAACCACATTACAATAGAAATAGTGTAGTGACTCTTCAGTCTAGGATTTATACAGGGTTGCGCGAGTCTGTTCGGCCTTCCTCGTTATTTACCAAATCTACTTAGACCTTCACATACATCAATGTGTTGGTCGCTACTCTTACCTCAACTGCTAAAATAGAGTTGAGGCGAAGGAATGTGTCCCGTCTTCGACATCCAAATCCCACCGCCCTCACTTAAGAGGACACAGGAAACGAACTTCCTATCGAGGACAATCTATCTCCTGAGCCGATCAGTCCCGTAAGACCGAAGTCCGTAGGACCGAAGGCAACACATCGTCGTGGGCTTGTCATAAAGACAGAACGATGGTCGTGGCAGGCTCAGTTGCTTTTTTTCGATAGAGAAGAAAAGAAAAAGAGAGAAGGGCGAAAAAGTTTGCGGTCTTTTATAACGCCAGTGGGTCATCGGATCGGATCTACAATTTCCCTCTCGGCACTGAGGTCGGTCCGATCCGGTCAGTCCCATGGCCTGCATTTTAAGGCTACAAATCACACCTCAGGCACTTGAACAGAAAAAAGAAATAACTTAGGATATGATACAGTGGTTGCCAATTCCATGACATGTCCAATTCAACATCCGCGGGATCCTGATCACGCCGGAGTATGACATGTGATTTCGGTGGACAAGTGCAATAATCTCCAATTAAGAATAACAAAATCCTCACCCTCAAACTCCAGTTCTCTCCATGGCATCTTCGAAAGCGAAAGAAGAAATTAAAAAGGGTGACCTATGTTAGATCGGAGAAGTCGATGATGTGAATCATAATGAATGATGATCGGGTTGCTTATCCCCCCAAATCAAAAGTGGTAACACGGTAACCGGAACCCTGCATGTCCTGTCAGCGATGAATGTGACCCAGTCGGTGAAAAAGACTTAAGAACTCACTTATCCCCCAGTTGCCGTTTTTTCGGCACTGGCTTTCCAACCTGCTCCTCCTACCGCTGCAGTGATGCCCAATGCGATTGCAATCATAGTCCCCACTGTCACCACAGCCACGACTGCCTTCAGTGCCATTCGTTGTTTGTTATTCAAAGACTGCAACCACGTCAATGGTTTGTTCTCTTCTTCCCACAATTTCGACCGTCGGGGGCTATCGGTTCGGCAGCTTGCGTATGGGCCCATGCTTTCCAGGTCTCTCAAATGACTTCTCCGATTGGCATTCTTCGTTTCAAAGGTGAGTTGTTCGTGCGAGATTGTTGGACTTGAATGGGGATAGAAAGGCGAGCATGGCTTTGCACCGATCGATGGATCAAACTCCTGGCTGTGAGCCCCAGGCGAAGACGTAATGGAGCATCGTGGGGGAGCGATATTAGGTGTCGTTGGGATTTTCTCGTCGGTTTTGATCGCCGCGGCCACCTGGGCCCCAATCACCCCAAGTCCGTGTAAACTCATCGCGATGTGCCAGTGTGGCTATAAGGGACAGCCGATTTCCAGATCAAAAGATCTTGGAGAGTGACCTCTTCAGGCTTTTTCGCTTAGACTTGGATCGTTGTATGGGGCGTTGTTCTTTAAGCTTGGGTGCTGGTGTTATGATTGCTTCAACGGGAATGGCGACGGTCGAGACACCGCCGTACATAAACAATGCCGTATCAACCTGGAATGCACTCCAAGTCCAAGCGGACCGCGGCAGTTTCATCACTCGAACTGATCACAATAAGGAATATAATTATTGAAAATAGTAGAGGGGCGAATATATGCCCGTCGAAATGACAATTTGATATAAAATGGAATGAGTGGTGGTTTCCTCTTGCGGCGCAACTGAATGGATGGTTTAGGGGCAACTTTGCGGCAACAACAATCTGAGTTTTCTGAAAAAGAGTCCTAGGTACATTCGGGAACGCCTTGTAGTGCAATGAACTATTTCTCTGGGGATGCAAGGCTTCTATTGGCTTAGAGGCAATTTTTCATCCCTGGATTGGCATCTCGTGCGCCTTCGAGCATTCCCACACCCTTTATAGTGTAAATGATCTTCTCCTGCAGCAAAAGTAACCCTAAGCCCCTACTATTGGCAAATCACTGCTTAGATGGCATTCTTATCGGTCGATCATGTAATCCCCTGCTTCAAGTCCCCTCTCCATAGGCTCTGTTTGTAACCCCGTTGGTCACTTCAGTATGTGGATTCCACCCTAGCATATGAGGGCATCTTATTGTGTGGTGTCTCTCGGTGTGACAGATTATAGGGCGGCAGGGCATATTTGAAATCGGGTTCCTCGATCATTCTATTTCGACATAGTTTACAAATCATATCTCATATGTAAGTCACATCTTGCATATGCATACAAAGCTGCACGACATTGTACAATTCACACCGGCAAAGCTTGCCCCGGTAGAGTTACGTAGCATCAATCACAGCCACAAAGCGGCTTTAATCTAGGTTTGAAAATCTTAAGCATAACTTAGCATTGTAGTATTGTTGATGTCTACCTATCCGTCATACAAGCTAGACAGACCACTTTGAGTGACTAAAGCCACTACCAGGAAGCTGAAAAATTTCCCATTTTTGGCTAAAACTAACTCTCCTATCGAACGAGATAGGTATTTGTTCTAGTTATGGTATATAGAAGTAATATTGAAAACTCTTGTCTATGCACTTTTGAATGATAAACAAGTTGAGCTGTAGCAGAAATACCTTTACAACATGGGTATGTTCAATACGGAGTATATATATTAGTTCGTATGACAAATGTTGAACAAATATAGGAACAAAACACATGCGGGTCTAAATCGAATGCGTCTCAAGATCATACGAGGTGACTTAAAAGAGATGTATTATGTAAACATATATATTCATCGGTTCACTCCCAGCGTTGATTCACTTGCCGACCCTCGAAGGGTTTTTTTCCAAAAATATTACAATGTGATAACGTATTTCACATGCGAGTGGTCCACACAAGCCAGTGGTCCACGCCAAAACACATAGTAAAAGCGATAAATTACAACATGTTAGTGCAACAACGGTTTTGTATATAAACTGGCTCTTCCAGCCTAATGCTGCTTATATGATATCTAGTTACTTGATATATTTTGAGGGAATTTAATAGGCTGGTAATTGAGATATATATATTTGTAGAATCCAGCGGCGTAATTTTTAATACCACAACAATGGAAGTATTCAATTCGTTTAAGATTGATATATTATATTAAAAATGCTTATCAATCGTTATCGGCAAGTTATGAAGCTAGATAAAAACGTTAGTTGTTGAAATATAAGTGACAACTATATCGCTTTTACTATGTGTTTTTGCGTGGACCACTCGCTTGTGTGGACCACTCGCATGTGAAATACGTTATGCTGTCACTGACCTGCATGACGTTAACAAATAACAGAAATTTAGCTAGATAGAGAAATTATCTCTGTAATTCAGCTTGTAATTCAGCTAATTAAGCTTTCCAGAGGCCTTTAATTGGCTATAGCATTCAACTACGGGGGTTCACGAATCAGGAGTAATACTACATTCAAGGATGACACGGTGAATAGAAGGCCAGAAACGGCCGCTCGCTCACCGTGGTCAGTCTTAGCATCACGTGGACCAAAGCCCACAACCCCGTTTACTGCTAACTTTGCTTAGGGTTAGCCGTGCCTGGTGCCTGGGCCCATTGATCGACCGATGTCCATTCGTGCCGCAGCCGCCGCGAGGCCCCATCCTCGTTCACCCTCAGTCACTCTTCTGGCGGAGGGGAGCCATTTTCGGCTCCTCTATTAACCGTTCTGCTTCCCTGAGTTTCTATAAATCTCGACCACCATGGTCCCCGACCGATAGTCCTTCCTCGCTCTCCAGTAACTCCTCTAGCCTGGGTTTCGAACGGGTGACTTACTTTAAGTGAGATAATATCACTCTCGACCATTATCTCGTGCTCTGCTTATCTTCGCTACTCTTACCCCCTCTTGAATCCCACCCTACGTTCCGCTGCCATGCCTTCTCCGTGGCCTACTCTGTTTAACGATGAGAGCGACACTAGCTCACGCTTACCCGAGATCTTCTCGAATAACGCTTCCGACTCTGATTCTTCCACTGCACCTAGCGTCTTCGACTTAAGCAGCGAATCCGAATACGAAGCTCTTCGGGAAAGCAGTCTTTTCTCAGCAGTTACTTCTCCACACTTCTCACAGTCCCCGTAAAAGGTAAGTTTCTTCGAATCCCCGGCGTTGAACACCGTCCCCGACCGCACAACGGCAACGGGGTCAGCATCGGCAACAGAAATATAAGGACGTATAGATTACCTCGAGAGAAGCTTCGAGCGGCGGCCAGAGTAAGCGTACGGGAGTGGTATAGGGGAGGGGAAGAAGAAGAGAGGGGATAGTCGCGTAGTGAAAAGGCTTCAACGCCGAGAAAAAAGGGAATTCCAGGATTGGTGTGGCGGGAATAGCTTCACTTTTTCAACAGAGATATTTTGTCAGTCGCAACAGCTTCAACGCCTATAAATGGATGTATACAAAAATTTGGATGGTAGGAATAGCTAGACCTACGCAATGGGCCGGGTTGGGCCCGAATTCCCGGCCCACGGCCCATTAGTGGGGGCCCATTAAAGCCCATCTCGACGCTAACAAATCGGCCTCTATAATCGCTATATTATGTATGACCTTCCACTGGTCGCATAAAGTTCAACTTTGAAACCTGGATTTAAAGTAGGTATACTAGTATAAATTTCTATTTTGAACAAGATCCGACTAATGGAGATCGAGATATTACGGAAAGTGTTCGTATTAATGTTTTGATATTGGATATATATTTGGGATTCATGCAGAGTACCACCACTTTCTGGCGATCCTCGGTAATTTTTAAAACTTTTGAATCAACGCGTTTTCTCGCGTTTTTAAACGTGATATAGAGAGATAACTAGTAATTGATTATAAACCATTCAAACCAATAAAATATTACCCTAGGAATAAGGGTTAAAAACGGTGGTAAAACGGAGGGTATTTGACAAATCTCAAAAAGTAGGTTCAACTTTGCTTGGCATCTGAATTCTCGACATGTTTGTACTGTTTGGGGCCCATTTGGGCTCCCACCTTAGGCCCATAGCCCATCGGTGGGCCCGGCTATGGGCTTTGTGGGCCGGTGCGGAGGTCTAGGAATAGCTTTATTTCAAAGCCATTCTTAGAAGCTTCTGAGGTATAAACTTAGGAACTTTGCTTATTAAGGTCTCTGTCATAGTAATTCAGGTATTTTTATTTCTGCCAGTCTAAAATGAGGCAATTAAGCAATATTCAGGCAAATTCAGGCATATTAAGACATCGAGCCTGAAAAATCAGGCATTTGACATTTGGCCGCTCTGCCCCTTCGCACATTATTTCTTTCACCACGTTTATTGAAAAGATAAATGAATTAATTGGTCTTTTAAAAAAGAGAACTGTCTGTCTTGGAATGAGCGGGTTGTTTGCATTAACCGAAGCCATTTTTCTTTTGTTTTTTTTCCCCCAAACCATACGAGTAGAAGTCAATGGCTAAAGACAGGGTGTTAATTTCTCCTATTACGATTTCACCCCTTTAGTTAGCAGACCGCGCACTAGTGTCACCGATAAATTGCTTGGGCATCTATCTACTTTAAGTATGTGTCCATATATAGCGAGTCAAGCTGGAGAAACGCCGACACTCTACTTCCGTCGAGATTGCTAAGCAGCGCTGGTGACGGGAGACGTAGAACATAGAGGCGCAGAGCAGGAAAATAACTCTGTTGATATATCTAAGAAAGAGGGACAGGAAGAAGAAGAAACACAGGAAACATATAGGAGAGGCGTGGACATCACATCGAGATAAAAACCTATCTCCATCAGCTGGTCGCCGTAACGAGACCAAGGTGGCCACGATCCATGCTTGGTGCCATCCCATTAATCACGTCGGCCGAGAAATTCTTCAGATCTAGAACACGGTGAATTCGGACAATCTTCATAATCGCGGCATTGACCCTGTCATCAGTACGCGAAGCACCGGCGGGAGCAGCAGCTCCCAATTCGCTGCCACGGTTGTCCTCTTCCAAGGCCAAGGTGGAAAGACAGCCACCTTCTTCTACCTTTGCGATAACCTTAGTGCAGAAGTCGACTGACCGGGCGACTTCCTCCTTGGTGAGTCTCCCGCCTACTTCAACGGTGCCTTGGATGACTACACGTATGTACATGTTAGAGGGCGGCAGAAACGTAACTAAGCGATGTGATTGAACAAACATACCTGGCTTGAAATGATCAAATGCGTTGTCGAATCCAGGTTCGTCGATATCGTTCAAGATGTTCTGCTCACGACCGTAGATCTGCTCAAGGGAGCTGGTCACGACTAGCAGGAAGCGAGTGTAACCCTCAGCAACCTTGTTTGAATGCCAGGACACAGCGGTTTCCTCGCTGCAGTCCCCTCTTATCGATGCACAGATCGTAATAGCTGCCGAGAGCCCACTGTTCATGGCAAGATGGACACCAGACGAGAAGAGCGGGTCAATAAAGCAGCCCGCATCGCCGGCAACACGGAGATGGGAGCTCGCATATTCAGTTGCACTATACGACCAGTCGGATGCGGTTTTGAGGTTGTCTGATATCTCGCATGCGTTCTCAAGGAGCTTAGCAATGCCCGGGGTTTCCTTGGAGAGAATGTGGTGGTAGAAGTCCCGCGTGCCTGTTGCTCCGGACGCCTTCTTTTTGGCAGCAACGCGGTCTTGCTTCATGGTAATCCCAACCGAAACAGTGCCGTCGTGCAACGGGATATACCAGGCCCAGCCACTTCCATCTGATATCTTTGATTAGTCTGCTGTGTTGCTAGAGAAATCCAAACACGCGGTACTTACCATCAACTGCCTCGAAAAATGGGTCACCCTCGCCAGGGCCATGAACCGCCGCCGACTCCCAGTATCCCCAAGTCGCAATACTCTTGAGCCCTTGGTTGTACTGACGGTTTTTCATGTATTTGGTACTTACTACACCTGCCCGTCCGGATGCATCGACGAGGTACTTGAATCGAATAGTCCCTGAAGCACCGCTCTCCTTTTGGGACCAGGAGGCAGAAACTGGTCGGCGCAAACCATTTGTGCTGCCCTCCGTAACATTCTCGAGCCCCTTATGCTGGGGCTCAAAGTCAACGGCGGTTACCTTCGTCTTGTCAAAGACTTTTGCACCGCTTTCTCCTGCATGCGTAAAGAGGATCTGATCTGCTTCGGAGCGAATCACATTCCATGCGTGATTTCCAGCTCCACCAGCAGCAAGAAAATCGGTGACTGAGCAGCTTCACAGTAAGCCTTGTGTTTATTTGAAAGGAGAGTCATATAGCTGGCAGTCTTACACCCAGGTTTCCTCGAGTTGAATTTGAAGGTAGCTCCATTCTGTTTGACGAGTCATTTCAACTGATATATGCAGGAAACTTTGGGAAGTGGCAGTCATTACCTTGTGTAGAAATCCGTGGTTGTCGAACTTTTCGTAAGCATCGATGAACTCAAGGAAGTATTTAACCGATGGTAACAAGCTCTCGCCAATATGGTATCTATATTGTTTGTTTAGAATGCATCAAACGAGGGGCATAAGGTCGTTTTCTTTCTCTCCCTCTCTCTCTCACCTAGGGAAAGAATCTGCCTCTAGCAACACAGTGTCGATACCCTCGCGGGCCAGCACAGAAGCTGTATACGAGCCAGCTGGTCCACCCCCGATCACCAATACGGTGCATGTTTCTGGAATCGACATGGCTAATGACTGAGAGTGTATATGTTACCTAAGTTGACACTACATGATCATGCACGACATTTTTAAATATCCTGCTTCTAGACCACATCACCAATAAGCCGCTAAAGAGCCGCCAAGTTGTGTGGCCTACTCTGCGGGACGCCGCGCGAGGTATACATAGCGGCAAAGCTAATCTGTAGAGTTCGTAGGAGGGCGTAGGTGGAGCGCACTACCCCTACACCTAGTGTTAGTAGACTCTGCGTCAACAGATCCAAAGGACCATTTGACTTTCTGTAGGGCGGCAAAGAAGTGCCACGTTGAGAAATTCAGATCTATGTGCTTCACCTTCGGCGGTAGAGCTAATCATTCTTGTGATAGCATCAATCCTTCGGCGGTATGGGCACTGATTGGGTATTCTTTCTTTAGTCTATTATGTAGTAATATGGCCCCCGGGCTTCAATAAAAAACACGAACTGGAATGGAAAGTTAATACACCTTTCGATCCCTACGTGTAACCATCGATCGCATCTGAGGTGTTTACAATAGCCTCTTGCTTCTTTTCATTTCTCCTGCTATATCGAAATACAAGCAATGTCCGGTTCCAACAACGCAAACGCAGCGACAGACCCGTATAGGCTGAACAGAGATGTACAGGCCTCTACGCGCCTCAATCTCCAGCATTATATCTGGAAAGAGAGCATGGGATATATCCTCCATCCTTCTATCAGTCTTCCAAATTCCGACGTATTCATCGCCGATATAGGCACAGGTACTGGGTAAGGGCTCCCCTGTATGATTTGTGTGCATACCTGCAAGCGAGCTAACCGCATCGGCAGTATCTGGCTCCACGACTTGTCCCGTCAATTCCCCAACGCACAGTTCCACGGATTCGACATCTCGGGTGAGCAATACCCAGCTCCAGGGTTTCTGCCATCAAACGTGTCTCTTCGCTATCTCGATATATTGAAAGAGATTCCATCGGAATACGTGGGGAAATACGACGTTGTACATGCGCGACTTCTCGTGCAGGTGGTCAACCAAGCGGGTGGAGATGCTCGACCTATCATTCAGAACTTTTTGAAATTACTTAGTATGTTGCAAATTGGAACCCCCAGTACAATTACCACTTGCAGACTGACAGTGCCGATGTAAAGAACCGGGCGGTTACCTCCAATGGGAGGAACCCAATGACGACGCCGGCAATCGAAAGCTATTGAAAAGCGATCCTTCAAACTCGACCGAGGATACGGAAAAGCTGCTCGCAGGGCTCAATGCGAAATTCCAAACCAAGTCTGCGTAAGTCGCTATTCGTCGGAGGTTTCGTGTTGGGTGATGTTAATATGACAATGTGTAGTTGGTCTGCCAATCTCGCAGAAACCTTTGCCGAACAAGGACTACAAAACGTCCAGAAAGAGGAATTTGCGACTGGCGACTATGTCCTGGTCCTAGATCAGATGAACTATCTCAACCTATTCCAGGAATTGATAACCAAGTTGCCCGGTGGGTTGAAGGAAGAGCTTAGTGCTTTGCACACCAAGGCCATCATTGAGTCAAGAAAGGGCGTGGCGTGGAAGGTTCGAAGGTTTGCTTTCGTGGGTCAGAAGCAATAGACAGTGTCACGAAAGAAGATGTGGGAGCCATATGCAGAGCTTTGAGTTTCTCTCGGGTATGAATTTCTGGACAATCATGTCTGCAACATACAAGCAATCAATCAATGGTTCTCTGTTAGCATTGAAAATGAATATATTTTGCAGATTGCGAAGCAACGCACCAAGCCCTGGCAATTTTTATCAGCGTCGTCCATTATTTTCAGATTTCATACTCACCTGCAATATAATCGTGACATTTATAATCCCAAACCAGTAGCTGAGTAACAATTTCGTGAGGTCCTGCTGTTGTAAATTCTAGCGAGGTGAAACCCATCAGGCCTATCAAGTACATGAACATACATTATCTCCCCGTGAATTATCTATCTCCTTCGAACGTCACATTCCCAACTCCTCAACCAAAGTTGCCGTCGCCATTCCACCCAAGCACCCAATATACCAATCTAAGGCCAATCTTGCCTCCTTATCCGTAAACGCCCTCTCGTCATATCCAAATCGTATCATGTATTCACCCTTTGTAGCAGTTTTAATCACCTCCAGCTGAATGGCGTAATTGAAGAACATAGTATTCTTACTCATCTTCATAACGACCCAGCGCATAGGATCCTGCTTGGTTGGCGCTGCCTCGAACGGCTGAAAGCAGAACAGACACTTGGCAGCCGACGTAGAGCGATCATGTCCTAGGGCATTGTATATTTCGCCAAGTGACACGAGCCCATTTTCCGTTGAGGTCCAGAAAGCCGCTTGCGTCTCTTTGAGTAAGGACTCGATAGGCTGGTCTTCGGCTAGATGGCCTTGGAAAGGTAGGAAGTTCGCACAGTTCCCATCAATGAGTTGGGGATTGTCCAGGGGTACGTTGCGCCCAGTGACTAGATTGTCGTAGGTGACTTCATGTGTTCCGCTGATGTGTGCCAATAAAAGGGAAAAGGCAGCCTGGAAGACAATTGGAACAGTGACACCATTAGAACTGGCAAGATTGTCGATGCCAACAGAAGTGCTGACTTTAGCAATCTCGGTTTTTGAGATCTTCGGGTGGACCACATTGGAAGGAAAATCAAAGTTTCTGTTTTCGAGTAGATGCACCCAGTAATCAAGCTGAGGTTGTTTTGGCGTCGAAATAACATGGCCAATGAAATCTTTGAAAGGTGTATGCCTGGGAATCGGCAAGTCTTTGTCCAGGGCTTTGAACTGGTCATCAAATATGTGTAAAAGTGTTCCGTCATACGAAGCATGATCTAGCTTTATGACAAGGTGCTTGGTGCCATCTACCGTGTTGACAAGACATGTGTATCTGACAAAAGGCTTCCCCGGGTCAAAGAGCTCTTCCCATTCCGCTGCCAATATATGTTGCTTCTCCTCTTCTTTATCGAATGACTTGTATCGTAGATTGGGTGTTGGAGTCTTTAGCACAACTTGGACAGCCGTCTGCACGTTGGCTTCTTCGATGTACACATACAAAGCACGCAGAATCTGGCTGTTTTGAGTGAGTTTGGTCGTGAGTTGTATCCAGCGATCGAGGTCAAAGTCTTTGGGCAGCTCTCGAACGGCCATGAGTTGCCAGAACTGCTCTTGTTTGTTTCCTTGGGTCAGGAATTCAATCTGGCCAGGGCTGCAAGGGTAAATGTCTTCAACTTCATCTTTCCGAACGCCAATCTGGGATAGTCGCTCCCACACCGCATCAGATGCCTTGTATTGAATCTTCTGCGTAGTCAATGTAGTATCTGATTTGTTGCTTTCCTCCAGCAATGCTGCTTGTTGCCTCAATGTATTCCTTGACAAGATATCGCTGACTTTGGTCTCGTACCCTTGCCGACGAAGCATACTGACAAGGTTCAGAGCAGAGATGGAGTCTCCGCCCAAAGCATGGAATGAGGAATTGGCGTGGATCTGTTCTACCGGTGTTTCAAAAAGTTCCGACCACATTGACTGTAGATTTAGCTCTGTCCCGGTGGTAATGGCTGATTTCACTTCCCTGGGTAGGTAATGTTTGAGTAAGTTGTCAGCCATACCTTCAACTAGAGCTTGCAAACACTTCCTATCGACTTTCCCGGCAGCTGAGAATGGGAACTTATTCACAGGGAGCCATATAGTGGGAATCATATAGCTCGGTACAGTGGTAAGCTGACCCTTGAGCCGATCAAAATCTAACAGTTGGCCAGGGGGCAGAAGCAGGCCTGTTTCGATCCTCACTTCCCCTGTTTCTCTAACGTATTTTGAATAAAATGCAATAAGCTGTTTTTTCTTCAAAACCGTTGCGCAGATAACAATGCACGTATCAAACATGCTGGTTCTCATGACAACACTTTCAATCTCACCCAATTCAATTCGGTAGCCGTTGATCTTAACTTGATCATCTTTACGACCGAACAATTCGATATCGCCATTGGGTAATATGCTTGCAAGATCTCCAGTGCGATAGATCCTTCCCTCAGGCCTGCCAAGAAATGCGCGCTCCGTGGCGTCAGGGCGCTTTAAGTACCCCCTCGCCACCTGCGGACCCGAGAGGCAAAGCTCACCGACGCTGCCATTAGGCACTGCATTCATTGTCTCGGGATCAAGGATCAAGGCAGTGACACCCTTGAAAGGCCTACCAACATTACGCAAATTCATCTGCGGATGAACACGCGTGGTAGTGATAGAAATGGTGGCCTCAGTCGGTCCGTATGCGTTATATATCTTTACGCGTGGCATCCATGCTGCCAACACTTGCGGAGTGATGGCTTCTCCTCCGGTAATTAAAATTTGGAGAGTCGGAACTTCCTCCGGATTGATGAGTGCGGTCATCGAAGGTGTCATATTGGCTCGGTTGACCTGCATTGTATTGATCAATCCGGTGAGGTTGGATGCAATAACGCTCTGTGGAGCAACACACAGTGTACATCCACTGGAGAGAGCTGTAAACAGAGTGTCCAGAGAGCCGTCAAACGTATAGTTTGGAACCCATAAAAACCTATGCGAAACCTCCGTCTTCGTTGCTTCATTGATTGCCTGGGTCGCCGCTGATAGACCCTCGTGCATCAAAAGGGTTCCCTTCGGCTTTCCAGTACTCCCGGAGGTGTATATGACATATGCCAGGCTGTTGGGTGTCATGCCAGGTACATCATGTCTCTCGATTGGCATTGTATCCCAGTTCAGATCATCGAGTACAATGACTTCATACGCAGCGTCAACAAAGAAAGCGGCGTTGGATCGATCTGTGATAGCAATCTTGCCTTCCAAGTCATCGAGAATTCCCAAGTTTCTTTCCCGGGGGTTCTCTGGTCCAAGAGGCAAGAAGGCACCGCCAGCGACTAGGATTCCAAATATAGCCACGACAGTGTTAATGGACTTTTCGAACATGATGGGGACAATTTGCTCTAGTTGAATTCCTTTCGCTCTCAATAAGCCCGCAAGCTGGTTAGCCTTGATGGCCAATCCAGCGTATGTTATCTGATTTCCTGACGCATCTTGCACGGCTATCTTGCCTGGATGAGAGAAAGCCATCCTCTGAAATGCAGAATGTGCTAATTCGGCATGCTCTCTGCTCGGTATTTTGATTTGGTCCACTTCATTAGACCCAACCAAGCCGTTCTCCGCTTGGCTTTGTTGGCCCTTCATCAACCGTGAGTGAGGATCCTCGGGTTCAAGATCGCCTGCGGATCCGGTTGTTGGTTGCACCAATTTCCAATGTCCGATTTTCGTAAGTGGCGCAGATGATGCTGATTCCAGAACAATCGCAACCGTGTCGACGAGAGCCTGAGCGAATTCTCTATCAAGCGATGAGACCACAGTTACGCAATCCATGCTATCTTTGTTGATCTCAATCTTGACATTTTCAACCGAGCCAAGATTATTCTCTGACAACAATACTAATCCTCCAGCCGGCCTGTGTATAGGTAGTTTGATCAAGAAGTTCACCATAGATCCCACGAGATCTTTTGACTGTCCAGTTGTTTTGAGGATGCGGCGTAACCCGTACTGAGCATTTCTCGCGACACTCCATAGACTGTCTTGCATACTCGTCAGATGAGCTTTGAATGATTCCGTTTTGTCGACTTTGACTCTGAGTGGAGCAATCATGAGAGTAGGCCCATTCATCTGAAGGATACCTGGAACTGGGGCTTCTCGCCCGGAAAGTGTGACACCAAAGACAACATCATCAGTAGAGCTTGCAATAGACAGAACAACCGACCAAGCAGCATACAACAGCACACTTGGTGTAACGCTGAGGTTTGATGCGGCACTTTGGAAATCAAAATTGAGTTTGGCTGTGACCGCACTTTCACGACTTCCATATGGCCCAAGTGGACTAGGCTTAACTCCATCGAGATAATTGCTCCAGAATACCTCCATGGCATTGTCGTCATATTGCTGCAAGTGCTCGACATAACGTCTGTATACTGGTCGCTGAATTGGCTCTTTTCCAAGTAAGATAGATGTGAGATCATGCGAAAGAAATTCGTTGGACCAGTAATCGAAAAGAGCATGATGAGTGGTGAGGACTAGAATGTTCCCCGGCAGAACAGCCGCTCTCCACCAAAGGTCGCCAGGATACATCAGATCTGATGCTCTGTGTTTCATATAATCTTTCACATCCAATGTAGAGGTTTCCCACGGCAATTTCACGGTCTTCTTGACTACCTGTAGAAATGACGCTCCTCTTGCGACGAAAGTTGTCCGAAGAAGAACATGGGACTTTGCCAGGGATACAAGTGATGCTTTCACAATAGCCTCATCATGTCCTGCAAAGCTGTAAGAACGGCTATAGATGTAGCTCTTGCCACCCATTACTGTGTTTGCGATAGCTGCCTCTTGGAAAGGTGTGACTGGGTAGGCATCTTCGATCTCTGAATGTTCGATGTTCAGATATTCCGAAGAAAGAGGCTCACGAAGAAGGGCAAATGGAGTTATTTGGTCTTCATTGCTGATTCCCTCGACTAGCTTCTCGGCGAGACGAGCTATAGCAGAAAGCGAGGTGCCAAGAATGATATCATCGACCTTCAAGTTTAGAAAATATTCAGATCGAAGCCTTGACACAACCTGGATGGCTTCAAGGGATGTGCCGCCTAACGAAACGAATGAGTCGCTCGGGGAGATATATGACTCCGGCATGGACAAAAGCTCTGCCCAGAGGTTTTTTAATACATTTTCGCTCTGAGTGAGTGCGCTGCCATTTATGTCGGTCTTGGAACGACGCGGAAACAACTGTCCTGAATCGCGTTGGCGCTCAACAATAACTCGGACCGCTTGCATATCAATTTTGCCGTTGGCGTTGAGCGGCATTGCTGGTATGGAAACCCAGAAACTCGGTACCATGTACAAAGGTATTCTCGATGGGAGAAATGAGCGAAGACTTTCGACAAGATGATCCCAATCGCACCCAGCACGACTGACAACGACAGCGACAAGAAGAATCTTCCCGTTCACAGGAACTGGAACCACAGCGGATTGTTCAACATCCTCATGTGCTTGGATCACTGAGTTGGGCTCGCCGGGATCAACTCTCTGGCCATTGATTTTGGCTTGAAAATCAATGCGTCCCAGTATTTCTATGGACCCGTCGGCGTGACGAACCGCCATATCGCCTGTCCGATAGAGTCTATCTTGGCCAAATGGGTTTTGGATGAAACGCTTGTTTGTTTCTTCTGTGAGGTTCAAATACCCCCTCGCGAGCTGCGCACCTCCAAGACATAACTCGCCAGGGACGAGTAGAGGTGAAAGTTTAACGGTTCCAGGGATGAGAATGTACGATGTCGTTGTGTCAGATGGTTGTCCAATACTTCGAGGATTGGAATCACTTGATAATCTGCAACGCCAATTGAGTTGTGTGCATTCGCTAAGGCCGTAGGATGAAAAGAGCTCTACTCGATGTGCCCACCTCTGAATCACAGTCGAACTGACCATCTCACCGCCCAATACTAGTCGTCGAAGAGGGGGCACTTCATCGGGTGAGACCAGTGTCGCGGTTGTTGAGGTCATATCAATTGAGTTGATCTGCATGGTGTTAATTGTCGTAGCTAAATGCACTGTAGTGTTCTTCTTGGATGCAAGGCACAGGCAGCCGCCTACACTCAGAGTCGCCCAAATAGATCTCTGTGCCGCTGAAAAGACAGGGTTGTAGAAGAGCAATTGACGGAGATTTGCAATCGGAGGGAAAGCCCTCAGGCCACTGAACGCAGCTTGATGCTCAAGCTGCACTGCTTTGGGGTTCCCACTAGAACCTGATGTATAGATGATGTATGCCAGGTCACTAACACGCTGATCCGTCATGAGGTCACTTTCATCATGATTTGTTGACTGTCTGAGTAAATCACCGACTTTGAACTCCTTATAAAACTCGCCTGCGGTATTGTCGTCCACCAAGATGAAATCTGCCTGAACGTCCTTTATAATGTAGGACCTGCGCGCTGCTCCAGCATCCGGATCCAAAATGACGTACGCAGCACCAGCTTTCAGGATGGCGAAAAGTGCGACAATGAAGTTAATTGATATGTGCATATGTACTGGCACAATTGGAGCTCCAAATGATCGTATCTGCCGGGCTAATTTATTTGACCGCGCATTCAGTGTTGAAAAAGTGAGTGGTTTATCCTGCTCAAACTGCACTGCCTCGGCGTCCGGTGTCAATTTGGCTTGCTGTTCGATCAGGCGATGCATTAAGCCGCTGTTGTTTGCATATTCGTGTGATAGTTGCTTCTCCGTTGGTGACATTATCTGGAGCTCCGAGATGCTTGAGTGATGGCTCTCCATTGCCTGTTGCAGTGTAGTCGCGACATGGTCCAGTAGCACGCGAATGTCTCTCTCTGGAACGGTCGAGTTGTGCCATACACTGAATTTGAGGTTGAGGTTTGTTGAGATACGGATATCAAGGACAAGCGGAAAGAATTCATCTCCAGTGACAACGACTTCCTGGCTATTGCCTGGCCAGCTGATGGAGACTTTGGCTTGGGGATTATGGGCCGGGGCTTTCGCAATTATGTTTTTGTAACCAACGTGTGCATGGGAAGACGCTTCGGCGCTGACCGTTCCCACATGGCGAATCCATGAGAGGACATCCGTGTCCTCTGGAAGCGTAAGAATTAGGGGAATGTTGTGGTCTGATACGCCGACCTCATCATCTTGTCCGGGACTTGAGTGATCCGGGCCAGCCACGGCAAATACGGTTGTGCGGTGGCCATCTGCCATATGTCGCGCAGACACAATAGCCCATATGGCATAAAATACATCGTGTAGACGAACATTGTACTTTTTGCAGAACCATAGAGTGGCCTCAAATGACCCATCGGCAATAGTGAGCGACGAATTGCAGCGAGGCTGTTGGTATTCAATAGGAAAGCATTGTAAACGCCGTTGGGGTCCAGCTTGGTGAAAGAGCTCTTCCCAGTACTCATTTGCGATATCGACGTCATTCAACGCCTCGACGTATACATTGGCAATCTTGGCCTGGTGAGGCTCTCCACTACTATCGTCGTGCAAGATCATGATCAATTGGCTGTTACCCGAAGACAGTTTGATGAATGGTTCTGAAACGTGTTGTCGGCGTATATAGACGCACCAAAGCTCTGTTTATGTATCGTTACCATCCCGTTCAACTGCACTTGATGTATTTGGAAGCCCATTATGCCTTGAGATACCCAGCCAATGTACGGCAATGATTGAGAAACTGCGGCGCACCAAGGAATCCACCAGCGAGCGCGAACCGCTTGAAAGTTTATGCCTGGCGGCAAAGCTAGACAACAGTCCCTAAATTGCACCGGGGGCGAATCAGTGCTGGCGGTAGAGCTAAATAAAACGAGCTAAGCCGTTTTACTAGGCCGTTTTACTATCCAATTGCGATATCGAGTGGTTGTCTTAGTGTCTGGGCAAATAAATCGGGTAAATTACCTTCTTTGCAACCCTAGCCCTAATTGTATTCCTAAGAGAGGATAATGCATATTGTGTTGTAGTTGGACAGTATAGCAATTTTCTAATATGTTATCCAAGCGGGAGAAAGATACGGCCACTACTGTATGTATATAGTGTAGAGCCTATTTTTGAAAAATGAAAATGTGCTATTTAGTGGTTCGGAGGTATTGCCGTAATGATAAGCGATATTTTTTTTTTCTTTCGATACTATGCTGAAGGTCAACACGCTTCAGACACGTTTCCCGCGTTTTCCAACGTTTCCAAAAATAAGACAGACAATCTGAATGTTCCGAGAGGCCTTGGGCTTTCGGAACGGTCTCTGATTAGCCAGGCATTTATTGCGGACCTTCAATATTTTTGGCTACCGTAGATAATCTTTACTACTGTAGGCTGGACCTGAATTCGATCCTTAGTAATAAATAAGAAAGTTCTCTAGACCATAGTAGTAATGTTACTAGGCATATATTTACTCGGAAAAAATAAAATATATCAAATAGTTAGTACTAACTAGTTATCTTAATACAGTACACCTTACAGAAACCTCTAGAAGCCCCAAACCGCTTAAACCCTTAGAAACCTCCCAAATATCTAAGAGCTTTTACTATGTAAGATCATTTCGATATCGGATATATCCAATATGTATTGGCTTATAATATTTTCAAAATAGAGATATCGATATAGCATTGACCAAAATGCCTTTTAAAATCATCTAATTGTAAAGGGATGGTTTTGATACAATCTCGGTCGCATCCATTTCTCCCGCATGGATGAATCACTCTGTCCATTAATACCCCAAACCTCTCAGTGACCCCAAACCTCTCAGGAACTAAGTTGAGCGAAATCAAGCTACACTTTCTCTCTTAGCCCGCTTCCCCGTGCAGGCCGTTCAGTCGACCGGTAATTTGGCCATGACCTCCTCAAACACTCTCTCCGAAAGGAATCACTCAGGCTGCTGCCGCAGGAGTCACAAACAGACTGTTTCTTTTCAGCCCGCTTCCCCGTACAGGGCGCTCAGTTGACCGGTAGTTTGGCTATGTCCTCCCCAAACACTCTCTCCGAAAGAAATCACTCAGGCTGCTGCTACAGGAGCCACAAACAGCTTGTTTCTCTTCAGCAGAAGACTCAATACGGTGACCAGCGATCCAGCTGTAATGACCAAGGCGTATGTGCTGCTTATTGCAGAGACGATCACGGCCAACACCCGCTGCCGATCATCTGCTGACATGTTGTCGAAAAGTGCAGACCCCACTCCAGTGATAGTCTGCTGGATCTCCGCGGTTGGTGTATTTGGTAATATGGCCTTGATTCCCTCTTCACTTTTGTTGAGGAATACCGCATTGGCAATGGCGAGGGCTAAAGTGATGCCAGTAATTTGCCCAGTTGAGATGAAACCAATGGATGCAGGAACCATTTCAGGTTTGACAACTGCCTGGCCAACTGAGAATGATGCCTGACAGAATAGACCAGCCCCAATGCCGACGAGGACGGTATACCCATATATACTGGAGACGGATGTCGCTGTGTCCACCGTATACATGAGTGCACCACCAATAACAATTAGGATACCTCCGATAAGGTACCAAGGCATGTAATACCCCACCTTGGACAGGAATGCGCCGTTAAAAATGGTGGCAAAGATCATTAACATGATAAAGGGTAAAAGTCGAACGCCAGACTGAAGCGCTCCATCTCCACGACTGAACTGGAAATAGAGAGGCGTCATGTAGATAGGGAGAAATAGGGCCGTTCCACCAGCTGCAGTCACGGCGAACAAGATTAAGATGGTGCGGCTCTTGAAGAATTCGACGGGGAGGATGCGACGAGCAGGGGTAGTAAAGAGGGCATAGGTCTGCTGCACGCCAAACAGGATGAATAACACACCAGAGCAGCAAAAGACGCCAATGATCTTGCTCGAGTTCCACGGGTACACAACACCACCAAATGATACAGCCATGACTCCGGAAAAGAACGCACCAATCAGAAGGATGGTTCCAAGGTAGTCAAGTTCACGAGCACGGTTGGCAAAGCTGGTTCCACGGCGCGGGTCCTTGTTGGGCAACATGAATAGGTAGACGGGGGCGCAGACGGCACCAACACAGAGGTTGATATAAAATGACCAGCGCCAGGTCGCAGACGAGTCTGTGAATGCGCCACCGATTATAGGACCCAGGACTGTACCAATACCCCAGACCAGGCCCGCTCCGCTGATGTACATAGGACGTTCTTGAATGGTGGTTGTGACGGCTAGTTGTGTCATGAGGCCAACATACATACCGGCTCCAGAGACGCCACAAATGGCTCGACCCACGATCAAGGAGTTCATGTTTGGAGCAGCGCCGCAGATAGCTGAACCAACTTCAAAAACAACGATGGCCGAGATGTAGGCCCATTTGATATTGAACTGAGAAAAGATTTTGCCCCATACCAAGTTTGTTCCCGCGGCACCGATGAGAAAGGCAACACTGACCCATGAAAGCCTGTCCACGGAATTGAATTGCTCGACAATTGCGGGTTGGACGTTGGCTACGATCGTCTGGTCGAGGGCGAATAGGAATTGCGAGCTGTAGATGGCCAGTACGACGACAACCCATTTCCAACCTCCAATCTCGCGCGCTTCCTGCTGATGTGACTCTTTTGGCTTTACGTCAGCCCGGAGTTGGTTTTCGGCATCGTCAATGACTGGTGTAACGGTGGTGCTCTCGTCGCTCTGGCTTGGGTCGGTGCCGAGTTTGGGATCATTTGGGAGTTTCTCAGAATCTGCCATAGGTTGCATTGTGAGTCCAGTTCCCTGTCTTGTTTGGCAGAAGAGTCTGTATCCAAGCTTGTTGGTTGTTATCGGTTAAATATATTCCACAACACTATGAAAAGGAGAAAATTGTTGTTTCCCGACAATATACATAACAAAAGGATGACAAATGTGAAAAGGGAAGGAGACAGGGAGATTACCAAGCACAACCAACCCCTTAGAATGTCTACTGCATGTTGCAGTGCAGGTTGCAGATCCTAAGATAGAGAGGGCAGGGTTGCAGCTGCCTAGTGGCCATGTCATTACGCAGTGAAGACGAGGCCATTTGCCAACACTAGCTGCTAGCTGGTAGCTGCTCTAGCAAAGGCGGAAATATTAGGCTTAGCGTCGCCGCGCACCGGGAGAGTCCGATCGGAGATCTGCGTGGGATAGCCCCATATACCGTCCAACCGATCTAATCCACAGTCAGCTAGCGTTACCGCGCAGTGCGTGCAGCGCGGCAAGTGGGTCTAGCGGGTCTAGCGGTCTGGAAGGGTCTCAAAACGGCTAGCCTTAGCGCGCACATCTATAGGATATGTTTGCCTTAGGCCATCAATTGATCTCCAATAACTAGCCCATCAACGGGTTAACTAGCTAATTAGATAAGGGAAGTTACCTTAGGGTACGCATCAGGCAGTCCGCTCAGCAATATTCATATAACTTTGAACAACTGCCATTCCCTATTCACTGTGCAAGGTCAATCGATATCTGGTATCACTGGAAATCTTCACCAATCTGTCTCATCATGTCCGACGCAGCAGAAGCAACAGCTGCCCGTCAGAAGGCTCTTATTGATGGACTCGATATGCTCAACCCAGACGCCTCCCATGAAAGAAACGCAGAGATCTTGAGAAATTTCTCCATCAAACGCAATGTCTTCAATTTATTTGCCAGATCAAAAGGGCTATTCCCGCCCATCATGGACACTTTGAACGCCTTGCTAGATGGCCAGACGCGCACTATTCAGATTTTGGACTACCAGCTCGTCGTTCTCCGTATGACGTCAACCGTTGGCGCTGAATACTTGTTTGGAATCAATGAGCCTGTTTCGAGGGTCAACGGCATGGGCGATGAAAAGATTGAAGCACTTCGTAAATGCCTGAAGTCGGAGGAGCTCTTCGCAATGGGAATTTGGTCGGAGCGACAGCAATGTATCATCACCTTGGTGGACGAGTCCATCGCAACATGGACCAACACCGAGGAAACCATCCAATGGGCTCGATCCTTGATGAGTGATGATGAGGTGGTAGAGCTGTATATTGTTTTAGGGTTCTATTCCATGATTGCTCGGATGACAAGGGGTTTGAGGGTTCAGAAGGATGCTCCCATCGCCGGTCTGGGCCAGGCTATTGTGCAGAACATAACCAAGAATGAAGCCGATAGCCACGAGGATGGAAATCCAGAATTAGCAGCTTTGAACTAAGCACGAGCGAATATCAAATGTCTAATTAAACATTTTTGAGGCATAGAAGAAATAGAATAAAGATCAAAGACGTATAAAAGAACTCCATTAGTAAAAATATAATCGATAGTTCAAGTTGGTACTAGCTACGTTGGTACTAGTTACTAGTACGTCACGAGTCGAGCTAACAGCAGTCGGCCAATCCCTTATTGCCCACTTCGATCACAAGGATCAAGTACTCCATCCTTGGATGTAACAACACTTCTTCGACGGAGCCCTCTCTCAACGCCAGGTGGTTATAAACCAGCAACCGGCAAGGGCACTTTCGGAACCAATGTCCTCCCAAACCTACCGTGCCATTGCTCACCGCAAACTCAAGACCCTTCAATTTCTCATCCCCAAAAGCTGGCTCCTCGACGCACTACTCCCACTCGACGTCCGCTCCCTTGTTTCAGAAAGCACTATCCTGACTCGAGACGAACTCTCCATAACTTCTTCGCACGACGTAACCTCACCCTCTTAACTTATCCATTCCCGGGCGCTCACATCTAAAGCCGTAACCATCGCTTTCTGCGAGCGTGCCGCCCTCGCTCAATAACTCACTGTCTCTCGGAAATCCTCTTCTTACCGGCTATCGAGTGAGCACACGCTCTGGATTCTGAATATAAACGAATAGGCAAGACACAAGGGCCGCTGCATGGGATACTAATTTCTTTAAAGGATACATTTAATATTAAAGGGTATGATTCTTCGATCGGCATCGTAAGTCTCGCAGCGAATCCTATGAAGGAGAATGTCGCGTTAGTGGATATACTTCTCGAGCAGGGAGCAGTACTATACTATAAGACTAACGTCGCGTAAACTCTTATGGCATTGGATTCGCATAACCATCTCTTCTAGACTGTCGCACGACCTAGTAGGACCCGGACCCAGTTGGACCCAGTACTGGGTCCAGGACCTAATCCGAGGGTTTTTTTTTTCTTCAAACAGGTGTAAATATTCTAAAATACGAGCCTGCATATCTTGTGCAAATATTAGCAGCTATTTTGAGTAATTACTTTATAGCTAAAGCTGGGTGGAGTTTTTAAGGCCTCCGCTGAGAAAAAGAGCTGGCTGGTAATAACTTATTCCTTTTTACCTACTTTAACTCCTCTTTGTGTAGGCATATAAAGCGACTGGCTAGTTTAGAAAAATATATATCTCTTACTCCGCTGAGAAATATATATTATCACCGCTTAAACATGTAAACTCCTAAGGCATATAGCCAGAGCACCGCACCGGCCTAAATTACATAGTCTAAGTGGTAATTATTAGTAAACTGGAGGTTTAATTTAAGGTAACAGTGAGCTTTCTTAAAATTTCGCCTTACATGCAAAGTGGTGTATATTTTTAGTGCATGACCAAAACAGTGAAAAAAAACCCCCGTACTTTACTTTGCTGAGTAACCATCTTTATGTAGTAATTTATGCTAATTGCGGATCCACATGGGTCTACACGGGGTTTTCGGGTCGGGACTGGGTCCGGGTCGGGGTCCGAAGGTTGGACCCAATTCCGGGTCCGTCTACCCCACCGGTAGGGTAGACGGGTTGCTGTGCTCCGCATGGACCTTGGCCGAATTCTTGCTACATCAAGGCACCTGGGCCTAACAAGAGTGCAATGAACTCGTCCGATATAAGCCTTTGTCTTGTGCCTAGCACACGTAGAGTCGATCAATGTACAGTGTCACTTCGGAGTACATAGAGTATACTACACATTAATCGTTTTCAAGGCTCGACTCGTAAACCCACTATGGCCCCACAAATTGCTCAGTTGCCAAATGCAAGTGATGGCTACGACTGACGACGATCTATGGGGCTTCCACCCGAAACCCTAAATGGTTAAAGTTAAACATTGTCCTGTTCAAATAATATCAACAGCATTCTTTGCAAAACGATTGGTACGTGCGCTTTTGAGTAAACTGTTTCCCAATTTCGTTTTTCGTTTTTCTTCATTCTTCTATTCCTTTTTTTTCATCCTAGAAAAACATAGCAACCGCGTCGCTGCATCGCTGTAGCCCAATCACAACTCTCGGTGGAAATAACCCTAGCCTTCCAGCATTCTTCCATAATTTCTAAGGCCTCCGAGCATACCCCAGTAGCATGTTGGGTGATACCTGCTCTAGAAACAAGACCTCGGAAGAAATCATAATGTTTCTCCAGCGCCAAGCATCCCGAAATACAAAATGGCCACACCAAACTTCGCAATAATCGTGGATCTTTCAAACCCTTGAAAGCAAGGACCGTTTCTGAGATGCTTTCTGCTATCTCGGGCACTTCTGGATAAGGACCTGAAATGACAACATGGAGATACGTTATAGCGCCCAGTACGAACACTTTGCTGATTTCTGGATGCGTAGGTGTTGGGGTATTAGGAGTAGCAATTGCTGATGAAGTGGCTAACAACGACCCTCCTCCTGCCCATGAATGAGTTTTTTCCTCAATGGCTGCTAGCTCTTGCCGAAGACGGTCCTTTATTCCGGCACCACGTTTTACCAGATCAACAAAACTCAGCTTGTTGGCGCTTTGAGCCTCTTTCTTCCATTTGTCCAAACGGGAGATTTCCAGTATAAGAGCCATTACTGAATCCCGACACCCGGTGTGGCTTTCCAGGGAAACTTCAAAAGTCTCAAGTACTTGTAGGTGATTTATGTCAAGGGTTAGATTTGATCGAGTGGAAGCGGAAGAGATGATGTCAATTGCGATGAAAGATCCGAGTACGAATTTAAATGCGCATTCAATTTCGGGGCATAGAGCGGTCATCTCACTTCCACTGGGTGGAACGATAGAGTCGTCTGGCGTCGTTAAAGGCGGAAGCCGGGCCTGTAGGAGTGTAGAAATGGAACCAGATGCCGTCCGCATATGTGTCTGCCATTTTTCTCTTCCACCATTGAAAATCTGCCATGTGTAAGATCTTAGTATCATATTTATGACTAGTTGGATCATTGCTTGCCTACCTCAAAGAACAAGAGCTGCAGTATAGACATGAGGACTTCTATGCTACCAAGCAAGAGGTCACGCCCTTTCGATGCGTTTTGATCATTTATCATCACCTGCATCTCTTGAATGGCTTTGTCGTAGTGACTGTTTTGGGCGCGTAGTTGAATCAGGCTACTAGCAATGTCACTATTTTGCGGTGAGGAGCTTGAAAGAAGTTGGCGTTCGCTCAGAGCTAAAGCTGCATGGTATGTCGACTTGACTCTTCGAAGGATCGCAAAGAGCCAACCTCTTCCTTGTTTCTTTTGGCAATGAAAAAACGGATACTGGATGTAAAAGACTTCGTCCAGGTAGTACATAAACAGTGCATCCTCTGTGTCTCCACTCGGGTTTGCCATCTGAGAATATGATGCCACGTGGTCGTAATTATTCGCTGAAGCTGTTTCCTTGAAATGATATCCATGGTCCTGAGACGCGCTACCTTGTAATTCATTCAACGAGGAGCTGGTACTCTGATCGATTGGAGATTGAATGTCCATTCCAGATACGATGTTTTCGAAAGCCATGGGCGATACTAAAGGCGGTGCCGAGTGTTGATTCTGACAGGTAGTATAGGTAGAGCTGTAGCCCTCTAAATCCAACGAAGCATCATCCATGATAGAAAGGTCGTTTGGAGGCCAATATGTCCATAGTGTGTCAATAGAGTTACTGGACCCTATCCCACTATCTGGATAATTGAACTCGTCTTGAGGAAAAGCCCCGAGTTGTTCATCGAAAAAATGTTGCGAAACAGCCGCTGGCGAGGATATATTCCTGGCGGTTGCAGACCTCATGCCAATTGTTGAAACCAGTGGTGACTGATTGGCGAGAAGTTGCTGTCGCCTTCCCTTTTTCGACTTAGCCTGACTAACTAGACGTTTGAATTTGGAGGCCTGATCTCTTTGCAGTACGCCATTATCCATCCATCCAGGCCTCGGGCCGTATCCATGACACTCCAATTCGAGAGAAATGCAAGCTGAACACACAGGGCGATTCTCATCGCATTTCTTTTTGCGGAGGCGACATGTCCAACAGCCATGGTTACTTCGCGCGGCTATATCAGGCACAAATAAGTATCACAAACAATACCTTACCTACCTAGGTACCTACTAGGTGCCTAGATATTCGATAAGTATGCAAGAGGGTAGCGGAACATACATATTCTGACAGTCTCAGCCATGCTGGTTTTAGAACACTCGCACTCAACTGGGTACGCAGACAAGGGCCAACAGGCTGAAATAATGACAAGAGACCAGGCTAGATATACCCTCTTTCAGATATGAGACTTGACCCTGGGGGCTGATAACATAATAATACAAGTTGATCTTGGAAAAATTTAACTGAAGAAACTTCCCGGCAGGTATGTAACCTGGATATTCACTATACCTAAACAGGAAGTTGTTTTAATTGAATGTTCAGCGTCAGACTGCATTTATCCTTGTCCGTATTTTAGACCCCACCTTGGCGCCAAGGTGTATCCTTTTAGTAGTCTTAGTCTAACTTTTTATGTACATAGGTCATCCTAAATAGGTAATTTACTGCCTATAAATTAGTATGTACACCTTTGCAGGTCCTCAAAGGCTACGGATCCTTTCACGGTTCCCAATTCCGGTTTAGGGGACTCGATGCAGGTGAGGGCGAGGTCTTATCGCTCCACATGCACGGCGCTTTCCCCGAAGAACGTTCCTCCTGTGAGCGGCCAAGAGCGTGCCTGGGAACTAGACCTCTCAATAGCCCGCAAATGAGCGCCCATCAAAGCCCACCAGAAGCCCATTTAGTGCACAAATATAGTCTTGGTACGTATAAAGTAGCTGATTAATTGCTGTATTTTACGCATGTACCAACCTGTATATTCAATTTCATCATATTATTATAGTAAGAAGTACCGGGCCCACCCGCCTCTTCACCCCCGCGCGGGGAACTTTGAACTCGCAGATTAACACTAACTTGAATTCATTTGTTCCTCGACTCACAATGGCCACGACTCCCGGAGATCTGCGCCATCTACTACCCGGCGACTACAAACGCTTCATAACATCCTGGCTAGAAGAGGACTGCCCTAGCCTGGACTATAGCGGCTTTGTCGTTGGCGAGTCAGAGGGCGAGGCCTGACTACTAGGAATTCAGTAGATATTATACTGATTTGAGCATTATGATACTAGATTTCATGCAAAATTTCATACAAAATCACCCTAAAAAGATCTAACTTAACCACGAATTCGCACTTAGGAGGATTACTGAGCATTAGGTGTTAACTAAGTACCCCATGTAAAAAGTAAAGCTTTATAAAAATCAACTTTGCATCTTATGAGTTAATTTATAAGCTTATAAAGAAGGTTTCTGTATAGCTTCATGTATCGCTCAGATGGTAGTTTAAATACCCAAAAAAACCAGACAAAAATGCATTAATTATACAGCTACGATAAACGCATGTTTATATTGTTTAGGGCCCATTATGGGCCCGAATGGGCTTTGTGGGCTATTGAGGGGTCTACTGGGAACCATGCCATAGATTCTGGGATCAAATATGATCTCAGAAATGTGAGGGTCTCACTCGCGAGATAAAATGGGTAATTGATATTTGGAATGCAAATTAAAACGCGGGCAAAGCGCAAAGACACTGTTTGAGGAGACATGACGATGAACAATAACATGCAACCAGCGGTTATTTGGGAGTTGACCGAAAGCATAATCAATATCAACGATATTTTCCACAATCAGTAGAATAAACGAGAATAGACACATAGTAAGAAATCGTCGACGAATAATACAAGGCCCAAAGTGAAGGATGAGGGGTCAAAAGAAAACTTGCTGTTGATTAAGCGATTGGTTGTTATTAATTTTATTGAATTTGGGTAGTCAGCAGTCACCACTCCAAATCACACGCATTTTTCGTAATACCTAGACACCCCCCAAGTCTCCAGCTATAATTTATTTCCACCCGTAGCTTATTTAATGCCATATTTTCCAGGCCCGATTCCATCCCTGGGGTGGCAATTAGAGAATGCACGAACATCAGAGCAAGTGGAGACAAATAAGCCTCTAATGAACACCTTCCTTTTCTACTAAGTGGTCAATTTAATTAATTAGTTAAACAATACGGTTTCCTCGAAAACACCTAGCAACGTATTTCACGTTTGACATGCATAGAAAGGATAAGGACTGTAAACACTAACACTACCGTCAAAAGCTCTTGACTTCCTATTTACTTAACATTTATCGAGGTGATCATCCAGCGAGAATGGGGGAATACAGAATGAGAACACCTATCATGTAAAATATAAGCTATATCAATAAAATGATAACCGATATGATAAAAGGGGCAATAACGAGGTTTCCTGGAAGACAACTCAGGCCTAAAAAAGCCTTACCCCTGGATCCATGCCGAACAAACAAGACCACTAGGGCGCTAAATACAAACTGTAATGGGTCACTTTATACAACATATGGCAGAAAATAAGCCCAGCATTAATATAGATCACATTATGTTGCTCCGTACGGAGTACAATCTCTAAATATGTCGAGGCTGGTGTCTTGGGCCAATGAGACCCTTCTTCCGTCGCTCTCCTGCTATGAAATACCCATCAATTTCCTCCACATCAGGCCTATCATCTTGCCAAAGCTTTACTTGCGTCTCAATTGCCTGATCGGGCTTTTCACCGTTCCAACAAAATAAAAATGTCAAGTGCAGTGGAGCTCGCCTCCTTCATGGGTATGGCAATTCTATTCCAATCAGTTTCGAGCCATCACAGTGCAACACAAAAAGCTACTTACCGGAGGTACCTCAGAAGTTGTTGAAGGTGCATTGGTATTTGTTGCAGTAGGAGTTGGTTGACTAGTCACAGCCTCGGATGTTGTTTGATCAACGTGGGGTTCATCATGCTTATGTTGGACGCCTGGACAACCAATCCCCGGCACAGCAATGTCGTAAGCATATACCTCCAGTGCAAAGTACTGAAGGGTTTCCGAATCATGCGTTGAGAGAGTCGCATTATCCTTCGCTTGGTCAATGACCTCTTCATATCCGTCTGCAAAATGGTCTATCCAGTTCTGTCCGATGGCAGGAACATGATATAGGCGGTGCAGTAGATCAGCGGCCCAGAAGGTGTTGGTCTCAGATTCTGAGACTGTATATCCAAGGCCACACATGCTTGAGAGAGACCGACGAGTTTGGTAGCTCAGGTCGCAGATAACTGTCTCATCCGTGCCATTTTCGCCTCGCCAATGTCCAGCATAACCTATTTGGTTGAGATGTTTAGGATATCATCCCTCATATAGAGCATGGTGTATTACCTTCAATGCCACAATTTCCGTCTGGGTTATCACATCGAAACAAAATGTCTTTCTTGTCGCCGTTGACTACGATATCAAATGCACCGATGGCTTCCATGGATGGGCGGTCACCGAAATACTTCCTGTAGATCTCGCTCTCATTTCTCCATCTCAAGATATGGTTTTGAGCATGCTCAGCAAGAGCAATAGTCTCGTTAAGACCGAGCTCAATCTGGCGACGCTGGGTTGCATTGCAGCTTGAATGGATGGGAAATTGATTCACAGCGCCAGCGTTCCAAGGTGCAAGCCCTGTCCGAGAAAAGGGCTGGGATTGATTGCCTTCAGAGCTTTCGGGGGTGGGAAGAGCAGCCGCAACTGCTGCAGAGGAGAGAATGAGCTTGAACAAAAGCATGTTTGTATAATCGAGGCAAATTGCTTGGGAACTATGAAGGCAAATTCCTAAGCATGGTAGAGGCAGCTTTTATATCATTTTTACTAAGTTTTTGACGTTTCCATATAAGATGGTTTAGTTTTTCTCTCAACTGTTTGCCAAGTGTGGCTTTTGTTCTCATTTTCGCTGTGTCTGTAATCCACGCAACACCCAGTATAGGATAGAAAGCGGGATATCTTCTCCATATTTCCCGCTACACGGATGATGTAATCCGCCAAGAGGGGACCTTGAGAGCTTCTTTGCTTCTCTCGCCAAAAGGTCTTTTTTCCTCCAGCAATCAGAACAGAAAATTCCAGATTGATGCCAAGACAAAGGCTCGGCGGAGGGTCGCCAAGACACTTTAGGGGAAGTACCTTGAGAGAACAAGAACTAAGTGGGCGATATTCTCCGGAGGAAACCCGGATTTGAAGTTCAGACCTGCTCTTGGCGAAAATATGAAAAGATCTTTCACTTGGCATTGAGAACCTTGGGGGTGAGGCCATTATGTATGACTCTTACTTAATATACCAGGCCTTCTAGAGAGGATTGCACCCAGTATTCCATTAAAAAAATACTCACTTGTGGCTTATCTATCGCATCAATCCCAGTCCCAATCTCGTCATTCTTATTTGGAAAAGAGTAGAGCACCTTCATCATGCTCATTTCCAAACCTTTCCTTATATCACTAGGCATTTCCAGGGTATATGCAGCCACAGCAACAACATCCGCACAAACATCATCTATAACTGGTTGTCATAGCCATGGCTCAAGTATTTACTGTATTGATGGAGATGGCCACGAAGTTTTAGTTTCGGCCACCTCTACCCCTACAACCGGGATACCAGCACAATACACTGGGTGTCACTCCCATGGAAGCGAGTCGTAAGTACACACGCATGCATATCTATGACAATATACTGACCCACGAAATGCGAAGATATTGCATGGATGGAGATGGAAACGATGTCCTGATTCAAGAAGAAGAAACGGAAGCCGAGGGGACCGAAGATAGTCACAGTGAAGATGATGCCCATGACCACGAGGAATCCTCAAGCGAAGCCAAACAAAGTTGCCACTTCCATGTTGGCGTTGAGTAAGCTTCTAACAATTTTTCCAAACCTGAGCATTATTGACTTTGGCTATTCTAGACACTGCGTGGGTGAAGGTGAATCAGAGGAACATAGTGGTTCATCGTGTGAGATCAAAGCAAGAGACTACAACATACCTCTAAGAATTGGCACGTTGTTTGTTGTCCTTGTCACTAGTTCAATTGGTGTCTTTGCCCCTATTCTCCTGATGAAACTTCCATTTGCTTCAATCAATGGGGTGGTGTCGACTGTCATCAAACAATTCGGAACTGGCATCATCCTTGCCACGGCTTTCATCCATGTGAGTAACCTCGGCCGTAACGGAGGTACGTACTACTTGCTAACTAGTTTCCTTAGCTATACACACATGCAAACCTCATGTTTACGAATGAGTGTTTGGGAGAACTCGAGTACGAAGCGACTACCTCTGCGGTGGTCATGGCGGGTATATTCATTGCTTTCTTGTTGGAATACATTGGCCACAGGATTATCGTTGCTCGCAACAGCAAGAAGAACTCCGCAGAAAGCACACCGTCCGAACCTCAGCAAACACATCAGAAGGGAGAGCATGACCACCCTCAGGGCCAACAGCAGCAGCCCACGTTGGCTTGTCTTGGGCACAATCACGGCTCATTCGATCTTACCGGACCCAACAGCAAATTTTCGGTCATTGTCATGGAAGCGGGTATACTTTTCCATAGCATCTTGATCGGTCTCACCCTCGTCGTTGCTGGAGACTCATTTTACAAGACGCTTCTGGTGGTGATTGTGTTTCATCAATTCTTTGAAGGGTTGGCACTCGGTGCTCGTATTGCCACCCTCCAGGGACCTATATTCCCTTCTAAGGCGCTTATGGCGATGGCATTTGCCTTGATCACTCCTATTGGCATGGCTATTGGACTTGGTGCTCTGCACACCTTCAATGGTAACTCGAAGAGCACTTTGATTGCACTAGGAACATTGGACGCGCTGTCTGCTGGTATTCTGGTGTGGGTTGGTATCGTTGATATGTGGGCGCGTGACTGGGTCATTGATGGAGGTGAAATGTTACATGCGAAGTTGTCAAAAGTTTTGACTGGTGGTATTTCTTTGGTCAGTGGGCTGGTGTTGATGGGGCTGCTAGGGAAATGGGCTTGATTATAGGCGTGGCATGTCTGCCTGAGGCCTGCTTCCTTCCAACTCTATCGTTCATATGCATATAGTTAGAATATGTACATAGTTAGACTGTTTCCGAAAACCGATGCTTCGGATATTATAAGCAGCTCACCTAGGCGAGATTTTGCTCCCCGTATTCCGTATTAAATCTGAATTCCGGTGTACCAGGGCCCATCCCCAGAAGAGGCATACGGACGGAAGCCGTACTCTCGTTCATGGTGCTATGTACTCAGAATGGTTAAATTTATGGAAATAAATAAACAAAGGTATAGCGGACGCGTTGAATTGTGTTAAATCAGAGTTGAGGTCAGAAGGCAGGAAAGAAACACACATCAGTGCCTGTTCGGCTCTGGGTGTCTCAAACAAGGTCTTCTGGGACGCAGAAGGCTTAGCGAAAGATAAAAGAGAGACTATAACTCGCTGCAAAATTCCCCGGCCCAAAACCAAGAAAATAGAGAGAGATCGATTAAAGGAAATCAACTCTGAACAACCTAAGCTCACTTGGTGAAGACTTGGGAGAGAAAAGCGATATTCGATCATCTTACGCACGCTGCTAAAGCAATCAAAGATGACAGATACCGAAATGCGTGCGATTCAAATGCTACCAATTAGTCATGGTCTGTCACTCAATTTCCCTCCCTGTGTATCTGTGTTAATGACCGGTATCGGCTGTTGCAATTTCAGCCTTATTCTTTGGACTTGGGGTTGCGAATCATGCAATATAACTGGGATGGAGTGCGTCAGTGATTGAGTAAGGAATATTTCAAGCCAACAGAGCATACCTTGCAAACGTCCCCTCCATCCACGCACTCAATCTCTTTGACCAGTTCAAAGCCCATTTTCTCATAAATACACACGTTTGGATATCCCTTGGAGCTCTCAAGGTAGCACGGCATGTTCTCCCGATCGGCCTTCTCCATGATATTCTCCATGAGCTTCTTGCCTACTCCCATACCACGCGCCTCTGAATCAACGCAAAGAACATTGCAAAAATAGTACCCACGGGGGTTCTGCCAGATAGCGTCATGCGTAGTTTGCTGCACTTGCTTCCAAATCCAATAGCGGTGCACATTCAGACCACCACGACCAAGGAAGCGGATATTGTTCATTAGCTGACGGAAGGAAAGAAGCCAGTCTTGTGCCCAAGCAGACCAGGTCTGTGACATGGAGGGCCTTTGTGGCGAGTACCACCAGGCAACGCCGACCACAGAACCGGCTGGTAGGCGTATTTCGACATCGCTCTTGGTTTCATTTGCGGCGCGAGTTATCTTGGCGACAGAGATGGGGCAGTCGCAGTTTATACCATATCGGAAATGAGCAGCGAGGGAGGCTGCGTTTCGTTGGATGTTAAACTGTTAGATCCCGTTATTACTTGGTTCGATATCCACTTCGTTGCTTCACTCTTTGTTTTTTTGCGCATTTTTCTCGAAGCCACGATCAAGTCATCGGGCCCAAAACTTGCGGAAAAAATAAATGTCATACCTTGGATGGGTCATCAAACACCCAACGAAAATATGGATCGTCGGCAAACGCTTTCTGCACACAGTCTACAGCCCCGGGTATGTCGGTCTCAGTCAGCGGGACGATTTCGATTGACATTGTTCGTCTTGGCTTGTCACTACGTTTTTCTTGGACGGCGACAATTTTCCTAGCGAACTGGTTTAGACGTCCGGATACTTTTTCTACTGGCTCTGCGTATAGCTTGACACAGAGATATAGTATAAGAATGCCAATGAAGACGTTGGGGACAGTGAGAGATAAAGACAACCGCCATCTAAGTAGAGTTGAAGTGGTGATGGTCCACGAGTTGATGGAGGAGAAGGTGGGGGAAGCGAGGTCTTTGTTTATTGTAGGAGTGTCAACAATCGAGGAAATAATGAGTAGAAAGTCACTTGCTCTGAGGAACGGGGTTCATATAGCTGAGCTCGGTGATGATCCTCGGTGTTGATAGCCACGCTTATCTTATCCGCGGCCTACATTCCAGGGTTGCATGTCGCTAGCCCTTCTAGGCAGCTCCAGCCGGAACAAGTACATATGCGCTATGGGGATGTCGCACAGCGTCCCTCCACTCCTACCATCGCTCCCTCGTGACCCCGGCAGTAACCGCGGCTAGTCGGTCTAGTACAGATCGACTACCTGCGTATTTGAGGATGTACATAGCACATCCTAGGTGTGCTCGAACAACTCGAATCAGTAAGATTGTCGATCTCTTGCTTTCGCTAAACGCGGGGAACGGCTCGTATTGGATCATGTGGAGAATCCAATCTAAAACTAATCCCAATCAGGCAGGTAGTTGCGTCATTGGCTCAGTTTGATATGGGGCGTGCCAGGGTTATCAGGTTTATCAGTAGAACTGATAAGAGATTGTCATAATTAGAGTCAACTATATGGTTGATCATGTTTAAAGTCTCATAGTGTGTAGTTTATTTGAGTACTTGTCAGGGATTCCTCGGCAGGTACATGTAAGCAGCGGAAAATTGTTCCAGCCGAACTGTGAAAATCATGAACTCGGGAAAACCATGGAAAATCAGAGCGAATGTGCTTCTATCAGACGAAAAATACATGTCGAGGATTGTGTTCAAGCTGATATGTCATGGTAATGTCTACTCTGATATCATATATATTGTAGCTATAAAAAGAGTCATGAATGCTGAGGGAACACATCGGAAATGTCATAAAAAAATGTCAATTTTCCAACGGACTTGCCGGGCAAGCAACATTTATGGATTCTTCGGAAAGATGCAATGAAAACATCGGGTAAAATACTCATACAAATGTGAATTATTCAGCCTGCCTGGCTGTTATCCTTTGTTTGGTGGTACATGGTCACCTGCCACCTGCTTTTTTTCCAATCTGGCTCAACTACCCTGCTCTACCTGCTCTACCCTTTGTATTATTCTCTTTGTTCATCGAGTCCATTCATTTGACCAGCAAATTTAAACACGATAAAATTGTTAAGTACTATTTCCAGCAAGGTGTCTACATAAAGGTATGACATTGTTACAACGTGAGCTGTGTCCAGTCTTTCGTAGTTCAACTCCTGCGCAACTAAGAAAAGTTCTATCGAGTTCTTTTCTAAAACCAAAGAACATAATTATTGGACTCCGTCATAGACGTGATTCTCTTTCGATGGAATGTAAATAGTGTCTTTGTGAGTAGGGTGAAGGCGAAGAAGACTCTCTTTCTTGATAAAAATAACCCGCAGTCATCCTGGCCAAGGTTCGATATTCCTTTTCCGTTGGGAGAATGAAAATAAAATCTTTGTTGCAGTTGCTGTCTTTGTCAAGTACATCAGCCAGGTAATTGAATCAGGGCCAACTGTCCTCTGTACAAATGCATAAATAACTCCCACTACCTTCTCAAGTTCTCAAACAGACATAGCCCGCAAGCAATCCCCGAGAACGCGGATTTTACATCATCCGACAACTCAGTTGTTTTCTAGTACCCTGCCTGTCCAGGATCATCAATAAATCTCAGTCCCAAGGCACACTTCAATCACCTATCTCAGCGAGACTTGCAGCTTTTACGATGCCTCGTCAGGATATTGAACGTATACTAGCCGACGATCCCTACAACGATCGGCGCATATTCGTTTTGTCATGTGTGCACGATGCAATCTATTATCTTCGTCACGGACCGCATCGTCGTAACGATGTCATTGCCACATTAGAGGAAATTTCTGATGAAATGGGTGTTGCTATTTCAAGCGCGGTCTTGGAACGTGATCCCCAGTTTGAGCGGTTGTGCCGTAACCTTGAGCTTATGCTGCCTGTCTTGATCAGGATTCTCAACAAACACAACGACCGGGGGACCGACAAAGCAATTGCTGATGATCTTATCAGCTGCATCCCCAGCGTTTTGCAACAGCCTAAACAGTGGAACCCGGATGTCGAAGAGATTTCTGACGAGGAAGGGTTTGAGCAAGAGCAGGAAAAGGAGAATAGGTGTCCTCACCATCACAGATAGGTTTGGCTCTCTGCGTAGGGAGACTGGAATCGAGTACGGGCTATAGTTATGACAGGAGTTTCGAAGAATTTTCGGTTCCAGTGTTTTTACTGCTGCTTCTATATTCCAATTTGCTTTTTTAGAGACGTTAAATCAATGATAGAATTATGTTACACGTTATATCAGATCCTGCTCCGTCGACTAGATAGATTCAAGGGAGTAGATTGTGATTTATTACAAGTAGCATGATCGTAAGCTTGGTATCTTAAAACGTTAATAGACTTTTCTAGCAGAGGCTCTAAAGCTAATGCTTGCTTGGGGGCATTTGTGTTAATGGTAGAAAAAAAACAAATCCCAATGCCATGCGCACAAGCTAGTCAATTCGACAAACATCAGCAACATCATATTACCACCAAATACATTAAACTCCTCTCAAACTAGCAAAAAAAACTAGCAAAAACCGGCGATAACCAAACTGGTCTAACATCTATCAAGAAACAACCAACCAATATCTCAGTCTACTCTTCCCCAGTTCAACCAAGCAATCTAAACACGATTGCGTCCACGATGAAAGCGCGGCAGGAAAGCAGGCGCAGGCTCGGTGGCAGTCTCAGTCACAATATGGGTGAGGTTCACTGCACTGGTTGTGGCATTCGAGATAACAGTCGAGTTGGTGAAATGGGCTGTCGCTGTCGTGTTGCTAAATAGCTGTCGGCGAACAACATCGGGGTTAATAATTGCTCGTGGAGTGATACGCGAGCCCGGGGTTGAGGGGGATACATGTGGAGGTGTTGATGTAGGCAAAGTCACGAGGGTAGCTGGTGTTGTGGGCGATCCTGTGGTGATAGTACGCTGTCTAGTGCTGCTCGGTATAAGGGGCGTCGATGTTCGCGTCTGAGTCAGGGTTTGGGTCAAGGTATTGGTTTGGGTTCTGGTGGATGAGGCTGTCACGCTGCTACCACTTGGAGATACTGCGCCAGTGACAGGGGTAGTCCCTGGGATTGTCGCGGTGCCACTTGGGGATACTACGCCAGTGCCAGAGGTGGTCCCTGGGGCTGTCGCAGTACCACTTGGGGAGACTCCGCCACCTCCGCCACCACCTCCAGCACCTCCTCCACCTGGGCCTCCGCCAGCACCACCGCCAGCTCCACCGGCACCTCCTCCCGCAGCTCCTCCACCTGGGCCTCCACCACCTCCAGTGGGGCAAGGACAGCACTCTGTTGCCAGGCCTAGTCCCGAGCCAGATGTGACAGTGACGGTAGTAGTGGCAGTGCTCACAACTACGGCAGGGCAAGTAACCGTCACCGGGACGACGGTGGTTTCCTTAGATGTGGAAGGAGGAGGACAGACCGGCGGTCCTCCAGTGGTAACGCTGGGAGACGGGGAAGGGGGTACACTACCACCGCCAGGGGGGGATGTGGGGCTAGTGCCTGGATGCTCACTAGTAGAGGGAGGAGGCTGGGCAGTGTTAGTAGTTGTAGTGACTACTTCAGGGGGCGAAGGCTGGGGGGTTCCGCTGGGGGAGGAAGCGGGGCCGCTGGGTGATGGCCCGCTTGGGGAAGAACTAACATTGCCGCCAGTTGGGGTAGCAGTTGTACCACCACCAGTGGGTGAAGTGCCGCCTTAAGTACCAGGGAGAGTAAGAAGAGTGCTTTCAGAAAATAAGGTAGTTTGCTCACCTCCGCCGCCAGGGACTGTAGTACCACCACCTCCTCCGGGGACAGTACCACCTCCACCGCCAGGGACAGTACCACCTCCACCGCCAGGGACTGTAGTACCACCACCACCTCCAGGGACTGTAGTACCACCACCTCCTCCGGGGACAGTACCACCACCGCCGCCAGGGACTGTACCACCTCCACCGCCAGGGACTGTAGTACCACCACCTCCAGGGACTGTAGTACCACCACCTCCTCCGGGGACAGTACCACCTCCGCCGCCAGGGACTGTGGTACCGCCATCTCCTCCCGGGGTGGTCTGAGGTGGTGGAGCATGCGTTGTAGCCAACTCCTCGGTCAAGACAGAAAGCAGCGAGCTCTCAAGGTCAGGATGGTTGTGGCGCCCCTGCAAGCCAAAGTCACGCTCTTCTCGACGACGATCCTCGATGCCGGGCTGCTCTAGCGCCACATCCGGGACAGCCAGGACACTCTGCAGGAGAGCCCAGGAGCAGGCCAGCAGAATCAAACATCCTCTGGGAAACATCATTCGGACCAAGGCTGATATGTGCAGAGCGATTGAGCAAATGTGGCCGATTTGGGGAGAACAGCGGCCAATGCAAGTTCGCCGGTGGTTCCGGGTGCTATCGAATTGATGAAGGAGCTGGTGTAGAAGACAGTTTTAGATTTAGGACTCCTTAGATAGCAAGTTTAGCAAGTTTAGCAACGAAGCAAATGCCGACCAAACGAGTTCGAGACGCGAGCAAGCAAAGCAATGTCCCGGATGAAAGGACGTTAGGAGAGGGATGCGGGCATAGCGTCGTATATGTAGTGAGAGCCTAGACAACTCAATGGTGATGGATTGATGAACACTCCATGTCATCACAGCGAGAGGATTGGCCAGAAGTGATTTCGATGTTTGTTTTTTGGTTAAGCTTTCGTTGTCTTTCTAGTTCCCGTGGTAAGTTCTGAATTTGCTCCTATTGGAAATCATTCCCAGTGGTGAAATCCATGGCTGGATAAGGTACAAAGGCATCATTGTGACTAGATGTTTACATAGATCCGGTGCCTGTCGGATATCCTATGCGACGTGTTCTGCCCTGTTCAGCCCTGTAGGGGAACCTGAACCTGAGTTACCAACACCCATGCTTTTTATATTGCCTCCATGGCGGCAAATCGTTTAATTTCTAACTGCCAGTTCAGCAGCGAAATCAATTTGTACGGCTGAAGGGCCGAACCGACTATGTCGGAAAAATTATCCGATTTGGTGTAGATTATAGTCACAATTTGATAAATATAGACATTAAGCAGCTATGTAAAACAAATGACTCGGTCATGGACGCTGAATAGAAGATGCAAGAATGCAAGCTGAGGGGGAAAAACTTTTCTACGCTTATTTTGAAATCGTGAAATCGTGTCGAGATTACCAGATCGACCAGCGTCGGAGTTCCGGATACGAACCCACAATTTTAATAAATCGCGAGAGGGTGACGCCAGCCAACTTGAATGACCTTTACGGCGGTACAGCATGCAAGACCAGCCGCATAGCAGCAGACAGTAAAGGTGATAAGGCCCCAGTAGGATCCATTGCAGCGTTCCAGGATCTCACCTGCGATAGGGATTCCAGTGAGAGTGCTGGTGGCAAAGTATGTCAGCTATGGATACGCATGTGACATCACAAGGGGGAAAAAACACTCACCCGAAGCTCACTATGGTATAGGCAGTTGCGTAATACCGGCCATAATTTTCAGTTTTGCAGAGTTGACCGACACAGACTGGTGTCAAGCTGATATTGCTGCCGCTTGAGAATCCAAAAAGAAGAGCATAAACGATCAGCAGGGACAGACTATCTCCTGCAGGAAGCCACAAGCAGGCGTTGCAGAGCACGCATAGCGCTACTGTCGCGATCAGGGTGTTGAAACGACCAAGGAAATCGGCAAAGAAGCCAGGTAACCATCGCCCAAAGAACGAGCCGACATTCAAGATGGCAATGATCTGGTACGAGAACTTGGAAGAGAACCCATGGTCGAGGGCGTAGGAGGAGATGTAGCTAATTGGCACAAAAAGACCCCACTCAATAAAGAAGACGCTGGCGGTGGTAAGCACGAATCGCGGGTCTCGGAAGATCCGGAAGTCAGGAAGCACATTCTCCTTGGAGAATGGCTTCTGCGGGAGTCGGGACCTAATCAAGAGATTTGCAATTGATAGCGTAATCAGGCAGATCAACGCGACAACCCGAGTGGCCCAGCCCCAGCCAATCTTGGGGAAGAGGGCCTCTAGAACGAGAGGGAAAACAATGCCTCCAGCAGAGCCACCAGTAGCAGCAATACCAGTTGCGAGTCCACGTTTCTCATAGAAATAGTGGCCGATCGCCGAAATCGCCGGTGTGAAAATGAGAGATGCTCCCACTCCGCCCAGTACACCGATGACCAGCATAAAGTGCCAGTATTGAGTACAGAAGCCGATGAGGATGATCATGGCCATTTCAAGTACGGAACCGGCAAAGACGAGAAGGCGTGGGCCTCGAGCGTCGAAGATGGGGCCGATTTGCACTCCACAAAAGAAGGTGAGAAAGGCAAACATTCCAAAGATCCACCCATTGGTTCCTGAGCTGTATTCCTTCAGTTGATGTGTTTGGATATATGCTTGGAAAGTACCAATGGTGTTGACCAGACCCAACGATCCAAATAGACCGAGGAAGCTGCCCAGCACTACCAGCCAGGCTTCGAGGCCCCCCTCCGGGTAGGTGTTCCCTTCGGCGTCTGTAGTCACTCGACTAATGGGGTCTCCTCTGGTTGATCTTTGAGACGGTGCCACGGTAGATGCTGTTCGGTATACATCCTCTGAGCTGGGTTCTTGCTTTGGTGCAGTCTCCGTGTCAGATTTCTCATTGTCCATGTGAACAGTAGTCTTCTGGTCAAAGGCTGTGGTGCTTTGGGTTGTGGTGCTCTGGGTGTTCATATCAAATGCATGGTCGGTCTTGCTGCTGGCAGACCCGACATTGGTAGACATTCTATGTGGAAAGAGCTATTATATTCTCCGCTTGCATTAAGGAATTCCTAGGTTGCTGAGGTTGAGGATCTGAATGAGGAGAAGTTTGACGGGAAGTGACATATTAATCGAAACTTCCGGAGGAGTCATATGCAAATGTGGCTCTGAGAATTTTCGGGTGGAATTATTCCCATTGGTGTTTAACTGACTTCGTAATAGTTAATTAGGCAGTGAAAATTTCGTAGCTCGTGATCATTGGGCAGGGAAGTGGATCTATCGTGTGCAGGTCCAGACCGGTGTTCTTTTGTCCATACTGCGACGTAGTACGTACATACTATTCTATACTAGATAGATGATTTCAAATCTATCTTGGATGTTCTCAATGGAGCAGAATAACTACACGTCACTTACAGTTCGTTCTTTTTAGCAATCATATATGACAATCTGTACTTGCTTTATTCATCTATATTTATCGGTTTATAGGATATACATAATTCAACGAATTTGTCGGCTATGCCTCTGAAAGCAGTTCAGTAATGTGGATAAATTCCGAACTTCCGAACTTCCGACCTCCGTGAACAATTTGACTACCCGAAGCATGTTCGGGCGCATATACTTACTGCCTACATCTGGGCATCGCATTAAGCACTCGTATGTAGCCATGGATCAGCTTGTGTTTGATACGAGACTACACTTTCTAAAAGGAAAGAGGGAGGAGATAATGCATGGACAATATCAAAATATAATCTATATCTGAGATCGCACGAAATCAGATGCGGGTAGATATATATAATCGTGGCCATGTTTTAGTTTTTTGACCAAGTGCCACCGGTTATTAAATTTACGTAAACTTCATATAACCTGTGGGGTTTGCAAGGTTGGAAATTACGAAATTAGGAAATGTTTAAAATGTAACCTTGGAAGTCCTATTCTGTAGTTCGTGCAGGATTTAGGATTAAGTACAATCTAGTAAAAGAATCCTTGTGTAGGCTCATCAATTATTAAATAGATGCCTCTTCCATCCAATTGGGCTTGTGGTTTAGTGGTATAATACTCCCTTAGCATGGGAGTGGTCCAGGGTTCGATTCCCTGCAAGTCCATTCTTTTTGGTTTTTGGTTTTGTTTACGTTATAGACCACGTCAAATAGAAATACATCAGAAGACTTTTTTTTATATCTTATTTCAACCAAGTGAGATACATCGAGTATATCAATCACACTTGCTCATGCTCAAGGGAGCCTGTTAAGGCGCCAATCTCGTCGATCAACCAAATATTCCCAAGCTAGTGACCGCAAAGCAACCTGGAAAGCTTGGTATGCTTGGGATCTATCAGAGCCGCGGGAACCTAGGCTCAGGTACTCCGCACAACGATTGACTTTATACTATTGTGATCATCTCGATGGCATTATTCCCCTGCATGCCGAATCTAGGTACAGAAGGAGATAGTCAGGGGCATGATGTTCGCACTTGAGGGTCTGGCCGGAGAGCTGAGCAGTAGAGAGTATTACCTATGAGTTATTAAGATGATTACTCGCCTATCAGACCGCTGCAACCGCCGCAGGCCGGTTATCCTCGTCCTACCACCAAGCGAGCGGGGCCGCATGATAATGTGGAGGTTATGATGCTTAGCCGGGATAAGAAGCATGCCAGACCAATTGCGAGCTGTCCCCACTTCTTATACACGAAGCTTATTAGCCAAAAGTGTCAGATAACCGTCGATCTCACCGGAATCCGCCGCTCGTCCGGTCCTAGTGATAGCTGTGCACGAAGCGGCGAATTATTGCAACCATGTATGACATTATCTTATTATCCTATAATCATCCAACACCGCGGAAAAGCACCATCGGCAAACACAGAGCAGATCACCAAAAAAAAAAAAAAAGAAGTAGAAGCAAGATTTACAGTCCTGGAGGTGAGGTTTCCTTCCTGAGGTTGACCCCGCCTGGGATGGCCGAAGCTGATAGCAGTGGACACTTGCTATCGAACAGGGGGTTGTGGCGTAGGAGAAGCAATATCCGACCTGAAGCTAAGCATTTTCCAATCATCCGCTTGGAATCTCTTAGCCTGGGTTTTTATCAATTTAAATGCACTTACCAATCACACGATCAGGGGCCATTGACCGGCACTTCCGGGGATATGTAATAGGTATATAGCTGTGCCCCCCTCGGGGATAACAATGACATCCCTCCCCCATTTTGGCACATTAATACCGATCCAGGATGTTACTCAAATCAGTCCTGACATCTGCTCTCCTGGCCCTTTCGCTGGGGTCGGATCTCGCGGCTGCCGCTAAACACGGACGCTTTGCAGAGAAATCTCGTGCACCACAGGAGAAGGCTAAACGGGCAGTTGAAGCTCGTAATAACCACAAACATGTGAAATCGCACAAGGATTATCGTTTCTTAAGCAAGGAGACCAAGCGTGAGTGTCGGGTTATATCATTGTTGACAGCAAAAATCCTAATAGACCCATAGATTATCTGGTGGACTCCCTGCCGGATGTTCCATTTGATATCGGCGAGATGTATTCTGGTCTGGTGCCAATCGATATGGACAACAGCTCCAGAGCGCTCTTTTTCATCTTCCAGCCCACTATCAACGAGCCTGTAGATGAAGTGACCATCTGGCTCAACGGAGGTCCTGGATGCAGTTCGATGGAGAGTTTCTTGCAAGAGACTGGTCAGTTCATCTGGCAACCTGGTACTTTTGCTCCAGTGGAGAACCCTTATGCTTGGGTTAACCTGACCAACGTGCTGTGGTGAGTGTTATCATGCATACGAACCCAAAAACTTGTTAACATCTCGCAGGGTCGACCAGCCTGTTGGAACGGGCTACTCTATCGGCACACCGACAGCTGTGTCGCAAGAGGAGACAGCACAGGACTTTGTCAAGTTCTTCAAGAACTTCCAGAAGATTTTTGGAATCAAGAATTTTAAGATCTATGTCACTGGTGAGAGTTATGCTGGACGTTATGTCCCTTATATCTCAGCTGCGATGCTTGACGAAAAAGATAAGGAGTATTTCGATCTAGATGGTGAGTTGACACGAATATTCAAAACGCTGGGATGCAAAGTCTGACTATTTACAAGGTGCGTTGGCATACGACCCGTGCATTGGACAGTTCGACTATGTGCAGGAAGAAATTCCCGTTGTGCCCTTTGTCCAGCAAAATGCGAACCTGTTCAACTTCAACGAATCATTCATGGCGGAGCTCGACAAGAAGCACAAGTCCTGCGGATACGAGGAGTTCATCGACAAGTACCTCACTTTCCCGCCGCCCGAAGCCCAGCCGCCCATGTTCTTCAACTACACCGAAAACGCCGACTGTGATTTGTTTGATCTAGTTTACGATGAAGTTTTCCACATCAACCCATGCTTCGACCTCTACGAGATCAACCTGATGTGCCCGCTCCTCTGGGACGTTCTAGCCTTCCCCACGTCGCTCGACTACCAAGCAGCTGGATCAACTGTCTACTTCGATCGCCCAGATGTCAAGAAAGCGCTGCACGCGCCCAAGACGGCCTGGAGTGGATGTTCCCCAGACCCCGTGTATGTCGGTGGCAACTCCGGCCCGGAGCAAGAAGGCGACATTTCAGCGAACCCAATCGAGCATGTCTTGCCGCAGGTGATTGAGGCTACCAACCGCGTTCTCATTTCAAACGGTGACTTTGATATGGTTATCATCACCAACGGCACACTTCTCGCCATTCAGAATATGACCTGGAACGGCCATCTCGGCTTCCAGGAGAAGCCAAGCACCCCCATCGATATCAAAATGGCGGATCTCTTGTACGCGGATGTCTTTGCGGAGAATGGTGCCTCTGAGCTCGATGGCCCCCAGGGTATCATGGGTGTTCAGCATTATGAGCGTGGCCTGATGTGGGCCCAGAGTTACCAGGCTGGCCATATGCAACCGCAGTATCAGCCTCGCGTGGCTTATCGTCACCTTGAGTGGCTGCTCAGACGCACCGAGGAACTCTAGTCTCTTATTCGCAAAGGAAACGCCACATATGCAGAGGTTATAGCAAGACAATATGTATATATAATATAATCGATATGTTTGTGTGCATTTTATAGGAAAAGTCGCCCGTACATTACCCCGGAATTTGGAAATAGGCTATGCACGTTGTGTAGGTATCTCCATGTATTTGAGTTCCCGCGGGGGTATAGCGTAGACCTTTCAAAATCATATTGAAAAAGTTCAAACATTCCCTATTTCTTTATTTATGATGCCACAGCCACCGGGAATTGGTTGTCGCTTTGATTAACATATACCCATGTGGCGATACTTTACCGGGTGAGTGGATGAATCTTGTTGATGGCGGATTGATATATGTCCTTCTATTTGCCAAGTGGAATGGTGGTATTTGGGTTATTGCTCAAAGTGAGAGGACCTATAGGATCGACAGTGATCATCGTCTAATATCTTGTCCATTAGGCCCTTATTATGGATAGAATAAAGTATTGGCGGACCTGGGATCTGCTTCATATGTTAGTCTTGCACATGGTATGACGCAATTATGCAGCGCAATTGTAATGTCTTGCAGCGTCCTAACGGGAGAAATCGCGCACAACGCCTTGGCTAGTGTATACATCGTAAGCCGCTAACAATTAGTGTGCTCCAGCAGTGTGGAGCTTGATATTTGTTCATAGTTTTAGTCAAGTGTAATTACACTGCCGGTCATAGCTCGCAAATTACAAGGAACAAACAATGATGCATTCATACATACTCTTGACCCCATTCTCTTACGAGTCATCTTCGGAGACAACAGTTGCTACAACCACGTTATAGCCAAGATAATATATCGAGGGCTTTGGAACCGAAGCATCAACTCCAAGTCCACCTCTTGAATCGCCAAGTGCAGAGGGGATTCCTTTGTAGACCAGACCATAGTACTTCGTAAGCTAGTTCAATACAAAAAAGTAAAGGGAAAAGATGTCGCCTCAGTGGAGTTTATCCTAGACTTCCCAGTTTCCGGATTGATATTGACTTTACACTTCGCAAAGAATACAAATAACCGAATGAGGATGTAACATAGCCGAGACTCTCCACTATGTAGAATCCAAGTCGAGAACACGAGCAGTTGCCGACCAGCGTATTGGGCTCACCCGGAAATGGCAGGTGGCCGTAATTTATCCGAGAATCGCAATATTACATGAAGAGCTGTGATTGGCCAATAGGAACTCCCCTGACCTGAATGCGGCATCGATACGCCTCCGCCAAGATTGCCTTCAGACGTTGAATTCAAATCTTTTTTTCTCTGTACAATTGCAAGTTAGCTAGCTGTTGATGCAATGGCAAGAGATTATATAATATATGCATATATATAACTATATATAATATATATATATATATTGTAGAAAAAACCCCTGTTGAATATCTCGGGAAAGAGGAGCAAGAACAAAGTAGAAGGGGTGACGTTCAAGCACACCAAGCATGCAAAGTACGTGGTTTCTTGATCTCAGTATTTTGCCCCAAAAGAGAGTATAGTGAGAGGAGTGGTCTTGCAAAAATTTTCCTGGTGGATCGTGGAGGCCAATGGGGTCTCGGCTCCAGTCTAGAGTCAAATTTGTTCATTATTTCGACCCCTTCCGATGTATATTTTTCTACAAAATATTGCACCTGATAGGCTAGTTATAAAACTCTCCGAGTTTTGCATATGGAATAACCAGAGAGGTATGAAGGTAAACGGAGGCTAAATAGTGGTCGGATTTGCCTTGGTGGCGTTCAGAACATCGAAAAAGCACTCAGGGATCTTTAGCGATCCCCTTTTAAGCTATCCCCTGTGCGGCTTAGATTACCTAAACCCAACAAAATTTCAATGTAATACCACGATTGTATGGGACCTCTGACGTTTCTGTGGATTCTGCTGCCATAGATGTTGACTCTATAAAAGTAATGCAGGTATGGGAATTTTGACATGGAACCAGCTTATAAGAAAGGGAAGATAGTTATATATCAAGGAAAGCTCACTAGTTTATGCTAAGCATAGGCGGCTAAACCCGAAAACATATCAGCTCTTTACCAGGGTACAGTCCAATACCAAGTTGTATGTACTCACCGAGGGAATATGTTGAGATTTAGTACTCCGTAAAGCACCCCGAGTACCCCAGTTCCGGAGCCGAACCAGTCCTTTTTCTAGTATTTCAATTACAGATCACTTTTTCTTAGTCCCGCTTCTCGGCCTTGGCCAATTATGGCATCTCGTAGAGAACTCTTGGTAATAAAAAAAAAGAGAAAAAAAAAAACAGGGAGCATTGTATTGACTATTGGGAATATCCCAATAGTATATAACAACTCTAGAATCCCTCACTTATCTTTTTCTCCTTCCTCTTCTGTCAATTCCTAAACTTCCTTGCCCTAGGTAAAGCTACCCCAAGCTTCTCTTCTATTTTGCTAGAGCTTCGTCTCTTAGCTTTTCTATCTTATATTGTGGCAGAATTTCTGGTTTACGCCCTTGGATCATTTCTGTTACTCGTCACCACCTTGTGAAAGAAAAGAAATCTATTTCAGAGGCCAAGCACGAGGTACTTCACATCAGCTCTTCAGTAGCAACCTTGCAACGCCCTGGCAGCAACGATCACCATCGACAGCGACGACAACCCCAGCATCCACAGCGACAAGCCCATCTGCAATTGACAGCAGTATATATCGACCATTGTCCTTGCGCTACTTTCGGCCCACAGCGAATTGCCCCCGGATCCACGATATATGACCCCATTGCAGCTTCTCCCCACATCTGTAGATCCACTCTCGACCTTTCACAGAATTCCTAGCGACAATTGAACGGAATAGAACGTGCGAAAAGCGACATACTCGACAGACAGCAAATCCCAGGCAGTTGAAAAATATATTCCAAAGCGCCATATAAAACCGTCATTATGGGTATCCAAAAATTTAACCCGTTCAAAACGGACAGTCAAGACTTCTCCAGCGTTGTCGTCCCACTCGCCGACGCACCTGCTCACCCCCTCTCAGAAAAGGCAGACAAGGAGTCCAGCCAGAGCTTGGACGGCTCGTCTGCTTCGGAGAACGGTGCTGCCGGCCACAAGGGCTCAACTCATCTGACCCTCGAAGCCCTTCGTGCGGAAGTCGAGGCTGATCTTTCCTCGACTACCCATGACTCTGCCTATGACCGTACGTTCCTGGATTTTTGCACTGGTCCCCGCGTGGAAGCTCCATGGAATTGAAATTTTGATCTAACTCGACGCAGGCAAGTCAAAGGTGATCAACAGAGCCCTGCAGGATATCGGTATGGGCCGGTATCAATGGGAACTGTTCTTCCTTTGTGGGTTTGGTTGGACAGCAGACAACCTTTGGCTCCAGGTAGGAAATCACAATCACACAGACCACACAGATCAAATCTAACCACCTGTAGGGAGTTGCCCTGACGCTAACCCCGATCTCTTACGAATTTGGACTCTCCGATACGGAGGTGCGTTTCACCACTTGCGCTCTATTCTTGGGTCTCTGTATTGGTGCCTCATTCTGGGGCGTTGCCTCTGATATTGTTGGTCGTCGTCTTGCTTTCAACGCCACTCTGTTCCTGGCTGGTACCTTTGGTCTGGCTGCCGGTGGTGGCCCTAATTGGATTGGGTAAGTCTATGAAAACAACGCATTTTGTATCTTTCGCTAACCATGAATACAGAACATGTGCTCTGTTCTCTTGCTTGGGCCTTGGTGTGGGTGGTAACCTGCCTGTCGATGGTGCCCTTTTCCTGGAGTTCCTCCCCTCTGTCTCCGGCAGCTTGTTGACCATGCTGAGTGTCTGGTGGCCCGTTGGGCAGCTAATTGGCAGTCTACTTGCGTGGGCTTTCATCCCCAACTTCAGCTGCAGTAGCCATGAAGGTTGCACCAGGGAGAACAACATGGGCTGGCGCTACCTGGTCCTCACTCTGGGTGCCATCACTTTTGTCATGTTTGTCCTGCGTTTCTTCTTCTTCCACCTGTATGAGTCGCCCAAGTACCTGCTGTCCCGTGGCCGCCAGGAAGAAGCTGTCAACTCTATCCATGGAATTGCCCACAAGAACGGCACTAAGACCTGGTTGACCAACGAGATCCTCAACGAAATTGGTGGTCATACCGAGGTGCAAGAAAAGGAGGCGGGGCTCACTTACACTCAAATCGTGAGCCGCTTCTTCTCCAAATTCTCAATGGAGCGCATTGCGCCTCTCTTCGGCAACAAGCGCATGGGCTGGAATACCGTCCTGCTCTGGTTCTGCTGGGCCACCATCGGCATGGGCTATCCTCTCTTCAACGCTTTCTTGCCGCAGTACCTTTCCAAAACTGGAGGTGAGACCAACTCGAACTACGTCACCTACCGCAACTACGCCATCACCTCCATCATTGGTCTCCCTGGCTCATTCCTGGCTTGCTGGACGGTTGATCTCAAGTACATTGGTCGCAAGGGCACACTAGCCGTCTCCACCCTGATCACCGGCGTGTTGCTGTTCTGCTTCACCCAATCCACGAGCTCTGACATCCAGCTCCTGTGCAGTTGTCTCGAGGCCTTCTTCCAAAACATCATGTACGGTGTCCTCTTCGCCTATACCCCGGAGACTTTCCCTGCCCCGAACCGCGGTACTGGCACTGGTATCTCCAGCTGCTTGAACCGTATCACTGGTCTCTGTGCTCCCCTTGTCGCCATTTACGCCGGCAGTGCGGACCCCAACGCGCCCATCTATGCATCTGGCGCATTGATTCTGGCTTCCTTTGTTGCTATGTGCCTCCTACCCATCGAGACTCGGGGCAAACAGATGCTCTAAGAAGCAACGAGTTGAATCCCTTGTTTCAATTTGTCAAAACAGTCTTGCATACTGTCGACTTTTCCACAGCCTTCTGCTTGTGTTGGAAAGTGCAAGATGAGAACACGACCAAAAAAGGACAGCACATCCATATATCACGGATCCATCCCCTTGCCATTGCGATCTGAATGATTCGACCAATGGGTTGACCCATGCTCACAGCACTGGGGGAGTATATGGACTGGATAGAGTGTTGTGTATATCATAATAATCCAGCGACCACTGCTAGGTGGCATTGGAAGTTGAACATAAAAGATACCAATCAAGATACCAAGTTAGTTTTTTTTTTTTTTCCTTATTACCGAGTCAGAGTTCAATTTTGTATATGGGCAAGTTCCTCAATAACATAAGAACCTGTAAAATTTGCTACACATGTTTCATGAATGGCATTGGGTGTTTGGGCCTATGAAATGTTGACGTCTAGGAATGAAAATAGCCTAGTGGACAGGCTACAACAGACCATACCACAATACACCAGCAGCGGCCGGGAATGAGTACCAAAAGAAAAAGACCAATTGGAGACGCAGAAATATTGTATGAGATATTTGAAACCCTCCAAGGTTCCAATCTTGGAATATTGAAAATTTTGCTTATTGAACCTTTAATAAATATGGCGCAATCCCTATGACAACGACAGTAAAAAGAAACAGAACAGACCAGTAAGAACTCCATTCCAGTCCAAGCAAGCTCCCCGATAACTCAAGAGAAAGCGAAAAAGAAAACCGATATCACCCATTTTCCAATCGTGACTATGTAGCTCGTAGGTTCCTCACCGGGACCGATCCGATAACGCGCGAATAGCTTGAGAAACAACGGGAAAAGTGAAAATGGGCATGAAAGAAAAACAGACAGAAAAATATCCGTGAAATTATCGCTCATCAACAAAGTGCAAAGAAGTTATGAAGACATCATATCATGACCCTGATGGAAGAAATACATCCTGTCTATGCCACCGGTTGATTACGACGGCCACGCTTCTCAAGCAATGTAGAGCCGTTCAGAGTAAGTTCAAACGGCTGCTGATGCTTGCGAATAGAGTTCTTTGCAGCATTAGCGACAGTGGCGTCATGCATGCCGTAGCCCTGTTTGGGCTTTGTCTGATTGGGTGGTTGTCGTGCTTGTGCAGCGCTGCTTTGGGCGCCAAGGTTCGTCGAACGGAGCTTGGCTTCCATTCCGGCCATGTCCCCTTGACTCTTGGCAACCTTGGCTGGTGGCTGGCCTCCAAGACGGTGGCTGTATTCGGGCTCATCGTCATAATCTTCGTTAAGTGCACCGAGTGCCGACTGGAATCCTGCTGTGCCACTGCGGTTGGTTTGGCGCGCGTTCGCGCGGCGTTTTCCTTCCTCTTCTTGTCTGTGCACTGCATAACCGACATCAAAGACTTCACGGAGGTTGAAAGCGCCTGGAGATCGGAAGTCCATGCGGCGCTCTGCTGTGACAGATGGTTGATCGAGGAAGCGGGCACTGGCGGGTTGGAAGGGTCCGTGTTCGGCATTGGAGGAGTCGAGTTGTTGTGGGCCGTTCTCGGGGTTTTGGTGGTAGGGTGTTGCTAGAGGGGGTGCGTCCGCAGCGGCGGTAGTCTCATCATCAGTACCCTGTATCCAGGGGTGTGCGAGGAATTCCTTGATGGTGAACCGCTTTTCAGGGTCCACGGTGAGGAGATGCGAAATCAGATCCTGGGCCGACTTGGAAATATCGTCCCACCAGGGTGACAAAAAGGTGTATTGGCCGCGCGCCACCTTCTCGGTAAGGACTTGGATGCTCTCGTCATAGAACGGAGGGAACCCACAGAGAAGTGTGTAGAGCACACAACCCATGGCCCACATGTCCACACTTTTGGAGTAACGCTCATCCTTGACGATTTCTGGGGCTGTATATCCGACAGTACCGCAAGGCGTCATTGTCTGGCTGTCCCAAATCACCTTAGACAGACCGAAGTCTGCAAGCTTGATCTTGCCAATACCACCCGCACCAACGCCGGGGATGAATTCTCCCTCATCTTCTTTGTCTTCGTCCCCTGGTGGTTGAGGTTTGGGATTCTTGCTGGGAACGTAAGGAGTTGGATAGAACAGGAGGTTTTCTGGTTTAATGTCACTATATATCTGTTAGTTTGCGCAAGAGCAAGTTTCCACAGGATGACAAACCGATGAACGACACCTGATGTTTCGTGTAGATATTCAATTGCTTCCGCAACCTGGCGAATGACGTGACGGCTAAGATCTTCGCTGAAGTACGTCAACCGGACAATTTGGTGGAATAATTCACCCCCGGGGCAGAGTTCGAGGACGATATAGTAATATTGCCGTGACTCGGAGAAGTCGATCAATTTGACAATGTTGGGGTGGTCAAGGTTGCGCATAATCTGAACCTCTTTGAGGATGTTTGCCCGCTGTTAAAAAACTAAGAGTTAGCAATGGCGAAACAAAATGCGCAGCCATGCACAAAGGTAGTGACATTGGGTAGTATATCAAGTCACCATTGCAAGGAAGCATGTCGACCGTCCGGAAAGAATTGTTTGCGCACCTCCAATGCCTTGGGGACTTTTTTGACCGCCGGATAATGAGGATCGTTCTACAGAACGTATTGGCCATGTTTACGGACATATTGCAAAGCATGTAACCAGGAAAAAAAAACGTGGCGAAAAGGAAAAGAAAGGCACCTTGCGGTAGAACCTACCTGATTGCTATTCATTTCAAATTTGCGGACGACCTTGATGGCCACCTCTCCATATTCCGTTGTCGTATCCTTGGCACGATAGACGTTACTGAAGGCGCCGTCGCCCATCTTCTCTACCAAGATCCAGCGTTCTAGACCGGGGTATTTGGGCATCTTCGATCGGTTCAAGTTCTCCTCTGCCACTAGACGTTCGATTTCGACAGAGCGATCCTGTCTGATCTGAGAGTCAGGTTTGTGGATGGCATTGGCTCGGCCTTCAGGACCAAAAGCCTCGAGAGTAGGTGAATATTGGCCTATCGGTTGGCGTTGTGGCTCTGCATGGATGGCGGAAACGTCGGTCGTGGGCTCGGAATGAGGGGTGACAAGGCGGGCCTGCTTGCCATGCCGAATGAAGTTCTTGATATTCTGTATCGTACTCATGATGTCTAAGAAGAATCGTGATTCATAAACAGTTCTGGGTTGGTTTCGGGGAAGAATGGAAAACAGAAGAAGAAAAGGATGAAGGGATTTTCAGGAAAGGGTTTCAGACAAGTTGAAGAATGGATTTACCCCACTAAAGGAGATTGTAAATCACAAAACAAGAGAAATCAAGATAGAAGGACCGGAAAGCCGACAGATACAAGAAGAAGAAAAATAGGGGAGAAAGGAGATGATGGCGGGGGAGAGCTATGACGAAATGAGAGATCTTTCCCTGCGATGTCATCTGCCAAGGCCAACCTCCATCCTGGTCCTCTCGGGACGTCATGGTACGCCACTGATCCACTGTGGTAATGAGCTCAATTTATCTATATTATTCTCCATGTACGGAGGCTGTTTGGGTTCTTTCCTTTGACTATTTACCCCATAACTTACCCCGGAGATTAGAGAATGACAGAACAGGAGACCGGAGACCGGAGACCGGAGACTGGAGACTAGAGACTCCTAACTTGGGCCATCCTCCATTTTCCGATCCCTAAACAATATCACCTTAAGGTAATCCCTCGCACGAAAGGCTTGGCTGACCTGATTCCAGATGTCTTCAAACCCTGGCTTTTGTGGGGGTTGATATCGTCATCACCCGTTGCCACATGCTTACAATTGTACTTGGAATTCCAGGTTTACCGACGGATACACTTGCTTTTATCCTATGATGCCTGTGTTTCGAGCCTTAGAATATCCGCTAAGCTTTGAATCTCCTATTCGTACGGAGAGCCCCGAGACGAAGGTGCGGATCTCAACTCTTCCCTGAATGCTGAACCTACAAGGGCAAATATATCAAATCAGGAGTGTGCATACAAGTATGAGATGGAGCCCTGTTCATGAACATAGAAGTATCAGGAAAATCTTGATATATTATATTTGGTCGACTCCACATGGATCAATTCATATACGGAGTAGGAGAAACTGCCAAATGAGTCCAATAGGTGCATACAACGTAGCTCTGGAGGGTCGGGGCTCAATGCTGTGCTTAGTAAAAGTCCAGAAATTCAGCTGTATCATGATGTATGTAGGTAGCACTGCATTGAAGTTTGTCTCTTGAGAACATCAGTCCCACTTATAGAGTCTATCCTTATAATCAACATGAGTTATATTCATATGAGATTGTCAGCTTATCATCCACAATTTCCCTTTTTCACTACCTAATTGGATTTACAGGATTTTGTAGAGGAACCCCGATTCTTGGCTGCAGGACTGTATAGATATTATATACATTTTTCTTTTACGGACTCACACCCGTTACAAATCTAAAACGTCTGGTATACAATGACTACGCAGACTCAATGACAGGCATGGATGCAAAATAGAAAACTTTCTCATATGGTAGAAACCGACAATCAAGTTGTCGAAAGTCTACTGTCTTCTCTTTGATGTATTCGCTGTACAATATCAGACATACTACATCATATGTACACTTTCAAATCATTTGTAAACCATCTTCCCAAAACGAGAGCCACCGAACAAGAGGATATAGGCCTTTATATATTCAAGAGAAGATTAATCAAGTATAGAAGATCGAGTTTTGTCGAAGCTGGAACATGAGCCAGAAATGTGTTGTACATAAGATCATGATACAAAGCACTATTTTATTACTATCTCTGCTGTGCTGTGTTGGGATGCTCGAAATCCATAGTCATTCATTTGTGAGACCACCAAAATAAGGATGTGCATTTTAAGGAATGTATGTGTGTGTGTGTTTGAGACTTGCATCAAGGGTCAAACATGCCAAGTAAGGGCTGCGATAAAGCCATGAGATCTCGAACCAATCTATGCCCGAGAAATATTCTGACATATTCGATTTCGAGTCTCCACATAGTCCTGATTTGTAGATGAGGTCGATCGTATACTCCGTATAATCTAGTGACGGTGAATTATGCAAAAGAGTTTAGCGTGCCCGTTCGGGCTTAGCGCCTCCCTGCTCATCACCGTGCGTGTTTCTATAAAGTACTCTTCATCGTCGCTTCAACTTTTAGCTGTTTTTCGCCCTTCTACCCTTCCTTTCACTCCGTTCCCCGTGTACGCCTTGCAAGTGAGGCATTTTTGCTATTGATCCGGATCACCGAGCTCCGCAACCCCCTAAATCGCCAGCGTGAACTAGCCTCCTCTTTGCAGCGATCAGTGCTATAAACACAACCCTCTAACTATATCAGGTAAGATGCGGTATATGTTTGGAAAACCCAGGATGGATACTTATCCATCTTCGAGTGTCCTGGCCCTCCAGGTCCCAACATCTTCCTTCCATCTTCTAATACGCCCCCCCTTATAATACCTTCAAACGCCATGATCCTCTGCTACCACACTATCCTAGACCCGAATAGGAAACCGATGCTGATTGAATTTTATTGCAGAAATCAACAAATCTCCCTAATCTAACATGATCACCTTTTCACTACGATAATAATTTGAGGCTGTTGAACTAGAAGCAATTTGAGGATTGAACTCATCATCTCACACAATGCATTTGTAGTTTGAATAGGGCGGATGCGAAAGATGACGAAGCGCATTTTTGGTGAACAAGTGGTGTATTTTCTACCTTGGTAGGTAAGGAGCCCCCTATTCTAGTTAGCATCACCATATGCTCGAACGAGCTTGACCATGAGATAGTTCTGCGAATAGAAACCGTTAGAGCAATTACGCTGACAGCACCTGGACATCCGATCGAATACACATTTTCCATCCCTTTAAGAAATTGTTGATACCTAAGATGGCACTCTCATACTTTTCGCTAACCTCTCATCTGTCGAGGCCGCAATCGAAGCGCAAGTTGTCTCTGCCGATCTGGTCTTGCAGAGCATCTTGTCAACACAGGAAAATGCAAATCTCAAAGATCGCCGACTGATGGGGTCTCGCCTTCCTTAGGAGGAGCATTCTCTTTCTCGAATTCCGGTAGATTGGGAGCGTGCTTGGGGGCCTGGGCAGGTGTATCTGTTTTCTTGCTGGATCCGGTCACAAGGGAAACATACACAGGCGCCTGCGGGGATACACTCCTCATCGTCACCGAATTCTATTTTTGGCCCATCGCGAGGCTCACGGGCATGGTAGCGTAGAAAAAGGTTCCAAGGCCCCTGGTTATTGCGCACGAAACTGTAGATAGGCGCGGCCCTGACCATCAAGACACCAGACTTGTTGAATTTAGCCTGGACGAGACGTCCGTGTCGAGGATATAATATGGCCCTGCTAGTATGTTTGACTTCTATTATTTTTATGTTTTGTTCTGTAGCCATATTTTAAAGAAACGATGTTAAATCGGGAGATCTGATCGAATGCTGAGAACTGTGGTGAAGCAATTTGGCCCTGCTCCTGCCAGGGAGGAAGTGAGACTTCCCTTGATGGTGCTGTAATATCTTATGCCTCCTTTCAATATTTCCCTTTTCATCTCAACCCACTACCCTCCCTTCTTTTCTCCCACCACAACTTTTCTTCTCTCTCCGGGGCATCTCTTCACAGCCGACATCGCACTCTTCCCTCATGCCCCCCAGACCTTCAAGCTAGATGAGGCGATCCCACAGACATGGTAACAATGGAACCTGGAGGCCCAAAAGCTTCGAATCTCGACGCACTCGATTCACCAGCGAGCTAGGTCGCTTTCAGGGTCTAAGATTGATCACAACCAGTATCTTCTACTGAAGATTCTCTGGGATACGGACCGCCCTTACGCCCACGCTCTAAACGAACTTGGTCTTGGACAGTTTCACCATCAGGCTGCGAACTGGCTAGGTACATTCGTCCCATTTCAGCAATATGTCCATTTGCCTTCTTTTCGGTAGCTTCGCTGTTGGGTGTTTTCCTGCGTCTGTCTACATTGCTGTCGCACGCTCTCTCGTGCCCCGACCTGCCTGTACCGACCAGGCTGCCTTGAGCTTCCCCACTTTACTAGTTAAATTAAATTGACAACAAGACGGACGAGAGGCCTCCAAAAGCCACGCACAATCATGGCGTTTTCACCGTCACCCAGATCTACTCCGTACATTGTAGGATGTAGTGACCAATCACTGGTTCGCACCCAAGGATGAATCTAAACCACTGAAAGTAGACTTGATAAGACAAATCTCAAGTGGTAGGTTCAGGGTCCGAAAGGTCCCCATACCTAAATTTTAGTGTGATGGATCCTGATGGATCTGCTGTGTGATCACCAGTGTGATGAAGCCTCGATGATATGAGGCTACAAGGCATCAATATTACCCGAATAGGAAACAGGCGCTAATCAGCGGGAAACTGGGGCACGAAAACAACCCCCATCGTCATATTATTCAACCTTTCACACCAGCATTTCTGAACACTGTATATTCTTCTTTAATTCTGTTATAGGTTATTTGAGTGATTATTCTTTATTGCCCCATAATTAGCTGAAACACGGGCATAAGAGCGCTTGACACTGGGCTCCCCAGCCACTCGCCAATATCGTCCATCCCCACCCTTACAGCTCACATTGCACAGAGAGACAGGTCGAGCCAGAGTCTTCATTCGTGAAAGCATATACCCATGCTCCGTACTCTATACTGAACTGTTGTTTGTAATTTGTGGCGGACTCGAACATACCACGGACGATCGGTTCCCCCCTGCATCATAAAGAGACAAAGCAAAGCATTCGGGCTTAAGGATCCGTTGATTTTGACCATTGGTCACATCTTGGTCGCGAAGTGCTCGCGCGCGATGCGACCCTTGCGACACTCTGAACGAGAGATCCTACTCAGTACTATGATACCCAAAGGTATCTAAACGCCAATCGAACTCTCAAAAGCGACCGTGGATGCTTCAGGTCTCCCAGGCTGTGCTGTTTCCGAGATGCCGGGCGTGGAAGTGATGGGGTCGTCGGAGGATTTGCAGGCATCCGAACGGCTACTCCTAAGGTCTCACAAGCCGCTCCCTCGGCGGGGTGTAATTGTTCCCAGCATCGAAGTCATCCAACCGGTCTCCCCGGATCAGGATGGGAAACATACTGCGACGTCGTCGCTTCCCTTGACACCGCCAGGTGCAGGCCACGAAGAACCCGTGGTTGACGAACGAACACCTCAGAAAATGAGTTCTTCTTTGTCAAACCTGCCCACGTCTGGGGTATTGACCTCTCGCCGTTCCTCTAAGCCTCCGACCCCGGATGTGACGCCTCCTCGAACGAACTCTGATAAGCGACCTTCCTTAAACCAGTTTAGTTATTTCTCCTCGTCGTCTCGAGCCGATTCATTTCAAACGGCCTTGGAGAGTATCTCGCCGGGAGAAGATATGGACACGCCAGTTAACATGTCTCAGACTGCGACCCCGACAGCAAAACAAAGGAGGCAACCATCAAAGCCACCTGCCTCAAATGGATATCTTCCACACTTTCCAAATATAAAAGGATATCCGCCGTCTGCTTCTCAACAACACGGCGAAACCGAATGCGACATTAGATTCGAGTATTTTGATGGACATTGGGCCGCAAACCCGATCGATGGGTCGCCAACACCGTTGGCTGGGAAGCGAAGGACTGCACAAAACCACACCCAACCGGTCTATAAGCCAACCCTTGGGGGAGATGCGCTGGATATAATACACCTGGATGCGTCTTTGATGAGAGAAAAAAGTCTGCGGGATCGCGTAAATGGTGCGCATGAACCCGAAGCAAGTACTTCAATGGAGCACTTCCGTGAGAATATTGGGTCATCATCATTGGAGGGTCTAGCAAGATCCAGTGGACCAGACGCCCGTCCTTTGTCGACCATCTCTTCGTCATCCACTGTCGAGGCTATGATAATCGATTCTCCCAAACGAGCCCAGCGAATGCTCCGGCATACCGAAAAGAAAAGCTCTCTGCGTTCTGCCAGCTCTCCCATAACAAGATCTGAACGTACATCTTATGGCTCCATCCCTGAATCCCAGCATCGCTTGGTTCACAAGGCTGCTCGTATTTCTGATCAGGATTTTCGAAGCAGAACACCGGAGACGTCGTTCTCGGCCAAGACTAGCAACAGTGCAATACAGCCCAATATCGAAACTATCAACGTGGTGGTCATACCTGAGAGAAGTTCATCTCTAAAGTCCCGTCCTAACAGCCATGCTTCTTCCAAACCGGGTTCTCAGCGATCAAGCCGTTGTCCTCCGACAGCATCAACAGGCCGCACAGATATCCCAGGACAGAAGAAACGCACAGTGTCTGATTCAGTGTCGACTCGATCTCGCGAGACCGATTCCAGGGGCTATCCCATGGCGCGGCCTGTCATTCCACCCCGGGCCTCATCGCTTTCTGCGCCGACGAGTCGGAACAATTCCCGCGCGACTTCTCTCACTTCTAATAGCCTGCGAAGTCGTCCCACAGAGCGTCCCGCTATACCACCCCGAAGCTCGTCGCTTTCTGCGCCAACGAGTCGGAACAATTCTCGTGCGACTTCACTTACTTCCGATAGTCTACGAAGCCATAACTTAGCCATGGACCTCGAGATACAAAAGAATCGTGAGCATCAGCCGATGTCCCCGCCTCGCCACAACGTCTTGTCATCGCCTGACCGCCATGGCCTACTCGAGGTTCCCAATATGCACGCCCTCTTTGCTAGCTCCGATGATATGGCGACCCTGCGCCCTCCCTCTTTACCTTTTACCCAAGGCTCGATTCCATCGTCTTCGCCGGGGCCTATCGAAATCCAAGAGGCCACAGCCGTCAGTCTGTTCGCACACAACAATAGATCACTGCTGCTTGTTGATCCCCGGGTACAAGCCTCAAGAGACCCTTTCCAAACGCTTGGAATTTCTTATGATCTTCCTCAATCCCCTCGTACACCCGAAAATCTACCACAGATCACAACATTCAATGTCGACTCGCCTTTGAAGAACCCTCGTCCTCCGCCCAAGCCCCCATCCGCCAAACCTCTTCCCCCGCTTCCATTAAATGAAGCCCAAGATGAAAATAAAGGTCTCGTTCGACGATGGAGTTCCGTCCGTCGCACCTGGAGCGCACGCCCTCGATCGGATTCCTTCAACAATATAGCGCGGTCATTCTCCATGAAATCGGCGAAGAATCGAACCGCAGGAATGGAAATGGACAGTCGTCTTTATCCGTTTTGGCGACCTCGTGGATTCTGGGAAGACGTACCCGAATCCCCAGAGAAAGAAACCTCGCCGACGCGGCAATATTTGCCACGCCCCGATGAATCCTTGATTGTAAACAACTCTCTCGGCCTGCCCCAGCGGCGTATCATCTTCGATGGCCCACCTGCCCTGGCGCGCCGCAGCCCAGAAATGAGACGTCTGTTCAATGGAATGACTAGCAATGGTAGCTTGGTTGATCAAGGCATGTTCCGAACAGGGTCCCCATTAAACCGGAGTCGCTTCCGGTCTGTCTCTCGATGGGGACTGCGGCTTCAGTCGATGTCATGGCGCAATGTGCGGAATCGACTACGACGCGTGCGCCAGCGACGAGACGAGAGAAAACGGGCTGTCCGGAGGGAAGCCCTCAAGCAGAGCATCGGTGGCCCTGTTTATGTGGCCTCTAGTGCTACAGCTGAGGTGGCTATGAGATGACTTAAATGATGCTGTTTTTTACTTTTTGTCTCATGTTATTCGCAAATTTTATGATTGGACATGTTTCACGCATTTCAAACACTTGCCCGACGATTTCACGATGCGTTTGCTTTTTTTTGTTTTGTTTATCAAATTGCTTCAATGCCCCGAGATGATCTTTTGATATGACCTCAGATCTACGATGATTACGAAACATGAACCCATGATGATGATTCTATTGTTTTCATTCCTGCTTTATCTCGTCTTTTGTTATCTCAGATGTACCATTACCTTGTTTTGTTTACTTATAGCATACATCTGTATCGAATTTCCAACCAGTTCATCAGTCCAGGACCGAATAAGGATTTTAAGCTGCCCCTTGCTTTCACTTGTGACATAAGATGGCCTGTAAAGCAATAACTAGTTAGTCTCTTGGCTGGATGTGAAAAAATTCATTGAGTAATGAATTAATATGTGAGCACACGGACCTAAATGTGCTATTTAAAAGCAAGACTATGTTAGCACGAAGCTATACTAACCAAACAATTCTGGGAGAGAAATACTGAAGACTGGGTGTTGTATAAGACAGCTGGCTATTACAATGGTCATATTTGTTCTATTAAACAAATAAGGGGTATCTAAAAAAACTTCCAGTTCATCCCAAACTCATCAATATCAGCGCCTACTACCCAAGTAGACATTGCCTTTCCCCCTTCCTCTCTTTCCACGCCCACGTACACTCGACCGGCCCCGAATAGCCATAGACCCATACTCCGTCTCACGCTCCACTTGTTGTCTCATTCGCTCAGCCGATTCATCTTCCTGATCCACTCCCGAGCTCGGTCTATCACCCATTGACTGTGCTGCTAGTCTCTCGCGACTGTGCTTGAGAATCGCTTCCCAAGCTGGTGGGTCGAGGAAGGGCTGTGGTGGCATAGAAAATGAGACTTCAAAGCGAGGGGGCTGGGGGTCGTAGTTTTCTTCGTATTCAACTTTGCTTTTGTTATGCTCGCTTGAACTTGGGGTCTTATTTCTTTCTTTGGTGGCCTCTTCGTATGACTGTTTGATACTCGTCTCTGCGGGGATGGCGCTAGGATTGAGGACTTTGTATACCTTGGAGCCTGGTCTGTTGGTTGGTGAGGGTAAGAGAGCGCGCTTATGTGGGATGAGCAGAGGCCGAGATTTCTGGGAGGGGGTTGATGAAGCCATGATTTTGAGACAACTTCAGATAAACAGGGACAACCTTGGATGGATGAAGAGGTGAAGTTGAAACAGTTGATAAGCGGAGTCAAGATCTTATCAGCTTATCGGATAGTGTTCTAAGGCACCAAGGCGATTTGTGTACACAACATATCTCATCTCAATGTTGTTAGTACTACATTAATTGAAATAAATACGAATATGTCCCGGCTGAAACACGATTAGAATTCTACCTGCTTCCTTTGGTATGCGTCCAGACATCCCGGTCCCCCACCTCGACATATCCTTGCTAGCGCTGCCGCAGAGCAATCTTTAGCCCAAAGTTTGGTACATAGAACTCCTCGAATGAAAGGGAGCCAGCCAAGAGGGTGGAAGCCGAATTAGGCAGTAGTACATCATACTGACATAGGATATGCGCGAAGGCGGGTTTCATGAGCGCAGTAGCCATCCATCGTCCAGGGCTGCAAACACGAGCAAAAACCAGCTGATAGAATCGGTTGGATTTGGAACTAGTGCATGAAAAGAAAAGGTGCTAGCCAGAAACAAGTCTTACCAGACATGTGCGCCCATTCCAAACACCAGATAGTCAGGGCTCAGGTCGAACAGCCGGGAGTCCTTGGCTCCAGCTGCTGCACGTTTGACGAACCGGAAACCGTCGAACGCGTCGGGGTTTGCATAGTGCTTGCAGAATCGTTGGATGATTCCACTTGGGACCGCAACCTGGGAGCCCTGCTTGAGTGTGATGCCTGTTCCATGGCGTGATAGTGTGTCTGCGAAAACGAACCGTTGAAAGTTTGAGGTCAGCAAGGCAGACTCGATGGGCAGAGACTAATACCCGAATTATTGCATTAGCCATGCACAATTCTCATGGGTGATGGTTTATTGACGTACGTGCCGAAGGGAGATGCAGTCGCTGGCACTCCTTCAAGAAGCTATTTAATCAAAACCATGCCATCACAGGCTGAATCGGTTGGCCCCATTTCGGAGAAAACCAGATCAATCTCTTCGCGCAGCGGTGCAATGTATTCGGGCCGTCGAGATACTTTAGCCAGGGCACCGTATAGTCCCTATTGGTGGTTCAGTTAGCAGATTGCAGGATTGTGACATGCGTATAGAGTACTTACATAGGATGTGGTGTACATAAAGGCGAATTGCAGAAGCAGCATTCACCTATAACCTCTGAATATGTCCATCACTGCCGAAGAACACTGCTCTCGTACAGCCATTGGAAGATTTCAACCTATAGAATCCTTTAAGTCAAGGTATCATTGGATGGAGTAGGAAGGGAGGTAGGGATACCGGATTGTCCGATTCATCGAGATTAGTCTCACTATGTTTGTTGCCATTAAATATCTCGGCGTGATATTCTGCTGTACGTGCATAGAAGTGCTTGAGCACAATCTTACGCGAGGCGTGCATATCCCAACTAGTCCCAAAAGTAACAAGGCGACTGATGAGGCCACCAATGTAGTAGCTATTTGGGTCTTAGTACACGGGAAATATAATCAATAGAGCATCTGACTCACGGTTTTAGGCAATCTGGAATAAGAAATTGCACACGAGTGGTCACGATCATCCCAAGTATGTGATCCTTGACAGCTTTGAGATATTCCTCATTCTGAGAAAGCCGCGAACCGACAATAACAAAGCTACCACTGCGGGCTACGATGGAGTATGCCAGGTCAAAGCAGCCAACGTGGCAATCTAATCAAAGACGCTAGAGAAAGTCTCACCTATAAAGTCACCAACACTTACCCCCGTCTTTGAAGTGTAATGCCTGCAGCTGCGAGATAATTGCCTGATTTATAGCGGGCATATATCGATGCAGGGGTTTATGAGCCGTGACGCGAATCAAACCAGGCGTAGTTTTAGCAATCTTTGGCCATCCCATTCTCTTGGGGAAATAGCCAGGCATAACATGAGAGATCTGGAGGAGCTGTGAGATATTTGTTAGCGTAAACATAGAGAATGCTTCCGAAAGCCCTACCTGATCAATCCAAGGCTCGGGGGAGACAATAGTACTCCGTTTATTTCTTAGTTCTTCAATCAACTCTGGCTGGCATGATATGACTTGACCGAAGCGGAATGTCCGCGGAATCTCGAACAAGCCATTGGTGAATTGTTCATAACCTTTCTTTATCATACCCGGACCATCCACAACAAACTTGTACTGTTGGTATAAGATCGAGAAATAGCCTTTGCGTGCAGGGAAAGGAACGTAGGTCTGCCAGTTCAGAGAACCATATCAGCATGTGAATTTGTATTTTGGTCAACTATCACTAGATGGGATGTCACCAACGTTAGTCACGGTATATGAAGTAAACACTAAAGCGGCCGCTACCACAGAGCAAAAGACAAAGGGAATAAGTAGGCACAGCACTATAAGCGAAACTCGAGCTTCCGCCTCGGTCCAATAGAGGCTATAAAGAAAAGCCATTTTATTATAAAGAAGCAACGGGGAAAAGAAGACATGAACAAGAAGGGTCAGGAACCGAGATTATATAGTTTTTGTCCAGCGACAAGGATGAGATGAGCGAAGAGCAATAATATCAATGTGTCAGGTTGAGATTGCTTCTACGGAGCGAATCTCAGCCCACAAAAAGCCACAAAATAACTCAATGTGATGTACGTACATAATGTATCGGACTTTATGATTGCAAGCTATACTCTGGTTTTTTTTTTTTAGACAAGGATTTTTGACCAAATATAGCATCATATTGGAACAGGAACCCATAAGAAATATAGACGGATATGAATAGGACATAAACTCACTGGGAAGTATCAGCGATGGAATGTGTGGTATAATGATACAAGACAATGCAAGCCACGCTTGCGACCTTGGGGGAAAAAAAAAAAAAAAAAAAAAAAAAAAAAAGCCATAACGCCAAATAATTATTAGGCAGGCCAATCTATACGATGCCCTGGGATTCTATCCCACTCATTGTGGAGTATGAATAAGGCAAGTCTACCAAGCCGTCAAGCAGCCAGTTCAACGGATCGAAGACTTCGTAATTAGGTTCAATGAAGCCACTTGGAAGTCCGGTAGGTTGGGTTGTAGATGGTTGAATCCCAAGACTAGCCTGGGATAGCAGGGGAGCCGGGGCAAGGCTTGGATCGTTCCCTGTGATTCCAGGTGTTATTGTAGATGTGTGTACAGGCCCGACAGATGAGGTGCCCGAAGAATCGGCTGCCGAGTCAGGATTTGTTGGATTTTTCAAATAGGCTAAAATCAAAGGTTAGAGACGTATTTATGTCTGAAATTGTAAAGGGATACTGACCTTCAATGTTTCGGCCCTTAGTCCTGGCATCCTCCCGCCAACGCCATACAGAGTCGAATAGCAGGGACATGCTCATTCGGCAGCGTACTTTGAGGCGCAGGGAGTCGTCAACATCGGTACTATTGTTAGACCTTTGACTCGCTCCTCCCAATCTCCACATCTGAGCCAACACTTCAGCAAGCCGTTCGGGCAGGTCGTTGCTGGACGCTGACACCCCCGGATGGCCCAGATTGTGCGGTTGAATAGGTGCTTGGTGTATTCCATGTCTATGTGAGAAGCGAAGAAGCTCTTGCATAGCTTCAGAAGAGTGCAGCCGGCAGCAACCATCATCTGATAGACATAGTATGGGGTGTAAGAGAGGACAGGGCCAACATCGGTCTCGAGATTCAGGACAACCTCGAGGAATGATGTCGTCGCGGCATATAGAGATAAGAGGCGTTCGCGGTAATTCTTAGTAGTTGGCTCATCAAAGAATGCCGAAAGGTGCAAATGAAGGTTAGCAGCACGGAGGAACAAGTCAGTAATACCTGGCATCGTTAGTCATGCATCCTATATATCCCCACTTGAAGTTTGGAAGCTTACAGTCATTCTGCGGTTTGAGTTGTTCTTCTAACTCCTCAAAGTCTCGCGACAGGAACGAAATCATTGTTGAGCGTTCATGATCGCTGGTTAAGCCAACGGGATCACGTCGATTTGTGTAAAGCGCCCGGGTGACTCTATCACAAAACTTTTCGATCTCCAATCTTGGCCGCATATCTTCAGGAAGCTTGAAGTTCGGGTCTAGCGAATCACTCGAGGACAATGTCCAGTCGTAAAGAGTAGATGAGGGCTGTCCATAGCCGGTGGAAACTCTGCAAAGGAAAACATGAGACAAAGGCGAGCAGCAATTGACTACGGGTTTGTACATACCTTTGAGCAACAATATTGCAAATCGCCCAAGTTCGCACCTTATCTCTCAATTCATCCTCAATCAGTTCCACTCGGAATTTGCTGAAGTCCTGGGTGTGGGAAGGCCGGTGGAGACCAAGCTGCATAGCAACCTGTACCATCATTCCACATAGCATGAAGGTCGGATCTGTTGAGGTGCTGCTTGTCGGGAACGGCCATGAGCACAGTAAAGCGAGAGCCTTCACAACATGGTAGTTTTGAGGGATATCTGCTAGAGTGCTCCACACCAGCCGGGTGACAGGGCCAGCGAGAGAATTCAACAAATTCGAATCGCCGTGATAGCGCCGTGCACCGACACTGATAATTATCCAGAAAAGCAACGAAGAGGAGTTGTGATAATACTCAGGAGACTGATTTCGGTCCAAAAATGGAAGGAAAGGATGATAGTATGTGAAGAATCTGGCAGGAACAAGTTAGGATGGATCACAGAGACTTGACAGATTAAGACTCACATATTAAACAGTTCCGCCACTTTTTCGGGAACAACCATAACATCTTCAATTCGTCTGATTTGTCCACCATTTCTCATGAAGCTGGTACTGTCGAAGCCCGAACGAAGGTCCAGGAGGGACGCAACAGCTTCTTGAGATCCCATGTACTGATCTGCGGACATGGCTGATGGGGTTTGATAGACTGCAGGACTGACTTGGTTCGATTCTTGCTTGGGTGTCAATTGTCCTGCTGTCAATGCTCGTTGCTGTGACATTCCAGGGGCGGGTTGGCCATTAGCAATCTGCTTCCTGAGCTCCATTATTTCCCTCTCCATTTCTGCATTGCGGCTGCGCTTCCCAACACGCTTGAAGTTGGACTCGATTTTACAGTCGAGCCTCAGTCGACGGCATCGCGAACAGTCGGCCCATGGGTCTTGAATCACATCGCATCGGAGCTGTCGCAACCCAAAAAAAATTAGTCAAACTAGAGAATCGTGAGAACTTTGCGGTAATATTCTAAACCTACTTTCTGTTGTCGACATTCATTGCAAGCGCGCTTCACTGGCTGACGTCTCTTTTCCTCGCGCGCATCATTGTCATCCATATCCTCCATACTCCCCGGAGAACTGTCGATCCCCGCAATTGTCATATTGCGTTTGCGACCATGCACGCCGTCGGCAGCAACTGAGACAGGTAACTGATTCACGCCCGCCATTACGGGGCTGGTGCCAACATGAGCATTATCAATGCTCGCAATCGGTTCAAGAGTTTGGGCCTGGCCCTCTCCGATGCCGTTCGATCGCCCGAGAGAAGCCAGGCTGAATGACGTTTTTGCTGGTCGAGATCTCGGTTTTGGAAGAGGGAGTTTCGAACGGATTCGCAGACACACGAGTTGAGTCTTGATCCGGGTAGTACAATTTGGTTCGGTTATTTCTTTTTGTCTTTAATAAACCCGTCTCAACTTTCTTCGGTTTCTCATCGGTGAGCGCACTTCTTCCCTGAATATCGATGAGTCAGCGCGGAGGGGTCTACCACGTGACAGAATGTGGCTCCATATCCCACGTGACAGTAGATGGGCTGTACATTAATAGAGTATTGATTCCATATTGCTTTTTTATTGCACGTACAAGCGTATGGGGAAAAAAAAGGCACTAGCAAGACACTAGAAACTCATGTGTACAAATTAAAGCACATCTCCACCCTTGATCAGCAGAAGTAACTAAGCCTTCGGACAAAAGCCACCAAGGCAGCAAGCAAGGCAGTGCACCCGCCCGGCTCCGCCCTGTAGTTTGTATCCAATCCAATATGAAATTGAAAAAGACTCGTTCTCAGATTATTGGCTTGGTAAAATGAAGCCATTTACTACTCCGCAAAGGCTTTGTATTTCGAGAAGGTTTGACCGAATGTAGTTTAGGCTCTGACTCTCAGTGCAATTAGTGGCTATCGTCATCATGAGACCTCGTCTATCTTGTCCATCTTAGGCCAAAGACCAGGGGGATGAAAACGCCGTGCTGACTTGTTTTTAACTCGGTGTACGGAGTACCCTGGTACAAATGAGATACTTAGTGCTCATCGACTGATATAAAGGGTTACCGGACCACACCTGTCAGACTCACCCAACAACTTACACTTCACATACTACCTTTATCAAACAACAACATGGGTGTGTCAACGGAGAAAAATCCCAAAGATGCACCCGATCAATCGGAGACCATCAGCGAATCTTCCAGTGTGCGACCACCTTCCTATTCGGCCGACAAGGTCGAGCAAGCGCCACTAGAACTGCCACTGTTGCAGCTGGGTCCCCCTACATCTTCTTCGATTACCGTCACTCCCGATCAGTGCGTTGCACATCTCAAGTTTCTGGCTGTGCTCGCAGACCTGCGAGATACTATCTCTAGTGATGATGGGCTCTTTAATATCAACGATGCCGAAGCTGAAAGATTCCCGGATTCGGTGAATGAAGCGCGGGCTCGTATTCGCGAAAAACGCTGGGCCGTATATACAGCGCGTGCGGTCGATCGATATACCGAGTGGTGGTCTATTGGCCTTCCCCGGTCAAGGCCGATGGCAACTATCAATGACTTGGAGAGTGTGGGCTATGAAAATATCATTAATTGTGATACTATGGTCGCATGGAGCACGGACAATCTACCCCCGCTAGGTAAGTGTATTAATTTAAGGCAAAATGGCGGTTGACTAATTACTCTATAGACATTTTGATGGTCTGGCATGCTCATTCGTTGAATCCCCGGAACTTCCTTGAGGATTGTATTCGATACGGCAAGATGAGCACCTGGGCAACGGGATTCCCATGGGAAGTGATAGATCGTTGCATCAACAACAACACGATGGATTATACAGTTTCCGAACAAGCCAAGGATCAGTTCGAGCAGAAAATGAATTTAAAGTGGAACAATCTGCACGACCTGCCAACCAAGGACGTCAACTGCACATGCTGCCAAAGGGTGAACGCTGTCCCATGGACAGATGCTTACTTTGGCGACAATGTTGCCAATGCCTTCAAATTTGGCAATGGCTACGCCGATAATTCATTTGAGGTGAAATGCTTCGGCTGTCAACACATAATCGACCATGGCCGGCTTAAGGTGGCAAAATTCCGAAAAGACCTTGCAGCAACTCTGTACGAAGACCTCCCCATGCCCGGGTCGTTCACCGATCTCCATGGAATTCCCGGGGGCCCAACTGCGAAGTTCAACCATCGGGCCCTCCAATATATGCTATTCCCCACACGAGTTGTCCAGGCTGCTGGGAAGAACTTGATGGAATTTACTGATGGCCGAGTGGATTGGTGTCAGAACGTCGTCCGTCTGAAGGAGCAACTTGAGACCAAGCTACACGACAGAAAGATTTTGATGGCCGCGCATGGTGCCAGCATGAGTAGTATCCTGCCTACCGAGAAGATCCACTTCCGACGAATGATGTCTCGATACTGGGAGAATCTCAGTCCCTTTGCGCTAGACCTTGTGGGCGCTGTGATCAGACAAGGCACCTTCGTGGATAAAATGGACCAAATCGACTGGCTGCACTCGCCGACAGTCTTCAACACCATGGACCGGCTGATTAAAAAGTACAAAGTGTTCTTCCGGATCATGCTTGAAAACCCAAAGAATATGGCCGTGCCCACACTGGACGTCGACCTGGCCTGGCACACACACCAACTCAGCCCATTGCGGTACTATGGATACAGCACATCGAGCCCATCAGCTAATGATCTTCGCGTGTTCATCGACCACGACGACAAGGTCGACGAGGGAAAACTCTCCGACGGCTTCGCCTGGACCAGCAAAATGTACCGCCGTATCACCGACGGCGGCGTATACAGCGAATGCACCTGCTGGTACTGCGAGGCGACACGGACACCAGACCTGTATGACCGGTTTATCACTATTGGTTCCGTCTCTCGGGCCCGAACCGCTGCAGACCTCTTGCACGATCGCCCCGACATCTCGTCCGACCCAAACAAGAACCCACATATCTCTTCACACAACTCTGTCCGGCCAACAAACCTGCACATTATGGCTGAGAAGGCAGGCGCTCTGAAACATCAGATTCTTCAAAACAACTACAGAAAGGCTGCCCGACGTGCTGAGAAGCGTGGCCGTCAACGATCCGACTCTAAATCATCTAATAACCAGGGCGACATCTATCCCTACTACATGCCTTACGCATATGGGTACCCTATTGTAGTGCCATACTATGGACCGTACATGATGGACCCGTCCATCAACTGTGATTCATACGCAAGTAACCCTGGCTGCATGAATGTTACTGCAGGCGCCGCTGGGAACTGTTGTGCCGGCACGTGTGGTAAGTCCTTCCTACGCCATCCTAGAAGCATTGATGAAACTGACATGTCGAAAGGTGGTTCTGCAGCCGCAGGTAGCTGTGCAGGAGATGGTGGTAGTGGAGGGTGCAGTAAGTCTTTTTATGAACTTCGGTATACTACAATGGATACTAATATGTTTCCCATATAGGCAGTGGCGCCTGCGGAGGATCCGGTGGTGGTGGTGGTAAGTCCTCTTCATTGTATTCGATAGACGGAGTTACATACTGACTTGGCCATTTAGACGGCGGCGGCGGTGGTGGCGGTGGTGGCGGTGGTTGTGGAGGAGGAGGTGGAGGAGGTGGAGGGGGTTGTGGTGGAGGAGGAGGTAGCTGCTAATCCAAAGAATGACTGCTGATACCCTTTTTTTTTTTTTTTTTTCGGTTTTGCTGTTTTATACTTGTTGTGGTTAATCCCTTGGTTGCTTTATGAAGTAACTCATTGAGTTGTGCTTATTGTTCAAGAGTCAATATAACTATACGATCTGCTTGATTTAGGCCTCACGCCCAAAACTCCTGCAGCCGCCTTCTCCTGTACCGTCTTGTAATCTCCGAGAATTTGACATATTCTTCTATGTTTCAAATTCGAGCTCCCTATCATGACCGGGAACGCTGATATACACCCCTGGTGACTAGAAGATGACTAGCATGGGACTTCTTTGCCTAGGTTTTCAGTTGCTATTCAGCTTACATCTCAAACAGGGGGTAGTCTCTTCAACTAACTATTAAACCTCACAAATCAGTTAAGACCAAGCCAATTGACATTGTTTCACCATTTTCCTGAACAATTTTTACCACTACTGTACTTACTGTTAAATATGACTATCAATATATTGGACTCACGCACTATCTATGGTGAAACCTTCCCGATTGAAAGAAGAAAGAGGAGGAGAGATTTATACAGGTTGACCTGGGATCGGTAGATGGCACACGGATGCCCAGTTAGGCACATCCCTGCACCTATATCAGGTATTGAATCACAATTGAATCACTAGCAAGGAGAAGTATGCCTCATTCTGTAACTTTCCTGAGAAAGACAACGGTAGAATCCCCTCAAAGGAGATTAACACCTATACTAGTTTCTAATAGAGCCGGCTCGTCACACATCCAACCCCTTTTTGTTTCATCGTACGTCTTCATCTATGAAACATAGATTCCACAAAAAAAAGATGGACCTTTACCCCGTAGTGGGTCGTTGATCCCCCGCTTATGATGTACAGGTACGCAGATGTAGAAATGACATAAGGATCTACATTTTGGAACAATATACGTTCATGAGATATTCATTGTATGCCCCGTCCAAGGGTCAATTGAGTTCACAAGAGTGAGAGACCACAGGTGAGAGATATAGAAGAGATTGGGAAAGGAGACAGAAAGAACGGACGAGATACACAAGTGGGAAAAGGGAAGCGGATCGTAGAATTTGTGGGTTTGGTATATATGTGCGAGGTGAGAGGCCAAAACAGAACAAAAAAAAGGACAAACGAGAAGCATAGAGGACATGGAAGTGTGTCATGCCTCTATGGATATAAGTATTTGATGGGGATAATAAGTATGCGCCGGCCATTCTGAGTAGGCCATTTATGGGGGTTTCCAAAACAAGCCGCAAAACAAAAAAACAAAAAAAGCACAAAGCGGGCCAAGGAGACATGATTGATACATGGGATCTCAAAAGGTAGTGAATAAAAAGGTCCCGAGAATTGTTGAAACACTCCGTTGAGAAAAGAGCTTTGAACGATTATTGGACATTGGCTCTATTCTCCATATGGAGTGGTTGTAAACATGTAAACAAGAAGGTTCAAAAAATTCGCTCAAGCTCGTACATGAGAATCGTGAAAAAGGGGGGGGGGTTCGTTCGACATAAGCCAGTTTGACCCAAGAACTGGCTCGGAGGCGCGGGGGCGCGGAGGCTATTGGGAGATTTATTCTTCCATGTGGCCAAAGACACCACCATCGTCATCATCGGCCGGCGCAGAGCGGTTACCAAAGTCTACATCGGCGTTGTGACGTTGACGGGACTTCTGGGCATCCTCACCACCAGTCCGGACCTCACGCTCATCGGACACCTTGTACGACAGCGACGGGTTGAGCGATCGGGCCAAGAAGATGTTGGCCTCGGAGACTCGGCGAGCGGCCTCCTCTGTAGGGCGTGATTGAGGGGAGAAAAGACCCTGGTTGCTCGGGTGGCTGCTGGAGTCCAAGTAGCGCGCTGGCAGTGGAGGGACTGGTGGCACGTCGGGGGTCATGGAAACAGGCCCGGTGCGAGGAGTCCCGAAATTGCACAGGCCGATGGCCGCGGCAAGATCCGCCTCATCATCCTCGTGTAACCGTGTGTCCGCAGTCGAGGGACGGGTGTCGATGCTCGAGTGGCGGAAGTGGGAGAAGGTAGGCGAGTGCAGCGGGGCACTTTCGTTGTACGAGCTGGAGGGAATGGACTGGTAGGAACGAGAGAAAGCGGAGGCGTTGCTGACGCTAGGGCGTTTGGCCCACTGTGCCGGCATACCCGACATCTCGAAGTCGTCGTCTTCCTCCGAGTCCATCGGGGGCGGCGTGGTCTCAGCAGAACTGATGCCATCTCGCATTTCTGACAGGGCGTCCGGCGATCCAGACGACAATTCCGACTCCAACTCGGCGGACTCATCGGGTGGATCATCGTGGTTCATGGTGACCAGAACGGAGGCGGCCTCCAGCAGTTGAACCTGCTGGTGCTTAGAGATGAGAAGCTTCGAAGTAACGGACCATGCTGGATCGTGTTCCCACCTAAGATACCACGAGAAAAATAACACGTCAATCAAATGCTGCTGAAAGGGATGAAAGAAAAGGGGGCAATGACGAAGGGGGAGTTGAACAACCACGAGGGCGACCTGCACAGAGCCGACGTGGTGAAAATTCCCGATCGAGCTAGAGGAAGACGGCCGAGCGGTAGGGGGGATACACACATATGCTTAGACAAGCAGCTGCCATGCTTATACCCTTTCCCGCAGCGATCGCAACGTATGGCCGTCGAGGCACGCTTCCCTTCGGTCTTGAGTTGGGCACCTTCGCTGGCTCGGCGGTTTCGGTTCTTGGGCTTGCCATCGGAGTGATCCGAGCCCGGAGAACCTTTGCGGGCGACCGGTGAATCCTGACTGGGGCTGTTGATGCTGCGGGAAAGGTAGGAACTGAAGCCCGATACGTTTCCGACGGAGCCAGACTCTAGTCCCTTGCGGCCTGCGAGGCTGCGGCGGTGCGCACCCATGGGAAGCGAGCTAGCCTCCCCGTCCTCCAGGGAGGCAGCGACTGCGGCGGCGGCATTGGCAGCGGCGGTGGTGACACTCTTTCGGCGAGTTACCCGGTGGTTTGGATTGAGAGCACCCAGCGAGATCGAATGCGCGTGTTGATGCCGCTGGTTAGGATTGGGGAGAGGACGCGACATGGATAATTCCTGTAAATAGCCCAAAACAGGCCGATACATTAGTTCGGTCCCCCCAAAACAAAAAAAAAAAAAAAGTGTCAGGCGGAACTTCAATGCTAGACACGTACTTTGAATGAGGCCATGGTAAAAAGTTAAAGAGGAGGCTTCCAATGGAATTGACGATCCTCTAGGACACGAGTTGCCCTCAATTCAGGGTGGGTGAAATAAGGTGGAGTTCCGGGAGCGAGATGTATAGGTAGAGAAGAGCAATGAATGCGAGAAGAGGAAAGAGAGAATGAAAGAAGAAAAAAAAGGCGAGAGAATCCAAAAAAGAAAGGTGGAAGGGGAAAAAAAAGAGGAGAAAGAAGGAGAGAAAGAGTCAGGGCCGGTATGAGCCAAAATCGCTCAGGTTTGCGGGGGCCTTTCCCTTTGAGCATGCGGGGGGAAGAGGCGATCACCGGTCACACATACGGGTTTGGTATTTTATTGCTAATATATTTGAAGATATATCTGACATTTGACTATATTATCTATACTTTACTATATTCTACATTTGTAGGTAGGCCCCCCTATACTGTGTGTTATAAATGTGTGTCGCAATGACTCTAATACTGATAGCAGTGTGGATCCACTTATCTGAATAAAGACATACGGTATAATCTTGAATTCTAGCGAGTTTTAATTGATGGCGAATGTTGGGCATAACCCTTTTTTAAATAAAATCCATGTCTTAATACCCTGGCGCTCGGATGGCGTTCCGCACAGGGGAAAGGTAGTGCCATGGGTCCTGGCTCAGGCTATAAAAGATATTTATATTCCCACTTCCATGGAGATTTCAAGGTTATTATATTGTTATTTGCATTGCAATAGAAACACTTTATAGAAAACAAAATTTATAGAAAAAAAAAATTTCCAGTTGCCTGACGATCAACTAGGGTCACAAGATAGAACAGCTGGACTCTGGGTCCATGTACCAATCAAGTTACTTGGTTCCCACCCGGGTCATGACGACTAAGTATTGATAGGCGATGACGGCAAGAACTTGAACTAGTGACTTGGAAAGTACCAGTTTCTCATGTATCGACCAGATCACCTGCATCGCATCGACCGGTCTAGTACGTGGAAGGCAGTGGATGTAGTGGAGCCAATGATGTCATTCGGAGGGCTTAGTCAAGGGAATCACCTGATGCGCCGATACGGATATAATTATATGATTTATCCCTATTTCCCTGTGTACTATGAGTACGTACATGAGGACTCCGTACATTGCACTTGCGAACCTTGGAATTGTGGCTTATCTAACCCAGTCCCAAGACCTCCATCCATTCCTGGATACCCGTGGCCCGGGACAGGTGTCAGTTAGGTAATCGCTCAGGTCACCATATTCCTACGATCAGGTCGCGCCATCTCGCACGCTAACGCCTGCAAGAGAGGATCATTACTCCGAGCGTCACACTACCCTGTTGCGCACGAGCACTTGGGCGGAATTATTTTTGGCGCCCTTTAGGGCCCCTGCAATATCGGAGACCATTGAGCCCCCTGATCTTACTTATTTCTGGCACATTCCTAAGGTTCCTGGCCCGCCATTCTTGACCTGCGGCTGAGACACTCGGGGCATTCTTCTGGTCGGTATTATTGGATTAGAAAGTCGGATCATTGTCGATCCAACTATTAGAGCTGCCGGGAGGTGCCGTAGCTGTTGAAATTATTTCTCAATGGGCTCATCACAAAATTTCAATGTTAAATCAGTCCAATGCAAGTGAATTTCATATGCCCCATTATTATTCTCCAGTTTTGTGTTCGCATGACGTGGTCGGACCCCCAGGGCTGAAAGGCCCGAGGTAGAGGGAATATTACCAAATGCATGACAGATAATGCAAACAGTGCAAACGCTTTTTTTCTCGGAAACTTTTGAAATCTTCAAGATTGGAGATAAGAGATAAAGATCAGACCCATGGATCCCGGTCGCAACACCCTCACATAATAGGTCAATTGACTTTTCGATACAAACTTCAGAAAGTCTACTTGCATCCCAACCCATCCAAGTCCCACCATAAACAACTCGAAAAATCCCATCCAAACCGCAGCAATGCTTCATTCACGTCTACGACCCCTCCCCCGCCGCAATCACCCCACCAACACACTCAGCGCCCCAGCACCCGAATTCCAAAACCAAGACGCGAACAGCGAAGCCGACGAAGAACCCGAAGATCTCTTTGGTGCATTCCTCCCCCACCTCTTCCCAGACGACGCACCGTCCTTCCACGGCGACCCAGGCCAACACCTCCTCTACAGCTCCCCGCGCTATGGCGACCTCAACATCATGGTCCCCAGCTACCCAAGCTCAAGCCAGAAACGCTCCCAGGAGATCGCCGCAGGCCAAGCCAAGCCGGACGGCTCAGTGAACCAGGTCGACGAGGGACGAAAGCTCTTTGCGCATTTCCTCTGGAGCGCGGCGATGGTCGTTGCAGAGGGTGTCGAGGAAGCGGATACGCCTCTAGCACCAGGTGAAACGGAGACGGAAGTCCAGAAAGAAAATCGGGAGCTGTGGCATGTCGAGGGCGAGAGTGTGCTCGAGTTGGGAGCTGGTAAGTGGCAATTTGGTTTTTCGCATTCGTCGCAGTTTATACTGTGCTCCCAATACAAACTAACGCATTCATATTATATACAGGCGCCGCCCTTCCCTCTGTAATCTGTGCCTTAGCCAACGCTTCAAAGGTCACAGCAACCGACCACCCCTCCTCTCCCGCGCTAAGCGGCGCAATCGGTTTCAATACAGAGCACAATCTAGCCAAGCGCACGCCCGAGGTCGCGGGGAGAGTATCAGTGCACCCGCATGAATGGGGTGTGTTAGATGACTCCTTCGCGACGGCGAATAAAGGTGTCTATACGCGCATTGTCGCGGCGGATTGTTTCTGGATGCGCTCGCAGCATGAGAACCTCGCGCGCACGATGCAGTGGTTCCTTTCGCCAGGTGGAAAGGTGTGGATTGTTGCTGGGTTCCATACGGGGCGGGCGATTGTTGCCGGGTTCTTTGAGACGATTGTTGAGTATGGGTTTGTGATTGAGAGGATCTATGAGAGGGATTTGATTGAGAGGTTGGAGGATGGGGGTGAGATTCGTAGGGAGTGGTCTCCGGTTAGGGAAGGGGAGGGTACGGAGCATCAGAAGAGGTGGTGTGTTATTGCTCTTTTGAAAAGGAAGGGGGAGTAAATTGTGGGTTGTGGTTTGATGATGGTATTCGGTGCATTTTCGAGCGATCTATCATTTTCCTTTGCATGATAAGATGATGAGTATAAATAGATGAGCATAAGATAGAGAAGTCTGCCTTGGAATGATTGGAATGTTTCAGCATTATATCCAGCCTATGTCTATACTGGTGTGCACTCTATCTGTTTTGCTAAGGGTATAGTTCGCATGGTATTCCGCAGATCCACTCAAGCATCAAGCATCCCCAAGCCTCTGGAAACACACCGTACAAACTCCCTGTCCCTCATGACCTCCAAACCGGAACCGAGGATACTCAACACGGCCCCAAACCGCCAACCGATCCCCACTCGTCCGACCACCAGTAAACCAATACACCAGCTCTTCCTCAGTCCAGTTACAGGTAGTAATAATCAAGAACCCATCGCGCCGCACTAAGCGCCGCGCAATATCAGGATACCTCTCACAGACACGAGTGGTCTTCGCATCATCAGCTAGCGAGACAGCATCGAACGTCCCCTTGTCGAGCACAATGTCGAAGCCGCCATCCTGGTATGGGAACCAGGGGAGTGCTTCCTCGGAGGAGGAGGGTGATACCTCAAGACCGGTCTCAGAAAGAAGAGCCTTAGAACCGAGGATATCCCACTCCTCAAACTCGATAGATCTTTCTTCTTCCGGCAAGTCATTCGATCCAGCCTCAGCCTCGACCTCTCCCTTTACATCCTCTTCATCATCAGACTCATCCTCATCCTCAGAGTCACTCCGATAAGCCGAATGCCCTCTCACACGCTGCAACTCTCTCGCGAGCTCAACACTCTGACGCGAGTAATCAACACCAACAAGACGTCCCGTATACCCACCCCTCTTTCTAAGCAGCGCGAGCATACTCCCATTCCCAGTCCCCAGATCTAAAACACTTGGCTGGCGGGATCCTTTCTTGTGCGTTGTATTGCGCGGCGACAAGGGAAAGGACTTGCGCGTGAGGAAATGAAGGACTTTCTGCGGGGCGTTGTGTTCGGAGAACCAGGATGTGCCAGGGTCATCTTCTTCGTTTAGGCTGGAAGTGGTGGATGCGGCATCATCGTCATCTTGATCTTTAACATTGGTATTGGGGTCTTTGCTGGGAGCTTCGTGCGAGATGTGGGCTAGTGTGCGGGCGTAGTATGATTCCCAGCTAGGTTGGGATTGTTAGTTTGCGATTGGAAAATTGGGTTGGGTATTAGAAGTAGTTTTATAGATCAATCGGGCTACCAATTGTTCCATCGCTGCTTTCGCTGCTTTTGCTGTGGTAGATTTGTATACAACACATGGAGGGGCAGAGCGGGGTTCATGGATTCCCCGTCCTTGCGTCGAAGAGAAGAGGGTGCGGTTGGAAAGGACACATACTAGTCTTTTGTGCCCAGCTCACTGGGCGAGAGGTATGCAGGATGAGATTCTTCAGCCATTGTCGCGAGCGCGGAGAGGATGCACAAGGAAAAATTTGGGTTGGAGGCCGGGGTGTTCCCAGGGCTTATCGCTGTCTCCGCTCTAGTCAGGAAAAAAAACTAGATGCAAGCCGAACCCACGCTCAAAATGAACGACGGCCTAAACATCGCGCCTATGATTTGTTAGTCTTGCTTAGTATATGTGGTAATAGGGTAAGATGACCTACTTGGCCATACTTGCGTCAACGAAAAGTGCCAGTTTTTCATATACCCAGACATGGTCGCTGAAGAAATAGATAGCGATCGCGTTTCATACCAGCATCCTAGGATTTTCGATAAATCCAGACTTCTCAGACTCTCGGATCGGGGTGATTTCTCAAACCTTCATAGCCCATCCTCGGATCAAGACGTCTTCCTTCTCGAGATAGAGCAATAAGAATGATAATTGAATTGATAGCGCCGGGGAAAGAGAAGAAGATGGTAGGGCGGTATGATATGAGATTGTTAGACCATCCTGTTTCTTAATGCTTGAATGTTTGCTATAGACTAAGCGATGATTTGATGATTGTCAGATAGTAGATAGATTGACGTAGTAAACAGCCCAAAGCCACAATTGGACCTACTAGTACTAGATTTCATGTCATTTTTACACAGTTACTGGAAACAATTGGAGCTGAACATCGAACTCTATTGTGAGACTGCGCAAAAGGGTATTCATCATACAATCTTCCACCCATAAAGAATACCACGAGATCCGATAAGAACCAAGCAGCTTCACCACGCGAATGCTGAACACACAGAGAAAGGCACAGAAACCAAGGCCTTGTCTGAGTGGCAAGATGGAAAGACGGGAGAGTAACATGAAACAACCAAGCGAAAGCAAAAGGAACCCAAAAAAGATAGGACCCTCCGATAATATTACAGTTACCAAGCGGAAAGAAAGCAGACAGGTCTGTTTCATCTTTCAAGGCCTGGCTTTGGTATCAAAGCTCGTCCGTTTTGGACACCCGAGACGCCAGTGATGAAAAAAAAAAAAGTTCAAGCGATGGTGGCCTGTAATGGCGTTGGACCCGTAGGTTCAAATGACAAAAAAAGAAATATGCAGTGAGTATGCAAGTTGAAAAGAGAAAAAAAAATGCGATGAGCGACAGCAAAGCCTGCTTTGGTCATAACTATCATCAAGCCAGTCATCTGATTGAGATGAGTGGAAGAAATTAATAAGTGAGAATAGAAGGTTGCATTGACCTCCGGGGCGCAAAGCCCCGGGGGTGGCTGAGCAGATAGTCTTCAAATCAGGAAGGAGACATGGAAAAATATGTCGGGTCATGGAATCGTTTCAAGCCAGGTCTCAAAGGACACAAGGCGGAGAGATCACAAGAATTCGTCAATGGATCTCATGATCAGGGGCTCGCCGCCGGATGGAGGTGAGCGGGGGTCTGCCGGTTCGACGTGGGGGATGGGAGGTGGAGAGAGGGCTGCGGAGCGATCAATCCGGTCGAATGATGGTGGTTCCAAAGGAGTTGGCGAGAAGAATTCGCTCGTCCTTGGTGAAAACAAACCATTGGAGTCTGGCGCATCACGTACAAACACATGTGTTTGTACGAGCGGGTCACAGCTGCTGACGCTGCGCGGCAACCCTCGTGAGGTTCCACGGTGAAATTTCTGTCGGAATGGGAGGGGGACGGGGGACAGACTCCGCTTGGGGGAGTAAGACTTGAATTTTGTGTAGCTACTGCTGTCGTCGCTCGTAGTGGGACGCATCGAGGTCGTTTCTGGGATGGAGAGGCAGCTAACTGAAGGTGCCTGCGACAGTCCGCGGAAGGATGGTCGGCTTGCTTCGTTGGAGGCTGGGCGCTCAGCTCGTGCAACCTGGGGCTCTGAGCTTCGTCGACCGGTTTGGACGAACCACTCCTGGGGTGGGGGCTTCGACGTAGATCCCCGCAGCAATTTAGAGCGGAAGTCTGTGAGCTGGTAGATGAGACTCATATTAGGGCCGACCCACTGGCTCCGTCCCTTGACCGCTTCGTACATCGAATTGAAATCCAAGTGTCGGTTTTTGTACAATCCGTAGGCAATCACCAGCGATGCTGAGCGGCTGGCACCTAGCTGACAATGCACGAGAACTTTCTTTCCTTCGGCGATCCGGTCATCAATCAGCTCACAAAGCGGGAGCAGGTCTTCGAGAATCTCAGAATTGTGGTCCCAACCGACATGAAGGTACTCCGGTTCTAAAGCTGTAGGACTTGCGATAGCAGGGGTTGGCGACTCGGAATCCGAGGGTTGGAATTCCCAAGCAGACTTAAAGGAGATTTCCGAAATCGCAGTCTGGGGCTCCCCGCGGGAGAATCGTTTCGAGGCCATGGAGGCGTTCCGCCATGTGCTCATCACTGTATCATTCCGCTCCTCCTTGCTAGTACTGAACGGGTTCACCACTTCTTTGGCGACGTTGATCACCACGTCGAATTTAGATGCTTCTTCTGCTGTTGGCTCTAGATACAGGTAGACACCAGAGTCGTGGATCCGGATAGGCCCATCCGGGTAGCCACGATCCTTCTTGCGGGTCGACTCACGCGAGTCGGGGTGGTCGTCCTCTTCTTCTAGGCCATGGAGAACACGCCGAGAGAAGCCGGATCCATCAACCGGCTTCAACGTGACAGGGGACGCATCCTCGGACGCGCTAGACGAGCGGCGCATACCAGGATGTGACATTAACCGGGGAAGCTGCATACCTCCCTGTGGGGCGAATGAGGGTGATGTAATCGCTAAGAGCGAAGGTGAGGATTCTGCGTGGCGCAGGGATGGAGTCGGGGGCACGGCATCAGTGATACTAGATAATGGTTTATTGAATGTGGGGGTCTGGATGGTGAGATTGGCGCGTCGCCTGCTCTTAGAAGGGATCACGATGGGAGATGGTGCGGCATCGAAGTGGTGTTTTGACGTCTCCACCATTGATGCAGTAGCGATAGGTGGGTGAGACTGAGACGGGGGCGGCATTCGCAAGGACAAGTTCTTAAGATTACGTGCCCGTCGATTGGGGGAGTCTGGGCGCGTATTATGAGGGGTTGGCTGCGACAGGCGCGGTTCACCGACCGGCGCAAGGCGCGGAGGAAGTTCCATGGGCCGTGTGGAAGGCATGAACTTTGGGTATGAGACCGACATAGCAGAGGGAGATTCCGGCGAGGAGCTCGGAGAGATGTCACCCCCACCGGGCGAATCAAAGGGCGAGATGGTTGTGGTCGGGGAGGACTCGGTCGATGCCGAGGTCATGGATGAAACACTTTCGCGGTGAGGGGAAGGAAGTAGACGTGTATTGACAGGGACATGGGTTGGGTATTGAAGTGGATGGATGGTGTTTGCTTCTTCTTTGTATCGTGGAAGGGGACCACCAAATACCGACATGAAAGACGGAAATGAGTCCGGAAAGGACGGCTGGCTGGTTTGCACTGGCATTGTCCGAGGAGTTGACACTATGAAAGGAGGATTCCTTTCAATCCGGCTCTCAAGAAGCTAGAATGGGGATTCGAGATCGAAGATACACTTGCTGCCTGCGCAAATGAGTCTCTATGAGGAAGAGGGTTAGATTGAATCTAGGGCAACTCGAATGCAAGGGCTTGAGACTAATGGTCCGATGCAAATGACAAGGGGAAGGGCACGATGCATGTCAAGGAGAGGTATAATAAAGATGGAGAACATACCAGATCTAATAAAAGAATATAAAAATAAGGAGAGAGAGAGAGAGAGAGAGAGAGATGAAAGGTTCCTCCAGGGAACTGGAAGGAAAGATAGAAAAGGGAAGGAAAAACAGAGTACGTTTTTTGGACTCTGTGTTTTTTTAGAGATCTCCTTCAAGGGTAATAATACAAAGAGGGGACCGATCCAGAGGGAGATGACACCAATCAGTGCCCTTTGCTCTAATTTTAGCCGCCCAGGAATGTTAAGTCGGCGTCAAACGAACGCAAATGAGAGGCTCGAGAGTGTGCCTCCGCCCACCTTAGTGTATATTATATCTCTACTTGTTACAAGGTATTTAAACCCTTTTCTCCGGAAAATAATTCAAGTCCCTAGACCTGTTAAAGTTGTATATTCAACTGTTATAATACAAACAGCTTACAAGGGGGGAGTTGAGACGGGATGTGGAGATGTGTAGTAAGAGGATATTATTCCAAATGTTCCCGTGTAGAGAATCCACTGGTTTTTTTTTTCTCCATACATTCGAAGGTCAAGGCAGAAAGGAAATCACCGAAATGCGAACGGCACGGGTGAACGGTGGGCTGGCTGATGTGTGGACATGATACCATTGGACCATTCAGCATTTTGGGGGCAATCCCCAAACCCCAAAATGAGATCTGATTGGACGATATCAAGAGGAGAAGGCTCATCCTGAAACCCCATGGATCTGGGTTTGGCGCAGTATGAAACACACCAAATTGGCACTAGTGGGAAACTAGTGTATCTGGGCAGTTTGGGTCTCTCTAGATTCTGTTTACGGGGTATAAATATGTTAATCTATTCTCACTAGAAAAATCATCATACTCCGTACTTGCAGAATTGTATGGTTATTATATCCGGGGTGCCTATGAAGGAAAGTTACCTAGGTATTGAAGCTTAAGGTCCACAAGATAACTTTCAATGACGAATGATCGGCCTTTTTCCACGTGGGCGTAACAATCCTGAAACTGGATCTTCAGTTTGCGATATGCCGATGGGATATTCACATGGTATACACCCAAAATCTGGTTTGTGCTAAAGTGCCAGATAGATGAACCCCTTTCCATGGGTTCTTAAATCAGGGAAAGATGTTTCACCATCTAAAAATAAATGGGAATTGCGATAGCAGCTTACGCTGGGTGTTCTGTTTCAGACTTAAACACTTTCCATTGGTTCGTCAACAAGGACAGCTCAATTAAACTACTCCATACAGGTCAACTCCTGATCACACCTTTTATTATCAATATAAATTGCAAATTTTTATCATTCAGCCGTATAAAATATAGAGCTCTTCAGACTATTCCACAATTGGTTTTCTAATTCACCAGTATTAAAAACAAACCAAAGTACCAAATTGGTCCTATTCTGTATATTATACTGATTGTACGGAATATGTTTAGGTTGTAATTTGCACACCGATTTGTCATGCCAGCTGAGTGGCAGTGCTCACCTAGACAGGCTGAAGGATTTAACTTATAAAGTACGTCACTATATAGTTATCTATGGCCACGGGGATCTAGACAAAAGCGTTATGTGCCAGAACCGTAGGGATCCATGTTAAGTTATATTAGCGAGACCACATGGTATATTGTGTTCAATATACAGAGTACACTAGGACATAGATTACTGGGTAAGCCCCCTTTATTGGCATTTCCTTGCTTATTTCTTCTCTAAGTATAGCCTTATGTTCCAATGATTAACCAAGTACTCCGTAGAGTTCCAACCTTGGAAGGTTGAGGCAGTGCCACACTATGGAGTACCCCGTACCTTGTTACTCCGTTGATTGACCTAGGAAAGCATAATTAACAGAAACTTGTATCCCCAGAATACCTTTCTTAGTCCAAGCTGTCTTATATTTTATTATTTTGGGAATTGACCAGAATAGAATGACCTCAACACTTTCAGCATGTCGTACCTCCATATTGTAGACAATGAAGCGAAATAATCCCTTTCATCCCAAGGTTGACCCTCGGCAATGAAATAAATGGCATAGTATACTGTAGACTAAGTAACCCAGAACAATTTTTGTAAAACTGTTGAACCGTCAAATTCAATTGTTTCAAAGTAACCGTGGTCTCCGCTGAGGCTGAACCATGGTTCAATGCTCTGTTTGTTGTTTTTTTCTCTTTTCTTCTTCTTTTCCCTAGTTTTTTCCCCTTCTTTTATACATGTCCATGTATATTTCTTTTATATCTCCAATTCCATGTAGAATCGTACTGGGGATTAGGTACTATGTAGTATTCAGCATAGTCCGCAGAGACCATCGCGTAGATTCCCAAATTTTAATATTTAGAATCGACAAAAATCAAAAGGGAAGGCTCGTCAATATTGAAATTTTCCCACAGTGTATACCCGCATTGAATATTCTGACAGGTCAAGTCCACAAGTCCTTACTGACATCCTGCAACTATGAACTGTGCATATTTCCAATCCGTCGGAAGTATACAATACTAGCTTTCCCCAGAATCATACTTCACAGGTGCTCCGTACTTACTTTGTACTCCTACAGAGTACAAAGTACAGATGGCTGCAGGTTCCCGTGACCATTCTCAGCCCGACCAGGTCAATCAACATTTCCAACCTTTTCCTCACTCGCGTTCTTTGTCGTTGCACACTCGCTTCGACGGCCCCACCAATGAAACACCCAATCTAACTACCAAACGCTCCTTATTGCACCGCGCCCGGCGATCCGTCCTAAGCTTCAGCTCACCCAGCCCCCAAGCTTCTGAATCTTCCTATGCCTCGAAGAGGCCCAGGCAGGACGAATTATACCAAGATCGCCCTGATGTGAAAAGAACAATGCCATCAAGTCTGGCTTATTCTGGAGCAACCAGAACCCTAAATGAAAATGCTCATCTTAATGGTTTAAATGGCACTCGGATCGAGGACAAGTCCTCGATCAACGAGAGCCGCCCAAAGAACGAGGATGTGTTTTTAAATATTGCGAGAGCCGATTCGGGCCGTCGCGACTCGATAGGTCGTTCGGATTTTAGACGGGTAAGTGGGAATAACACAGGGCTTGAGCCGATCGCATTCCTGATCGCTTGGGCAATCCATCGCTCGTGGCGTCCGCTGAACCCATTTTTGCGAGTGCTCGGTAGCTAACGAGAATATATGGACTAGTCACGGCTTGGTTATTCTAGTCAAAGTCTACGGTCGCCAACGACAGAACAAACCCCCCTCACCCGATCAGCGATACAGCAATATCGACAACCCCTTGCATTTCCAAAATGATTCCCCCACTGCCCCCTACAGCGCTCTCCACACTCCAGCGTCATCCGCCCATCCTCTGGACGACTCAGGTCGCTTCCGCTACAGTAGCCTTGGTTCCGGGGCGCGATCAGCTGTCGGCGTTCCTCGAAGCCGGTTCAGCCGTACGAGCCCAGAAACATCACCGCGCACACCTTCTGCTGCCGAGGAACAGGAGCGTCGGTCCTCTCTGCACGATCCGCGTAGTAGTCGCCATTCGGGACTCTCTACAATCCGAAGCAGCCGACAACCTTCTAGCTCTGAAGTGACCGGGCGACCGCGAGCCGATACAGAACGATCGCGCGCGGATGGAACCGAATCGACATTGTCCATCACGGCCCCCTCGACTGTTTGGGACGAACTAGATGATCTCAAAGATCGGATCAAAAAGTTGGAATTGACTGGGAAGCTACCTCCATCATCTTCGGCAGCGATGTACACCCCTACCAATGAGAGACCGCGGACTGCAAACACCGCCGTTACCACCTTATCCTCCTCGCCGAAGCAACGCCGCAAAACCAGCATCTCAGGTGCAGATACCGAACATAGCCCGGTGCACCCAATTCTGCAATCCGCATTGGCCAAGGCAAAAGCTGTCTTGAGCGGTGACGTGTACACCTCCCTCGAGGCGACAATAACCGATGCTTTGAACCTTTCCACCGCGTTGGGCGTCAATGCCGCACCGTCGGGTACCGTCTCTGTTGTGAATGGAGGATACACCTCACCTGAACGACATGCCCGCCGCAAAGCGGACAGTGTGTGCCGTAGCCTGACTGAGCTTTGCCTAGCCTTGACGGATGAGCAGCTAAAGAATGTCCGACCGTCGTCCAGCCGCGAGACAGGCGTGCAGCCCCAATTATTGAATGGCACGGGGGTGGATGCTCGTATGTCCATACCAACGTATCAGCGAAATGGGAACCACGAGCCCGAAAGCATTGAGCGGCGCCATAGCACGACTCGCATCTCCAGTCGCCTTGAGGCACGTCGGGCATCCCTGGTCAATGCCAGCCCTGGAAACACGCCAGACATGAAACAGAGTCCAACCCAATCTCCCGGCATGTCTAACCCAACCACTCGTCTCAATCGCATGTCAACTTCCCTCCGCAGCCGCAGGCAGACTATTGGCGAGGAGAGTGGAGAGACTGAAAGTCCACATAGTCGTTCGGTCTCAAGAGCCAATACAGAAATTGGTACACCGCTTCCTGCGCAAGCCATCCCCCTCCTCGGCAACGACTCTCCCAAGGTCAGACTTTGTCCCGCTCTATTTCCGGCATGCAGCAGGACCAGAGCGGTCTAGGATACTCCCCCCGCTCCCCGCAATACCAATCGTCACAAATCCCGCAGTCGCAGGCACAGCCATCAGAGCCTCGAACACCGACCCTCTCATCCAGTCTCTCATTCCGCAGAAGCTACATGAGCCCCGCTACATACACTCCTGCGACATCTCGCTCCAACATCCAGGCTGGGTCTCGCCGCTATGGCCTAACCCCTAGCTTCTCTTCCAACAACATACAGGCATCCCCCGTCGAAGAAAATCTACGATTGCCCCAAATGGAGCCCTCCCAGACCAGAATCTTGACCCCATCGAGCAAAGTAGCAACCAGCTACACGCCAATCCAAACACCACGACTGCGAACGAACAGCCTAGGCGCACGGAGATTCGGCCTTCGAAACCGTGTCCCGGCTACCCTCAACAATGTAAACCTCGATGACAGCATCGATTAACGTCCACATCTCCCATATCCTCTGACTGAATCCCACCACCATGGCATGCCAACCGTCGACATATCCGGTTACGTCACCTTCAACTCTTTCACGCAGCGACCCCGCATCTGATCCTGTTTCTTTCGGACATCTGCTTCGACATCGGCGTTCTCGTTCCCATCTTAAAGGACTTTGCTTGTGATATGCATGTCTCACCAGTCACGGCAGTTCGAAGCTTTACCTGTCCATAGCCCCACAAAACATTGCCCTATGCATTCTAACGAATCTCCTCTGTGTTATTTGATCTGAGACGAAACCACATCACGCTGCCAGCACATTACCCATTCTAGTTTCTCTGTGAGATCTTTCTCTACGGGAAAAATCTCGACAGCAACGACACACCATCTCACCATGGACTAACATGTCTACGGGTGATTTGTCAAATTCATGTACAAAACCTACCATTGGCGGCGTCTCTTGTCCATAATACTCTACCGCGTGGCACTATTTCATTTGTGTACCCGCTCTAGGGATTTTGATGTTATTTTACTTTTCTTGTTTTCATTTTTTTTTCTTGTTTATTCTTTTGTCATTTCTCTCAATTCTTGCGGGTACGTTTTGTATCTAGGTCTGTTGCCCGTAGGTTGGTCTTTTTTTCTTATCTCCTTTGTCACAGATGAGCATTTACATAATGATGGAATGGAATGAAATGAGATATTCAAGAGCTTTTGCTTTGTTAACTGGTTTCTAGTAAATGCACACAAGGCGCTCTGGTTTCGCCTCATGGAAAGATACCTAGTATGGATGGATGCTTCAAGTGTCCACTGGCTTACAGATTGTAGTATAGTATAACTTGCTCTTACATCTTGCTAACGAACGTGATCTAAACATGAATCCGATGGACAGACCAACGGATAAAGATATCCTGGCGGATAGACTGAACAGTCCACCTGCCGAGGATATATCAAAAACCTATTTTATTAAATTCAGATAATGGCAATGTCTTATTGACATTTAACGCCATATATTTATATTTGAGAACAACAGCCAAGGTGGTACGTAGCGAGGAGATACATGAAACGGGGGTAATTAGGAGACGAGAAGCGTTTTTTTATTATTTCAAGGTTTCGTTTTCAAAGGGTCAAGATACACCACAAATAAGGAGAGGGTAGTGTTGGTAAAAGGTGATAGCGTTGCAGTAAATCAGGGATCGGAAGGGAACGAGAACAGGGTACATAAGTCGAGGGGATAAGAGTGGATGAAAGACAAGGATCAATATACGCCGCCAGCTATGAACTGGTGGCGTACAAGGTGGAACGATGACAAGGACAAGGAGGAGGTAGAGACCGGGGTAGTGGCGGAGAGGTCTGTGGTTCAGGAGTCGGGATAAAGACGAATTAAGGACATCACGGTGACAGTTCAGCTGGATGTGGGTAGTGAGGAAGGGAACGGTGTGAGGCTGTTGTGATTGACAAAGTTGAGGGTTGGGATCGAGAGACATTCGAGCTGCGATTCAATTCAACGCACAATGGTCAATAGACCACACAAACTTGGTATCTAATACGCATGTGTACCCTCCATCCATCGCAGTGAGCTTTTGCCTTTTTTGTGAATAAGACGTGTGAGGCTAGAACCTCAGAGAGCCGAGGAAGAAGATCAAGACAGAAAGAAGACTTGAAAGCAGAATGAAATAGAGGAATAAAAAGGAAATAAAAGAAGCGCTAGCACATGACCGCCGTTGATCGTGACCGACAAGTCTCCAAGGAAGTCGTAAGGTCAGAGAACACAAAGGAGTCCTGCTAGGACCGTCTCATCCGCACACACACTAGAGAGGATCCCAAAGGGTTTACTCCTGGGGAAGCTGGCTGCGGCGAGTCTTCTCAGCTTCCAGGTTCTCATAAAGAAGGTACAGGGCCTTTTCGTTGGCCTGAGCACTTCCCATGATGGTGAACATGCGCTCGCCGGTCTCGTCATGAGGAGCCTTGGCGATCGAAATGCGAGCGCCAGAGCTTCGGCGGATCTCCGTGATCTTGGTTCCGCCTCGGCCGATGATGCATCCAACCATGTCCGCGGGAATGCTGATGTTCTGGGTCTGGATCTCCTCGCCATCTTCCGTAACTAGGGGATAGCCGCGGTTTCCAGCATCGGAGTTGGATCGGCGGTTATAGCTACCATCGCTGAAGTCGGCGCCGTTGCCGGTACGGTTGTACTGACGGCTGTTACTGTTGTTCTGGTAGCTATTTCCAGCCGGGGGGTTGTTGTTGATCGGCTGCGAGCCGCTGAGAGAAGCGCGCACGGCGGGGTTGTAGAGAACAGTGCCGGTTCCGCGCTGCCAGTCGTCAAGCAGACACTTGCCAATTTCCCAGATGGCCTTCTCGATGCCCTCGGGGGTACCCTGGACCTCAACAATACGCTCTGTGGATTGGGGGAGCATTTCCTTCTGCGCGACCATCCGAACACCCGATGCATCCTGAATGTGCTTGATCTTCAGACCCTGTCGTCCAATGATGGTACCCATCTGGTTGTGGGAGATCAGAAGGCGAATGGCTAGAGACAGTTAGAATAGGCTCGAATCGGAATGAGATTTTTCGGATTCTCTGTATAGGTCCCTTAAACTCGCCATATAGAAGGACGAGTCCAAATTAAAATATCGAGGGAGACAAAAAAAGATATCACTTACGGTGGGTCCCATTGTTAGAGACAATGCCGCCCATGCCCATTTGCGGGGCACCCTCCAAAAGACCCTTTGCGACGATCGCATAGGCCCGAGCAAGCGAGCGCAATTGACCAGTAACGGTCAGGACACGGTCATGGACACCGGGAACTACCTTGCTCACACCGGCCTTGACACCGGTCTCGTCGCGAAGGTCGGCAACGTTCTTGCCAGCCTTGCCGATGATGACACCAGCCTCCTTGGAGGAGACGATAGCACGCAGAGTCAGCTCAGCGATGGCATACTCCTCCTCAGTCTTGAGGGGGGCTTCGAGATCACCCTGATCGGCGAGGTTGTCGTTGAAGTTATCGGTCATGGGCTCGTCCACGACGGTGGTTTGGTGAATCTCAGTAGAATCCATTTTTGTTGGTAATCGATGAAGGTGGGAGAAGCGGTTTGAAAGGGTCGAGTGGTGGGATAGAAGGTTTCTTGAAGACCGTACGGTCGCGGGATGCGGACGGTAGAGACTTCACATCCAAATAGTGATAAAGTCAGCTTTGCAATAGAGGTAAAAAGAAGTGCGCATGAGACGCGATGCGCAAATGAAGTTGGGGGAAATGCGTGGAATGGGATCAAACTGCTAGAAAGAGGACTCACAGAGGGAGATTAGGAAGTGGAGAAAAGGATGGGAGGGGAAAGCGGCAGAATCTCGGATTAAGAGAGGGGGAAGAAGGGAGATGTGAATAGAAAAAGCTGAGCGAAAGGGGAGGGGGAGGAGAAGAGAGGAAGAAAGGAAGAAGGTGAGGAGAAAGATGGAGATGTGAAAGAGTGAAGAAGTTGAGGTGAGTGTTTTGCTTTAAGCGGAGACCCGAGTATGAAAATCTACCTCTTTTTTTTTGTGACCTTTTCTTCTTTTTTGTATGAATTTTTTTTATATTTCTACTCTCCTGTTGTCATTCTATTTAATATCACCTCTTGGTGATATATATAGGGAATTGATATTTGAACCCCCCCCTTTGGATAAACGTCCCCCCCCCTCCATGCCTGAGCTTTCAGGTGGAAGTTCCTAATTGGGTACCGCTTCTGCCTTGACACCGATTTTGCCCTCCATATCCCTTACCGCCTTCCACTTTTATGTACCGCCTTTCTGCGAAAGTCCCATACAAATGTAACAAGATGTCCAGTAGGTACCTACGCTGTACATGTACAATGTCATTTATATCATATCTCACTCTATAGGTGGGACTTAGTACAGCATTTTCATGAATTGCTCACTCAACTACTCCGTTAGAGCAAGGAACCCGCCGCGATAAAGAGGACGGGGACGGAGAAAGGCATAGAATGTAGCATAATGAGCGAGAATAGATCAGTACCCAAGTTAGAAAATAAGTAACTGTGTTCAAAAGGCAGGTCTTTTCATTATTAATAGTGGGCAGAATACTTGGCAGAAAGAATATGGAGTGGCAGAAACCGGGAAGAATTCTGATTAAGAAAGCGGTAGTTACATGGGGTTTAGACAGGGGTGTGTCTATATCAACACCCTATGTGTAACTATATACGTTCTCTACTGATCTCTACTGGTCGGCCTTGAATATCACCTTTTGCACCTGCATCTTGTTGAATATATCATAGCCCTCCACTGCCTGTGAGAGAGGCATAATGTGATCGGCCATGAAGCCAAGCTTATGTTGGTTCCTCGTGAGCACCTCCAGTGCCCGAGGAGCAACAGAACGAACAGGGCATCGGCCCATTTGGACGGTGAGGTTCTTGGAGTAGGCATCATTGCCATCCCAGGGAATCTAAGTATCTAATTAGCAGCAATACTGTGACCAAATCCAGATCTACTTACCTCTCCATTGTGAACACCCACACTGCTGATGGTTCCCCAAGGCCGCAGCAGTTCGAAGCCAGTGCGCAAGGCAGGACTCAGTCCGACCACTTCAATGACAGCATCGGCACCGCGTCCATTTGTCAGCTCCTGAACACGCTTGTCTAGCCCAGCCCGATCCAGCTGGAAGTTCCATGGTTCAGCACCGAGCGACTTGGCAAGCTCCAGTCTCGACGGGACCGAGTCAACTGCCAGGATGTGCTTGGGCTTGTACTCTAGAGCATTGATGAGCGCACATAGGCCGACAGGTCCACATCCAATCAGGACTACTGTCTGTTCAGCAATCTGCTCTGGGGTCGAGTTCTTGAATGCATTGTTGGCTGCGAACCAGCCTGTGGGGAAGATATCTCCCATGAGCACCAAATACTTCTCGTCAACGCCCTCGGGGGCCTTCATGACGGAACCGTCAGCATTCGGGATTCGGGCCTGGTTAGTCTTAATATCAGCATATAGAGCAAAAACATAACATGCTTAGAAACCCACGTATTCAGCCTGTCCACCGTTCAGGCTGCCACATCCGAAAAGTTCGTTCTTATCACAGCGAGAAGACCACCCTTGCTTGCAGTAGAAGCACTCACCGCTATCAAGATATCAGCGTAACGTTCGTGTCTACAATGGCACTGCAAAACAAGCATGTAATGAGCATGCAGCTTACCAGGAAGTAGTAAACGCAGTGACAACACGGTCACCCTTCTGGAGAGTCTTAACCGCGCTACCCATCTCAACGACCTCGCCCACGAACTCATGGCCCATGATGAATCCTGTTCCTGCAGGCTCGATGCCACGGAACATGTGCAACTCACTATAGAATATTATGAGAATTAGCACTGATATTCTTTTCATAAAATAAGTATAGATGAATCCTACCTTCCACAAAGCGCAGTATACCCCACCTTGACTACAATATCCCCCGGGTTCTGCACCTTTGGAATAGGCCGCTGCTCAACAGCGACCTTGTAGGGGCCGTGAAACACGACCGCCTGCATCATACCAGAATCTGAGGGGGCGGGGGTCATTCTAACGATGTCAATTACCAATATTTTGCAGAGAGATACCGTGGTTGAAGTATGAGAGCAGAGACTCACTTTGGGGTTTGGTGGGGGAATTCGGAAACCGCCTTTGCTACAAAGATAGTGGATATAGTTAAATTTCTTCAATATCGGGCGATCAGATTGCAGACGGATCCGAGTGGGTTAAAAGAAATCTATTGACTAATTTCTCCATTCTCGGGCTTCTGTGCGAATCATCTGGTGGGGCTGGTACATTGCCCACGGTGGTCGGTATCCACTGAAAGCGATGCCGAAAATAGGATATAGATAGAGATGGCTGGTTTTCCAACACGAAGGTTTCCTTCTATATGATGTATGTGTTTGTGAATGAAGACAGACTAACTTGGGGATTTGAGCTACTACTACGAGACTATCGACTCTTATAGATTGTTGATGCTACGTGGGAGAGAGATAAACCGTCAAACTATATTCCAAGGACGCACCAAAAAGCCTAGCATGGCACTCAAGTCCTGCTCTGCAAATGTGTAGCTGGGATCCGGTTTCATCTGGTCCAAAGAAACTGTGCAAAAAAGAAAATGCCAAATACTCCATGTTACACCTTTCGCGAACACCAAAGCTGAGAAAAAGAAGGCAAAGCAGGCCGCAAGAATCAGTCTCGAAAAGCACAAAGACGCAAGAATGCTCGGAGAATGTAGCCCCATGCTTATCATAAAATCGGGAACTGGCCTGTCAGGTGCACGAATTGAAGATCAAGATCGACACACATAAAGGTCATCGAACGAGTGGAAGGAAGTTTCACTCCCACTAACAAACGACGCAGAATAACTCCTCCTCGAGAATGAACTTCCCCTCCTTGTATTTCTCGCTGCTCTCGTATGCCTTGTCGTACTTCCATCCTACCGTTTCCTTGCACTGCCTGCAGACGATGTCGCGCACGATATGTCGACCTGTCGTCATGCTGCGCTCTACAGCTTCGCCTTGCGTGACGTTGACAACTTTATTGAAGAGGTATGCTTTCCCGTGCTGGCCTCGGAAGTTCTAGTGAGTCGAAAGTCATGGGTCAGCGTCAAGTTATTCATAGCAGGAAGTGTGTAGGAAGAATAGGATTTGACGAGTTATCATACCCGGCTCATGATGTCGTTAAAGTCTGCCAGGTGAGTCTTGCATCCCTTACACCCAAAAATCTTGTTGGCAGTCAAGTAGACGTTGTATGAGAGACCCATGGTGGCTGTGGTTATTCGGTTATTGCCGGAGAGGCGTAGGATGTGTTTCTGTGGGGATCTGAGATGGCAGTCGAGGTCCTGAGAAGTGAGCTCGAAGCAGCAGAGTGCTGACACTTGAATCTAGAAGGGGATATGCGGGCCCTTTATTGAAAAGGGGCAGCGTGTTTGCCTGCTTTCTTCGATATGGAGTAGTTGGCCCCGCCCTGGCTTCGGTTTGGGAGGACCTATGCCGTAGCCTTGCTGCTGACCCCCTTAAATGGGCTTGCGGCTTTATACTCTGTCAAGTGTAGGGTTTCAAAATTTATGAGAAAGTATTCCAGGCCTTGCAGAGGGTCTATGGAAGGAGGAGGATGTGTCGGACTTCACAGCCCTGGAGCTGACGTGTAGACGATAAGCCGATAAGCGGATCAGGAGGAAACTCGGGATTCGCGGAGAAAGTAGGTGGGTTAAAGGGCTTTTTAGAAAGATCAGCTCGCTCAGGGTGTGTGTACAAATGTTTCAAAAGTCAAGTGAGCTGATCCCAGGTGAGTTCGGAGGCTTAAGTCACAGTGCCTGAGGCCCCGCACTTGGTCCCAACCCCCGAGAGCTTCCTTTGTCACGACCTTGTACTTCACTTGAGAGATTTGAACCCACTACAGGGGATATACGAGAGTGCACTAGGTATAGGCAAGTTATTTTGGGGGTAATCATCAATTCAGAATCCCTGTACATAAGGCGCCGGTAACATGCGCTCCTCCAAGTATGCTCAAATGACAAAATTACATGTCTGAATCAGCTGCATTCTAATTTTTTACAGAAAGCCCTTTCACATCTCTCTGCTTCACTCGTAGTCCTTCACGTAACGACCAGGCAGCTCAACATCCCACATAGGTCGCTCCACCACTGCAACTTCCAGCATCCCACTCGGGCTCTGGTCATCGGAACCGTCATCTGACAAGGTGTTGAGAGGAACGATACCGAGGATATCACGGTACTTATAGGTGTGCCACCACCGACGAGTAGGCTGAGTTGAGGCACCATTGACCTCCACAAGCTGCTTCTTCGGGGTATCGCTAGCGCCATTGGCACCAAGCAGAGATTGGTTCTTCCGAGATCCCTTCCGTGGGGTTTCAGTTTCGACAACAGTTCCATCTCCACGTCGTAGACGGGCGAGGGTTGACTCATTGGTGGCTGCAAAGGTTTCGTCGTACTCGTAGGCTTCGTCGTCTTCGCCTGCGACACGAGGACGTTCCTTTTCCAGCGCGATCCATTCTCCCTGTGATTCATCGCTGCCGACGATCTTGCGGACCTTGGTCCCAAAGTGGATATCCATCTGTGACTGAGGGATTCGATCACCAGCACCGGTGTTGTGTTTCCTCCGCTCGTCTTCATCGTCATCGAGGGCTTCGCGCTTGCGTTTCGATGCCTTGACAAGCTGACCCGCGATCTTGCCCTCTTCGGTCCCAGCTTCAGCCTCATCGGGGGAGGGGAAGTCTTGGAGCAGATCAAACATCCACAGCCATGATGCTCCATAGAGCCAGAGGCGCTCGCGGCCCTCAAAGAGGTCCCACATGCAGCCCATAGCTCGGTCCTTAACTCCTCGGAACTCTGCAGGAAGGTATGCCTTGGGATTGCGTCTTGACCAGTCGGACAATTTGCCATCCCGAGCGTCGAATTCGATAAGCTGGTGCTCACTTGTGAGGACCATTAGTCGAGATTCGCCAGACTGATGCGTGGCATTGGATAGGAGCTTTTGTGTGGGGGCAGAATTGGGACGGAAGGACAACAAAGTAATGCCGGACTTCATACGAGGAATTGGTGATTCGGTGGCAGCGGTAGTCCAGCGCTCGCCCTCAATCACGACATCCTCGTCCTCATCATCGGATGAATCGTCGTCGGAATCCGAGGTTCCGCTACGCTTGACCGCACCGTTTGCGGGTGCTGTGGCTGTCTCCAGGACCCAGGTGTCGACACAGCCAGAGATATCACCACTCGCCAGAACCTTGCCGTCATCTGAAAACACTACAGATCGTATCGTTCTCTCGTAGTCACCCAATGTTCCGTGGGATGCCTTTTCGTGTCGTACGTGACGTGTGGCTCTCTTGAGCTTTGCAAATTGTGGCATCACCTGAGGCTTCTCATTAGACACGGAGGTTTGCTGGATCCTTGCCATGTAGATGTCGCTGTTGGGGCGAACAATTGAAAGCCATCGGCCGTCGGGGGAGATGGATACAAGGCGAGCACCTTCATCGGAAAGCACCTTGGGTACTTCGATCTTCTGGATGCGCAGAGCACCCTTCTCATCGCCCTTTCGTCGACGAAGAGAAAACAATTTGACCTCAGAAATGGTTGCAATAGCGAGCGTCTTGCCATCTGAAGACAACATCGCCGATGAGATGTTTTCCTCGCCCTGGATCAGCACCTTTCCGACGAGTCTATGCCGTTGGCCATCAATGTTCTCATGCAAAGATGCAGGGCCTCGCGACACACGCCACAAGCTCACTTCTCTGTCCCAGAAACTCATAACCAAACGAGACGACGGCGCGGAGGTGAGCTGAGGAATCTGCGGGAGACTCGAAAGCTTGCGGTGGTGTTCCTTTCCAAATTCACGAAGAGGGAGAACGATCGGCGTTGCATCGGGACCTTTGAACGAGATAAGTTAGCATTGCTAGAGCACATCAAATTCATAGCGGGCAAAGGTTAACATACCTCCAGATACAGCGATACTGATATCCTTTGTCTCATAGACAGCAAATGTCTTGACATCGTGGGTGTGGTAGCGACGATGCATGATCTCAGCCCAGCGACCCTTCTTGTCGCCCTTCTCGCCCTCCTTCTTGCGGTAGACAACCGTCCTCTGATCGGCACCGCCACTGATAACGGTGTCTCCATTGGCACTCACTGCGATATCAAGAGTATCGGCAAGATGGCCCTGTATCCGTTGAACGAGAGAATAGTTCTTTGCATCCCAGAAACGAATTTCACCAGCAGAGTCACCGGAAACGATCGTGCCATCCGGGAGGCATTTCACCGACCAAACCAACAATTCCTTCGGGCCACCAGTGGGACCTTTGCCCAGAGAGATTGTCCGCAGCAACTGACCAGTGCGAATATCGAAGAGACGTATAGAACTATCAGCGTAACCCGCGACAATGGTATTGCGGTTCTGGAAGGTAACGCTCAGGACGCGTGCTCTTTTCGTTGAAGGACGCATCAGGCGCAAAAATTTGAGCTCGTTATCGGCAGTAGACAAGATGACAATTGACCCATCCGCACATCCTGCAGCGAGGTGCTGACCTGTGTACTCGCCCTCAGCGGGGGTAATCGCCTTTCCATCTTTGCCCTTGGTCGGCTGCCAGCGAGGCTGCGCAGCAAGACACCAAATCTCTCCATAGTTTCCACTGGAGTGGCGCAACGGGCGGCCATTCTCAAGATCCCATTCGGTGACGGCTGTGGAGTATCCAATGCTAAACAGACGCAGTTTTCCTGGTAATTTGGCGCCATCGGGCCCATCCTCCTGGGGATCCAGAGTCCATGCAAGTCCTTCGATACTTCTATCCTTGCCACCACGCATCACGGTCTCCTGGAACCAGGCACCGCGCATCGGGTTCCATATTTCAATATCACCATTCGCACGACCGATCGCGAGTCGGAGGGTGGGTACGCCACGTCCAGCTAGATCTGCTGACGGGGGATGCGAGAATGCAAGTGCATTGATCGCTTGTGGGTTATAAGAAACGAAACGGCAACGGTGAATATCCATGATTGAAGATGTGGGCTTCGAAGCCAGAAAGCTCGTTTCGGATGGTTTTAAACGGTGTGCAAATCAGAAACGGGGGTGCTGAAGATCAATTCAGAAATAATTCAGCTTGGGCTGTAAAACCAGCCTTTAGACAGTCATCTCTTAAACACAAAGGGGTGATTATAGCGTGGTGCCGAAGCTTTCCTTGCGACTGTTGCGCTGCCGCTTTTTTTTTCTGTAGATAATTTTTAGCGGCCGGAATATCTTAACTAGTTTGGTATGTTTTCCCGAGATCACGTGTGGGGCATCGAATATCATTGTGCCTCGCAAATCAGGCCAATATTTACATGAACGTTCATGAGAAGAGCAAACAATATCTTTGTCGCTAAAAGTCTTCTGTCAAGCGGGTATGCTCTTAGTTGGCCTTCATTTCTAAGATTGAAATATGATTTTCCCCCGAGTTCCAGTACCTAGATACAAAGCAGGGCCTCAGATCCAATATTGGAGTATACACTTGTACAAGGACAGGATTGACACAAGTATGGTCGAGTAAATCCAAAGAGTACATGGTTAAAGCTACTATACATCCAATGCGCCTTACTTGCCCACTAGAAAAAACGTTGTTTTATAACACTGTGTTTGTACAACATCATAACGTTGCGGGGTATCTTCGAACTCGCTATTGCAAACCCCCTCACAGAAAGAGATGAGTGAATTTCAAATCGACCAACCGATAAGATGCGGTCAACAACCATTCTATCCATCCACATACTGATCAGGAAACAGTTACCGATCAGCAACCTGACTTGGTCGTGTTGCAGCCTGAATCAGGGGTTTGCGGCGGCACCATTGGATATGTGAGCAAGTTTCGTCGGTGCAAACTAAACACTCGGGATGTAGCCCAGTTTTGAATTTCAGTGGCGTAGCATGGACCGCGTTGTGCTCTTCGAGGCCATTATATATGGATACTACCATGCTAGATGTAAGGAAGCCAGCGGGAATTCTGCCCCGAAAATGCAGGCTCAGCTGAATATGTCAGCGCGAGTAGACAAAATAGGCCATGGACAGGACAACGCAATCTACGGCCAATAGTCACATGCAATCGAGAATGGGTGCGACAGGTCCCTATCAAGATCACCCTCGACAGCGGGCAGAGGCGGTTCATCCATGGGTTGCCACGTCAGAAACAGCCATCATCGTTAGCTTGCCATAGTCCATTGTGGTTGATTGGAAAGTAACCTCTCATGCTTGCTTATGTATCGGACTCCCGAGCCCGCTGAAGGTACTTGCAGGTAAACTCCCTGATTGGCCGTGACGGTACTTAGCTCTGCGGACAACCCACATCTAATCGCCTTGACAACATATCACTGGATGAGCATGAATGGGTTAAAGAACAGGGGAGGCTGAGATGGATTGGCACATCATCATTGGACGATATCGAATCAGAGTGCGGATAAGGCAACCTCGGCCAGACCGGTGTATGACATTTGCTGCGGGGGGGCTGATGGCGCAGTTCAAATCCTATGTGAGTGTGCAATTTCGAGTATATGTCGTATTTCTATGCCGTCATGAAACATTTAGTTCCAAGGGAAAATAGGCTTGTGCGTGTTGCATGGTGGGATTCCACTTACAGGCAACAGCTGCGGGGGTGGCTATTGGAGACATCCCTGTCAGCATGGGCTCGGACCCAACTTCGGGCGCATTTCGCTTAGGTTTCCTCATATCAGTACTTGTCATGTCATTGACTTATATGATCACGTTCGTGCTGCTATTTAATAAGTAGCCATTGATCTGTTTTATCCAGAGTTGTGGTTGGCTTGGAGCGAATTGCCGCGACCCGGGCCCATCAAACTCAATTAGATTGTTTCTCGTACTCCGTATGTTGTATAGTGCTTGGTTGTCCCTATTTTCAGAGGCTGGTGCAAGCTAGGCCCACATGTGTGCATTGTATCCAGCTGAGATGGATCGCGATCTCTGAGGACATCCCGTCCCCAGTGGAACTCGGTAGACCCGATGGTATGTTGTACATTGTACCTAGGCCACATGGACGATGTTATTTGTCAACCTGGTAGGTAGCCCCTGGTTGCGCAGCCTGAAATCGCGTCGGAGTTGAGGGCACAGACAGGGCTTAGTGAACTTATAGTTCACGATTCCAAGGTTCCAGTTTGGCTTTCATCCCTCTCGGACCCTACTTGGCAAAGACCGAGGGCATCTGGGCTAATGTTTGGATTCGCCATTGGATAAAAGAAGATATCGGATCGGCAACATAAACTGGAAAATGTCAATCGGAAGTGATGAGCACGAGAGTTGGCTGGGATTCGCGCCAAGATCGAAGCAAATTGTCCCGTAATGGTGACCGAGCGGCTGACCGCATGTGCCTATTTAGGCCGTAGAAGGAAAATCAAACTAACTACCTCGTTTTGACATATATTGACGGAGAGCTGCAATTGACTAGAAACTTTGAAGCCATCTGCAAACTTTCACTACAAAGCGAACGCGCAATGCAAAAAGCGAGAAGTGTGGGACGCGAGCCTGACGATGACGGCATAGACTAAACTAATGCCGAGGCTAACTATCAGTACCACTAATCCCCAAGAGATATGCACAGGTGTATAAGTCCAGATTCCAATTTCACCGTAAAAGGTAATAGCGTACAAATCAATCTATCCTCTTTCGGACAGGCTCGGAGGTACAATTTGTATGTACAATATACAGTAACCGGTACTCCGTACATTGAAAATTGTAAAGCCTCAAAGTGGGTCTTGTTCTTTCCATACACTACGGGTATTCTCCACTATATTTTATGCCCTAAGCCCCGTCAGGTTTAGCGACGTAACAGCCTTGAAGCTCCGATTACATTTACAGACAGAAAGAACCTTGGAAGTGCGAGAAAATATCTGATGGAATCATGTCAATTGATCCGAGTGATCCAAATTGGGAGAATCCAATGTTATGTAGTCCTTGTCTACAAGTCAGATTATGATAGACAGTGTGGCGATTTCAATCATTGAAAGAAAGCTAAAGAAAAAGGGGCGGGGAATAGGGAGTGAAAAAAACAGACTAACCATGGATTGAGCCTCCGCCGCCCCAGTCAAGCTGGGTATGTTGAACCATACCTAAAAGGGCCATGTCTCGAATCCCCAATAATAATTAGCATCGTCCTTATTCGCGGTGGGGCTTGATGATTTCTGTAAGATGTGAGATCGAAAAATTGATTCACAGCCTTGAAAACTGCTAGTTAGCATGTTATGAAGAGAAGAAGGGCAGATACTACAGAAATACGCGAATCACCATCCTACCACGGGGATTCGGAAATTAGGTGTACGTAAATCCGAGGCACTTCTTTATACTAGTTGCAGGGCTTGCGGGCATTTCATATGAACTTCATGCACCTTGTCCACTACCCAAGAAACTTCTCCAGCTTAAGGATGAAGAAGAAGGCGGAAAAAAACCTGTGTAGTGGAGCTGTTTGTCACTAAACACAGAAAAACCTTTGTGACATTTGTTCTAACTCCCCGCAGAGGGGCCACGAAACATCGATTTTTCACCGGTCAAGAATGCAGTTTTTTGCCCGGTACGCACAGAAATATGTATGTTAAAAGGTGGATATTCGTTGTGATATATAACCCCAAGAGTCTCGTACAGCATTCATGTATTTGCATATCTAGGCAGCAATTCTACCTAAGGTTCTAAGTTGCCTAGGAAATATAACGAGAGATTATTATAGCCACTAGAAGCCCACCGCCACTCTATACATTAGAAATCTATCGGATAACAGAGCCACGAATTTCTTTGTGCGTTCGGTATCCGCACTATCCGACAATAGCCACAATCCCGCCACACCTCTCTGTTTTACATCATGACGGTGGAGCGGAAGCCCATCAAACATGGCGGGGCGGAAAAGAAAATCAACTCGTACATGTATATATGTATATTATATATTACGTACATTAGAATGTTGCAATGAGCACAGCGAACAGGAAGGCAAAAGCGGTGGAGATTCAATCTTTTTCAATAGTACCATGGTTGGTACATCCCGGCACGGCCCTGGGATAACCGTTGTTGAAGGTGGAGTTTCAGTCATGTGCATGGTACTGTGTATTCGCGATTCCATGGTTTAGCAGGCGTGTGATGTCGGAGAACATTCGAAGTGGAATGGATCCATCTGTGAGGCGAGAAAAAAGATCGGATCCCACACTTGCGTTTTTTTTTCTTTGGGTTTTCTGTGGGCTGTACCATACCGTGTTTTGTATAGACAACAAGTCCCGGGAACTGGTCTCTGTATGGAGTATGAGATGTATCGATGTGGGATATCAAAAGTTATACATAGAAAAGTCGCTTTCACAAATTAAGCCTCCTACCGCTTTCTATCTACCGTCTACTATTGTACCTATAACACCAAGAAGGAGGAAAAAATATCTTGAAACTAGACATCTAAATAGAATATCTGAAAAGACCACACCACTGAAAAGATACCATAAGGCCGCATATGTGGCCAATTATTCTTGTCAAGTATGGTGCTTCCATTGTGTGTATAGAATGCACATAGTATTCACTTGAAAATGACTCCCTTATATACCAGTTACCAATGACAAAATTTCATGCAGAACATGCAGCTGGCACATGATTTGATGAAATATCTAATATCCAGTCCACACCGCTCTCTAACAAACGAGTAATATCTGCGAAAGAGCATTGATCTACATTGGACGCAGAAATTCGAGGTGATGGCTTGATCTCTCCTCCTTGGACTAATGAACTCCTGTCTAATACGGAATACAGTATGCATAGCGGAGATCTTCCCCTTGCAGAACGAAATATCCACATCGCAGGCTGCAAGTGAAATAAGCAACGTGGAGCGAAACCGAAGGGTTATATTACTATCTCTTAATTTGCAGTCATGAGCAAGGGAAAGCACATCTACTTTACACGACGCCCCGTCGGGGCGACATCTTGCAGCAACTGGGGAAACCAACCGATGGCAGGCTATTTAAGGTTTTGCTCATAGACAAGTGGACACCTCCTTGAAGACTTGACTTGCGTTGGGTGTTTGCCAGTGAGCCTTCACTTACCAAACATCTAACAAACAAGGATCAAGTACTCCTTGAACTGACCCAAGTGATTCTAGCCAGCAATTCTCTTTCTAAAGGGCCATGTTAAGCAAACTGCCTGTGATTGAAACCAATGAGAGGTTCAAACTCACCCCCAAAAATAGATAAAATTGCAACTTATCCGCTACGGGAACCTAAAGAGTCTAGGGCCAATAGATGTTCCAGACCACAAGTCCAGACTCAAATTATGCCCATCGTCATATGCGCGCGCTTTAAACTTGCCCTCATCCTCTAGAATTATGTATGCTGTCGGTACTTGAAACATGGGGCGAGACACGAGCCAGGAGAACAACCATGGCATGACTGTCATACCGATTTACAAGACTCTTCCCCTTTTCAGGAGGTTCAGTACTGCGGGTGGGCGCATCGGAACTACATCGGCCAAGTACTAGTTTCCAAGCCAACTTGGCAAGTTCTGTGGACACATGTACAGTACCTCTTACTGAGTAAGTGCTGATTTGATTCTAAGACTGTGCGCGACTGCAGCCAGATGTGCCCGCCCCATCGCGACCACGTAATTGCTGCATGAGATCTCTTACTGCATGGACTGGCTGTCCACAGAGCCCCTTTTCCCAAGCAAAGCGTTTAATCCAATTGTTTCTTCGGGTTTGCCTTGTTGGAAGGATTTAACCGACTTTACGCAGTACAGAGTATCAGGTTTGTGCTGAGGTGGTGGGACGGAACCCCGATAATTGACCTTTGATATTATTACTTTTTGCTACGTGGTACAGGTCATTCCCGCCATTTCAACAGTAGGGGTATGCAAATTTAGGTAGTGCTATCCACTGGCATGGATAATATATGCAAATTAACTACGGAGTAGATTCCTGGAGCACTTAATACCCAAGTAGGAATTTGGCCAAATTGAGAGTGTTTGAATAGGGGGTGTCTAAATTGGATTGACGCAATGTACTTCGTACTCCGTACCCGGTGCCAGGCTCATCAAGGTAATAGGCCTCCACAGATGTAAAGGCTAGGCGTGTTTGTTTATGCAGCTGACATGTTAGTAAGAACGAAGAGGTATTGAGGTCCGAATGTACAATTATCTGGAGTACTCCGTACTCATTATTACGACCAAATCCTTGGCGATTAATTTAAATGTTGGTATGATACAACAAAAGTCCCTGGCATGTTATTAGATGTGATTTTACAACAATAAACTGAATTTGTAGACCAAGTGTGTTAGTCTGATCTGCTTCTGCATATTAGCCGTGTCTATCATTGAGTTTTCTTAATTGAGAGTCCCTTGCTTTTGTTACGTTGTACAGTCCTGACAGCGCCCTTTAATGGTCGCTTATCTCTTCCCCCTTTCTCTCCCTGCTAATCTTGCACGAGGCGGGAATACTCCGTTGTCCATAGGGGATTGCTTCGGCAACTGTCTTCCCCGATTTAAATGAAAAGGCGCCAACGAATGATTCGATCCGCATTCCTTGATCAAGTTGATCAAGTGAAACACGCAGATCCACTCCGTAGATGTAGAGCGTTATGCGCTGCTGCACTACGTATAGACCGATCAATTGTATCCGTTTACTTTTGTACAGATGTCATTGAGAAACAGCCGAATCGATATTTCTGGGTCTGTGGATATGGGACCAGTTGAGTGGCTGCGGTTAATCCCTGAGGGACCTTACAGAGCTCATTCAACTGCATTGTAAGGGGATGAAGTAAGGGGAGACAGTAAAAGCTCCGGGTCGCAAGTGTGTCAACAGGCATAGGATTCGCAGAGATCGACCTGGAGAATTTACGCGTCCAGTATCAGCATTCGGCTAAACCTGTCGAGACGTCTAGAAACCTTATCCCGAGAAGCTGGGGACAAATCAAGTGCAAGTCACAGGAGTAAAGTGATACAGACTAAATTACAAGGGAAGATTAAAGTAAATGTCTAGCGATACAGAGAAGAACTGAAAAACGTGGAAGGTCAAATTACTGGGGGCGAGAACCTGCTTTTGCGACCGAAACCCCGAAATAATCCCCCACATGAACCAGGAACCAGATCCCTGCAAGACAAAGGAGGCTCGGGGTTTAGGAAAGCCCAGCTGAGGACGCGCGAGATGAAGTCAAGGGCAATCCCAGGCTGTTGGACCAGTCAACGCCCACAGGTCGGAGACCCTGGAACGCGCGACCGTATCGGAGGCTTCCTACGAAGTTAGAAGGAGAGCCACTCCAGCCTATTGCAGCACTAGTAACCAAGGTGCTGGATGACGAGCCAACAATGGCTGAGGGTTGGCCTACTTGTCGATCAGGAGCTTTTTTGGGGCCGGAACTCGCGGTTGTTCTTGGCCCTCCATTTCATCTTTTTTTAATCTGTTATAGAATTTGAATAGAAAAATGGATTAGAATGTCGGAGAATTCTATATCCTATACAACCTAGGTACAGAGAGATTAAGAAAAGAAATGACTTTGAAAGGTTCAAATGTCTCGGTAGCGACGGAGATCTCTCCACTGTCGACAGAAACTCCTTCAAATTACTAGTTTAAGAAAAATGACTGGGTCGCGGCATACGGTTGAAAACGCAATCAAGTTTCAAAGTTAGATGCCTACATATGTACAAGATAGACACATCGAATTTCTAGAAATAGGAATATGAATATGAATATGAATATGAATATGAATATGAATATGAATATGAATACTCGAAGTAATTTTTGTTTTAGTTAACGGTGTATTCAAACATACGAATATCCTAATTCAGCACTGTGCCTTGTGCCTGATTCCACGTTTAAACTGCTAAATAACCATATTAAAGTACAGTTTCCAGTAGGTTTCAACTGTCTTATATCCTTGCAGAGAAGCCCTATCCAAGATTACCGATCTCCTGGAATACGTAAATTATGGAAACTGTAAAATATTACCGTACTAACCTTCAGCCTCTCCACTCTGTCTCGTGGATTACCGTACTCTGTGTATCTCCATTCTCTTAACCTCCTCCTCTTCCTCTTCCTTTCTCTTCCACACCCGCCTGGAGAGAGAAAGTCAAAAACCTCCTCCTTGTACCTCTCTCCTTCTCTTCTTCATACCTTTTTCTCTTCCCCTCCCCTGACAACCCCAGAGTCTGGTCTACTGGCTGAGTTACGGTTCGACGACATTTCAGTCGACGCAATCTCATTCAGCCCGCTGCACTAGCACTCAAATCAAGTCGGATTCACCTTCGAACTTGACCTTCCAATTCGACGTTTGTTAACTCAAACGGCGACCCTTCGTCCTTGTCCGCCCGGTGCCTCCCTGATCCTCGGACCTCGACTTTGGACCCTCCTGTTCCAGCTCCTGCGGGTTAGACGAGCGACAGCGTAGGAAACCCATATAGGTTGACTTTTGGTTGATACGAATTCATTTTCGGTATCAGATTGACATTGAGCTTGATAATTTGGGTAAGGAATTCCTTTTTCATTTTGTGCTTTGAGGTGTGCGTGGTGTGAAGGTCGGAACCCCCCGATGGATAAACGAGCAACCGAGACTCGAATGTTCTCAGCATGAGCCAAAAGATTCAATAAATTTCCACCCGAAAAAGAAGAAGAAAATGTCTTTCCAGAGTGCATGAAAATTTGGCCCACCGGGCATAATGGTATGGCCTCAGGGCCATGTCCAAATATCCAGCAGTCCCAACCCCATATACCTCCGATTTTGCATCATTTCCCGCACAAGACAACACACCAAGAGCCAGATATGGGGGGACGGTTTATTGAGTGATAAAAGTTGCCGTCATGGAGACGGGAAATTATGTTCTCAAATACAACTGTGGAATGCATATCTTTCTGCTTGACATCCAATGTTTCGCCAGGGGCCAGACTGCTTCTATATTCCCCCGGTGTGAGAAGATTTAAGGGGTCGACGAATATCCCATGCTCATACTGGACATGCCGAATGTCGGGGCGACGATCAGGCTGCAGCACCACATACCTCATTGCACTTCATCATTGACTGGTGTCAAACCATTGATTGCCATTGTCCTTTGGACCGTTGGATGCTGCGAATGGACTATGAACGAATGTATAGCTGACACTGTTGCCTATTCTAGGACCTGTTCATCTGAATCTTCGATACAAATCCACTTGTTCCTCCGACGTGGACTTCATCTTTGAATCATTGGCACTCTTTCCATCTAACAAACTCTTATCAGTCTCTTCACTGAGCCTTGTTCATTCAACCTGTTAATTCGTGAAACGTGAGTTGCGACCATTCCGTTACCAAGGCATCCCCCTGATGATTGTTACCCCCTTCATAGGGTTGTTCTCCTGCACTCCACATTCCGCAGCACTAGCCTAGGGGTGAAGGCGTTGACTCGTGCTTCATCTCTTCGTTGGTATCCAACAGAATTTCGATTCATCGGACCATTCCTGCCTAGATGCCAGTCTTGCCGACACAGTAAGGATTGCATTGCGCCCTCTGCCTGAAGGCTCTTTTCTGGGTTAGTATTTCTCCGAAGGACTGATGGCCCTTTTTCCTGGATGAACATCAACATACATCTCTACATTCTACCCTTTGTCATACTCTCTTGCTTTCCCGTCACTTCAACGTTACAATCTTTTAATTATTTCTTCTTATCGGCCTCCGCTAATATTAATTTTCTTCGGTTTTAGCCTTCGAATACTTCTTCCTCGGACCTCCTGGCCACCTTTTCCCAGCATTTGAACTATTGTTCCACGCTGATCCACTCATTAATCGTTACAACTCCTCCGTCACTCATTCCAATACACTAATACCACGACTGTCACTCTCTTAATTCCGTCGTTGCTTGATAGACCCGTTCTTCAGGCTTCCTTTCATTGAAACTCGGCAAAACAAAGCTCATATATCCACTTGTCCTTCACACGTCGGTTGATCCAAGTCCTTCCGCAATCATGGATTACCATCGCAACTACCGTCCCTGCCCCACCTTCTTCGTGGAAGAAGACTACGGCATGGAAAGTCGGATTCGGCAAGAGCGGCAGGCGAAGCAGGAGCATGACAAGCAGATGGCTCGTGAGCGTCAGTATGCCATGGCAGATGAGCTGTCTAATCTCACATGTGAGCAGCTTCGGGACGATGTCCTGAGCCACATGTTGGAAATGGATGTACGTTTGATAATATCATGGTTCCTTTCCAATGTTATATGCCGCTAACCTAACCATCGATAGAACCAAACCCTGCCCGACGTCGAGTCTATTGACATCCAAACCGAGATCCAATGGTTCATGCGCCCCTACCTTCTTGACTTCTTGATCGAGGCCCACACTGCGTTCCAGCTTCTACCATCCACCTTGTTCTTGGCGATCAACCTTTTAGACCGATACTGCTCCAAGCGTGTGGTCTACAAGCGTCACTACCAGTTGGTTGGCTGTGCAGCTCTACTCATCGCGGCCAAGTACAATGACAAGAAGGATCGCGTTCCCACCATCAAGGAGTTGAAGTCGATGTGCTGCTCTCTCTACGATGACGATATGTTCACCCAGATGGAATGGCATGTCCTCCAAACCCTTGGCTGGACCATTGGACACCCGACTGTGGATGCTTTCTTGCAGCATGCTGTTTTGGACGATCCTTACGACCCCGAGGTGGAACACATGGCTCTGTACATCCTGGAGATTGCCTTGTTCCACCGGGACTTTGTCGCCAAGTTATCATCCGAGCTTGCTCGTGCCGCCCTTGCGTTGTCGCGCTGCATTCTTAACCGACCGCAGCCCCGTCACACTCACTGGTCATCGCAGTACGACTCAACGACTCTCGTTGCCTTGTCCCAACAGTTGCACCAGCCGTCCACCGTGGTCGCCCGCAAGTACGCCTCCCCTCACTACTCTCGGGTCTCAAAGGTCATGGAGCACTTCCTTCAACGCCAGGCTTCGTTGGCTACCTATGCCCGTTGCACCCCTCCGGTCGAGACTCCTATCGATTCCAAACCGTACAATGGGGAGATGGGCCTTGCCACGCCTCAGAAGTCTCAACAATTGACAGCTATTCCTCATGGTTACCTCACTCCTCCCATCACGCCGGACAATGAGGCCCTTGTGCATGCTCATGCACAAATGGCGAATACCGATCTGACCCGCGGAATGCCCACTGTCCACCATGGCTGTTCCCCTTCCCCCGCCCCATCCGCTGAGATGCAATATATGAACAGCGAAGCATACCAGCAACAGCAGGAGGCTATGTACATGGCTCAGCAAGCAGCGCTCCAGCAGTTCCCCATGGCACCTACCCACATGGGAATGAGTCAAACCTATCAGGGTGGGATGTAAAAGAAACGACGGAACGAACCGCAATCCAAATGATATTTGGTCATTGCACATATTTCCAGCACTTCATTTCATTTCTCTCATCTTCAAGGAATGACTCCAAGGAGCCTCCGATTCCGCATTGGTTCACCTCGATATATCATCTTAATACTCAATGCGCCACACCAGCTGTCGACTTGTGCCATATTTCCCGAACTCAACTGCATCCAATTTCGTCCTTTACGCTTTGCATTCGGCTTTGGTTTTACGAAACCAGAGTCGTGACCAGCCCTTCACTTCCTGTTCCAAAAATTGCATACCCATTTGCTCCCCATACCCATTAGTTTTGGGTCATCAGTTGCACTTGATTTCACCATCTAGCATTGCGAGCGCGAGCCATGTTGATTTATTTGCTCTTCAAGAATACATTCTGCTGTTTTTCACTCCCCTCGTCATATTAACTTCTCTTCTATCTGTCAGGGAATACCACGCACCCTCGACACCTTGTATTTCTGCATGCCAATTGGCGCTGCGTTTTTTTGATATCCCCCCCCCCCCCCCTGCCCTACCACGATCCTTAGCAGCATGACTGCCTTCCCAATTGCGCCCCCAATCCCCAACCCTACCCCTGCGCCCTCAAAAACCCCTCCAAGCTCAGTTTTTCATGTGCCTCATTCCTCACGTTGACTCATTTGCGCAATGTGCATGAATCCGCCTCTTGTCTGATGACATCCAATTGTCTGATACGCCAGGGGAGCAGGTTTATAGAGGTCACAAAAAAAAGCAAAAAAAAGTGTGAAAACCCGGAAAAAATTATATGTCTTCTGGGGAGGAAAGGCCACCGAGTCCATATTTTGGTTTGACTCAAAAGGTGCCTTTTCCCTCTGCTCTCCTCTTCCTTTGTATCTAGCCCTTGACACATGCCCTGGATGCCTAGCCGTCATCCATTACCGGAGACGGGAGGCCAGGTGCCTTTTTTCTTATATCTTGTGTGGATTTGAAAATGGGGTTGCCGGTTTTGCCGCTTGGCCCTGAATTATATCCCATTTTCAGTGAACTTTTGGATGCTGTAGACTTGTAGTCTTTTTGGTCTTGTGGAGTACTGTGCTCTCGAATTCTTTAGCTACTGCATGGTAGCCATAGTTCTATCTAATCCTATTTTTGTATGCTGTTCTCTGGATCTCAGCTTCAATCTTCATCCCCTTGCTCTGGATATATTGCTGCTGTTGGCCCACTTTTTGCCAATACTCCCACTGATCACAATCCTCGAATCTCTGCAAAAGTATATCTCGTCACTCGAGTAGATATATATCACAGAATATCCCGGTCCCAGTGTTGCCTGTCAAACAATGTCTAACCCCGAGGTAATGTGTGGATAAAGCGGACAGAGCTCTCGTTCAAACTTCTCTCCCTTTACTACACAGACAAAAGTCCCATATATATCTCACCATGATCGAGACTTGTTTGTATAATAGAACAACTTTGTCCGAATGACAAATTAGTACCAGATATACGAAGTACAGTTTATATTGTTCAATCACACATGACTTCCCCACTTGCCCCCAATAGTTACCAATTGCTGCTGCGGCTCGCAAGTTCCAAGGGGGGAAAAGGGGGATGGAGTACTTTTTACGACACTTTCCATTCTAAGGCGAGCTAGAGGTTTCTATGGCTGAATTGAAGGTAGGTCATTCGAAAGTCGCCATATTCCTTCGGACTTGCTCAAGGCAACAGGGGTTGAGAAATTACAAAGAAAATATATGCTTGAAACCATCATTAAGCAGGTCAATTCTAGCGGTGAAGCAAGCTTGGAATATATATTTTCGAAGGTTGGCAGTTTATATATACAACATGAATTATAGCCAATCTCTCTCGGTCGATGTTATACCCTTCTATAAAAGTAAAGAAACAACCACAAAGTGAAGATCAAATTAGATAATAAAACAATAATATTTCTCTCGAGAATACAATTTCGCTCATTCGCAATGAATCCAAATCCAGCAGATCCAATAATACCCACGCTATGCATTGCAACAAACAAAACAAACAGATAAGGTGTCCAGCCAATTAGCCCAGCATGACCATGCAGCTAGCTGCTAGGTAACAATACCGAGAGGAAGACATGTGTTCAACAGTAACCAGTAGAGTTGGAAGGGTCAAAGGTAGAAAGGAGAAAGGAGGGAAAGGGAGAGACAAGTATAGCAGATCACAGAGAGTAGGGGAGAGTAGAGACAAAACAGCAAAACGCCTCCAGAACTCCAGAATAATGATACAAGGGGAAGTAGACAGGAGTGGAGACCTGAAAATCCGGGGAGACGCAGGGATTGAGGTTGGGCAAAAGTAAAAAAAAGGAACGGCACAGGAGCGCCGAGAATCCGAGAGATCCAGGGAAATCCAAGTACCTCCCGATTTGGTCAGGGGCAGAGAGAGAAAAAAAAAAAGGGGGATTTTGGCGTCCAATTAACTCCCCAAATAATCATTGCCGATCATCGCCTCACTTTTTACTTTTTTGGGGGTTTTGAGTCGTTCTTTCGGTCTGGACCTCTTTTCGCCATTGTAACGCGCGTGTAAAAACGCTGGGATCCGCGTCTCCTCTGGCGAGCCACCTACGTATGCAATTGCAGCAATTGCATACGTAGGCAATTCAGGTAACAACTACTTCCAGCGTTGTTTGTCCCAGTCCGATGTCCGCGTTTCATCGTAGATTCGGCCGCCCTTGTTGTGAACGACTACCGGAGGTTTGCGGACAGGATTGGTTGCTGAGATCTGCATTAGCTTAGGCTGAATCTAGAGATCGGGGACAGGGATGTGGTGCACTTGACATACTCAGACTCCGGACTTCGGTAGCTACCACTTGGTCATTGCTGCTCCCTCTGCTGGCTAGCGTTGAGTTGGAGTCGTTGACTTTGTGTGGCATTGTGGATGGAGGATAGTAGGGATGAATTGTGGGTTGAGGGTCGATGGAGATGAAGAGGGATATTAGGGTATCAAAAGAGGTTGGGAATAAAGAGGTAACGAGATGAAGAGTTGTATAGAAAGCGTCAAGCTTGAGGAACACAGTGTTGAACTGTGAGCAGATTATAAGAATAAAGATATATGGACACAAGAGAAGAGGGACACATAAAAGATAGAAGACAGTGTTGATTTGTAGTTTGGATGATGAATCGATCTGAGGGCAATGACTTCTTTTTGTATAAGCCATTCCACATTGAGCTTCACCCCGATCTACACTCTGGGGAACTTTGAGCTTCCCTAGTGTCAAAAGAGCTCGGAATGGATCACCCCTGACGTATTTGGTGCCTGGTAATTACCACTGCCACGATTGAAGCATTGATTGGTGTAGAGAGTAGATCTAAAGTAGGGCAGCCAGTGAGGAAGCAGAGAAGTTACTAGGGTCGGGGGGAAAATAGGCAAGTATGCAAAATACGGTAATATTACCAATAATGATGAGTCAGCCATTCCTAGAGCTATTTACAGAATCGGACTGGTAAAATATAAAACATTTAATGAATGCGTTGGGGAGACTCCTTCCTTCACCGCTAGGATTACTTCTGCGCCAATGGCGGCTGTACAAAGTGCGTGTAGATAGTGTAGATAGCCAGGGGGTTTTCACACCGCAATTGGAACTCCACTTGTCTACATCGTCAAGTCCTATTATTGACACTCATTTTTTTGGCCAATAGTCAGGAGACTGCCTAATCTTAGGCTCCATCGGAAGATCTGCCCCGATTCATACAGCGTTGTTCCATAAAGGAAAAAAAAAATAATTATGAAACTTAGGTACATATACATCTACCTGTAGAACAATGCATAAACAAGTCATAGTCTCGTTGGTAGGGACACGGATGTGCGTCATTCCATCCAGACTCAGATTCTAGCCCTGGAGTCAACCCTTTCCTGGTCAATCACTTTCCAAGCTAAGTATACCCCGAGCTTCCCCAGCAACGCCGGAACTAGCAATGAGATTGCGTGGGTTGTCTGACCCTTCTGACCTGGTCCCGTGGACATAATCCATCCCGGATTCTAGACTAGCCTCCCCCAAAATTGTAAATCGTGTCAGCCCTGTCCACCCTCTCGCTTCATCCGGTCTTGCCACCCATTCATACTCCGCCGAATTCCCAACGTCCGTCGCGGTGCTTGTTGAATCGTTGACATCGTGGTGCTGTGGAACGTCGACACCGGTTGGAACCCGCGGGTGGAGCTATCGGGTTTCACCTCGTCTGCCTCGGCTGTCCCGCCTGCGGATGTATTGTTGCCATTCTGTTCCTGCGTCATTGACACCCTGGCAGGTTTCAGGGTTGGTTTCGATGGAGCTGCCAGCCACGTGTAGCCATTGGAATCCGTAGGCTCCAGGGTCGGGCGAGTTGGAACAAGTGGCCGTGGTTGGACACGGTGAGAGGAGAGAGGAGCGGGGACAATGCTTCTTGCCCCTGAACGTTGGCCCTGCGATGGTGGTCCTTCGTATCGGCGGGATGGTGGCTGTGGAACTGGTTCCCTCTTCTGGAGGGATCCTGGCCCCCAAAAAAGTTGGATATGCTTGCTTGTGTCAGTCCGTCTTTACGGCTGGCACTGCTGAGCGGTTTCAATTTGTTTGCCCCAGCCGCGTCTGCATCTGCATCCGCGGCGGGTTCGGGGTTGGCCGCTATGTAATCCCGGGCAGATGTAAAACCCGCTGAAACGGTTATAGGAATTGTAGACCCGGTCGATGAGAAGTAGGTGGTCGATTTTGGCCCCTGGTTCATGTCTGACCGTCGTCGCTTTGGATTGGGCTCGCCAGAGGCATCATGAGAGGTAGATATGTCATCGATCTTGCTGCGGTCTTCTTCGCCCTCGGGTGTCCATCGGTCGTCCAGCGTCGATGGAAGAAACTCGAGCCCCTTGTAGATGTCCTCTAAAGATGGCCGAGGGCGGCGCAGAATATCGGCAATTGCATACACCACCTTCTCATGAAGAGACGGCCCCGTTGCCCGAAAGCGTGATTTGGTCAGCTTGGGAGGAAGGAACGGCGACAAGGTCGTTGCACCGTCTTCTCCTTCTCCCAACCTGGGTTGTCGAATAGGGATACTCAGGTATAACAGGGCCTGTGCCCTTGTCATTGCGACATACAGCAATCGTCTCTCTTCTTCTACCACCTCCGCACGCGAGTGAGGAATGCTCCCGTTGTATACAGCGGGAACAAACACAACCGGCCACTCTAGGCCTTTGGCAGCGTGTATAGTTGAAATAGTGACTTTCTCCGTCGGCTGGTCTCCCTCCTTGGCCTCTTCTTTGGTTGTGATCTCCGTAGCCAATGCGACATTTGCCAGGAACCGAGTGAGAGCCTCCTCGCCAGAATGGGCCTGTTGCTGCTCCACACCTTCGATTACAGGGAGATCCATTTCTTTATCAACCTCCTCTTCTTCGAATGCTGCCACTTCAGTGGCTTGATGCATCAATTCTTTGACATTTGCCCAGCGACTGTCTTCGTCAAGGGGATATGTCCTAATGAGGTACTCTTGGAACGAGAGACGTTCGGCAATGAACTCGATCAGAACACGAGGAGCCGATGCATCCTCACACTCTTGCAACTTTTGTCTAGAGGCTTCAATCAAATTGATCAAAGCGCAAAGTCCCTGTTCTGCAGCCTTCTGCAGTTTCTTCTCAGTCGAACGGCGCCCTTGGATGACATCTTTGATGAAGTTCCACAGTGGAATTTTGGCCTTCTCCGCACCACTAGTCAATTGCTTGATTGTCTCGTCCCCAATCCTTCGTGACGGAACATTGACAATATTCATCAATGCGTCCGAATGCCCCGTGTGGCTCACAACCCTCATATAATTGAGAAGAATCTTGACTTCAGTTCTGTCAAAGAATTTGCGGCCGCCAACCATCTTGTACGGTATACCGGCTCTTCCAAAGGCGGTCTCGATTTGTGTAGACAGCGCAGCCGATCGAAGCAGGACAGCAAAGTCAGACATGCGCAATAGACCGCCGCTCATCGCTACACATCGCTTGATCTCAAGTACCATCCACTGCGCCTCTGCGTTGGGATTTGGGAGCCTTCTCAGCACCGGCAGGGTTCCGAAAGTGTGAGTAGCCAAAAGTGCTTTTGCAGGCCGACTTGTATCCTGCTCAATCACTTCTTGGGCTGCATTTAAGATAGAGCCCGCAGAGCGGTAATTGTCTTCCAAGAGTACAACTGTTGTGTTTGAATATAACCGCTGCATCCGCTTGAGATTCTGGATCTCTGCAGAGCGAAACCCGTAGATGCTTTGATCCGGATCTCCGACGATGGTGATTCGTCGGTTCTTAGATGCGAAGAGATTCATCAGTTCATATTGTATGATATTAGTGTCCTGGAACTCATCCACCAAGACGGCCTGCACATTTGAGACACATTCTGGGTGATCTCGGAGCAGGTCTCCACATCGCAATAGGAGGTCATCATAATCCAAGAGGTTGGAGGCCGCCAGTGATGATTCGTAGTCACGATAGATATCAACAAGCTCCGACTCCTCTGCTTTGGCTCTATCGGCCACGGCATCAGGAGTGAGTCCATGTGCTTTATGTCGAGAAATTCGGCCTTGCGCCGCCTTGACTTCAATACTAGACTTCAGTCGTTTAATGGTTCTCTGCGGTCACAATTAGAGAAGAGAAACAAACTAATACAATACAAAGGCGCGAATCATACTCTGATAATTGCGCGGGTATCATCCGAATCCGCAATGCCAAACCCCTTCCGCAGACCGATCAAGTATCCGTACTTGACCAAGTAGCGGCGACAGATGGAATGGAAAGTGCCAAGAATCAAGCGTGATTCGAGTTTTTCTCCGATAAGTTTTGCGAGTCGCTCGCGCATCTCACGGCTGGCTTTAATCGTGAATGTGCAACAGATAACATCTTGAGGTTGGTATCCGTGGTGTGAGAGGAGGTACGCGACGCGTGCGGTCAAGGTCTTTGTTTTGCCCGAGCCCGGTGGTGCGAGCACTTGGAGGATTGAGCCGGATGAGGTGACAGCTTCTCGCTGGGCATGGTTCAAGCCATCTAAGATCGGATCCATGACATGTGGGGTGTTTGACCAATACGCGAGTGCTTGTGATGAGGAGACGCGAGAAAACGCGACGTCATGTGACACTTTCGCTCTACATTGCGGAAGTCGATTGTTTGAAGAATGAATGGAATTGGAAGTTGCTACTTGTCTCTTGATTGTAGAATTTTGATACTTTAGATACGAGATAGTATCGAGGGGTAATTGTGAGATGACAAGCCATGAAGGCCTCCGCGGAGTGCATAGCGGGCTGAATAGAGGTGGTTTAGCGAGAGTATTTTTCATGTCCAATTTTGTAGCATATAGACATCTTATATGCCTGACTTGGCTAACTCAGATTCATGGTATATGCTGACCCTGAATGTTCTATTGTTACTATAAAAATGGAAATCCCAATATTTTGATAATCTGATACGAAAATGAGATCTTCATACTTTCAACCTTCCTACATTTTTATAGGCAATATTATTCTGATTCTTTTTGCATATGGTTGCACATGATATTTTTATAGACAAAAAAGCGCAGTTCATTGCTCTCGGGGGTTGCCATTCGTGCTTTATTTTCACCATAGGAAGAACAACCGAAATGGACAAGTCTCTATCGAGTACCACATGGAGTACCACATGAAAATCCCTTCCAAATAATAAGTCTTATGCCAACCGAACTCCTTACATATTAGCGCCTCACTGTTACCAGCCCTTTGGTTCTACTCCATACAAGACTGAGAACTCCACCGTGGAATTACCGAGTTTGGCAGGTGCTGCCTCAAAAGTCCACTCGATCCAAACAGACGAATGGGAGTGGCTTTATATAATTGAGCACTTGATCATCAGTAGTTATGGCAAGTAATGTAGGCTTCCTCTACGGAGCACTCCAGGAGATATTCCATCGTTGCAGCCAGACTCAAGAGAGTTTATCAGCACAATCTCGGCTCGAGGGAAAAAAAAAGCAAATTATATCATTGCTGATAATCAAATCGCTTGGCATACAAATGCGTTCAAGTGCTACCAAGAACGGCACGGGATATGCAAATTCATCAAAATCGATACGGATGATAGGTAGAGTTTCCCAGAATGTGACTGTACTTCATTAATACAGTTCCACGCCCGGATTTGACTAAGATGCAAAACTCCAACCCAAGTTGAGATGTGTGGTCTAGATGAACGAAGTAGTATTCGGAGTCCGGAGTCGGAATTTGGGACTTTTGTACGAAAGACAACTAGATGAAAACTCGGACTTGAAAGTGTTCCCGTCGGAGTTATCGTCGCAGGACTCGCTAGTAAGGTCCCCAAGCTCTTTTGTTTGACATTTCTCTTTCAATCTTCACCGGCAGTGGGGTCCGATGTCTCCCGTCGTGCCGGATTCCGACCTGCCTATCTCATACAAGCGCTGAAGCAAAGCGGGACAGGCCCCATGAAGAGAGGATCTCGGGATGAATGTTAAATCTTCCTTCCGTGGACTCAAAGGAATCGGCTATTAGGCCACAAAAGGCAGGTCCGGTAAAGTGTTATAATAGACCTCGCTTGCATTTCCGTTTTGGGGTTCACTTCTCGCCACTGTGTTATTACCTGAGAATAATTCCGGTTATATATTAGGTTGCTCAGGGCCTGGGCCCCGGGTCGATCCATCTTAGGAGCTTAAGCGTTGCTACCTCGCATATATTGTACTTATCCTTGAACACACTGGAATCTATATGGCGGGACGAACTTGGCATGGGTGAAGTCAGTAAGGTATTGATTGGAATCTATAAAGCAGCTTTCTAGGCACAAATTCAATCAAATGACTATATTATGTAAATGCCACCAGTCAAGAGAAATATAAGGAAAGCCACTGAGTATAGTTGCTGCTCCTAGAACCTTGTGTTAGGATAGATAAATGTAGTGATAAATGCAAGACACGCCTGCTAGGAGCGGGATCAATGGGATTGTTCTAGATTACCCCGAATAAAAAAAAGGTACATGATGCAAGAACAGTGAAAGCAGGGCTGCTCGGTATCATGTTACTGCAACCTTTCATGAATCTCTACAAGAGCATTCAACTGGACCTTGAGAGAACAAGGTTAATTCCAAGGCCTGTTACTTTAGTCAATAGGACATTTTTACACTCAGAATGATTAAGATGGAGAGTACATGGAATATCTGTCGACTAGATAAGTCACATAGGATACCCGGCACGTACACAGGATTCTGAGCAACTAGATTGTCTTGATTCCAAGGCGTCATCTGTGACTTAGGATGAAGTCACTACTTTCCTTCTCTAACTCTCTCGTTCTGCCTGTCATGCTTGAATGCTAAATTCCATCCCTACTGGAGATTCTGGTATCAAGTAGTGTCAACGTGCAAGTCGTGCAAGTCGTGGAAGATTAACGAATTGATTGCGTTTTCATGCTTGAGTGGTCTGTCTATTAATACACATATTGGCTTTTTTTTAAAAAAAAAAAAAAAAAAAATCTAGCACACGAAAACAGCCATGTCGCCAATGTTGGGACCCTAGGTAAATACTGAGTTAGTACTTTTTCCCCTGCCAGCTTGGAGGATAATGCACTTACCATATAAACAAGATTCCGGTGAACGATACGCCAGGCACCAGTAGATTGAAGTTCCCAGTTATCCTGGTATTGGCCATAGGCATAGGCTACATCGTTTGCCTTGTCTCCCTTTCCGAAGTGGGCAGCACGGTAGTAAGTCACCGACTTGGCCGTTTTGGGTGAGAGTACATCAATCCGTTGTGTACCATACATATGCTGCGTGGTCACACAGCCCAAGCTTGTGTCCAGCACAGATTGAATGTTTGTCAGTGGGGTCAACACGTTGAGGGGCGCTGAGTAGTTGGCTACCGCATCGGCGGTAAAGACCTTGCTAAGGGCGGTGAATTCTTTGCCATCAATAGCAAAAGCATAGAGGGCTAGTGTATTTCGGATTGCTTCGACTGTGCTCGCATCGATATGGGGCTCGGAGGTGTAGGTACCGGCAAGGGACGAAATGTCAATGGGGGCGACATCGCTGGTCGTGGATGCCACGGCCGAGCTTGCGACGGCGAAGAGTGCGCAGAAAGAAAGGAATTTCATTTTGTTCACAGAAGAATCAATCGGATGTATACGAAGGCAAGAATGGAGCAGGGATGTTGCTCTTTATTATAGGAGATTATGTACTTTATAATCCTCCAATCTCAAAATGTCGGTTGTGCTTCCCCCTGAGATCCGAGATGAAACGAACCGACCATTTCCGCTCATACGGAGGAATTGCTACTCATGAGTTAGTGCCGTAAAATTAGACTAATTGGAACAATGCGTAAAGCTTAGCGTCCCAGGTTGTTGTCCAACAGCCAATATGAGAGGACAATATAAATCGAATCCATTATGGAGAATACATTGACACGACGAAAGGCTTCGTTTCGTCCATTAGATCTCGAAGTGGGGACAGTATGGGTATCGGCTCGACGCGACGACTGCGGGCTTTTTCTCCAAATTGACCATTGCCGTTACTCTGTCGTTGGCTGTAGCTGCGCCAGGGATATTAAGCGGGATACAAGCGCAATTAAAATCTCTAGGCGTCAACTAGTCTGAAAACGTTCTTGCGGAGTTCAACTGTACTCTGTGCTCTGTGCCTCCCTAGTTTTTGGAAACAATCAACTGAAAGATTAATTTCGTCTACCGAGTCCCCATCCTAACCCTCTCAGCAACGGGTAACTCGTGTCGTATCCGGGCCGAAGCGAAGAATGCCCCAGGATGGATCTGGCCCCCACATATCTGGCCCCCAACATAGCTTTTGAGGCGGCCCCAGAATGTGCCCTAGTGTGAGCTCCAACTCCATACCCCCGCAATTATGCCTTGCATCGTCGCTGTAATAGGTCTACCATATATATCGTAGAATTCCTGTGCAGATGCCAGACCCCAAGATACACTGGCAATGTTCTTTGGTAAACCGTAGGTGTCAATCCCAGCATTTCTGTCCAAAATGGATTTGGCCATCCACTATCTCTCCTCGGGCTGGGAGAAACGAGTCGAAGCCACAATGGAGACTCCATTGATATCCCAACAGGGTCAGACGGTAAGAATCTTTGATCCCAAACAACAATTTATTCTGAGCTTAACATTGTTAGATAGTGATGTGGATCGGTGTGGCACTTTCATTTGTTCTCATTGTTATTCGAACATACGTGCAATACCAAAATAGCAAGCAGCTATTCCTCAATGACTACTGGATATTCCTCGCCATGATTTGCCATATAGCAACCGCTATAGTCTTCCAATTTGCCATGTCCCCGATGTATGAGGTCGCGTCTATCGGGGCACGGTTGAAGACTCCGACAGCGGGATTTATGGATCGAGCATCGCTTTACCTCAAATTACAATATGCAGCCGATCTGCTCATATGGACCACATTGTGGTCGGTCAAGTTTTCGCTTCTCTTCTTCTTCTGGCGATTGTTCGACTCGGTGAATTCTTCTATAAAAATGTTTTGGTGGATCATGTGTGGGATCACTGCATCGACATGGATGATAAGTGTGGTGATGCAGGAATTCGCTTGTGATCCTACCAGCAATTTCTTCACACTAGGTAAAAAGTCCAGAGCTTAGTTTTCATTCCATATTCTAACTCGGTCTAGGAGCATGTTCGTCCAAGAGAGACTTATTCATATCGAATCTCATTTTCCGCTTTTCTATTGGGACCGACATCGCAGTTGATGTTTGCAGTTAGTTATTCCTTCATCTCAATCGAACTGGCTCGTATATTAACCCATCTCATATAGTAATGTTGATTCCCTTTCCCCTTCTTTACAAATTGAAGGTCAACCCTCGAAAGCGCTGGATCTTGATTGGTTTGTTCGCACTGCCAATTATTCCAATTATATTCGCCATCTTACGTCTGGTTATGACCAATCCAAAAACACACAACGTCGATCCGATAAAGTTCCAACTGTTCTCTATGCTAGAAAACACTGTTGCGATTGTTACCTCCTGTATACCCGCATTCCGTCTCTTCATTGCCAACGCGCACAGCCCCACGGTCCACAGCAGTTCACGACCCTCTCGGTATTCGCGAGGCTTTCATGGTACATACAGAGATCTTGGAGCCTCATCGATAAACAAGCCACAGGGGGGAATTCCTTTCAATACCTTGAGCTGTGCATCTCATGATACACATATAGTTCACGATGGAGCCTCAATTGGGAAAGCAGTTTCAAAGGACAGGGACGAAGAGTCTCTCGGTTCTCGCGATCTCACACCTACTCACGGTGTTCTTGTCACACGCGAATATTGTGTCACCTGATTCAAAATAGCAATAGATTAATCTCGACATACATAATGATAGCCCTTGATGGCGCTGCCATCGTGACTACAGCGTGGGTGTGTGGTGAATCATTTGCCCAGTCCATCGCTGACCAATACGCAGGATACAAACACAGTGTTAAGAATCTATGATATACTACCTTTAACATACACAACATGGCTATATGGGTCTTTGCTCATACGTATATCAACTATGCACGGGCCATTTTGGTATATCCACATCTGCCGAGGCCCGCCGATTTAATATTCGACGACGATCACTATGCGTGCAGCGCCTAAGAAATAGTACTCACGTCCTGGTGCTTACTCGGTAATCTCTTTGAGTAAAGGGACCAGTCATCTAGATCTCAAGGGATCAAATTGGAGTCGATGAAATACCAAAAAAAGAATTTTATCCTATTTGGATCAGTAACGCGTCAAATCGGTAGATAATTATTCAATGCTAGCCAGCAATGACTCTCTGTAGAACTTAGCACAAGGCCGAGGCAGTATGAGCCCATCAAATTTCTCAGAAAAGTGGCAGCTAAGATAGACCTGGTGTAGAGAGAAGTCAATATACAAATGAAGGATACTACGGATTAAGTAGCTATAGATTTCATGGTCAAAGAGAAGACTCTGTATTAAGAATATAATGCTCGCTTGAATAACGCTTGTCCTGAATAATGAAAATATATCATCGCAGCCACACCAGTATATGTCCAATCGAAAATCACAACACCAATCAATATTCTCAGGAGGGTATCACGCCATGTGTCTTGAAATCAGCCAAGGACATCTTCCAAAAAAAAAAAAAACAGAGAAAAAAAATCTATCAAGAAAAGATGCCCAAGGGCAGTGTCATGGCCACTTCGTAGTTAGGCACGTTGACCACTTCGGCGATATGCAAGTCACCAGCAACACTAGCAAGGATGTACGCCTCACTGCGAGTCAGACCTTTAGTCTGCACCAGCCATTGTATAAGATTCCGAGTAGCATTTCTGGTAGCCTCGTACAGGTCAGGAGCAACACCGAGAGCACCGTATGTTCCAAGGTCGGGAAGGGGGTTTGGTATTTGGGCGCGGGGGGGAGTCTGGAATTGGGGAGCTGTCATCCAGGGTTGGTTCTTGAGGAGCTCAAAGCGGAGAGTAGCGCGAATCGGGGTTTCGATGGCGGTGCCGCAGACCTCGCCGTGGCCCTGGGCAGCGTGACCGTCACCGCAGCTGAAGAGGGCGCCAGCAGTTTGGACAGGCAGGAAGACGGTAGAGCCGACGCTGAGTTCTCGGCAGTCCATGTTTCCGCCAGCGTTTGTGGGCGGCACGGTCGAGAGTTCTTCATCGTTGGCTGGGGCGAGACCCATACATCCGAGGAAAGGACGCAAGGGGATCCGCATGTCTTTGAATTGGGCGAAGCCTGCTTCGCGGTTTAGCTCCCAGATCTTGATCTCTGGCTCTGGGAATTCATCTGCCAGCAGACCGAAGCCTGGGATGATGGCGGACCAGCCCCAGTCGGCGACCTCGAGGTCTAGGACTTCCACTTTAAGGACATCACCAGGCTGGGCGTCGTTCATATAGATCGGGCCGAAGACGGGATTGGCTAGGCCGAGATCTAATGTCTTGATGGCCGAGGCCTTGGATGACGTGTCGAGCTGACCATTGCTACTGTCGATAGCATCGAAGGAGACAGTCTCGCCGGAGGAGATAGTGAACTTGGGGGTGTTTCGTCGAGACCACTTCTGGTGGCTACAATCTCTTCCCACATGGAAGTTACTCCATTCCTTTGGTGCCATATCGGATGCGTGAGTCGGAGATCCCCGGGTTCCTGTCAGGGTTATCGGACAGATGCGATATATGAAAAGACGGATCTAAAACCAATAACGAAAATGGAAAAAATCAGATCAGGGGAAGGAAAAAAATCAGTGGAATAGACGGGCGATTATGTATCTAATGAGTCCTGGAGATCCTCTTCAGGATTGACCGTTCTGGAAGGTGGCTACAACCGGATCTTATGCTTCTTTTTACCAGCTCCACCCCGAGACTCAGTCGCCTGCCTAAAGTAGTTTGACAGGTTTCCAACAGATTGGTCCCCTCCCCCTCCCCTCCCCCTGTCGGGGTCTCTGGGTTTTCAATAGTAGCTCCATTGGAGTATGAATAATGCCGAGATCTGGTTGGATAACACGTGTAAGCGACAACCTTGTAGGGCGGGGAGGTCACGGAGAAGCCGATAACATTATATACTGTTATAGTTTCAAATGTATATATAAAATTCAAATTGCATCATTTAACAGAAAGTAACCTTGGAAAAGCCGAGCACCTAAGTTTCTCTAAACCTTGGAACTGCCTAGATTTCCCTGGCTTTCGCCGTATAAAAACGCCACAACTGAATTGATTGGTAAGGGTTTCTTCTTTTTTTTCCCTTTTCACTTAGGCTCGGACCAAGAAATGAAAAGGGAAATAGTTAAATGATTTATAAAATATTAAAAAAAAAATTTGGAATCAAAATATTCAAGGAAAATCCAGAATAGTCCAACACCACCTTCTTCATTGGGTAAGGAGCGAACCGTTGGTGGACTGTGAGTGGCACAGCTGCACAACATTTTCCAAAGTGGAACTTTTTACTTTTTGCTAACTATAGGACTATACGACCATTGATATGTAGCATTGTCTATACCTCACGATCCCTGTCCATCCAACATCGCTACAATGCATGTTGCATTGTCACTGTGAGGCTTGCTAGCACTATTGGTCGCGATGTCTTGTGCAATTTCACTCGCTCGTTTTCCCCGCATCGATAATTTCATCACGTGTTGAACTAGGTTCGTGTCGTCCACTCGATCGGTAACTCCGTCGGACACCACCAGTAACAGGTAACGGCGGTCTGTGTACAATGTCCGTCGCGACGTATATGGATCATTGGATAGGAAGTTACCCCGAGTTTCCGATCGGCTTGTAGCTGATGAGGCGGGGTCTGATACGGAGGTATCCGTGAAAGTATTCACCGGATTTTTGTACTGCAAGTCACCTAATGCTCGAGACATGTTCAAGGAGCCTGTCCCACGGAGTCAGTTTCTGGTTTTGAGGGCGGATCTCCTTTTTCACCCACCAAGTCGCTGTGTGCCGCTGCGGTCAACAACTACACCGCCTGCCTGCTCAATTCGTGTCTTTTCGCTGGGAGTACCGGGCTTGTGAGCCTCTGTGAGACGTCGCTGGTATGTGGCTATTAGTATGCACGTTCAAATCCACTCGATCAACCGCAGTGCGTACAATGTGATACGGGTGCTCTGTTTTCTGGTCCCGCTCGGCCAGGATAACATGCGTGTCACCTAGATTGGAAACGACCAGCTCACCCTTGGTGAGATTAATGCAGCATATTGCCACGGTCGACCCCGAAATGGCAGGCTCGGAAGATTCATGCTTGAACCTATCCAACAGAAGGCTGTCTTCCTCCGCCAGTGCTGCCTTGATAGCTCCGGCCCAATCTTCTCGTTCAAACTCCGGACGCCGTCCAAGCAGGTGGTGGAGACTATCATTGACATGTTCTGAAACCAATCCAGAGCCGCTGAAGATATTTATTAGTGTGAGACTGGTTCAAAGGACGCACTTCGAGGCTTTCCTTACTGCCCATCATAGATTGCGAAGAATGCAACTTTGTCCTTCATGTTCGAAGGAAACTGATCCGGAAAGATCACCGCGCAACGATCCTCTTGGTGCTTCCTACCACCTTGGGACTGCCATTTGATTATTAGTGAGTACGATAGCTGTGCAATGGCCTTGAGCCTTGACACTCACTTGACCAGCCCCAGCATCAAATAGCGTGACTGCGTCTGAGGTAGACATTGTTCTACGGAACATCTGGTCCCTCAGAGCCCTGTGAGCCACAACCATTCTTGGGCAGACAATGTACAAAAATCAAGCCCTCGTATCACTGGTGAAGGACGTGGGCAACTATAAATGATGATGCACTGACATCATGGACGCCTTCTGTTTTTGACTGATACTTTATTTACCACCGACATTCAATTGGTGGCTTCCAATGGCTTCCCCGGAGTTCATTCCTTCCCCAGACAGCTTTGCCAGCGATGTCTGGCATTTGACTGCCGTCCGTGTATTCTTTTTAACGGCACTTAGGGCAGATAGCCTAGTAATTTCTCTTCTTTTAGGCATCTAAATATGATGGGCCTAATTAATCTACCAAACTAGCGAAATATCGAATATCACCTTACCAAATAGTATTTGACCTTGTGGTGAACAGACCCCAAATGCTACATATAACATAGATCCCCCCATTTATAGCGCACGGACCAGTTTTTCGGCGAACCTGCAAGATCGTAATTCTAATCAGGAACAACACTCTGGACTCACTTTCCTCACTTTCAGTGCATTTCTAATTTAGTTCGGCATGGGCTGGGTAGGTGCGGGCGTGCTTATCGCAACAGCAGCCTACTTTCTCTACCGCTACCCTCCTCGCAGCTGGGCCGAGCCTCGTTCTTTCGCCCCTCCGGGACCCAGCCCCGACGCGCCGGTTGCCGCTGCCACCACAGATGAGCCTGTGCAGCGAAAGCATGGCTCAGAGGCCTCGACGCCATTAATAGAGACAGAGGAGGAGGATGAGGATTTCCAAAGCACACCCAAGGCTACGGCTTCGAGCGCACCACCCCCCGTCCTTGCAGTCCCTACATTTAGCCTGGACAGTGGCGAGCGCCAGACATCGAAACCTGCCACGATGCCATCCATTTCACAACCCGTGAATGGAACAACAGAACAACTATTCTCGACAGACCGAGATCATGTACCAAAGTTTCAACCGCCACTACAGCCATCCCTCGCACCTCCTCCAAAGCCACAATCATCATCTATCCCCCCGAAGGCAACCACCACTGGCGCCTCTTCCCTAATGCCTCCTCCACCGGTGCCACGGCCCCGACCAGCATCTCAAGTGAACCGTCTCACACCCACAAGCACGCTCCAACCCCCACGGCTCAGTGGAAACTCCCTTGGCCCTCCACCATCAGCCGCTGCCACTCAGCGCGGCCTAGGTGCACCGAGTAGCGGCAGCCGTCTTAGCAACAGCACTCTTGCCCCGACACAAGTATCTCTAAAGAAGTCCTCGTCGCGCAAGGTGATTCTCGAGCCTGGATTCTCGCCCCTTGACTGGGCAGCGCTAGCAGCGAACCCGAAGAACAAGCTCCGCGGCGAAGGCCTTCCCCCAGGCCTGCTGAGGGTTACACCGTCAATGCTAAAGGAGCAGCATGGGCGTAAGGGTCGGGATGCCTGGACTTCATACCATGGAAAGGTGTACAATATCTCGCCCTACGCCCCTTACCATCCAGGTGGGAAGGGTGAGCTCCTCCGTGGCGCGGGGAAGGACTCTGCACAGCTGTTTCAAGAGATCCACCCGTGGGTCAACTGGGAAGGGATCCTCGGCGAGTGTCTGGTCGGAATTCTGGTTTCGGAGCATGATGTCCAGACCGAGAATGCTCTGGATGCGATGGACTGATACCTGGTCCACTGTTTGATTGCTGTTTTACATTGCTGTAATTGTTCGGCCGGTTTGTATACCGTGTACATCTTACCATATATAGATGAGATACCCAGCTGCTATATTATATAACAACTTGCATGCGAAAATTTGTATATTTGTTCTTGACCGAATATGGCCTGGTCATCAGAATCCCTCCCAGAGAGAACCATATAGGTAGGTATTAAGCACCGCTTGTTCAAAGCTCATCCTTCACACCATCAATACCGACCAGCTCGGTCTCAAACACCAAAGTCGCACCGCCGGGAATAGGGCCAACACCGCGGTCGCCGTAACCGAACTCGGGCGGGATAGTCAGCGTGCGCTTCTCGCCAATGCACATGTCCAGCAAGCCCTGGTCCCATCTGTACACAACGAACGCACGAATTAGCTTCCAAATCTATGAGGATGTTTGTAGGCAATTGAGCAGTTGACATCCACAAACAGCCCAGGATAGCGTTCCAACTCACCCCTTGATAACACGACCGGTACCCAGCTTGAAGGTCAAAGGCGCTTTGCGCTTGTAGCTGGAATCGAACTCAGATCCATCGGACTGCAAAGTACCGCGGTAGTGCATGGCAACTCCGTCGCCGTTGGTTGTCTTGCGGGTGCACTCGACAGCGTTGGTGACTTCAATGCCGAGGTCGGCGGCAGCCACAAGGGAGCCGAGGGCTGCGACGAGGATGGAAGTGAGACGCATTGTGTGTTTATGGGGTGGATTGGGGGGGAAAGAGATGAGTTTGGGAATGTGGACAGATAAGGCGGAGATTAGACCGAGCCCTGGAGGTTTAGCGTTGGTCTGTGCTTTAAGCTCATGGTTTCGAGGTTTACCTCCATTGATTGATAACGATGGATATAGTATTTATTACATGTTCTGTCTGTTATCAATTCTTTTGGACTAGATGAGCGAGGAGTCCTCGCAAGACACCAATTGTTCTACACCAAAGATGCCAAAGGAAGTAGAGGTCGGATATATATTTATAATGGTTACATACTTCGGATTACTTGAATAATTTGTGTTATTATTGACTGCAATCATGGGGACATCACGTTGTTTGCTACAACTAAGGTATGAGCAACTGTCGGTTAAGACTATCGGGGGATGTCATGAAATCCCCATCCATTACCTTCGGCTATCTACCGATTGTCGTGCACCAAAAGCCCTTCTAACCCTTCACCGTCTGGTTCACGAATTTGGTATCATCATTAGGAAGACCCGGGGTAATGACCTGATCAGCAGCCGCCTGCAAATCATCCTCGCCCATATCGCCATCCCAACCGTTGGAAACAAGGTAAGCACGGAATTTCTCATCGCGCACCCTTAAATCTTCACCCGTCAAAGCAGGTACAAAGAAGTAAGTCACCAGAATCCCAACAACGCCACAAATAGCAGCAATAATAAAAGTCCACTTGTTCCCTAGATGGTCCTTAATAGGCTGAAACGCCTGCGTACCGATAGCAGCACCCGCCTTCCCAATCGCCGCAGAGAGTCCATAGCAAGTTCCCCGCACACCGGTAGCATACGACTCGGATGAAATAAGACCCAGCATATTGCCCGGACCGAAATTACCAGAGCTTTGCATCAGTCCGTAGAAGACGACGAAGAGAGGCACGATCTTAGTAATGCGATCATAGGCGCAGCCGATAATCAGGCCGAAGATGAGGTATCCGCTGAAGCCGATCATCATGATGGGCTTGCGGCCAAGGCGGTCGCAGAGAATCGCCCCGAGGAAGACGCCCGGCAGCGCAATTGCGCCAAGGAGGAGTTGCCATTCGCCTGTTTGCAGGATTGTGCCGTCGGGCACGACCGAGGAGATAATTGTACCGGAGAAGACGCCATTGGGGAAAGTGACAAAGTCTATACATATTAGTGTCCACACAAACTCTGTTAATATAGGGTGGGGGGCTATCTTACCGTAAAGAAACCAAGCACCGCAAGTTCCAATTAATGATTTCCAGTAATACCGCAACACGAGGGTATAGGGTACGCGCTTCTTGATTGCTCCGCGTCGGTATAGCACCGAGTTCAGCATGCGGATTCGGAAGTAGAACACTGACAGCGGCCAGATGCATCCTATGCCAAAGCACACCCGCCACACGGTGCTATAGTGGGACTGCTGGCAGGCCAGGAGTACGATCAAGAATATCGAGACTGCAAATGGGCCCCCAAACGACAGGGGGAAGTTTGTTACCATGATGAATGCCGGACCACGATGCTTCGGGGTTAGATCGTTTGCTGCTTCCGAGGCGGATGTTGAAGATGCTGGGTACTCGCCACCGGCGCCTGGAGATAGTAGAGTAAACAAATTGGAATGATGCCTTTAGATATACAAGTAATGCTACACGTTGAGTTTTACTTACCGAACCCGACAATGCCACGGGCAATTGTCATCATCCAGAACATGCCATTAATGGTAACGCCATGCGAGGCTGTGGCGAGAATACCTCCAACGACAATCATGAGGGTTGTAAAGACGATAGCGGTCTTACGACCGAGATAGTCGCAAGTCAGTCTGGGATAGTATCGTCAGCCATCAGAACAATTCAATAGCCCTAACATTTAGTAGTGTCTTGTTCATACCCGATAACAACCTGTCCAATGACTTCGCCGACGAGTAGAGCATTCGAAACGCGCGTGCTGACGGTGGTGGTATACTCCTTGGGATATTCCTTTTTGAGGAGGACATTGGTCATAGTCCTTTAAGGTGATCTGTGGTTAGACACAAGTCGTGTATGGGAGCAATCACTCAACTCACATCAGATTGTTTTGGTATCCATCGCTGATTAGAGCGAATCCGCTTGCAAACTATTAAACATAACCCGATTGGTCAGTCTGTCACTTGCTAATCTGAACCACGAGTGCGGGGGAAGCAAAAACTAATCTGGCAAGGATCTTCTGAGATGATGAACTCACAATAGTGAAGAGATCCGACAGACTTTGTTGCTTCAACGGCGTACCCGATGAATGAGCAGGGTCACCTTGGTCGATAGTGTCTTGAATTACAGCTTTGGACTCATCGCACCCAGGGAGCGCGTTTAAGCTGCGTTCCGAAGCCATGTTGACTTGAGAGATGAGTTGGGGAAAGACTTGGACTGTGGTTCTTTCAGGTAGGACCCGGGGGAACAAAAGGGGGCAAGCATCCCTGGGAAATCCCTGCTATTTATTTCATTTTCGAACTGTACAAGTTGGAGAGGGGAACCCATGTCAGGTACTAGCCCTATAGGGGAAAATGGTTAAGCGTGAACTAGGAACTAAGCTAATGGCTTATCTTCGGTTAGCCTCAGGGATAGGCTTGGTATGCCTTGGATGTCGAGTACATGGGTTGCATGGGTCGACATGGAAGATCAGTCTTGCTGAAACTGGGTCTATTGCTAATTACGTTATCTATTGGTTGCTACTTGACTGTTCTCGGTTGAATGTTTCTGATATTTTTGTTCATGGGGTTCAAGTAGATACATTCGCTAAAGTAACGCCGTATATGTGTGGCTAAAACTGGCCCGGATCCCGTGGGTATCACAGATGCAGAAACGATGTGTGACCATAAAATAAAAATTTGACAAAGAGCAAAGACATGACGCATTATTGGGACGAATAGTCCCGGGATAAAATTTTTCATCGCTGAAGCAGCAGAGGTACCTCTATGCCCATTTCCCCAGCAATGCCATGAGGGCAGCACCGGCACAAAGAAGGAAGAAGGCAATCAGCACATCGCGAATGGGAGCCTTGCGCATGGAGTGACTGAACATGAACTCATGCGCCATCAACTCAACGAGAGCAGTATAAATGAGAATGCCAGCGGAGATAGAGTCAAAGACACCGTTGACGATGAGCGTGGTTCGCCCGGTAGGCGGGTAGCTGTTTCGAACACCCAAGCCAATAGCAATGGCAATTGGAGTTGAGATTCCAAAGGCAAATCCCAGGAAGTAGGGGGTGTTGCGCTTCGATTTAGGCCAAGGAACTGTAGCTAGACGAGAACCAAGACCAAGTCCTTCAAAGGTTTGATGGAAGACAAGCACAATGTAAAGGGTAGTGAACTCGGCACCTGACACTGCAAGTGTGAGACCAATGAAAACAGAGTGGAAGATGATACCGAATTCCAGGATGAAGATCGAAGTAAGTTGGGCGGCATAGTCCTCGACTGCTTGGATGTCGTTTTCGGAGTCGCTGTTGTTATCGTGATGCTCACGGGAATGACCAAGGTGATCATCCCCTGGAATGTGATGCTTCGCCTCAGTGGCTTCGTTGACTATTGAGTTGTCATCGAGGTGGGTGTGGGTGTTGCCTTCCTCGTCGTGCACATGGCCTTGGCCAAAGTTTGAGAAACGCATAACCATCAGCTCCACAAAGAACAGAACAATAATGGTCATGAGGATGATGCCCTCCACCCAGCAGTACTCAGTAATTGGGCCAGTCAAGCACTCGTTCGTCAATGCCTCCTCTGCCGGAGCCAATAGGTGAATGAAAGCAGTGGCAATGATCACACCGGATCCGAAGTATTTGGCGATGAAAAAGGCCCATTTGGGGAATCCACCTTTCTTGCTAAAGCGACGGGCGAAGACCGGGAAGAGAGCACCAAACATGGAGCCAGCCATGATCACAAAGATGGAGGAGACTCGCAGACCCATCCGGCCGTCGAACTCATTCCCGGACTCACAAGCATCCTCACGCTTGAGGAGAGTAGAGTAGGATTCCATTGAGGTTGGTTGATGGTGACACAAGAAGTATAGAAGAAGTGTAAGAGGTCGGACGAAAAGAAGCTCTGTGGGAACAAATGAAGTGCACAGAACGAGAAAGGTAGATAATGGTGCAAGTATCCCAGTTGACGAGAGAAGATTTGTGGTCTAGTTGGGATGAGAAGAATGGGTTTGATGACCGCAAACTTGTAGCGGGGGGTGTGTGGGAAGCTAGTTGACCGCAATCCCCAAGGTCCTCGATGGTAGGCGAGATGCGTCGTTAGTCCACTAACCACGCATGAAATCACCAGGATAACCTGACAATATCAAACTTTGTGGATCCTGATTGAACTAAAGATAGCGACAAGGGAATAAATGCTCCTTCTTCTGGTCGCACGTGTATATGAGTCGCACGGTGAATCGCAATGTGAGTCGCACGGTGAGTCGCACTGTGCAAACTTTCGATGGGGTTTTCTCGACCGAATGAGTACTCTGAGAGCAAGATGGAAAATCCAGCCGATATAGATATGAATTAATGACTTGCTTCAAATAAGGGGCAGAATCAAAATCGAATGAGAATTTGCGGGATCTTTTGGTTATATTAATCGCCGGTGGCAGCCCTAGAGGGGATCCATGAGGACCTTGGGCGCGCGAAGACGTCAAGGACGGAGTTTTACACACTGTCTGACTAGTACCGGGTACCTGTGAACCAATACAAACGTAGGTGTATCCGAGAGTACCCGGTACTTAAGACTAGCGCGTTGAGGACCTTGGGGGTTTCCAAGGTTCCGATTGCGGTGATTAGGTCACGTGTATTCCGTAAAGGCGATAAGGTCCTCATGTCCTGACGTGTGTTCCATCTTTTTGTTTTTGATAGAAGTAGGATTAGGAATATTGGAAGATTGGAAGGGGGTTGAAGGAACGTGGTTGATGGCCCCCTTGGGAAAGATTTCTTTCAGCCCTTTCAGGCGTCTCGATCACCAATCAGAAGATTCGCGGCAAAAGCGCTTGGCATGATCTTGAGGTCATAGGCATTTTGACCACGCCCTTGCGCAGCACATTCGAACATGGCTCCCATTCGACGATACCTCCGCATTAGCAAATACTCAGTACTAGAATGTCGCATTTATCTGGAATCACCATCTGATTCACGATGGCTCTTGGACTCTCGCGATCCTGTCCTGCCCCGCATCATCGCTGCCGTTCGACCGCTGGTCCTTCCGAAGCTGCGTGAAGAAAATGAGCGGTTGTTCATGCGTAAGAAGGGCAAGCCAGTCAAGGATGTCATTGCAGAAGGTATGTGACATCCGATATTTCTCATATAATCAACCAAGTACGTTAACACATTACCTAGATGACTTTGAAGTGGCCATCTTCCTCCGCGAATCCCGCACCCGCCATTCACTCCTCACGCGCAACAAGACATTCCAAGGAAAGGAAAATCAGAATCAAGAGTTGAACATCGAGGTGAAACCGGACCATGTCTTGGGGGATACGACTGCCAACCCGGTTAAGCCGGCAGATGGCGAAATTATGATCGAGAGTGACAGTGAGCCTGATCTGGACTTGCACAATATTCCCGAATCTGCGGATGAAGTAGCACTGGGGACTGGACGGCGGGCAAGCAAGAGAATTCGGTCAATCAGGGAAGACCAGGTGCCACTCGAAGACACGACTGGGAGTGACGAAAAAAAGCTTCGTTTCAGCACCCATTATGAGAGCTTCAATATCTATGGATGGGTGTTATGTCTGTTGATAACCCGCAAGGGCGACAAAACCAGACCAAGCGCCGTGCCATCTGAATCAAATCGGCAGCCTCTGATGGAAGAATGGATTTCCACTCAGGCTCAGGCATCTGTTGAGGATTGATCAAAGCTAGGTCGCTGGCGAGTGTGGACCTGGCAATGCTCAATGTGGCCGACAGGGATTTTGTTTACGATTAAGCTTTCTCAACCTCGTACTGTGGGTAGCCGTGGTGGGATGATCAGTCGCAAAGGGCCTCGTGATATCGCCAGCACTGCTAGTATGGAATATTGCGAGAATTATTGGTGATGTATTTTGTTTCAACCTGCAAACGCTACAAGATTGTGCTTCAATCTGCCCGTCTTGCAAACACTGTGTCAGAGACTTCATCTCATGTTATCAAATCATGGGCTCAGGGATGCACGTCGACTCCAGAGTCCACGAGGCTAGGTGTCACTTAGAAGAGCACAAGACCTTCCCACTACCGGACCACGACAAGACTCGCACTATGTAATTTTGTGATCGGCAGGTGGGTGTCACCGAAGAACAGGCAGGTTACGCAAGTGGTGGGCTGTCATACTCCGCCGATGACTTCTTCAGGCACGGTGCCAGGTAGACGGAGCCGCTGAGACGAAAATCTCAGCCACGGGCCCCGAGCGCATGCGACCAGTGACATCTTGATGATCTGCATGCCATAAGACATAGTCTGATATTGGCTTTTCTACATGGATGTCAGTTTACATGCTTCGGTTGGATTCATGACACTCTACGACAAAACGGGCAAGAGCATGAAACTAGTCTCTCTCACACATTCCAATTTCGGAGACATTTCGATTCCCAATCTGAAAAACCCCCATATGGTACGGGCTCTCCTAACCTCGGGCCGCAACTTCCAGAAGGCAGGCTAGAAGATTTTCAAGTGGAGCTCATTTCGAAACAGCCCGTCTCCATCTCGTCCCGTGACCCAACACCTTCTCAATGGAGAAGTATTTTGGTGCCGATGCGCTGGGTTCGGGAGCATCATCCTGTACTCCGAACAGTACTCCGAACAGTACTCCGTACTAAAATTTAATACAAATACCGCAATTGGTTTTTTTATATGCTCCGGACTATCTAGCACATCTGCGTGTTTACTCCATACTCAAGCATTCGAACTATTTAGAATACCTTGGCCTCCAAACCAATAGCCAATAAACAGGCTATATGAATATCTCAAACCGATCGTGCTACGATCAGGGGCAATTCCCGATCTGTTAAACAAGGTCATAAATCTCCGACTCTCCACAGCTTTTTTTCTCCCCAACGGTGTGGAACAGTATGGAATCCAAGTGGAGTAGACTTTACCTAACTGGGATTATTGAAGTTTATGGTCCGCTAGTTCATAGAGTTTTCTTCCCATGTGTTTTTCCCACTTTCTTTGCCACTTTTTCCCACTTTTTCTTTTCCCCTTTCTTGGTTCCCCCGGCCTTAGTTCAGGTACACCCGTGTGGTCGCATATGCTTTGCCACTCGACACTCCACTTTGGATACTTTCCAAGGTTTTTTTCTTTCATCAGAGTCAAGAAGTCAAATTATGCTGTTTCTGATATATGTTCCAATTATTATCTTAGAATTTGCAATCCCTTTTACATGCCCTTTGAACATATGCGGGGTCTTGTCTGCAAACCCCGAGTACCGAGTCCCGTGTGGTATAGCATACCATTAGCACGGTCTTACTACATATGGCAGAGTGCATTTATGTGGATTTTCCCCAAGTACAATACTGTGTCTACTGTAGTAATCTATCTGCCTGAATTTATAAAAAGTGCCGTGATTAAAAAAAACTTGGAAACAAGGAACACGGCGGATGTAACAGGAGACCATTGCATTATTTAGGATCCCGGGATAATTTCCGGGGAAGACTGTAAACATCCCGAAGCTAAGAGAATCTTCTTAGACAAGTAGTACATAGTAGCAGTCTGTCCTCCGTATATATTTATACATCCAGTTCGCGCAAGATGTTCACACTGCAAACACATCCAGAGGTAATCACTACCCATAGTGAGCACGCCATGAACGCCACACCAGGGGGTGAAGTAGATCTCCCATCGTGAAACCTAAGGCCCAGTGATGTGCACAATGCAACCACTAAGGGGATGGGGAGGGGAAAAAGTTGAACAAACCCCTCTCGATGCAATCTTCACCCTTGGCCAATGATCATGAGGACTGGGGTCATATATTGCATACAGGGATCCATTTTTCTCCAGATGTACTACGACGCTATTCTGCATACTTTCGAAATGATGATGTGCACTGCACAGTCCTCTGCAGGGAGACGATCCTGGCCAGGGACTACCAGCCACAATATTACTATAGGCGGAGGTTAACCGGCTCTGTACTCCGGAGGTAACGCTCTACGCCAAACGACTCAAAAATCGTATTGCATATTGTTATTAGAATCCCGGAGGGTCTAAGCGGGGAGTAGTAAATGATAAAAGATAAGAAAAAAGAGGAGTATGAATGGAGTACGGAGTGGTAAGGAGTACAATATAGTAATTTGGAATAATAGCCGAAGTGCATGCAACTAGAGTACTAAAAGCGAAACCCGTTAGAACTGCCCAATATCAATTACCCCAAAGGGTTCTATTCTTGCATGTTTCAACCATGGATTTATTTGGTTTGGTAGCACGGGTAAAAAAACCACGGTTCAGGATGGGTCCTCGATTTCAACCCTCTTTCATTTTCAATTTTCAAATACATACTTTTTTTTTTTTTTTTTCTGGCCCCTGAGACCGTACCACCCCGGTTGATATCTGATTGTATACGGAGTGTGCATATGTACCTTGGTAATTTGGCATATATGTGTGTACATGATATGTCATATCAGTCTAAGAGATGTCGGGAAGTCGGATGAACGGGCTTATCCTTATTCTGTAATCCCAGCATTCTAGGATCTCGGCTGTCACGCCCTTAGTGTGTAATCAATACGAATCGGCCATCCCGTTTGACCCTAATTTGACGAAAGTAAAAAAGGATAGAAAAATCTCCCAATAAATTTTTTTTCTTTACTTTTTTTTTCCCACTAACGCTGCTCTCTCTCGGGATCTGCAAACATGCACGTGTTGTGATCTGACGTCTTGTTGTTCTCTCCTATTGAGTCATACAGGATCCGGTGTGCTTAGACCTATACCGTTTATCATGTCCTAACTAGAGGTTGTAAAACCAATAAAAAGAAATATTCCAAAAAGAAAAGAAAATAGAAAAAAAAAAGTCGTTCTCACCGCATCAAGGAACCGTCCCTATGGAGCCTGGTGGGCCCACGGGAGATTGCCCTTTACCAGTTGTCATCTCGCGTGGTTTCATGATTTACTATACAGAGGGGATTGTGAGACCTAAGCAGTAAATTAGAATAGCTGCATCGTTAGCCCATGTACTTTGGGCATCATTCTGTGTGTATATAGTGAGGTAGCACGACATATATGTTTGATTACTATGTCTCATTTCCCTCCACTCCCTGTCCTCCACTAGTGGTTCACAGGAATAACACAAAGCGCCACAACAGAAGGAGTGGGGAACTTCTAGAAAAATATGGGAATTTTCTATTGGGCTACCCACTTGGGGCTGCATTATTCATCCGTTGCCTTGCCCGAGGCCCAAGTTGAGCAAGTAAATCGTATTAAATTCCTACGTCAGATCAGGTGGATACTCAGCCTCCTGTTCATGGCAGGGATGTTCAATGGGGATTTTGGGGCCTAATTTAGTCTGTATTAGTGACGGTTGACCGGAAAGGTTGGGGGGAGGGAGACTTTTATTTCTATAAGAATCCTGCTCCCGTAACCTTTTTTTTCCCCCCTTCTCCCCATCCACTTGACTCTACACCTTATTTTGCTCTTACTGGCTTGGTCTATTCTCTGTCAACCTGAAGAACCACCACTGTCAACCTTCCAACTCTTCCAGCCCTTCCAACACAATTCACAATGCCTTCCGTCGGATCTTCTCAATTCCCTCCATGCCCCGGTCCTCCTCCTAAGGGCCCTCTGCCTCCGCTTCCGAAATAAGCAGTCCATAGTCCCCTCTTCTCAACGAACATGATGACCCCGGCGCATTCTGGTCCACCAGATCCGCCCACGACCTGGACCCTCTCAGCATGGATATTATGACTTCGACTTCGACCTAGTTTCGACTCTCACCTGCGATCCTTTGTTTTCGATTCGGACTTTCAACACCTAATTCACACCATGGTTCCGCCCAAACAAAACACGCTCTTACTTAAAAAAGTTGGTCTTGAGACCGGACAACGCAAAGACCGCTAGCTTTTCCACCGTGCTTGCCTCTTGGCATTCAATTCGGCGATGCATCGCTAGCCACGGCTTGATACGAGTGGAAAAACTTGTTTTGAATTGGCCTCGGACAATTCTTTTAATTCTCATTTTTGGGATTCATTTTCTTTGTTCTCTCGCTCTACAGCAACATGGGACCCAGCGCCGGCGCTACCTTCCCCTCGACGTGCATTAATAGCCTTTCTATTTCTTGCTCTTTGTCTCACTTCAACTCTCAACACTATTGATCACGCCCCGGTCTTCTGTGGGGCTTTTCCTTTCACCCATTCGATCTTGACCCATCTGTGACGCGCAGACGCGGAGAAAGATGCAGCTCCTCGCCCGCTGCACATTAATTGGATAACGCAAATTCATCTACAGCCCCCTTAGGGCCTAAGATCAACTGGGGCTACCTTGCGATCGTCGCCATATCACGGATGGGGTGCATAGTGTCTTTTCCTTTTCCCTGTCTGCCGTTGTGACCTGTCATTCTGACCGTTTGAATCCTTTTTAATTCTCTTTTTTTTTGGTTTCTTTTTTCCCCTTGGTTTTTCTTATGTTCTTCTGCATCTGGCCGAATCTGAATCGATATGTATCATAGACTTAGTATACCCAACAGAGCAATTTGTGATTTATCTACAACAATTCCAAGTATTTGATTAATTGCTTACGGTCCATGCATATGTCGTGCATAAAGAAGACTGGGGACTGCGGGTGACAACCCACCTGACCGCCCGTTTCACTAACCAGCCGGCATCCCGCACAAAACCACTAGCAGTGAAGCTAGCAGGGATCTCACGGGGGCGGATGTCGCGGTAATCGAATTGACGCATATTTTACGCACAAATCAATTTACCAGATACGAGCAAGTTAGAATATACACGTCAGTATGACTCATTGGTAGGTAGGGGTAGACCCAATTATTAGACCTCAGTGTGTTTATACATTGCCTCCATAAGATCTGAGGTACCACCGATCTGACGCGATCCTTATCGAGCCTCCTTTATGATTTACATCGCATTTGCCGGATCAAGTCCAATGCATAGCTGCAAGGTCTATATATTGTACATATGCCGCATGTCGCCGCATAGCTGGAATTGATTGGGTATTGCATGCACCATACCGCGACTCAAACATAGCGTTAAATCACACCATACTATCTAACACGGTTGCATGCATACACCCAAAACAGGAATTGAACGTTAGCCAGACTAGGACATATCGGTAACATCCCTCGCATGTGCATTTTTAGCTCGTAATATCAACGGCTAAACGCGAAACGGTCGAGCGGAGCAAGAAGGAAGCAAGATACGAGTTTGGCCCCGTCCGAGCGCCTCGGGTTTTAGTAACTAGATCGGTACGTGTTCTACCTTGCTGTTACGACTACCACAAAATGGAGGTTAACCCATAGTTGTTATCTACAGGTATATGTTGTAGTAGCTGGGCTAACATATGCTCCATGCTCAAGTTGTTTCTCAATTATCGATAGCATACCCGAGCCCTCCGTAGTGGTTCCAAGCTATTTCCAAGTACATCTGATATAATCCTCGACGTTAATTAGGCTATGATTGACTAGGAATGCGGGCGTGATAGGATCCTCGTTGGCCGTTGGCCCATCATTTGACTGATATAGTTGCATGTTGTCGTCATTGAAGAATCCCGACAATCTGTGTCCAATGGATCTCGCAGATGGTGTTCCAAGGTTTCTTCCCCCGCTTCTACCCCTCAACCCCGATACACTTTGTTTATCCATCGTTATCCATGACTTTTCCATGGCTATCAAATTGACTTTTTTATTTGTTTCATTTCAATTGGAAGTAAGCTAGACCATCTTGGTGAGATCAAGTGACCAAGGTAAGCTTTCGGCCAAAGGCTCTCGGATCTTTGCCCTGACAATCTCTATATTTACTCGAGTTAATGAATCATCGAGTTTTGACCTGTGTCTCAGGCCCCAGGGGATGTCCGAGGGTCTGTGCTCTTACAATAACCTTGGAACCTTGGAAGGAACTGGGTTGACAACTTTGTGGCTGTCAGCCCTGGGGCCCTAGCATGTGTAGCCACGTGCGTCAAATGAGGTCATTCGCTGGGTATATCAATTTAATCGGAGATATAATAATCGCGTACATAATAGCAACCTCGTGATGTATTGGGCCAAGGAGGTCTTAGGCAGAGATAGACCTTGTGAGAAATAGCGGTATACGACAGATGCGTTGGGCACCATGGCTCTCAGTTCTCTCGGCTGTGCTATGAGAGGCGGTGAATATGAACGTTGAGGCTCTTGAGGTTCTAGATGGCCTGCGTCGTATGACTGAGCCCCATTAGGCTGTGATGTCGATACTTTTTGCCCGGGCTGAGTGAGATTGATGCCGGGAGTACCGGGTCAAGCATACTTTTGGGTCAACGTGGAAGATATATCCGATTCGTCTCTCCCTAGTATTACGTATAGTTCAGTCATCGTTAATCTATTCAAAACGAGATACCGAGCTGATTATCAATGATTTGATGAAATGGAATGGCGTCGCCTAGCTCATAATTCAAGCCACACTTTGGTTTCTTTGCTGATATCCAAGATACTTGGGGTCTAGCGCGACACTTCGTCGTAATTCTATTTATTTCTATTTTGACTTTCGGGATGTTGAAAATGGGATTTGGTCGTGGAAGGCGCATGCAGCTATACAATGTAGTATAGCTAAACGAGAGTGAACCATTTTGGAGAAGAGAAATGAATTTTTACTCAAGTTTACCAAAAATATACCGTCTACAGGCCATCTACAGCTTGATTAACATGAATAAACACACTGTATTTTGTAGTCAGTAGAAGTCGAATATCTTATATCAAACCGAGGATAAACACACGTGATTCGCCCGCCCAAATCAATCACGGCCGTCCCTTCTTCTCCAAGCGCAAAGCCACCATGGTACTACAACTGCATGTATGGGGCCCGGCCTTTTCTCTGCCATCAATTGATGCACAATGTCTCGCTGCAATTGCATACTGTTCCGAAGTCCTCCCCAAGGACTCGTGGGAGCTAGTCGCGAGCAGCGATCCCTCCGTGTCCCCAACAGGTTAGTGACGTGACCGGAACCAAAAAAAAGCACAACCAGAAGCAGACAGCTAACAAGACATTTACAAATAGGTGAGCTCCCAGCTCTCCAGAATGGCTCCATCTGGGTGAGTCGGTTCCGCAATATCGTCGACTACCTCCGCCAATACTCGGAGGGAGCATGGAACCTGGATCAAAACCTAGACGATGTGCAAAAAGCCGATAGCGTTGCGTACGCGCCCCATACTCCTATATTGGCTTCAGAAACACAAAATACTAACAACAAACCCACCCCTCAGCTTCTCCTCCTTCATCGAATCCCGCGGCCAATCCCTCATCGACCTCTCCCTCTACGTAACCAGCCAGAACTACTACGCCAACACATCCCCAGCTTACGGCTCTCTCCTCCAATGGCCAAACCAATGGATCCTCCCGCCCAAGCTCCACAGCGCCGCCAAAACCCGCACCGAACACCTCGGCCTATCCTCGCTAGACCTGCAAGCAATGGAAGACCAGCGCAAACGCGAGCACTCCGCCGCCGTAGCATCCGGCCAAATCCCTAGCAACATGATCCAGCAGCCCCGCGACACAGTCTCCAAACTCCTCGGCCGCACAGCCCAAACCAACCAATTCCGCCTGGAAGCCCTAACAGCCGACTTCTTCGAGCCGCTCGAAGTAATGCTCGCCCGCAGCAAGATCTGTCTGCTCCCCGCCGATGACAACAACAACCCCTCCTCACTGGACTGCATCGCGTTGGGCTACCTGTCGCTGGCTCTCGTACCGGATCTAGCCTTCCCCTGGCTGCGCGACGCGATGCGCGCCAAGGCCCCACTTCTGGCGGCGTACACGGAGCGCATGCGCAGTCGCTGTTTCGGCGACGCCCCCATCGAGGCTAAGCATGCTTTCCAGCCGACTACGCCAGCTTCCCTGCCGTGGCGCGCACCTGAGCGTATCTCTGTCGCTGCTGTCGGGACTACACTCCTCGGCACGCTGGCGGATAACACTCCGTTCTTGCGCGAAGTGCGCCAGAATAGGCGGTTGAAGCAGGCGGTTGAGGCTGATTCGGCGTTTAGCTCGATTGAGAAACAAGTTCTGTCATCGTATGCGGATTCTAGTAACAAGGATATGTTGCTGTCTATTGCAACTGCTGTGGCGGGGACGGCTGCTCTCGTTGGGTATATGGTGCATGTGGGCTTGCTTTCTTTTTCGACTGGAGGTGTCCAGGAAGAGGAGGAGTTTGAGGAAGATGCGGGTGTGTTGCAGGTTGATCCTGGGTCTGCAGCTGACTTCCTGGGCGCGTTCTAAGTATTGAAAACTCCTTGCGTCTGGTTCCGTGGATATTACGAGGTTGGTGTTTTGTTTTACTATTTTAGGTGGAAGCGAAGGCTGTACGATAGAATTGCGTTCTGCCCTTTGTACTTGTGTCTTGGCCTTCCTACGGTTCCTCGCCACATCAAAATTGTAGGTCCTTGATCTGGTCCTCTACTCGAAATGTCTCCTTTGTTCTTAGCTTTATAATCCGAACTCAAATTAAGATTCCTTTGCTTGCTATAGTCAATAATGGAGTTCCCAAAGAAAACCTTGGTAATATCCATCTTCGGTGGATATCACTGCATGTATGCTGGCATTCCTCCGAAGCCCTAACTCTGAACTTGACATCTCACATTCAGCCACGGAAATTCTTGAAACTGCCTGAATATTGTCCTGAGGTCATAGAAATTTCGACTTCATCAGTCAATATAACAACCCTAACTATAACTAAAACATGCACGGATAGTTAGTTCAGCCTCATGCAAGCCATCCAATATAGTACCGAAATGATATCACATCGGCTTTGGAGTAATGAGACTTGGCAATAGATAAGGGTTCGTTTCAGGCTTATGACTGACAAACTGGCGTCGGCACTAATGATCCTGTGAGATTAGACTGGGGTAGATGTCTATATGTAGGTATCAGCGCTTAATATTAGATACAATGAAGTATACATAGTAACTGGTTCTAGATGAAAGGAAAAAGGAAATGATATCAACTCTCAAATCAGATGGTATATGTACAGAGAATAAGATGAAAGGACGCGAATCATGACCACAAAGATATGTATGAACTCCTAAACGGAAAAAAAGGTATCCGTCGAAGAGCCGCTCGAAGATGGAAGGATGTGTGGCCAGGATGGTTGCTGGGGCAAGCGACCTGCGCACGCACACATCAAATCAGGGGGAAGATACAAAGACACCTTCGGCGTTGAACCATTTGCGCAAGAAAGACAAAATCTCAGTAGAGAGGATGAGATTGCTGAAATTGGGACGAGATAACAAAAAAAACATGGGAGTGGTCATTTAAGAGGACCAGCCAAGGTTGACAACGAGGCGGACGGGGCCAGCGGACTGGGAGACGGCCTTGTCGGGCTTGCCCTGGTCGGCGGCAGTGTAGGCGCTGACAACGCTGGAAGCGCCCTGGGAGATGGAGGAGCACTTTTCACCTGCGTGGTTGCAAATCTGCATACCAGCGATGTGCAGGTCGGCGAGCTCAGCGATAATGCAAGAAACATCCCAGCCGGAGAAGCCGTCGTTCTGGGAGTTGCTCATGTCGAACTCACCCCAGGTGGAGGCATACTCGCCGACCTTGTTGGTAGGAAGACCTTCGCCCTCGGAGGCACCCCAACCACCCTGGGAGTTGTCATCGATGGCAATGTAGGTGCTGTGGCCGGGCTCGACGGTGAAGCTCAGAGCCGCGTTGGGGCTCCAGAAACCGTTCAGACCGCCGCTGGGGCCGTACGAGTTCCACATGACGACGGTCCAGGCCTTGGAGTTGTCGTTCTCGAAGCGAATAACGTGCTTGTACTCGCTGGCGGTGTCCTCTTCGACACGGATAATGTTGCTACCCCAGGGGCTGCCGACGTTGCCGATGTAGTCCCAGTCGAGGGAACCGACGCGCTTGCTGGCAGTGGAGGAACCGAATCCTGCGGTGGAGTACTTGCCGTCGGAGGGGTAGTTGGCCCAGTTGCTGGAACCGGAAGAGCTGGAGCCGGAGGAGCTGGAGGCAACGGGGGTAGGCTTGACGGTCTCGATGGCCTCCTCGGTGGTGGACGGGGCGGCGGCAGTGGTAGTGGGAGCAGCGGTAGACGTGGGGGCCTCGGTGGTGGAAGCAGCCTCAGAAGTGGAGGACTCGCCGAACCAGTTGTTGATCCAGTGGACGAGCTTGCCGTCGATGGTAGCAGCGACGACATCTTCATCACGCTTATCAACATTGGCAACCTGGGGGGCAGCAGTGACGGCGGGCTCGACGTCAATGTCGGCGACGGCTCTGACATGATTGTGACGGCGGTCGTGGCCGTGAAGACGAGCGACAGCCGACCCTGCGGTCAGCGCCGTCATCAACAGCATAGAGTTGGAGAAATGCATCTTAGGAATTGAACTTGAAAATGAGTGACTTGAGCGAAAGCTCTGGACGAAAATTCAATTCAAATGAATGTGTGAGGATGAAGAGAGAAGAAGAGAAGAAAGTGGACTAGGGGGGGACTATTAGTACAATACCAAATTACACACCAACGGGTCTGGGACCTGAACCCAAAAAAGAAACTCCAAAATATCAGGGGCCAACGATTTATTATTGGTCCGTTCCTGGCGGTTCCTGGCCGTGCGCGAATTTTATTTGACCTGATTGGTTGGCTGCCAAGGGCCCAGACTCTATTCTCTAGGTATTGTGTACTTGGCTACACTATGCCTCTCCGGCTGTGCAAGTACGTATAGCATACTTGGGATAAGGGGTTGTCTCTCTCCTATTACCTATTCTGCATTATAGACATGTTCTACTATTAGAATTTCTATTATTGGGATTCATATTGTTCTATAGTTGCCTAATGTCAAACACGTGTACCATCGGAATGCTGACCTCGAATATGTGGACGTCACTCCATCAGAGCCCAACGTTGATACTTATGTTTATATGACCAACGTTCTGTAAATTTTCCATATGCACAAAGAACGTTCAAACTTACACATACACCTAGAACACCACCTAGGTATATCCCCGTCATCCCAGAATTCCCCACATAAACCAATCGGCGTAGTCCACAGCAAGGATCTGAACTGTCTTACGAATCCCCACGGCAATCTTAAATGAGGACAACTCATCACCGTATATCTTCACCTGCAACTACATGGATAATAACCAGCATCTTATAACCATGTTAGTACCCAACTCATTACAGATTACATTACACTCCATGTCAGAATTAATATAGGGATTGTCATCACCCTGTCAATCGTATCCACGGATGTGCGCACAACAGGACGAATCTCTGCCGTTGATCTGCGGCCAGACCCCTACGCGGCCGATGGGTCCTCGATATTTTTCTGTAAGGCACACACCCATTTGTATATTCAATGTTAGTGTCCAAGCCATTCCCCACCCGCATGACGAGTCTTCGGATCGTCTCCATAATGGCAGACCGAAACTGACTCGTCGGGAATCCAGGCCTTCTAACTCGGCAAAATGGGGCTGAATGCTCGTGAGGTCGTTTCATGTGTTTAGTCTCATTGAAACTTTAAGCTCCTTGAAGGCTCCGTACTCCGTACAACATACATTGTATGTAGTACAGTATGCTCCGTATACTAATACTGTATCCTCGGTATGAATGGTATACGGAGTACCTTTTGCCACAGGTGTCTCCTGAAACATTAGGGTTATCCGTGCAGGAAACCCCTGGCAGACTCCTTGATGCAGGTACCCACGACCTTGAATAAACACTCTAATCACAATCATTCTAAACACCCTTAAACGCCTCAGTGTAGAAAAACTGTAAAGAAATGGGTTGGTCAATAAACACAACCAAGGTCGACACGGGAGGATCCTCGGTTTGATCGATCTACGACTTATCCTATTGGCTGTGGGAAATTAAATCTGCTGTCAGTACCCGTGAACCATAACCATAAAAGAAAACCACATGGCTCTACATATTTTGATGGTAATTTAAATTAGAGATCCAGATAATTGAAGAAACCCGTCAAAGAATCTACTTTCTAATGGATGTGGCTGCAAAATAGAAACATACGACGGGTAGAGACGATACCAGTATTTACACATCATCTCCGTTCGGCGGTAGTTCATTTATCTCTCAAGTCCACGCCACCATCAAACGCCACACCACCAGCGGCCGCATCCAACTTAAGACTATCATCCAGCCCACAGACTCTGAACAGCATCTGAGGCGTCACCTCCGCATCGAGACCAGGCAAGCCATCACGCTTCAATTTCTCCAACCCCTCCCGCATAGCCAGGAGAGCCGGACCCAAGGTCGCAAATGGGAAGATAATAACCCGGAACCCAATCTCCTTGGCCTCCTTGGCAGAAATTGAAGGCGTGGAACCATGTTCCACCATATTCAACAACAGAGGCCACGGCGCAAGGTCGGCCACAACACGGTGAGCCATTTCTCTTGACGAAATGCCCTCTAAGAACCCGACATCCGCGCCCGCATCCCTCGCCGCCCGCAGCCGCGCCAAGCTCTCTTCATAGCCGTGCTGCTGCAGCGAGTCCGTCCGCGCAATGATCACGATATCACTGCCGATGCGTTCGCGCGCTTGCACAGCCGCCCGGATGCGGCTGGTGTAGGCTGCCGTGTCGACGAGCTGCTTGCCGAAGAGGTGTCCGCACCGCTTGGTCTGTACTTGATCCTCGATGTGGAAGGCCGCTACGCCGGACCGCGCGTATTGCTCTGTCGTGCGGGCTACCATGATCGGCCCGCCGTAACCGGTGTCGGCGTCGGCGATCAGCGGTGTGCGCGGTGAGAGGTTTGCTAGCATCTCTGCGTTCGCTCGCATGTCGTTCAGCGTGCAGATTCCGAGGTCCGCTTGGCCATGTACCGAGGCTGCTGTTCCAGCGCCTGTCTGGTTGGTTTGTGTCAGCTCGGGGATTTCGACGGGACGCCTTCGCATTGCATACCATGTATAGCGCTTCGAAGCCTGCTGCCAGCGCCAGTCGTGCTGACATTCCGTCATAGACTCCTGGGGCTGTGATGAATACTTGGGGATCTTGCAGAGATCGCCGCAGACTGGTTGCTGCCGATGGAAGAGCCATGATTGTTGTCTTATGCTCACGGAGATAGTGACCTTGCTGGGGCTAATCCGATATACGTGTAGCTATAGTCTAAGTGCAGACTGGGGGTTGATATACGCTCGTTTCAGAAAATGAGCCGCGCGGATAGCTTTCTCCCCGAAGGTAGGACCTCATGGCATTCGCACGTGAGAGACAAGCTTTTGCTCATCACTTCCCCACCCATGAGTTCTTTCGGGCAATTCCTCGATGACGCGCACTCTCCACTTATCCAGAGCGGTGCCGATACCGCCCCCCTTGTGCGCCTTTATATCAACATTCTAACGCATCTGGGCGTCTTAGAAGATATATCTAGACTCGATATTGATCCAGTGAGGATTAATTAGTGTAGATGTGATTGCCGGAATCCTGATTGTTGCGGGTGTTGCATGAATTAATTTTGGACTATACCAAGACTTAGGATCTCCAATGTCACAATTATTATACCAAAAAGAACCCAAATGATTTGGCAATGTTGAACATGCAGGCCTTGGGGGCTATGAGCTTCGGCAATTCAAGCGGGGTATTTAATTACCTGCATAGTTTTCACTGAATTGTCGCAGACGTAGTACATGCAGTATGCAGTATAAATACCTAGTCTGTAGTGATGATATAGGCCGAAGCCCTTCTATCCAACTCCTTTCCTCCTTTGCTCCTTCTTATTTCTTCGTTGAAGAGCGGGAAACATGCAAGATTGGCCCCGCCCGCCGATCTGCTTAGTCATGAATTTCCTTCGGTCCCATCTCGAATTCCATTCATCCTATCTGAAATGGACGTTCTGGTGTTCCTAATTCTTTAATTCCCGGTCCTTTACCCAAATATCTGCCTCGATGGCTCGCTCATCCGTCGTTCAAGAATATGCATCGCCCTCCACCCCGAACCCGACCATCACCATCGACCAAAAGTCCGCTGCCGAGCTCCAGAACTTACAAATAGCTCGTCCAAAAGGCTATCGGGTATCATGGCACGCCAATCCAGCCGTTGAGCCCCACCACTTTGGCCAGTCACATCCAATGAAGCCATGGCGGCTCACGCTCACCAAACAGCTCGTCATGGCGTACGGCATGCACCATGCCATGGACCTGTATCTCGCGCGCGCAGCGACCTACGAGGAAATGGCCGAATTCCACGAGAGAGACTACCTCGACTTCCTCCAGCAGATCATGCCTGGCGACATGGACAAGCCCGAGCAATCAGATAACGTGGTGCGCTTCAACTTCGGCGACGACTGTCCCATCTTCGACGGCCTGTACAGCTACTGCTCGCTATACGCCGGCGGCAGCGTCGACGCGGCGCGCAAGCTCTGCAACGACCAATCCGACATCGCAATCAACTGGTCTGGCGGCCTCCACCACGCCAAAAAGGCCGAAGCCAGCGGCTTCTGCTACGTCAACGATATCGTTCTGGGCACGCTCCAGCTCCTCCGCCACCACCCGCGCGTCATGTACATCGACATCGACGTACACCACGGCGACGGCGTAGAGCAAGCCTTCTGGTCAACAGACCGCGTGCTCACGGTCTCCTTCCACAAATACGACAAAGACAACTTCTTCCCAGGCACCGGTGCACGCGAAGACACCGGCCCTGCACACCCGCTCAACCCAGGCGCCCACCACGCAATCAACGTTCCGCTCAACGACGGTATCGACGACGCGTCCTACATCGCCCTCTTCAAAGAGGTAATCGGCGCATGTATGAAGACCTACCAACCAGGCGCAGTCGTTCTGCAATGCGGCGCCGACAGTCTAGGCTGCGACCGACTAGGCTGCTTCAACCTGAACGTGCGCGCGCACGGCGCCTGCGTCGCATACACCAAGACCTTCGGAATACCCATGCTAGTCGTCGGCGGTGGCGGTTACACACCGCGCAACGTCTCCCGCGCGTGGGCGCACGAGACCTCGATTCTGCTCGAGGCAGATAAGATCATCGACCCCACTATCCCGGACTCTGTCGCGTTCCGCAATCACTTCGGTCCTGATTACTCGCTTTTCCCGCCCCTGTCGGAGATGCGCAAACTTGACAATAAGAATACGCGCGCGTACCTTGAGAGCCTTGTCGAGGCTGTCCATGAGCAGCTGAGGTATATCAAGGGCGCGCCCAGTGTGCAGATGAGCTTTATCCCGCCGGACATCCTGGGTTTGCGTGAGGATACCGAGAAAGAGATTGAGGAGCAGACGATGCTGATTGAGGAGGAGAGGGAGGAATATGAAGGAGGTGGATCGATGGCGGCTGCGGCGGCGGCGGCGGCTGGTTCTGGCTTGGCCTATACTGGCTCTGCTGGTGCCATCCCGCGACCTAATCGGCGCCGGGATCTGGAGCGTGGGGCTGGATACAGGGGAGAGTTGTATTCATGATCTCTGTGCAGCTTTGCAGCTTTGTGACGGGTAAGTCACTCCCTGGAGTAAAGAATGGTTTGACATGGCGTTTTGTATGTATTTGGATATCGGAGGGGAGTTTTGGTTGTCTATGTATGGTAATATTTGGTGGCATGGGCAGTTGCCATCTATTGTGATATCCCTCTCTTCTAGGAGAGCTTTGTATAGTAACGGACAGAGAAGACACAAAATTAATTGATCAAAAGCCAATCCTGTAGACATGAACAAAAAAAAAGCCAAGAATCCTGGATACCAAGATGTGAGTGGAAATGGAGAGATTTATCAGAAAGTCCGAAATACTAGGCTTAGGTGTATAAGATGCAGAGAACACCCAACTTCTTTCATATCTACCGTGACTATTGTTTTGGTTCCGTTGGATTGGTTGATGTCTCTGCACTAAACCTTGCTACGTAGCTCTTCTTATTTAGGGCTGTGGGGAATAGAGGATGTGCTCATTTTCATGAGATTTCGGGAATTTGTTTTTCGGATTTTGATTTTTTAGATAAAGCAGATCGGGTATCCAGCAATGAGAGCGGTATGGTGACCGAGAAAAACGCAGTGTTGAAACATCAGAGGGGCAGGGGAGCTATCACAATGGTGTCGGCCGCCTCGAGTTGTGGCTGTGCTGGGTATTTCTGCGCAGGTTGACTACGTCATGGCAGAGAGAGTGAGAGGGGGGGGGGGAGGGAGCGTAATAACACTCCAGGGTCATTCAGAGGTGAAAGTGAGAGAAAAAGGCGACCCGAGCAACCGGGTTTGATTAGGTCGGTGATAGCATAAATGGGGGCCGGAGGTGGACGCAATGGGGCTTTTTTGGGTGGCTTATGAGGTTTCGGCGTCTACAAACATCTCCGCTTCTGGTGTTTGAGAATATATCCGTTCCACGGTGCCTTGAGTGGCATTGGGGTTTGTCTCGGAGCCTGGGGGTGTGGCATTAGCTGGTTGGGGCGGGAGATGCCTGGGGTTCTAGTTCGCGGAACCGGAGCCTTGGGAGTGATGCGGCGGGATATGAAACTGGGATGACTCGTCCTGACCTTGGACGATGGGTACAATTGAAAGGATCTGCTCGGTGGCGACCTTGGAATCGCTCATATCACTAGGACTGTCAATTATGAATCATTGGGGTTTTGAGTGATCGTTTCTTACATTTGAGCATTGATGATCCAGTCAAGGTCTTCTTCACCCTCATCTGGTCCACCGGGGCCGCCTTGGATGGCACGGAAAAGTCGAGGGTGCCATTCGACTCCGTCATGGGCGCGCTTCGCGGCCTCGTCTCGCTGGCGGTCTTCGATCTTGGTCTTTTCGTCCGTTGCAGCTTCATGATCTCGGGCCACAATCGCTTGAACAGTGCTATGCCATAGCCGTTGCGACTCCCGCTCTCCTTGTTCCTCAAAGGGGCGGACCAAAGGAGCTGTAGCCTTCGCGTGTGTCGCATCGAACAAGATGTCTTTTTTGTGGGTCTGCTATCGGTCAGCGTTGAATCCGGAAGTAGCCATGGGAGGTATGCGGGGACGTACATGAACATCCTTCAGGTCCATCTCCCCATTCCACATTCCGGACAGTTCATATAGCACCTCCCCAGTCTGTTCGTTCTTGATAGTTCCCCCGATTGCATTATAAGTACCGGAGAAATATCCTTTGGTCTTGAACTCAATATCGGCCACGAGGTGGTTCTCGGGACAACGCACGTAGCTGTGATCGCCAAGCTCATACCTCATCTTTCCGAACAGAATGCCGCGCGCATACATGTTAGGCTGGGTCAGAATACTGGGGTTTGTCAGTACCCGAAAGGTCTATAGGGACCGGAGCAACATACTATTTTTCGCCCTTTTCTTTATCTCCGTGGTTCAACAGCCGCAAAATGGCGATACCCTCCATAATGCTGGCGGCGGAGTTGCCCAAAAACTTACTGTGGGGCTTGAGTGTTCCATCGATACGAATTTTATGCTCCGGCGCTGCAAAGAAATAGCTCGACTTCGGCGGGTGGTGGGAGGTCTGTTCGGCGATGTAGTAGGCGCGGGTTCCGTCGGGATAGTCCCAGTAGCAAGTGAAGGTCTCTCCTAGAATGGGGTTGAGCGGCTTCTTTACTCCTCTATGCACATGTTAGAATATATTCCCAAGCAAACAGCAAGCGGACGACATACGGCGGTTTGATGTGCCATCCACTCAGATAAAATTTGACCACGGAGATAAAGCGCTCAACGGGATCCTCAATAGCCGACATGGGGAGGAGGGTTTCAGGGTGGGCCATGAAGCTATGGAAATATGTGCGTTAGCTCACATGTCTAAATCATATCCGGTAGCTCTAAGCAGACAGCTTGGAGCTGCGTGTGAACGTACTTGGTGATCCGCTCCAGCATAGACCGGGGCTCAAGGATGAAGGTCGGCAAGACGACACGACTCAGGTCGGCGCCCGGCCGGAGTTGAGAAATGATATGCGAAAGAACTATATATCTCAAGTCAGTGTATGTCCGGGGTTATCCGTGATGATTTGCACGCACCATTTCCCTGATCGGGCTCAACGATCTCGTCCTCTCCACTTGGCGGGGAATCTTCCATGGATGACCTGGACGATCTGCCTGGCTCAACGTTAGTTGACATGTTGAAATTATTTGTAGGGATAAAAAGTAAGGAGGGGAAGACAAAACTTACTGGCCTGGGAAGCATGGCGGAGATGCGGAACCGGCATGACTGCGTTCGGAAATAAGCTACACGGAATTTCGCTAAACCCAGGGCATTTATGAAATAAAAAGAGAATACTGAGGATATTTGGAAAAGATAAAATAAAGAAATAGATGCCTAAAAAGACCGCTGACTTGTTTTGGCGGTAATTCCGGAAACCGGGCTTTTTTTTTTTTTTACTATGGAGAAAAAAAAAAAGAAAAAAAAATAGTTCACAAGAAACAGGACACTAGAAGCACTAAAATATTCAAAAATCATCGAAAATACTCATACGTCAAATGCTTAGCAGGAGGGGCTAGTGACGTTTTAATTTTCTAACTGGGATCTAAGGTGCTTATTCACATATACAACTAGCTATACCTGGGTATAGATCGCTCTGCAAAATAAGAAAATAGAGCTCTCCTTTCTGTTTATGTGCTTTATGTGCTTTATGTGCTTTATGTGCTTTCTGTTCTTCCTGTTCTTTCTGTTCTTTCTGTTCCATTCAACGTTTTTCCATCGTCAATGAGGGGCAGGCTTGGCAAGGAATTCCCCTGGGACATTAACGTATATGTAAACCGACATTTGGACTTTTGTCCCCCTTCTTTCCCCTCTATTTCTTCAAGAGGGTTACAAACAGTGGATATTCCGGTCAATCAGCGGTATATCCCCGTGGGTGATCTCCCTAACAAATTCCATATCGGGACGATGAAGCATGACGTGGAAGTGTTCTATCCCGGGAACCGACTTGAGTGACTTCCAATTCTTGAACCAGACCACCTATGTTGTCAGCCCTTTTCTTCATGATAATGACATTTCCCATACCTGTTCACGTGGTACCCGAGAGAACGTCTTCTGCACATAGTTCTCTATGGCCGCTCGTGCGCTTGGCGTTAGGTCATCTGTGGTTGGATCATCTTCCAGTTGGAACTTGGTCCACACTACCAGATGGATGATGTCCTTATCCACACCATATGGCCAGTCGTTGTATATGATTCGGATGTCCTCTACAGATCTGTTAGTATCCACGTGCTCTAAACCCAACCAGGTGACCTGTGCCATACCCTCGTATTCGAAAGGACCACCTCTTGGCTTGATGTCTTCCACGTTGCCATCCCCCCACCCCAGCCTTTCTTTCACTATAAACCTCATGACGGATGTATATTCCGCCTTGATGTGCGCCATGTATTCCAGATACTTGCGCAGCTCGCTTGGGACACGCTGGAACCGATCGATCCGGTTGGTACCTGTTCACAAGTTATAGTTAGTGAATTGGTATATCACTAACCAACAGTTGTACTCAACTGGTGATCTCCTTCACCTGCTCCCAGTTCTGTCGGGTATAAAGGTGGTCAGGGGTCGAGAGGCATCTGATATTCTTTGGCGATTGGTCACGTAGAAAACTAGGACATTCGGCCGTCCATTGCGACCGAGGTAAATTGACGAGCCAGTACGGGAGGCTTGTGGAGTATAGGCTGGGATCCTCGAAGCGCAGGGCCGCATCGGCGTCGGTTAATTTTCCATCGGGGGTGCTGATTGGGGCCGTTGATAGACTCCCAGAGTGAAGCATCGCGGCTAGATTGAGCTCTAGTCTAGTCTGTACTAAAATGTGATGGTTCGAGTGCTCCCCCCTGGGACGACGTCACTTTGCAGTAGTGCCGAAAGGGGGTAGGTATGAAGTTGAGGTGTTTCCGGCAACTTGTCGATCACGGATCCACAGATCTATTTTTATACCTGATATATTACTGGCATTCCAATTTGTTTCAAATATACGGAGCACAATCTCAGACACTGAGAGCTTGTGTGGTTTGTTTTCTCCAATTTGAACACAGACTGTGGGATAGGAGAAACCCATCACACAGGCCTTAGGCCCCCATAGGGTCAGGACGATGGAGCTGGATATCTCGCCCCTTCTCTCCCTCCGCTATGGAACATAGTAAATGCACACACTCTTTCTATCCACAGAAATTGCTAATTGTGTAGCATTCCTTAGGGTAACACATTCACGTGAAAATCTATTGCCTTCATAAACATTGCTATCACGAGATCTTCAGCCAGGCGGCGTGAAACTTGAATCCAAATTCAACACCAGACGTGGAGCAATAGATACCCGGAAAGGGATATTTGAGAAAATAAGACAGATCGCTACTTCCCTCCAAGTTCCTCGATGATGGGGTCATTCATAGAGATGATAGACACCCCGGCAATCTTAAGTTCATCCTGAACGTCATTCCAACTAGTAGGCTCGACACACTTTGTTGCTTCCTGAATAACCCAACTTTTGAATCCAGTCTTGACAGCATCAATAGCTGTAGCCTTGACACAATAATCCCCAGCCAAGCCCACAACAAATACATCTGTAACGTCTTGAGCTTTGAGGGTTGCGGCAACATCTAGGCTGACCGAAGGCGCGTTTGTTCCATGGTCACAGTTTCCGAAAGCATCCGCAAATACAGAGTACATCTCGACTCCGGGGCTCATGCCTTTGTGAACAACTAGGTGGTCGCTGGAGGTGTCAATCTCTGGGATAATCTCCGCGCCGGGGGTGCCAGCCACACAGTGGACCGGCCAGAGTTGCTGTAGTTTTGTTTCTGATTCCTTTCCTGGAGCGGGGTTGTTTATCGTGACGAATGAAGTAAAGGGATGATTATCGGGCCCTGGATGATTACTGGCAAATGAGATATGATCTTCTGGGTGGTAGTCTTTGGTCATGATGCGTGCGACAAATGCTGGCTTTGCGAGTAAAGTATTGATTATCGGGGCAATGCCGCGACCTCCTGCCACAGCGAGTGACCCATGCTACTCTGTCATTAGCATATATAATCTTCTACTGTATACATTCAACTCACTGGAGGACAGAAATCTTCTTGCATGTCCACCACAATCAGGGCTGGCGTGATAATACCATTTGCTGCCATTTTGAGCTGGAAAGATGTGGGAGTAAAGAGCTGTTGATGGAGGCTATGGGATTATAGAAGAGTTTAAAACTTTGGAGATGGTAGATTCTGATTGATACCCTATGAGTAAAAGAAAGGGCGACGAGACTTTATTAAAGAACAAGGGAGGTGTAACTACTGTACACGATTACGATAAGCTAATTTGTCAGGCAGAATATGAGCTCCCGTTAGCTCGGTATCCAGGCGGAAGAATAGGCGGTAAACCATGACTAAGCCAGGGCACTAACAAAACGAAGCTTTCCAACTTTCACCAAACTCGCTCTTCTCTCGTCTCTCAGGGCTACGGCCCGTGATAACTGGTATGTGTCTCGTCTTACCTTCCCCTTCCCTCAACCTGATGAATACCTTATTGGAGCTGTCTGAGCTTTTGCTATGCGGATAAACTTTATACGCTTTTTTCTGAACTTGTGTTTTCACTTCTCACGTCACAAAAAAAACTATTTTAAATCAGTCGCTAACTGCCTCTGATAGTCAAAAACAGATTGTAAAACTCAAAGAAACCCTCATGGTCATCGACTCCCAAATACCTAGAAGCAACCCTTAGTCTCTATTATCATTTCCATAGTCTCCCCCTCAAAATGGCATATGATCCCCGCCGAACAAACTCGGGGACCTCAACTCCCCAACCTCCTCCCCCTCCCCCTCCACCAGAGACCACACAAGCCGACATGGCCTCAGCAGCCCAAGCCCTAGAAACGTCCAACCCGGCCAACACAGCCCCAGACTCGTACAAGCTCAAGTTCTGCACAGTCTGCGCCTCAAACAACAACCGCTCAATGGAAGCTCACCTCCAGCTCTCCGGCGCCCCAACAGCCTTCCCCGTGATATCCTTCGGTACAGGCTCCCTCGTCCGTCTCCCCGGCCCATCAATCACCCAACCAAACGTGTACAGTTTCAACACAACCTCCTACAACCAAATGTACGAAGAGCTCTCCGGCAAAGACGAGCGTCTGTACCGCAGCAATGGTATCTTGAACATGCTCGACCGCAATCGACAGCTGAAGTGGGGACCAGAGCGGTTCCAGGACTGGGTGCCTGGTGTCCCGCGTGTCGACCATCTCTCTAAGGGTGACAAGGGTGCGGTCGGAACGGAGGGCGGCGTCGTCGATGTTATCATTACCTGTGAAGAGCGCTGCTGGGATGCCGTTGTCGATGACCTGATGAATAAGGGAACCACACTCAATTACCCCGTGCATGTATTCAATGTCGATATCAAGGATAACCATGAAGAGGCCTTGACTGGTGGAAAGGCGATCCTTGATCTGGCCAATCGTCTGAATGAGGCTGCTGTCGCCGAGCATCGCGTTCATGGCTCCGAGGGCTGGGAAAATGGGACTGGTCCTGCACGCCAGAGCTTTGATGAGAAGGTCCCAGAGATCTTGGCAGATTGGCAAGAACGATACCCAAATTTGCCGGCACTGTGGACTTTAGCTTGGCTTTAGTTCCCTGTCTACGTTGCGATCTGGATTTCTATTTACCTATAGCCTTCCCAAGGGAATGGTTTAATACCAATGATTTGCAGGTGCCATGTTATCCAGCTGAAGTGTTTTTTTTTTAGCGTGGTCAGATATCGCCATTATTTAATGCATGTTATACAACTAGAAAGGGGGTATCAAACGGGAACGAATAGCAACGAAAGCAAAAACCACTCAAAGATCTTGGCTCTCCTCCTTGGGGTCCTTCTCATCTTTGATCCATTCATTTTTCACATCCATCTCCTCCTTAGGAACCGTTTCGTCTTTGATCCAATCTTCATGAGTATTTTGGTCCGCAGAAAGTAGAATCTCTCTCCTCTCTCGATACCACTTGTCGAGACAAGCTCGCCGCTGCGCCTGGGTCATACCCTCGACAACGAGCGCAAACTCCGTAGCATCAGCGTATCCGAACCGCCGCGCCATACTACAGAACTGGCGACGTATTACATCCTCCGGGGGATGATAATTGAATCGCATAGGTTCCCCTGTTGGCTGAGAGAAAGGCTGCGAGGACATGAAAACCTGACGGTCACCTGTCGTATCATTTGGAGCCAGTTCAGCGCGACGACTGAGGTCTTCCTCGACACGCGAGGAACCAATCACTTCATTGTTGAGGTGGGTGTATTCCACGCCTGCGCTTGCGAGAATCGCTTGAACGGGATCGTGTTTACGCGGTGTTGGAAGATTGGCCGAAGGCTTATGGTCTTTTTTGTCCTCATCTTCGCCGCAGATCATCGCCGCGAGTTGGCTCATTGCCTCATCTTCGGATTTCATTGGTCGATCGGTGTAGTCGTAGCCTTCTTCTTCTGCTTTAATGTCTATGTCGACGACCTGTACACCCGCACGGCTTTCAGCGACATTCGTTCTGTTGACAATATCGCGCAGAACGATGTTCGTATTCTGATACCCGAAGAAATTCTTCAGACCAAAGATCTCACCCTTTTGGTCTTTCTTTTCTTGAACGCCTTTGAAGTACCGACGCTCAGAGCTTGCGTTGTATCCAATGTTTGCTTGTTGCTGCTTGTAGATCTGTCGAGCATAGACGATTTCTTCGATCGTGCCGGCAGAAATAAGCCGGAAGACTTCCACATCGCGAAGTTGTCCTATGCGGTAAGCTCGGTCTTGGGCCTGCAAGTCGTAGGACGGATTCCAGTTTGGATCAACAACTACCACTTTGTTTGCCGAGGTGATGTTCAAACCAACACCACCGGCCTTGGTTGATATTAGGAAAACAAACTGTCGCGAGTCGGCATTGAATTCGTCCACAGCTTTGGCACGGTCATCGAGACTCATAGATCCATCCAGGTAGCTGACGTTGTAGCTAGTGTGATGTAATAGCATTTGCAACATCTTGAGAAGACGCACGCTGTGCGAGAAAATAAGAACTTTGTCTCCATTCGAATGCCACCACTTAAGTAGCTTCCGTAGAACCTTCCACTTGCCGCAAAACTCAGGGTTCGCATAGTTGATGATCGAGTCGCGCGAGCGGTAAAGATCTTCCCATTGTTCAGGCAGTGCGAGTTCCAAATAATCTCGATCTTTTTCCTGCTTTTCTTTTGGGTCTACTCCTTGTGGTATCAGGATTGCCAGATGATTGCTGAGCTTTTGAAGCACGTTAATAGCAGGGAACACATAGGATTGCCAGGCTGGAGGGTCCCTATCGGGGATAAAGCGACGACAACACCAGCCGGACTTTTTGCCCGATCCACAATCGCATGGCTCCGTAGATGTCTTGATATAATCGACGATGTCACTGTCAAGGAAATTCTCGTAGGCCTCGGCTTGTGTCTCGGTCAGGGGACAGAAGACAACCCGGTCGACCTTTTTGGGCAGCTGATCCGCGATCAACGACTTCATTCTCCTGATAAAAAATTGTGGAAGTAGATTCTCGACTAGTTTCTTGGCTGTTCTCCGTGCTCTGCTGAGCTCGCTCAGGGTAGCATCATGCGATTGTCCGATCTTCAGTGGTTCTGATATTTGTGCCTTCCAGGTGGATACCGGACCCAGAACACCGGGGTTTGTCCAGTTGAGAAGGGTCCATAATTCTTCATATTTGTTCTGGATAGCCGTGCCCGTGAGTCCTATCCGGCATAACGCATTGATCTCGTTCATAGACTGGGTGGTCCCCGACTTGCGCTCCTTGATCTTATGGCACTCGTCTGCGATCACGCAGTCCCATTCAATCATATTGACAGAGTCTTTGTTGTTCATGTAAGTGGTGTAGGTTGTAATCAGGATTTCCACTCTCCCCGACTTTGCCGCATCGAGGGTAAGGTCCTTATTTTCCCCGTGATAACTTTCAACATGCCACCATCCCCAGCGCGCAAACTCAGCCCGCCAGTTTGCAATAAGGGATCCTGGGCACACGATGAGCGTGCGTGGGTACCAAGCGCCGTCATCAGATCTGCGCATCTTTCGCATGCGCTTTGCGTCCCGTTCGTCCCCAGTTTTTCCATAGGTAGCGGTCAAGAAAGCAATCACCTGAATGGTTTTTCCGAGACCCATGTCGTCTCCTAGGACACCACCCTTTTGGTATACAAACAACTCGTGGAGAAATGCAACTCCCTCCACTTGATACTGCCGCAACCACTGGGCGATCGGGGCAGGAATGATGCCCATCGAATATGGAAGTTGGATGTCCTTATACTCCTGCTTTCGGGTGTTGACCGGAAAGACAGGTCGTTCTTGAAGTTCTTCAAGTCGTTCATCATCTGAAAAATCAACATCCTCGTAGGTGGGTGGCAGTTTGAGTCCGTGGTCCTGTAGGTGCTTATGCTTTCGGTCAAACTGACTGCGGCGGGTTTTCAGATATCCGGGCAAGGTATTTTCCATGAGCTCATCTTCTGAAGGTGCCTCGCCCCATTGCTTCAACGGCCGTTTAGGCAGAGGCGCTGGTCGCTCTTGTTTTATTCGACCAACGATCGGATCTCCCCTAGGAATTTTGGCTTTTCGAGTTGCTGCAGCGGTTTGTTTGCGCTTGAGGGACTTGCGTTCTTTGAATTCCTTGTACGCTAGCTCGCCATCGTTGGCGTCTTCCTCATCGCTGTCCACGGGCTGGATCTTTACAGCGCTTGACGACCCGGTATGAGGAGTACGCGGCGATTCGGGTTTAGCTGGCGCGGCAGCCCCGGATTTCACACCGGAGAGCCTGTCTGTAGAGAATGTGAGCTGTCTGTCAAACGCGTCGAAGAGGTGTCATACTGCTAGCGGTTGGAGTTGCATAGTGCGTCACCTCCAAGTCGTCATCATCTGAATCAATGATGATGACCTCCTCGGTGTTCTCATTATTTGCCATATTCCCTGCATTTCTGAATATAGATCTCAAAGGGTGATAGAGTGCAAGTCGAAGTGGAAGTACCAGACTGTCGCGACACAGAGTCCTTTACGGCAAGTGATAACGGCCACAAAGCGAAGTTGAATCTGTTCACTCAAGAAAGCTTCAATTAAACAATTTTCAACGTAGATTTTACTACTCTGTTTCACTTTCCATCTTGTAAAGAGATAAATCTCATTAATATCTCCTGCGTGTTCAAAGAAGTGACACTATTCTTTCTACATTTATAGTTGTTACGCCAGGTCACGTGCAGGAGAACCAGAAAAAAAAGATGCTCTCATTGGTTTGGCATTCGATTCTTTGCATATGCGATAAAGCCAACGTAAGTCGAGAATAATATTCTACGTCCCTCATTACTCAATCAAGACACACCCGACTGACCCAAGCTCACAGAGGACACAGAATAAAGCTTGAATTCCTGCTTGACATATCCTCTTTTCATCGACAACTTTTGTTCTTATCAGAAGCTCAATTCAACCCGCAAAGATGCCGCTGGACACCTCGACAACATATCCCCTGACGCGGCTGCGTCTTGACGGCCGCCGCTGGAACGAACTCCGTCTGCTCCAAGCCCAGATCTCAACCAACCCCGCCAGCTCCGGCTCTTCATACCTGTCCATGGGCAACACATCAATCATGTGCTCTGTCCACGGCCCCGCCGAAGGTCGCCGAGGAGATGGCGGAGGCGGAGCTGCAGGAAGTGGTCATGCAGTTGTGGAAGTAGACGTCAATGTCGCCGGTTTCGCCGGTGTAGATCGCAAGCGGAGAGCCGGTGGAAGTGATAGGTATGTGCACACTCTTACGGCTTCCCATTACCTCTTTCTGTTATAGGAAGAGGATTACGAGGATAGCAAAACCAGATACAAATATAGTCAATGCTAATCTCCCCGGACTACAGACAATCATCACGAATTGCTACAACCCTCCGCTCAGCCTTCCAGTCTCACCTCCACACCTACCTCTATCCCCACAGCACAATCAGCATCCATGTCTCCGTTCTCTCCGCCGATGGCTCATTGATGGCCGCGGCGATCAACGCCTGCACTCTAGCGCTCGTGGACGCTGGAATTCCCATGCCGGGACTACTCACTGGCTGTACTGCCGGCATGAGCGGCAGTGCTTCTACACCGCGTGACCCGCGACACGACGAGCTTGATCCTCTGCTGGATTTGTCGCTCCCGGAAGAACAGGAACTGCCTTCGCTCACTGTTGCGACAACGACGGCAGTGCCCGTTGGCGAGGACAATATGGATGAGGACGATGAGGCCATGAAGGTCTGTGTGCTTACTATGGAGTCTAAGGTTCACGCTACGTACCTTGAGACGATGTTGGCGGTCGGGATCGATGGGTGCAGTCAGATCCGCGAGTTGTTGGAAGATGTCATCAAAGGATCCCGGGGGTGACGCAGAAAAAGAAAAAAAAAAATCAAAAGGAGATTCAAATGGGAGAATAGTTCAAGTTGATACCCTGTCTTACGTTTAATGTTACCAGTTACGGCCATTCCGAGAATTTGCTCAAACTACCTCCCACTAAGCTTTTAGGGCCAAATCTATAAATGTGCTCATATTGCTCATATTAGGGTACATAGAAAGGCTCCTCTATTCTCCGGTTTCTTTATTTACATATCCTGCACTGTTTTCGCTTTGTTTTGTCTCGATCAACACGAGAATATCTCGACTTACTGCTCCCCAGGGTCCTCAGTCAACATTTGATCATGGATATGGATGGGATGACCATGCCAATGGCCACTTCGACAAGCTCAGCAGCTATGGCCAGCAGCACCGGAATGGAAATGGATGGAATGAGCATGGGAGGTAGCTGCAAGATCTCGGTTAGTCTAATAACAATCCCAGATTCACTACTCTATACACCAGATTCAAACTTACACACAGTTATTAGATGCTCTGGAACTGGTACACAGTTGACGCATGTACGAAGCCCTATATCTCCTCTATACAATCCCACAAAGCTAACCCAACCACCCAGGCTTCCTCGCCAAATCATGGCACGTAACCTCTCGAGGCATGTTCGCCGGCTCATGCATTGGAGTAATCTGCCTCGTCTTGAGTCTCGAACTCCTCCGCCGTCTGGGCCGAGAATACGACTCGTTCATTGTACGTCGAGCCCGTCTACGAAGACTCTACATGCCAGGCTCTTCCACCGCGCAATCCGTCTCCAACGTTCCCCTGCGAAGCGAAGAAGACACCACCAAGCCGCCTAGCAACTGTTGTGGCAATACAGAGACCGATGCTACGTTTTTCAATGCAGACGACGACCTTATCACTCCTGTGTCTGGTACTCCCCAGAACGGCTCGAAGAAGCAGGCTTCTGCTGCGTCGGCTAATGCCATGCGGGATGTCGGTACTCAGCGCATCGAGAGACAGGATGTTATGCTTGCCCCATACCGTCCGTCGCTTGTTGAACATACTTTGCGCTCTTTGCTGCATATGGCGCAGTTTGCTGTTGCGTACATCATCATGTTGCTTGCTATGTACTTCAATGGGTATATCATCATCTGTATCTTCATTGGTGCTTTCCTAGGCGCGTTTATTTTCTCCTGGGAGCCGGTGAACTTGAATAAGGAGTAAGTTGTTCTGTCTGTGTATTAACTACTATGTATTTTTTTGCTAACATTTCTTTCTTCAGGTCAGATGCTACGTCTGTCACCAAGTGCTGCGGTTAAACAAGTGTTACACGGTGTTGTCTTGGCCTCAGGTGCCAATTACAATTTGGTACAGCAATTGTAGGGGTTGACATCCCAGTTTTCTTCAATTTTGAAGACAAGGCAATATGCAGTTTCTTGTGCCCAGAATTAGTTAGCTTCCCATAATGCCATGACGTATGAACCCTCTCCAAGGTTCCCTCTAATCAATTGCCTTACTGATATTAAATGAAAAAGACTTAGAAGTAGAGCATGTATAGAATGAACAATATCAATATCCCATTACTACTTGGATGGTTTCCTTGGAATTGAAGGTGGAAACTTTTTCCACGAAAAAAAAACTTGCCGTCTCACGCGGGGTACGTTAATGTAGCAGCGCGCGGACCCGCGATCAAAGTCCTCGACTCAACACATGAACATGTGGAGGTTACTGGGAAAAGGGGACATGTAATATGGTGATTTAAATGATAATTTGCTTTGTAGTAGATTAGCATGAAATATGCATTAGTTAAGTTGGGTTGGACCATTTTGGCTTTGCGCATCCTGTCTTACAAAAAATGGGTAAACATCCATGGATGCTCGCTTTTACCAGTCCTCAGATCTACAAATTGAACATCAAGTCCTCACGGCAGAAAGGCATGTATAACTAGCTTGGTAGAAACTTTAGATTACAAGGCGCAAAAGGGAAAGCCACCTATGCTAGTCCCACGCCGCACTGTAGCGACGGGAAAAGAACCACGTTCATGACGAAAAGAAAGACATTCATCCTCCAAACACCCAACTAAATCTCCAGAATGAGCTTTTTAGTTGCCACCGCAGTTGACGATGGTGGGCTTAGAGTTGGAGCGGATGGAGCCGGAGGCAGAGCCGAGAGCCTCGATCTCCTTGACAACGTTCATGGACTCGGCATCAGCGACCTCACCGAAGACGACGTGCTTGCCATCGAGCCAAGAGGTGACAACGGTGGTGATGAAGAACTGGGAGCCGTTGCTGGAAAAAAGGGGAGGAATGTTTAGTATGGTTCTGTGGACCAGGGATACAAAACTGAGACTTACGTGTTGGGGCCAGCGTTGGCCATGGACAGGAGACCAGGGCGGGTGTGCTTGTGGATGAAGTTCTCATCGGGGAACTTCTCACCATAGATGGAGCGACCACCGGTACCCTATTCCGGTAAAATAAAAAGTCAGATACTGAGCATTGCAACGAGCATCAAGATTATGGGGGGGGGGGGGGGGGGAACTTACGTTGCCACGGGTGAAGTCACCACCCTGGAGCATGAACTGGGGGATGACACGGTGGAAGGAAGAGCCCTTGTAGCCGGAACCCTCCTTGGCGTTGCAAAGCTCAGCGAAGTTCTTGGCAGTCTTGGGGACCTCGTTGGCGTAGAGGTTGAAGTTGATGCGGCCAGTCTTGGCTAATGAGGGAATTAGCATCAATTTCAATTCCAATTAATGTAGCACGATGTGAGGTTGCCAAGCTTTAATACTGATATTGAAAGCTGGAGGTTGGAGGCAGCAAGGTAAGATTGGGGGAGCAAAAACTCTCTGCCCCGCCAGAAAGAGGAATAACAAAGCTGATGGGAACTTACGGGTGGCGGAGCCAGCAGGGGTGTACTGGACCTCGAAGAAAGCAGTGGTGTTGGACATAGCGGCGGTTGATGAAGCGAAAGATCGGGCAGCGGGGTGGAAAGTAGTGCAATTGAAGAGAGAAGAAGAGAAGAGGGAAGAGGGTGGGGTTATTGACCTCAGTCGGCAGAACATGGTGAGGGGCAGGCGGAGCGGGTGAACTCGGGTGCCGGGCTATTCTGGGATTAGCTTGTTGAGGTTCAAATAAAGACCACTTGTGCACTTTCTGCCTGAGGCTCCACTTTAGAGCTGCTCCAGACTCTCCAGGGGGAAAACATGCTTCTGTTGTCTAATAACGTCTCTGAAAGAGTCTGAAGCAAAGTGAAAATGCACTCTAACATTCACATGACAAGGGACCAAGCTCACTTACAAAGGATATAGATTGATGAGGAATGCGAATTAACGAAGTAGAAAGAAGGAAAAAACCGAAGCTCAATGCCAAAAAGCGTCTAGAGCTCCGTGATTATGTAATGGCTTCCGGGATATCCCTGCCGGACTCGTAGCCTTGGCTACGAGAAGATAACTATGCATCTTTTAAGGGGTAAACTTGTGTTGATTAATGGTATAGTCATTGAACTGAAGATATAGGGGGTGCTTTCATTTCACCTGTATACCTTCAAAATGCAAGGAAATAACTGCCCGATATCAGCAAGCGGTCGTGAGATTAAAAAAAATAAAATTTGAACAAATCAACATGAAATCAGGCCGAAAACCTAAATGAATAATAGCAAGGGGCTAAAATAAGGTACAAAGAATAAGATAATATGAAAGAAAAAGTGACGAGAGGGAAAGGAACCCTGTAAATGCCACACATATCGGGACATCGTTTCGACATTGTCCACTCGTTGCCATAGATGAATGATCGCTGAAAAGCAAGGGGCAAAGAAGAATGAATATAAAGAAGAATTCTAGAGGAAAATAAGAAGAAAAATTGGGTACCCCGAGTTCATGTCATGAAAGACAATGCCTCGGATCAAGCCCATCACCGGAAGTCATCGTCATCGTCCTCGTCGGCAACTACCGATGTAGCCTCGAGGCGCTGAACAAGGTCCTTGGTTTGCCGAGCGATCTCAAATGCAATGGGAGGCAGTTTGTTCGTGAGTTCACGCAATTGCTCAGGAGTGGTAGCGTGTTCGCCCTCATCAGCAGTGGCTGCCAACCGGCCGCGGCATTGGTCCAATGTCACGATGACCGGTTCAGATGTCTGCCGCAAAGCCATGTCTCCGCTGCGTTCGCGCATCAGATGCTCTGTAGCGGAAACGACATTCGCAACAACGTTCGAAATGGCAGAGACGTGCGTCTGCACAGTATGCAGGTTGTCCTCGGCTCGGATACTAGCCACCAGAGCCTGGATCTGTTGGACCATGCCATCCGTCTGGTCTTCGACATAAAGCTAGGATCATCCGTCAGTAAATCATTCGTCGCGATATTGTCATTCTTGAGTCGACTCACCTTAAGCTCCAACACCTCGTGATCTTCTTGTACATGTCCCCAGCCATGATTGAGGTCATTGGTGTGACCATTCTGCACAGGGTACTGAGAGTCATCCGGACGACTTATAGCACTGTAGACGGAGTCGTTGCTCATCCGCTTTTGACTGGCAGATGTATCGAAATAGTCAGGGAATTGTCCCTGGGATACAGCTGCTTCGTCATCTTCATCCTCCAACTCATCTACAGGCGATGCCTGGATCTTCACCACGCGTATTAGGTCAACAATGGCTGTGCAAAGATGGGAGGCTGCTGCATCAAGGAGCGACACCGGAGAGAGACCACTAGAGCTGGCAAAGTTGCGCGTGGCGGTAATCACGTTGTTTGCTGTCGTAGACACCTGGCCCTTGACCTTTGCGCGCAGAGCAGCCGACCCATCCACCGGGATCGGGGAGCATTCCACGTCCTGTAGAATATGGCGGACTGTTGCAATGACCATATTGATCTGGTGGAGCACCACATGCGATTCCTCGAAGCGCGCAACTCGCAGGAGCTCATCCACAGACAGCTGGAACTTGGTAACGTGAATATCCTTGACCAGCCCGTCGGCCTGCACCAACTCATGCTCTTTAGCAACAAGACTTGCGTCAGGTCGCGAGTCGGCGAAACCACCAGACGACGTGCGAAGTTGCCGCAGCTGCGCCTTGACCTTGGCGTAGCGATTCCTCCATTCGTTGGCATCTGCCTCGAGTCTGTGGACCTCGTTCGAGAGCCTTTCTTCGCGTTCCCAATTGGAGTGACTCTCCGCTGAAAGGGTCTTCATTTCCATGAGGAAAGTCGATGCCTCGCGGCGAACTTCGTCGGTCACTCGTTGCTGTTGCTGTAACTCTGCCTGTAACTTCTGGTGCTGAGTCTCTAGATCAACATAGCGCGCTTGTAGACCTGCATCATCAACACCTCGGGAAGACTCATTGAGCTGGCTGCGAAGATCCCGTTCCATGGTGTCATGCTCGGTTCTAACCCGCTCAAGCTCCAGCTGAAGCGAGCTGTTGAGATCCTCAGCTTTTGATACCTTGCTCTCAAGGTCGTGTCGTAAGTCGTCCCACTCCTGGCGTTCGCTATGACTGATCCCGGAGGAATCTGCATCTTGTGATGACTGGGCCAGCTCCTCGTCCTTGGAGCGGACCAATTCCTCCAATTTTTCAATCTTATCTTGGAGAATCGATACTTGTGTCTGGCTCTCCAGTAACAGTCTCCGTTCACTGTCACCCAAGGTTGTTGTAGTACCCCGTCGGCTCAAAACTGCATCTAGGGCGAACGCATCACTCCGAGCATCATCCTCGTCCTCGGGCCCCATATCATCGCTATCCTCGACCATTGTGCTTTTATTCGGAACCATCGTATTGCTCTGGAAAGACCGGGGAAACGGTCCATCGCCATTCATACTCGGTGGGCCTCCAAGAGAACCAGCGCGCGGAGGAAATGGACTGCCTGGGGGACCGCCAGACGGGTACCCTCGTCCCATACGGGAAGGAGGTCCCCGAGAAGACTGCTGCGAGGTACGAGAGCTGGGAGGGCCCATATTTGGAGGCGGCCGGGCGCGATATTCTCGGCTGGTGAAATGCGGAAAGCGGCGCTCCAGCTCACAGAAGACATCGGTCGCCAGATCACGGAAACGCACATGGTGAAGTGCAGCGAGCTTTTGGCGGGCATGGTTGCGCTTTTCGTGGAAGTCGGGGCGAGCGGGGAGGTAGGGAGGTACGTCTGGACGAGGGGGCCGTCCGGGAGGCGGCGAGGCCTGCTGTCGCCGGATCAATTCGTCGTAAACATCGGTGGAAAGTTCATGGAACTGGGTTGGTGATAGTCGCAGCAGTTTGTCCCGGGCTTTATTTGACTTTCCACGGTCGTCGCGGGCTGTGCCATTCAGGAATCTTTTCAGGACCACATAGTGCTGACCCAGTATCTCCTCCATCTGACGATATCGTCGTCCATCGCGCTGGCCTTCTCCTAATGTCCCGGAACTGGATCTTGCAGCGACCGAACTGGGTGGGGATGGGTTGCCACTCAGGCTGGAGGGTGACAGCGAAGGAGGTAAGCCACCGGGACTTAGAGGTGCGCTTGGAATGCCGGAGGTCGGAGGTGTGGCTAGATTGGCTCGCGATGATGGGAATGTTGGTGAGAATGGTGAGTCCGACTTTCCATATTGATTTAGTCCTGACCATTCGCTGCCATCAACAGAGACAGGCGACATGGCTCCCGAACCCCCATTCATATCAGGCTCAAATTGTTCTGACTGAATATTAGTGAAGGGGCACGGGTTTAAGGTACAAGAAATAATCCCCCGTATTTCTCCACGCCAATCTGAGACAAGATGCGCTGATTCGCCCAGGACCGTAAATCGTTGAACCTTGGAAATCTTGGAACCAGATCCAAAAGAGTGAAGGACTGGGATATGGGGGAAAAGGGAGTGAACTCTCGGAGTTCCCTTACGATACCCGTTCCTTACAGCGTAGTGCAGATTCACTATGCATCTACAGGGGTTAATGCGTGAGAATATGATTTCAGATCTTATGAGCTTTCCTTTCTTTTTTTTTTCAATGGTTTTTTTTTTTACTTGGACTCTATCTGTAACCCTAGAATATTCTCCTAAAGCTTGACCAACAATTAATGGTCAAGTAGAAAACTTGGCTATACGATACTTGTATTCGATACTGCCAAGGCCGACGAGCCACCTAGGGGGGTACGGATTTCCAACGGGTTCCAGGGCATATGGATATAACATACTACAATGCATGTACTCCGTACTTTTGTAGAGACTACAAGCATGTTAAATAAAATAATACATCTGTGTCCAAAGATTTACATATTGAAACGTCTTAACATCAATAATAGGAGCATTCAAATGAAAAATAGTGAGCAATTCTAGGCCCTTGCCTGCCCCATAATTTTGTACACCGTGTACCTGGTCCCACATATTATTTGAGAAAGGCTTGAAAAACAAATAAATTCTTTCGGTCATATCTATGAGTAAAAAAAAAAATACCGAAACAGTTAAGTACACGTAGAACAACGGCTTCAATACCCGTATGAATGTTTTGAAGCGTTGGTTCTAGGGATCCCAAGGGGATGCCTTCATTAGGCCTCATTTGGATCTTGCCAATCCACTAACGGATGAAAAAAAGGTCAATTGCCGACGCTATCCGGTCTTTGGATAGGCCGATCTTGAGGAATCATTCCGGGTCAGTTGAGAAGGTCTCCCATTATGGTGCAGAGGCAAAGACAAGGCGACGGGGACGCCAAAGCGTCTGCATTGAAAGTGAGTGGGATCGGGAGAATCATGGGCCGTAGTCACACATTTACATTGGCCCTCAGCGGGCTAGGAGCTGGTCATGTCATCGTTTATTTGGAGGTCATGGAAAGGCCACGGGTGGCGCTGACGGCAGAAGACACGGGCGTTGAAGACCGTGTGGGGGCTGCGCTGCGGTTGTGGGCCATGTGTGCCTTGACGAGGTGACCGGCGGCGAGTGCAGAGCACAAGCTGAGCTCACCGGCGAGAACGGAGGCAGCAATGATACGAGACAACTGGCGCGCGTTTTCACCGGGGGAGGTCGAGTGAGCGCCGCGGACACCCAGGAGGTCCAGCATGGCACCTTGGGCTTCAAGAATGGTACCACCGCCAATGGTGCCCACCTCAATAGAAGGCATAGACACAGCGATCTGGAGGTTGCCATTGTTGCTGTTTGGGAAATTCTTATTAGCATCTCAAGTGTCAAAAGGTAATGGGTGAGAAAGGCTTACTTCTTCATGGTGGTGATACAACTGCTGCTCTCAACGTTTTGGGCAGGATCTTGACCAGTGGCCAGGAAAATGGCAGACACGATGTTAGAGGCATGGGCGTTGAAACCACCCAAGCTGCCCGCCATCGCACTTCCGATCAAGTTCTTGCTGACATTCAGCTCAACCAGGGCGTCGACGTCACTCTTGAGAACACTCTTGACAACGTCACCAGGAATGATAGCCTCTGCCACGACGGACTTACCGCGACCATCAGTCCAGTTGATCGCAGCGGACTTCTTATCTGTGCAGAAGTTACCGGAAAGCGAGATGATGGACATGTCCTCGAAGCCACACTCTTTGTGCATGACGTCCAGCGCCTTCTCACAGCCCTTGGAGATCATGTTCATACCCATGGCATCACCAGTGGTGGTCTTGAAGCGGATGTATAGGTAGGTTCCGGCAAGAGCAGTCTTGATACTCTGGAGACGGGCAAAGCGACTAGTCGAGTTGAAAGCCGTGGTCATGATACTCCGGCCTTCTTCGGAATCGATCCAAACCTTAGCAGCGGCAGCCCGGGCCAAGGTTGGGAAAGTTACACAAGGACCGCGGGTCATACCATCACCAGTCAGGACAGTCACTGCACCACCACCGGCGTTGATTGCCTTGGATCCACGACTTGTGCTAGCTACCAAGACGCCTTCGGTAGTGGCCATGGGAATAAAGTAGTTTTGTCCATCGATGTTGATAGGACCAGCGACACCAAGAGGAAGGGGCAAGTAACCAATAACGTTTTCACAGCAAGCACCGTGGACAAGGCCATAGTTGTAATCCTTGTATGGGAGCTTGGAGTTTTCCAAAACGGAAGTGATAGCAGCGGTAGCAGGAGTCCGGGAGACCACAGATCTGCGGATCTTCACAGCACGAGTAAAGGCATCAACACGACTCATCAAGTTCTCGTCCTCCATGGTCTTCTCCAGTGCGTAGCCCGGAAGCTTTCCGCTGAGAGAAAGATCGATCAATTCCTCATCAGTAAGCATGGGTGCACGCTTTTCCTTGAGCAGAGCCTCGCATTCTTCCGGAGTTCTGGTTGACTGTTGCTCATTTGGCTCAAACTTGGGGTAGACCTTCGGTGCGACCACAGGCTCCGTAGGAGGTGCGGGGGCAGTCTCGGGGTCCTTAATACTCCAACGGGCAGCATTGAAAAGATAGCCGTTAAGAATGATGCTAAGAGTCAAGGCAGCGATGATCCACTTGCTGATGATAGGGTCTTCGACGCTCTTGAGCAGACTTTCGAGAACCTTGCCACCCACGGCATCCAAGAACTGATCGGTGTACTCGATTTCAAACGAACCAGAAGCGGTAGGGGCTGCGTAGTGAATGGAGGGGTACTCCAACTTGTACTTGATCGGCGAAAGAATGGTAACAATAGTCTCCTGCTTCTGGCTCTTGGCGGTCACATACACACTGTCCAGGCCATTCTCTGCCACCTTGAAAGGATCAATGGGGGTAGGAGACAAGACGCTGGAGAAACGGGAGAGCAAGCCACCGTTGCCGGTGTTCCGGAAAGGAATGGCTGACATGTTCACAACATTGATCAAGATTAGACCACCAACCATGAGAATCTTGAACCGGCGCACGTTGCTAGACTTGATCTTGCGACCAAAGATGCTGGTGTCTGCCTCGCCAGATCCGGCGCTAGGCCAGTCATTGCTAGAAGCGACATTCTCGGCAACACTGTGGGTAATTCCATCTTCTTCCAAAGCCTTGCGTAGCGTCACGTGACGCTTGATCCGAGTGATCTCGAGCTTGATACAGAGAATAGTGGTGTAGAAGGTGAAGAGAAGCACGCAGTCAAAGAACAAGATCAAGGCTGCGAGGAAGCAGAATTGCTGGAGTCCACCCTGAACGCCAGAGGCAGCACCCAAAGCCAACAGACCAATCTCAATGCAGTAGTGCTGAACAATCTCGAAACCTTGGTCTTTGATCGCAGCTCCAATAGAGTCCTGAATGGATCTCGGTGTGCTCGATGCCAACGGGCGAGGGGCAGCACCGGGACGGGGTCGGCGATTGTCCACAGAAGCTTTCAGAACGGCCCGAGTGAACATAATCGGTTTCTCGAAGCCAATGGTAACAACCAAGAATGGGAGACCTTCGGACAGTAGGAGGAGGTTGATAGGCACACCAAGTTTAGTAGTCACGTGTAGGCCAAAAAGGAATGCAAAGGTGCCAGAAAGGAGCACGGTAGCCGCAAGCCAAAAGTTCGAGCCCAATCGTCGCATCGAGAAGAAAAGTGAGACGAAGCTCAGGTGCATCGAGAGGTAGCCGAGAGCCATGATAACAATGTCAATGGTTTCCGCGTGCTTGATCAGATCCACAAGAGAATTCCATGCATCTGCAACCCAAAGCTTTACAGCCCTGCGGGATCCGTGGGCTGGGCCACGAGCAGCTCGCATGATCCATTTCTTGGATTCCTCCTCATCCTCATCCGTAGATGGGGTGGGGATCTCCTGCACGGCCCTCAAAAGTTCCGAGACTTGGTCAAAAGGCACGGTGTAAACCAGGGAAGCGTCATGGGTAAATTGCGAGAAGAGGTTTGGGGTGTACGGCACCGAGTTGGCGGAGATATTAACGGGGATCGGGACATCATCAGCTGCCGGGGCAGTTGAATCAGAATTGGTGGAATCAGGAAAGATAAGTGTCGTCAGAGCCAGGTGCTGGGCAACAGGCTGCTCGGTCTAATATTTCATAGGGTCAGTATTTCTTTCTTGGCGCCCAAGAAGAAAGGAAAGGGGGAGGGGGAGTGGGCTCACCTGGGTGTCAGTCCAGGCGTCTTCCGCCTGCCACTTCCACGAAGTTGATTCTCCGAGGCGCAGATTGCGGCTTCCCTGGAGCAGGGCATCGGCATCAACCTGTCCCGCGACACTTCGCGGGTCTTTTGTTGTATCAAGCAGGCTACCTTCGAGGAGACCCACGTAAGTGGTGCTGGCAAGGATTGCAATCACCACGAGTGTGTGAATAGGGTGCACACAGGCCCGGCGAGAGATGGACTGGAGGCCGGACACAATCTGGCGCCGGATCCAGCTAGGTTGAGTTTCGCGCTCTTCCTCGGTTGAGCGAAGGCGTTTAGAGATAAATGAGGTAGCCATGGTGACGGGTCGCGAAGGAGGCGGTGAGGACGTCTGTTGAAGGCGTTGAGGGGGTTTTTAAGACGGTCCGCAAGGACCAGAACCTGTGAGGAAAGCCGTCGTGGGATGATGTTTTACACCAAAACCAATGCGGAGGAAGGAAATCTTGAATTGCGATCCAATCCTATGACCGCATGGGGGCTGTACAAGTTGTTTAGGGACTGGGCAGTTTCCGGGCTGTTGTTTTTTTTTCCATTAGTTAGATTCACCAATATTAGATAAGATAGCACCTACCGAGGGAAGAAGTCGAGAAGCTCAAGGCACAGCCCTTGGAATTGGAGGTAAAAGGGAAAAAAGTAAGGGCCCCCCCCTGAAGTAAAATAATAGTTGCCCGAGACCGCTGGAATTAAGTAACGCCGACGCCAAGCCAGCAGTGGGGATTTGCTCGGGTTTCTTGCGAGGTACGGAGTAATTTATTAGGTATTTTATAACAAAGAAAATGATAGACGGGATTAAGAAGAATGGACAGAACAATAATAAGATCCCCGAGCCAAGCTGACATTTGGGGGATTTTGGGGGTTACCTAGGATTACCTAGAGATCCAGGCTCCAACATTTTATACAGAACCTGCACATAATGGCTTGGACATAGATGTACTAGTAGATGTGCTAGTAGCAATATTGAGGAATAACTATTTATAAAAGTATTCAAGTCTAGTATAGGCAGTACAGACCTTTTAGAGGAAATTTGTAGTGGCAACTAAATACCTCAACAACCCAAAGAATCTGGAGCACAGGCATTTCTTTATCTTGATTTATGCATGTCGATCCTTTGAACTATGGTCATGAGATATAATCTTGAACTACATCTTGCCTATGTTTCAAATCTTGACGTTTAAATAATATTTCTCTAATATTCTACTTGTCTGAGCTTGACATATTTACGTACAAAAAGGTACGATCAACAAAGGCTCCACCTGTTTCGTCCTATTACTTAGCTCTGTACAAAGTATACGGAGGTTTTGTCCACGTCAGCCACACAATGCCCTTAAAGAGGAAAATCGAAAGAGATACTCCGTAGTCGGCATCTAATCTGCGTCAGAAAAGAGTCCACTCAATTCCTCTGCCAGTGTGGAATCCACCTGGTGGAGCTCGGGAGAAATCTGATAACTCTGAGTCAAATCATCTTCTCGGATTCACCCGGTGCAGACTCCATGTATCCATAATAAACTCGGTAACCGAGCTTGCCAAGCGAAAAAGGAAAAAGATAAGATCGTTTACTCGGTGAACCCCAAGTATTTTGGTAACTCGGCTGGGACTTTGCAGAACTTCTTATCTCCTTACCTAAATGTCTCAGGTGGCCTTCCTATCCCGTCTTTAGTGATTACCTCTTGCTGCTTTTTTGATCAGTAAAACTAGATACCGCTAGCCAGCGACCCCGGGGAGCACCTCCCTGACTGCAATTGTATACCTACCTAGGTAGGTATGTCTGGATGTAGGTGGTCACTCACTAGGCATTATATAAGCCCGCAGTCCCGCCCGGGCGCCGAGGGGGGAGGGGGGAGGGCACACTTGAGGCATCCTTGCAGGCCCCAGTGACTGCTTACTGCGCATGCATCTTTCACAGCGCTCGTGACTGCTACAGATACAGAATGATTTTGGCTCCTCCATTGCCTTAGATTCTATTTACAACCGCATCGAGCTGCATCGTTCTTATCTCATCTCGTTCCATATTGCTCCTCCGTCAACGCATCAAGGACGGCATATCCCGATATGTCGACGGCGGGGATGATATTAGGAATGTTCTACGTGCGAAATCTCCAAAGTTGTCGAGGATTCGTTCCATTGTCCTAGCATCGGGGGTATTTTGATCGAAGTGTTCTTAATCGTGTAAGTAGACCACAATATCAGGCTCCGCCTGCGGCACACGCCATACGCTCATAAATTTTAACGAAGATGGCACCAGTTATGGATGGTCTAAGAGTCATCCCAGTGAATCCTTTAAGCTAACGATGTAAGCATATAAAGGAACCTTACCTTTCGAAACACACATCGAAGTACAGCAACACCAGAATAAGGCCATCGGCAGCTTCAGGGGGCTTTATAGCGGCCTCAATTTCTGAATAATAGCAAAGGTTACCTGAATGCACAAGTCGTCACATAATATAATCTCAAGTTCATGGAGAATAGCCGGGCTGGTGTGAGTTTTGACAATTGAGTACATAGGTAACAGTATGGATTCTAGGCCGCGGGTGCCAATTTCCTGATCGGGGTGTCGCCGCTTTATCTCAGAATCCTATTGAGTATCACAGACTATTTAGCGATCCATGAATGGGTCGGGAGTCATCGAAGGCAAGTTGCCGAAGGGCAGTGTTGGATGGGGTAGCGGATGGGGTGGTTCGATCGTGGTTATGGATAGCGATTGGAAGCTCACAATCGCGTATACCATGAACAGGATGTTAAACGATAACCATCCTTCCCCAGCAGCACACATTAAGGCGGTCTATGAGATACTTGGAGTTACCCTAGCTGTCTAGGGTCTGGGATGGGAATACCAACCGAATACTATTGGAAATTGTTTTACCGTAAACTGCATAGCATAATCTTATATGAGGTGATTAAGAGGATTCTCGTAGAACTGGAAGTATACCGGTATGTATTATACAGGTGGATATGTCACTATCTCCACTGCAGTGCAAGCAATGAAGAGTAAAGTCGATTTCATCTGCTTAGATAGGTGCATTAGGGCTGTGAATGCAACCACGTTCAGTAGGCTATTTACCTAGTGGACGAGGGACTTTAGCTATGTGACTAGCCACTTAACGTGGAGTTGATAGGTTGCTGTGGGGAGTGGAAGAGGCCTCGGAAAATTGATTGCCCTCTGCCAGACAGGGTAGGATAGGCACCTAGGGGCGCTGGGGAGTCCTCATTACCACTTTCCCCTATGATAATACTAAACAACTCCCTTTCCTAGGACGAGGTTAATTCCGTTCCGTCTAGTTCTAGAATCGTCTCCGATGCTCCTCGTCCCTAATCCCTGACGCGTTCCCGTCATGTTATCTCGTGTCGTGGAGATTCTACCGACGATTAATAATCTGAAAATGGTGCTTGCGTTTCTAAACCTCGTCTATCGAAACCAGTGAGTGTACTTCCGTGGGGCTTTTCTGGCGTAGGACCTCTAGACGAAATCACGAAAATGTAACTTGGTACCAGGATGACCCTGAAAACCAACGTCTTCGATCTAGATCATCAACACCCCAGAGATTATCACCCTATCAACTCCTCGCTTCGGGGACCCTCGCATTTTTCACTTGGACAAACAGATCCATACATCTCGTCAGAGAAGAGTTGCATGGTGCTTTAGAGTCTGGATTCATAGGTCTGGTCCCTCATCGTATAGGTGAGACTATATTGCAGTAACAAGCCAATAGGACGGATTGCTTCACATTATAGTATCTCCCATGGGCTAAAAGGAGTCCCATAAATACCAAGCGAGTCACTTAGCTGCGTGTTAGTGGTTTCTCGCATAGGATGTGTAGTCCTAACTACTGCTGCATAAAATCCATCGAGTCGGTACAATTGAGATGACTCCCAAAATAATGCTATAAAAGTTACTTTACGTACATCGGAATCTGAGGAGTGGCAATCATGGTCATTTTATCAATTCAATAGTACCTAGTACCGAATATGTGCTTAGGGAACAGGGCCGTTCTTATATAGCAAAACCATTTGTTAGAAGCCTTGGGCAGCGACTATGGCGACCAAAAGCCAGTATCTCAGATGAGACGGAGAAACTAGGCTGGGCGTTAGGTCTAATTATTTTTTGTGACAAATCTTTAACTTCTTCAAAATCAGAGGTGTCATTTATGTATTCTGTCCAAGGTTCTGTTAGGGCCTCTACAGTGGGTGATCAGGTAAGAAAATGCAAACAGAACAATCTTCAGGAAATTAAAGCGCTAAAGAGGTCTTCTTTGTTTTACCTTTTCCTTCAGAGATTCAAGGGGGTTTCTTTTGTTAATTTCGACTCCGACGGCGAAGCGCCCAGGGGCCCCCAGATCAGCCAATAAGCGTGCTTACTGAGCCAACGGACCTGCAGATTCGCAACATACTTGCAAGCTTGGAAGATACAACACCTAGATTCATGCAAATATCACGGCTACGCGCCAGGAGCGGAACCAAGCATGTCTCAAAATATTCCGTGACTTTAAATATCTCCCGAGGACTGAGCCCTCACACCCAATCATTCCCTGCTTTGTCCAGAAGACGGCAAGAGCATTGGGCTTGTATCTCGGCCTATTAACAATTTTGATGGTAAGCCGGTTTGGTATCAGGATTGGAGCCTCTCCAATTAGACGCGAAGACTCGAAGTCAGACAATGGTTTCTTTATGTGTAACAGATTCCCTTGAAACCTTTTCCTATCCTTATTTCCGTGGTGGCCTGGTGGTGTTTGGACTAACAACCCATTGTCTATTCACACCTATTGTCACAGATCAATCATCCTAATGACCCCATTCACCTCGACAAAGCCCATTGTTGCTGCCTTCGACCTGGCCGCTTTATCGATATCCTAGACTCAATAAATACGGCACTTCCAGCTTGAGCAGCCTCACCTCTGCTCCATATCTCTATGCTCAAAGAAAAGCAATACTGCAATACCTACTCGAGTTGACGCCGCCGGCCGCCGTCCTTTTCAAGTCCACAAAATCTCATTTTTACAGCCTTTGGCTTTGAATCTTACATTTCCAGAACCACTATCACGATGTTGATCATCGTATTGATAGTGCTCTTTGCTCTGTACAACCCAACACACGCTCATTCTTGGGTGGAAGAGCTCACACTCATTGCTCCAAATGGAACCTTCGTCGGCACACCAGGATATGCCCGAGGGAACTACCTACGCACGACATCGGACTTTAGCGACACTACAATGACTTACTCGATTCCACCCACCACAAGGGCAAATGTGACTCAGATTCTACCAACCGACAAAATGTGCAAGGATACCCAGCAGGACCAGACTCAGTCAAAGGGAAGCCCTCGGCTTCAAGCCAGCGCCGGCGCGGCGATTGCCCTCCGCTTCCAGGAGAATGGCCATGTTACACTTCCTCAGACCCAGCCCGGAAAGCCCGCGAACCGGGGAACCGTTTATGTGTATGGCACCACACAACCCAAGACAGGCGAGAACTTCCTTGATGTTCATGGAGCCTGGACCCAAGATGGCACTGGAGGCGATGGGCGCGGGGTGCTCCTGTCAGTACAGAACTACGACGACGGGCGTTGCTACCAGGTTAATTCGGGGGAGATTTCAGGGACTCGACAAACGAAGTATACCCACACATCAGACCCACGGATGGGAGCAGACCTCTGGTGCCAGCAAGATATTCAACTACCTTCCGATGCCCCCAGTGGGAAACCGTACACACTCTATTGGGTGTGGGACTGGCCTACCGCTGCGGATATTGATCCCACATATCCCAATGGAAAGGCCGAGATCTACACAACTTGTATGGATGTGGATATGGTGAACATGGTCAGCAAGCAGGCAATCAAGAGCGACTATGAGAGTGGCCAGGATCTCAACAATGCCGCAATCCCTTCGCAGTTCGATGCACTCGGCCGTCCGATATCCTCTCAGCCAACCACGTTTGTTACTTCACTAGCTACAGCAGGAGTTGAACCCAAAACAGTCACAGTGACAGACTGGGTGATCAGCACGAGCACTGTATTTATGGCGGGGAGTCAACCCACTTAAAATAGGGTTGAAAGACCAAAACATCCAAGATAGGACAATGCAACTGAAAATCTGAATGAAATGACAATCTCTTTGTTCTACATATGTACTGTAGACTGAGTATCCCGTTGTAAATCAGATATATATAAGGCGTACAACCAACAATCCCATATAAAACCCATGGACCTTAAGTCCCAAACAGGAATAGACGAAACCACACTTGAAACACGCTAAGGTCGGGTTGCACGTGACCCTCGACTGGTTCAAGCTTCACCCATTCACACACGGCCGACTCTGTGACTCTTGAGCAGCTTGCATATCGGCTGATTCCTACTGCTTCCTGCTACAGTTCATCTCGATAAATCACATTATCTAACAACCAACTGCGCCCCCGATCCCAAACCCACCTACGCGCTGATCATTACTCCAGTTTAACCTACAACCTAGACAGGTATGGCAATCTCCGTTCACTCACAAGTCTATCTCTCCTCAAATTTCCCATATCCCATGTGGCCTTGACCTAATCCTTGTCCCCGTGCGGTCTACACATTCTTTCCCGCATAAGCGCTGTGCCTCCGTTACACTTGTATCTGACATTGACCCTTTGCAGTTTTCAGCTATATTTAGTAATTCCCTCCCCTCGAGATCGCGGAACAAACGGCTAGAACAACGGTCTCGATTTCGCCAATCTCACCTTGAACGGATATTCTACCACGCAAACCTTGCAAATTCGGAGGCTTTTTCCCGATTGTTGATATTGTCTTCTTGTCGTGATATCTTCCCCGTCGCGGTTCGGCGTTCCACTCGGGCCACATTTGCCCCCCCCTCCCTCGTGTTGTTTGCCGACTACCCACCCATTCACCGTCCACCAAACCGGAGCCCCTTGGGAATAATATCCTTTTTTTTCCTTTTTGCTCCAAAAGCTTGACATCCAAGGGATGCCCCTAGTTTGAATCACACGAACCCAAAATCATTTTTGGCCCCCTTACGACTTAGCGCTTGCTGCATCGTACCTGAACTCGATATCTCGATCTCCGATCACAAGATATACCTCCCTTGTTCGAACCGAAGGAACACCCGCTGTCTGCGACTGCAAATTTCAATAATCTGGACTGCATCAATCGCAATGCGAAACTAGAGCGCCAACCACGCGACCGATGAACAACCCCACATTTCCCTTACTGAGATCCGCCCCGTTATTCCTCATTCCGAACCCAATTCTGGGTCTTTCTCCATGTCAACCATGATGTCCTCTCCCACATCATCACAGAACATTCTGTCCACAAACAATCTCTCGGTGCTACCACCCATCCTCACAGATGGGACGGTGAAACGGTCATCGACGCTTCCGAAGGATCGGCTCTCCACGTATTCCAATGTCTCGCTAGCATCCCAAAATCGTTCGCGCCCAGGCTCCCATGTCTTCCCTATTTTCCATACCAGCCTTCCATATGCTCTTGTGCGAGACTTCGCCTACCCCTCCACCCACCCTCTCCATTACGGGCCTCCTCCTCCTCGCGCCTCCGGGGTCTCCACACCGGCAAGTGAACATCGACGCCTCTCCGATCCACCACCTTCGTGGGATATATCTCGGGGATGGTCAACAGGCCAATCGAGCACAGAATCGCAGATTAGCCATGTCCACCAACAGTTGCCAGCCATGTCCTTTGGGGATGGACCACCATACAGCGAGGATGAAGACCTGCATAGCCCAGTTGTGACCTCGCGTCATCGCAAAAAGTCTTCTGACATGAATGGTCTTGTAGATGAGAGAGTCATGTCCGGAACCGGGCATGCGGGGAACAACGATCGCGGAATGCTCATTGGCATTAACGCCGATGGCAGTGAGACTTATTATGTAAATGATGGAGACATGTCAGATGATGGACCAGGTGGTGAGTACGTGACATATCCGGCAAATGAAGGGCGGTATTCAATCATGGGATACAGCGCCCAGGGCGGTCAGCAGGGCCATGAACACGACCTTGGCTTTGAGTCCGAAGATGAAATCCCCGGTGGAAATCGATACTCTAGAGACTATCAGTTTGCCGTTGGCTGCCCGGATGAAGAGATGCATGGAAAAGCTGTTGCACTCTTTGACTTCACACGAGAGCATGAGAACGAACTGCCTCTTACCGAGGGCCAAGTGATTTATGTTTCATACCGGCATGGTCAGGGCTGGCTGGTGGCCGAAGATCCCAAGACAGGGGAGAATGGTCTTGTCCCGGAGGAGTTTGTGCGTCTTCTGCGAGACATCGAAGGAGGTTTGACGTCGTTGAATGGGGAACCGAACCCTGAGGTCACCGGTACCGCAGACATCAGTCTAGACTCCACCAGGTCTGATCAAATATCTACGCCTACCCAGGTAGAGCAGTCTTCATTTGACGTGGATGCTCAGTCTGAAAACAAAGCCACCAACGGCAATGCCTTAGCTGCAGTCTCGACAGAAGGCACGGATGCATCTCAATCTGCGTCGGAGACCGGGATCTCGAGCGGTAAAGCGGCGGAAAGCGCCGACAAGCGCTCTAGTACGCTGACCAAGACCTGATCTCAGCCCTGAATGGCTTTGTTCGATTCATGCAAGATCTTGGCGGTGATCCGTGCCCGTATCACCTGGAGAGATGGCCTGTATGTTTCAAGTTGTACCCGCCACGAAACCCTGACAGCCGATCAACAAAGCTTGGCACTCTCCACTTTCCCGTCAGTGACTGGGGAGGTCTCAGGCATGAAACCCGCAGTTGGCTTGCTCTGTGAGTTGTTTCATGAACACTCAATTAGCACCCCCTTGGTGGATCACCCAACCCCGGGCCACCTAATCTCCGAGACCTCTCGGATCTCCATGTCAAAAGGTCTTTTTCTTCAAACCTTCCCTTCGGATGGTTTCGTCAGATATAAACCCACACCTTTCTTTCCAGCCTTATGTTCAACCCATCCCCCCGCGATGAATTATTACCCACCGCAAGTTCCTCTTTATTAACGTATATCAATCCCTCCTTCACAATTCCAATTCATGTCTTCTAATTATGCACGTTGGGGAGTCATAACCTGGGACTGAAGAGGATCGAGGATCTTTCTTTTACTACATACCCCAAGTCTTTCGCCATATTGTCGCCTTATCTGTTCTGTATTCCCGTCTCACAATGCCTCTTACTAACCCCCCATCTTCCCTCACCTGTATTTAGTTCCCTTCAGCGCAGGCGTTATACCAGCATCAATGAGCATCAGCATAATGCCGATTCAAATCTATTCAATTACTTATCATATGATACATTCCATTTAGCTCAGATAAATATGTCTACACGAAGTGTTAATGTAGTACTGCCGACTTAACATGAGCCAAAACTACGGCAGTCTATTATCGCTAGTACGCCAGTTCAGACTTGGGCTGTAGTATTGTTTATAATCCGATCACATCATATGTTTGAATGCACTAGTTCTATATATAAGTTGAAAATATAAGTGGAATTCTTAATATTTAATCATATGAATATCCGATACCTAAATGCTCTATGGCCTATGTTTCTATATCTATTATATCACTATACTTTCTATACTCTACGGTTAGTTCTTCCTATCCCTCTGACTATGAAGCTATTAAGAAAATACCTAAGAAGATGTCTTGAAAGACTTTAGAAAGACTCTAAAAAGGTATCAACGAGGGGTCGAAATTCAATATGAAAGTCTGAAGTGGCGCACTGGCGGTCATAGACTGCCGTAAACAAAACCTGCAACAAGGCTCAGAGATATATACGATGAATAGAGCACATCTCGATGTATCATTTTTCAGTGAAATATGGACAGTTCGCTTTTCAGAGCCACTGGCAAAACATCAAATATGCGTTGAGAAAAGGGATTTCTGGCTTTTGGGACGCGTATCGAAGGAATCGCAAAGAACAATAGAATTTTACGTGAGAATGAAAGCAAAATTTTCACAACTTACTCTGCTATAGTGCAGATATACTTAGGTGGGCAGCCAACTGGAGAAGGGAGCAAATGGTAATGGGATGGAGTATACAAGAACAGCGAAAGAAAGAAGAAGAAGAAAAAACCAAGTCAAATCTTGAATTCTGAATGCTAAAATCATAGCCACATATCGCAAATGTAAGAAGCGAGCATGGACTCAGTAGGGAGGGTGGGGGAAGAAGGGGAGTGGTGATGAATTCCCTTGTTGGCTGATCAACCAAGCAAATCATCGAAGGCTGAGTTAGACTGTTGCTTCTGCTGAGGCTGGCTGGGCGTGGAGACGGCGCTGGAGGGAGCTGGGGCGCCCCAGATGCCAGCGCTGGCTTTTTCCTTGGCCATGCTGGCGAGGTTAGGGCCCTTGTTTGTGCCGGTGTTGGACTTCTGAATGCCGGCGCTGGCGCTGGCGGTCGACCACAGCGAGCCGAAGGCGTCGCCGGAGGGCTTTTTGGCTGCTGCTGAAGCTGGCTTGCTCGCTGTGCTTGAGGGGGAAGCTACGGAGGGACTAGCAGCGTGAGAGGACCCAGATTGTTGGGGCACATGGACGGAGGTGAAGTAGTTGGGTGTGGCAGCTTGGTATCCGGAGGGCTTCTGCTGTTGAATCGGGGCCATCTGGGAAAGGGGAGTGGCAATCCCGCTGGAAGAAGGAGTCGGGGTCGCCGATTTGAATCCAACTAAGCCATTGATGTTGGCACCCTGCGAGGCCGAGATTGGCTGAGGCGCAACGAATTGGGTGTTTGAACTTGTGCTGGCGGTGGAAGCTGGAGGGGGAATGGCGAACTGGCTTGACGACTGAGTAGGCTGGGTAGCCGGGGTTGCGGACTGGAAGTCGTCGAACTCGTCGTCGTCGACTGGCGATGGGTCTAGCATGTTAAGAGCACTGTTGGCGGGTTTCTTGCCGGCTGAAGTGGAAGCTGTGGTAGTAACAGGCTCGTCATCGCCAAAGTCGAAGAGGTCCGCTACAGGCGCAGGGGCTGGCTCGGGCTTCTTTACTTGGGGCTTCGTCCGGGTGGCAGGCTCGCGCGGGCGCGCGGGGGCATCTGCCTCGTCATACTCGTCATATTCTTCGAATCGGTTGGGCCGGCGTCCGGTGTCCTGGAAGTCGACGCCAGCTTGTCCACCAGATTCCCCGCCAAAACCGCCACCGTCACCGTAGACACCGCCGCTGTATCCACCGTACCCCATACTCTCGCTGCCAAAGCCGCCATAACGGCCTGAGCCCGAGCTGGACACGCCCGTGCCCATGCCACCTTCGAAACCACTAAACTTGTTGCGATTGTTCTTGGCCTTCTTTCTTTCGGTCCGAATCTGATCCACATCACCCAGCAATTTCACTAGCTCGGACGACCGGTTGCGCACATTGATACCCTGGTCCTTGCCGTTCATATCGATATAGTGGAACTGCCGGAGCATCCGAATCAAGGACATGTGGGATCGTGCATCATCGACGACTCGTTCGGAACCGTTCTTGACAAGGAATTCGAGGAGCTGGAGACTCTATAATTTGGGGGAAAGACAGGGTTAGTTATAGCACACCGACATATATATAAATGCTTCTCGTACTTTATAAATCTGTCGCCATTCCTCTGCGGCTTTGTCGGTGAATCGCTTGTAGATAAGGGGCATGATCTCATTGAGTAATTGGCTGTAATGACGAAAGGTCAGCGCATGCGCATTGGTGCAGATAATACCAGGCAACATGGACTGACTAGTTGTGCGTTCCATTGGCGATATCCTGCATCAACGTAGTCGAGGCACCCCAGGGTTCATTGTTTGTAGCTTCCCGGACCTGATTTGTGTAAGAATTTCATCGCATAATCTTCTCATCTTCACCTGCGAGAGGCCATATTGGTTCGCGCAGAGGTGAGCGATTGCATACGGACCTTGGATTCCATCTCGGTATAGTTCATGACAGCTATGACGGAACGGCCAAATCAGTTTCCGTAAATTGTAAAAAAAAACACGCAGGACGATTCGTCTTTGTTCCTAACGCACGTGGACCAAGCGGGATTTAAACTTACCATTCTGTACCTTGCGAACACCGGCCTTGAGATCATACAAGGTCATGTTGCTGACCTGCTCTTTGAGGTTGGAGAAATCCATGGCGAGTGGTGACTGCTAGTCAAGACGAGTACGGGTAAACGAGGATTCGAGAAAAAAGGTAATAGAAGCACAGGCAATTGGGAGCCGAGCACAGGAAGAATCAGAAATCCCTCAGGACTAATGTGAACAGTTGGAGGGGGGAAGATGCCCGGTTTCCAGCTGGCAACCCGATTGAATGCGCCACGTCACGTGGCAACCCCTGACCAAGTCTTGTATACTTCAAATGGCTACAATAAACGATTATTCTACTTCAAGGGGTTTCTGGAAAATTGAATTGTTTTACAATTGATACTGAGTGGTATCATACTGTGTACATGTTCGCCCGTATAAACCGAACGCTATCGCTATCGAAATCAACAAAATACCCATGGTATCTTAAACAAAGACAATAATAAAAAAAGAAAAAAAGACAGGAAATAATAATATCAATAAGAATGTGCACCCAATTCATCCCTCATCAAGTCCATAAGCCATGACTCTCACTCATTATAGAACTTCTTCATGATCAAATGCAAGAAAAGGTTGACATTGACCCGCATCTGGCCGTCAAAGAAGTCCATGAATTGCGTGTTGTTGAACTGAGCCTGCAGCAAGTCGTCCAGCGGTACCTGTGCATTGGCGCCGGGAATCATCATCACACCGCTGCTCCCATCGATGGTGAATACACCAACTTCGTTACTTGAGATAGTCAAGTCGACCCGATCCCACTGCCGCTCGGCGTAGCCCTTCCAGGCAACCAGAACACCTCGGTCCGCCAGAGTACGCGCAGAGTATTTGTAGGATCCAAATTTGAATACCTTACCAGTTTTTTGCAGCTCTCGTTGATGATCCCATTGTTTGGTGAACGGCATCAGGAATCGCTTCTTTCCTTTCTTGTTCTGTAACGTGATCATTGCCTGCTCAATGTAGTCGTTGTATGTCTTGAGCTGCCCCTCCAGGTAGACAGCTTGACCACTGAGTCTCTGAGAGGTCAGCCGAGCACCCTCCAGTTCACGCTCTCGCTGAATTCTCCGACGATGCTTGGTGCGGATATCAATGGCGATGGCGTTCAGTAAATCCTGATAATGGTTGTGACGATTGATCTTGCCATTCTGTTCAAGCCGAAGGATATTTTCGAGTGCAATTCCCTTGAGCTCAGAATAGCTCATGGCACCAATGTCAATTAAGCTATTGGCTTCGGAGTAGGCCCCTCGGCGAGGGTTGTTGGTGTTCAGTTCTTCTTGAACCAAAGTGTGCCACCGCTCCTCGTCTTCGGCTGTCGGTGTTTTGAGCATGACTTCCATTAGGTTGGCACCACTTTGGACTCGGATGATGTAGAGGATGCAGCGCTTAGTCTCCATGAAGAGCGTCTTCATATCTGCTTCGGGATCTGGGAGGTAGAGTTAGAAAAATGAACAGGTAGGGGCTTGCTTGCATTTCTTACCTTCAACCTGAGCCAGCTTGGGATTCAATGTGAGATTGATCTCGGTAGAGCTGACCCCCATCAATTCGTTCTCGTTACTCTTGACACTGCCAAGTTCTCGTACAAGTTCCTTGAGGAAGTCATCAGGGTGTGGGCACATATAGTTAATCTCAGAGGCCACAAGCTGGTGGATTGAGAAGATGTCAGACATCTTAATGTACAGGGTAGGTTTGGCCTTGGCATAGAGGTCGTTGAATTCATCGATGTCGAAATAAGCCTCTGCGTCCTGGACTGAGATCATCTGACCCCAGATACGCCCTAGGCGCTGGATTGACTCTCCAATGTAGTTGTTGAGTGGCTGAAGATAAACATTCTCCGCCCCGAAGAGTCTGCCAGATGCAATCTGAGCAACAACCTTTGAAATTTCTCCAAGGTTTCGCTTTTGTTCCTGAGTGAGGCCCCGATCGATCACACCATACTTCTCTGGCTCCAGCACAGCAGGCTGGAAGTAATTTTTCCATACCCAGTGGCCGACCGTCTGAAGAATGAATCCTGGATCCTCGCCAGAGAATCTCTCGAGTAAATTTTGATACATTTGCTGTGCGAGATATCTGATACCGAACGGCATACGGTACAGGAAATCCTCAAAGCTCAAGAACAACTGGTCAACAATGTCACGAAGATCTTGCAAATGTTGGATGAATGTCTCTCTGGTTTCAGGGTCTCTGATTGCTTCTTCTCTGGGAAGATCCGGTTGTCGGCGGCTTCGCTGGCCCGTTTGAAGCTCCTCGTTGTTGATTGCGGAACGGTAGATTTGAATCGGATCACTCTCCAAATCAAGATCCGGGTTGTCGATCACAGACTCCTTTACGACAGCTCCCAAGACGTCGCGCATGAACTTCCGGTCGCGTGATGACTTGGCATATGAGGCGAAAAGCTTGTTCCAGAAGGAGGTGCAGCGCAAATATTCAGGAAGAGATGTGAAGCTTTCAATATCCTCTTTGACGGATCGTGCCAGGAGCTTAATGAGGTAATACTCTTCGCGTCGTTTCTGGGAGTATCCAAAGAGACCCATCATCAAGTGCCGGATCCGCTCATATTCCTTGTCCGATGTGTTGATCTCGCGCAATCGCCGGAACAAGCGAGCCAGGTATTGTGATTGGGTTTGGAGAAGGAAGAAAAACACCTGATACTGATCCAGCTTCCTCCTTGAGGTCTTGTTGAGAGCTTTGAGATCGTACGGATCCTTGGAAGAAATCTCGGTGTTGGATAGCAAGTTGCCAATGTGGCCACCGAAGTGCTTTTGATGCTTGACGACTTCATCCAGTGTAATTTTGTTCTTGACAAGGAGGGCAATCTTGATATCAAGTTGACTGATGTATTGTTCAGCAAGCTCGTTCTGTCGCACTTGTTGAACAACCACCTTTCGCAGGCGCTCGAACTCGATCTCTTCGTCAAAGTCGAAATCGCTGTCATTGAGAAGATGCACAAAGCCCTTGACAGTTCCAACAGGCGGGTTCTTTCCGCTTGTCAGGCTCTTATAAGCCTGGCCTTGAATGCGCGCTCGGATAACACTCTGGGCCTTGATGACTTTCTCCATGTTTTCATTATAATGTTGACGTCTTTCTTCGAAGCGGTTGCAGACAATGAGTCCTCTGATCCGTGCTTGGAAGTCCGTGATAAAGTCCTCCTCTGCCTCAATATCAGTGAGGATCTCACCAACTTCGATTCGCGCAAGCATTGCCCGAGTTAAAGACTGGAGTTCAACAACTTCTTCCTCATTCTCCTCAAGGCGAGACAATATATCGCCTACCTCTATTCGTGAGATAGCAGCACGGGCAAGGGCCTGCAAATCAACAATGGCATGTTCCTCCTGCTCCAGTTCATCTCGCTGTGCAAGTAGATAATTCCTGTGAATGACGCCACGGGATCGGGACTGGAGTTCCAAGATAGAAGGCTCTTCCTCGAGCAATGCGGTCCTCTGAGCATCCAATGATTCTCTCAAAGCTTGTCCCCTGAGAATAGACTGCAGGTTGATCACTGGTAATAGATGTTCCGCAAGCTCGGTGCGAATGGCTGAAGTGCTTTTTCTTACAGCGGCAGCCCGCGCGATAGCTTGCAGTGCAACACACTCGTTTTCGGTTTCTTCTAGTGCGTCCAGCAGGAGGGTTTGGCGTTCTCTGGCAATCAGAGCCCTGATGGTAGATTGAATACAGATAATTTGGGACGCTTCATTGTTGAGCAGAACCTTCATCTGAGACAAGTTTTGACGGGCAATCGATCCTCGAATAACCGCCTGCAGCGACTTGACGGGTGTTTCAACTAGCTTCACCTCGTGGGAGTGAGTATTCATCTGTCTTCGTTGCAAGGTACCACGGATGGCGGCTTGGAGTGACTTGACGGAACTGCCAACCTGCTTCACCTCTTGAGACTGAGCATTCATGTGTCTTCGTTGCAAGGTACCGCGGATGGCAGCCTGGAGTGACTTGACAGAAGTGCCCACTTGTTTCAGCTCGTGGGATTGAGCATCCATCTGTTTGCGTTTCAAGGCGCCGCGGATGAAAGCTTGAAGTGATTCCACATCATTTTCAGCATGTCGGGACTGTTCGTATTGGTCACCAACATTCATGCGTTGCAATGCACCTCTTATCGCGGCCTGGATCTGCTTGATGCCGGACTCTTCTCGGCGTACGCGAGTTTGTAGGTGACTAGCCTGGGCGCGAGCCCTAGAGCCCCGAATCAGGCTCTGTAGATCCAGAACATCCGTTTCCTGAGATTGCCGCCATTGCTTGTCACCTTGTTGGCCGCGACGTACAATGAAGCCTCGGCTAATGGCCTGCAGCCCAACTGCAAACTTGAGCATGCTTAGCCGGTATTCACTAATCTGTCGGGCCCAATCTCCACGAAGACGTGACTGTAGCTCAATGAGGAGGGGTTCAAAGTCCCAAAGGTCGTTCATCGTGTTGCCCAGCTGTAAACGCAACATAGCCCCTCTGATCTGAGCCTGGAACTCGCAGATTGAGGTTTCGTTTTCGTGCATTTCTCGATCAATGCGATCTTCTTCCGTTTCAACAGGCTCGGGTTCAGGCTCCGCGCCAAAGTTTGCAGCCATACCCGCAAAGCTAGGCATGCTCACACCGGCCTTGTCCAGTCCTTTTTGGGTTTTCTCAAGTTCGTGATGTTCAAACTCGAGCTGACCAACCAAATTACCCATGCGGAAGTCCAGCATGCCATTTTTGAAGAGCAGCCATGACAACGCATGAATGCAGTGTATGACCTTGGGAAGGTTCTTCTTTTCATACAAGTCAATGAGTTCGAATCGGAATAATTCTGGCAACTCAATCTCATCGAGAAATCGGAAAAACAAGGCGATGTTGTCTGAATGGCGATATTGTAATTTGGGGTGTCGGAAAATGCGAAGGGTTTTGCCCGCATACATTGCTTGCACCACCTCCGCCAAAGTGACGCCGTCTCGCAGTCCTTCCTCCAGCTGAACGATTGGCGGGATTTGCTTTTGAATGACATCTTCAATCCACTGTTTGGCTTCTCCGATATGGCACAAATACTCGTATGCTTGGATGAATTGTCGCTGCTGGTCCATCCAATTTCCGGCTGCCCATGAGGACGCCTTCGGCTTTTCGGGAGATACTGCTCCATTTCTTCCGGCTACTGATCCCGCTCGCTTAAGGCGTCGTCGGCCTTGCAAACCCACCACAGACGCTGCAGCCGCGCCAAATTCGTTTTCGCCAGACTGTGCAAACTTCGAGAGTGTTCTGAGATGACCCGTAGATGATTTTTGCAACCCTTCAAGGTCGGGTGCAGAGAGTGCAGCAGTCAGCTGCGGAGGATGAGAGCTGTGAGAGACTGTCTTTTGGGGAGATGAAGGACGCGATGTTCCGGGCACAGTAGCCCAGTGGCGAGGAGAGGTCGGCGGTTGGGGGCTCTGGGATTCGTAGTCGAGTGTTTGATAACGTGGAGACTGATTCTCTTGAAGATTGAGATGACGGGATTCGGGGGTGGCGGGTCTATGGTCCTTCCAAGAGCGTGATTCATCAATTGTTTGGCTTCGTGAATGTCGATACCCGCCAGTATTCGCGGTTGAGGATGATGTATTAGGGGCTTGTTGGAGTGGTCGTAGAGATCGACGAATATTGTCGTAGGCTGTACCAGCATTTGTCCACTTTCCTCGTTCCATTGCGTCTGTAACAGTCGTTGCTGAGCTCATACTACTCGCCTCACTCTTCCCTCGGGAGTGACCCAAATTGTGTGATATTGACGCATTAGAGGAGACAGTGCTAGTCCGACTAGGAGCAAATGTACTTGAAGCGACGGAATATGCAGATGAGTTCGTGGACGCTGTCGACCCTTGTCGTAATGGGCTGGTGGACTGGGGGGAAGGTCCGTCTGGGCCCGCTTGAGGGATGGAAATTGAGTCGACATCATTTAATCTCAGGGCGGTATGCGAAAATGGATTGAAAAATGTCGCGCTCCTTTGACCGCATCCCTGCTCTGGTGGTCGAAGCGGAATGCGCAGGTTAAACAAGGTCAAGACCTTTTCCGGAGACACGTTCGTTGGATAGCATCCAAGGGCAACCTCGCACGACTTAGCAAAGAAAATCCAATTAATAGATGCGCAAATTGTGTCGATATGTGTCGATAAGCTCTGGGCTCATGAATCCCCGATGTGGAATTGTTGACGGTGGGGGTGCAAGTGCGACCAAGATTCCCCAAAGTGGGCGCAGGGGGCACAACAAATCTCCAGATCGGGTATAGCGCCATCAGGTGATTGTGGCTTGTCGATCTCAAATCACGTGAAATAGAGAACTAAGAGATTGTGTTACTCGACCAGTCACACCCTGGGCATGGATCGCTTACTTACTTTTCATTTGCAGTTATTCGAAATCGCAAAGGTCGCTCATAGTATTCCGTAAATTGCTCGATATGCTGAACATTCCCTCCAATCTTAATTATCTGGCCTACCAGGATACCTGCAGTCTTGGCAAAGGTGGCTTGTGCAATTAGGCAGGTCGTAGTCCCGTGCGACCAACGCATCTTTCAAGTCACCAAGTTGTAGACCGTTGTAGACCGCCAATTGATCTGCATAAGTATGTATGTACTCCGTAGCTGGTAGTCGAGGGCTTTACCTCTATTCGTCGATTGTTGCATATGCATGGATCGTACTCGATATGACATAAATAGTCCTCGTCATCTCGTGTTAAAGAGATGTTGCAAGACATCCATGGATCTACAATGAAATATTCACATACGCTCGGTATGAGTTGAGAGATATCACTGAAAGCCGAATTAAGACATGATTTCAGGGCTAAAAGTACAAAAAATGGCGCAATCATCCGCGTTCGAAAGGCAAGTTGCCGCTTAAACCGACCCCGCCAATAAAACCACATGAGAACCTGAACTTTGTTTCTGTCATCACCAAGTGACTCGGTGAATTAATTTGCTTCTTCTTATCGCTTTCATCATGGCCTCGCTGCTTTCTCAGCCTCGTTACATCTACAAGATTGTGCCTTCCACCGCACCAGTCCGCGAGCCACTTCCTGAGCGGCTCGCGGTAAGCGAACTAGACGAGGCGTCTGGTTTCATCCACCTCTCGACGGTGCATCAGGTGGGAGACACACTGAAAACATTTTTCACGGAGGAACCACTTGTCTATGTATTGCGGATCGAGTATCACCGCGTCATCCAAGATATCCGGTGGGAGTCCCCAGACGGAAAAGTGTCTGGTCCTCGACCTGGCGAGGGACTTTTCCCAGTAAGTTGAATTTGTCAGTCTACAATTGACATTTGCTAAATAAAGTCTAGCATCTCTACAATGGACTCAAATTGGGCAGGGAGGAAGTTGAAAGTGTCGCCATTTGGCAGAATGATGAGGGATGGGATAACGCTCTCGCCTCAGCGAAACCGTGGCTCCTGTACTGATCTTATATCCTGTTGAATTTCAATTTGATACCAATGACAAGCACACGCTCAGCACGATGTCCTAGCGACACCTCCCACTAGTAGATATCTCCCCCTATAACACTATCTAGTCACCAAGCGGGTAGCAGTGCAGTACTTGCCCATCTATACATGTGATTATAGTATATTAGCCACAATAGGGGGGAAATCCTAACGATTTGAAGGTGTGGGATATTGACCACTCACAGTATAGAGAAGCATCCGCACTAGCCAAGAAGACGAAGCTTGTCGCAACCTCACTCGGCTCGCCTGGTCGGCCAAGACCAGCTTTGTGACCCCATCCTTCCATCTGTTGGGCATCTCGGGTGTCGACTTGAATTGGGGTATAGATCGCACCTGGGCTAACATTGCAAACGTGTCAGTTACTACTTCCAAAGAGTGATGAATGCATGATCCTCACGCGACTGCATTGACCCGAATACCCTTGGGAATCAAGTATGTTGCTAAAGCCCTAGTAAAACCAATGATAGCTCCCTTCGTTGCAGCATAATCAATCATGGTCCCAGACCCACGGAAAGTCACAACAGAAGAAGTATTGATAATTCTGCAACAAATGCGTGAGTACATGACCATATAGATTAGACAGAAAGCACCTACGAATCTCCTCGGGTCATATGAGGAAGAGCAAACTTCGCTATTGCAATCATCTGGATGATATTGGCTCTGAATATGTCTTCTGTCTTATCCAGATCAATGTCCTCAAATGTCGTACATAGGTACTGTTTCGACGCATTGTTGACAAGTATATTGACGGTGCCGTATCTGTAGACTCGCGGGATCAGTCATCTCCTGATATTGGGAACGGTACTTTAGGCTGACTTCTTCACATGTTCATTCACTGCATGCCAACACAAGTTGCGATCTCTCAAATCGGCTGGAATAAGAAGGCAAGTCCGCTTCTCTTGTTCAACAGACTTTTTGGTTGCCTCTGCGTCTGGCTGTTCCGAGGGCAAATAAACAATAGTAACATCCGCACCCTCTCTGGCCATCAGAATAGCAACAGATCGTCCAATACCAGAACTAAGGAATGATTAACCCAAGATTTTGTTCCAGTGAACCAACCTGCTATGCATACTCTCCGCCAGTGATTAGGGCATTTTTTCCCTTGAGCTTTCCGGAACCGGCATATTCAGAAAACCCGTGGGAGCCTTCCAGTTTGGTCGATTCACTAGCCTCTGCCATCATGCTCTCCAATCTAGCACGCCATCTTAGTATAAATATTTGACTCGGGTAAAGCATTACTCACCCGGGTTTCTTCTGAGCCTGCGCCGACGGTGCAGGCTTGAAGGCGCCATGTTCACCCATAGAAGACTCCATATTGACAGCAAAAGTGACGTTAATGGGGAATTGGATAAAGCTGAACAATCTTTAAGAGACTATGTATAGCATATTTGTTCATCGTTTTGTCGTCATGGTGCTGTAAACGTACGGGACTTGAAGCCGGTATCTGGCTAGATTGCTATCTCGTTGCACGGCCAACCATGTCAATAAAACATAAATTTTGGTTCAAGTGATGGCTTTATACACATATAAGAACCAAGAATGGCATTTTGACAATCATAACCAACTGACATTGGACTTTCGCTACCAACTCTGAAAGCTTTGCTGCATGGCATTCGATATTTATGTCCAACTAATTGGTAAAATATCTTTCATAAGATGAGTGAATATCAGAATCAAATCTAACAATGTTATAATATTCCACTCGAGATCTTAGCACCATCTGCATAGTCTAGTACCGATGTAACTACAGCTAAGCATAAACAAGCTCCCGAGCTCACCGCCTTGAGGGATCTCGTTTACGAGCCAATCAGCAGCGATATCGGTGAAAAAACCAGTACACTATACCTGAAACAGACAAGCTCCATCCTGGCTTGGCCGTGCACGGAACAGAAAAGGACATAATTTTTCGCCCGACCTTTTTCTTCTTCTTTCTCTTCCTTGGGAAAGCTCGACTTTCTCCATCAGCAGAACGTTTCTTTCTGTTGATTAAGATTTTCCCTCGGGCCGTGTCTCACTCGTTATTTTAAACCCCCCTTCTATAATCATGCCTATCACTGCTGGTGACGCAGCACCTGGTGCCGCCATGAAGGCTGAGATCACCGACCACGCCAAGGCCATGGAGGTCTTGGAGACCTATAAGACCCGTGATGGTCTTGATGCGGACACCCTGCTTGACTCTGACAAGCACGGTGCATTGACCTACAATGATTTCCTGATCCTGCCCGGTTACATCGGTATGCCGAACTTTCCAGTCCAGAAGAAAATTCTTACATTTTGCTAACCCATCTAGGTTTCCCCGCTTCCGATGTCTCTTTGGAAACCCCTGTTACCAAGCGTATCTCCCTGAAGGCCCCCCTTCTGTCCTCTCCCATGGACACAGTCACCGAGCACAACATGGCTATCCACATGGCCCTACTCGGTGGTCTGGGTGTTATCCACCACAACTGCTCCCCCGAGGATCAGGCAGAGATGGTCCGCAAGGTTAAGAGATACGAGAACGGTTTCATTCTGGACCCCGTTGTCCTTTCTCCCAAGGCCACCGTTGGTGAAGCCAAGGAGCTGAAGGCCAAATGGGGCTTTGGTGGCTTCCCGGTCACTGGTAAGATACCCACGTCTACTTCTCCTCCCAGCACCTACCCATCCACTTTGCATGATGAACAAACTTCTTTAATTATAACTTTCGTTCCACTGCAGCGACGAAAGTCGCACTGTAGAGAACCAGATTTTATCTGAGCAATTTGTCTATTTTGGATATTGTCCTCACATCAGCTTTTTACAGCAAATGCTAATGTTTGACCATAGAGAACGGAACCCTCAAATCCAAGCTCGTTGGAATGGTCACCTCGCGTGACATTCAGTTCCACTCCAATGACAACGAGCCCGTGACTGCCATCATGGCCACGGATCTTGTCACTGCCCCGGCCGGTACCACTCTGGCCGAGGCCAACGAGGTTCTCCGTCAGTCCAAGAAGGGAAAGCTCCCCATTATTGATGCCGATGGCAACATCGTCTCCCTGCTTTCTCGCTCTGATCTGATGAAGAACCTCCACTACCCCCTGGCCTCTAAGCTCCCCGACTCCAAGCAGCTCATTTCTGCCGCTGCTATTGGTACTCGCGAGGAGGACAAGGCCCGCCTCAAGCTCCTCGTCGAGGCTGGGCTGGACATTGTTATTCTGGACTCTAGCCAGGGTAACTCTATGTACCAGATCGAGATGATCAAGTACATTAAGAAGAACATGCCCGAGATCGACGTTATCGGTGGTAACGTCGTCACTCGTGAGCAGGCTGCTGCTTTGATTGCCGCCGGTGTCGATGGCCTGAGAATTGGCATGGGCAGCGGTAGTGCCTGCATCACCCAGGAGGTTATGGCTGTCGGTCGTCCCCAGGCTGCTTCCGTGCGCAGCGTTGCAAACTTTGCCGCTCGTTTCGGTGTTCCTTGTATCGCCGATGGTGGTGTTCAGAATATTGGTCACATCGTCAAGGGTCTGGCCATGGGTGCTAGCACCGTCATGATGGGCGGTCTCCTTGCCGGTACCACCGAGTCTCCCGGTGAGTACTACGTCAGTAATGAGGGCCAGCTCGTCAAGGCCTACCGTGGCATGGGCAGTATTGCCGCCATGGAGGACAAGAAGGCTGGTGGTGACGGAAAGGACAGCAAGGCCAGCAACGCTGGTACTGCTCGCTACTTCTCCGAGAAGGACCGCGTCCTTGTTGCGCAGGGTGTCGCTGGGTCCGTTCTTGACCGCGGTTCCGTCACCAAGTTCATTCCTTACCTCTTTGCCGGTATCCAGCACTCCCTGCAGGATATTGGTGTCAAGAGCCTGGCCGCTATGCACGACGGTGTCAACAACGGCACCGTGCGTTTCGAGATGCGTAGTGCCAGCGCTATGACCGAGGGTAATGTCCACGGTCTCCACAGCTACGACAAGAAGCTTTACTCGTAAGATCAAAGCTTTCTAAGAGTTGACTGGAAAATTTTGTGAATACATCATCGGGGTGAACCCCGATGGATGATGTGGCCTTGAAAATTAAAATAAGGGTACAGGATAGGAGTTTACGATTTGAAGATTTACGCCATTTCTAATGAGCAACCATGTTTAATTTCTCTTAGTATATTGCAAATGTAAACGTCACGTAGAGAGCCCTTGAGGGTTTGTAGATACCCTGAGGGAAGCCCTTGGGGTTGTCCGACCACATGGCGCCGCATTCGGCTAAGCTCGATAAGGTTAAGCTGCACGCGGGGTAATGAACTGCCCGAGCAACTGCCTAGGCTCTCGGGTCTTTGCCCTTTACTATAAACATCGAGAAGCCGTTTTTCGGCTTCGAGATCTTACGATGTCCTTTATCCATCAAGAATACCTTTGTCGTCACTTAGCACATCGACTGAGTAGTCGTTTTGCTGTTGACTTTCGAACAGCTCGTGCACCTCACATTGCCTCGGTCCAGTCCTTTCAGCAACCAATCGGTAAATTCGCTTTAAGACAATACACAACTACATTTTCTTCAATTCCTCAGATGTCTCGATCAAAACGTGGTAGTGAACCTGCGGTGCCCAGGCCCAGTTCTAGGTAAGCTAGCAGCAAGGGACCACATGATAGATATCTACAGAGCGATGTCATCCAAAGGGAGGTATCCCAAAAAAAAAGAGACCCAAAACTAATTATTCTATAGCGTGCTCCTTGTGTCTTCAAAGAACGAGATCCTTCTTCTTCATCGCGTGAAGACCTCTACCTCTTTTGCGTCTGCCCATGTCTTTCCTGGTGGTAACCTATCCATCCAAGATGGGGAATGCCCACCACCCGAAGACTTAGCACGACATGATGATTCCCCTAGCTACCGATGTGCAGCAATCAGGGAACTTTTTGAAGAGAGTGGAATTCTTCTAGCTAAAGACCGGAACACCGGGAAGATGCTAGCTGTCGACGAGCCTACCCGAGAGGCAGGAAGACGACTCATTCACCAGAATAAGATCACCTTTAATGAGTGGCTAAAGCAGCAAAGTGCTGATGCCGAGCCCGATATAGGTAAGTGCATAGTTTGTGTAATTGACACCTGAGACCACCACGCTGACTTTACAGGCAAATTAATTCCCTTTACTCGCTGGGTTACGCCAACCAATGTTCCCAAGCGATACACTACTCAGATGTACCTCTATTTCTTGCCTGTGCCAGTCAAGGTGGATAAGAACCTTCTCGACCAACTCCCAGCAGAGGGCGAACGCGAGGAACATGAGATCCCAACGAGTGATGGTGGAATTGAGGTTACGGAGGCACAGTTTCTTCCAGCCTCGGTGTGGATTAGTCGTGCTCAACAGGCAGATATCATTCTCTTCCCGCCGCAGTTCCTTCTTTTGCATTTTGTGTCAGGATTCCTGGACAAGGAGCCTCGTACAGGTGCTTCTGTGGAAGAGATAGAGAACCGTCGTCAAGCGCTTGTCGATTTCGTCCATTCGGGTTCTCCCCCATGGACAGAGAAATGCATATCTCCAAAAATGATTCACATGACCGGTGATGGGCGCTCCGTGTTGGGTCTGAATGATCCCGGACCTGAGCTGAAAGGATCTTCCAAGCGAGGAGAGCCCGACAGAGTGGTTATCGTGCGGTTTAAGAAAGGAAGTGCACGAGAGGTGGCTGTGGGATGGAAGAAGGATGTGTTGCAGGAGGAAAGAGAAAAGAGTTATCTGTAAACACATTTACCCATACATAGTACTACAATCAGCCGTTCATCTGTACCAACAATCGATTGTCCACGGGTGAACCGAAGTTGAAATTGCCACGGCCTCTTACTATGGTTCCCTCTAAATCCACGCTTGCCCCACTTTCGCCACGCCAGCCCTCGATAAAGGGTCACATGACCCACACAAATCATTTGAGGTCTTCAATTTAATGTGCGGCAGAAAAACCCTCCACCTCCAACCTCACCGTCGCCCGTCAAAACCTCAACACCAAACCCGCCAAAATGGAGAACGACAAGGGAGAGATCGTCGATCTGTACGTGCCATGGATTTTACACCCGTTCTTCCAGTCCCAATATACCCTGTGTCCTGTGTCTGCGTGGTCGCATACAATCAGCAATCCCACCTCAATCCCAAACCCAAGAGATGGACCTGGTGTGATTGGAGAGTGCGAGGATTGAAAAAAAAATCCTCAGCGCTGCGTGATTGCGATCGTTGCCGAGCCACCAGAAAAACCAGGACACAACAGGGTGTTGGAGGGGAACATATTCGCTCGCAAAAAAAGAACCTAGACAACTAACATAACCTCCTCTCTCAACAGCTACGTGCCCCGCAAGTGCAGCGCCACCAACCGCATCATCAAGGCCAACGACCACGCCTCTGTCCAGCTCTCCGTCGGCAAGGTTGACGAGAACGGCCGCTACACCGGCGAGAACCAGACCTACGCTCTTTGCGGTTTCATCCGTGCCCGTGGCGAGAGCGATGACTCCTTCAACCGCCTCGCCCAGCGTGACGGCTACCTCAAGAACGTCTGGACTGCCGCCAGCCAGCGCTAAATCATCCGCAGCAATGTGGTTTTTTTCTACCGGGTGGTGTTGACGGGTTGATTTGATGGTACGTTGTGGTCTACATATATTCTGCATATACATGTTCAATGAGGCTAATTTGATGCATAGGAACCGTGGCTTGATGGTCCGTGTTCGAGGAGTTGGTTTCAAGACCAAAAAAGGACGTAAGGGATATAGTTGTGTTCCTTAGTTCATTTTTTCTTTTTCTCCTCAGAGAAACTCCTGTTTTCCTACCTATCTCTCGAAATGAATGGAATATCGACGACTTAATGGGTCAGGTTTTTTTTCTCTACGAATCCCGCCTGTTCTCTTTCTGTGATAGACTCCCACCCAACCTCATGAAGCACAAGCCAAAAAAAAGCAATGCCAAAAAATCGAAACGATATCCATTTCATAATCTCTTAGTCTCTGCCTACTTGCTTTCTTTTTTTTCCCCTTTCCTCGGCATATAAAGACCACCTCATTCTTTGTAGACTCGAAAACCAGTCTGGTTCGCCGGTCTTGGTCTTCAGTGTCTCCATCTCCATGAGTGAGGAGGTAAAAATACTTTTCGATGCCAAAGATTACGCTTCCGAGCTCCCGCCTGCTGAAGAGCCACTGTTGCAGAGATCCATGCGCTGGGGCACAGATACGGGCAGGACATCCATTACATGCTAGATGAATATCATAGATTAAATAAGTCCGTTTTCCTGATTTTACATACACCGACTACATTTATACGCTGAGCCTTTTTTTTTTTTTTAAATCAAGTATTTATTCACATCCTGTCCGTCGTTGATATGTAATACGTTTCCTTCCACATAAACTCGTGATTACAAGCAGGAAGACCCCACAAGCAAGGCACAACTAAAAAGCACGTTCTTTTTTTTCTCTAGGAGTATTTTGCTGCTTAATCCTTATCGAGACGGACGGCCGGGTTGGTCTCAATGAAGTTCAAATCGACCTTGTGACCGAGGAGTTCACGGATGTTGCTGACGGCGTACCTAATAGATGTATTAGTAAATGGAAATGAATGGTAGCTGATGCAACATACTTGATCATAGTAGGTCTCTCCAGACTCAATCCCCATCCGTAGACTCGCAAGTCCTTAGGCAGACCCATAGCCTCCAGCATCTCTGGGCGGAACATGCCACTGTTACCGATCTCAACCCACTTGCCTAGACCATCGTGGTAACCGAAGATCTCCATACTGGGCTCAGTGTAGGGGTTGTAGGCGGGCTTGAAGCGCAGCTTGTGGATGCCCATCTTGGCGAAGAAGACCTCCATGAATCCAATCAGACCACCAAGGGTCAGACCGAAGTCGGCAATGACACCCTCGACCTGGTGGAACTCTGCCAGGTGGGTAGCATCGACGGACTCATTTCGGAAGACACGATCGATACTGAAGAAGCGAGCCGGCCGGGGGTTGGCGGCCAGCTTGTGCAGCATGTAGGTCGAGATGGAGGTGGTGTGGGTGCGGAGCACCAGGCGGAGCGACTCATCCGCACTCCAGGGGTAACGGTAGCCGATGGAGCCGAACTTTCCGTGTTCGTGGACCTCACGGACGTTGTCCCAGTACTTTTGGTAGTCAAGCGGCTTCTCGGACTTCTTTTGGGCTGGGACGTGGGGGTCGTTGGGGGGATCCTCGCGAGGAGGGTCTGCCACGGCAGGGTCGGAGATATAGAAGGTATCCTGGAGATCACGGGCGGGATGTTGCTGGGGCACGAACAGAGCATCGAAGTTCCAGAAGCCGGTCTCGACGAAGCGGTTGGTCGGCATCTCCTCGAAGCCCATATCGAAGAAGATATTGCGGAACTCTTGGCGGACCTTGTTCAGCGGGTGGAGAGTACCGGAAGGAGTCGGGGCACCCTTAGCATTAAAGTTGTAGGGCTTGAGATGCGCCGTCTTCCACGAGCCACTGGCGATCATCTCCGGGGTGAGGTCGGTCTGCTCCTTGACGAAATCTGGGGCGTACTTGGGACCCTTGCTGATCTTGAAAGAAATCTCCTTTGCCAGACCAACCAACTTTCTCCGCTTAAGGTCAAGCATGACCTTTTTATCGTCCAGGGACTTTGTTTTTTGAACCTCGAGCAACTGTTGTTGCGTCTCGTCGACAATTGAGTCCGCGGATGCCCGCAACAAATCCTTATCCTTCTTAATCCACCCACGCTTGAAGGCGTTTCCTTGGCCAACTTTGGCGTTTTCCTTGCCCACAATTCCTGGCAAGTCGGAGATCTTCAATCCGTCCATGGCAGCAAGCACCACGGCGAAGACCTTGGCCTCATGACTGCCATTGGCGGCAATCTCCTGGCCCTCAGCAGTGAGGGTAACGATCTCCTTCTCTAGGGTCTCATATTTGACCATCTGTCGCGAATCAAGGCGGTCGAGCGCACTCTTAACGTTCAATGAGGGGGTGGAGGGAAGGCTTCGCTGGAGAAGATGGGCGCATCGGACGCGGACAGGGCGCCCAAAATCTGGTTTGTCATGTCGGACGCCATGGCTGCAGCCTTCTCCTGCAGAGACAATTTTTGACGGGTGTTTTGAAGGGCGTTCTTTTGATCGGGCAATATTCCGCAGAATTATGACTCTGCGGGATTCCCAAAAGATAATACGGCAAGGCACACCGACCACTTCTGCCGTTTCACCCCGCCATTTGATTGACTGTTGACCAGTTGCCTTGTTGCCTATGTTATTCTAAAATTGAAGGCTAGAGGACACATGATTACAGGTATGGCATTGTATATTATTGTAGGTATATTTTTCCCCTCGTAAACTTCATTTCATCTACTACAAAATACTACCCATTGCAGACATTTAAATTTTTTTATATACATATACATATATATATATGTATATGTATATATATTCAAGCATACTTTTAAGTCAATAATAATAATTCAGGTACCATCGAAAGTCGAACATCTTCATATTTTCACACGAGGTCCTTGCATGACCAATAGACGTTACTAAACTAGCCCTGGAGATCGAGAGTAAGCCCGACGGCTCAGCCACCAAAAAAGACACAAACGTGAAAATCAAACTATGGATCTATGGCAGGCCCGCGGCAGACCCTAAGAAACATTCTCGTTGATTTCTTATAGGCTCAAATGAAACTCGACTGGGTCCCAACCAATTATTCACAAACTCTGTCCCTTCCCCCCTGATGATTAGGGGATATTCATTCAAAGGATATGAATTTAGACTACTCCGTATTGAGAAGTCAAAACGAACCGGTGCCACCTGATCGACAGCCCCAGAGTCGATCACTTCATATGAAACAGATTTGTGGTATTCCACACGGAATATACCTTCCAAAAGTTACGATGGTATACATTCATCTTTAGTAGGCTATAGTATACTTCGTACCTCAGGTATCTATGCAGGCATATATTCCCAAACTATAATAGATCGAGTCTGTGCGTCTTTTGCAGTCACCTGGGCATTCTGTAAATGTGCAGAAAACCCCATTTTTTCCAACCTATTTTTACTCATTTATTTTCTCTTATTTTTTTTCTGTTCAGAGGCGATTTATAAGTTCAACCTAAGACATAAAAAAAAAAAAAAAAAAAAAAACGAGGCGGCATATCACCGCCCCTTTCAAAATCTCTTTCCCCCTCCCCCTTCCAAATTCCCGATTTCTCTCTCCAAGAACCTCCTTTTTTTAAATTTTTTTTTTTAACCTTTTACTATCCAGCTTTTGTCGGGTTTTCGAGTCGATCCCCGCAGAACCATAGTGGCTTACATAACCGGGCGCGTTCTCCAGGGCTTATCCACCTATTTTCCCCCTTCCCGAACCTCCATATTCCCTTTCATATTTATCCCCGGTTGATTCGGGTATTTGTTGTCTTTTTATTTGGATTTTGGATTTCCTTATGTCGCCTTAATTAGACTTTATCTCTGCCATCCTGTCAGGATCCAGACTTGCCAGTGAGTGATCCTGAGTATCTCCAAATTCTACCCATCTTCATAATCCTCAGGCTATATATGTGTTTTTAATGTTAGTATGAACTAATTTATGTAGGCCACAATGGCTAGCGCGGACGAGACTCTCGCGGCTGCGACTGCCTTGCTGCAGAACTTGGCAAGAGACGAATCTATCCCCGGTTCCTCTTCGCCCCCATTTGATTTTCAACTATCCAACGGTATCAAGTTGGCCAAACTTCCCGGAGAGAACAGTCCCACCAAGGCAGCCTTCGAGGCCGAGCTTGAGGCCCTGGTGCGCCGCGTGCACCATCTGGAATTCCAAGCTGTCAGTCACCACAATTTCCAACAGCAGGCGGACCCCCACCAGACCACCCCGTCTGCTGAAGAAACCAGCGAGAGGAATTTCTTGAGGACATTTGGGCTCTCTCGCTTGTCGTCCAGTCAAGATTCTGACTCTCTGTCACAGCAGCAAAAAACGATACCGGTTCCCGCGGCCGACGAACCACCCCTGGGAGAAATTGACGACGAATCCGACGAAGAAGATGATAACGGCACCCGTGTCGTGCGGGAGGAGGATATTAGCTTCCTCCGCAACCATGTGCAAAAGCAGGCCGAGGAGATAAGCAGTCAAAAGGATATTATCGCCCAGGTTCGCGACGAACTGCAAAAACAGGAAGAGCACACCCGCCGTGCTCTTACCAAGGTCGAAAATGAAGACGTCGTTCTGCTCGAACGCGAGTTGCGCAAGCATCAGCAGGCCAACGAGGCCTTCCAGAAAGCTTTGCGTGAAATCGGTGGCATCATCACTCAAGTCGCCAACGGTGACCTGTCCATGAAGGTCCAAATTCACCCGCTGGAAATGGACCCCGAAATCGCCACCTTCAAACGAACAATTAACACTATGATGGATCAACTTCAAGTCTTCGGTAGCGAAGTCTCTCGTGTCGCACGCGAAGTCGGTACTGAAGGAATACTCGGTGGACAGGCCCAGATCACTGGCGTCCATGGTATCTGGAAAGAGCTTACGGAGAACGTCAACATTATGGCCAAGAACTTGACAGATCAAGTGCGAGAAATTGCCGCCGTGACTACCGCTGTCGCTCATGGCGATCTTAGTCAGAAGATTGAGAGTCGAGCCCAAGGTGAAATTCTGGAGTTGCAACAGACTATCAACACCATGGTAGACCAACTCCGAACGTTTGCAACAGAAGTTACTCGAGTCGCGCGTGATGTTGGTACGGAAGGTGTACTGGGAGGACAAGCGCAGATAGAGGGTGTGCAGGGCATGTGGAACGAACTCACGGTTAATGTCAACGCCATGGCCAACAACCTTACCACGCAAGTGCGAGATATTGCTACCGTCACAAAGGCCGTTGCCAAGGGTGATCTCACGCAGAAGGTCCAGGCCAACTGTAAGGGAGAAATCGCAGAGCTGAAGAATATTATCAATTCCATGGTCGACCAACTACGACAATTCGCACAAGAAGTCACCAAGATTGCCAAGGAAGTCGGTACCGATGGTGTTCTTGGAGGCCAAGCTACTGTGAATGATGTCGAAGGAACGTGGAAGGATTTGACAGAAAACGTCAACCGCATGGCCAACAACCTGACCACGCAGGTGCGTGAGATTGCGGACGTCACCACCGCAGTCGCCAAGGGTGATTTGACCAAAAAGGTCACTGCCAACGTACAAGGAGAAATCCTCGACCTCAAGAGTACCATTAATGGCATGGTGGATCGTCTCAACACCTTTGCTTTCGAAGTCAGCAAAGTGGCCCGTGAGGTCGGCACAGATGGTACCCTCGGCGGTCAAGCCAAGGTGGACAACGTGGAAGGAAAATGGAAGGATTTGACGGACAATGTGAACACCATGGCGCAGAATTTGACGTCTCAGGTCCGAAGTATATCCGATGTCACACAAGCTATTGCCAAGGGTGACTTGAGCAAAAAGATTGAAGTGCATGCTCAGGGAGAGATTCTCACGCTAAAAGTCACCATCAACCACATGGTGGGTCGACTGGCTAAATTCGCTACGGAGCTGAAGAAGGTCGCCCGAGATGTCGGTGTTGACGGCAAGATGGGTGGACAGGCTAACGTGGAGGGTATTGCGGGTACTTGGAAGGAAATTACCGAGGACGTGAACACCATGGCCGAGAACCTGACATCACAAGTCCGCGCTTTCGGTGAAATTACCGATGCCGCAACCGACGGTGACTTCACCAAGTTGATCACGGTCAATGCCTCTGGTGAAATGGACGAGTTGAAGCGGAAGATCAATAAGATGGTTTCCAACCTACGGGACAGTATTCAGCGAAACACTGCCGCTAGGGAGGCTGCCGAACTCGCCAATCGCACCAAGTCAGAGTTCTTGGCCAACATGTCCCACGAGATCAGAACGCCTATGAACGGTATCATTGGAATGACCCAGTTGACGTTGGATACGGATGATCTCAAGCCATACACCCGAGAAATGCTAAATGTCGTGCACAACTTGGCGAACAGTTTGTTGACCATCATTGATGACATTCTGGATATTTCTAAGATCGAAGCCAACCGCATGGTCATTGAGAGCATTCCATTCACTGTCAGAGGTACTGTCTTCAATGCTCTCAAGACATTGGCTGTCAAGGCCAATGAGAAGTTCTTGAGTTTGACCTATCAAGTTGACAACACCGTTCCTGATTATGTCATTGGTGATCCATTCCGTCTCCGCCAGATCATTCTTAATCTTGTTGGAAACGCTATCAAGTTCACCGAGCATGGTGAGGTCAAGCTCACTATCCGAAAGTCGGACAGAGAACAATGCACGACCAACGAATATGCCTTTGAATTCTCCGTGTCTGACACAGGCATTGGAATTGAAGAGGATAAGCTTGATCTTATTTTTGACACCTTCCAACAAGCTGATGGCTCAACCACTCGTAGATTTGGTGGCACTGGACTGGGATTGTCGATTTCCAAGCGCCTTGTCAATTTGATGGGCGGTGACGTTTGGGTCACTTCCGAATATGGACATGGAAGTACTTTCCACTTCACCTGTGTGGTGAAACTCGCAGACCAGTCTTTGAGCGTCATCGCCAATCAGCTCTTACCGTACAAGAACCACCGGGTGTTGTTCATCGACAAGGGTCAGAACGGTGCCCAAGCTACCAACGTCATGAAGATGCTGAAGAAAATTGACCTCGAGCCGTTGGTTGTACGGAACGAGGAACATGTTCCCCCACCCGAGATCCAGGATCCTTCTGGCAAGGAATCAGGCCATGCCTACGATGTTATTATTGTTGACTCAGTAGACACGGCTCGTGTATTGCGGACGTTTGATGAGTTCAAGTACATTCCGATTGTTTTGGTCTGTCCTTTGGTGTGCGTGAGCTTGAAGTCGGCTTTGGACCTTGGTATTAGTTCATATATGACTACCCCGTGTCAACCGATTGATCTTGGCAATGGCATGTTGCCGGCCTTGGAAGGCCGGTCGACGCCGATCACCACCGACAACTCACGTTCATTCGATATTCTTCTAGCGGAGGATAACGACGTGAACCAGCAACTTGCAATGAAGATTCTCCAGAAGCATAACCACAACGTGTTTGTTGTCGGTAATGGCTTGGAAGCTGTTGAAGCTGTCAAAAAACGTCGTTACGATGTTATTTTGATGGATGTTCAGATGCCAGTCATGGGTGGCTTTGAAGCCACCGGCAAGATCCGTGAGTACGAACGCGAGAGCGGACTTCAACGAACACCGATTATCGCGCTCACTGCCCATGCCATGTTGGGTGATCGGGAGAAGTGTATCCAGGCTCAGATGGACGAGTACTTGTCCAAGCCGCTCAAGCAAAACCAGATGATGCAAACTATCCTCAAATGTGCTACCCTTGGTGGGTCACTATTGGAGAAGAGCAAGGAATCTAGGATTTCGAGCAGCGGGGAAATGCACCCCAACTACTCAATGTCTGAGAACCAACAGCCGCCGCCACCACAACAACAACGGTCAAAGCAGCAGCCATTGCCGTCCCCTCGCCCGGTTGTAGATTCCCGGTCTATCACAAGCTCTGGACCCATTACCCGAGGGAGTGTGGTTAGTCCGTTGGAAGAGAAAGAAGAGATGATCGACGAGCGGGTACGTTAGCTGTATGTTCAGAACCGAAGTCTCAAAACAGCCTAGCTAATTCTTTTTCCAGGCATTGCTACGATCCAACAGTACATGAGTTTAGCATATTTATTTCCCATGCAGATGATTTCGATGCGACTATACCCTGTCTATATGAGTCTCATCTACTCTACTTTTGTCTACTTCATACCCACCTGCGTCTTTCCCCCATCTATTATGATATTCCGTCATCAACCTCTACCATTGCATTCGCTGTTTTTCTCTCGTTTTCATTTCTCCTCCTCTTGGAGATGGTGTTTTGGCGCAGTCTATGATAGGACCTGGTTTGATCTATATGGAAGGATGACCGGGGAGTTTTCGCTTACCAGAGAGGCGCTATGTTCTTTTTACCTCTTTCTCTACCTCTTTCTCTACCTCTTTCTCTCTCTTTCTCATCTAGCCTCTCGCTTTTTCGTCTGACCCCCTCAGCATCTTCTTGCCGTGAATTCTTGTATTGTATTTAGTTTTGCTACTGATCATATCAAGCGCGGCACAGGAACACCGCTCAATTTCTTCAAAGTCTTTTCTTGTCTATCATTCTTGCGTATCTATCTCCCGTCTAGCTCGCAGATCATCTAACTTCCAGCTATCTCTCAATCTATCCATCTCTTCTGGACTACCTATTTTGACTAATCCAACGCTGTTTCCCGCGCTCAACTCATTCATGGTATACCTGACGACCTCAATTCTTCTTTTATGAGCATGTGTCAAAATGTGATATCTCCCTTGCTGTTGCCTTGGCCGCGGCTATTGCTCCACATCTCAGCAATCCCTTGAAGGCTTTGTTTTTGGGCTTCAACCTCCCACCAACATGGTCGACTGCGCAGCCAAAAATGACAAGCATGTTCTCTGTAGGGACCAAAACTGCGAGTGTCCGGTCTTGGTATTATTTACTACAGTGGAGGTCAGCAGCTCAGATTCAGGAGCAGGCCGGGAAGCGGATATATTACTCAAGTGACAACAGTAGCGACGAATGCAGGGTACGACCTATCGCGCAGCTTAACTAGAATCTACAGGTTTATATGGATTGAGGCCTCGAGTTTATTTCGCGGTCTATAGCAGAGGGGCTGGTAGGGCCAACTAAGATCACATTGTTGATAGCCCTGGAGATGGCGTACAAGGGAGGGTTACAATAGATTTGCCTAGATAGGATATTTGTTGGGGTCGTTCTCCAAAGATCTCATTATGGTCGTTGACCACTCTGGTCACTGCACTACTGACTAGCAACCTATGTAACATTGTGGGTCATTGTAAACATTTTTTTTATTAGCCTCCCAAGCAACAAGAGGCTAACAGCCCACTGGATATGAGATATGATGAAAAACATTGATTGCTTTTAAAACACCAAAGCATGCCCAACTCCGAAAATCTGCGTGTTGCAGGAACCGTGTCGTATCTGAAGAAGCATGAAAACAACATTGAAAAGAAAAAATAGAGACCCAGGAGAAAATTTAGTCGATATCCATCTGCTCCTCGACTCCGCCATCCACCAACAACTTGCTCTTCTGCTTCTGGCGAATTCTCTCCTCGCCGTGGACTCTGTTGGCAACCTTGCTCTGCTCGGCCACCATGGGTAGACCCTCCTCGCGCTCCCGGAGTTCCTTCCGGATGAGGTGCTCGCCCGTGTTGACGACCTTGCGGTCTGCCTCGCGCTGGCGCTCGCGGGCGAGTTTGCCGGCCAAGCGGCGTTTTGTGAACACACGCTCGCGGCGGGTTCTGATCTCCTCCACTCTCTCCATGGCGGAGATGGTAGCAGCCATAAGGTTGCGGTCGTACTTGACGGGGACGTTTCTCTTCTTGGCGAACTGGGAGAGGACGAGCGATGAATCCACGATCATCTCCTTTCCGCGAGAGGCACGGTGAGTCTTGGTCCACTTCAGCTTGCGGGGCTGACGCTTCATCTTGAAGTTCTTGTGGCACTTGGACCGACAGAAGCGGAATTGTCGGGCATCGTTGCGGACGAATGTGATGCCCTTACTCGGGAAGGCCGGGCGGGAACAGAAGTGACAAGTTTCAACACTGCCGATCAAAATAACATCAGTATTCCGTAGAACATGTACGGACAAAAATTAACTGCAAAACTTACCGCATGGTTGTAGAGTGGTGTTGGTTATGTCTTCGTTGAGTCGCAAGAAACTTTTTCTGTAGCTTGGGCCTGAATGGTGGAGCAGACCACGCTAACCCCTTTTGGGGCACCTGCGCTGACTTTTCTATCCCGGCGCCTCCTCGTCCATTCCCCGGTCCAACTAACTTGATCTCCTTCCGCGACCTCTCTATCTTCAGTCTACAAAATGGCCTCTGCTCTTGCTATTGGATTTGGCATTGCCACAACCGCCTTTTTGGTGAGTCAAAAAGTCATTGTTCAGCAGCACGGAATTAACGTATTGTCTACAGGGCCGCGCCGGTCTGGTCGCCTACCGCCGCTCTAAGGGAGGATTAAACGCTGCTGGAAAGGCATTCTATAAGGGGTTCGTGAACATTTTATTATCTTATGGCTATATGGGATATTGACTAACGCCGTGTTTGCAGAGGATTCGAACCGCGCATGAACCGTCGGGAAGCCTCCCTGATTCTACAACTTGCGTAAGTGGTAGCGACAAACTTTTGATATGCCGGAACTGACAATATTCCTCAGTGAGCGAACTTTGACCAAGGAGAAGATCCGCAAGAACCACCGCCAGCTCATGTTGCTCAACCACCCCGATCGCGGCGGCAGTCCATACTTGGCCACCAAGATTAACGAAGCGAAGGAATTCCTCGACAAACATGCTTAAGACTTTGCCGATGTGGCATTAACTTCTCTTTTCTCTGGCAACGACCTTCGGGCGACGATGGAAAAGCGAATTTAGGCCTCGACATTGACAAACTGGTCATCATATTTTGGGCACATAGCGTGGCGTTGGTTTGGCATTTACAAGATCGGAGGAACAGGACTGCTCTTTACGAACCTTGTTGTATTATATGTACTGTTTTCACATATCCCTACGAGATCGCCGCTCTTCGTTGAATGTACTTTTATTACTATCCATCTATCCGACATACATATCCAGCACCTCAGAACCGGCAATCCCCGGTACCATATCAGATCATACCTCTACCAAACTGTCGATCTCTGCGACTTTTATGTATGTAAGACCAAACTCACAAGGTCAACCTCTGGACAGTAACAAGCACGTAGCCCCAAGGCTCACCTAAGGTTGCAAAAGACTGTGATGGGCACGGGATCCGTCCTACCCCATATAAAACGCCACATACCATTTTGACAACATACAATTTTCACAAGGATTATCATCCTACTCCGCATACAAATAGTGCAAAATGCCTTTGATCGGCGCAAAGAGAGTGTGGATTAAAAGAGATTGAACGGAAGTTAATGCTCCTGTTATCCGGATCGGACGAAATCGACCGTAAATTCAAAGTTCTGCTCGGCGGTCGGGTTTCGGGGGTTCCGTCATGCCACTAAATATCTTCAAGGCAACTGTATATCGTTCCTTTTACAGGGTTATCATATTTGCCTGTTCTCGAACACGTGTGGTTGAGTCATTTCTTACCTAAAGTCCCAAACTCAAGTGCTCACGCCCTGTGATTTCATTGTCAACCTTCGCAAAGATTCTATCCTTCCATGCGTCATTCATTCCTATAATCCATAGCGCACTCTCTCCTTTCTCAGGGGGTGGGGGAAAAAGCTCTGCGCCGAGTCGCTGCACCCTGCAGTATCGCTCATCACTTATCACCGCCATTACCTCTACTCTGCGGAGTTTCTGCTGTCCCTCAAACGCAAAATGGATGGGTTAGGGGACGGCGATATGGGCTTCGACCCGCCTCCTATGATGAACCAGACACCACAACTATTCGGCTACGATAATTCTCAGATGCAGGCGGGGTCTATGTACGATGATTCGTCATTGGGCGCGGGAGACGAGACAAACGATGCGAAGAGGCGGAGGATCGCGAGGGTGAGGATCATTACCCGTTGCAGATCTTGGGAATACGTCTAATGAGCGAACAGGCATGCGATATGTGTCGGAAGAAGAAGATTAAATGCGACGGGAAAATGCCAAAATGCTCACACTGCATCAACTACAAAACGGAATGCATCTTCACCCAAGTGGAAAAGAAGCGGAATCCTCCTAAAGGGTGTGTCTACTTTTATACTTCATTGCATACATTTCTATATCTGACTCGGATGTTTCTTGGATAGAGCGAAATACATCGAAGGGCTTGAAAACCGACTGGGCCGGATGGAGTCGTTGTTGCGTTTGTCGGGTCTTTTGTCAGAAGAAGATGGCGGCAAGACAGATCTTGGTACATTGGAGAAGCGGCTAGCGGATCGAACGAATGCGCTGAACACAGCAAAAAACTCCAACAAGTTTATGGCTCAAGCAGCCGCAACCCAACAGGCCCCGAGCTCCCACCAAACCACACCTCGTATGGACTCCATCTCCAGTCCTCAGACAGCCGCTACGTCACCAGAGTCGCAAAAGTCCGAGACTGAAGTCGAGGCACTGTCGGATATGATGTGCTCTTTGGTGACAAATAACTGTGGGGAGACTCGGTATATCGGTAGGTATTGATATGCAACTGTTTCGGGCCGGTTTGTTAACATTCTCACAGGATCCTCATCTGGCTTTTCCATATTTTCCCCAAAGGGTATTCAATGGGTCAATGAGAAAACCGGCGACACATCCTTCCAGGACATGATCTCATCAGCATATGTCGATGACAATAAATGGATGTACTGGAAACCAGAGATCTTCAGCGATATCTTCGCAAGGCGTGTGTTCAAGCCTCTACCACCAAAGGAAGAAGCTCTTTCTCTGTTCAAGGATTTCTTTGAAAACTTCAACTGTGTGTTCCCATTGTTCCACGAAGCAACATTTATGCACTTGGTGGAACGGCAATACTCGCGCGATCCCTACGAGGGTTCGGGCTGGTGGGCAAGTATAAATGTTGCCCTGGCAATCTCTCACAGGCTACGAGTTATGAGTAACTTGGTGCCACACGAAGAAGACAAAAAAGCCTGGCTTTATTTGAAGAACGCCATGGGAGTTCTGACAGAGCTCACAATGCGTAACACTGATCTACTGAGTGTGCAGGCGCTATTGGGCATGGTAATGTGTCCTACTCTGCTTTTGGTGACTTTGTCTAACCTACTGTTCTAGTCGCTCTTTCTTCAAGGGACCCCTAATCCACAACCTGCTTTCTTCCTAGTCGCGGCGGCGATTCGACTTTCCCACAGCATTGGTTTACACAAACGTGGTTCTGGCTTTGGCCTCAACGTGGTCGAAGTTGAGCAGCGGAAAAGAGTCTTCTGGATCGCCTATCTTCTTGATAAAGAGTATGATCCCCCGCTTTCAGAAACACAAACACCCTTATTATAATACTGACCAATTCTTTAGCATCTGTCTACGCTCTGGTCGACCACCAGTACAAGATGACGATGATATGAATGTCGAGCTGCCAAGCGAAGATCCGCCAGACAATGTTGGAAATGTGCCATTATCTGATGGTAGAAGCAAGTTCAACCTATTCCGGTCACTGTGTGAATTTGCCACCATTGAAAGCAGAGTATACAAGCGACTTTATTCTGCTAAAGCATCGAAACAATCAGACGGTGAATTGCTCAATACAATCGGCGAGCTTGACAAAGAGTTGGAAGACTGGAAAGACAGCATTCCTATCGACTTCCGCCCCGAATATGAAATCCAAGCTACCCACACTCCCCTCATCATCCACATGGTTGTTCTACATTTTGCTTACTACAATTGCTTGACAACCATTCATCGGATGTCGGTTCATCACGGGTATTGGACAAGCCGTCTGTCCAACTATGCTATACAGGGGTTGAATGCACGGCCCTTGAACCCCAGGGTATTCTTGTCGGCAGTTTTGTGTGTCACTGCTGCCAGAGCATCGATTAATCTAATCAAGTATATCCCACAAGGAGACTTTGCTTGTGTTTGGTAAGTTTCAGGGAATCGTGGGAGCAAACAGCTGCTAACTCGATATTAGGCTGATTCTCTACTACCCGGTGTCTGCCCTCGTAACACTTTTTGCCAACATCCTCCAGAACCCCAACGATGTTCGTGCTCGATCCGATGTTAAATTAATGAGCGTGGTCGTCAGCTTCCTATCCACCCTAGTCTCCGACGAATCCAATGGCAGCATCAAGCGTATGCTAGGTCTCTGCGGTGAGTTTGAGAGAATTGCCAAGGTGGTCTTGGATAAAACCGAAAAAGAGTCTCAATCGCGAAAGAAACGCAAGAATGCAGAGGGAGAAGATTCTGCAGACGCAACCCAAGAACATCCCGCAACTGCACCCTCCGCCAAACGTACACAAGCACCACCAACCTCCACATCCTTCTCTCCTTCCATGTTTACCAACCCTACGGCTGCAGCCCCCTCGTCCGGCACAGAAGGGCCATTCCCGGGGTCCACAATGCCACCGACAAGTGGCCTTCCCGCTGACCTCCCAAGCAATGTCCATGCCATGTCTGGCCTTGGGCAGGAGTTCTCAGACATGCTGGGTCCTGATCAAATGGGAAATGTTGGATTCTCCGACCAACACTCATTCAGTGCCAGCCCTGGTATGACACCATTCCAGCAGCCGTTTGTCCCACAAGATCTCTGGCAGATGCCAATGACAATCGAGTGGGACTGGGCGGATATGTCCACCAACTTCCCTCCTTTTGATGGAGCTGGTCTGGGCGGACCGCTGCCTGGGCAGTGATAATGAGTGTATGATGAACTAGAGTCTCATCTATCGTGTTATGTAGCTCATGTCGGTGGGATTATTGTTTCCAGTGATATCTCTTCGCACCAAACCATCTCCATACCTCTTGTATATTGATGCGCTCTTACTATTTCGAAACCATCCCGAGGTCTTTATGAGTGACCAGGAGAATCATGGGTTTCCATTACGCAGCGAATGGCGCAAAGGTGGGCCCTATTTATAGGGAATAAATTTGTACAGACAGGTCTCCAATCAAATTCAAATCAATATTACACAATTTAATTCAACGACGTAAATCATAAACAACGGCTTTAAAGGAACTCACGGCTTTAAGCTAATTCCATCCGGCACCTAGACATGCGCTTCTGATGACTCATCCGGATCGGCGAAAATTTAGAACCGACTGGAACCACACGGCGTCACCTAGGACTTGGATGCCCTAGAGCTTCTCAACTCCCAGCTCAATTCTTCCTCCTCACGCCTAATCTTGATGGATTGTGATATCATCCATTACTCCTAAACTCGATTGACCATCTTTTACCCCCGCCCTCGAAGCCCTCGGGGCTCCCATTCCTCGACCATGGCTACCTTACTCCGACGGCCAGGCAATCTCGCTCGCTACTCGAGGACAGTCGCGGAATCTACCCGTCGCACGGGGCTGGCTTCCCTGCGTGTGCGACCATCAAGACTCTCATCTCTGGTTCTATCAAGCCGCGCTAGAACCTACGCTACACAAGGTCCGACACCCCCCGACGACAACAGCCGGAACAATGAACATCAAACAAACAAGCCAAAGTCAGCTTTGACTGAAGCTGAATTGGAACGTGTGGACGAATGGCTGGAAGGGATGGATCCGGTGGGCCGTAAGCAGATCCGAAACCACCTTATGAGCCATGGACTTCCACCGGAGGTCAGGAAATACCTCGATCGGAATCAACCAACGACATTGATGGATCGTATTAAGATGATGCGGTTCCTGTGGCAAGCCACAACCTCCGACGTTGCACTGGAAGAGTGGCTAAAGAAATACGAACCTGATGCTAAAGAGTTAGCAAGAAAGCGCGGTATCTCAGACTTGCACAACCCCGCTGAGAAACGTGACGAAGAATCCAGCCTCCGCTTCAATAAGGACTCAGAACAGGAGCAACAAGGGCAACAACCGGCAAAGCAGGGCGAACAGCAATCCAGCTCACAACCGCCAAAGGATCCCAAGCAAGACAAGGATCCCAAGGAGGAAAAGGATACCAAGCAAACGCAAGGTCCCAATAAGGATCAACAACAACAGAAGAAGCAACAGGGCGACAAGAAGGGCAAGGTGCCCCCGAACATGGGCAAGGTCCTCGAGTTCCGCTTCGATCCCGTTTCTTTCTTCGTTACCGCCCTCGTCACATATTACGCCTACCGCAGCTTCTTCCCCGGTGATGCTGGAGGCAGAGAAATCACCTGGCAAGAATTCCGGGCGAACTATCTCGAGAAGGGCCTTGTGGAGAAATTGACCGTCTTGAACCGCACCAAGGTTCGGGTTGACCTCAACGGCGAAGCTGCGGCCCAACCCGATTCAAATGGTCAGCCTGCCTCCTATGTCTTCTTCAGTATTGGTTCTGTCGACAGCTTTGAGATGAAGATCGAGGCAGCTCAGAACGAACTGGGTATTCCATCGCATGAACGCATCCCTGTCGCCTATCACGACGAAACCCCATGGGGCGGCGTCTTGATGTCATTAGCTCCTACTCTTCTCTTCCTTGGTGGTGTCTTCTGGATGTCACGTCGTGCCGGTGGCGGCGCCGGCGGCCAGAGTGGAATCTTTGGCATCGGCAAGAGCCGTGCCAAACGCTTCAATCACGAGACTGATATCAAGACTAAGTTCGCCGACGTTGCGGGTATGGACGAAGCTAAGGTTGAGATCATGGAATTCGTTAGCTTCCTTCAGCAACCCGAGCGGTTCGAGAAGCTAGGTGCAAAGATCCCCCGTGGTGCCATTCTCTCAGGTCCTCCCGGTACTGGTAAGACATTGCTTGCTAAGGCCACTGCTGGTGAATCTGGCGTGCCTTTCTACAGTGTCAGTGGTTCGGAGTTCGTCGAAATGTTTGTCGGTGTTGGTCCCTCTCGTGTCCGCGATCTCTTCGCCAATGCCCGGAAGAACACCCCCTGCATTATCTTCATTGATGAAATCGATGCCATTGGAAAGTCTCGAGCAAAGTCGAACGTTGGTGGTGGAAACGATGAGCGTGAAAGCACTCTCAACCAGATTCTCACTGAGATGGATGGTTTCAACACCTCTGAGCAAGTGGTCGTCCTGGCTGGTACCAACCGACCGGATGTTCTCGACAAAGCCCTCATGCGTCCCGGACGGTTCGACCGACACATCTCCATTGATCGACCTACCATGGACGGTCGTAAGCAGATTTTCCGTGTTTACTTGAAGAAGATTGTCACCGACGAGAACCTGGAGTACATGGAGGGCCGACTTGCCGCTCTGACTCCCGGTTTCGCTGGTGCTGATATCGCCAACTGCGTCAACGAGGCTGCTCTTGTTGGTAAGTTTTTATGCATAGTCTCTTCGCTGTATTTTATCAAAGCTAACAATTCCCCTCTGCAGCTGCCCGTGGAAACGCAGACAAGGTTGTCATGAAACACTTCGAGCAAGCCATCGAACGAGTCGTTGGTGGGTTGGAAAAGAAGTCCCTTGTCCTCTCTCCCGAGGAAAAGCGGACCGTCGCTTACCACGAGGCTGGCCACGCTATCTGCGGTTGGTACTTCAAGTGGGCTGACCCGCTGCTGAAGGTGTCGATCATCCCTCGCGGACAAGGCGCACTGGGATATGCGCAATACCTCCCCGCTGGTGGCGACACATATCTGATGAACGTCAACCAGATGATGGACCGCATGGCCATGACTCTGGGTGGCCGTGTCAGCGAAGAGATACACTTTGACAGCGTTACTAGCGGTGCTAGTGATGACTTCAACAAAGTCACTCGCATGGCTACTGCCATGGTGACTAAGTTCGGCATGTCGTCCAAGCTTGGTTACATCTACTACGAGGATGACGGACAACAGCAACTCCACAAGCCTTTCTCTGAGGATACTGCCCGCTCTATTGATTTGGAGGTTCGCCGTATCATCGACGAGGCCCACAAGCAGTGCCGCGACCTCCTGACCGAGAAGAAGAAGGAGCTCGGTATTGTTGCCGAAGAGCTTCTGTCTAAGGAGGTTCTTGGGCGCGACGACCTCGTCCGTCTCCTTGGCCCGCGCCCCTACCCCGATTCTGGCGAGTTCGCCAAGTACTTTGATGGCACGGGCGGCAAGACCATTGCTCCACCGGACTTCCAGGACCCCGAACAAACCGCTGGTAAGGATGGCCGGGATGAGACACCTATCCCTCCTTCATAGGTTAGGGGACTGTGCTTATTTGCATCCTTGCGCTTTGGTTTGGTTGTGGTTCAATTTTGGGGGGCATGATATCACTGTAGCCTCTCTTTTTGTATTTATCGATTGCATCTCCCGTTTCTTCTCCCCTCTCATCTTCTCTTTTCGTCTACTCTCACCCACAACACCTTACCCTCCTTCCTCCTCTCGTGCTCAATAAGAAGATCGTTTCCCTTTTTTTTATTTTCTCTCATTTGTCCCCCTGTTCATCTCCGTGCCCGAGTGGATCTGTACAATTTGTACTGAGTGTATGATAGGGAGTTTTATTGAAACATGTCTTAGATTGGAAGTTCATGTCTCTCTTACACGTAAATATTGTTGAATCGCCGCCGTAAAAACCACCGAGGAACGTTGAATCAGAGTCATTGGCTAATAATGTATCCAAGTCTGCTTTGATAGCAATGACACATTCAAGACGTGCGAATGTCTTACGCTTTATATCCCCAATTACTCCGTTTGAGGCATGTCTAAAACACCTCCAAGAAATTGACTCAATTTAAGACTTCTTTATTATGAATGCAAAGCTAGTGCATACAAACCTACAAAGAGACTCAAGGCGAAGAGGACAAACGACCCAGCTATGAAGATGACATTGATCTATATAGGTGAAAGAACTCAAGACTAATCATGATCATAGTTATCATAATCAAGTTATTGGCAATATAGTTCAATCCCCCAAACCCTGCAGCGAAGACGATATCCCGATTCTACCGTCCAGACCGTTTGAAAGAAAATCTTCTCGGCCCTGAGAACTATAAGGATTGGGCGGACCGAATGATGAAGAAGCTTGAGCAATGCGGCGGATTGTGGATCACTAATACTGATATGGAGATACCGGCGCACCACAGCTTGGGCACACAACGCATCTAGCCTAACCTGAATCTTTGGATGATGGTTGTCAGCAACGTCTCACAGCCCATACGACGAGAACTGTGTGCTTCAAAGGCATTGGATGCACAGCAGGCATGGCAATTTCTGGAGAAGACATATGGAAGAGACGTTCCCATGAAGATGCGTTCAGTCCAGGGCTTACGTGACATCATGGGTATTAGGTATGACAAGTGCGTGTCACTGAAAGAATACATAGAGAAGATGGTGTTGTGCAGCCGAGCGATTCAATGTAACCGCGGAGTGAAAGGCCGTGACGACGGAGGGCAAGATAATGGCCGGAGAAAGAACCGCAACCGCTCAAGAAGTAGGGATGAAACTAACGAATGGCTATGGTGCCAGTTCATCTTGGTGAATCTTGGTCCGGAGTGGGAGTGCTGGGTCTCTGAGCTGGTGGGGAAATTTGAAGATAAAGAGAAAATGAATGCTGCAATATGCACCTTCAGAGGACTCTTCCCAGTCATCGAAGCAGAACAGGCACGCCGCGTTCAAGCTTCTCGTTACTCGAAGAATTGAGGTGCGTGACCATGTGCTAAAAAGACCTGTCAACAGATATCCATGTTTCCAGTTCGTTGCAATGAGTGATTAGTGCCTGGAAAAATTAGAAAATTGTGTGCAATTTGTCAAAATCGATAGATTTCAGAGGTCCCAAGAAAACGTATAAAATCACAAAAAAACATGTCCACCCATCTGGTATATATTCCTTCATCTGCTTATATATCAACCCACAAATCAAGTGCTCTTCTTGCTAGCCTTCTTGGTCTTCTTCGCCTTGACGGATAGGCGAGGGATAAACCTGCCAACGCGAGCCTGGTAGTCGCTGTATTCGGGGTACTTGCCAGCGGTGATAGCCTCGGTTATACGCACGCTACACTGGAAGACAGCAAGGTATCCCAAAACGCCCAGACCGGCCCAGTTGAAGTAAGTCTCGGTGCGGTAACAGGACCACGCATACATGGTCAACCAAAAGGCCTGCTCGGCAACGAAATTGGGGTGTCGCGACCAAGACCAGAGGCCGCTGACAACAAAGCCCCGCTCAAGATCTTCGGCGGAGAACTGGTCCTTGTAGGGCTCGGGAATGCGCGCGTTGGTTTGGTACTCCTTCTTAGCAGACTGGAACTTCCACTGCTGCCCGTCGGCGAAGAATTCAATAATGATAAAGAAAAACGCAGCACGGGAGAAGGCCAAGTCGGGAAGGCCAAAGACCTCGGTTCCTTGGTTGTATGCGGCGACAACAAAGATGTAGGTCGGAGCGGTGATGAAAAGGAGCAACAGCGACTGAGCGATTGCAATGAATCCGAGGTTGAGGAGCATGAACAAGAAGCTATTGTTCACTTTAGAGCGCACGATCTCCCAGCGGTAATCTTCCGAGCCGATCGAATAGCCTCCTTTGCGCCAGTAGTTGAAAGTCAAGCGAACCTATCCCATAACTCGAGTCAGCATATGTCAAAACTCGGATGTAGAGCCAACTCACACTCCAGAGAACACTGATGACAGCGATTGTATCCACAGTCTGGGTCTGGATGCCGGACAAACGAGCCCAGAGGGCGAAATGCACATTATACAGCGCAGGGAGAATGCTCCAAAACCGGTCTACTTGTGACCAGTTTCGGTTGATCTCGGCCGCGATGAAAAATAGACCAGCCAGGACTCCACAGAGCGCAAGCGCAGAGACGAAGGGGTTGGTAGCTAGATAGACGGCTCGCAAGCTATACACATCGCTACCAGCTTCGCGCAAACTGTCGGGCAGCCATTGCAGCTGAGACAAGTAAGGGGAAACGGTGAGCTCAAATGAGGTATAATCCAAAAGGGACTCCACACGAGGAAGTGGTAGAGATGCCATTGCTGTGCTCCGTACTATATATCGTCAAAAGGCCACGGGAGAAAAGACAAACAAAACCTTTGGCAGTGTTTGCTGTGGAGATGGACGGGTAGATTTACCCATTGGGAATAGCGTTCCTAGATGGGAATAGCGTGTTCCAAAGTATTATGTGCCTCAGGCACCACAGCGCGTCTCAGGCATCGAATCTCTTCGCGCCCGAATCATTCCAGAACAAGATGTGATCGACATGACATTCAAGGCCACCACCACTATGAACCCCATGTGATCAAGATCGGGGCTCGATCATGGCTCGTAAAATTCTATGTGTGGCTGAGAAACCTGCCATTGCTCGCACAGTGGCCACTCACTTATCGGGAGGTTCTTTTCAAACAGTGGGTTCCCTTTTGAATAATTCTGATGATCCAGCTAACATAGAACCTAGCGTGCGATTCGTGGGAATCAATATGTGAAAAACTATGAATTTGATTTCGATTTTGGTGGTGCCTGGGGCAACTGCTCGGTCACCATGACCAGCGTAGTGGGCCATCTAACTGGCCTGGACTTTGATCGCCAGTACAAAGGCTGGCAGTCATGTCCTCCAGGGGTACTATTTGAGGCTCCTGTGCAAGAGACTGTTGATAAGGTGGGCAAATACTCCTCAGCTATCTTGCCTGCATGCTAACGTCTTCACTAGGACAAGCTACCAATTGCGGATAATATCCGGGACCAAGCCAAGTATTCCAAAGCCCTATTTATTTGGACTGATTGTGATCGCGAAGGCGAGCATATTGGTTCTGAGGTCCGTAACCAGGCAAAAGCAGGAAATGCTCGGATCGAAGTTAAGCGAGCCAAGTTCAGCAACACAGAAAGCGCGTAAGTAATGTTGACTGTTTTAGTGTCTACTCAAACTGATCTGAAGATATAGACATGTTCGTCGGGCTGCTCTAGAGCCAGTCAATCTCGACGAATATCAGGCTAGTGCTGTAGCCGCTCGAATCGAGCTGGATCTTCGAATCGGCGCTGCATTCACCCGCCTACAGACTCTACAACTACAAACAGTGGTGGCAGCCTTGAAGGAAAAAATCATTAGCTATGGTAAGCTGTCAATCATTATAGATACAAGAAAAACATTAACAAGTTAGGATCTTGCCAATTTCCTACTTTAGGATTCGTTGTCGACCGATACTTGAGAGTCAAAAATTTCAAACCAGAAACATTTTGGGGCATCAAGGTCATACTCAGCCGTGAAGGCAAGAAGGTCAACTTTCTCTGGAAGCGGGTACATCTATTTGATCGAGCAGTCGTGACAATGATGTTAGAGCGGTGTTTGGTTGCAAAACAAGCCAAAGTCACAAAAGTGAACCAGAAGCCTACAAGCAAATGGCGACCGTTGCCCTTGACCACGGTAGACCTACAGATGATGGGCAGTCGATTTCTTCGTTTGGACAGTCAGACTATCATGAAGGTAGGGAAACCACTCTCATATTGGATTATATCTAACAAGCTCAAAGGTAGCAGAAGGACTTTACACTAAGGGGTTCATCAGCTATCCCAGAACCGAAACAGACCAGTTTGACAAAGCAATCGACCTGAAGAAATTGATCGAAAAGCAATACCCCGACAACTCATGGGGCCAATACGCTCGAGAGTAAGCTTACTGGACTTGCCTTCCATATACAAAACTAATTCCTATCTAGACTTATTGATGGCAAGTTCAGGACTCCCCGCTCTGGCCGCCACAATGACAAGGCCCATCCACCCATTCATCCTGTCAGTTGGGTCTCACCAAATTCATTGAATGCCAATGAAAAGAAGGTCTATGAATTTGTTGCTCGTCGATTCCTCGCCTGCTGTTCTGATGATGCGAAGGGCCAAAGCACAGCGATTGAGATTCAATATGGTGACGAATCCTTCCATGCCAATGGTCTTGTCGTGTTGGAGAGAAATTACTTGGATGTATACGTCTACGATAAGTGGGAAAGCAGTCAGCAACTTCCCAAGTTTGAGATTGGGGAGCTCTTTGAGCCCACAGAAGCCAATATTTTCGAAGGCAAAACAACTGCTCCGAACTATCTGACTGAGCCCGAGCTTATTGGCCTGATGGATGCCAACGGGATTGGTACAGATGCCACGATGGCGGAGCACATTGCCAAAATCAAAGAACGTGAATACGTCGCCATAAACCAACGAGGCAGTGGCCGCAGCTCAGTGCAAGAGTTTATTCCAACCCGTTTAGGTGTTGCCCTTGTGGAAGGGTATGACAATGTTGTTGAGGGTCTCCCTAACAGTGTGTCTCTCAGCAAGCCGTTCCTTCGCAAGGAAATGGAATTGAACATGCTGCAGATCTGCTCAGGCACCAAGACTCGACAGGAGGTCGTCCAGCAGAGTCTAGACATGTACCGAGAAGTCTTCATTCATACACAGAGGCGCATCAACATGCTAAAATCTGCCTGTCGCAAGTATCTTGTTGAAGAAAATGCATCATGATTGTTAGTCACTTAGAAAAGGCATCATCTAGAATTAATTATTCAATCGATTGTTTTTAAGCCACTGACCAATAGTTAAATCTTTCAAACATTTAAAGAAAAAGAAGAGAAACAAGTCATAAAATTCCCTATTATACAGATACGAAATTAAAATCTTCCCATATCTTAGGGTCAAACCCTGGCCATTGTGCTAAACTAAGCCTCCTTTTCCATTCCTAAGGCCGACAGCTCAATCCAAAGTGTGAATTCCGTGGGGTCTCTCCGCTGTGTTGCATTTGGAAGCTCCATTGATCCGGTCGTTGGTAGGGCTTTTGTTCAAATCAAACTCGGCTGGTTCGCGCATAGTTCGTCAGGTATGTCGGTGAACATGGCTTTTGCCAGTAGTAGGTTAAGCCAAGCCGACTCTCTCGGTAGGGCCTATGTTCAAATCAAAATCGGGCTGTTCCACGCGCAATTCGTCAGGTAATTCGGTGTCGGGGTACATGGTTTTCGCCAGCAGTATGTTAAGCCAGGCCAACTGTCTCGGAATATGAGGGAAACTTTCAGTATTTTTCATGAGACCCTGGTGTTGTTCACTAACCTTCTCTAGCTTGGCGTCTAGGTCTATTATACCAGACGTGTATTTGTTTTCCATCATACCAACAAGATGCAGCAAACAATGTTGAAGGTCGTCCGAGGCATTTCGGATTGATTCCGCCAGGTGAACGAAAACAGGCCGTACTTGTTCATTTTCTCTTCGAAACTGTTGGATCTCCAACATCAATATGCCGAATTGTTCTTGCACGGCCCTCATTCGGCCGAAACAATTGTATTTCAAGTGCTCGATGTCGTACTTGATGTTGCTTGCCGTCACAAAACCCATAATTTGAAACATGAGAGTAATCAAAACGAGCGCAGTCACGATAGTGAAATACAGCGTGTTATTTTGGTCTGGGTTGGACTGCTGCAGCTCCTCGGAACGAAGCTCGGTTGCCGAACCGTCGTTCACATAGACCGATTTTGGCATTGCTGTGGAACTCGGATCGAACATGGACGCTGTAACTCCTGGGATGTTGATTTGCAGTGATGCTGCTTCAGCCGATTGTTCCAGGGCCAGCCTGGCATTTTCGTACTGTTGAGCATGGAGTGAAAGTTGCTGGAGAAGGTCGTATGCTGAGGTTGCGTCATCATGGGGGAAGACTAAAGGGTGAACTTTGCGCAGTTCGTGAATGGAATAGGCAATTTCCAAGGAGCTGAGACTGCGCCAGAAAAAGGAATTGGAAGGAGTGACCCCGGTCAACGGAATAGAATGCCAGAGGCCAATGCTACTGAGGCCGACAAAAATGATTCCTGGCACCAGTTGGTCGAACATCATGGTCTTTGTATCAGATCAGTGAGATTCAAAAGATTCAAGAGGGAATCTCCGTCTTTCTCGGTGTCTTGGGAGCTTAAATATAAGATCAAGATAAAACAATGAATAGGCAACTCTTTGTTCAATTCACTGTGTGTATTCAAACTTGAATAAACATTGTTTTCGGGGTGATTGTTTGAGGGCTACATTATGTACACTTCTTTGTTTGGTCCGTTTGGGCTTTTATTAGGCTCTCCTTTTGGACTTCTTCTTAAATCCCTTATTCTTGCCATGGCTATAAGATTTATCTAGAAAGATATCAGGCGACCTGATCATATTCAACATTAAGGCCTCATGTTTTTTGAATCAAATGGTCTAAAAATACACAATGGGCACAAAGAACATCATTCACAATACCTGTACAAAGAGACCCTACCTGTCAGACAGCTTTAAACTCAGTTTCATTCAATCATGGCTTTTCTAGAAATGCTATCCCTTTCATCGTGGTGAAAGGAGTAGGTCTATTACGAAGATACGGGGAAATTTCAGAGCAAACAAAAGCATTATTATCACACTAGTCATTATTTATACTGTTATTCATACTATAGAGTATTGATCTTAATTAACTTGTAATATGCTAGGTCAAGCTGGCAACAAAGGCATAGGTGAATCTTTGAATGAATTTTATGATGCAGTTAGCCATATTCTTCATCTGTAAGTTGAAAATGAACATGAAACTTGGTAGAAGCAAAGAGCCGTTTTTACGTATTTGTCATAGGTAGCATAGCCAACCATACATTCCATTTGTCTATGCTCACTAGGGGGTGCCTAGGATAAATGAAACGTGTATATTCTACGGAAGATAGAGAGGTGCTGATGGCAGGACTACTAGGGAACTTGAAATTGTCTCAGATTGTTCATGGCACCACAAAGACATTACCAATCTAGTGATCAAGTTCCAGGTTACATGCGTGAATGCCGGAATTGAATAATTTATTCATCTCATTCAATGATAAACTTATGAGTTCAGAGCGTATGCAAATTGTTGATGGAGATGTAAAAAGAGGCAACCTCTGCCATTTAGTTTGGCGCAGTATTCTCATCACCGTCCTCGTTATCATCGCTTCCCTTGTCCTCATCATTGTCCTCATCATTGTCCTCATCATTGTCCTCATCATTTTCCTCATCGTTGTCCTCATCATTGTCCTTATTATCGTTCTCTTCGGATTCCAGCAGAGAGTTGTACCACCGAATAGCGACATCTTTCTGGTCTTTTGGCAACCGACCCCATGGATTCATCGCAACCTGAGCGCCATGCCTTATCAGTTGTTGGCGAAGCTTGGTGGTGGAAGATATAGGGACCTGGATACAGTTAACAAGCAAGCTTGGATAGTCTTAGAATAAGGCACTGATATGTTTGTGTTGGCAACTCGGTACACGACAATAGACCTCGCCATGATACACAGTTACTTGACCAGCAGAGTCCTGCTCATTTAGTAAAAGTTTCTGTTCATTCTTCTTCATGTTAACTTACGGTCGTGTAAGGTGGGAGCTTAATCTCCTAGGCCTCAGCTCTGATAAGGTACTCTCTGTACGCATCGCAGTTTCGTAAAAAGACGGGACAGTTGTAACTGTCTAGTAAGGAATCAGGGAGAGCCATTTCAAATTATGCCTCGATCTGAGGAGGGTTGTGTTCTGATAGAAGAAAGTTGGTGTGATGGAAGAGAGGTGAAGAGGAAAGTTGTTGCTCAAGTGAGATGGGTAACTCCTAATCAACTTTGATCTTTCCCTCTTCTCTTCCTCTCCAGTCATCATCTCCTTTCTTTTGAAACTTCGGCCATCTCGACTCTACTCGTTATTCGCCCCTCAACTCCTACAACCACCATAGACTTCTCATTCGCATGCCCGAGCGATGTAACTCTCACTATAATTGAAGAGCCGAATGAGAACAACAGCAACAAAACAAAGAAGGCCTTGGTTCACCTTGATCGTTCAAAGTTGATTAAGACAGTGCATACTTTCAATCAATGTTCTCACCTCGGTGGGAACGAGCCGGAAACCACAACCCAACTCTAAAGGGCGGCACAGTCAAGAGCATGGAAGTTATGTTGGGATCAATCCACTGATTGGACACCAAGCCAGAGTCTGTCTCTGCTGCAAATGTTTGGTACACAATCAGGGCTTGTAATAAGTGCCTAGTAAATCCCAAGCTCATGGGTCGGCGGTCCACACGCTGGATTAAATTGATTGACCAGGAAAAACCTGCGACCTTGGAAGATTGCTACTTCAACCGCCAGCTTCTGTTTCCTTGTAATTTTTTGACCATGCAAAGGCATTTCGGCACATTTCAAAGAGACCTGTCTACACCACCCCGGGCCAAATCACAGAAATGGCCCCGATAGACTCGCCGGAATTTGAGCCAATGCATATTCCCCCTATAGTCATGTGTAAGTTGACATGACTAACAGCTTCAAGGTCAAATAATTCTAACTCGCAAAGAGAGCAATTGAATGCAGCCAGAGGACGGCTAGGGACGGTTCTCCAAAAATCGCTTTTCGAAGACGTGAATGTGACTATCGATCGTGTTCGTTGTGCCTGTACTACGCACACTCCTTGAATTGTATTCCAAGGAGACAGAACGGTGAGAGATTCTTGGAATCTCAGCAGGATAATCGACTTCTCTTCGCAGATACAATCAGACGCTTGGTACTGTCTGGAACCTGGATGACTGTAAACGCAGAAGTGGCGTTTTGATAATCACAGCCCAAATGAAAGTGGCCTAGGTAGATGTAGGATGAGTAATTGTGGGTGAGTGATCTCGGGAATGATCATTGATGATAAATATCAAAAAATGTACAGCTAGATCCGGTGTCCAGTGTACGAGTAGCCAATGAAAGAGGCTTGTAGCAACTATAAATTGCGGGTAGATGCTGCGGACCAATGATGCTCGCTTGAGCCATCATGAGTCATGATGATTAAGTTGCACTAGCCTGTTTTCGGACTTGTGTTAACCCCAAAGCGGGTTAGTGCGGGCCGGGTGAGGATACTATACCAAACATAGGTCCACGGGTACTCAGTTCACTTACCTATGTATGTATATAAGTAGTTCTTGTCTCCATTTGCTTGTCTCTCCCAATCCAACAATCTCGTCCACTCAACTGCCACAGAGAATGGCTGAGAAACATCCTATCGAGGATATACGCGCTCCCGAGGAAAACAGCCTGTCGGCTGGCGACGGCGACTCTCGAGCAGACGATACGAGCGACTACAAGCTGACTGGCATCTCACTAGTCCTAGTCATAACTGGACTTGGTCTTTCTATATTCCTCATGTCGCTCGACTCATCCATTATTGCCACGGCTATTCCCCGGATCACGTCACAATTCAACAGCACCAGTGACATTGGCTGGTATGGAAGTGCATACTCCTTTGCGATGTGCGCTCTGCAGCCTGTCGCAGGTAAACTTTTTGCAAGCTTTGCAATGAAGGTAAGATTATCCAAAGCTTCCACTTAGAGATAAAGCCCCCATTAACAGTATTAGGGCATGTTCCTCGGATGTCTTGCGGTCTTCGAACTTGGCTCATTGCTCTGTGCCCTTGCTGTTAATAGCTCTATGCTCATTGTTGGGCGTGCTATAGCTGGAATTGGGGCAGCAGGGTGCTTTACAGGAGCCTTCTGTATTGTTGCGGTTTCCATCCCGCTGGTTGAGCGACCCTTCTATATTGGAATCCTTCAGTCAACCTTCGGCATTGCCACCATCATCGGACCCGTATTAGGTGGAGCATTCACGGAGCATATGACATGGCGGTGGTGTTTTTGGATCAATCTCCCTATCGGTGCCGTCACCATCTTCTCATTGGTATTCTTCTTCAAACCGCCTACGCGCGACTCGACGAAAGCTCCTTCGGTTCTTCGCAGACTGCAAAACTTGGACTTGCTGGGTGCTTCTCTCTTTGCCCCGGCCATTATCATGATCTTTTTGGCTCTTCAATGGGGAGGGACTGAGCATTCTTGGAAGAGTGCTTCTATCATTGGTCTCTTCATTGGAGGCGCAGGTCTCGGCCTTGTCTTTGCTCTCTGGCAAATACAAAGGGGTGATAATGCCATGATTCCTCCACGTCTGATTAGTGAGCGCACGATGTTCTTCTCTTGTTTCAGCGAGTTCTTCGCCATGGGTGCTGTTTATATCTCGATCTACTACCTCCCTGAATGGTTCCAGGTCATCAAAAATGCCTCGCCAACAAAATCTGGAGCCATGTACCTCCCTTTAGCGCTGTCAGATGTCCTCTCTGCAACCCTAACAGGTGCGTCACTTAAGTACCTTGGATACCCAAACCCCTACATGCTCCTTGGAACAGGCTTGATGAGCATAGCAACGGGACTCTTCTCTACCTTCTCCCTAAGCACCCCCCACCAGCAGTGGATCCCATTCCAAGTCCTCCAGGGTCTTGGTGTGGGAATGACTCTCTCAATGCCCTATGTTGCGACACAAACAGTCCTCAAGCCCGAAGATATTCCTGTCGGTACCTCATTACTGCAATGCTTCCAATTCTTCGGGGCTTCCGTGAACCTCGCCATCGCGGAGGCTATCTTTGAGAACAAACTTGTCTCGCGACTGGAGAGTTGGGGATTTGAGAGCCACGAGATAGAGAACATCCTCAGTGCAGGCTCCGCCGAAGCAAGGAGCGTGGTTTCTGCGGCGCAGCTTCCGGGCGTGTTAGATGCATACAACCATGCGATCACCAGGACCTTCTACGTCGCAACCAGTGTTGCCGCTGTTGCATTCCTCCTTTCACTCGGTATCCGCTGGAGAAGTGTCAAGCCAAAACCCCAGGCTACTGTCTCTGATGAGGAGGCTAGGTCGTCAAGCCAGTAGGCTTCGATGGCACTGATTAATTCAACAAAATATAGAAGACGAAGGGCTCTGGGATGTGAGCCTGAGTGTATCGCAGATAATCACACCTTGCAGCTCGAATCACTATTTAGATATTTTTAGAATAATGATGCATAATTAGCGATTTTTTTATACAGATATGAAAGCGTTGTTCATTACAGATTCTGGGCCTCTTTATTTGTCCATATAGCACATGTTAAAATGTGTTTCTTGCTCTAGTTATCTCAATATCAAATAGTACACTCCCAACAATCAAGTTATAGCACAGTCCTGTAGAGGTTCTTATATATCTAGTACTTACCATCTCTCTCTTATCGATGAGCCCCACGGTACCACGAACAAACCCAAGTGCAAATTCTCTTGGATATCAATGGAGAATATGAAAAAGCGTTTAAGCGTAAGCTCGGTTTGAGGTGGGCGGTTAGAAAATGAACTCAGGGACCCATCACATCGCCCTCGAGTCTGCAGGGAAGGTCAAAAGATACTTGTTTAGAGAGGGACCTTCATGTTGCTAGAGAATATTACGCATGTTACCTAGGTAGGAAGTCGAAGCGTTAGTCAGTAGCTGCTTCTTCTTCTTCTTCTTCTTCTTCTTCTTCTTCTTCTTCTTCTTCTTCTCTTTACGCCAGTTATGGTGCATATCGCTCAAGTCTCCGCGGTGATTCCTCATGTCTAAACCCCGCCGGCATGAATATTTATGACACCAGTTGCGTTTTTGGACTGATGAAATCAACCGACGGTTATAAGCCTTGGCAATTTCCGAAGGTTAAGGTCAACCTCCCGGAAGATTTTTGTGAGTGAATCCTCTCGTTATACCTTGGATTTCTACTAACTACCTATAATCAGTCCGTGACCTCAAGTTTTTTGAAACCTTCACTAAACGCGCCAAGCCCACAGAAACCAGGCTGCGCTATAAACTGGACCTCCTGATAAACGCTGTTTGTCGATCCCTCTCCGCATAAAATCTGCTAGTAAACGGACCTACTGTTACACTGGCCCATGAAACAACCGTGGGTTGGGGCCCGGTCCTATACAAAGGCGAGCCACATACGTGTGTTTGAAGAGCGGATTACAGCTTTTTTTTGGAGAACATGATCATCTAGCTTGTCACGTGGTCATTATTGAAGCTGAACAACTGTGTGGAAAGGGCCATGAGCAACTACTAGCCTATATGGCTATGATACAACCCAACCGGAAGAAACGCGGGCAGTCCGATTGGACCGTATATGGCGTGCTCAGCGACGGGGAGGTCTTCACATTCTATCATTTGGATATGAATAGCGAGTTTACGCTTCTTTTTCTATTGCCAATGTGCTAGCTTCCTCCATCCTTGGAGGGATGGAAACTTGTGCTTCGCCTATCCGATCAAGTTTGGCGAGTAATCATTCTGGTTGGGGCTCTCACCGGCGGCCGTCACCTCAGATACTTCATATTAATACCATCCCATCCATTACAGGCATGATGGACGTGGACATGAAGATGTAAATGTTTTTATGTTTTGTTTCACGACCTGACCAGGAGGCTCGTTATATCATTAACTAGTTATATACTTACGACGCAGTACAGACGCTATGCCCAAGATGTTACAAACGAATGCGGAATTACAAATTCGTTTTGGATTCTCTACACTTTCTCCTCTTGATAATATCTATTTATAAGTAACCAGCTCCTAAGCTACCTAGGTAGTACTATGGGGCTTCTTATAATTACGATTCTAAGGGACTACATACATGTATAAATGTTGATGGCGACTGGTTAACTTTTGGCCGGCGAAAAACCCGGTTGACGCGACGGACACAAAAACCTGCCATAGACGAAGGTCGACATGCAGAATGTGTGGAGAGATAAAATTGGGCGGTCACCATCGTCCTTGTGGGCTACCACTTAGACGCGGTTAAGGACCTCTCAGCTGTCATGCAATGTCTCTTTGAACCTAGCGCATAGGCCCAATACCCTTTGAGCCCCGTTGACCAAGCTCCCCAAAACCTTTACAGCGCTACAGCCTTTTGAGTATCGATCGCTCTACCCCTCATCCAGACTGAATACCTGGGCCTCATCTCCTGATGGCTAGCTCATCCTGCCTTTTTCCAAGCCTTGAGGTGAACTACACATTTCTACTTGTGATATTACTTGTTACATGTGGAACTTGCCCTATGGCAGTCTCCCAAGTCACCTTTGAGATAAATAGTATCTACCTGTCTATCATGCATGCTAGTATCGTTTTGATGTGAGAAATGTCTCTTAGTGCCAAGCATCCCCGCAATTCCATCCTACCGCGGCCAAATGTATTCGGCTTAAATGATACCGACATATTAGGCGATCTGAGAAGGACGGTGCATATCTTCCTTTAAATGGCGTAGCTTTACGGCATTTTATTCGTGCAACATTATTTCCTCGGGTAAAGAAATATATCCGTGCGAAGCAAAGTGATGTTGATCACTCGTTGGGTTGATTGGCACAGGTAACAAGTACGAATCTATATCTATAGTCGGATTCTGATAGACCGAGGAAAGGGAAAATTGGCGAGGTAGACTGAATAGTGTCTTAAGAAGTATAGAAAGACAGCTAAACAGCCTTCCATGTTCCTCCTTTGTCCACATCTTCTCTCGCCATGTGTTTATCGATTCCAATCATTCTGTCGCTTCTGATAGTATCATTGAGTCCTGCGGCAGCCAAAGTACATCAGAAGAGTTGTGTGATCAAGAGTGGTGGAACTAATGTGACCAATGATGCCCCGGCAATTCTGAGGGCATTCAGAAAGTGTGGCCACAATGGAAGAATCGTGTTTGAACCCACCACGTACTATGTCAACTCGGTCATGAACATTTCCTGGCTCGAAAATGTTGACATTGACATCCACGGAACGCTTCTGGTACATCTTCCCATTGTTTGGGCATTGTGTTGATATCTAAACCCGATTGCTAACGATCTACCCCGTATTAGTGGAGCACTGACCTCCCATACTGGCTGGACAATTCGATGGATGTCGGATATCAGAATCAATCAACAGCTCTGGTAATCGGCGGTAATAATGTTCGCATCAACGGATATGATAAAGGCACGTTTGACGGTAACGGTGACTACTGGTATCAGTGGATCAGAGACCAACCAAACACATCCAACTACCCTGGCCGGCCGCACGCTGTGACATTTGACAACCTTACAAACTCTGTCATTCGTGGGCTCACCTTCCTGAGGAGCCAAATGTGGTATGTGAAAAATTGGACCTTCGTCTCGAACACCCCATATACGCGATGGTCTTTGCTTGCTAACCGTGACCCTAACCCCCAAAGGACTATGTCAATAATTAACTCTCACAACGTGTTGTTGGACAGTATTCTTGTCAATAACACAGGAAACTGGGCACAAAGCTGTAAGACTTCAGGGGAGAACGCAGCCTGTACTAGAAAGTACTGACTAGACACAGCCAACACCGATGGAGCGGATACCATCCGGTCTTCTCATATCACATTCAATAACTGGACCGTCTACAATGGTGACGACAGCCTTTCCATGAAGGCTAACAGCACCGATATAACTATCACAAACAGCAAGTTCCACAATGGTCTAGGTATTGCGATGGGGAGTATTGGGCAGTACAAGGATCAATTCGAAACGATTGAGCGGATTACGGTCAAGAACGTCGAGTATGACAACACATTACATGCTGTAAGTGACTAGAACAAGAACAGCATATATAGGCCCGACAACCATGGGAATAAGGTTCTAACACTAATATGCCTTAGTTCTACATCAAAACCTGGACTGCCGACCAGAATGGCTACCCACCAAACGGAGGCGGCGGTGGACTCGGGTGTAAGTATTTGATGGTTCACTCCCGTTCCACCTACTATTGAATCGGGGAGTGACTGAGGTGCTAACATATCCAGTCGCGTCTGGAATGAAGCTCACAAACCTAACTACAACAGGGCTTCGCGGGGCTGCATTCGCGATCTCTCAGTGCACTCGATTCTCAGGTGCACCGGGTGAGGGGAACTGCACGAATTCGGAATTTCAGGTCCGAAATATAAAGATCGATGGGCTGTCCGGTACCAGCGAGTCGACAAGGCTGGCGAGTCTCCAGTGTAGTGCGGTCGCGCCGTGTACCAACATCACCATTGTTGACAGTACCCTACACCTCGACAACGGCACAGTCGCGAGTGGGTACTTGTGTGGGAATGTCGCAAATCCGATAGGGTTCAACTGTACTGGGGTGCCTTGTGTGGGTGGAAGCTCCACTGGGGAGTGCTGAAGGATTATTGGCAGTGGATCATCGCCGGTATGCATGATAGCAAAGGGGATCAATGAACAGTCGCCGCAATATAAGTGCAATATATAGGTACATTGGTCAGTTTGAGCATAAGTAATGAATCATGGCGGAAACTAACACAACAATCCGATGTAGTGTAGGGGTTATCACTGTGCTCTTTCACAGCACTAACGGGGGTTCGAATCCCCCCATCGGAGTTTCTTTTTTTCTCTTTTGTTTTTTATACACCCTATTTTTGACCTCCATTTATCTATTTGCACATGTTGTGAAGTCAATAATGATACCAAGTGTAGGGTAAGTAAGTAAAAGGCTAGGCGTCTTTTTTCCCACCTCGACACTACACATGTCCTAGTTTAGTTATACGTAGATTAGTCGATTTCTTAAATTGAGCCTCTTCCCGCTTTATTTCCGTCGTCTACCTGCCTATGAAACTGAGGGGGGGGAGACATCTTAGAGAGGGACAGCTTAGTATGATACCTAAGAGGACCGCTGTAGGGACATCACACGGCCGCATAGGCGGCCAGCTATTCTTGTTATGCATAGCGCAGGAAATATTTACTAGAACGAACCATGATGTCTCTCTGGGACATCACCAGGGTGGGCTAGGGTGTATCTCTTGGTGATTTCGGTTGTTGAACCCTGGGAGGATATAACAGCTTTTACTTTCCCCTCGGGATGGTGATATTATCCCTGGGGTTTCCTCGAGGATAGCCCACGCCCGGAGCCGATGTGAACTGATAGACCTGGTATATATGGATAACCATTTATGGTTGCTTTATCCTTTTCTTTTTCGGGTATGGACACTAGTGAGTTCCATCGTGGCATGTTAGAGAGCGTGCTAGGTATTATGTTCCCTCTACCTTGACATTTGTTGATATAACCCAGGGAGGGATATATATATATATATATATGCTTGTGTATACGCACATATAAAATGAAAACGAAAATGGCGAGAGCTTTCACCCTCATACACACACAGGAGCCCCAAATAATACACTGGTGTCCCCTATGTAAAAATCCAAATTTGATATTGGTCAAGTATTGAGTTCCACATGAAGAGCACTGGTCCTCGGTGTGGTTCCTGTCATATCCAGCTACTCTTTCTCAGGACCAATGGTTGAGCATCGCTATTTCAATTATTTAGAGAAACGACAGTCATATTAGTACGGAAAATGCTATTACCTTTTCTTGAATTGTCGTATTCTACCAAAATGTAGAATTTTGGAAACTCAACTATGCAAACAATGAATAGATCAACAATAGGGTTGTAGACTTAATTGATTTTAGATTGCTGAAATCATACAACAATCCGATGTAGTGTAGGGGTTATCACTGTGCTCTTTCACAGCACTAACGGGGGTTCGAATCCCCCCATCGGAGTTTCTTTTTTTCTCTTTTGTTTTTTTTTATATAGATTTTATGGTATGGCATACATACATACATGATTTTTTATTAAATAGATACTCCGAAAAAATCCTCTTGACATGCCTCTTTCTATTTTATCTCAACCAAATAAAATAGGTTTCTCTCACTTCAATAGACCCTACCCAGTAGCGCCATGGGGGAAGTTGGATATGACTAGAACTCATTAAACCACTTAGAAGTATCCTCAATATTGCTGCGCTTGTTCCAATCGGCCTCGCCGGTCATATCCCCGCATCAATATAAGCACAGATGCTACCTACTTAGGTAGTCCTGAAGGTATTCAGCCTAAAGCAACCCAACAGCTAACTTAGCCCTGAAGACACTCATCACAATAGGAAACGATCTACATACTAGTCGTACTTGAAGATTCATGCATTCTTCTGCGCATTAGCCTGTCCGGTGCCTTGTTTCCCCATATTCAATTATACTGCAGTGGCAAAATTGCTAGGCGCATAACCATATCCGGGGAAATTTGTCCACTCACGAAGGGTGCCCTCTCTTTGGGCTCCATTAAGGCACAGGTAAAAGGCTTGGCTCATATATTGACGGCAGATTACCGTGTCGGATTTGGCAATTTACGCTTCGTGGAATCTGCAGCACAGGTAGCGAACTTGAACAAATGTAACCTTGATATATTGCTCATTAGAATTTCCCACATACAATCCTGGATTAATGAGGGCAGTTAAGATGAGAAAGCACCGGCAGTACATTTTAAAGCCAAATGGCTTCAGGGTTGTCACTACCGCAACTGCCATGCGGGGTTGATCCTGCACGTTTGCCATTGGTAAGATTACATATGTCGGTAATATTCTGCACAAGAGGTCACATTGTGTACTGGCGCCACACCTTGAACTCCCAATTCGCGAAATAGGCCGCGACGTATCCGGTAACAGAATCTTGAAACGCCGGCCCGTGCTGGGGTCTCCATTCTGAAGTATTTGTCCTTACTGGACCCCGCAATGTGATCAACAGTAGCCAAGTACTTAGCGTGTGTGTCCTTCATCTTACCTTACATCTGATACTTCGGGATAACCCGCACACTATGATGTTCTATGTTTCCACAAATCAGATCACGACCTTTCGGCCTGTTATGCCTATTTCGGACTGGAAATGCGCAAACACGAGAGCGATTTATGCAGAGGCTTAGTTTATGCTTGGTAACTTTTACGAGAACGATCAGCATGTATGAGTAGAGCCTCGGTTTCAAATTAATGTTTTCCAGATGGAGAACCGTTCCAAGCACGATGTCAAAATAGAAAGTAAATATCTATAAATCAAGATAATAATGCATATCAACTGCTAGACAGCTGGTACAAGGGCCTTCACCTCACCCTGGTTTTGAACTGAAACGCTGTATACCCGGAAGGTCCGCAGAATAATCCTCCGTGTTTGGGCTTAACGCCCTGCGGATTACCCGTCACACAAAACGCCTTTTGGCGGTTTGATGTCAGTGGAGGAGCGCCGCGGCGCCCATTTCTATCTAGCGGTGTTCTTGGCAGGCCCCAACCCCTTCAACCCCACAAAATGTCTCATGATCCTTCAATGTTGTGGAAAATAGTTTAATTCTATAGCCAAATTTCCAGGACCGACCCTGAAAGATCGACAGGCAACATACCTCAAAGCGTCATAAGTTGTAGGCATGGTTCCCTGCACTAACAAACTCCCCGAATCTTATACAGCAATGGACAGAACTGGACCGGGGGATTCTCCGTTTTCACGGATGCTGAAACCGCTTAACCATGTTTGTCCACTCCATTATCAGTCAGGATCTTGACGAGACTTCTCACAACGGTCATCCAGCGATGATCATTCCCTTCCTGATTCAGGCCCCGTCTCCACCCTCAAATCAATGTACGACAAAGGAGGTCATCCAGTATGGAAGTTGATTCTAGATCGATGATTGTGGACTCTCCATCCGTACCAATTTGGTGACGGCCTCACGGTCCGTCACACCGGTCATGCTGTGCAGAAAGGACCCTGATTAAGCCTTGCATGACAATGACTTGGAGGAATCCGACGCGGGGAAAAAGACATATAAAGATCTATTCCCACCCCGAGATTATTTTTGTTCATCAACTGCAGGCCAGACAACAAGATAACAAGACAACAATCCTTTCGCTTCACCAGCAATGTATCAACGCGCCCTCCTTTTCTCCGCCCTGGCGGCGGCAGCCCGTGCTCAGCAAGTTGGCACATTGCAGACTGAGACTCATCCCTCTCTTACCTGGCAAAAGTGCACCGCCGAGGGCTCTTGCGCTGACCAGAAGGGTTCTGTTGTCATCGATTCCAACTGGCGCTGGCTCCACTCCGTCGATGGTTCCACCAACTGCTACACCGGCAACGAGGTAAGGAACCCCGAATCGAGAAGATGAGTGTTCATGGTGACTGACTTTTTTTTTTTTTTTTGATAACAGTGGGATGCAACTCTCTGCCCCGATGACGAGACTTGCGCCGCTAACTGTGCCCTGGACGGTGCCGACTACGTCAAGACATACGGTGCCACCACCGATGGCGACGCCCTGTCTTTGACCTTCGTCACTGGCGCCAACGTTGGCTCTCGTCTGTTCCTGATGGAGGACGAAGAGACCTACCAGATGTTCAAGCTGAAGAACCAGGAGTTCACCTTTGACGTCGACGCTTCCGAGCTTCCCTGCGGACTCAACGGAGCTCTGTACTTCGTCTCCATGGATGCCGATGGTGGCCTCTCCAGATTCGAGGGCAACAAGGCTGGTGCCAAGTACGGAACTGGCTACTGTGATTCCCAGTGTCCCCGTGACCTGAAGTTCATCAACGGTCTGGTGAGTTTTTATAATGATCAATGCAAAAAGATTCTGGGGAAATGACTAATGTGCGATACAGGCCAATGTTGAGGATTGGGTGCCTGCCGAAAACGACAAGAACGCCGGTGTTGGTGGCCACGGAGCCTGTTGCCCCGAGATGGATATCTGGGAGGCCAACAGCATCTCCACTGCTTACACCCCCCACCCTTGCGACAGCCCCGAGCAGGTCATGTGCGAGGGCGACGACTGTGGTGGAACTTACTCCGCCACCCGCTACGCCGGAACCTGTGATCCCGATGGATGCGACTTCAACTCCTTCCGCATGGGCAATGAGACCTTCTTCGGTCCCGGTATGACCGTCGACAGCAAGTCCAAGATGACCGTGGTCACTCAGTTCATCACCGCCGACGGCACCGACACCGGCGCCCTCAGCGAGATCAAGCGCATCTACGTCCAGGACGGAAAGGTTATTGCCAACTCTGCCTCTGAAGTCGCCGGTGTCGAGGGTAGCTCGATCACCGAGGACTTCTGCGCAGCCCAGAAGAAGGCCTTCGGCGATGAGGAGAGCTTCACTGCCCACGGTGGTCTTGCTGGTATGGGCGAGGGTTTGGACCAGGGAATGGTTCTTGTCATGAGCTTGTGGGATGACCACCACTCTAACATGCTCTGGTTGGACGGCGAGGCCTACCCCACTGATGCCTCTCCCTCCGACCCTGGTGTTCCCCGCGGCACATGCGCCACCACCTCCGGCGACCCAGAGACCGTCGAGAAGGAGGCCGCCGCCGCCAAGGTGATCTACTCCAACATCAAGGTCGGCCCCATTGGCTCCACCTTCGCTTCCTAAAGAGTCAAAATGACAGGCGCTTGCTGAAGCTCAACTACACCTGGAATGCGGGGTCTCCGTGCAGTATAAATCCCTGCGCCCAGTGGCAGCAAATGCCCAATTTGGAGGAAAGTGGTGAATGAGATATAGGGTTTCTTTCATTGATAGTTATCTGTATTCTTGATTTCATTTTGTCTTTTTAGAATCAGAGTTGTTTTATCAGAATTGAATTGATATATTGATTTCGTCTATTTGAACTTGGAACTAGTAACCTTGGAAAGAAGGCGGTCGATATATTCTCGGCCCGGCAGAAAAAAAAACGGCCAGCTCTAAAGCTCTAGCTTTCGCAATTCATTCTCTTGATTTAATTCACACAAGTTCAGATTTTTTTTTTACTAGGCCCACGAGAATACTTCGGATTTTGTGTTTATCGCAAACATGTTTGACACGGTCTGCACGCTTCCGCTTTCCTCGGACTTGTTCGCTCAAGCTATCCACCCCGAGGAGCCCGTAGTCTCTGTCGGTCTGGCCTCGGGCCACGTCCAGACCTTCCGACTGCCTTCCTTAGAAGTAGAGGATGATGAAAATGTCGCCTCGAATTCGTCTGCCCGGACCGGAAAGGGTCACATCGACACAATGTGGAGAACTCGGCGACACAAGGGTAGTTGTCGCACCCTAGGGTTTGGCATCGATGGCAAAACACTTTACTCGGCTGGTACAGACGGTATCGTGAAGGCTGCAAGCACCGAGACTGGTCAGGTGCAAAACAAGATCGTGATTCCTTTTGAGAAGAACGGGTAAAGGAACTCTTCCGAATATCAAGCGTTGCAATCTAGACCTTTGCATTTGGCTGACATGTTTGTTTTTTTGCGATGTCATATAGCTCTGTTGATGCGCCAACCATGATTCACGCCCTCTCTCCTCAAACTCTTCTCCTCGGTACTGATTCGAGCGCCCTGCACATCTACGATCTCCGTATTCCCTATTCCAAGGTATCCGCGCGCCCTGAGCAGTCGCACCACCCCCACGACGACTACATCTCCTCTCTCACTCCTCTGCCGGCTTCCGACACTAGCACTTCTGGCTTCAGCAAGCAGTGGGTTACCACTGGTGGAACAACTCTGGCCGTGACAGATCTCCGGAGAGGCGTTTTGGTGCGCAGCGAGAACCAGGAAGAGGAACTGGTCAGCTCCGTCTTTATGCGTGGTCTGCCTTCGAGCGGAACCAGCCGTGGCGAAAAGCTCATTGTTGGTGGAGCCAGCGGTATCATGACTCTCTGGGAGAAGGGTGCATGGGATGACCAGGATGACCGGATCTATGTCGACCGTACCGATGGCGGAGATTCCATCGAGACAATGTCAGTTGCGCCTGACTACTTGGGCAAGGTGGTGGCCGCAGGCCTCTCAAACGGAAAAGTGAAGTTCGTCCGCATCGGACCCAATCAAGTCATTTCTGAAGTTGTGCACGATGAGATTGATGGTGTTGTGGGCTTGGGCTTTGACGTCGAGGGCCGTATGGTCTCTGGTGGTGGTCAGACAGTTAAGGTGTGGCACGAGGCTGAGGACAATGCTGGTGATGGATCTGGCGACGAAGACATGATGGATGATAGTGATGACGATAAAGATTCGGATGACAGCGATGTGGAACGTCACCAGGAGCCGAAGGACCGAAAGAAGCGCAAGAAGTCCAAGGGCAGGGACCTCAGTGGTGCACAGCATGTCATGGCCTTCCACGACCTGGACTAATGTCTCAATACCTCATTATCTGATACCCACATCTGCAGATCATTATTCAGCCCCAAAATAAGAAAAAGTGTATATAGCGTCGGTGTTAGGGTTTCCAAGAGCCAATTGGAGGAAGCATATCTATCTCTAGATGGCGAGAGATAATATACTCCCTATGTATTCATGTTCCCCGTTTGAAAACAATGAGAAGGAAAATAAATGCTTTCCCCTTTTACTCCAAGTTGTTGGGCGTCAGTGCCTAGGAATCGCAGTATATATTGATACTATTGCTCCCTTGCTCTGCATAGTACCTCAAACCCACTCGCCTGATACCGAATCGAACCATACAAAAACCTTTGTTTAGCAGCATATCTAAGTCGAAAGAACGCAATAACACAGATCATTCTTCAAGCAAGTCAGACCACTCTGGAATCTCCTTGATGAGCTTCCACATGTACTTCTCCAGCCTGACTGCACACTTGGCATATACAGTTGTAGAGTCATTATACTGCTGACAATTACTGAAAATCAACTTGAGATCGTCGACAAGTTCTTTCGGAGTAGTGTAACGCTCCAATCGTCCTTCTATAGTCGACAGATCCATCGGCGATACAATGGCATCGTAATAACCAGGGACTTCGTCTTTGTTGACTGGATTGAGGAAGGGCCATGCTTGTTTGTGGTTTTGGATTTGATTCATAAATCGTCGGAATTCGTTGAAATGAGGTCCTCTGGAACGGGACCCGTGGTATGATTCTCGTGCCAACTCGTCCATTTCTGGAGACCAACCAGTTTCCTGGATGGCAGGGATAGAGAGTGGGTCGATTGGAACCACGACGCCGTTAGCCCATTGCTGAGGTGGGAGATGAATGATATGACTTTTGCTCGAGGTACGTATTTTGGCTAGAACGGATTCTTTCTGCTTAAGAAGCATTCGACCAATTTCGAGATACCGTATTCGGGCAAGCATAGAGCATTGCATAATTGTTCCTCCTTCGTAATCCTTGATACACCCCATCCAGATCGACTTGTTGAGAGTGATATCTTTGGTAAAACCTTGCTTTTGAAAATACCCGATGGCAAGGTTATCGGCATAGGTTAGAAAATGCATAACTGGAGAAGTAGCTCTGACATAATCCTTTAAATGGGCCATAAGATGTGCTCCGTATCCTTTCTCTTGCTGATCAGTTGAGACCGCGCAAAAAACGATTTCGGCGAAGTTGCGGTCTCGGAATTCTCGAAATGATATACCGCCAATGACCTCTAGAGGCATTTTGACGATAGCGATTGATAAATGAGTGCGATCGTAGACGAGACGTGCGATGTAGTCCTTAGGCATTTCCGGAAGTTGCCTTTGAAATAGGCATTTAAGACCTGTAAGGATAATCGTACTCTCTCTGGAGCCATCATTGTTGACAACTCGGAACTCGATCTCGCCATTTCGTTCTTCCAAGACTGCAGGCTTTGGAACAATTAGAACGTTGATTGTCAAATTTCCAAAGATCTTGGCATACCTTCTCTGGGAAAGGAACTCCCCGAGCTATAGCTGTGGTTTTAACATTCGACTCTATCAACCCATCATGAAGGCTTTTGGCTCTTTTGGCATCGGGGGCACTCTTCAGCTCTTCACAAGCCGTGCGCTTTGTGATGAAGAGGTCTGACCCGCTGTCGATTGAAAATGATTGTGACTCTGCTTTGGCCATTTGCGTATATTGGCCAAACTTGCGATAGGTAATATGCAAACTAGTATATATTATCGCAGCCTTTGCCAATTATGGAAATGTCGAGTAATATAGTGACTAGTAGGATCCGAGGTTAGATGTTAATCATAGGACTAGTGGTCAATACTCACTGGGATCGATAAGCGGGGCCCCTTGTTTTCGCTATAAACACAATTTGGTTTTGATTTTGAGATGTACTGTATGCTTTTTTTTTCTAGGGAAGGCACATAGAAGACCAGAAGAGAGAAAGAAAACTATGTAGCCGGGCTCTATAGAGAGCGCACGGGAGATACTAGTAGAAGAGAGGAGAGGGGGTGGAGTAGAGATCTACTAGTCCGATCTCTATGTTGTACTTTAAATGACCATGTCACGTGAGTTCGATGCTTCAGACATACTTGGGAATCCATAACATGCGCAACAGAGTAATCTCGTGCCAGAAGGCTTATAATATACATTAAATTTAGCTATCTCTAAAACCTTGGCTTTACCATGTCGGGAGAGCATTTTTCACAGGCGGTTCACTCTGTTGATTGGGCCGCGTCTCATGGGTGATATCAATCTGATTGGAGACCATGATAGCACCCGTGGACGTTTTGTCATTCAGAGGGGCCGGATATGTTTTTATGTTCTGCATTTTAACATCTTCCATCATCCGTTCCTCACTCTCGGTGAATGACATACCAAGGGTCATAGGATCCGTACTCGCATCCCCGCGACTCTTCCGACTGGGGTAGTCACCCCCGCCACCAATGCTGCGGAAACCATTCGAGGGGGATTTATGTGTCTTCTGAGACAACTGAAACTGACTGCCAAGAATTTGGCTGAGCCAGATTCTAAATAGGTGAAAGATCATGGGAAGATTGGTCGTGACGACTGCGACAAAAGTTTCGCGAGTGCCCCATTCGTCGGCGAGTTTTGCGCCATTTTCAGGCTCCTATAGAAAATGACAGATCAAATTAGACAAATACCTTTAAGCGAGGGACAATATGAATAAATAAGAAACTCACCACTAGGAGGAAAACACTCTTAATAGTGGCACAGACAAGAATGAAGACACCTGCACTGAGTACAATAGTGGCCGCGATCTTCTTCAAAGGCTTCAGACTCGATTGCCAAAGCATGGGAATTGGGATAAAGATGAGGTATGGATCGGTAAGGAGGTTTGCGGCGAAGGTTACTGCAATGACCGGCTTGGCAATGGCTGGTTGGCACACGTCTAGAGATATAGTTAGCATCTGATAGCCACTAATAATGTCAAGATGGGAATCTGACTGCCGGGATCTGGATTGATTTGCCAGTTTTTATGGAATGGTCGGCATGCGGCAAAGATTGTGATGACACTGGCGAGAAAGCTCGCCAGGACAAAGGCAACTCCGACATAGATTGGAATTTGATAACGCCGGCCAAGGCCCTCCTATTTGGTATTAGTTACTCGTTGCGAACTATAGGTTGCTAGAAATCGAGATTATTACCATCAGTCGAACGTAGAATGCCAGCATAGACAATTTGAGTGAATTAATCAATGCCACATAAGTAGTCCAGCCCGCAATTTGAATCTTGGAACCGATCACTCTAACAAAATAGTTAGTGATCGCATTCACAATTTCCCTTCGATCGACAATTGGTGGATACGTACCTGGCGCGGTAAGTAGGGTTGTCGGGCAATAGTGCCTCTCGCTGGGCGGTTGTCATGCCATTGTTGGCGAGGCCATTAGACACATTGCCCACACTATGCGCCAGCGACGCCTGTGCAGTGTAGAGGACCTGCATTGGAAATTAGTGACTAGTAGGATGATATTGGATCAATTGGAATCCATTACAATTCCAACCCATACGAGGTAATCGTCGAGTCGTAAATTCCTCAATCCTCCACTTCTCGATCGAGCATATGTTCTAAGAATTGTCACAGCAACACCAATTGAGTATAGTGTCCATAATTCAACTGTGGCCTTGTAGGCATCCGACGCGGCATCTCGTGGCTCTAAGCCAAATGCCATGAAGTTTGACATTTGTGAATAGAGGGGGGGGGGTTAGCGTAACAAAGATTTACAGATGAGAATGAAAAAGGTAAAAATAGTTGACTTGACCATCTTCCCTGTACTAGCGCGAATCTCTCTTGGATCGCTGGAGTTTCGCCCCCAAAAGGACCAATTCATTACAGAAAATGAGGATGGGGTTACGAGTTATTGGAGAACGTGGTGGCGTCTATGCTCTCCATCCTCGTTAGAGTGTACCAAAAGGGTCTAGTTTAACAATCCACCAGTACCATGGTTTCCCGAAGCCACATATCCAGACTTATGATAAAGTTTTATCTAAATTAGTATGTACATGAAAGACTGCATGTGGATTCTTCAGCTGACCACGTTTGCGTAGAACGCTTACCTGGATTCGGTATTAGATAAATTGAGGAATATGACAGGGGGTCTCTTTACGTGGCCCCCTGAAGAAAAAAACATTAATCTAGAACAAATAGAATTTGATAATAAATTAAGTGGCATTCCTAAATTAAATCCTTAGAAATTTAAGACACATGGCCACTCGCGAGATACTAGTGGATCCTTTGCGAGGCGCGAGGGATGCACCATCCCCACAGGTTTGGGGTCAAGCCGGCTATTGTATCCAACCACGATGCAGGCACGTTCCAAGCGAGATAGTGTGGCTTTTTTGTTCCGATGGTTGCGCTTATTAAGGTGATTCGGGCTGATGGATGTAACCATAGCCCCTGCATTAGTGTGCAGAAAGTGCGGCAGTTTCCAATGGGAGAAATAGGGCAGAACCACGGGACGAAACTTGGAGAGTTGGGGATATCACGGATGGTAGATTCACAGCCAGAACATATCGTAGAGTGGAGTGGAAATCGGTAAATCGGTAAATCGTGTAAAAGTGGAGTCTTTGTCGGTTCCTTATCTTTTTTTCGTCTTATAGCTATGCCATTGAGGTTTTTTTTCACGGAATACGGAAGATAGAGTATACTCCGTCTATCAAGAGGAGTCAATCTAACCGAGCTAACCCTAGGGTAGTTTTACTGCCGTAAATAACGTGTAATAAATAGTTAGAGCACCACAGAACTGACAGGCTCATCTCGATAGTGTTTATCCACTTTTTTTTCTGACGTCCTCTGACGATCAAACGCAAGGGGCATTTGGTTTTTCCTTTTTCTCTTGTCTTTAATAATTCAGGACATTCTTTTTTTTTGGGAATGTATTTCAAGACAGAGGTGATCACCGCCGTTGCGGCTTGGGCTCTTTCCGCCGCCTCTCTGAGTTTCTATAGCGACTGTGATTATATCGAGGGCGGTCTTTGCCCGCGAGGCGATGCTGATTTGCAGGCCCTCGGGAAGGAGCTTTCGAGCACTGCCAAGCTGTATTTTCCCGGATCGACTGGATTCAAGGATCTCACAACGCGGTGGTCTACCCTGGCAGAGCCTACGGTGAACGTCGTCGTCGTGCCCGGCAATGAGAACGATGTTGTCAAAACGGTGAGTGAATATTTTTTTCTTTGTTTTTTTTATTTTTTGAACAAATTTCTATATATGTCAATTGGGCAAAGACAGACACTAATTACAACGATGGTTTAGGTGAAATTCGCCAACAAGCAGGACCTGCCCTTCCTCACGTTCAATGGTGTCCACGGAGCCCTCGTTTCATTGGGTAAGATGGACCATGGCGTCGGAATCTCTCTGAGCCAGCTGAACAGCGTCAAAATCGCCGATGATGGAAAGACAGTCACGATCGGTGGAGGAACCATGTCCAAGAAGGTCACCGACACCCTTTGGGCTGCAGAAAGGCAGACAGTTACTGGAACCTGTGAATGTGTCAGTGTTCTAGGACCAGCTCTTGGGGGTGGACATGGATGGCTGCAGGGCCACCACGGACTCGTCTCTGATCAATTCGTCTCGATGAATGTCGTTCTCGCCGACGGCACCTTAAAGACGATTGATGAAACCTCCGACCTCTTCTGGGCGATGAAGGGTGCTGGCCACAACTTCGGCATTGTGACTTCTCTCACCAGCAAGATCTACCCAATCGAGCACCGCGACTGGGCTATCGAGACGATCACTTTCAGCGGCGATAAGGTCGAGGCTGTCTACCAAGCTACCAACGACTATCTTCTGAACCAGGCCGCGGAGGTCATCAGCTGGTCGTACTGGATGAATGTCCCCGAAATTGACGCTACCAACCCCGTCATCGTACTCTATCTGATCCAGGAGGGAGTGACAGTCGTCGACCCAGTTTACACCAAGCCTTTCCACGACATCGGACCGCTTGCCACTGTACCCCAGGCAGGCAGCTACCAGGACCTCGCTGCATGGACCGGCATTGCCCTAGACTCTCCCCCATGCCAGAATATGGGCATGGCCAACCCCCGCTTCCCCATCTACCTCGAAAAATACGACGTCGCGGCTCAGAAGATGGCATGGGACATCTACGCACCTGCCGTCCGTGGAGACTCTCCCTTCAACTATTCAATCTTCATGTTCGAGGGTTACTCCGAAGGAGGCGTCCACGCCATCCCTAGCAGCTCGAGTGCTTTCCCCTTCCGCAGCGAGAATATCCTTGCCGCCCCGCTCATCAACTACGTGCCTGTCGATGCAGCACTTGAGAACAAGGCGTCTGCTTTGGGTAAACAGCTCCGCAACATCCTCCACGAAGCCACTGGCCGCACGGATATTCGCGCATATGTCAACTATGCCCACGGAGACGAGACAACGCACCAGCTGTATGGTGACAGCCAAGAGCGCCTGCTCGCCCTGAAGACGAAGTACGACCCGACTGGCAAGTTTAGCTTCTACGCACCGATCGCATAGATGGACTGAGCAAGGGCCTGAGGATTTGTACGTATAACAACTTGTTGCCTGTATGTACAATACGCACGTGGAGATATGATCATTTGAATAGTCTATAAATAATTTGATCCAATTTACTACTATCTTGACACCTCTAGAGCTGTGTATGCTTGAAGCGTTAGGTATCACTTCAAGTCACAGACAAACCCTCCGTGAATTAATTATTAATGTAAGCTACCTGAATATGAGCCTGGACTGAAATTCAAGCCTGACCCTCATAGAAAGCGACCTCGGAACAGCTAATATATCAAAGCCCCACCCGGCAGTTTGAGGAAATTTATATCCGTTCGCCTACATAGATCCACGGGTATTTCCGTCGATCCTTCACTATGATCGAAACAACTACGGCCACACATGGGGAATTGGGGGTACTAAAATCAGACACGAAGTATAAATTAACATGCCAAATTGACCATTAAATGGACAAACCGCCAATCGACTTTACAATGACTCGGAGAAGCACCATAGTACAACTGCCGATAAAACCCCACGGCCCCACGGAAGGACATGATGTTCATCAAATGCGGCGGGGTGTGGAGAGCGGACTATAAAATGGCAAGTCTCGCCCTTGGATGATTTCAAACACAAAATGGATACCTTTGAATACAATCCCAACCCCGGCCGTGTCGTCTTCGGTAGCGGCACGGTGCTAAAACTCCCCGATGAGATCTCCCGCCTGCAGTTGAAGGCCCCGCTAGTGCTCTCGACACCCCAGCAGGTCAGACATGCCGAGACAATCAAGGAGGTGCTCAACGGTCAGATCGCCGGTATTTTCACCGAGGCGACTATGCATACTCCCACGGATGTCACAGACAAGGCTCTGGAGTATGCGAAGACCCAAGGAGCCGATTCGGTCATTTCTATTGGAGGTGGGAGCACTATCGGTCTCGGCAAGGCAATCAGCATTCGCACTGGACTGCCACATATCTGTATTCCGACTACATATGCTGGTAGCGAAATGACCCCGATCCTCGGTGAGACTGCCGATGGATTGAAGAAGACTCGCTCCGACCCCAAAATCCTGCCTGGCACAGTCATCTACGATGTGGACCTCACAATGACCCTACCGGCGGCTATGAGTGCCACTAGCGGTGTTAACGCCATTGCGCATGCCGGTAAATATGCCTGATTAATCTGCATCAACTTCCTGTGCATCACTAATGCGTTGCTGAATAGTCGAGGCTCTCTACGCGCGCAACACTAACCCAATCATCAACATGATGGCACTCGAGGGTATACGGGCACTTGCGTCAGCCCTTCCCGAGATTGTTGAGAACCCGTCTTCTCAATCCGCACGGTCCAAGGCCTTATATGGTGCCTGGCTCTGTGGAACATGTTTGGGTAGCGTGGGAATGTCTATCCACCACAAGCTGTGCCACACACTTGGCGGTAGCTTCAATCTTCCCCACGCTGAAACTCATACCGCTGTCCTTCCTCATGCCATCTCATACAATGCACCTAATATTCCTGAGGTTATGAAGCAGTTGGCCGACGCCCTGCCGGATAGCAATAGCGATGCGATTCACGGTTTGAACGTTCTCTTGACTAAGCTCAAGGTTAAGCGCGGCGTGAAGGATTTCGGCATGAAGGAAGAAGATATCGATAAAGCGGCTGATATTGCGCTATCCAATGCTTACTGGAATCCTCGGCCAGTTGAACGCGCGCCGATCCGCGAACTGATTCGCAGGGTTTGGGCGGGAGAGCCTGCTCAGGCGAACTTGTAGATATCCTTTGCTTTTTGATGTTGCCACGATGAAATGCGTAAATAGCCCTATCGAATAGTTTGAGTATATCAATACCAAAATGCGATTATAGGAAGTTGGGTTGCTCTGCCAATAGGCTCTTGTATTTTCCCGTTATCGATGGCGGGGTGAAGTGGGGGGAATCTTTTTTTTTCTCCAAAAACTCTTCGCATTAGTTATTCTTAACTCAACACCAACGATTTCCCGTATATCTTACAAAATGGGGTCTGAAATGAAGTCGGCCCCTGTGCTGTCGACTGCTGATGATCGTATTCTCGAAGAAACCAATCCAGTGGCCGTGCGAGACTCAACGGCCGCCGCCGTATCAGACGATGAACTGTCCATTACCTACGATATCGAGCGCACGCTGAAGGAGATTCGGCAAGCACGATACAAGCGAATTGCTCTCCAGTTCCCAGATGATATGCTTCCTGATGCCCCGCGAGTATTTCAATTGCTCAGTCGGGGCCTGGAACGCGAGGAAGTCGGCACCAATGGCATACAGTCCTCGAACCAGACCGATGCCGACCTTGCTCACTCGATAAATGAGCTCCAAGTGGAGGATAAAACGGAAAAAGCCTTACCTCGGTTGACAATTTTGGCCGATACATCCTACGGGACCTGTTGCGTTGACGAAGTGGCCGCGGAACATGTGGACGCAGATGTGGTTGTGCATTACGGGAGGTCCTGTCTGTCCCCAACAGCACGGCTACCCGTGATCTATGTTTTCACGCACAAGAATCTGCCTCTTGAGCCAGTGGTACGAGCGTTCAAGGCAACTTACCCTGAACCAACGACCAAGGTTGTCATCGCAGCCGACGTCACCTATGCAGACCACGTTCCTACGGTATACAATCGCCTGGTGGAAGAGGGATATACCAACCTGTTTGCAACGGAGGTTGTTCATGAGCCTTCCTCACCTATTCCCAATCGTACAGTCCCTGAGTCGGTTCAGGAGGCTCCCGAGACGCTGACTGACTGGCAACTGTTTCATATCTCGGATCCGCCAACGGCCCTCATGATGACACTTGCGTCTCGCGTTGCCGCGATCCATATCTATCCCACCAATGACCTTTCAAATGAGAATATTAAGCCATTGCCTGCTTCAACTGCTGCGGTTTTGCGACGCCGCTATGGCACTCTTGCCTCTCTGACGACCGTTCCTGTTTGGGGCATTCTTATCAACACTTTGAGTGTCAAGAACTACTTGCATATTGTGGAACATGTCAAGGAAAGAATTGCCAAAGCAGGCAAGAAGAGCTACATGTTCGTGGTTGGTAAATTGAACGCTGCCAAGGTTGCCAATTTCAGTGAAATTGGTGGTTGGGTGGTTATTGGCTGCTGGGAAAGCTCTTTGGTGGATAGCACGGATTTCTGGAAGCCTGTTATCACACCCTTCGAATTGGAGCTGGCCTTGAAAGACGACTCAGACCGGGTGTGGACAGGAGCGTGGCAGAGTGACTTCCAGGCAGTCCTTGACGCACCAGCCCAGGAGGTCAACGGAAATGGAGATGAGCAGGGGACATCCAATGGCGCAGCCATGTCCGACGAGGACGACATGTCAGAACCCGAGTCGGCACCGCCCGAATTTGACCTGCGCACCGGTCGATACGTCTCAAATTCCCGTCCAATGCGGGAACCCGCGGCCCGCGCTTCGCAGGTTGATGCATCATCCACCACTGGGCCATCCGCTGCTAGGGCGCTGGCGCGACGAGCTAAGGGTGACTTGGCTATGATCGGTGGTGCCGTTTCACCAGGAGCAGAATACTTGCGATCGCAACGGACATGGACAGGTCTGGGTAGTGACTTTAATATTCGATATGATGAGGAAGACGCGGAGGATAGTACCCTGGTCAAGGAAGGGCGCAAGGGTATTGCGAGGGGCTACACTGTAGGCGATGCAACCGACAAACATTAGCCCACATGGCCTAGCATAGAAACCATTTGCACTAGACTCAGCGATCAATGCATTTCTTTTTTTTGCTTTGCACGAAATCTGTGTACCACACAGATCATCAAAATCTGGGGGTTTGATGGCCAGCCATCACATGACGGTCTCCTAACGGGCGCATCCGGATATCACCTCGTCTCGCTCACCTCACTTCCCTTTTTTTTTTTTCTCCCGCTCCTTTCTTTAGGATCATAGGGATATAAAAACACTTTCTATCTTTCATTGCTTTCCCCCTCTCTTTGGGGATTTCGTCTTTCCCCCTCATTTTTATACCCCTCTCTTTCTCCCTTCCCCCTTCTGATACCCCAATTCCTCCTTGCGACCCCCCGTATTCTCAATTATCGGCTGTTTACCTTTCATGGCCTTGCATAGTGGCTTACCTCAGGGTGTGCTTGCCCCCTCGATTGCATCGTCAAGTTGTCTTATCATGTGCCGCGTCTCTACCCGCCGAGCTCGCGACCTCGCGCTATCTCGATTTTCGACCTAAGCACTGGCTTTTGTTCGCCTAGGACCTATGACGACTCACGGTCTTGAAACCATGGCTAGGGGGGATGGTGTTGGTGAGGACCCAGCGTCGCACCCGACGGTGCTGGAAAATACCTTGCAACACTTTGTTATCCCAGAAGAACGAACCCTTTCCACCTTTGAGCGAGTGATAACAACAAATGCACCTATATTCGAGTCTCTGTTACTCCAGATCCCGACCGATACTATCATAAAGCTGTATCACACTTCAAATTACCTCCGTACTTTCCTTCGATCATATCCGACCGCATGGAAGTCACTCTCGTTTCGCCTACAATTTCCTTCAGGCACCCTACCGAATCCTCAAATCAATGACCCAAGCGTCACTGAAACAGCCCCTGCGCGTCAATCGCGACCTTATGCCCTAGACATGTTCCTGATGAATGTGGTGATCCCATTCAGTAGGTGTTTGAAAAGCCTAGAACTGGATAACACGGCCATTTCGGGAGAGAACTTGACCTCGACCGTACTGCATTCACGCCGGGAGACGCTGGTACATCTCTCTGTTCGAGGCTGCAAGAATGTCTCTTTGAAATATCACATCGTTCCTTTCCTGACCATGTTCGCGCTACAATATGACATTGACATGGGGAATAATACTGGCAGCTCTCCCGGGATAAAACGACTTGCTCTCAAGAGTATCTACGCCTACCGATGTCGTCATCACAGAAGACGCCCTTATCTCTCATCTTCACTGATGCGGAAAGACGCTGACGCGGAGTCGACCCATGAACTTGTCAATATCTGCCACAAGCTAGGCATCTGGACTGATACCGCTTGGTGCACCACACCTGCCGGTAGATGCGCTCGCAGAGCTGGTTATGTCAAATCGAGGTTCCCGCATGGAGCAGGATCACCGGAAGTTTGGGTAGTCTTTGATCGACTCTGGAGATCTAAAAATTGGATCGGCCCAAACGAGTCTGAGGCCCATCAACCGCACGTATACGATGGAAAGCTGTGGGAGAATCGTGATACTGGACTCTATGGTGAGGCGTTAGGCACTGGCGAGGGTCTTGACTGGGGTGAAGGCAAAATGACACCTGCCCACCTGCGCCGGAGTCATACCCAATTTGTCGACAAGATCCGTTGTGACAACTGCCTCGAGGATATCTCAGAGCGATGTGAACATTGCAGTGTCTTAATGCATTGTGTCGGATGCCGTAAAACACTCTGTGCGAGTTGTGCCCACGAGCGGCCGTATCTTCACAGAAGCACACCCTCTTCGTCTGAAAAAACCCAGAATGCATCGGATTCCTTCTGGTGGGCACCTGGGGCCACACACTCTCCGGGCTCAATGCAGGATCCCGTTGATATTCTGGCAAATCCCAATCAAGGCCATGGTACAGGGATGGATCCACCGCCTGTCCTCAATTTCCATTGGTGCTGTACCAAGCCTGACCTCTCCGGGGGAGGCGGGATTAGTATTGGACCTCGCAATGGTGAGGTGGACCAGGTACGGGCCGTGCCTTTGCCTCGTGGCCAAGGTTGGGAGGACCTAGAGTACACTGTCAGTGAATGGAGCAAGACCTTCCCAAAGTATGCATATGGGGATCCGAGCAAGCCGGATTACTCTCTTGAGACGGGTCATCTGGCGATGATGAAGTGGCTGCTAGGACCGCCTAATCGGGAAGTTTCACCATGCCCGCGTAACTTGTGCCAAGGATGTTACGACTCACCACAATGGAAGGTGCATTGCAAGAGCTGCTCCAAGCCCCTCTGCATTGAGCATGACCTCCGTGGACTTCGATTAAGGATCTGCGGCTACCGAGATCTCGAGACGGAAAAGCAAACCATTCAAAATCGATTAGCTGCAAATCTTTCGGGATCGCTCCTCTCTAGTCTTCCCGAATACGACGACATACTATTCAGAGGCCAACAGCCTCTTGACTCGACAAACAAAAGCTTCATTGATGATTCACGTCAAGATAGCATGGACGAGGAAAATACACCCGAATCACACACGGATGATCAGTCGGCTCCTGTTTCCTTCTTCTCCAACCAACCATCTCGGTCATTTTCGGCCCCTGCATCTGACCATTCTTCCCCTCCCTCCTCCTCATCCTCCACCTTTTTTGATTCGCCGACATTCGAACCCCCAAGATGGCAAGGTTGCCAATCCTTCTTCTGTCCCCCGGCTGATCCTATCACCGGAACCAGGGATGTCAGAGGCGGCATCCGGGATCCACGTCCCAGATGCCCCAGCTATCTACGAGAATGCAAAGGCTGCAAGGTGTATGTATGCGCCGACTGCATCTATACCCACCCACCCTGCAAATGCTCGTATTGCGAGGAAAACTACTTGTGCCCTAATTGCATGACGGACCGCCCTCGTGATAGCCTGTGCCGCCGTCGCCATGAGGAAAGAGCACAGCGTGATCGTAAATGGAAAAAAGAAATGCAGCTGCTCGAAGCCATCCTGGAGCTTAAAGTGGCTAATGAGCTGGCCGAGTTTGCGGGCGAGTTTTTTGACCTCGTTGAGAGGCGCAATAGTCTACCTTCGGGGACGCCGGTCCCCTTTGATAACGGGATCGACCTTTCCGAAGGGGACATTGCAGCAGCGGAAACATCCGCCTCGCACTTTGAACCCGATGATCTTGAGTGATTCCTCCAAGACTCTCATTAGTCCGAGGCACTGCTCACCGTCTCTAAGTCGGACTTTGAGACTTTGGTGGTTACCAAGGTCTTTTTTTCTTTGTTTTTTTCTTTGTTTTTTTCTTTCTTTTTTTTCCCTTTCAGTTTCTTCAGCGATCTCATATCCTGGCGTCATAGGGGAATCTATCTACTCGTATACAAGCTTTTCGCAATCTACCGCGGGATATCACGGTGTTCTAACCTGGCGTACGAAGTGAAATGGATCGGCGCATTGTCCACACCTTTGCTTCTGCCACTCGACCCCTCTCAAACTGGGCTGAGGCTGCAGATGGTGACATGGGTTACACCATTTACCCGGTGGTTTCTCGGGAATAGCTTACTGCATTAACGACATAACTGGCCAATGGATGCAGGCACCAGCGCCAGAATTCACGATTTGTTTCTTTTTTTTTTCATTTTCCGGAAAGGATGACCTGACAGGTGACCGTGGATGAATGTGCACTGGTAGGTCATGTAATGGGGGGGGCATATCCTAAAAGAAAATCAGGTATTCATCTTACCACTTGCTCTTCTACTTGGCTCTTTATCCTTGTAGACTTGCACCAATGATCGTACGTCCTTTGGACTAGTTGAACCCTTGGACCCTTGGCAAGCCCAAGGTTGTATAAAGAATAGCGCCACACCCGAACAAATCATAAGAGCCAGCTATATAATGCACCACATGCGTTGAAACAATACTTACTCCAGATAACGGAGTATAACCTAAACACATCAAAGGATCGTCCGCTGGAGGAAGAAGCAAAGACCGATCAAATAAGAACCCTCCACAATCGGATACCCGATCCTAGCGCCTGAAGAACAGCCCAATTATGGTTTCATCATCTGACGTTATACCAAAAGTACCATGGCGCCCCCAGAACGTGTCGGGTCGTAGATGGGTAGAGGGATGCGGTCAAGGACAACGGCCATGACACAGCGCTAGCGTATGCAAACCACGTGGATTCTTGAAATGCAACGTCTACGGCTCTGCACATCCCGGGGCTCTTATCGGCGGTGAATACCTGCCCAATGGGATCTGAAGTAAAGCATTGGGCTTGAAGGCCTCCAGCTGGAGATGTCGGGCTAAAATATACATTTTCCTGGTGTTTATTTCCGTTCTAGAAACACGTAGACTAATATTGGAGTATCGGAGTAGGTATGTAGATCCAGGGTATATAGATCAAAAAGTATCACCTCGGGTGGATCGGACGATCACTTGGGAACTTTTTGAAACCCAGTTCTACCCGCTTCCCCGGTGCCCCTTTTTTTTTTTTTTTTATATATATTCTGATTCTTGTTCTAACTATATGATACGTACTACCCCCTTAAAGTCCTAAGATATCCGATCGGCTGGTGCGGATGTAGCTTCCCAGTCCCGATTGGGTGCGGGACAACCTCGGTACTCTGGAAGTCATCCTATTAGCAGACACAAGACATATTTGGAATGATCAGTGGCGAGTATGGAGTACAAAGGGTATGTGGATGTAGGAATATGTAGGCATTAAGTACCGTACGCTAGGTCCCGTTATCTGACATCATAATTCAAGTATTGATGCTCTCAAGGGGTAAAAATCCAAAAAAAAGGGAGGCTAATTTCAGCTTGAACCGGTCACAAACAGGCCTCACCAATGAGATTTAGATATTTACTCCCTTTTTATTATTTTTTTCATGGCGCAAGGCTAAGTGGTCCGATCTCCCGTTCTATTTAGGCAGAGAAGATGTCGGTGAACGCGTTCCTTGCCCTTTAGACGCGTGACCGGTCTATTTCCGAAGCAAACATCATTTGACAGATTTTCTTTTTGGGTTTTTGGGTATTTGGGTATTTTTTGATTTTCAAATAAGATCAAGGTTTCGTGAAATTTAATTAAAATTTCCTAGTAAATTTCTTAGTTGCGTTATATAAAGCCTCTGTCGCACGTCGATTTTGACTTTGACCTCCAGACTTCAATATCCTTTGAGCCTACTATACCACTTCCTACATATTCATCATGGACAAAATCGAGACACCCAAGGAGGAACCCGAAGAGAAGACCGAGGACCAACCTACGACCGTTGAAGAGTACCAGAGGAAATGGGACCAGATGCTTCAAGACACCGCAAAGCAGATCGACAAGATTCGAGGTGAGTTTTTCTGTGACATATGCAGAAGAGAGGACTGACAGCGATCATAGAAAATGAACTAGCGAGAAGATCAAATAATAATAATCAAACCGAGCAGCGTTGATCAACACCACTTCATTGTTGACACCGTCTATGCAAGTCGTGGGGTTTATTGGAAACCGAGCTTCTGGTGCTTGCTTTTGTCGTCGTCTTTTTTTTTTTTTTTTTTTTTTTTTATCCTTTACGGATGATGAGAGCATTGGAGATGGGATCAGAGGGTGTTTTTTTTTTGGGGGAGTACATTATACCTTGGATGCTTTGGGCTTCTTTTTTTTTTGTTACAAGGCATGCAGAATACAATTTTCCTTACATCTTTTGACACACTGGGATGTAAAACAAAAAGCAAAGAGAGAGCCGCAAGTGGGGTGACACTTGAGATCCTAAGGTTTCCTTGATATCTGCCATTTCAGCTGCACGTCATGGATGCCGCTGATGAGGTTCAGTCATCGTCATCCTTGTAGGTTGTCCCAAAACGGTAGGAGACATATCCTAACATCACTAGACCACTTGACGTCGTCGCTCACAATGCCACCGTGATACTGAGCGGTGTGCTTTTGGGGAGCACTGCTTGCGTTTCTTGCTTCTCACCTGGGGCTGCGCCACCGTGTCCACCTGAACGATCGGTTGGCCAACGTGATCTTCCCACTGGGGCAATTCTGCCTCTTTACCTTACCTTTGTGGTTTATTGTGACAGTACCTCCTGCCTTGCGATTTTCTGGTTAGCATATATGACAGTGGCATGAAGGCAACCAGTCTGACTTTAACAGTGTTCATTAGGGAATACGTTACAGCGATTTATCAGTCCTATGGACTTTCAGAATACACTGCCTTTCTCGAGACCATCGCAACCCCGGCTCAAATGACTGAGACACCCACTTGAATCAAACAAGGTTGAAGTGCTGTCACTGTGTTTCAGATTATGCAGTCAAATGGATATCAAAGAGCCATACAAGCCCATTGTAAAGAGATCGGTGTAGAGGCGATTAGGGCTGGCGGCAAAAGCGTCAACGGTAGAAAAAGCCAAGGGTCTCCACATCTTTCCTTTTTGGGCTTTTGCTTTTGGCTCTCTCAATTAACGTATACCTATATTGTACACCGCACCGTCTACCCAACCCCTTACTCCATTACTCTTTCTGACCTGCCATCATGTCTGCCGATCTCGACCGAGACCCCTCCCCCGCCGACCTAGCCGAACGCGAACGCGAGAACAAGGAGCGGAAAGCCCGCGAGGATGCCGAACAGGCTCAGCTCCCCTACAAGTGGACACAGACGATTCGTGATCTGGATGTGACAGCACCCATTCCTGGTAATCTCAAGGGCCGCGACTTGGATGTGCTATTGACCAAGAATAAAATCCGCGTCGCGATCAAGGGACAAGAACCCCTCATCGAGGTATGTCCAACCGTCCCCACTCACGGAGATTACACCGTACACTCTAAACACATCAACTCAAACAGCCCCAGCTAACTATTTCATTTTCCTATTTAGGGGGACCTTCCCCACACTATCCTCGTTGACGAATCCTCCTGGACCCTCGAGACCACCCCCACCCCGCCCGGCAAGGAAATCAACATCCACCTCGACAAGGTCAACAAGGTCGAATGGTGGCCTCATGTTGTGACCACCGCTCCCAAGATCGATGTCACCAAGATTACCCCCGAGAACTCTAACCTAAGCGATCTGGACGGCCAGACTCGCGCCATGGTCGAGAAGATGATGTATGATCAGCGGCAGAAGGAGATGGGCGGTCCCAGTAGTGACGAGCAAAAGAAGATGGAATTGCTGAAGAAGTTCCAGGCTGAGCATCCCGGTACGTTCAATGTTATTGTCCTCGTTCATCTCTTGTTAGCCACTTCGTCACCACTTCGCCAATTCCCGGAGACGAGTGCATTCTTCTGCTTTGAATATATTGCTAACTTGCGGTCTTGCAGAGATGGATTTCTCCAATGCGAAGATGGGCTAAATCCACTATTAGTATTCAACGATACCTAACTCTTCATTCTCTATGCAAAAAAAAATATATCAATATATGAAGTATGAGTTATGCGCATGGATATCTTCGATGAATGATGAATTGCATGTTTCTCGAATCCAATTTCCAAGACTTGGTATGGGTTTCCGATTTATATACTCCGGGAAGTAGATGTCTTTTATTCAGTTTCCTGTTCAGCGTCTCGTTTCTGGTCATTCTGCCAAGCGACAAATACGAGAAATTACCTCATCGGGGATAGCGCCCGGGCGTTCGAGTCGATCTTCCCTCTCGCCTCTCCCGTATTTTCCGTCACCACATGGCAGTTTCTCACTCTATTTGGACACCTGAAGCGATCGGGCTGCTTACAACAAGGCGCAGTTCCACAGGGTTGAGCCTCCACTCATTGCCTTGCGCCCAGCCTGGGATTTCAGTCGCAGAACTATATCGTAACCAAATATCTTGATACCCTGAGACACCCGAGGCATGCTCCTACAATCTTCAGCGTACATCTGATTTAATACACCATCGTCAAATATCCTCCCGGGTCAAATTTATATCTCGAAAAGAAAAATAATGGACGATATGCAGCCCAAGACCCAATCCCGGCCACACTCGTCTAGGCACGTGCCGGGACAGAATATGGTCTTTCGAATCCCGAACTACAAACCAGAGGATCCCCTTGCGTGTGGGTCCGAGCAGTCTGCACAGGTCTATCATTCCCGCCGGTCTCATCGGAAATCCCGCGCCGGCTGTGTGAACTGTAAGCAGCGAAGAATCAAGGTACTTCGGACGCCCCCAGTATCATTCGTCGGCTGATAATGAGTGAAGTGCGATGAAGCAAAGCCGCATTGTCTTCGATGCCAAAAACATGGTGTCGAGTGTGACTACTCGAGCCAGCCAGCTCGACCTCAAAAGACCAATAACATCGTTTCCAAATTCATTAAGACCAACCCTGAGCTGACATCGATTGATTTTCAAGCTTCTTCAATGTCTCCAAGGATAATCACGGACAAGCTAAAAGAATTGCTGCAACCACCCCCTGCTACCGATACCAAGCTGCCGAGATTACTCACAGATGCCATAATATCAACCCGCACTATGGAAGCATTGCATCATTTCCACAAAGGCCCAGCCTTTGCAACTGAACGCCAAACACCTCTTCGAATAGTAATGGGCAAAATGGTTGAACTTGCCTTCGAAGTAAGCCTATTCATAGTTTATCTACCCCTTCCTTATACCCGCCATCGCCATACCCCACCAAAACACAGCCCTATAACCTACCTAATACAACTTCAAACTAACCCCCAACCAACCCCAGACCCCCTTCCTCATGCACGCCATAATAGCAGCCGCAACAACTCACCTCTGCACTCTCCTCCCAGACAACAAAGACTACCGCCTAGCAGAAGCCTACCACTGGCAACAAACAATAAACCAATACTCGACCGAAGTCTCCAAAACAATTACCCGCCAGAACATGGACAAGCTCTACTCGGCCTGCATGATGATCAGCATGCACTCCTTCCTCCAAGAAACCTTCAACCCGCGCACCTCCTTCGTCTTCACCACAGACCCAACATCCCTAACCTGGCTCCGCCTGCAGGCCGGCCTCCGCTATCTCATCGAGCGTACGATCCCCTGGCTCCCGCAGAGCATGTGGTGGAGTGTATTCATGGAGTCGCGTGATCCGTCCCTGAAGTTCGAAGATAAGCGTCCTGGTCGTGTGGGTCTTGATCCGGATCTGGCGGATCTTTGTGGGATTGATGATGAGACGACTGTCGAGTCAAATGCGTATTTGTGGCCTTTGCGGATGCTTATGGGGTTGTTGCCGTTTGAGAGGTCGACGGGTAGTTTTCAGGTTTATAATACTTGGATGGGGAGGCTGGAGAATCCATTTTATGAGTGTTTGCTTAGGAAGGAGCCGGCTGCGCTTGTTTTGTTGGCTTGGTGGTTGGGACTTATGTGTTATGTTGAGGAGTGGTGGGTTGAGATGAGAGTTCGATCGGAGTGCACGGCTATCTGTATGTTTCTTGAGGATAGTTGCGATCCGCTAGTTTTGAACTTGTTGGAGTTTCCGGCGTCGTGTTGTGGGTATTTGCTTAGACATGAGCAGGAACGGGCTAGGGTTCTTGAGTTGGATTGATGTTGGATTTAGTGCATTTATACCCTTTTTGTTCGCTGGTTGCCTGTATAGGTCTGTTTTGTCGAGGGTTAGTAGCAATAAATTAGAATTGGAGCATTTGATTCGACAAAATGTCTAATATATTCGAGTTTAGTTGTTACACTATGTATGCCTGCCAGGATGCGAGCGAGTATAGGTAATCGATGATCTCGATACAGTGTCCTCCTGCATCCATGACTGGCCGGTATGTGCAGGTCAATATTAAGTATCCAAAGCTATCCCAGAAGAGAATCCTAGAAGAAATCCCCTTCCGCACCAACTCCCAGTCATGTCGTAAACATTCAATTAGTTTCCGTGAATGATGTCGTCGCGTCATGTGCAATAAAAGAGTACCAAAAAAAAAAAAAAGAAAAGAAATGCAGAAAGGAGAGAAACGCGGCAATGATGCAAAAAGGAAAGTAAATCCACAATAGACGATTCCAGCTCGCCCAGACCAAAAGATCTTGGTGGGAAATATTAAACAGGTAGCTGATAAGCAAAGGGCAGCAAGCAAACATTCTTTCCGCAAATGATTTAACGAGGCTGTATCACCGGCTCTCCCAAGAGGCCCGCCGATGACGACGTATGGACCGGTCATCCTCAGAGTATGTAGGTCCAGTCCGCGAGCCGTTCATGCGGGCAGCGGGAGGCGGATTAATGATGACCGCCATAGCGGATGATATAGACATGGACCGCGAGCGGCACAAAGCTACAGAGTGACGGGGGGAATACGGCGGCGGTGGAGTATCCCTCGTTGCGGTTGAAGTATTGCCGTAGCTGCTTGGAAAGGAAATGGCCGATGAACTATCGGAAGTGACATCTTCGTCGTAACGATTGGAGTTCTTTTCATCATGGGGGTAGAAGTTCTGGGACTCAGAGGAAATAGATGGGTCACGCATATGGGATTCTAGAGTCTTCTCGTGGAGGCTCGTTGGACGGGCTGTGTACTGCGGGAGAGGGACCACGCTGGAATAGCCCCCATCCTCCGAGTCAGAGGGCGGGGGTCCGTGCCCATGGCCCCCGGGGGATGCCGAGCGAAAGAATTCCCCCTCTCCAGAGAGCGTAAAGCTTCCTGTCTGGATGTTGTTAGGGTTGGATCTTTGGGTCATCATCTCTGGGGATGAACGGGATTCCGAGGGCTTCTCTTCTCGGGTGAAGCACCCGCAAAGTCCCGAGAGGAAAGACATGGCTTAATGAGGTGGCTGTCTTTTAATTGACAGTATCGAAGCCAATAGCAGAGTGGCTCTAACGAGAGAAAGAGAAAGTTGGCCCGTGAGTAACGAGAAAAGCTGTGGACAAGAACTATCGTATGAGCACTTCGCTGTTGAGCCTCAAACGCGATAGTGGGCTGAACCCCACTTGCGTCGATAAACCCCACCTGAGCCGATAGACAGGGAGAATTGGAATCAGATATGAATCTATAGAAAGATATGCCACAGAGAAAGAAAAGAAGAAAATGAGGGGGTGAAAGAAAGGCCAGATGAGAGCTGACCCGGGCAAGGCACCCGCAGGCATCCAGATTCCCAGAAAGTCTAATTGGCCCCGATAACTAAGCTTACGTGCATGCCTGAGGCACTAAAATCTATTCAAGGTTGTTAACTAATGCATGTAGTGAGTGTACCAGCTCATATGCAAGACATGGCGGATCTTTTTCGCCTGAGTCACAATAATGTACGGGATAGAAGAAATATTCTCGAATACCACAGAAAGCCCACCGAAAGTATGCTTTCGCACAGGAACATCTTCAGGTACCACAATTTGTGCCAATGACAAGCATAGATCGATACTATTGGTTTCCTGTTTGATCACTCCGACAGCTAAGGGAACAACATCAAGCATGGTAAGTCAGACAGTTCTGGGTTTTGCTGTTTTACTGCATTAGCATCGTGATGAATGAGGTGATACGCAAGCTCTAAATATTCCCGAGATACTTACTATTGAGCGTCCCTTAGGTCTGAGTCAATTTTGGATTAGAAGAAGCGAGTCAAAATAAGCGAGGCCTACTGTAGTTCATTAGAGGTTGACAAAGAAACATAAAATCATGAAGGGTATCTACAAAGTTCGATGAGTCTCATAGTGGACTTCGACGTGTTTTTCTGCATTACTAGCCCAAGGGGAAGCCTTCACAACTGGTTGAGCGCTTGAGCCAACATCCATAATTAGAATTGAACTAGATCTCAGAATGTATCCTATTGATCCCTCAGTAGAGTGAGCATCTTGTGATTGTTGAAGTGTCCGTGGACTACATAGAAAAACCGATAAGCGATAAACGATAGTCGATAAGATCGGAAGATAAATGAGGCGGTGTATAGACGAACAGCATCTGATTGGTTAAGACATTCGGTGGACCGAGGGGCAAGAAAGTATCTGGGCAAAATATGATCATGTGATCCACGTACCCCACCAATCGCGTCGCTGCTTGTATTTTTTTTGTTCTCCCCGCCTTGTCTTCGACGATCATTTACTTGAGCGATAATCTTTTCTTTCCACACCTAATTCCAAATCTTGAGTCATTCAGAACGATAAAGTTCATCCAACACCATGACCGTCGAACCCAATATTGAGGAAGTGACACAGAATGTCGAGCCTCGTCAGGTCGAACCCCATCGTTCCCACGATCCCACAAACAACCTGAAACGGACCGACCCCTTCCAATTCGGCTCAAGATACCTTGAAAAGGGCGATGATGTTTTCGAGTTCAACGCTTGGGACCACGTCGAGCCAGATGACGAGTTTAAGGCCTTCGCCGAGACCCAATATGCGAGACAGCGCGAAACACGCGTGTCGGACTTTGATCGCAACCGATTCAACAACGACCCCGCCAAGTGGTGGGACCTCTTCTATAAGAACAACACAGCCAACTTCTTCAAGGATCGAAAGTGGCTGCGCCAGGAATTCCCCATTCTCGCTGATGTGACACAGAAGGACGCCGGTCCCCAGGTCGTCTTGGAGGTTGGCGCAGGAGCCGGAAACACCGCCTTCCCATTGCTGGCCAACAACGAGAATGAGCACCTGAAGGTCCATGCCTGTGATTTTTCCAAGTATGCTGTGAAGGTCATGCGCGAGAGTGAGCTCTACAACGAGAAATACATGTCCGCTGATGTTTGGGATGCATCTGCTGTGCCTGGCGAGAAAGGCGACTCTCTTCCGCCCGGTCTGACGGAAGGCTCAGTTGACGTTGTGATTTTAATTTTCATCTTCTCCGCTCTGGCCCCTAACCAATGGGACCATGCAATCCGCAATATCTACCGTCTCTTGAAGCCCGGTGGCCGTGTCTTGTTCCGCGATTACGGCCGTGGTGACCTTGCCCAAGTGCGATTCAAGAAGGGTCGATACATGGCCGAGAATTTCTATATTCGTGGTGATGGCACACGCGTTTACTTCTTCGACAAGGACCAGCTCGTTGATATGTGGAGTACCTGGAGCGCAGAAAACGGCCTGCAGATTCCCATTGGTGATGAGAACCCCACGACAGATGAGGCCCAGCCCGCAGAGGAGCTATCTGAAGAGGCCAAACAACTGGCAAAGGACAATGGAGCATTCGAAGTCCTTGCGATGGGAGCTGACCGGCGACTGATTGTCAACCGTGGAACCAAACAAAAGATGTACCGCTGTTGGATGCAGGGTAACTTCCGGAAGCGCGGTGGACCTGAGACTGAGGCTGAGGTTGCCACCGAGAGCACCCAATAAACTCTTGAACCCTTGAACCACCAGTTGTCCGATGGTCATTTCGGATGGCCATACACCTTCATCAAAGTCTCAGCCATATACGGGAAATTTATTGTCTACCAACAAGTATGGCTGTCACAGTCTTTCCCACCGTCCAACTTTGATCTCGCGCTTTTCGCCATGCGTGGGCCCAACACCGTGTTTTCAGGTGCTTCTCAAATACTCATCACGCCGAGATCAAAATACCATGCTGTTTGGGCATTTCCATTGGAAAAGGCAGAGAGCTAGCACCTTCAAAGCCACGAGGGAATTGTCTGGGTTGCTGTTTATATAGGGAAATGCCTTCATGATGGCGTTACGAATGTACGACACACACATTAGATCATGTCATTTAATCTGCACATACAGTCAAAGGAACAATGCCTCCCTTATAGAAAACCATTGCAAGATGCTGGTGTAGAAGCTCTTACACCTATTCATACAAACCATATACCATGGGAATGCCATATCCATAAGCAATGCCGTCTATAGATTTCGGAAGGGCAATTAAGCATGTTGATGTGCAACTGATGGTATAGGGCCCGGGAGAAACTTGGGATGATTTACGAAAGGAAAATAATGGAATAGTGGGAACCAAAGGTCTTTGTTTGTTCTATCCAAATATCGACAAAGGCAGTCTACAAGATGTAGATTCCTGAGGTGTAGAAAACGTGTCAAAAGTACATACAGAACAACCAAAATTTGTGTGCACACCCTGTATTTAGACAGATGGAATGGCGCCAATAAGAGGAAAAGAGAGACACTGGTGTTATGTACAAGCCAGCGCTCTAAGAATTGAAGAAGAAGATATAGAAATCAAGACGAACTCCATCCATGCAGGCAAAATGGGCGTCAACGGTGACAAAGCTCCCGTAGAAAAAGAGATAGAAAATTTCGTTGCAAGGGACCATAGCAAGTCGTGAGCTGCAGCAAGCTGCAAGCCTAAACGTCTAATCGTGGTATGTTGAAAAGCGAAACTATGTACCGCATGAGATTTGTTCATGAGCAAAAAAAAAACAAAACAAACAGCAATCAACAATGCAGTGAGATTTATGGGTGTATGTTGAAAGGTATTTTCACACAGTCATATTCGGACACTCGCCCAGGGCTCGTTGGAAGGCTCCTGCGAACAAGTCCTGCATGGCGTGGTAGTGGAAAAGGATACCGCCCAGAACAGCCACGTGCCAGATATTGTGGCTGCCACCGACGTAATCGAAAAGACCTGGCTTCCAGCGCTCAGGAATCTTGGAGGCGTAGACACAAGCACCGACAAAATAGACCATGACGCTCTTCACGACCGGTGCATAGAAATACATGGTCCACGAGAAGCCACGTGTGTAAGAGAGCTGAGCGATGGGTGAGAAACCAGTGAGTGCAAGGGTCACATAGAAGCCCACGCGGGCCCAAGCCATATCATGGCGATTGAAGGTTGGGTGCCACGGTAAAATGACACCACCGACGCCAAACGACATGGTAAGCATAATGTATGTCCAGCGAGAGATGGGCTCGCAATAGAAAGCAGTGTATTCAGTCGTCACAATCGAGGCAGCAACCAGCATAGAGATTCCAGTGTAGTCCACACAAGCGAATCGTTCCATCAATGACTGCGAAGCAATACTGTTCATAGTATGCCAAATACAGCTGCAGACTAGACATTTGCATGCAGCGAAGAAGAAAACGGCAGCGATTGTGATGTCGGATTTGGAGCTCAGGTGGAAATTGGTGTGAAGCGGGTAGAAGTAAAAGGCGATGGCTAGGACGATGACGAGGCCGATCACATGGGACCAGATGTTGAACATTTCATTGGAATAAGTGAAGACCGACGAGACACATTCCAGCTTGGAAGTGGTGAATCGGTAACCATTGATGATGTGCGGGTTCACGCGCCATGGATGAGGCAGTTCATCGTAGTTAATCAACCGCTTCTCTTGGGCTAGTCGGATAGCTTCTTCAACAGTATCTCGGAGAGTATCACGAGTCCGGCGGGCACGCTCCATACCCTCGTCGACGATTTCCCGGGCATGGACCAAGCCCGAGTCCATCGCTTTCCATCCGTCATCGATAGTGCCGTAGATGCCGCGATCGCGAACCGCATGCACTTTGTTCTCAAGTTCGACCAAGAATGACTCCATTAACCGCACACCAGCTTGTGCCTTTTGCTCCAGAGTCTCCTTGGTCACCAGAGCTTCGTTGTATCCATCCTCGAGGGTTTCGACCAAAATCTTGGCTCGCTTTTTGCCACTTCCCATCAACTCCCCCGAGGCGAGGGAGCATTGATCCCTCACGGCCTCTAGCGTGGCATAGCCTCGTTTCAGACTAGCGTCGACCTGCACCATATGGGATTTCCGATATTGCTCGATCCATTGCATTCGACGTTCCAATTCGGCCAAGAAGAGTTCGACCTGGAACTTAGTTAGAACTGTTGCTCGGACATATTTTCCACCAATAATGAATGTGCATACCCTAATAAAGACTGCATCCGCATCCTGATAGTCACACGAGAGTTTCCTAGAAGAGTGGAACGAATGTCTGCGCCGATCACGAAGAATACCAGTATCCTCGGCCGGAATCGCAATAGCAGAGGCAAATGCCTCTGTTTCGGGATATGTATCCACCGCCATTGTAGAAGCGCCGCAAGCCATGGGGTGTAGTTGAGAGTTCACCCGTCCTCAGTGGAATGCCATATAGTGGAAGGGTGATAAGCGTTGAGAGGCAAGGGCGGATAGGTACCGGGAGGCGTAGAAGGACTGCGTAGAAGGACTGTGTAGAAGGACTCGAAACAAAGCCAGAAGATCTTTAAACAAGGAATGAGGGGCACATTAAAGCAAGAAAGGATTTAAAAAAAGAGGGGAATGAGGAATGGACGGTTAAATTGGGGGCGCTGGGGAAAAAAAAGGGCCAAGAGGACCCCAACCACACAAAATCCCCGACATTACCGCCAATTGATCCATCCGCCTCAACGTCTTAATTTCTTTTCCGCTTTATCTTTCGCCACCCATCATCGATCTTTAGATCTTTTAATTTACAATATGGCTATTAGTGAAATAGTCGCCGATGAGTCGCTCTTACCAGTGCTTCAAACCAGCGCAGAGACTCTGGTCCAGTGTCAACACCTCCTCACCATATTAAACCCCGATACCCTGCCCAACGACGGCGCTAAGCTCCGAGAATTATCCTTAGCGGCATCTAAGCAACAGAAACTTCTATTCGCACTATTGGCCCAACTCCGTGGCCAGAATCGGGATGCCATTTTTCGCGTGCGCGATACCAAGCAATCAACTGCAGAGGCTCGACAAGAAATCGACCGGCTCCATCTTCAGCTCCAAAATTTATACTATGAACAGAAGCATCTGACAGGCGAAATTGCGGCTTGTGAGGCCTACGAGTACGTGAACTGATTTCTCGCCCATGACGCTCTCATTTTCTCTTGGTGGGCAACTGACATCTACTGTAACAGTCACAAATACCTATCCCTCCCTTTGATCCCGGTCGGAGAATTCTTGGAGCTTCACCCCGAACATCGCGAATCCAGCGAGCATGACCTCATGATCGCTCGCATCGAACACGAGCATGCTGAACGAGAGAAGCTGGAACAAGCGCGGCAAGAGCTTCTGAAGCGCAAGCAAGGCTTGATCGCAGAGAACAAGAAAAGGAAGAACGACCTCGCCAACCTCGACCAAGATCTCGAAAAGTTCATTGATGTATGTTATTCCGCTTGTTTTGCTCTGCTATTGATGGGGTTGCTAATAAATTTTATGATATCTAGGCTGCTAAGCCTATTCAAAGGATCTTTGAGAAGGAATACTAGACATTGCATGTGGCGGTACAGCGGCGAAGGCCTGGCCTTTTGACTGCTACATCGGATCGGCGTTACTGGTCAATATACCCTTGTTTTTTTTTGTGATTTCAAAGCACTCCGAGTCAATAATGATATACTGGGCCTTTTATGGTCTCTCTTTCAAAAAAGCCGAATTGGATGCAAAGTCCGGACCGAGCTGTAAGCTGCAAATAAAGCATGTCTAAAGCAATTAAATAAGACATAATGAAACTATTTCAGATCAAAGAATATGTATCGAACTCAATGCCGCGTATACTTTATGCCGCTCCAATGCGGCCTAGGTGGTCCCTGGCTTCTCCGCCCGGCTATCAACTTCCCCCATGTTAACAATCAACATAAAAACACTTACTCCTTTGATGCTCTGATTTAGAGCACAAAGCATGTCCCGACTATGACGACCAAAACAGGAGACCAGGAGTCTCCTCAGGCTTCGGCCTCTCAAGTCGACCAACCCAGTGTCCAGCGCGCTCCGCCCCCAGAAACACCGGCCGCTCTCCAAACGCGATTTCGAGTAATAGCAGCCTTTTGGGCCGTAATTATATTCCTTGGATTTCCGATATGGTGGAAGACAACATCGATCTACCGGGCGTCCCTCCCCATCGAGGAGATGGTGGATTGGGCTGATGGCAAGGTACGGCTTGCGGAATCGCTTTTGGTTTGGGGGACTTGGTAGATGCTAATAATGGTCTTGACAGGCGTGCCGACCAGTCTTCCCTTTGGACATTCACCTGGCGACACCTTCAATGCAATATTTTGAGGCCCAGCACCTCCTCCGGACGACACAACATACTCTCGATGACCTCAACGAGTTCGCAGCCCATCACCTTCGACTTAAGTTGACCAACGGCAGCACGACGGCAGTTAATGGCGACGACAAATTAGACATTGTCCAAACCCCTGCGGAGGAGACAGCGGATACTGCATTGACCGTCCGATTACTGCCCCGGGATGGCCTAGCAAGCCCTTGGTCAGAGCTCCATGCAGCTGCGACGCAGCTCGATATCTTCTACCCGCCGAGCCAGGTCCCCGTACCTTCGTCCTCCAACTCCCCCCTTTCCACTTTTATTGCGGCGGAGCTGCAGCGATTGTATGGCGAGGAGAAGGCTACTATAGCGCACATATTGTCTGGAAATACCGCTGGGCTTGACTCGACGTCACCACAGCTCGCTGAAGATATCGACCGAAGACTGCGCCGATCGATGAAATATGCTGAAACCTACCACCTCTCATTTTCACTGTTCACCCCCAAATCCGAACCTTCCTCGTGGGACATTGAGGCCGCGGTGGAGGAATATGTCTCCCCACTCCTACAGGCATTGTCTCCTATCAGCAATTTCACTGTCGACACGCAAGTACAGCTCTATGCCAACTTTGCACCCACTGCACCGAAGCCTGAGTATGATGAATCCGAGGCGGCATGGACTTTGAAGAAAGAAGATCTAAGCGCCTTCGTCAATGCTGCCGAGTGGCCGCTGAACCCGAGCATCGGCAATGGCCCGACGATCAATTTCATTCTCTATGTCCCAGACCCCTCACAGTCTCCACTCATTGTCAAGGAGAACCGTGCTTCTAGTTGGATGGTTCCCCAATGGGGAGGAGTTTTCCTCCTTAACCCACCCCTTTCCAATACCGAGCAGGGTGGCCTGGCCAATCCTTCCCATCTCTCCCGGGATTCTTTAGGTCCTGCATTCATGACATTCTCTCATCAACTCCTCACCCTCCTCGGCACTCCAAGTACCCCTGCCTCCCTTCCACTCCGTCTCCAGACATCTATTCGCATTCGCGCGGCCACTTTGTTGCTCTCCGCCTCATCAACAATGGGCTCGCTTGCCCGTCTTACTGAGTCTTTACCCTCCATCCCTATCCCGGCAACGGTGGCTACTTCGGTCTCCACCACACTCTCTCATTTGGCTGCCTCCTGTGCCCACCTGCGAGAGGGTCGTTTCGGCGCTGCGCTTGCCAGCGCCCGAGTCGCAGAGACAGAAGCCGAGCGCAGCTTCTTCGAAAAGAGTATGGTGGGTCAGGTCTATTTCCCAGATGAGCATAAGGTGGCTGTTTATCTACCCCTTCTGGGCCCAATTGGTGTCCCTCTTGTTGTTAGTTTGCTCAAAGAGCTCAAGAGAATTGCCGCTCGACGCAAGGCGAAGGGGACAGCACCGTAGAGTAATACAGCCACTCGACATTTATGTATTCCAGGAGTTATATACACACACATTGCAACTATTATTCCTTCTGATGCTAGGTCTATCTATGGGTGTCTTGAAGATATGACTCCCCTTTCTAGACATATATCCAGTAGATTTACTTTGCATATGAGACGGTACACAGGGTTTGAATTAGATGGAGAATTAATCAGGTATTTACATAGGTGAAACCAAACCTTCGAAACAAAGTGAAAAAACAATGCAAATATGGATATCATGGTACACGATCAATATGCCAGAACAACCAAATGTCAAAACCAAGGCGACCGAACGCACAACTCAACCCAACCACATCCCTCAATTATCAACGTCCAGGATCCCGGAACGGATTTTCTCGAGAATCATCATGAGTCGGATAAGGTGTATTCTCCTTACCATCATGAGGATCCCCAACAACCCGCATCAGGCCGCTAAACGTAGTATTCGGCCTAGCAGCAATACCAGGGTACCGCTCAGGCTCCAAGAAAGTACGAGATTGCGAGAACGACGACTCAGGCGGTGAATATACCTTGATGCTTTCCGTACTCGGCTGACGCTGCCGTGGCGGAGTAAATGGAGCGGGTGGCATAGGGATTGGCATAGGAATAGGCGGCACATCCTTGTCTAGTCGGGGGTTTCCTCTTGGATAACCGGAGAATAGACTTCGCACTCTGGTGCCAGTGCGGTGAATCATTGTGCGAGTGGAGCGTCCTCCTGTAGAAGAGCGCTTGACTCGCGGTGGGCTTCGGAGGAAGTCTGTGCGGTACGAGGTATCGTCTTGGGGTATGGGGTTTGATATGCACAAGATTGCTCCGGAAGAAGAGCGCTGGGACCAGTTAGGTCCGGATTTGCCTTCTTGTATTTCACATTGGTCTTTTCGGGCACGTCGGAAACAGAGAGATATTAAAAGGGCGGCGACAGCACCGAGGACGGCACCGGGGAAGAAGCCTGCTGCTATGGCTCCAGGTGGAAAGGAAGGGCATGCGGTTGGTAGTTCTGCGCATGCCGTGGAGTTTGCGGACTTTTCGGATGAGGGAGATGGTACGGGTGTGATGGTTGACTGGGGGGCTGTTGAGCTTGTGGCCGTTGTGGATAATGATGCTGCGTTGGTAGAAGAGCTGGATACAGATGTTGTAGCTGTTGTCGATGACGATACTACATTGGTAGAGGAGGAGGATACTAGCGCTGTTCCCGTTGTGGAGGTTTTTTGGTTCAAGGAGCAAGTGTTGCCGCCTTCGCAGGTGTAGCCAAACGGACAGCACGCATCGCCGCATTTGGGGAGGCTGTCGCCTAGACGGGTGGTTTTGATGACACTTTCGGGGTAGAGGGTGACATCCTGCTGCTTTATATCACACGTAATAGGCGAGATGTAGTTACAGTCTTTGCCGGCGGGACAGCAAATAGAGGAGCTGCCCTGGTCTAGACTGATGCAGGTGGAGTCTGAAGGACAGCAGAAATCATTTGAGGCTTTTGTACTGCCGCAGCGAGTGTATGAGGTGGGACACGTATCTGAGCTTCTTGACAGCAGATCAAAAGAGTTAGATGCTTGTACTGGTCGGATGCTGGCCAGCAGAGTCAAGAGCAGCAGGACGGATGGCCGTACCACAGTTGATCTCGTCATACTGATGGTGCGTGTGTCGGCCGAGAAAGAGAGAGATGTCTCCGAGTATCAAATCCAGAATAGCTTTGCCGAAGAATATAGACTGATAGTGCCCTTGACAGTATCTTCACGTATAACGCAAGTGTAGTCGTAAGTAGAAAGACTAACACTGGAGGGAACCTTGACAGAGGTAGATTGCAAATAGCTAACAGATGGCTAACAGACAAGGGCATTGACTGATTTCTGAAACCAAAAACCAGCCAAAAATCCAAAATATGTCATTATTAAAAGGAACCTGGGCACCGCCATCCTCTAAGTCTTGTAGACAAAGAGTACTTGCACGCGCCGCGGTCCTAAAATAGCCACCGGGCTGTTTCAGGGTGAGCAACATGATAAAAATGGTAACATTACAGGCGCTTTTTTGTTACAGAGCCACATTAAAATAGGGGCTTGCAGAACGAGGATTGGATGAAGACCAAAGTGTGCAGAAGAGTACAAGGCGCTTAGAGATGAAGTAGATTTGGACGATTTGATTGGCTGTTGGGACAGGGGTCTTACATAACCATACTAGTCCCGATCGGGCAGAACGTCGGGAGGGAAATTCTTCGACGTCGAAGCTCTGTACGATTAACCCGACCATTCACAGAGCCGCTCGTCATGTTCAGCCGATTCGCCAGGCCGCAAAGCGCTTTGCGCGCAGCCTCCTCTTTCTCCCCCGTGAGACTCCCGTCCTCGCTGCCCAATCCGTCTTGACTGACCGTGTTTTGTCCAGAAACCTACCTCCGCCTTCTCACGCTTCCAGACTCGGGCTATCCATCGCATTCCCCAATTGCAGCACGATGCCTACTATAAGGAGAATGGTGTCCCGGAGTTCCTCTCACCCGAAGCGTTCGACTTCTCCTGGACCCAATACCAGAGTCTGCTCGTTAACAAGCTCAATCTGTTGACACAAGGTGAGCCCGGCACTCCGACCCTGTGGAACAACGCATTGGTCCAATCCGGCCCCAATCGGTTGATTGAGCGATATGGCACATTGGAAGACGGGTCTGACATTCGAATTCAATAGATACCGTCGACGCAGATGCCAAACCAGGAGAATTGCTGGTCAAATACTCTAAGCGTCCGGAGATGGCCTCGGTGTTCAACTATGCCTCAATGGCCCACAACAACCACTTTTTCTTCAACTGCTTGGTTAGCAACGAAACTAATCCCTTCGCACATGGCATTCAATTCTAACCAGCCTGCTCAATACAGTCCCCCACAGCCACCACCATCCCCGAGAAGTTCGCCAAGGATATCGTTGACACCTGCTCCTCCGTCGAGTCCCTGAAGATGGATTTCCTGGCCACCGCCAGCTCAATGTTCGGCCCCGGATTCGTGTGGCTCGCCAAGAACCTCGAGCGCGAAGGCATGATGCACATCTTCTGCACCTACAGCGCCGGCTCGCCCTACCCTGCCGCCCACTCCCGGCGGCAACCCGTCGACATGTCCACCCACACCCCGGAGACCCAGCTGGGCAACCAGTTCGCCGGTTCGATGGGCGCCCACGCCCAGAATCAGAAGAGCCTCGCGCCCGGCGCCGTCGATGTGCAGCCCATTCTCTGTGTTAACACCTGGGAGCACGCGTGGATGATGGACTACGGCATTGCCGGAAAGGACGAGTACCTGGAGCGCTGGTGGGATCGGATTAACTGGGATGTTGTCTTCGACAACTACAATGCTGTTGGTTCGATGAAGAGCTCGCGCAACTCCATCAACCGTCATCGGAGTATGAGCATGCTTTAAGTTGAAAATCATTTCTGTGTCTGGATAATCTGTATTATATACTATCATGTTTTATTTTTTTTTTGGTCTCCATTGCTCATTCTCACAGGCTTCTGATTGAGCATGTACAGCAATCCATCCAATAGAATCAAATTGGCGATGCTCTATATTTCCATTCTGCTGTCAAGAGTCGAGGAGATGCAAGTCTAACAAGTAGTCTTATGTAGTGTCAAACATGCAATTTATGCCCAAATACCAAAAACTCCACTAATATACAACCCAATCTACAATTCACACTCTATCACTGCCCTTTACCCTCAACTTCCCGCATCCGCTTCTCAAAAGCCTCAATCATAACCCCAGCCATCTGCCCCTCAACAGCACTCATAAGAGTAGCATGCATCTGCGAACGAAACTCAAATCGCACCTCCAAATTAACCTTAGTCAACGGCCGACCCTGCGCCCCAGGCGAAAGCGGCACCAGCTCCCACTTCGTGGTCAGGTACTCGAACAGGCCCTCAGTCGCACCGGGGAAGAACCCGCTTAGCCCAGACGAAGAAGAGCTCTTACTAGCCTGGCTATCCTGCCTCTCTTTACCATATTTTGCCCCGCTATTGGCCTCCACAGTCAGCTTCTCTACGTCGCAGATCACGCGCGAGGTGAACGTCTCGCTGAGCGGGCCGTAGCCGACTGTCAGAAACGCTTGTGTTGGGTACCCCGTTTCCGGATCGCGGGCTGTCACAGTAGACGCGGTGAGGAAGGGGAGGAATTGGCTGTAGGCCTCGACTGAGGAGATCACTTTGTATAGCAGGGTTGGGTTGTAGGGGAGGGTGCGAGTGGCCGTTAGGACGCGGTGTGGGGAGTTGTTGTTATTGTTGCTGTTTGGGAGGAAGGAGGATAGGTCGGGCAGGCCGAATGCTCGTGTGGTGGTTTTGGTGCCATTGGTTGGGAGTAGAGGTCGGCACAGACTTGGTCGTTGTGTTGTGTTTATTGTCCTCGTGTTTGTGTTGGGTTGGTGGGAGACTGGGAGCACATTCTGGCGCTGGGAGGGTAGAGTTGCGCGACTTGGAAGTCGCAGGGTACGGAATGGTCGCATTGAGGAGGATATAAGAAATATATACACAGGTTGGTTCTTTCAGTGTGGTGGTTCCTGGCAGACAAGAAAAAAGCTCCGGTTCCGCGGATCGGGATCTGCAGCCGCCCCGGCATAATTTAGTGCCCGGGTGCATACTCTGGATTTTGTACTTCGTAGACTGTTTTCTTTACTGTAATAAACCAATAGCTTCATTGACGTAGGTAATGGCAATATGGGTGGTTTTTAATATTGTAAGCGCTTTGGTGCATAGTATTTTCAAATGATCAACGATGTACAAGTATGCTCATAAGATATAGATAAAGTTCACCATCGTCATTGCCAGTAGCTCTGATGATCCATTGGCGATACGGCAGAAAGATGCGCACCAAACTCATACGCTGGAATCACTGGACCATTGAGTACCAGTTGTTGCTATTGGCAGCCATTTCAACACCTAAGATGTGACAGGTTCTACCTAGGTAGGAAATCAAGGACTAGCCAATGTTGTACTATGCATATTTGGGGCACCTAGTCAAATTGGGTGGATATATCAAGCATGTCGCCAATGACACCTAGGGGGCTGTATGACGGCGTCTGGCCGGGGTAGGGTATTGCCAATTGCAACTTGCCAACATTGGATGTGTATGTTGAGCATTGTTGATCAAAGATAGATAGACCGATGGGTTGGGTTGAGACATCTAGGAGCCCTTGTCAACGCGAGCTTGTGAAGAGGAAGCTTAGACTTACTCTCCATGGGCGTTCTTGCTTGCCTAGAAGTCAAACTGGAATTGAAAGTCATCTTTCTTCACTCGTTTGAGCATGGCACTCATAGCATTCAATTTTTATTGTTTATATCCAGAAGCAAGAAGTTTGCTCGTTTTGGGGCTCCGAGGCGTGCAGAATTACCACGATCTACATCCTAACACATCTCAAGGCAACGAATCATTGCCAAAAGCAGAACGTAAATTTGAAAAAAGTCGAGGAAGAATCGCTCTGCGTACAGCTGACCGCCGGCCTCGGTCCAGGCCTCTGTACGTATCGCATAAGCGTCCCGGTGCTCTAGTATCACATTAAAATCGATATCTAGATCAGGCCACTACTTCTGTGCAAGAGACATCACTCGATTCTCTAGATGGGTGGTGCAAGCGGTCTTGGACTAGAGTCGAGCTCGATCATGCTCATGTCCAAGGAAAAAGTGGACTCCCAAGCCGGGGGGATCTACTCGCACCCGTGGACAGAGCTTTATTTACAGCGAGTCTATCAGAGCCCTCACAGACTGTAATCGCCACAGCTTCACATATGTTTGTTTGTTTGTTTATTTGTACAGTTCATATTTATTGGATCTCGGCCTTCATGGCGACTACTTCTCCGGGCCCAATAATCTCCACCTTTGTGCTCTCGCCCTCCTCGAGTACAATCCGATACTCTTCCCCGGCATATAATGGACTCGTTGCCCGATAAGTGATGCGCTCGGGAATAATCAAGGTAGAATCCTTGAAATTCTGGCGAGTGTCACGCCAAAGATCTAGAATGGAGATCAAATTCAACGGACCATGTACTACAATATCCTTGTGTCCTTCTACATCCCGCGCCCACGGCAGTGAGTAGTGAATCTTATGAGGGTTGAAAGTCAGAGCAGAGAAGCGGAAGAGTGTCACGGGTGTTTGCATCAGGGTTCGTGTATGGGTGTTTCCCTCGGTGGAAATGAAGGAGGTAGGATTTGGGGTCGCAATATGGGATGTGGAAGACGAGGGAGGGGTGCTAGATGGCGTCGAGGCAGTTGGAACAGGTAGAGCTTTACGGAAGACCCAGTTGCTATACGAACGTTGTCAGTACTTTTGGTTTGGATATTCTTGAAAAGGAAAGCCGGACCGTCGGTCAATAATTGACACGCCGTGCTCGTTGGCGAATTCTTTCTCAACCCCAACAACAATCATGTCCTCGCCCGTCTTTTTCACAACTTTGGACTGTGCACTAAGTACCCGCGTTGTCTCCACCACATCCTGTCCTACCCGCAACGGATTGGGTTTCCCATCCAAACGGGGCCACAGCACCTCGCCGCCTGCCCACATGCGCCGTGTGAAGGGCACGTCTGGATTGTACGACGCATCGGTTCCATCTGACCCAAGTTCACTTTCCATGAACGCGGGCGTGAAATACGCGAGGTGATAGCCCGGCGGCACGGGTACTGCGGATTGCGGGGCGGGAGCGCCATTGGATAGGGAGGGGGCGCCAGGGAAGAGGGTCGGGCGATTGAGTGTGAGGGTGAGAAGCTGGAGCTGGTTTGCATCTATCGTTTGCATACGGGTTTGTGGCCCCAGGGATTGGAAGCGCGACAGGAAGGCCTCGGCTACCGAGGAAGCATCTGAGTGGTGATGCTGGGAGATGGAGAAACTGCGAATTGTGCTCGGTCGGACTCGCGCCCGTACGTGCGGGCGAAGATGTGCGAGTAATGACAAACTAGAAGACATAGTGATTTTGAGAGCGTCGTAAAAACAGAAGTAAAAATGAAAATGGAGAATGGCGAATGGGAAATGCAGTGGGGATCTTCAAATACATGCGGGGAAGCCGATTTGCTTCCAAAATCGGCTTCCAAGTCGGCTTTATACTCGGCCTGGATGACCGTATAGACCTAGAAGGCCATTGGATTCTCTTTTTTTATGTCCATGCTATTTGAGCAGAGAGTATTTTGATTGGGGTTCCTGAATAATGTAAAAGTGAATAACCGGAACTCCGAGTTGAAAATGGATATAGCACTAAGTGACCCTAAGTGGCTCTAGAAGTAAACCTCCCCTGAAAATGCCCGGTTGCGGTGTGTTAGGCTGATTAATAATTGGCTACCCAGGTGATGACGATATCCCACATGTGCAAGGGTCCCCATGCATTCGAAAGTTCCAAGGTTGATTATAAACCTTTTGATTATCAAGCTCAAAGATAAGGGAATTGAACGAAAATGTACATAAACACCCGTGTTACTTCCAATTCATATTTACATTTACCATCCTACAACCGTTTACCATCCACCATCTACCATGCCTGACATTGAAATCATCTGGGGCGGGGCCTCGGTCATGGACGAAGTTGCATATCCGACTCTCGAATCTATCAACGAGGTCCTCGACATTCTGCAGGCCAATGGCATCAACCACATTGATACCGCCAAATTCTACAACAACTCCGAGGCGTTATTGGGAAAACTTCATGCCGAGTCCCGCTTTACCATTGATTCAAAATATCCCGGCGGATTTGGAGCTGAGCCTTCCACCGCAGAGTCCTTTATTGCAACTTTGAACCAGAGTTTGGCCCTTCTCCAAACCGACCAGGTGAGCGTCCCATAATCTGAGACTGTACCCAAATCTCTAATACCCATTTCTAGCTCGATATCTACTACATGCATGCCCCCGAGCGTAGAAGCTCAACGGAAGATCTGCTGGCTGGTATTGACTCTGCGCACAAGGCAGGGAAGTTCAAGCGATTTGGACTGTCCAACTATCTGGCCGAAGAAGTCGAAGAGGTAGTCCGCATCTGCCGCGAAAAGGGTTACGTTGTGCCAAGTGTCTACCAGGGCAACTATTCTGCTGTTGCACGCCGAGGAGAAAAAGAAGTCCTTCCCACGCTGCGGAAGCACAACATCGCCTTCTACGCTTATTCGCCGATCGCCGGAGGATTTCTGACTAAGGATGTTGCGACGCTGGTCTCCGGCGGTGAGGGTCGATGGGATCCCAAGACACCTCTTGGTGGAGTCTATAATGCGCTTTTCAATAAGCCCCACATGCTGAAGGGCTTAGGACAATGGGATAAGATCTCCAAGGAGGCTGGTATCTCCAAGGCTGAGCTAGCATACCGGTGGGTGATGCATAACTCTGCCCTCAAAGCAGAATTTGGAGATGCTGTGATTATTGGCTCGCGGAATGTTGAGCAACTCAATCAGACGCTTGCTGCATTGAGCAAGGGTCCTCTCGGCGCGGAAATTGCAGCGCAGATTGATCAGGTGTGGGATATTGTCGAGGCTGATTCGCCTTTGGATACCTTTAACGGTTTTTCCAAGTACGACAAGGTCTGAGGAGAGAGCATGAAGGAAATTTGTAATTAATAATTGAAACAAAAAATTAATTAATTCTACATTTCAAGACATCAGAGCAAAGCTTGAAAGGAGTAAAGTTGTGGGAAGTGGGGGGTTGTGGGGGCGATGGGTCAAAAGTATGAATAACTTCAAAATATCCACAACGGGAAAGAAAAAGCAACCTAACAACGCGGCCCCTTGGTTCTTCGCAGCTAGGGACAGTTTTCACAGATGGTCATCAGTTATATAGCTGCCACTAAGGATAATAAACTCTACGATGTGTATAAAGCATAAACCGTACAGACGACTGTTCAATGGATAACCAGCGATTTTCTAGGTATCCACGTCATGGTTTACTAGCTGCCTAGGTGAGACCAGGGAACAGCAGGAAATTGCACTACCTGTCAACTCCATACAAGTGTCTATAATATGTCCTACGTGTGGTGTAAACTTCACTGTAGTGATGTTAGACCAGCCCCAATGGACGTGTATAAATGGTTGAATTGAGGCTGCCGAGGGTATCTTAAGGTGCAGAAGCGTAGGGATAAGGTCATAGGACCGAAAAGGGATGAACATATAATAGGCAAAGAAGACACAGGAAACCGAGATGAGTCCAAGGAAAGCAGATCAATCAAAGTCGAACCTGACCACCAGTCAACCGTTCCCAATCCCTCTGTCCAAAGGGGACATACGTATTACCCTGGAGCCAGTACAGTCGATCCTTCTTCGACACAAGAGCTGGATCCACGCCCTCATTACGGAGAACATGCTTCTGTTGCTTATTGTTACCGGTCGACTGCGTCACAGGCGTGACACGCAAAAACAGCGGAGCTGCAAACCGGGGCAAGTTCTGAAGAGTGTGTGCAGCCAGAGTATCGAGCACCTCGCGCGAGGGCTCTAGTGCGGAATCAGAGGTGCTTCCGCCTGCTATCTGCTGGTTGAAGAGGATGGCTGCACATCCGGCGCGGCCATCATGGTTGGGAAGAGACACGCCGTAAACATTGGCTTCGTGCACTTCAGGATGAGCGCCCAGAACCTCGGAGACCTCGCTGGTAGATACGTTCTCACTCTTCCACCGGAATGTATCACCTAGTCGGTCCGAGAAGAACCACCGGCCGTCTTTGTCCCATCGAACCATGTCACCAGTCCGGAAATAGGCATCGCCCTTCTTGAGCACATCGCGGATAATCTTGCCTTCTGTCGCCTTCTTGTTTCCGAAATAGCCCTGGAAGTTGGCAGTGGGATCCGCTGCATCGATGGCGAATAGTAACTCACCGGGATCACCCCGGGGGACATTCTTGCAGAGACCAGTCTTGGGGTCACGCCACGGTTCCTCGGTCTCGTGATCAACATCCACAATGGCAGAGCCACGACCAAGGATAATGTTTCCCAAAGCACCGTTTCGTCCGATAGCACCCGCTGAGAAGTCGTTCGACGAAACGTTCCATGCGCCTGCGGTACCTTCGGTAGCGGCGTAGAACTCGGCGATTGTGGGGATGTTAAAGCGCTCTTTGAAGCGGTTCCAGATATCGGGGCGCAGTCCATTTCCAAACGCCAGACGGATATTGTGCTTCTTGTCAAGGTCCTCGCCGGTAATCGGGTCAATTTCAGGCGCTACGCCCAATAGATAACGTAGTGTCTCGCCCACATATTGGATAATTGTCGCATCGTTCTCGCGAGCCTCCTTGATGAAGTTGCGCGCAGAGAACCGGCGGCCAATAATCAGGGTGGATCCACCCATCAAGCAGGTTATAAACCCAAGCACCGCAGCCGAACTATGGTAGAGAGGCATGCACTAGTCAAGGGGTTAGCTTGGACAGTAATATTTGTAAAGGGTAGAGCTTACCGTGAAGAATCTGTCAGAGGAAGAAATATTCAACCAATTTTTAACGAACAAACTACCAGACCAGCACTTCTTCCAACTGACAATAGCGGGTTTGGGAAGCCCGGTGGTGCCACTTGTGTAAATCAAGATGGCCATATCGCGAGGGATCAAGCCACTGCGGACCTTGTCATCCTCCCGCGTAGGCTCCATCCCCAAAATCTGCGCTTCCACCTCCGGGGTATGAAACACGATCTCAACCGGTCCCTTGCCATCACGGAAGTCCGGGGATGTCAAAATCTTCTCCTGCTCCGCCGGGAAACAGTGGCGAACTTCTTCATCAACCACCAAGAGCTTCGCGGTGGAGGTTCGAATAGAGTGGGTGAGCGGCTTGCCAGACAAGTTGTAGTTGATAAACGCAGGAACTGCTCCAATACTCCATAGTCCCAGCAGCATGAAGATGAAGGTGGAAGAGTTCATGAAGTCGAGCGCGACGATCTCCTTGCGCTTGATGCCGTGGACGTTCTTGAACCACGCTCCGTAGCGAAGAACCATTATGTAGGCTTCGTGGAAGGTCGTTGTTTGTCCATTGTACACAATAAAATCGTTGTCTGCACTTTTAGGATCGAGTGCATGGGCTTCCAGTACGTAGAAGAGGTTCAAGCGGTCGCCACGTTCGGCGACGCGAGACTTTACGGACATCTTCAACATCCCCTTGAGGAGACTCAAATCGTAGGAGACTGCCCATCTCGCGTTGAGATATGCAAGTGTGGTTCCCACAGCAGGGAGTGCAACACTTAAGGGGATATCTGCGCAAAGAGACAGCTTGTTAGCCATGTATCTAGTCCCGTCGTACGTCAGAACCTACTGGGCAGAGATGGTAGCGGCATTATGATCAAGAAGGCTCGAGGACCAAACCCAACGGAGTAGGATCAAAGTATAATATTTGTGTAGAGGATGCGACCGCTTGTATCACAGCTTTGGGTGTGGGTTAGGGAGAAAGAACAAGGAGCGTGCGATAGGAGCCCCTTGGTTGATACCTCGGGTTTTCTGGCTAGTAAATTACTCAAAAGCAACAAAGGTTCCTGTGAGATCCGTGAAAGAGTGGAAAAAGAGCGAAATGTGCCTCGGCACGGGCGTGCCGATCCCCTGATGACATGCAACCTTGGAACGCGTCCTCCGTACACGACAAGGAATTAACGTACAGTTTTTCTTTCCAACTATAAAACCATAGCAGTTAGAAGCTACATATTCTATGTAATTCTAACAATCTATACCTTCACATGGTATACCTTCACATGGGTCGACTCATTTAGAGGGATCGCCACCCCGCACTTTCTTCACTCCGATAGTAACCTCACTTGTTCTTAGCGCCTGGATCTACATGCCTATTTTAACTAATTTCAGCTAAAACGGCTTCTACCTAAGACACATTTGGCATATATCAATAATAAGAAAGTGGATCACTTTTTCAAGGGCCTCTTCACTGGGACATCCTCATACTCATCTTCCATGAACTTGCCCAATGCATCCAAGCCCTGCTCCAGTACCTTGGTTTCATTGACATACCCAATGCGAACATAACCCTTGAAATCTTCTCCGAGTCCAAAACAAAGGCTTCCCGGCACGAGCATCACACCGGTCCGTTCCTGAAGCATCTCGCAGAAAGCGACATCGTCTACGGGTTTTCCCATCTTGTTAAAACGCACAAATGCAGTACTACCGGCTTGCGGCTTAACCCATTCACACGCCCAGCGATGAGCATCAATGAACTTCTCCAGAATAGAGAGATTAGTCCGAGCTAGATCGATATTTCGCTTTAGGAGATTGTGGATGCAATCCGGTGCTAGTGCAAAACTGGCAATCGCCTCGTCGAGTTGCCCGACCGAAATAGTTGTATAATCGCGTGCATTGGCAAGAGCTTCAATGATAGAACTATCCCGCGACGCAACCCAGCCGACCCGCAAACCCGCTAGGCTATATGCTTTGGAAACAGATCCTGTCACCACGGTGCGTTCGTATCCCATGGAAAGAAGTGTAGGTGGGAATCTTGGGTCCGCGGGACTGATGTTGTGGAAAAGTGGGCGATAGACCTCGTCGGAGTGGATGATGATGGATTTCTCGCGGGCAATATCGACCAATTGTTGGAGTGTCTGGCGCGGGATGATGGCTCCAGTAGGGTTTTGCGGATTACTATGACAGGCATGATGGTCAGGAAAATGCGCGACTTCATATAATTGCGAACAAGAGTCAGACATACTTTATGATGATCAACTTCGTGTTGGGACGAATAAGGCCTTTCAGCTCTTCAATGTCTAGCTGCCACCCATCGGCCTCTTTGGACTTCCACAGGCTCACTTCAGCCCCCACTGATGCAGGAACGGAGAACAGTTGTTGGTATGTTGGGTAATGGCAGATGACATGGTCTCCTGGGCCAACCAACGTATACAGCAGCAAGAAGTTCGCTTGGATTGCACCGGCGGTGATCAAGATATTATCCTTCGGCAACTGCGTCGGTGCCCTCACCGAATACAAGTTCGCCAATGTATTCCGTAGTTTATCGGAGCCTCGGATTGCCCCATATGTAAGTTTGGTGGATTGAAGCTGGGTCAAAGGGTTGGAGTCCTTGTCATCAGAGAGCGCGCGGAGATCGTCGACGGAGATGGATGCGCAGCAGGTCTCAGCGGTATTATACTTGGCAGTGGTTTCATACTTGTCCATCCACTGCAGACTGGTTAGTAACGGATATTTATAACGACGCAGGGAACAGATAAATACCACCGAGTCATGGGGTAATGCGGGGAGGTACCTGTTCAACCGCGAAGGCCTCAATCTTCACCATGGTTGAGAACGATGGGTAGTACCGAGTGAAGTAGCTATATAAAATCAAATAAATTTGTACACGGATGTTCCAAGTCTCAGCTGAATGGGTAATAACTTGGGTCTCTCGTTATGCTACCGCCACTTTTCCCTATGAGTTCCTCCAGTCGGTGTCATCACGTGATAAAGCACTCCATAAGCGTTCCCAGTCGATCGTCACAATCCTGAGACTTTGATATAGTGGAGTGAAAGTTGTTACGGCAATTGGGCAGTGTTCATCCAATTTATCGCCCATAAAGGGCCGTACTTCTTCAAGTTGCTATTATTGACTGTGATTCTTATCTCGCTATCACATCGTTGCCCTCGCAACGGCATTGGGAGACTACCTGGGTATAACTAAGTTGAGTACACTCTTTTATGTATTCAAGTGAAACGAAAGAGCATGGAGATTTGATAGGCTTTTTACCATCGTCATATCTAATGTCCTTTGTTATCATTCTTAGGGTATTTATATAATGTCTTTTCTGATGCTGCTTTCAATTTCTTCTACGATGTGACAACGGCTATCCAAAGTTGACAATATGAGTTTACAGAGAAGGAACCCAGGGTAGTTACATAAATTGGAAAGAGCTTCCAAAGAATGTTTCGTTGCTTTCTAACTGTATGAGGCTTAGTAGGAGCTGGATCGTTGTGCCTTTAACACTTTATATAGTCAAGGCAATGGTTTTTCGGTATTTCTTAGCTATATTACATGTCTCCACCATATCCTTTCCTCCCGCTTTGCCATCGAAGGCTCGATTTCAATTCCTAGCCAGCTTGCTGAGCCATCAGGGCCAATCCGAAACTCCACCCGGGCAGCACTGGGAAGGCCCCACCTCACCGCAATTTGAAGCCAATATGTGCCGGAGACATGAAAAAATCCTATTTCCAAATCTTTGGAGTAGTCATTGTATCTTGCAAGTGAGGCGCACAGGTCAGGGCTTGTTCGGTTTAGTACTTGGTAGGCGCGGTCAACCCTGCAGTTGCTGGACATCTTAAGCTCTGGGTAAGCTGGGTGGGTATAGGAACCTTCATAGGCAGAGAAATTGACAGGGCTTGCCAATGGCGGATCAGGAATTCTTGGATAGAGCTCTGATAGGATGTTTTCAGAAAGGTATCTGTCGTTGATCATTGCATCGCCTCTGTGTTTTATAAAGGTCAGGGGGACATTTCAAAAAAGATAACAAAGTCAAGCTATCGAGTAACTGACTGATAATTCTAGCATACCTCGCAACCCAGTCAAATCGACTCTCAAGGGGAATGCCCATTTCTTCGTCAATCACGTGATAAGCAAGTGCATTTGACGCCGCGTTAACCCCATCCATATTATTTCCTAGCAACACAAGCCCCAAGTCTCGCTCTGGTAAGAGCATAACGGACGCTCCATACCCAAACTGGGATCCTTCGTGGAATAGTATCCTCTCGCCCTTATATGCTTGTGACATCCATCCTAGTCCGTAAAGTGTGGGAGTTTGAAACGGTTCAATAGGATTAGGCGATACTATAGAGTGGCCACCAAACAATTTTTCGTAGCCTGTCTGGGAGAATGGTGGTCCACGTTTCAGCATGGTTGAAATCCACTTGGCGTAATCTGATACCGACGACAATATGTTACCTGCTCCACGGATAGTATCTGTAAATAATTGCTCAGTGGAGGCAATTTTACCGTCAAAATCCACATAATAGCCTTGTGAAATATCTCGTTGTGCGTCTCGAGCCTCGGAGAGGGAAAGATAAGTCTCTGTCATATTCATAGGCAGCCAGAGATTTTCGGTCAAGAACTCCTGCAACGACTGGTTCGTCACGGTCTCGATAAGATGAGACGCCGCGCAATACATAAGATTTGAATATTGCCATTCTGTCCGTGGAGAGGCCGTAAATGGAAGATGTCTCATTGATCGTACAGCCTCTTGAAGCGTTACATCCGCGAGCCAAACCCAGTCGTGGCGTGGAAGGCCAGAGCGATGAGACAAAATGTCAACAATTGTCATTTGCGATGTAGACCAAGTATCGTTGAGTACAAAATCCGCTGGAATGATAGTGTGGACCGGTGTATCCCAATGGATGGCTGGGAAATTAATGTTATCGTCAACAAGGAGAGAGATGGCCGCAGAAGTGAAGGCCTTAGTCGTGCTTCCTGTGAAAAATAGAGTATGCTCTGTCACCGGCTCGGAACTGATAGTATTCGAGACGCCATAGCCCTTCGCGGTTTTTTGTCAGTTTAAATCACCTAGTCACATAAAGAACAGGGTCACGCACTTTAACAAATGTATCTCCTTGAACGACTGCAACGGCCAGACCAGGGATACTGAAATGTTCAAGGGCCCAATTGACCCTTTGGTCAAAATTTGCATCAAAGGGCGAACTGGACTGGTTTTCGTACACTTGAAGGGGTTGTTGGAGGGTCCCGAGGCTGGCCAGTACAAGGCAAGGAAAGATAAAGACCAGTGGCAAAGGCATTTTGAGCAGAAGAACAGACCTACAAGCGAAAGTTGGAAAGTGATAAATGAAGTAACCTGTGGAGTTTTATTTGAAGGGAGACTTATCCGAGTAAAAAAGCAGTCATGTTAGGCAACTCTCAAGATCTATTCCTTGGAAGGTTGTTAGTGCTGGTTAGCAATACGGTACTGTGACTATGACTTAGCATTATTACTAACTAGTGTCTTCTAAAGTTACAACGTAACCGGTAGATAAGCGCTTTTCGTATTTATTTTCTGGGAGTCAAGTAAGAGTGTAGAGCTAAAGACATGAGGATGGTATAAATTCCAAATTATCTGGCGAATTGCAGTAGATGGTCAAGACATTCAGTTATATCCAAAAAGCGGAGGAACATACAAGTCCCATAATCTGGCTTGCTGTAGTACTGACGTGATATTTTAGCCCTAGCAGGGATAGCAACATGGACGTGATTTCTTTGTGTTGGAAGATTGTATGTTGGGGGCTAAAACTCTTATAGTACAATATGTACAACATAGCAAGCATCTAGAAACTGATCCCAACAGATAGCCAATCTATTAGAGCAATAAGTAGGTACTCCTTTGCGATAATGGTCTCCCAATTAAATTGCCTTACTACTCGGAAACGGACTGAAAATCACAAAGCATTGGTGGCCAGGCGGTTTTGGAATGGAGATTCCAGCTTCAGTTCGGGCGAGGCCTCCGACAAATTCTTATTATACTCGATACGATCATAGGTGATGTGTATGTTCTACCCTATCTCTCGTAATCTCATACTAATAATATGCAGTAAAATCTCCGGTTTTAGGCGGGCGGCCCGCATTCCCCGAAACACATAATGGAAAGACTACAGCTTCGTGATGTTTTTCCTAGTCCTGAACTCCTCGACGCAGGATAAGTACCATCCCGTCATGGCGGAGGATATCAAATGTGAAGAAAATACGGCTGGAGGTGGTGAGGAGGAGATTTGATGCGGAGAAGGAGCCGGGGGCACTAGCTCAAAAAAGACGCTACCAAGATCCATCGATAATACATTTTTCTAGTTCCTCGAGATACTAAAATAATCTCACCCTGTAAGATCTATGACCATATTCCTCCAAGTAGGATAAAAAAGAACAACTTTAACACTGAGTTTAGTTTTTAAGACGGCTGTATAACCTTTGGACACACCAAGCGGCAGTATGTCTACTTAAGAATACTTGACCACTTTTTTGGCCTTCATATCTTTTTGGGCAGTCTCTTTAGAAGTCTCTAGATCAGGCCGCTCAGAGGCGTGCCCAGATAGTTCCCACTTACTCATCTAGTCAATGCATATCGACATTTATAATTCGCTAATATAAGAAATTCTACTTTTACAGGGCCCTAGGAAGTGATATATACCTCCGTCAACTTATATGTGGGATCAAGAGGTAAATAAACTACGGGGTACTATCTCTACCTATACAAATGCCAGTCATGAACTCTGTTATATGTGGCTTTCCAACTTTTACTGTAGTCTAATAGGCTGTAATACTGGTCCCCAATATCGAAGATATTACCAAATAGATAGATTCATAATGGCCTGGTAGCCCTGATGGAGTTCTTGGGGAGGTTGCCCACGCTTGATACATCTCAAAAACCTCAGGTGCCCGTAAATAATAATAAAGTAAGATTATCTAGTAACTGTAGCAAAGAGCAAGTACTCTGTTTAGGCACGCTAAATTGGTCGACTATGCATCACCTCTGATGGCATCACGTGTTTCCCCGCATTGAGGCGCCACCTGGACAGTCATAACAGAGGGAAGAAACACCATACATAAGAAAGCTTGGAATTCATGACTTATCTATTCTGTAGTTATAGCTGTAAAAAGAAAATCTTCGAGGTTAACCTTGCATAACATCTGTCCATGAGGTCACCTGAGGGTTCCTGACGCTCATGCAGCCCAGCCTCTTCTCCGCCCGCGTCATCGCCTGTGGGCCAATCTCACCCTCTCTCCGCTTCCTGCTTCTCAACCTTCAAACTTGTCTCCCTTGTCTCTACCTTTTACTTCAACTATATGCTCCAGTTTTATCATCTGTTTTGATCAATTCGGCGGTCCGCCCCGCATTCCTTCCTCGATTGTCGGTATCGCTGCGTATCAGGACACGCTGCTGCCATCCTTCACAAGATGCGCTTGACTGGCGCAATAACTCTTTCGCTTCTCACATTAAACCCCTTACTGGGATCTGTTACAGCATGGAGCGAATTTTCCGACGCAAACCTCGCTGCGCAATATTCCCTCTTCGATGATCGGCCACCCGGATGTCCCGAGTGTCCGGCTTGCTTCAACTGCCAGCTCGACAACTATAACTGCACTCATTTTGCGGATTGCAACAACTTCAACGGCAAATGCTCATGTCCCCCCGGATTTGGAGGCGATGACTGCTCGGTTCCCCTGTGTGGTTCGTTGGCCGACAACTTGAACCGACCGCAGCGTGATACCAATACCTGTAAATGCAAGGATGGCTGGAAAGGCATCAACTGCAATGTCTGTGACTCGGATGACGCCTGCGACGCTATGATGCCAGAAGGTCAAGGGGGCGTGTGCCACAAGCAAGGTGTCACGGTCAAGGAGAATTTTCAAATGTGTGATGTGACCAACCGTGCGATCTTGAAACAGCTCGACGGCCGCAAGCCCCAAGTGACCTTCTCCTGCAAAGCCGAGGATGAAACATGTAGCTTCCAATTTTGGGTCGACCAGAAAGAGTCATTCTATTGCGGCCTAGACACTTGCGAGTGGAACATGGAAACAGACTACAGCTCCAATACAACTCACTACAAGTGTGAGCACCTTCAGTGCAAGTGTATTCCGGGCCGTTTCCTCTGTGGTGAGAACGGTTCTATCGATCTGAGCGATTTCCTTGATCAAATGATCAAGGGCCCGGCTACTTTCGATACTAAATCAACCCTGGAGGGTACCAAGAGCGTTTTCTCCGAACCTGAAATGAATGGATTGATTGCAGGCGTCTTCGGTGATCCCAGCATCTTCTTGTCGTGCGATTCAGGAGAGTGCATGTACAAGACCGATGAACCGGGATATGAGCGTCCCGTGAAGAAAATCAACACTCCACTCATTGCTGGCGTGATCGCGGGAAGTTCACTATTTGTGGTTGCTGTCATTCTGCTCGTTTGGTACTTGTCCCGTCGTGCTGCGCGCCGCAGTTATCTTCGCCTGTCTCTCTCGGATGATTCGGACGATGAGACTGCTAAACTCATGGCAGACTATCGCCCCGTGGCTTTATACTGGGACAATGTAACCTATACACTAAACGGAAAAGAGATTCTCTCTGGTATTCAAGGCGCGTCCATACCAGGCCAAATTACAGCCATTATGGGAGCGTCTGGTGCTGGAAAAACCTCATTCCTTGATATCCTGGCACGAAAGAACAAGCGTGGCTCAGTGAATGGAGATTTCTATGTCAATGGTGAGAAAATCGACGATAATGACTTCAGATCCATGGTCGGCTTTGTCGACCAAGAAGACACAATGCTTGCCACCTTGACAGTCCATGAGACCATATTGACAAGCGCCCTACTCAGACTTCCCCGGGACATGAGCCGGGTAGCTAAAGAGCAAAGAGTTGTGGAGGTCGAAAAGCAACTTGGAATCTACCACATCAAGGATCAATTAATTGGCTCAGAAGAAGGCAATGGTCGTGGCATTTCCGGTGGAGAGAAGCGCCGAGTCGGGATTGCCTGTGAGCTGGTTACTAGCCCTAGTATCCTGTTCTTGGATGAACCCACTAGTGGATTGGATTCCTACAATGCGTTCAATGTGGTTGAATGTCTAGTGACTCTGGCCAAGACATATAACCGCACAGTAATCTTCACCATCCACCAACCTCGCTCTAACATCGTTGCCCTGTTTGACCGACTTATCCTTCTCGCTGAAGGACGCACTGTCTATTCTGGGCCTTTCTCATCCTGCCAACAGTATTTTGACCGTGTGGGCTATTCCTGCCCGCCAGGATTCAACATTGCGGATTACCTTGTCGATCTTACAATGCACGCTGGGGGCGTACATTCATCATATACAGATGAAGTAACATCGTCTATGGATGGGCGCACTGGTCCGCCCAAGACTGCATCAAGCAGTCTCCGGGCTGTCAAGTCCATTAACAGCGCGTCGATCCAGAGCATTGAAGACAACCCAAGCGGGGCAGAGGCGACCCGGAGACCCAATAACAAACGCCGGGTATCTCTGAAACAGCAACAAGATCGCCAGCTTTACTCCCGAAAGCAACAAACTGAGCGGCCAATCACGCCAAAGACGGATGACGAGAGTGCGACTTTGGATGTAGCTGAGAATCATCAACAGTGGCTGCGTCTTTCTCGTCAACAAGGCAATGTCCCTCCGCAAATCCTTGATGACCCCGATCAGCTGCCTCCTCCAGCACCTGGACAAAGTGATCTCGACCTTCTCGTTGCCAGCTATGCGGATTCTGATGTTTGCCATTTTGTGCATGATGAGATTTTGACCGCTGTTCAGAATGCCCAAGCCGTCAACGGTTCACCAAATTCGCCCATGTTGTCAGATACTGTGGTACAGTCTAAGGGCTATGCTCGAGTTGGTCTGGTGCGGCAGTTCATTATCCTGTCTCAGCGGACATGGCGCAACCTTTATCGAAACCCAATGCTAATGCTCACCCATTACGCAATTGCCATCCTTCTCGCGGTTTTATCTGGGTACCTCTTCTATGGTCTCACTGACGATATCAAGGGCTTCCAGAATCGTCTTGGTCTCTTCTTCTTTATCTTGGCTCTGTTTGGTTTCAGTACTTTGACTAGTCTCAACGTGTTCTCCACGGAGCGGCTTTTGTTTGTACGTGAACGTGCCAATGGTTACTACCATCCGGTTACATACTTTGCGTCCAAGGTCGTGTTTGATATCGTTCCTCTGAGGCTGATTCCTCCTATCATCATGGGCATCATCGTATACCCCATGACGGGTCTGATTCCGGCATGGCCAGAATTTTTCCGCTTTTTGCTGGTCTTGGTCCTTTTCAATCTTGCAGCAGCTAACATTTGCCTCTTCATCGGCATCATTTTCCGGGATGGCGGAGTCGCCAATCTTATTGGCAGTTTGGTGATGCTTTTCAGCTTACTCTTCGCCGGTCTCCTACTGAACCACGATGCGATCCCCACGTCAGCACTGTGGTTGCAGACTGTAAGTTTTCCTATATCTTAACTGGGTTTTTTTTTCATACTAACAATAGTATCAGCTATCAATTTTCCACTATGGCTTTGAGGCCTTGATCGTCAATGAAGTGACTTACCTCACCTTGATTGATCACAAGTACGGTTTGGATATTGAAGTTCCTGGTGCCTCTATCTTAAGCGCATTTGGGTTTGACACCCAGGCCTACTGGAGCGATGTTATCGGACTGGCTGTCATTTCTGGGGCCTTCATCATCATTGCATACAGTGCAATGCATTTCCTACTTGTTGAGAAGCGATGAGCTAGTCCTTTTCTGTTGCTGTACACCAGGGTGATACCATCGAGAGTGTGGTGTCCCTCGGGTTACAACTCCTTGTCCTTATCCGTTGTGTTGCGCCCATTGCCAGGAATATTTTCTAGAGAAGGCCGCATGCTACGGTTTATAGTTTGTCATTATGTATATAGACCATATGCCTAACGAGTTTTTAAATAAGTTGGGTACATCTGGTACATCTGGTCTAGACCTGGCACGTGTTAAACGTCATCCTTCTACAAAGCTTGTTTCAAGGTTCAGGTCAGGAATGGCCTTACCAACCTACATACTCCGTACCTAGTTACTTCCAGGGCTGCTAACAATAGTCGATTTATTTCGACACCTTGCTACTTCTTATCGCTTCCTCCGTGCATGTACGTTACCAGCCCCCGTTTTCGGGTTGCGCTAATGATGACCAGCCCTCCCGACACCGCCGACCCGTTCAGGTGCAATTCGCTAATCTCGAAACTCCCTCTTTCCCACCTCATCTCTGCTTTTGCTTTTTTCACCTCCACCAGCTTGAGTGCATTTTCTTATTTGTGAGTGAGCTTGGACCCCTATTCGGAGCTAACTCTGTGTGATTCCTCTGTCTTCCTTGGGCCGACAGAACCCCACAAACATCTCCAATTCCGGCCACTTCAATCCACCTTGACCTCAACCACTTTTGTCGCAGACAGTTGGCTCATATTCTCCGTTTAGCAATTGAAATACTTTCAATTATACTTAACATAACGTCACTCTCGCAATGATGTCCGGCGAAGCATGGCTTTACCTGTTGTCGGTGTTGATCAACGCCGTCAACCTGTTCCTCCAGGTGTTCTTCACGATTATGTACAGTGATCTCGAATGGTAAGTCTGTCCAGTTGTGTATCCAAAGCAACTAATTTAGTCCACGCATACTGTCGAACGCAAGCTGACATGTCTTCTCCTTCTTTTCCAGCGATTACATCAACCCTATCGATCTTTGCAACCGCCTCAACGCCTACATCATCCCCGAAGCCGCTGTCCACGCGTTCCTGACCTTCCTCTTCTTGATCAACGGGTACTGGCTCGCTCTCGTGCTGAACCTGCCCCTCGTGTTGTTCAACGCCAAGAAGTACGTTGGATGCTCTTTTTCGCCCCTCCTAAGCACAAGGCTAACCGAGTCGTTTCTGGAAATATAGGATCTACGAGAACCAGCATCTTTTGGATGCAACCGAGATTTTCCGCAAGTTGAATGTGCACAAGAAGGTCAGTCTGATTTTCTCAAGTCGCATCCTGCAGCGCAATAACTGACTCGAAATCGTGTCTAGGAATCCTTCATCAAGCTTGGCTTCCACCTCCTTATGTTCTTCTTCTACCTCTACAGCATGATTGTTGCCCTGATCCGTGATGAGGGCCACTGACTGCGTGAAAAGACCGAACATGCGATGCGTCATGGTCGTCCCGGCTAGATCGAGGAGCCTTCTGTCGATGAGCTGCTGTCATGAGTTCTTGGGTCAGTGTTCTCTGGGCATAGTTCTTGGACTGCCACGCAACCCTCGGATATGACCGCAGCCCCAAGACGGCCGCTATACCCTATAAATCGGTATATCGAACTGGTTCCTTATCTTTTGGGCAGCCATGACTATGGATGAGCAACGAATTCTTTCAGCCTTGAGATATTTGCTGGTACGACTACAGCAATGAGAAGTAATAGATATTTCCTTTGGGGTGTCTCGAGCCGGGGGTGTGAGCTGGATTGATTCGAGATACTGTATGATTGACTTGCGGTGGTGCATGTGCTCTTTTGTTCTCTTCTGCTTTGTTTTTAATTTTTCTTCTGTGTTAATCTTGCTGTGTCCTTCGGCCTGTCTGGTTGTATATACCTTCTATGCGGTTGGCAATGAAGAGCGTACGATACCCAAGGTTTCTAACATTTAACTAGTTGTTGAGAATTACCATGGCCATAAAACAGGTGTAACAAGAGTAGAAAACAGTAGGCATAATTGACATTCGCACCTAACTAAGGTCGAAGCTGCATTGAAAGCTGATTGAGCTTGGCTGCGGTGGCTGTTTCGCGGGCTTTCGTATCGGGGGTCTCCCGACGCCCGTAAAAATCCCGTCCTCCACTATCTACCATTTACCGACCACATTCAACCCCAGCATTGTTGCAAAGGGGCATTGAAGTCTGCGCATTCGTACTCTCTTTAACATATCAGTCATGTCCGCCTTATTAGGTCTTGGTTATGAATCTAGCGACGATGACGCCACAACTTTGCCCAACTCGTCTGTGACGACCGCGACCAAGGTCGTTGCTGCACCAGAGGTCAATACAGAGGTTTGGTCACCCCATAATCACCCTCCTGCCCGAGTTTATTTGTTCTTTGGGTCTCAGGTATCTCAGCCATGTCGAACAGATAAGACTAACGATCCTACAGGACCAAGCGCATATGCAGATGGCCCTCGCTAATGCCTCATCCCAAGCCCTTACCTACAATGCCACGTACGATGATCTTACACAGCCTTCCCAGGGACCCGTGAACCCGTTCAAGCCAGCAGGCCCGGGAAACGGCATCAAAAGAAAAAATGTTCCGACAGGATTTGCTGAAGAAGCAGCCATCAGCGAGTCCACATTTGCTGCGCAACATCGCACGTTCCAGAGTCTGGGATACACGCGCAATCCCACACAACCGGACCAATTTATCGGAAACCTTGAAAATGCTGCACAATACGGAGGCCGGGATGTTGTACAAATGAAGCCAACTAAGAGCGCGTCCGCAAACTGGCGGACAAAGCGACAAAAGAAGGGCGACTCGAGTGTTGTGGAAGGAGATGACGCATATCTGGGACCCTGGGCGAAATACCAAAATGACCAGCAATATGACTATGTGGAAGTTGCTGAGGGAGATGAGCGCGCGCTTGGTAGTGACGAGGAATATGTCGAAGAGGAAGACGAGACTCTGACTACCACGGCGCCCATGCCGGCCATGAGCAAGGATGCCACCGACTACGAAGGCGACTTTGCCAAGCAAGAAACCACCGAGTTCCACGGATCAGAGCAATACGACTACCAGGGCCGGACGTACATGCACGTGCCCCAGGACCTGGATATCGATTTGCGCAAAGAGCCCGGCACCACCAAGAACTACGTACCGAAAAAGCTTGTGCAAACTTGGAAGTCGCACACCAAGCCGATCACCTCTCTTCGATTCATCCCCAAATCTGGTCACTTGCTGCTTTCGTCTGCAGCCGATGGAAAGGCCAAGCTCTGGGATGTGTATCACTCTCGGGAACTCTTGCGCACTTTCTCCGGCCACACCAAGTCAATCTCAGATACAGACTTCCACCCATCGGGAAAGACTTTCCTTACCGGCTCATACGACCGACAGATCAAGCTCTGGGATACCGAATACGGCAAATGCCTTGGCCGATTCTCCACGGGCAAGACACCGCACGTCGTCCGCTTCAACCCTGGCGCAGATCACTCACACGAGTTCCTGGCCGGTATGTCCGACAAGAAGATCGTGCAATTCGATACCCGGTCTGGCGAGCTGGTCCAAGAGTATGACCACCATCTAGCAGCCGTCAACACCCTTACTTTCGTCGATGACAACCGCCGCTTCATCTCCACCTCAGACGACAAGTCGCTGCGCGCTTGGGAATACGGCATCCCTGTCCCGATCAAGTTCATCGCAGAGCCATACATGTTCGCGCTCACTCGTGCGACTCCCCATCCCAATGGCAAGTATGTCGCCTTCCAGTCAGGCGACAACCAGATTGTCGTCTATAGCGCTACAGACAAATTCCGCCAAAACCGGAAGAAGCGCTTCGTTGGGCATAATACTTCCGGGTACGCTGTCGACCTCAAGATCTCGCCTGATGGCCAGTTCCTTGTTTCTGGTGACAGCGGCGGCTATGTCTGCTTCTGGGACTGGAAGACTGGCAAGATGTATCATAAGATCCAGGCTGGTGGAAAGGAAGGCGGTGCTGTTACTTGCCTGGACTGGCACCCCCATGAATCCAGCAAGGTCGTCACTGGTGGATTGGACGGTGCTATCAGATATTGGGATTAAAGGTTATTTCGGTTCACCAAGTGTTATTAGTTTGATCAAAAATTCAGACTTGGATCTTGGAACTTTTCCCTCTTATGTCCTCGATGCTTTCTACCATAGTCTGTTCATGTAATAAATTAAATGCACTAAACGTCCCCCGAAAAATCCACATATCGTCACATATTCACTCAAAAAAACAGCTTTACATATGAATGAATTCCCGAATGCTCCTCAGCCCGACACAAGCCAGATGCCGCGAGCACCGGACCAACCCCATCGGCGAGAGATACTGAGGGTACTTCCACATCAAGATGGACACAGCACCAACACTAGCAACCAAAGCCCCGCCCAACCCAAAACCAAGCGCCTGGCTCTGATACTGAACAGCTTCAACAACCTCGGAGTACCGCTGGTTACTAAAGCTGACACGGGCGTACTGCGTTTTCCAACCAAAGAACGGGAAATGGTGGTCGATAGTTTCTTCGACCATCTTGCGCAGCTTGTAGAGGGGCGATTTGACGCCTGAGCGCATTTCGAGGTAATTCTCCTTCGATAAATCGTTGATCGCATGTGTATCGGCGCAGCGCTGGTCTGTGTAGGCTTGGAATCCTGCCTGGCGCTTAAGACCACGTGTGTAGACGCTGGAGTTGGGGTCGTAGACTCCGTGTTTGTCCAGTTGCTCGAAGAGGACCCGGACATCTTCGAGACCGGCGTTTAGTCCCTGTCCGTAGAAGGGTAGGACTGCGTGTGCTGCATCGCCGATAATGACGACGCTGGCGTTGAAGTGGTGGGGGTTGCACTTGATGCTGATCAGCGGGAGATGCGGGTTCACCATGAACTGCTTACTCAACGCCGCGGGCTCGATTAGCTCCGGGCATACGCCGGGGAAATGGGAGTCGAAGAATTCATGCAGATCCTGCGGTGAGGTCTCGAGGCTGTTGTAGTGTGAGGACGGTGCGAATAAGGTGCATGTGAACGACTTATCGGCTGATGGTAACGCTATAAACATGAACTCGCGCCCAGGCCAGATATGGAGGTGGTTTGGCGAGATACGGAAGTCTCCATCTTCCGATGGTGGAATCCGGAACTCGCACCAGAGAGTGTCGATGTACTCTTGTTGATAGTCGACACGAGCGAACTTCATTAGGTGGTAGCGCGCGGCGGAGTGTGCCCCATCGGCACCGATGAGGTAGTCGAAAGACACCTCGATCTCCGGTACTCGACCAGCTATACCGGCATCATCGGGCACAGGTGTATCACCGGGGATTCTGCGCTCAAACCAGGCTTTGTTGGTGCGGAAGTCAGCACCCGTAAGCTTGTGGTTGAAAAATAGCTTGACATTGGGAGTCTTCTCCAGCTCATCGAGGAGGGTATTGTTGAGAGTTCCTCTATCGATGGCATTAATAGCCTTTAGTAGTGGTTAGCTATATGATCTGCATGGTAAATAGCAATAGCAACTGCCAAGCGGGTGATCGGTCCATACCCGGCCGTGAACGTCATAGGCTTGTGCAGCTTCCCACAGATCTCCTCGGTCTCGGCCGTGGATCATCCGCCCGTGCATGGGGATCGCTTCACGGAGGACATTGTCGATCAAATCATCCCGACCAGAATGTTTCATAGACGTAATGCCACGTTCGGAGAGTGCCAGGTTGATAGACTTGGTAAAGTTCAATGGTACTGTTGTAGGGTCTCGGAGATCTACGGATGCACGGGGATTATTGGCGTCAGTTCGGAAGAATTCGCAAATGAATCACAACTGAGCCAGGACAAGTGCAAGGGGCACCCAAGATAGTAGCAGATGGTGATATAAATTAATCGGGGTTGTTTCCTCTTAATTGAAGAGTTGAGATAGGGACCTTGCGAGATATGGTGACTTGATAAAAAGCCAGCCATTTCCAGCCAAAGACAGGTAGGTACCTCCCCCTTTCTTGACAAATGGGGTGTTTCCAATAGCGATCACATGAAGGTATAAAAAAAATGTCACACAAAGCATGAAAAAACATACCTCCACGGAGCTCATATACTTCCACCTCGTCGCCTCTTGAGGCAGCATACAGGGCTGCCAAGGCACCCACTGGGCCGGCACCCACAACAACCACTTTCTGCCTCGGAATGGCCATCATGTACCTTGGTCAATGTCCAAAATCCAAACAGGTACGCGCTGAAACGGAAGAGTCAGTCCTCATCACGTGCGAGATCGGCCCCTTCCAAGATTCCTAAATGAGATGATCGACATTAGTCATTTTATTTATTGCCTTTATGCCTCAGGCTAGGTTCAGATATTTGGGTGCTAGTCCAAATGAGGCCTAGTTCCATATCGTCTTGCGGCCGGCGGGGATTTTCTTGAAGTTTTGGCCGCCATTTAATCCACTCTCTACTAAATATTCTCTGGCTCTTATTTTTATTTCTTTTCGCTTCTGCTATTTAAATATGGCTGAAGTTGGGAATCGCAAATGCAAGGGTGTGGACTGCCCTAACGACGCAGGCACCCTCCAATGTCCAACATGTCTAAAGAGCGGCACGGACAGTTTCTTCTGTTCGCAGGACTGTTTCAAGAGAAGCTGGGTAGGTACTTCGATGTGACTAGAAGATCCGCAATACAGGCGCCCTTCTACCCCGGAAACCAAGGGCTGACCACCTACTCTAGAGCGAACATAAGAGCATTCACAAAAAGAGTAATATCCTCACCAACCTTTTTCCTCCGAAGGTAGTTTCTGAACCAGATCCAGCTACCGGAACCTTCAATCCGTACCCATCCTTCCCTTACAGCGGTTCTTTGAGGCCCGTCTATCCTCTGTCCGCCAAACGAACGGTTCCCAAGACGATCCCGCACCCGGACTACGCCCGCGATGGTATTCCCCGCTCCGAGCAGAAAATCATCGGCCGTCATAATATCACCGTCCTGAATAAGGAGGAGCAAGAGGCCATGCGCAAGGTTTGCCGATTGGCTCGTGAGGTTTTGGATACTGCTGCACGTGAATTGAAGCCTGGTGTCACCACAGACTACATCGACGAGGTAGTCCACAAGGCTTGTATAGAGCGTGATGTACGAGGAGTTACTCTCTGATCACACAATACCATACTGACATATTTATAGTCTTACCCCTCGCCGCTGAACTACATGAACTTCCCCAAGTCCGTATGTACCTCGGTAAACGAGACCATCTGCCACGGTATTCCCGATCAACGGCCCTTAAAGGATGGAGACATTGTCAACATCGATGTCACTCTGTACCACAAAGGATTCCACGGCGATATCAACGAGACCTACTATGTTGGAGACAAGGCACTTGCCGACCCCGACGCCGTCCGAGTGGTGGAGACCGCTCGTGAATGTTTGGACCAGTCAATTGACCTGGTCAAGCCTGGCATGCTGTTCCGCGAACCTGGCAATGTCATTGAGAAGCATGCCAAGGGCCGTAACTGCAGTGTCGTCAAGAGCTACTGCGGCCACGGTATCAACCAGTTGTTCCACTGTGCGCCCAACATTCCCCATTATGCTAAGAACAAGGCTGTGGGCACTGCCAAGCCCGGTATGTGCTTTACCATTGAGCCCATGATCAACATTGGTACCCACCGTGACCGCACTTGGCCCGACGACTGGACCAGTACTACCCAGGACGGATCTCTGTCAGCCCAGTTCGAGCACACCCTTCTCGTAACTGAGGATGGTGTCGAGGTGCTGACTGCCCGTCTGGCTGACTCACCCGGTGGACCCGTTCCTATGCCTTCGACAGCATGAACTTAGACAATTGGGAGTCAACTAATTGGAAATATTTGCATATCATACTACCTATTTAACAGCCAAATGTACGACGGTTCAATGTCTATCAGTATATAGTTCCATAATTGAGGTAATGTATCAAAATGAATACAACATAGGGCTATAGGTCAAGCAAAAGTTTGCCGATGTCGTCGCAGATCAAAGGTCTGGGTGGCATAAGTCCGAGGAAAGAGTGCATTTGATTGGCCGCAACGGGTAAGTCGGGGGGTGAGGGGCGTGTTATCGGCAGGTGGAGAATTTTGGGGTTAGATGCTCTCGCTCTCCTCTTTTTTTTTTTTCCCCCGTAGATGTTCAGTCAAGTCATTTCGACTTTGAGACAATCTGGAGCGACCTGGCGACACAAGTCTCGATAATGGCTCTAGAGACTTCTCCTACCGAGAATTCCCCGTTGCTGGGATCAGCGTCCTCCAACGGCTCCAACGGCACGATTCCCGATCACCATGTGGAATCAGGGAATCCAGCTCAAACAGAGGAGCAAGGCAAAGAGCCATTTCCCGATGCACAGAAACAGCTCAAATATATTGTGCCTGCCATCTCGCTAGGAGTATGAAGTCTTTCTTATACATTCCGTTTTCTGAAATCATAATTGTAACTAACGGAATGTATAGATATTCTTGTCAGCGGCAGACCAGACAATTATCATGGCTAGTTATGGTCAGATTGGTAGTGATCTTAAAGCTCTTAATCTAACTAGCTGGATTGCTACTTCTTACTTTCTGACTTTAACCTCTTTCCAGCCTTTATATGGCAAGCTGAGCGATATATTTGGTCGCAAGCCATGTCTGCTCTTTGCATATGCGATTTTTGGCATTGGATGCTTGGGATGCGGTATGGCTCGGGATATCAATGAGTTGATCGCTGCTCGTGTATGTTCGCGTATGATCTCAAGCCTGAATCATGTAATGCTAACGATTTCTAAACAGGTCTTCCAAGGCATTGGTGGTGGTGGTATGACCACTGTCGTCAGCATTTTGATGAGTGATATTGTTCCTCTTCGCAATCGAGGCCTGTGGCAGGGTATCATCAATATCATCTATGCCACAGGCTCCGGTACCGGTGCACCCTTGGGTGGAATTCTCTCCGACTACATTGGCTGGCGCTGGTATGAATGATGCAAGACCCACATGTCCTCACGCCATCTGACGTTTCTTTCTAGGGCGTTTTTAGCGCAATTCCCTCTCTGTGTGATTGCATTCATTGCTGTAACCTTCCTTTTAAAGCTACCCCCTCGCGAGAGCGCCCATTGGAAGACCAAGCTGCGACGCATCGATTTCCTTGGCGCTGTGGTCCTTGTTGGTGCCGTTCTTGGTTTCCTAATTGGTCTTGATCGTGGCAGTAATGTGTCATGGAGATTACCTCTGACAATTGCCTCTCTTGGTGTCTCCGCTGTTTTGTTCGTGATCTTTATCCTAGTTGAGATCTACCTAGCAGCTGAACCCTTTGCGCCTGGTCACATCATCTTCAACCGAACGTTCTTTGCTTGCTATTGTTGCAACTTCTTCAGCTTTGGGGGATGGATTGCCGCTCTGTTCTATATCCCTTTATACTTCCAAGCGGTAGATGGTGTCTCTGCTACAACTGCAGGACTGCGCTTATTGCCAAGCATTATGTCTGGTGTCTCTGGATCAGTGCTTGCAGGCTTGTTGATGAAATGGTATGGCAAGTATTACTGGCTGACAATTGCTGCGTATACTTTCCTTACAACTGGTGTGCTCTGTATATACCTGTTCTCCGGTGGTGCGGTGGCTAGTTCAGTCCCCATGATCTTGGGCATGGTAGTTTCGGCATTTGGCAATGGCATTGGTGTCACTACAACCTTGATCGGCTTGAGTAAGTTCCCATCTGATCTTGCTCTACAAACTTTCAATACATGCTAACCACTCCACCAGTATCGAACGCCACTTATGAAGATCAGGCAGTGGTCACTGCTTGCTCCTATCTGTTCCGCTCATTGGGATCTGTCATTGGTCTCTCTTTATCATCAACCGTCGTTCAGCAAGTCTTACGGAGTCGTTTGAAATCAGGTCTACGCGATAGTAAGAATATCGATCAGATCGTTGAAAGAGTGCGAGAAAGTTTGGAGTTTATCAAAACCCTCGACCCAGCAACTGCCAGGATTGTCCGGGACTCTTATGGCTGGTCCACCAACAAGGGATTCGCCTTCATGGTTTGTGTGGTGTTCTTTGCTTTGTTGAGCAGCTGTTTCATTCGTGAAAGCAAACTCAACCGCTAATTCACAGGTGAAACTCCATACTTCAAAAGGATACAGAATTTCATTTTTTGAAAAGCGACAAACCTTGCATGGGAATTATTACGGTATATGCTCTATCTAGCATTAGGATTGGCTTAGAAATTTTCTATGCTTGTTGCAAATATATACCAAAGAAGCGACCAAATATATACTGGATATAAAAGACTTTTTGTATCTATGCCAAAATCCAATCGAGAAAAGAACATGCATCTGTAGGTTTCCAAGACACGGATCAGCTAAAGAGGTAAGCATAATATGCCATCTGCCGATGTATCTATAAGAGTTTAACGATTTTGCAGCTCTCCTGTCTGCATTTGAAAAATTTTGTTGCTTCTCGTAGCTTCGTAAATCGTAGGTATGCTGTAGGGCTCTGCCCAGGCCAAGAGCTCCAGGGCTGGCCCGGGCTCCAGTATAGCTTACTAAGCCGATATCTGGGCGTGGGTCTTGTCAGCAACCCCGTTGACGTTTCAACCTTGGAAAATGTTATCCAGTTGACTCATTGTTCATCTATTCTAGTTGAGTGTCTTGATTGACACTTTGCGGGTCTGACTTGATCTGCTTATCCAACTGTGATCAGAATGAGCTACCACCTTGTGTTCCTAACGTTTTTGTGCAGCTCCCGCTAGCTCAACTTCCGCTAAATCTCCGTCATGTCCGACTCGCGCCCAGGGCCAGTCTCACTGGCACGATATCGACCTATCCTCTACCTCTTTACTGGTGTCGCTGCTGCGTACGCGATTCTCTACGTCCACAATAATGTCCTTTCGCAGTCATCATCAACTTCACTCCGGCGTCGAAATGCTGTGCGCCGCACGAGAGCAACCGAAGCTGAAGAACATGGGATCGTTGATACTCCGTCGTATCGAGCCATTACCCACCTTGAACAACTAGAGCGTCAGAATGGTGTATATGGGACATTTCGCATTGAGACAGAGGATGGGCGTCGCGTGGAGAGCGGTCTTCTTCCATCACTCCTCGCAACACGCGACCAGCTGATGGAAGAAGTCGGGGTCCCGCCTGCTCATGCAGAGCGCATGCGCGAGATGATGGAGGATACGTTTCTTGAATCCTTCCTTGCACTCGATTTCCCATCTGCACACGTTCTCCCAGAGAACACCCCAGAAAGAACATACTTGACAGAGCAACTTCAACGCCGAGGCATCTCCAGAGCTGGTATTGAAAGGGCTCTGATACGGTTCAACGGAGATATCAATTATGGAGAGGAGCTGCGTCGGCGACGACAGAATGGTGAACGTGTCACTCTCTCAACCTCTACCTTTCCAGACATGTCTGCGCCTCCACAAAATCCCGACGCCGGTGAGACGGTGGACGACCAAAGTGTCTTCTCGTGGCGTGATGGAAACAATGATCCTTCCAATAGGGAAGGCCAGAACCTACTTAATCTGCTTTACCACATCGCTGAGGATCAGGCGCGGAGGGACGGCTATATCCATCGTGGAGTTACTTGCAACAGCTGCGGTGCCGTGCCGATTCAAGGTATCAGGTATCGATGTGCCAATTGCATCGACTACGATCTTTGTGAGACATGCGAGGCAATGCAGGTCCACATCAAGACACATTTGTTCTACAAAGTGCGGATTCCAGCCCCATTCTTAGGAAACCCTCGTCAATCTCAACCTGTATGGTATCCCGGGAAGCCTTCAATGCTCCCGCGCAGCCTTCCACGCCCTCTTGCCAAGCGTCTTATGAAAGACTGCAATTTCGAAAACACGGAGCTTGATGCACTCTGGGATCAGTTCCGCTGTTTGGCCAGTCATGAATGGGTGAACGACCCGAACAAGTTGCATATGGCCATCGATCGCAAAACATTCGATCGATGCTTTGTGCCTAATACTTCTATCCGGCCGCCACCGCCCAGTCTCATTTACGACCGAATGTTCGCATTTTATGACACCAACGGCGACAATCTTATCGGGTTTGAAGAATTCCTGAAGGGTTTGGCTAGTCTGAACAATAAAAGCAACGACGAGCGGCTGCGACGTGTATTCCGTGGCTACGATATCGACGGGGATGGCTTCGTCGAACGCAAAGACTTCCTTCGGGTTTTCAGAGCTTACTATGCGCTGAGCCGGGAGCTTACAAGGGACATGGTTGCTGGCATGGAGGATGACTTCTTGGAGGGTGGAGCTCGTGATGTAGTTCTCGGTAGCCAGCCTATCAGCTCTGCATTCCCTGGCAATATCCCTGCAGGTGAACCTTCTCGCACAGGCGAAGGCAAGCGCATGAACTCTGATGGGGACATGGAAATCGTCGACAATGGAGGAATCCTGCGACAGGACGGAGATGATACGGGTGATCGACATGTGGTTGTGGGCGATGCTGCTGTCAGAGCACAGTTTTCTCGAATGAGGCCATTGTTCCCATCTACACTACGCCTGGCATCCACCGAAACTCCTCCTCCTCTTCGCCCGTCGGATATCATGGAAGGTTACCGAAATGACGACAACGAAGAACACGAAGACGGTGCTAGTGAGACCAGTGGATCAGACCAATCTAGCTCGTCGGTGGCCAGTGGCACCTGGCCCCCAGCTGAACACATCCTCGAAGAAGATATCATCGAGGCCCTTGGGACCTATATTCCCGCTCGAGAAATTACGGATCCAATTGATCGGGCTCGCGTCGCGGATGCAGTTTATCAAAGAATGCGCGAAGACGATCAAAGACGTGTGTTTGACGCTCGTCAGCATGGAATCAACGAACGTTGGAGACGCCGAGCTTTCTATACAGATGAGGAGGATGGGGCCACTGTCCCTGAGGGGTATGAAAGGGATCCAGCTATCGATGATTCCAGTGATGAAGACCTAGATGAATCTGGATCGCGCCCACCCTCTTTCCGTTCGCGGTCCTCGTCCAAGGTGCGATTCCAGGATGATCTCAATGATGACGAGTACGACGTTCGATCTAACCCATCAACTTCATCGCGGAGCATTCCTGTTGGCGAGCGATGGGGTGGCTTTGAAATCCCAGAGGTCGAAAGGGATGTTGGGAAAGAGATATTGTATCAAGTCACACAACAAGGATTCAATGAGCTTCTAGATATTCTGTTCAAGCCAAAAGAGGACCTTCTGATGGAGGTTTATCGCACACGAGCTGAGCGCAAGATCTGGGCCCGCGAGATTGAACTCGCAGGAAAGGAGGACCCTTCAAAACGTACCCCGCCTGAGAATGCTCCAGTTGAGGAGGAACTTGAGGAAAGTATCAAGGAACAGCCACTTGATGATCTATTACAGCGCGCTGGTTACGGGATTCAAAGCCCAGTCCTAGCACCTGCCAACACCGAACCAGTGCCTGAGCCCACCGCCTCAGATGATGATAGTAATGAAGACGAATATGAAGATGACGATGAAGACGATGTGCGGCCGACTCATCCCGCCGGCCCCGAATGTGATACTGGGTTTGGGCAAACACGGCCCTTTGAGGAATCCGACACGGCGTCCGCCATCTCGTCTGATTATGACGACGATATCACTGCCTCTCAAGCATCTGATGTGGGACCCTCCCCAATTGTTGAAGACGATACACTTTACTACGATCCAACACTCCCGCAACATCGTCCTCACACAGAGATAACCCCAGAAGTAATTGATGAATCAGACTCCGACCCCGATCTCCCTGCTCAGCTTCGACTCCAGCCCGGGATCACCTCTCTTCCCGCGCCATCTTCTCCCCGCTCCCCCCCAGAAGCCGAAGCCACGGCCCCTAAGCCTCCTCCTTCTCCTATGCAACCACTCCCACCCCCTCACCGGGTCAATGACCAGCCTCGTGACGCCCCTCCCCCACGCCGACCTTCGCCCCGGACTTTAGCCCGGTGGGTCTATTTAGACCAGGTAGAACGTGAAAATAAGGAACGTGGCGGTGCGAGACTCAACTTTGAGGAGTTTTCACGCCGTATGGCTGCTGATCGGGGACGCCGACTGGCATTTGTGGCCACTTGGATTGAGATGGCTAGCTTTTGATTCTGAGAAAGTTCCTAGATTAACCTAGGTGTACATTATTATTGTAATTTAGCGGGATGAGTTGAGCTAAAAATTTGTTGATATAATGACAATTTGGTCAACTACAAAAAAAAGATGTCTAATTTTCTAGTTGTTCAATGGACAGGAATAAAAGTGGGTTCTAGTATTGACATATATATTAGCCCATATATATAACGTCCACTAGCTCACCCTGTAACGGAGCTTACACTTGATTTCCCTGTACTATTATTCAGAAGATATGGCGAAAAAAAAAAGTCAAGTCTTTTGCCGGGGCCGTGCCCAGCCCTGGAGGCGTGGATGCCCCCTCATATTACGTGCTTTTAAGGACCAATGGCTCACTTTGCACCATTGTTATCATCGGGATGTTGAAGATTATCTTCCAGCATTCCCCTTATCGATTTGGCTATAACTCAAAGGCTCTGCTGTCTCCAGTATACAAGCTAGCACCAGTTATGCCCTCAGCCGCCGTGGGTCTATACGGCTGAGAGATAAAATCAGGATATCGTGATTACGATGGATCGTGACGTGCTGTGTTCTCTTGCTGCAAGAGTATGCGACCTTAGGATCCATCGCCATGCAGTACTAATAGTGACTCTCTCCGCTGCTATGATCCGTATAGGAACCTCCCATATCCATCATGGCTTTCGGTCATCTGACCCGGTTCTACCGGTCATGTCTACTCCAGATTATCATTGTGGGATTAGTCGCATTTTGCGAACCCGGAATCTGGACTGCTCTTAATAATCTTGGAGCTGGAGGCAATGCCAAAGTAAGTCATCAATTGTTGGGACATCTGCGCGATTGCCGCTAACATATTATGCAGCCTTTCCTGAACAATGCCGCCAATGCCTTGACATACGGACTCATGTCAGTAGGCTGCTTCCTTGCCGGTGGCGTCACCAACAAAATCACTGCAAAATGGACATTGTTCATTGGAGCCGCATTCTACACTCCCTATGCTGCTGGTCTTTACTGCAACAATCGTTATGGCAACGAGTGGTTTCTCCTGCTCGGAGCTGCTCTTTGTGGGATTGGGGCGTCTCTTTTATGGGCTAGTGAGGCTGCCATTGCAGTTGGGTATCCAGAGGAGGAGAAAAGAGGACGGTAGGTTGAAACTCTTGGCCATCTAGTCGTCATTTGACTGACCGTCATGTTTAGCTACGTTGCAATCTGGATGAGTATCCGGCAGATGGGACCGCTGGTTGGTGGTTCAATATCTCTCGCTCTCAATGTCAATACCGCGCACGTTGGCAAGGTCACCTACACAACATACTTAGGACTTGTTGCCATCTCATCCCTCGGGGCACCATTTGCGTTGCTGTTGTCACAGCCACAGGATGTTATCAGAAGTAATGGCACCAAGATCCCTTATATGAAGAAGACGAGCCTCGCTATCGAGGCTCGCGCTATCTGGAAGCAACTTTCGAATAAGTACATGTTGCTACTCATCCCGGTCTTCCTCGCAGGACAGTTTGGTGTAACTTATCAGGGGAACTATTTAACAAGTATGGCATCTCCAATCCTCTTGGGTTAGTTATGAATGGCCTCGCTGACTGTAAACTTAGCTTATTTCACCGTCCGCTCCAGAGCCCTTGCGTCTTTCCTCACAGCCGTGGTCGGCGCCACCGCCAACGTGGTGACGGGCATATTTCTTGATTTGAAATTTTTGTCTCGAGGAACCAGATCTAAGGCTGTGTACATATTTGTCCTTGTCTTTATCACAGCAGCTTGGATATGGAACGCCATCACCGAGACGAAACTTTCCCGCATGGCTGAACCACCCGCCTTCGACTTGGGTGATGGACCATTCTTCAACTCGGCTTTCACTGTCTATATATTCTTCCGGTTCTTCTATGAGGTGCTGCAGACATATATCTATTGGTTGATGGCCGAGATCAAGGGAGCGCAGGCAGATGGCGATATCGCGAGAACAACCGGAATCCTGAGATCGTGGGAGTCCATCGGCAGCACGATTGCCTATGCGGTCGGGGCAACTCACTGGGCTAACTTGAATCAGATGATATTGGGCTTTGCACTATGGGGTTTTACAATTCCATTCACACTTCTTGCGGTGTTTGGCAATTGGAACGTCTCGGACACGCTTGAGGTGGAGGAGGAAACGGACAGCAGTAGCTTAGAGGCACAGAGGGTGGTCATCGGTTCTGACGGGAAGGACTAGGATACGTTCTGTTGGTATATGAGATATTTAGAGTGAAATTAGCAAGGAAATTATCCAAGTGATTGTCCAACATAATAGAGCTTGTGCTCATGTGTGCCCTAAATATATAGATAGGATTGAACAGCAATATTAGTTTATTATAATATGTATATGTTTGTCTCTGACCCTTCCCATGTATCCACCTCTCGGTTACTAATACTAGATTGAAACTGTCCAATGCCCATCTAGTTATTAGTATTGGGTGTGAATGCCAATTCGATGTCTCAACATGGGTTGTATAGTATGGTATTGACCATTCTAGTTGATAATGTCAAAGCTGGGTGTTCCTTCCATCAATTGGTCCAAGTGGCCTAACAGTCTCCTGGTCTAGCGGTTATGATTTTCCGTTAACAAATGCGATTAGCAGATGTTCCGGAAAGGTTCTGGGTTCGATTCCCAGGGAGACTATTTTTTTGCCCCTTTTTCATATTTAGCCTCATTCTTTTTTTGGCCCCTTAAGCAGTTCAAGTTATGTGAACTGATCTGTAGTAGAGCCACGAGACTATAGCGGTGGACACGAGGAACAATGCAACCCCAAACCTGGAATGTATGAAATCAGCAGAGGAAAAAACAGAAGTGGACCACCCAAGCGAGTCAAATTAGAGACATAGCATAAATCACAGACATAATCTCGTGCTGCATACAACAAAAACCGAAAGCATGACATGGTCGCGTAGCACAAGTGAAGACGTAAGAAGCATAGTAAACATATCAAAACATCCAACCCGAACGCCAGAATAAAAATAGAAATCAAACCGAGAAAACCAACAAAACCACCGCCCTATTACTGATTCCTTTCGTACCGCTGGCTGACACGTAGACCTGGGGGAGATGTGCGAGAGCTGGGCGATTATTTCCCTGCCAGTTTGAATGGGGTTTGGTTTCAATCATCCCTTCACCTGGGCTGGGTACGTAGGTGCGTAGGCTTTCGTCCTGGAAATCACGGAGGTTCTAGGGTACCTTTCCTCCAAGGGGGTTCGAACTTGACAATGGGGTATTCCAAAGGAGTCGTAAAAAAAAAGAAGAGAAAAGCAGGGGAGAAAAAAGCAGGACAATCCAAAGGGCTTCCATGGGAAGACACACAGAAACAGGACAGTGGCATCCAAGCGGGGACTCTAAAGACGGCCATTGTCCATCCAACGGATTCAAGGGGTTGCAAATCTTACACGACGGCCACGTCGCTCCAGAATCAGTTTCTCGGTGTCAACATAAAGACAATCGAGAAACTGCATGGCGCTAGAGTCCTTAAGGATCTTCGCGACCTGAGTACCCGCAGAAATGAGCTGCAACACGTTGCGGTCATCCTTGACTGGCCTAGACTGGTGCTTAGCAGCATGGCGCATCTCCAGGGAGTTCTCCAGGACAGTGATGAGCTGTTTAATTTGGCGGTTGTACAAGAGATGCGCTGGGATGCGGCGTGTAGTAGCCAGCCGCTTCAAAAGGTGTACCCATTCAGTCCACTCGCGGTCTGAGGGGACCTTGACGGGTCTCTTGTCCTGTTCGATAGGAACACGGAATTGGTACTTTGCGATGAAGTCATAGGCACACTGGGACAGGCGGTCGTTGACCTTGTGGAGGATGCTGTCTTGCTCACCGGCATCGAGGTTAGTAGGAAGCTGTGGGAGCTCTTTATCCTGGGCTGCGACAGCCTGTGGAGAGGGTGGCTCCAAGAACTGATACGGGCCATCAAATTCATTCCGGTTGGATGTCCGTCTCTGGGCATGATAGTGTGGGCTTCCTCTGGATCTCTCGGCAGATCGCTGGCTGTTTCCTTCCATGACATACTCCGGGCTTTCCGGGGGGTTCATTGTTCCAAGGCCCCGCCTCAGGGTGTCTTGAGGCAGGTGGATCGGCTGGCTCCATTCATAACTCTCAGGTGGTGGGTGGGCCTGTCCAGCTGGAGGATAGGATAAACGTCCCGAGGGTGGTGTGGGTGGACCCATCATGTACCTGTGGCTATCCAGGGGGACTGGAGCTCCGCGGTAATGGGTGGTCTGATGGTTAGAATCTGGACCGAAAGACGCTTGACGATCGTCTCTGTAGCCATATCCGTGGAGAGTAGATGGTGACCTTTTACCGTTTAGTAAAAGGAACGAAAGCGATTTTTGTCGATGATAGCTTGGGAGGAGTTTGTAATGAAGTGAACGATGACCAAACAATACCTTTGATAGATCACCGGAGAGATTGCTGGAGTTCCATACATGGGGTGCTGAGCCATGGTGCTGTTACGGGGTATGAGTTTTGGATTCCAATAGCTTTGGCACGGGAATAGAGAAGGGAATGGCAATGCTGATTCTGCTGACCTATGGGGAGACCGAGTATCAACTTTAGAGTTGATAGAGCTTGCACAAGAACTGAGACTTGCTGGCAAAGAGAACGGATAGACTGATCCAGCCGCCAGTGGGTGAGGAAGAACAGGAAGCATGAAGAAAGTCAGCCGGGAGTAATACCAGCCTTATATAAGAATTGGGAACAAGATCCTGAAGGACAACGAGAGAAAGAATATATCTATCAAGTGCGTTACCGAGCGAATGAATCTACAAACACCGAGCAAAGGGCAGGTATTATAGTCTTTTTTAGAAAGTCACTCTACCGGGCTCCGACAAATCAAGTGTGCCTGACCAAGGTGATCAGAGCCCTAGGTTTCTGCAACGGCAAAGTAACTGGATTGAGAGCCGCGCTAGAGGACTTTACGCTAGTGGCGTTGGTGGAGATGAAATCTATGGAGATGAGGCCTGTGTTGCCTGGGCAATGTTGATTCCAACGAAACCAGTTGGGTAACAGAACCTGAACCGTCCCCTGCCGTTTACGTTGAAGATCTCGATCGATCGAGAATAGGACCGGTGTGCAAAGCTCGTTGGCAGCCGAGGCGCCGTGAGACGCCTCTGGAAGTGCATAGAATGACTCCGATGGCATGGCAGACATTGCATCCAAAACCTCGATCTTCACAACTTAGGAGCGAAGCACCAGCAAACTGGCTGCCGCACCACCTCCATTGTGGTTCGATACTTGTATTGGGGGAGAGGCTCGGGCAGCAAGGTTGGTGTTGGGTAGAAAATGCAAGGACAGGGATTCTGGCCTTGGACATCATTGACCTATGGATACCCAAATGTGCAGATAGAAGAGGCGATCTGCGTCCTCGAAAGTCCTAGAAGAAATGCAAAGATGAGCTGAGGTAGGTGTAACAGGCAACTTCCGTGACGCGCGTAGTTAATCCGCGTTGGGCACTTGGGCTTTTTGGGGCCCAATGCAATAAGCCGCATGGGCCATGTCTCTATTCTGGGGACTCTTCTGGAGACTCAGGTGAAACAAAGAGGAAATTCAATATCAAAATTTTCAAATTTGGAGGGCTCAACTGTTCTGATGGCATACAATCCACCCTTGCAGCCCAATAAGAAGCCCAATGTCTATGCTTTCAGGGTCAAGGTTGCCTAGTGGGGTTGTAATCGGCCATAGGGGTTATGATAAAGTAATTCAAACTAAGGAGCGCCTTTCAAGCCCGAGAAAAGCATCGGAGTATTTCCAGGGTATCATTAACCCTAGACATTTGCCATGGAGCCGGAAATTCTATGTGGTTCTCCATCAACGTGGCATGTTATTGTTTTTGGTGGCTTCTACTGTTGGGAATGGGCAATTTTACCCCGAGGCGAGAAGCATAATCCTGGATTGCTTTAGTGAGTACGGCAGCAAAAGAGGTTGTCTTTGTGATATCTGCTTACCTCGCAACTCAAACGGATGGCTTCTTCGATGCCAATGCGCGCCTTATACCCCAAGATCTCCTTAGCCTTGTTACCACTAGCATATCGAATAGCACATGCATCTTGTACACTTCCACGGCTCAAATTTGTTGTTGTTCCCATCAACCAGGTGACAGTTTCACACGCCAGCCCGGCGAAGTAAGCCAGACTCTTTGGGATATGCATTTCAAAAGGCGGGACGTGCCCAAAATGCGCCCAGATTTCCAGACAAAAATCACGGAAGACAATAGGCTCGTTATTCTGGATAAAAAAAGACTCGCCTGCAGCGGTGCGGGATGACAACAGATTCTCCATGGGCATCTGCGGCATTGTCGACATGGGTGATATCCCACAGATTGAAGCCATTTCCGATCAAAAAAGGGGTCTCATATTTGGCGATGCATGCGTGAATAGCTGGTACTAGCTGGTAGTCTCCTGGTCCGCAAAGCACCGATGGCCGGAGGGCACATGTCACTATTTTGCTGCTCGCGGCCTTTAGAACGAGTGCTTCTGCAGCAGCCTAGGTAACATACCAGAGCGTGTCAGTAACTTATTTGATACCGATGCCGATAATTCTGCTGATGGGGATCGGTAGTTCCAACCTTGGACTCTCCATAAATGGTTGACCTAAATGCCGAAGGCCATTCTTCATTGATGTTAGGATGAGCGGTACGCGCATCGTCGATCACCACGCAGCAACTGCTCGTATATATGAAGATCTCAACCCCACTAGGCTCGGACACGTCCAGCATATTCCGTGTGCCTTCAAAGTTGATCTTCCATACCTCCTGTTCAAGTCGGCGGCCGAACCGATCGGCCAGATCTGGGACGATTCCAGCAGTGTGTCCAAGGACATCTGGCTTCAAAGCCTCGAATAATTTGCTCAATGTTTTAGCTGAAGTAATATCCACCTGCATGCACGTAGTCCTCTCTGGTAGGACGTGCTCGGACCGCGGGGGACTTTGGTCGATGACGACGATGATAAAATTTGGGTGTTTTTCTGCAAGAGCTCGCACTATGGCCGAGCCTACAAAGCCTGTGCCGCCAGATATAAGGACTTTCTTCGCTATATCGGTCATTGTGTAGGCTGATCGAGTGTGAGCACATGGAGGCTTTGATATGGGGAAACTCGGACTGGATAGACACAATTGTGCGACATCACAACTACATACGACACAAAACTTACCGCAGCACTTCGGAAGCACCTCAAGTGATATTGGAAATGATACCAGAGAGAGGCCACTCAAACGGTCAGACCTTTTTCTTTAATTCATTCGGATTTGAAGTTGGCTTTTATTCTTGATGCCTAAGCCACAGCCTAGTTCAATATCAACGACGAGTCTCATGGCTGTTCTTGATGAGCATCATCCTCCTTCTCGTATCCTTCTCCATCTTTCTCTTCATATTCCTCTCCATATTCCTCTCCATATTCCTCTCCACCCTCTTCTTCCTTATCCCCACAGTGAGCAGGATTGAATAGATCCAGCACATCTTGTAATCCAGGATGGATGGAATGATCCTTGGCTAGCTCTTCCAATTCTCTTAACTTCGGCCACAATGCTTCTGGACTCGACTCATCCTCTCTGATTGCTCGCACTTCATCCTCCGTCATAGAATCGACGATGTCCCACATCCCATCTACAAGAGCAGTATCATATTGGAACCGCTTTTGCACCTCATGACCCAATGTATCGTTGGAAGAAAGCGCAATCGTCTTGCCGATTTTGCGTAGGACAGAGATCCCGTTGAAGCGTGTCCGAGGGTTTGTGAGCGGACCACACTGTTTCGTGATCAATTTGATGGTATCAACGACATCCTGGGCTACCTCGAATGAGATACCGTGCTGCGCTCCACCGCGCATGAAACGATATGTGATATTAATCGATTTCCAGATTGAACCCGAATAATGGTCAAAGTTGATGACGCGAGTTTGCTCTCTCTCCCGAATGACGCGAATGGCATCGTCCACCATGCTCATCACATCGGGGTGGATTTGCGCTGCTCGGGTGAGTATGTCGGTGACAGTCTGTGAATCGAGATGTTGGATGCGCCGGGAAATTTCATCTGGTGGCGGCGCTGTCGTAGTGGTGTGGACATCGCCGATGGTATTGGCTCTCGCACGTTTGACGCTTTGAGGCTCAGCCATGGTTGGTATTGTATGCCCAACGATCACTGGATGGGTCAAGGGGACGGAGACTTCACGAGAGACGAAGATGATCTTATAGGTTAGATGAGGTGATCTAAGAAGGAAGTTAGAGAGCGTAAATGATGACCCAAGAGACAGAGGGATCAAACAGGAAGATACGGAGTGGCTACGGGGGTGGACCATGGAGGTATCTGATGAAAACATGTTTTCGATGTTTCTTAGCCACATAGATTATAATTTTGAATTACGCCGTCAAGGACACAGGCCACATAAGCGGCCGACTATTTTAACTTACCCCTTATGATCTGGCCATGGCCATTCGCAATACTATCGCCTACGCCATATCCCCCAACACTTGGGAGACTGGAAATAAGATATCAGTATAACTATAAAACCAGCCTACCAAGGGTTACTACTACCTTGTAGTAAGCACATCTATGGAAGGGAAGTACGGACATATTTCAAGTCATAATCTATACACTGTGTCACATTGAGGACAGCTGCAAAATCACTAGCAGAGCACACAGAATGCGAGATACGCAGACATCTAATATACAGATCCTTGACCCAGGTATTATCCCAACAGTCACAAAAAGACTAATCTCGAAAAGAGAAAGCGCTGCGACTAACCAACAAACTCCAAAATAAATGCAAGAAGAGAAACAAATCTCCCCGGTGGGTGGCTCCCCCAAAATCAGGGATAAGCCACTAGGACAATCGCAGACTTATAGCACACGGCATAGAACCAGCCCACCGAGCTTTTTCTCGACACACTCGCGGGCTTCCAGAATCCCTCGGTCTGTAGAGAGGTACAGACTCTCACCCGGCGAGCGAAGTCCGGCCACAAACCCGGATTCCTCACCGCGTACAACTCGGCGCAGTCCCTCCACATCAATGTTGACCCGTCGGGTGGGCTTGCTGACCATCTTGATTTTGCCCAGGACCGACTCGTTCTGCCAGTACTTCAGGCCCAGCCACAGCCGCCTTGATGCCACATTATCGCGCGTTATGGGCTCAATACCTTCGACTTCATCGTTGGCTGCAGGGTAACCGAGGATGCCATGGGCTGGAGGAGGAGTCGGGCCCCCGCGGACCACGGAGGAGAGGTAGCCAGAGTTTTGGAGGGCGAGGGAGAGCTTCAGGTGGAGGTTGCTGTTAGGGATAGAGGTGAGAGCGAGGCGGGCCTTGGTGGCATTGTTCAAGTGGGAGCAGACGGCGGAAAGGTTGACGAGAGACATGTTGATTTCGCGATGGTAGCAATTAAGCTCTACCGGCGGCCGTTCGGAGAAGAAAAAGAGTGGTGGAATTGATCACGGAAGAGGAAGGATGACGGGGGATCCCAGATATACGAAAGGGAATACCGCGAGAGACCACAGTGGACTGCAATTGTCTGGGGAAGCAAAGATGCGGCAAGAGGTGTTGTAGTGCCTGAAGATGCGACAAGGATGGAAATTTTCGGATAAACTATACTCCCGGATCGCAATCTGGCCCAGGTACCTGGTACTTTATCGCCCATAGCGGATATGTGTGATGACCAGGTACTAGTACCGTCCTATCACATCACATCCATACATCTTCTAAGCGCCCAGCTTGCATGGCGGTTGATGCTGGCGTTTCACAGGTTGAATACCCCTCAGTCCAAGGTATAAATAATAAACGTAGGTTCCTCTTTTTCTTTTTCCTCTACTTGCTGCCATTTGTATACTTGCATTCCGTACTTCGAATTGTCAGGCAATAATGCCACCATCAGCGGGTGAAGAGCGTCTTGTGACTGTGTGAGTTGAACTGACTTCCCCGCAGGTCGATTCGAAGCAGTTCTCAGATTGTGTCTAATAGCTAGAATAGTTTTGCAGATATCCACTACTACTTCACAGAGCCAACCCGAAGACCTTTACCATATCATCATCGCTTTGATAAAGGCTCCTATGTTTATATTTACCATGACGCCTTTCAGAACAAGGCTCGGATGGAAATCGCCAATAACCCTGGATCTCCAGAGCAGGATGCATTCTGTGGAGGCTTAAGCAGTGTTCATATACGACACTCTGCTCAATTCCCGACACTTTGTACATTAACAGTTGATGCGCACACGGCCTCGCCCCAACAGCAATATGCAAATGATACCCCCCAACATGAGTGGCGTCTGCCTAGCGGAGACCCACGAGATGACCCCAAGGGATTACGCGATTTTGCTCGTCTACACACATTGGATATCTACTTCTGGACTCAAGAAGATGCAACCGACTTTCTGGATACCGCCGTCCGGCTTCTATCCAATGGCCAGGTTGAGACAGACCGAGAGCCAGCTCCGCAACCACAGGATACCATGAGCTCTGTAGTCCAGCAACTCGAGACTGTTGCTGTCTCCGACCCGGCATACATGAATGGTCAAACACGCAACTCACGATCAGAGCCCACAAGCACAGCGGCACCAATGCAACAGGCGCCCCTACCAACCAGCAGCTTCCCCCCACCCCCTCCAAGCGGACCTCCAGCCGACCAACGGTTAAGTGCTGGTTCGACTCCCCGCCGAGGAAAAGAAAGACCCAGCTAGCTTCGCTCCGCTCCCATACAATCCAGCCGCCCCAGCCGCCCCGGAGCCAATCCAATACCGCGAGAAGACCCCGCCGCCAGTGGACGGGATGAACGGCACCGGCCTCGCAGCCGCAGTGGCAGCAGACAGCGGCATTCCATATACACCTCCGAACCAAATGATGGGGGGCGCACCAGGCGTGGGCGCGTTTGCATCCCCGCCCCCCTCAACCCCAGGATTGCAATACGCAGGCCCTCCAGTCGCAGCGCCGCAAACATTTGCCTCCCCTCCGCCCAGTGTAGGATTAAATCATTCAAACACTTTCCCCACTGCCAGATCCTCTCTCAACAGCCCTGGAGTGCCTGTCCCTTCATATCCGCAGTCGTTTGTCAGCGGGCAGGGAGCTCAACAGTACAGCGCAAGCCGGCAAGGCTCAATGTCCTTCGCTCCACCGCCGCAGGATCCGAATGCCCATCTATATGACCAGCAGGTCTATGGGGCTGCCCAGGCCCAGGCCCAGTCGCCGCCCCAGTATCAGCCCGGAGCGGCGGTGCCGGTAGGCGGGTTCTCGAACTATTCCTATGACCAGACTCAGGTGCAGCAGCAGCAGCAGCAGCAGCAGCAGCAGCAGCAGCAGCAGCAACAACAACCCCAACAGCAACACCAGCGTGCTGGCTCTGAATATAATATCCATAGCCAGTTGTACAGACCCACTGAAGTGGAGGCTAGCTCTCACCATCAGAAATATGCACAGAAAGCCATGAAGAATCCTGGACAGCGGCCTAGGAAATTGGAGGATAGAGCAGAGCGGTTGGAAGGTGGTATGAATAGGTTCCTGAAGAAGCTTGAGAGGAAACTTTGAGGCTCTTTTTTGGGTGGGAGGTTAAGGTTCTGCATTGTTTCTTGTTAGAGATCTCCGCTGGTCATGATCACCCTTAGTGCTTGCTGTTACTAGACCGGCTGCTGCGTAGTCCTACGAGAACGCAAATCAGTATAAGAATGTTGTTTAGCTTCTCAATTTGATGAGAAAATGAAGTGCTTGCTAGACACAAACCGAGAAACTACTAGTAGTATAAAAGCTTCGAGTCCCGCTATATTGATGAATCAAGATGCTAAATTGGATAATGCCCCTAAGCGCTAAGAATAATATGCTCACGAAATTGGTACAGAGTATGCAAGAGATAAACAAAAATAATCAGACAACCCAAAACACTGACATATTTAAAAATGCTAGCATAGAGTAAGAAAGAGACACGGAAGAATAGATGGTGAAAAAGTCGGGGACAAGCCTCGATGTGTAGAAGAGGCTCACCTTTGTGAGATAGAAGAAAATGGTGAAGAGTATGACCAGAGAAGATTAAAAGGTTGTTCCAAAATTTACCAGAAGCGGAGATGGGCCAGCGAAATCCATTTCAGATAGACATGGTGGAGTTCTGACATAGAGCGCCTAGTGCAATGACAGAGTAGCAATATCGATGGCGACGTTGCTCGACTCATCCTCAGTTGTGGGCTGGGCATCAGGGGCAGGCTCAGCGGACTTGGCCTCTGTGGGATTCTCCTCTGCGACCTCCGCCAAAGTCTCAGGGACAATAGCCTCATTTACTGGTACATCATCTTCCTTTTCAGGCTCGGCATGAACCTCTGTTGATTCCGGAGTCTCAAGCACCTCTGGTTCGGACATCGAGGTTTCTTGGTCCTCACTGACCTTCACTTGATCGTCAGCCGTTGGGATTGCCACGGGCTCTGCGGCGATCTCCTCGGTTGCAGTGGTGGTCTTAGAAGCCCCCTCCTCAGCATCCCCAGCGATGGGTTCAATAAGGGTCTCAGCAGGAGCGTCCACCTCTGCCTCAGCTGGGGCCTTGGCTTCGTTGGAATCAATAGGCTCAGCCGGAACCTCTGCAGCAGCTTCGATTGGGACGGGATCAGAGGAAATCTCAGCCACTGTCTCCTCGATGACCGGTTCAGGCACTTCAATCGACTTCTCGGTTGGCTCAGTAGATACAATGGCAGCTTCCGGGGTAGACTCCTCAACCTGAGCAGGGGAAGCGGTCTCCTCGACCGGCTTGGAAACAGCCTCGGGCTGTCCCACAGCCGCAACCGGGGCGGGTTCCACTGTTGTAGGCTCCTTTAGGCTGGCTATGATAGGCTCCACGATGTTCTCCTTCTCACTTTCTTGTTTCTTTTGGGAAGGCTTAGCTCCATCTTTCTGCGGCGCAGGTTCCTTGTTCAGAGCCTGGGATTTCTGACTCTGAGGCCGAAGGGCGGTGGTCTTAGGCTTCGCGTGGGGGACCCCACGGTCTGGCACCCTCCCAATTGATGGCCGGGGGGCCTTGGAAACAGAGGTTGTCCTGGTGACAGGCTTTGCATCAGACTTTTCCTGGGGGTGGGACTTGTTCGCAGAGCTGGCAGTAGGCCGCATCATTCTCGCGAGGAAACCTTCATTGACAGGCTTAGTGCTTGCATCATGAGCTGCTTGAGCGGGTAGCGAAGGGCGAGAGGCTTCTCTGCGAACGCTGGCACTAGGAGTAGTGGCACGCGACTGACTTCTAGTTGCGCTTTTGAGGGTTGAGGGTTTCCTTGTAAGGGTTGATGCAGTAGTGCGAGTGCTCGGAGCCCCTGTGCTTCCTGGCCTAGCACCAGATGCTTGGGTCGACGTGTGCATCGAGCCAGGTACACGGGCAGGTTTCGGTGGGGATTTCATTCCTGGCTTGCTGGACACACCTGCGGTAGGTGGCTTTGAAGTATCTTGTGTCAGTGCTGAGCCACGGGTTGGCCGTGCTGTTGCCTTAGGATTCAATGAGACACGACTCGGTTTGTGGGCCAGAGAGTTGGCACGCTCTTTAGCCACTTCGCGAGCTGTGGGCTTGGAGGTTGTCTTGTGAGCAGCGGGCTTCGCACCAGTTGAAGCCGCAGTAGTTGACACAGACTTGCTCGCTGCACTGCGGGCAGACCCAACGGAAGAAGGCTTCTTCTTGATCGCTCCTGATGAATTTGACTTTTGCGAGGGAGTGTCGGAGCTTGTCAACTTGGAATCCGTGGCGATGGGCTCCTCGGTCTGCTTTGGTGGGGTGTTTCGCAACTGAGATTCAGTCTCAGTGTGGGTTGCAGGTTCCTCCTTGGCAGTTTGAGTCAGTTCAGACTTAGTTTCAATGGCTTCCTCCGGTCGACCCTCAGCCATTATCTGTCCCATAGTCGCGTTTTGTGTATGGTCTAGGCGACTGAGCGGGGTGGGAGAGATCATAGTCTGCCGGCCAGACTCCGCATCCCCCGAATTGATTTTCGGCCCAAATATCCCAGGACTGTCGCTGCGCCCACTTGTTTTCCTCAACGGCGAAGCAGGATTGGACTGTACGATCCCGTCCACAGTGACAAAGCTAGCCCGGACCTTGGACAGTTGCCGAACTGTTCCTGACGAGTCTGACGCAGCTGGGGATCGGCCACGAGGCGGCGGAGAGGCGATGGGGCTTTGGCCTTCAAACTTGGCTAACAAGCTGCGCACTCCAGGATGATGGGGATTGTTATCGGACATTATCGTTCACAGAGGGCACGTCAGTCGATCAAGGGCGGGTATGGAATCGAGGGGAATCGGGAAACGCGTCTGCAGAGCACAGGGGTGCTCCTAAAATCAGGTCGAAATGGGATTGTTGTGTCTAATCGGATACAGGCAGGTCCCACTGCATGCTCCCAGTAGGGTTCGGGTTCAACGCGTCAAAGTTGGATAGAGAATTGGTATGAGACAAGAGGACACAAGGTGTGAAGAAGGGCCGATCCAGAAACTATTACATACATATACGCTAGTTAAGCCTAGCGTATCCAATAGGCCAACGCCTTACGTTGTACTCCTCCGTACAGAACTCCCCATCTCAGGGGCTTTCATTTCTATGTGACAGGTGATTTCATCCTTGAGGGGTTTAATTAATCTTACTGTATGTGTACTGAAACCCCTTGTGAGGTCTGAAACATGGTCTCTGGACACCTTTACAAGTGGAGCTCGAGTAAGGGGCCTTTTATGCCTGAGGCAACCTATAACACAGATCTCTCCTAACTTGAATTTCCCCTATTTTAGGCGCTATTTGTGAAACTTGGAGTAGTTTCAGTACATATATGACCCTAGGTATATACCTGATACCCAAAACATGTATCGCAATGTGGGGTATACCGGCTTTAGAGGAAATTATGTGAATGTGCTAATAATAGCGTAGCCAAGGAATACGAATCTCACAATTAACGTTGGAAAATAGATTGGAACATGTGGCTTTACCATACATCACATGCACATCACATTGTTAGTTCAAAAAGGCCAATTAACTACCTAACTACTCCGCACTCCGCATAGTACTCGTCAATTTTATACAAGTTCATGCAACCTATACCTTTCAGCCAATGAGAGTATCCCGGGACATATCCGATGCACGTGATGATACCAGCTCTTCCTATACGAGGCTTCTCCAACACCATTAGCTTCTTTAAAATAATATGAACATATGATTCATGATGGTTGGTGTGCCTCGGAGCAATGGCTGCTCACTCTGTGTTAAACGCCGGGTCAAGGTGAGTGGATGATCTACATGGAGTCTGGTCAACAAGTCCACCTCATATTGATACCGTCACAGTGTGATCAAGGACTTCCTGGCTGTGTAAAATGCGACAAGTATGGGGAACCATGCCCGGGATATGACCGGGGATTTAAATTTGTTACTGGAAAGCCATATCGGGATCGGCGTCAACCTAATCCCAGGAGTGATAAAAAGGATGGAACACGCCCTAGGAGTACGACCTCGAATTCTGAAATTGATCTTGATCCAATCTACCAGTCTCTGGTCCAGAGAGAGAAGCCGTCTTCTCTTATTTCTGTCGATTTGAATGTTGTGCAACATCTTTGTGTTCTCATTGATGATTTCTCTCAGCCATACACCCCTAGTCCAACACATGTTGTGGTCAGATGGTTTGGGTTTCTTCCCTCCATTTATGGCCAAAATCGGGTATTGGATGCCACTATAAGGTCTTTCACGGCACATCATTTTGGGCGCACTACTCAGAATACCCAGATGGTGTCATATGCCCGATCGACTTACGGGGAAGCCTTGCGTGGGCTCCGCAAATCGCTCGAAACACCTGCAGAAAGTCTCTCGTCTCATATATTTTGTGCGGTAGTACTGCTATGCATGTATGAGGTAAATATTGTTCACTTTTGGAGTTTTACATTTGTCAGCGACGTGACTGACCACATATAGCTTTTCACAGATACCGAGAACCCAGAGTCGTGGATGAAGCATGCCAAAGGGCTCAGCCAGCTGGTACGGATTCGAGGGCCAGATAGATACAATACTGAGCTTGATGTTATGTTACTAAAAGCTGCGCGAGGAGTGATTGTAAGTTTGAACCATGGAATTTTGCCTAATCTCCTTGAGAAGCATGATAAAATCAGTTACAACTTGGAATCAACGCTCACATTCGAATAGGTGATGCACTCGATGTTCTCCGGCGAGGAGTGCTTTTTAGCCTCCGATGAGTGGCATGATAAGATGCGACAGCAATACACATCAAACTTGCCCCCAGAAGTGCACAACAGCATCGAACTATTTTTTGCATATTTCACATATTCTCCGAGTCTTGTGCATAAGCTCTATAGCTTGAGACATGCCGACGCCACCAATTGTGAAACCATACAAACAATTTCAGAGGTCCTGTCCGAAGCCCTCGAGATGCAGATGAAACTGGCTATATGGTATGAGCAATTTTCTCAAATCGTACCACCGCCAACCGAAACTATCTCCTCAACTGGGGATAAACTATATCCTATAATCCTCGCATATACAGATGTAAGCTATGCAACGATCTACTGCGGTTACTATTCCTACATGGCAATCATTCATGAAATTTTCAAAACTTGTGGCTACCCCGGTGAGCATGAAGCCATGGTTGCCTATTTCAGAGATCAAATTTGCAAGTCAGTCGAATACAACAGTGTGGGAGTAATGGGCCCATACCGAATGGGGTTTCCTCTCCGCGTGGCATTCGAAGTTGCAGATCCAGTGACAAGTTCTTGGATCTTGAACCGGCTTGCACAATTTTCAAATATCTACGCAGCCGCCCAGCCAGAGAATTATCGTACTGTCTTGTGATTTAAAAATAAGTGCATTGAACTATTATGTGTCCAAGTCAAGTCTCCAAGCAGTACCTCGCTGTGCAATTTCTCACCGATCTCAGAAATGTCCAAAGTGAACTAGCTCAATTCTGCGTTGATTCCAAGTCATCATATGCGATGCGCTTAGAAATGATCGACAGCGAAATCGGTTCAGCTACAGCACGTGCTACCAAAAGCAAGACAACAATGATGATCTCCATCAGAAGCCCCATTCCAACCAAGATACCGATATCACCAGTGGCTGGGTTGAACTTGGGTGGTCCATACATCAACAATAGGAAATAAATGATCCGAGTCAACAAAAAGGGAAGAGTCAACAATGTCAAAAGTACGGAGTGGTGACCCAGCTCAGAAAGAATCGACCGCGATTTTACCGCCAGCCAGCCCACAAGACCGCAAACATAGGCGAATGTGATAACAAGAACAATGGACCCAGCTTCTCCCAATGCGCGCATGTGAATACATCCACCCACTACTGCTAGCATGATGGCGATGAAAATCGGGAAACGAAAGAAATGCAGAGCAAACCGGGTCCGCTGGGTCCATTTCGAATTCCCAGGACCAGTTTCTCCGGATTGTCCACTATTTAGAGAAACATCATCAGTATGACTCTCATAATCCAAGGATCTTCAACATACCACCGCAATAAGACCAAGCTTACTTCGAACAAGAGGGGCGAAAGGCCTACGCTTTGCAAAACGGATTCGGCAATGAGCATTGGCTTCCCCGGGTATGAGCTGGCAAGTACCAGAGCCGAGCCCGCTATGCGAACTATGAAAGGGTTTAATAGCCATATCTTGAACATTGTCGGAATGTCTTCCACTTACTCTGTGACAGAAGACCGACCATACTCCACCAAGAATAGAACACGCATCGTCCGATACTCTTGTTCTTGTTGTGGTGCCAGTATCGCCACTCTTGCATGCACCTTGTGCTAAACTGGGCAATGTGGATGAGGGAATATATGAAAATCTCTGCGATGGCAATATTCCGCTTCCCAGTTGGGATTGGCGAATCCAACGCACGGGACAGAAGATTGAATGCCATAAGGAGCCTGGATTTGAAAAAAGAATGACAATAAGTCTTGGGTGATGAAGTACGGAGTCGAATACAACCATGAAAAATGGAGTGCAATTTGGACTGCTTTAAATATCTACTCTGATAATTAGGTTCAATCTTTGTCGAAGACTTTGTATACTCGATGCCAGTGGATCTACATCGCGGTAAGTGACCCATCTGGGTTTAGCGTTGATTACATTTGGGGTGGATGGCTCCTCAAAAGACTCGAATGGCTGCAAAGATTGAGCGGCACGATGAAAATTGACATTTTAAAGGCGAAACCATAAAATCAGGCGCTAGGGAACTGCGAAATGTTGTCCATATTTAACTTCGCGAGAAGTGACCCGTTTGGGTAGTCCGAGCATGCATACATACCCATGCGCAACCTTGGAAGAGTTTCCCGGCTAGCTGCACCATTTCCCATTTTCTCTTCCAGGGGATAGTCAAGCAGACATGTGTGGCGTTTTGATATTGTTCTTCATCTGTGTTCCATATTATCTGAGCTAGAAAGGTGATGCATACAACAGCGTGCTCCGTACAGTGGGTCGCCGCATCTCCGGACCCCGGAGTTAGTACCGGGGCAATAATAATCCGATGCCGCATAGAAAACCAAAAGCTCCGATGACGGCGAATGTCGATTTTAGGAAAGCAACTCTTCAAAAAAGTCTATCAAAATGGCTGCTGCCCGGACACTTCGCATTGGTACAACTGCCCTTGTTTTGCGATCTCGTGGCTAGGCAATTGACTGACATGGCCGGAATATTACAGGTCTCATCCCCGGAGACGGTATTGGACGGGAGGTCATCCCGGTGGGTAGCTCTCTCAAGATTTGATATATGAGTCAATTCACTGACTGAATATTGTTTGATAAAATATAGGCCGGCCGTCGGATCCTAGAGTCCCTCCCCGCGTCCCTGAACCTCAAGTTCAGCTTCGTCGACCTTGAGGCCGGCTACGAGACCTTCCAGAAGACTGGAACCGCTCTGCCTGACAAGACCGTCGATATCCTTAAGAAGGAGTGTGATGGTGCTCTCTTCGGCGCTGTCAGGTAAGCCACAATACACTTCTTTCAGCACGCGCGATTCCGGCTGACAATTGCTACCAACCCAAAGCTCCCCCAGCACCAAGGTCGCCGGTTACTCGTCACCCATTGTCGCTCTCCGCAAGAAGCTTGACCTGTACGCCAACGTCCGCCCTGTTAAGACCACTGCCGGCAACAGCAATGGCAAGCCCATCGACCTGGTCATCGTCCGCGAGAACACAGAGGACCTGTACGTGAAGGAAGAACGCACCATCGATACCCCCAACGGTAAGGTCGCCGAGGCCATCAAGCGTATCTCCGAGCATGCCTCGTTCCGTATCTCCAAGATCGCTGGTGAGATTGCGCTCAGCCGCCAGAACATCCGTGACGCTGCCGGCACCTCTACCCGTAACCAGCCCATGGTCACCATCACCCACAAGTCGAACGTGCTCTCGCAGACTGACGGTCTCTTCCGTGAGACCGCGCGCCGCGCCCTCGCCGCCGAGAAGTTCTCCTCCGTTTTCGTCGAGGAGCAGATCGTCGACTCCATGGTCTACAAGCTCTTCCGCCAGCCCGAGTTCTACGATGTCATTGTCGCCCCTAACCTCTACGGTGACATCCTCTCTGACGGTGCTGCTGCCCTTGTTGGCAGCTTGGGTCTCGTCCCCAGTGCCAACGTTGGTGATGGTTTCGCTATCGGTGAGCCCTGCCACGGCAGTGCCCCTGACATCGAGGGCATGGGTATCTCCAACCCCATTGCTACTATCCGCAGTGTTGCTCTGATGCTCGAGTTCCTGGGCGAGATGAACGCAGCTGCCAAGATCTACGCTGCTGTTGATGGTAACCTGGATGCCGCTCAGTTCCTTACCCCCGATATGGGTGGAAAGGCTACCACTCAGCAGGTGTTGGAGGATGTCCTGAAGAGACTGTAAAAGTACACTTGTATATAAGTTAAAGTTTGCAAATGACACTTAGAGATGAATTTACTGTTTTTGCATTGACAACCATTTAATTCTAAAAAACACATAGGCCTTGGTGGTGGTCAAACCCCATATCCATCTCAATCTGTACAGGGATGCCTTAGAGCGACAGCATACTCTGTTAAACCAAGAAATATATCACTCAACATCGCCAGACGATGGCTCTGCCTCCCAGTCAAACTTCCCTAGATTCTCGTCACGTTGCCCGCTCTTGCTGTTGTCTTCCTTGCCATCCGTTTCGCCTAGGACCACCGAGAATACTACAGCAAGATACACCCTTCCGGTTGTAATATCCTTGAGTGTATATCGCAGCTGATGGTTCTTCTCATCCACATACTTCATGATAGGTAGAGTGAATCCAGGAAGACGAACAGAGAAATCTATTATGACCAGTGAGCCGACAATCGCAATCAAACGACCAAATCCGAGTTTCACTCACCATTGAATGCCAAATAAGGATTTCCAAAATCAACAGCATACATCCTCCCAGGCTCAAAGGTAAACTCCTTTCTATTAGCCTCATCCTGGAAATGCTTTCTACGCCCCTCGACTGTATCGGGGATATTAAATTGCCGACGCAAACTGGCAGCATCGTCGCTATAAGAACCTTCTTCAATGATCTCATCATGGAGCATTGGCACGTCGTCTGTTTTCCACATTTTATCGCCAATGCGAAACTGGTCCCATGATGCCAATGCCGGGCTGTACAGATACGGCTCATCAGCGTAGACATCGCCGTCTAGGCTAGGGTCAAGGGTCCATTTGACTATCCGTAGCGCTGCATTGAATCCTGGAGGCAGGATGTCGCGGATTGGATGATCGAAGTCATTGCCAAAAAAGAGGTTGTTGCCGTTCACCGGCTCTTTGAAAATTATTGAGAAGCATATGGAATATAAATCTTTTTCATGCAGAGGGTGGTCGAAATATGGGCTTGTGGATGGTGAACTTTCGGGATAGCCTATTTGACGGATGAGCTTCGTTCTTTGGCTGGATAGATGAGAGCAGGGATATTACCTGTGTAATCTTTGATTCGTACGCAGAGACTCACAATAGCGTGCTCGTTCTCGATTCGGATTGTCTGGCCATTTACAGGTACCACTTGGTGGTGAGTTTTGGGGTCGTAGTCTGCGCCTGCCGTTACTTTCAAGCGATGCTTGTTTGCGTTGGTGTCCTGATTCATCATGTTGGGGGTGGTGAGACTTCGTGAAAAATATTGATACTGTTTAATAAGCTGTTGCTAGAAGTTTATTTGACGCCAACGAATCTTATTTTATAGGCTTGACGCCCAACAACGTCATCGTTGTTGACCTCGGGATGACAATCAAGTATTGATAAGAGTGACAATTCAGTATGGGAGTTCCCACCATAGCAATACTCAAATAACAACAGATAACTTCTTTACTACATATATATTGAAGAGCTCTGGAGACTGTATCAGAATTATCAGGGTTGTGATCTCCCAATTGTTCCAAGGGGTTCAAGTGCGTTGATCTGGGTACTAGATGATATGCATCTTCTACAAATGAGAATTGTTTAAAACTTGCCAACACAGCGCTGTACACAAATGAGAGCTATCATCACAATTCTATTTGTTGATCTAAGTAGAGTGCAAGTAGATGCAAAGACTCAGCCTCAGCCCCAAATACAAGTTGGGAATGACATCAGCCCGGAATTCAGCCTCAAGCTCAAATTTGATTGGCTGGAGCGGAACGTGGCACCAAAAGAGGTTAGTGCGATAAGGACCATAGCCATAAAATGGGTGGGGATGCCAAGACTTGGGGAAATAATATGTTTTCGGTTCTTGAGCTATATAAGGAGACTAAATCTCCCTTCCAAAGAACTAGCTGATTCACCAAAGACAGGAGTAATACAAGACTGAACTCATTCAGCTACTAAACAAACACAATGACTTCTACCGATATCCCTCTCAGCATCCAAACTCCTATTTCAAGACATCCATTCTTGACAGTCGACTCAAACAAAATAGCTTCATCCGATACTCCCTACACCCAAACTCCCTCCAAGAGTCCTGTTTTCAAAGTCGACTTCACATGGAAGAAATGGCAGGCCCTAGTCTCCGACGCCAACAATCCCGGATCAGACCCCTTATACACTATCCATTTCCCATTCAGTTTCGGAACCAGCATGGTTTTCAAGAAAGCCCCCAACGAAGAAGTCATCGGGACTGGAAAGCTGAACTTGGTCTCTATCAATGCCGAGTACGAACTACATGGACAGAAGGCCCACCTTTTAGCCCAAAAACGCTTTCGGATTGTCTACACCCACCGCTCACTCAATTTCTCAGACACCGAATCCCCAGTCACAATGACATGGACTAGTGATGCAGGGTTCACAAACTGGGACTTTGTCTGTGTCGATGAGCAACAGATGCCCGTGGCAAAATTCACTGCCAATTGCTGGGGTATCACCAAAATTGGCAAAATCGAGTTCAGTGGCCCCAAGGCAGACGACAGAGCTATGCAAGAGGAGATTATGGTCACGGGAATTACCTTGTTCTATTGCATGATACTTCGTTGTAACAACGTTTTCAATCTCTTTGGGGCTATTTTTGCTCGACCGGGGCGAAAACAGCACATTGAGTGAGCCTCAGCCTCAAGCTATGACTAGCCATTAGGGTTCGGGATTTCTTTGGCCCGATCTTGGTTGTTTGCGAGTTTATTTTTTTTTGTTATGCGGATAGAGAGAGATACCATTTGACTTCTAATGTTTATGATACACAATTGTTGAGAATATTACTCCATAATACATGTTTGAATTACACACAAGTCTTGTTCATCTTTCCCCTTCAAAATTTACAGTTGCATTCCAGTCTATTTGAATGTTTGTCAGACAAGAGATCAAAGATTATGGAAAGGAAACATCCCGACCGAGGGAGCGAGCAACCCAATAGCCGATCGCCTTCCGAACAATATTGTTACTCGCCCAGGTCCGGCTTGGATACACACGATGGGCCAGCATGACCATAAAAGTATCCGACGCCCGGTCAACAACAAGCGTGGTACCAGTAAAGCCCGTGTGGCCACCAGCAAGCATATTGGCCATGGGTCCGGAGAAATATTCCTGGTTGAGCTCGAACCCGATACTGTGCTCATCGCCAGGGAATGCGGTATTGAAATTCGTGAACATCAAATCCACAGTCTTTGGCTTCAGGATCTGCTTGCCCCCATATGTGCCGTTGTTCAAGATCATCTGACAGAAGATTGCCACGTCCCCGGCAGTCGAAAAGAGACCGGCGTGTCCACTTACACCGTTAAGAGACCAGGCATTCTCGTCGTGCACAGTTCCTCGCACTGGCTGGGGACGTTTGGGCTCGGCATCTCCCAGGACTTCGATCTGGTACTCTGTCGGCGCCATGCGTGCATAGTGACGGAACTTAGGGGACTGGTTATTTCCCTTGTTGAAAAAGGTGCTGGTCATGCCGAGATCCCGGGTGTATGAATAGACATACTCCTCAAACGGTGTTTTGGTAACCTTCTCCAGCAAGAAGCGCATATTCATAAAGTTCAGGTCTGAATACGTGTATGTAGATCCGGGAGCATTTTCAAGCTCATGCTCGATGACAGCACGGACACGCTGCTCTATAGTCTTGTAGGGTGCTTCATAAAGTCCGGGCAGCGGGTCTGGAGCGAAGCCACTTGTATGGGTCAACAGCATCTGGACAGTGACGTTGCTCTTCCCGTTGGTCGCGAACTCAGGAAGGTACGATGCAACGGTCTTGTCCAAGCTTAGCTTACCCTCGTCAATGGCGCGCAATGCAGCTACCGCAGTGAACACTTTGGTCAGACTGGCCATATCGTAGATTGTGTCCATTTTGGCCTGGGTCCGTTCTGCGGGTGGGAGCAATGTGCCATTGGAGTCTGCATACAGATTCGTATTTCCGAAAGCGAAGGAGCTCACAATGGTGGACTTGTGACCGATGACAACGGAGCCTCCGGGCTGAATGGGGTGGATCACATTGTATGAAGGTGCTCCATAATTGGCAGGAATAGTGTACTGACTCAAGTTCAGTGGTAGCTGGTCAAGAGGCTCGGCGAGAAGCCCCACTGATTCAGGAGAACCATGCTTGAGGACGCGGTCTGTGGCACTACAAAGCGAGCCGCAGCTTGCAATGAGGCAAATGGCTGACGATTTGAGTCTCATTGTGGAGTGAGAATGGTATGGGCGGGCATGGGAATCTCGGTCCCTGCCTACAAATATATACGAGCTCGCTTCCTGTTATCTGGAGATTGTTTATGTTGTATATATTAAATACGACTCAGCGTAGTAACCGTTTCATTTCATCATTTCTGGATAAGATCAGCTTTGGAGATGGGGTAATGCTCCACATCTAATCCGTTTAATAATCGTTCGTATCTATCTCCGGGTTGTCTCCGACGGAATAATAGACGACCCCCGCAAACATGATTTAGCTGGTACGACATCTGGAGATTGGATGTTGAAGAAAATAAGATACAAAATGTGAAGATATCAGAGCCAAGACAAAGTATATCAGAGCCAAGACGAACTATATGAGAGCCAAGAGAGAGACTAAAATAAATAAACCAAAAAATCTTATACAAAAACTAAGCTAAACCCGACGCGGGAAGCTGGATATAAATATGGGATCCGATACCGCTGCCGACATCCGAAAGGTCATTCTCCAGTTCTTCGGTATCCATATGCCGACGGTCCTTGCCACGACCGACTTCGATATCAATAAATCGGGCGCTAACGGGAGTGATTGGTTCACTCCCAGTGCCAATTGTAGTGCCATCTGACATGAGATCGTCCGATTTCAATTCCCAATTGGCCGCACGAACTTTGGCTCTGCGACGTTCCGAGTTGACAGTCTCCTGCATGTGGGCGAACGAGCGCACTTGATCTGCGGCCCACTTGTCCAGCAGCTCATTTCGAGCTTCGATTTCTAGCTGAAGCTGTTCTTCAAGGCCAGTGTTGAGATTCCGAAGACGCTGCATTTCAGATTTGGCGCCATGCAACGATGTGGTGAGGTCTGAGATGCGAACATTGAGAGTCCCAGTCTCTGCCTCGTGCGTTTGAAGTTCACTGGTGTTTTTCTCAAGGCTCTCGACGGCTCTTTGGTATTCCTTTTCCAAAAGTTCCACCTGGGCCATCAAGTTGCAAGCCCGAATTCGATTGTGCTCGACTGTTTTCTCCAATTCTTGGATGCGGGACTCAGACTGAGAAGCAGTAGCCTCGGCCGAAGAACGTTTTGAGCGTTCATGGGCCACTTGTTCCTTGAGTTTAGATATCTGCCGAGTGTAGTCCTCCTTTGTAGCCGTGTTCTCCTTTTCAAGGTTGTCGATAAGACTTTCGAGACCCTTCACTTCATAATGATATTTGTCGAGGGCTGTATTTAATCTGTCAATCCCAATGGCCTGTTCTTGGCCTTCACGCTCGAGGTCTTGCATTCGCATGCGCGTGTGGAGCATATCGCCCGCAGAAGATGCGATTGCATCCTCGAGAGTGTCAATCTTTTTTGCAGCTGTCTCATATCGGTGTAGTAAAGCATCGAATTGCCCCCGCAGAGCATTTTCTCGACCGAGAGAGCCGTGGTGGTAATGGCGTTCTGTCCCCAGGTCTTTTGCCAGTGACTCAACCCGCCTCACCAGCGCACCTAGGGTTGCCTTGCCATCGTCGAGACTGACGTTCGCGGTTTCACCAGGTAGCGCACGCTCAAGCTCAAGACGAGCTGAGCGGAAGTGGCTCCGCATGTCCAATATGACATCGTCCACGCCGTCCCCGCAGAATCCTAAGCTGGAGCATTCCTGGGTGACCCCTTCAAGAGCCTCAGTAGCATTGGAAGCACGAGACAGAGCATTTTCCAAAATCTTTATGATATTCTCGAAGAAGTCCGACGGTGGAGACGACTGGCTGAAGAGGCTACTGATCGTAGGGTCACTGAACCCTGAGATTCGTGATCGACAAGCATTGAACAAGTTGTTCTTTTCTTGTCTAGCAGCTTCCAGATCCAGGCTCAGGGAATGAATGTCAGATGCCTCTGTGTTCACTGAAGTCTGCGCTTGGGTGGCGCGAATGGGCGTTTGGGGACCGTCGGATAGCATCAAGCTATCAGTGACGGGCGGATTGTGACTTCGAATACCACGGAAATCAGGAGAGCTGGATACAATGACAGCACTGTCATTGAACATGAAGGTCTCTCCATCACTATTCGAAAATGGAGCGGCGTCATCCCGAGTGTGATTAGAGACCACTGAATCTTCCTCGCAAGATCTGGGTGTGTTGGGTGTCATCCAATAGGACTCAGCTATCGAACCTTGGTTCTCAAAGTCCATTACACCTCGTTTCATGGCCCTGAGCTCATCCTTCAGGGAATCCCGCTCCTGAAGCAAAGCTCGCATGGTCTTTTCCATATTGCGTGCCTCACGCTTTTCGCGTTCAATGTGATTGATTTCATCACTCAACCCGATTCGCTTAATTCTTCTCTGGGTCCGTGTATCCAAGATTTGACGCAGCGGAGTAAATTGAATCCTTTTCTCGGTGCATGTTTCATCAATCGGCTCCTCTTTGTCATATGACCGCTGGAAGCTTGGTGTTGGGGCAGACCTGCGTCGGGCTTTGCGGCTAGGGGTGTGATCACCAGATCCTGTCTGGAACGATGTTCGACGCATCGCTGGAGTCAAGCCAGTCGACCCAATATCTGCATCATCTAATAATCGAGGACCTGGATCGGAAAACCGAACTCTCTTCCTTGATCTCTTGGGTGTAACGGAGACTATTTTTTGCTGTTGGCTGAGGCCGGCATCTTCTGGCACCGCTGCCAAGCTGTGTCTAGTCCTGCATGAGATTGGAGACTGGGTTGGGTTTGAAAGAGAGCTCTTCCGTTTCCTTCCTGACCGAGTGAGGTCCATGTTGGAAAGGGGAGTATATTGAAACCACCAAAGCCAAAACTAAGTAATGGTTAACAAAATAAAAGTGTAGGGATAGGCTATTAAAGAATTCTATAGATCACAAGTTAGGACGTAAACAAACAAAGTGGGGCTCTATAGGCAGCAGGCACCCAGACGCGTGCCTGGATTCATACTTCCTATTCCGGTAAGGGTAAACAAGATGCTTCTTTAGGCGATCAGGTGATATATACTGCACGTGATATTTACATATTCAACACACGGGCCGTGATGTCTATACTCGAGGAATATCGAAAATAATAGGTGTCAATTTAATCTGATCATCTCTTCATAGGCTGATACTTAGTTACCCAGATATTGGGGAGTGTATATGCATTGTCCGCGGGTATAGATCAGAGCTACTACGCACCACTGCAGTACCTTATCGATAGCTTCCAGGTTTCGCTCCAAATACAAAACTGGGAAGCTGTGCAGGTTTCTTTAACCCAAACCCTGCAATATTGGCAATATTAGGCACACTGGACCTCTTCCCTGTTGGGCCCACCTTCCCTTCTCTCCGTGTGACCTTCATGCATTTCCCCCCTCCTAGGCCTCCCAGTGATGTCATTCACGATACTCTGAAGAGGCTCAACCATCTCACTTGTCTCTTGCAAATCTCGATGCATCAAAAGAAAGATGGCAATCAGCACACTTCCTATCCGAGTATGTCTGATTATTATTGCTCTTGATAAACAATAACATGGACAGGGCCCTGTACTTACATTTTGGCGCAGCAACAAAGTAACGATGGTCACTACGACCAGCCAGTTAATGATGTGCAGCTGCCTCCATCCGCAGGTCAATTGTCATTCCTTGACAAGTTACCCGCTGAGATCATTCAAGATATTGCATCTTATCTCTCGGCTCCAGATCTTGCCTGCCTTGGTGCCACTTGCCGGACCCTCGTCGATCATGCATCGAATGACTTTCTATGGGCTAGGCTGGTGAACGAGAGACTGCCTGCTCCTATCCAGAACCCAGGCCTCTTTGGGACATTTCATCGTCTTTATCTTGCATATCACCCCTCTTGGTTCATTCCTCAGCACAAGATCTGGTTCGCGGACATTGAACAAACGGGGATGCTGATAATATCCCGATTTGATAATCGCCGGGGTGTGATTGAAGCACACCAAGTTGTTGCAGAACGTGGTACTGCCGGATTCCAAATATGGGCGTCAAACCCAGATGTTATCATCCAGTCTTTTGAACCCCGTGTCCATCTGGCGTTGGATAATCCTGTCTTGTCTCTCAGAGACCCTAATCCATCCTCCCGAACAGCCCCAATCCAATCCCTTCACTATATGCCAGAGGAACGACGCATGATAATGACTTCGGATGCCCGACATATTTACACGTCGCTGTCGTTTTGCTCTGAATTTAGCCCCCGAGGACCTTGTTTCAAACCCAATGCGATTTGGCCACCACGAACCATCCCGAGCAAGGCACGCACAGTTCGCGATTTGAGAAATTCACCTCCGCCAATAGTGAAACATCCGTCGGAATTATCAGAATCATTTTTCCGTGTCAGAAAGTGGGGGAACCCGTGGGCGAACCCAGAGTTTCAATTTTTGCCGGTGCCGAAGAAAGCGAGTCTAACCTACTCAACTCTTGATCCCGTTCTTTATACACCCACTGCAGAGAAACCGTACCAGGGGATCTGGGTTGGAGACTATGAAGCCCATGGGTGTGAATTCCTGCTTGTTCTCCAGAAAGAAATAACGGAACTAGCACATGATGAAAAAGACGCGAATGTAATTGACGCCCAGGACGAAGTCGAACACGGCACCCAGGAGGATACTGTACAGCGAGGTCTGTTGCAAGCTGTCAAGCTGACAGGTGACTCCAATGTTCCTCGTGGCGAGTTCTCATTTATTGCCGAAGACATTGGCTCCAGAGGCTTGATTAGTGTCGCGGTGGATGAGCCTTTTGTTGGCGCCCGAATTGTGCGTTGTCGCAGCCATGTAGCTGGACTTGGGTTCCTTGACGGTAAACAACCGCGCTAAATAAACTAACGCAATCTTTTCTAACATGTTATTAGACACCTACATTGACTCCGAACTGATCCTTATTTCTCCTGACCACATGGCTCTTTACTGGAAGCAAAGAGGCCATGTCTCCTATTACTACCGTGTGGACATTGACTCTTTATTGCATTAGCATGTTTCGGTGGTTTCTTATTTCTTTTTTTTTTAGGTTACATACCCCAATGTTTTCATGTATGTTGTAGTAGCTATTTTGAGTAAAAGGAGGACGAATTTCCTTTTCGGGTTAGTTTTGTCTTTTTTGGGCTTGGCATCCCAATACTACATACGCCATCACGGAATTTTCCTCCCTCTAATTATTATTGTTCCATCCTTAAAGCCCTCTCGCCCTTCACTTCCCCCCTGCAGCTCCGTCCAATCGGACAGCCCGCTCTCCCCATTACTCCTTGTTTTCAGTCGCAAAATGCGGCTGAGTCCTCATTGCCTTCATCTTCACCTCGAACTCTTCGGATCTGCATGGATTTGAATTGACTACGCAAGTAACACGCTGGAGATATTTTCTTGCAGTTTCCTACAATACATATTCTCGAGCAATGCAGTATAGACTATTCTTTCAGAAAATGCTCACTTATTTTATATAGTTCATTTGTTCCACAAAAGCCTAGATCATTTTGGCTGTCCCGTTTTCCTCGAAGGATTTACTTACCTTCGATCACACGAGTCACTTTGTCGCTTGTGCGTTTCCTGCTGCCTCATCCGTGTGACCCACTTCCGGTCTATCCTGGGTCTACGATATGCGGGGGAATCTGTGGGGGAAACCGGAGTCGGAAATGTCAGTGCGAGCCAACCCCGGGGCTAATATCTCTCTATTTCTCTCTCTCTTCTCTGGACCGAGTCCCATAGATAACAGACTTCCCTGTTACCATCAAAATGTGCCGTTGGCCGACTATCGGTAATACACCAAGACAAGCCAAGACTTGAGGAACAGCGCCAAGAGAGCTTGGATCCCGGGCCCAAATGATTACCTTCTTTTTCATTTGACGGCATCGCCGCTGTTTCTGGTGTGTATTTTTCAACGGCTCACAGTTCTCCTAGCACATGGTGCAAATATTTTCAAAATTGATTTGAAATGTGACCTGCAGCCTTCCAAGTCGCAGCGCAGGTTCCATCCAGCTCAACCTTTTTTTCCGCTGTGTCATCAGATGTCGACTTTCCACACAATGTCCAGTGCCAAGATTCTTGCTCTCTCCGCGGTCTAACTTTAATGAATTTCGGAAACCATCCGAAAGGACGGCCAAATGAGGATATCTACCATTAAGGTATGCGTCATATATGCCCAGTTTGTAGGGATATCAAAGTGGCTTGGGCGCGAAAGCGAGCGCCATTGATGTGAAACTTGGCGGCCATTGGCCTGCAGACCATCAACCGTGCTTGGCGTGGGGTAGCGGCTGGGGTACGGGCTGTGGTACTTCTTGATACATGGCCGATCGAACTCTATCCCTCGTGGACAGCTGGTAGAGCTATGGGTTTGTTCTTGCCCGAGAATCGGAGAATTAAGGAATGTGGATTGAATGCTCAAGACAAAGGCTCGGCGCAGGACCACTGTATGAGACCCCGTGGCGCAATATTGAAATTTAAGAGATTGTCCATGCCCGCTCTTTGCATAGCTTTTTTTTCCCCGAACGTAGCCTCTCCCTCACAGTCTTCTTTCTCTTACTGCCGACCTGGAAGACCTCTGCTGAGCCTATCGTCTTCATCTGGGCTTCATTCTCTCGAGCTTTGCGGCGCTGCCACATTGTCTCTTACATAGGTTCATAACCTCGATACAGGATTGACCTCTTCATTTTTCTTTACGACCAGTCTAGAAACTACAGATAACATCATTCATCATGGCGGGTGGTGCTGTTGTCAATGTCTTCAAGTTCAACACGGGCGGTTTGCCCAAGGAGACGCTCAACGCAAAGCTATGGTTCGCTGTCTTTGCGTTTGGTCTCATGGGTGCTGCCCGTGGTGTCGACGAGGGTCTTATAACGGGTGTCTTCAACTCTCACGCTTTCAAGCAGTCTGTCGGTATTGACGACCTCGATAAGGGTGAGCTCGCTAGTCTCAAGGGTACTATTTCTTCTATGGTTCAGCTCGGCAGTATCGCCGGTGCTCTTTTGTAAGTCTTGATATTGAGGCCCATCACTGTCGTTTTACGCCCGAGAGTCTTTGCTAATTGTGGCTGAATAACAGTGCTTTCATCGTTTGTGATCGTATCGGCCGTGTTTGGGCTACTCGTCAACTCTGCTGTCTGTGGATTCTTGGCATCGCCATCTTTATTGGAAACAACGGCAACATGGATGCTGTCTACGCTGGTCGCTTTGTTGCCGGTCTTGGTATTGGACAGACCTGTGTCGTCGGTCCGATCTACCTTTCTGAAATTTCCCCCGCTCCCATCCGTGGTCTCTGCACCTGTATGTTTACTGGTGCTGTGTATCTGTGAGTTCATACTCTTCTGTATTGCCTCACTTGCCGATACTAACACTAAGTCTAGTGGTATCATGATTGCCTATTTTGCCAACTGGGGTGCTCAGATTCACATGGCGGACACCTTCAACCGCTGGGTAAGTGCTGGTCCTACAATAAGTATCGTACTAAGTTGGCTAACACGTCCTTCCATACAGGCTGTCCCCACTTCACTCCACCTCATGTTTGCCGGCATCATCCTGATTCTCACCTTCTTCCAGTTGGAATCCCCCCGTTTCTATATCAAGCAAGGCAAGCGTGAAAAGGCCCTTGAGGTTCTCTGCAAGCTCCGTGGCCTACCCGCCGATCACCCGTACATTCTCAACGAGATCACTGAAATGGACGTTGCCTTCCAAGAGGAGATGGAGGCCACCCTCGGCATGGGCTGGAAAGGCCTGTTCAAAGAGATTCTTGGCATTAAACGTAACTCGTACCGTCTGTTCCTCACCAACCTCGCTCAGAACATGGCTTGCTGGTCCGGTGGCTCTGCAATTACCGTGTACGCCCCGGATTTGTTCACGCTTGTCGGAATTACCGGCCAAGAGCAGTCTCTGTTTTCGACAGTCGTCTTCGGCGTCGTCAAGTTCGTCTCCGCCATCATCTGTGCTCTCTTCCTGGTCGATATGGCTGGTCGTAAGCGCTCTCTCATTATTGGAATCATCCTCCAGTCCATTGCCATGTTCTATATTGCCATCTTCCTCAACCTCGTCCCCATCGCTGAAAATCCCGGCTTTGTCCCCTCCGAGACGCAGAGCCGTGCATCGACCGCGGCCATTGCCTTCATCTACATCTCTGGCGTTGGTTGGGCTCTAGGATGGAACAGTGGTCAGTATCTGCTGTCCTCGGAGCTTTTCCCTCTTCGTATTCGTGGTATCTGCTCATCTATCACCATGGCCATGCACTTTGTTTGCCAGTACGCTGTCAACCGCTCACTGCCTGAGATGCTGCTCGAGCATGGAGGCCTCGGCCCTCACGGAACCTTCTACTTCTTTGGTGTCATTTCCGTTCTTGGCGGCTTTTGGGTTTGGCTATTTGTACCCGAGGCCGCTGGTCGCAGCCTCGAGACTATTGACAAGATGTTCGACCTTCCCTGGTACAAGATCGGTCTCCACGGAAGGAAATTTGCCGAGGAGTACGACCGCGAACAGGAGCGGATTTACCACGATGAGAAGAGGGATGGAGGAATTGTTGTTTCTCATAAAGAGACTGCCTAGTCTTTCTCAGTTAACTAAAATGACGTATCCCTTGGAGGGAGATATATCTCAGTCTTAGAACCTTGCAATCCTCTTTCCTACCGACATAGGCATATAAAAAACCCCTTCAAACTTGATCTAATACCTTCTCTTTATACACCTCCTCAATCAACCCTAATGGAGGAAATCAAGTTTATACCTCTAATGGCGCTCCCACTTTACACCCGCTTTGCATTCACACTCCCGCCGACCAGTATCACTTCCCACCGTATGATCAGTCGCTCAGAATTCAAGTTGAAGGTTCCCTGATCGCCATACAAAGGCTCCTGGGTATTTAAAGGAGCGAGGGAGACATTCACTCACTTCAAAAGTGAGGAAGAGAAGATAGTTAGTTGTCTGAGGTTAAAGATGAGCTGCTACCCTTGGCATTCACTCGATCGCTCCTTTCTGTCAGTTCATCCTATTACTTCCCACTATGTCCCCGGATTTTGATAAAAGCAAAACTACCCCCTCAATCCTCTCAATTGCCATTTGATCCAAGGTCTTACAATTATTGGCCATCAACCATAGAGACTGAAGAGACCAATGGACTTGCGGCCCAGCCTCTTGCCTCGCCCATTATTGAGGCAGAGCCAACTTCTCCCGAGGGGACTGAGCCAGTCCCAGTCCCTCTTCTTGCCTTACCTATCATCGAGCCGATATCGTTGTCTTAACCTAGCCGAGGCCCATTGGAAGAACCTAGTCACTATGACGAGACATCAGATGCACAGCTTGCCAGTATGCCACCTCGCCAGCAGTTTCACTACCCTTTGTTGAAATAAGCGTTGAAAGTTCTCACCGACAACACTATCTCAGTTGTGGAGTACGGGGGCCAGGTGCTATACAAATGTGGATATGCAGAGGCTCTAATTGTAAGTTGTGAAAGCTTCCTCTCCAGTTCCGTAGATGGGACATCTGGTTAACATCATTCTAATAGCTTGTAGAGTGGGCTATACCCGATAAACAGCTGCTGCTTGCTTCATAGCTTTTGCTCGAAAACAACTGGCCATACCTTCTTTACTACGAGAAAAATTGGAATGGATGCCCTAGAATCCCTGAATACTGTGAAGCTCAATACCTGATGCACGACTTTGAAGGCCAGGGCTGGATGCGTATCTATCTTATCCCTTTGTCACTAGTTGGCTTTCCCTCTTGAGGATACTGTCGAGGTTCCCGCGACATTTGCCCACGAGTGCCACCTCCTCACGCCCAAACTTCCTCATTACATGTCATCCTTGATACGCCATCTCTTGCAGCTCCCGATTGGCCACAGTAGCAGAGTTCGAGTTGAGAAGGATCTTATGGGTTTTATTTCTGCTTACATTCTCAAAGATGGACCAGCTGATACGACTATTTGGACCCATCTTAATGACCAGGAGAGCGACGAGGACTACCAGAAAGGAGTCAGAGAATGGGTCCAATTTATAAAGACATGGGACTGGGGTGATATTGAGGGAAGGTACCTGACTCTAGCTAAATTTGCAGTCCGAGATTGCCGCTACATCGATACGCTGACAGACGTCCACGATGAGAATCGCACGCTCTGAGTTGACCTTACGGGGTTGCCGGAGCTTTTGATGCTTCTTAAGAGATGCAACTCTCTACCTGTGGCTTGTGTTCATATTTACAGGCAGAATATTGCAAAAATTGTCTGCAAAACTCTGACTCGATTGTATGATGATATAGAACAGGCAGAAAGACAAAAGGTATCGAAAAAAAAATCAAGACGCCATGACCTTAAAAAGCATCGGTCGAAAGTGAAGGCTGGAGCCCAGATAATAATTGGTCATCACTCGTCAATCCAGCCATGAAACATGTACTTGTGGTGTCCCGGTGATTTGAAAAGACACACCGTCAACAACATAGACTCAATCTGTACGTACTGATATTGTATCATATTGCCATAGGGCCCAGCGTCAAGACCAAGGCCCATATTCGTGCCCCCAGTTCAGTCCCGCGGCGATTTATGCACGCCCGTGAGTTTCCAAGTGTCCCATTTCAGACCCCGCAATCATACACATCAAATAGCCGAAGGTCAAGTCACGAGAAAGAAATCGCCGATTGCCTCCCGGAGTTGAGTATGTCAGCGCCAATCACCGGCGTCGTTCGAACCAGGCAGACGAGCCCATGACAGCTACCGACTGGTCCATCATCCACTCGCCTACACCAAGGTAGCTGTCAACCCATTTCTTAACGTCTTTGTTCTCTGTGATCTTGTCTGAATTGAGGCTGGGGCTAGGAAGGTCCCACGCACACACGACCCAACGGGGGTGCGCGGGGGTAAATAGAGTTAGCCAACGGTTCTCTCATGCATATCGAGAACATCCAAGATGAGCAACAAGCAGAATGACGGATAGCTTGGAATAAGAAGATCGTGAGGGGTAGGGTGTATTTACGTGAGGCCCGTGGAGCGCTTGACGCCTGCCAGGAAGGCGGAGACTGAGGTTGAAGACACTAGTTAGTTTGTATTCCAAGGTAAAATATAGACAAGGGACTCACATAGCACTGCATCAAATGCGTAGTGGGTAAGACGGCCGAACTAGATTGCACCGAACATCCAAGTCAGTCATGCTCTATGGTCGGGGGACCTCGGTTGTCCAGGATCTACCAGCAAAGGGCTCTTACCATGATGTCAAGTAGACGGGTTCAACACTGTTGATATTGAGTAACCGGTAGTCACCAAAAGCTTGAGAGACAAAAGTAAGAGGAGACCCAAGCTGCCATGGAGACCGCCCAAAGAGCGGTCACGTGTGTATTCACATGACGTCTAGTCTCTAAAGTGGCTGGAGAGGAGGCTGGAGAGACTGAGGACCTGACGTAATCCATGTGGCTGGGGACCAGATCTGTCCACTTTAGCACTAGTCCGGATGCGGTCTATCGATAAGCGCTCTCATCCCACCGAAATCCCCTTTCGCCTCTGGGGTCTTTGGGCTGGGGCCTCGATCAATTGGGTGTCTTTATTTGTCACGTTTACATAGTATTCGATAAAGGGACTCCAATGTACAGCGCGTAGGCCAGCACGGGGCAATCCTCCGCTTTTTTGCGGTCAGCCCAGTCTGGAGTTGACGTATAATTTTTTTTCTGCCTGGAGTATGTATGCCGCCTCTGCCGATACCTCCGGGTTTTAGAAAATATAGAAAGTATAGCTAAACAAAGAGAAAGAAACAAATATGATTCAAAGATGCATATTCCGCCGAATTTACGGGTTGGTTTAGTATAGATATGGTTTAGTGTCAATAGTCCGGACAAAAAAAATGTCTGGGATGCCGCCGATACTCACACCGGCAGCCAACATTTTCCCTCCCGCCCCTCACCCATCCGTTTTCTCTTTCCCCTCCATCTCTCATCCTTTCTCTTCTACCATCCTCTCTGATAATTGATCAGAACTTCCTTACCTTTTCTACATTAATTCAACAATTGTTGATCATATCAAAATGGCGGCCACCAGCTCCCTCGATCACCTGAGCAACCGCATGAAGCTGGAGTGGCACTCCAAGCTCAACACCGAGATGGTGCCTGCGAAGAACTTCCGCCGTACCTCCATCATTTGCACTATTGGTATGTCATTATCCATGAGAAGCTCTTTCAGGTCGAGCCTGTCAAAGAAGTTGCAATTGAGAAAAATCCCGATTACTAATATGCAATCGATCAGGTCCCAAGACGAACTCTGCTGAGAAGATCAATGCTCTCCGCACAGGTATGCGAATATAATTTCCGATGGCAATAGGCAGCTTTGTTGGGTAGTTAGACTAACATGGCCATAGTCGGTCTTAACGTTGTTCGCATGAACTTCTCCCACGGATCATATGAGGTCAGTATCTCCAATCATCATCTGATGAAGACTTCCACTGACTTCTCTGCAGTACCATCAATCTGTCATTGACAACTCTCGCGAGGCTGCCCGTATTCAGACTGGTCGCCCTCTCGCCATTGCCCTCGACACCAAGGGCCCCGAGATCCGTACCGGTAACACCGTCGGTGACAAGGACTACCCCATCGCGCAGGGCACCGTGCTTAACATCACCACCGATGAGGCATACGCCACTGCTTCCGATGATAAGAACATGTAAGATCATCCCCACTGCCGAAGGGTGAATTGTTCCAATCGACGTTCACTCAATGTATTTGCGTGGACTGACAAGTGTGTGACGACAGGTACCTGGACTACAAGAACATCACCAACGTGATCACTCCTGGCAAGCTCATCTATGTCGATGATGGCATTCTGTCCTTCGAGGTGATTGAGATTGTTGATGAGCAGACCCTTAAGGTCAAGTGCTTGAACAACGGCAACATCTCCTCCCGCAAGGGTGTCAACCTTCCCGGCACTGACGTAGACCTCCCCGCTCTCTCGGAGAAGGATATTGCCGACTTGCGATTCGGTGTCAAGAACAAGGTCGATATGGTCTTTGCCTCATTTATCCGTCGCGGCAGCGACATCAAGCACATCCGTTCCATCCTCGGCGAGGAGGGTAAGGAGATCCAGATCATCGCCAAGATTGAGAACCAGCAGGGTGTCAACAACTTCGATGAGATTCTTGAGGAGACCGACGGTGTTATGGTCGCCCGTGGTGACCTCGGTATCGAGATCCCCGCCCCCAAGGTTTTCCTTGCCCAGAAGATGATGATCGCCAAGTGCAACATCAAGGGCAAGCCCGTTATCTGTGCCACCCAGATGCTGGAGTCCATGACATACAACCCCCGCCCCACTCGTGCTGAGGTTTCCGATGTTGCCAACGCTGTCCTCGATGGTGCCGACTGTGTCATGCTGTCTGGCGAGACCGCCAAGGGCAACTACCCTTGCGAGGCCGTTAAGATGATGTCCGAGACCTGCTTGCTCGCCGAGGTTGCCATTCCTCACTTCAACGTCTTTGACGAGCTGCGCAACCTCGCCCCTCGCCCCACTGACACCTCCGAGTCCATTGCCATGGCTGCTGTCAGCGCCAGTCTGGAGCTGAATGCCGGTGCCATCATCGTCCTGACCACCAGGTATGTACCCCGACAGAGCTCTTGTCGTTTGTGTGTCCATCATGCTAACAAGTTCATAGTGGTAAAACCGCCCGCCTTGTGTCCAAGTACCGTCCCGTCTGCCCCATCCTGATGGTCACTCGTAACGAGACCGCTGCCCGGGTAAGTCCAATTCGATCGTTCGAATGTCGTTCTTTGCTGACAACAGTTTCCAGTACTCCCACCTGTACCGCGGTGTGTGGCCTTTCTACTTCCCCGAGTCCAAGCCCGACTTCAACGTCAAGATCTGGCAGGAGGATGTCGACCGTCGCCTCATGTGGGGTATCAACCACGGTCTCAAGCTCGGCATCATCAACAAGGGCGACCCTATCGTCTGTGTCCAGGGATGGCGCGGCGGTATGGGCCACACCAACACCGTTCGTGTGGTGCCCGCCGAGGAGAACCTCGGTCTGAACATGGAGTAAATCTTCTGTAAATTGATCAGATGGTAAGCTTTTTGGTGATCAATGATGATCCATTGTGCTTTGTTTACCGCCGGTGTGCGGATGGGATACATACCTTTCTTTTTTCTCTGTTCTGGCCTTTTTTTTTTCCTTTCGAAGCCAATTTGTTCTGTACTGTGTGGTCTGGACCATACTCTGGAAGGTTAATGCATTGCTCATGTAAATGAAACGAATTTAATGCTTTCCGGTTAAGTTAATGAGTTAGTAAAGACTAGACAATTCATATTGAATAGACATGACACTGGTCTTTTATGCTTGAGAGACCTTGTAGACTTGGTCGCGCATCGAGAGAGTTCGCAAATTGTCGCGTAGTCTCGCATATATGCAAGCCAATGCAATGCAATGCAATGCAGAGTAATTGCTCCGAAATTCCCTGCATTGAAACTGGAATGATCCTTTTTCAAAGATGACTCCAGTCAAAAGAAGCAGGAAAAACGAAAAGTCGAAGGAAAACCAGATGCGGGGGACGCAGGGACCCGACGCAGGCAGTTTAAACCCGCGAGACCGAGGCCCATCTGCCCGAGGGGATGACGATATCAGGCATATGCCGTGAACGCATTCTGTCCACGGTCTTTTCCTTTCTCTGCCACAGAGGGAATGCGATTTTTGAAATCTTCACTTCACAGCAATGAAATTGAAAAGAGAATTAGAAAAAAAGTGTAGTAAATTTGTTAAACAAATTTCCGGGAGCCCTTGGCGTCCCGATCCCGGTTTCTGCCGATGGTTCCAATGTTGAGATTAGGCCCCGAATATATAGATCTGTGTCATTTCAACTTGAAATCATATGTACCTAGCAGCGACAACATCATTTAAGGATAAAAATCAAATTATTCTTAAACAAGGACTACACTCCTTTCCAAGAAAAGATCCGAGAGGAACTTCATGCAAGCACGAATGTAATAATATTCTATAGTAAGAAAAGTCCCACATGCTAGGGTTGTGCCAGAGGCCCGCTTATCATATTCAAAATCTTTCCTTCTGATACTCTTCACGAAGCGAGATCATACAATGGCAATGGGGCCTTTGTCTCTAGTCATATCATTCCGCTTACCGCAGAAAAGGACGTTCGCGGGTTTTAGGTAACACCCCTGTGAAACTTTTATTTCTCGAGACCTTTCCAAGATATACTATATAATGATGGATCTTCCCATCATTTACGAAAAGAACGTCATAGCCAGCTAACCCGTGCCACAATAGAGATCCATACGAAGGAACGCGAAACATCATGTATCGTCGTTACGGGGTTGGAAGGAAGCACACCTTTTTCTTACTTCCTGAGCTACGTCGAGAGTCAAAATTTGTTCCACCAAAAGACCTGACGATTATCGAAACCATCCAGTGAATTGAGAATGTCTCGAAGCAGAGTCTTATATCGCTTCACCCGTTCTGGATCCACTTCGTTATCATGTACTGCATGCCAAAATGGAGAGAGCTTCCGTTGGAGCGATGCGGTCCCTTATCAAAACGCCAATAATTGAGGGCTTTGGAAAGCGAAAGAGCCAGCGCCCCAACATCTTTCCAGCCATAACGATAGGCAGAATGACCTTCCCGAACAGTCTCTACTTCTTCTTGGGCGGCGCAACATTGAACTGGAAGTGCACAATGTCTCCATCTTGGACGACGTAGGACTTGCCCTCCTGTCTGTACTTACCAGCTGACTTGATTGGCCCCATCGACTTCTCGCCGTTGCAGAGGTCATGGAAGTCCTGGTACGCCACAACTTCGGCCTTGATGAAGCCGCGCTCAAAGTCACCGTGGATGACACCAGCTGCTTGTGGAGCCAGTGTTCCCTTCTTGATCGGCCAGCAGCGAATCTCTTTCTCGCCGGCAGTGAAGTAGTACTGAAGTCCCAGCTTAGTGAAGCCTGTCATAACTGTTAGTATAGGGTACGCGAAGGGAATAACGAGGACGTCACATACCTTCGGTAGTAATCTTTCCCAGGCGGCTCGGGACCTTAATGTCAGCCATGAAGGCCTCAAGGGCAGGCTTGTCATCCCGTAGGGACCACAGCTTCTCCTCAAACTCGACGGAGAAGGGGATAATGTCTGAGCCTTGGCCACCGTGGGCCTTGACCCACTCCGCGATCTTGGGCAGGTATTTGCACTTCTGGCGGAGGTAGTCTTTCATCGTAAGGTTAATGAGGTAGATCACCGGCTTGGTAGTGATAAGGCGCAACTTGATATTGTTAGTATTGTCTCTGGGGTGTTATAGAATCCTAGACAAACCTTCTCGTTGATCAACTCGATTTCAGGAGTTGTCCACTCTCCATCTCTAACAGGCTTATCCTGTTCTAAGAGGGCCTTAATCTTAGCAGTCGTCTCGTCGAAGAGCGGCAACATCTTGAATTTTCCTCCGGCCTTGCGCACAATTGCCTCTTCAGCAATCTTAGCTTTGGCAAGGATATCCAAATCCTTCTTACACAACTCGCTCTGAATTGTATCTGCATCGCAGCATCAGCGTCTATTTCTCCTGACTATGTCAGAGGGGAATGGCTTACCTAAGTCACGGACGGGATCAACGGAGTCATCCACATGGAGAACCTCATCGTTATCAAACGCGCTATAAAATAGGTAAGTAGCTGCTTTGATTCTTCGAGTTTCCGCAGTGAACGTACCGGACAACGTGGTACATGCCATCCACGGCCTGAATGTGACTCAGGAAAGCATTTCCCAAGCCAGCTCCCTCACTGGCTCCCTTGATTAATCCAGCGATGTCCGTAACCTGCAAATAGGCCGGGTATTTGCTCGGCGGGTTCCAGATCTTGCACAGGAAGTCCTATGTCAAATAAGCTAGAGCCTCCCAGGAAGGGTTAAGATCCATCACGTGAGAATACCCACACAGAAATCGAAACAGGAAAAAAACATACATATCTTGGATCAGGAACACTGCAGCGCGCCTCATTTGGCTCGATGGTGCAGAATGGGTAATTTTCTGCTGCAGCGCTCTGCTCTGTCATGAGGTTGAACAGAGAACTCTTGCCCACGTTAGGCAGGCCAACACAACCCATCTTGAGGTTGGACTTGACGCGCCCGAAGGCGACGACATTGTTCGTCGGCGCCTCTACTGCTTTCTTTGGTGGCATATTGGAATATGGTTATCGTCAATTTTGGGGATAAGTTGGTTCTCAAAGGCCAATGTGTGTCAACTCAGATTTTTTTTTACAGCAATCAAGGACATTGCTGTCATTGGTCAACTGTTGCTCTCTTCTCCGGAGGTCCACCTTAGAATAACAGCGACTCTACGAAGTACTGTTATCGGAAAAGGAGTTGAGTAGGTATTATCTGTGGAGGAACCTTGAAGATACTGTAAGAGTTTTCTGATCGAAGACTTTAGCCTTTTGGAAGAAGAGACGGTCAACTACACAGCAAAAAAAGAACAACTTAAGAGTGCGTTTACATGGATGTTTCGAATGAGCAGATTTTGATAAAGGTTCTAACTCTGGAGATTACATTCTCAATGATCATTTTTTTACGGCCTAATTTAAACATAATTATCGAATGTACATTGTAAAATGAACTAAAGATATATATCAAACAATTATACTTGAGCGCCATTCGTAGTCGATTTTTTAGGGTTGCCCAGGTGGTCTGATCAAAAGTATATAATGCACACGTGATGTGAGATGACTAAAATTTTGGGGTTCACCTGGGCAATTTCCAGGGCTAACTCACATCTTGATTCAGAGAAGGGAGCATACCCCGGCGTCAAATGTACCCATTTTCGGCGGTTCATTTACCGTCAATTAGCATTGTGGTGATCCTATAGTTAGTACTCCATACTGCGTTTAAAATGGGATTATCCGTTTCGGAGGCGGGGCACCCCGACGGTTAGCTGGTCCACATATTCTTAAAGTACATTAATTTAATTTAAACAGTATAACTATGTACATTGTATGTTGTATGGTTCTGAGTATCGGATCTCACCTATGCCAATTCACACTCGATAAGACTCTCCACTCCTTTCTGGGCACTCCAAATCTTTGTGATCTTCAACCCAGCAGATCCCACCAGTTGGTGCCAGTGGGCTTCAGTCCGCTCGGTCGAAGCGAAATCGGCCATCATGATAATATCAAGACTGGTTGTCTCCCAGTATGCGTTGGTATCAGGGATGACATTCTCGTTAATCAGCACCTTGCTGTGTCCGCGCTTCATGACATCCACGAGACCCTTCAAGATCCTGCGGCAGTTATCATCTGTCCAGTCGTGGAGAACAGAGTGCATATAGTAAGCGCGAGCGCCTACAGAGGAAAAATAAATTAGCTATGATCTAACTTGACAGAGTGGGGAAACTATACCCTTGATAGGCTGCTCGGTGAAAAAGTCATACCCCATTGCCTCGATAGAGGAGTGCAGTTGCCCCGTCTTGGCTTGAGCGATCACCTCAGGAAGATCCTGAAGCACCAGGCGTCCAGGAGCATCAGACCACTTGCGTCTGAACTCTGAGAGATCATGGCCCATGCTGCCACCGACATCGACGAGGAGGACATCATCCTGTGCAACATTGGAGAATAGGCTGGGCACGTCGTAGAAACCAACATCCATCCAACTAGGACGTCCTTGGTGGTAGACAGACATGTGGTTGTTGAACTGGCCAGCAGCCTCTGGGTTTTCCTTCATGAACTCGAAGAAGTGTAGGTCAGTTCGGAATCCGCGCTGGAATGCGCACTCCTTGCCGTTGGATGGGTTAGCATAGCCGTCCTTCTTGAGCTGGGCAGGTAGCGCAAGTACACCAGAGGTGATGCAGTTAGTCCTAACCAATGAGTTAGTATTATAGTCTTTAATTCCAGGTCCACGGGCTCAGACTTACATGCAAGGGTATGCATCATTGTATCGTTGCTTGCTCAACGAAATGGAAATTCCGGTGCGGCGGTATTCATTAGGACCAGTCTCAAGGATGACTCCCATTGCGCACAAGTGCTTCAGGATGCGAGCTGACCATATATATATGATTAGTTAGGTATACCGACGAGGTACAAGACGAGACGGTAGGTCACATACCAAGAAGAACTGGGTCGGCACCTGTGGCCTTGGCCAGCTCGGCAGCCGACTTGGGCTTCACATCCTTGGACAGAATAGCAAAAATTCCCAGATCAACACCTGTCTCCAGAGCAGCATAAATAGTAGCCTATGAAGCTAATATATTAGTTACCGTCAACGACACAAAGTTAAAGCTTTAGAATCATGGGAGCTTACCTGAGACCAGCAGTATCTAATCATGGCCTCACGTGGAGTCTCAAGTGCATAGACCAGAGATCGAGCCGCTTCCAAAAGCGTTGTTCGATCGGTGTGATCTTGCAGGCTGGCAACTTTGCCAAGGGAAGCAACTTGATCGATCAGGCCTGGCACCAGCTCGGGTGTGTTGGCGGAAGTTGCTGCGCGATCGACGAAGGCATCCTGGAGGTCTCCATTAGCATGGCAGTCTCCATTTGCTTGATTCGCGCCGTTCGTATGCGAGTCCCCGTTCGCGTGGAAGGGTTCGGTCAATGTCAGGGTTGCGATATCTGGAGACATTGTGGATTTTAATATGAATAAGCTTGAAAGTGCAGAAGAGCGTGAAGAGATGTACAAGCCAAAAGTACTTGAGGGGTCTTTAAATAAACTACAAAGTACATGAACTGTCCCTTTGAAATAAGCTGCATTCACTGTCTCCTTTTCTTTCAAGAAAAGTACACCCCCTGAGCAACGGTCTGGGTGCAATCATGCGGGTCTACTGTCATGAAGATCAACCAGGATTCATTCGCTTGGACATTGCAGGTTTGGATCCCTGGAGTTGGGGGCAAAGTGGAGACGCGGTACTTCAGTGTTGTTCCTATTCGGGCAATAAACTTGTAGATTGTCTAACGGCTCGTCGACACTAAAATTAGCGAACGGATGAGTCTTTTCGGGGCCCCGGATGGCCCACGAATGGCCCACGGATGGCCCCCGGATCCACCAGATGTCTTGAACGATGTTATATTGTGCGCCAATGCATTGTTCCCATGAATTGCATAAATGTATCAAGCGTGCGTGAATGGGAGTGACAGAGCAGTGGGTCTAAGGTTCTGACAGTCCGGCGGGAAGAAATAGATTGACATCCACACCAAATCCCGTAAAACGGGGAGTGGCGCATTGGCGCTTCTACCTTTTGCTACTCCTGGACGATGACTTTTATCCTATTCAACTCTGGTTTTGGGGAGTATCCAGGCGAACTGGTCTCCTAGAATTGTGGGACTATTGAAATCCCAGCTGGATTATCACTAGCACGTTTTTAGAACCTCCAACGTATGATCTAGACTACATACTCCAATTGTTTGTTTTTAGGTTTGGGCCAGATGTCAAAGCTACGGTTATTCGATATCAAGGCAGAGCTTCGGGCGATTTATGATGTCTGGGTATTCAGCGTACAAGGATAATCTAGGACTTCTTCACTAGTGCGACAGGGGTTTCATACCACTATCTGACTAAAAGTGGGCTAACCATATTGTAGGTCAGCTTCGCCTCGGAGATTACTCTCCGAACAGTGGCATTGTGTCTGCAAAAGATGGACAATGCGGCCTTCCTAAATAGGGCGATCGTCGCAGCTAGAAGTCGAAGGATTTCCTTGTAATGGGCTTCCAGGAGTAGTTGGTCGAATAACGGCACACTTAAACCAATTTTGTTCCTACATCTAGTTATGTATCTCATGTACATCCTTATGTGCTAGTGTTAATTTTAGCAGGCCCTTTCTCGCAAGGGAATTTATATAAACTAATGGGTCTCACTTCCTCACTTTTTCTCGCTTTTTCTGTATCCCGCCTAGCATAATGGCGGTCACCGCTGAAAATCTTCATGACGACAAGGGTCCTAAGATCCTGGCCGTGCTATGGACCTTGACTGGACTAACCACCATCATGGTCGTAGCTAGGGTCTACATCCGACTCAGGTTGCTGCGGAACTTTGGTTTGGATGATTATTTGATTGTGATTTCCATGGTAAGGGACTTTGGGCTCTGTCTTCTCTATGCGAATCTAACTGGAGCCTGTGTACTAGATAATGGGGCTTGCATACTGCGCAATCTCTACAGTAGGCGTGAGTGTGGGCTTTGGAAAACATGCCATTTACTTGACTATGGAAAATCTGGAGCTGGCTATTCTGCTCAATACAGTCAGCTTTTTGTTTGGAATCCTCTCCTTCACTATTCCCAAGATTGCCGTGACCTCCATGTTGATCCGAATCTTGAATCCCAAGCCAATGCACAAGGCTATACTGTGGACGATGGTTGGAACTGCAGCTATCGTGTCCATTATCTGCATTCTGATTTTGTTCACAATGTGCGATCCGGCAGAGGCATTGTGGACGCCCAGACTTATGGCAGCAGGCGCCACCTGCAAAAGTACAACCATGCTCATTGACTATGCTATCTTCACTGGAGGTAGGTCTCTTCCTCTTCAACCATCTGCACCTTTTCGGAATTAACCCCGTGCCTCTAGTTGTCTCCGCTGTTGTTGATCTAACACTGGCCGTTTACCCGACCACCGTCCTGCTGAAGCTCCAAATGTCTCTACGAAAGAGACTTGCGCTATGTGCTGCTTTAGGGCTTGGTGCAATGTAAGTCGATACCTATCCAACTTATGCCATACTGCCTAGAAGCTGACCGGAGTGGTAATAAAGTGCTTCTGCAATGGCGATTATCAAATGTACCCAGCTTCATGGACTCGCCGACAAAGAAGATTACACATGTGAGTCTTTCTATTATCCCTCTAGCTACAATCAAAGGTTGACCAAAACAATAGACGGTACTGCCGACCTCGTCATGTGGACCAAGTAAGCATATCCCATCCGATGTTGTTTATTGTTATATGATCTAACCCTTTTTTTTTTCGTGTAGCATTGAAGCCAATGTCGTCGTTATAGCATCGTGCATTCCCACCTTACAACCACTCCTCGAAATTATTCTCGGCAAACGAGCAATAGGCTCCTACAGTCAAGGAAAGAGCGATCAATTCAAAGGCAGCAGCAATTTCCCCTCCTCGTACAATCGCTCTAAACCATCAAAAACCCACGACGACCTCGGCTTCACCAACATCGACCGAGAGAGTCAAGAAAGCATCCTTCCCACCGACGACAACAACAAGACCAAGAGCCACCCTATGGGGCGTATATACCGCAAAGATGATGTGACTGTGGAATACGAACCATCTGCACCATCTGCACCATCTGCACCATCTGCACCAAAATCAAGCCCGGTGTATACTTCTTGGTGAAGACGCATGGCGAGGCCGAGCTCCTAGTTCTCCTCGAAAAGCAATATGGACAATTCGAATTGACCATCAAACAACCTTGGCCCATCAAATAATGCATCCCATGAAGGGCGTTTGCTGATGGGTGTTGGTTGCACTGTCTGCTTAAACTAGTGTCCACCGGTTGCACACACATCTTTCACGGATTTCTTTACCTTTTCTTTTAAAATGTATATATTATGTACTTACTACTGACGTTGAACGCTTGGATTAAGAGTTGGGCAATATAACTTCTTCCCTAACGGATAAAATCTTTGAATAGATTAACGCATAGCATAAAACACCATGTCATGAATGTGGCTTCTCACGGATTATCCGCTTGCTCATCTCTAGGTTTCGCCCAGCGGTTAGTATAAAAAGACGCCATAGCCCAAAAGTTGAACCAATATATAAATACAAAGTGATTTATAGAGAGGCATATCTGAAATTGGCATGATCTCATTGAGTAAACGAAAATGATCCGGGACTGGCTATAAAATGCTAGTTTATAATGAATGTCTTGAATGAGGTAATGTAGTCATGATAATAAGAAATTCGCAACAAAGCACAACGCTGCGCTGCACCTCTTCATGCAAACCCATCAGGTCATAAATCATTAATGTAAGTTGTTCATGGCTGCGGGCCAAAATGGAGACTGTCAACTAGGAAGCCATCAGAAACCAGCGTCTTCTGCATACCCGCTCTCATCAACAGTCTCAACTTCAGTGATCTGGTTCTCATAGCGGTACATCGCAGTTGGTTGGAATTGATGCCAGCAGCTAAACCAGAGTCAGTATTTAGTCGCACATGAAAGAAGATATATCAACTAACCTTGGAGCTTGAAGCACGTATCTGGCCATTGCCTCACGGAAACGGCCCTTGTATTCCCTAGGACTTGTGACCGTTGGTCGATTGCGGCCACCGCCACCAAATCCTTTGTCCTTGATCCAGGACTCGAGCTTTTTGTCCCAGGTATAGGTGCGGATACAGTCAATGATTCCTACCACCAGTTCGTCGCGGCTTTCATCGATGGCGATCATGAGCGAGTAGTCCATGACATCTTGGCGACCCAAAAAAAGGGTATCATTCCATACACTTTGGCCAAGAAGCTTCTTTGAGTGCTCGCGGGCAAAGAGAGGTGTCTCATAGATGAAATCCACCATGTTTTCGTCCAAGAGAACCTCGTCCCGCTCACCGGTGCTCTCTACTTTGCGGTTCCGCATTGAGCCTTTCAGGTCGAAGATGCGCGTAGGGACACGGTCGTAGAACAGGTTCTCCATTAGCAATAAGAACCAATTGAACTCTGTTCCTGTGACTGGGTTCTTGATAATGACTTGGTAAAAGCCAAACATCTTGGCGATTGCGGAAGGGAGTTCATGGAACAGGGCTTCGGACATGATTTGGAAATAGGCCGGAGCAAATTTGAGGAAGGCCTGCGTCTCAATCGGTGAGAGTGACTTGAGAATAAAACGGTCGTCAAGGGTCTTCAGGAATAATGATTTCGTTTTGCCACCCTTTGAGTCCCACTTTGCGCAACGAGACAACGACTCAACGATTCGATCTGCCACGCCACACTTTTTGCGTAGAGCATCAAACTGCTCGGCGTAGAACACTTTGCACAGCATCTTGGCCTGGCCTTCTTGAAATTGGTACTTAAGATGTGTGCCCGTAGGGCGCAAGAGAGCATGTTCGACCCGTGCTTCCTTCTCAGTCTCGATGTCATCTCCGGCATCTGGTTTGTGTTCTTCCACTTCGTCAAACCGTTGTTGAATGCTTGAAAGCTTTTCTTTATAGTCGAAAGAGTCCAAAGCGAACGCTACCAAAGAGCTTGGTTCATCCTCGCGAACAATAATATTGCAATCAGCAAAGACATGATCCATGACACTGAGTGGATAGTCAAGAGACGCCCACCCACTGGCAGAACGTTCAGACCAGAAGTTTGTCAGCATTTTTAGAAGAGTAGTGCGCTCGTGCTTAGGGAGTTCTTTATAGTCAATTGTATCGTCCTCTGCTGACTGTTTCGTCTCTTCGTGGGAATCTACCGGATGGAGATCTTCAACCATGTTTTGATCCTCATCACTTTGGTGATCATCTGCTTCGCCACTAGACAATAGTTGGTTGTCAGGACAGAGTGTATTATCTACTTCCGTAGGCTCTGGAGAGTCATTTGCAAGAGATGGCTCATCATGAGTTATATGATCATGCCTGAGTTCATCGCTCTTGCGACTCATGTCGTCCATTGGGATCCGTGGAGCCGAGGGCAAGGATTCATCACTATCAACTGGTGGTTCACGTTCTTCAACAGCCTCTCGTACATTTCGATAGACCTCCACGATTGGCTTCGAGGACGCCAATGGGAATGCACGGGAGTGAGTGCCCTTAGCAGCGCGTTGACGTCTTTCGCGCTGTCTCTCTTTTTCAAACTCACGACTCAATTGTTCAAAATGCCTGGCAAGATGAGAAACCTGCGATATTCCCCTTTTACCTGGAGCAGACCGTGGAATAAGTGAGTGACCCGAGGCAAATCGGGCATTCTTGAGGGAACTCAAGCCCAAACGATCGCTCAGCTTTCTATCCGATGACTTAGTTGGTGATTGGCCTGCAGACTTTTCCGGATCAGTTGGGTTGGTGAATGCCATTTTTAACCCTGGAAGTGGAATGTTGTGAGATGACCGTGGTAGATTGGCTGGCTGAGATTGGGTGCGCAAAAGCGGAGGAGATCGTGTCTTATCGGAGCGTCGAAAGGCTAGTTCGGTAGGTCTCGGTATCGCCGAAGGCCGACGCACTGGGGTGCTTGGCATGTCAGAAGCCCCGTTGTCTTCGGGTTCATTTTTGGTTCCTTGATCGGGAATCTCAGAACTTTCCGGTGGTGAGGATTCCGATAATCCGTCACCGGAGATCATCACGGGGAGATCAGTGTTGATTGAAGATTGATTCGAAATGTCAACATGGCCAACGGAGCTGCGTTCCGATCGACCAGTAGGAACAGCCAAGTCAAGATGACGGACTTCCTCTTGTGAGACAGCCTCATCCTGGGGGGAGGACCTCGTTCTGCCGGCGGCATCGGGTGACAAAGTTGCTTGCTCGGTCAAGGCTAGAGGCGACTGCAACGCAACTTCTTGGAGTTCCTCGCGGTGCTTCTTGCCAGCATGCTCCTCAACAACGGAGACTAGTACATTCTGTGCCTTTTCCGGCGAAAGTGTCATGCGTCGCATCATCCGTGGTCTGTCAACTGCCTGGTTGTTTTCATCTTCAACGTCTGTAGGAGTTTGAAGGGCATCATCTGTAGAAACTGATGTTGCATCTTTGTCGAGGAAGATTTTCTTCAGTTGCAGTGTTGCCATATGCTTGATATCTTTTTCGGATGGGAAAAAGTTCATTTCGAATTCGACAAACGTCGTGTCCCATTCGACGACCTTTTCTTGAACTGCACGGAGGACCTCATTCAGCGGTATGATCTCCCAGTAGCGAGAACTTGTGTATTTGTCTTGTAAGTGCCGGACCAAAGAGCTATGGTCTTCATGACCCTTCTTGATCAAAGTCTCGATTTCCGTCTTGCAGCTCTCCACTAGCTCGGGAACAACACTCTCGACATTGATGCCTTTCAAACGGTCTTGAACAGATGCCATAAATTTGCTGATACGTTGCTCGGTACGCAAATATACTTCGTTCCTCATCTTCAGATCGTTGTCCACCTTCCAAGTGACACGAGGCCGTGGAACGATAATCTCGAGTAGACGAATAGGGTCATATTGGACCCGCAAAGCAAGATCTCTGTAGCCGAAAAAGTGGAGGTAGTCCCGCCGCAAATCATGGGAGCAACCTCCAGTACGAGCAAGCAAGTGTCTGCCCCAGAAAGACAGCTCCAAGTATTTCCCGAATGAATATTTCCATGTGCTCTTCGACATAGGCATGACTTGAGTCTCATTGCCGCAAACTTTGCAACAACTCCACATCAGCACGGTATTATGGAGCCCAAGGAGCTTAGATGGGTAAGGTTGGACCAGGACGCTGATCTGAGCCTCGCCATGGACGTACTGGCGGTGGTGTTCGAACATGCGCTTTTCGCAGCCGTTGACGGTGCATATCGAATTTGCTGTGTGACAAAGGTCCTCGACATACTGCCCAATTGTGAGATCTGACTCAAAGACCGTGTCATCTCCATGCTCATTGTAGAACTCTAGGGCAAAGGTATCCGGCCCGGAGCAGGGGACTGATGTTGTTGTGCACACAACACTGTAGAGAATGACTATATTCTGATGTGCATAAGGGTCGAACATGTTGGGGTTCCCCGCTACATAGGCTTCCCACTGGCGTTTTTGGGTTTGATGGTGATAGAGTGCCCGATCGTACTCGGCCTCATGCGCAGCACGCAATACTTCCTTGACTTGTGCTGGCGCATCTTGCGGTGATTGATGAACCATTTCCGGGGTGATGAGTACAAACTTCTGCGGTTTGACCTTTTCATCGGCGATCTGATCAGAGTTACCGTCTTGATCACGAAGAGATTTCAAATACGAAAGTCTGCGTTCCATTTCGCGCGCACGCGTCAGGAGGTACGGAGCCTCGAATTTCACGAAAGGCGATGCCGACAAAATCTTCGTCTCGTAATCCTGAACCATATCGTTATAGTATGTCGGCATTGGGATGTTGTCTGGAACTTTTGCACCATCGGCACCAACGAGAATTTGGCTATCAGAGATATCATCATGTTTCTCGCTTGTTCCTTGCTGAGCAGTAGAAGGGTCAACTAGAGGTGTATCGCCTTCGTGAGTGATAATCTGCAGATTATTTTTGTCTTTGTCGGAGACGGTTGTTGATTCTTCTGCCGTTGAGGTTGATATCCTCCCGAATTCATCTCGCATAACATTTGTTTCAAGGCGGAGATTATACACAACGTAGATCATGAACTCGGTAATCCTTTTCACTTTCGCGAGGAGTTGATCATCTCCTCCGCGTAGGATAATGGTACACCCAAGCGCTTTCGGACAGCCGGAGATGTACATATATGTTTTCTTTCGACCATTATGAACATAGGTTTTCACATCGAAACTGCTGCATTCACTGTGCAATGTGGCCGTCAAGAGCTTATCCATAGATGTCATAATCCTAGTCTGTGTACATCTCGACACAGCCTCGAGAACAGACGGCTTCACGTTGTATGCAGTGGCAATCCCAGCTTGCTCGAGGAGGCCAAGAGCCAGGCCAGAAACAGTTTTCTCGACCAACAGCAGGTTTGGACGCAATGCTGAGATCCGGCTGACCAAGTTCTCCAGAAACTCACGCTCTTGTCGAATGACGGGTTCAAGACTCATGAAATGCTGTTGTTGACGGGCATATTCAAGAGGAAATGTGATGATCAAGATGTTTGGACGTAAAATGTTTCGTGACATGCCTTTCAGGGCCAAATTTTTGGTGAAAACGAGTCCCGATACATAGGAAGTGTCACTAGGCCGGCCGCCCGGAATCTTCTTCAACTTGACGTAGTGTCGAATGTCCATGTCATCTCCGTTTTGGACATCTGGGTCGACCTCGTCTGCAGCTTTCAAAAGTATTGGCATCAAGGCATTTTCCCAGCTGTCGCCATTTGGCACAGCAATTTCTACAAGCAGTTGATGGAGAAGCTTTCGTACGTGTTCCAAACTGGCTTTGTTCAATTCCACCGGCGGCGCATCATTGCCCCTCATCGACGAACTCCGAGTCATCTTGAACCCGACCTGCTTGGAACCCTCGGGTAAAGATATGGCTGGTATTGAGGTGTCATGAGGAAGCATATTGTCCTTTGATGTCCTGGGTGAATGACGCGGTTGAAAACTGCTAGTAACGCTCATGTTTCGACGACGAGAAAAACGAGGTAGATTCACGGCCCTCGAACTGGTGATACTGGCATCATCTGCATCTCGATTCACACTAGGAGTATTTCGCTCTCCAAAAGCAGATCTGCCCTTCTTCACGGCTGCCAGAAGTCCGCCAAAGGATGCCCTCTCATTTTCACCCCCACTCTTGGACAGAGTGCCCTCCGAGACTGCAGATAAGAGACTGGGTTGCTCATCGCCACTGGATGCATCATCTGAGAGATATTGAGCAAGGTCGGGGTCAATGATATTATCTTTATGAAAGGCGGGTAGTCGGGATTCAACGTCTATCTCATCTGCATGTCGGCGTTGGAATGGAGCTCGATCTTCATGATATGGCTTGAAGCCTCGAATATATTGCTGACGAGAGTGGTGACGCTTGTGACTGATGGAGTGCGGTCTTCCACCCAGCGAGGACCGCAGAGAGCGCGAAGAGCTAGGTCGTGCCAGAGGGCGATCAGAATCAATTTCGAGAATTGCCGAGCGGCGATTATGTCCCTCTCCAGCACGTCGTGTGGCCGGTATGGCCATTGTCGGGGTTCTCAGAACGTGATCGATTGATTGAGATACAACCGAAGATGAATCATCGTCGTCCGCAGATATCCGCCCAGTATTGGTCCAGCTGAGTTCGGAAACCCGAGGATTGCCCACTATGGGGCTCTGTTCGCTATCCGAAAACTCAGATGAATCATCGTCGTGGGCATTGATCATCTTCTCACAGGGTTTGCAAACTCGAATACTCCCAGGTTGTCCGAATCGTGTTCCCGAAATAAGCAGAGTGCATTTCGAATCAAAAATTTGACCACAGGTTCGACAGTGATGTTTTCTGCGAAATGTTGTGAATGGTTCTCCGCAATGAAAGCAGTCTTTGGCATTCTCGTCCCGCATCCAGAAATCCCTGCTAAGCAATTTACTCCTAAGCTGTGATAAAACACCGTTGTTCTCGGCGGGAGGTTGGCGCCTGGCTTGTAGAGATTGACCAGTAGCCCGATCGACTGTGGTGTTTAAAGGGGACAAAGAAGAGACCGTGGTGGTGGTTTCGGCCGTAGAGGCCCGTGAAATCACGTACCCAGGCAGTCGCGCTGCTCGCGTTGAGGACGTTGACTCTTCATTGGATCTGCCGGAAGCTGTGACCTTTAGAGGCTCATTGGCGGTGGCGCTGTCACGAGTAATATTTGTCTCCATGTTGGTTGGGAGTTTTTCAAGATCGTACGGTATGTCATCATGAGAGGAAAGTCTTGATAGACTGTTTGACGTAGATACTGAAGCTTTGGGCTCTTCATAAGGGAAAGATGTTCGTGATTTTGATCTTTCTCCCGAATGGTGAGATATATGCTCCTGAACTGGCTCAGATTGCTTTGAATTCCGCACGTTAGCTGATTGAGTGGAGTTTTCGGGCAGCTTTTGTTGGTCTGGAGTAGAGACGGACTTCCGAGAGTGGTGGTCTGGGGTATAGGTTGTCGAGAAGAATGGGTCTTTGGGGTTGTATTCCTCATGATGGCTGTCATGCATCTTTGCAGACAGAATGGGCGAACTAGAAAGGTTCTGACTCAATGAAGAGGATGTGTGACTCGCAGAAAGATCCGTAGGGCCTTCCTTGCTGCTGATGCTTGTCGATTCTGCATTATGGACTCCCTGGAAGGGCACATTGACGGAGCTGCTTCTTGAGCGGTCGGGGTTTCCGATTACGTTCATATGAAGCTGGGTAGCTGCAGGATCCGCCGCGATGGCACCACTAGTGGCTTTCGTTAACGGTGCGATACTGGGCTTGATTCCAGGGGATGGTGACACGGAGGCCTTGGAAGATATGCTGCCACTTTTGGAAGATATTCTTGATCTCTTTCCTACGTTCGATTGTTGCATAGAATCGGGATGAGTGTGAAAGTCTGGTACAATAGGCGAGTGAAGCCTTGATCCCTGTGACGAGTTGGGCTGTGATGGCGGGTAATCAATGGAACTTGTAGCCAGGTCTGGGACTGATTTTGTAGTCGAACGCTCCGACACAGGGCTCTTGACTGCAGGAGTTTCTGTGGCATTTTTGTCTGTAGACTTTCCGCCACCACTGACAATATCTCTCACTCCCCCGACGGAAGTCCTAAAGCGACTATACAGACCGCTTAATCCACCTTGTAATTCATCAGACAGTCCTTTCTCATCCGATGTAGCAGCTGGGGCCGGTGGACTAGTAAAATCGTTGAAGAGAGTGAGCGATTCGGACTGATACGCTGCATTATGGTAGTTATCCAGAGCTGCATTCATTGATTCTCGCTCGGTCTGAGTCGTTGCCATAGAGCCGCGTGATCCCCGTCGCCCATAAGGAAGCGAGGTGGAAGACACAGACGGACTGCGTGAGTCCTGGGATTGCTGAGAATCCATGGCCAAGTTAAACAGAAAGGTCTCAGATCATCCCCACACCGGATACAGGCACCGTTTGTAGCCGATCATTCGGGACAGAACTGCCGGGACAGAACTGCGGTAAGGTCTCAAGTTTGGCGAGGTTGGAAGAAGGAAGAGGATCGAGGGTTCATTAAGAGCGTTAGGGTGATCAAAGAAACGTCAAATGTTCTTTTACAAAAAGAATAGGTCCTTGGCCCTCACGCTGAATGACGTGGTGGTGCTGAGTAAGCTAGGTAGGCGCGTCTGGGCAGCTCCGATAAGACGCGGTTCAGTGGATTTTTGATGTGCGACCTTGTCTTTCTACACATATGTAGGTAAACTACGCCTTACAAACATCCCACCTGGGCATCCATCCACTGCTTACTCTTACTAGCTATGACCCATATGCTGTGTACATTGATCAAAAGGCTGGATTCCCACGATGAATCCAGTGAGTCCCTGGTTTGCGGCTTTGGCCGACCAATGTCTCTCGGCCTACCTCGGTCAAAATGATCAAGATGAAATCCAAGTGGAGGATTATGAGGGATGCCTCATTTTCATTATCCGCAAACCCACAGTAAACACAGCCATTGTTGTATCGGTAAGATATCTCAACCGGATGTGGAGGAAATAGAATTGTTGCTAACTGTATGTCTTTTGTCTTTCAGTGGGGACAAGGAGAAGACAGTCACCGAGCCACATTCACAGACTCAAAGAATCAGATTGATGCGATTATTCTACGCGGCTCGCCGGACGCACAGAAAGAAACCTCACCCTGCCCACCGTCGGTCAAAGGGGGCCCTAGACACCTGGTTGAACTTTCCGACATCAAGCTCATTTTTACGTACTCGGCGTCTGTTCCGGATGTCTACCTTCACGTCAATCGCTTTACCATCCACCCGAATGCAGTCCCGAGAGGGGATGTGCCGAAACCAAAGCTCAAGAAGACGCCGACTCTCAGAACCCTAATGACTATGGCATCCGAGAAAATCCGAAAGACACAAGCGCATCCTGGCTCTAATAGTCAACCTGATACTGGCTTGACCGACTCATTTGTCTCTCAGCGTGATCAACCCATGCTACCCCATCAAAACAACTCGACATCACAGTTCCTCTTCTCCCAACCCCCGTCTAATATACGCCATGGCACACCGAAGGGTAATTCAATGACCAATCGTGTTTCCCTCAACGGGTCATCGGATCTTCTAGGACTGCTCGCGCCTTCTCGTTCGATTCAAACGGACGGCCCAGCCACTCGAGAACTTCCAGAGACCCGTGGACTATCTCTAGGTGAACGTAAAACCAGGCGCTCTCCTTTGCCAAATGAGATGAAGTCTCTGGCACCACAAGAAATTGACACATATCCAACTGGAACACAACCCTCATTCCGAAGACTTTCTAGCAACACTGCTGATGCGACGGGCACTAGTAACTCTGCTACCGATATGTCTCTCGCCAATCTCAGTCAAGATGTGGATAACCTAATAGCGGAGGTTCGAAGTCAGGTCTCGCAATCCCCAAATGAGTCGGATGATCATGGCCGGGCTCATACCGTTGGAACCGGGGATAACCAGCAGTTTTCGAAAAAAAGACATCGTGGCAGTACAGATGCACCACCACAAGAAGCTCGGGATGATCACCTGGACTCGCAAGACCCGCAAGACCCGCAAGACCCGCAGAGCCCACACACATCACTCTCCACAAAGCGACAGCGTCTTGATGCCAGAGAGGTGATACCGGCAGACACAATTGAATCCGAGCAAGTGCAAAATAAGGCCATGCCATCACTTCCTACAGTGCAGATCGTAAGCACCAAAACAGACAGTGTGTGCCCATCCACAACTAATCCATGGGAAGGAATGATACAAATACCTCTGAGCGAAGTTGATATACCAAAAGATCAGGCAGAACTTTTGGAAGGACTCAAATGGATCCCTCAGGACCCCGGTGTATCTGCACCTTTATGCCATGTACCACCTCATCTTTTGACGCAATGGAACAGCATTGCACGAAGAAGACAACATTTAGTCGAAGAACTAGAAGAAGAAGAAGAAGAAGAAGAAGAAGAAGAAGAAGGAGAAGGAGAAGAAGACCAAGTATCCGAATGTGCCCTTACTCCCACCCCGAACGATATCCAAACATCCCCCATACCATGGTCCCCGTCGCCGAATAGGACCCCTGCTCGAGATGTTCTTCCGCGAGACACCGCCTCTCCCCCAAGATACAGAAGGCCTACCAGAAACCCCCCTACGCCAAGCGGCACTCAATATAATGTTTTTCAATTTGCACATGATGGCGATGTGGACATGGTGAACGGATCTTGCAGTGCTTCATTTCAGCCAGGGCAGAGAGATATTGTCGCATCAAAGGACAATATCAAGACAGCAGGGCAACAAAGGTCTCAGTCTCCCGACGAAGTAACAGCAAAGCCGAGAAATCCAGTGTCTTTGGGCTATGGTCCTGACGGTGACCCACCCCGAAAAGAAAACGCCCCTATATCGCTCGATATGGTTGATGACCTACCCCCAAGTCTAATACAAAGACATTCTCATGATGAACAGCCCGCGCAAAACCCCCCATTTATACCTGAGCTCAGTGATGAATCAAGTGACGATGAGAGCGACGAGCCAGAGATGGAAACATATGTCCCTTTCGCTCTAGGAGGAAGCGTTCCGTTAAGCAGTCAGCCCGAGCAGGAGCTTACTAGCTCGGGGCCATCGCTTCCAAGATTTGCGGGGGGACTGTCCAAGTAGTGGAGACACCTACAGCCCATACGATACGCCTGAATCCCGAGAAGCAAAGCAAAAAGAAAGTTGGATTAGCACTCCAGCGCTCTCAGAATCCATCCTCTTGGGCTGCCAAGACATCCTCCTCATCTCGAATCCTCAATACCTACCGCTCGCAAGATACCAACGGGCAAAGCGATCTATCTCAAGAGACACCAAATCCATCTTTACCAACATTGGCAGACGAGTCACTGCGAGTGGACGTGCTATGTACTCAGACTCAAACAAGCAGCGTACATGCACTATCACAGGCGACAGTCCAGTCGTCTTCGGACGTTGTACTTGATTCATCAAGACCTGCTCAGCGACAGCGTGGCTCGTCTATCTTCCATTTAGACCCCTCGGATGACCCATCGTCTGTTCCTTATTCCGGGTGCCACTCGCTACCCATGTCTCAACTTCATGAACCAAGTCAAGATTCTTCCAGAGGACCTTTTTCCCTTGACGGAGCCTCGCAATTGCCGGAATTGTCACCTATGGAATTCACCGCCTGGGTCGCTGCTCACGGAGAATCACCATCCAAATCTTCACGCTCTCCTCGCCGCGGGAGTGCTGATACTGGCCAAAAGGCATCCCCCAGGCCAAATGTCGATTTGGTAGCACGGCGGCAGGGCTTTATCGGCAAGTCTGACAAATACGCTGAAGCACAGACAATTTATGAAAAGTTCTGCAATGATTACTCGCCATATTCTGGTGATTTCGCTCACTTTGTAGAGATGTGCTCGAAACTGCAGACAATGCGGCAAAGGGGCCAGCTGCAACGGTCGTTCTTATGGGATGACTTTGTCATCCAACATCTGGAGGAGTACCCACGCTATTTTGCAGAGCGCACATCTCAACAGTCAAAGGCACTAGATTACGAAGTTTTCTTTTGCTCGACATTCTCACGCCCCCAGCACAAAAAGAGAAGCCTAACAGCCCATGGAGTTGACATAGTCGCCTCTCAGTTTGTTCCGCCTACCATTGAAGGCGAGGAAACTCAGGATAAAGCGCTGCAAAGCGAAGCGGCCAACTCTTCTTTCACCGCCAGTCTTGTGGGAAAGCTTTCAACCCTTCATACGCGCTCATTTGTTGATGTTCCTGTTCCGGATGTCGACATGCCAATTTCAACGCAGTCATCGTCATCCTCTACTGACACTGGCCCAGATTCGGTGGAGGTCAAAGTTGAGGCAAACGATTCATCCAGTGGGTCGATTGGCTCCCAAATTATCATTAACAGCAACGAGCAGCAGCCTGTGCTCTTCGGTCTTGATGAAAAGAAGGTCGATGCAACGCAATACGACGCAGATAACACTCGCGTTGCGCCTGATCCGAACGACGTTGACATGGCCGAACCCGGCATGGACGAAGTTGACGATACACAGGAAGGAGACGATACTCACCATGAAACTGCCAGCATTGAACTTGGCGATGATACTGACGATCGCCACATCTCTGCCTCTCCCGCCCCGCCCGACCCGCCCGCGGCCCTGGGTTCTCTCAATGCTGCCGTGATCGAGCCTCGAAGGCAACGAAGACCTTGGTTCCGATCTCTTCGGAACATATACCCCACAGGTCCTGTGTGGTCTGATGACCCCGACACGCCATTCAAGCGCTGGGCTCGCCAAGATCAGAATGTTCTTCAGGAACTCAATCGTCGCGGTGGAGCTAGAGTTCTACTTGATGAGAAGGGTGTCATTTGTCGGCCCACCTACAACCAAAGGAAGAACCCTAATCCCTAGCCATTGTATTTGTTCAGACACCTTCCACTCAAGAATTGTATTTCTATTTATACGGGCCAACAGCTCGGTCGGCGCAATGGCAAGGGGCACGCATAACGGCAGATACCATTTCATTTTATGCTTACTCGAGCAAAAGGAAACAAAATATGAGATAGTGTGCTATCTTATTTTTAGATTCGGATTCGGATTCTTGAATTCTTTGTGCATTATCTTCTAATCACCCAAACCCAGGAAGGATGTTGAATCAAAAGACTCATGCCCCGATACCCAATTCCCCCCAGTAGTGACAATATCAAGCTCCGATAATTTACTAAACCCTAATCGTATGTGTGCTCCATTTGCAATCGTCCACTGAAAGGCCGAAAATATCCCTCTATCGGATTTCTTATTCTTAGATTCCCCGTGGACCCTCAACGCCTCCGACAGCATCAAAAATTGATGCAAGGATAGCGAAGTAGAGATCGGCAACAGTCAAGCAGGCTCGTATCTAGTCTCATGTATATAGACCATGCGCTTGGCAGCCCAACGCGCTCGAGCCTCGCTGCAGATCCTAGCTTAGGCCTCTAAGCCCCCGAGTTGCAAAAAAGCCACTTGTCTCATTCTGCGATGGTGTTGAAGCTACTTGGACCCACAGAGAAGGAAAGAACCTTAATGGTTAGAATGGGTTAGTACGATGTATAAACATACAAACTAGGTCAGTAGGAGCGGGATTATGGACTGGGAAATACACAGTTTGGGGGATGGTCGGACAAATGGACAAATTAGGTAATTTTACGAAATCAAAGAGATCGAAGAGCCAGATGTTATTTGTAAATGGATTTTGTATTTGAATCAAGTTGCAGGCGAATAGATAATGATTCCTCCGTGGGGCATCAGACAAATATACAGAAATGCAAGTGTTCCCTCCCATCGAGACTATAGTCTCGTTTGCAAAATGGCATGATCATCAAAAATTCGGGAAAGGGATATGGTCATTAAAGACATGCATAAAAAAACCACGAGAACGCCTTGGTATCGCCAATCTAAAATCGCTTCGGAAGGGGTATACAGTCATAAAAGCCCAGAATCTTTTTAGGAATGACGGAAGGGCTCGTAGGCGCTCGAATGCTGGTTGTTGTGGGTCAAGGGGATATCATTGTGGTGGTTGGGGGTAGGAGGATAGGATGTGGTGTAACCGTGCTGGGGAGCATACGGCTGTGAGGAACCGAAGGGAGGGTGGGCGGCACCGATGGGTTCATAGGTGTAGGGAGCCTTCTCTGCGGTGACACCGCGGGTGTCGTGGCGGTCCTTGTGGCCATAGGGCGAGCGACCGGAGCAGCAGCAGGTGCTGAACATCCAGAAGATGGTGGCTGCCAGAGAGAAAGCGACTGCAAACCAAGTCGCGACGTAGATGTTCTTACCCAGGTCTACTTCGACACCATAGACCTTGAGGGCTGTGCCGATGGAGCCCTTTGCGATGGAGAACATGATGGTCGAGGTAAGCGATGCGCCGAGAGTGAAGAGGAAGGAAACAATCGAGACAATGGTGGTGACGCAGCTGCCCCAGCGGCTGAAGATGGCGAAGATACCAAGCAGGACCTGGGCGCAGGTTGCAATGAAGGCAACCAGGTAGGCAATGAACATCCACTTGGAGACGGCCTTGTAAACGTTCATGGTCTTCTTGAAGCCGCTGCCAAGCTCCTTCTCAAGCTGGGTCTCGCTCATGCTTAGGATTGTAGACGGGTTAAAGTAGAACTGGGCCTTAGGCTCTGTGCAGGAAGAGACAGTGTCCTTGCCCTTGGTGGAATTTCCCTCGCAGTAGCCCCAGAGACCGATGTCGTAGAAATCAGCGATGTCGGCATCATTCTGGAAGGTTTTGATGGTCTCCTCGATTTCCGCTGCAGTGACAGAAGTGATGTGTAGATCGTCGAGACGATCTGTGATTTCTGATGTAATTGCTGATCCTGTGCTTATGTTTGAGAGATCGAGCTATATATTATTGGCATTAGCGGGCGCAGTAGCCAGGCAGAGCTTTGATCACTTACACGAATGAAGTATAAATTGTTCAAGGTATCAGAACTGGCTTTTGTGCAACCCAATCCCACCAGAATGATGCAAATTAATGATGCGATGGTCAAGGCATAGGGCGTGAAGATACACGCAACGCGACCGGCTTTCCCCATAATGAATAGGTGTATTGATAGGAAAGATAGGATTATTGAGAAAGAGGTGAAAGATGGATGAGAAGTGGAGAGGTGAGATGGGGGCACACTTTAATATAAAAACATCCCCAGGTAAGTAAACAACTGTACAGCCTCACACTAACACGAACACCAGCCTCCCATGGAAGGAGGCGCAGGATCAGCGGACCAATCAGTGGCTGAGCGGTCACGTCGCCAGGGCCACGCCAGGGCCACGTTTGCTTCTATTTGTGGCTGCACTAGTCCTATTTGGGCTGGCATAGTCCTTAATCTGCTCCTTCATCTATCCCTACACAGTCAGATCAGAAGAATCTACGTTTTGGAGATATGATTTAGTATATAATATTCTCAGATGATTATATCTCAGAACTAACTTACACATACAACATGTATATTTACATGGGAAGTGTACCTGCAAAACTCAATCACGTCATATCCGTGTTCTGACCCCAGGATCATCATTTCAGTGGCCAAAACAGGTGATGCTCCAATCCCGAGCTTCGTCATTCTCTCTACCCTGAACAGCCTTGTGGATCATTTTGAAATTTTCCCTCTCCGCCTCAAGACTGCGTAAGCCAATGGAGTACTGTACGAGTTGGATGCCAGGCTTCCCTATTTTTCTCTTGGCATTATATCCCGCCCTGTACATTCCACTCATCTCCGCTGTTTCTGGCCAAATTTACTGTGATGCCTTGTTCTATATTTATTCTCAAATAAACTTTTCTGAATCTGGGATAACCCCACGAACCTAACTATTGCGCAACTTAAAATATTCTGGGATATTTGTTTCTTTCTCTAGGCAAAACCATGCGCTGATCGACACCTGTGGCCATTGGAAATTTTAATCGTTTCATCTACCACCTTTTAGGCAAATGATACGTTCATCACAAAAAGAAATTTCAAATTGCAGCAACCGAACTTAAAACTCACACGCGACTATGGATTTTCATATTCGCCTCAATTGACAAGGTTTACTGCAAATATGGCTCAAGAGTCGACAACATACCAGTATAGGCCGGCCCAGTGGGAGGCTCAATACTGAACATGTAGTCAGCCCACCAAGGTCCAGCAGCCCACCACAATGCGCCGAGCCAGACGTCCGAGTTTTCGCCCATGAAATCAAGCATGCCGGTAATTGCCGTCTTGCAGTCATCGTTGACACCACCGGCGAACTCGCCAATAACTCCAACCTTTTTGTTATCCTTCAGCCACTGTGTCGCATCCGTCACGCGCTCCGCTCCAATCGTCGTCGACACACATGCCTCGTTCGTGCCTGATCCGTCCGAGTCGAGGTACTGGTGCATCTCGTAGACGATCTTGTCTTCGGGATCGGTCAGGTCCTTCAGGTTATCGTTCACCTCGACCCAAGTCCACGCGCCGGACCAGGAGTTGCCCTCGACGAAGATGTATTGGCTCTTTGCCCCCGCTGCGCGGATACCGTCAATGGCTGCCTGGTTGAGCTTCAGGACGAGGTCCTGGTCCATCTCGTGGTACTCGTTGTCTGTGCATGATTTGGTTAACAGGCGACCTGTGATGTGACTAACGGTTTGGGATACTGACTTGTGTCGAAAATGACTAGCTCGTTCTCAACGAACTCGCCTGCGACGTTCTTCCAGAATGTCTGGAAGTCGGCGGGGGTTGACATGATCTCCTCGTTGCTGTGAACAGTAATAAGCTTCGATTCATCCACTCGTTCATTTGATAGAGCACTCACTATCTTCCATAGTTATGGGGATCAAGCACAGCATGGGATCCTGCATCGGTGATGGCTTTGACCGTCTGCCACTAGATCAGTATCCCCTTGTTCTTATTTTGGTAGATAGGGTACAACATACTGCGGTCAGATTGCTTAGGTAGGCAGCATCAAATCCTCCAGTCATGGTGTTCGGTACCAGCCGTTCCATCTTGAACGCCACCCGGAAGATGTTCATGCCTTTCTCAGCCAATGTTTGGATTGCACTGGCATCCGGGAAGTAATAATCCTTTCCCTGTTACATCTTTATCAATTGAGGTTCTCCAAAGACATGTTTGGCCCACTCACGTAGACACCAGGAATGTTCTTCTCGCCGAATTCGGCTACAGATTCGCTTGTTCCGAACCCTATACAAGCAATTTGGTCAATAGATGATTAGAAACATCTTTTGGATTCATGGTCTCGAACATTGGAAGGGTGAAGCTCTCTTTGCATTCTTCGCAGGAGCTGCCGCTGCGGATCCAGCCGCAGCAGCGATGAGGGCAATGTGATCGAATCTCATATTGATGAGTCAAGCTCTTTGTTGGATAAGATCAATGGTTATACCCAGAAAATAAAACAAAAGAAAATGAGTGATGTGATAGCAATGCAGAACGATACCAACGGCGCGGCGAACTTGGGCTTTTATAGTTCTCTTGTCAGTAAATTAAAGTATCTACAACATATATCGTCAAATAACCTGCAGAATATTCCAAATGAGTATCGCCCCACGGAGTTAGAGATTCGTGACAGAAAAGGACACGGAGCTTCATAGATCTTCAGTCCTTGAGAGTATAGTAAGTCTATGACGACGAATAGGTAGGATGTGCAGCAAGTTCGGATATTACAGTGCCTCACGACAATAATCCCTCGCCAATGAGGATCCACAGAATCATGGAACATGGAGAGAAACACTCTTTCTTGGCTACCTCATGCGAAACGGACAGCCAAGAAGGCAATGTCCCCGAGTCTTCAGGCTAGAAGAAACCTGATCCGTGTCCAAGATGAATTATCCACTGTACATCATACATACCCCGCTTCAATGAAGCTTTCTTCAGGCACAGGTGGCTTAAATATGCATCCCTTTGTTTCGAGGGCTTTCATATTTTGCAAGCCCGTGGCGCTTCAGGTATCGATCGGCGTTTATAGTTTTTGACGTGCAGGGGGGTAGGGATAATAAGATCAGACTATCACCAGGGGACTGTGGAGCGTAATATCCATGACTAGTTTAATGTAGTTAATCATTTTTACTAAACCAAGAACGAATTTGTTTTAAACACACGCTGTAATAATTGATGGAGACAGAAAACAATTATGTGGGCTAAGCAAGTGTGGCAAGTTGATTGCTAGCTGAAACAGGTACCATCGCGCTCAAAAATCTTGATATTCGCTCGGGAAAAAAACCCTTGTCTTTCGAAAGAAGGCCAGATTATACAGAACTATCTGAGTAATGAACAGTACTGCTCTTAGCTCTGCAGATAATTCTCCACCGGACCATTCTGATCAGCCTACCAAGCACCGAGAGAGTGCATGTGCTCTTTCATATCCGCTGCCTGTAGCTTGTGGTAGGCATAACCAGGGTGGTAGTTATCCCACCAGACGCAAGAAGTACCATCGGCGTTGACACAAGTAGCATCGTTGAATCCATATGTTGCAGGAGCGTCGAGGACTTTGCCCATGAAGGTGAATGTATCGTAGAGAACGGTTGTAGTCTGCGGCTAGGTTAGTTGTGCCAAATCATACAAATAATGCGATAACATAACTTACGCCACTGTTGTCTGCAATGAATTCATAGACCATATTCTTAAGAGCAGCGTTGTAAGCCGCGAGCCACTTAGCGTGGTTGGCCACAACGGCTGTCCCTTGGTTGGCGATCTGGGGAGATCGGCTTACAGGTGGGACATTGATGAAGATGAACTTCCGCCCACCATTTGCGTAGATCTTTTCAGCTTGAGCCTTATACTGGGCCATGATCTTTGGAACCAGGACACTGGCGTCGTTACTTGCGGCAGCCCAACCAATGCTGCAAATTGAAGGGTTAGCCTAGTCATTAATGGGGACATAAGGGGAACATACTCATTAATTCCAATCCAGAATCCAAAGACTGCATTGTCTGAAGACCATGGTGCAGTAGCAGGCTTCTTGCCATATGCTGTCTCGAAGCTAGCCACTTGCGTTACCATATCTTCTGCGGTATTGGTTTTGACAAGTGAATTGTCGAGGGACGCTCCTCCAACAGCAAAGTTGTAGCTGAGGACCAGTGAGGCATTGTTCACAGTGGTCAGGTCTCCCACCCAGTTGACGCCGCCACCCGTTGTCCCGGTACCTGTTGTTTTTGATCAGTCAAGCCTGCTTGCCAGGGGGCGAATAACACTCACCTAGTGTTGGGTTCCCCATGGGGTTGCCAGGAGCTGGCTGCGTGCCACTGACATCGAAACTGCTCATAGAGTAGGAATCACCACTACGGATACCTTTTAGCTGCTTTCCTGGTGGAGAATAGATAGGAGACAATCATTACTCACAATGTAAAGAAGAAGCTGTTGGTAGCGCGAGCTTCCAAGGGAGCAGCAGCAGCCAGCCCAGCGCCGGCGATCAAACTAATAATATACTTCATGGCGAGGAAAATACACAATTTGTAGTCTGTTGGAAGAATATACACACATTACAAGGTTCGTTCCTTGCCTTTATACATGTACTCATCCCTTGTTCGCCCCGTCCCATCTCATACTCCAAGTAAACAAGCCCCAGAGCCGAGACAAATAGATTAAAAAAAAATGCGAGATGTCATTTAATTAACCGCTTTGTCAATCATTTTCCTCAATGGGATCGTTCCCACTCATCCATATTAAGCTGAATGCGTACGGTGAACTCCCCCGAAACTGCGGGGTAGATATTGGGGTGGAATAATCAAGATATTTCGGAAAAGTTGAGTAGTTCGTTGGAGTTGACGAATACCCCAATATACTGCGGAGTATATTGTCCAGTCGTATGGTTTTCCTCTGCTAAATAGTGATCCGCTGTGCAGCTAGAACGCCTTAATTTACTTTTGTCTTCCTCTTATCCGAGTAGTTCACTACTGTCTTCCCCTTGCCCGGTGAATCTACGATCTTCATCCTCTTAGCCGAATCTGTAGTCTCGCGTGGTGTGGTTTTGCATGATGTAGTCTCGCATGGTATCATTTATGTTCATACTGTTGCATTGGAGTCTTATCTACCCGACATCGAATCGGCATCATGCAGATAAGGCTTGATCCGATTCGGCAGCAAACATCTCCATGCCCACGCCGCATACAATCAATCGCGACTGGTTGTTTTCCGATCCAGACACGGAGCTATCTGCGGGGAGGCCATTTCCAGGTCCATGGACAAATCCCAATGATGATATATCAGCTACAGAGCTGTATGTATCCAGTAAGAATCCCACGATAATCCCCTGCGTACCAGGCTTTGAAGGGTCCACGGCGATTGACCAAATTTTAACTCGGTGGTCGTTGCCAGAGGATGCCACAGTGATTTTGATGGATTCTTTATTTGATGTAATATCACGAGAGATTTGCTGATTGAGGACTTTGACCGTGGTGGCCGCCGCGGCGTGAGCATCGGGGATAGAAACCGTAGCTACCTGTGCATTTGTGCCCGTGCTGGATGGATGTGTTCGTAGGAGGGACACAGAGAGAGAGTTATCATCACCTCCAGCCACAATAACAGTGGCTGTGTCAGAGATAGGAACCAATTCCATCCCCTTGATACTGTTGGAATGAATCTGATATCGACTTTCGCACGTGATGTTTTCTGGTGAGACAGAAGAGCCGTCGAAGGGTTGTTTGGCCTTCAAAGTTGACTGTGTGATTGTGTAAAATGGTTCAAGTGTGCTTGTTAGATCCCAGAGAGTGAAGTAGCCATCAGTTGCTGCGGTGATGAGGCTAACAGAAGAGCTCGTGACCAAGAAGTGGGCTTGGGTTAAACAATTGGTCATATATTTTCCACGAGCCAGGAGGGTGAATTGTCCATTAGATGGTGAAAAGTGGAAGATCTGCGATGACGTTAGTGCTGGATATGATATTTGAGGGAAAGAACGACTCTTACCTTAAAAACGGAATTGGAAAGAGCAAGGCACAGGAGGAAACCCTGCTCCCCGTCAACTTCCTCTACTTCCAGCAAATCGAAGCTAGGTATCCGGAGATCTGAATTCTCGTCGTCCTTCGGACTAGCAGCCATCAATTTTGTAGCAACGCCGAATACGGGGATGGTGCGGACTCTCCACACGAAAAACTCTTCATATGCAGCACTGGTGAATAGGTATCTACCATCCTTGGACCAGGTCACCTGTTGGATCCCAGACTTGTGTGTATCCAAGACGCGAAGACACTCAAAGCTACCCCACGGACTAGCAGCCAATGAGGAAGTCGGCGTGAAAATACGAACAGTAGTGTCCTCTGCACCAGTCACAAAAAGAGTGCGATCTCCACCAGTAGGGTTGAAAACATCCATTGCTTTGATTTCCCGTCCGTGACCTCCAGCTCGAAGCAAGGTACTAACACCAGCTCGTATGCGAGTAGTCATCAAAGAAAATCCGTCTTTCCACGTGAAGAAGGAATTGTTATTTTTGTCCCCTGGGATGAAGTCCCAGCCTCGGCGAAACCCGCCTGAAGCAATGGATACGATATCCGTTAGCTTCGACTCGTTGCGCAGGACGAAATCCTGGGATCTGAATCCGTACAACATGAAATCGCCAGTCGATTTATCGAAATAGGCGCCTTCGATGTTCCCACCGGTTATGGATGCGGTACGGTGCACTGTCTGTATCGATACAGGATCTGTTCCATTCCCACCAAGCTGTAATTCGTGGAGGCAATAAGTTCCGTCTCGCCCAGTGGTCAATACAAAATCCGATTTTGCGGTGTCACTCGTAGTAACAGATGTCACGACACTAATGTGATTGACAAACTCTCGGCCATGAACACGTCGGCTGACCAATATGGGCTCAGCCTCGGAGGTGCTGTATATGGCAAGGCCGCCTAATTTTGACCCTATAATCAAATATTGGTCTTCAAAGACGAAAGACGCACTGCAAACAACAAATGTGGATGGTAGCTTAAATGTGATTGTTTTGGCATTTGGATGATCGCTGTTCCAGTCCGAGACAGTGACAAGCGTTATTTCTTCTCCGGTAGGATAACAGACAAGGAAGGTGATGTTGTTAGAAGGATTCAAGGTATCCGTCTTGGAAGAGTGAGTCTGAAGGAAGAATGATTGAAGGGGCCTGTTGCCAACGTCTGCAATTTTGATGACAGATTTCGTGGCGTGATTATAGAGCCGATAGAATCCTTGGAAATTGCCGATCAATGCTAGACCCATCCGCGGCAGGGCAGTCAGGACGGCGAAAGAAGCAAGGTCAGGGGTTTCACATATTGTCTCCCAAGTAATGACAGTCTCCTCTGTTTGGTTGAGATATCCAAGCTGAATCTGGGCTTCTGTAGAGACGCGAAGAAGGCAGTCCTGGGCGACAAATGCAAAGACTCTCGCTCCATCAGCTGTGGGATGCTTCTTCTTCGCATTTGCTTGCAAGCCATATGATTGCTGCACAGAAGAACCAGAGCCGCAGCTCAGATGCTCATCATCATTTTCTTTGATGGGGAAACTTTTCAATGCACCATCGGCGCCTCCAGTATAAACCAAAGTCTCAGAGCCAATTCTGCAAAGATCCAAAGACCAAATGTGCTTTCCAATATGTGTTTGTATTGAGGAAGTCTGGTTGAGCTGATAATCAGTCGTCCCAGCGGATGATGAGTGCCAACGTAGGTCCCACAAAACGCATGTGCAATCCTCTCCACGAGAAACCAATCCCACATGAGTTTGGTTTTTATTTTTTATGGCCCTGAAATATACACCCCAAATGCGAGACGTGTGAGCAAATGCCTGGACCACGCATGACTCAGACCCAACGCTCTCCTCGCCTGCCTCGACAGGACCGAAACCTGTGCTTCGTAATTCAAACCCGTCTGTGGAATATGCAGAAGGATCTTGGGCCGTTTTATGCTCACAGTCTGATATATCCCAGATTCTCACGGTTCTATCGTCACTGCAGCTTGCCAGTATCCTACCAGACTGGCCTCCATTCAAAGACGGGATCTGGGGAGAAATGCGGACATCGAAGATTGATCCGTCATGACCCGTGAAGAAATGGTGGATCGAGCCGACTGCATTAGCTTTGTGTGATCCGTTTTTATTCAAGAAACAAGACCACACGATGATTTCTCCGAAGACGGTACCAGCGGCAATGAGGACATGAGAGGAAGACAACGCAATCACATCGGCGGAGTAAAGGATAGACTTCACACTTGTCGCCAGCTGATATATGGATATGGTTGTATTTCTCTCGGGCATCTCACTGTCGAGCACTTCGAGACTTAGGAGTGCATTGTTCGAAGTGATAAAAAATGCCCCGTGATGACCACCTGTAGCAGCTGAGCATCCACTCATGATCCAATCTGGAGCAGTGAACTCGGCACTGGAGGCCGACAACGTAACTTCATTGTCAGAGGCCAGAAAGATGTTGACCGCTCGCACTGATCGACCACCCCAGACGATTATTTGGACATGGCTCGAATCATGATCTTGTGGTCGTTGATCCAAAGTAATGAAGCCATGGATATTGTTTCTTTTGAATATCTGGATTTGAGTGGTGACAACACCGGTGGATTCATCAACCACCCGGAAGTAAGTGCCTTGACTTTGAAAGATGAAACGTCTATCACCCAATACAAACGTCTTCAACGCTGTTATGGGGAGAAAAGCATCAATATGCTGCAATTTGAGTCAGCGGGACAGGCATTTTTACTACAGGTATGGCAACACTGACCTCGAGTGAGAGAGACATTGCCAACTTCTACGCACATTAAGCAGAGAAGCGAATTACGCGGAATGTCTCAATTGCCTCAGATCCAAGTGTACATCCCACCAAACGCCAAAAAAAGCCCACTACTTTTTCGATGATTTCCCCGATGTGATTACATAAATCGTTCACTAGTCCACATGCAGTAATATTATACACGTGATCTCGCGATCGAGGCGCCATGGGGCTCGGCGCTCGGTACTCACGTCACTGCCTAGTACCTGTTTCGCTAATTAGCTACCTGCAAGCACTTCTCTTGCTACATGTGGATTCTCTTTAAAATGCGAGACATCCCTAATACAGACTCATGATCTGATACTCCTTTGACTAGCCATGGGTGTCACCGGCCTTTGGACGGTCGTGCAGCCTTGCGCTCGCCCCATCAAACTCGAAACACTCAACAAGAAACGGCTCGCTGTCGACGCGTCGATTTGGATCTACCAATTCCTGAAAGCGGTACGAGACAAAGAAGGCAATGCGCTCCGAAATTCTCACGTCGTTGGATTCTTTCGCCGTATATGCAAGCTGCTGTACTTCGGGATCCGTCCCGTCTTCGTCTTTGATGGCGGGGCCCCAGTCATAAAAAGGCAGACGATCGCTGGCCGGAAGAAGAGACGCGAGGGTCACAGGGAAGATGCAGCGAGGACCGCTGGAAAGTTGCTTGCTGTACAAATGCAACGCCGTGCGGAGGAGGAGGACGCTCGTCGACGCAATAAGACCCAAATCCAAGAAGAGGAGGATGTGCCAGATGCCCCAATCTACGCAGAGGAGGCTTTTATGACAGAGACAGAGAAGCAGAAAAGTCGCAAGTTCAAGAAGAAGGACGCGTACCACCTACCTAACTTAGATGTCTCGCTTGAAGATATGGGAGCACCAAACGATCCACGCATAATGTCCCAAGAGGAGCTGGAGGAGTATGCTAGACATTTCCACCAGGGTCAAGATATCAACCTTTACGATTTTTCCAAAATCGACTTCGACAGCATGTTTTTCCTTAGCTTACCCGCTACTGATCGCTATAATATCTTGAATGCAGCGAGACTGAGAAGCCGACTCCGAATGGGTTATTCGAAAGAGCAGCTAGATACCATGTTTCCCGATCGCATGGCATTCTCGAGGTTTCAAATCGACCGTGTCGCAGAACGTAATGACCTTACGCAACGATTAATGAACATCAACGGCATGAATGGAGAAGAAGCATTCTATAACTCTGGGAAGCGGATTGCAGGAGAACGTGGCAGGGAATACGTGCTTGTCAAGGATCGCGAACATGAAGGTGGCTGGGTCCTAGGTGTTGTGGGAAACAGGGAAGGCCACGAAGAGAAGCCAATCGATATAGATCGACCTGAGATACTGTCTGATGAGGATGAGGTGTCAGAAGAAGATGAGTTCGAGGACGTCCCAATCGAAGGTCTGAATCGACTTCCCAAACTTCCTTTCCTTCAAGAGGGTGTGTTCGACCGGTCCCTTCAACTTCAGACGGACGGAAATGTAGACTTGAGAAGGGCTGTACAAGAATCACGTCAAACTGCACGGCAACAACCAGTGAATGAATATCGTGTACAAGAGGTTGAAGATGACTCGCTTTTTGTTCAAGCTGAAGGAAATATTGGTGCGCAACAACAAAACAACGACACTGACGAGTTCTTTGATGGCGACGACGATGACCTCGATCGAGCTATTGCGCTTTCATTGCAACCAGATGAAGTGGATGACGAAGATATATCTGATCTGCTCGATATGCCCATCCATCGACCGATCAAATCAGCTCCATCTTATGAGACGGTGCCAGATCTTGATTCCGAGAGCGATGATGGAATGGACTTTACTGCTGCCATAGCAAGAACAAAGGTCTCGAAGAAAGCCTCTCGTGCACCAAATCCATTCAGTGGTCCTCTCCCTTTTGAATCCATTAGACTCACTAAGACCACGAGAGATAATGATAAAGCTGGTGTGGTTGGCGAAAGTGCAGGGGGTTTCGTGAAGGAGCCTACAAAGAAACCAAAAAAGATGGACCCACTTCCTCCGTGGTTTGTTGGTGAGCCCTCGGATTCTGGATTCATCGTTGATCCTATTGAAGATCCTGAAAAGGATGACGAGCAAATTGCGGCGCCAGATCATCTGTTCCTGTCTAATCGTCGCTCCCCGGACATTATTGATGTTGACGAAAGTTCCGCCAACAAGGAAGTCATTGATCTAGAGGAGGAGGAGGAGGAATACGAGAATCAGGACAACAAACCCGAACACGAATTCCAAGTGGAGGACATTGAAAAGATTTACAATGAGCTTTCTACTACAGATCTTGATCAGAAGAAGCCTTTGAGCGAACCAGCTTCAGCTCCAATCAATACTGATGACACGGTACTTGGGCGCGCTGGAACACAAACCCAAGAACAAGTGCCCGCGCTTGATGATCGGTCTCCACGCAGCGAACACTCTCCTTCCCCAGAATTTGAAGATGTTGTCCCCCAGCAGCCCATTCAAGGCCCCGAGATCACTGTTGTATCCCATCAAAAGGCCCAGTCTCAGCCTCAGTTGTTCGAAAATGTCGAAGAAGCTTTCGTGCAGGACCAAGCCGATTACAGTGACCCGGAGGATGAAGACCTGTTCAAACAGCTTGCAGCTGAGGGCGAGGAGCATGTGCGATTTGCCAATACTCTTAACTATGCTGCTCCCAACCAGGAAGCTTTTGACTACGAGCAAGAACTGAAGCAACTCCGATCTCAGCAAAGAAACGAGCGTCGCGATGCAGACGAGGTGACTACTATTATGATCAATGAGTGTCAACAGCTCTTGACGCTCTTTGGATTACCCTATATCACCGCACCTATGGAAGCCGAAGCACAGTGCGCCAAATTGGTATCTTTGGGCCTTGTAGACGGGATTGTCACGGATGACAGTGATATCTTCCTCTTCGGTGGAACGCGCGTTTACAAAAACATGTTTAATCAAAGTAAGTTCGTCGAGTGTTACTTGACGTCCGACTTGGAGAAAGAGTACGCCCTCCATCGACAGAAGCTTATTAGCTTTGCCCATCTCTTGGGCAGCGATTACACTGAGGGCATTCCCGGGATTGGTCCTGTCACAGCACTGGAGATACTCACCGAGTTTTCCAACCTCGAAGAGTTCCGCGATTGGTGGGCCGACCTGCAAATGGGTACGAATAATGTAGGAGATGCTCACCTTGCTTTCCGGAAGAAATTTCGAAAGAAGGCATCCAAGATCTTCTTGCCTCCTTCATTCCCAGATCCCAAAGTTGACGAGGCATACCTGGAACCCGTGGTTGATGACGACCCTTCCCAATTCCAATGGGGTGTTCCTGATTTGAATGGGCTACGAACCTTCCTCATGACGACAATCGGCTGGAGCCAAGAGCGGACTGATGAAGTCCTAGTACCGGTCATTCGCGACATGAACCGGCGAGAGCAGGAGGGTACACAGTCGAACATCACGCAATTCATGCAAGGTCCACAGGGCGCGGGTGCATTTGCGCCTCGTGCTCGCACAGGTAGACCCAGCCGCATGGAAAAGGCATTTAGTCGACTACGTCAGGAAGCTCAGACAGGCGGAACCTTGCTGGATGACGAGCCAGCTATCGGCGACGAAGAGGAAGAAGAAACCTCTGTTTCACAAAAGAGATCCAAGAGAGGTACCTCAACTACCAAGGCCAAGGCTGGCACGAATAAGAAGCGAAAGACCCGTCGTGCCGACTCTCCTGAGCCATGATTTGGGATTTGGTGCGTCGCGCTCTGGAGGCTGTCGCATTGACAGCATATTACACATGTATATATAGAAACTGTCATTCATCCGCAGTAATTACCATACCTTCGATTCATATACAAAGATCGAGTTAGCTTTAGTATTGCACATGAAGATATGAAGGTACGTGAGGTGAGGGGGATAATGGTAGCTCATTCCGATAAAGCCTGATCTTGCAATTGCAAACAAAAGGCAGGAGCAGTTAACGATAGTTCAATCCACTAAGGATTGCTCAAACAGATGGACAATGAAATGCAAGGGAAGCAATCCTGTCTGAACTAGGAAATTATGATGCCTTAACTAGAATATCCATTCCTGCCTGAATATAATTTCCCATCTCCCATCTACCATCTCTTTTGGTTTCCACGATGACCTTCCATTCTCATCATCCATCTCCTAATCGTTTACCCCATCATCTTTAATGACAGCCTGAGGCTAGACACTTGTGAAAATGGGTTACAATCGCCACAACCTGCGTGTTTCTGTTGACAACCAACAGGCGCGACCACCTGAGCAGCCGTCCTGCCTGGTCTGCCCAACACTCTGTACTAGTCACGGCCTTGATACCCATGTTGACAGCTTTTTCCTAGCCGTGACTTCTACTATTAGGTGCCTGCCTATATCGTTGCGTGTGGAGCAGCAAGTGACAAACCCCGCGAAGCCACTTGGGCAGGAAGTGTGCAGCTCCTGTGGTCCTAGGGACCTCACCTAGCCACGCCTGTCTTAGGTTGTCAAAAGTGATTCCTTTCTTCACCTTCTGCTCTGTCCTTCCTCAAGCTTCTTCTTTCCTCTTCTTCTTTCTGTCAACCTCTTTTTTCGAATCTGCCGTGCCCTGTGCTTTTTTCCCCACTGCTTCTCTCTCGGTACTCTATCAGGTCAGATTATACTTCATTTTCTCAGATTCCACACTATGTGCTAACAGTTTGGGTTAGTCTAAAAGGTATATTACGCCAGAATGCCTCAATAACGCTTCAAGGCCTCCCATCCAAGAACAAGTTGGACAAGAAGTCCAATATCGATTTTTCTGGCTTGCCGGATATCCCCCGGGGCAGGCTGATGCGCCTCATTGGCAGTACATGGCCGAGCAGTGGACACGTCCATACCTCTCGCTCATTATATCACCGGAGGAGATGCGTGATGCTTTGACAGCGTCGCACTACCTGACATTACCTAACACTACCTTACCTCGTGCCTCCTTATTGGGAAATCGTGTCCTATGGGCCGTCCGAGCGCGGAACTGCTATCCGGATCCACTAAACTTCTTCTCTTTCTTGTCATATCTACTTATACACCCCTCTACAAAACGTCTGGCTCTTATAATCCCCGGCTGATGTGCCTGCTGTGATGTCGTTTCTCGGGTCGTTTCTCGTTGATTCTTACTCCAACTCGACCTCCCTGCCCGGAACTTTACGCATGGATTGCTCCCCCGACCATCGGGGGCTTATCGAACCTGAGCAACTTTCGTTGGGATTCGAGGGGCGTGCTTTCACGTGCTGGGTGTGCTTCACCTACATTCCCGAAATAAATAAGCCGACAATACGACAAATCACAGCCAAGCTAAGTGAAGGGCATAGTCCTAGACCGACAAAAAGCACAGTCTAAACTTGATGGATGTCAAGCGGACCCCATCGACCGCATCTGGCTGCAGATTGTCCACGCTGCTCTCAACTCACTGTTACGCGTACGGAGCGGGCCTCGCCCTCTTTCTTACACAGCGAAATCTTTTATTTACTTTCATCGTTGCCGGCCATACGGCCCCGACCAATGGTTTGTGCTTTGTACCTGCGATTATAGTACCTTCTATATAACGACATTGGTAGGGAACGGTAGGCATGCCTCTCTGCATAGGCCCAGACAAGAACCAACTTGCTTGTCATGATCTTGTACTGGGGGCTGTCGATAGGTTTCGTCTTGTGGAGTGTAAACCACAACAACTATGACAAGAGCTCCATGGAAGCATGGGCTGAAACAAACTTCCTATCACCTTCAGCCCTTCGCAAAGAAACGGAGCTACGACTACACAATGGACAAATACTGGGCAGACGACGCCATTCTGGACATCAATTTGATACGGGCATCCAGCGTGATTCATGTCCCCAGAATGTGGAACGCTTTGATCAAATACCGCAATATATGCGCGGTTAACTAGCCCCGAGAAGTGACTATGGGACCGAAGGAGAAAGCTACCATCTCAGAGAACATCCTTCTTTCAGATAAATGTAGCACAACAGTGAAACTCGGTCCTGGCAGTGGGATTTGTGAAAAGAACTCAAGTCCCCATCAAGAAACCTCGAATGCTTTTGGGCCTATTCTGTGTTGTTTGGTCTGTACTCATGAATATTCAGCTCTAAAGGCTCAAGAAATGCCTTTTCATCGAATGCAACCGACCTGTGCAGCGAGTGGGCCAAGAACCCACAAATACAGACTAGAATGACTCAATCGCCTAGTTGACGAAATACATTCTCAAATTGAATTTCAAAGGGATGTGAGCTTTCCAACGCTGGGTATGGTGTCGTTATCTCCACCCACTCTTGGTGCCTATCACAACTCTGGGATCGTTTCTTGATCACTTCATGGTCGAGAGAAAGTCGTTTTTGATTTGCCTGTGGAGGGTTCAAGGAGTGCGAGGTGAAGGAGAAATGGGGGATGTCTGGTTTTGCGTGTGAACTCCTTATCACAATCGAAAATTCTGCAACGAAGCAGCCGGAACTGGAAAGTCTTTATGCTTATGCACCTACAGTGAGCAATAAGCTGGTCTCGACCTTCGAACTCGACAAGTCAACTTCTATGGAGGCATAGATCCCGACACCAAGAACTGTAAGGTATTTTGGGAGCTGTGATGTGGATGGTCGGGGAATGAGAGGGATAGCACATCCTAGACCGTAATTGCCTATCAAGTTGATTTTTATCTATTGAATTCCCTGTATACCTAGCTGTTCTAGTAACGTATTTTGGTCTACACGGATACGAATATACGGTTAGCAAAGGGGTGGTTTAGGTTCTAAGGGGCGATATACGTGGCGCTGGTTTACCCAGGACCATTATCGTGGTCTTTGCTTCTGTCTCTTCCCATCACTATATCACTTATCTCTATCTCACTTGTGAAGGAAATCGAATGTGAGAGCACAATATGATCCTAATCTGGAAACATGCCCACAGTCTCTACCCGCAACCTTACTCAAAATGCAATCAACCTACAAAGTCTCAACCCTAATAGGCTGCAATTCCACCCTCAGTCAGACATGGGAAGATGTTCCTTTAAATTGCTGGTGAATATTACCTAATTGTACTCTGAACTTTTGATCCATATCTACTATATGCAACAGTGGAATTAATAGCCGAGGCGGGATTCCCCACGAACAGTTCTCCGCAATCCCAGCGATCAGTGGAACTGGGGTGGTTCTATAGTTCTATACAGATGTACTTGTCAGGGGAAATCCAGACACTCATGGTAAGTTATGGTTACTATAAGATGTAGTATATAGCCGTATAAATGCAACCTTAGTCCATGACATCAGGGGAAATCGATGACGTCGATCGTGAAGATTCAACAAAATGCAACTCAAGATCGACAGACGATTGGCTTAAAAGAAGAGGCTGATTGACTGTACTTAAAAGTCTCTAGTGTCTTAACTAGTCTTAGTGTCTTAATTTTTTTTCCAGGTCCGCCCAATCCCGATCTCCCGATCAAGTTCATCGGTTTCTCCTTAGAAAATAGTCGACGTCACTTCCCGAGAGCTTGAGAACTTCACCTGTCAAAAAGATCTCTTGTCCGCTTGCAGTCTCTTTGTCGTTACATCTCAGGTCAAGTACGTACGCCTAAGAAAAAATACCCCCTTTAACCTCACGTCACTACTGCGCAAGGCACTGAGAGTCTTTTTTCTCTGATTACCTTTCTTCCAGGAACAAGAACCGCTCTTTACCATCTTCTTCCTCCAATTTTCCATACCAACCCGCCATGCATCGCACCTATTCCATGCGCCAGACGCGGCCTCCGACCGCATCGCAGGTCGAGAGCCCACCACCACCATTGTCCACAACCAAGACCGGAAGATGGCTAGGGAAAGGCGGAATCGGTGAGTGGCGAGACATCAATACGGGTTCGACGGCTGGAAATTCTCGAAGGGGTTGTTCGTCGGGTTGAAGGCTGCCTAGTCGGGCCGCCATCGACTCCCCTGTCCCGCCCCCGAGAGGCGAGAGGCGACAGCCGAATTGGAGACCAGTCGGAGAGATGATGAGGAAATTGAGAAAATTAAACTCACTAACATCTTGCGATCAGGCCATGCTTTCCGCAAGAATGCCGCCGGTGCCTTCGGACCCGATCTCGCCAAGAAGCTGTCGCAGCTCGTCAAGATGGAGAAGAACACCATGCGCAGCATGGAACTCGTCGCTCGGGAGCGCATGGAAGTCGCTGTATGTGGATGAACCCTGAATTTTGAATGACCGTGGAACAAATTGGAAGCTGACTCGGTCGCCATAGCAACAACTCTCCATCTGGGGTGAAGCATGCGATGAGGATGTGTCGGATGTGACGGACAAGCTCGGCGTGCTGATCTACGAGATCGGTGAGCTGGAGGATATGTTCGTTGACCGCTACGACCAGTACCGTGTCACCATTAAGAGCATTCGCAACATCGAGGCTTCCGTACAGCCCAGCCGAGACCGTAAGATTCCCGCAGCATGCACCTCCCGAGCTTCAAACTAACCAAATTGAATCTCCAGGCAAACAGAAGATCACCGATGAGATCGCCAAGCTGAAGTACAAGGACCCCAACTCTCCTCGCATCGTCGTTCTGGAGCAGGAGCTCGTCCGTGCCGAAGCCGAGTCCCTAGTCGCCGAGGCCCAGCTGTCCAACATCACCCGCGAGAAGGTCAAGGCCGCCTTCCAGTATCAGTTCGATGCGCTCCGCGAGCACTGCGAGAAGGTCGCCCTCGTCGCCGGATACGGAAAGCACCTCCTCGACCTGATCGACGACACCCCTGTCACTCCCGGCGAGACCCGCCACGCCTACGACGGCTACGATGCATCCAAGGCCATCATCCAGGACTGCGAGGATGCCCTCACTAACTGGGTCTCGTCCAAGGCCGTCGTCAAGTCTGGTCTCTCCCAGCGCTCCCACACCCTCTCCCAGCGCCACCGCTCTAGCCTCAGCAAGAACCGCGAGGGCGTCGATTTGTCTTCACAGGACCAGCCCTTGGCTGGGGATCGTGACTCTTGGCTCCCGGCCGACCAGCACCCCAACTACGAGGACGGTGACGATGGCGTCAGCACCATTGAGGGCGAGCTGCGTGGCCGCGAAGAGGAGCGTGACCCCATTGCCGTATAGGGGATGGGCGAGAATGATCCCTACTACTGTTTTACGAATCTGACGGTTTGAAATTCGGGCAGACATGATCTATTCATCTGTCCAATCGTTTTCATCTCCACTTTCCTTTTGTCAAAATCCCGCTTCTGAATTCCATAAACTTTGTTTTATCCGGGTTGAAATTCCGTGCTATTTTCGAAGAAGACGCACTTCAATCACGCCATTCAACTTTGGATGCCTGACGCGCCTTTTCATGAACGCCTCTCAATGTCGTGATCTAACGGCTATGAGTCGTGCTTGGGGTATGTCCACTTCTCCATGCTTAGATCGGGGGACGTGGGTCTAATTTCCCTTTCGTTTTCACGGAGTTGGAGAAGTCTGAGATCAGTGCAATTGGGAATTGTCTGGGTTTTTTTTTGTATGTTTTTTTTTTCCATTCCCTGTTTTTACTTAATTGATGTAATACCATCTTACGTTGGCTTTTGGTTTGTTTTCGAGGATTAGGTCCAGGTAATTAAGGTGTTTTAATGGATTGTTTGCAGAAATTTATATTATATGTAGTACGGAGTACATATCTGATATAGAGGGTGTGGCGTGCGTTCATGGCTGAATAGCCCTGTGGGGACAGACCCTTACCCCAGAAAAGTGATTCTCCAATGGCATTAGATCTCAGTGAGCAAATCACTCTGATATAGCACGCCAGATACAGCACGTCACTCGCCGCTGCTCTTACGTCTTTGCTATTACGTATCTAGAGAATCCTATAGAGGACATGTAGGATAGCAAGATAATTCGTATAGCAATAAACCCCATAGTTTATATTGCACGCATTCCAGTCCGTAGATAGGTAGCAAGAGGACGGAGGAAACCAGAAACAGAAAAATAGGTCCCACAAAGATATAAAATATAAAACCAATACCATAGAGCCAAAAAAGAAAAACAATATTCGACTTCACTGGACCACAACACCGCCAACTCATCTCCTTTCCCGCAAACCAGGGGAAAGGGAGAAAAATGAAACAGGCCTTCGCAGCACACGATCTGGAGGATAAAAAGGGTAGAGAGAATGTAGATAGGTAGAGAGCCTGAGCAGATGTATAAAGCCCGGTAGAGAGTAGAGATTGAGATTGAAACATCAAATGAAAGTGCCAAATCTGAAGTGCAGAAGCAAAGACCATCCCTAGAAGTCGAAAAAGCCACGGTCGGGAGAGCCGGGCAGACGAGAAGAAGAGAAGGGTCGTGACATCGTCATTTGTCTGCTCTCATCTACCCCAATTTCCATTCTGTCGATGAATATGACTGACAGAGAGGGGGGGGGGGATGAGTGCAGACACCATAGCAAAGTGATGGGAAAAAAAAACAGAATGCTGATTCAATACGGACGCTTTCTAGAGACCGTAGGCTGGGGAGATGATACAAAGAAAGAACGGCAAACAATAACGCAAACAAATAAACACATTCTTCCATTTTGGCTCACTCCTCGGTACCGACGCCCTTCTTCTTGGGCTGAATATGTTTTTGTCTGGTATTGCCGCCAGGACCTTTTAACTCGGTCGAGCTATCCTTAGCCGGAGCCGGCAAACGAGGACCAGCATCGTGTTTCTCTGTAAGGAGATTCTTCAACCAGCGGTTCTCCATCTCGAGCTGTGCGACGCGAGCCTCGAGGGAAGCGTTCTTCTCGGTAGTTTCACGAACAGTCCGTTCGAGGACTTGCTCGCGCTGCTTCTTCTTTTGACGGAAGCGGGCGCTGGCGGCGGTATTTCGACGACGACGATCTTCCTCTGCGGCACCACGCACGCCCTCCTCTTGATCGAGGGCGGCGGCGATGCGGTCGCTAGAGATCGAGGTACTGTACTTGGTGTTTCCCATTTGGCCGTTGGGCGGGGAGATAGACGAAGAAACATCGGATGGCGTGAGGGCACCCTGTGCGTGGCCGAGCTCGTCGGGCGCATATGGGACTGGTGGGTAAATTGAGTGAGCTGAGTAGGGCATCATGTGCTCTGGGAGATTGTAGTTGATGGGCTTCTCGCCGGGAGGGCCTATGAATGGAGTAAGCGATGGTCGATATAACCCTTTGGGAATGAGCCCCATGGGTCGGGCAGTGCAAATCATATCCGAAGGATATAAGCTCAAGAAGGGTCAAGGGGATGTGCAGTTTAGCGTCAGCAGGCAGCTGGCGTTTGTCATTTCATTGCGGGATTGCGTGCTCGCTATTGTAGGAACACCGACGGTGATCTCATCCATTGAGGATGGGAGATGCATGCCAGGGTTCATATCCTGAAACTTTGCAGCTTCGCGCTTTTAAAGAATGACATTGGCACATTGTGTAGGGGGGAGGGGGGGGGGAGAAGGAAGAGGTTCAGCACCGGGGCTATCCGGTGCCTTTTTCTTTTTAAAAACACAGGGAAGAAATCAGGCAAAAAAATAATGGACAGATCAAAACTTCAATTTTCAGACATGGGAATTTCAAGCCCGGAACTAAAGCTCAGGCGCAGAGGCGCGATGGCGTAACAAATGCAACGTTGGGACAAAGTCTCAAAAGCTTGATACGTACCATGATAGGGATAGCCTCGGAGATCGAGAGAGCTGCGGTCGTCTTCTATACTCTCATAGGAACTGACAGATAGACCGCCCATGCCTTCGGTCTGGTCATAATCCATACTCACGTTGCCGAACGGGACCAGCCCGGTATCAGCGTCAAATGAGTACTGTCGAGTCTTGGCTGCGGGATCGTGGCGCGACATCAAGAAATTGAAGTTCTCGAGTTTATCGAAGACTGGACCCGGAGCTGGCAAAGGTGGTCGTTCTCCCATGGTGTTGAAGAGAGAAAGAAAGAAAAGAGGTTCAGCCCCCTTGGCCTTTAGGGTTATGAGTGTGAGAGAGAAGAGGGGCTTGGATGTTGGTAACCCCAGATCAGGACGGGATTTTCTATGAAGCAAATCAAATCACCAGTAAAAAAAAATTGGTTTAATATAACCAAGGCGAAAAAGGTCCAAATAAAAACGAGTTTAAAAAAAAAAAAACAAATAAATAAAGTAAGACACAGTAAAAAAGACCAGGAAGTTGAGTTCTCGGCCACGATCACCTCGAAAAAGGTCACTTCATCGTCGCATGCCGCGGGAGTTCCACCAGAACGAATTAAAACGGGAATAATGGAGTTGATTAAAAAAAAAGGGGGGGGGCAAAGAGGACGAGCAGGAGGAAAAAGGCGGCCCTAGTCGATGATCTGATAGAATGGAGAAATGTCGTGATCGCGACTTCTGGTTCGTCAGTTAAGGCATTCACCGCTTTTATATAGACACGTATGGGGTAAGGATAAGGATATAAGGATACAAGTTATAGCTTATAAGTATATACAAGCTTCTCCAGCTTAGCTCTTTCGATGAAAAACAGGGGCCATGACATACATTATCCACCTTCGGAACCAGTACCTGGCGAAGGGAGCAGAATATATGGAGTATGGAGACTTGACACTAATTTGTAAAAGTTGTACTAAAAGTTGTACTAAAAGTTATACTAAGAATTATGCTAAACTGCAATGGTCTTTATATTTTATTCTCCAATCGTTATTTCAGCGCAGATGACGCGGACTAGCCCTGGTATTCAACCTAGAAAGCTTGGCGGCAGGAAAATCCCCTCGTCTAGAAACAGTCGATCGTCTTGATGACATATGCTTTCTGCTAACGTTATTCACGGCTTACGGTTGACGCCTTTCAGCGATGATCTGAGCGGCATCCGCAACCGTCATACCTCGCACTCGATGCTCCACTCGCTCCTCGCCTAATACGGTATCTTCCGCAATGGTCCGATAGATCTCAGCAAATCCTCCATAAACACCGGCTCCGACCCCATTCCACCCACCCTCGGTATCAAACGTCTCCCCAATTCCACGCATTTCATCCTCCCACCGGTATGCCTTGGGACTCATACCAATCACCCCATTCGTCGTGAGCGCAGCAGTACGTGGGGAGTGTTGCTCCAGCAATTCCAACAACTCCGGTAACATCGACTCCTTCTGCGCAGTGGAGAAAGACAGAATAGACAGCGCGGTGAGACCTTTGGTCAATGCAGCGAAGGATAGTTTGAGCGTGGATGCGGCGCCAATCCGAGGCGAGACAAGTTTGATATTCAGGACGTCTGCCAGCGTCGCAAACGCAGGGGCCAGATCCACCACCCCCGACAACACCACGCTAGGTTTTTTCCAGGTTGTGCTCCCGTCTTGCGTGCTTTGGGATGGCGGCCCGCCAATGATTCCGCCATCGAGGAAGTGGCACCCTCGGCCTAAATCCGTTGTTGTGGTTGGCTCGTCAAACTGCGCCGCCATCTCCGACGCCAGTCGTGCGGGTATCGCGTTGAGTTCGAGGTAGTATAGCTTGGACCGCTTCGGTTTGTTTTCCAAGTCTTCCAGCGCCTCTCGGAGACTGCCGGTCGATGGCTGTGCGCATGCATCTGCTATTCGTCGGGCGGTCGCCACTGCGTTCCGCGGAGGTACGATCGAAAGTACGTAGTCGGCTTGGATTACTAGCGCTTGGTCTGAAGGAAGGATCGAGACCCCTGCTGAATGGATTCGCGCTACTGTGTGTTCACTGGCGGCTGTTAGTGCTCGGTCGTGCTTTCCTTCTGTGGAATCCTACCTTCTTCCGTCTGCGACCGTGACGACTCGGTAGTCGTGGGCTTTTAGGAGTCTAGCCACACCTAGGCCCATGTCTCCGATCGACACGATTCCAACTGTAACAGGTCTCATGGTGATTGTCTCTCGAAATCTTGGGATGAATAGTAGTATTTCTAAGTAAATCAGTTAAACCCCGGAGTACTTGTATCAACGTCTACTGCGGGGGTACATTTGCTCCATTTGTCAGCGAAATCTGACTTCCAAGGTCGGTGAGTCTATACAATGTTATCGTGTCCCATCCCTGTGGTATGAATAGTAACTGCAGAGGGATTTAAGCTTATCTTCACCTTGTCTGTGTCCTTCTGGAAAAGTCTATGAATCTGTCTATTATTAACCTACGATGATCATTCCTAATGCTTGGTTCGATTTACCACTGCATAATACAATCCACTTGCATATTCGGAAATGGCCGAGTTCTTGGAGATCACAGGTACCTATGTATCAACCCACGAAATGTATATATGATTTTACTGGATAGGCCACGTCATCACCAGGTAGTTAGCCCATCTCGATTGTATTCAAATTGGGTGATCATTACTACACACTGCCCTTTCTCTATGGAGATGAAACCCCCACACAGGCGGCGCGATGTTCTCAAGCATCTATATCAACGAGTCAAGGACTGAGGATCTTTCTTTCTCTCCCCTGTCGATTTTCAATCTCTTGGAATCCAAGCTTTTAAGTGGGGATAGCAGATGACGGAATTCTACAATTTTACCCATGTTTTTTTTTCTACCTCACCCAGAGAGAGTCCTCCAAAAATATCCACTCTACATTTTGAGAATCGGGGCCGTTAGTCTTCCAAAGCTGAATAACCCCCCAGACTTTGATTCTATTCTGAGAAAGAATCCCATAGTGTCCGAACGCAGAAGACCCTCTCACAATGGCAAAGGATGTTTATGACGAACTCATGATGGTGTCGTGGCCGGATAAGTCGTACTTCCATGCCCTAGAAACAGAGCACTATATCGACTGCCAAAAACGTGCTCATCGGAAGGGACGACCGGTACTTTCTTCTAGTATTGACCTTGAGTCTCTTAGAATATAGCGGTAAGCAACTAGTGAAGATTTTCAAGGGGTTGAATGTACATGCTGGATATCAACCAGGACGACAGAGAAGCGAAACGACCCCCCGATATTTGAGGCCGGCTGTGGGCCACAGTGGCAGATAAAGGAACTGCTAGAAGACAGCAACGAAGGCTCCCCTGTACCACATGCAATTATGACAACCGTTGCATACGTTCCCGCAAATCATGCGGACCAGAGTCCCACTATCCACGAAGAGCTATCGTGAACATGATGATCTTTCGAACTTTCCACAGGCCCTTCCGGAAATATCCTATCCACCCAATAAGTAGCTTATATCACATCGTGGCCCAAGTCTTACTAAGCCCTGTCTTTCTATATAGCTGTTGGTTCTCTCTTATATGGGTGAGCAGCATGGAAGGATCATTCAAGCTTCATTTGATGGAGAAAACCTGGTTCTACAATTTTCTCAACTGTGGAGCTTCGAGGATGAGGATACAGCACCTGTGGAACTCTTCACTCGCTAAAATATAAGTAGGCCAGTTGGGTTAGAGAGCTCGGACGTTTGTGTTAGATCATTTGAATCTGTTGCATCAATGAACTTAACGTAAATATGTAATGTTAATACCCTAGTTCAGTTCCTTTTGACTTGCCAACTTCCAATAAAGAAGGGACATGTCCAATCTGCTCATTCAAGGCACGAAATACAAAGCTGCCGCGTTATTATCAGAGGTGATTTGACGAGCGTACTTCTACGTCCTGGACGGGGCCGGACCAGAAGTATGGCGCCCTCCCATTGGACAGTGTGGTGCGCCGTCACCAGGGCTGGAAGAGTGACTCGATCCTATTGGATGATGTCTCAGTCCTTCATGAGTGGTCCCGGCCCCGAAGTGAAATAAGGCCCAGTGATTGGCTAGACGAGTGTAGTGAGTTATTTTAGAAGTATATAACCACAGTGTCCACCATTTGGAATATGAGCAGTGGACAAAGGGGTTGATAGCCTCAAGGTCAGTTCATGCCCGCCTGCGGCATTTACACCGTCTGTCGATTACACCAGCCTCACCCTACCTCCTGCGTCTAGGTAGTGTGCTATACCGAATGGGGGTCATACACGGGCTTGTTCGGCAACTCTCGTTCAAACTGTGCTATAAAGTCTACGCAGACCTTAGGTATATTCTTGGCTTGCCTGAGGTCCCCAGGGCAGATGCCGCCCACTCGGCCCTGGCTTGTCTCTCGACACAGCTGATCCCAGAAGACCCAATCTGAAGGGTCAATCCGAGCGGCTCACAACTCCCGGGATACGTATTTAGGTCTTATAAGTAATATCAGAAAAACTGCGTCCGCCACTGGAAGATTGACTGTTAAAACTACCAGATGCAGTAATATGACCTCGGTGGACAGAGCTTCCCGCAGCCGGAATAAGTTCGCACAGGCCCCCGCATTGGTACTTTTGACCCGCACTTCTATAATTTCATAAGACAAAAGACATTCAAAAAGACATGGAAGGGTGTTTTTACAAATAACTCTCATTGCTCCTTCTCTCTTCTCCCTCTGCTTTTCCTCTCTCTCTGGCCCTTCCTTGCACATAGTTAGCGCTTCCTTCCAACCTTGGAACATTTCCAAGGTTCTTCATATGTACCCCGACCACTGCTTTGCCATATTTCTCCCACTCTCATCCTAACACCAACGACCCTTACTCTAACCACTCAATTGGCAAGGGATGCTCAGTTTGAGGTGCTCGATATTACGACTGACACGTTCCACCAGCCAGCTGGGCCACAATTCCGACTGTCGTCCCTCCGCGTAGGATCCTACTTCGCAATGCAGAGCAACAGACGAAACAAGTTGTGAAGTCTATGAGATTCTGCCTTCATTTCACATGAGTTCAGTGGTCTATCTGGTAGGAATGATCATACGGTGTCACATGCCGGACCAGAATTGGCAGAATTCCAACTGCACCGGGCTTGCCGATCTTATTTTATATCTTCACGGAATTGAGCCCTTATTACGACTCTATTGTGATCTATGATCATCTATCATATTGCTCCTTGCCCCTAGAAATAGGAATGGTACGGAATAAGGTCTGAATACAATATAAGGTATCAAGCACATTGTCTACCATATACCCTAGACAGGGACCTCGGGAGATCCGAGCCGCTGACTAAATGGCATACTCGTTTTCCGATTGGCCACAGTTTCAGTGGCACCTTCGGTATCTACTTTCAGCCTTCCGAGGTCTACGACAGATGGACTTAAATTTTATTCAGATGTATCTGTCTAAGTGGGTCATGATATCAGTGTTATACGGAGTATGTAGGATAGCTCTCTTTTTTGGGGGGTTCTTTTTATATGTTTTGGATGTGTTTTTCGAAATACGTCTTTATAAGCAGGAATTTTATAATTGGCCTATGGAAATAGCAGGAATAGTAAGTAAACATGCTTATCACTCAATGCTATCCAATTTTTATATATTTTATATCAGGGACAAGCCTGTGGATGGGCACACCTGGAACACCTGAACCCCGCCCAAAGTACCCCGGAGAGCAGAGTAACGGAATCCGTGAATCCCGACATCCGTGTGCTTTGATTATTCATCTCTTTTTTTGCCTTTCGAATCTCTTTCCCTGCAGATTATGAACATCACATCAACAGAGATCAAAATAAGAAACAGTGATCTCCCGCTAGTCTTCGCCATTTCCGCTGCGGCGACTTTTTCACAAAGTCTTGGCACATTCATGACTCCGAGGCAATCCACGTCCCCTCGGCCAAGGCAATGAACCAGTCATTTCCCCAAAGCGCGTTGCCCATGAATTCTGCGCTAGGGAGAGGTCCACACTTGAGAGTGAGTCTTGCTTCTCGTCCCGAGTTCCACTATCCCGGTGGACTCCGGTATGGGGGGAATCCCGCGTTGCTGACGGGAATACAACGCCTATCTAGGCTTGCGAGAGGTGCCATCGAAAAAAGATCAAGTGTGAGATTGAAGGGTCTAATTTAACTTGCTTTCAATGTATACGCCGTAATACGCATTGTGTCTTTCCAGTCCAGCATGAGAAGCGGGATGATCAGCAAAGGTACGATATCCATTGCCATTCCCGATCTGCTTTTTATCCATCGTGGCTAATGATATCACAGTAGTGACGAGTATGTCAAGTCTTTGAAAGACCGCCTCGTCAGGGTGGAGTCGTTGTTGAAAACGGCAGGTATCTTGCAAGAGAGTGATATGAGCCATGACGGGTTTTCCGATGATGAAGATGATGACGAACCAGCTAGTCCAAACATCTCATCTGTTTCCAGCCCAAAGTCAAATTTCGGGGCGTCTCTTCGCTCGCACGGTGGGGACATCGAGGGTACGCCCATCTTCCGGGCGGACGAAAGAGATGATTCTCGGTATTTCGGTAAGATAGGGAGTACAGCCGATGTGACATAAAACCGCCGAGGCTAACTCAACGGACAGGAAAATCGAGCTCATTGTCAATTCTATCGCGAACAGGTATAGAGTGGATTAAGAGCAAAACAGGCGATATCAGCTTCCTGCGAATTATATCTCCTGAATCCCTTCATGAAAATCCGTGGAATCAATGGCGACCAGACGTGTTCCATGATCTGTTTGCCTCGCAGGTTTTTAAACCGTTGCCCTCAAGGTCGGAGGTATTCTCTCTTATGAAAGATTTCTTCCAGACGGCCAACCGTCTGTTTCCTATCTATCTTGAGTCGTCCTTCATGAAAATGGTCGAATGGCAATATACGCAGCAAACATGTGATGACGCTGCCCGTTGGGCGAACATCAACATGGTAATATCTCTGGCATACGAATATCGATTCACGAATGGCTCCAAATCAGAAAAGGACAAGGAGAAGTCCGAGTTATACTTCAAAAACGCCATGTCGGTCTTCACGGAGTTGGCCTTAAAACGCACCGATCTACTGAGTATACAGGCTTTGCTTAGCATGGTACGTCTCCTGCTTCTTTTGGCTCCTATAGAAACATCTAACAATTCGCAAAGTCATTCTTCCTTCGAGGGAATTCCGGAACTCAATCAGCTCTGCCTCTTATCACTGCGGCTATGCGGTCTGGTCACCGAATGGGACTTCATCGAGATATCGCCAGACCAGAACTTAGTCTGGCTGAGCAAGAGGAGAGACGACGAGTCTTTTGGGTTGCATTTGTCCTTGATCAAAGGTAAGAGAAGCCCATTCAGATATCGGACTCACATACTAAAGCAACGGTCCAGTACATGCCTAAGAATTGGAAATGCCCCATCACAACATCAAGATGATTTCGATGTCCCTCTTCCGGAAGAACTGGAGAGCGATAAGCATAGTGAAACCGCAAGCAACATTCCATTCTTCCGCCAGCTCTGTCAGATGGCGCTCATCAAGAGCCACATTTACAGTCGACTCTATTCTGCTACGGCGTTAACAAAACCTCCTGTTGAAATATACAAGGCAGTCAAAGAACTAGATGCAGAGCTTGAAGAATGGAAACGTGAAAACCCAACTCTCATTGAACCGGAAACGAAACATACTGAACACGATTTCCTGTTTGACTTTGCCTCTATTGGTCTCCATTTCGTCTATCAGAATGCTTTGATCATGATTCATCGGGTACCTATATTTCTTAGCTACATGATAGCAGCCAGAAAGGAATCAGAGAAGGTCGTGTCGATCAGCAAAGCACATGCCTCAAAATCAACCGCCATTGGCTCACAGGCCGCCCGAGATACCTTGAAGGTTGTCAATAATATGCCATGGGGAGACATCGCATGGACTTGGTAAGCACAACAGCCTCATCTTGCTATATCAGCTTCATTTCTCACAGCCAAACCTCAGGTCATTACTATACTACGTCTTCCTGGCAGCATCAACATTATTCTCAGGTATCCTGCGGGATCCTCGCCATTCAAGAGCCCGAGCAGACCTTCAATCCCTCAACATGGCCTCAACGTTCTTTGCAACTCTCGCCCCAGGTAACGGACCAAATAATTACGCCGGTTTCATGACCCGCATGAGTGCGACTCTCGAACGCATCGCCAGAGCCGTTGTCGAAAAAGACGAGAAAAGGCCCCGCGCCCCAGAGGAAGAAGACCAAGAATATAAACCACCAGGAGCCAAGAGGCGCGCCTCTCGGGCACAGGCAGCACACCACCCAAGGCAGCACCGCCGACCTACAACCCTCCGCACAAAGATGACCTCCCCCACAGCTCCGGGATATCCAACGTCAAGCACCGCCAACCCCAACAGGATGGACTTCAGTATTCCGGACACCCTAGAAGGCCTCCCTCCGGTCAATTCCTCAGGCTACGTCGTCCCCATGAGCCCAGTGCCAGGCCCGGGCGACATTAGCCAAACCGAATCCCCATATATCGCCAACCTACCCGGCACATACACACCTTCAACGACAAACCTAGATGGCACATTCCTCCACAATGCAGGCGGCAATTCCTTCAACACACCACCTATCCCATCCTGGCAATTATCAAAAGACTATTCTACAGCCACATCCACAACCAAGTCCCAAGCCCCAGGACCATCAGTCGTCACTCCGAACCCCATCACTGCCATCAACTCCCCAGACTCCTTCAGCAGCACCGCGAACTCAATCCCCGATTTCTTCCAGAACCCAATGGTCGGCGACTGGGGCCACGGCGGAAATATCTTCGCCGGACTCTTCCCAACAGAATATAATTTCCCGCCCTCGAATCTAGCGAGCACTCAGTCTGTCGACACATATCCCTCCATGCCGATTCTATCGGCTGAGTCGTATATCCATGGTGCGCCTGCTATTGAGGGCCATATGGCTCAGGCTGGTGGGTTCGATCCTCAGGGTCTGGGGTATGGCTATGTGCCGCAAGTTCAGGAGGATCCGAATCCGGGGGCTGATCCGGTCTGGCCTAATGGGTTTTTGGGGTTGTTTTAGGGGGTAGATTGATCGGGGTGTTCTTGTTCGGGCTTGTTGTTCTTGTTAGCGTTTTCTTTACCCATGGGTTTCGCCTAAACACGCCTTCTCTGCTCTCTTCTTTGTATATATAGTAGTATGTACCAGATTTTGGGCCGCGGATGCGAATTTCCCGATCGGGGTACCGCCGCTTTATGCCTACCTAGTACATATAATACTTGGCCTCCAGCCCCCACCCTCATTTTCAACCACCTGGTCGATCTTCTATCTTTCAAACATCATGGTGAGAACAGCTCAGATTGCCCGGGATCCATCCGAGCCACCTAGACGATGAATTCAACAGGAGTATGCCGACCATAAAGGCACGCTGTCATTCTGGGGAAGATTTCCTATGACAACCTGTTCTATCGGCCGGAGGACGGTGAAGCTTACCGACTTCAAGTATACAGCGCCACTCCTATCCAGCCAGAGAAGCTCGATAGGTTGTACCGATATCAGTGTGAATATTACGACAGATCAGAGCTAAATGAGGTTTGACGTGAAAGAGCTAATAAGAGGGATATATTCGATATATATTATGGGCAAATTGATTATGGACTCTATGAACCACTCCGGCCCCCATCGCCCGAGAAGACTCCGACCTTGCAACATATCCAGGAGGTTTTAGAGCAGCAAACGGTAGACGTTCAATCTATGGACTCGAAGTACTTCGCCTTACACGAGGACCTGGAAATAATCCTGTCACAGTCACAAATTCTTCGGGTGAATGCGACCTTCAATGCGTGATCTACGTCCTATCGAGCAGGAAAAGACCGCCTTTCTAGAGACCGCTGCACGCACATTCGCTGCTAGCATTATCTCCCATCTCCCTGCCTCCAAAACGATTTACTTTTAGTTCCGAATTCCTGGTACCTCCTCGTCTTCCCTTATATCCGCTGCACCTAACGGATTCGATGTTGGTGCCTCCTATGAATTTGAGGGTTCTTGATAAGCTTGTCTTTACCCAAGAACTCAGTGTGCTATTCTACATCCAGTGGACCGACCCTCGATAATACATTGAACCGCAGAGTACCGATACAGTCATTGAGACTCTGCGGAGTGCTGGTATTCAAGAAGCTACAAGAAGGCTTGCAATGCTATCTATCGGTGGAGGAGAAAATCCAGATTTGTCGGAAGCTCACGCGAGCATAGGGGAATATTGCCTTTGTCACCAGAGTACGAGCCGCAGATGAACTTCTGGTGTTCTTTAACCAAAGATTCAAGGATCAAGAGGAATATAGCATCAGTGCCGATGTAGGATAGCCTGATACATGTCTAACAAAGTTCGACTATTCCATTCATCATACTTAAACCGTCCTACCAGCGGGCTTGCGAGTGATGCAACCACTGGTGTATAAGAGAAAACAAATGATCAATGGATATGAAAATAAAGACTTGGTATAAAAAACGCCAAGCCAGATCCTGAAGTTGAGATATCCCATTGTCCCGCGCCATTGAACCCAAGGGCATACAAAAGATTCCTCCTGCGCCTTCCTTCCCAAATCCAGACCTAACCCATCCCCGTCAAATAACCAAATCATAAAAGAGCAAATGTTGGGAAACTAAAACACAGATCCCGTGAGCGTTCGCACTGCCTTGCACCACACGCCATTTCCGAGCTGGACATCACCGTCCTTCCCCCGACCAAGCCCTTTGCCAAGGATGCTTTGCAACTCCTTGTCTGGAAGACCGGACTTGTTTCCTGTTCCGAAACCATAGACCTTCGTCGCCAGGACGTCAATATCAAAGTCTAAGGAACCGACAGTGTTCTCGGTATTGGTTTTGTCAATGCGCGTACAGACAGTGAAGTCCACATCGATTCTCTTGGCACTAGTATTCTTCGAATCAGCGCCCTTGCGGCCAGGGGTAGAGACGGCGGCATTGCCGAGGAGCGTGCAGCGCGTGCGCAGAGAAAGAGAGCCCTCATCAGGTTTGGATAGGGTGAGGCGAGTGACACCACAGAATTCCAGCATGCGCGCTTCGTTTTCCAGACCAACTGTGCGGTCCCATGCGCTAGAGATGAAGCGCAAGAGCTGTTTAGGTGCGACAGTGGATTGCTGGATGGTAGTCAGGTGGTGCTGTAGTGAATGGAGGACTAAGGATGCGATGGGAGAGATGTTGGCATTCTTTTGGGAATTCAGTTCCATCGGGTAGTTCTTTCCCTTGTCTTGGCCACCGTTTTTGGAGGCAAAAGCTCCAGGATAGAACTCTAGTTGGAGCTGGCCCTGGTAAGCCATCTTTAATAAAGGCCCCTTCGGTGCATCCGAAGGAGTTGAGGCCGAAACGATCGACCAGCCGGTTTGTTGCTGAATTCGTTCGACGGAGGCTAGTGTTTTCAGTCAGCATCGCACCCACAGAAGACTCCATAGGGGAGGGAGAAAAGATCTCACCCTTCAATTCGTTGATCTCCCGGGCACTCCAGCCACGGCACTCTTCCTTCACACGCTCTGCCTCCTGGATTTGAGCCAGGAATTCATCCCGCATTTCGGCTCCAGCCTTGATGAAGGTCGTCTTCTCATGGACTTCCTTCTGCAACTGCTCAAGTTCCCGTCTCTTGGCCGCAATTTCTGAGTCCACCTCAGACAGCTTGCCACGCGTATTGCGTAGCTCATCCTGATCACAGTTCTCCATCTCATCCACCAACTGTTGTAGGTTGGTTGCCTCTTGCTCGAGAGAGGCATGCTTCTCCACGAGTAGCGGCACGCTTCTGTTGAGCAGCTCTTCTCGTTCGGATAGCAGATCGTCGTCTGCTTTCATTTCATCCACGTGGCGAATGAGCCCTTCCTTCAGCCCCTCAAGCAACTTCATCCGCCATTCGTACCATGTAGCCTTACTCAGCAGACGGGCATGGGTCTTAACATTTCGGAATTGATTGTCCATGATCACTCGAATATCTGGCGGAGCGGTGACATACTCCTTGAAAAGAGCTGGATTATCGGCATATGTTTCTGCCTCGATGGAACGGATCACTTGTCGACCTTCAGAAATATAAGACTTCAACTCCCGGCATGACTAGAGACAGTGTGAGCGAAAACAAGAGTATGCAGGTATAGTAGAACTTACATGCTGATATAGTTCAAGCATTGGCACTGTACAAAATCCAGCTGCCACGCAATCATCAAATGTTATGGAGCCTGGTTTAAGCATATTCTCACCCGATAGTCGTGTCAGCTTCTTGGTGGCACTGCCAGGGGCAGTTGTGTGCCGTCTTTTTGTCGTAGTAAGTTCCATGAAATGAATATTGGTCATTTTCAGGAAATCCTGTAACTGAATAGACTCAATTTCCATGGGGGGTTCTTCGACGGGCGTGTTCTCTTCTTCTTCTGGCTGCTGAGGATCAGAAGCAATATGGAGAGCATCAATCCCATTTTTGAGAGGAGTTGTCGTGGTGTGGGAAGCACTCCGTGGTTGCTGGGAAGGTGTGGTGCTACCCCTAGGAGGCGATGAGCTAGCAGCTCTACGGACGGGCGAAAGCATTGACCGCCGGACATTGCCATCCTTGAACATCGGTGCCGGTAACCTGACACCTTTGACTGGGCTGACATTGTGGCCACGCAGTCGCTTGGGCGAATTCTCGACTTCATCTTCATCCAGATCCAGCTCAACTGGGCGCTTGCCCAAAACCCCGCGAGCAGCCCCAACATGGAGACTCTTGCGACTGCCAATCCTAGTCTTCTTCGGGCTCATATTTGAGATCATGTCCTTCAAGCTAGAGGTTACGTCCCGATCTGACTGCGAACCCGCGATATGGCCGTCTTCTCGGAGTTCCTCTTCTTCGCGATCACGTTCTTCCTCGGCCTGCATTTGCAGGGGATCCTCGAAACGTACACCGGACCGCGGCTGCTCTTGCGGAACGAACTGGGGCGTACTGTCCCCAAGCGACTGTCGCTTGTCAAGTAAGGCGGCCACTCTAGGAGATCCGAGGCCTTCTTTGTCAATTCCTAGACCAGAAGAGCGACGTCCCTCGCGTGGACGCAATTTGAAGAGCGGGGTCGACTCCCCCGTTGCTATGTTATGCTCGAACAGGCTTTGGCGTAGAGATTTGCGCCTATCTGCTGATTGCTGAAGTTCGGGCTGGAAGAGCTTCTTCGGTGAAGCACTTCTAAAAGTAACATTGCTAGAAGGGGGTGTCTTGCTTGGGGTGGTGGGTTTCGCTTGGGGGGTGGACTGTTTGGGCGGAGTCAATGGCTTGGTGTTTGGCGATCGTTGCCGGCTGGCCGACCCAGGCACGTCCGACGATCTTGGGGTGGAGCTACGCCGGGAAGGCCTGGCCCGCACGGCTGCCAAACTGGGGCTCCCATTTTCGGATGCAACAGCAGCAATTTGATAAGCCAAAGGTGATTTAGTAGGAGACTTGGCAGGAGACTGCCGAACATTGTCTTGGAAAGGCGAGCTAGCAAGCTGACCCGAGTCGGTTTCGAGCTCCATTATCATTTTTGCGTGCACTTTGTCATTGGCTTCGATCCCTGACTGTAGGATACCACCAATCGCACGAGTCATCTCCATGTCCATACCACCGTCAGACTCATTGTCTTGATCGGAGTTCATGTGATCAGAGTTGGAGGCATAAGTAGGCTGGTTGCCCAAGATTTTGCCAACGGCCGAAGTGAATTCCATTGTCATTCCTTCGTCCTCGTTGCCAATTTCAGAAAACTTTGAAGGCGAATCCTCCTGTGCGATGCCACCGACGACATTGGTCATCTCCATGGTTTGATCTCCGTAGTCAGATTCTTCTGCCATGGACTGGCGACGAGCTGTGCTCTGGCGACGGGCGGGAGACTTGCCAAGAATGCGTCCTACGGCATTCGTCACGTCCATGCTAAGGTCCTCATCCTCATCAATGTCATCTGATTCTGGCAAACCTTGGGTGGTGGTATCCTTGGATGGATCAATGTTCTCCTCATCATGTCGTGCGCTAATATCTCCCCAGTCAAAGCTTTGTCTTTGGCCCTTTTTGATCCAGGGTTGGAAAGCACCAGTTATTTCTTGATCCGCAATTTCCATTGACATCTCTCCGTCCTCATCGAGTTCGGTTCCTGCTTCCTTTGCGGCCTGGCGCAATGCTTCGTTGAGTCTAGCACTAGAGCTTGAGCTAGAAGTTGCATTTGACTGGACACTGACGCCTGAGCGCGCGGTCATATCATCCATGCTCATTGCAGTGCTATCGGCATCAAATCCATCGTCGGACCCTGAAGAATCGCCATCATCCTCCTCCTCTCCATTCAAGCTTTGGGCGCCGGTGTCTTCGCTTCCTGCCGAGCTTCCGCTGAACGGACTAGAAGATAAATCCCGGAGGCCATCGTCTCCACCTCCTGATGAGCGACCTCTTATCTGGTCCAGGTCTTGTGTACGGACCGGGGAGAATCCAAATTCGGAGTCTGCTGGCGAAGATGGAGCATCTTTGGTGGGCGAGGGAGGGGCAAGTTGGTTCTGGGGGTTTGCGGCAGCAGATGCGCGTCGCGTTGAGTTCGCGGCAGAGGAGGAGGTTGAGTCGTCCGGAATTTCCACCACATTCCAAGTGTGTAGGGTTGCCTCGGGGGCAAAGGAGACTCGGCGATTTGCTATATAAACGTGTCAATATTCACTTCTATGATAAAGTTAAACACACGAACCCATTGATTTCCTCCGCGCCGCTCGCTTCTCTAGGATATTCTGTCGTTCGCGATCTTTGCGCTCCTGTTCATCGCGCTCCTTGGTAGCAGCCATCTCCTCGCGAATGGCAGAAGTCGCATTGAATGTATCAAAAGGGTTCGCCGTGTCGTCATTGTCATTATTTGCCGTAGGGGGTCCTGGTGTTGCTTCAAAGTCAATCAAGAGACCGTCTTTGCCTTGACTTCTTTGGCCATGTGCGTCCATCGTGCCGTCATGGGTCGGTTGTTCACTACGGGCGGGTGTACGTCGGCGTGTTTCCTCGAATGTCGGAATGGTTCGTACTGGAGAGACAGGGACTGTAGGTTTGAGAATGGACTTTAATGGGAAAGAAGCCGTAGACTGTAAATATTTGAGTCAGAATTGTTTGCATATGCGCACGTGGTATTCCATTGGTAGCTACCTGGCGACGATTGCCGTTAGAATTCTGGAGGGCATCAAGTCCACCGGGTCCCAAACTCTTGCTCCGAGACTTCTTGTCTTTCATAGCAGGCTTTGTATTATTCGAAAATGGCTGAGCTGCGCCAATTTCAGTTGTCGCATTCTCCTTGTCCAAACCAGACGTCATCCTAGACCGCGGGACATGAGCGATAGACCGACGAGTTCGTGGCGGTCGCAAAGCCGCAGAGTCGGGTCGAGTGGACATTGTCGGCGATTGAATCGGCACATTCACAGATCAGTTCAAGATTGCATACTCCATAAATCCGAACATTGAGATCTCCAGATCAAACAGGACTGAGCCTGTAATCTGCTCCTATCGCACCTGCCCAAAGCGCGTTGCCTCCGCAATCACGTGATGTAAACAAAAGCGCAGAGCCCTAACCCCAATTAGCCTAGTCCCGATCGGGACTAGTGTCGCACACTACGAATTACCAAAGATTCCGACGGGCAACGAATCTTCCTCATCTTCGACAGCCGCCAACCCGACCTTTCTTCGACACCGCTTCCTCGTCGAACAACACCGCAAAAATGGCCACCGAGTTGACCGTCCAGTCGGAGCGCGCTTTCCAGAAGCAGCCTCACATCTTCCTTAACACCAAGGCCAAGGCTTCGTCCAAGAAGACTGCCCAGGGCCGCCGCTGGTACAAGGATGTCGGTCTCGGTTTCCGTACCCCCAAGACCGCCATTGAGGGAACCTACATCGGTATGCACGACCTGCCATGAGTTTTTGTTCGAGATATGGTGGCGGAATATATGGGTGGGTGGTCTTTTCACGGATACAAAGGGCGAATGGAGGATCGCATACAGCAAATGAGGGTCCTACAATCTCCGTCGTTTCCCTCTCGCCAATATTCGCATTCAGTACTCGAACTTTTAAACCTCGAAAAGACCACTCATGCCGAAAAAAATATACCCGCATTCACCATTATTGTGTCAGATCAGATTACTTATTTTTGAATCTTTACAGACAAGAAGTGCCCCTTCACTTCCCAGGTCTCTATCCGCGGCCGTGTCCTCGTCGGCAAAGTCGGTGAGTTGAATCAGGACTGTCTTTTTAAGAGATGAGGAGATTTACTAACGAATTAACTACAGTCTCCACCAAGATGCACCGTACCCTCGTCATCCGCCGCGAATACCTGCACTACGTCCCCAAGTACAACCGTTACGAGCGTCGCCACAAGAACCTGTCTGCCCACGTCTCCCCCGCTTTCCGTGTTGAGGAGGGTGACATGGTTACCGTCGGCCAGTGCCGTCCTCTCTCCAAGACTGTATGTCCATCTGTGATCCTTGTCAATTTTTCGCCACTGTTGGTAGTCTGCGAAGCCACGCACTATTGCACTACTGCCGCATACCGAATTTGGCAGTTCATTGTTTTGCTACGAACTTGATAACTGACTTGAATTTCTCTATAGGTTCGCTTCAACGTGTTGAAGGTTCACGCCAAGACCTCCCGCGCTGTCAAGTCTTTCTCCAAGTTCTAGGTTAATCAACCGGGTGTTTTGAAGGCGAAGGAAGCGGTATGGACTGGATATACGGGAAGTTCTTGGATGGGGGTCGGGATAGTTTATGAGTTTCCATGTCCCAGATACCTCGCTGATGAATGTGTATCCACGCAAAAATCAAAATGATTTGTTCGGCCCTCCTGCGATGGAAACTGTACAACAACTCTGGTACAAGGCAAGATTGACCGTGGATGGCAATCTGGACAGAGCAGCCTCTCAATGCGCATCTCGAGTTTATCTCCTGCTCTTTTAAGTCTTAACATTGATACAGTAGGACCCTAGTATGTGTTTTCCACGGTAATGGCAAATCACATATTCAATGGTTGTTGGCTGTCTGTAGACGTTGTTTTATCTCATTTTGGGCATTTATTAGATATATTACCTCTGTTGGTAGCCCTACAGAGGTAGCCCTGGATTACACAGCCGGCTTGCATAATACATACATATGGACCTCCTCGGCTAGGAAGGTAGAATCCTGAGTGTGCCCACTTTATCTGTTATCAAAGGTTATGTATAGGAAAGTCTCTTACAAAGTATCCTTTGGTTTCCGCCTTTTTCAGCCATCTACGTATAAAACTAACAAGAGGGAGAAAATATCTTGAAGACATCTGTGACTACTAAAAAGACATCACTAGGCCGCATACGCGGCCGTCTACTCTTGTTTAAGTATGCATCTACTATGCAAGTACCTACATTACATACATTGTCATGAAGTATCACAAAGGTATATTGACATATTGACATGCTGGATATGGGCTTCTTGTCTTCGCATGCCTGCGCCAAACAAAGATTGTTTGATGTTCTCTTTTACGCCAAGCATGGATTACCTCTTCGTGAGCTTTCACATATCATTATCAGTTCCCACGCTGAGACCAGTGCCGGAACTTTTCGAAGAAATCCATATCCGTCTGACCATTGAGTAAAAAATGATTGGTCGTCTTTCTCTCTGATTTCAGTGGACGGATCTTCGTAGGCGTGTCGGGATACATGTATGGATCATCATCCGACGGCCAGTCCCGCTGCAACGCACGCTGGGAACTACTCTCTTCGTTATCAGAGGTGAGATCAATCACATCTTGGTATTGTGTCTGCTTCAAGGGGTCCTCGGCGCCATACTCCTCAGGGAAAATCCCACTAGACAACGTCTCATGTGTTGAGAAATTCCCATCGTCTGCAGTCTCCGTCTTGTCACACATCGAGATAGATCGAGACTCTACCATGACTTCCGACTCAGACGTGCATACTGAGACTTCGTCGGTCTCAGCGGGTTTGTAGTCTTCATCAGAACCCCAGTTCGATGAGAAATGCATCTTTTGAGGGGTCTGCCTAGGCGTCTTTTGAGGTGTGGGCCATGGAACCTCACTTTCAGAATCTACCAACTCCTCGAGCAGATAAGGCGGTCCACTTCGAATTCCATTAAGAAAAAGAGCGATCTCTTTCTTGTGCCTCCAACCCCATGCCTTAAAAAACACATTTGCCAGATTCTCCCAGTAGATCGCTGGGACTTGGAGAAGAGTGAGTAACTTCCCAAGCGTTCGACCAGATTGGAAAGGCGACTTTCTTTTCAATGCCAGCATCTCGCGCAGCTTGGTATTACAGCGTGGAACGCTGCTAATAAGTGGAAGCTGGAGCAAACGATTGATGTCCCGGTGGGACTGCGCGACTTGTTGGAGGCTGGCAATCTCTACAGTGTAAGCAATTGCCTGGGATGGGATGCTACCCCATATGAGGTACTCCCCGAATCCCCTCCAGCCGCCGCATACTAAAGTCCTCGTCCGAATTGCCAGCGGACAAGCGTAAAATACTTTAGTCTCCAGCTTTGACGTGTCGATAACGGTCAATATCGCGCCGTTTTGGCCGGCAATCGCACGGTGTAAAGGCGCCAGGGGAGACTGGAAGGTGGAAATAAACGGTGTTCTGACCTTCTGCTTAGTTACATGGCTCCGAAAGAAGCTTTCAAAGCGGCTCTCGGAAATATTTTCCGGGTTGAACCATTCAAAATCACAGAAAACTCCGGCAAGAAAGCGTGTCTTTGAGTTGACTCCTTGGGAATCACGGTTGGACCAGCGAAACAGTAACGGTGGCAGTTTATCCTGGGCAACTCCTTGCATGGCCAAATCAGGGTCAAGGTGGTAGTCTTGTCCGTGGGAGTGCGTTTGGCCTTGGTCATGATGCTGCTCGCCGAAATATTGGTGTTCTTCATGTTCCGGGTGTTCTTGATTTTGAGCTTGGGGCTGTTGGCCTTTGTGGTGCTGCTCCGGGACCCAATGTTGGTGCTCTTCGTGCCGATGCTGAGGCTGTTGGCTTTGGTCAGAGTTGTTGTTTTCCTCGGGATCATTGCTCATGGTGCTCTGGTCATCAAGACCATCCGCCTCGTCAATGGTCAGCCCATAGCTGCACCAGAGACAAGACTTCCCATGGCTTGTAACAACCGACTCGTCGGTTTTCATGTTGTCGATCTCCTCCAGGTGGTCGATCAGTTCTTGGCTTTGGCCGACTCTCATCGTGTCGCTCTCACTGCTTTGGTCCCCACTTTCGGCAAAATACCGACTCCTTTCCTCTTCTCGCTGGGGTAGTGGGAATGGCATACGGTGAGGTGTTTCGCGAAGAGACTCAGCTCTCGGTCCCAAGGCCATTGTTGCTCGCGTCCCCCATTGAGTTGTGTCAATGTCATCTTCTGTCTTCTCGAGAAGAGGAAGACGCAAAGTGACTGCCGTAAATTGGATTTTCTGAATGATCGTCTTCCATTCTCCGTCCATGTTAAACTCAGTGTCTCGATGAACATGAGACCAGACAAAGCCCCCAGTGTTTCTCATCCAGCTCCATTGTGCGTGGAGTGTTGTATCTGGAACAACCTGATTGATCCCACGTTTTCTCAAATTGTCTCGGAACATCGAGAAGAAGATCTCCTCTTTCGCTTTCTTGTCACATCGGAAGAATCGGTAAATGCAACAAAGAGCCTGGCGCATTGGGATGTCCCATCGAAGCTTCGGCTTTCTAGGGGGGGGTTGGTTCTCCATTTTCAATGAATGAGAAGTGCAAGGGACAATATCTCAAAGGAGTGTAAGAGGTAAAATGTTGGAAGGAGGAAAGCTTGTTCGGGGTGGATAACCGAAGAACTTGGTCATGTATAAGGTGAGGGCTGGGAGTGATTGAAGAGGGATGAGGATCACAAGGGTAGGGAGAAGGGAAAGTAAGAGTTGAAGCAAACGAAAAAGGAGTGGTAGCCTTGAGACTCGGAGTTGGAAGAGAAAAGAGAAAGATCTCCAACTCATCCCTCGAATAATATGGGAATATCTTCGGTCCCATGTAGGCGACTATATCCTCTTCCAAGGACTAAGAAAGAACGAGGCTGATTTACTTTATTTAGCGCAGAAAGAAATCCAGTCTTGTTACATATCTCTTGTCAAAACTGCCTCTCATATTAGGAGTGGAAGTTGAAGCCCTCACTATTCTAGGCACGCAATTCGCCTCGGACAGATAAGACAAATGTGTACAAGATGGTCGCTTTTCGGCTAGAGAGGTAAGTACCTGAGTACACAAACTACTGGTATTCATTATAAGCTTGAGAATCAGAATCGTATAGACCTTTATTATAACCTAGGGCTAGCTTGGCATTGGCATAACCACCAAGACCAAGTGGATTATATATATACATCTAGATCTATGAAAAAGTAGTCTTTTGATTGCCTAGTTGGCCTATACTATAGCGTGGAAATATGTCTTTTCTATTTCCCTTTCCGTTCAATCAAACTCTTTGGAAAAAAAATCCCCCCTGATGAAAGGTTGCTTTGTCGTGTTTTCCTTGCAAATGCAACGCAGGTTCCCTCCTTACTATAACCACGCCCCGGCTTATTTCTGGCCACTGGATATCTACATTATATTTTATTGGCAAATATAGTCTGGCTACTAGATAGATAGGGCTGTGATCTTCAATATATAAATATTATGCCTCAACCAAAACAGAGGAAGTCCTGCTGATATACATAGATGTATAGAAACAGGTTTACAAGATTTACTTACTATTACCAATAACTGATATATTCAAGACATTTACATCTAGCTATAATCTATATGGCCCTTAATCTTTCATATATATTCTAATATCCAAGTCCGATATAATATATATCCTCCATATATGTATACTCCGTACTACCCCGTGCACACGCGGAACTGCCAACATGCGCTAGTCCCAATTTGGGTTGCCTCTAGGAACACTCCGCCTTAGAGTAACTCCCTTTGCCCTCTTACTATTGCTCTTTGCTATCCTTATCCCCTCCATTTGCTTCGCAGCCCATATTACCTCTGTGGTTTTTAATTTTCACCAATCCCTAACCCGGCAATTCCGATCGGACTTTGAACTCCTCAGAAAACCGCCCACTTCCCCCCCCCGGCTTACAGCATGGCTCAATGAGCCACGTCATGAGCGATACGGATGATTGAAGATTTTCTTGGACACTACAAGGGCATTGATTATTGGAGCAGGCTCTCCAGTCTTTTCTCACTGTCTTTTGATAGATTTGTATTCTCCTGAGCCATTGAGAAGTCGGGCACCGATTCGCGACTTTGAGAATGCCTGGAGGATTTGAGAAGTCAGTAAAAGGGGCCACGAAGCTCAAGGTCAGTCTGAAATGCTAAGCTCATTTCTTTCTCCATGTGACAATTATTAACTATCTGACATGGACAGCTTGCGGCCCCTAAATCCAAATACATAGAGAATATTCTCGTGGCAACTCATACCGGCGAGGCAGGAGTCGCAGAGGTATTCCGAACCCTCCAGATACGACTCAGAGACTCGGCATGGACCATTGTTTTCAAGGCGCTCATCGTCCTACATCTCATGATCCGAGAGGGTCAACTGGATGCTGCGCTGGGATACTTGTCCGATAATCCAAAGAAAATCGCGCCCAGTAATTTCTCTGAAGGTTAGACCAGTAGTCTCCCTATAGGGATACGAGCGCAACTTACTAATGGCTTTTTCAGCCCAATCGCAGGGACATAATATCCGACGATATGCCGAATACCTTATCACCCGTGCCAAGGCGTTCGATGCCTGCAAGACGGATCATGTACGAAGCGGACCGGGACGGCTGAAGAGAATAGGCGTGGACAAAGGTCTGCTGAGGGAGACTGAAATTGTACAGAAGCAAATCCGTGCGTTACTGCGGTGTGATGTGGGTGAATTCCGAATTTGGGTCTTCTTCTTTGTGCCTGACATTATATAGCTATTGACGGATGAGCCCGAGAACGAGATCAGTTTGACCGCGTTCCGTCTCCTCACACTTGATCTATTGACTCTATATTCAGTCATGAATGAGGGCACGATCAATGTTTTGGGTAAGTCGGCAGCCCCTCCACAGATCGGCATTGGTCTAACATTGAACCCCAATAGAACACTATTTTGAGATGTCGCGGCCGGATAGTGTACGTGCCCTGGCAATCTACAAGACGTTTACAAAACAAACGGAAGAAGTGGTTCAGTTCTTGGGAGTGGCAAGACATTTCCAGTCTGCCACCCGCCTGGAAATCCCGAAGCTTAAGCATGCCTCCACAGACTTGGCGCGCCTTCTCGAGGATGATCTCAACGATCCTGATTTCGATCTTCGCCGACGGGAGTACATGGCCAAGAAAGGTGTACGCGTTCCACCGAGCATGGAAGCCAGTGCGACTGCAGATGTATCAAAGCCAATGCCGAATCCCCCGATGTCGAACCAGGCGTCAAACCCACCTAAGCAGGCCGAACAACCGAAGCCACCTCCTGTGGATCTGATCGACTTCTTTGATTCAATTGAGCAGAATCAGCAGCCAATGGAGCAACAGAACTCAATGCAGTACCAACAAACAGGGTTCCAACAGCAACCGCAACAACCATTCTACCCCCAGCAGACTGGCTTCCAGCAGCAACCTCAGGCGATTCAGCAGCAGTCTTTGGCAACTGGATATGGCCAGCCACCCCAATATGGAGCGCCTTATCAAGCACAGGGCGCAAACAATCCATTTGGGCAGCAGCAACCACAACAGCAGCAGCAACCGCCGCAGCCACTTCAAGCTATGCCAACTGGCGCTGGATTCGGAGGGTACTCCCCCAGCCGCAGCAGTATGGGCTCCAGTCGCAACTGGCTCCTATTCCTCAGCAAGGCATTGCGTCTTTCCCTCAACAACAGCAAGCACCTCAGACCTTGCAGCCCTTGCAACCCCAACACACCAATCCGTTCCGCCAATCAATGATGCTCAACTCTCCCACCGGCGCTCAGCCACCCGCCGCTCCTCTATCGCGACAGAACACGAACCCATTCGCGAGACGACTCTCCACCGCAACCCCGCAATACACTCCCCCAAACGAGCAATTCCAGCCTACGCAATCCCCACAAGTGCAGCAGCTTCCTCAGCCACAAGCGCAGCCGATCCAGCCCCAGCGGACGGGAACCAATCCTTTTGCGCGAGCTTCTCCTGCTCCTCAGCAAGCTCTACAGCCCCCAGCAGCTGCTCCCTTGCGGCCTAACCCAACTGGCAGCACCAACCCTTTCCGACAGAGCCAGTTTATCAATCAGCAGACCGGGCAGGGTTGGCAAAATAGTGGGCAGAGTGGTACAATGGGTGGATTAGAACAGCTGGACACGGTGCCAATCTTCCCGCGCCCCGGCATGACCTAAACCCCAACACCATTTGCATGGCCTTGGAACGCAACCAATGTCCGTTAGATTATCTTCTCTTAACTATCTCATTTCTATCTCACTTGTTCCCCACAACCTCCGCATTGAGTAGACGGAAGTTTCCGTGTACTCTCTGATATTACCTACGTTGTACATTGTATGTTGTATATTGTAAACCTCAAATCATGTACCTAATGACCTTGCCTCGGATCTAATATTGAAGGCAATACAATCAACAAGTTTGATCAAGAACTTACAAACTGTCGACATGCGATAGTTGTGAGGATTCAGTCGTACCGTCTCGGGGCTATATGTCTCTAGCAGGTTCCAGCCTAGTGCTGACAGGGGGCGGAAAATCTTGACTTGACGTCTGGGGCCGTTAGAGATATTCAATGACCTCACAGGGGGGGGGGGGGGGGGGTCTAGAATGCAGATCATCTAATACTATATCGGGTTATGTATACGAAGTACTTTGTGGAGTGTTTCAATGTAATTGCGATGATCTTTGTAGATCACGACAAGGTCTCTACACATGTAGTGTCTTTTTTTTCCAACGCCACATGACCTCAGAAAGAATAAAGCTCGGTGAATAACCCCATATTTTCCAAGGTCAAGTGGATCAGGGGATTTATTAGCTTAGCTCTAAAAAAGGGGGGAGATTGTTGTGATTCTGACTAAAAGGAAGAAAAAGAATGCCTAAAACCTCTTAAAACGTCTAAAACGTCTAAAACCTCCACATCCTTTCTAAATCATCCACAAGTTCCACTAGAGCTCTTAGCGGGGCGTGAAGAATCCCAATATTTCTACCCCGCCGGTCCGGAAAGGAAGTCTGTCCTCTTCTAAACCTCCATGCTGTCCTAAGATGAACACCAAGGACTTACCGGGTTACGAGCAGACCTTGCCCGTGCTGTCTCGGCCACCGGCTGCTTGGGCCGATCCGATCCACTCGCCCTACGCTGCCATCCACTTCGATCCCATACCTGTGCAGCCCGTGACCTCACAGACTCCTCTAGCTCCTCCAGCCCTTCCAGCTCCGGCTCTTCCAACGCCTTCTTCCACAGCCCCCAGTCGCAAAACAACCAGGGTACGCAAACCCCGTAAAAATACCAATGTATCCGCGGGGAAATCGACGTTGTTCTGGGTCAACAGTGATCAGCAGACTGCAGCGGCAGGCACAACGGACGAGACCCTGAAGCGGATTCGGTCTCATGTTATGTCCGAGCATAATCGCAAGAAGCGAATGGAGAGCACAGAAAAATACAATAAGAGCAAATGGAAGCACGCGCCTTATCGGCCACCGACGACGAATGCTGGGGCACTCGTACCAGCTGAGCCCGTCCGTCCGTCTATTAGCTCGTCTGCCAGCTTGTCCGGCAGTCAAATCTCAGATGAACAAGAGCTAGAACAGGTCGAGGAGCTTGTTACATCGACAGCCGTGGGATACCCTGCCACCCAAACTGCAACATGGGATGACTGCGACTGTGGCGGGACGATGGTTTACCCCGCTGGACCGTCTGCATGGTCTTACGTGGGGCAAGGAGCTAATGATCCTTTTCATACTGGACATACGCAGCTCACAGATAGAATGATGCGACACCTGCGAGTCTGTGAGTGTTTCTTGAGCCTGATCATGATATGGTAGAGTTTGCATACTGACACGAGTATAGTCCTTTGGGATCTGACACAAGAAGCACATCCGTTGCAAACGCGATACAAGCCCAAACTGCAGGCACATTGGGCGTCCTTGATTCAGCAGGATCCAGCCATTCTGCATGCCACAATTTGTATGGCTACTTCCAATGATGCTATGCGTGCAGGCGAACTACCCATCCGAGATCCAAATCAAAAGCGGAGTCAGTTGGTGATCGACACGTTCCACCATCGTGGTGAGACTATTCGATTGGTCAACGAGGGTCTATCAGACCCGGTCAAGGCTTCCAGTGATGTTTTGATTGCTGCCGTTTCTACCTTATTGACAATTGAAGTGAGTATATACGAATCAGCTTGTGATCCCCAAGGCTAATACATGATCGTAGATCGCGTCGGGGAATCCTGATTATCTCAAAATCCATTTGGCGGGTTTGCGACAGATGATCGCATTGCGAAAGAACTTTGACGATGTTCCTTCAGACGTCCGGTTCCAGATCTCATGGTTGGTATACCCCTTCACAATTAGATACAAAAGTTGCTAACTTTGCAATTAGGACCGATATCCGAGTTGCTTGCATGGCCCACGCCAAACCCATATTCCCCTTTATCCGCTACACCCGCCCAGCGCGGTTCTCTCTCATCCCGCCCAACGACGACGTAGCATTACTTTCCACCCGCCTCTTCCCTCTACTCAAAATACCCGGCATCTTCGGCGAAGCTATGCCGCAAATAGTATATGATCTCCTCGAACTATCCTGGTATGCAGAATGGATCAAAGGCAACACCGGGTACAAAGAGTTCAACGAGGAGACCGAGGACTACTTCAACACGGAAGTGCTGCACGTAGAATACCAACTGCACACAGACCGATATACAGCAACAGGCCAGGAAAAGGGCGATAACTCCATCGAGGGCTGCACCCGTCTCGCTTTACTGCTGTTCCACAACAGTGCCATCTGGAACTTCTATCCAATGATCGGCCAATTGCTACCCAAGCCGATCCAGGCTCTGCGCATTGCCCTCGAGGCAACTATTCCCTCGGGCTTATTCGCGCTCTGTCGCGACCTACTCATCTGGCAGCTTTTCATGGGCGCGGCTTGCAGTCTAACCCTGCCGTCAGAGCGGGCCTTCTTTGTAGCTGAACTGGGCAATGCTGCGCGACTGCAAGGACTCCAGTCGTGGCAGGAGGTCCGTGCTATCTTGCTGGGCTTTTTCTATGTCGACCGCATTCACCTGCCTATGCTTCGTCAGATTTGGGACGAGTGTCATTTGCAGGTATAACCCCCGGCATTATGAACTTGGCTACTTGGCTCTGCCGTAATAGATCCAGATCCTTAAAAGTTGGTTATATACAGCCACTTCCCAGTATATTCCCAGGCTTTGGACTAGCCATCTTGCTATCTAGCCCGGTGAAGATATAATGCATACATAGCGTTATTTCCAATTATTGACGACTACTCCTCTCCGAAACGGCTACATCCTATCTATCTAATTGACACGGAGTACTTGGAATTAAATGTACTTATTATGTACACCGTATTGCTACCCAATCGCTCAAACCAGAAGGTACAATATACAAACTAGCCCGACCTCAAACAGCCAAGATACCAAGCCCCCTGACAAGAGCACCAAAGCCAAGCCCATCCCGATCAAACCCGACACATACTTGACCTATTTTCGGCATTCACCGCCCATCATTCCACAAAGGTAAGCACGGCATCCCGATATCCGAACAATCTCCGTGCATCCCTACATGCAACGAAGCTGATACGTTGAAGAAGCCCACCGCCGAGCGCACACCGACTTTCAGCCGAGAAACAGTCGGCGTTGGCTCGGTGTTGCGCGTTTTTTTTCTTGATAGAAGCTGCAGCTTTGTTTCCTAGCTTGCTTGGCTTATTCGGTTTCCTTTTTTTTTATCTCATTTCTCTTCAATATTCTCATCGTTGAACTGGAGATAGACATAATTTGTATGAAAAGGAAGTATCTCTAAAAACGGTATGAATATATACACCATAGGTAGGTTTAGAATCCAAATTCTGGCTTATCATCCTGGCAGCCAGGTCTTAGACCACTTGGGCACCTGCAGACCGAGAAAATACCGGAATGAGATCAACACTTATCTCCACTATCGGGTGTCTTGAACCGGAGGCCTACGTAGTTGGTCGAGGTATAATAGATCCGGCTGTTCCAAGAAAAAGACTCATTTCGTGATATATACATACTTCCATATCCCCCTTATTCTTATCTCTAAACCACCCATTTTTGCCTACAATTTCCTACAGTATAATACATCCAGACTTCGTCTTCAAACCTTTTCCCTTTACTGGATATCACTTCATGAATCGCATACCAGGCTATCCATGGCTTGTCGGCTTTTAGGCCTCCCAAGGTCGGGGGGCTTGGCTATTTAGCCATGGGTATACTTGAATGGTGATGATGGATGTTGCCAATGCCTCTTGAGAGCCGCTACTTACTATGTGGTGGATGCATTGCATCTTGGCTCAATTGGCGTTTATCAGCTCGCAACAATGACCTGATTGACTCGCATGCATGGTTACACACAATATGACAGGGTTGGATTGATCTACAATATTTCAGACCAACAACCACCTTTCTGCAGCGCACCCCGTATGAGAGAAGGCAGATGGATAGGATTCGACCCGACCTGACCCCCAAATCCCGACAGTCTACAAGATGAAGCAAAAAACGGGTGAAAGGACAAAACAGTGAAAAATGTTGGATGAATTAATTACACTGTCACAGAAACTGACAGATAAAAGAAACTAAATACAACAAGGAAAAACCAGAGAGCACGAGAAATAACCCGAGTGCTCCCCCGAAAAATTACAACCAGCACACCAAGGGGTGATTGACTGGCGGAGATTTTGCAACCGCCATGAACAGAATATATTCATCCATGCACACAACAGTCAGAGGCGAACAGACGGACGTCCCGAACCACAACACAATCGACAACGATCAAACGCGTCGATGAGCAGCGGCGAACAGGAACGGTCTAACAGCAGCCTATACATACAACACTGGGTATCGAAAACATTACAAGCACCAAGCGGGAACTCCACATCCGCATCTCTTTTCTAATAAGAAAAAGAAACAATTTGCTTATGCTTGCTCACGATCAGTCTTACCACGGCGGACACGGCCAGTGGGGGACCAGGGGAAGTGAGCGACGGGGATGATGAAGAAGCTGTTGCTAGTATCGGCGATACCGGCAAGGGCATTGTACCAGGCGGCGAAAGCAGCCAGGAAACCGAAGAAACCACCGGCTTTCTGGATGGGGACGTTGGGCTTGCCGTCCTCACCGCGGTGCAGGTAGCAGATACCAAGCAGGAGGAAGGTCAGGTCCAGGGTGAAGAACAGCAAGAAGAAAGCGACGGTGGACTTGAGGGTGCAGAACAGCATGATGGTGGTGAAGATGAACCAACCCTGTTACGACATGGTCAGCGGGGATGATCTCTTGCAAATCTCGTGTAAAGAGAGAAAGGGGAGGCAAGAACTTACCATCAGGAAAAGACCCATGGAGTTATAGAATTTGGGGCCTGCACCGCCGAGCGAACTCTCGATCTCGAACCCACCGGGGGTCAAGACCATAGCGAACGCGATCCAGAAACCACCGTAGGAGGAGAGAGCAGTAGCACCGAAAGTGTTACCAACAGCCATTTCCCTAGAAGAAAAAAAAGCGCGTATTAGCCGCAGAACATGGCTGGGAAACCCACGAGCTCGGAAGTTACGGTTACATACCACATGCCGGAAAGAAGCTGGACGAGTCCACCGTAACCAAACGCAAGGCCGACCACAATGTTGGGGCTGGCGATATCCAGGGTACCCATGTTGATGGCGCTCAGGACGAAAGTGGTGAGGGCGAAAGCGCTCAGGCCGAGAGGAGCGGGATTGGCAAACTTGCGGCCCTCGACGGACTTGTACAGACCGGGCTGGAACTCACCACCGAAGGGGGGCAAAGATGCCTCGACGGTGTTGACGTGGGCGAGGGGTCCGTAGCCGAAGCGTGCGGCGGCGCGTGCTACCTGGTGCTCTTCGGCGGACATCTGGGGCTGGATGGGGGCGCCGCCGTTCACGCCGTTGAGGCCAGAGGGGCCCACGTCCTTCTCCAGCTCTTGCTGGTTGGTTGCTTCAGTCGCAGACATGATGCAAGATTTCGTATCTGATGATCGTTAAAAAGGAAGTGTAAAAAGACAAAAAAAAAAACAAGAAGTATATGAAGCCCTATAACACAGTTATAGGGATGGGAAAGGATGCGAATCAAGCACGGCTCTTGAGGAGGAATGGGTAGAAGGAAAGTATTATACCCTTGAGTCTCCAAGGGCACAAAGGCAGTGCTTTCTTTCCCTTGGAAAATTGGAGAGAAAAAAAAGGGTGGAACCAAACTTACATGGTATTTGTATTTCGGTTATATTACATATAAAAAATGATGTGCAGCCGCCAGGACCCGTTCCCACTTTATGGAGAAGTTAAAGAGGTAATATAAAGTGGAGAGAAAACGAAGCGAAAAAAAGAAAGAGATGTCGGGGGAATGGTCATAAATATACAAAAAATATAATTGAACGTGTTCAGATTTTTTTTTTTATTTGCTGTTTTACAGGGATCAGAAAGTTATTCCATCTAGCACCAATGTCAAACTAGCCATGCAGGGACGGCACGGAGGAATGGGGAATACATGCGAGGACAGTTCACTGCCTAGGCAATTGACAGGCAAGGATGAAAGGAAGGGGCACGGGGAAAGTGGAGAGACCGAAAGGACCCGGGGGAACGATATGATTGGTAGAATTCATTTGAACATTGATGACTTGCTTGACTGCATAAATTCCATACTGAGTTCTACTATATAAAAACATATCAATTCTATGTAAAAATCTATGTACGGAGTACTCCATAGCCCATACGACTTTACATATTATATAGGCTTATAATAACCGGGACCCCAGAGTGTTTCGATCATCTATGGATCTTCTTGGTCTGTCCCATGGACAGCTGTATCACCCGCAAATTTAGAGTCTGGAGTTTAGGGCTCATTAAGATTTCCATGATCTCCAAGAGTCCACTTTCTCTGTACGGAATATTGAAGTACGGAGTACTCCGTACTTCGTACATGCATACATGTACAGTACTTGCAATGGAGAGACAGAAGTAGACGATACTTGCTGAGATCAGCAGATGCAAGGGTAAACCCCGGTACCGAGTACTCAGCCGAGACTGTGTCACCTCGGTCCCATTATGGAAGGCATTTTGCCTCTCTTTTCCTAACATACCAATTGGTACCCATGTAACGGATTATGAAATGAATCTTATTCAACAGAACTACAAAAAAAAAGTACTTTACATCAGGTTATAGACTTTTTAGGCTGATATATCCGGATAAAATTACAATGAACTCATAGTGAGTTAAATTTTCCTAATATATGTGCATATTTATGTACTCCATACGGAATAGAATCCGAGTGTATTATACTCCGTACATTGATTGTATTTCCTTTTTCTCTTACTCCATATATCCATTTCCCCCCCACATAGCGCGTCCATCTTTTGCCCCTTTTTTCAGACAAGCACGGATGCACCACTAACAAAGTACCTAACACAAACCAGACCCGCTAGTCACGGAGGTGTACCAGAAACCGCATCGAGCCCGCTCAGTCAAAGATGCATACGTTTCAAGTCTCGGGGAAACGGGATGAAATACCCAAGGTGAAGCGCAGTGAACCCTGGTTAATTTGATGCAGGTTGTTTTGCCGCGTTCTCTCGAATGGGCCATCAGTCCGGGGGGAACTTAGATCGGCGCACGAGGCTCGGACCCATTTGTCCTTGTCCCTTTCGTTTTCTGTTTTTTTCCCTCTCAATTTGTGTGTATGCAAGCCCTTCATCTCCACATGGAGCTCTGCGATAGGATTCCCGGCTGAATGCTGAGAGATACAGTGGACCCGTGGACGTTTGTGGACGTTTGTGGACGTCAGTTCCAGTCATCTTTGTCTCTCCGTCCGGAGCTCCGTGGTTGACTTGAGATTCGGCCCGGATCAGAGATTTCCCCGTTCAAGTTTAGACTATATACAATCTAGCCAGGGCTCTGTATTCTCCTTTTTTTTTGGCTCCTATGTCGTGGCAACGGGGTCAACAGAAATGGTGACAGTTTTTTTAATATCCCTTCAAGGAGCGTGTACAGTAAAATAATGGGCTCCACTCATAAAGTGCAATCCTCCCGCTTGCTAAGCACTCGGCGTAGCTTTGATGAGCTACAATTGGTCCATTCTAGGTTAGAATAATTCTCTGAGTATGTAAGCATTCACCAAAAATACCTGGGCAATAGCTTGGATTTGTGGCGTCGCCAAGTAGCAATAATATACACACACGCCATGAGTTCAGAGATTAGGGTGTTACACATGTAAATCTTCTTGGCCAAGTGGCGCTTTAACTTCCCCCTTAAAGAGTTTATCTTTATTTTGGATGTTTAGCCTGATGAGAGAGACATGGATATATGGGAAAATCAATCTAACAGAAACATGGACTTATCGTTAATTTGTTTGTAGTTTTGATGTTCTCTTCCGATCCAGACCTGGTCCGAGCGCAAACTCAGCTCTATCAATGGTGGCACCATACGGACATATATTGACAGGAAGCACAGCCGTGACATTTCACATCTTAGATTTTTGGCCAATAATAAGTCTCACCTTTTATGCACAGATCAATGATTGCTAGCCGAATGGAGGTACATACCCGTTGACCAATTACCAGATCAAGGTTCTCGCCGAACTCGAGGTGCAAAAAGTATATATATATGTGTACATATGTACCTATCAGTATGCACTGGAAATTTTCTACATTCTTGTTGTAGAGTGTTCAAGGGTTTTTGGCGCTACTCCTTGCTTGATATGGCAAAGCGATGCGGGGATAGCTTCTCATCGTGATGCAATTCCGAAGTCTTGGAACAAACGATTTCGGTGATTATTACACTTGGCGAATTGGCATTTCCCCCCACATTTTTGCTCATCTGATCGTGTTCCCCCCGCAAAACTACCCCAATACATATACTCCACGGTTCTGCCAATATTTCAATCCTCGGTTGAGCATAGAATTTTCGGCTCGGCGGAGCGGAAGTTGTTTTCGGCTGCCAAGTCGGAGAATCCACGTTTGGTAAAACCGTGGTATTGTGGGGGAATTCTATGGCTTAACGCCCAGGCGACGAGTTTTGCTTACAATTCTTCGGCAGTTTGAACGGCGATGTCTGTTGGGGCTTTGTTGCAATCGTTTTCTTCATTTATATTAGCAGTTCTCTATATTTTCATTCATGGACCTGCTTCGTTGTCCATGATATTTGATATTTATATCAGCTGAACCGCTGTGTTGCTAGACCAAAGCAAGGCTAGAGATGGAACCAGACCTAGCAAACAACCGCAGACCCCCAAGACTGTTATCAGCGATATAGAAACTGATGAAAATCCGACACGCCCGGGGGCAGTTCATTGAGTAGGTAAACATGCGACCGGAAGGCTCACCTGTCCACAGGTCCCCCAAACCTCAACCGAGTTTATGAAGATGACGTTTTAAGGACCAAATTATACATATATGCTAGGTTATATTGCAAGTTTACTATATATACATTAAATCTATACAACATCGCTATGCAATCATGACATCAAAACCAACTCGAAATCACGCCGCAGTCTCAATAGCCTTCTGGAACTCAGCACTGAACTCATAATCCGTGTATCCCTTAGGCTCCTTGGGAACATAGAAAGTGTCCCGATCATAAGGCACGAAGGGAATACCCTTCTGAATACGGAACGGCAAGTCTGGGTTCGAAATGAATGGACGTCCAATGCCAACGATAGCATCGTAGTCCGCATACTTGACATCAGCCGCATGAGCCGCTGAATCAGCCTTATACCCACCAGCAATGATAACAGGCGAGGCCTTCCCATAAGCCCGCAGGAAGAAATCCAACTGATCAGTCGATTCCACATCAGCATTACCCGAAATGCGCGACTCAACCACATGCGCATACGCAAGTCCCAGCTTCGCCATCTGCGTCGCCAGATACTCAAACTGCGGCTTGGGATCCTCCATCCGCATCCCCTGGAACGTACTCCAAGGACTAAAGCGGATACCAGTGCGGTCTGCACCAATAGCCTCACTAACAGCCCGCGAAACCTCAATCGCGAACTTCGCCCGACCCTCCACACTACCTCCCCACGCATCAGTACGCTTATTGCATGTATCCTGGGTAAACTGATCAATCAGATACCCATTCGCAGCATGGATCTCAACACCATCAAATCCAGCCGCAATGGCATTGCGCGCCGCCTGCGCATAGTCCGCGATCCATTCGTGGATCTCAGTCTCGGACAGCGCGCGCGGCATAGGCGCGTCTGCGCTCGCTGGCGTCGCACTACTCGACACGAGATCGAATCCGCCCTCCGATTTAAGGAGGTCGGGGCTTGCGACTCGGCCTAGTGCCCACAGCTGCAAGTAGACGTGGCTGCCCTTCGCGTGTACCGCGTCGGTTACTTCTTTCCATGCGGCGATCTGGGCGTCGTTGTAGATACCGGGGACGTTAGGGTACCCACCGGCACGGGGGGTGATAGAGGTTGCTTCGGTTATTAGGAGGGTGCCGGGTACTGAGGCACGCTGGGCGTAGTAGTCTTTCACGAAGGGGAGGGGGGTGTAGTTGTCGTTAGCGCGGAAGCGGGTCATGGGGGCCATGGCGATGCGGTTGGAGAGCTCGACGCGGCCGACGCGGAGCGGGGTGAAGAGTTTGGTCATTTTGGTTTTATGTGATATATATTGTTAAGGTCTCAAGTGGTCTTAGAATACAGAAGTGAATGGCCATGGCTTTATATCTATTCGATCGCATCCATTTGCTTCGTAGAACTTCTTGAGATATCGATTTGGATTAACAAGCAATGTGGAGCCAAGGCAGCCTCCATATGCCCCCTAAAGCTTTGGAACATCAGATCTTTCAGATTTTAGTGTTCAAACAGGACCAAGAGGTTATTCTGATTTGCTGTTGTGTTCCACTCCAGCCCTGGAACGGAGGTCGGGATCGGGGGGATTAATAATAAAGACCCCGAGATACCCGTCCATATCTAAAGTAGGTTCATTGGCCCACTATTGGCTCCCAGGGAAAAACTATTGATAACGTGTATAATGAGTAGTTGGAGATTCTTTGACATTTCAATGGGGGAAGTAACATGTAGAAGCTACCTATGTACCTATGTACTGGAGCACATCGGGACTTGAACAGGTGCAAATATCGCCAAACGCCATCCTCTGGCCCAGCCATGGACTATTGCACAAACACTGGTTCCTGGTATCATAAAGGATTGTAAAAAAATGCAGAACAAAAAAAAAAGAAAATAGACATCATCGCTCCAGGCGACCAACAGTAGCCTCGAGCTGTGCGTTGAACGCCCGGATTTGGTTCAGGAGACCGCCTTGTGCCCCAGGTGCTCGGGAACTCACGTTGGCAACGGTGCGAAGCATATATTCAAGATCTGTAGAAGAGTCCGCCGCAGAAGCAGAACGTTGCTTGTTACGGTCGAGGGCCAATTCAAGGCTGTGAAGGGAATTACTGATCGTGGATCGTGACTTGAGCTATTGTTAGTAGTGTTTTCGCCAGGGTTATTATGGAAAGGTCTCACCGATTTGGCCTTCTCCTCTTCGATGTGTCTACTGCGCACAGCATCCATCTGCAAAGCTATGTTCTCCCGTTCTCGGCGGACTCGGTATAGATGATTCCGTAGATCCATCATCTCCCGTTTAGTCTTCTTCAATTGCACGCCAAGGACAAAGTTGCTATCGAGCATCCCGCTTAGGTCCATGAGGCGGCTATCAAGCTCCGAGCCAAATATCTCGACCGCTTTTCTCTTGCGAGACCACTCTGCACGTCGGGTAGCGTTCGCCTCGTTGGCGATTCCATCCTTGAGTGTATTGAGTGTCTTCTCCAGAGTCTCGCGGCAGATCTGGCTCAATACATCAGCCGGGTTGACACCGCCGCGGTTGGGTATCTTAGCCTTCTGGTGGGTGGTGAGTTCATCGGCGGATTCTTCGTCTCCAGATCCGTCGGCCGTGGATGCTGTACCACCCAGAGAATTGATATTGGCGAGACGGTAAACAGTGACCGGGACTGTTTCTCCACGAGGCTCTCGAGTCTTGCGACGAGGCTGTTCTTGTACAGGCTCAGCCTCAGGTTGGTATTCTGTCTCGTGTTCAGGCTCGGGCTCCACTGCGCGCTTAAGCTTCTTCCCAGGTCTGCCGCGCTGTGACTTGGGTGCTGCAGATTCCGCTTCGGGTTCCGGCTGGTCTTCTGTGACAGGCTCGGGCTCGGGCTCTGGCTCCATCGCGCGACTGGCCATCTTTCCGGGCCTGCCACGTTGGGTCTTGGGTACTGCAGATTCGGATTCAGGTTCCGGCTGGTCTTCTGTAATAGGCTCGGGCTCGGGCTCAGGTTCGGCTGCGTGTTTGGTCTTTTTCCCGGGTCTGCCACGAGACTTGGGTACCGCAGGTTCTGGCTCTGGCTGGTCTGTTGTTGCAGGTTCCGGCTCGGGTTCGGGGACAGTTTCTGCTGCGCGTTTGGCTTTTTTGGCAGGTCTGCCACGTTGTGGCTTGGGCACAGCAGATTCCATCTCCGGTTCTGCCTGGTCTGCTGTTACAGGCTCAGTCTCGGGTTCAAGCTCCACTGCGTGTTTTGCTTTCTTCCCAGGTCTACCACGTTGTGGCTTGGACACAGCAGATTCCACCACAGTTTCCGGCTGATCATCCTTTTGTGATGTTGGCTTGTGACCCCGGCGTGGCCCCGAGGAAGATTCTGCAACATCTGCAATAGGCCGAGGTGAAACATTCTCAGTCTCGATAGCTTCAATGGTCTTCTTGTTAAGCGAAGGTCTCCCACGAGGCCGTTTGGTCTTTGGGACTCCCTCAACCTGGGCTGCCGTGGGCTTATCTTGCGCCTCGGTTGTAGGTTCTTGAATAGCATCTTCCACCTGCAGTTCCGGTGTGTTCTGCGCGGTGGATTGATGCCGCGGGCGACCCCGGGGATTTTTCGTCTTCGTAGAAGGGTCTTGAGATGCCTGGTTGTCTTGCTCTGGTACATGTTTTTTGGATGGCGGAACATCCTCAGTCATCTCGACACCATCATCAGTAGTCGGTGCATGGCTATCTTTAACAGCCTCGGCAGAGCTACCACGTGGTGATAAGGATTTTGTGGCAGATTTATCTTTCTGAGCAACTGAAGAAGCGGTTTGCGAGGTAGCCAGTTTATTTTCCTTGTTTCTTTGGATGCGCTCCTCAGGCCGTGGTGGTGACCGAGTGTTATGTCGTTTCTCGTGTAGTAGCTCTGTGTTTTCAGACTGATTGGCCCCGGCCTGAGCTTCAGGTGATGAAAGCGATGCTTGTGGTTCTTCGGCTACTTCAGGTAGCGTAGGGCTAGACACTGGAGATGTGCCTTGGGTTAATTGCTCTTCAGTGGCTGATGTTGTTGGTTCCATGCCATTGGTCCCCACTTCTATCGGATACTGATCTTCGACTGAGGTCGCCGCAGTGGGTGAGATGTGAGGCCGTGGGGATTGATTGTTCCTTGTTTCTGACGGAGGAGGTGCATATGTATTGGGAGGTTCATGGGCGTCGCTTGTTTGAGACTTTGTGCTACCTGCACTGTTATCAACAGGGGGTGAATCGCCATTCGCAGTTCGCCCACCGTTCCGACGAGAAGGGGTATCGTCTGTTCCATTAGTAGGACCTGGAAAAGGATTAGCACACATTTCTAGCATAGCACACTAGTCGGGTCTATAGCATACTGATCTTTCTCCTCTTGTTACTTCGTGTTTGTTTAGATCTATCGTCGGAGGAGGGTATTTCATATGTCGAGGGCCTTTCTGGGAGCTTGTTGCGCGCACTTCCCGGTGTGCGCTCAATCCCCCGGGCTTGCGTTTCTGGTTGCGATACCTTTAACTGTCGTGGTGTTGTGTTCGGCGCGGTCTGTGTTCGCGGTGGATTCTGAGCTCTAGGGACAGTCGCAATCGGTGCGGGCGCTGGTAATCCAAGCTCTGGGCTACCAAATGAAAACCCAAAATTGACTTCTCTTGCTTTCCGCGTCCTATACCGGCAAATTAGTCTATATGTTATGATTTCGCGGGGTATAGGTAAGGCGCGTACGCAGCTCCACGTTGCCGCATTTGCTGCCGCTCCTCTCGCGCTGCCAATTGTTAGCAATTCCACACATAGATAGTCACAGCACCATGACACATACAGGCTTCCATTTTGGAGGAACGGCGTCAAAAAAGACGCGTCGTGTTGATGGTTGAGGAGTAAAGACGAGCGGTCGGAGCCAAGGCGATCGGAGCCGATCCATTTTTGTGCCGATTTCTCCGCGCTCTTCAACCTTCAACAATCCAGCTGTTGTATATTTTTGATCATTCTTGACTATTATTTCCAAATGGGTTGGTTCTGGGGTGACAAAAATGATACTGTCCAAAAGCTCGATCCGGGGCTTCGTGAATATCTCGAACAGGAGAAGCCCGACAAATATGTGCCTGGTCCCAATGTGAAGCCCCCGACGCCCGCGCAATCGCCCGAACCGTCTGATCCCTCGAAACCGAAAGTTCCTGCAGCATCACTCTACCAAGATGGCCGTTACGCTCATCTATGGAAAACCTACAAGCCGCCGATGGAGCTTGACGAACAATCCGGAGTCGGCGGAGCGTCACGAGTGATTGAAAAGTACAAGGAGCGCGGTGACACGGTGCAGCGAGCAGCAATGGAGAACTGTGCCTTAGAGCATGAAGCCTTGACATACTGTTTCAAGACCGGCAATTGGCGCAAGCAAATTGAAGCTCGGCTGACCATGTGCTCGGCGGAGAATGGCACCTTTTCACGATGCTTTACGACTCAGACTGTGAGTGCTAACTTATAGCTTTCTCCGTCACGTTGATTCTAATATGTTTTTGTTGAACAGAAATTCCTCCAAGCCCTCGGCTACGCAGCTGGCTTCGAATACGACGCCGAAAAAGAGGAGCGCATTCAGATGCACGCCGACAAACTCTACCACCAGATGTTAGACTATGAAAAGCGAGTTAAGGATGCAAAGGCTGCTGGAATTGAGCCACCGCCTATCACGTCACTTTTCAACCCAGAGAAGCCATCGCAAGCCCCGGAGGTCGGCCTTGAGATTCCTGGAGGGGAGACAATCCCGGAAGATCTCAGACCGTCGAAGCCCTTACAGAAGCTCACGCCTCATGAGCGAGAGTTGGAGATTCGGGCACACAATGCGCAGCGCGAACAACACAAGATGTATGCGCAGGAGGCGGCACCCTTCATGAAAACTCAAGACGATGCTCGGCAGAAGCGACAGGAGAAAGCTGTAAGCTGGTTTGGAGAAACTCTCGGCAAGTGGATGTCGTAGAGGAATCTGAATTCTTGTAATTACTATTTTGCTTTGAAAAATGGCGACTGGAGAGGCGTTGGGGTTTGAAGTTCAATTGTTGCATTTTTATAGCTCTTTTCCCATACTTTGTAGAGAGTAATAGTTACACTTAAGTGTACTCTCCGAAGTCTCCTTACTTTATATGCCTCTCTGTCTTTTCTTTTTTGAAATCTGCTTCTCTAGTGCTTACTCTAGGGCTGGATATGTCCACGGGTACATACTAATAGGTAGTGAGTAGTATCCGACACCAAGGAACGAATGAATTTGAATCATAACATGAACATTGTTATAAGCCAGTAAATCCCTAGAGATATAATATTATATAATAAATGAAACATATAACATCCCAATAAAGGAGAATGTCACGGCCTATCTAATCGCCGGTCGCGTTCTCCCGCGCAAACAACTCGAAGCATCATCGTAGAATCACGACTCTCTTCCCTAAACTCTCACCTTACTCCTTGTCGCATCCTTTTATCTTCCATTCCCTATTGAATCACAGTTACTCTCCGTCTTCTTAGTTGACCAGAATATCTGAATCCTCTCCAATTAACCAACACTACCCCAGATATCATCTGCCAAAAAGATACTAGGTTGATCACTGGACTCGCAAATTCTCTCTTCTCTCTTCAGGCCATATTTCCCTACTCGCAACCGGTGGTGCTCAACAAGCTGAGCTGCGGCGCTCGCCATGAAGGCCACCCCGTTGCTCATCTCCTGGCATAATGACAATGCCCCTATCTACTCGGTGCATTTTGACCCCAATGGCAAGGGTCGGTTAGCTACTGCTGGAAAGTAGGTTCTATCTGTCCTTTCAGAATGTTGAAACAATTTACTGACTGCTTTTTCTTTAGTGACAACAACGTCCGAGTATGAACCCGCCCTCCGTCGCCCTTCGCACACCTTGATCTGACATGTTCTACAGCTCTGGAAAGTCGAGTCTACCGGGGAGGACAGAAGAGTCTCTTATCTGAGCACTCTGATTAAGCATACGCAGGCCGTCAATGTGGTTCGCTTCAGCCCAAAAGGTATGTTCTTCTGCGGGATAGCATATGACTGCAAGTCTGACAGATGCAGGTGAGATGCTGGCATCTGCCGGAGATGATGGAAATGTCCTACTCTGGGTACCGTCGGAGCTACAAACACAAGCTGGACTGGGTGAAGATCGTTCGGACGACAAAGAGACCTGGCGAGTGAAGCACATGTGCCGCTCTTCTGGCGCCGAGATCTACGACCTGGCCTGGTCTCCCGATGGTGTTTTTATCATTACAGGCAGCATGGACAATATCGCACGGATTTACAATGCCCAAACTGGTTAGCTATCCTCGGGCAATCCTCAAACAGCTCGGTGAACTAATCGAATTCTACAGGGCAAATGGTACGACAGATTGCCGAGCATTCTCACTATGTTCAAGGTGTAGCATGGGATCCGCTTAACGAATTTGTCGCGACTCAATCGTCCGACCGATCCGTTCATATTTATACATTGAAGACCAAGGATGGACAATTCACATTGACACCACACGGGAAGGTTCTCAAGATGGATCTCCCTGCCAAGCGTATCGCATCCAGTAGTCCTGCACCCCCAGATGTGACTAACCGGTCTCATCAAAGCACTGGAAATTCTATTGCTATTGCCTCGCCTGTTCCCTCGACCCCGGGGACTCCAATGGCTTCCAACCTACCAATGGATCCTCCTCCAGTCTCACACAGTCGGCGTTCTTCGTTCGGCTCGTCTCCTTCTATCCGGCGATCTGCGTCTCCTGCCCCATCTCTCCCGTTGCCCGCTGTTAAGCCAATGGAGGTCTCCTCCCCTAGTTTTGGTGGCCTGGGTGTCAAGAATGCTAGCATTTATGCCAACGAGACGTTTACCTCTTTCTTCAGGCGACTGACTTTTGCTCCTGACGGAAGTCTGCTGTTCACACCAGCTGGTCAATTCAAAACCAGTCACGTATCAGCCACAGATTCTACAAAGACGACAGACGAAGTCATTAACACAGTTTATGTCTACACACGGGCTGGTTTCAGCAAGCCGCCGGTCTCTCACCTTCCAGGGCACAAGAAGCCATCTGTAGCCGTCAAATGCTCCCCGGTCTTTTACACGTTGAAGCAGGGCACCCAACCTGCGAAAAGCATTACCCTTGATACGTCTTCGGGCGAGGAAATGTTCCCATCTCTTCCAGACCCCGTGGTATCGGGAAACCCATCTTTCACCGGCCAACCCCACATGGTCTCTCCATCCTCAACGACGGCCGAGCCATCGAAGCTTCAGCCATCGCCAAAGGCCGCCGAAGACGGCAGCATTGAAGCAAGCCAGAGCTCAGCGCCCGTTTTTGCGCTTCCTTACCGCATTGTATATGCCGTTGCCACTCAAGATGCTGTTTTGGTATATGATACGCAACAACAAACCCCGCTATGCATTGTGAGCAATTTGCATTTTGCTACTTTCACGGACTTGACTTGGTAAGTACTGTTTCTATTCTTGATACTCACGTATTGCTTTCTAACACACAATAGGTCCGCTGATGGGTTAACATTGATCATGAGTTCCTCTGATGGCTTCTGCTCTACACTCTCGTTCGCACCTGGAGAGTTGGGCCAAACGTACACAGGACCAACCTCTGTGACTCACAACGCTGCAACCCCAACCACCCCTGCGACGAATCTCACACCTCTGCTGAACCCAACGCATGCGGCGTCTCCACATGTGCCATCTCCAATCAAGACGAACCATGCGTCCTCGAATAGCACAGGTCCCGCACTACCAGCTAGCCCTGCACGGTCCAACTCCACCTGCTCAATCGCGACACAATCTTCCTCACAGCCAACCCCTGCGGGAGTCGTGAATAATCCTACCCCCACACTTGGGACTGTCCCCTCGGTGACGGCAACGCACTCTGCGCAGCCATCGACACTTCCACTGACAACCCCACCACAAACGCCCATCTCAGGCGCTCCACAAAATGGACACACGACCGGTGCTAGCATTCTGGGCAAGCGCGACACAAGGCCTGCAAGCGAGTCTGAAAGAGAAGAGGGCAAGGAAGACTCAAATAATGCATCACAGCAGCCGCCGAAGAGGCGCCGTGTGGCCCCCACCCTTATTTCGGCAGGTACTGATGGAGCCTCATTCTCGAAGGACCACAAGTCCTAAGTTGAGATTGTGTGTAGTCTTCGGCCTCTTGGGCCTCGGCATGCAAGGCATGGAATGACCAATTTGCTTTGCTAGCTGCCGCTTATGATTCATGCTTTTTTTTCCAGTCATTGCTCATGCTATATCCTCCTCGTCTTCTATGTTATGTACCTGCAATATCTTTGTCTTTGATTTTTTTTTTTCAACAATAGGGTCTATGGTGGGTGGAGTTGTGATAGCCAATCTACCTTCTCGCTCATGTTAACTTATCCCCTTGATATATGCATGAATTGTGGCACGAGAATAAAGAATAAAAATGTATGAACTTTATTTCCCCAGTAGGATCTTAGGGAAACCGTTCAAAACAGCGCTCTCGGAATACAATAGCCATTCAAGTAGGGCAATACCAAAGATAAAACTGCCTAGTGCTTAGAATGTATCAGTCATCTTGCCATTGAAAGCTCCGAGGCTATGTCTGTGTGTCCCTCACTCCGTTGAACAAACAAATATGCCGTAAGTCATATCCCTTCGTGGTCCATCTTCTATAATACATGGGCGACAATAGACCGCATCAATAACAATACTGATAGCCAACCGTAACAAACACTGGGTGGGAGTAGGTTCATTTAGTCTCCTCCCCATTGGACGTGAAACTCGCCAGTTCATCCAGAAAATCCAAAAGTGAACAACCAGGTGGCAGCATAGACCTCGCCTCAGTAGCATGCGTGCTGGTTGTCACGGTGGTAACATGGAGCGTTTTCCCAAGCTCATACTTATCACACCGAGAAGCAGTGGGGGCAACAGCTAAATCATTCGCCCAGCGAAACAGCGCCTCACCACTACGAGAACCACCAGCTGCAAGTAGAAACTCGGGATATCGGATATTGGGAAGATGGTCTAGAACATAGGTGGCAGCTTTCCCATTTCCAAGCGAAGCATGCGGTGGTTCAACCTTCACAGATGTCGTCTCGCGGACGACATGGAAATCTGCACGCCCACTGGCACCATTGATTTGATCAGCTAGCTCGGAGGCCTGGCGAGCGGCCACTTCGTGGTTGAGTGCGCCATCGTAATGAAATGTGAGGGAGCAGCGGCGTTCCTCGATTTGGCTGCCTTCTGTTCGCTCGAGGAAATACTCCATCATCCTTTTAATGCCGAGGCGCCATTTCATGGCGCTTTCGGGCACAAATGGAGTCCATAGATCTGATTCGGGTTCTTGTAGGAAGCATCCATTCTCGGTGATGAAACCAAGCTCGTAGGGGAGTTTTTCGAGTGCTGCTTGAAGCTGCTCGATGCTTTGGTTGCTGATTATATATAAAATGTTCTTGGGGTCGTTTGTGAGTGTTTGTAGTGTTGCACAGACTTTGTTTGAGGGGAGAGATCCCTCTACGCCGAAAGCTGGACCGAAGATTGCGCCGTCTTCCAAAAAGAAGATCCGTGCTGTGGTGGCGAGGTATGCCTTTTTCAAGTCATCGAGTGAAAGCAGAGAGAGGTCGATTGTCTGACGGTTTTGTTGTATTCCGTGGGCTTCTGTGAGAGCATCTTGTAGCCTCATGTGCCATTTTAGAGCAGTGTAGGAATATTTGCAATCGAGCAGGAAATTCCAGTTAAGTTTCCGTTCCGCCGGTGACATCTCGAGTGCGGATTTGATCGCGTCCGCACATTGTTTATAGTCCCAGGGATTTACGAGAAGTTTATGACCACGAAAGATTGAGGCACTACCCACGAACTCGCTGAGAATTAGGGATCCATGCTGATGGAAGCTAAGCTGACCATCTTGGCAGTGGATGAAATCATGGCTAGTCAAGTTCATTCCCTCACGCAGATTAGTGGCCATGAAGATATGTGCAACACTCAAGAGGGCGATGAATTGGAAGTGGCTGATGTCTTGCTGGACTAACACCAAGGGCTGGTGGGTGATGGTTGAATATGTTGCATTGATCCTCATTGCGATTTTTGAAATCTGTACCTCCATCTCTGGGATCTCAGATGCAGATGACATTACTTGGACTAGAACCACCTGTATAGAATAGTTCAGTAGCGGCCGCACGCAAAAAGACATGTTAGTCGACTTACTTGGTCTCTCCATGTTGGATATGTCTTGAGAAAAAGCTCGTATGCAAGAAGCTTCTGCTTAATCCCTCCAGGTGCATCCAACCGGTCCCGCGCTACAATAAGGTATTGCCCTTGGTATTTATGGCCAATGCTGTGTATCCAACTTTTGACCTCGGTGGATTGGCGTAGTGTATAAAGCGATGAAGGGTCAATCCCCATTGGAGAACTCACAGCACTAACGTACCGATGGTTGAGGTGAATTTTATTAGCAGAGACCTCCAGCCTGAGCAGCCGGCTGCAGGATTGCAGAAAGTGATTGCAGTATTCCTCTGTCTGGAATCCAATCAAATTGGCACCCAGAAGCCCATCCAACAGCTCTTTGCGTGGATTCAAACAACGGAAGATTTCGGAGGAAGGAAACGGGGTATGCAAGAAAAATCCAATCTCAGCCTGAGGTAGTCTTTCCCTCAGAAAGCCAGGAAGAAGTAGAAGGTGATAGTCATGAACCCAGATCCTGTCACCTGGCTTCCAGTGCTTGATGATTGTTTCTGCAAATGCCATGTTGAGTTTGAGGTATTGGACCCATGAGTAATCGTCGTACTCAGTATGCCGAGGGCTTTCTTGCATCTGGTAATGGAAAGCTGGCCAAAGTACCGCGCGACAGAAATGGGTGTAATGGCCCTCAAACTCTTTGTCACTCACAAACACAGTCAACGAATCATACACATGCTGGAGGGTCTCAGCGATGTCCATTTTGGTAGGATGTGTCAATGAGTCGGTAGGCATGCCTAGGGTCCCCACCCACATCTTGTCCTTGAGCAAGCTCGACTTTTCCGCAGCGTGGATGGCATTTTGTAGACCTCCATGGCCTTGTTCAGCAGCCTTGACGACCCAGTCAGCATTAGAGAGCGAGACTCGTGTGCTACTGTAGTATTTTATGCCCCATCGATCCTGTGATCCATCCAAAGACAAGTCCCTTCTCGATCCCTGGATTGGGTTTCGACTACTCAAAATGGACGGTGTTGGGGGATCTGTCGCCTTGGATTTGGGCTGATTAAATCTCCGGCTGTGCCCCCCAAGGAATGGCACGGGGCTCACTGGGGCCATGCCACAATCGATCATTGGCAATCGGAATCTCATCTGTTGATCGCCAAGTATATCCTCTGAAGACTGTCTCGTCTTCTGTCGTGGCTCCAGGTGTCAGTGGGAGACACCCCAGGGGACGAGTTTCAAAACAGGTATCCGACAGGCGTCCAACGATAGATCCAGGACCATCAACATTTGCGTGGCTAGATATAGACTCGTTCTGTCCATGCCTGGGTTCTGTCACTTGGAAATCAATGGTATACGGGACGAACCTGGTGTATAATCAGATCTGGAGTTTTGTAGGCGAGGAAGGAACTCACAAAGATGCAATGAAGACCGTCATTGGACTGAATTGTAACCAAATGCAGTGTATATGTTGCAAAGTTAGCCAAGACTAAATTCATGGTGCAGGAAAATCAATTGAAAATCAATTGAACACTGAGGATGAAGGGGCTCAGGGTTTTGAAGAGGAAGGGACATTTAGCTCATCGCTACTGCCATTTGTATCTCGTTCTGTCTGTACTGGGCCTATGGATTTTATAGATGATCTTTTCGTGACTCAAGTAAGTTCGCATTTATTTTAAATCTCTAGAATGGTCAATGCATCAAAAATAGGACTATCTTCATCTTTACCGGAGCAGCTGGCCTACTCACAAAGGCATGACCATTCAATGAGTTAATCAGGCAAAGATGAAGGGTGAGTAAAAACCGGTCATAGCTCTCATAGAGAGTCCAATTACAGAATCCCTGTTAGTTGAAAACACGTGACCCCATCTGTAGATAGTTCTTTTTCTCTCTGCGCGTCTACAGATTTTCCAGAGTGTGTGCTTGCTAGCATTTTCTCTTGTTCTTTTCCTTAGTTCAAAGGTATATGGCAAGAGGCGGGTACATTTAACACGTCACTCGGACCATTTAGGAAATTTGACGTGAGCCATCACATTCAACCTTCCCAAGACCCAAGAGCTTGCGACAACGACAGAACTAAAGTGGATTAGCGCATGACGCTTTGGCCCACCCTAGCCAACGTTGTTATCCCACATATCCCTCGGGTGCCACTTCCGAGTTAAACAAACACCGCATGGAGTAAAACGTCGATCCATGTCAACGTAAGGCCATGCTCAATAAGTCAGCTGCACAGCAAGCCGCCTATGCCGCGTGCGTGTCCTCTCTCTTCTTGCTTGGGGAAGGCACCCCCACCGCATCAGTTTGCCGATCCGGTGGTGTCGCAAGATTGACAGATCTTCGAGAGATGCGGAGGGACGCGCAGGTATTGAATGAGTGTCGACGCGTGGAAACCAGATGCGTGGACTGGACATAGGCTCATGCACTCACGGGCATAGAGGATAGTGCAGGTAGCCTTGGCATGTCGAAACGGCCGAGCCAAGCTCATAGGATACGCCAACAGTCTCGCAGATACAGTCAGTGGACATAAGTATTTGCATCGCCTGTGGGCCCACCAGCTGACCGCCCCTATATATCCATACCGCCTATCTAAAACGCGTAGTATAGAAGTACGCTGGAATAGCACGCGCGCTGCATTCTATAACCAGATAATTTATCCCTTTATATCCCCCCCTCTCTCTTCTCTCTCTCTCTCTCTCTCTCTCTCTCTCTCTCTCTCTCTCTCTCTCTCTCTCTCTTTTCTCTCAAATTTCTCTCAAATTTCTACCCTATGGCGCGGTCCAAAGAGCTTACCCCCGCTATACGTGAGCGTTAGAAGCCATTATTAAGAGTCAGGGGTGGTATACTTACTCCATACTAGATTTCATAGTATGAATTCATGGGAGTTTTTGACCGGCAGTATATTATATAATCAAGGGGGTGTGGGTCCAGACGATGTAAAAACTTGTAAGCTGTGTCTTAGTCTAATATATCATTCAAGCAATAAACTCAAGAGACTCAGGAGAGAAATGAGGTCTTGGCACTTGGCGTCCGGGGATCATTGGCTCGGTCGGCTCGTCGAGCCTGAATTGCTTTGGCTTTTCTGCACTTCTCCCTGTGCTGGCACCGGCGTACCAATTCCATGACAATAGTCAGAGCCAGTGTGAGTGCCTTGCGTGTTGCGTACGAATCGCCCTTTGGTCGTTTAGGTAGTACCTATTGTTATCATTACCGTCAATACCGCCGATGAGATGAGAAAATAACACCAGAAAAATCCCCTCAAATCAAACCTGAGCGATCACCGCAAAAATACCAATTACTTAAACGACCCGGTCTTTTTGCGAAATTTATGCTTGCGCCATCCGAGCTAAGCATCAAAGGATCTTTTCTCGGCATCAGAATTTCGGAGTATAGGGAATATCATGTTAGTAAAAAAACAGCGTCTTAGAAACTTTTGTTACATGTGATGGACTCTTCAACTACTTATATGATCGAACCATAACCCGTTCGATCGCACAGCCACCTAGCATAGCCTTGGAATGTTACTAGGCTCAAACGCGGCTCAGATGAAACGACGGCTCATCGGTTTCCCCAGATACTAGAACGCCTGGACAGTACTGAGTAATTCCCCGAGTTATGCGATGTAATAAATTTCAGGGCTGAATCTCAGAGTTTGTGAATCTAAAAAAAAAATAATATGATTATCTGCATCATTGCGATACAGTCAACGTAACCCTAACTATATTCTAACATTGTACTCCATATAGTCACAGTGGACCGGAGCATGGCTGATTATTAATCTAATTAACCCTCCAGGGCTTCTAGAGTGGACATATTTGGAGAGCCTAATTAAGTATGTAAGAACCTTTTCGAACCCCTGATTCATATGCAGGTCAGCTCGTTTGGTACGATGTATACAGAGCACCGGTTTTGGAGCCGAGTTGTACAACATACAATGTTGATCGACATGACCCAATCCTTTGCCTAACTGCATAGGGAAAATTTTTATATATTTCCGCAACTGGACCCTCACTGTTTCCTAGGGGTTTCTTGCGGGTGATTCAAACGGGTTATTGTGATTGGTGATGGAGGGCGAGTTCCTGCGGGTTATAGTGTTGTACGGAGTATGCGTACAGTGATCCATCAACAGCCCTAATGGTCCGCACATCATAAATGTATTATAACATAGATCGAAGTACGGAGTATGGATCTCACATTCACATTCCTATGGAAGATGGAAGCAAGAATTAGGATCTCACGTTGCAGATATTCATACCAGAGAAGAAGATGCCTTTGAAGCCCCCTATGGACGCTAAGCCTCATCTGGCGCTCAGCACCGCCTCAAGCGGCTTAGGCGGAGGCTCTAGCCCCCGATCGTGAGAAATGCCAAGACGGACGCTTGCGCGTCTCCAGCCTTTCAGTGGAAAAGTGGACGGAAGAGTTGAGCTTTCGTACCTTGGCCGCGCGTTGGTCCTATGCTTGATATTTCCCTTTTTTCCTTTTTTTTTTTTTTTGCTTGATGTTGATTTGGTACGGAGAGTACCGAGTACAGAGCACATGGATGTATATTGTATATACTCTTTTCTTCGGAGTATACCAACCGAACAGACTGGGCACGAGCTTGGATCGCCTTATACCATCAAGGGTATTGATCTTCGATGTTGTACCCAACCCTGACTGTTATATTAACCTTCGAAGAGCTTTAGTGCATGAGCAACGCTAGGGTACAGGGGATTCGGTTGGACTCATGTGTAGTATATGAATACCTTGAATATAGTAAAGATTTGATAAAGTGGTCAAAAACAAAAAAGGGCTATAGAAGCCTTCAAGCCATCGACAGTGCCAAGGAAATGAGCAACGATCCATGAAAATCTGGATGTGGACGTTACGTGTTCACGGGAGCCAAAGATACATAAATTACAGCAATTATGGAAATTACGGGGAAACAGGGTCTTTTTCTTGGCTTTTTTTTTCGTTTTCGCACACGCGGCTTGGCCGCGGGGCCCGTGATTGGGGCCAGATGCTGACGACGCTCGTAATACTTCGTACACTCTGTACTTTGTCTCCTCTCTTTCTATCCAAAGCCCGTCTTTCTTCTCCCTTTCTTGATTCTCCAATAAGAGAGTGATTTGAAAGTGCTACGTCAACTCGGGCGAGGTAGTCCCTTCGTTTACTACTCTCCGACATCCCTTTCTTATCCATCTTTCCTCCTAACCTTGGGTCAAATTGACCTCGTTCGTCCAACATCGATTGTTCGCCCACAGCCATTCTGGATCTCAACACTCACCGTTTTTGAAGTCTGCCGTGACTTCCTCATCGACTATGGCGGACGGCAGACACCCGGCTACCCAGCCTGCCTCGAACGGCTACGACGCCTCTTCTCTAACCCACGAATTCGAGCAGCTGATGCGCACCAAACGACTCAACCGACTTCATGAACCTTCTCGCTCGCGTACTCACTCAACATCACCGTCTCCGATGTCCAGCCCGTCAATCCCTCCACCGCCGTCGCGAGCTCCGCCACCACCTCCCTCGTTAGGCACACCTGTCGCCGCTCCCTCCCCAAAGCCACCTAGCTCATCAGCCCTACGCGGTCTTCCTATCATGCCATCGCCTCCCCAGGATACAGCTTCACTGAAATTTTTTAATTTATTGAAGGGGTTATCAGTTACACCCACTAAGTACGAAAATCCGGGTCTATTGGACGAGGCCTTGTGCGTGATTCCGCTCGATCGCCTGTATTCCGAGGCCGAAGAGGAATCCCAAATTATGCAGGCCCAGGCTGCCAGCGTGGCAGGGAAGCCGGAATGGGGCTACCAAGATTGTGTGATCCGAGCATTGTTAAGGTATGTTGGAATTCCTAGATGGTCTAGACTCATTGCGCCCTTGCTAACATAGCATCATCCAGATGGTTCAAGGGGTCATTTTTCCAATTTGTTAATAACCCTCCATGCTCAAAATGCCACATGCCCACGATCGCCCAAGGCATGACCCCTCCCACCCCCGATGAAACCGCCCGGGGCGCATCCCGAGTCGAGCTATACCGTTGTTCCGATACTAGTTGTGCCGCCCACGAGCGATTCCCGCGGTATTCCGATGTTTGGCAATTGCTGCAATCTCGACGAGGTAGAGTTGGCGAATGGGCCAACTGCTTTAGCATGTTCTGCCGCGCAGTCGGAGCACGAGTCCGTTGGGTTTGGAATTCCGAGGATTACGTCTGGACCGAAGTGTACTCGGAACATCAGCGGCGATGGGTTCACGTTGATGCCTGCGAGGGTGCCTGGGATCAGCCTCGCTTGTATACCGAAGGGTGGCAGCGCAAGATCTCTTACTGTGTGGCTTTCTCCATCGACGGTGCGACCGATGTTACCCGCCGCTACGTTCGCAACTTCTCCCGGCACGGAAGCCCTCGCAATCGCGCCCCCGAAGAAGTTGTCCTGTGGACGATTCATGAGATCCGACGCAAGCGTCGCGAAAACATGTCGAAGACCGACCAACGCCGCCTGATCAAGGAGGATGAACGCGAAGAAAAGGAACTCCGGTGCTACATGGCATCTGCTCTGGCAGCAGAGATTAACAACATGCTTCCACATGGCCTTACCGGTCGCCCCGAGGACCAGAAACACCCAGGTGCTCGCCAAGAGGCCTCAACCGAGTGGCTCGCCGCACGAGGCCATGGTAACTCAGGACCCGACCGTTCCCCCGAAGGACGGTAAAATTACTGCTGGCAAACTGGCATCACATCAACCCTTTGGCTCCTGAAATACCCATATCAGCCACACCACTCATCGAACGATTGTGCGACCTGGATATTCAATATTCCACAGCCCCCTTTTCTCGCATCGGAGGGCTGGCTGGGCGCAGCGACGTTCAAGAAACCCTTGGATAACATTGGTTCTGACTATTAACAAAAGCCACTGCAGTCGCGCTGGGCGACTTCATCCGCATCGCTGGCGCCCAAATGGGCGCCAGCATCCAATGAATGACCATGCTATCTTGACAAAGATTCAAGCATATCCGACCGCAGACTTAGACGAGCAGGCTCCCGGGTCTGCCCGTCCACAATAGCTGGCGATGTAGACCACTTGTTCTCCTGATCATCGATCACACAATTTCTGTCCTACGCCCAAATCACGACATCTCTCCGCACGATATCTTTCTATTTTCTTACTCTCTGAGATACCATACCCGGACTCTGCTTTCCCGACCCTCTTGCATTTAATATGGGTTATAACCGGGGCTTTTTGCTTAGGCTTTGCACGGCCATGGTGACAACGATATCTATCTTTCTCTTTTCTCAATCTTTATCTCTAATATCTTTGGGAACTGCCCGATGGCACATGTTGTACGAGTCACGGATGCAGCTATTTTTCTATGATGTTTACTTTTGCATGTCCTGGCAGGATCGCCACGATCTCTTTCCTTCTTATATACCTGACCACCTTTTTAAGGGTCGATCTCCTTTTAGTTCCTAGTGGGCTTGCACCACCCGTTCAATACCAATATTTCATTTTCTCATACAATACCAGATCAGTTTAATTATGATGTGCAATCTTCCCCGCGCTCTTGCCCAGTGGAGCCAAGTTCAAGTTTTGCCCCTGGCAACATCACACATACATAATCCTCTTACCCCTAAATGTCATTCCACAGTGTACAGTATACTTTCTACCTGGAATGAAGAAACCAGACACGATATCTGGATTCTGTAAGACACGGCACGTGTTTTATTTATAGGTTCCTGGTGGGTCCAGGGTCTCACTTGAATGCCCCGAGTATAGGGGGGAGGTAAGAAAAAGCTAGGAATTTCAATTATAGCATGCCTGGAACATAAGTAAATGCCCGAGTATGGGGCAATACTCCGATCCTAATATGTAGATCTGCAACGGTGCCAAAGACCGAAAAACAAGCAAGTGACGACCTTATGTTGTATAACATCAAGAGACGATCATTGCAACATCATGCATAAAGCACATCACACCATTGCGGATCTGGAAGCATACCTCTCACACCGCTGATATCCAGCAGTCTATGCCCCTCCGCCGAAGATCCACCCCTATGCGGTCCAATTCATGCAAATAATAAGACTGACCCTGAAGCCTCAGTTCCCAGCTACCCCGAGACCCAGAAGCCGTAACCGAATCAACAACGGAAGAAAAAGAACCAGAATCAGACCCCAAGCTCGTACAAGAGTCCTCATCGGAACTAAATCCATCACCGAACCCGAGATCCCTGATCCGAAACCGACCCCCACAATTGCCCCCATTAAGCTCCACAACCACATCATCCCTCTTACAATCCCAATCCCAACCCCGTCTCGAAACAGGCCGAACAACCATCCCCCTCAACGGCTCCAAGAACCCAGCCAATTTCTCAACAGGTTCGCTGAACCAATTGCTCTCTAGAATGAGCACAAATGACCGCAGGGACCCTAGCTGCGATACCGCGCGACATGTCTCGGCCCACTGTGCCCGTCCGGCGGACACGTACACGGCGCGTACGGAGTCTTTGCTCGGTAGCCAGTGGCCTGGGAAAGACCAGCGGAGCTCGATGGCGCGTATGCGGTCCCGGTGTTCTGGTGGGATCGTTGGGAGGAGGTATGGGAGGGTCCAGGGGTTACTGAATTCTAGAGTTGGGAGGGTGTAGAGGAGAGGGATTGACTCGTGGTATCTGGGGGTTCTTTTATTAGTATGGGAGTGGGGGATATGTGTGTGTAGCTGAAATCTCTCTGAGGGGGGTGAGGAGAGAGGTAGGGCATACATTGTACAATGTATATTTTACAGAAGTGTGAGTGGTAAGGGTAAGGGTGGGAGAAAGGGCATGGATATGGATAAATCTGTTCAACCATACATCTGCCGACAAGTCAACGCCAGACTCAGTAGCTTCACCTTATTCCAGCGCACGAGATCAGCGTCTTTGGCCGGCTGGGAGATGCCGGTGCCATGACAAATCTCGCATAAGTTGTTCTGGCGAGTGTGGCGCTTTGGGGGTGACTTCTCGAGTGCACATTGACATACCACGTGCCCGAGTCGTTGCTTGCTGCATTGGATGATGTGGATTCTTTGATCTGCCAGGACAAATCCCCAAATCATTAGCCGAAGCTCCGGTGATAGCCGAGTGAGGAGTCGGCTTTGGAGTTGTGAGGAGAAGGCTATTGTTTGGACACAGGGAAGTGGAGGGGGTTTGTTGCCTGTTTGAGGGTTAGGATATACTTGACAGAAAAGGAAGTGTAGTTGCTTACTCTGATATCGCTGAACCAGCACATCCTCCCAGGAGAAGACTCCTTTCGTACGGGCCATTGTTGATAGCTTTTTCCCCGCAAAAGTCAAAATTAAAAAGACATTGGCAGCGAGGTCAGTTCATAAATAGTGTCAGACCGTCATCTGCTGACCTCTATCGGGCACAACGGCGTTCCCGTCAATCCGGACGCCAAGTAGCCTTAAGGAGTTGGGCAAAGAGTCGGTGAAAAGATAAAGGAGTATAGGAATGAGGTATTTATGTCGGTATATATCCACGGGTATTTGCATAGCTATCTAAGTCTAGAAAAGATAAGGAAATGCGGGAAGAAAATAACTCGGGCTATTTGGAGATCCTCTTTAATGCCCTACCTTGATCTATAGTTAGCGCTAGTTACTCCATAGATGCTCAATGTGTCTCTAGACTAAATTTCATTCAACAATAGCAACTGATTTATATACATCTAGGGATGTCATTTCTATTTCAAGTTAACCTCATGGAGTAAATATTGAACTCCCCCTGCCGGGTGAGGCTGTATCTAAGCTGCCCATTTTATGACAGCGTTCAAGGTCAGGCTCATAATAGATGATAAATATACGGGGAAAAAATCACAAAATACAAGATTTATTCTATGCGAGCAGCAGCAAGGCGGGCAGAGAGACGCAAAACCCTTGAGTGATCTTCTTTAAACCCGTAATCAGGGTCGTCGGAGTTCGATTCGGAGATCTCTTCGTCAATAATCCTTATATCAGACTTGACAGGGGCCGGCTTAGAAGGTGTCGACTCCTGCGGTGGGGCTCCACCTGATTTTCGACGTGAACCTTTTTTCATTGGAGGCGGACTTGGGGTCTTGAAATCCATACAAGGGGGTGGTAGCGCGACAGTCTTGGTCTTAAAGTTGCCTTCCTCGTTATAAGGTGACCTATGGGCTTTAGCGAATTTAACCCACTTGTCGAAACTCTTCAATAGCGTTTCTCTGTTGACTTGGAGCCATTCCTTATGACTCTTATCACATCGATTGCATTTTTCCTTGAGCCGGTAATGCTTCAGGGAAAATTCGGCGATGATAAGTTGCTCAATCCGACGGACATAGGGTATGTAATCACTCGCCACTTCGCTGAACTCTTCATAGCACCGTCTGTGTTCGCCAAATCGCCGCTCAGGCTTTGTGGTATATCCGATTTTGAACATTTGTGGTTCTCGAGGGTGAGAGATGAGATAGATGTGCCCAGGGTTTCTGTCGATTTTTCCAAGGGGCTCGAGCAATTTACCAGTCACCTTGAATTGTACGCCGGCTTTGCCGCTTGGTGATGTTTTGGAGCAGAGTTCGAAGTCTGTTCCTGGCGGTGGAACAGAAATAGAAATGATCGATTCATCTTCTAAGCGCTCGACGAGATAAATTTGCAGCTTGCAACGCAGTTGATGTCTCTTTTCATCGTTGTACAGCTCCTTTAACCATTGGCTCTTGGCTTCCTCGGAATTTTGGCAGTGACGCTGCCGGCAAAGACAGGTCTTGATCAATCGCCCGAGGACCGCATTGAATCCACCATCTTTGTCGTGCAAGCTGTTCTCAGTGTCGTTAAGGATGGTAAACAAATCACCAAAAGATTCTTTCAGACGTTCGAGGTTGGCGTTTGCAATTTTATTGAGGCAGGGCTTTGTGTCGTCTTTGAGCTGCGCGCATGTTACCGCGGAGATGGTTCCATATGCTATCTCCAGTAAGTCTGAGAGATAAAGGAACACATTGGCTGGGGTGTCCATAGCTGGCTATATTATTCTAATAGTATACGAGAGGATAGAGCAAGTAGTAACGAGGAAGTAGCCTGGAAGTTCCGCGTGAAACAAAACCCGAAGAGGCTCTTGACCAACACGGGGGGAGGGGATTAACCCCAAGGTAAAGGCATTGAGAGTCCCCTCTTTTTAACCCGGACTAGTGCACAGGCTGGGCCTATCTCCCATAATGCATCGGATAAGGGCAAGTTGGCGTAGGACGCATTGATCTGTTAGTGACCTTCCTATTTTTGTCATGGCTGGCAGGGGTTATCCGGTCGTACCTGAAATAATTGGAGAATGTCGCGCAAAGTTGGGGACTTTTGGAAATTACAGGAATGTGTCGGAGAACCATGTGCATTAGGGTAGTGCGTTGACAAGGATCATCAGCCGTTCGATGCTCCGCCGAGGTCAAGTATTAGGCTGACCCAAGCCATACGCTGGCGCAGTAACTCAAAGGCATACTCCGCAGGATGTAGTTCTCAAGGATATAAGAAAGTCGATGCCTTACAAGGCGGATGAAAGGCAGAGCTTGTGTAGGCACCAACATTAACGAAAACGAGGTTGGGGGCTAAAAGTCCAAGTCACGCGTTCTCGAGGAAATCAACCTTGGGGAATTGAGATAGAGTGTACGCTCCTAAAAGACATGTCGATTCATAGTGTGATGAGATTGTGCCTGTATCTCAATGTCTCCATTTTCAAACAATACTCCGTATCTTGGCCATAGCGGTATTCTGACCTGAATAGATGCCTAAAAATGAGATCGTACATTGCTTTTACTAGCGTCTTGTATTGTATTGATGTTCTACAGGTGGTTCTCACTGAGTGAACCGGGCAGCTCACTTCGGTGTACTCCGTACATAGGTCCCAGACCTCAAGCAATAAATACAGCCCCCAGGGCCAGTCATGTTCTAACCCATACCATGTCCCAAGGGTATTAACCCAGAGTGTTAATTGGGGGCGTCACCTGCAACCCCTGGGATAGCATAGTCAACCCATCCGGCTGCAGCCGGTCAACACTGGACTCTGCCGGCAGAGTGCCCACATAAGCATTGAAGTTGTAGATGCCGCAGGCACACGTGTCGACAACATCTCTCAAGCTCGTCCCCGACAGAGCCTGAACCGTCCGGAAGGCGCGAGAGACTTTGAAACTCTGCGCGCCCACGCCCATCGGCACCGAGTGTGACCAGATCCCTGGAGCCGCGATGAACGTCTCAGTCTTATCGCCAGACTTTACCCGCACAGTTGCGGGATACTTCAGCATCGTGACGATGAAAATTTCGTCTTTCATCGTGTCGACGCCGTCAGGCCGACCGCAGGTGAAGTTGCCGCCGACGTCGTTGGGGTTAACTTGCATTGTTGTGTCGGTTGCGTCGCAGTCGACGTCCTTCGGGGTTGGCCGGTACCAGTAAACCAGCTTTTCTTCCTCTATGAATCTGATGGGCAGTCTTGACTCTGCTTTGTAGGCGGCGATGAAAGGCTTTGCCATGTCGAGCCATCCAGTGTGGGGCCTGCTTCCTTGTCAGTTGGGGTTTCCGTTAATCTGCTAGGGGGGGGATATCGCTACTTACATATCCATCACCCATTTCGAAGCACCGTCGTCTGTGTGTGGTGACGATAGTGGGCCGATATAGTGCGACTCACCATAGTCATTCCAAGTGAGGATCTCCACAAAACGAGGGCTGAGACGTAGGATCTCTCTCCACCGGTCATACCAGAGGAGATCAGAAGGGAACACCCAGTTCTTGGGGTAAGAGACCTCGCTGCCGAAATGAGTCGAGAACCAAGGCGAGATGGCTATTTATCAATCAGCAAATATACACAGAACAACCAACTTACTCCAACTACTCACGCGCAATGTATGCTTTCCCCTGAAGAGCATCCTCATAAACATTATCGCCATCTGAAACAGAAACCTCCTGCCCGTCACTGGGAGCTCTGTTGTTTCCATTACTATCCCAGCCCATCCAGTTCAGAGCGCCATCAATATTTTCGAAATCACCGTGACCGGGGTGGAAATTCGGCGCAAAGAAGATCTCGCTGCCGGCAGCCGATCTGATCGCACCGACATCGACACCGTCGCCCACAAATGACGACACAAAGACTTTTCCATCTACCAGAAGCTGCCCGGGATGGCCTGCATACTGCGCGATCTTGGCGCCGACTTCGATGCTCTGGCTGACCTGCCACCAGTGGAAGTCGAAGGAGATGAATACTTTCATGCCATTGTTGGCGGCAGATTCATAGGCATAGTCTAGCTGAACGTCGTTGTACGAGTCGGTGCCAATATTCAATGCAAAGGCGTCGATGCCCGCATCTCTCGCACGTTTCATATCATCGTCATATTCGCCGGCGCTTTGGCGGTTGCTGACGATGCCCATCTAGATAGCATTAGTATTTCTTATGTTGAGGGGTTTAAAGATGTAATAGATGTTTAACTTGCCATAAAATGACAGAAAACCAATTTATTTCCCATGTTTTGATCATCGTATGCAGAATCCATAATGCTGGTAGTGTAGTCGATCAGAGTCGGGGAAGCGAATGTGAAGGGAAATAGGCCAACCAGGGCCACGAATAGGTAGAACATGGCTTTTCGAGCGGTGAAGAAAACCAAGGACCAGCCAAGGAATATCTCCACTATGCCTAGCTCTAAATGTTGAAAATAAAAGGAATGAAGGAATGGAAGAATGGAAGATGTATCTAGCTAAAGGAGCGACTAGAGTGAGAAATGCAAGCTTGTATGGAAATATAAGACTTGAAGTAGAAAAGGTCTTATATGCTTTTGGCGCTTTGTTTTACAATGCCACATTGTGTACATTTAGGTCCACTCTTTGTCTGCATTGCTGGACAATAGATCAATTAGGCAATGAAGCCCTAAAGTGGCCTTCAGAAAACCAAAGAAATCCTGTTTACATCCCGTCACAGGGCTTGTCAGAGGGTCCTCGGCGCCTAGATTCCGACAGGGCTAGGAGGCCGAAAGATCCATTTCTGCGATTTGGTTAGTTGGAATAGAATGGAAGGGGTAGAGGCTGACAGTTACAGATACTCCAGGGCTGCCGGATTGGCTGAAGAACGCCTCCAACAGCCCAGCGGCTAAATTAAGGGACCTGAGGTGTTCCACGTTTGACCTTTCTCGATAACAGTGAAGAAATACTCCGTAACTTGACTAGAGCACTGACGTATTTCCGATAGATCTCATCTTGAAACATCTTATATCTAAGACATCAAAGATTTATTCATAAGGCAGGTGCACGGTGTATCCCCAAACTCAACCATCGACTGTGGGGTGCCTCGTCGTCAATATGTTTCAAGACCTCACTTAAAACTTTAAGGCGAGTCTGTCGGACCATTTATTGTTAACCTAGGATCTTCCTATCTTCTACTGGTGAGTGCAAAGAGGAAAGTCTCAAGAATTCCCTGCTCCAGGTATCCCACAGATATCTACCGAATGTCAGCCGATGACAATCGGGGTATAGACCCAGCGGTGGGTGTCTGCAATAAAGCCTGCCATGTGTCTAAACTAGGGATATAGGTGAGTGCTACAGTCCATCAAACGAAAGGAAGAAGTATCCAGGGTTCCGAGTGGACACGCGATCTTGAATGTTATATTGAACAAATCAAACCTAAGTAGTTTCTGGCTTTGATACTCATGATTCATTGATTCCAGCCTCCAGGGCTTACTTTAGCGATCATTGCTGGAGCCAACCCCCTTATCCGAGCTAAAAGGAAAGAGCCTCTGCCATAAAAGGCATGTGATGGACCATATCAAAGGACAGCAAATGCAGATACATAGCTCACCGAGCTGTCATCGATATCTTCTACATCTGAGCTACGCTCATATCGCAGGAAGTAAAAGCGTCCTTCCTGCTCGGCTGCTTGATTTGCTGTGACGATTTCCAGGGCGGCCATGATTACCCCGATCGGATGGCGTCCGCATACTGTGTTACCCGTGCGTTCAATAATGTCGAGGAAAGACTTTGAAGATCCAGTCGTGATAGCAGCCATGGTAGCTATGTCAAATGCTGAGATACTCTCGTGAATGGCAGGTCCACGACTTGAGATGCGATCGCGCTGCCGCAAGGAGTGACCAGTTGAAGCCATCTCAAAGGCCTGGGCAACGCTGCTTGTATCCATACCGGGTTGTGGAAGTATATCACCCGATAGTGGGAGTTGTGGCCCTGGCCTGGGAGCCTGTGGAATATAGTATGTGTAGCGGAATCGGAGACCCCAGTGGCAGAAATCTGAACTTATCACAAAGGCGTTTGCCGGGTCCGCTAGGTAGGGAGCTAGGAGGGCGCCAAATGCTTGCTCTGTCGAGCCTGATGTATTTCCGACCATGATTGGGACTAGAGGTGGGTATTCAGAGGTTGGACAATCTGGATATTGGAGCTGGAGCAAACGGTGGATGTAGGGGAGGTGCATCTCGATGCTGTGCTCGTCTTCATCGACCGAACGCGACATAGTTGTGAAGCTGATCTTTGCCCCGTTCTCTCTGGTTGCCTTAGTTTCGAGGAGCTGGGCAATCAGCTCGGTGTCTAGTGGGAGGGGTTCATCGGATAGAGGGGTATGGTAGGAAGTTAGCGTTGGAAGAGCCAGTGTTGCGAGCGAGACATGGTGTGATGGTCCCAGAATAAAGATTCTCTTCCTATTTGTGATGTTAGAGGGGTTTCATAAAAGAAACGGGAGATGTGCCCACGCTTTGGATAGATCCAGCGCCTTGTATGCGTAGGCTGCGCAAGGCCCCGAGTACGAATAACCCGCATGCCTATTCGATTAGTATGTTTGGCTCTGGATAATGTCATATGCATGATGAGGGTCTCAGGCATACGGTGCGATGATCACTCTGGCTCCTGGAGTTGGCAGCGAGCCGACCTTCTTTATCGTGTCTGGCACCTGCGCCAGCCAGCCATCCAGCTGACGGGCCAGGGTTCGGGCACTATCTGAGTACCATGATCCTGAGTGAGAGGGCTGGCGAGATGGCATGGTAGGGTTTGAAAAGGGTCAACATCAAAGTTGAATGTGAGAACTCGGGAAATGGTTGTCTACAAGGTGAAGCTCTCTAGAGAAGTGGGGGGAGCGTGGTGGGGATCCCGCTAGGCACGCCAATTGGCATCTTCAAGATATTAGGAGATATCCATGGATACATTCGGTATATATTTGGATTTTCTCTACTTGGGAAATACAGAGAAAGATGGTAAATATTTCCTATGTGAGTTGCTAGTCAACTTCATATTGTGATTTCTACATTTCTTTCCATTTGGACACTCGAAAGGTACATGTACCTATACCATACAGCACCAGTAAACCAAGTTAACGGGACGAATGCATGGAAAGCAGTAACTGTTTATAAAAACGTCAAACGAAACAGTCATCAGGAGTTCGTTGCATAAGCCTGTATATCTGATGCTGGAAGCAGTGTAGTCTTGGATACCGAAATAATAATCGCAACTAAGGATAGTTCTATTGCTTAAGCAATTGCATCTTTGTCCCTTCGAGTAGGTTCATTGGTATTAGAAGTAGTCTGCTTCTTTTCTGAAAATGAAGAGCTCCTAGAGTTCGTGGAAAGTTGTGAGCATCCCAGATACCCATATTACCCGTTTTGGCTTAGCCCGACGGAATGCAACGCGAATCCCGGAGATGACGCGCCCAGACTGTGTTTGCATCGGTCCCCGTCTCAATTCCTCACACCTATCTTTTTTTGTCATTACTACCCCCAAGCGACTTTTTTTATATACGCGATTACATCTACACACCCCCTACAGATCCATATCCCTATATACCAAATTTATAAAATGTCGCTCAAGCGCAAAGCTTCGTTCACAGCTCTACCAGCCAGTCCATCAGTTCCGGCCCCCAATGAATGGGGCATGGGAACTGGGAGCACACATCTCCACAGTCGGACGCGAAAGCGCTTCAGAGACGATCGTCCCAGTGACCAAGTGATTTACGGTAAGTGCCTGGCCTCGCCCTTGGGGCACTCTCCCTTGATCACATCGACGTTCAACCTCGCTGACAGCTAGCAGAGAACACCCTAAGATGGATCTTCTCTGCCCAAAAGCAGCAGGAGTCTGCACATGCTACCGATATGGATACAATGGACTCGGAGCCGACCCTCGAAATACCAGAAGCCGTTGACCCCCGACAGCAAACATTACACCGATTCTTCCAGCAAACACCGCAGCAATCATCGTCTTTCCGACCATCCCGTCAAGCACTTGCACCTCGTGCCAATGAGACCGCCCTCACTCAGGATGATCTCCTGCGTCGACAAGCGTTTAATCATATGAGCTCCGGAGACAGTTCGAGCGAGAGCAACAGCCCCGGATCCAATCAGATGGGTGCTGATGTGGATATGGATATGGACATGGATAGCACAAGTGGTAGTGATGGATTGGTTCAGGCGCCCAAGAAATGGGTAGGAGGAATGGCCTGGATGTAATCTGGTTGTGCGAGTCCTTCTATCATTGCGCGCTGGTTGTTTATATCTGGAGAGGCTATCATCTCCGTTCTATCTATTTCGTGATACCTATTGGGCTATTTGGGCAAGGTGTTACTGGATAATTATATTTCCTTGCTTTTCTTCCTTTCTCGAAAGGAACAGGGGATATTTTTGGTCTTTGGCGTTTTTGGAAGCCTGGGAATACTTGAGCCCCCAAGGTTTTGACTTATAATGAACATTCCCATACATCGCCTGATGCCGAGCTTAATTCAATGTTCCAGTGACTTCCGACTTGATTTGCAGACTGGGCAAGAGTGCGTCATCATTGATCCGGCCCTATGTAGCGATATTGGGGTATTGTGATCACTTGCCTATAATGGTAACCAGCTCGATATAGTACTAGATATACATAAATATACGTATAGAATAAGGCTGGTAGCTTATTTTAAGCACACTGACTTTTCGCTGTTTAGACACTTTATAGCTCTTTCCACATTGTCCATAGATTTTGGCGTGATGGCTGTTATGGACCCGCTCCATTAGCCCAATGTGGCCTCAGGCAATGAAATTGTTTGCCCACCCCACGTCGTCCCTCCAATTGAATGACAAGGCCAGAGGAATCTCAAACCACAAGAGAAATCACTTAACTCTACCAAGCCTCCGAATAATCTAACACTGTCCTTCCTACCTCGGAATCATTTTCAGCTCGGCTACCCTCAGACTTCAACTCCCCCGCACATTGGAGGTTCTTTGCCTGCTGACACGAACAACCCACCAACCACAATGGATCACGATCAGTCTGTTCAGTACTTGGAAGGGCTTTTGGGTCGCACACTGCGGATCCATACCACAGATACTCGCATGTTTGTCGGGCTTTTTAAGTGTACCGACGCGGTAAGCATTCAGCTATGAACTACGCATACAGCGGTACTGATCGAAAACTCTCGATAGGACCGAAACATCATTCTCGCCAACTCCTTTGAATATCGTATGCCCACCACATCTGCCGTACAAGCTGCCGCAGACAAGGAGAGGGCGTGGGGAGAAGGGTCGGAAGCAAAGAGCACCGTCAAAGTGAACATGACACACCGGCTGATAGGCCTCATTGTGATTCCAGGACGACACATCACGAAAATAGAGCTGGAGTAAGCCTCGATCGGGTTTCAACTCGGGCTCGTATCCACGAGACCTTCATTTTCCCACCTGGGGATCGTTCTCTACTCTATTCTCGAATAATAAGGCTAGCTCTGCTGCCCCGCAGTACCAAGCAGTGGCAATCACGTATTGCACCCACCCACGCGATATGCAGCAGGAAAGGCCCAGTTTCTGCCCTGCGCCCACAATTACCTGGTCCCTGCTTTTCCACCAGGAGTTGAGTTGGACCTGGGGCTGCCAAGACGAGGCTTTCTTGCAGCGGCGCTCGCTGCTCCTTCAACAACGTGGTACCGGGATCACAGCAGCTGCATCGCAGCGCCTAAGGTAGCTTGATCGACAGGCATGCTGTCAAGCGAGAAAGGGAGATGATTTGTGGCAGGCTTCCAGCTAGGAAGGGGTGAATGGAGGGGCAAAAAAGCGGTGTCTCCGCCACACCTATCCCTTGGCATGCAGCGTGGTTGCTTTCGTGCAGAACTAATACTATCTGTGGCTCCTGTCTGCTTCCGCTACGATCAGATCATGGGGCCAGGGTGTATCTTGTTGCTGAATGGCCTCTACTATTCTGTAACCGCCTTCCCTTGTTGGAAGTATTTGCAGGAGGCTTACGCTCTACCACGCAGCAACATATAACTTTGTGATGTATCATTATGGTTCCGAACGTGTTGTCGAATCCTTGAGTCGAGTGGGTGCTGCACTTTTATCTCTATCGCTTCTCATAGGAGACGTGCCCCAGATGGCGGGGTCCAAGCTCTGTATAGATTCCCTTGCGAATAATCGGGTAGGATCGGAAAAAATATTTCTTAGTTTCCGACTGGCTCTGTAAATTCATTTGTGATGGCCTCTTCAGGTGGCCCAGATTCAAATGTAAATACATGTGCGTTGTAAGGAGACCACCATCGCTTATCAAGCGCTAATAGTGGGGGTTAAAGATGACCAGGCTTTACCTAGATTATGAAGTATATCGGAGAGAAATTCAGGGCTCTACAGTATTAAAAAACACAGACAAAGAAGATATTTCTTAAGAAAATTGTAGTGTGAAGCTATAGAGAGAGATATACGTGTGTGTACAGGCGTTCAATGGAGATATCTGTATTTAAATGCGTAATAGTTTTTAAAACGAAAAAGAAATCAGAAATAAAAATAACCTTTTGAACCAAGCTGATGAATATTCACTATAAATCCTATAAAGATGAGAGTCCAGACTCTCGATCAGGCAACTATCTGTAGTTATAGCTCGGTCTGAGAGATAATCCGGCTGACCTCATCCATATCCCCGATCGAGACCGGGCCCAAGAAACAGAAGCAGCCACTTTGTACCCGTCAAGTACCATTTCGCTGTATTAGCGGTGGCGGAGTACTTTTGCCTACCTTTCAAGTTCTGACCTTAAATCTTGACTTCCAACTTTCCTCTTCCCCTCTCTCTTTTCTTGTTTTCATCCTTGCTGCCCTTTTGATATTCCCCATTGGATTCTTTTTGAGGTAAATTGTTTCCCCCGGGGTCTCCGCCTGCGGCCTATTATGTGGGAGTACCACCCCGTTTAAACACCTCGTACATAATGACGCATTCCTCCACCCGCAAACCCACCATTCCCAGTCCTGTTCCAAGGACCTCCCTTGCTTCATTTTTTTAATTCCTTTCTCACTTCCACATGCCACCTGAGTTTCTGCGGAGTTAGCCCTGCAATCCCGCACCTGCATTGTCTCGTGCAAGAGGCTAACTTTCTGTAGAGCTTCAGCTTCTCACCTTGGAGCTTTCCGCTTTTTATCTTTAGCTTCTCGCCATTCGAAAACCCTTCTGCATCAAACACAAAGCCCCTGGCTTTCTACATCCTCACTTTGACCTCGCTGCCTCGCCTGTTCGCCTTGTAACTGTGCTCACGTCTCGCACTTGCCTCCGCCCGTGTGTTCACTCAAGGTCTCGACCAGGTGGATTAGTGTTAATCAATACCCACACAAACCACTGCGCATTCTTCGCACAGACTCTTCAAGCTTTTTGTAATATTGCAGAAGCTCGGGCCAACACATTCCAGCAACACAACAGGGGTTTCTCGGCATAACAGTTTGAACTTCCATCGTTCGTGCGATCATCTCAACTCAAGCTTGGCAGTTACCCGAGCCTTTTAGTGATGGGTCAGTCGCATTCCAAGAGCAACGCCTCGGGCGACACTCTGCAGTCCTACCCTTCGTTTTCCAAGACCGACACCAAGGAGTCTCTCCGCTCGTTCCGCGGCTCGATCCGATCGAAAATCCCTGGTGCTCGCAGCTCCGATAGCCCTCGGGGCTCCACCACTGCTCTCTCCCGGACTGAGAGTCAGACCGACAAATCCGATGCTGGATCCCTTAAGTCAGTCGGAAGTCGCCCTGGCTCCAATGCCGGCCTCCCTCAGTCGCCTGGTTCCGAGACCGCTTCGCGACCCGGCTCCCCCCAACCCCCACCATCTCCCTCGCTTTCCACCAGTTTGCAACGAGGCCACAAGGATGTGGACGCGATGAAAGAGAGCGGCGAAGTCGACCATGTATCAGATAACCCTCCCACTGGTGGCCCCCCAACCGGGGCCTCCGCGGTCGTGGGTGAATCAATTCTGATGAAGCGAGAGAATCAACTGAATCCCATTCTGGATTTCATTTTGAACGCCCCCTGGAGACTTCAGGATCTCCCGGTATGGGTATGGGTGCTTTGAAATCCATTGATTTGGACGACATGATTTCGCGACTCCTAGATGCTGGTTATTCCAGTAAGGTTACCAAAACAGTCTGCCTGAAGAATGCGGAGATTACCGCCATCTGCACCGCCGCTCGCGAGCTCTTCCTATCGCAGCCTGCTCTGCTGGAGCTGTCGGCTCCCGTGAAGATTGTCGGTGATGTCCACGGCCAATACACTGACCTCATTCGACTATTCGAGATGTGTGGATTCCCTCCTGCTTCGAACTACCTTTTCCTGGGTGACTATGTCGACCGAGGCAAGCAGAGTCTGGAGACAATCCTTCTGCTGATGTGCTATAAACTCAAATACCCGGAGAACTTCTTCCTACTTCGAGGAAACCATGAATGTGCCAACGTTACCCGTGTTTATGGGTTCTATGATGAGTGCAAGCGTCGTTGCAACATCAAGGTTTGGAAGACCTTTATCGATACCTTCAATACTCTCCCGATTGCTGCGATTGTGGCCGGTAAAATCTTCTGTGTTCACGGTGGTCTCTCTCCTAGTCTTTCTCATATGGATGACATTCGCGGCATCGCTCGCCCCACTGACGTGCCGGACTATGGCTTGTTGAACGACCTCCTGTGGAGTGACCCGGCAGACATGGAGGAAGATTGGGAACCAAACGAGCGTGGCGTCAGCTACTGCTTCGGAAAGAAGGTGATCATGGACTTTTTGCAGCGTCACGACTTTGACCTGGTTTGCCGCGCCCACATGGTGGTTGAGGATGGATATGAATTCTACCAGGATCGCATTCTGGTGACTGTGTTTTCTGCACCCAACGTAAGTTGTCTTCTACTGTCTTTCACCCAGACTCCTACTGACCATTTACAGTATTGCGGCGAGTTCGATAACTGGGGCGCTATTATGTCAGTCTCCGGCGAACTCCTTTGCAGCTTCGAACTTCTCAAACCCTTGGACTCGACTGCCCTGAAGAATCACATCAAGAAGGGCCGAAACAAGCGCAACAGCATGCTGAACAGCCCCGTAAGGAACCCCCCTTTGCTATTGGATTTTCCCCCATGTGATCATTGCTGCATCGTGCAACACTGCCGAGCGTTGTTCTTGCAAATTACGCAGATACTGCACCCCGTATCTTGAACGAATCGCTAACGAATCCCAGCCTGCGGCGGTATCGGCGCAAAGTTATTAGTCCCCCCCCTCTGATGGCCCTACATTCGAAATTGATATCATCTCTTGCGATCTGTCAGCGATCTGTCATCGCTGTCATGGTCTCGATTACTCTGACAGTCGTTGACCGGCAATGAACACGAATTTCATCAAACTAGCAGCGTGGTAGCCTATCCTTTGTTTGACAATGGCTGATCACTGAAACCGCTCTGCCACCACGGCTCTCGCACCAACTTCCGGACCCAACCTCACCCGGTATGGATGCCCAAAATGAAGCTTGGCGCAGATTCGAACCGGATTCATCTGACCGGTCCGCGCATCGAAGCCCTCCAGGCACCGTAACATGCGTAGACCCGCCGATGCCAAATTTACAGACTCAATGGAAAGACATACTCGAGCAAAGGCACGTGGAATCTCCATAGGCAACTTTATTGTCGCCTAATTAGGCTCCAGCTCATAATGCAGATGCGTCCAGACCATGGCAGTTTTCTTCGGCCACTCCAAAAATCATAGCTATGTATCTCTACATGGCTAGGATTACCAGGCCTCTCGTTTCTGGTGTGGCATTCTCTTGCATGTACTTACAATATCTCTACTCTTTTCTCTCCCAAACAAATGGTATTTCTTGGACATCATTCAGCTATCTTCCTTTCTTCCGGACGCTCTTAGTCTATTTAAAGTGAGTAGGATCTTTAATTTATGTGAGATCTTTCCTACTGATCGTCTAGCGAAGTTGCGTATTTGGCTAGATGAACCAAACCCACACCGCTACTAAATGCCCTCGTAACTTGACCCAAAACCAGTCAAACAGACAATGGAATGGATAATTGATTCTCAGTAAGAACTCTGTACACCCAATGCCGACCAGTTGTATGTCTAGGCCTCGGGACCACCTCCCGACTAGCCTCGGCAGCTCACCCGTCTTTGTTGAACATTGCCTTTAAGCACATGCAATAGTTGGGTATTATGCATCATTGGCAAAAATTGGGCTTGGTTTACGCCTTTGCAGATAAACAAAGCTTTACTAATGATACCTAGTGTCTCACGTAAGTAGATTCGTATGTTTAATATCTAATATGGTCGAAGTCTAGGGCTTCTTCATATACAAAACCATTCTGTGATAGACCATTGATGAATGTCAGGTAACCAAAACCAGAGACTCGGTCCTCAATCAGGTTTCCTTACTATTTTCCTGCATTTGACGCAACCCCAGCCGAACGAGCAACATATTGAACCTGAACCCTAACTCCCGCCGCAAAAGGATCCGGATCTATACTCTGATCCAAATTCCCCAAAGCATGGTTGACATCACGATGTTTAGCCTCATCAGCACGCACATGCAGCAGCAGTGAATGCATACAGCGCTGGTCCCCCAGCATCTGCCAGTGCTTAATTGCCATCTCGGGGGGCCTGCAAGCTCTCCCATCCAGGCTGACCATTCTCGGGGTCATTGATTGTCTTCGAGTATGTAATCACAGCTTCTTCTTCTTTTAGATATCCCACAAAGCCATGGCATATCTGAGGCGAGATGAGATATGCGAGGGGAAATCCGCTGAAGAACACCCACTGCGCGCCGAGGACTTTGAGCCGTATTGTTGGGCCTGGCTCGGCAAGCGTAAGGAAGGTTAGGAGGTGCATTCATTCGCTGTAGGCTTCTTAAAGGAGAGTTTCTGTCTTGTATCTTGTGAGATGATGATCCTCTTTTGTCTATAGAAGATGGCTGGTATAAGGATATTTTCGAGATTCTTGAAGACCGCTGGTTACGGCTACTAAGTATGCCGCTGTTGAAGCGAGAAAGTATGCGCTCTAGTCATAATCTCTGTTCTATTATACGGTCTTTTACATTATACATCTCGTGTGGTAGCGATAATCTGTCCTTTCATGAGATATCCCCAAAGGATGCAGTGAAGATTGTACATAAACCTTTCCATCATGCCTGAAAGATATCAGCAACCCACACAGTATCATGTATAACCACCGGACAACACACACTTCAGTCTATCTTTGTGTCATTTGATAAAAAACTAAATAGGCGTTGTCGGTAGGCTTACCGTTAATAACATGGGCGAGCAACCCCGCCACCGGCGAGTCTCCCGTACAGGCATCCCACGAACAGATTATCTGGATTGCCAATAGGACCAGTGCTCCAAATAGGTTTGCCGGGTTCCATTACTCTTTGTGGAGATATTGAGCAGCAACGATAACCACCCCGCATGGTGGTTTCATCAGTTATCAAACGCACCGGGCGGTTGTCCGAGATGCTATCTGGCTCTGTACGATGGGGACAGCATTGAAGGATAAAGGAGCCGATCCCTTCGCCTGAGTTGACATGAACAGAAATTCGAAATCATAATCCAAAAGAAATGGGTACATTACTTCCTGGAAGGCCTTTAACCGCTTTTGCGCGATGCACTCGGCCAACGAGTAATGTGAATACCTCACGATTTACCTCAACATTGCAGGCACACGCGCAAGTGAAGGCTGCTGCAAGCTCCTTACTACCACCTCTCTCCGTTTTACCCACGCGTGTCTTGCTCAGATCTCTGCTGGTCTCTACCATATCGTCGAAGAGATTCCTCCTCATTCCAGCGCTTTCGCTGTTGTCCTTCCTTTCCAAACCTAACAGGATCTGGCTACTTGATGTGGATCGGAATCCTATTCTGCATGGGATATTGAAGAAAACGTTCTACAATCAATTCTGTGCCGGAGAGAATGGGGCAGAATGCAGATCCACTATCCGGGAAATGAAAGACATGGGCTTCCGCGGTATGATTTTGACATATGCTGCTGAGACGGTATTTGATCATAGTACTCAGGCTCAGCATGGACAGGGAGTTGCTGCTTTGGAAAGCGAGCACGGGGATGTGTCCACCAATGCCTCGGTCTATCAATGTCCCAGCATCGAAGCTTGGCGGGAAGGAACAGTTGAGACCATCTACATGACAGAGGCAGAAGACTACCTCGCAGTCAAGTAGGTTACTCGGAGCCCACCATTTCAGGGAGTAACAACTGACCATTTACAAGGTTGACAGGAGCTGGCGTCAAAGTCACCGAGGCTTTTGCCGCTGGAGAGTTACCCCCGCAGCAGATGATGGATGCGCTCCATGAGGTCTGCACCACGGCCAAGGACCGAAAGGTTCGCATCCTCGTCGATGCCGAGTCTCAGCATTTCCAAAAAGGTATCTCACGGGTCGCGGTGGAACTTATGCGCAAATACAACCGCGACGGTTATGCTACTATCTACAATACCTACCAGGCCTACCTCAAAAGCACACCAGTGACACTGGCCAATGATCTCACTACGGCAAAAGAAGATGGATTCACTCTCGGCCTCAAGCTCGTGAGAGGCGCATATATGGCCACGGATGAACGGTCCCTAATCCACGACACGAAGGAAGACACCGACAACGCATATAATATGCTTGCCCAGGGGGCGCTCAGAAAAAACATTGGAGAGTTTGGAGACAAGGGCAGCCGCGACTTCCCCTCGGTGAATCTCTTCCTGGCCAGTCACAACAAAGAGAGCGTGGTGGCTGCCCACCAGCTCCATAAGTACCGTGTCATGTCTGGTTTGCCCACCGTGCCTGTGCGTTTTGCGCAACTCCATGGTATGTCTGATGAGGTTAGCTTTTCGTTGCTTCAGATGAATGATGGCGATGGAACACCAGAAGTTTATAAATGTTCCACTTGGGGAGGTATGGGTGAGTGTCTGGCCTATCTTCTTCGTCGGGCAATTGAGAATCGTGATGCTGTTCTGCGGACGGATAGTGAGTATCGGGCGTTGAAGACGGAGGTTTTTCGGAGAGTGAAGTCGGTGTTTTCTCTTTCGCCACCTTCATAGCGTAACAAATGATATATGACTTTATGATCTGCATGACCTGGTGGTGTATATTTCGGTTTAGGTAAAGATCTGCATCTAGTCGGCGATCTCGGGGACAATGTTATTCTGATAAGCACCAAAAGTCGGAGGCTTTCTGGAATAGAGGAAGCAGTGGGAATCTCGAGGGGTTGTTCTGATCAGCACCTGATCACCTTTGTGATGCTCATTGATTTTCCTAGTTATTGTAGATAACATATCGCCTTGAAGCTGACCGCAACGATGACGTGACGATGTTATGGAGGTCAAGGATGTTCCGTATGTTTCACAGGGCTCTTATCAAGAGTGTTAGAACTGAATCAGGCAACTTGCGTCATGTCGACCATTAACAACAGCCAGAGGGACGAAAATGGATACAATAGATAAGCGTGAGTTGGAAGGGGCCCCTACACCGCTATCCTCGCCTCATCTTCACAGTAAGAACTAAGAGGAGTGGAACTGCATTAATAGAAGTCACAGCGAAATGGATACATAATATATCCAATAAATGCATCGGAATTCACCGAAGATATTTCGGAGTATCCTATTTGCCGGCCAACAAGCGGACTAGATAGAGCTAGCACAGCCTAAGCTCTACTTGCCATCGAATCTGGGGAGCCGATTGGCCCGTTCGGTGAACCTCCGAAGCTTGGTAAGCTTGTTCTTAGGTCTAACCCAAATAGTGTACAGTCTGGGGCCCCTCGCTTTAGGATTTAGTGGGGGGGAAGGGCTGTTACAATACCTCTGAAGCCTTTAATTTCGATGTTCTCTCCCTCAAAATCAAGCGAGAAAAGCTTTTGAAAGCTGACCCGAAACCCTATATTAGAAGCCTATAGAGTGAACATGGCCCCCCTCAAAGGCAAATCATTGAACCTCGTTATTGGCCTCGTTGGTGCTGTCGGATTCATACTACAGGGTTACGATCAGGCAGTGGCCAATGGACTGTTGACACTAGGCTCTTTCATCGCCGTCTTCCCTCAAATCGACACCGTGCATACTAGCGGTAGTGAGAAAGCCCACAACTCTACAATTCAAGGTACCTAATCGAATAATTTAGTTAGAGAATGAGAACATTGCTGACCAGTACAAGGCACAACGGTCGCAATCTATGAAGTTGGATGTGCACTAGGTGCTGGTTCCTGCGCCTTTCTAGGTGACAGACTTGGTCGTCGCAAGACCATCTTTCTTGCCGGTTGCATAGCACTAGTTGGTATAACAATTCAAGCAAGTCCCTTCTCACTCGGTCAGCTTATCGCTGGCAGAGTCATTACTGGTAAATCCCCAACCTATCATTGGATTTACAATTTTACAATAAGCTAACCAGTAAGAGAATAGGTCTCGGTGTCGGTGGCTTCACCGCTACAATCCCCATGTATGTCTCCGAGTCATCTGGAGCAGAGGCCCGTGGACGAATGGTGCTGCTAGAGGGATGGTTTGCAATTGGCGGCGTTGCTCTCGCAACATGGTTGGAGTTCGGTCTCTATTATGCCAGTGACAACTCTGTCAGCTGGCGTTTTCCTATCGCATTTCAAGGCCTTTTTGGGTCTCGTTGTTGTGGTGTGTATCATGCTCCTACCCGAGTCTCCTCGCTGGCTTGCACGCGTCGGACGTTTCGAGGAGGCAGCTGGAGTGCTGGCCCGCATGGAAGATGTGCCAGTCGACTCTGAGCATGTCCTACAGGAGCTGGAAATTATTCGACAGTCACTTGCGATTGACGAGAACACCGAATCGGCAGGATCCTCTTCGCCATTTGCGCCCACGAAGAATCGCCACCTGCATCGTACTGTCATTGCTGTTGGTGTGAACATCCTGGCGCAGATGACCGGTGTCAACATCATCACTTTCTATTCCGATACTATCTTCGAGTCCGACCTGGGTTACTCAGGTACACTCTCACGAATCATCTCCGGATGTCTGCAAATCTGGCAATTTTTGGCTGCCGGCCTGGCCGTTCTACTAATTGACCGTCTCGGACGTCGTCCACTGCTTATTGCTGCCACTGCCGGTATGACCATTGCCCAGGCCTGTCTGGCCGGGCTATCAAGCAACCTTGGAAATCATTCCGCTGCTGGCGCATCACTCCTGTTCTACTTTGTAGCGCTTTTCTGCTTCCCTATTGGACTTTTCCTTGTCCCATTCATGTACGCTGCGGAGATCGCACCGCTACGCACCCGTGCTAAGGTTACTGCTATGTCGGCTGCATCAAATTGGCTCTTTAACTTCGTGTTGGCAGAGGTGAGCCCAGTCGGGTTCGCTACTATTCAATGGCGGTATTACATTGTCTACACGTGCATTAGTGCCTTTGCTTGTGTGTGTTTCTACTTATTCTGCCCTGAGACGAAGGGCCGTACACTGGAAGAGATCGATGATATTTTTGTTCAGTCGAAGTCTGTCTTCGATACTGTTCGCGTTGCACGGGAGTTGCCTTGCCAGGCGGAGATTCTGGCGCATGTCAATGATGCCGAGAAGGGTGGGCTGGAGGCTAGGCAGGTGGAGAATCCCTAAAAAGAATATCAAGAAGCTGGAGATGATGTGATGCTTATCATTTTTGTTTAGATGGGAGCTTATGATAGATTATAGATTTACATTTCTAGGTGGTTCCGTTGAGTCTATTGATCCCAACAATTTGTACAGAGTATGGCCAGATAGTTAGACAAGAAACTGATTTTTTTTTCAACCTGACAATCTTGCATGAAAAGCAGATCGCAACTCCATATTTGCCAGGCACCCAATCCCAAACGCAGGAATGATACGGACACAACGCAACAAAGTTGACGAGGGAAGATATTGCTGCGAATGCTTCACCCTTTCCAGGAAGGGGATGGTATATTGCCGTGTATACATATCCAATGCCAACAGATGCAGCGGAGTAGCAACCAGCTGTGTCAGGACGGGCAAGGTCAACTGGGTGATGATAGGCTTTGCGTGGGGATGAGCCGCCAACCCATCGGGGATCGCATCCGACAACCACGGGGCCAACGTAAATGACCCAAAGATCGTCACACCGTCTCGTACGAGGAAGATAGCAGCTGCAGCTCGTGCCAATGACTTGTTCTGGAGAGGTACAGAGATGATGTTTGCTGTCGATGTCTTGGCACCGGGACCGTTGCCGGTGCCGTACTCCTGCGCAAATCGGATGTCCTTCCACAGCGCTAGTGGCACGTTGGCCATCATAGTAGTGGCAAATGTGATCGTCCCCGCGGCGGCTAACTCAAACTTGTGACTGATTGTGTTGGTTACATTTGCGACGGAATAGGTTGCTGCATAGAGGGCCCAGACGATACCGAAGGGTCGTTGGAAGACAAACAGTCCCGGCTGTCGGAGGGCCCCGAGTGCATGCCGACGAAGTCCACGGAGAATGGGTTGCTTGAAGGCAGCTTGCTCGACAAGCGCTCTTATATCTTGTTAGCGCAGAATCAGCGCTTGGAATCAACACGAACCTATCAATAATTGCCACCGCGGGTGTTACTAGCGACGCCGATGCTGTTGCCGCGGCGAGATCGCCTGCCAGCTGTCCTAGCTGCGTATTGCCCCAGCAAGCTTCATTTGATTGAGGTTCTTGTTGCATGATAATAAGTTGAAGTAAACAGTTCCGAGTCTCATGCTTATCTACTTCGAAAATATGGGATTACACTACCCAATCCAGCCTGATAGGAACACCGGATAGCCTCCCGATACTGCAGATTTCGAACAGCAGCTATGCGTTTAACTCAATATTGTTCGTCGGAGCTCAAGCTCACTTCAAGCATCATGTGGGGTAAACGGGGAAGCCTCCGATATTTCTAGGAAGGGTCGTTGCCATTAAAACAGATCTGCTCGCCTCGAACTGATTTCTCAAGTTTACATTGCCATTCACACGACTCAAAACGGCTATTTATCATGTCTACTACACTCATGAGACTTCGCTCGGTACGGCCTACTGGCTCTCGCCTGCGCTCTGTTCCTGCGGGACTCTCTGTTCAAACTCGTGCTAAGACTACCATGCCATTTCGCCTTCCCGATGCCCGAAACGAACCAAACGTGAGTGTGATACAACTAGTTAGCCCACCTCAATGCTAATCATACTATAGCCTCTATACAAGAAAGGCTCACCGGAGCGCGCCAAGCTTGAAGAAGCATTGACCAAGCTGCGCTCTCAGCTGCCCGTGCGGAGCGAGCTCTTCTATGATGGAAAATTTCAGGCGAGCTCCAAGTCTTGGGATCAACCATTGCCTGCCGAACATGCCACTACCTTTACAAACTACCCACTCGCCACGGATGAACAGACCAGATCAGCTATTGAGCTAGCCCTGGAGGCAAAGCAAAGCTGGCAAGATACCCCATTTGTTGATCGAGCTTCGATCTTCCTCAAGGCTGCCGAGCTGTTATGCACCAAGTACCGATACGAGATTATTGCAGCCACGATGCTTGGACAAGGAAAGAACATCTGGCAGGGAGAGATTGATGCTGCGGCTGAATTGGCGGATTTCTTCCGTCTGAACTGCAACTGGGCGGCTGAAATTTTGGAGAAGCAGCCAACCCGTGGTAGTGATGGCATGTGGAGGTTAGTCTATATCGAAGTGTTGAGCTGGCATAGGAGTCGTTGCTAATTAATTGCAGTCGTATCGACTACCGTCCTCTCGAAGGCTTCGTTTACGCCGTCTCCCCATTCAACTTCACGGCCCTCGGTGGCAACCTGATCTGCGGACCTGCGCTGATGGGCAACGTGGTACTGTGGAAGCCTTCGGCGTCTAACGTCTACGCCAGCTCTTTGCTCTACAAGGTTCTTTTGGAGGCTGGTCTCCCTCCCAATGTGATTCAGTTTGTGACCGGTGACCCCGAAGCCATTACCGAGACCGTGCTCTCACACCGCGACTTTGCCGGTTTGAACTTCATCGGCTCTTCCGATGTGTTCCGTTCTCTGTATGGCAAGATTGGCCAGGGTGTTTCCGAAAAGCGATACCGCGAGTTCCCTCGCTTCGTTGCCGAGACCAGCGGAAAGAACTTCCACCTTGTTCACCCCTCGGCCGATATCACCAGTGCAGTCAACCACACCATTCGCGGATCATTCGAGTACCAGGGTCAGAAATGCTCTGCCACATCTCGCCTCTACTTGCCTGAGTCCCGTGCAGAGGAGTTCCTAACTCAGTTGAAGGCTGGCATCAAGGAGATTACTATTGGAAACCCGGACAAGGACTTAGAGGCTTTCATGGGCCCCGTGATTCACCGTGGATCGTTCGAGAAGATCAAGTCTATCATTAATGCTAGTAACAAGGACCCCTCGCTGAAGCTGATTGCGGGTGGTACTTACGATGAATCTGTTGGATACTACGTTCACCCTACTGTGTACCAAGCCGATTCACCAGACCACCGCCTCTTTAACGAGGAGATCTTCGGCCCCGTGCTTGCCGTGTACATCTACAAGGATGCTGAATGGGCTTCTACTTTGAAGTCTGTTGATCAAAATGGAGGTGGATTTGCCTTGACTGGTGCTGTCTTTGCCAAGGATCGTGTTGCTATCCGCCAGGCTGAAGATGCGCTCCGATACTCTGCCGGCAACTTCTATATCAGTAAGTCTCACAGTACCAAAGTGGATTGTTGCAATATCCAACTGTCTAATTTTTACAGATTGCAAGACCACCGCTGCCCTTATCGGCCAGCAGTCTTTCGGTGGTGCGCGTGCTAGCGGAACTAACGACAAGGCTGGTAGCTCTGACCCTCTTCGTCGTTTCGTTAGCCCGCGGTTGATTAAGGAGGAATTCTTTGGTCAGGAGGAGGGCTTTACTTACCCCAGCAACCACTAGTGATATAAAATGAATGGCTTATAGATTTTCTTAGTACAATATGTACCTTCACAATCCAAGCATACCGTTATTTGTTTCTGTTGAGATGCAGTATCCCGTTATTATGCACGAATGCATTCTAGCGCCTACAACAATACTTCCAATATCACATTGTCAAATGTAACTCCTCTGTATTCCATAGTTCTGAATCCCGAAATCTGATATTTGCACCTTATCATGCTTCTGATATACTTCCTCAACTTGTGTTCGTCAGTTCATTACTTCAATATTTACCTAATTATTTGTAGGATTCCAAGGTTAGTCCACGTATCTCAGAATTCCTCAACATCAACGTGGTTCACCTTGGTTAGACTGTTGCAACTATAATCCTATGTCTTTATTGTTTGTACTAATAAAGTGAGTTGATGGAGGTGATATAGCTTTACTGCTAGACCATAGCATAAATTAAGGTATCTGCTCATGGAATAGGGAGGCTATCTACTTGTCTGACTCCTAAATGTAACTATTCTACAAATTACTCAATCCTTTGACTTCCACTCACCATATCATATCGTATCTTATTTCGGTTATCGTGTCCAGCCCATTGTCAATCAAAAATATCCAGCCTGGACGCATCGGGAAGGCTTCCGATGGTCCACTTCTCCCCGCACTAGGGAATCGGCATAGACGCCGTTGGCTCGGATATACTGAGCTGTTAATCGACTATAGATATCGAACTATTACACTGTCTGGTAGGAGTTTTACATCGCATTTCACCTAATATGGGTATCTCCAAGTCCGACCCGATCATCATTGTTGGCGGCGGAGCCTTCGGGCTCTCTAGCGCTCTCCATTTGACTCGCTCAGGCTTTACGGATATCTCTGTCTTCGAGAGAGATGAGCATATTCCTCCACGCTATTCGGCCGCCAATGACCTGAATAAGATTGTGCGCGCGGAATACGAAGATCCCTTCTATACCGATTTGACAATTGTAAGTCACTATCTTCGATGTAAGTATAGTCATCGAGTCAACTCTAACCGATGTCTTGTTTTATCTATTAATCAGAAAGCCATCGCCGCATGGAAAACTCCTATTTTCGCACCTCATTTCCACCAGACTGGATTTCTCCACTGCGTGTCTGGCGAAGCACCACAGAAAGCCATCGACACCCTCAATAGATTCCGGGCTTCGGCAGAAGGGAACAATCAAATCAAACCACATCTTATACCCCTCAAGGGCGAAGACGACATCCGTCAAGCCTGCTGGCAGCTCGACGGCCCATTGACCGGATGGAATGGATACCTGAACCGCTTCGACGGGTATGCCCATTCTGGAAATGCCCTGGCAGGGGTATACCGGGCCGCGCAGGCAGCCGGTGTGCGTTTCTACTTGGGAGAATGCGGCGCAGTCGATGAAATCATCTATGTCGGCACACTGCAAGGCAGGAAGAGCTCCGGAATCCGAACGAAGGATGGGAAGTTCCATCCATCTTCGTTGGTGATTGTCGCTGCGGGGGGTGCAGTTGGCCGTCTAGTCCCGGAGATTGGGAAGAAAGTTGTGGCCAAGTCGTGGTCTGTTGCGCATGTTCATCTTACGGATGAAGAGACTTCTGCCCTGCGTGGTATTCCTGTCACCTATGCCCGCGATCTAGGATTCCTCTTTGAGCCAGATCCGCAGACTAATTTGTTGAAGATTTGTCCTATGGGTGGAGGGTATATCAATACGGATCCTGAGACAGGGGTTTCTCATGCGCCTGGGACTTTGGAGGAAAGTGCATTCGTGCCAGAGCATGATGAGAGACAAATGAGGAAGTTGCTGGCGCAGACGCTTCCGGCACTTGCAAATCGCCCGCTGGTTAAGAAGTCGCTTTGCTGGTTTGCTGATACTGATGACTCGGACTTTATTATTGATTTTGTTCCGGAGACGTCGTCGTCGGTTGTTTTGTTATCTGGCGATTCTGGGCACGGGTTTAAGATGTTCCCTATCTTTGGGTCGTGGGTCTCGGATTTCTTGCAGGTTGGTCGGCAGAATGAAGCACGGTGGCAATGGAAGCATACCGACCCCAACAAGGGTAAGGGGAATTGGGGTGGTGATGTGAGCTGGCGTCTTGGAGAGTCGAAGGAGCTCTCTGAGATTCGGCCTGCGGTCTTGTCTAAGCTTTAGGTTCTTTGGATATTAGAAGAGTACGTATGTCGATTTTTACGGCATTTTCAGGTTCAAGGCAAAACGTATCATTAATCATTCAACTGATAGACCGGCTTATATATATTTCAGCACACGATACTGTACATTGAAGATATCAGTAGATACCAATTTGAAACTCATCAATTCATCAGACATTCAATTTACCATATACTATGTTCTATCATCGCGTTCGATACCCACTCAGTATCATAGCTCTCAATCGAGTCCGCAACGGCCATAATCTCAGCCGAAGTTAGCATCGTACTAAAATCACATTCCACATCAAAATCAGGATCCGGCCTGAGAAGAGCATCATCATATCGAACAGACTGAGGTAGAGGCCTAGGAACCGGTGTTGCAGATGGGGAAGCTGGGTCAGGAACAATACCAGCCTGGAAGAAATCAGGGACTTCCAAGTGTCGAGGCTGATCACCAGAGATGCATCCTAATAATGTCTCGTGTAGCTGCTGGAGCTCGGATCGCCGGAAGCTAGCAACTTGGTTTCCGTCTCTGATCATTTCGTCGAAGATGGCGTACGCTTTCTCCAGCCAGTTGGGGTGGCTTTCTAACAAGCGCGGGTCGATGGATGGGCCCATCAGGAGGATAATTGTGGATACAAAGACTGATTCTAGATCAAAGGGGAGGAAGGTTTCTAAAAGTCGGATGTTAGTCGAGAGGCCCTATATGTAGCAAATGATACTTTACCTAAGAGGCCTTGACTCTGTAAATTGGAGAGAATGCTGATAATGTGCTGGGCGGATTCAAGACACATTTGCATCAGGCTTCGGACATTTCGAGATGCATTAAGAGATTCTGAACAGCTTTCTGGGGACTCGAAGCGGATTTTGAGGAAACAGAATAGCAGAGGTCGGGTGGCCAAGATGATACACTGAACATCGTGTGAGTAGTCAGCGAATGCCTCTCTTCCCGCAAAGAATTAGACACGCACCTGGTGATATTGAAGATGTAAGTACGCTGATGTTCGAGAAACGCCCTTGACTGGGTCTAAGTGTAGCGGAAATGACTCGCGAAGCTCATCTGCAAGCCCTGCGATGTTTGCCAATGCCGCTTTAGTGCTAAGCAGAAAAGTCCGGTTGATGCGTCCATTGGCAACGTATATTGCTGGTCATTTTGTTAGGGGAGATCATCAACGATGGAGGCTCAGAGAATCTTACTACTGTTCACCTCGGCGATGATCTGGGACAACTTGATGTGCATGCCTAATGACATTGTTTCGGATGGGTCTGCAAAGGTGGGGAGCTGGGTTTGCACATATCGATCGCTGATAGACTGAGGTAGACCCATTAATGATGTCATTTCTCGGTCTAGAATGTAAATGGTCCACCAGATTTTGCCCGATCTTTGAACCATGTCGTGTCCTAAATCTTCGACTGGCATATTAGTGTGCATTCCTTGTGCCATGGCTATCCGCATGGCTTGGCCAATCTAGACTATTGGTCAGCCTGTTATCTCATACAAAACGCTTCTTTTGAAACATTCTTACGTAGTTATGTGCCGACGTTCGAAAGTCGACACACTGGTAGTATAAGGCGATGCAACATAGGATTTCCGTTCCCAGCATAGGATCCCGGTACAGAGCAGTCGGGTCAGGCAGAAGCTGCAAAGCTTTGACAAAATAGTGCACTCCTGGTGGCTTTCTACCTTGAGCCTTGGGCTGAACGAATCCCTTGCCAAAAGCCAGGATGAGGAGAAAATGGATGTACCACAAGCTATTTGTCATGGATTGCTCATCTCCCGAGTAGAACCGCTGCAAGGAGCTCATGAACTCATCTTCTTCGAAAAGGTGATACAACTGCCCGCACCGGAATTGCACGGCGTTGATCAGATACATGGTGTGGTCGCGAGTCGGGACAACTGGGACATCTAGGCCCGGGGTTGTCCTCAGCCCATCCCATCCCAGTTCATAGGTCGTTTCATCGAATAGCAAAGTTTCTGTGGGTAGTGCATCCTGATAGAGGTGCTGATGTGCCAAGCTGAGCACTCGCCGAGTGAACGACCAGTTGGATGATGTTCCAAGATAGACTGTAGCTGTTAGAGTTATGCATTCTAAGAATCCAGCGTAACCTACATGTGCGGCCGTTTGCTGCAGACATGAAAGCAGGAGGACCAGATGATAATGGGTTAGCTAGTTCAGAATCTAGAGCATCCAGATCCTGAGGTTCATCATGATCCCCCGGAGTCCTAGTGCTTTCCAAAGTAGGTACATGTTCGCGATCTTTGGGATCTGCAATAGGTCAGTAGGTAACAATCTAAGCAGAAAGCAAGATGTACCAATGGGTTGAGCTTCGAAAGTCGAGCTGTAAGGGCTCGCGTGGCCCTTCTCGTTTTGCTCTATACGTGCAATCTTCTGCTGCAGTTCCAGAATATAGCTGTGATAACTGTGAGCCATCGATTCTTCTCAACACTCCATTTGACTTACCCTCTTGTCACTAGGATCTTCTGATCACGGTCATTGAAAATACAAGAAAGTTTTCTATCGAGGTTAGTATACAGAAATTGGGCATCTCAATGGCACATAGCTGCAATCGAGCGCACACAGGACCTTCACGCACCGCTTGTTACAACCATCACATGGCAGCGAACCGGAACATTTGATTTTTTGTCTCCGGCATCGTACACACGCATTTGACGATCGTTTTGTGACTCTTCCATCACCCATGTTGAGATGTGTAGAGAATCAGCCAAAATGGGGGGGCAAAAGTTCCCCCAGGACCGTGAGGGGAAACCTTTGGAACTCTCTGGTTATCAGTTTGACGGAGAGTTGTGGATACGAGATTTTATCTAAACGTGAACAAAGACGGGTCCCCTCCCGATAATAATGTCATTTGACCTTTTAATGGTTTTCGCTTTCTACATTTCAACGCTGCCCAAGCAGATTTCGATTTGTCTCCCAAAATCGCCTGCATGCTGTGTGACCCCAATGCTCAGTCCACCACTCTCCAAAGCTATCTTGAACACTTTGTTCATCCACCCGTAAAACCCGCTCATCTCTCTTAAGTGAACAGAGTGCACATGGATGAGAAGCTTTCAATGCGCCCTGGTCCGCCCGCGCCGTAGTGACTTTGAGCGCACTAGGATCTGGAACCGTGGGGATTGGCCGCTGGCCCGCGGCTTGAAGAACGGCGTTGAAAATAGCCGCCCGTTCTCGCCAAGTAGTAAGCACGTCAACAGCATCTTGTTCTTCTTTGATGTTTTCTTGCTTGTTCACGCTGTTAAGTTTCATACCACCGGGTTTACCAGAACGGGCAGGCCCAATTCGCATGCTTTGACTCAGAATTGTATCACGTTTCCACCGGAGACCTCGCCCTGCAATTACGCGGGCGGCCGATTGAAGTACATTGTGGATATGTGAGGCAGTTGTTGAAATGGTGTTTGAGGATGACGGAGCCGAGGATCGCAGCTGGGATTTTGCGAGTGTAGCCTCTTTCTGAAGATTCTCAAACACGTCTAAGAATAACTCGAGAAGGACCGATGGAGGTGGGATGTTGGTTGGACGGACGGTGGCTGCGGGGGCTAGGGTCCCAGAAACGGAGCTACTAGGAGCTGGGCTAGGAGCCGTCGGGGGCGAGAGTTTGGATCTGGGCACAGGCTTCACACTGGGGCCATCTGAAAAATCACCCCAGTCGTCAAAGGCTTCATCATCCCAGGTTAATGCAGAGGGCTTATTGGATTTGATAGGCGGCCTTGTAGGCGGCCTTGTAGGTGGGTTTGTTTTCTTCTTAGAGACCTTGGGAGGTTTGCTAGCAGGCACCTCGGCGAAATCGCCCCAGTCACCAAATGAATCATTCTCCCATGTCGGCTGATTTTGGGTATTAGGTTTGAGGTGTTGGTTCTTGACACTCTTCGACGGATGTTTCACAGCTGGTGCGGAGTTTTGCATTGAAAGTGAATCTAGCAAATCAACTGTTCTAGAAACCTGCGGATCATCTCGCCGAGGCTCTGGGTTTGGAGATGCAACTGTCCCTGATTGCCGAAGAGCTGTTGATTGTCCATGTAAAGTGTTTGAATCAGGGCCTTCGAATTCACCCCAGTCGTCGTCTGCATCGCTTGCTGGTGCGTCAAATTCTGCATCGAATAACACGTCGCTATGTGGATTCAAGGGAAGGTCAAATTCCTGATGACCAGAGCTCTGCCACGAAGCTGCCGGGGTTGCAAATTGACTGGGTGCTCCCTGGGTCGGCACACTTCCCGATGATCCGAACAAATCGATGCTATCGTCGGCATCGAAGAATGAGTTTTTCTGGTGTTGCGATGGCTGCTGTCTGGACCTATTGTCTGGAACAGGTGCCTGACCGAATTCTGCTAGCAGGTCTGCGGACATTTTGAATGTCCACGGGGTGTGTCATGAAGCTGTGAGAGGTGACATAAAAGCGGTGCAGCCCTGGATGCAGCGAGTTTCTGCAAGAGTGGCGACACAAAATTGAGTAAATCAACGTCAACCGTAATCTATATCGCTTTTAATATGCAAACATCCCAATCCGAAATCAACCGGAGTATACGATGGAATGTCGCAATGGCCGAGTTACAGTAGCGCGAGATAAGGTACGGGCGGTCTACTATCGCCCGCATTCCCCCTCACCTTCCATGGTTCTCCCCCGTCATCAACAATGAGAACAATTGAGGAGACCAGGTATTTCCCACTCTATTGATTGTCCGCATATTTCCATTTATACTGACCCCTACAGAAAGAGATGGGACGTCCTATTCTCCGACAACGACACGCCTTCCGACCTCCGAGCGGCGTTACAATCCGAGCAAGGAAACCTGTGCAATGACGGACTGAGGTCGGTTTGCTGGAAGGTTCTGTGGCCTTTTAAAAAGTGAGGTGGAGATATATGCTCATGCTTCATACAGGCATTTCTACTCTTCGACGGGTTGGATAAAACCGAATGGGCCTCCAAGCTGGACGAATCCCGGGATGCTTATCGTGCGCTGCGAGATCATTTCTTGAAATATATCGAACACCCGGACGATTTAGAGTCGACTGTTGATCCGCTGGCGGATGATGAGCAGGTATGTAGCCCTCTCGCTGTGCTTCCCCTATCTTGAAGAATCCTCATATCTAATTAAATGTTGTTGGAACAACCAGTCCCCTTGGCAAACACTCCGACACGACGAGACGCTGCGTACCGAGATTTTGCAAGATGTCGATCGATGCTTGCAGGAGAACTTCTTTTTCCAAGAGCCCGACACGAAATCCAAATTGACGGACATCTTGTTTGTCTACTCGAAGCTCAATCCAGACGTCGGCTATAGACAAGGAATGCACGAACTACTCGCCCCTATTCTCTGGGCAGTAGATCGAGACTCGGTGAAGCCACACCCCGAAGGACCTGCGAACAAGGGCAAAAGTGAGGGTTTGATGCTAAAGCTTCTCGATGCACAATTCGTGGAACATGATTCATTTACGCTGTTTCTCTCTGTCATGCAGACAGCCCGCATATACTATGAACACGGCGAATCACGGTCGGCAAATGGCCAGATGGATGTCATTCCGATAGTTGATCGGTGTCATTATCTCCATAAGGAAGCTCTGGCGATTATCGATCATGAGCTCGCCGAGCACCTGGAAGCTGTGGACGTATTACCGCAAATTTTCCTAACGTAAGCTGCATCAGATGCCATCCATTTTCTTTACTAATTCTTTACTAACTCACTGAAAAGCCGCTGGATGCGCCTTCTGTTTGGGCGAGAATTTCCATTCGATGATGTTCTAATGATGTGGGATCTACTGTTTGCTCACGGGCTACGGTCTGATCTTGTTGATTTCACGTGTATTGCAATGCTGCTTAGGATTCGTTGGCAATGTTGGTCGACCTGCTCAATTTCTCATATCCCATTTTTGCTGACATCCATCATCTAGTGCTCACGGCCGACTATACAACCGCCTTGACATTATTACTTCGCTACCCTTCGCCCGAACCACACACACCTCAAAGTTTTGTGCATGATGCACTTTATTTGGAACAGAATCCTACCGCCGATCGAGGCAGTTTCATTATATCGAAATATTCAGGCAGACCGCCCGACTCCAAAATTCGCAACCAACCTGGCACACGGCCCACGAGGAAGGCCTTCCTTTGGGAAGACTTCAAGAAACGCAGTGAACGAAACTCGCCTACTGGATCACCAGCCCGAAATAGCCCCAAGAGCCTCGAATCTCTTTTCCAAGATGTCTCCCAGGGAATCCAACGCCGGACAGAGGCCTGGGGCGTAGCCAAAGCTGTTCGAGGCGCCGTGACAGAAGCTAGGAAAAATATGCAAACAATGCATTATGAACCAAATATGCGTCCTGGATTCTCGAGGCCTGTTTCTGCTGCATCAGCCTCGGACATCCAGCCCGCGGCCTCGGCTAGACTGGAAACGAAGATCAATCTACTCGAGGAAAGGAACCAAACTTTGGCGACGATTTTACGCGAGGCACTGAACGATCTTGGCTCGCAGCTAGCAAATATCAAGGGCCTCGATTCTGATATGAACAGCGCAGTGAAGCAGGCCCTGGTCAAAGCTGAGAGTGTCCAGGTCTGCCTCGGAGACTCTTCCATCCCAGTAGATCCCCCTCTTGACCCCCGTATAGACGGCGAATTGAACCAATCAGACGAATTACAAGAGACAGACAACTCAATGGGCAAAGCAGAAGGCAACCTGGTGGCAAACCAAGGTCCATCACGAACAATAAGTCCCAATGCGGATACCCCCGGGACCAAAGCCGAGAGTGGAACCGATGTGCTAGCGACGGCAAGTCGGACGAACCGTGACAGGAAAATCGAAAGTTCGCGGACAATACCCTCGCGATCAACTGTGCGACCTTCTATGACGGATTCGGGGTTCTCATGGATGCTTGGCGGTGGGCGGAACCTGTCGGGCTTTGTCAGCTCGACATCGCCGCCGCCGGAGCAGACTCGACTTCTAGATCAAACCCGAGGGAAGCCCAACGTTTTGTTTAGGTCGAGTGGGGATGACAATCCAGGGACGGATTCTGGGCATAGTGAATTGCCGCTGCACAGTCTTCGGGGCTCTCGGGATCCTCTATCAGGGACCAGCCCATGATATCTCGTCACTGCTTGCGTATGCACTGGAGATACATACGGGTCAAAGCTAGTCCCACTTCTTATCTCCTAAGCATTACCGTCATTTTTTTTTTCGCACAGGAATTGACTTGCATAGGCATTTGGCGGAATCCAGTGTATCCCATTTTTCTGCCTCGATTCATACCTGTTTGTCAACTTCATATAAAGTACATGTAAGTCACCCAAAGGAGTTAAGGTCCCAGGCGCTCGGATCTATTGAGAAAGCCACTTTGCATCATTTCAATTCGGGAAATAACCTGGCCATGACATACTGCATTTGGAGCGGGGTAAGAAAACGCCGATATCTGTCAAGTATTAATGGTTGGTTTTGTTCATATATTCCATCTTGTATAGATCTCTACAGCGGTAAACTTCTCCGCCACATGGGATAGAAACATTGTCGATCAGCCGATCGACAGGTAAAACCCGCTGTTTCAAAGGAATGTGTTATATTTTGTTTTGAAATGGGGGGATATGTATAGGAAAGACATATCAAAATAAAATATAAAGTAATTGGGCTATTACATCACGAAGGGGGATCCCGTTTCCCTTTTTCTCTGCATTTTCCTCTCCCCACTCTCTTTCCCCCGCTGTCCTTTTTCTTTCTCTTCCCCCTTGGGTCCGTTACATCTTCATCTGCTTGCCTCTTCACTCTCTGTGTGCTCAGCCGCGACGCCACATATGCCGCCTGAGACCCTACGAGGCAGCTGCCCGCCCTACCCCCGTCACAGTTGCGAATGACCGTTCCGATACATGTCGCATACCCCGGATACATTCACGAGTGCTCGTCTCGATTGAGCCTCGTCCTTTGCTTTGTTTCCCATCTGATCATTTGAATTCCCACAAAAAAAGATAACGAAAACCAAAAAGAGAGAAGAGAGACCTCGGGGATGGGGTCGGCTTACAACCATGATGGTCAGTTGTGCGCACATGCTTGTTTATGCTGATCATTTAGTCTTTGTTTCACATGCCACGGGCCTTGGGAGGAACTAGTGGAGGTGAGAGGAAAACAGCTTATCGTGCTATGTACTCAAATTGAGCTTACGACTCATTGAGCACGCGAAAAGAAACGGGTTGGAGCAACAAGAGCGCGACTTGAGTTTCTTCCCAGAAATCAAGGTCACGCGTTAACACATGCTCGGAGATGCATCTGACCGCGGAGACGAACCGTCTGATCATTCGATAGCATCACATTTTCTTGCAAGGCCCGTGGAATGGAAACTTCAAGACGCGACGATGGAGTTGATTATAAGCTAGGTGAATCGCGCTGACCAAACTAAGGCGAGCCGAGTCCTCTTTCGTCGCCGTTAGGACCCCTCTCTGAGTCGCCCGAATCCGAGGGTGTACTGGACACACTTTCTTTACAGACGGACCACCTCATAGACTCGGCGGACAGTGTTTCTTCGGGATATGACACTCTTTCCAGGTCAGCAGCAAGATTCTTTCTACTTTTCATTACAGCGTTAACGCTTCCTGCGTTTCAACAGATCTCCGTTATTCGAGAACGGTCCAACTGGGCTGGATCGTATACGTCAAAACCAGCCCTCACGAGTATTAACCCTCCCAAATATGTCTTCCTCATCGCTATCGCTAGCTCCCATGGCTGGCCAGCGCCCCGCCCCCTCTCCCCGATCTCGATCCTCATCTCGAGCTCACACTGGCAATTTGGCGAGCCGAAGTTTCACGGATCTAGAAGACCTACACAGGTTTCCACTGGAGTCGCTACATTCCTTTTCCTTTGCTCAACAATCCGAGGAATTCCTCCACACTCGTCAAAACATTCTCAAGAGATCTATTGATTTCATGCGCGACCGGATGGGATGGGCCGCAAGCAATGCCGCGATCGCCAACGCACAAGCAAACGCCAGCGGAGATACGGAGATGCAAGGTATGATGGAGCTTTTGGCCCGAGCAAATATGCTCGAAACCCAGGAAAACCAAATCCATGGTCGTGGACCCATCACCGGACCCGCAGAGATTAATCGCGACAATATCTTTGAGAAGGCCTTCTCAGATGGCAGTTCCTCTCCGGTCAGCACCCGAGATGCACCCCAGGATTCCACCCTCTCGGGGTCACATCCCTCGGACAGCTCCCAATTGTTGATCCCGACGCCTAGCGATCGTATCTCCAGCCAAAGGAGGGACCTGGTCTCTGCACCTACGTCAAGGCGCGTAAGCTTAAAACGTACATACACGGACCTGTGCTCTGTCTCTCTCAGGAGCAAGCTGATGGAAACTCTAGCACAACCATACACCTCTTCCACGGATACTTTCGCCCCGCTTAGCTCCTCGACTGCTGGATTGGGATTCCAGATCCCTGTCCTCCACGCGCATAGCAACAAATGGACCCCGGCTTCCCAGGCCGTGTTCAGGACCGAAGCCCAAGCACCATGGACCATTCTGGCCGCTAATGATCTTTCATGTCTCATCTTTGGTGTTCTTCAGTCCGAAGTTCGCCGTCTCAGTATCCTAGAGGTTGTACAGAAGGAGCATCAGGAATGGCTCAAGGCCAAGCTTCGAGATCCAAGCACTGATGCCGCCGCCCGCATGCCACTTCAGCCCGAAAGAGCCAACATCTCCGCTGTAAATCCCAAGTTCCGAGGTCTTGGGAATGGAGTGACAGCACAACTTCTCAACAAACCATCTTCACGAGAAAAGTCCCGGAGAGCGCAAACTGATGACGGCTATGGCTCCAGCACGAGAAATCCCCGGAACAACCACCCGGCCAATAAGTCCCGCGGAGTCTTGCTGTGTGGTGATGTGGTCCCGATTCAGAAGCGCAACGGATCACGCGGGTCTGCTAGCGTCTGGGTTATGGAAAAGCGAGGTGGCCTGATCTGGGTCCTAGAGGAGATCACAGAGAATATTGCCTCCATCCAGTGTGACGATTCATGGAACGTCGTGAGTGCCAAAGGTGAAGTCGAAAAGATCTGGGGCCCGTCTGTCGTTCAAACAGGCCAGTCGATCACCGACCTTTTACCCTGTTTGCCATCGGAATCTCTTGAGACACCCCCCGAGAAGGGACTGGCGAAAATCGTGGAGTTGAAGCACTTTGCCGCCCGCACCGCTGCTGGCGTTTGTATTCCTGTCGCCGTCGGCAAGGGAGAAGGAGATCACACTCTCCAAGTCTCCAGCTTTCCCCATGTCGCAGGCATGATGGTGCTCTCGTCCTCGTCATTGGACGTGATCAGCTCCAATTCTGTGTTCTCTTCAGTCCTATTTGGTCAAGAAAGACCAGAGGGGCTCCACTTCACTGAACTTGTACCCGATTTCGATGAGATTCTAGACGTTTTGACCGAGGAGGACAATGTGCCACTGGTTGATGGTATTGTCATACCCGAACACAGCTTCCGACGGGCACGGACACTTTCCATTCTCCGCGACGGAAAAGCAAATGCCGCCTCTGTATTCACAGAGCCAAGTGGCTTGCTTGCCAAGCATCGGGATGGCTCGACCATTGTTGTGGATATTCAACTGCGTGTGGTTAAGAGCGGTACCTTCTTCTCAAAGGACAAGACCGAGAAAAGCAGCGATCGCACCAGCGACTCTGATGACAGTGACGATACCATTGCAGTCACAGAGTTGGTCTATGCTTTGTGGATAACTTACTCGAGACAGCTCCACGCTGCTGGACCCGCTGCTGGGCTTTCGCCATCATCTGTACCAAGCTCTAAGCCTACCTCGCCCACACATGATCCTGATGCGGATCGCCCGTTAGACGCCGGCACTGATACCCAGACTGTGGAAAATCGCAACAATTCCGTGGAGATCCAAACCCCGACGTCAACACTCAGTCAACAACTCAGTGAGGCTGCTTCTGAGCCTCTTACCACCCGTCCCGTACAGCCAGTTCCTCAGGTTGAGGCTGCCAATGCGAAGAACGACCCTCCGGCCAAACGAACGATCAACGACTACGTGATTCTCGAAGAGATGGGACAAGGCGCCTACGGCCAAGTCAAGCTGGCACGTTTAAAGAAGCAGCCTACCAAGAAGATGGTATTGAAATTTGTCACAAAGAAGCGGATCCTAGTGGATACGTGGACTCGTGATCGGCGACTGGGTACTGTGCCATTAGAGATCCACGTTCTGAACTTCCTGCGGCGGGATGGGCTCAAGCACCCTAACATTGTGGAGATGGAAGGCTTCTTTGAAGATGATATCAATTACTACATTGAAATGACACCTCATGGACTCCCGGGGATGGACCTGTTCGATTATATCGAACTCAAAGCCAACATGGACGAGTCGGAGTGCCGCAACATCTTCAAACAAGTTGCGAGCGCCGTTAATCATTTACACACCAAAGCACTGGTGGTACATCGTGACATCAAAGATGAGAATGTGGTTCTCGATGGAGAGGGACGGATCAAGTTGATCGACTTTGGAAGTGCGGCCTACATCAAAAACGGGCCGTTTGATGTCTTTGTTGGCACCATTGGTTAGTTTCCTTTGTCTGCCCGAGAGGTAAGATGGCGATGCTGACTGTCTGTGTTAGATTATGCCGCCCCCGAGGTCTTACAGGGCCGGTCGTATCGAGGCAAGGAACAGGACATCTGGGCTCTGGGCATTCTTCTTTATACGATCGTCTACAAAGAGAACCCGTTCTACAACGTTGATGAGATCCTTGACCACCCCCTCCGAATTCCCTTCCTTCCTTTCTCGGAAGATTGCATTGACCTCATCCGCACGATGCTCGATCGCGATGTGGATAACCGACTTACCATTACTGAAGTACTTGAGCACCCCTGGATGGTGGGGGCTTGAATCCTTTTCCCATCTCCCTTCGCCTTTTACTTATTGGAAAAACAAAAATAACGCGATACCCCACAAAGTTACGTTTTGATGATGGATGCAGAATTTTCCGGGGACACTGGGTATCATTTCGGGGTATGTTCTTCTAACTTCCCTTGGGGCCATGTTGATGATGATTATGAACATCAATGCATTTGTTATTTTTTTTATTCGGGGTTTATTTTATCTTTCCCCTTGGCATTTTTGCGATACCTTTGCATATCTCTTTTATGTGACGTAGAGACCCCCTAGAGGGCCAGATTTATATACGTACGACTTTGATGGAATTGCGGGGGAAATACTTAGCGTCCAGTCCGTGGGTCTTCGTCCTTGGCAAAACCTTTAGTGTTCGCCCCATGGGTCGAATCTCCCCACTTCCAACTTTGAGAAGGGACGTCTCCAATTTGATGCAGCTACAAATTTCTATCACACTATGCTATACTCTGCCTTGATGCATCGGACTCAAAAAGAAAAAAAAATAAAATAAATGTTAAATGTTAAAAATATGAGAAGGCATCCATGGATAACCTGGACATATTTCATTTTGATCCATGGATTTTTGCCTACCTACCGTGGATTAGTTCTTCCCTCCCCCACTAGCCAACCTTGGAAGTCCCAAGGCGAAAATGGACTTCTCAGGAACAAACTGCCTCGGTGTCCCTGGGGACTCTGAGTGGGTTCAGAGGCGTTGAGTCTGGTACGTTCAAGGCGTCGTCAGCCGAGGGCTTTGGTCTCACATCAGACGGTCTGTGCCAGGACACTGTGTCAGTACGATATTCTCTGTCTCTAGATTTCTATAAAATTTATCTAAATGTAAAAGAAAAACATTTAAACATGTATATCCGTACATACTTGTGATAGGTGGGGAGCGATAAGCAGATAACGTAGAGGGGGAGATTACTATTGTTTGGAGTAGGCCTAGTAGAAGTATCGCATTCCCTTCTCTACATTCCGCCATTTATTTCCGCATATCTCTCTTTTCCAACTTTCCGTATCTACTCGGCTATCTCGGTTTTCAACGTCACTCGGCACGGTGCCGTTGAGAGGCCTGTTCCACGGTTCGTTGGTCGTGGGCCCCGAAACAATACAGACAACGTGATTTTCCCCACTCACCTTCTGATTTCCTTTTCTCTCTGTTTCTCTGGCTGACATCCAAAAGACCGGTAATCGATAACGCTATGCTTGTCTAAGACCTTTCGGTGACTGCGCGCCCGTCGCTCTATCTGTTTCCACTGTCCTCCTTCGTTATCCTCCGCCGTGAACCCTGTGATACTCCGTGCCATACCGAACATCCCCCCGGAAGACGTGACAAGAGAGGATTGGCCCAGAGAATACGTGCTACAGACTGAACCAAGTTGTCAGAATGGCCTCCCAAATATCCGATGAGATCCTACCCTCGCCGGGAAGTATCTCTCCGAACAGCCCACCCAATTCGGCAGGTCAGATCCCATTAGAGCAACCGCCAAAACTCAAGGGTCGTCAGAAGTTACTGCAGAATCTCCAACGAATGTCGTCCAGCCCGACTCTGACCAGACGCGGACGATCCTCATCAACGAATAGTTACCGCCGAGACAACAAGGCCTCTCTCTCTTGTGTTTCGTTATCGACGACTTCATACTCGCCTTGTCTAGGAAATGGAAGTTCCTCCCAGCTCTATGGTGGCCTCAATCCTCGACCTGCTACCCCCGGATGTTCTAGTTCTCCTACCGAGCCCCGCGGTACCAACGCTCGCATCCGTTTGATGGACACCGATGGCCCTGGTTTCACTACGCCCCGCACCGTGCCTTTGCCTTTTGATGTACGGGCATCGAATGGGTCGCCACGCACCGCGACACCGGTGGGAGTAAAGGTGGAGGGGGAGATCGTCCCAGAAATCCAGCCGACCAGATCTTTTGACTTTTGGGGCGATATGCCACGAGAGATTAAGATGGAGATCTTTCAGCATCTCACCCCACAGGAAATTATCCGCTGTTCTGCGGTGTCCAAAGCGTGGAATGAGATGTGCTACGACGGACAATTATGGTCCAAGGTTGATGCGACCGAGTACTACTCTAAGATCCCGAGCGATATTTTGGTCAAGCTTATCACTTCCGGTGGTCCATTTGTCCGGGACCTCAATCTCAGAGGCTGCATCCAGATGCGTGATAAATGGTCCACGGACGGAGAACGCATCTCGGATCTGTGTCGGAATGTCGTCAACTTTTCGCTTGAGGGTTGTCGTATTGACAGGGCATCCATCTACTCTTTCCTCCTTCGGAATCCCCGTTTGGAATACATCAATCTCTCGGGTCTGTCGAGTGTCACGAACTCGGCGATGAAGGTCATTGCGCGGTCTTGTCTGCAACTTGAGACATTGAATGTTTCTTGGTGCAATAACGTTGATACCACCGGTCTTCTTCGGATTGTCCAGTCCTGTGAGCGGTTGAAGGATCTCCGGGCCAGCGAAATCCGTGGGTTCAAAGATGAGAAGTTCACTTTGGCTTTATTCGAGCGCAATACTTTGGACCGTTTGATCATGAGTCGTACCGACCTGACCGATCATAGCCTGAAGGTGCTGATCCACGGCGAGAACCCCGATATGGATATCTTAACCGATCGGCCTATCGTTCCACCTCGAAGATTCCGTCATTTGGATTTGCACCATTGCCCTGAAGTGAGCGACGATGGATTCAAAAGCCTAGCCTATAACGTTCCAGAATTGGAGGGCCTGCAAGTTTCTCAGTGCTCTGAACTGACCGATGAATCCGTCATGGACGTCATTCGCACGACGCCAAACTTGTCTCATTTGGATCTGGAGGACTTGGAGAACTTGACAAACAGCACCCTGGTGGAGCTGGCCAAATCCCCATGTGCCCAAAGCTTGGAGCACTTGAACATCAGCTTCTGCGAGCGTCTCAGCGACACCGGAATGCTCCAAGTGATGAAGAGTTGTCCGAAACTCCGATCCGTCGAAATGGACAACACCAGAGTCTCAGATCTGACCCTGATGGAAGCCAGCTTCCGCATTCGCCGCCGCGGGTACAGCGACGATCTTCCGCAAATTGGGCTGCGACTCATGATATTCGACTGCGCCAACGTCACCTGGGCAGGGGTCAGGGAAGTCCTCTCCAGCAACGCATACATCCCACGTGCCTCCCGCAAACCCGTTTCAACGGTGGTGACGGTAACACAAACGTCAGATTCCGGCTCCTCCCCGGCGACAAGTACCTTTATCACTCCAGCCTCCTCGCCTTCGCCATCGCCAGCGCCAACCTATCCCAATGAAATCATCCAGCTCAAATGTTTCTATGGCTGGCAGATGACCGTCGATGAACACACGAAACGTGTCCTTCGCGGCGATCTCGCTTCTGCATCCCGGCTGGACCGGAAATGGGCCGACTACATGGTCGCCACTGAGGAGGCTGGCGCCGCTGGTGCTGGTGCTCGCCGACGCCGACGTCGTGCCCGTGAAGCTGAGCGTCTTTACAATGCAGACGAAGATGACAACGATGCTTATGGCGTAGGCGCTATCTCTGCTCTTGGTGGGAGACGCAGGCGAGCCCAGAGCGGTAGCAGCTGTACTGTCATGTGAGATAAATCGATCTTGAGTTGTACGGCGTTTTCCTACTCGGTGTGTTCTGGGAACACCCAACGCGCTAGACGCAAGACGCTACTCGACTCTACTGGCGCAGGAGCGCTATCAAATGGGCATCCACTTGAAATCAAAGATCATATCCAATGATCATTTTCAATTTACTATGAATTACGCACGATATGATTTTCCTTTTTCTGGGACAACAAATCCCCAATACAACACAGTTGCTTTCGCGTTTGATTTGTTTTCTGGCCCCTTCTCTCTCTCTTCATATCTTTCTGCCGCCTATCGTCACATCCACCCCGTTCACCTCCTCATGTTTAGCTCCGGCGCCAAATTCAAGAATGGGCTTTCCTTCCTGCATGTTCTATGAGCTTTTTACATGTTCACATCTTTTACGAAATCAAGATGTTAGCTCTAGCATACGTATCTAGAAGGGTTACCGGCGAGACGGCGCTTTTATTTCCTTTACTCCATAGTTTGTCTTTCCTGGGCTATTCAATTTGAAATTCATGCCGCCTTCCGGGCTGCTTTTATGACACTTTACTTCGAATTGATATCTTCAAGACTGAAGTATACGGACGCAGTTCGACAACCCAAATCAGTACTCAGAGCTCCATTTGGTGCTTGTTCCTGTCTATCATCATTAGCATGGGACTTTCAAACTTTTCCAAGAAAGTGTTCTCGAGTCATGGTTATGTGCTCCCAAGTGACACCATTGCACCTTTTAAACCCGATTATCTTGCATCTTGTAACAGCCGGAATGACAAGATTATCAAAGAAAGCTAGTAGTCTTCCTTTCATGGCACAAACGCCAGCAGTAAGAATATTGTAAGCACAAAGCGCTATGAACCGCGTGTCACTGACAAGAAAGAAAAAGTAACATCGCGAGAGAAAACACGAAAATAAAAGGCACAGCCCTCTAATGCCATAAATCCTGAGTTTCCATGATAAAATCAGCCCCTGGGATACATCACCTCCTGATATCCCATAAAGCTATAGTCAATCTCGTTTCTGGTCCATTTTCACCTTTTTTTTTGGTTTTTCGGTTTTGAACTCTCCCTCGTATCACGTAGGAACTCCCTCTGCTGCCCGACATTTATCGACAACAGTCCTCTTGTCGATCTTGGTTTCATCAGCTATCGACTGAGATGCATGATCTTCAGCAAGCTTCAGATCCTCTGACAAGCCACAAGCTGCTGCATAGTCCAACTGCTCCGTACTGGGCTGTTCGGATACGATTTGCGCCATGTTGAGTGGGTCAGTGATGTGAGTGTTCTCGGCGGATGCATCAGTCACTGCCTGCTCGATTTGAGGATGCATAGTCATCAGCTTCATCTCGGTTGGTTGGATAATTGCAGGTGCTTGAATCGTGGCATCCGCAGAAGAGATAGCAGGAATTCTGATCTGCGCGGGGTTGGGCTTGTCAATGAATCCCTTGGTTGGATCTCCAATATCCATGCCCAAATCGAGCACGGTTCTCCCAATGCTGCTGGGGGCGACAGGTTGCTTCTTCTCCAGGTTTGAGGCGGCGGTTTCGAGCTTTTTGGCGGTCTCTTCGGTGGCCCGTTCCATGGGACCTTTGGTGACATTTTCCGTGACCGTTTCCGTGGCCTTTTTTGAGATCTCCTTTGGGGTATCTTTCGTGATATCTTCCATGACCTCTTCCGTGTCCTTCGCTAGAGCCTGCTCGGAGCTTTGCATTGGGGACTGCTCTAGAGCTTGTTCCTGAGCCTGCGCTGGAACCTTCGCTGGGCAGTCAATGTCCATACCCACATTCAATTTGGACCTAGACTGAGTCGTGATGGGCTGATTGCTACTGCTAGCACCTTCATCGCTCGTTCCGGTGGGATCTTCAACCTCAATGTCACCATCTGACTCTTCATCCTCCTCCAGCATCTGGTTGGCGTATGTTCTATCGAGAGAGGCATAGTTGATATCTTTGATACCATGCTTGGCGAAGAACTCCTTTGGCATGACAGTTGGTTTCACGCCATCTTTCATGGGTCCGCAACGAACGTTGTAACCCCAGGCTCTCCACAGCTGGCATATCTCAATCTCATTGGTATCTGGATTCGGAACAACCGCGCACAGATGGTGCTCATGCGCCACAACATCGCGAACCTCGGGCTTGCCCCTGTATCTCGCATCTTTCTCGATACCCTGAGGTTTGTGCAATGTGATCTGACGAGTGATGGTATGAGGAAGATTCACAGCAGAATCAGGTGCAATGATCGCCCCGATAGACCAGATCGGGTTCGCTTGCATGATCTCTCTAGTTTTCTCACGGAGCAACCAGCCAATACACCCGACGTGTTCGCGTCCACAGAGGATGTAATACCCTTTGTATACAGGGAAGAATGGTAGACCATGAGCCCAGATAATTGGAGCGGGTCCCGAAGACACGCGGTGAGGGTTGATATTGCCCATGCTGTCGAAGTCATATGGATATTGTCGTCCTCGTTCGCGGGGGGGCACAAGCTTGGTCACCAGATAAACCAGCTCATCTGAGAGTCGGTTGTTTGATGGAGGTAAGGTTGGCTGGCCCGTTTCTTCGTTGAATTCAACGTCCAGGACCAGTTTGAGCCTATCCTCTTCTTCCTTCGTGTCAGGCTGCTTTCCCTGACCATCTTTAGATGTCCAAACAATGTCAGAGCTTGCTTTCAGGTGATCTGCGAGTGTGGTGGTGCAGTAATCTCGAAGACGTCCCTGCTGCTTCATGAAGGTTGCCTCCTCTGAGGGACTGCAAGCCATTCTGGCTTCTTTGGCTTTGGTCGCAGGCATCTTTCTTGCCCTGGGTTAAGAGAATGTGGAGTTGATTTGAGAATTCTAAATCCGCGCTCGGTTAGTTAAGAGCTCAAATGATTAGAGGTATATCTGGTCGATCGAAATGATATTGAGGCAAAAGGTGGTTGGTTTATGATTCCCTAATTGATCAATGAAAGCTCAGGTGAGTAGATGTATGACTGTATGACTGACCACCGTGATAAGAACAAAGATATACTTGACCTTTGAGAAGAGATGGTAGTTAAATACGGAAGTTTGGATTGTTGCGGAAGTTCGAAATATGAAGAAGTCTGGGTCATAGATACAGGAGTCAGTGAACATGAAGTCGCAGTTTGATGTAAGATACAATATGTGAAGCGAATATGAAGTAGAAATTGAAGTATCAAGATGGTCAAACATTTAGCAAGACATCTTACCTGTTCACCAATTTGTGACAAGAGAAGCAAAGTAGATAAATGGATGATAAAGAGGTTATGAAACAATGTGGAAACGCCGGATATATGAAAAGATACAACAGTGATGCAAAGCAGAGAAGGGAGTGAAGTCATATATGGGCAGCAAAGAAGTTCTAGGTGTTGATCCGTTGTTCGCAGCTTACAGAGTCAGTGTCAATTTAAGTCTTTGAGGCATTGACCCTGAAGCTAGATCAATGCGGTATGAAAGTTGGGATGGTAGAGGATGGCAGGAGTAGCAATATAAAGGTTCAAAAGCAGGGTTGATGATAGGAGAAAGTGTCAATAGAGTAGATCGGTACATAACTATATAGTGAAACTACAGTGAACGGTGTGATAGTTATACCTCATAGTTTACTCACTTTATCTATGGAGCCATTACAACTTCATTGAACGGCCATTCATATATATAACAATTGGTCCCTATGTAGCCAAAAAATATTCGTTCGGTTCTACCCAAAAACCCAGACAAGCCACAGCATCAGTCTATAGGCATAATCACAGGCATTAGGGTATGTAGGTGGAGAAGCCGGTCAATATTTGGTGAAGCTTTTTGGGTGTCACTTGGCTGTATTGGAATAGAATGTATAGAATGCTAGTGTGGATATCAAGACAAATAAGACATAAACCAATTCTGCATCAAACTTATGAACTGGTTACTCAAAGAAACCACCATCGCTATCATCTTGGTCCTCCTCATTGGCTTGTTGTGGAGCCTCGTCTTTCTTGGAGGCCCGCTCAGTGCGTGCATGCTTCTCCTTCTTGTTGCTATTCTTGTCATCTTTGGAAACATGCTTGTCCTTTTGGGTAGCAGCCTTGGTCTCTTTCTTCTTGTTCTTCTCTTTCTGGTTATCTGTAGCGGTAGTTGTGCCAGATGACAAAGTTTGGATTTTCTCTCCATTGGCGTTGATGTGCAACTTTCCATTACGAAGAAGGTCCAGTGTCTTTTCTTCCATACACTTCTCGACGACAGGCCACAACGGGGGTTTGGTATCATTGGATTTGGTTTCCTCCGTTTGCAATTCTGACTTTGGATCCGTTGCATCAGGTTTTCCACTGGGGTAGATTGAAATGTATTTCTCGGTGAGAGGATAGTAGATCGAATAGTTGAGGTTCACCTGGCAGGTGTGGATTTTTGCTGCAAGACGAGCCTTCTGTTTCGAATCCAGATCTTCTTCCTTCTCACGGCGAGTAAGTCGGTTGAGTTCCTTCGTAGCAGTTTTGCGGTCTATTCAAAAACAAAGTACGTTAGCGAGAGTCCAGGACCATTCAGACTTGTGGGCCACATACCAAGGAATCGGACGAAGTGATATTTCTTGATCAATGATGACCGTTCTCTGCGTGTGGTTTCATCTGCAAGATCTTGCTCATATCCAGCCAGCGCACGCTCCTGCAAGATGCGAGCATCGGCAGACAAGTCCATTTTGTTGAGTAGTCGTTTCACATCGCGAATTCGCCTTTTGAGATCGTTGATCGATGGGTATTCCTTTTCAGGTTTGGGAGCAAATTTGTCCTTAAATTTCCGTGTCACTTTAGGCTTCGGTGCATCGCCTTTGCTGCCGAAGTCCACGAATTGACCTTGGTCATCTGCTTTGTCTGCCTTGCGGTGCATCTTTTTGCGGGCCGGGGGGCATCCTCTGAGCCATCCCGGGTCTTCCTCTTTGAGGGGGCTGCCTGATCGCGCTGGCTTCGAGTGTCTGTAGACATGATTGTTGGTCTAACAGAAAAGGAAAGAAGAAAAAAGATGTCGAAGCTACAGCAAAAACGATAAGAAAAAAGATATCGGCGGATTTATCGGCCCGTCCCCAGATTGGCGCCAACCAATGAGCGTCTTCGTTGATCACCATCACCACGGCCCTCTCAGATCGCTTTGATTTGATTTACTCCCATTGTTCACGTGAATTCGTGTATCTGGCAGTCTGGATCTACTCATGCCACTGAGTCAATTACTGAACCAAGCTTAGTAAAAGGACCAGCATGGAGTCTGCCATTCGCTGGTCCCCGACCTCGTCGGCCACTGAACAACGCTTCCTGTCTGTCGACGTCACGGGGAAATCATTTCGTCTGTGTAGGGTGACCGGGTTTGACGGCAAGCATTTACGCCATGAAGTTCTCTCCACCCTGACCAACGTGCCTGGGTTCCGCGCATTCGACTGGTCTGCTTCAAATGAGAACCTGATCGCCGTGGGTCAGTCGTCTGGGGAGGCCACCATCCTACGCCTCGATGGGGATGCCAAGGAGTCTCTTTCATTCCCAGTCCGCAATCAGCGGTACTGCAATGCAGTTGCATTTAGTGCACACGGTCTCGTAGCATCGGGCCTCGATCGCGTTCGGAACGACTTTTGCTTGAACATTTGGGATGTCAACCAACGACTCAGTCCCGCTGGTGGAAGTAAGGGATTTACTGAGCCCTTGCGGAAGCTCGCCAGCTCAGAACCCATCACCAGTATCAAGTTTTTCCGAGACCAGCCTGATACGATCGTAACGGGTGTTAAAGGCCAATTTGTTCGGATCTATGATCTAAGAGGTTTGTCTTTCTTGGCCTCATATCTACAAAAGCAAAGCGCTGATTTTATCTAAGAGGGGCCTGGCAATCCGTCATTACAATTTCCCACTCGGTGTGTCCACAATCTGGCTATTGATTGGCTTGATGAGAACTATATTGCATCTTGCATTCCATCAAATGAAAGCACCATCTGCGTGTGGGACCGTCGCGTTGGATCTCGACTGGCATCACCATCGATGGGCTCTTCTGCCGGCGCCGCAGAGACAGGTCAAGCGACGCCTGCTTTGGAACTCAAGAATGTTTTCCATCCCAAGTCCTCCATCTGGAGCTTGCGCTTCTCAAGGACGAACCGAGGCAGTCTCGCTGCGCTGTCCAGCAGCGGCCATTTCAAGAATTATGACATTGCCAAGGACTACTTGCCGGAGGAGTATCGCTCTTCGATAGACGAGACTCTTGGTCAGGGATCTTCCAGAAATTACCCAGAATCGGTATACACCAAGCACGTGCGGGATGTTTGCGTACCTTTTGATACTCCGACTCGTGGTTACAAAGAGAAAGACCGGGTTGTTTCATTCGATTCCCTGAATCTCAGCTTGTCTCCTCAACCAAGTGCTATCGCACTCGACGGCAATGGACAGCCCCAGATCATCACCGCGCGACCCCCGTGCGCACCAATTGATCTATCTTCACGCAGTGTATTGGCCTGCGGTATCTCGTCGAGTGACTCAGATGTGCGATCGATTCACCCACTGTCTGAGCATATTTCACCCATCTCAGATCTAATCGGAAACATCAGGTCACGCGTTTGCTCGACTTCGCAGGAGCATGGGGCAAACTCAAATGGTCAGCTGTTCGTGTCAAAGAATCCTGATTGCGAGCCTGTCCCCAGCCATGAGAACCGGGAGCGCGCCACGGCTCTTGGGGCGATGGGTGTTCCTCTTACTGCCAAAGAAGCGCTCACCCTATGCACAATCAACCAGTCACGTTGCAAAGAGGGTTATTTGTTTGATGAGGTTCGAAACCGAAAGGTAACCTCTGATGATCAAGCTCTACAGGATTTCTGGAGCTGGACTGAACGTGAGTTTTCCATTTATTCCTTCGGGTGGCAGACACCTATCTAATACATTTTCTAGGAGCTCGAACCGAGTCTTCTGGGACGTCAATGGTTGTCAATGGCTTGGACCTGAATTATCTAGGCGTGAGCAATGTTTGGAATAATGACCTAGGTTTGTTTCTTCACTTGAGTTTCAAATATTTTTCAAAACTGACCAAGAATAGGCAATGGTTTCGAACAACGTTGTATTAGCGCTAAGAGGGCCGATGCTAAATCAGTTGCGGATGCAGTGGCAACTTTGGCAATTCAGTTGGACCTCCCCGAGACAAAAGGTTGCGATACAGCTTACCCCGATCATCGCCGACTCTGTCTTCGTCTCTGTGGTGCAACGCAATCCTACCGTGAGCTGGAGGAGTCAGTGAAAACTCTATCTGGTGAAGACCAGCATACTAAAGCTGCTGCACTGGCTGTCTTCCAAGATGAGCCTAAGCTGGCTTACCTTGGGCTACGAAGCAACAACCCCACGCAAGCTCATAAATTACTGGCCATGGCAATCGCCGGTGCCTCCAAGGGGGACAATGACACAGACTGGGAGGAAACCTGTGCGGAAATTGCGAAGGAGCTCTCCGATCCATACGCTCGGGCGATCCTAGCCCTTGTGAGCAAAGGCGACTGGAATGCAGTTATCAAAGAAACCACACTACCTCTGAAGTATCGCGTAGAGGTCGCGCTACGCTGGCTCCCAGATGACGAACTAACAGCGTATCTGAAGGATGCTACAAGCCAAGCAATTCTTCAAGGCAATATTGAAGGAGTCGTGCTCACAGGCTTGGGTCATTTGGCTATGAGTCTGTTCCAATCTTATATTGGGAAATTTAATGATGTCCAAACTCCCGTGCTAGCAATGAGCCATACAGTGCCGCGGTTTGTTAACAACCAAAAACACATTGTCCAGTTTGAGGCCTGGCGTGAGACCTACCGGCGGCAAATGAACTCATGGAAACTCCAACTCGAGCGAGCCCGATTTGACGTCAGTTCTCGTCGGTTCGCTGTGACTGCAGATGGTCGCAAGCTCGTGCCGCCACCACCGCAGCAAGTCAGCCTCACTTGTAACTACTGCACGAATCCGCTCACTCAGCACGATGCTTCCTCTCAGCTCTCCCCATCTACTAAGACGGCTGAGACTGTTCATCCCACCACCGGGAACCCACTGGCAGCCCCAATCATGTCTGGGACTTTGTGTCCGCGTTGTGGTCGACATATGCCGCGCTGCGGCGTCTGCACCTTGTGGCTTGGTTCACCAGACCCCATGTCACGCGCCAGTATTGCTGCCGATGCCGAGGCGGGTTCTCGTAAGCCCAATGATACTGAGGTGATGCGGCGATTCGTGGTGTTTTGTATTCATTGCAACCATGGATTCCATGCAAACCATGCCAGTGACTGGTTTAAACGACATAAGATCTGTCCTGTAGCAGAGTGTAACTGCATCTGCGATCGGTAATCTTATTTTACATTGTCCCTTGTGAGCCATGGACTAAATCCATAGCCTGTCTTTCTGCGATATTCTATACCCAATTCAGTTTATGTGAGAATAATGATTAAAGAGAATTTGGTTCCTTTGACCCTTGCACGGTTTCAAAGATGCAGCTAATAGCTGTGAGTCATGTTCATAAACCCCTGTTAAAGAGCCGCATCAACTCTAAGCTTATAATTGCCCCACCAAAATATTATTTCCACAACTCCCCGCACATTTTCACTCAAGCTCGATACGTTAATATGGCCCCGAAAGACAATAAGGATAAGCGAGGACGTGGACATGGTCAAGGCCAAAGTCGTGATGTCCTAGTCTCCAAAGCATTAAGCTTACTTCTGCGACATGCTGCGGAGAAGGAAGGGCTGAAGATGAACGCACAGGGCTATGCGAGCGTGCCAGACGTGGTATGCAGCTGTGTTGTTCTCAACGGCCTGCAATATACTGACTATGCCTAGTTAAATTGGAGGAAACTCAAATCGCTCAAAGTCACCTTCCCCGAGATTCTACACGCCGTCGACTCGTCCGATAAAAAGCGCTTCGCCCTCCTTCACATTCCATCCGCGCAACCCACCAAATCCACAACCCAAGCAACAACAATACCAGTCACGTCCCCCGATGCAGAGCATGATGCCAGCACCATCGTGGGTGAAGACCAGCCCGCGACATCGGTCCTGGAGTCCGCGCCTGCCACGAGCGAAGCCCAGCAAACAGCCACCGACCAAGCATTATCCGTGAAAGACACCGACCCGGCGAACTTTCTAATTCGCGCGACTCAAGGTCACAGCATCAAGACCGTCGATGCTGCCTCCTTCCTCGAGCCGCTTTCTTTGTCCGATGAATCGAAACTACCCGATACCGTCGTCCACGGCACGTTCCACGCGACCTGGCCTGCGATTCTACAATCCGGTGGATTACGTTGTATGGGACGGAACCACATCCACTTCGCTACTGGCCCATCATTAGAATCGGTGCTTGCTGTTCACACCGATGATGCCGCGCAGGGTAAATCCAAGCCCGGCGACTCTGGCGTTATCTCGGGCATGCGGCGCGATGCGCAGGTTCTGATTTATATTGATGTACGCAAAGCGCTGGCAGCAGGGGTACCGTTCTGGCGCAGTGAGAACGGGGTCATTCTTAGTGAGGGTATACCTGTTGCGAAGAGTGGGCAGGGTGAGAAGGAGGAGCAGAAGTTCGTCTCGCTGGAGTTTTTCGATGTTGTAGTCGAACGCAAGGCCGGGCTGGGTAAGCTCTGGGAGAAGGGGGAGGTCCTGCAGGAACTTCCGGAGAATCTCACGAAGAAAGGGAATCCTAAGGCCCGGCGATGAGTGGTGAGATTGACTGGAGATGTGACACTCCAACTGTAGGGATTATCATATCCAGCCGGGATGTTGTTCAGTCCGACACAGACGGGAAATACCACCGATTCTCCTTCCAATGATCTACATATTCAGTATGCAATCCTTTCTATCCTGAGTTGCCCCCACCTCGGACTTCACCCTAGGTAACCCCGGAGCCTCCAGCCTATGTTGATGGGCCCTGGAGTATACCCGCCATGCTATCTTACTAAAAGACCAATCCCGACGGCTCAAGTCAAATACAAAGTACATCGTATTGAAGGTGTTGAGACTTCGGATGCTGTGGGTATCAAACATTCTACAACTCACCTCTGCATCCTATTTGTATGAGATTTACATGGAAAATCTCAGGCATTTTTCATTTCACCAAACCCTCAAACCCGCCAAGCTCTCCTACCCGACTGCGGGGAAATCGGAAGCGCAACGTCTTCCGATCCCCCAACCGACTTGTCGCTTCACATCCGATGGCAATGCAATTGGCGTGGATTTGCGGGGTCAGCCTTGAATAAGCGTCATATTCTGGGATCTGGATCACGAGAAGTCCCGGCGTATATAACACTCTAGAGGATTTTCAATAATCGCATACTCTTCTCTTGTTAAAACACCTGTAGCTTTGACTCGCACTCGTACATATCGCAATAAACTGATTTGCGCGCAACAATGGCGACACACCGCTTCGATCCCACTTTCACGGACAATGTCATCAACGCGATGGGTCCTAAGACCACCCCGCGCATGCGGAAGCTTATGACCGGTCTAATCAGGCACATGCACGACTATGCACGCGAGGAGGAGCTCACCGTTGACGAGTGGATGGCCGGCGTGCAGATGCTCAATTGGGCGGGACGGATGAGCGACGATAAGCGGAACGAGGGACAGCTGGTGTGCGATGTACTGGGATTGGAATCGTAAGCCGAACTCTTGTTCGCAGGGGAGTGGAACTCAGCAGCTAACGTCTGTTGCACAACAGCCTCGTCGATGAAATCACCTTCACTCTCGCTGAAGAAGCGCAGGATGCGCCCACAGCCACGGCCATCCTGGGCCCGTTCTTCCGTGCCGATACTCCTTACCGTGAGAATGGTGAGGACATCGTCAAGACCAAACCGGCTGATGCTGAGATGACATTCATGCATGGTCGCGTGATGGATTTCCAGACCAAGCAGCCTCTTGTCGGTGCGACGGTCGAGGTCTGGCAGGCTTCCACGAACGGGTTGTATGAGCAGCAGGATCCCGAACAGGTTGAGTTCAACCTGCGCGGCAAGTTCAAGACGGATGAGGAGGGCAGGTACTCGTTCTACTGCCTGCGTCCGACGCCGTACCCCGTTCCTAACGATGGTCCTGCTGGAAAGCTTCTTGAGCTGATGGATCGTCATCCTTTCCGCCCTGCTCACATTCACATTATTGTAAGTTTTGGCGTGGGGTTTTCGATATCGGGTTGAGATAGAAGCTAATATCTTGTCCAGGCTACCTATGATAACTACCGTCCTTTGACAACACAGATCTTCGACCGCAAAGATAAGTACCTTGACAACGACTCAGTGTTTGCTGTCAAGGACTCGCTTGTTGTGGATTTCGTGCCGCGCGAGAATGATCCTCAGGCCGCCATTGAGCTCAATTACGATGTCAAGTTGGTGAAGTTCGAGGCTGGTACCGATGGCGCATGAGCGAGCAGCGGCACTAAAGTAGCATTTTTTGTAATTTTTTTTTTTTTGGCGTATTTGACGATAGCGGCATTGCACATATTTACTGACATATTCATCATTCCATTCTAAATAGAGGCTCATTCAAGCATTCGCAACATTCGCGAACTTGGCAATTAACTCACCCACCTCATCAGCAGCCTCGATACAATGCCAATGCCCAACCCCCTTCAATACCTCAAGAGACTTCTGCTTACTCGATACATGGTCAAAGATATGCTGGCATCCCTCCATAGAAGCAGACTTGTCCTCCTCGCCCGCAATAAGCAAGAACGGCGCCTTGACAGCAGCATAGTCCGCCGGCTTTGCGGTCGCAATAGCGCGGCACAGTGCGGCATAGCCCTTAGGATCCTGGCCCAGGATCAACTCCCGGATGAAAGCCTTTTGAAGCGAGGTGCTGCGCGAGCCGACAGCTCCAAAGGGGATGGTATTTGCCATGGATTCGATTCCAGCTTCAAACAATTTAGCACATTCGAAAATTCAAGTAACGCAATAGAATAGAAACCTCAGAAACAGATAGATTCGAATGGGAAACACGTACACTCAAGGACAGTCTCCGATCTCTTATTCATGACTGTCACCAAGGTATCGGATGGGTGCGTCGGCCCAATGGCCACAACGCCCTGTATGCGATTGGGATGCCGCGCACCTAGCTCTGTCACCACGAGCCCGCCCATTGAATGGCCGACTACGACAGCCTTGTGGACTCGCAGCGTGTCTAGCACACCGATGACATCCTCTGCGATGCCGGGGATCGTGATTGTGTCATTGGTGTACGGGGAGCGGGCGGCGCCGTATGTGTCAATTGTAATGCAGCGGTGGAGTTTTGTGAGGTGCGGGATTACTGGATAGTAGTAGTTTTGTGAAGAGCCCAGGCCGTGGATGAAGATGAAGGTCAGACCGGTTATCGGAGGACCGGCGGGGTGGGAGTCAGCATAGTAGAGACGGTGGCTGTTTGCTTGGACGAACGGCATTGTAAATTGGGGATATTCACGAGATATGAAGGACGTAATGCAGGAATAGAAAAGCGGGCAGCCCTGGAGATCTATACAAATGATAAGTGTAACGTCATTCCCGATAACGTTCTACAATAATATACACAATCCTGGCCATTTCTGGTCATTCCGTCGGAAATAATCCCAGCTTCTACCCCAAAAAGATATTTGAGTCTCCCGAAAAAGGCCTTGGGGCATCCGAACTGGATATCCGACTGTCGGTCCGGACCCGATCCAGCGCCAAGACTACCAACATAGATGTACAAGATGTATATCGTACTCCAACGCAAGTGCGACAAAATACTGCCGAGGCGATTTACCAGATTCAGAATCATTAAGAGGGATTTTTATTAAGTTCGTCAAAAGGGTCGCCGCTTCCGTGTGCAAATGCTTCTTCAATCCAATCCGCAGTCTCGTCGCGAAAGGAATCTCCCAAAGACGCCAATGTGGGTCTACTGCATGGTCGATCAGATAAAAGAGGTTGTAAAAGGGAGATATCTTTGGATGGAGACTCGTCTCTCGCTGTATGACTACTCGTTTGTTTGATAATAGCCGCTTCGGCTTCAAGGAAATCGGCGGGGTCGTACTGGAAAGATTCCCCGAAAGATGATTCTAGCGTGAGCACAGCCGGGGGAGGTCGTAGGTAGGATGATTCCTTGGGTATAGAAGGGTTCTTCGTTTCTTCGTCAGTCGCTCGCGTGGTAGCAGCCATCTCGGCATTTTTCAAAACCTCTTCGTCGTCGAACGCGGAGCAGTCCGAGAACTCATCCTCGTCCTTGAATGCAGTCCGGGTCGCGGTGCCAATATCCTGTTCTTCAAGCTCTTTCGGGACGCCTCCATATTGAAGGTCGGATAGGTCATTTTTCAATACCTCGTCCAAGTCGTCAAAGGCATCCGAATCAGCTTCCGTATCTCCACCCACGCTCTCCGAAGTGTTATCATGTGATTCGATCTCTGTAACCGTTGGCGCTGGCTCCGGTGCAGCGGGTGACTGTCGCTTCCCAGCTCCTAGGAATATTGACAGCAGCGGCTGACTCGACGGGACGCGGGCTGCATGGGGATCCGGGATGCCGCGACGCTTCCGCTCCTCACGGGCTTGCGCCTCTTGCTCGGCTTTCCGTTTCTTGTTGGCGATGCGTTTCTTCTCCTTCTCGCGTAGCTTTTTCGCTCTATTTTCTCGCTCCTCCTCGCGATCTAGTCGCGCGATCTGGGATGCGGTGAACTGGAATCGTTGGTTGCTGCGCTGGTACCGGCGTTTAACGGTCTTGGATTTCTCCAAGATGATGCGACGCGGCTCATCCGGCATAGTGGAGGCAACGGTGGCAGCGACCGCCTGCTGCCTGTACGATCATGGGGATGGAGAGCTGTGGCGAGTTGTACTAGAAAAGTTTGGAAGTGTCGATGTTGTTTTTGGTTGGCGGTGATACGTTGTGCCGACCGCGAAAGGTCAACAAATTACCAAATTGGGCTGCATTCTTACAAAGGTCTATTCCAAGGTTATTGGTCTCTATTCGGTGTATATTTGGATGCTTAGAATTTGATTCTTCAATTCAATTCATACGCTAGGCTTTCACTAATATAATGACGTCATTTAGATCTTGCAGTCACGGACGGGATCCCAGCATACGGGCTCGTACGTGTTGAGCTTCAGGCTGGCCATGTCCTCATCCGACAATGTGAAGTCAAAGACCTGCGCGTTCTCTCGAATACGAGACTCGGTCACAGACTTTGGCAGGGGCACATATCCCTAATGTAAACGAGGTTAGTTATCCACTGTTGGGCACACGAAGCGAGTCATGTACACGTACCTTCTGCAAACTCCAGCGGATCAAAATCTGAGCCTCAGTCTTGCCGTGCTTCTTAGCCAGGTTCTGTAGAACTGGCTCCTTCATGCGAGTCGCTTGCACGAGAGGAGAGTATGCTTCGACAACGATGTTACGCTTCTGCAGCCACTCCGCAATGTCGTCACGCGGGCACCACGGGTGGATTTCGTACTGGCCGACAGTGATTTGTCCGCCCGCTCCGCTCTTGATGTACTCCTCCAGCTCCTCGAGGTGCTGGATAGCAAAGTTGGACACACCCAAGGAGCGGATATGGCCCGCCTTTTGGGCCTCCACGAGTGCGCGCCATGTGCCCAGGCGGTCCTCCTTACCGCCATAAGGTGCGTGAACCAACATACTAATACCCACCGGGTTAGTTCGCTAATCTGCTTTGTTTTCCAGGGAACAAGGAGGTCCATACAGGTCAATATAGCCAAGGTTTGCCGCAGCGATGCTTTCCTCGATGGCCTTCTTTGCCTTGTCGTATCCCATGCATTTCGACGGCACCTTGCTGGTATAGAAGATCTTAGAGCGGTCAAGGCCAGACCCGCGGATGGCGGCGGCACTTTCCAGTTCATTTCCGTACACTTTGGCGCTGTCGACCTGTAACAGGATGGTCAAATCTGGGTACACTTGCTGGCCGGGTTTTGTAGCTGCTTACATGGCGGTATCCCAGCTCAATGGCCTTGCGGGTCACTTTCTCGGTGACATCAGAGGGACTGGTCAAGAATAAGTCAACATAATCTGTGGCGGGGGTTTTATACAATGGCCATACGTTTGGTAAACCTAATTCCCAGGATAAGTGTCAGTCATGCATATCACAACTCCAAGGGCCAATACACTCACTCCAAATCCAACGACGGGGATCTCGTAGCCCGAGACCAATTTATAGGTAGACTGTAGCGAAAGGGAAGCCATGATGAATGTTTTTGGTTGAAAGGTAGAAGAAGGCGGGGGACTTTAATAGATAAAAGGTCTCGACATCCACGGACCACCTCGGTCCAGTCATTTCCGCTTGGAGCTTGACGCCATCTAAGTGGGGATATACGGTATCGGGGACTAGATGCAGCTAATCAATGGCGGATCAATGCGTGGGGCAACGAACTTGACTAGGACAGATAGGACTGAACTTTCCAAGAATTATTCATCATAAAATCATGGGACCTTCAAGCCCTAGAGGTTCCTGCATCTTTGACGTCAACTTTTCCCCAATCATATCTGATTAGGGCTTGGTCTTATCGATACTTGTATGCCCTGCTCAAGTGGAGGATGTTCATACCTGATATCATGTGTTCTGGAAGTTTAGAATATTCAGGAATTTTATATTCTCTATTAACCTCTCGAAGACTAAAATTAATCTGCTAGAATAACTGAGTAGAGCAAGTGATATTCTTGTAGGACGGGCGGTAATGAATGGCAGATTCTGTGGTGGGGTTGAGTTTGGCAAGTTCATCAGCATCAATATGCTTTCATACTAGGTTGATTTGCTCGAATATCCCTGTTTATAGAAGCATTCCAAAGCTCTCCCGTGTTGGATCTGCTTTTACGACCCCCTTTATCCTTCCAATTTGCGCATTTTTGTGTCAACATATGACGACATCGCAATAACAACCTCCAACCCGTCTTCGTCGCATTTTACCTTTCCAAACCCTCGGCATACAACCGTAAAATATCGCCACAGGAATGCGTTGCATTAAGAACAAAATTGAGCACGATGGCTCTGGGGCGGTGACATTATGTCCTGTCGAGCCAGAAGACATGGTATTGAAGCCCTCACTTTCCGTCTCAGCACCCCGCAGTGATCTAATATACGATTCGGCGAATCTAGTGGCACGCATACAACCTGATCCGACCAGGAGACCTCCTGCGAGCCAGCGCAATTCGCCGAGTTACCACAGTCCAGGATACCGGGTCCACGAGCTCCGCGCGCGTTCATCTTAATCTCCTAATTCGCGTGAAGAATCTCGACTTTGATCCGCAAAGCTCTCAGCTCCATGTATCAGGACAAATCACCAACGAAACACCGCACACGAAAATTGGACAGTTCCATACCCTCGATCTAGAGTTGAATCGCAATTTCACGTTAGAGAAAGAGGTTGGGGCAGATGGAGAAGGTGTCGGATGGGACAGTATTGCAATTGAGTCACTCAAGGACGCTGTTGACGAGGGCGGTAAACGCCGTGCAGAGGCTGTCGCAGTAGTGATGCAAGAAGGACTGGCTCATATCTGCTTTATTGGCCAATTCCAGACAATATTGAAGCAAAAGATCGAGATGTCTGTGCCGCGGAAACGGCAAGGAGGAGGGGATCATGATAAAGTGAGTATATGTTGTTTCATTGCATAGATTCACAGGGCTCAAAACTTACGCGGCATACTTCCAGGGAATGAACAAGTTTTTCAAAGTTACACTCGAGACACTCCTTCGGCAAATGGAGTTCAATACCAGTCTTACTTCAGGCGCCAACAACGAAGCTGTCCGGCCCGTGCTTCTCGCCTCACCCGGGTTTGTCGCCGCTGGCTTCCAGAAATACATTCAATCTGAGGCATCAACAACGACTCCCGGACTCAAGCGACTTCTTCCCAGTCTCGTGGTTGTGCACTCCGCGTCGGGGTACACAAATTCACTATCAGAGGTTCTGCAGTCGCCCGCAGTGAAGACCATCCTGGCTGATACTAAGTATGCCCGTGAGACGAAATTGATGGACCACTTCCAAGAACAACTACGCAAGGAGACCAACAAAGCAACATATGGCCCCCGCGAGGTTGAGTACGCGGTTGAACAAGGTGCCGTCGGCCGAGGTGGCGGCGTACTCATTGTTTCGAATCGCTTGTTTCGATCACAGGATGTCGCTGAGCGTAAACGCTGGGTGGGGCTTGTGGACCGCGTCCGCGATGTTGAAGGTGGTGAAGTGCGAATTCTCAGCTCCGATCATGAAAGTGGAAAGCGTCTCGAGGGGCTGGGTGGTATCGCTGCACTTTTGACATTCCCGGTTATTGAACCAGAATTTGACTCTGATGCAGAATAGACTAGCAATTAAACAGACCATCGAAAATATACAAAGGTCTTCTGTAACATACGGCATAATCAAAGAGTGCAATAATCCAGTGCCATAAATGGAAAGTCGTCTTTACCACTCATACTCAATATCTTGCGGTTAAATGTTCATATCCTTCTAGCTATAGCGCTAATAAAGGGATGGAATAAATATAAGAAACACCAAGGAAATATCCAAAAAAACATTGCAAAGCCGCCATCAAGGGCCGACTATTCTGGTCAGTTGTGGCACTTGATGCCTGCTAACCAGATGACAAAAAATCGAAATAATGCAAGAATATCGCTTCAAAACTGTTATGTCATTGCACCAATCAACCCATCAAAAGAACTGATTCAGAGTCTCGGATATATCCATAGGTCCCCTCTCTTTCATGACTGCTCGCTTGGCAGGACGATCTCCCCTATCAGGCGGTTCGGCGCGCTTTTTCTCCTTTCCCTGTTTCTGCTTCTCGATATCAAGCTTTTGCTTCACAGGATCTCGAGTAAATAATACAATTGACTTCGAATTATAGCGAGAGCGGATAATAACCTTGTCTCTTCTGCTGTGGTCAACAGTTGGTAGTTTTAACTCCAAGATCGGGGTATTCGTTGGTAGGGATGATGGTCTTCTCGAATGCTCCTCTCCTGGTGTCGGGAGACTAGACTCGTACACATGAAGCAAGGCCAACAGATGGTCATCAATTGTCTTTGACGTTCCATGGGTTTCCCAAAACCAATCAAGTCTGCAGGCGGACCATCCCTTTATAGTAATGATGTTATTCGCGGGCCTATCGTATTTTTGAATCGTCTCTGTGATCTTCTTGCACTCGTAAGCCACAACAAGCTGGAGCTCTGGTAGTTCACGCAGAGCTTCCAGTGTCGCAATGGTTATTTCGCGTTGGTGGTAGAACCTGAGAATGCGGAGGTGTTGTAGTGCTTTGGATTCAATCCAACCGCGTACAAATCCATCTTGCAAGGGGATACCGTCGCTATTAACGCCCACGGGATCCAGCGGGGCGAGATTCGGCGAATATGTTTCACTGTGAACGTCCAGGGCAACCAAATTCTTGATATTTGGTATAGTAGTCAGGTCTGTGGCAGTACAGTATGAGGTTGCAATTGTCAAGATTGCACGCCAGCGAAAGTCATCGCTATTGAGGATACCCATGTAGTCTCTCAGTGGTTTTTTGGGACAGCCAGCATTGAGACAGTAGTAGGGACTAACCGCATGGAATTGTATAGGATAGACGCTGGCCATTATTTTCCACATGTGCATTGTCTGCTTGTTACTGGGTAAACGTTAGATTTGAACAAACAGACTCGGGAATTTGTCAAAGGGTTTTAAACCCCCTCTTATAATGACCTACCACTTTTTGAGGGAATCCCAAAGGTATTTTGCCAAATACCAGTGGACGTATTCAAACAGCTCAGGCTTCAGCACCGACTGGTCCTGCAGCAGTGCTTTCATTGCTGCATGCTTAAGTGATCCAGATCCTCGATCATTGGTTGTCTCCCATCCATGTGGTAAAAATGGGAGCTCATGATACCATGTGGGACCGAGACGTAAGAACCTGGGTGACTGGTTATCTTCAATGATGACGGACATTGAGGAACGAAATTATGGCCAGAACAAGCAGGGATCTAGTGAGAAAATGGCAGTCTAGCTTTCTAACAATGCCCATGGATTGGATTATAGGGAAGGATAGTGTCCTCCCGGGATTAAACAACAAATTTTGAGGTTGGGCGCGTGTTTGGAGTCGAAACGGGACTGATTTGATATATTCACGTGACCCTATTTTATACAGACAATGGGAAATCCACAGGTTTTTAGCAGTCCGGGGTAGGATTTCGGTTTACCCATCGAATTCGCATAACCTTCAAAGGAAATCACCTTTCCTCGGCTCCCTATCTCGGCTTTAGTACTCTTTGATCATGGCTTGTCCTACCTTCCTAGCTAATACAAGTTATGCAGAGGGGGTATACAAGAGACTAAGATCATATACTAGGATCAGAAGAACCGTTTAATTCTCCAGGTTGGCGAGCGATATTGTCGCTATCCAGGGTGCACTGTCAGCGATGTGGGAGGACCAGACTAAAACGCATTCTAAAGTGAGCATCGATCTAGTATAAATCCATGAAGGATTGTTCGGCTTACTGTTCTTAACATCCTTGCCGGACTGGAAACTTGCGAAAGCATGTAGGTCGTCACAGTGAAGATGTGCAAGTTGCTGACGGTGTCATCGGTCGGATCAGTTATATTGAGCAGGAGAAAGTTCGAGTGAGCTGAGTGGTCTGACATTCAAAACATACCTAATCAAATGTTTAGCTTGGTACAATTCTCTCTTTGCCTCCGATCCCCCGTCCTCAACCTCCCCCTCGCAGTCTACGGCAATTCAAATCGCAATATGAACCGTAAGATCAATCGCAATACCGATCGAACGGCCAATACCTGAAGATACCTGAAGAGTATATACGATGTATAGAGATGGGGTGGGGCGGGAACGTGGAAGATTGTTGCGGACGAATAGGATAATTAATAATTAATTAATAATTAATTAATGAGTTATTGTTTTTTTCTTTTTGGGCTTTTAAATCTTATAGATACATCAGCAAAGAAATAAAAGAATATTCAAGGATGTATAGTAGTATGTTTAGTATATTTTATTAATGTATTATTAACGTGTTATCTACAATTGTCTATTTAGCACTCATGCAGTGTTAGTTTTCCTTTGCATTTCTCTTTTGTTCATTCATATTTATGAGAGACTAGCGCAGATCGGGACATTCAGCCAAATCAGGGTACGCTAGTAACCTAATCGAAGACCATTGATCAAATATATATTGAACGACATTTCCCTATCGCCAGTACAATACAGGGCTCTTCCCTGTCCAATGCTCGATCGTCTCCAAATTTGCGAATGGATCAATTCATCACCTCTTCCAGTGCCGATTCATGCCATGAACACCAGTCTGCCACAGCCTCTTCTCCTAGTACCCTTTCAATTCTTGCCAACGCCACGAGAAGCTCGTCAATGCTTTATGCTAACCATGCGATCTGAGCTATATATTTGGATCTCATACACCAAGATTTACTTGTATCCAGGACGACCCGGCTTGGTGATACGCTCTAATATAGCAAGACGGCATGCACAAGATGGCAGTTCGTATAGCACCCAAGGCTAACAAGCTCCAGCAGTCATAGACCAATATACATATACGATTATGTGGAAGGCCTTTCCCATGTCTGGTCATAGGAAGAGACGATGGATCTCATTTTTGGTTAGAAAGCGGCCATCAGAGCAACTTTTGCCTCGTGGGCAGTCTGCAGTTACCATATAGACCGCTGTCCAACATGACCATGCGATAACTCCAGAACCGATGCTATTGGTCTCGCGGGCATATCGGTGATAGTGGAAATCCCAGAGTTGGTTGGAAGCCGAGGGAATGAGTTCTGCGATCTAGCAGACAAGACCGAAGTCAAGACCCGTGACGAGGAGTTTATTCTCTAGCAAGTGGTTCGGGTTTACAACCTGCAGGGTATCTATCCATAAGATCAAATGGACGCGAATTGTTCGTACCGTGAGGCTCTGCATTGGGAACCTTTGGAACCTTGGGAACATATCAAGATCCACAAAGATAACTAGCTAGGATAGCGGCATTCTTCACTACTTGGTTACAATTTGGGCTATCTCTAGGGCTTCCATGTACACATACCTTAGCTCTGCTCATTCCTGCGTGCATACCGACTCCACGAGCGTATTTTATACCCCTTCCAGTAGAGCAAATAAGGAATAGGCAAAAACAACAACGAAAGGCAACCCAACAGAGTCAATGCCCATGCAACGCCAAGGTTGGTATACATGATTTCCGCGATAATAGCCATAATACCGGCAGTAACAAGCCGTGTCATTTGAAGACAAGAAAGCGCGCTTGCAGCATGTTCCTCGAACGCATCGGCGACGTACTGGTAGGCCGAGACGAAAACACACAATGTCCCAAAGCCGTAGAATACCGAAGCGATGAGCGGGCTCCAGAAAGAAATCGAGAGCCTGGCCGTCCAGGCCATCCAGAATAGCGAGATGGGGATAAAAGGCGCACCGAACATGGCCATGTACAGACTGATCTCCGGGTCTGGGCGCTTTTGGCCTCTCGCACGGCTGCGGTAGATATCCCTACGGAGGAGCCACATTGAAATTGGGAATGTCAGTGCTGAAAGAATGACTCCAACCTCAATGGCCAGGAATGCGAGGGCGGTCGAGGTCGCGCTGAAGTTGTTTGCTTTTCCATAGATGGAGACGTAGCCCGCGATGAAGGTGTACAGGATCAAGAAGAGGAGGGAGAGAGAGAGCGAGTGGATCATAATGATTGGTTCTGTCACAAAAAGCACCAGTGGTCGGTAGAGCGAGGTACGCATACGGTGGACGAACGTGGCTTTTCTGAACTCCAGCGGGGACCGGTACCGGTCGTCCCCTGTCAGGCGGCGGAGCTCTTTCGCTTTCCAGTACAGCAGGATTGGGCTGTATGTCTCGGGCAGGAACAGCAGAACTGGGATCAGGATAAGTCCTGCGAGAATGATAGTCATCCAGTCCACCCAGCGCCAGCCTGCCGATTCAGCATGGACGGCGAATGCTCCTGGTACTGGGCCGACCAACGGACCAGTGAATATGATTATCGAAAAGATCGGGAAGGTGTAGACTCGTTCAACGCGTGACCAGATGTCCACGATGGATGCTGCTGCTATAACCGCCGGGGCAGACCCGAAAAGTCCAGCTAGACCGCGGCAAACGATTCGCTGTACCACTGTTTTGGAAAGCCCTGCGCCCATGTCAAACAACATAAACCCGATCATGGCGGGTATATACACGGGGGTGCGTCCAACGACTTCTGATATAGGCCCTGTTATCAATGCCCCTACTCCAGAACCAATTAAGAACATAGCTGCAGAATCTCGGTCAGTCTGATTGAATTCATCCAAAGGTTTGACCACGTACCAGTCGGCAAAGTCTGGACCTCAAAGGTAGTATGAAACAGTTTCTTGGTTGATGTGAGAGCAGTGGCATCGATCGTGGATGACCAGAAGATTACAAATCCAGTCATCGAAGTGATAATAGTCGTCCACACTCGACGTTTGAGTGACCAGTTGTGAGGATCCATCGTGTCACACTCGCCTTCAAATGTGACGACAATGAGTTTGTTCTTTTTCACCGACTCAATATCAGATTCGTTATCCGTCGAAGGATAACCCGGCCGAGGTCTTTCAACGCCAGTCACCATAATATCAGGCGTGTTTCCCAGGGTCTCTTCTGAGTTGATGGTATGCGGATCGTTTGCGATTCCCGGTTCGTATTCGGCACCCTCGACATCTCCTTCCCGCTCTATGTGTGATCGAACGGAATGGCGAGGTTGAAGGGATGGCCCGGTGATAAAAGTGCGACTGCCATGTTCCCTCCTTCGTGAGGCATCCAAGTCATCAGTCGGCTCGCGAGGTTCCGTGTGAATCTCTCCTTCACGGTAATAGTAGCGGCCTTCATGGGTCCAGACATCCTCGGGCTTCTCATGCTTTGTAACAAATTGTTGCTGGATCTTTCTGCGGATCCTACGGTGCTGGAGGATTGACTCCATTGTGCTTGATTCGGGGTCTTGCGTTTCAGGATCGTATCCGCCTTTGTTACATTGAAAACTCGGATCAGTTGTGGTTTATTCTCCTCGGAGGCAAAAATGACATATGACGGTCCTATCCCCCTGAGGATATGAAATCCGTGCAGCGCCATATCTATATCACTCGGTTAGCTCTTCCGCAAATGACGAATCCCATCATATCCTGCTCAACATGTTAAACTAATGGAGAGCTTGTACCATGCTAATCCGGGTCAAAAACGCTAGCTGTATTTTCCCATAGTGAAACATCGCTATACCAAAAGGGCATGTCTTGGTGGTGCAAGTGAGGTAGTTGTCTACGATGATGTCAGAAAGACCGATGCTTATCGTCACTGAGCTAGGTAATATGCAGCTTATTTTCAATGGATAATCAGTGGTAGATCACAGATTCATAAGGATTAATCACAAATAGTGCACCTCCCACAGGCCAAATACGCACTGGAACACCGAGGGTGGAATTACGTACACGGCAATTCATTAAACACAAAAGCATGTTTCATTGAAAGCCAGACAAGTATCGTCCTTATCTTCATTTCCCAGATGTAATTACATCACATAAAGGATATCGGTATCTGTAGGAGTTGTCAGAATTTGATTGCGACCAACTAGCTCGATGATCTTACCTAGAGGGTGGCTGCAGCTCAGCTGTGGTTTCTGGGAATATTTGGACTCGAGCTCATCACGAATGCTGTTCAAAAGCTGGACATAACTTTGCTGAGGGTTCTTCCGAAGCGCGGCGATGAAAGCCCAGGACATGGCACCCGTGGCCTGGCCGGCAATCTGGGCATCCTGACTGGTTTGGTCATCCTTGCTTCCGGACCACATGATGACATCCGCGGGGCTAGTCTTAGTCTGCTTGTTGCGCTCATACACTTCGTCGCCCTTGGTGGCCTTCTTTATGAAGCCCATGGCGGTTGACATCATGCTGCCCATGTCACCACGCGCGTATGCGGACACGACACCAAGCAGGCCTTGTCCAGCCTCCTTGGCCAGGTTGGGCTCCTTGAGTATACCGGAGGTGGAGTAGACGTAGGGGAGATCCAGGGCGGAGCCAGAGTGGCAGGAGTCGAAGATCGCTGTTAGACGGACTCCCGGTTGTAGAGTCTGCACCATGATACGGTGCATCTCATCATCAACGATGTGGCCTGCATTCCGGAAATCTACCGGGTAGATCACTTCATCGTACCCATCCTCTTCGTCGCCGTCCAAGTCGGGTGTCTGACCGCCGTGGCCTATATTCTTGTTAGTTCGCCGCCATAGAAGCGTTTGAAGCATAATTACTCACCAGAGTAGTGGAAAAACAACGAGTCATTGGGACGCGCATCCTTGACCAGCCAGTGCATAGCCCGAAGAATGTTTGCTTTAGTCGGCTGGCTCATCGGGTTTTGCTGGTCATCGGTCAAGAGGACCATGTCCTCGCGAGCGTAGCCGAAGTTCTGGTTCAAGTAGGCCGACATGTTCTTCACATCGTTGATACATCCGCGCAGCTGACCTTTTTGGCCGAAGTAATTGATACCAATTAATAAGGCTTTTCTCTTACCCGTACAGCGGGAGTATTGGAAGCTATAGCCTTGGGGAGCGCCGTGGCCGAAGGCGACGGGATTGCTGGGAGGGGGAGGCGGACCGCCGTTTTGGCCGTAGGCTACATTTGCGCATCATTAGCTTTCACTGCCGAGAATGTGGTTCTTGTTTGGGAAACGCTAGACGGACCTGGTCTTCCTTGCATTGGTGGCCCAGAGGGTGGGTGCTGGTTGTACCCAGACGGCGGAGCCTGGAAAGGATTGATACATGTCAATCTTGTGTATATCCGATACCAAACTCATCATAACATACATTGTAACCTTGGTGAGGAGGCGGCGCGCCGTAGGACTGGTGAGATGGCTGGGACATATGGCTGTAACCGTACGGGTTGGATTGCGGCGGCGGCTGGTGCGGCTGCTGGTGGTAGGACTGGCCAGGATAGCCGCCATAAGATGGTTGTTGGTGATTCATTTGGCTGCAATCAAATCTTTGTCAGACCCTCTCTCTCTCTCAATAGAGCAAACGGATAAGCAAGCGTACGGGTACTGCTGTTGCGGGGGATATGACGGCTGCTGCGGGGGGTACCCCGGGGCGCCCGAGTAGGGTGGATAGTAAGACATCACAGGAAGTCTCTAAGTCCACCCAAGGGAATGAAGCGAAGATCAAAGATGTAGAGAACTGAACGCGTTGAATGTGGAGAAGGGGAGATTGAAGGCAAAACAGATCGGAAGTACGGCAGCCGCCAAGCCTTGAACAGTGAAGGTAACTCTTTTTTGAAAGCAGAGAAAAAGATCAAATCAAAGAGTTTCGGGGAATTAAAAGAATTAAGATCTGGAAGGGGATCATCCTAGGATCTCCCACATACATACTCCGAGGTTCGTCCACTATCTCCTTATAAGGCTGTGTCGGGTTTAGATCCAAAATTAAAAAGAGGGGGGGAATATAAGGGGCAAAAAAAAAGGGAAAACAGGAACTTAATGTACATCTCTGGGGCTGGACTTTTATATCTGACCTGCGTTCATCGGCAGCTCCGATCAACCCCTGTCTACATAGAAGCCCAAGACCTCATTGGGCTTCACTTAATCCTTGAAGATTCTTACATAATTTTATATATAGAAATAAAATAGATAGATCATAATAAAACATATAAATCGTCCTTCTGCACGTCATACAGATTCAATAGCACCGTCTTGGCGTGAGGAATTTAGCTAATGAGATGCAAAATGGATTGAAGACAATAGATTCCAAGTTAAATGAGGGCAAACGGTACGGAGTACTCCTTGTGTACGTACTCTGTAGAATATGCTCGGATCGGCTCGGCCTTGGAAATGCATCTGATATATCATCTGCATGCAATTAAGATCAAGGAATTCATGAGGACTATGTTTATATTGTATGTACTTGGAAAGACTGTGTCAAGGTTATCTCTAACAACTCGTCTTCTATTCTCCCTGTACTTCATATTCAATATTCATCTCAACACCGCCTATGAAGCCACTAAGGCCAGAGCAGAGTTCGCTTCAACTGCTACGTGACCTTCAACCATGCAGGTGTCCTTCTTTTTTGGGGGGAATATCATCGAGCAAAATCCAGTTCTGGTCAAACTCGTTTATCCTCGTCGGGGCATGCCGCGGCCACGGCCCCGGAGGGCGCGCTGGGCAGCACCTGGCGGCATTCCGCGCTGTTGACCAGGTTGAGCCGACTCCTCATTCTCTGTGGGAGTGAAAATATGGGTTAGTCATATGCAGAGGATGGAAAACCTTCCAAAAGAAAACAGTTGATAGGTCACTTACTTATCGTTTCGTCCACACTCAGGATCAAGCAAGAGGCTTCCACTGCGGCCTGGATAGCATTGACCTTGACCAGGCTGGGCTCCCAAACAAAGGCCAGCATGTTGTCACGGACGCCCTCGTTGTCGAAGTCGACACCAGCCCAGGTGTTACCCTTGCGGTGCTCCACACGCAAGCGGTTCAGGATGTCTGTAGCGTCGAAACCAGCGTTATCACACAGCTGGCGGGGAATAACCTCCAGAGCCTTGGCGAATGCCTTGACAACGGCCTGCTGCTTGTGGGGGACGTTACGGTCGGCGAACCGGTGCATGTAGCTCGACAACTCCATTTCAGTAGCACCACCGCCAGCAACGATGGTTGTGTTGCGCAGAGCACGCTTGACAATCATGATAGCATCGTGCAGACTACGCTCCACCTCTGCAATGAATTGTTCAGCGCCACCGCGCAGGACAAGAGTGCAAGTCTTAGCACGAGGGCAGTCGGAGAACAAGTTGAAACGCTCTCCACCAATCTGGCGCTCCTCGAACGCGCCGCAGGTACCCAGGTGGCGCTCGTGGATGTCAGTGCATGTCGATTGGGTTGCGGCTCCCGTAGCCTGGCAAACACGATCCATATCTTCGGAGGCCACACGGCCAGCACAGAAGATATCTCGGTCCGCAAAGTACCTACAGATCGAATTATTAGTGTCTAGACACATGCCCCGTAGCAAATACCAAGTACGTACTGTGTGGCAAGATCGCCAATAGGCAGCTTGCTAAGAACGACCTTCGCTCCTGTCTTGTAGATAGCCTCAAGCTTGTTGAAGATGATCTGCCACTCAGCATCAACGATGGCCTGGTATTCCGAGACCTGCTCGACGCGGACTTCCGCATTGTCCTTCTCGCTCTTAAGCTCCAGCTCGACGTTCAAGCACACGATACGGGGGTTCGTGAAATATTTGGGCTGCTGCTCGAAACCGGCGTAGGAGAAAGTCTTCTTGAAGGCGACACCATCGACGAAAAGCGAATCCTGGAGACCACCACCGGTAACCTTCTTGACACCGATCAACCTCTCGTTGAGGTCATCCTGGTCTAGCGAAAGTACCGCATCCACAACCACTATGATACCATATTGTCAGCCTCAGGGCAAAATTGCAACCGCTAGGTAGGGAATCCTCACTCTTTGTGAAGAAGTCCGAATTCCGCTTGATAAGCTTGCTGTTCATGGCTGTTGCAGCTAACCGTCTTAGTGTCTGAACCTTCTTCTCCTGGCTCTCTGAGGCATCCATAATGTCCACTGCAATCTCCTTAACCTTGTTGACCGCCATGGCGCTCGCCCTCCGCAGACCCTTGATGATGGTCTGCGAGCTGACACCCTGCTCAACGAGGTCTCGCACCTCCTTCAGAATCTCACCAGCCAGGACAACCACGGAGGTTGTTCCGTCACCGACTTCAGCATCTTGGGACCGAGCGATATCTGTGAGAATGCGGGCGGCGGGGTGCACAATGTCCAAAAGCTACCAAATACACGAATGTCAGAATCACCAACTACCTTCGGTCATAAATTTTCATCAGTGGCAAGACGCACCTTCATCACTGTGGCTCCATCGTTTGTAATGGTCTGTTTGCCATTGGCATCCACAAGCAGGAGATCACCACCGTAAGGACCGAGAGTACTCTTGACTGTTCCTTGCACTGCGACACAGGCGTTGATGTTGGAGATAATCTGACCCTTTCCTTGAGAGGCATCGGTGCCTGTAGATTGCAAAGCGGTAGTAGTTAGCATAGGTTACAGAATCCCACCAACAAAACTGCCCGCACTGGAGACAACACATACCCTCCTTCAACACGACAATCGTGGGGGTTTGGCCGTTGAAGGCCATGATTAGATCGGTATTCGGACACGAAACCGTTCAATAAAAAAATAAAAGAAATAAGAAAAGGGGTATGGTGAGTCGAAAGGTCGGAGGGGTTGATCTGCCAAAATTTCCCAGAGCTCCTGTTCCCCAAAAACCCCCCAGTCGCGCAAGGCGGTGACCAATCAGGGCTCCTCAACCCTACACATTTAAAGAGATGTACACAATTTATATTGGAATATAGAGTTTTTATAGTATATATTGAGATATCTCATTTGAATAATATATCTAAAAGGAAGCATAGTGTATGTAGCATAAAGCGTTGTGTCACTGTCCACGGCAAAATAGTGGTGGAGTATCAGCGGTATCTCAGACCGATGCCTTGACGCCAATAGAACAATAGAAAGAAAAGTAGACAAGAAAGTAAGGTTTGAGATAAACTCCGAAATGAAATAAACCCCCCGAAATAAGAAACCGAGATAAAAAGTTGAGGCTTGTTCACGTAAAGTCATAATTCCCGTCTGAGGGACTTCCATACTCGAACTTCGAGAGTAATTCAGCATCATGCTGTAACTCGTGTGGAGGTGGGTTCACAAGTCCAAGCACGTCTTGTCGAAAGGGGTCCGAGCCGTCATCTACCATCATTTGATAGGCATTGCTGGCGGTATGATAGCGCATTGCATCGTCAAAGCTTGACATGCCGAGATTGTGCGAGCCCGGTGCGAACTGGCCCGTCATGGGATTCTGTTGCTGGTAGCGTCGTAGGTGCTGGTGTATTTGCATAATCTGAGGGTCGAGAGGCATGGGCGCGAACCCAGTCATGGGGTGGACTGTGCCGGGCATGGCTGCAGGAATTGGTTGGTGCATAAGAGGGTTGTAGCTGGGAGGCTCATCGGGTGCTTCGTCCATCGCCTGCGGGACATTGGCTGGTTCCTTCGGGGGTGGTTCCATTGTGCTATCCATATCCATGCCAGACATCGTTTCCGATGGCGATGGAACATCATCTTTGCTCCCAGGTATGGGGGGCACCTTGAGAGTCTCTTTGCATTGTGGGCAGTCTCGAATCACGCGATTGACAGTCTCTTTGATTCGTACCCAATGGTATTTGATTGCAATAGCTGCCGTAGTTTTGTTGATTCCGGCATGTTGTTTGAGATGAACTTCTTGGGCGATATCGTACTGTTGCTGCGGGTCTGACACCACCTCTTTATCCTTCAGCATCAGCCTCTCGGGCTCCCCACCTTCACCGCCAAGAAGTTTGTAATGAGTCGCCGCACTGCGCAGTCGACTCTTTTCGGCCCGATCAGCACCACGAGGGTACTTTCCGTGCTTCAAATAATAACGTATCTTCTCAAAGCGATCCTGGGACACAGAGTCCTCGCCATCCAGGCTGAGGCCTCTGCCGTAGATGATTGCATCGACAAACTCTCCAGGTTGAGATTTGATACTGCCTCCGCCGGGGACTCGGCCAATGCGTTTGAAGCCAAGGGAATCCCACAGGCGACATGATGCAACGTTGGACTCATATACCAAATTGAAGACTGCATATGTATATCCCTAGCAAACATTAATTCAGAACCCGTTTCAAGCGACTGTAGTGAAGAACTCACTAGTCGAGGGGCCCACTCCAGATAGGATTCGCCCATCAATCTACCCACGCCCTTGTTTCGAGCAGCATCAGTGACAATGAAAGTGCCATTGCAGACATGACTACTACGGCCAGGGTAGTTAGGCCGAATGTGAAAGCCACCTAGACAGATCTTGGTCCAATTGGCTCCAGCACGGTCCATCGTATGTGTCTGCTCTGCACTTTCGATGTCGCCAGTAAGCATGACCACACCAAAGTTCGAAAACCAATATCGTCCAAATTGAGCCAATGGAATGGGCTCTGTCATGGCATATGTATCTCCCTTTTCGATCTCTTTGTTGAATTGATCAGAGAGATACTTCATTAGAGCCCGGGGTACTTCCTCTGCTGAGGCAAAAGGGACCAAGGTCGCAACCGTAACCCGATCTCGCAAGGTTACTTGTCGCGGGGCCAGAGCAAGCGGATAATCTAGCTCAGGGCCCGATGGAACGAGCTCTGAATCTCCATGAACTTCAGACATGGTAAGGTGGCTCTCTGGGGGTTGTCAATCACACTATTTGACATGTTAGTTGAAGGCATTCTATTCTCATATCTTTGCTCCACAAAACCTCATAGGTGAATACGAGAATAACAAGAAAACAACTACAATTGAACTGGATTCAGCAGGGGGTCTGTTCACTGACATTCTGGACTGCTTCTAGAAGCCCTCGATGGCACTTCGAGGACCGCGTGTGTATTCTCGAGTCCGGAATGGCCGCAACGCAAGTCGAGAAGTCGTGGTCCTTGCTGACTCAGTTCATTACCTAAGCTAATTTCTTTCTTGCCGAATTCCTCAGGCTGGACATACGTTGAATAAATACCTAACTAGTTAACTAATTAACCTAAAGCTCACTAACTAACAGACGATCAAGTGCTATATAAACCCGTAAGTGTGGTGAGTGGGCTAATTGTACCTAGGCTCATTATAGTTAAATGTTGGACAGGAAGCAAAACCTGAGAACTACGGCAAGAACAATCTATAAGAGATCTTCGCGCTAATAGTTACTTCTAATCATAACTAAATATACTCCGCAGTAGTTCTAAACTTCACGTGCATTTTTAATGATATTTTCCTTTTCTTGGTATTAAAAGAATTATGGTGTAGAAATAAAAAATGGGGAGTTGAAAACAGAATGGCATTCTGGCGTATGGTAGCCCACCATGCTTAGAGTGGCCACCACAGAATGTATGTATTCTTCTAGGTCTCGTCGGTATTAATGTATGTTTTATCAGGCTCGGTTCAGGTTTGATATACTCCGTACTTAAGTATCGTGTACATAAGTCGTATCTCAAATCGGCGATCTTAGTACCATATATACGCCCAGGATACATTTATTTTGTTATTGTGGACAAATTGCGGTGTAGCTGAGCTTCGGTGGATCCAATAGGGTAATATTTGGACTATGCTTGTCGTGCACTGCGGAGACATACATAGATTTACTGGTGGGGAAGATGTAAGAATTTGTGCTTGGGCTAGCTGAGCCGTCTAGCGTTCTGCTGTACGACGTGGGAAGTGATAGCCCCGATCAGAAGGATAAAAGTTTTCAGGTCTGCAGTACTGGGCTTCTTTCCTACATAGCACACCATATCTCAGCAAATTTACAGACAGCCTATAACTATATAGAACTCCACCATGGCAGAGCGTCCGCAATACTTCGAGAATACGTTGACGCCGCTCCAAATCAATGCGACCACTCTTCTTGAGAGCCTACAAGAGCTCCGTGCTGCTGTTCGCAATGGTGCTGGGTTGATACAGGAGAACACTCTCTTGCCTGAAACATGGGGCCCAGCTGGCATGTTCAAAGCTTTCCCCGGTATTTCAAGCTCCAGCCCCACCTCTCAAAACTATCATCTAACCACTCAATAAAGGCATTACTCTTGCATTCCTACGCCTAGATTATCAGTCCTTGGTACTAGAAGATCACAAAGCTGCTTCTATTGACTACCGCCGCTACGCACTAGAACGGATCCCATCAAGCCTTCCGGACACTCCTCTGCTAGCCTCTCGATTATCTCCAGCTGGCTCATCTTCGCCTATGACTGCTGTCACTCTACGCATCTTGGGTACCTTTGCGAAGAATAATTGGCAAGATAATGTCAATGTTAACATCACAAGGGAGGATATCACTTACCTTCACGATGCCATGCAGTGGGCACTAAAAAACGAGCCTCTCGTTCTCCATGATGGCCGAAAAATGGGTGGAGATGAGATGCTGTTTGGCCGAGCAGGACTTCTTTGGGCCCTTTTGAATGTTCGTGCTCATCATTTTGATCAAGAGACTCAGGAAGCTATCTCACCTGTGTTGGCGGCAATTCCTGAGTTGATCCGAATGATTATCGATGCCGGGCGACAAGGATCCCAGGAATACATCAAAAAGAATGGAGCCCAGCACGCACATCCATTGATGTATACATGGATGGAGGGCTATTACTGTTTTGGGGCGTAAGTACATCTCCAGCCATCTTATACAATATGAGACCGCTAACAGACAATGTATAGGGTCCATGGAATAAGTAAGTTTACAGGCATTTATTTGAGCTTTGCAAACACTAATTAATATGTGATTTAGCTGGCATTTTAACCATCCTGCTCTCATGTGAGCCCCACGAGCTTACAGACTATCTTCCTGCCATTGGTGGTACTATCACTGCGCTCTGCAAGCTATCTGGAGCTGCCAACGGCCACCTCCCCATGACTCTACCTCCATATAGTATCGGGCAGCGATCAGAACTAGTCCAACTGTGTCACGGGAGCCCAGGGCTGTTGATTCTCCTAGGAGCTGCCTTGAAAAACAAACCCTTAACCTGCGCTCACTGGGATCCAAGCTGGGACCAAGCCATGTACTTGGGCACTGAGCGTGTGTGGGAAGAAGGTCTGCTTTCCAAGGGAGGCAGTTTGTGTCACGGCGTGGCTGGCAATGCATGGGGGTGGCTCCTCCTCCATGATTGCTTTGAATACCATTTGGATATTCTGAGCGATGCCCGGACAGCTTATCTCCAGCGCAGTCGGTTGTCAGCACTTCCAAATGCTGAGGTGAACCAAACACTCACCAGTGACTTCTTCCTCTCGAAGGCACTTGCGTTTATGTTGCATGCACGTGAGACTAAGCCATACAACAGTTCGCCCGCATCTTCCGACAAAAATTACCGCATTCCTGATGACCCTTACAGTTTGTTTGAAGGTCTTGCAGGCAATGTTTGTGCGTGGGCTGATACGTGTGCGGTGATTCAAGCCAGGCTGCGCAAAATGGAACTTGTTGAGCAGGGTGTATGCGCTACATCTGGCTTATCACGAGACCCAGTGTTCCGGGCAGTTTTTGATAGACAATTGGGTTTCCCGGCCCTGGGTGGAAATGGCGCAACGGGTATTTTCTGAATAGCCTCTTTAGCTATCCCCCACCTGTTCGTATAGTTGATTTATTCGGTGACGTCATATGTCACTAATGAAATTACATGGCCATAACTCCGAGAGCCAGAAATGCGGGGGGAAATAATAGTATAAACAATATATAACAAGGGACAGAGAGTCTTACCAATTATCTACACTAAAAGGCTGCGGTAAAACTGTGGCTTAGTCGGGCGACTCATGGGGCCAAATTCCCCGTCCACCTTTGAAACGTCTTTGAGAACTCAAAAACAGAGTAAACATGGATCTCATTCCTCCGTCTTATGAATCTGCAACAGATAGGGATGCTTGGACAATCATAGCTCGTTATATTCCCTCCAGCGATCTATGCGCTGCATCTCTAGTCTGCCACAGATGGCATGGTCTATTTATGCCCTTCCTCTGGGGTGATCCAGCATCTCACTTTGGTACAGATAACGATGCAGTCTACGGTAAGTAAACTTAGGACACGACTCAAAAAGCAATATCTGATAGAATCACACAGTCGCTCTCACTCGATTTCGAAGGACACTCAAATATGCCCGACACGAGGTGCGGGCGCTGACCCATACCCTTCATCTCCCACCCGCTCTTTCGGAGATATATGGTGGTCCGCGAGCGGGCTGGTTAAGAGACATCCTTGAATGTTTGCCATGTCTGCAGTGTCTCATGGTCTCAAGGTTACCTTTTTTCGACCACCATGCCATGACAGCATTGAAAACCGACGAGAGATCGAGCCAGTATAATATACGGCTCTTGTTGGCTGAGCGTGAGCCGAATACTACTTCCACAAGCCTCGCAGAGACCCTCCGCTTGTTTCCAGTATTGACCTACTTGGATCTTTCATACACCACACCAGCACGAGACCGCAACGTACTATCGAAACTAGCTCAAATGCCCTTCCTCCAGGTACTTAAATTGCGTGACATCGGGCTGAAAGACAATGACGCCGAATTTCTAGCCAATGCAATTGGACGACGAGTCCGTTGTCTGGATTTGAGAGACAACAGGCTCACTGACCTGGCAATCCGCTCTCTGTTGCAGGCATCATTTCGCCCGCCACACGGGGAGGAAAGGCAACAAAGCCCGAGACAGGCCACTGCTTCGCCAGACCCCTTCTCCCACTTTACAATCAATGAGTCTGGCTCAAACTTCTTCAAGCGGCCAGACTTAGATGAACAGTTTGTGAAGCTTCTCGCTCGGCCTGTTTTATACCATCCATGGGTTGAAGACTTACCGCATACTGGAATCACCCATCTTTATATTACTGGTAATCAAATATCCGTGGAAGCTGTGGCGAGTCTTTTGCTCTCGTCTCGGCTACATGCTTTGGATTTCGGGACCATTAAAACCCCAGATAAGGCACACCAGACGCATCAACATGGGAAGGAGAAGTATCCCGGAGCTGAGAAGCTAGTCCCAATTGTGGGTAAGGTTGCAGGGGACAATTTGATATATTTGCGAGCGCATCATGCTGTTCTCACTGGCCAACCACCAGCTAAAGACACTGCACCCAGTACTGAGCTTCTACCAGAGCTTTCGGCACAAGAAAGCCCCCGCGAAGTAGAGCAATTCGAGTTGGATAGCGCCCAGCAGGTTTATGAGTTGGCCGAAGAGACAAGGCCTGTCTTTGAACTTGCAGATACATCAACAACCAACTCAATAAGTCCATCTTCGACGACAAAAAGGCTTCAGACTTCCCAACCATTGGCAGCCTCCGAGGATGAACATGCACCGTCCGTCAGGCGTGGTTCGGCTTTTGCTCCGGAGGTTGTACAACCCATCCCCGTCCACAGTGGCGCCAATGGTGGCACGGTCTTTGGTGCTTCTAGGACAGATACCTGGGATACAGAGCAGGCTGAGGGAAGCACACTGCCCTCTATTTCAATGTCTTCGGACGGCGACACTCTTGCGACAGACTTCTCTCTCCGTACATCCTTGCAATGCAGCTCCCCAGTCTCATCGAACGATTCTCTCGCACAAATAGTACAGGAGTTATTGGCAAAGCGACCACATAACCAATCACTCCCGCTTCGAGGAGGGAAAGAAAGCTGGTACCCTTACCTACACCCATCACATATTCCTCACATGGAATCTTTGGTACTGACAGATGTACCCTCGCATGTGATGCAAAACTCATCTATACTCTCTGCACTCACTCGGTTCATTACTGCATGCTCAAACGAAGCATTGCTAGCAACTCTACAAGCAGGATCAGACTACTCCCTCCCACCAGGGCAAGCGCGCATGCAAGCCGAGCAGCAGCGGTCACGATCTCTCTTTGGCTTGCGGCGTCTAGTACTCGAAATCACACCTGTCGATACCACCAAACTGACATCATGGAAACCCGGGAACCAATATAATGCCACAGGCCATTCAAGCACGGGTGACCGCGACTCGGAGAATCTTTGGTCTGCAGCTACCAATGATTTCAGCTTCTTTGGTGAAGAAGAGTGTGGAGTTCCTGAAAATGATCCTGGCAAATACTTTCCAATGGCTGTGCTTAACGAAAAGGTCTCGCTTGTGCCGGAGGACGACTCGTTACATTCAGCCGATTCTGCTCGACTCGGGCGTCACCTTCCACAAAGCACCAAGACCACCGACCCGTCAGGGACTGGGGACAAAAGACAGCAGTGCGAGGTCTCGATGATTGACCTTGTGGCGGAGCTTGCGGCCTTTCGTCGCGGCAAGAAGGCCGAGTATGAGCAGGTGGTTCGTCGTGAAAGAGTACGGCGAAGCACCATTGGCACGGGTGCTTCCGGCCTACTTATGCCATCATCGCCCCATATTTCTCTCTCACATTACGTCGAAGGCCATTGGAAGGGAGAAGTAAAGGTCGTGCGGAACCCCATGCCAAAGGTGCGGACCGGAACGGTAGACATGTATGGAAACTATTTCGAGAAGGGGTACTTGTACCCATGAATTTTGTACTTGTATATTTGAAGTCTACGTCATGCGATGAGGTTTTGTAGGAATTTTTGATATTTTCTAAGTCCTCATTTGGACCTGAACCATCCTTCCTCCCAGTCATAACAAGCCGTCGTCAAAGGGCTCATAAACATCACAATGCTAAAGAGACATCCAAACTGTCTTCATCGGACAATTGGTGCCGTCTTTTTCATCCTCAGTGTAGAAGCATGGCCGGCAGTTTCGGGACCGAGCATCACCCCTGCGATCCGGTCAAGAAGAACACCAATGCGAAGAGTGAAGACAAAATAAAAGAATTCATTTCAAACTAGTTCAATTTTATTTTGTTCATCATGCGACATTCATCTCCTTACAAAGCCTTAGCGGCAGTAGGGGGCTGGAGCTTCTTGCCGTCCTTGTTGAAGCGAATACGGGGAGGGGGAGCACGGTTGCGGCGGCCTTCGCGGGAGCGAACACTATTGGCGAGTTATTAGTTGACGAAAAGAGACTGAGTATCGAGGATAATCGGTCAAAACGTACCGGACAATCTTGCCGTGAATGGCGCAGGACACGCAGTACTGGAGCTTCAAGTACATCTTGGGGACAGAGTACTCAGCGAAGACGGAAGCCTCGGAGATATCACCTGTAGATCGGGAGTCGTTAGTTTCACTGGTTCGTCTTGAAATTCCTCCAATGGGTCGTAGCCATAGATCTGGGATCTTGTCGTAGATTCGAGTATCGGGAGAGTTGTCACGTACGGATGGCAGCAGACTCGACCATGTTGCGGATGGTGAAGCGCTTGATGGCCTTGTCCTTGGGGGTGCAGCGAGCGCAGTTGGAGCAACGCACAGGCTTGACGTGGCCGCGGCCATTCTTGTTGCGGCCGCTATCAAATCAATTAGTTACCGTGCCCCTGAAGTTGCGAATCAGTCGAAATCCAGTTTCCCATTCTTCTTGTCCGGCAATGTGCGTAGGTCGCGATTTTCGATGTATTTGGAGATGTATGTCGTGTGCGCTTCCGTCGGCGTCATTGCGGAGATGTCGAATGGGATACTGCTTCGCCGAGATGGGGGGATTTGTTGGTCTTACTTGTTCGCCCTCTTCTTGACCATTTTGACGGTTTGTTCTGTGGATGGTTAGGTGTTGGTCTGTGGGTGAAGGGGGGAGATAGCGTACGGTTGACTTGTCGGGAGTGGGTTGTCGAAGCTCGCTCACACAAAGTCTCTTTCGGGATGGATTGGATTCCGTTGTGCGGGTAGCCCTAAGCCCTTAAGCGAGACGGGTCACGGGGTTGGTGCCTCAGGATCCAGGCAACAAATTTCTCGGGAATCACGTGGATCACGTGGGTAGAGTCACGAGAAGTACGTCCGCCTAATTGGGCCTAGCGCCCGGATCGTACCGTGTCATTCAGTGTTTACGGCTCCTCATCCCCGACTAACGAAGAAACACCCCTGTTGGGATTGACTATTGAACTGCCCATTTTTTTTCTCCCTCCCAGGAATTCTCCTTGCTTTTTTCTCCCATACCAGTCTCACAACTTTTAACATCCTTGTTTGTTTGTGACATCTCCCTTCCTTTCTCCATTTTTTATTGAGACTTTCCCCTTTCGGCATTATTATGTCGGCCACAGGTACTTTTCGGGGAAAGCCCAATCAGACCATCGGGAGAGGAAGGCTGCCCGACTTCGGAAACGATCCCAGTGCCTCCCACATCCCCCGACCCCGGCCAGAATCTTCTGTTACAAACAATACGCCCTCCAGCGACGTCGGAAGTGGCACAATGAGTGCCGCAAGTAGCAGACAGCGACAGAACCAGTCGAAACGTGATGAGGTACGTCATGGTAGCCCCCGGGAGCGATCTCCTGATGCTAAAGTTGTGATTTGGATTTTATCTAACCTCAACACAAGGCTATCCGCCGCAAAATGGAGGCCGACCTCAGCAAAAAGAGGAACGCTCCCGCAAAATCGAGAAGCTCCCGCAAAGCCCCTCCCGGCACCGTGCTCGCCCTCAAGCCCAGCCAGGCCCTCCAGATCAAGCCCGGCATGAGCATCGCGGAGGCCGCTCAGCTTATGGCCGCCAAGAGAGAGGACTGTGTGCTGGTCACTGACGATAATGAGCGTATCGCAGGTATTTTTACTGCCAAGGATCTGGCGTTCCGAGTCGTCGGAATGGGCCTGAAGGCGCGAGATGTCTCCGTCGCTGAGATCATGACCAAAAACCCGCTGTGCGCGAGAACGGACACTAGCGCTACCGACGCGCTCGATCTTATGGTGCGGAAGGGATTCAGACATCTGCCGGTCATGGATGAGAACCAGGATATCTCTGGTGTTTTGGATATTACCAAGTGCTTCTACGATGCTATGGAAAAGCTGGAACGTGCGTACAGTTCGTCTCGCAAGCTGTACGATGCGCTGGAAGGTGTGCAGACAGAACTTGGCTCTAGTCAGCCCCAGCAAGTCATCCAATACGTGGAGGCATTGCGATCGAAGATGTCCGGTCCAACCCTCGAGACTGTATTGGATGGATTGCCACCGGTTACTGTCTCCGTCCGCACCACCGTCAAGGACGCCGCGGCTCTGATGAAGGAAAACCACACCACAGCGCTGTTAGTCCAGGACCAAGGCTCGATCACTGGTATCTTCACTAGCAAGGATATTGTTCTTCGCGTTATTGCCCCTGGCCTCGACCCTTCGACCTGCAGTGTTGTCCGTGTCATGACTCCTCACCCCGATTTCGCCCCGTCTGATATGAGCATTCAAGCCGCGCTTCGCAAGATGCATGGTCAGTCATATTAATCAGCGATTAAAAAAAAAGGATGCTAACTCTACAACAGATGGCCACTATCTCAACCTGCCCGTGATGAACGAGGGTGGTGAGATTGTCGGCATGGTGGATGTGTTGAAGCTTACTTATGCTACACTTGAACAGGTATGTTGATAATATCAGATCTGATATGGAGTCCTTTTAACTGACATATTCAGATCAACACCATGTCAACCCAAGATGACGAGGGTCCGGCGTGGAACAAATTTTGGTTATCAATGGATCATGAGTCAGACTCTATGGTCTCTGGCGGCCACAGCCAGCAACTGAATACCCCACACCGCTCAGTTGTGAGCCCCGATCTCACTCGCTCAGGCTGCGACAACAGTCTTCTTCCCAACGACTCAGCATCGCACCACGGTGATGACCATTCCGAAGTTGTTTCCCAGCACCACCCAGCAGAGCCAGCTGCTCCTACTCCATTTCCCTTCAAGTTCAAGGCCCCCGGTGGCCGAGTGCACCGTGTGAACGTCCTTCCCACCAGCGGCGTTACCGACCTTGTGTCGCAAGTCACAGCAAAACTTGGCAAGGAAGTTGAGGCTGTTGGTGGCGAGGCCACCGTTGAGGAGGGTCGGCTGAGCAACACAGGATATGCGCTCAGCTACATGGATAATGAGGGCGATACCGTCTCTATCACAACTGATCAAGATATGACGGATGCCATCGAGCTGGCCCGCCGTACTCACCGCGACAAGGTCAATTTGTTTGTCCATGACCCTGCCCAGCCGCCTATCCCAGTTGAACCCCATCATGTTAAGATTGTGACTCCCGTCGAAGAGCAAAGCGTTGAGGAACCTGCATCACAAGAGTCCCCTGTGAGCAAGGCCCTACCCCAGCAGCAAGCTATCCCCTCTCACGCGCCAGACGAGCAATTGATTGCTGGCGTCCCCAACGACTTGCTACTTCCCGGTGCTATTGTCACATTGGCTGCAGTTATTGCGGGTGTGTTCATTCTCAGCCGTCCCAGTGGCCGGTAAAAATATCTGGCCTTTGGTCTATTCCCAATCCCCTCTTTTTCTCTCCAATACTTCACTTTGTCCGATTCAGCTTGGCTATTAAGCATTTTGAGAAAGCGCAGTAGATTCTTTTCCTGTCCAGAGTGTTGCATACCCCTTTTTTTTCTCTAATATCGATATTCCGTGTCGCGTTCAGATACCGCTGTTCGCGTGAGCAGTTGCGGCCTTAGTTTAGCCTTCAATGCAAATAATTGTTCGATATGGATCTTGATCTGACAATTCTGTATATATATTACCGTGGTAGCCTACTAGTACCAAATAAGTAATCCTTTGACTGGATTAGCAATGTTTCAGTTCTTTCATAGTTGTGCCTGTTCAAATTTAGTTGGCCTTGTGGCCTGAAATCACTGCATTTGGCTTAGCGTCCGGATGCGATTATCGTTACTATGGGCTCTTTATGTTGTCCTTGGATTATTCGTAAATTAATTGCATTTTTTGTCGAGAAAGAATCTGATTCAAAGACCTCGATATCCTCTGTTGAATCTCGTTTCTTCCTGTGGTGTGATAAGATTGGCGCTTTCATTCTTCTTCACCAAGGGCCTATCCATCTATCGCTCTCTTAATCAGAAATTCTTCTTTTTTCCCTCTCTCCCCGCCCCACCAAAAACAAAACTCCTCTCCTTCGTTCCACCCCTCTATCCCCACCAAATCACTTCTACGAGGGTTGAAAGAACTGGGTTGCTTGGATCGTCTGGAACTTGGGAACAGACACGCCCAACATGTCCCTCTTACCTCCCGAAATCCACACCGCGCTTTCTCAGCTGCTCCGCGCCTTGAGCACACCCGACAATACCATCAGATCCCAGGCGGAAGACCAGCTTAACAATGATTGGGTTCAGAACCGACCGGATGTCCTGTTGATGGGATTGGCGGAACAGCTTGGCGGTGCAGAGGACACAATGGTAAGTTGCACTAGACTCTAGGGGTGCAGTTGCTTGAAAGAGGGGTGTTGCAAACGACCGACAACCGAACCAACACCCGAATTTCACTATGATTTGGGATGAAAGCTAATGGGAAACTCTTGCTGATAGACTCGTGCTTTCTCCGCTGTGCTTTTCCGAAGAATCGCAACAAAAACCCGAAAGGATCCCGCCTCGGGTGACAACAAGGAGATTTTCTCATGCCTCCCCAACGAGCAGCGAATTGCCATTCGTGAGAAGTTGGTGACCTGTCTGACGAATGAAACTGTCACCGACGTACGCAAGAAGATTGGAGACACCTTGGCTGAGGTGGCTCGGCAATACACCGATAATGGTATGCGATTCGATCACCTTTGACGAAATGAGGACTCTTGGTTCTAACGATTTCACCTGTGATTTGTAGGCGAACAGTGGCCTGAACTCCTCGGTGTTCTCTTCCAGGCAAGCCAAAGCCCTGACTCGGGTCTTCGGGAAACCGCATACCGCGTGTTCACGACCACCCCCGGGATCATTGAGAAGCAGCACGAAGATGCTGTCGTGGAGGTTTTCACCAAGGGTTTCAAGGACGATAATATCTCCGTATGTCGACATGTGGCTTTACCTTTGAGCTCAATTTTAACCATTTCATTAGGTGCGGATTTCCGCTATGGAAGCCTTCGCTTCGTTGTTCCGGTCGATCTCCAAAAAGTCCCAGCCTAAATTCTTTGGCCTCATGCCAGACCTTCTCAACATCCTTCCTCCTCTCAAGGAAGCCTCTGAGAGCGAGGAGCTGTCTTCGGCACTGCTCGCCTTGATCGAATTGGCTGAAGTCAGCCCGAAAATGTTCAAGGCCATGTTCAGCAACTTGGTTAAATTCAGCATCAGCGTCATTGGCGACAAGGAGCTCAGCGACCAGGTGCGCCAGAACGCACTCGAATTGATGGCCACCTTTGCCGATTACGCCCCCAATATGTGTAAGAAGGAGCCGGAGTTCGCACAGGAAATGGTCACACAGTGTCTGAGTCTGATGACTGATGTCGGTGCGGATGACGACGATGCGGAGGAATGGAACGCGTCTGAAGATGTCAGTGTTTGCATTTTTGTCGTTACAGTTGACGTGCCACTGACTAGTAACAGCTTGAGCCTGAAGAGAACGACCTCAACCACATCGCTGGTGAGCAATGCATGGATCGTCTCGCCAACAAACTGGGTGGACAGTCCATCCTTCAACCCGCATTCTCTTGGATTCCTCGCATGATGTCGTCTACTAACTGGCGCGATCGCCATGCTGCTTTGATGGCCATCTCCGCCATCTCCGAGGGTTGTCGCGAGCTGATGGTCGGTGAGCTGGACCAAGTTCTTGCACTTGTTGTTCCTGCCCTCCAAGACGCCCACCCCCGAGTCCGCTATGCAGGCTGCAATGCTCTTGGTCAGATGAGTACCGACTTTGCCGGTACCATGCAGGAGAAGTACCACGAAATTGTCCTCACTAACATTATTCCCGTTCTCGCCTCTACCGAGCCGCGTGTGCAGTCCCACGCTGCTGCCGCTCTCGTCAACTTCTGTGAGGAGGCGGAGCGCAGCACCTTGGAGCCATACCTCGGAAACCTGCTCAGCCATCTCTTGGATCTCTTGCGCAGTCCTAAGCGTTATCTGCAGGAGCAGGCACTGTCTACCATTGCCACCATTGCCGATTCCGCCGAGGCCGCTTTCGATCAGTACTATACTACTCTGATGCCTCTTTTGCTCAATGTCCTCAAGGAGGAACAGGGTAAGGAGTACCGCCTTCTTCGTGCCAAGGCCATGGAGTGTGCTACTCTGATCGCATTAGCCGTTGGCAAGGAGAAGATGGGTCAAGATGCCCTGAACCTCGTGCAGATTCTCGGCAACATTCAACAAAACATCGTCGACGCCGACGACCCACAGTCACAATACCTCCTTCACTGCTGGGGCCGCATGTGCCGCGTTCTAGGCCAAGACTTCGTCCCTTATCTCCCCGGCGTTATGCCTCCTCTTCTAACCGTCGCTGCCGCCAAGGCCGATATTCAGCTGCTGGATGACGAGGACCAGATCGAGCAAGTTGAGCAGGATGATGGCTGGGAACTGGTGCCGCTCAAGGGCAAGATTATCGGTATCAAGACTAGTGCTCTTGAAGACAAGAATACTGCTATCGAATTGATCACAATTTACGCCCAAATTCTCGAGGAGAATTTCGAGCCTTACGTCCTGGAAACCATGGAGAAGATCGCTGTCCCTGGTCTCGCCTTTTTCTTCCACGACCCTGTTCGAGTGTCAGCTGCCAAGCTGATCCCTCAGCTGCTGAACTCCTACAAGAAGTCACACGGTGGCCAGTCCCCGGGATTCGCTGAAATGTGGAACAAGGTCGCAGAGAAGATCATCGAGGTTCTGAGCGCTGAGCCGACAGTTGACACGCTAGCTGAGATGTACCAGTGCTTCTACGAGTCAGTAGAGGTTGTTGGCAGAAATTCACTCACCCCCCAGCACTTGCAGGCGTTCATTGAATCGGCGAAGTCGACCCTTGAAGACTACCAGATGCGCGTGAAGCAACGTTTGGAGGAGCAGGCCGAGCTCGAAGATGGTGACGAGGAGAACTTGGACTTTGAGTACGCCGTGGAGGACGACCAAAACCTATTGAGCGATATGAACAAGGCTTTCCACACCATCTTTAAGAACCAGGGCAACTCGTTCCTGCCAACCTGGCAGCAATTGATTCCATTCTACGACGCTTTCATCACAAGCCAAGACCCGACACAACGGCAGTGGGCTCTTTGCATCATGGATGACGTGCTTGAATTCTGCGGCGAAGAATCGTGGGCATTCAAGGACCACATCATGCAGCCCTTGGCTTCCGGTTTGCGAGATGAGAATGCTGCCAACCGTCAGGCAGCGGCGTACGGAGTGGGTGTGGCTGCGCAGAAGGGCGGTGCCGCCTGGAGCGACTTTGTGGCAGCCAGCCTCCCCAGCTTGTTCCAGGTTACACAGCATGCGCAATCCCGCACAGAGGAGAATGTGTTCGCGACCGAGAATGCATCTGCCAGTATTGCCAAGATCCTGCACTACAACCCATCTAAGGTTCAGGCTCCCCAGGAGGTCGTGACCAACTGGATCGAGACTTTGCCCATTACCTACGACGAGGAGGCTGCTCCCTATGCCTATTCATTCATTGCACAGTTGATTGACCAGTATGTTTTCTTCATCAATCCCTTCCATACTCATGCTAATATTTTACCACTAGGCAAAACCCGGCTGTCTTTGCCAAGTCTGACCGTGTCTTCGGTTTCATCGTGCAGGCACTCGAGGCGGCTACCCTGCAGGGCCAGACCGCTGCCCGGGTGGCCACATCCGCCAAGCAGCTGGTGGCAGCGACCGGCGCAAATGCAGACCAGATTCTGGCTTCTGTGGACCCGGCCAGCCAGGAAAGAGTGCGCAAGTTCTTCCAATAAAGCTCAGACATCTTGTTTTATATCCGGCAGAGCTTTATCCCCTTTTTTATTATTTCCCAAATCATTCCCCTCGGTCATGTGAAATCTGAAGTTACCTGAACCCCCGACACGTTTCTTTAATTCTTACCTCCTACGTACGAATGCCATAAAGCTTTGGACGTTGGATCCCACAGTGTGCGCGATGTTCATGTAGATGAAATGCCGGCCTTTGCTATGGATATGGCTATGTAAAAACAAAATCGAACCACGCTATCTACAACCTCGATACCCTCTGGATTTCATTCGCAACCACCTCCTCCAGCCCCATGACCTTCGGCTCCCCAATCAACCCGTTGGCTCGCTTGGCATACAGTGTCCCTCCTTCACCCCAAATCCGACGCAAAGTGAACACAGTAGCCGCTGGATTCCCAGCCTCCCACGCCGCAGCCTCCGCCTCGCGCAACTTCACCAACGATGTGCGAGACACATCCCACGGCTGACCTCCAAGCTGGCGCTCAAATTCCGCCTGGATCTGGTCGGGGCTCGTGGTAAACGAATTGACACACAAGGGAGCGTTTTGCGTCTCAGCCGTAGCGTGAAGCAGAGTGTTCAGGACAAGAACCCCAACACTATCGGAATAGTCAATCAATAGTCCGTTCATCCCAACAAGATAAATGCCAAAAGTGAAAAAGGAAAAGAAATCTTACTCTTTCATCGTTGTCAAACTAACATCTCCATTCCCCTTCTCACCCAACAAAAGAGCCTTCCGCCCTTTAACATCCCACCCACCAGCTGCCTCCATCCCAGGCATGAGATTAAGATACATCTCCGCAAAGGGGCCAGTGACTACATAGGAATAGGCGAGATCGTCGCGTGAGATCTCATTCTCAAGATACGCACGCACCTTTAGCTTCTGCTGGTGTGGCTTCTCGTTCGCCGAAGCCGGCCCGTACTTGATATCTGTGCCGTACTCGGAGGGCAGGAACCATTTCACAGTCGAGCTGGCGGCTGCAAGTCGGATAAGGGGGATCTGTTGGGCCAGGGTATTGCGGCCTAGTGCTGAAATCACAGTGTCGATTCCTGTTTAGCTTGATGATTAGCCTTTGGTTTGGTGATTTGGGCGGTTTGATATTTGAGATCATTGTGTCATTATGCATGGATGGCATAGTATGAAGAAAGGGTTTCCTACCTTCGTATGCTGCTTTCACGGCATTTTCATCTTCGACATTACCCACAATTATCTCCACGCCTTGCTCTTTCAGCTTGTTCAGCTGCGAGGTTTTGGTTTCGGCTGTGTGCGGGGAAGTAAATATGGCGATGCGGCCGAATTGGGAGCGTTCGGGCAGGATGGCATCCAGAATGAATGAGCCGATATTACCCGTTGCGCCAAATATGAGGATATTCTTAGAAAGAGACCCCATTGTATAGGTTTGCTGTGAGAAGTGAAGAAGTTGATAGTGTAGCGTGTAGCCCTAGAGACGGCGTGAGCTTATGTACAACATAAAATGTCCACGGGTGGGGTGTCCACCAAGTGGTGGGGGTCCTGCTTATCAATCAATTGGGAGAAGCTCCCAAAGTATATAATTGCAATTTTAGTCAGAGATTAGAGAATGGTGGGCATGTATAATGCATTTGGGGTGAAAGGTGCCCTAGGTGGTTAGGATGTCTGATGGAGATATATAGAGCGTTACCAAAACTAGTAGTTAGAAATTGGGAACTTGATTAAAACTTGAATGAACATCTCTATTTTCTATGCTTAGGACCATTATTGTTTTCTTTGAATAGTGAGTCTGGTTCACTTATATCTACCGATCAGATGTGCTCTATGAAATGTGGGGGCAATCCCAACTTGGCATTGGAATGAACTGAACTAGTAGGATAATTTAGGAGCCGGGAATAGTTACTGGAATAGAGAAAGAGCAATAGAATCAGATATGTTTATCTTATGCCTCCTAACGCTTAAACTACCATCTCCAAGATCTCCAATACCTGAGACTTCCCCTTCAGTGGCACTGGGTTTGTCTTGCACCAACGGTCATGTAGGCTATTCTCCGCCAGTGCATCCAACTGGTCCCGTCCTACTTTGACATCGCTCAAGGATCGAGGCATTCCCAATTCGTGGATGATAGCATCCAAGATATCACCCAAGTCGGATGCTTCTACGTTGACCGAACGGGCACGTAGCACCTCCAGCACGACCGGATCTTGGATCAGAAATTGGCGCACACTAGCTTGTTTTTCGCGGTTGGCGTTGTACTTAGCATTGAACTTACACACAGCTGGGAGCAAGATACAACTTGTCTCACCGTGGCCAACGCCCAATGGACCAAGCTATAAAAAATGTTAGCCAGACACATTGATGCGCCTGTGGTTGTCTTGGAAGGTACAGAAAGGAAAACGGTCGCATACCTGATGTCCAATCCCATGACTGGCGCCCAATTCAATCAACCCGCTGGTACAAGCCGCCATAGCATCCACTGATCCAAGCTGGCACTGTAGATGCGCATCACGGTCTGATCGGTCCTTCTTACAGCGCAAGAGACCAGGAACCAACAATCCCAGTGCACGCTGAGCCAGTTTATCCGATGTTGCTGTCGTACCTGACATAGAGCACAGATTTTCGACACAATGATCAATTGCGCGCACGCCTGTACTGAGCCAGATTGAATCGGGGGTCGTTTTCGCCAGCTCCGGGTCAAGAATAACCAGCTCTGGTCCGTGAATTGGGTGCTGGAAGCTGTATTTGCGCTTTGAGCGGTCTTCCGTACCGCCAGCAAAGTTGGAGTATTCACCGGCGGAGAGAGATGTTGGCACAGAAATGATCGGGACAGTTGGTGCTTTGATCTCGAATCGCTTTTTGGGGCCTTCTGCAAGGGTCTCAAGCTCCTCGGGTGTGCTGACTTGGTTTGCAAGGACCTGATAAAAATGTTAGGCTGAGAATAATTATATGTGTATGATCTTCCAGGGAATAAAAAAAGGCGAGAAGAACATAAAAATGAAAATCAAACCAAGGTCTGAAAGAAAAATGTATACCAACTAATGCAATTATCTTAGCACCATCAGTCAAGCTGCCAGCTCCAACAGTCAAGAGCAGATCAGCATGTACAGTCCTAACCTCTTCGGCAATCTGCAGCACCTCTGACCACAAAGTGTGACTCCGCATACCAATCCAATGCCCAACCAGCTTATCCGGCCCCAGAGCAGTCTCCAGCTGGTTCATTACATCGGTGTTCCGCGCCAATGATCCTGAACAGATCACATATACACGTGAAGCCTGGAATGTATCGAGATGGCGTACTATAGCTGCGGGGAAATCGATGCCATAAGAAAGAAGTGGACGCTCACGGCCCTCAAAGGCGGGTCTGACTATTTCCGACATTGTAGAGATGAAATGGTAAGAAGCAAAGCCCAGGTGGAAGTAGTCTTAGGTCATACAGGTGGGGCGGGGCTTGACCTTTATCCGATGTATAGCATAAATTGTATGTTGACTACAATCCATTCAGCTTCAAATAATATTAGCCCTTGACATAATGTCTTGGGATAAGAACGTTCAACGATGTAGCCCTGTATACTTCTCCAATCCAACTACAGATTGTTGGACTAGCTCATATCAATTGCGTTGTCATCGGCTATAGGGAAGAAATGCCCAAGAATTGCACAGTAACCTCGACTCAATAATTCAACTTGACTGTTCAACTGTTCATATTTCTAACAATATCTGATCTCCCTCTAGCTATAGAGCTCTGTATCTTAGACGTTGCATGTTACCCTCGGTGGTCTTTACACCGAGCGGACATCGCAACATGACATCGCGGAGAAAATTGAATGCGGGGAAAAGTCTAGATTGAATGGAATCCGCAGTAAGAATTTCGATTATGAAGCCTTCTGGGGCATTTGTTACGCCGATCCTTGCCCAAATCCTGCAAATAGCAACCTCATTTCGCATGATTCTTCCACCAATCGCGAATATATGTAGCGATGAAGTTTTCCACATTCCACCGTTGCATAGCTTGTCTATTGCCATATTTGCCATTCTCTGTATTGCATAGCTTTTTGGGTATCTTGCTACGATATACGAACATCTCTCTCCATTCAACCACCAATGGCACATCTACACTGGTACAGTGTAGTATTGATTCTTTGGTCTCTCTTCTCGCTATCTGCTGCAGATACTTGCTGGCGTGATACCACTTGCTCCGGTCCTACAGACACTGCATTCAGCGGGCCGTGGGAAAAGAACATATTCGCACCGGCATCCCGGACAGTACGACCAGCCTCGACTTTATCAGAGTTGAAAACCAACGCTGTCACATACTCCTCACATCCACACAAAGCAACACTGCACGGTAACGGGTCACTTGTCGTGTTTGACTTTGGCATTGAAGTTGGCGGCATCGTCCATCTAGACTACACCTCCATCGGCAGCGGAGCCTTAGGGCTGGCGTTTACAGAAGCTAAAAATTGGATTGGAGAGTGGTCGGACTCGTCAAGCGCTCTATATCATGACGGGGCGTTGTATGCAAATATTTCGTCAACTGGCAAGGGCACATATGTCATGCCGGACAGATACCTGCGGGGTGGGTTTCGGTACTTGACAGTCTTCTTGGTCACAGGTGATTCGGCCAGTGTTCAGATTGATGATTTGAGCTTAGAGCTTGCGTTTAAACCCACTTGGTCGAATCTCCGAGCGTATCAGGGGTACTTTCACTGCAGCGATGAGCTTTTGAATCGCATCTGGTATAGCGGTGCATATACTCTTCAGACGAATGAGGTCCCTGTAAATACTGGTCGTGTTACAAAAGGCGTTACCTCGGGGTGGGTAAACAATGGGACTCTCGGGCCAGGAGACACGATCATTGTCGATGGTGCAAAGCGAGATCGTGCAGTTTGGCCTGGTGATATGGGTATTGCTGTTCCGTCGGCTTTTGTGAGTCTGGGAGACTTGGAAAGTGTAAAGAACGCTTTACAGATCATGTACAACACTCAGGTGAGTTCTGCTTCTTGTTCTTCTGGGGTATAGATCTGACATTGCTGGGAATTGTAGAACAAGACAACAGGCGCATTTGATGAGTCTGGGCCTCCATTGAGTCAGAAGGACTCGGACACATACCATATGTGGACTATGATTGGCACCTATAAATATGTTCTTTACACCAACGACACAGACTTCTTGATGGAGAATTGGGCCAGTTACCAGCACGCCATGAAATATATATATGGAAAGGTGACTTACCCCAGCGGGCTTTTGAATGTAACAGGCACACGAGACTGGGCGAGATGGCAGCAAGGCTATAACAACTCGGAAGCACAGATGATGTATGTTGTGAATCCACTATGCAGAAGGCTTTCCTACTAACACAGTCTAGTCTCTATCATACCCTACAGACAGGATCAACTCTCTCTTTGTGGGCTGGAGACTCGACCAATCTATCAAGCACATGGAGCTTTCAGGCCGCCAATCTCAAAAAAGCAATCAACACCTACTGCTGGGACGAGTCATACGGTGCATTCAAGGACAACGCAACCAAGACCTCTCTGCATCCGCAAGATGCAAACAGCATGGCTATTATGTTCGGTGTTGTAAACGAAGAGCGCACAGCCAGCATTTCAAAAAATCTTCTCAAGAACTGGACCCCCATAGGGGCCGTAGCTCCTGAGTTACCGGAGAACATTGCCTCGTTCATATCCTCTTTCGAGATCCAAAGTCACTTCATTGCCCAAGAGCCTGCACGTGCACTGGATCTCATTCGCCGCAGTTGGGGCTGGTATATCAACAACCCAAATGGTACAGAGAGCACCGTGGTTGAGGGCTATCTACAGAACGGGACTTTCGGGTATCGGATGGACCGCGGGTATGGCTATGATCCATCATATGTCTCACATGCGCATGGCTGGTCCTCTGGTCCAACCTCTGCATTGACAGAGTTTGTTGTCGGTCTCTCTGTGGTCTCGCCACTAGGATTGACGTGGAAAATTGCACCGCAATTTGGAGATCTGGAATTTGCCGAAGCTGGCTTTGTAACCCCTCTTGGGAAGTTTGAAGCTTCTTGGATGTTGAATTCGAATGGATATACGTTGACTTTCTCGGTCCCAAAGGGTACTGTTGGAAATATCACTTTACCCTATGTCACTGCATCAAAGAAGCCTTCGATTACCATTGATGGCGACCAGTTGACGAGAGGAGTGGCCTATGTGGATAATACTGCAACTGTTAAAGTCACTGGTGGCTCTCACAAGATCGTTGTCAAATAAATATTGACCATGCACCGGAAAAAGTCAATGAGCTATCTAGATATCATAGTTGTCCCAAAAAAAAACAACACAATCTTATTCAATCAAAATCATCTGTTGATACATGACGATATATACTATATAGATCATGTCATATCACGTGTATCCCCACACTCCGTCTCCGTCACCCGCTAATCCTGCCCTCGACATTCCTTATCCGACGAACCAAGCTCAAAATGGCCTCCACTCTTCGTCAGAATCCATGGCGGGCCTACCAAAGCCTCAATTGGCAACAACTCCGCACAACACGCCTCTCCTCCCGGAATTTCTCTACCACCTCCCTCCGCTCCAATGCAACCAATAACCCCCTCCGCTCTCGAGCTTCCGCAGCGGCGGATCTCCAGCAGGCCTCCCAAGCTCAGCGGAAGATGATTCTCTCCGCAGCTGGCATGATCACCTGCGCAGTCGGTCTCTATGGCGTCATCAAGCTAGACTTATTCGGACTTAACGAACTAGAAGCCAAAAAAGATGACAAGACCGCAGCCACCTCCCCACCCCCGAGGAACGGCGCAATGCGCATGGATGGACCAGTCGGTTTCCCCAGCGGCGGTCCATCATTAATAACAATCCAAGGCCAAGACAGACTCGAGCAAGTGCCAACAGGAACAAGCACAATCCCCACCTTCCCAAGCACAATCCGACTCCCCTCATCTGAGGCAACAAAAGGCAAACAAACAGGCGACGATATAGCCTCATCCACAGGTGAAGATTACCAACTTCTAGGCCTTGGCATCCGCACCGTCTCCTTCCTCTCAGTTCAAGTTTACGTGGTCGGCCTGTACGTCGCGAAATCCGACATAACCGAGCTACAACGGCGCCTGCTACGCACAGCAGTCCACCCGCCCAATACCGATGCCCACTCTGCTATTTCTGGCGCCGGCGCAGACGCCGCTACTTCCCTCGTCTCGCCGGAGCGCCAACAGCTCAAGGATCTTCTCCTTGACCCGGAGCACGGCGACGCCGCCTGGTCTGCTATCCTCAAGGATAACGGCATCCGCACTGCATTCCGCATTGTGCCCACCCGTAACACGGACTTTATGCATCTGCGCGACGGCTGGGTGCGTGGTATCACTGCGCGCGCGCAGGCGAGGAAGACTGCGGAGCCGAGCGAATTCCAGGATGAGAGCTTTGGAAGCGCGATGAATGATTTCAAGGCTGTTTTCGGTGCGGGCAAGGGGAAGGCGGTGCCGAAGGGACAGACGCTTGTTTTGATGCGTGATGCGCACGGCGCTTTGGATGCGCTTTTCCAGCCTGGAGCTAATGAGCCTGTTAAGTGGATGGGTCGTGTCGCTGATGAGCGGATTAGTCGACTTGTTTGGTTGAATTATCTGGCTGGCAAAACTGTTTCAAGCGAGGGGGCCCGGACGAGTATTGTCGAAGGATTGATGTCCATTGTTGAGAGGCCCCTTGGCACTGTTGTGCAGAAGGTTATCTGATTTTTTTTAAGAGCTATGGATTTGGTTTTGTTTGTTTGTATCAACATACCTGTACGTTAATTAGTCGCTGTTTCATTTTTCTACCCTATGTTAGCTCTACAAAATATTCCAGAGCTACATGGCAATGCTCCACTCAATACGCATCTACCGCTGGAATATGGTAGGGCTCTCTCGATCCCTCCAATCCCAAGCCATAGAAATATTTCCCCGCATTTTATAAAGCTACTAGACCTAGAAAACAAGTCTAAGAGACTAAATTAAATGAGAGGTAAAAGGCTGTGCAATAAGAAACTACCTTGGTTAATATTCAAGACTCGGGCCTCGGGAGATTCTTGCTTGTATAACATCACTGCTTAGATCGCACCAGCGGCCTTGAGCAGCTCCTTCAGGTCCTTCTTGCCCTGGAGGTCAGAGTTTCCGCCGATGTGCTTCTTGTTGATGAAGATGTTGGGCACGGTGCGCTGGCTTGAGATCTCGGCGAGAGCGCTCTGGATAGCAGCTCCCTCCTCTGTGGTAGAAAGAAAAACTCATGTTAGCGATTGATTTGAAAACATAGATAAACAGGTATGAGAACTATAGGTGCAAAAAGCACGCTTCTTGCGAAAGGAATACAAGAAGCAACGCAAAGGGCAAAAGAGCCAAGACTCACCCTCCAAATCCAGCTCGAGAGTGGTGTACTTCGCGTTCAAGCTGTCGAGCAACTTCTTGGAAGCGTCACAGTAGGGGCAGTATGACTTGGAGAAAACGACGACAGCATTGTCATTAATGAGGGACTGAGCGCGGGTCTTTGCGGCGGACATGGCGGCGGGATTTGGGCCGGCGAAGGAGCCGAAAAGACGAGTGAAGATGGACGAAATGGTGGGCGGTTTGTGGCGAAAGGAGAAGAGGCAGTGTCTCTTTTTATAGGATTGGGCGGGGTACAGGCACAAAGATGAGAGGATTGGTTGGCTATTCCGTCAAAATTGCGGGATTGAATGCGGCGATGATGTCAGGTGATATTTGTCAGCTAGGGAGCTCCGCCGAGGCCGAGACTCTTTTCCCTTTTGAGTAATATGTAGATGGCTACAAAGTAGAATTTAGTATATCTCAAATAAACTGGCTGGCGCGGTATCTACACGTTTACAAGTATAAGTAGCAATTATGTGCAGGTATGTATTCATCCATTCAACCTGATATCTGAGCAGCTCCGTAAGCAAATATCTGGCATTAAAATGCGAGCAAATCCAGGTACTTGACTGCTCGAGCCGATGAGCAGATCGGGCCAAAGAAAGAGAAAATATCTAGTAAGAAGGCTTAGGAATATGGAAAACAGGCTTCAGAAGTGTTTCGGAGAGAAATCCAAAAACATTGGAGAAAAGAAAGGAAACCATATGGTCAAGAAAGTCAGGAGGCAGGTATAAGACAAGAGAGAGGCGCACACCTCAATTTATGCTTCTTGCGAGGTGCGAGTCCCTCGCTCCCATCCCATCCACCGCAACCCTGGAGTGATTTCTTTTGGAGTTCCCTCCTACCACTTCGATAGGAATGGCAAGGTCACAGAAAAGAGAAGGGAAATATCAAGGAATGAATACATGAGAAGGGAAAAAAGAATAGTTATGCTCTGGGGTTGAAGAAAACCAGATTAAAAATCAGTCTGAAGGAAATTGAGCTCGAGGCGAAGAAATGCCCTAAATCGCAGGATATAAAGTCACAGAACAGAACCGACAGAACACCATCCCGCCGGAGACGCTGGAAAAAAATAAAAAATAAAATAAAATTAACAGAGAAGGGAATCAAGCAGATGTGCAAATATCAAAGTTATGTTGGGGAGATGGATGATGAGATTGGACAGTTGGTTGTAGAGTGGAGTTCATCACATCACAATGCAGCATCCGCAGCTCTTATCTTTCTTTGGTAGCTGCTGTGCGGTGACAACTGGAGGGTTCCAGTTGGGGTTAGGGTTGGGTGTCAGTCCCATTGGAGGTGTGTCCTGCACCTTTGGCATGGTACTGTAGCCGGTACTCGTATTCGGACGAGGTGGTTCAGGGCTCTTTGGCGGGGGAGGCGGCAACTCTTCGAGCTGTAGTGACTCGACAGGTTGCTGTTCTGGCTCAACCTTGGTGGCTACAGGAGGTGGCGCGTCGAATGGGTGCACTGCGAGGGGTGCGAAATGGCGGTCGTATGTGTTCGGCGTCCGGCCTTCCTTCTCCCACTGTTCCTGCATAATCTTTTTGGCGACAGTCGGGATCATCTGCTGGTCTGGTGGAAGACGAGGATCGGGCTTATACATAGTTGCCAACCACGGTGGGTCTCCTTCAGGCCGGTTAGCGGCTGTTGTAGGACGACTTTCACCTGACCGAGTGGTAGGGCGCTGTGTGTTGTTACCGGATACAGCACGAGATCGAGGAGTGCTCGCCTTCCTGCTCGTGGGTGGAGCAGAGGTCTTTCGGTTGGTAGAACCGGTGTTCTTGACTATCTTCCTGCCCGGTGTGTTTTGTGTACTGCTGAATCCTCGGCTGCCCGGTCGGTTTTCTGGAGAAGGAGTCGAAGCATCTTGCTCAATGTTGATGGGTTCACTAGCTCTGCGGCTGCGTGAAGACCGATCATCTTCATCTGTTGCAGCACGGCTCCGTGAACTGCGAGAATCGCGGCCCATGGCGCCAGGTATGGGAACTGGACTAACTGTAGAGACGGGGATTCGGGATGCGCTTTTTCCAAGGCTTGGATGGCGGTAGATGCTGGCGGCTGCATCATCTGCAGCAATCTCCTCTGGTCGGCGGAGATCCCAATGTTCCCGCTCGTCGTCGTCTACATTGCCATTCACGTCCAGCTTGTCGGGTTCTTCCCTCATTTTCGGCCAGGGCTCGGAGTGTTCTGCAGCAGGTGATGTCGCTGTACCAGTCCCATTAGCAGCGTTCTGCTGTGAATCATGGCTCCTCCCACGTCCCCCACTCGATTTGCTTTCTCCTCTCATCCGTCGCTGGAAGAGAATGGCTGCCTGGTGGAGCTCCTCACTCTCAATCTTTGCCAGCTTGTCTCGGTGGATCCATTTTTCCTGATTCGTCTTTTCGTCCAGGTACAATTTAAGGTCATCATCGGCCTCCTCGGGCTCTTTATGACCGGCCGCCTCGTGACCAAAAGCATCTCGCATACTGCCTACTTCACTTCCATGTCGGTTGAGACTGGGTTCCCTCCGTCCTCGGTTTGAGGCTAAATAGGGCGATTCGTGTGTGTTGACAGTGCGAGAAACGGAGGAGCTGCGTGAGGCGTTCGAGTTACGCTGTCGAGAAAATTTTGCGGGGATGGAATTCGAGTCGTGCGAGTTGCGCTGTTTCGATAAGTGGTGATTCTCCTGCGGGGAAAAGGGGATCAGCGTTTTTTTTTTCTTTTCCACGTTCTTAGGCTACCAGATCAGTCACTGGAATGCCACACGGAATAATCTTACCTCGTTCCCAAGTGGCACCGCGAAATCCCATTGCGAGCCATCCACGGGCGATGCTAAGGCATCTGCAGAATATGCCGCTGTAGCGGCACCCGCCATTCCAGAGGTTATTATTCACAAATGAAAAAGGCCAGTCCAGCTGCAACCCGGTTGAATAGTAGAGATTGCCGTAGAGATTGGTTTGTCGGATCAAGCCATTCCAGGTAGAGTCGGAAAGTGGAGTGTGTAAGGGGGTACACCAAAAGCAGCAAATTATCAACACACCAGGTTGACCACAACTGCAGGGGGTGTTCCACGGGTTTTGTCCAATTTTTCCAGTTCCAAGAGACAGGTGCTGGAGGGGCTGGTCCCGTGGAAGACCTCGAGGTCTTGCGGGGTCCGGGAGGTTGAGACAAGGATGCGATTACCGCACGGTGAAATGAGAGTTAAGCTCAAGAATAGAGAAGAGAAGAGAAGAGAACGTCGAAGGTGAAAAAAAGAGGGAGGGTGTAAGGAGAGAGAAGGTTGTAGGTAGCCAAACTAGGAATAGTCCTGGAAATAGACTGGACCAAGTCCGAGAGAGGCTTTGTACTACGGACTAGATGTATGTTATAGGGTATTTGTTAATGCATACCACACATGCATCATATGTCCATTTTACATATCAATCAATAATCGTTCTAAATCTTCAGACTATTTAATAAAAAATTATGAGGATTCTCGCAACGGTAGGCCTGGGCCGTGCGTTGCCCCTGAACCATGTTGATCAACTCGAGATGAATTGATCTAGACAGCGAATGGATTTCTTTGAACTTCGCCCCCACGTATACTTACATAAAAGAAATGGAAGAAAGAGAAGAAAAAAATGTGTGTATACATGTCGGCAAATCATTCTGACAGGTTTAGTCTTTGGGGAAATCGCAAAAGTTGATATATCACAAATACGCCGATGCCTTCCATGCAAAGAAACATCCCGAGGGAGTGGATGGGTCCCAGCAAACGGAAATTTGACCGCTAGAACAGTTCCCCGGTATGAGGTAGATACATGTTGTACATGACTATGTACGGAGTGTGTCGTACTCCGTACGTATGTCAGTAACCCAATTTCAAATCCCCCAAAAGTATGCACAGCGGGGGAGCCGAGTAGGCAACTGGTAAGCTTTGCTACAGTTTTGCAGCTGCATCCAGCTGGTTGAGAGTCGCCTGCGTATCCTTGATGAGGGCCTTGCGTGCACTGCGGGCCATCTCATCGCCATCTGGCTCGATTCCATCTGCCTTGATCTGGATTTGTGCCAGGATCGTCTCGCCCAGTTTCTTATGTTCATAGTCCCGCTTCTTTGGGTCACTAGGCGGGTTCGCAATGTAATCCTCACAAATCGGCTTCATCTCCTGCTCGAACCATTGGGTCAAAGCAGTGACCTGTTCCAGCGGTGTACGCATCAACTTAATGTTGGGCGGAGGTCCGGGGACGCCTGAGTGGCCTGACGATGTAGGCCGTGGTGGTTGAGATGGAGCGGGGGATTCTGGGCGCACGGGCGACTTCTTGCCATTGCGTTTCTTGTTTCTCGATTTCTTGCTCTTTCCACTCGGGGGTGTGGGAGGCGACGATGCTTCTCCCGCACTAATGGGGCGCGGCAGCTGCGGCGGTGTTGGAGCATGCACAGTCACAGGAATGGGTTGTCCGTCGTCAGAGCCATCACTCGGGGATCCCGCTCCTGCTTCAGACACCACGCATAGCACCTCGGAATGCTGCTTGATCCCCTCGGCTTTGCATGTCCGCGCGTTGTTCTTGAGTAGCTTGCCCTTGTACAGGAGCCTCACACAGTCCGGGTGGCCGGCTCCTGTGCTCTTAGCAGCAGCGTCTCGTAGGTCTCCGATGGTCAAGACACCGTCGTCGATCGCGTATGCGCGGAAGCGCAGTGGGTATATGGTACCGCGGTGGCGAAGGGCAATAATATCCGGTTCAGCATCGTCTACTGGTGGGTCTGCGACATCTGCGGGTGTGATGTAGCTGAAGTCCTCATCGCTGACCTGCGGGTTGGATGCGGGAGCGTAGCTCGGCGAGCGCCGTAGCATTCTTAAGGGGTTGCGCCAACTCATCACAATAATGGTGAACAAGCAGATAGTAACAGCTGCGAAGAGGGCGAGGGGTTGGTCGTCAGAGGAAAATGGCAGCCTTTTCGCGAGAGGGCCGAGGGGCGTGTTTGACAGATAAGTGAGAACAGGATTCAGCTGATGGCGGAGGGAACGTAAGTGAAGGGGGGGGATATCGGTTATCTGGTCTATATAGACTGCGCACTTCTCGCCCAAGGTGGACTGAGCGAGGGTCGGGGGCAGTAGAGTCATGGATCTCTGTGGAGGGGAAGAGAGCGCAGGTGGTGGTGAAGTCATGCCCCCAAGTAGTCCGGAATAGGTAGATAAGGCGGAGAGTGCTTTTTTTGCCGTCGCATTGAGCAATTGATGTATTCCCAACGAGGGTGTGTCTGCCTAGTGGATCGTCTGATTTCAAGTCGGTTATGTTGGTGTTGGAATTTTGGTAACATTTGGAATGGTGATAGGTCGACGGATGCCTTGTGTACCTTGGGGCTGCCTAGGAGTGTGGCGATACTTGAGGCCTGAGGCAGATATGTTACATCTGTAGGCCACACTAGTATCCTATCTATGGTGATATATTTACCATGGTTCAGGGTATTTAAGTGCCTTTTTTGGATATCTCAGGACACCTCCTCATTCGTTGTAATATGGAGGCTCTGTCGCGACGTTGAGTAACCCAAATTGACCTCGATCGGCGTGTATGTGCAAAAACGCGGGATCTTACAGCTCTCCACCTTTTGTGGTATGTGGTAAGATATCGACTATATAAGATAAAATGTTTTGGCTAGCCAACTATTTGGGTATGAAGAAAAATTCAAAGTAGACAGTAAAAAGTAGACAGTAAACTATTAAAGTGTATAGCGGCTCATGATATAGAGAAATAGGCTTATATATCTATTTATCTCCGATCCTTACATCACAAGCCTTCGTGGTCTAGTTGGTTATGACGTCGGTCTCATATCCTTCCGACTTTGGTAACAAAGTTTCATATGACATTCTTGGTAACAAGATTGACATCCGAAGGTCTCCAGTTCGAACCTGGACGAGGGCATTTCTTTTTTTTCTCTTTTTTTTGTTTTTTTGTTTCCAACAGCATATCCACTCACTTGAATATACCCCTCCCCCGGTTTGGAGATAAATGCTGCTGCTGCCGTTTCGATGTCGCCTAAATATCTCGCTATTCGCTATCAACCGTTCCCTTGGGAAAACGTCCACAGTGCTAAAGCCACCGATTTTGTACTCAACTATATCCAAGTTAGGTGGGTTTGGCATCTTATAACTACTTGCCTGGTTCTACCATACACGTTACCTATTCGTCCTAAACACTGCGTCGTGCTATGTATGGATCATGTATTTGCATGAAAATTGTACCCTCTGCTAGTTACGCACCCACTAGACAGACTGTTTATATGTTGTGGTGAATCTAGCTCGCAGGGATATATATATGTACACCTATATAGATGTATAGATGTGATCCAATCGAAATGTAGCATAGGCCCGATACACATAACAATGGCCCAAAGGAAGCCCAATACACCAGGTGTGAACTCATCGAAGCACCCACGTGGATATGGCCCCTATAATTCACGGAAAATGAGCAACAACGGAACAAGGAGATGACAGAGCAATATAACAAACTAACTCCATATCCCCTGTCTGATATGAAGATCATTGAACTTTCAAGTCGAGGTAAAGCTTCCCAATAGAGCAAAGTTATATATATTGCATGAATGTGAATGTCTAAACAAGGTATCCTGTATGTAGGTACATCGAACCCTGGAAAGTCGACAGTCTGATGCGTGCTGTCACTCGACACCCCGATATAGCTAGCCCGAGCGAGATCTCGCCACCGAGGCCCGGGATATAGTAGTAGTCGTAGATACCAAGCCGAAGTGTGCGTTATCCCAACAGTCATGAGGTGGCGTTTTTACATGTACAACCCAGTTCGTCAGTATATATTACTTGGCCCATTCCGGGTCCCATCATTGTTCTTCATGAGACATCCATCGTCTCGTCTAGTCTCAACCCTCCCCGCCGCCCAGAGTTCCATTAATAGTATCAGAGCTCCAACGACAATCATATCAAGGCCAATCACGATATCTTTCAAATATCTAGGCACACCCTAGATTCGAATCTGAATTGCCTATACCCCTTGACCTGGGTTCTGTATATGCATGCAATTAATATATGAGCCCATATAGCAGAAAAGACATATCCCCGTCATCGCTGATGATGTCAATCACTCCAGTCTCTCCATATATAATGGCCTACTGTATTATATATTATACCCGATAGCGTGGGTGAGCCATGCTCGGAGGCTATGTCGGGTTATACACATAACTTGCACCCAGCATTTTGTGGTCATAGCAAATATCCGTGCTCTTCCCCTGTTCACCCTACCTTCCGGTGGATCATCTGCAACTCTATACCATATGTCACAGGTGGGTATTTGTGTGCATTGTACTATTTGGTGGTTAGTAGGACATCGGGGGATATAGAACCTTCGATTATATGTGTATTATAGCCGTAAATCTTCCGTCCTTTATAGGGTGACCGTTAAACACATAGTGTAGCGATTTGTGTCCATCTAGGTCTGTATAATGCTAGCCTACGTATTAGAGTATTATTACTAGATGAAGGTCTATCACTGAGTAGGGCGACTACGGGTAAGAGATATAAGAGCGGCAAGAATAAGAGCCAACCCTGGGATAGTCCTATGGCTTTCTGGGCTCTCTGATGATACAACTACCCTGGTTGGTTGTATCTTGGCTCTCTTGGTTAAATCAGTGGCCTTGTTGTGTCGAAGTGGTCATGGTATTGGGCATATATATATTAATTGGTTCTCGTCGAGCAGTATTGTTTCGGTTAGAATATTAAGACCGGATTTATGATTTATGGATTAATCAATGGAAATACGTCTTATCTGCAGCTAGGTTTAGTTCCGAGGGTCACTCGGTAGACAATTGGTAGCTCCTATACGGTGTCACGCCGGTCGCTATTGTGCACGCATATTAGGCGTGTTGGCTTGGAGTGGTCATTTTGGCAGAATGAGTACACCATGGGCATACACCCTTCCTGTTCTGGGTTGGCATGTCCTAACTTGCTCGTTATATAAAACCAAACACTAGAAAATGTATGCGAATTCCCAACACTAGACAATATATAATACCAACGGATGCTGTGATACACCACATAAATAGTCGATAATTCGTTTGTCATAACAAGCTCACTAAACAGTATGCACTAGGTAACTAATGTAATCGGTAAATCTCTAATAAAAAATAGCTAAATTCGAGAAGAATACCGATCATTTGCGGCCTGGCTCACAGCATTAGTTCATAGTGCCATTAATTTGCGAATATTTCATCACAGCACAAGTGGCTCAGTGGTTGCCTTCGTGGTCTAGTTGGTTATGACGTCGGTCTCATATCCTTCCAACTTTGGTAACAAAGTTTCATATGACATTCTTGGTAACAAGATTGACATCCGAAGGTCTCCAGTTCGAACCTGGACGAGGGCATTCTTTTTTTTTCTCTTCTCTCTTTCTCACTCCCATACAGAGGAGCCGGTTATATTCGTCCAATTAACTGCATAGGTCTTGGGGGGTTTTTTTTTAGGAGTTAATTATTCATACATTCGTATACAACACCCTCGAGGACTGAAGATGTAAACAAGGAAAACTAATACAATCAATCCAAAGAGAATGAGTTAAATACCAGGACCCCTGAAACATGTATGTAACCACCCAATCTACATATAGTTATATGTATTTGTATAGTTGAAATTGGAAACAAGTACTACCTAAATACATGTAGTAAGCTTAGCGAGACGCTTTTCTATGCCAAGGACTGTTCGGTCTTCATTGGTTTTCGGGAAAACCATCGATAGACGTCAAAATATCATTATCATTTGATCATAGCACAAGTGGTTGCCTTCGTGGTCTAGTTGGTTATGACGTCGGTCTCATATCCTTCCAACCTTGGTAACAAGGTTTCATATGACATTCTTGGTAACAAGATTGACATCCGAAGGTCTCCAGTTCGAACCTGGACGAGGGCATTTCTTTTTTTCTCTCTATTTTTCTCTTTTTTTTGTATTTCTCTCACGGAGAGAGAGGCCAAATAAGGTAATGGAAGGCTGCTTGTCAAATTATAAAATGTTCAATTGGAACTGGTGTATCCAAGCAACCGAGAAAACAGAATTGAGTTTATGTACAAGCAAAACGACGTATATTACACTGTCCAGCAGTTGAAGAGACCTAAACACTTCAATGGAGTGTTCAACCTAGGCGCAGACGACCAGGCACTGCCCGACCCCCAAATAGTGCCGAACCTTCTTCTGTGGTATTATTATCACCCGACATCCAGCGTGGAAGTCGGAACGGCTCACCCTGGAACCACTGAGGAGTTTTCGTAGTATCAAATGTGTTTTTGACGCGATGCGCAAAGGACTGGAAGAAGTTCTCATCTTCCTCACCCTCGCCTTCTACAATGGTAGGCGCAGAAACTGTCCTCTGAGAATGCTGAGAGCCCTCCGCAACCGGGACACGCAGTCGGGAAGAGCCAGGAGAACCTTCATCTTCACGATCCGACGCCCAAGTCGAGCGACTACCACGGGAGGACACTGCCAGAGAACCGAAGCCATTCAATTCTCGTTCAATGAGGTCGCGACCTTCACGCCAGCCACCCATGCCATACCCTGCAGGGTTGTTTTCAACATCGTGAATATCGTCATCCTCTGCAAGGCCGCACCCGAAGATGTTCTTGATACGCCCGTACAGGTTGAACAGTGTTGCACATATAGGCAGAAGGATGAGGATCGGGAAGAGGAAATCAAACCCTTTTCCTAGGGGCGTCAGGTTGATGAGTTTACCAAGGAATTCATAGAAAGTGGTACTTCGCCGAAATTCTTTCGGCAAGAAGGTCAAGAAGTTGTAGGCAATTGGTACCGTCAGCCGAGCCACGAGACCAGCGTACCAACAGGCACTCTCGCCATAGGTATTACGGCGGACAAGTGCGCGGTTTCCCCACACCTTGACATCGCTAACGCCAACAAGAGCCGCCGAACACATGTACAATAGCCAGGCAGAGGCTGTGAGCTGACCACCGAAGCCAACTGGGTTCTTTTCCCAGTTGGGGACAACGGTCAAACTGACGGCGGAGAGATGGGGCGCCAAAGACTTGATCAGTTCTGACCAAACAATGCAAGCTGAGGCCACTGCGAAGAACGCGCCAAATGCCAGCCTGACCGAGGGAATGACGTTGGAATACAGCTGATACCGCATGTACGGGTTGAGCAATTTCACACGAGGGATCCAGGATGACCTCCGTGGGGCTGGTGCAAATTCGAGCTTCTTTGAAGCTGCGGAATTTATGATGGCTTGGAGATCGGCTGATAACTGGACCAGGCGATCCCACTCATCCACAAATCGGGCCTTCATGTGCCGAGCACGCTGAAGCCGCCGCGTAAGGTCGGCCAGATAGCGTTCCGTGATCACAGAAGGTATTGTAGCGGATGTATCCGGGGACTCGAGGATCGGGACCCGCACGTCAGGTTGGCCGTGTCCTTCCCGAAGTTCTTCAATCCACTCCTGAAAGTCACGGGCAGTTCCTGTCTTACGGCGCTGAAGTTGAGAAACCTGACCATTGAGATTCGCCAACTCATTGACTGAGTCCACCAGGCGATCGTGCACCTTGGGCGCATGTGCCTGGATTCTGCGTAGCCGACCGCTCACATTGGAGTTTCGGAGCAGGTTTCGCGGGATCGAAACAAGACCGTGACCCATGAGATAAATGGCAAGGACGAGACCCCACACATATGCCAATGCCATGATGAGACCTTTGATGGATCTGAATTCGAAACCGTTCGAGATCGAGACGTAAATCAACCCCACCAGAGCACATGCAAGGACAATTAACTGGTATTTGGCGTTTGACCGAAGAGAGTACATAAGCCGGCCTTTTGGCTCACGGTAGCCCGAGTCGACGTATTCACCGAGTAATGGGAGGATGACCCTGTAAGAGAGACAAGAATGAGTGACAGCCCTTGGCCGAGTCGAAGAACGCGGGACACTTACCAGGTGAGAACGAAGATTAGCCAGTAGGCAATGCGCCAGCATACCAGAACCATTCGCTCCGGTAGCCAGATTGCTTTGGGGCCAGATCCATCTCGCGAACTCGATGCCAAATCGATGGGGACAAGGAGCACAACACTGGCGGGCAGAGCCAGAGCCAGGAATATGGGGACACTTAAATACGCGGGGGTGGCGCGGAGGGTGAGAAAGCGTCGCAGGAGAAGTAACACAAGTGCGGAGATGAGGAACAGGGCAAATGCGAAAAAGACGTTCGAGCCCACCGAGACGGGCGACACAGATACGGAGAACATGCTGAAGAAACAGCGAAAGCCAAGGACGAGAAAAGAATAAAGATTCAGCTGCTGTTCATGGCTAGATATCTAGGGCGCATATGAAAGAAGCGGACGTTGACGAAAGGTAGAAAGAAGTGTATATATAGAACAGACCTGGGGGGGGGGATTGACGTTTTGGGGCCAGGAGAGTGGCTGACTTAAGCTCTGACTAACTGTGTCAACTGGAGTACTGTAAGTACTGGAGACTTTACTTTGGTCGTGTGCTCAAGTGTATAGTGGAGTACCTGGTACCAGCCACAGCCTCGTTGACATTCTGACCAATTGGTCCCTCCGGATCAGGTCAGGGCCAGAACGCCTTGTCGATCTTGATGGGAACTGATTTCTTTTCCCTTTTTTTTTTTTTTGCTTTTGGGCAAAGATTTACTAGCAGATAAAAGCCGGTTCAATTTTTGTAAGGATATTATGTACTACGTATGTAAAATATTCTATACTCCGTATACACCTGTGGGTGCATGAATCGGGCATTGTTTTAAGATCCACACCATGACGACGTGTTTTGAGCTTCTTAAACGGCCTTAGAGGGATCGTCAGGATTTGCAGTGTAATGATAGTACATGTAAAAATACGCGACAGCACCTCGGGGTGACCTCTCCAAGCAGTGGAAATACACGCAAAACCACAAGTACCTTACATCTAGCCTTGTGACCCCCCCAGTAACATCACAATACCGAATAAATACCAGCCTATTGATACGCGCCCATTGATCCCATTCTTCTTACAACATAATCAAAACCCTCAATGGGATGAATAAAGTCCTTCCTTTGATTTCATTTTGTCACTTCTCATTCATTTATAACCTAAACCATACATAATAAATATCCACCCCCGCCACTTCTTTGCCTCCAACTCCAACTCAAGATCTGTGCCCTCTCTTTGTTTCAGTGTTCTGACTCTCGGTAAATACCTTGTCTTCTCTCCTACCAAATCTTGTCATTGTACAGAGAGGACAGCAATTGAGGCCCGGTGCGACTTGAGAGCTGCATAATCCCTGTCACGGATCCAATCCACTCTACAACTGCTCTCATTCGTCCCAAGCAACAATCAGGTGCTGGCCAGCGAATTGAATCCATCTAACGCTGGTGCCCGAACGCCTTGCTTTCCTCGTTGTGTTGGTCGGTGTTGGTTCCCTCCAGTCCCTCCTGTCCTCCGTTTCGTTCATTTCCCACCCATCCCCACCCTCCCTGATCGACTCGAATCACGGTTCCACACCAGCACCTGCTTACCTTTTTTTTTTCTCCCTCCCGCTGATCACTCGTGTTGAACTTCCTTGTGTCTTCATCACTAACCTTGCGACATCTCACAGTTGCGTGTATTCCAGCGAATGCTAACCGTCAAGAAGCCTCTTCGTGGATTTCCCATTAATCCTCCATTGATGGGGTGTCCGCTATGAATCCCGGAGAGTTCCCCAACCCGGGCGCGGGGCCTGGCCGGCCAGCCCCGAACACCGCGATGAGGATGAACCCAAACATGCAGGTCCCAAAGAATGACAGTGTGCAATCCATGATGACATACGTTGCGCAAATGTTGCAAAACCAGGGACCATATGGAGGTTGGAAGTCGGAAGTTCTAATCAAGACTCGGGCGACGAATGTTTATCAAATGTAAGTTGCATTTTCTGCGAAACTTGCTTTGCGCTTTTGGTCTTGTCTGGTCTAACGTCTACGTGAATTAGGATCACCTCCCTCCGTTTGATCCAGCCTCGCATCGACCTCCACCAAGCGGCCCAGGCGGCCATGAGTTTCGAATTGAAAGCATTTACCAAAGCCAACGAGAAGAGCGAATATGAGAAGGAATGCACTGAGAAGCTTCTTCACATTAGAAACACCCGAGAGAGACAGGCCGCAGTTGCTTACCAAAGCGGAATGATGCCCCAGACGGGTGCTGGACAAAATCAGATCCCAGGCGCTTATCCACAACACATCAATCAGAGCATGCAGGCATCCCCGGTTTCTGGCCAACAACAGATGGCAATGGGAATGAATGGGCAGAACCAGCAGGCAGCAATGCAGCAGCGACAGCAACAGCAGTCGCAGGCGATTCTCCAACAGCAGCAGCAACAACAACAACAGCAGCAGCAGCAGCAGCAGCAACAACAACAACAACAACAACAGCGGCCCCAACAGCGCCCTGGCAATGGTATCCCGATGGTTGACGACCTCAGCACGCTTTCAGCCCAGGATCTTGACAACGTCTCTCGACTAGCAAACGAGATGTTGAACAAAACCAGCCCGGAAGATATGGAGAAGATCAAATTGAACCTGTCAAACATGACGCCCGAGCAGCGGCAATACCTGGCACGGAAAAACCTTGAGCCAATGACTTATTTTTTCCGCTCTCAGGCCCTCAATCAGATCAGACGCCATCGTCGCGCTCGTCTGGAAATGGGGGGACGTGCTCCGAATGCCGGGGTGGATGCGAATGGTAACATGATTGGCGACCCCATGATGAATTCTCAGCACCAACGGCAGATGCTTCAAAATATGTTAAACCTTCAACGCAATTCCGCATTTCCCGGAAATCCCGGTCAGACGATGGAACCCCCAAACTTCATTGGCAATGTGGAAAACATCCAAGGCCAACAAGCAGATGGCCTGCGCTCACAGGAGGCCGGTCAACTAGTCGTTCCTGCAAGCTCTTCCCAAATGAACCAGCCCCCGTTTCCGAATAATAACAATAATATGTTCCCACAGCAGATGGGTCAGAATGGCCAGGCGAATATGAACGCCAATAACCCCAACGCCCAGGCTCAGTTCCTTGCCCAGCAGCATCTGCAGGGTGGGTCCAATACCCCCCAGGATCGAATGCAGTTCCAGGCACAACAGTCTCAGGCTCAGGCGCGTGCACAAGCGGCCCAGAAGGCTCAGATGGCGATGTCGGGCCATGGTGGCCAAGTAACCCCCCAACCACAACCGCAACTGAACGGACAGAGCCCCGTTATGCCAATGCTGAATCAACCCATGGCTCCGGGTCAGATGTCTCCGGTCCAGGTGCCCGCTCAAGCCCGACCACCGTCTCGACCTGCGAACATGGGCCAGCATCCAGCTGGCGTTGCAGGACAGGCTGGGATGCAAGGTCCGCCCCAAATTCCTTCCAACATCCCGCCCCACATCCAGGAACAACTCGCTCGCATGCCTCCTGAACAGGCTCGGGCCTTTATCATGCAGCAACGTCGTGCCGCTCTCAACAACATGGCTCGGGCCAACCCCGGCCAGCAGCCGCAACTCCAACCAGGCCAGGCCCAATCAATGATGAATAACCAGATGGGCAACGCCATGATGAGAGGCTCGATGGGAGGCCCACAGGATTTGAACTCGGGGGGGATACCCCAAGGCCAGCAAATAACTATGCAGCAACGCCAACAACGCCAGAATGAGGTTTATAAGCTCCAATTGCTGCGGCAGCAAAACAACGGCGTGGAGATGACTCCTGAGCAGGCCAAGCAAATGGACCGCGTTTCTTTCCCACCGTCAATTCTGAACATGAATGGCACCTCGATGCAAGTTCCTAACAACGTTAAATCATGGGGACAACTTAAGCAATGGGCAAACTCGAACCCTCAAGTTGCAAGCCCCAACGACCTCCCGCGCCTCATGATGCTCCAGAAGCTTCATCTTGGTCAACTGATTTCAGCTTCCACGAATCAAGTAAGAGACCAAAATGGGCAGGGTCCAGCGGCAACTCCATTCCAAAACACTCAGGCGCCGTTTACGAATGCTCCAGGGTTCCCTCCTGGTCAACAACCCACTGCTATCAACATGGCAGCGATGCGGCCAATCTCCGCCCAGGATATCCAAATGGCTCGTCAAAAGCTTGGACCCCAGGCATCAAACTTGACCGACGAGCAGATTCAAAAGCTTTTGTACCAAAACCGTCAAAAGCAGATGATGCAGGCTGCACAGAATCGAGCAATGCAACTTGAAGGAAACACGCAGCCTGGTCAGCTAAGCCAACCGGCGGCGCAACCGCCGATTCCTGCAGCACAGCCGGGCCCGCAAATCAAGCCACAGCATGCCCAACCCCCGCAATCGACTTCTCAAGCGGCGAACGCAAAAACCCAAACTGGAGCCGTGGCCAAAGGTGCTAAGGGTGCTACCGGGAAGCAGCCCTCGAAGAAGAGACCTAGCACTGATGACACAACAGAAGCCCGAGTCACAGCTACACCCCAGATGAGCCAGCCTGTGGCTGTTCCAGGCGCCCCAGGGACAGCCCCCCAACGGCCAGGTCTCCCCTTCACGCCGGAACAGCTTGCACAAATGACTCCTCAACAGCGAGCCCAGGTTGAAGCACACATGCGGAGGCAACAGTCCCAAAGTCGCGGTCAGGTACTTAGCAGAGCTGCCGCCGAAGAGGCATGGAACAGGAATCTACCACCACAGGTTATGGAGGTTTATAATGACATCGCCAAAAACGCTCCACCCGCAAAGCCCTTGCCTGTCTCGCCAGAGCAGAAAGCTGCCATGACCAAACAACTGCGTGAAGCTCTGGATGTTCTCGGCCGCTTGGATGCCCTCGTGCAATGGTTTGCAAAGATGCAAGGCCAGGAGAAGAATGTGAAGAATCTTCTTGCCATGGTAAGCTCTCCTTTGATAATACCTAAGCGTTTGTTTACTAATCTGATCTTACTTAGCGTATTCAATTGATGAGACAGTTCAAGCCCTCGCAGGATTGGGTTGTGAATGAACATTTCACAGTCACTCCCGATTATCTCAATGGTGCCATCCTTTTCATGCGGAAGTTGTTCGCAGTAATGATTTCCCGCATGCAACAAGGTCAACGTCCTAACGCCCCCCAGCCCCCTGGCTCCAACGCCCAGGCAATGCAAGGCAACATGCCAGCACTGAACGCGACCAACCTGCAGCAATTGCAGGCACAGGAAGAAGCTCTACAACGAGCCCGGCGCGCCTCTAGCCAGTCTGTTGTAAATGCCCCAGCTGCACCTTTCGCGGCTCCGTCTCCCAGGGGCGTCCCTCAGTATGCCCCAGGCGGACTTGCCCCCGAGAATCTCAAACTGCCTCCTCCAAAAAAGCGAAAGCAGTCTCATGGCGTGGCATCATCCCCGATTCAAGCAACTGCAGCTTCTGGCGCAGCAGCAAAATACAACAAAGCGGTGGCAGACGCCACCTCCAATGCGGCAGCCATGGCAGGTGCTTTCAAATGCAGTGTCGTTGAGTGTCAACACCACTACCAAGGATTCCATACGCAAGCCGTCTTGGACAAGCATATTGAAGAAAGTCATCAACCCGAGGAGGAAGAGACGATCGAGGATTATCTCAAATATTACCATGAAAGTCTCTCGATGGGGCTTGGACTGAACCCCAATGATAGTCTGGAAGACCAGCATATGGCCACACTCGGATCAGTGCCACCCTCCACCAAGCTTAGTGCAGCAGCTTCTCCCGCGAAACAAAATATTGCTACCCCTCTCATTGGCAACAACACTCCCATGGCCAGGGTCACTAGCCAATTCGGAGCTAAGACCGCGTCTCCTGCTGCATCAACTCAGCTGCTCACTCCGCAGTTGTCATCTGTCAAGGGAACGAAGCCTGCCGGTAAGGACGAAAAGAAGGATGTTATCAAATTGGAGGATAGCGATACAAAAGATCCATGGGCAGAGTGTCCTACCTCGCTTGACACAATTCATGATACCTTTTCAAACCTCGCGAGCAAGGATCTGCCTCACCTGGGCTATGATTCGCTTGAGGACTTTGATATCAACGAGGCCACTCCGGTGGATGATGACTGGGCTGTCTTTGCTAGTCTGACTCCTCCAGATGAGGCCGAGGAAGCTGCTTTCTTTGAGAAGTTTTACGAACCTTGGGACGACGAGTCCATTGCATTGGCTGCGGCGAGGATCCGCATCCCGCCTGAGATTCAGGTCAAGGGCAAAGGACCTATGGGACAGCTTGAAGTTGACTGGGATGCTGTTGCGCGCTATGAGAGAGAAGGCATCCCCATTCGCATGACTTGAAAGTGCCTGGTTTGTATTGAGAGCATGTACACACCGCTAGTCCTACATGAAGGACTGAGATTATGAAACATTTTATTTCGGCGGGTTCGTTTCTAGCGTATATATGGTTCAGGAGCGATGTGCTTGTACACTACGCGGGACTCCTGGTTAATTTCTTGTGACCTTTTGGGATCAACCATCAACCTTTTGGGATTCTAATTATTTTTGGACTCTGTCCATTGGCCTCAGCGATGGCGTTTGGAGGAAAATCCAGGATTAGGTTCTTAACTGGATTATTTATTCATTTGGAATACACAAATTTTTTTTTTTTTTGGAAATCTTGGAGTTTACCAACGTAACATTTGAGAGCTAGAGGTCATGGAGCCCAAGGGGGTGCGGAGTACCTTGCTCCTCGAGGTACCGTGACTGTTATCTGCCCTCCGATAAGCTCATATCCGCTTTGTCCACGGGTATCTCCTCACTTGGCCTTTGATCACTTCACCTTTGGATCTTCACACTTGGAACTCTTATCAACAGTGGGACACGATGGCAAACGATGCCCTCATTCCCTTCCTGGTCACGATGATGCTCGTGACCGGGGTGTGCAACACCATTCTCAATAAGTATCAGGTGCGTCCCTCGATTCAGAACTACAAACACGAACTAATTAGCCCATCTTAAATAGGATATGCAATGTGTGCGGAACTGCGATTCCCCAGATCCTAGTCAGCGGAAGCTGTTCGAACAGCCAGTCATTCAAACGTAGGTTTTGTCTGTCTATGAGACAGCTTTGCAACACTCGCGATCAATGCTGACACCAGGCGGTAACACAGAGCCGTAATGTTTATGGGTGAAATGGGCTGTTGGCTAGTTGTCGGCTTAACCTTCCTCTACCGCCAATACATCGCACCGCGCCTATCCAGTGATCCCTCACCCCTCCTAACTGGCGGATATCACCCAATAAACGGCGACGATGCAGACATCGATGAAGATGACCACACAGTTGATGGACTCGACGACGATAACAGACACCCTAAGCCCCTATCCGAAAATGATAGCCGCATCCCACTCCGGGGATGGAAGATCTTACTTCTTGCAGCGCCGTCGAGCTGCGATATCGCCGGCACAACCCTCATGAACGTGGGTCTTCTCTTTGTGGCAGCGAGTATCTACCAGATGACCCGAGGTGCCCTTGTGCTTTTCGTAGGTCTATTCAGTGTCCTCTTCCTCCGCCGCAGGCTCCGGCTATACCAGTGGAGTGCCCTCTTCATTGTCGTCCTAGGTGTGGCTATTGTGGGTCTTTCTGGAGCACTATTCAGTGGTGAGTCAGGCCACGATATCAACCAGAATAGGAGTGCTAGCGATGTGGCCTCGCATGCTCTTATGCAGGCACGTGATGTCGCTCGTACCCCCGAGGCCGTCCAGGCTATCATTGGCGTGCTGCTTATTGCTGCAGCGCAGATCTTCACAGCAACACAGTTTGTGCTAGAGGAGTGGATTCTGGAGAACTATGCCATGGATCCGATCCAGGTCGTGGGCTGGGAAGGCGTGTTCGGCTTTTTGGTCACTGTCGTCGGCATCGCGATCATGTATCTCATTGTTGGCCGGACTGATGCCGGCCGATATGGCTACTTTGATATCAAGGAGGGATTGCACGAGGTCTTTAATAACCGTAGTGTTGCTATATCCAGCTTGTTTATCATGATCAGTATCGGGTATGTTTTTATCTTGCTTCTCAACTCCCTGTTCTCACCCTCCTCTCTAACGTTAGTTCCAGTGGCTTCAACTTCTTCGGTCTGTCTGTCACCCGCACTGTATCCGCCACCTCTCGTAGCACAATCGACACCTGCCGCACGCTCTTCATCTGGCTTGTTTCGCTTGGACTCGGCTGGGAGACCTTCAAATGGCTCCAAGTTGTCGGCTTCGCCCTTCTTGTCTATGGAACTTTCCTGTTCAATGATATCATCCGCCCTCCGCTCAAGGCTTGTTTGCCCCGCGACAGCAGAGAGGGAGAGGTGCTGCTCCCCGAAGGCCCCATTGAGCACATCTGATTAGCTTGGCTACTTGTTTTGGACTTGCTCTTCATATTATATACCATTATGGTGTCTCGGTATATTACGCTTCTGCCTTAGATTGGGCTCATGCCATGGATTTTGGATAAATCATACGACCTTTTGCATTCTTTTGTTTCCTGCGATGGAGTTATCTCTTTTGTGTTTGGGAATTATATAGTGACCTTCGATCTTTCTTTGCGGAGGCTGCAGTTGATCTGAATCCTCTTTTGAAGTTATAGAGCCTTGATTTTTGTCGCCTATTGCATTTCAGTTTATGTTTTTGGATTTATTCTGCGTTATAGATAGGTGTGACAATACACTTTGACATATACTAGTAGTATCTAATGGGTACATGTAGGAACGCACTACTGGTACAACTCTCATATGGGCTATTGACTACATGGTCTTGATATAATACTCCCTGCACTTTCTTATACGCTAAAACTTTCACCTGAAGCATGTACAAGAAGAACAACCTCCCCCCTTCCAAGTAGTGAAACGAAGTACAAGAGAAAAGGAAATCAATGGCAAAACAAAGGTCTAGATAGATAGTAAAAGCGAAAAGGTGCAGAAAACTAGGGAGTATAGAACTGGATTTGACTGTTCATGGGAAAATTAAACATTCGTTCGGATGAGCTTTTAGCATCACTGCCACCGACCTGATTCACGGCTCGGACCAGTCCACTTGGTCGGTGACGGGGTCTCCACCGTCGCGGGCGGAAGTGACACGAAGACGGAGGCGAAGTTTGGCAGGAAGGGCCTAGAAGTTATAGGTTAGTTTGAGATTCAAAAGCAAATAAATGTGTAAGATTGGAAAGAGAAACTGGACATACCCCATTCAGAGCGGTCACACGCATTGATTGTGTGCCCTCGTCGCCAGCCTCTAGATCAGCCTTGCTGATTGCGCTCAGCTGCAACCGCTGACTCTTCGGCACGGCAGCTTGCAAGCCGACGCTGGTGAATCGGTCGAAGTTGGAGTCATTGCGGAAGCGTGCTAGTATCTGGGCGTTGTTGCCGCTTCGCTGAACCTGCAAGGTAAGGACGAGGCCGTCCTTGTTGAGCGCGGTGTGTGCAGGGGTTGAAGCAGTGACAGGTGCGGGAGAGGTGGAGGGCGAAGGCGCAGAGGCACCCATGCCTCCTGCACCCAGCAGATCCATCGAGGCGGACGCGGGTTGTGTGGGTTGAGGGGATGGCGAAGGACCGTTGGAGCCAAACAGGTCCATGATGGCGCTGTTCGGGTTCTTTTGGCCAGCAGGCCCCGGCGAGGGAGACGACATGCCCGAGTCTCCGCCAAGAATGTCTGCCAGCAGATCGGCGGTGTTCGATCCGTTCGAGGTAGGGCTCGCAACAGGGGCGTCGGACCCACCAACCAAGTCAAGGAGCAGGTCATGCTCTGCAGGTTTGGCGACCTTCGTCGTCGACTTGCCACGGAGAACCTTGCTCTGGCGTTTCTTAGCAGCAGGAGTAGCGCCTAGTACCCGTTGTTCCTCACGGATCTCAGGCGCGGGCATCCGCTCGAGCACGCCGCGGCGGATTTGATCGTAGCCGAAAAGGTTGGTGTATTCAACGGCACGCTGTTGAATTTCTACACTCAGGTCCGCAGTTCGGCTGGAAAGCAAGCGGCGTAGGCGTTCAATTTGAGCGGGATCCGACATGCGCACAGTAAGCTTCATGGATGCAGTGATGATGTATTCGACAGCAATCTGGGAGGCATAGGTGCTGTTGAGAATGTTGGTGAAGAGATCGACAATATCACTCTCCCGAACCTCCTTGACTAGTTCCTCTTCCTCGTACTGGCCACCCTGAAGTAGGCTGTCGGCATATTCACCAATAGTCCACGTCGCAGCCAGTGTGAGACCCTCTTGCGAGATATCTTCCTTCAATGACGAGTAGAGCTTTTGTACCGCATAGGTCTGCAGATCAGGGGTAGTCGCAATGAGACGGACGAATGAGGACAGTATCTGTTCTTTGACGTAGTTCCCAGCCAGCTTGAGAACCCGCAGAATAGTGTCCATGTGCCAGCGCTTGTTGGGTGCGAAACGATCGGCGGCGATGCCTATCTGTGTCGTCATCACGGACTTGAATTCGTTGTCGGCCACCTCCAGGAAGGCTAGCAATTCACGTACCAGCACCCGCACATTATCTTCGTTGATCAACATGAAGCTGAGATCGAGCGCTCGCCGGCGAATGCTAATATCAGGATCCCGCAGGCATTCCAAGATCGTGTTGCGATGTCTCTGCACTGCATTTGGTTCAATTGCAACAACCTTATTCAGGGTGTTCAGCGCAACGTAACGGATATTATTGTCCTTGTTAGCCAGGAATTTGCCGAGAATGTTGACGCCTAGCACCCTCAAACCAGAGTCGGCTTCAATATCCAGAATCGTAAGAACAGCCTCATATAGAATAGAGTTGCCGACGTTCTTTGAGGAATCTGTATTGGTGGCCACCTGGGCCAGGATGTCGTTGATCAATTCACTGGTGGCCACATCTCCCCGACCCAATACACGCAAGAACCGGAGGATCTTGACTTGGAGGAAAGGATCTGTGATACCGGATACATCATGCTCGGGAGCATACCCGGAGGTTGTCAACCCCTTCAAAGCGCGAACCAATCCTCCAGCCAACGGCCGGAACATCTCGATCACGCCCACGGGTCCTCCTTCCTCTTCCTCCTCTTCTTCCGCCTCACATAGATCAATCGCTAGTGTCAGCCCACAGAGAAGAACGCCATGGTTCCGGTCCGACAACAGGTTCTTCGCTTTCTCAAGGAAGTGCTCGTACAGGTCTGGAACCTTGCGACATATCCGCATGGCACAGATCGCTGCTTTCCGTCGAATATAGGGGTTGGCGGTCGACATAAGGGCTTCGACTTCGGGGAACAGATCACGAGACATTTCAACCGAGGCAATGTTTCCGAGTGTGCAGAGAGCGAGACCGACGATATATTGGTTGGAGTGGTTAAGGTCACTGCATTTTAATTAGCACAGAGTCAGCCAGTCTATTACAGCGGGACTTACTTTTTCAAAGAATTGGTCACAAGTGTCAGCACTTCTTGGTTCTCATCTAGCAACAGCATGGTCCCCAGATACCCCAACCGCTTGTCAGCGAACCGGTGTGAGGCAAGTAGTTTCAGACATTCGATTTGGCCGAAGTGAGTCCGTTCTCCGAGGGTGAACAGATACAAGAGTTTGGCGACATTATTTCTCCTAGCAATTGTTAGAGGTCGATCAAGTAGTCGATTGAGGTAGATGTTGGAGCTAACCGGATGCCGGAGTCATGACTCTCTTCTCGAAACGAGGCGCGAATAGCGGCGCTTTCTTTTTGGATGACTGCACGCTCATCGGCGATGGTCTTCGCCGATCGGACATTACGGATAAATTGCTTGACTGTAAATAAATTGGATTGCGTGTTCAGAATGCATTTCAGGGGAGAGGAGGGGCGGCGGGCAGCACTCACGGGAAGACATGGCGGCCAGAGGGACCCCCGACGGGGCGAGGAAGAGATATATTCAATGGAGAAGAAGGGGTAAAGTCAGGCGCAAGAAGGTAAACCAAGCACCGTGCTCATAAAACCAATGAAACGAAGAAGTGTCAAGGCTGTTGGTCTGGAGGTCTGGACTGTTGTATTATTGATTCCTCATGGCAGTCGACCTGGCATCTTGGCATGGGGCACTAGTATGGAAGAGGACTAGCTTGGCTACCCTGAATCACCTGACTCTTTGATACCAATTCAGCTCACCGCCTTTGAATAGACACCTGACCTCGGCAGTATGACATAGGTGGCAGATTTGCCTGGAAATTACAAGTTCCGAGGAACAATACAGGCACATAACACATATAACATCGAAAGGATCTATAATACCTGCAAGTGAAAAAACAAATTAGATTATACAAACATGATAAATATGAACTTCGACATTAAACAACAATTCAACAGTTTGCCTTTTGAATACATATTGTCTATGTAGTTCTGTAAGCTGTATAACGTCTATCGGTACTATAAAGGCAGTCTGACGTAGTGACCCGTGGTTTCGAGTTTCGAGCGAGTCCAAACAAAACCAAACAGACCTCGGGAGCTGACCACACATAAGTTTTCATCTCTCGGTGTCTTCAATGTGCAAACCCCCTGATTCTGCCATTGTGTCCATTTAGGATGTCTAGCGCCGTCTCCCAGAATGAATCTGCAACTCTCCGGCCGCGCGCCCTGCCGATACAGCCTGATGTGAAGTCCGACATGGCTCTCCCCCTTCCAGTGGATAAGCTCGCCCAGGATACAAGGTAATTTGCCCTCAGTTTGCATCAGATTGGATCCAGGGCAATAGCTAATCTGCTTGTCGCATTCGCAGTGGCCGCTCTACTCCTATTTCCGAAGATGCTCCCCCATCAGCACATTCGATCTCATCTGCGAGGAAGCAAGTCCGCGCTCGAAATCGCCTATTTTATACTATAGACTACGTGCCCCGCGTGTCGCATTTTGATCCCGATAGCGACTATCACAATTTCCGAGGGTTTTTTACTCTCTTTTGGATTGGATTGGCCATCATGGTCGGGACCAGCGTCTTGCGCAATATCAAGGATACCGGATACCCTTTACAGGTACGCGTTTGGACTCTCTTGACGGCCAATGTGTGGGGAATGGGGCTCAGTGATGCGGCCATGGTGATGAGCTCAGGACTTGTCCTGCCTATGCACAGGCTGTGGCGGGGTGGTCCACAGTGGCTGCGATGGTCACGCGGGGGAATGATCTTACAGAGCTTGGGTGAGGCATTATGGTTGGTTCTATGGATAAAGTGAGTTCGTGGCATGTTTGAAGACTGGAACTCGGAGGATGGCTGACATAACGAAAACAGCTGGCCCTTTATGATGCAGTGGACCTGGACTGCGCAGGTGTTCTTCACGCTGCACACTCTGACCATTCTAATGAAACTGCATTCATATGCTTTCTATAATGGACATCTCAGTGAGACGGAGCGCCACCTTGCCTCCCTTGATAAGCCAGGCTCAAAGTCACCCGAGCCCCCGACTGCCATTCATTACCCGGAGGTACACCGACGTCGGCCGTCAATGAAGCAACATGACGAAGATCAGCCGGGAGAACCATTGGAGAGGCTGCGCGAAGATCTGGCCACGGAGTTGACCTCCCCACTAGGGAACATCTCATACCCGCAGAACCTGCGTGTTGGGAACTATGTTGACTTCCTCTTTTGCCCGACCCTTTGCTATGAGCTAGAGTATCCCCGCCGACTGGAGCGACGCTGGTCAGAAATTGGCTGGAAGGCCGCTGCTGTATTTGGTTGCATCTTCCTGCTCACCCTGACGAGCGAGGAATTCATCGTCCCCGTGTTGGCAGAGGCCAGCGCCCAACTCCGTCTTTTCTCCAACACCACAGACAAGGCTCTCATCCTGGCCGAAACTATTAGCATGCTCCTCTTTCCCTTCATGATCATCTTCTTGCTGGTGTTCCTCGTCATCTTCGAATATGTGCTGGGTGCGTTTGCAGAAATGACTCGGTTCGCTGATCGTCATTTCTATGCAGACTGGTGGAACTCCTGTGACTGGTAAGCTGAAATTGCTTTTCTATGCATTTAAGGTGATTCGATTAACCAAGTTTCACGTAGGATGGAATTTTCCCGCGAGTGGAACGTTCCTGTCCATCACTTCCTCTTCCGCCACGTTTACTGGCCCGCCCGATCTAACTTCTCCCAGCCTGTGGCTATGGTTATCACATTCCTCGTCAGCTCTATCTTCCACGAGCTAGTCATGAGTTGCATCACCAAGAAGCTTCGGGGATACGGCTTCCTGGCTATGATGCTTCAGTTGCCTATTGTTGCGATTCAAAAGTCTCGCTTTTTCCGTGGCCGAACAATCTTAAATGTAACCTTCTATCTGTTGCTTTGATAATTTGCGGTTCTCACTGACTTCCTTCCTAGAATGCCTTCTTCTGGTTTTCAATGATCTTGGGTCTGTCTATGGTAAGCTCTACATCTTCACTTTGAACTATATAACATCACAGTATATTTGGCTCTAACCATGATTTCTCCTTAGATGTGTGCATTCTATGTTCTAGTTTAGAACAGATACTTGACGCGCATGCGCCTATACACGGCAAGCTAGCAAGGAGTAAATTAGGCCAAGGAAAGCATGGGACCCTAACGGCTTGCTATTAATATACGATATCTTACTAGGTGTCTCCCGCTCTTGTACATAAACTCGGTTATCTTTATATCCGTAGTAGTGTGTTATGATATTGATATTACCTGGAATGAAGTATACCACTTAGGCACTTGTTTGTACCGCTGCAAAATAGAAAATCCAGCCGTTCATGTGGCCTTTGGACTTTACGAAACAGGACTTGGATAACCTTAACATCTATTTGGTTTGTTAGAGATAACATTGGATATTATTTTTAAAAGCTGGTCATAAGTATATACATTATAGTCTTGTCTGGCTAAATCGAGAAAAATTCGCTGTCAACTGACCTTCGAACAGATGGATGCTCGGTTATGAGAATATGTTGCCATCACCTCAAGCTCTGAAAGCTTCTATGTCAGTAGAAACGGGTTCATGAGATCTAGTATGCATTGGATAAGTGAATCTATTCTTGTAACTTGTTGCCTCAAAATATGGAATATGAAGCCAAGGTTGCCTATACACCTAGGAGGAGAAATGTCTTTACGAAAAATGCCACTGAACCAGACCAGTCTACTGCGACTCACAAATACGCTTAATATAGTCAACTGTCTCAAATTCCGACGTTTAAGGAACATTGGGTTATTGATATTTAGGTTTAAATGTAGCCCGCATGGCTCAATGCCGACACTCAGCTTAGCAGAGCGGAGCGTTGACGGCCATGTAACCAAAATGGAAGTGTTGTTAGATTTTACGACGAGAAATGAGATGGTCTGAAACAGGGAAGTTAGATAGTATTCAGTGCAACCAAGTGACGAGGTGACCCGGAATATATCTTTGGTAGGTTCATGAGTGGATCAGAGATGGGCATGGCATATAGTCTAATATGCTGCATCTCGCTTCGCTCGATGCCTGGCAAAACTTTCTATTTTAGAAAGTTCCAGAATTTAACATGTGTTTTTGTCCACATATAAAAATTGGAAGCTTTCGATAATAGAAAGCTAGGTACTTCAACATGGTAGAATTGCCGTAGTTTTACATTGTGTATCTAACACCCTGCAAGTGAGTCTTGAGGAACGCTGTTAACTTTGATTTAGTCAGATCATGGACACTCTGCTATTCCATAGCACGCACACATGTCACGATAAGGAATATGCCATAGAGTGGCCTCCAGTAGGGCCTTCATATCCCCTTGGTCGGCCAGTGACGTGGAATCGAGTAGTTGCAATCTTTGAAAATACCCCATCGGAGTCGGATACAACGAAGCGAAGAGGAATATCGAGAGGTCCTCAATGATGGTCCCGAGATCGTGCCTTCCCAAACCGTCTGTTTTCCTCAGTGAGACTGAGAATACCTATAAATGACTCCCATTTACTTTTTTCCTCTTTTCTTCTTTGCCTAACCCTTAACCCCCCTTTCCATTTGTTTTGCTTGCTCCCAATGTGCTTTACCCACGGCTTATGTGCTGGATGAAACCCTTCGCAAAAAAACGTGTTTCGGTACTAACGAGAAGGACAGGCCGAAAAAGTGTGGGCCTAGCGTCTTTTCTGTAACCCGCCCTAGTTACATACGCTATATACGCTGTGTCCATGGGTGGGATATCTTGTCTCTCCCGTGAGACCGTTATTTGAGAGGTTTCTCTGCCCTTAAGAGATCTGCTAAAGATACTCAGCCATATCAAGGTTTGCCTGTATTTGACCCAGAGAAACATTTTCTATGATCAGGACTTTATTTAAGGTGGAGAGTCGCATCGACGGTACTCCTTAGTACATCCGAAATCGCGGGGGATCTACAGATACCCGTCGAACCCACAGTGGCGTATTATGTATCGTGGCGTATGCCCGTGCGCAAGTGTTAACTCGAGGGACTACTGGTCCATCCTCCTGGGATCCCGAAGTTGAGACGTGCTGATACCGCTCTTACATATGGATCGGGGCAACGAAGGAACATGGATGAAGACAGTTCATGGGGCCCACTTCCGGGACACACGGTCTATAGATCAACTGCCTCTTTGACGTGCGTCCTCAATAGCCCTACGACATTAGGTTGCGTCCGTTTTATCCCATGAGTCTTTTGGCATCCAGCCAGACCAGCGTTATCTCGGGGGAAAAGGCTTCCAGCATATGCCGAGCTCCATCCTATCTTGTACCGCACAAATCGAGTTTCTAGAGTCTTCCAATGACTCTCATCCCATTCAGCAGAGTGAATACTTCTAGTCTCTATAGGAGTTGTGTAGTCTAAGATCTCAAAACTCGTTCCATTTCTTGCTGCCGTGGGTACAAAACTAGAAACCCGGGTATGACTTACCGACCTACATAATCCAAAAACAGCCAGACTGTCAGTTCACAGGAAAGTGTTTCTCGGCTTAGCCACCATGAGTGCTTCGGCCGAGACTCAAATTAGCCCGACCTCTGTTAATGCGAGGAGAAATCTGACAGCATGAAATGACTATTCCAAAAACCACAGAAGTGGCAGAAGACGCTTATTTGGCTACAGTACTCAACGGCTCAAAGAACCACCCACCAAGTTGAGCTTCTATCTATCAACTTTGGGCTCTGTAGCTTGTTGTGTCGATTAAATTTTGACTTTCATGTGCGTTTTTGAGCCTCGGCAATCTCGAAGCTTTGCTCCGTTGACGAGGAACGGTCGGAAGGATGTTCCATAATAGAATGCTTCTACAGGCAATCTGGTGCACATAAGAACAGAAGTAATGCTTATCAGTTCGGCAAAGTTGCCTGAGTGCCATAAAAACTATGATGCACTCTTCACGAGAAGTCTGTGGCACACTAACTTGAAAGAATTTTGACAATATAACAACAGCATGACAAGAAACTGCAATAGCGTTTACATTGGGGTATCCCGTGCCACATTAATATGCCTAAGAACTAGTTCGTCTCCCTAAATCCCCTAGATATGGGACTATTCGTTATAGTTCTCCCTGTTGCGATAAAAGTTGCTTGATGAGCAAGAGTGACGGAATTGCTGCCACGAATGCTGCAGGGTTACACATCCTGAGATACGAAACGAGGCAATCAGATTATTGGAGCGAGTCTTTACTTTTGATATGAAGCAATATAAGCAGACATGGGTTTGGACCATCAAGAAGTTCGTTGAGCTACCAACCGATTGAGAAATATTACCAGGCCCCAGTTGTATGACTTGTTATCAATCAATGGAAGACCCCCATGGAAGCAGGTGGAAACTACTCTATTGGTGCGAATCTCACTCAGAACATTCGGCAGAGTCCATTCTCATCACACGTGGGTTCTTCTGTGAGATTCTGCTACAAGTAAATCCAGCATTGGCTAGTATGTAGTATGGTTTTGGCACCACGTATCAATTCAGTACTCCGAGGAATTATATATCTAAAATATGCAAATACCAGTGGTGTGGAAACAACTGTCTACCCATGTCGTGAATGGACATCTGTGTTTGGAACTGGGATCGGTATAATGTCCGCTTGTCTTCCCCGAGGCTCCTATCGTTGTTATCAAATTCAAATACTAAATATATGGATATATGGAACGTACAAGTCCGCAATACAAAAATCTCAGTTGCTTGCGGTGGTCTGGCCTTTGGAAGCAAACTAATCTCATATCTTGCTAAACTTGTTATTCCAAGTCGGGCGAGGACTATCTAATAGGAATACAATATGGCTCAAGTTCAGCCTGCTAGTTTTGACTGAGAGGTGAAGCAAGCATCTCGTTCAAACAGCTGAGAGTAGAAATTGGGTGAACCATGTGCCTGGGTGATGAGATGTCCACGAGGCCTTGTGGTTATTATATCTCGCTATTATCCACTGATGAATACGATAGATCCCACTTATCTGGCTGATGTTGGTTAACTCCATTGATAGATTCTGCCCGGTCTACCGCATATCTATTTGGAAGAGTAGGTTTGGTTTGTTGTGGGCGCTAACTATCCTCCATCTAGGCCAACCTTGGAAGCAGGTCGTGTTGAATGAAAGACCTCCTATGAACAAGTATCAGTCAACTGACTCTTTAACGACCAGGGATGATTAGAACGAAAGATTCTTGCATTGAGTTGGTTCCTAATCCTAAGGCGAGAAACGCCAATCAAATTCACATTGAGCTTCGTCGAGACCCTTGACAGCCCCCAATAGTATCACAGCTCAGTAGTTGCAGTCTAAAATTTTCAAATTTGCACTAATCGAACATTCCTAAATACATCAACAGTCTATTCCTAGAAGATCCAATCACCGTTCACAAACTTGCGAGGCTTTCCCCGCCACTTCGGTGGCCCCGTTTCCAGCCCAACCCAATCCAACCCAACCCGACATATCCGTCTTACAACGAAGAAAAACAGAAGAAAAAAAAAAACCAACAAAGGACCAAGGCTATGGCATATCATATCATATGAAAAAAGCGTAATTCGTTAATTGGGATTCACCAATAAGGTATTCCACAGGGCTAGCCCGGGAGCACAACATATAATAAAAAGAAAAGAAAAGAAAAAAAAAAGAAAAATGTAGAACAGCCAAGGCAAAATGTAGTCAGCAGTAAGCAGAAACACCGACAAGACAATTTCATACGCCACAAGTGCAGGAGTTGAGGCAAGACAGATGCAACACACCATCCACATCCATCCCCGCCCTAATGCGCCAACGGCAATGACAAAGATACATCCCGGCCCTGGTCTAATTATCCCCGCACAGCCGGGACAAGAGGCCAGGTAACACGAATGGAAACCGAAGCCTCCAAAAAAAAAAAAAAACGACCTGATGCTCAGTGGAACAGGCGACCGTGCAAAAAGCGGAGCATTGGGAACGCCCCGATTCCTTGAGATCGAAAAAAAGATAAGGTTTTAAATAAAATTTGAAGCGTATTGCAGGCGTGAGGTGTCGTATGTGATCGTATTTCATGGATTTCATGGGTGATTGAATTAACAAGCAGACTGGCGTCTCCCCACAGCAGGAGGACGATAATCCTCATCGTAGTAAGCATAATGGACGCGTCTCGATCCATAATTGATGTCATCTTGCTTGTATGCCCTGGCGTATTTGATATCCTTCTCGTTCGGGCGGGCAATATATTCGACGTCCGGATGGGGACGGACAGAAGGGCGTGCAGACCGAGTCTCAACAACACGAGGCAGGGCTTCCGTGGTGTAGGTACTGCTTCGCTTGGGTGTCTGTCGTGTAGAGGGTATGCGGTCCCGGTCGGGAGATCTCGCTGAGCGGTACTTTGGTGGATTTGGTTCTACAATGATGTGGTCGGGTTCCTTGACAACCTTGTAGCAGCGGACTGGGGTCTTGGGAGAACTGCCCCTTGGGAGCATTTCAGGGGTGCTAGGACTAGAATAACCCGAATCATTGCGCTCGCGCATTCTAGAAGTTCGCGGTGGCAGTCGCTCACGGGCCATTTCTTGCAATGTTGGTTCGCGAGCCGGCTTTTGGCGGACGAAGCCAGTGCTGGTTGCGGAGCGGGCGCCGAGGAAAGGAGGGTAGAAAGCTCCCTTGATACCTGGGGTGGTTGCGGAGGGTTGCAGCTTAGGTGGCTTGGCCTCATAGGTTCGGGGCGAGTCCAGGTGATCGTAGGAGTCATCACGCGACGAAGAACGACGGCGGGTGCGGGTGGACCGTCCTGCGGATCGCGAACCGGACAACTCTGGTTCCGCCGAGTCGCGACCATGGTATCGTCGTGGGGACTTGGAACCCTGGGCTTTGGATGCGATATAATCCTCTGCATGGACGTACTGACTATCAATCTTGGATTGCCAGTGATCGTCCCCATCGCCATCCTCGTCGTAACGGTGTTCACGGCGACGAGAGGACTCCGATGCTCGGGTTCGTGAATCTCGATCTCGGCGGGGCGTTGTTGAAGCCCGTTTGGTATGATAGCGGGGAACATTAGAATCAGATGTATCTTCGTCGGATTCTGCATAGTATACAAAGGTATCGCGCTTTGCCTCGGCCTGTCGTCGTCGCTCCTGATCGCGTGTCTTTGCACGGTCGGAATGTGTCGCCTTGGCCGTCTTTTGCTCTTCCTTCGCTTGGTGATACATGCTCATTGGTGTTCGAACCTTCTTCTTCTCTTCTGTCGGCTTTGTCTTTGGACGCAGGCCAAACTCTTCACATTTGCGAGCCGTCGTGGAGCGTGGTTCCTCTGTGAACCGCATTTCTTCCTCAAAAAAGACTTCTATCGGGACCCTCTCCTCCATGTAGATGCCATTGCGGAATTCACGAGTGTTGGCTCCACTCCCCCGCGGAGAGTTGTAGGAAGAGTCAGTTCGTCTGCGTTCCAACTCTTCGCGCTTCATCTCGGCTATCCTGACTTTTAGGTCATGTTTAGTCCGTCGGACATCGTCTGAGAGCAGTTCATATGCCTGCTGGACTCTCTGGAATTCGTCTTGGGCGGCAATCCGTTGCGACTCATCTTGAATCTTGTCCGGATGACACTTGAGAACCCGCTTTCGGTGGGCGGCTCTGATTTCAGGGATGGTGGCATCCTTGGCGACACCGAGCACTGCATATGGGTCTATATCTGGTGGTGTGGACATTGTGGGCAATGTTTGCTTTCAATTGAATGGGATGGAAAGGAGATGAAAGTGAGAGGTGGGAAAGAAGCGGTGGAGAAGATATGGAATGTCAACAACCTGACGTTGACGTAGCAAAGATTCCACACCGATCCAGAATGAACTGGAGATGATTTGCAATGCAGGAAGAAATAAAGGAGATTAACAATATGGCCGCTTAACCGTGTAAACTACCAAAAAAACCGAAAGGCAAATGGGACAATGAGTCTTGCTGTCAGAGCGGCCTCTCAGAGAACCGAATGTTAGGGGGCGAATAACTGCGCCACAAAGAGGATTTAATATGTAATATCGAGACATAGAGAGTCACATACACATACAAAATCTTCGAGACGTTCAAAGAAGCCAGATGCCCAACCTAATATCCTCTTCTACTTATTAAAATCCTTCTTACAACATAGGACTTTCACCGGTTATGGTCTGAGCACTTCATCTGATTTGTTCGAAATTCTGCCAATCAAGCCTCGCCTCATCATTATGGCCATACAGTGGGGCGATCAATTAACACGAGGGCAATCCCTTACCCAAGGGGATCGGGGTCTCCCCTCTCTTAGAAATCGTCATGACGCCAATCTTTCCATCTTTTCTCGATTCAGTCTCTCCTGCATACTCCGTACATATCCCCAACTTTCATCTAATTAGTGCGGGCCTTTTAGCCCTTTTAGGGTTCGCTTGCCTCACTACTTTCGTTTTATTTCTTTATTTCTTTATTTCTATATTTCTTTATTTCATTTTATTTCATTATTTTTTCGCCTTCACGTATTCAACTTGAACCTGGGACGTTGATTGGGTGATTTGGTATTGTATTCTATAAAACCAGTGCCTGACTCGTCCCATGGTACTCCGTAATGTCCCCCCAGTCTTCCCGAAAGGTTCCGTGGGGCCTTAAAATCTGCCCTCTGAAGAATGTGCATGTTACTATATATAGTCAGATCATTCAATATTTCATTCTTTCATTGAACGCAGCTCTCTAATATTATTACCTGAGATCTCTACAACATAGATATACCGAACACGAAGTACCTTGGACTGTTCAGGCATTGATTCGCACCCCATCTCCCAAGCTAAATCCGCTGGCACTTGTCCCACACCGGCCCCATTATACGTGTCTTTGCTAGATACCCCCACCCGAGACTACCTATCTTCCAACCATTATTCTGTACTTCATAGACTATGAGACAATTGCAGGCACTGATAAAGCTACATTGGTATCCCGTACTCCTTCTGTTTCGGACCATCCGGGCCCATCCACTAATTCCAAGTCATCTGGGCCCGGTACTGCGGTCCGCGCGGTGCAGAAATTATCCAGACTGGTGCTCAACAGCGCTGCCTGTGCCAGCCCCGATCATGGTAAGTTTATTGGAAAATGTGCAAATGCTGAGCGGAGCGACTCCGGTCAGCATTACCATATTATTATCTCACTCCGCACGGAGTATTACCATTGCTATTGCCTAAATAGCTTTCTTTGGTTTTTTGCTTAGAATGCCATGTATCTTTCTATTTAGTGTCAAGGTGTCTCAAGGCGAGCGAACGGCCTACGATCCATTCAAATTTCCGCCTCAAATATCGTATGATAGCCCTCACTAGTTTCTTTGACTCTTGTCATTTGACATTTTTCTATGTGATAGTGATTGTAGTATACATATTCTTGGTCTAGGAGTGGTCAATTTATCCCCAGGCAAGAATAGCACTAGACTACATTCGTTCTTTCCAACCCGACTGCACCGGTCGAATCCATAATCCTCCGATCCCATCAGCAGTGCTCGAGAGGTCACACAATGTCTACCTCTGAAACACAGGGTTGTAACCTTATGCGCTTAAAACCGTGATCTACTCCGTACAGATACCCCTCTTCCCTGACAGTCACGCAACCCCGCTAAGACTGAGATCGGTGAATTCAGGATTGGACGTTGGCAGTCAGGAGAAAGGTGTATTTGTAGGACAGGTAGAATCGTAGTAATACCAAAAAAAGTCGAATCCACTTAGGTAGTCAGGTAAGCAAGGTACAACTGGCGATACATGTAGACTACTGAACTGCATTTCATATGCCGTGGCTGGCTCGAAGTTGTATGTTTGCTACCCGGGAAACAGGAATGTAGATGCAATGCAGGCTGCAATAATGATGTCTACTGATGTCTACTATTACCCCCCTCATGCAATAATATTTCGTATTATTACATCGTACTTATGTTGTGCGAAGTACGGAGTAATATGCCTAGGCCTCCCGCTCAGCCACTCAACTTTTTCTGGAAAGGAATGTGTTAGACTAAGCAACCCTTGCGAGAAAAGCATGTGTTTCCCACGAAGGTGGTGTGTAAGAGCGTATTCCACAAATCCCTGAAGAAACCGAACCCCCAAATTCTCAACCTAGCATACCTGATTGGCCGCACATAGTCACATCGGATATCGAGGAGAGGGTGGGAGGAGCCATGCATTGACTCAAGTTGTGATCTCTGCCCAGACTTTGTCCACTAAGAGGTCGCTTGGAAGCGCCGAGTCTAGAATTTTTGAGTTTGGGGGAGATCCCCGTTGCAGATGACTTAGGAACTTATCGAGTTGTGATATCACAGCCACAGGCGCCTGTGATTGCGATCGGTCAGATGGATGTGTACATTACATGCGGGGTATACATGAGAGAGGGGTAGTTTGGTGTTTGTGTAGTTTGGAAGAGCGAATCGTGAAGATTTTCCTTTCTCCTTTCTATTGATCTGGTGAATATTAAAATCTATTAAATCCCTACAGCACGGAGTATGGAGCTTATGCTGTTGCATTGTCTGACAGGCTCACCCAGAGGCCAATCCGCATAGTTTAAGAAATGACGTAAGCGTAGACAGTCCGACAGCACTAGGATCGTGCATCAAGTCACTAGCCGACCAATGTTAAAATCATGAAGTATCAAGGCATCCAACCAACAGCACCAACAGGGCCAAAGCCTAGGTCACTGCATGTCCCAGGGAAATGGTAAAATCTGGCGTTAAGCCACCATGCACGGTCAAAGCAAAGGGACGATTGCCGTTACGATCGATGGGGCTACCAGAATAGAATGCAATTTCCCAAAGTTGCTTAATTCAATACACATTCATCCGTTCGCGACCGCGTGGTCGTTCTGCCACACGGGAAGTTCAAGATCGACCACAATCGGCGAATTGAACCGTTTGCCCCCCTGGTGCGGCCAGCTAGTGGACACGACAGCGGCGTTGACAATGCAGGTCTCCTTTCTTAGTTTTTGCAAGGCGTAATCAAAACGCCGGCTACTGGAGCCAGGGTTACCCGCACCCAGGGACAAATGATCGCTCGGCGGGTTTCGTGGACTTGCCTTGTCAAAAACTCCAGCAGATGACTCTGACCCTGGTGAGGCTGATGACATCGAATGTGTCCCTGCCAGATCATGTTGTCTTTGCCCAGGGTACGAAAATCCCTCGTTGTCTAGGCGTTTGTCCCGTTTACCAGTCAAATCGACTAAGCTCTGTTTCTTGCTTCCCGCGGGTGGAAGAGCGCCCCGAGTGACATGGTCAACTGAATCAAATTCTGGCTGTGTTTCTGTTTCTGTCTTGGTAAGCTTGCCTCGCCAGCGAACTCGTTCGTACCCTCGTCCTTCATGCACATGGCCACAAACAGCCAAGTGCGGCCTGATGAGGCTCAATGCACTACGAAGCGCAGCACACCCAACGAACATTCCGTTCGGTTTCTGGTCGCAATGGGATTGTGGTGGCGTATGCGTGATGACGATGTCCGTGTCGATTGGTATCTGACCCCACAGCGCAGCAGCATCACTTGATTCATATCCGAAAGCCCAGTTTCCTTGAGATGGCGAGTATGGGGACCCAAATATTTTAAATACTGTGTTTGGTCCGCCCGCTCGCGTCAAGCGAATTAGGGCGGGCTCATGGCGAAGTAGGACGATCGAAGGCGACTCCGCAATGAGTTTTAGGCAGTGATGTGAATCTTCGAGGAACTGGCCGTGGAAGCTTTGTCCATGCTCTCCGTAGAGTGTTGGGTCTAAGGTGATATCGTGGTTGCCTGCTCAAAAGGTTAGGGAGTTTGTATCGACGTTTTCCTGCTAACAAAACGGTGCATTTTGGCGAGCAGCGAAGATATAACTTCCATTAATGCCGGGGTTAAGTCAAGTGTATATTGGGCACGTGAACAACATATTGAATGACTGACCACCAACTATGATTTTGATTTCAAAGTCGGCCTTGCAGATCCAATCCATTGTTCTGCGGAGCTCTTTTAGACTTCCATTGTTCGTCAAGTCGCCCGCATGAATCAGAACATCGCCTGCTGGTAGTTTGAAGCCGGCTTCCGAGGGCGTATATCCGTGTGTATCAGAGACGCAGACAAAACGCGTCTTTTGTCGCATGACTCGAGCATGTAGAGGACCCCTACCTCAAGCTATAATATTGAATGGAAATCAAGTTGGATTGTTGGTGTTTAGTGGGATCACTGTGAATAAGAATAGTGGGATATGAGGCCCAGTGGGAAGTCTCGTTGGCCTTAGTTATCTCTACGAGGAAGTTCTTCTGGGGGAAAAAAACAATGGCCTCGACCCGCGCGGGCAAGGTTGGATACATTAGTCATCGGACCCAATGTTTCCACCTGAAGTTGCCTAGATCATAGATCTGGCAATCGAACAAGACGATAAGACAGAATTCAATGTTTCCAACAAGAAACAGGTTTACATGGAAGTGAAAAGGGGTTTATAGTTATCTATGTTAGTATGATATGAAGTATTTGTAACGAGCATTGGAATTGTATCAACTTCCCGTTCCTCGCAACTTTCAAGATAACCAGTCGATCTTACAATAACCTTCTAGAACAGGGTATATCAGCCCTAAGCCAATGCCCTAACGGCACAAAGAAAAGAGAATCATCATGGCGCACAGTGAGAAATAAAAGTATTACATAATACGATACCGAGCGGAGTCAGGAGAGGCACAGCACGTGACTCAGATAGTTCCTGATTGGTCATGCTTAGGGCTGCGACCCTCGCCATTAACACAAAGTGAGCGGACCCTCGCTTAGCCCATTCTCATCGAGCCATCCGACTTCGTTGTGTGCGTCGACTTGACACCCACGACAACAACCGCCGACAACATCCATCCCACGGGACATTAGATCACCAGGATGTCCTCATTCGAATCAGTGGTGCGTTTTTACCCAACGACTTGAGTGCCGCTACTCTCGCCTCCAAAGTGTCCATATCGAATCTGTCGCTGACTTGAATTGTTTGGAAATAGGTCGTCATCGACGGCAAAGGACACCTCCTCGGTCGTCTGGCCAGCACTGTCGCCAAGCAGCTGCTCAACGGTCAGAAGATCGTCGTCGTGAGATGTGAGGCTCTCAACATCTCCGGCGAGTTCTTCCGCGCGAAGCGTACGTTCAACCCCCTCGAATATTTCCTTTGCGTTCTGTGTGATATTGGGAACTGTGTGAATCAGTGTGGAGGAAAGAAACGACCGACAACACCCGCAACTCGAAAACCATTGGCAGTTCTTTGATGGCAATTTTGGCCCAATTTTTTCCCGGAGGAAATGCACTACAATTTGGACATCAGAAAGCTGACTCGAAATTCCGCCCTACAGTCAAGTACCACGCCTACCTTCGCAAGATGACTCGTTTCAACCCCACCCGTGGTGGTCCCTTCCACTTCCGCGCTCCTTCCCGTATCCTCTACAAGGCCATCCGCGGTATGATGCCCCACAAGACCGCCCGTGGTGCCGCCGCTCTGGAGCGCCTTAAGGTCTTCGAGGGTGTCCCCCCTCCCTACGACAAGAAGAAGCGTGTCGTTGTTCCCCAGGCTCTCCGTGTCCTGCGTCTCCGTCCCGGTCGCAAGTACTGCACCGTTGGCCGTCTCAGCCACGAGGTTGGCTGGAAGTACCAGGATGTTGTTTCCAGGTATGTACAATCCCAGATTTATTATCTGAGTGTGATTTTGGCTCAATCGATAATTCTAACACGTTTACAGACTCGAGGAGCGCCGGAAGGTCAAGAGCAAGGCTTACTACGAGCGCAAGAAGGCCGCTCGCCGTGTCCTTGCCAAGGCCGAGCAGGGAGCGAATGTGGACAGCAAGACCAAGACCCAGCTTGCTCAGTATGGCTACTAGATACCTTTAGCGCGGCTGGTTGTTGTGTCGAGCGATGGTTCTGGGATGGAATCGCGGGCGAATTTGAACGGCAAGCCGACCGACCCTTTTCTGCAGCCCGATTCCCTAACTCATGAATACCACTGTCTGTGACGCACATGACGGCTCGGGGATTGGGGTCTTCGAAATTTTCAAAAGTCGAAAAACGGAGTCGATTGGGATTAAAAGGTTCAAAATAGCTGGCCGTTGACTCGCGCCGTGGCGGTTTAATCCAAAGAAACAATTTTCAAGAGTTCAACATGATTCTTATGATCAAAAAATCCTTTGACCTATACTTTTTTTTATATCCTGGTAACCCCCTTGATTTCCCCTGTAACATTGTATATGTATCATGCCTATGTGTCTCCCCGCAATTGCCTTGGGTATATCATATTTCACCCCCGGGGCCAGTTATGAAATGTGACGCCTACTCAATTTCCAAGATGATTCTTTGTATCCACTGCCCCCACACAAATTAACCGACCAATCCGTGATAATCCATTGAAGCGAGTATAGCCGTATGCAGATCAAGCCTTTCCCGAAATTGAGGCCATATTCAGTCCCTTAGTCCGGATAGCCCCCCCAGAGTTAACTAGTACCCGAACTCCCCCCCGCCTCCCCCTTAGCCGCGGCGTTAGTCCCATCCCCGCACTTTCTCCAACTTGGAGATTTCACTACTCTGTTCAGTACTTCAACCTCGCCTTACCTCTGTTGTTTAACACAACACGTTATTTAAAAAAAAACTAAATATCAATCTACACCTCTTGTATATCATGTCTGGTTCGAAGTCTCGGTTGTCTGGCCTGCTTGGCCATTTCACAGGTTCAACACCGCCGCCTGAACCCCGTGTTAATACCCATACACTGTCCCCGACTTTCTTCCTTCCTCGTGCTGCTGCCGTTGAACCCAATGTAAGCTCATTGCAAATGGCCCCTAGGTATTCCAATGATCTCACAAAGAATTTCACAGGCTGAGGCGATCTACCATGTAACGGCCAACAACAAAATCCTTCGCAGGAGCTACGGCGAAACCGCAGATCGAGCGAGGGGTTTGGCTTACTACCTCAAAAAACATGAGCTGAACAGAGTGGGGATACTCTGTCCGAATACCCCAGCATTCCTCGAGTCAATTTTTGGAATCGCCGCAGCTGGCGCTGTCAACATCGGTAATCTAATTGTCTTTTGAGAGATATTGTTCACCAATTAAACTGACATGTTTGTAGCTGTCAATTATCGTCTGAAACAAGAAGATATTGCTTATATATTTGATCATGGTGATGCGGAAGCGATCATCGTCGACGAGGAATACGTTCCGCTTCTGGAGAACTATCGATCCCAGTACCCCCACATCCCTATTATTGTAGATACCGACACTGATGCAACGGAGGGTGAGCTGACAGGTCCCTTTGACGAGGCCGTTCTGGAAGGCCTCAGACATGACATCGCTACAGGCTCTCAGGGTTGGGACGGACTCGAGAGTCAAGCTGCCGATGAAGAGTCCACACTTGCGTTGGCATATACCAGCGGGACTACGGCCCGTCCTAAGGGTGTTGAGTTCAGCCATCGAGGCTGCTATCTGGCAACATTGGGAAACATCATTGAAACTGGTCTGAACTACCACCGCGGCCGTGCGCGTTATCTATGGACGCTACCCATGTTTCACGCTATGGGTTCGTGAATTTTTCCCACTCGAGTAACCTGAAATCAATCTGCATACCTAACATGTATTTACACATATAGGCTGGACATTTCCATGGGCAGTGACAGCCGTTCGTGGAACCCATTATTGCCTACGCAAGATAGACTACCCCGAAATCTGGAGGTTGCTGAAAACGGAGCACATCACCCATTTCAATGCTGCACCGACTGTGAACACGTTGCTTTGCAACGCCAAAGAAGCAGAGAGACTTCCTGAGCCTGTCCGCGTCACGGTGGCAGCAAGCCCGCCCACGCCACTCCTCTTCGAGCAAATGACCGACCTAAACTTGCACCCTGTACATGTTTATGGAATGACGGAGACATACGGGCCAATCACCAAGGGCTATCACTTGCCAGAATGGGACGTGCTTCCTCTTAAGGAGAAATACCAGAGGATGGCCCGCCAAGGCCATGGCTTTATTACAAGTCTACCAAGTAGGGTCATCAAGACCGAAGTACCTGAAGGGACCATCACCGATGTTTGTAAGGACGGCCAGGAGATTGGCGAGATTGTTTTTGTTGGAAATATATGTGCCCGAGGATACTACAAGGACCCCGAGGCAACTCAGAAACTGTTCGCAGGAGGTGTCTTACACTCCGGAGACTTGGCTGTCTGGCATCCCGATGGTGCGATTCAGATTCTTGACCGTGCGAAGGATATCATCATCAGTGGTACGTGTGGCGAGCGGCTCAACTGCCAATAGACCAGATTACTAACAATAATTAGGCGGCGAAAACATCTCTTCCGTTGCACTTGAGTCTATGCTGGTCATGCATCCTGACATTTTGGAGGCTGGTGTCGTTTCTGTCCCTGACTCCCATTGGGGCGAACGACCCAAAGCCTTTGTTACAGTAAAGGAAGGCAAGAATCTGCAAGGCTCAGACTTGATTGATTGGGCTCGTAATGTTAGCGGAATCAGCAAATTTATGATTCCTCGAGAAGTGGAAGTGGTCCGTGAACTACCAAAGACCAGCACTGGCAAGATTCGGAAGAACATCTTGCGTGACTGGGTGAAGGGTTCGAGAGAAGTTTAGACAAAGCCATTGAGATAGATATCTTTCTAGGTAGATGGTTAGATCACTTTGAACAAATGTGGGAGATGTTCTGGAAGAAAGCAGGGCTTCCCCGAGGCCCCGTACATTCCAATGAGGTCAGATGTCCGGTATTCCCGCATTCAGTAGATCGATTGTAGATCCAGCACGAGGCCACATCAAACGACTTTGAATTTCACCTTCACCTACTAGTTCAATAAGGCAGTCTAATTCTCATTTTTTCTTATAGGAGTTAGATCCAAATTCCATATCCCAAAGGGTTCCAATCTACAGACCATCTTCCATCTTATCAAACGATAAGCAGTGCTTGGCACTGACTCCGCAACACTGTGAAACCCGGCCCCATTGCCTCATCTCCCCCTCCATAGCCGCTTTTATCCCTTTACATTTACTTGCATTGATTTTTCTGGTTACGCATTTTCATCTGACCCAAGGGGTGCTTGGGGCCATGATCTAGATTGGTTCGACTTCATTTTGAACGACCTGCCCTTGTCAACATCTCCCTTGCCATCCAAATACGCGCCGCGAAACCACGCTTACATCCCTCGTGCACCCACCTTGCTGCAGCTATTTCCCGAAAACTACATTTATCTACCAGACTTCAGACAAACGTCTTAGGACTATCGACTGATCAAAGACTGACTGCATCTGTGGACCGGACTTACCTGTTTCAGTCTCACATGCACCGCCCATGCAGAGTTCCCTGAAGTTATGAGATTTCAACCATACCGACACCCGAAAAATATACTGAAGCGAACTTCGAAAAGAGAATCTACTGCTACTAGGATGCATCGGCCACGAGAAGCCGGTCGATGCTCAAGTGCAGCCCCTTCCGAAACCTCTGGATCGACGTCACCCGAACGTGCCGCCGATGATGACACCGATTTCTTCATGGCCCAGGCCAACGACTCACAATCCTCCATCGGTGTGGCTAATTTCCGCGATTCTCGCTTGCCAAGTGAATCATCCCAGCCACTGCCGCCGATCGGCCGCCTTCCACCCGAGATTCTGATCGCGATCTTCTCGAAATTGGTTGCGCCCTTGGATATGCTCAATTCCATGCTAGTGTGTCGTGGATGGGCTGCGAATGCTGTAGGGATACTATGGCATCGCCCGACTTGCAACACCTGGGCCAATGTGAGAAGCGTGACTACGTCGTTGGGGAAACCGGATAGTCTTTTCAACTACGCAGACCTTATCAAGAGATTGAACCTATCTGCTCTGTCAGATGATGTCAGCGATGGAACTATCCTCTCTTTCAACCAGTGCAAGCGGATTGAGCGGCTGACATTGACGAGCTGCAAGAACTTGACGGATAAAGGCGTGTCGGACTTGGTGGAGGGGAACCGGCATCTGCAGGCGCTGGATGTTTCAGAATTGCGACATCTTACAGATCACACGCTCTCAACGGTGTCCAGGGACTGTCCGCGTCTGCAAGGCCTGAACATCACAGGTTGTTCAAAAATCACCGACGACGCGTTGCTCATTGTATCACAACAGTGTCGTCAAATCAAAAGGGTATGTGGATCATATGCGGGATTTTGGGTTGACCCCAATCACTAATTGTGTAATAGTTGAAACTCAACGGAGTTTCTAATGTCTCAGACCGGGCCATTCAGTCCTTTGCCGAAAACTGCCCGTCTATACTGGAAATCGACTTACATGACTGCAAACTTGTCACTAGCATATCAGTTACTCCGTTGCTCACGACACTGCGGCATCTCCGAGAACTGCGGCTTGCACATTGTACTGAAATAGACGACAGCGCGTTCATGTCGTTACCTCAAATGACCTTTGACAGTCTTCGAATCCTCGACCTTACCGCATGTGAGAACGTCAGGGATGATTCGGTGGAGCGAATTGTGCGCGCAGCTCCTCGTTTGCGGAATCTGGTACTAGCAAAATGCCGATTCATCACAGATCGATCTGTGATGGCTATTTGCAGGCTAGGAAAGAACCTCCACTATGTGCACCTCGGCCATTGTTCGAACATCACGGACTCGGCTGTGATGACCCTGGTCAAGTCCTGCAACCGTATTCGATACATCGATCTGGCCTGCTGTAACCTCCTGACGGATCGTAGTGTACAGCAATTGGCTACCTTGCCGAAGCTCCGAAGAATTGGGCTAGTCAAATGTCAGGCCATCACCGATCAGAGTATATTAGCATTGGCACGGCCCAAGATGGGCCATCATCCTTCCGTCAGCAGTCTAGAGCGTGTTCACCTGAGCTATTGCGTTCAATTGAGAATGAAGGTGAGTCTCGATCGAAGCTCTTGATGTACACGATACGTAATACTGACATTACGGCTTAGGGTATTCACGCTTTGCTGAATAGCTGCCCACGCCTGACTCATTTGAGTTTGACCGGCGTCCAAGAGTTTCTGCAAGAGAACCTCACTGCATTCTGCCGAGAAGCTCCCCCAGAGTTTACGCAACAACAACGGGACGTCTTTTGTGTGTTCAGCGGGGATGGTGTCAATCGACTCCGAGACTACTTGAACCGAAGTGAACCACCATTCCAAGAAGAAGCCGAAGCTACGATGTACGATGACGACGAAGAGCTGGACGAAGATGAGGGCCAAATGACTGGGTTGATGAATGCAACTGTCATCAACGATGGAGACGATGATTATATCGACGTTGGGCCTTTGAATACTTGATACGATACCCCCTTTCTTTGCGGTCGAAAATAAGCCCAGGCCCTCGCATTTCTTCCTTTTATTCAATTCCCTGTTTTCTTTTATCCGCGATTCTTTGCTGGATCAAACAGGCAGTCATATTTCTACCCATATGAGCAAAGATCACCTTATCCTTTATTATGTGTTATTGTGGGAAATGCATTAGTACGCTGGCCATTACGGACTTGGATTATCATTTTTGTTGTCAATGTGTAATCGCATAGAATTCTCATTTCACTCAATTTCCTCAATGTTGTGTTAGTGTAGGATTGTGCAGCATATCAGCATATGTCCCTGTATGTACCCCAGTGAGTAAGTCCTCGAGCTTATGTAATAATCAGGGGCGTGCTCAGTTTTACTCAGTGAGTAAACGGCGGCAAGGGGTGACACTTAAACGGAAAGGGAAATCCAACTTGCCCGGCCTAAAATCCGGTTTATATGTACATAAATATATGTATGTAATTTACTGTAATTACGACACCACAAGCTACCCCCGCATTTGCCTTGGATTCGACTCCAACTTCAACCTCCACTCCACCCACTCAGCTTGAACAGCACAGGGTATGGCTACCTACAAGGCCAGCAACCCTCTGGCATTTACGCCATGGCCGGTAACAATCATCACCACGGTCGTGTATCTCGCCTTGATCATCCCATTGCTGGTGATCCACCACAACGTCCCATCCGCGCCTCGGACGAGCCCCAACGGCCTCAATCTCACGGAGGCATGGCAAGATCTCCAAAGCTTGACAAAAGGCTTTCACCCCTACAACTCACACCAGAATGACGAGGTCCGCTTGTGGCTTCTCGAACGTATCGACGCGATCAAGCAGTCCGCCTCATCCACCGAGGAATACCGTGACGCGAAGGAGGAGATGCCCGATGTTTTTGTTTTCGACGACCTGGTGTCTAATCTGACCTTCATCGATAAAAGTGTCGGCGTTTACTTTGAAGGCACCAATATCCTTGTCTATATTCGCGGCTCGGAAGATAAGAAAGAGAATTGGTGGGAGACTCCCGGCCGAATGCCCGTTGGCAAGGGAGGAGTACTTGTCAACGCGCACTACGACAGCGTTTCGACCGGGTACGGAGCGACAGACGATGGAGTTGGCGTTGTAACGTGTCTACAGCTTGTGAAATACTTCCTGACACCGGGCCATGCACCGCGCCGCGGGTTGGTGATTCTCCTTAACAATGGTGAGGAGGACTATCTAAACGGCGCACGCGCATACAGCCAACATCCAATGGCGCACTTTGCTCACACATTCCTGAACTTGGAAGGTGCGGGTGCTGGAGGTCGTGCTACATTATTCCGTAGCTCGGATACGGAGGTCACCCAGGCGTATGCGAAATCGCAGCACCCGTTCGGCTCGGTATTGAGTGCCAACGGGTTTGAAAAGGGTCTTATTAGTAGCCAGACGGATTATGTTGTTCTGGACGGTATCTTAGGCCTGCGCGGCCTGGATGTTGCTTTCTTTGAACCTAGAGCTCGTTATCATACTGATCAGGATGATGCCCGACACACCAGTATAGACTCACTTTGGCACATGCTCTCTACTGCTGTTGCTACGACGGAGGCGCTTGTATCTGATACCACTGATCGGTTCGATGGGCATCTCCGCGACGATGGAGCTGTGCCTAGCGGCTCAGGTACCCGGGCTGTTTGGTTCGATCTGTTTGGGAGCACTTTTGCCGTATTCCGTCTGCACACGCTCTTTGCACTGTCTGTTACTCTGCTCATTGTGGCGCCTTTGACATTGCTTATTACCAGTGTCATTCTTTCAAAAGCTGACAAGATGTATCTCTTCCGCTCATCGGTGTATTCCGAGATTAACGACGACAACATTCCGTTGCGTGGTTTGCGTGGTTTCTTCCGGTTTCCATTCTTGATCTCGATTCCTACAGCAGTGACTGTGGGATTGGCTTACATGGTGACGAAAGTCAACCCTTTAATTGCTCACAGCAGCTCATACGCCGTATGGAGTATGATGATCTCAGCTTGGATCTTCTTGGCTTGGTTTGTATCTCGCGTCGCAGACTTTGCCCGCCCATCAGCCTTTCATCGAGTCTATACCTGGACTTGGATGTTTGTTTTTACCTGGTCTCTCATGGTAGTGGGCACCGTTTATGAGCACGAGGATGGGCTCGCTGGTGGTTATTTCATGCTATTTTACTTTGCCGGAACCTTCTTGGCCACATGGATCTCCTACTTGGAATTGTTCTCTCTCCCAACGAAGTTAGAATACGTCGGTGGGTTGGCCGAATCACGACGACCTAGTACCCAGGGAAGCCGACTTGCTGCATCGAGTGATGAGCACCAGGACGATGATGCCGAAGAGGACCCGACTGAGTCAACATCGCTCTTGCATGGCCGACACCGCACCACCTTTGCCAACTACGTCCGCGTTGGGGTAGACCGCGCATCTGATGAATTAGGCGAAGAGGAAGAAGAGAAAGACCCGAACGTGTATGCGCACGAGCAGGGGTGGAGTGGCGTGTTGCCTCGATGGACGTGGCTGTTGCAGCTGCTCATCACAACTCCCGTAATTCTGATGCTGATCGTGCCGCTGGCTCTTCTGATTACCAGCGCTCTCAGCCAGACCGGTCAGGATGGTAGCCCCCAGCTGATCGTCTATCTCTTTATTTCCATTCTCACTGCACTCCTATTTGCCCCTATGCTGCCATTTATCCACCGATACACCTACCATCTGCCTATCTTCCTACTCTTTGTTTTCATCGGAACGATGATATACAACCTGGTCGCCTTCCCGTTCGCAGACTCCAACCGCCTAAAGCTGTTCTTCCTTCAAGAGGTCGATCTCGACAACGGGATCTCTATTGCTTCATTGACCGGCATGCCGCCGTTTGTAAAGGATGTTACCTACGGGCTCCCCAGCGCAGCAGGCCAGAATGAGACCTGTGATTGGATTTTCCGAGGCAAAAACCAAGTTCAGCGATGCTCCTGGAGTGCACCAGTACCACATGTTGTTCCCAGTGCTGACTCTCTATCCATTTCCAACGAGCATGTCGACTCTCTGCTTGAGGCTTCTGAGTTATCGCCAGACTGGATTTCCTTCAGCATTTCCCACCCTCAGCCAGATAGTTCCTCTGTCCGATTCGAAGTGTCAGGCCAAAATACGCGTAACTGCCGCATCAACATGGACGGAAACTATATCACGAACTTCAGTGTGGTTGGCTCCTCCGCTCCAGACCACCGCTTCCTAAATCCGTCCCCAGATGGTCTGAATCGCATCCAATTGTGGAGCCGTACATGGGACAATAAGTGGACTGTTGATGTTGATTTCTCAGAGCATGACTCATCTGAGACTCATGAAGTTGATGACTCCTCTATCAGGGGACGCATCACCTGCCTATGGAGCGACAATAACCGAGTCGGCCTCATCCCCGCTCTTGACGAAGTGAGGCAGTTCAGTCCGGCGTGGGTGGCTGTGACCAAGTTCTCTGATGGATTGATTGAAGGATCTCGGTCATTCGAGATTAAGCGTTCGAGCCTCGGCGCTTTGGGGTCTTGAGTCCTAGTGGTAGGAGGAACGTAGTGTCTTAACAACTCCTATGTACGATTTATGAGCTGTTTCGATTTTCCATCCATCCTTTTTTTATTGTGCTGTGTGTATCATCCTATCGACGGGGCATTTGTTGATTTATATTTCGGTCGAGACATAACATACCCTTGACTACATCAACAAGGACCTTAATGCCAGAACTCTAGGAGAGGACAGAGAGCAGCACGACTATACATCGCTACCGACTGGATTAAGGAAAAGAGGTAGAGGAAGGAAGAGGAGCAACTATCTACTCCAAACAACTAGCCACCCATCGGTCATCTACGGGTCTCAAGATCCATTCATCGGGGTCTGCTGGCATAGTCTCAACAGTAGTTAGTTCCACGTTTGTGAGCAATCCCATAAAGGGGCTCACATGTCTTCCGCGCCTGTCATAGTACCTCTTCTGGGGCTTTGGTATCCACCTCGCGGCAGGCTTCCTCGAATACTCGAAGTGTATATCCAATACAAAGGCCAAGCGCTGCAACCGCGGGAGAAACCCGGAGATTCAAAAGCCCACAGCCAATCTACCCAATGTTCAGACTGGGGTAGCGAAGCGGGACCGTGAAAGTAAAAAGTCGTCAGATTAGGCGGAAAGACCTGGTAGAGCGTTTGCACGATGGACTTATCCATGAAGTCTCCAAATGTGACGCTTAGAGTCTGCAAATTATCCAAGGCAGGCAAGAACGCCCAAAAGCAGCATTTTTCGATCGGTTCGCATCCCCCTCCATCAGTGTGTCGGAGGAGCAGTGTCTGCAGGTTTTCCAGGGGATGTGGCAGTACCTTTGCCATACGACAAAACGTTTTGATAACGTCTTATTCCCAGATTTCAAGTGTGTACAAGTTGATTGGACCATTTCCCGGTTCAATCTTCGAGTTTTCAATGTTGAACTTGTGCATGCGGTTTGCCACCAAGCTTGGGAAATCGACAACCTTGATCTCCTTCTCGTTCGGTTTATGTGATTTGGTAGGGAAGTATTTGAGCCTTGTCTTTCCCTTGTAAAGGGCTTCCAACTCTGGACGAGAGAGTTCAGCGGTCGTGGGACCTTCGAAGTGTAGGTAACAGTTGTAGAACAGGATTAGGTGCCCGACTAGCCCCTTGCGGATGAAGGGAGTCTGGGTTAGCTCGCCGTATGTTGCAAATAACATGAGCTTCTGCAGAATCCAGTGGAGTGAAATCAGCTTGTCGTTTAGCGTTTGTTCATGGCTATCAGGCTCTAGCTTTAGGATATCAACGGTGGAAAAGTGGGCGCCGAGTAGAGCCTATTCTGGGTCTGATGGGGTTTCACCTACGATGAGGAGCTCTGTTGTGGTTTTGGGGATGGATTGTAGTTGGGATTGCGACCGAGATTCGTGGTCTGGTCGCGATGTCTCCCGTGGGCCTTGAACCGTGATAGACGTATGTCATGGTGGAGGCCGGATGTTAGCTTAGCTTCGTGAGAAGTGGACAAGACAGGCGAAAGGGAAGATAATATTGTAATTGGGAATGCAGACAGTATTTAACTGAAAGTGCGAAATACGCCGATTCATCTTGTCTTAGTCAATTTACAAGGTATGAGCCTTTGTACTAAGGATTGGAAGAGTGTTAGCAACTACCTGACCTTGGGCTAGTTTATAAAAAAGAAAAATCCGATAATTGCATGTGATTCAGAGAGGGGGTTTTCCAAAAAAATCTGTGGAGAGCTGGGAAGGGTGAGGCTATCAAGCGGCATAGAACCCAAAGGGCTGGAGATGTTCAATCAAGAATAGCCAACCTTGAAATCTCGGAGCAAATTAAGTTCGAGCCGCAAACATCTGAGCCCTGGAACTATCCGGAGTAATTAAGCTTATGGCTAAAGTTCTTTCTATCCATGGAAATCCATTCGGGAGAGTTCCAGGTAGATGCAGGTTTATAATGTTAAATTTATCTATATATACTTGTGGACTACATGTAGGTACATGCAACTTTTATATATTTAGAAAGCCTATCACATTGTCTGACAGCCCACCCTAATTTAAAATGTCTCGTTTGCACGAAGACCTAGAAGAATATCGAAGCCACATGTCTAGTGAAGACACGACGGAAGAGCGACACAGAAATAAATGAGAATATTAGGACCACAGTTTATTAGAAATCACACAGAACATAAGGTTGCCTGTATATTTCGAAGAGAGAGGGATGTGCAATGAAGATAATTGGAACATATTTAACAACAACCGTATCTCAGGAGATAACTACTGGGAATCATTCTATATACAAACAAAAATGAACATGCATCTACATTGTATTGTCGTAAATGAACCCTGGCGGGTTTCACATTTGTGGATTCCCCATCAAGGAAGTTACTGGCTCAGCGGCACAACAACTCTGGGTGAATCCTGAATTCAATTGTGGTGACCCAGGGAGCTGGCGCAAGGCCCGAGGTTTGACCATGGGGAGTTGAATTTCCTCGGGATTGTCGGGGTAGAGGTCGGTTTGAAGACTGGTTGATGTGTGATGTTCATAGAGAATGAAGTGGGATATTTGGAGTCCCAATAATGATCATATATCATAAGCCGTGATTCGTAAAGAAGAAGAAAAGAAGTCCGTAGGGTATTGCTGCGACAGGATCTATTCTCATCCTGGTTTCTCGGGCATTTCCCGACAGTTATGTTGACGTGGATAATGGTAGAATGGAATGGTGGGGTCGATTGGGAGGTGATCTACATGATAGGCGCGGGCCTCATTGCTCCACGAGTTGGAGAGATCGGAATTGGTTCGTATGCGGTCGGGCGGTAAATGTTCAAATATGGCGATAGAAACGTCGTCGGCATCCATTCGGGAAGGTCTGCGATGGACGAGACTAGGGGCGGCATGGGTCATATCGGAAGTCATCCGGCTTCTGTCGACAAAATCGGGGAGGTCGCGTGGCGCACAAAAAGATTCGGGTTTCCAGACGTGATTGTGGACCAAGTGAATGAGTTTACCAAGGACGGCGAATTCAAGCTTCAGCTTGATGCTATATACGGCGCCTTTGAGCATGGTTTCCATGATGTAGAAGTTCATGTACTCAGCGACGAGCAGACCCAAGTCCAGGATGATGATGATGAAGTTGATGACCAGCAGCTGGTATTGAATCTTGCGCTTGGCACGGTCCGGGTCTAAGCGTAGCATGCGTACTGTTTCCCAGATATATAGCCCCGAGATGATGAATTCCTGCAGACAGAAGCCTGTCATTTGGATCTTTTCCATTATATTGTAGCCTTTTTTCCAGGGTTCCAGGGCGACCTTGTCGTGAACCATGTTGGCACCGTAGGTGAGGGCGGTGGTGGGAAAATGGAGGATGACTACGTTAATCATGATCATGATCAACACGCGACGCAGGACTCGGTGGTTTGATAGGACCAAATGTAGGCGCGAGTACAGGACAATCGACTGGCCGGTGACCATGCACCACCATCCAATGGTGAGCAAGGTGACAGGGAGCCATAAAGCGTTGTCGGTGACTTTGAAAAATTTGAGTAAGAAGCCTAGCGTGTAGGGAACTAGCCCGGCGGCGGAGGAAATAAATAAACTCCAAAAGTAGAGTCCTCGGTATTCCGCGAAGGTGACAAAGAGGAGGATCATTAGCTCGAAGGCATTGTACCAAGTGATACCAGCCAGAGTGGCGATCGTGATCTTCATTTCCAGGGAGGTTCCATTATAGTGACCACTGATGCCATCCCCGGCGGCACTGAAATTGCTCATGGCGTTGACTCAGCGTCAGGGGAATAGCGGCATGGCGTGTGGAGTAGATGTGGATTCGGGTATGAGATATAGGAAAATCTGGGGACTCAGGGGACTGAGGGGGGAGGGACTCTGAGCGACCTAAAAATGTGAAATAAAGAAAAAAGGTAAGATAGAAAAGAACAAGGAGGCAAAGACGAAGCTGGGGCGCACTGGCGCACTGGCGCACCCCGTATATTGCATGCGGGGGCCGGCGATCTGGGTACCCCAGACTGGGTAGAAAATAGAGATGTTAATTCCTACTCCGTACGGAGTATATTGTAGTATATCGTAGTACTCCTATAATAATAAACCAAAAATGGGGAAATGTTGAAAATATCAATCCAAAAAAGCAAAAAAAAGGATTCGCTTCCCACTTGGATCTCTTTCTCCAGATCTCATATCCATATGCTACCTATCCATTTGGGGTCCCCATGTTTTACAGTGTATGAACTTCTCTCAACCGCTCTTAAAAACCTCATGTTGTAGGTTCAGGGGCAATATATTGAACCCCAAAAAAGCCACACTAAAAAGGGAAATATTGAAATTGCAACCCATTTGCCAGCCAAGACTTTTTGGTCCCGGGCATATCCAGCCTCACTGCCAGGATCATAGCCCGCTTCATTGCGCCACAAAAATCTCGTTTATGAGAGTGCCTTTATCCCATGGATAATTTGGTACTCGAGGTCCTTGCATTCTTTGTTCCAATTCGCATGTGCGGAATTGGGCCTGGGATTTATTCAACAAAGACAGCTTCAATGGTATTTACTGGGGAGAATATCACCCTGCTTTGGCCAAGCGACACTCCACAAAGATCTGCTGATGTCATCGGGAAATGGCGCCCGGGCGCGTGACCTGCTCAAATAACACAGCCCTAGCCTCTATCTTGGCCTATGTTGTAGGTATTTTGTATGGAAGAGAAGGCTATTTACGAATATGATTCTGACTTAATTTCTCCAAACTCATTCATAATACTTCATCCAATGATGCTCTTCCCGAAACCCAAGCAGCTCCTTAATTTTTCGGTTACTGATGGGAGCCTCCCTGGCCCCCAACTCTCGCGTAACCGGGACACGGGGACAAACCCGCGCTAGGAACTCTGCAGTGTTCTCGTAATTTGTAATTTCGTCATTGACAGCGTTAAAGACCTGAAATCCAAGGCCATCCTTCCGAACTGCGAGATCACACATCTGCCCGAGATCGCGAGCATCGATGTACGACCAGCCATGCGGCGCCCATTTCTCGGGATTTTCAACATATGAACGGAACATGGACTCTTTGTACTCCTCGGGAGCAACAATGCGACCGATACGCAATATATAGATATCGCTTCCATACCGGCGCGCGAACCCACGTGCAATGCTCTCGCCGCACACTTTTGAGATGGCGTATGTGTCCATCGGGTTTGCGTCGACGCTTTCCTCGACTGGGAAGGAGGGATAATCTACGTCTCCCTCTGCAAAACTCACTCCGTAGACAGTGACAGAGCTGGCGATGATGATCTTCTTGATGCCGAGGCGTGATGCGCCTTCGATTATGTTGTACGTTGCCGAGGTATTGCCGCGGAAGGTTTCTTCGTCGGGAACGATCATGTTGCGCGAATACCCGGCCATGTGAATAACTGCATCGGGGACTAGCCCGAGTGGCTCACGGAACGGCTCTGTCAAGTGGAAATGAGAGCCTAGTGCGCTGTATACCTGACCGGTGTTTGTCAGGTCGACACGCAAGGTGTGCACTCGCTCTTCCAGCTCAGCGGGAAGAGTAACGAGGTCGAGGTTCAGAATATCATGGCCTTGTTGGAGGAGATATCTGATAATATGCTGTCCGGCTTTCCCGGAGCCTCCCGCGATCACAATGCGTTTCCCCATGTTGTGGTCTTGTCGGTAGGAGGGGCGCTTGGATAATGCGGGGTATAGATGATCAAGATATCTTTATATCGATGGATGGGCATAAACACCGTAGATGGTGGGCTAATAAGTGGCTAGTCAAGATACTGTGATCTGGAATGGAAAGCTCTCAGATGTGTTTGACGAAACAGTCTTCCCTTTTACTGTACGCGAAGCGTGGAGCCGGAAGATAACATCCCGAGATGCTCGGGCCGAGAATGATGGAACGAAAGCTTCCGGAGGAGTAGAATGACCTCGATTCCTAATTTACAAGAATACTCTGCCCATGCGGCCTTTATCATTGACGTGGGACTTGGATGGCAGTAGAGACTATGTACATAGATTAATACTGTGTATGTCTTTATTTCTCCTAACCAGAACGGTCAACCCACATAACCCGCATAATTTAGGGCATATATTTTGATTAAAAAAAGGACTTTTAACCATCGAATTTGGACATGAGCTAAAATAGCATGGGCAACGCTCTCATTAACCGCTTGGACTGGTTAGCGCTACTCGCCTGGATCGCCTGTTCAAGGTAAACCTCGTCCTATTGGTTATGTTTTTGTCTGTTATACGGGCAATTTGTGCCAAGTATGCATAGCCCTCACCGACATTCAAGAAGTATGCACATACATTTGCACCCCACCTGATTGCAAGCAAAGGTTCGATGCTACAAATGTATCGCGCAAGCTTTTCTGCCCGTTTCTAAAGATCATGAGGTTCAAAGTGAGAAGGACGGATGAGTTGAGCGCCGGTTATTTTCTATAGGATTAGTAGAGGGCCAAAAAAGAATCTCGAAAGCCCTCCCATTGCACCCTATGCGGGCCCCAGATTAGGCAAAGTGTAACAGATAATCTGATTAGTCCCGTAATTCTCGACAGTGCCTACGTAATAATGCCCCGAACACGAGTCTGGATTCATGATTTGGCTCATCCTCATAGATCTTATTTATTGTTGCTTTTTATACCCTTATAGGAGGATGTGGTGAACTCCTTGAGCCCTAACAGCCATCATCAAAATCGCCAAGCTCGATAACTAAGCTCAGCCAAGATATCAGCCCGGCATTCTATGTTGCGGACATGACAGGGTACAGCGCTTCCAACTCCCTTGTTTTAACGAGTCTGGGGCGATCTGAGCATGATATCACCGGGTGATCACGATGATGGTAATATCTCACACCTGCTCTAGCCTGCTCGACAATCATAATCACCCAGTAAAACCACACAGAGCGTATTATAATGAATATGTTCACAACAATGCTTTGGACAATGTGCTCTTGCGGACAGTCCCAACTAGAATATCCGCTATAGCCTTCATCCCATCAAGATTCGGATGGAGAAGTGGCCCCGATGCAAAGCCTCCAACCCAGGGTTCTTTGCTGCCAAGTGCATGTTCCTGGCTGAGTTGGTGAATCGGGACTGTCTCACACCAATCGGTTCGACCTTCTACGGCGACAGAATATGCATGTTGTAGACCAGACGCAACACCGCGGTAATGCTGAATTCTCTCCTGGGTCAGCGGGATGTCCCGACCAGCTTGAGTGCCAGGTCCCAGAACAGCAAGATATTCGACCAGGAAGACCCGAGCTCCCGGGGCCTTTTTGTGTATCTGATCGAGGACTCCCCCCAGCCGTTCTGCCAATTCGCTGGATGATAGTGGCGCGGATGATTGTAGCTCGCCATCGCAAGCATCGGCGATCATGCCGCCAATGTAGTTTATGTCGTTTCCTCCAGCAGTCACGGTGATTATATCGGCATCTTTGGGGAGGTTGGAGATCTGCGGCGGGAATGTCGTATTGAATGGGGTAGACTGTGGATCGACTGTTATGTTGAGCAACGTTGCACCGGAAACAGACAGATCAGTAAGATCAGCGTTCAAGTGCTGCGCCAGAAGATGGGGGTAATTCTGCCCTGATCGCAATGCGGCTTTTGGTTCAATTTGTGGGGGAATGTCAGGACCAGCAGTAAAGGAGCTGCCCAGACTTGCAATCTTGAGTTTCTTTGGAGATTCCATAGTCCAGCATAGAAGAGCAGAGGAACAAAAGAGCAGGGAAGCTTGACTCAAAAGTTGGAGAGTAGCTTTGGCAGAATCCACGGAAAATTGATGCCTAAAATGCCAGGCCAAAACAGCTCAGCCCAGCTGAAAGTTGGCTGCAGGCTGGCGCCCACCGGCTTAGGGGCGCAGCGCCCGTGACCCTAGCCCTGAGCCCAGGCCTCGTATCCCCAAAGATCTACAACATGGACATCAGCGGAAGAGTTTGCCTTATACCTTTCAGAAATGCCCGAGTATTAGGTTGCAAACATGACTTGGATCCGCTTGGCAGTTGGGGCGCCTGAATATGCCCCGTAACAGAAGTCACAGACAAACTCGATCTCAGCGTCTTTCTTGGACATGTATCTAGAAATAACCCTCTTGGTGGGTGGGTAGGTGGCCTAACTTGAGCCCCCCAAGACCCGATTGGTTAGATTGTGAATGTGTCCTAGGTAGAATATGCTAAATGTTTATCTTTGGAGTTATGTACTACAGGAATCATGCCTTGAGGTCTTACTTGCCACATGTAAGACATGAGAGTCAAGCTGTCCAGCAATTATTGGAGGTATTTCCTATGTGCCCCATTTGTACTGTTACATCGCATCTAGGAAGTCTACTCCGAGAGATCATGGCGGAGTGACCGTGAGAAACCTCAATCGGAGGCCTCATCTCATAGCCTATTTGGTAAATGGAAAGTCAACGGCTGTACATTGAGAAAAGACTTAAATACCTTCACTCCTTCCGTTGATGCTTTGATTTTTATTCTATCCAAATCCAAACAGCCTTTCACAGTCCAAACATCGAACACCTTTGGAACACCTCTTCTTCCAACTACCCGAAAAACCCACCAAATCGCAAGCATGCAGATCTCTCAGCTTCTTCTCGCAGCTGGCCTCTTCGCCTCCTCTATCTTTGCTGCCCCTGTTGCCAACTCTGACTGGACCATTCGCGAGATGAAGCGCGTCTGCAACAGCGAAAACACCTCGTGCACCTGGACATTTGGCATCGACTCTGGCTCAGGCATTACCGATTGTACCTATGTCGTGGAGGCCGACGATGCCTCTCACGCTAACGGAGGCCCTAGTACATGTGGCGCATACTCCGTCAGCTCAGGCTGGAGCGGCCAGTTTGATCCTACCAACGGCTTCACTACCTTTTCTGTTGTCAACGACGAGACTAGTCAGCAGATATGGCCTGCCTACGCCGACTCGCAGCTTGTCGACGGGGTGGTCGTCAAGCCCGACCAGAGCTACCCTCCCACTGCTCTTCCCTGATTGAGTGAACTGCCCGAGAAGTATGTGGAAGAACGGTTGCTATGGCCGGTATAGGCCAACAGCACTACGTCTCTATCAAAGCCACATGCGTTGTGATAGTCGATTTGGGATCCATTTTCTTTAGTTTAGTGTTGAAAGAAGGAAACGTGTACTCGGAATGGTGTATACATCAATCTCTCACGCTATTTAATGACAGTTGTGTTTTGATTTTTGAACATCTTAATGCTTACTCTGTATTTTGGTGCAACCTTGGGTTGGGAGTATTATAGTTGTAAGGACGCCGAAGACTTCTCGGAGGCAGCAGCTCACCACGTACAGCTCTTATTCTTCCCTTAGCTTTGAATCAATGAACTCGGCGCCATTCGCCACTGATCACCCACTCTGAATCCCTCTGGGAAGGGGTCACTTGAGTCAAGGACTATCTGTTTGAAACTAGTTATCCAAGCTCTCCCAGCAACAGTCGGGAGAACAGCCAGATATCCGCCGACTTGTGTGATTCCACGAATACGGCTGATGAACTCGGTGCCAATAATACTGCGATGTTTGAAAATCTCACCCTCCGCCAGCTGACCTCTCGCATGTAAAACGGCGAGTCGAGCACATGTGCCAGTACCACAAGGACTGCGATCAAAACGTCCCGGTGACACAACAACAGTGTTGGTAGCCATTTTAAACCCGTCCTCTTGTGTGAGAGGCTCCGTAAACGCCAGAATACTGACTCCCTTGATTCTAGGATTCTCGGGGTGAACAGGTGTGAAGGAGGCTTGGACCGCGCGTTTGATACGCTCGCCAATCTCAACTAGCTGCGTGCTATACCGAGATTCGATTTTCAATCCCACGGAAGCTGCATCCACAAGCACATACATCATACCTCCCCAGGCAATGTCAACGGAGACCCCTCCAAGACCGGGGACCAGGACTTGATAGTCGAGTTTGAATACAAAAGCGGGTACATTATCGAATGCCACGCTCTTGCATTTTCCCGCTTCGCATTCTGCTTTCACGGCGACCAGACCGGCTGCGGTGTCCAGAGTCAGTTCAGTGACGGGCTCTTTCATTGGAACCATGCCGGTTTCCAATAGCACGGTGGCGGTGCAGATTGTGTTGGATCCTGACATAGGTGCGTATTCTTCGCTTTCCATGATCAAAAACCCGGCATCGGCTCGTGGATCACAAGGAGGTAGGATCAGATTTGTGTTCATTGAGCATCGGCCTCGAGGCTCGTTGAGTAAAAGCTGACGTATGTCATCTTTTTCGTTCAAAAAGTGGACCAGTTTGTCGTACATTGTACTTCCAGGGACGTCGAGTACTCCACCAGTAATCACATCGCCGACTTCACCTTCGGCGTGGCATCCAACGACTGACAATGTACGCGAAAATGGCATGATATTCGGTTGGCTTATGGATATATCTCGACAAGAGACCGAATCCCAAAAAGAAAAAGTATTACTTTGATTAGGGCTCTGAATTGATTTGAAAGGATGGTTTGCGATTCATAAGATCCTCGTGTTATTTCTGGACATAGATACTTATAGTAGACTAGAACACAGCCGCAGAAACTTGAGCAAACCCCTGGAAGACCATTTAATCGAAACTCAGAGGTGGGCCCTAGCCAAGGGTATATAATTGCTTTTGGCGTGCTTTTGAAACGGACTATCTAGTTTGTGTCTTGACGCTGGAAGCGCTGTAGGCTGTCATTTCTTAAAGGCTAGTGAGTCGTGATCACGGGGACACAATTTATAGTTCTGACATTATGATAGGACAAGAGCTGTTGTCATGATTGATCAACAGGTTAATCCACACACATGCATGAGACAGAGGGCTTAGGCCCTGATCGAACGTCAGCTGAGAGAGGATTTATAACATCTTGGACTACATAACCTTAACGTGCATATCTTGCTTTGCATTCAGATTTCCTCTCGCAATTTTATCGAGTAAGTCTGCTATCAGGTGGCCCATTGAACTATTTCAAGACTATCTAGACGTTTGCTTTATCAAAGGCGCAAAAGGAGGTGTGATGAATCGAGTCCAGTTGCACCCCCACGCAAATCCGAAGCAGAATTGTCCAGACTGTGTGCTTGCCCACTCCGTGTACAAATTCTAGGGAAATATCGTCACCCTAGAATAATGAAGGGTTGGTTTTCAAAACAACATTGATTTGCTAGATACAGACGTTATATTGGGAAATAACATATGCCCCCTCTTCAATCACATTTCAAATCTGCCTTCATAATTTAGGCTAAAGATAGGATAACCACAAGGTTTATTCAATTTTGGGAAACAATATGCGACGGATATTCGGCCAATAAGTCCATATTAGCGTTGTAAAAACAGTGGTTGGTATAGCGAAGACCCAGTAAATCCAGAACTTGTTCGACATAGTCCAGCCGGAGTCTCCACCGAAATCAAAAAATGACATGCTGAAGATAGCGCAGATGAAAGTAGGAGGGAGAAATGTAAGTGTAACAAAGGCGATCGTTTTCATTGTGGCACTATCCAATTGAGTTGCCCGACCAATTTCCAGGGTAACACTGGCATCATGCTGAGCCACAGTATTAAAGGCCAATTGGATTTCATTTTGCAGTCGCTTCTCATTTGAAATGGACCGAGATCGTAAGTTGGCAATGAAAGACTGCCAGGATCGCAGACGAAATTGAATGTCTTCGGAAGCAGCAGAGTCATTATCTGAGTTCGACTTTGTATAGCTCTCGTGTTGCATCAAGACGTGCTCCACATTTTGCAAGGCAATGTCGAGTGTCTCGTTCACATGAATAGCATGCCGAGCGATGTCATGGAGTCGTCTGTAGTCAGGTTGCGGTCTTCCTTCTGGCTTTTCTTCCGTCTCCGTCTGTCGGACATGATCCCGGATAGCCCATACAGAGGGCTCCTCAATCAGCGCAACCTGCTCGACTAAATATGGATAGACCCAGAATGGATTGTTGAGCCAGCTTTCATCCGCTTTCATCACTGCTCTCAGGAAGCGTTCTTTGACGGGCGGGTCCAGATCGAAAGCGAGGACCACGGTTTGATTAGTTGAGGGCAGCCATCGTGTGAAGATATTCGTATGATACCATTTGAACTTGGCATCAGGATCTACCTTTTTCACGGCGAATTTCGACCAGGTATCTAAAGAAGTCAGTGTTGTTCCGACCATTAATCTGTAGTGTACTGACTGAAACCAGTGGTGATGCCGCAATCTCGTGTCCTTTCACAACCAAAGTTCCCATTCCCCTTACGGAAATAATATGACCACCAAAAATGAGGCATACAAAATGCATCAGCGAAGGCTTGTCGACATTGTGAACACCTCTCAATATCGGTAGAATCGGCCACGCTTGTAAATTAGGGAGTTTCTCTTAATATGGGCCATTTCACATACATTATACATATCTTAGACCAAGCCGGAATAGTATCAGAAAGGTCGCTTGGATCTTGGAGGTGAAAGTTCGTCCGCCGAGTTTGTCGCCAATCGCTTGCATCCACTGCGTTTCGCTGCAATATCAGCAGATTAGCACAGTGTTGGCTCTTCTGCTCCTGCATTCTGGTTTAATTAGATGTGATGAGCGCTCTAACCAGGATATTTCGAGTTTGTTTTAGAGAAATCGCGTAGCACAACAAATCTCACCGAGTGGGGGAAATTCGCTGAGAGGGGCCGTGCTCTCTCAGCCTCAAATGTGCAGCGAAACAGATTCAATTCGAGTTTATATTTATCTTGGAGTTTTTACCCCCAGTTTCCTTATTTTACTAGTCTGATCGACGAAGTTCATCGTCCAATGTGGGCGGCCCAACGTATTTCTCGTAGCCCCAAGCCCAGTACCATCCAGAGGCAATTAATATAAACGCAACAAACACCACCGGTGCATAGTTGACTGTATCTGCAGTGACAGGGATTGAAGAAGGCATGCAAAACAATGGAATGACAAGAATACTCCATCCTAAAAACGAAGATGCGATTAGCGATGGCGATAAATCTAGCTAGGTAGTTCGTACTTACCCAGCGCCACAATATTGCAAGCAAGTCCGAGAGCCCCGAGGTCAAATTGACCGTTCTTTATGTGTCTTCGCCCTCCAGCAAAAGACACAACAATTGGACATGCATAGCTGACAGTCAATGTAATAACTCCAACGCCAGTGAAAGCATTGAATGCAGTATTTGACCCGAAGTAGATAAATCCGAGCAATATTTGAACAATCATGCCAAGCATCATAGCATTGAAAGGTACGCCATCTCTGTTTACCTGTCTCCACCATATGGAGCCTGGTATACCCCCGTCGCGAGCAAACGCCCATGTGCTTCGGGAGACAGCAGTGGTGCAACCTATAACACAGAGCAGAGATAGCACTACTAATGGTAGGAGAAGTAGGAATGATCCAATTGGACTTCCAATAGCGGACTTGATAATACTTGGAACTGGTTGGCCGGATTCGAGAGCGGCTACAACCTTTGTGTCAGGGAGCACGAAAACCAATGGAATAAGGAAGAGGAACCCAGCCAGGGTATTTATAATGACCGTTCCAACCATTGCTTTTGGGACTTGTGTTGATGGTTGCTGGACTTCTTCACACATACTTTGATGGGTCAGTTATTATTTTCATGGTGGAGAATGAGACGGGGGATGTCCATTGGGGTGTAAACCAAATATGCCACCTACCAAATCACCATGCCAGTGGAGGAAGTGCTATAAGCTGCCTGCAAAAGTCCGACGCAGAAGGACCAGCCCGCGGGCCAACCAGACTCGGGCTCAAAACTTGTAAAAACATATTCGGCGTCATGTCTGCCTTCTTTTTCTATTGCAAAAACACATATTACAATGGCCAACAATCCTGCAAGCGTCCAGAATATTGCGAATGTCTAGGTCCTATATTAGCACGGTGATGTTGTCACAAGATTGTTAGACATACGTCAAGATAGGGTAACCATTTGTTCCCAAAGGCCGATACTGCGTTAGCAAAGAGTGTGACTGCGAGAAATATAAGAAAAACTTGATATGTTTCCGCTTGGAAGATTTCCACCCCTGGAGCGGACTCGAAAACATTGAGGCATGAGATGAAGAAAAGAGTACTCCCGAGGTTAACTGCAAGCGTGATGGTGATATTTCCAACGACATATGACCATCCACAAATCCACGAGGCGATTCTCCGGTATGGCGGTGGAGACAGCATAAAAGTCTGGTAGTAGACCCCTCCGGCAGTTGGGTAGACCGAGGTTATTTCGCCAAGTGAGGCGGCCACACATAGAGTAATCAAAGAGACAGCAAGCCATCCCCAAATTATGTTGACGGGGCCTCCCCCAATAAGAGGGTAGGTGAAAGTCGTAGCCAGTCCATATGGGATTGCTGCCAGTACAAAGGACATGAAAGCTACCTGAAGCGTGGAGCGGTTTCGAACGAGTTCAGGCTCGTATCCCAGGGCTTCCAGTGCCCCGTTTGCTGAATATTGCTTGCCCTCTTCGATACTGGGGAACTCCGCAGGTGAATCGGGCTCAGAAGCCTTGTTCTTCAAAGAACGATGCCGGTGGGCAGTGACTTCATCTGCCATTATAGGTGTTTGGCAAAGTTGGGATGAGTAACGAAATGGCGGAGAACTCTCTAGGATCCAGAGATATAGCGGGTAAGCTGCAAGGAGTCAAATCCTGGGTATACACCAATGTGGTCAAATAACCACACATACCAAGCAAGTTTCGAATGCAATAACCATTAGGGAATTCGGGCTTTTTATCGCCTATTCCGCTGAGGGGAAACCAGTGCACAGGCTAGGCTTCTATCGGTTTCATAAAATTTTGGGCACATTGACCAGTGGGGACAAAATTCACTCAAACCGTTATCCCATATCTCTCCTGAGGCATGTTCCCGAGGTCTCTACTAAGTGGAGAAACGGATTCTCGCCGAGATAACGTTTGACAGAAAATTCTAAGGGGTACCCACATACGTGAAGATAAGACTAGCAGAGAGATTGGACAGACAATATGCCTGAGCTGAAACATAGACGATCCTCTCCGCATAAGCTTGACTGTTTTAGGTACCCGAACTAGTCCTAAATGGGTCAAGGTTTTAACGCTAATGCACGGCTACGCTATACTAAATATGGCTGGTTTACATGTGGGTCCTAGTCCAAAGTTCACTCTCGGGCCCTCTAGGCTCTAGGACTCATAGATTAGTATTGACTGATTTGGAGACCTATATAGGCAAGAGTAATCAATTGACGCAACTTGGCAATTGATATTGGTAAAAGAATGTTGCCAAATTTTGAAATCCCAATCGGCCATGATCTCGTAACATCATTGAGCTTCACCAGCCGGATATCCGTGAAAAGTTCCCCTCATGATATGGAGAAAGCTAAAATAAGAAGGACCTGAGCTTCTCCGCATATGTGATGTCATAATAAGGTATGGTGCGGAGAGAAATTCATTCAGAGATGATTTGCCATTGACTGAGAGTTACAACATGGGCATTCTGTTTTCCGCCAAGAACGTGGTGGGATACTCGAATAGTAGAGGGCTCCCCCCAATAAATGTGTCAGGATCTACCCATTTATAAAAAAATTCTACAATATCAAATCCTACGTGCATACCCGTATACCCAAACCATGTCATTGAAAGCACCTGTACTTCTTACCACCCAGGTTAATACTATGTACCTGGGGGTACATCTGCCCGTGTCCAACCTTAGACATGCTCATGGCCTGAAGGTCAAAAATTCCCAAATGACATTTTCTTGCTAATGCAAGGTTGACACGCTGGGTCACGCGCATGCTATATAGAAAGGGCGCTAGTTCGCATTAAGAAACCAAACCCTCCAAGCGTATTGTTGTTCCTTTTTTGGATTAGCGTGAAATGTGCGGGGTGAGCTACCTGGATAACCTCATCACCCAATCGGGAGGATATCAGAGATACGTTCCAAGGTTGCTTATCGGCAGGTGATCGGATCCCGGTTCATGCACCGTTCGAATTCTTTGATCGGGTTCTCATCCGATGCCCCGCTATCCCAGATGTTTTTCCCTCTCTTGACGAAACATACTCATCTTTGCTTTAAGTAGAATGGAAAGCACAGACATATTATCTTCTCCGCAAAAGAAAAGGCAGAATCCCAACAGGTGCCGACCAAAATCACGAGGGGGCTGCCAGAGGTGCAAGCAGCGGCGAGTAAGTCGAGGTGAAAGATACACAGTTTCTCCTTCTACGGGGGCCCTCTTGAATTCCAAATAATTAATACTTATTCAGCGCAGATGTGACGAGGCGAAGCCAAGTTGTCAGGAATGTACCAAGCGAGGACACACATGCCCCGGTTACCAAAAACAGACCTTGCAATGGCGATATGTTTATAAAGGTAGCGAAGAGGCAAACCAGCCAACACCACCAAATGAGTCTCCTGACACAGTCGCGACCGAATTTCCCGAATTTCCCGACGTGAACAATCCAACACAGGAGGGAAAAGACAATCTTCAGAATGAAACCCAGAACATCTGGGGTACGGCCTGCCCAAACCTCTTTGACCAGCTGCCGGATTTTGATGAGCCAACAGATGCCTGGTTCTACACCGAGCTGGGGTCTAATGGTACGGTTTCGGCAAAGCCTGAGGGCGAGCTGGATGGGTTGTCGATTTTACGTCAACGACTGGCCAACACATCTGTCCCCTCCTTTCTCATCCAACTGCCAGTGATGTTGGTGCAATATTACTTCCATACAGTTTGTAACCAATGGTCATCTTTTGACTGTCCTCTCAATCCTTTCCGAACCATTGTCAGCCGGCTCTGGAGTCGGAATGCGTCGATTTACTTTGCTATCCAGAGCATGTCCGCTGCCTCGTTGGCCAACGATTTTCCAACCATGCGAGCCATCGGAATACAGACACAACAGCAAGCAATTGCGTGCCTGAATCACAGTGTCCAAAGAGGATCCACTCAGACAAAGGATGATGAGTACTTTCTGGCACTTCTTATGATTGGATCCACTACTGGATGGCACGATGCTTCCGATTTGGGGCTTCCATATCTGAGAGCGGCCCAAGACCATCTTCTGAGGCAGGAACGCCAGTGCAAGAATGCAAACTCTGCCCTCGCAAAACAACATCCACTTTTCAAACAGTGTCTCCTTTGGTGGAACTTACTAGCTGCCTTTGTGGCAGAGGAGTCGCCCATTCTAGACATAGAAAGTTCCACAGAAAACAGTGACGCAGAAAACAGCGACACAGATCTTTCGATCTATCTTGTCGATGGGGAGGTTCTACCGCATCCCTGGACAGGGTCTCTCCGTTACTCGTTGAGTCTCTTCTATCGAACTGCAAGAGTGATTCGAGCTGCAAGAACCTTCCACCGCCGAAGACCACAGGCTTTGGATCCCACCTTAATTGACATGAGCTATATGGCTGAAGAGCTCGATCTCAGACAGAAAGCTGAATATCTCGAGGACAGAATTCTGTTTACTGGCTTCTCATTCTACTGTGGGCCTGTCGATATCGGTGATACAAACACCCCACCGTCGCATTTTCTTACGTTAGCCGAGGCTTATCGCTGTACGGCACTGTTGCAAATTTACCATGTCTTCCCGGACATTCTTGAAGAGCGGCTACGAAGTAATCAAGCCGCGGACAGCGAACGTCCTATACCGGCCCTCTTTTTGTTATTATTCCCGATTCCCGCCGAATGGTCATCGCGTTCGGTGGAAGACACACGACACACCCTGGCACTGCACATTGTATCCCTCTTGGAGCAGCTTCCTCCAACATCTGGAACGAAGGTTATGCAGCCCATAGTTTTGGCTTGCGTCTCTAGCGATCTTGTTTTCTCGTCTGGGTCTGTGCTGGGCGCTGCACAAAACACGATCCCCAGTCTGAATACGTTGGATGTTGATATTGCCCAGGCCAGACGAAAGGTTAAAATGCGGTTGTCTGAACTTATATTAATCCTACCAAAGCTGCCAATGCAACGCATATATAACGTTGTGCATGAGACCTGGGACCGTGCGGATTCTGGTTTAGAAGAGTTCTGGCTGGATGTCATGCTGGATTTGAATTTGGAAACTATTATGGGATAGTCAGTGCTTTATCCGGAGTCCCTCCCCTGGTCAATGTCTCTGTACGTCCATCAGCCCCTTGAACTTGAATCCACTCGATGAAATCTGCCTTCAGGAAATGCTCTAATTCCGTAGACTCTCCCATAAATGCCACTATCATAGGCGTATTAATTTTATGTTAGTATCCATTTCGCTGTTTTTCTACCACTAGACAATCATTCGATTTACGTTGTAGAGTTCTCTTCGATTTAAGGTGTGGCCTCAGGCCATGACTGATGCCTAGGTCCTTTGGTGACAGCCCATTCCATACCCTGGATGGCTCCCTTCTGTTCACTTTCCATAGCCAACCCATCTTGCGGGCTGTCTCTTCATTTTCGTCTACTTTTACTAGCGAGAATCTCTAGCACACTCCATCCTCACTCCATCCTCACGCTTTCGCTCGAATCGACAGATGTTATCGCCCATTCACATATTTGCCCTAGACCGATGCCGCAGTAGGCGGCAGCTAAGATGGGAAAGCCCCACCCGGCAGAGGAAATATGTTACGTATGTGGATTACGTGGTTGATATGACTGTATGAGTTGAGCTGGATTTAGCCCTAATTTCGTGTCGATCTAGTTATGGATCCTTCTAACTTGCTTACATACGCGAATTCCCCTTATAGTTAACTAAACACCGCAAAGTATGTCACTTATATCTCCCCTCATTTCCCCAATCCTGTTCTCAAGTCTTTTTACTCTTCAAATACCCCAAAGGCCCAATCAGTTATGGAGGAGGGGAGCACCTGGCAGCAAGTGCGTACCTACGCTGACCATCTCGGTCATCGCGTAGTGCTTGAGGAGTACATGGTGCCAGACCCAGAACCCGGCCACCTGGTTCCTATCCAGGTTTATAGCCTTGTCCCCCTGGATGATGACCACGAAAAGCTACGGGAATACCTGATGCAAACTTTCTGCAATGATGAGGTCCTGCCTATGTTTGAGATTTATTCATACCGCCCGCCCGACGCCTTCGCCTGTATTGAACATAACCGCTTTGAAATCGCTCGCCGTAAGCAGCAACACCGGTCAGGGGTTGAAAATGCACCCCCGCTGATTCCGAAATTTACCGGTTGTTCCGATAAGTCGATTCCTATAGGGTTTTGTGTCCTAGTCCGGTCGCATAGCTATCGACTGGGCGAAACCGACTCAGATGAGCTTGCTGAGGCGGGTGAAGGCCCAGATATGCTCTACTTTAACCGCTCGTTTTCCAGCACGCGCAGTGATGTTGATGAGACGCAACGTTCAGATGAGTACGGTAATCCCTCGCCAGAAGCATTTGAGTTAGCCACCGAGCGCATCAAGAATCAGAATGACGTCGGGGATATTGTCGTACTTAATATGTTTGGTAACGTCGGTCGCGCCGGGGCGACGCGAGACGCCTTAGACATAGACGAGGGTGAGCCTCCTAGCTCGGATATGTTATCAGAAGAGCAAATCCGCGGCCAACTTAGCCAGGAAAGTGCAGTTAGCGGCTTCTCTCTTGATCCCGCATACCGGGTTACTCGGGATTCCGATGTTATAACGATCAGCAATACCCCTAAGGGAAACCTCTCTGATATTCAATACATTATCCATGCGCTTTTTCTCGGCTCTATCCGCGATATAGCAGGGTCCACCCTTTTAGAAAGCACAGCGCGCCTCTTCACAGCATCGATTGTCTCTCGCCTCCCGGCCAATAAAACCATCACGTTTAAGTTCTTTATCCCAAAGTCCCCTACTTGGGCGGCTATCCGCCCCGCTCAAAGTGAAGTTATTGAAGTTCTATCCTCTCAACCAACCCACGAAGAGAACCGAGAAGATCCCTTCCTAATCGGCGCCCTACACACCTTCTATGCGGGCAACGAACAATCCCCTATAACATGCCGCATGACGCCTCAACGCAGCGACGCGTATTTATCCCGGACAGAAAACCAGTCCTGGACCCCATATCGTCTGTTCACAGTTGTGCTCGATCGCGCCAAGTTTGTGTCCGAGGCTGGAATTTATTTCTATAAGGCGTACTGGGATTCGACTACAGATCTGGACCCCTACGCAGAGGATGCTCCCCATGATACGGACGTTGTGCGTGGCGTGGACTTGAGTACGACTGCCGGACGGTTGGGGCTGGTGGTTTTTGACAGGTAACTTGGTTTTGTTAGATGTTTGCAATATGTCTTAAGCAGTTTTACCATTTTATGATTGTTTTTTGAGTAAACCAGGTTATGATACTAGTAAGTAAACTAGTAAGCTATATGCATGAATTTAGAATTTAATCAATTCAACAAGAGAAAACGACGCATATGCCAGGAATAATATAAAAGTTTTAAAAGTAAAAAGGTGACGGTCACATTATCACCTCGGGAACTTGAAGTGATCAGCTCCCGGAGCCCAGCCTGAATTACTTGGTCCTCCTGCCATCCAGAGTGCTCCGTGAGTGCAGTCAAAACCCGCTAATTGGAAATAATAACGTTTTCCAAGCATGTTCCAATTAGGGAGATTTCCAACTAGGTCGCTTGCTTTCTTGTTTCAAACCAATGCGCTGACATTTTTGGGCTGTCGGTCCTTACGTCTGACTTGCTATCATTTTCCTTTCAGTGAATCAATGCCGCTAGGCAGCCAGCTTTGACCGAAAATGGACTTGTGGAATAACAGGGATTTCGGTTTGGGGGACGAAATTGAAGGGGCACGGCAATGAGTACAGAATAGAGGCGACGGGGAGAGTTGGAGAATTACCAAGTGTTAGCATGCAGATATATATATCTCATATACACAAACGTAGGTGTATCTTTCTATTGAAGTATACCCAGGTGACATTTTTCATAGTTAACTTCATGTTTTGTAGGTCTATAGCAATGAATCTGACATCAAAAGATAGCTGATCTTTTACTCTCGGCGTCTGTCCTTATACAAATGAGATATCCTCGCTATTCCGGAGGTGAGATAGGTTTAAAGATATCTTATGAGCCAGAGGGTGAAATGTTTTGGGCGAATACACGATTGTGTAAGCTCAATCTCTCGCAATCGGGCATATTTGAGTGCCCAGCCCATGACTTATGCTTATCCGCAGCTCGTCTCCAGGCTGGAGAAACTGTGGTGGGCTCTGTGAGATGCCAATGCCACAAGGCGTTCCGGTGATGATGACGGTCCCGGGCAGTAATGTGTGGCCCTAATACTTAGCGTCAGCTCTATTTGCTTCAAATGAATAGGGTGGCTTTATACCTGAGAAAGATAGGACACAATTTCTGGTATGCTGAAGATCATGTCATCGGCGGATCCGTTCTGCATGATCTTTCCATTGAGACGGGTCTTTAAATTCAAAACAGAGGCATCGGGGATTTGTTCTGTGGATACGATACATGGGCCGAGTGGGCAAAATCCATCCTAATAGAGGTTAGTATCGAAGGTCATCTTGGGTGTTGACTATATCGGCATACCATTCCCTTTGCATAAGACCACTGTGATGTCTTATCTTGATGTTTGCGGGCCGTCACGTCATTGGCCACTGCATACCCCAGAACGTAGTCGGCTGCTTTATCCAGCGAAACATTCTTGCACTGTCTGCCGATGACTATCGCCAACTCAACTTCATAGTCTGCTTCATCGTAATCCACATTGGAGGGAAGTGTAATCGGTTCGGAGGCAGATGCAATGCATGTGCTGGCCTTTAGAAAAACACTACATGATATCAGCAACTGTCAGAAGCAAAAGCAGATATACTAACGTTGGTGTATTTGGAAGAGCCAACTTCATCTCTGCTGCGTGCTCCTTGTAGTTTAGGCCGACGCATCGAACAGTCCCAGCTTCGATTTGCGAGACTGGAGATAGCAGTTCATCAATGGTTTTGATTTCACCCGTGAATGAAGCATCATAATCAAATGCCGAGTTACCAGCCACGACTTTGACTGAGACTTCGACATTCTTTTCTAAAGCCTGACCCACTATAAGTCTGTCAGTGGATTGAATTTTGGTGAACTTTGGTAAACTTGAGTATGCCATACCATCAATATCCGGATTCACCGGCTCACCACCATATATTTTACCATCTGCTGCTCTGAAGCGAACCCAGCGTTTCCAAACCTGTAATACATTAGATTACTCCAACATGTTCTTAGCGAAGCACCTACCGGATGTTTTGGGATACCATTGAGCTCCATTCCATTCGCACTTGAAATTCCCATTTTGAATGATAGTGACATGAAAAGATTTTCGGATAAAAAGTGCGAGTATACTTTGTTCTACTTATCAATAGCAAGATCCTGTCGGGAAATTCATCGAGAAATTCATCGGGAAATTCATAGATAAGCTAAGCTGAGGTTTGTATTTGCCGATGCCAAGACAAAAGATGCGGGGAAACTAGGGTCAAAAGATACTGATCAGCTGATCCTACATAGCGATGTGTATAGAAACATCCAAGGCACTTGAAATGGCAATTATTTAGGGGGAGATATATATCACCTACTATGTTAGCACTATGTCAGTACTATGCTATAGTTTTAAGCTTAAAATGCCCCTAGAGGCCGAGCTAATGCACGAAACCCCTTCCCTTAGCTTATCTCTTGCAACACAAAATTTAATTGGTCACGGCCACTTGAGAATCTTCGGGAAATCCTTCGCACATTCGCCAAGTTCTTGAATAAACCGAAGGATTTCCCGATGATAACGCCTGGAATAATTAACTTCGATGGATATATAAGAACCCATGGGGATGGATGGATCCCAGTTGTTAAGATAAATTTACATATTCAAAATGAAGGAGGCAGATATCAAACAAATCGACTTATCATCGGATCACGAAGTTCAGATGGGCAATTTCGTAGTTGATCCTGTCCGAGAGAAAAAGTTACTATGGAAGCTTGATCTTTACATTTGTCCTTTGGTGATGCTCATTTTCTTGGTTGCATATCTTGATCGAAGCAACTTGGGGTAAGGATTTCCATCCACACAGCAAGGATTCCCATCGCTAACTCCTGGCTAGAAATGCAGCTGTTGCTGGAATGCCGGTAAAGTCGAGTCCACGTTGTGTGAAACAGCGGGTTACTAACTTGGCTCTTACAGGAAGATATTGGTCTAGTTGGAAATGAACTAGGAAGTGAGATTAGCCTCGTCCAATATTCGAACCCATGGCTAACAATACCCAGATGCCGTGTCTTTGTTCTATGCCACCTACGTCTTCTTTGAGATCCCATTCTCTATGGTCCTCAAGAAATTACGCCCCAACAGACTCATTGCTGCGTTGATCCTTGGCTTCAGTGTATCCATTTTGGCTGCTGGATTCATCAAGAATGTTGCCGGGCTTTATACCACCAGACTGTTTCTCGGTGTCTTTGAGAGTGGCCTATTTCCGTAAGACTATCGGCTACCTTGATGGAAACCCCTAGATAGAGGCTAACTATTTTGCAGTTGTCTGACTGTCCTCCTGACTACCTTTTACAAGCGCGAGGAACAAGCACAGAGAATTTCCTATTTATTCGTGTCTGCTGCTCTGAGTGGAGGCTTTGGCGGATTGTATGTGCAACTCTCCCTATTCTATCAAACAAATCCGAACAACGGTGGCTAATATGGATTTTTAGACTCGCGTTCGGACTAATTCGCCTGGACGGTGCCGCCGGTCTTGAAGGTTGGAGGTGGCTTTTCATTGTGGAGGGCATCATGAGCGCGGTCATCGGTATTGCCACGTTCTTCCTCCTTCCAAACAACTTTGAAACTGCCTACTTCTTGAATGAAGAAGATAAAGAGCTGATGCGCATGCGCATGCAACAGTCAGCACGGTACGCTGATACTGAAGAATTCGATATGGCGGAAGTATGGAAAACACTGAAAGATCCCAAGAGCTGGCTCACTTCGTTCAACCAAATCTGTGTCAACACTTGTTCCTTCGGGTTTAGTACCTTCCTGCCTACTATTATCCGAGGGTTTGGGTTTGATTCGGTCAAGACCCAACTCCTCACCGTTCCCGTGTACATCTGGGCCTCCGCGTTTTACCTGGTCATTGCCAATTTGTCTGACCGAGTGCGCATGCGAGCTGCCTTCATGGTCCCGCTGTGTTTGGTGACAGCCGTTGGCTATGCTATGCTACTGGGAGTGGATGTCCATGCGAGAGGTCCATTATATTTTGCGACATACGTGTGTGTTACTGGGTATGTATCTTCCGTTGGGGTATCTATTGAGCGATTGCTAACCTTTCGCTGTTAGTATTTATGCTGTAGTTGGTCTAGGAGTGAGTTGGAATGCCAACAGCCATTCTGGTTATTACAAGCGTGCCATGGGAGTGGGCCTCCAGCAGACTATCGGAAATTGCGCCGGTTTGATTGTGAGTGGAATATCATATTAACGTGCTCGTTCTCTGACAGCTCAAGCTAACATAACCCAAGGCTGGTCAAATCTATAAGTCACCCATAAATGGACGATATGTGGTCGGTCATTCAGTTTCCCTTGCTACTATCTGTCTTGCATTCTTTGGTAATGCTGGCATGTGGGCTTTGCTCCGATACCACAATAAGAAGCGAGACCAATTATCAGCGGAGGAGAGAGAGCGTATTGTCAGCTCAGGATCATACGAAAAGAAGGGCGGAGATTTCCATCCGGACTTCCGCTATATCCTGTGAATGTTACATATTTCATACCAAACCTTCAGATCAAATCATATAATGGGCAGGATATATCACCTAAAGCTGTCGACAATACTACAAGAATTGTTGGCCGCTTATATGGCCTTGTTAGGTCATTTTAGTAGTCACTTTAGTGGTCGTTTTGGATGTAATCTTGTTTGGGATGTTTCTTTCCTTGGCAAGTACCTTATAATTTAGTTTATGAGGCATGCAAGTCTGGTCTTTCTAGGTGGTCTGTTTTGTGGTCTCGGGTACTCTTTTTACATGTCTTTCCCCTTAGTTACTGCCTACAGTTTCTTCACAGAACTGATTTGAATTTTTGCATTGGCAATACATACACAGAAACGAAAACACCGTGCCACCTTCCCAATGACAATAGCCCGAAAGCATAACCGCGAACGCCATATTCTCCACAAAAGGGGATACCCGAACAAGCACGAAAGATATTCCGGAAGGGGAGGGTCCGGAGACCCTCAAAAATGTTGGTAGATACAAATCAAGAATGAAAATGTTGGTTCGTTGACACTGCAGAAGAGCATTACTGCAGCGTGGGCTGAACTGCCATAGTCCAGAATGTGGAAAAAGGCAGTAACAAAAGCCGGGTACTAGGTTTATCATAAGGCTGAAAAGAAAAGAAAAAAGAAACAATTCGTCAGAGACGCGGCTCAACGCGCTAGGCATGTGCCCATCAGATCATTGCATGTCTAGGCCTGTCCCTTCGGCTTTGAAAGCATGTTGAGGCGGCTCATGCTGAGAACACCACGACTCTTCTGCTTGCTAGCAGGAGTACCAATTTTGCCAGAAGGACGCACAGGAGTCTTGGTAAGACGTTTCTTCACCGGGCTCGGGGTAGGCGGATTGGACTTGAACCTCTTGGTGCTGCGCTCATTGGACTGCGCGTCAGTAGGCGGCAGATTCTCGGTGTTTGTAGTTTTAGGAGCATCCTCATCGTTGACTTCATCGCGGTGCCTCTTTTTATTGGAAATGCCATGAGCGATGCCATGGGCCACCACAGGAAGCTCCCGATATGGAGCGGGCTGTTCACCGGCATCCGATTTGCGAACATGACGAATGGACTTGAATCCTGAGGTAGGGGTATTGGAAGGCAAGGCAGCCGAGTTCTTCTCGGGAGTGAGAGCCGGCAGAGTGGGATAGGCCACATCTCCGGTCATGGAACGACGCTGAGCGGAGGGTGCCTTGGAAGGAGAAGGCGAGGCGACAGCAAGTTCATGACGGGATTTGACACTCGGAGTGAATTCAACGTGCTTCTTCGGTGAAGGGGTGGGAGCCGAGTCGCTCATATCACCAGCTCCTCCAAAGAGTGAAGTGGGATTGAAATCAGGCGCCGCAACGTGGGTTCCAGACGCAATTTTGGCGGGGTCGCGGGAAAAGAGTGGCTGGCGCCGACGAAGAATAGATCTAAGGCTACCAAGGGTAGGTGGTTTGCTTTTGAGGCGTGGGTTGAACTCAGTGCGAGGAGTTCGAGGTGAGGCCATGGTTTTGGCAGCCGGGGAGAATTTCAAGGATGGAATCATCGAGGTCTTCGGCGCCTTGATGCTGGTAGAGGTCGTACGAGCAAGCGAAGCATGTGTAGGAGTCATGAGGGAACTGCGAACGCCTGTGCGAGGGCGAGGGCGAGGACCTGCGGGACGGCGAGGAGTTTCGACCTTCTGTGTTTGATCCTTCTGTGATTCATGACGGGTAGATGTATCTTCGCTTCGATTGTGCTTGGCACGCTTAGCGGCTGTAGCGGCTGTGGGAGTCGACAGATTTGTGGTTTTGGTAGCAGAGCGAGAAGGTGACGAGTTCTGGCTCTCTGGTTCGTCAAGCTGCGCCTTGGACTTGGACCGCTTCAAGGACTTAGTAACAGGCTGGAAGCGACCGGGAGTAGCACGGAAAGATGAAGCGTGCCCAGCAATGGAGTCCATCTTTCTGAATTCGGCCATGTGGATATCGCTGAAGCGATTGGCCTTGCCCTTTGGCATGGCGATCTTCCGGTCTCCCTGAATTTGTTCGGCTTCGTGATCTTCACGCTCTTGTTTTGAGTCGCCCTGGACCATTTGCGCCTTGATCCGAGCAGCATCGGCACGAACGCTTTCCATGAGCAGTTTGGCCTCGTCGCTGAGTTCCGTCTCGTGGGAGTGAAACTTGTATTCGAATCCTGGGGTCCCAAACTGGTCTGTCGCGGGAGAGGCCTTGGATTTAGTCGGGGTGTTGTCACTGATGCTGTGCTTGACTATATTGCCATTGGCATCTTTCTTGATAGGATTGAATCCAAGGAGGAGGCCTGAATCTGCGTGCTTAGTTGTGCTCTGTTGCGCCTTGCTGGGGTGCATTTCTTCGCGGGACGGACGAGCCGCAGTCACACTTGTGGGTGTCCTCATGCTATCGCGTTTTTGCTGAGCAGACGCGCGAGGGGTTTTTCGAGAAGGAGTTTTCGCAAGGGGGGTTTGGATGTGTGGGAGTTCGGAGCTGTCAGTTTCCTCGCGCTCGACAACAGAGGGAAGTTTGGAAGCTGTGATTGGCTGAGGGGCCATGTCTTCAACCTGAGCGAAACAATGGAAGTTAGTTTACCCTGATTTCAACGGTTGTCAGGACGTCCCACAACAGGCGATGTTACTATGCTACTCACATCTGGGGAATTCTGGGCGCGGCGAATGCGCGCGGAACGGCGGATCGCCATGACTAAAGACGCAAATGCAAGGAATCAATAGATAAAAGTAGAGTCCAATAGCTTGAAGAAGCAGGGGTAAATGGGTTGAGACAGGGTGTGGGGAGATATCAAAGTCGAAGCGAGCCCAAAATGTAAACAACGCGCTTGACGTCAGATGACTAAGCATAAACGTAGGCAGGGCTTTCATACTTCGATTCTTTTATATTCACATTTTCGAATTTACCATTTCCCTACGTTATATCAATCAAACTCAAACCAAATATAGATCCAAATGTTATTCCAGTGGGAAATAAATAGGAAATAAAGTCCTTGGTAGCGAGCACCTTAGGCCTGATCCCTAAGGCCAATACCTCAGGTTAATTTTAACCTCAGGTCACTCCCTTTTTGTTTCTACAATTCAACAACTCCTGACTACTCACTGCTTGGGACTGCATAAAACAATGAACACCAATGGAAGAAAGAGAAGCAATGTGGCGCTCGACTCTCGTCCTAGAGTGAGACGGGGGAGAAAAACAACTTCCTGTTCCCAATGCCATGCCAGGAAGCAGAAATGTAACAGAGAACTGCCTTGTTCTCGCTGTATCCAGCGTGGTGTTCCTCAACTATGTCAATGGCCGGAAAATGAGAAGGGCCATGCGACGCTACCGGAAAGAGTGAGCACGGCAGGTACCGGATATCCCTGCTGTCAAAACATAGATCATGGCTAACGGTGAAGTCTTATAGCGGATACCCAGGGCACAGAGTTGGGGCAGTTGTATATTGCCCGGGGAGCACCTAGCTTCTTCGGTAATTCATACTTTGGCCACCAGGTGGCAGCGCGTATGATTCAGGAGTCAGCTCCCGATCTACCCCCTATGAGCTTGCTGTCTAGCAAGGATTCTTTGCAATCATTTCGAAATGACTCTGGGCCCTTTTCGCAAGTTTGGGATTTACTTGGCCTATTGCCGCGGAATAAAGTGACTGTTGATCGGCTAATCGAAAAATTCCTGACCGAGATCAACTGGGCGATTGATACAGTTCACCCCAACACCTTCAGATCTCAATTTGCAGAATTCTGGGGCCGAAAATTTGGATTCGACGAAATCGCTGGAGTAGATCTTCGCTGGCTTGCTCTTCTGTTCATTATTCTTGCTTTTAGCGTGCTCTTGGACAGTCCTACGACCTCTTCGCCCGAAAAGCGGAAAGAAAGCGAAGAAGCTTCTCTTCGTTTCTACTGGGCTGCCAGGCGAGCGATTGTTATCTCACCCTCTTTTCATGGCGAGAGCTTAGATCTTGTCAGAGCAGGTTTGATGGTTACACGATACCTGCTATACACTAGACAAACTGCAGAGAGCTGGCTCACCATCAGCTTTGCCATGCGCATGGCCCAGGCACAAGGCATGCATATAGATGGAGAAAAATGGGGGTTGTCGAGAAAAGCCACCGAAACCAGAAGACGCCTTTGGAGCAACCTGTACTTGCTTGACAAGACTATTGCTCTCGCTCTCGGCAGACCATACGCTATCTCGGATCATATGTGTCTTATCAAAGCACCTGAAAATGTATGGCTGGATGGATTGACTGATGAAGAGTCTTCTATTGCTACAACCCATCCATTGAGCTATCCCACAATGAGCACAGTCGCACTCCTAGGCAGTGGCCTAGGGAAAATTGCAGGCGAAATCCAAGACCGGTGCTTTGGTTTATATCCTGCATCGTACGATATGGTAATCGAGATGGACAACAAGCTTGTTGCATGGAAAGAGCAACTCCCATCCTACTTTGCCGTGGAAGACCCCAACCTCTCATTGGATGAGTCGCATACATTTTTACCTTGGCATCGTCTCTATTTGCACTCTGCTTTCCACTTTGCCAGAATCACTCTGCACCGACCTTATCTTCTGCGCGAGTCCATGACCAATCGCTTCAGCCTTAGTCACGAGGCATGCATCTCCTCAGCATCTTCCGATCTGAAAATCAGATTGAAGTCCTTGAACTATGGGACATCAGAGAATATGAGATGGACGCTAGGCACCCACAACATGTTCAATAGCGCCTTCATCCTGGGTATAATCGCTGTGCGGCGACCAATTGCTCCTCAAACTGCGGCAATCTTGAACGATCTTGAGAAATATTGTGAAAGGCTACGGAAGGATGTTTGGCTAAACGAGTTTGGTCTTGCGGAGGTCAAAGTAGTAGAGTTGTGTATAATCCGTACTACTGGACTCGCCCAAGCCACCGACCAGCCGGATGACCAGGTCCCAATGAGTCCGCCTGAAATATTACCAGACTTTATGACACAAGAGCGCGAAAGGAATCCAATGATGTCAACAGTCATGAACATTGAGTCTATTGCGGGTGCATCGCCCAGCCAGCCACCTGGTTCTTCGCCCGACATGATGTGGCCCGCAGTCTGGGAAGACCAAAACTTTGCATTTCCACAAGCTGCTGATCTGGAAACCTGGGAGCAAATGATCTCCGAAATTGCATATCACACTTAAGATATGAAATCCTCTAGGGTCATTTTCGTCGGTTGTACAAGAACCTGTTGGTCTATATTCTTGGCATATACTGTGGACCTTTTGACGACGGTCTAAATTGCATGACTCACCATCTCATCAACCGTCAACTGCCTCGCTCCCATGTACTGCAATGGATCGCAGAAAACAGCCAAGTGCCCCGGTGTTGCGACTCCAGTTAAAGCAGACATCTCCTCGGCACCTCCAGCAGCACCCAATTCTGCCCAATAAAAAGACCATCTAAAAAGACTATTAAAAACACCACAAGGCTGCATCTACTCTTATTTGGTTTATGAGAAGAAGAAAGAAAAAAGAGGATATCAAGGTTGTAGAAGGATTTGCTATGTACAACATACAGGAATTAGAATCTCCATCCATCGTGAGAAGAGATCAAGAAAGCTAGCAATACACGAAGGGTTCGAAGAAGAATAGAAAGAAGAACGAGCAGAAATCAGAGGGCCTTCCCAGCGGTAGAACAGATACTAAGTAAGCGATTATGCTCCAGTCCGTCGTGCAGACAAGAGCCTCCATGGTATAGGACGGAGAATGGTACAGTGGCATTAAGCATGACAATCATTTGGGGTTGTGAGGATATGGGGGAGTTTTCGGGGAGGGTTGGGTCGAAGAGGTGTGAAGATGTGAATAAAACGCAGGGGAACAGGAGATGGTAGATAAGTATGTGAGATGCAAGGAAAGTAAGGTAGACATCGAGGCTGGACTGGAGCAAGCTTCGAATCGGGGATGGGCGGCGCAGTATGTATCAGTTTTTCATGGTTTCCAGGAACGAATCCAGGTTATATTCTTCCTGGTACTGGCGGTCATCCCAGAGCTCGCCCAGGTCGTCTAGCCAGCCCTTTTTGCCCTTCTCCTTGACCTCGCCGTCAATATCGACCATGTCGACTTCGTTACCGGCTGTGTCGCTTGGCTTCTCGGCTGAGTCTGCCGTTTCGCCGAGATTGAACAGGTCAAGCAATTGGTCTGTGTCCATTGTTCCAAGCCCGGCGTTTTGCTGATTGACCACGGTGGAGGCAACATCGATCTTGAATCGTTGCAAGCTGTGGCGGGGTTCATGTTAGTCTCTGTACTGCGGAGTTCGTGTGGAATGATAATGACTTACTTCAGGATCTTCTCCTCCAGAGTACCTCGCGTGATCAGGCGGTACACGTTAACAACCTTCTTTTGGCCGATACGATGGGCACGGTCCATGGCCTGGATATCCTTCTGCGGGTTCCAGTCATGCTCCACGAAAATGACGGTGTCTGCACCCGTCAGGTTGAGACCCAATCCACCAACACTGGTGGTCAGGAGTAAGACGTCGTAGCTGGGATCGGTATTGAATCGGTTAACGATGTCCTGGCGCTTGGTTGCTTCCACGCCTCCATCCAAGCGAAGATATTGAACGGAGGGGAGGAGTTTCTTGAGGACATCGTTCTGCACAATATCCAGCATTTCCTTCATCTGACAGAACACAAGGGCTCGGTGGGGGCTGACATAGCTTGCGCCTGTATCCAGTTCACCCTCTGCTGTGTGGTCAAGGCCAATGCCGCAATCCACCAACAAATCTTTCAGGGCGTTTAGCTTGGGCGCATGAGAAAGATCTCTGATGTTTGAACGCTTGGCACTCAAGAATGATTGCACCTCGTTGTACTGCTTGTGGCCTTCCTTGACAACCAAGGCAGGAGAGTTACATAGACGTCGCATGTATTGAAGCGCCTGGAATATATGCTCTTTGTCGCCTCGGTCTGCGCTGCCCACCTTATCTGCCAACTCCTTCTGTTCCTTCTTGGAGAAGTCCTCGAACAGTTTCTTCTGCAGCTCACTCGGATCGCAGTAGTAGTTCTGGATAATCTTGGGAGGAAGGTCATTCAAGACTTCCTCTTTCAGACGACGGAGTAGGAATGGCAGGACCTGTTTGTGCAGTGCCTCGATTGCTAAAGCACCTGCCTCTTGTTCCTTGGAAGAGGATTTGCTGAAACGGCTCGCCGCAATGGGCTTAGCAAATCGATCCAAGAAGACCTTCTCTGTTCCCAAGAAACCGGGCATCAAAAAGTCAAACAGCGACCATAGTTCGAGGACGTTGTTCTGGATTGGAGTGCCAGACAAGATCAGACGGTGGTTGCTGGCTAACTTTTTAACTGAAGACGTGATCTTGGCCTTGGGGTTCTTGATAAGATGGCCCTCATCGAGCACACAGTAGTTGAAGTTGATAGGGGAGAGAATATCGTTGTCATTGCGGCAAACATCGTAGGAAGTTACAATGACATCTGTGGTGGCCAGTAGGGGTTGAAGTCTCGACCGTTCCGCGGGAGGGCCGACATATGCAATGCAACTGAGGAATGGAGCATACTGCTTGACTTCCTGCTGCCAATGTCCAGAGAGAGAAGGCGGACAAACAATCAAAGAAGGCAGTTTCCGAGAGTCTGTCGATTGACTCTTGGCGAACTCCTCTGCTCGCATATGGTGGTCACTTGCCACGATGCAAATGGTCTGCAGGGTCTTGCCAAGACCCATGTCGTCGCAAAGAATACCATGGAGGTTGTAGCGATTGAGGAAAGCAAGCCAATTGACACCATCTTGCTGGTAAGGTCGGAGCTCAGCCTTAATCGCGACTGGAATTTCGAATGGCTCGACCTTACGGACGTCCAGCATCTGAGACATGAACTTCCTTTCTCGGTCACGACCCTCCAGCAACTCTGCTGAAAAGCCAGGGGGATCGGGAATACCGGCCTCCAAGGGAACCAGTTTAACAAGGGTGGCGAATGATGTTGTTGCTAGAAGACGCACATCGTTGTCGGAGTCGCTCATTCGACCAAGGACAGGAACCACCAGGAAGATGACATAGGGGAGAATTCCATCTTCCATAACATGGATCAGATGATAGATGCACTCGATCGCGCCTTGGCGGTGATTGACATCCAGCCCGTTGTTGATGATGGGTAAAACCTTTTCAACAAGCATCGTCATGCCCTTGACGGTGATGACACTACAAATTGTAGCGAAACATTTGGCTGCTGCGTAGCGAATGACAGAAAGTCGGCACTGCAAACCCTTGGCGATAATCGGCATAAGGTCGACAACCCATTCGTGGAGACCCGGATGGAACTTAGGCAGCAGAGCCCGCAGTGTAGACAGACCATCCACAATTTCTTGGCCAAGTTCATTCTCTGGGTTGGTGATGTCCTCGGGGAGTTCATCCCCTGCCAAAGCATCTCTCAGTGGTCGTTCAACCAATTTTGCGAGATTCGGAACCTTCTCCAAAAGCTCAGCGCCAAACTTGACTGCCAACTGCTCCAGCGCATCCTTTGCACCACGACGCATAATCCGTGCCTCTCTTGCCTCTCTTTCGAATTTGGCCGCATCTGGATGGTCGCGTCGATCTTCTTCTTTGCGTAGCGACAAGATCGATTTCTCCAACTGGGCATTGTGCGGGAATTCGGGAGTCTCGGATGTGTCCACACAACAGTATTTGACCAAGTTTCCAATGATTTTGTCCACTGGTCCACGCTTCGTAGCGGCTGTGTAGTGTTCGATGAGGCCTGCCACTGCTGTCGCAGAGCGCTGCTGAAGTTCTACGTTCTCCTCTTTCTTGACACTGTCCATCATGCCCTTGATGATGTGACCAGGCTTCTTAGGGATATCCCGCAACGCGACCAGGGCACCAGCAGTAGCAGCTAGAACACGCATGTCCCGCTGTTCCCTCATCAGTCGCGCCTCCTCGACGGCGGATTGTGCAGTGGTACGAGTGTCGTTCAAGACTTGGGTAGCAGTGATTCGTTGGGCCGGTGTGAGGTTTTTCTTCAGTCGATCAAAGTCGGGACCAACAATTTTCTCGGCATCCGCCAGGGAAAATGCATTAGGTCCGGCTTCTGAGTCGCCCTGAACGACCACGGCCAAGGTTGGCAGCCGGGAAGGTGCCACATGCGCATGATCCCGGAAAGTATTTAACAATGAATGGCACTGGGAGCGCGCGACATGAAGGTAGCACGCAATGTCCGCATACCAGGATGGGCGCTCGCCTTCGAGAATTGGTCGAAGCCGGTCACATAAAGACGCGCGGTATTTGCTCTCTGGTCCGGATTGACGAGCATACTCTTCTATGACCATTGCCGAGGCAAGCTGCGTTGTGGAAGCAGAAACATTAAGACCATCCAGAATTGCCGGCCAAAGGCTTGGTAGTTCATTCTTGTCCCAGAAAGATACCAGTTCACCCAGCGCCTTCGCGGCGTAAATCTTGGATCTCAGCATGATATCTGCACCAACAAGGTCAATATCACCAGAAAGCATGTGTCCGTCCACGTTGTGGGCCGAGGGCGGAGGTGGCTCTTTCTCCTTCTTCTCTGACTTGCGCCTCCGTCCCACCTTGATCTCAGCCCCACCTGGAATGGAGGCAGGAGGAGATCCTTTGGAAGGGGTAGGGGCCGGAACAGCGGTAGAGAATGGTAGGCCAGACGGTTTGATAAAGAGCGAGGCGTTCATAGGGATGGGGTACCGGGGAACGCCGAAAGCGCCCAGAGTCAGAGTAACAAGAGGCTGGATTGATTCTGATAACTCCTCTGCGGATTTGAATGAACCGCGCAGCTGAACAACGTTGAGAAGTTCAGACCACACTTGGCCAGACAGTTTCAAAACACCCTCGTTGCGCTCCACGAGAAGATTTTGGAAAATCAACCGCAATGCCTTTCCATCTACCCAATCCGTGGTACCCTCGCCTTCCAGCTTCAGGAATGTCATAAGAGCCCGAAGGACAGCCGAGCGAACGCTGGTGATGGTATGACGGAGGAATGGGTAAAGGCGGGGGACAAGTTTGCCAAAGGACGCTTCCGGATCATCTGCAGCATTAGCCTTCATGGCATCCAGAACTTGAGAGAATGTGCACAGCTTGGCCAAAAGATCCATCACAGAGCCTGTACTGGCACTAAGATCGTCCTGCAGATTGGATAGACAGTCCCAAACGATGTTCATCAGAGGTCCAAGAGTGCCAGTCCGGGAGGACACAAACTCCTCTGCAATGGGAACAAGTGTAGCGGCGCTAACAGCCCGGACATCATCATCATAATCAGCGAGGCCTTTCATGACAGCTTCCAAAACACCATCCATCATGCTGGAATCCTTGACAAGTAAGTCCTTTCGAACTGCGACGAGGTACCGCAGCCCGATCATACCACCATGGCAGACCTCCCATACTGGGCGATCAAGTCCCAGGTCAGTCTGCATTATGATCCGGTATAGGCATCGGTAGACCGCCCGGACTGAGTTCGGGTGTAGGTGTGAGAGAAGAGCACCGAGAGTCTGGCCCACGGTTTCGCGAATTGGGGCAACCACGTTGTCTGAGATGTAATCACCAAACCGATCGAGCATCAGAACGCATAGTAGTCGACATGAGAGGTCATCCAGCCACCGGCGGTTGAGTGCATCGTTTTCCGAGCGACTTTTTCCATCCAGTCGGCCAGCTGCCACACCCTGGACCCTGATGACTTCCCGCAGGGCCATTGCAGCGCCATGTCGGACTTCCCAGTTAGAGTCAAAGATGTCCATGTTCAGGAATTCACACATGTGTTCCAGAGGCCATCCTGCACCCTGCTCCACGATCTCTGGCTGGATATGAGGTCGCTCTGGGATGGCAGCTCCTTTAAATTCAGTAACAAGCTTAGAGTCGTCATCTTCTTCAGTGCGTTCGAAGGAAAAGTAATCAGGTTTTGCCTCGCCGTTCTGATCGTCTCCGTTCTCTGCTTTGACCGGATGGGGAGTTGTGGCCGCAGGGGTTGTGACAATGTCGGACTGTCGACGGGAAGACAGATCCACGACACGGACTTTGTTGGCTCCCATCTTGGCATTTTGCTTGTTTTTCCGTTTGAGCTGATTGAGTTGTCGCTTGCTCAGCCCCTGGTCCTCCTTTGTCGCACCTTCAAGGGGCGAAGAGGGCTGGCGGGAGGGAACTTCATGCAGACTGTGACGAGAGATTGGCGGAATATTCGGTTCATGCTTTTGAGCAGGAGTTACCACTTTAGGAGCCAATTCGATATCCTCGATCAAGTCTTCTTCAAGGTATTCGCCTTCGAGACCCAGCCGCGAAGTCAAGGTCTTCTTTTGGTGCTGCAGGCGTGAAGCTGGTTCCATGGACGCGAGAGAATACTCATACTCTTTGCCCGCACTGCCGAGCAGCCGCTTACCGTACTTTAATACGGAAGGGATGTCCAAGGTGTCGAGTTTGAGGAAATCATCAGTCAGGATTGACTCTTCAGATTTGACTTCGGACTTAATCTCCACGTCATCTTCGTCTGCTGCAGACTTGATCTGGAGTCCATCATCCTCGTTTGGGTCATAAACCTCTGCATTAGACACAATCAGTCCAATAGCTTTGGCAGAAGCTGTCCTTGTATCCCAGGATTTAGATCTGAGATAAGGCAAGATGCGCCCGAGTAGGTTAAACAATTCATCTGGATGCTGTTTTTGCACATCTGCAAGCTGCTGAGCAGCAGTATTACGAATCAACTGAGTACTGCCCGTCTCGAGTAGCCTGTATTGTCATTGGTCAGTGGTCAGTCGTTTCACGTGATTTTACGTGATTTCACGCATTAGGTCGAGATACTCACGTGACGAGACGGTCGAGCCTAAACCGGGTTAGTTTTCATGTGACTGTCGCGTGGTGATTGGCTGAAGGGACTTACCGGGAAGCCATCGCGGGTCTTCACTTTTCTCCCGACTATGCGGCACAATTTGAATAAGGGAAAAAAAAGACAACACAAAGACAAGAGCAATTGCGCGCGACAAAGCGCGCAATTAGGGTGGAAGGACCTCGATATGAAAAACAAAGACCAAACGCCCAACACCTCAAGCCGCGATGCTGAGTCAGCGGGGGGATTTAGATTTAGTACACAAGAGCGAGGGTCGAGGTCACGCAGCCGGGTTTATATCATTGGGGGTGCTTCTGCCCGGCGCGCTGGTCCATGTTTGGGTCACTCCGCCTAGGCCGTTTGTGGTTTAGCGCGGGCGGTGGGCTTCCACTTACAGCGCGCTGATTTTTTTTTCTGCTGCTGAAATGATCACGTGAGTCCAAGAAACGCGTTGAATGACATAGAGCATTTAGATTGATCAAAAATACCTAGCTCAATTATTGAAGTTGTTGTGATGGAGAGGATTTCCGTGAACGATTTAAGTAAAGGGTTATTTAAGATTTCGTTCACAGCCTCTGAAGGAAGGGAGCAATGCCAAGACATGCCAGATGGCCTCTTCAAAGTTCAAGGTATCATGAATGATCAGCAATGCATGTACATTAATGTAGCTGATGGTTTTATGACCTTTGAAAGATATATGATCAAATCTTGATGCAAGAACTGATGCTTTTCTGTGCGCATATAAACGTATAGTGTGCGATTAAATTTTGTTGCTATCCAAATACATTGATCGACCTGCCGAAGTATATATATCCGCTATATAGATCCTCATATTCAACAATTATTTTTTCTTCCTATATTCGTTCCTTATTTTTTCCCTCAAGCCAATTATGCAAATTATGCCTACAAGCCTAGGCCTTTGTTATAAACAGCCAAAGGCTCATAGCAAAGTATAATTTCTTCAAGTATATAAAGAGAAAACCAGCGATACAAAGAGCCCCGGCATAAGCGGCTAGATGCGTCGGACTGGCAATTCGACCTGTTCCCCTGTGCCCAATCAAAATTCATACTTACTCGTCAATTAACTTCTGAGATCGGATCTATCTCGTCCTACATGGCAGCATCTGCCATTTCCGAAATCCATTATGGATCGAGCACATCGAAAATCAAGGATAAAGCACTGTTTGTCGTTGAATTGGAGTATCATTTAGCTCTGACAGGCCTGAAAGTCAACCAGTTGAGCGTTTCTATACAGTCACAGGCTCCGGGCAAAAGTCCCGGGGCAGAAACACGGAATCACACGCATTGAAAAAGAACAAGCACATCTTTCCCATTCACCGTTGGCTCAGCACATTAGCTGCCTCCTCTTCCTTCCCAAGTAGACCCAAGCTTCGGATTTGCTCGGCCTTGGGGGCGTTCTCTCGCGGGTGTGCCGCCTCGGCCTTGCGATAGGCAGCTTGCATCTTCATAGTGCGGAGAGCCTGTTCCAATTTCCCATCATTAGGCTCAGATCCATCATTTCAATTGTGCAGGTATCTCGATCGAAAGGGGATTGCCCTTACCTCTTTCCGGTGGTGAAGGCACTCGTAGTAGTCGTCCAGGGCGGGCACACACTTCTTCTTGCCGCTCGCACCATCGCCCGAGTTCACCACGTAGCAACCAAGAACCTCTTGCCAGAAGGGGTAGCAGCGGCCGGGACCTAGAAAAAAGCCATGGTGCGTTAGCCGGTTTCATTCGCGGGGGAGGGAACTGCGTCCGCAAGTTGTGATCCGAGGGCATGTCGGCGCGGACCCGAGCAGGTCCTTCGGGGATGGGGAAAGTGAGCACATACCACCGTTGTTACCGTAACCGGAAGCCATTTTTATGTGTAGAAGAAGAGGATTGAGGAAGTGGTAGGCACAGAGACCGCGAAAAAGGTGGTGATGAAGTGCCGGCGGATGCGACTCTTCCCTTTCGTTTCCGACTTGGTCTGTGCGCCCCGCCGTATGCAACATGACCATCACCAACTATGAGGCCACCTCACTCGACTGCCTCGTCTCTTTAGCTTGATCATGGCTCTCGAAGAGCTGTCCGATGCGCATGCTATTCTACTAGCTACACAACTCTGCGCAGATGGTAACGTGGCGGACTTGCCTATTCTACAGGCCCGGTTTCCCCATTGTTTTCCGTTGGAACGCCTCCTGCGCATCATCTTGACCTTTCTCCCAGAGAGCATAGAGCCCTCTCAGTACACATCTGTGCTAAAAGAGCTGACAAATAGCTCAAATCTGCCATCCGACCGACCGATCAATACATCTGCCATCCAGGACTTGTCCGAATCGGTCGCAAGGAAGCGCGTGCGGAAGCTTCATTTACGGCCACTGCAACGCCCTGACGAGGAAGATGAGATAGCTTCAGCAGATCCTTTGACCAAATTTCTTATCCACCGGGCACATCTGATTGACTCGGAAACAGCACTGCAGCCCATTATCCTTGAGCTCATCCTCCCGTTCTACGAGAACTCGCCAATCATTCGAACATGGCTAATATCGAGCCTATTACCATTGCTTCGACTGAACTATGAATTCTACCCCCATCGTGACGAAACTATATCTCTTGAGATCCTGGAGTCTATGGACGATCAGACCGCGGTCAACGTTCTCTTGTCTTTGATGAGCTCCGAAGAAAGCAACATGGACTTGGTCAACAACCTGAGGGGTCTGATTGGACCTTGGATCTATGGTGGTAATCGGTCAAAACGGCGAAGGCTTAATGAAGCAGCTCAGCAGAGTTCGCTTTCTTTCAGTGAAGGCTCCGAGAAACCTCGAGCAACCGAATTGGCGGGATGGGAACATGTGAACGAATGGCTACTGTCGCGGAGTCTTGTTGACCGAGACAGCGTTGTGAGCGCATTTACCCACTGGGATGGACCATCAGATGTGGATTTGGGGGGTTATGACAATGCTGGTACGCAATTGTCCGAAGAGAAGGCGAAATATTTACGGGTTCGATACTGCCAGTCTGGTCTTGCTGTGGTTTATGCTCATGCAGACTCATCGATGGCTGTGCTGGAGGGCTCGTTCCAGGTCTTGAAGAGGGTCGCGAAGCTCCTTGATCTTGAAGACTGCTTGTACCTCGCTTCTGATTCAGAACTGCCATATGTGCACTATGATACCGAGTCAATCTCCTCGACATCCCGCGCATCTCTATTGCAGAACTCCCTTTTGAGACCGACGAACCCTCTTACAAAACCATCGCCCCCATCGATTTCGTTTCTTAGCGCTTTACTACTCTCCCTTCGTATATTGACTGAACTTGGTCATCTGGTTCCCTGCCGGGTTGCGGCAAACATGTGCCTTCACAGCACTGAGGAAATGCAATTGGCTGAACTCAAAAGTGTGGTGACCTCTACTGTGAAGCAACCGAATTCAAACCAAGACTGGTCTGTGGTTCGACAACGATTGCTTTGGCTTCGAGATTGGCAGGCGGAACAGTCAGACAACGCCTGGGATGAACCTTCACCATACCATGGACTCTTCTGGCGGATCCCGCGCGACACGGTTGAAACGGAGATCTTGAAAGCGCTGCTGGCAGCTAAAGGTAATGCGGACCAAATTCACTGTTTTTGTCAATACTGATGTTGTTTCTAGAGTATCAATTGGCTATCGATATATACGCCAACTCTAAACTAGCACCACTTAATTCCGCCCAAGTGGAAGCTGCGGTCCAAGAGGCTATATTCACAGCGTATGATAATGCAAGCAACGGAAATCGAACCCGGGGCGGGATGAAGAGAGCATTCGACATGTAAGTGGTGCAACTAAAAGAGGATATATGAACTTGGTACTAAGAGTGATTTAGTTTACAATCATTCGAACCGCACTTCCCAGAGTCTGTTGTATTCAAACAGATCCACGCTCTCATTGCCGCAACACATGCACTCTCATACTACTCGCTGACCCTGCAACACGGTGTTCCATTTCAGCCCGTCAGCATTCGCGTCCATCACGATCCCATCCTCTTGATCGAGAAAGTGCTCGAGCAAAACGCAAAGAGCTACACCAAACTGGACGACCTTCTCTCCATTGGACGAAACCTAGTAGCTGCCGGCGTTCCCACGCAAGCGGCATCACACGAAGCTGAAGATGAGCCAACTCACCATAAACCCCCAAAGGAGTACGCCCTCCTCACCGCAGAACGGCGCATCACTTCACTAGCAATTGCCTCGGCTCTATCCTCCAACGACTTCGGCACAGCTTACTCCTACATCCTAACCCGACTAACACCCCCGTCCCTCCTCTCAACCTCCTCGCCCCTCTTAAACACCCCCCTGTCCCCGACGACATCACCTGGCGCGCCGTATATAACGCAGGTCGCTACCGTGCCACAACACCAACCCACCCACCGCCAACTCTCCAATCGCAAATCTCGCACCTCTCTCAGCGAATGGAACTCCTCTCCCTCGCTCTTGTCCTCGTCCCATCCCCAGACCCGCTCCCAGAAATCCTCGGCGCCTGGCGACGCTGCGACGAAGAACTTACCTCGCTGCGCGCGCAAGAGCAGCAAGAAGAAGACCTCTGGGACAGAAAAGGCGATACACTGACCTCCGTTCCGGGCGGGTTCGGACCCTCAGACTCAGAGCGCGATGCCTTTGACACGGAGCAGCAGCGCGCGGCGCGACGTACGCGTGCCGCAATGCCGAACTCTCATCGCCACGAGGCGCCCATGGGTCTATTTGAGGTTGCTCGTGGTGCGGCTTTGGCGCTGCATAAAAATGCTTTCCCACTGAGGGGTGCTGCTGATGGTTCTGCGCCGGTAGCTCCTCGGGATGATGATCGGCCGCTGTCGCCGGATAGTGAGGGCCGTGTTAGGAAGAGAGATGTGGTTAGCAATATGATGACTGGGGGCTTGGTTAGTGGGATTGGCTGGGTTCTTGGCGCTGATCCGGTGAGCAAGAAGTAAGGGAGGCGGGGGCGATATGGGTGGGGTTGGAATTCCTTACAGTTACTTCTGTGCTCGACGAGGATGCGTATCGAGACTTGGGCTCCGTGTAGCATTTACGATAACAATGAGACTTATTTTTCTTAGAAGCGCAAGGACTGGCTGTTAAAAAAAAATAGTTGTTGTAAAACCATAGCATGGTCAGTTGTATACATAAATGTAGGAAGCTGCCAAGTGTCCAGGGTTGATACAAATTTTCTACTAGACGTGGACGGTCTTAAATGGTCAAGTCCATACATGTACGTATACTAGTCTTGTACCCGTATACATAACAAGTCAAAGACAAGATGCAATGGTATTAAGTGCCTAAGTATGTCCCAAGGAAGTCTCCAAAGCATTGCAACACTCCCGCATCCAGTGCAAAGCGATAAATAGACCCAAAATATAACCCTAAAGCAGACTGAGACAGCGAGCTGTACATCAAAAACGAAAACTCGATGTACGAAGATGGAGGATATGTTCAGGCTCGGAATGTGAGAGAGAAGACAAAAGCAAAAGGAGAAAGAGCAGTCCATGATAAGGAGATGAGGGAAACAGCGAGAACCGAAGAGGGCGAAAAGGATCGAAGGGTATGCGATGCATGGAGAAAGTCAGGCCATCAAGGATCGTAGGAGGTGAAGCGTAGCCGATGAGATTCGTATCGAAGAAAAAAAGGGAAAAAAAAAGCATTTGCAGATGATAAGGGGGTATGAGAGTGATGTCGAGCCCCGCGAGTTCCGGCCCGGGGGAGCCAGCGGAAAGCACAAAACGCAGATGGATATGAAGTAGAGTCGTGAGAATATTGAGTTGTTGACAGCCAGGTCAATCCTTGGGGTCCAGCCACTCATACTCAAAAGAAATGCAGCAAAGCAGTAGGAGGAGCCTCAAAAGGGGTCCTTGGAAACTTGTTTACTCTTTCCAATCCCAAACCTGCCTTATAAAGTTCGTCATGTTAACCTTCTTGTTTCTCATATCCTGCACCCATGGATGTTCCAGCATCCGCCAGGGCGTCGCACGTCGAGGGGGTTCTTTTTCCAAGCTGGTGATCGTGTTAGTATAGAGAAATCAAATCACAAAGACAAAGTACATACCAGCATTCGATAAAGTATTTGAAGTTGTCCGACCAGCGAATGCCATTTTGTGGCTCATCCTTCAACTTGGGAATTGGCTGGCGGACGATATAGGTGAGAAGATCTATTAGCCCTGCACGGGGTTGCATCTCAGTCCCGTCGGCCGGGAAAGGGAATCGGTGCTGCGCGACTTCCAGCAAAGTCACGCCGAGAGACCAAACGTCAGATGTAATGGTGTATGATTGACCAGTAATGCGCTCTGGGGCCATATAGTAGGAAGTGCCAATGAAGGTGTTAGCGTCACCCTTGGTGCCGAATTCACCGCTGACACCAAAGTCGCAGAGTTTGACCTTGCCATCACGACACAGGAGAATGTTCGATGGTTTGATGTCTAGAAAACATTAGCCTCTCGTGGTCAATGCATACAGGGGTGGACAATGCTTCGTACCTCGATGGATGATCTTTCGGCTATGGAGATAGGTCAATCCATTCAAGACACCTTCTGCGACCTTGCCAAGGACCTTCTCTCCAGTGCGACCACCAAGCTTTTTGACCTCTTTGTAGATACTGTCCAGACTTCCACCTTCACAGAACTCCATGGCGATAGAGATGGTGCCAGTCGATTTATCCATGAAAGCACCATAGTAACGACAGATGTGGTGCGAGGCGCAGTCTTTGTTGAAGTTAAGCTCACGAACAATTTGTTTCTTGACATCAGGGTTGGGGTCGGTTGTAATGATCTAGGGTGGGATGTTAGCCTCTATTGCCGAGCGCAGGTACAAAGGTTGATCAGCCAAAGCGACGCACCTTCAATGCAAAAACGGTCTTTCCCTCCTTGAGTCGGCATCGGGTGACGGCTCCGCCAGCACCCTCTCCCAGACTCCCTAGTTCAACAATCATATTCTGTTCACTGGCCGCGTGCCAGCCTTCATCATCGAGATCATCCACATCGAGGGGCCGGCCCTTCTCTAGACTCAATTTATCCAGATCGGGAAGGAGGCCGTTCACGTTGTTTTCGCGGTCTCCATTCTCGCGATCCGAGTACACTGAACTGATGGCCGAGGACGGATCTGACGAGCCCTCCGGCTGTCGGAGGCCCATGGCGAAATTAATCGTTGAATATGAAGGGTTTGAAGAGGCCGGTCCATTGGTCTGGATTTGTAGACTGGGCGCACTTTTACCTCCACCTCCTAGGCCATTTGTACTCAGTGGGGGCGGGGCTGGTCGACCGTTCGGCATGAGGGTTGGCTGGGATACATTCTGCTGGCTGCCCATGGGAGTCGCAAGATGCAGTCGGGGTGGTGCTGGTCGACCCGACGGGCGAGGCTGGGGTTGGGGTTGGGTTTGGATTTGAGGTACTTGGGCGGGGGCAGCATTGCCGTTGACGGGTTTGGCGTTAGGTGAGGGGGGATGCCTAACGTGAGCTTCGGGGCTCGTGGGCTACCGTTATTGTTGCGAGCGCCAGGAACTGGCGGACGAAGAAGAGGGACAGGGGACGACATGGCGAGATTGTTTTGCCTTTCCCCAGGCAAGAACAACTCGTTCGGATCTGCGAGAGTAGCCACAGTGTCGACCTTGGACCAGTCCGCCTTGGGAAGTCCTGAGGGGGGAAATACGGATTGGAGTGAACCAAAGATGCAGTGAAAAGTAAAGCAGAAGCAAAAGCAAAAGCAAAAGCCAAAGATAGAAAGTAGAGGCAGAAGCAGAAGAGATAAGGTAGAGAACAAACGAGTGGAGTTGGAAGTTACCGAGAGATGCAGCAGGTGACCTGTTACTCCACTATATAAGAAATAAAGAGTCCTTCGTATTTAGTATATGTCAAGTAATTGTCTAATTGTCTAAATTGAAAACTCTTGATCTCTAGAGAATATTAATAGAGCGACACAGCCGACAACAGTCGGGCGGTGGTGGGGCCTGTTTCAGAAAGCGCCTGAACTGAAACACTTGTCTACAAGAATTATATCTGATTTTTGACAGTTCAGTTGATTTAGCCTATACATTTATTTCTTTTGCTTTGGGGGATATCAACAGAGAATTCTCCGAGTACCATGGTTCAAGTTTCCCCTTTTTTTTTTCAATTTTTATACTGTACATGTAGGTACAGATGTGTAGATATATGCATGTACGTATATATGTACAATGTACTTATATATGTAGTAGATCGATCTATCAACCTTGGAAATGTTGTAAACTTATGTTGCCTCAACTACTCACTGGGTAGGTAACCTGTGTCGACATTGCCAGATTGCCAACACACACAAGATCCCCCACTTTAAGACCTATCACAGGTCGTGTACTCCGTACCCTGTTGTACCTTGAGTAATTTTGTAAATTATATGTAATCTCCATTTATATCCAATATCTGATTGTATCCAATTATATCGCAATATATAAAAAAACTAGATTAACTTGTAGATACCTATGTCATTGAGGGGCTAATTCCAAGGCTAAGATTCTATTCGGAAAGATGTGGCTTAGCCTGTGGCCACCCGATGATGACATGGGCCCGGCAGCCCTAGCCGATCCACAGCATTTCAGTGTTGGTTTTTTCCCCCCGAAATTTGGTTAGAAAGATCGGTGATGGAGATACTGCCCTGGTATTTACTTAGAAGGCTGTGATCTAAATTAGACTTGATTCTGAGAGTTGGTGCCAAGTTCCATAGATGAGGTTAATCTGGATACCACAAATTGTCATTTAAGATAAGCGCCAAGGAAATATCGATGCAATTTTAGTCCCGATGAGGTCCAGGAAGCTGGAGAATGCAGATGTAGTAGTTGTTATATATACTACGTAGATGCGATCGGCACACAGTGGAATAGTTGATCTTCATTGATGCCGGGCCTGACAAATATGGAACGATATCATGAAATGTCCGACAAACCCGTGTACTTGTCCTCCAAAGCTTGGTTATACCAATACTCCCGATAGTGCAGTCCTAGTGATCACTCAATAGCGAACCGAGAGGTAACCGAGAATTTTGCTGTGAGATAAAATGGGAGACCTAGCCCAGCTCCGGTCCCACCGGCTCTCCAAGGATGACCACGCTGATAATAAAACCAATTAAAGGCCATGGCAATCATCGACCCATGATCACTGAGAGATTTGTAACGTCGCATTTGAAAGGCAGCGCGCGGAGCAGCCAATTCTTCCGAGCCTTTCAAAACAGGCTATATTGTATGAGCTCCCGCGGGTGTTTGTCTTGCATTACACGGTACCACCGAGCCCATCAAGTTGTACGAAAAAATTTGTCTGTATGTTGTGTATCTGGATTTCGTACGGAGTGGAGTGTTCGATGGGAATAAATCCAACAAGTCTATGTATTATTCTTCTCGGTGCCGCTCGCTTGTGTCATCAGCGCTAAAAAAATGACGTGTCGATGGTGATCGGTCGGGTTAGGTCACAGACAGGTGATTGTTGATGGCGATCACATAAAATCAGATTCTGCGTAGTTGGGTTATCGATGTGATGAAGTGGCAGGTGAGGACAGCCTTGCATGTTCAATTGATATTGGGTAGGCGCTAAGGACATCATCCTACAAGGTAGGCCTGTCAGTGCTTTGTGAGTGGGAACAAGCCCTATGGAATTTCTCATATCAGAGTTCCAGTTATTGAGCAGTAGAGAGTTAATTCAAGTGTAGGTTAATCACGAGTATTTTGACCGATGTGATATCCGTCTCTTGCTCATGGCGTAATGGTCAGGAGATGTGAAGAGGGAGGATATGCCCATAGACTCCCAGAATGCAGTACGAGCGGTAAGTCAAGGCGAAAGCTTCCCCTGAACAGAGATTCAGGGACCTCAAAGGAAGGGACATCCTACGCGATAGGCGAGGATGAACTTCGGCAAAAAGCCCACTCAAATCATAATCGCACGAACACCCCTATCACTGACGGCTCAACGTTGTGCTATATATAAAACACACTCCACCAATAATTATATCCCATAAAGCTAATTGTAGCTAAAGATAGTAAGATGAGTATGGGGTTGATAAGAGCACGACCATATAAAGTACGTTGGAATAGAATGGACTCGATCTATTGAAAAAAGGGCCACGAAACGCAAGAATTCAATAGCGGCATGTGGAGTCTGGGGGCGCCACGAGGCCTACGGAAATCGCTTTATGTGGACAACCCCTATAATGGAGTCGGCCCTATCATAGAGTCGGGACAAGGAATTCAAAGGTATAAACCCGGGCGAAACGTTTATTGACTATGCAACATACATCGGTCGAACCGCTTGGAGAGTCTGATCCAGGGTCTCGGCTCAGGAACAGGATGAAGATCAACACGCCTTGACGCTCCAAGTTCCAACCACATTGTCCGTACCTATTTCAGGGTACGTACAATATATAAAAATGTAAGCAGATACAGAAAGTAAAATCGACTGTACAGCTGGCCGGTGTAACAGATTCCAAAAATACTGCATATGCGCCATGCCAGGGCCCAATCACACGGCCAGACCCCGGTATTTTCTCAAATTGCGCAGCATTGACTCCCACATTGCCAACAGCACGAGATGCAAGCATCGTTAAGCACTGTGCCCGGAACTAAAATAATGCGGTCTAGCCGTTATGGTGTGAAGTGAGACTTTTCCGTTGCGGGGGCAATTCGTCGTACGGAATAAGTCATGCAGTGGCGTTCCCCGGGCTTATCCGCTGGTTTTATCCAAATTGGCCTGTATGATCTTACTGGCGGTTACATGAGAAGAGGCATATCTTTTTCTCTGAGTATGGCGGGATATATCAGCATATAAAACAAGCAGGCGATGATATACCAGACACAGCACTCGGTACATAAATCGGATATACTGATAAAATAATAGTTCAAAGGTAATGTAACGACAGTACGGAGTATTCCGTACTCCAAAGTATGTAATAATACATAGGATGTCTCGGCGCTTCGCTCCGACGCAATAATAGAGAGTGTTTGGGTTCCATGTTGAGATGAACGTCCGGAGTAAGAACCAATCCTATTTCGCAAGTAAAGTGCACATCATCGTGGATTCGCCCTTGCACAATACGTTTTCTTGGCGAAATAAATGGCGGGCTGTTCAGGGGTAAGTGGAGATGAAAGAGACCCACGGGGGGAAGATGTTGCAATTGGGACGCCAGGAACGGGTGGTGGATCAGCGGTCTGAAACGTCAATAGAAAAGAAAAACATATCTGAAAGAGATAGAGAGTGAGCAGATGCTATTGAGTAGGATTGCCATGAAACTTGGGAGCATATATTTGATATGCTCCGTAGCCATTTTATACAGGATCCCCCAATATCTCCCATGTTCCAACGCGATCGTCATATAACGCTAGAAACATGAGCGGGTCAAAATTACAAGCCAACTTGGTAATGAGAAACAACCCCTGGCGGTCGAACCAATCATATAATTGAATAAATGAAGGCTGTGCGAGGGTCAAGTTCCGAGTACATGGCAGGTTGCGGTGTGTGTTAGTGGTGGATTAAGTACCCTGTACCAACGGTCTTTGTTCCTTTCCCCTTTTTTTAGGGCGAGTGGTCCCAAAATGGGCCAAAACAACGAGAAGCAAGTGGCTGCTGATCTTGACACTAATCTCCCCGTTCATACAAAGGCCCCCTGCCTCCCCGTGCTGTTTCTGTTTCTTTCTTCTCTCCAAGTACATTCTTCGCAAATTCACTCTCTATCGACTTCGGTCTTCCACTCTTTAAAAACCAACACTCTCTTTCAAAAGCTCCGCTTTTTATATACACCTTTTTGAACATCACTTTTTACGTTTTTCGTACATAACATTCAAAATGCGTTTCACTGCTGTCGCCGTTGCCTTCTTCGCCGGTCTGGCCATCGCTGCCCCCGGTGCTGACAAGACCGTCTACGAGACCGACGAGGTTACCATCACCTCTTGCGCTCCCACTGTTACCGACTGCCCCGGCAACAGCGGTGCCGGCGTTGAGCCCACTGCTAGCACCACCCCCACCAGCGTCCCCGCCGCTGTCACCAGCTCCGTTGGTCAGGCTTCCGAGACCCCTGCTTGGTCCTCCGTCCCCACCGGAGTTTCTCCCTCCAGCGTCTCCTCCGCCCCTGCTCCCCCTGCTGTTGAGACCGCCACTGCCTCCTCCTCCGTGATTGCCATCACCACCTGCGTGCCCACCGTTATCTACTCGACCGTCCCCGTCGTCCCTACCACCACCCCCGGTGCTAGCAGCAGCGTCATCCCCCACGGCCCCTCCGGTGGTGTCCCCCACGTGCCCTCCGGCACTAAGGGTGTTGCCACTGGCACTGCCGCTGTCACCCCTGCTACCTCCTCCCCCGCCTTCAACGGTGCTGGTGCTCTCAGCGGCTCCCTCGGCTTCGCCGGTGCCGCCGCCGCCGCCGCCTTCTTCCTGGCATAAATGACTTCTTCCGGATTGGTGATGCACTTCTGCACCTAGTTGGGTCCTCTGGGTCTAGCCCTGGCGTGGTCGTGTCAAACCGGAGGTGTTAATAAGAGTTGGTGTGAGATGAGGATTGTGTTATTTAGGGTTTCTGGTGATTTACTTTTAACAATTGTTGCTTTCTGACTGGATATACCTATCCACTTTCTGCTTTTTTTGATATACATATCTCTCTTTCTTCTTGGGCTCTCCTGGATAGCTTCGGAGTTGTGCGAAGCTCGCTTGGTGGCTTGAGCACGACCTTAATGTAAACCATGACAGCTTTTCACATTCTTCCTCTCTCCAGCGCCCGTAGCCTATTTGGAATGTATCCAGTTTACATTTTCATAATTTCATAGTTTGTTTCATATGACATTCCGTCTAAACAGTCATTTTAAAATCTCGTAGCGAAGTCCTTGACGGCATTGATCATGAAAGTAAATATTTGTGATTGGTAGATACTCCTTGAGTAATGTCTCTATCCCTGCCCCTGACTCCACGTGCCACCCCCCTGACTCCACGTGCCACCTCAAATCTTGTACTTCCTAGGGCTGAATATGCCACTTACAATCGTAAAGCCAACTAGGTGGCTGAAATTCAAAATTCAAAATTCAAAACCAACTACTTACTGTCGGTGCTGACCGCAAGTCCATACTTGAATTTGAACATTTATGAGCCCCACAATCGTAGTACTCATCCATCTAGCTTTACTGAGGAAGGAATGTAGTTATACTAGTTATATCATTGCCTTAGATGTACCTCTAGCTCAATAGCGTCGAGTTCACATAACCACGCCAGTCACGGTGCCGAACACATGTATCTTTTAATGGCGACTATTTTATCTTACTCATTAATAGTCCCTTCAATCTCCCTGGGTGTTCTTTATTGCTGTCACCGATGAGTTTGTTCTCGTCTCCCCTTCTCAACACTTGCGAGCTCGATGTCATTCATAGGGCACAGAGTATGGAGTACAATGTAAATAACTAGAATATCATATTTCTCACCACCCATATCTTATATTCTGCGGCTAATTCCTCTAACCTGCCTTCTAATCACACGAATAAGAGCGGCAACCATATTTTGAAAAATAATTGTAGAAAAACCCGAGAAAATACTTACGAAGACCACTAAAATAGATAATAGACATCACAAGGTCGTATAAGCAACTATTCTTGTACTATGTACGGAGTATAAAAGCTGTACGAAGTAAATGATTGGCAGCCAAAAATAGAGACCCCCACTATTCCTGAGCTCAGTGGCTGATTGGAAGTTGCATTGTTCATTAAGGATCGAGCAGCTTTCACCCTTGAATCATGTGTCCTTTAATGTCACCTAGACACTTCCAGTCTAGTGAACGAAAGAAGAAAATAATCAAAGCAGTGTATGAAGCGGGGCATGACACCTGCGATTATTCTCGGACTTCACATATCGTATCCGAACCCTAAATATGGGGATTTTGGAACTATGGCCTCTTCTCGATGCGATATACGGATCTCGGCAGACTTGGCCTTCGTACAGGTCCCGTTTTTGCTTTCAAAGACACACTGAAAAGCCCAAACATAGTAAGTTGAGGCCGTTGTAGTGAGAATAAATGCATAACCCCTGTGTGGATGGATACATTTGGACCCCAAATTGTATCCCGCGCACCTAATCAAATTTGTGATCATGGTGGGCTTCTCTTGATATACGTTGTTTTATCCTTGTGGGACTCCATGACCATTGTCCTGAAAAGGAGCTGTTTGTTTTCGCTTTTGGGTAATTGATTTTCAGTGATGACTTCAATGGGCAGGTATAGAACAATGAAATATCAGTGGGTTTTTTTTTAGCTTAAGAGTATTACCACCTAACTGCCTGTGAGTCCTTTGATTTTCTCCTTTGTGTGTACTATGTACTCGGTACCTAATATAATATGTGTTATATTCCCTTCTCTGTGGAAGAGGGGTTGACCTTTTGGACTTATCCGCGCTAGGAAGGAGGCTTGCATGCTAAGTTCTGTTATATTCTGTCTTTGGATACGAGCCCTCCACGGTCCACTATCGAAGTCTCCTGGAGCACAGCTCGTGTCTAAAGATAGCATACCAAGCCATACGATATATGATCTACTTGCCAAAATCCCCATCGAGTATCGCACCGCACAATGGTTTTCTGTCCATCTCAGCGACGAGCTTCCGAGCCTCCCAAACCACCCTCCGACCTCAACTCTCCCCTCATGGATCTCTCATCCCTCGAAGGCGCGCCGATGGTTAATCCAAAATTCATTGTTCCGCCAGATACAACTCCTCATATCCATACAGACTCGCGTTCCATTCAATATTTGCTCTCAAAACCTTTGCCCGCGAGGCCTGCTTCAACGGACCCTATTTCGCCAAGACAGCAAAGTAACGGACTGCATGACTGGCCACCCAATCGCTCTACAATCGGTGGCAATCTAAGGCGGGCTTCGGCCCGTAGACGTACGCGCGATCTATCGAACCAGCTGTCTCCCAACCGTGATCCGCAATATGATGTGCGCCCACGTATACAACACACTCCGCATCCTCCTACGCGTCCAAGGAGCTGTGTGCCCCTCACTTGGCTCGAAGATGAAAAGAAATGGATTGTTGGAGAGATATATATGCCCCCGACGCATGAAACTCGGACTCAGGATGATATAGCGTCTACTCGATCGGCAGTCTCACCAATTTCGCCCATTTCACCGATCACACCGTGGCAGGATGTCTTTCAGCATCTTGACGAGCATATCGATTACAATAATCGCCTTTGTCAAGAGAATCTGCTGAGCCCGCCCCCGCCCTATGGTAGACACAGCTTTGGTCGAACAAATGAGACATATTTAGATGACAGGGTTTCCAGCTGGGTTGCAGCTACTCGAAGAATACATGAGGATCGGCAGAATGGAGCGTGATTAAGTGTGATATTGAATTGCTTGATTGGCGTTATAGCTTTTCTGATATGTCATGGGGTATATATTGGTTCGGGGCTCACACATCTATGAATAGAAGCTAGAGAGATAAGCATTGAGCGAAGCAGTTTTGGCTTCCCTCTGAAACAGTTCTCTGTAGAAGAGCCTGAAAACTGTTATAGAAAAAGGGGTGATAACATTCCTCAGGTTTGATCTCAGACTGTCTGACTCTTGGGTTGGCTAATTTCTCCCAATGGTTTAGGGGGTCTCATTATTTCAAATTATCAAGCTGTATTCCACATATTTAGCCTTACGAATTTGTATTTTTATCTCTTGCCACCTCCGAGAGTATAAAAGGCCCCTCGAGAGAAAAAAAAAAAGAAAACTCCTACCATGCCCCCGGCTTTTTGTTCAAGATGAAGGCATCCAACTCATCTTGACTCGACACGAATAATTTTTCCTTCTTCTGTCACAAGATAACGAAATAGAAGGTCAGTGTGTCGGAGCTCCACCCCGTGGTCCTATACATCGAACGTTGGGTTCGCCCTTTTTGCCCACTACTATATGCATGCCGAGGGGATCTATGATAGTGGATACAAAGGGAAATAGAGGACAAAATACGGAAACCAAGTGTACAAACCTCGTTCAAAGACGGGAAAAGGCTATTATGACAATAAAGAGGCTTTGCTTCCCCCCAAAGTCTGGATTTCATTGTACCTGGATGTTCACTATATAAGAGACCTTCTCTCAGGCTCGTTAGACAGAAAAGCATCTATACCTAAGTCTCATTCAATCCACCAACCTCCTAAACGATCTCAATAAACATGGGTCAGGACAGTGTATTTATCGTACCCTCTGAGTATTTAGACGATTTGGAGGGGTTTGAGGATACAGGCTGGATCCGCCCTCAGCTCTTAGAGGATCCAGACAACGACAAAGCTCACTGGAACACCGTGATTATTCCCCGAGAGATGGAAGTTAACCATAGCGACGAAGATATCATGCAGTATATGCTCCAGAACGTCCGAACCCAGCGAGCCATCGTGAGCGCATCGGCAATGCATAACCTAGGAATGATCTGTATCTCACTCCCGGTCCCTGTTAGCACTGCTAGCACGGCTATAATCTTGGCTCGTGCCGAGGCCGATGTGTACAAGTGGCTCAAATTCATTCGTGCTGGGATCGTTACTCTTGACCGGAAGGTAATTTTTGGTCGGCAATCCTGGGCTATCGAGCGGTAGCACCATAGAGAGATTAGGTATATTATCGATAGGGAGATGGCCAAGTGAGAAATTGTTACGGTAGAATCTGATAATTGTGTCAAATATAAAGTGTTTTTCAAGTCTAGCCGTTGACTAGGTCGCGTGTTATTGGTCCCTCTTAATATTGGCTTTTAGAAATGCGCTATCGGCGGAACAGGGGTTATGGCCCATTTCCACTACCCATTTCCACTACATACATGTAGGCAATATCAAATCCAATAAGAAAGCCTTCAATATTGGCTAATGTGATGTAGATCTTTTATAAAGCAGTAAGAATGAAATAATTACACGGAGGAATTCCGTGAGCTGGATGGCAATGTCAGTGTGTTAGCTCTAAGGGCATAGACATGTCGATGGAATAGCCCTGGAATTATCAAAGGAATCTGTCATTCTGCTGTTACTTAGGTATACTTCTCTCACTCTCTACCCATTTGACATTACCTTATGGCTCTTTTCAAGTTTGTTTAGTCCACTAGGCCTTATCCTTATATCACTTATTCTCAATTTGCCTCGCTCTATTCCTATATTTCAACTTCTTTTTGGTAAATTAGACTTATGTGGTGACACTGTAAAACAGATGTTCACCTATGTGTCGCCCACAAGAGACACTTACTTGTATATCAGACGAGTCCTAATGGAGCCAAAACTCACTCGATATAAGTATACCCCCGCACGGGAGAGCCGAGATGTAGCTACATTGGCCCAGACAAGATTAATATGAGTAATAGTGTGAGTAATATAGAGTCCGATGCAGGGGATCCCCTCTCTGAGACGCCAGTCACAGCATTGCTGTATGTCTGTCACCCGTCAGCAGAGGAAACTAGCAAACTGCATGTTGGATCCACTGCTCCACCTCGAGTTATCGACAGCCTCGCTAGCCACCCCTGCAGGATCCGTTGAGGGGGCAATAGGATTGAAGGACGAAAATAAGAAGATGGAAGATTCTCGAATCACTTCGACTTGTTCCCCCCCTCGCGGCTGGGTATCCTCCCGGTCGAGGAATGAGTGACTCCATTGCTCCAATTCTTTTGCGCGCTAACACAGACCAGCAGCTCACCAGCCTCTGGATTATTTGCTGGTAGTAAAGATGGGACATATGATAGAATAGAAAAAAAAATTATATTATAAGAGGACATGTCCGACGAATTTCTCGGTCTAGCTTTCACCCATTAAACATTCAAGGCTATTAAACCGGCTATCGAACCCAGGTCCGCACTTTTTTTCCTTTTCTGAGATTAATATGACAGCTTAAAAAGTGAAACAAGGCATGGCTCAGACTTGAATTGAAAATCTTCAAAGTTGAGGTTGCAAAAGTCCTCACAGTTGATATTCCCACCCCATCCGTGGTTCATACCTGGGAATCTCCCCGATTCTACCGCCTTCGATTAGAAAAAAAAAAAACCCCTCCCCACCCCCAATGGTCCAACTCGCCCACATCTTCAAAAAGGATAAGGATAAGGAGAAGACTGAGAAGAACCCTGATATACGTTCATCCCGATCTTCCTTCTCCCGCACATCTCCGAATTCGCCCTCCAAATCCCCAACTAAGTCTACCAAATCTTCGAAATCCTCTTCCCCCACCAAATCTACCAAACCCTCCAAGTCTTCCAAACAATCCTATTTTTCTCACAGTCGGTCATCCTCCAATTCCGGACCGACCGCCAATTTCAAGTTTGCCCGATCTTCGCGTGACCAGGACGTACACCCACTCAATCTCCCACCCGACGAGCTACGTCGTCGACTCTCCGCTATGGCAGCATCCAACGAAGAGCAGCGGAGTCCAATGGATATCGATTCTCAGGAACCTCAGAATAATGGTGTGAATGGCACTGAGGAGCGCAGTCCGACTCCGCCACCGCACCAGCCGAACTCAGCTTCTGCCGACGAGGCCGATTCCTTCAAGCTGGCCGGAAACAAGTTCTTCAAGGATGGCAACTATCGACGAGCGATCGAAGAATACACTAAGGGTATGCATTTTCTTATCTTACAGGGACGCCGTGTCTCATAAATTAGTTTTGAATGAGCGGGGTCGCTGATGATTTTTGTCTACTGCAGCCATCGAGATCAATCCTAACTCATCGGCCTATCTCTCTAACCGAGCGGCGGCCTACATGTCCGCTAAGCAATTCGTGAATGCGCTTGAAGATGTTCAGCGCGCCAACGAGCTCGATCCTAACAACCCAAAGATCATGCACCGATGGGCTAAGATTCTGACGAGCTTGGGTCGGCCTGCAGAGGCCCTAGAGGTGCTGTCACGTATCCAGCCACCAGTGGCTGCCACCGACCGGGTGGCCGCAGAGAAGATGCTGCGCTTCGTTACACAAGCCGAAGAGACAATAGCGGAAGATCGCGGTGTGTCGATGGTTATCTATTGTCTAGACCAGGCTCGACAAGGGCTTGGACAAGGTGTCAAGGAGCCCCGAAAGTGGACACTTTTGGCCGCCGAGGCCCACCTGAAGCTGGGCAATGTCAACTCACTGGGCAAAGCGCAGGATATTGCAATTTCCTTGCTGCGCGAAAACAGCCAAGACCCAGATGCGATGATGATCCGTGCCCGCGCCTTCTATGCCCTCGGTGAGACCGAGCAGGCGCAGAAGCTTCTGAAGCTTTGCCTCGGGCTGGACCCAGACATGAAGCAGGCCATCAAGCTGCTGCGTATTGTGCAGAAGCTGGCTCGCACAAAGGAGGAAGGAAACACTGCTTTCAAGGCCAAGGATTATCACCGTGCTATCGATCTTTGGTCCCAGGCTCTCGAGGTCGACCCCTCCAACAAGGATATGAATGCTAAGATCCTGGGTAACCGTGCTCAGGCTTACATCAACTTGAAGGAGTTTGACTCCGCCATTCAGGACTGCACTGAAGCTCTCCGTCTCGACCCCGGCTATGTCAAGGCTATGAAGTGCCGTGCCAAGGCCAACGGCAAGGCCGGTAACTGGGAGGACGCTGTCCGTGACTATAAGAGCGTTGCTGAGAACAACCCTGGCGAGAGCGGAATTGCGGAGGAGATCCGCGAAGCTGAATTCGAGCTGAAGAAGTCCCAACGCAAGGACTACTATAAGATTTTGGGAGTCGACAAGGATGCCAGCGATCAGGAAATCAAGAAGGCCTACCGCAAGCTGGCTATTTTATACCACCCAGATAAGAACCGCGACGGCGCAGCGGGCGATGAGAAGTTCAAGGAAATTGGTGAAGCGTACGAGAACTTGATTGATCCTCAGTAAGTCTGCCACAACATTTAACCCTATTCGAACAAGGCTAATATAGTTTCAGGAAACGTGCTGCCTTTGATAACGGAGACGATCTGAGGGACCCAGCTGATATGTTTGGCGGCGGCGGCTTCCCCGGTGGTGGCTTCCACAGCGGCGGTTTCCATGGCGGTGGCGGCTTCCCCGGCGGTGGTGGTTTCGGCGGCGGTGGTGGTTTCGGCGGCGGTGGTGGTTTCGGCGGCGGCGGCTTCGGCGGCGGTGTCCAAATCGATCCCGAAATGCTTAAAAACATGATGAATGGCGGCGGCGGCTTCGGTGGTTTCTAGATGAAGCCATCTAACCTGTTATATTCACTCGATACCACCGATTCTTTCTTCTTTCGTTCCAATATGACGAACCCCAAAAACAGGAGTTCGCATGTGTTCCACCGGAGTTGGAGTTGCACCTCGATATCTTAGACATTGATCTGTTGGATATTGGGGATTTGCTTTTTTGCCAACTGCCATATCACGATTTTTTTCACCGTGTTTCTACGGAGACGCCATATGATTCCCGATATGATAGATTTGATGTTTTTTTCCCTTCCCCTTTTGCATCTTTTCCCATTATGGCCCCTTTCGGAGAATTTGTACACAAAGTGCTGCAATCTGGATTGAATATACGAGAACAGTGCATTTATGGACAATGGGGTTTGAAATCCATGTGCACAGAAGAACTACAAGATCTACATCCGATTAATCATTCTCGGCGTTTGTCTATTGTTTTATTCTTCTCGTGGGTTTCGCTCTTGACTTTGACCTAGAGATTTGCTTTACATCCATAGATGTTTTGGCTGTCAATGCACCTTATGAGGTTGCCACTCTTGTTTCCATATAGCCAAGTAAAAGCATATGCGGCGTATACGCCTGCATGACACCCATAAAGCGAAGAGTTCTCTCAGATATGATTTATTTTCCTTCACTCCGTAGCTATGCGACGAAGTATATCTCACATAGGTAATGTAATCCGTCCATGCTTCCAAATTATGACCAAATTGAGAAACGATTAAGGCTATCATACAGAATTATCTGTTGCTCTTCACAAACATAGCAGCCGACGAAACGGCATTCGCTTGGAGGCGGATAAGCTTTTAGGGTTGTCATCTTTAGCCGACCTGACACACCTGTGTACGTACGATGGGACATCTGATCTGGGTCTCCTTCAGCTAGGACTCACTGGGGGGCTACTAGGCGGGTATGCTGTATATGTTAGGTTGTGATAAGTGGAATGGGTCTATGAAGTACATATAGTACCTTGAGAGTCAACTTCAAGTCAAAGAGAGGGTAGGAAGAGCTTGGGTTTGAACTATCTTTTATAGGATGGATTGCGCTGGTATCGAATATACCGTCTCTGCTCTATTCATCTACCGCTATGAAGTGGATGGAATAACACAGCTCTCATTGCGCGTCTTTCTTATAGAAGGGTCGGTCACGCTATGTATTCATAATAACAATATAAGCAATCATATGTTCTGTGGTATGTACTTCTCCTCAACATGCTGAACAACTGTACTAGTAAATATAAAACAAATAAATCAGGGGAATCTCAAAAAAAGGGGTGACCAAGACAAGAATAGTGAATGAATATACCGGACAGATGAGCATAAAGCAAACTCCGCCGCTGATGAGTGATGACATTCAAGTCGGATCGAACACAAAAAGGGGCATATAGAGGGAAATGGTAATATAAAGAAGATGCAAGAAAAAAAAAGAAGAACGCTGGCATAACAAGTCTTCAATCAAACATAACCGAGAGCACTGAGCATAGTTTTGCATTCAGGGACCGGAAGAGCGGAGACACCCAGAGCGCGGACCAGAGCACCGGCCCGGAGCCGCTGGAGACCGATGGCGACCTTCCAGGCCTCAGTATCCTGCAACACAAAGACATACTTCTTGCCTTCTTGGTCACGAACACTGGCACGGAGAACGTGTAAACCACGGGACTCCACCTGGGGCGGGTGAACAGGACCACCATCATGGCTGGCAGTCGCGCTGCGCGCGAAGCACGCACTGGGCGAAGCCAGGCGGCAAGTATTCTTGCATACTTTGAGCAAGTTCCCAAGAAAGGCCTCTGATTCTTCGTTGGTGGGAACGTTGTTCCCACGACGAAAAGAGAAAGGGTTGCTGGACGCGGCTTTGGCGGATTGAGTGGCATTTACTTGTGGACACCATACCTCTGCCAGCTTGAGGGTCCATGCCTTGACGTCCCACTCACGTTGGCCGACGCCGCGTAGGTCATCGTCGATGAAGAGACCTTCGGTTGTGATGCGCAGAACCAGGCCATCGGTGACCATGCCCTGGCCTGATACAAGTTGCGCCACGGGGGTCTTCATAAAGGCATTGTTGAAGGCATATACACCTTGGATCACGATTTTATCTGGATCCTTTGTGGAATATGTACTGCGATGTGAGGGGGGAGGTGTTGTGCGCGCAGTCGAGTGAGAAGGTGTATATGAAGACTCAGAGTACACCGAGGTGCCAGCCGCATATGGCCGCCGTGGTCGGTCGTAGGGGCGAAAGGAGTACGCATCGTCTTCGTTGGCGGTTTTTGCAGATGGGTAGGGCGGTGGCTTTTTGGGCGAAGGTGTGCGAGGCACATTGCCAGTACTGGCTGGCTTAGGCGGTGGTGATTTGGCAGCGGCCTCTTTCTTCGCGTCTTGCGCCTTCTTCTCGGCGTATTTCTTGCTTGCCGCTTCCTTGAGCGCCGCAAATCTGGCCATGGCTTCTTTCTGGGCGGCGGCCTTTGCGGCAGCTTCTTTTTCAGCAGCTTCTTTCGCGGCCTTCTCTTTGGCTTCCGCCTCCAACCTTTCGGCCTTGGCCTTCACCTCAGCTTCGGCCTTTGCCTGTCTTTCGCGGGCTTCTGCGGCTTCCTTCTCCAGTCGCTCGCGTGCCTCCTTCTCTGCAGCGGCCCTTGCAGCGGCCATCTCCTTTTCGAGCTGCTCGCGGCGTTCCTTTAATTCTTTCTCCATTGCTTCGCGCTCGCGCTTTTTCTCTTTCTCTTTGGCCTCTGCATCACGCTTGCGCTTGAATTCCTCCATCTTTCGGCGTAGCTCCTCTTTGCGCCTCGTTTCTTCTCTTGCTCGCTCCCGTTCGGCTTCTTCTTTGGCCCGTTCCCTAGCCCGATCCTCTCTAGCCCGCTCCTCCTTGAGACGTTCCTCCTTGGCGCGCTCTTCCTTAGCGCGCTCCTCCCTGACTCGCTCTTGCTTAGCTCGTTCTTCTCTAACACGGTCTTCTCTAGCGCGCTCCTCTCGAGCACGCTCTTCCCTAGCTCGCTGCTCTCGAGCTCGCTCCTCCTTAGCTCGTTCCTCCTTAGCTCGTTCCTCCTTAGCTCGTTCCTCCTTAGCTCGTTCCTCCTTGACACGCTCCTCCCTAGCTCGCTCTTCTTTGGCGCGCTTTTCAGCCTCCTCCTTTTCACGTTTGTTATTATCAGAGTTTGGAGGAGGACCAGAGCCATGTTGTTTACCGGAATATTGGTTGCCGTGGTTTTGTCTTCCATCAAAGTTTCCTCCCCGTTGTCTTTGCTGACCCGCACCGTTGCCGCCATAGTTGGCACCGGATGACTGTTGGTTGGCGTTTGGACCGGCGTTTCTAGGACCACCTGGACCCCCAGAACCACCACCAAAGCCACCAAATCCGAACCGCCCACCTCGAGCACCGCCATTGCCTTTATTGTCTCCAGAGCCGGACTGAGCGGAGCCAAAAAGCCATCCAGCGACACCGACCCCAATTGCAAGTACCGCCATACCCGTACCACTGCCACTAGCGACCGTGGCTAGATACCATGTCTTCACAATGGGGGATATGTACGACCACACGAAACATGCGAGGAGTGTGCTAGCGACGCCCGCTAGGAAACTGTTTCGGTTGCACTGCAGCGATGGAAGGTAGAGAAAGCCCGAGCCAGCGGAGTGAGGTGGGACGATGAAGATGTCGTAGTTGCCATCAGGGAGGTCCGAGGATTTGCGATATTCGCCTTCAGTCGTATGGGGATTTTCGCCATGAGGCGGCGGCGGTGGTGGCGGACCATCCATATTGGATCAGCCCGCAGCGACAATAGGGCTAATATATATGCGACGGAGTGCAGTGAAGCGCAGCGTCGGTCGAAAGACTAGCTACAACACTGGGTTGATCTGCCGGATCAATCCTAGATGGACAAGTTCTCGCGGTTTAGAGTCAACTGCCAGGTCATATTAGTCTGACAAGTGTTGCACTGAGGCCTCAGGCACTCAGTGCTTTGAAGGATACTCAGATGCCAATCCAAGAAAAAAACACACAGCAAGTTTCAACAATCCAAACTAAATCCAATCGCAACGCAAAAAGTTGAAAGTGCGGGAGTACCTGAGTCTGACTCGGGGGGGTTTGTTTGGAAAAGAAGTGTGGGAGCTAAGGATCGGCGCCAACGCTACCTGCAGCACTCGACGTGGCCATCACATCAAAAGCAAAATTTAGCAATGCTAACGAGCAGACAAACGAAAGCGATGCCCGAATATCTTGATGCGGCTCTCAATCTACTATCCGAAATATGTTGAATTCCTCGGATGCCACGCGATTCTACGTAGGGCTATGTGACCGAGCTCAGAAACAGCCTCAAGGGATGGTATTACAAGAACGATTACAGTGAAATATTTTGCCTCCAGCAAAGGAATTGTTTAAAGCTATGACTATACAAGTATTTGCTCTTCAACATGTCTTTTAATAGCTTTTCAACCTGCAAAAGCATCAATGCTCAGAGTATTGTCAACATGGCAAAAGTACGACTGTTTTGTTTTGGTTTTACTCTTTTAGGAAAGACCTGGTTACGGCTCGGAACATCATTATTCCAATATCCTGACCGCCTTGCTCTCCGCCTTTCTTGACCAATACTGAGAGATGGAGGAAATAGAGGCGAGAGATCTGGGTCGAGGCCTATAATGTAGGTTCGAAGATATATTATCTCACATTCTGCTATATCAATAAAGTCTACAGCAATATGCGGTTATTTCCCTGCCATGTGGTTAAGACGTTCACACTATTTTGGGAAAAATGCAACCATGTGAGCTCCATACAAGTGATTGCCGCTGATGTGTACTCTTATACCGCTATGTACCCCAAGCTGCGGACCAGCGCAAAGAACATTCGGCCCAAGTATGTCCCGTCCCTGAAGTGTTTTGGCTCCGAGCATATATAGCGCTGGGGGCGGATCGCTAGAAAACCCTTGTTGATCTTGCGGTCAAGCGGTTGGGGGAGATAGTTGGAACGTTGTGGGTCCCTGATATTCGAGTTGGAGGACGTAGCCACCGAGGCTTGTTCACTGGATTAGAGCTGATAGTGTGGGGACTGTGGTAATTCGACTGCAATGGCATGATTTAGGTTAAAAAAAAGGCAAGCAGCTATATCTCATGGTCACCGTCCACGGGTATTGCGAAAGCACCGTGATGGATGTCCCATGATCGGGGCATGAGGTGCGGGACCATGACCAGATAGTAGAGGACGCCGGGCCGTATGAGAGGCACTTGGGGTCATCCTGGCCCACTTAGGCCATGCTGAACACTGGATATTAGTCTGGCAGTGGGACAACTTAGTGAAAGTGGTTTAGGAGAAGTGAGTGTGAAAAGGCAACTCGATGGTGAGGAACAAGACCCGGCAGAACGTGATCCGCAACCGATGATTGGGTGGTCATTCCACTTGAGATTCCAATACCCTCGCTCTCTCCATCGGGGTGTTGATCGTCTTCTTTCTATTTCATCTCAGCTTCAAATCTTCTTGTATCCCCCCTGTGGTAGCCTGGTAGTCAGGTACTACCCCGTGTCTCCGCCTCCCCACCCACCTGTCCTTTTAGTCCCTCTCCCAGGCATCTATCTCCGCCAACCTTGAAACCCCCCAACCTCCGTCTCACTCTCTATGCCGTGTCGCTAGCCACCGAGAACCGATTCACGACCTGCCCTTGAAGGGCATCCCGACACCATGTCATCACAATCCCACCACGGTCATTCTGCGACGTCACGTCAATTTCCCGTCTACAATCCCGTCGCCGCAGTGACAGCACCTGCGGGGACCTTGCTTCCGGGCACCAAGATTCAAGTCGGCGGCCATCGCGTGGTAGTGGAGAAGTACCTATCTGAAGGTGGTTTTGCTCATGTATACGTGGTGCGATTGCCTCAGCCAGTCAATGGGTCCGAAACCGCAGTGCTGAAGCGGGTGGCTGTGCCTGATAAGGCGGCCCTTGCCAACATGCGCACTGAGGTAGAAACGATGAAGAAGCTCAAGGGCCACCGGCACATTGTGAAGTATATTGACTCGCATGCCTCGCAGCTACGTGGAGGTGGATATGAGGTGTTCCTGGTCATGGAATACTGCGCGGGTGGTGGTCTGATCGACTTCATGAACACCCGGCTTCAACACCGGTTGACAGAGCCGGAGATCATCAAAATCTTCTCCGATGTTGCCGAAGGTGTTGCGTGCATGCATTATCTTAAACCGCCTCTCCTCCATCGTGATCTGAAAGTCGAGAACGTTTTGATCTCGGGTAAGGGGAGTTCCGCCACTTACAAACTGTGCGATTTTGGATCATCGGCACCCCCTCGGCCTGCTGCTACTTCTGCTGCCGAGGGCCGCTTGATTGAAGATGATGTGCAGCGACATACGACGCTGCAGTACCGAAGCCCAGAGATGATTGATGTCTATCGGAAGCAACCGATTGACGAAAAGAGCGATATCTGGGCACTTGGTGTGTTTTTGTACAAATTATGCTACTATACAACCCCCTTTGAGGAGGTCGGTCAGATGGCTATTCTCAACGCGACCTTCAAATACCCTTCCTACCCTTCATTTTCGAGTCGGCTAAAGCTGTTCATTGGTAAGTTTGGAACTTTGACCTACAATCCATCATCAATGGCTGACAGCTTCGCATAGGCTCAATGTTGAAGGAAGATCCCCGCAATCGTCCAAACATATATGAAGTCGTGCGCGAAGTGTGCAAAATGCAAGGAAAGGAAGTTCCTATCAAAGACGTATGTTGCCACACGCCTCTTTTAGCGCAAACTTGACACTGACTATCGCTTAGATCTACTCCAACCGCTCTGTTTCCGAGGCGCGCAAGTATCAAGAGCTACCGCCTACACCCACGGACACTCCTGCGGTCGGCGCAGTATTTTCGCCTCCGATGCAGGAGACCGAGATAATTCCAGAGATTGCGCCTATGCGGCGTGGTCGACCTGGAAAATCCCCGTCGTCCCAGCCTACCTCTGAGAGACCGAGTCCTTCGCCTTATCGAGCCGCTGCTGAAAGTTCATCAAATGATCCGTTTGCAGCCCTGGATGGGAGCGCAGCCCGAAAGAAGACGGCAGAGGAAATGTCAAAAAGATTTCCCTCCTTGGACCAGTTTGACATTTTGCATGAAAAGGGGGACAAGTTTGAATTCGAGCCAACAGTAGAATCTAAGCCCGAGGACGAGGATCTATCTCGAAGACTCACTAACGCTCTGGCCGATGATGCTTTCGCCAGGCGTGTCTCACCCGAACGCGCACCGAAGCCGGTCTATAAGCGACCATCCCAGGATTCTCCTGTCCGAGCACCTAATTTGCGTGAAATTCCCGCACCGCAGGCTATTCCCTTGTACCAACCAACTCCTCAGCGGCCCGTGATGGTGTCGACGGGTACCATGACATCACCCATACAAACACCTCGTTTGCCAGAGCCAAAGCTGTCTAGTCGCCCAATCTATCGATTCCCTTCGGCTGATAACGAACACCGATCTTCCAGCCAGCCACTTACAACCGAGGCAGAACAAAGAGTGACACGGCCGCACAAGGCGCCATCCCCTCCGATGTCGAGCTTGAATGTGGAAGCAAGCTCGCGGCTGCCAACTGACCGCATATCCAGCCAGCCTAACTCTGCGCGCCCCTCAATGGAAACCTTGAGACGGCCCTCGACATTGGAGGTAAACGATCCCGTGGGACGTTCTAAATCCGCCACTGGAAAGGCTCGGCCGATGTCAGTCCAAGCGGGAACGAGATATGACCTGCCGCATGACTCCGAAAGCCCGCGGTCTTCGCTGGATATGTCCCGCCTGCAATACGAGGGCGGCACGCCACTGCGGTCAGTGCGTACCGATGTGGATCGCGAGTCTGATCGGACTATTTCTTCCGATGTCGATTATCTACGCGCGATGGAAGAAGAAGAGAGCAATCGGAAACGGGAGAAACGTTCTAGCGGTAGCCACAAACACAACAAGCGCGGTAGTCTGTCTACCTTGTCGCTTTCGGGAGGCAAGAATCTATTTGCTAGTCGATTCGGTGACGCATTCCGCCGATTCGAGGCGGGCAACCAAGAAAAGTCATCCTCACCATCGGCAGAGGATGCGCCTCGGCATGGTCTGATTGGGGCGTCTGATTCAGCCGACGAGGGTATTTCGCCAAATGACGAAATTGCCTTGGAAGACGTGAACCGGGACGACATTTCACCAGAGATGCGACGGGAGCTTGAACGCCGCCGACTCTCCCAAGAGGAGAAACGTGTTGCCAATGCTGCAGCCGAGTACCGGCGTCGGGTTGCCGAGGCGGGTGACGGGGGTGGAAGGGCGATGGGCGATGGCGCTCGCTCTCGTACAATTCAGAATAAGGTGCAGTCACTCCTTGGAGAGGCTGAAAAACCGACCGTTCCAAAGACTGCTACTGGGTATGGACGGTTCACGGAGACTTCCTCTTCTTTGCAGGCAAAGCAGAGTGAGATTAGACCAACCATCTCCAGCCAGCTGCCCGCCTCTCACACATCTGGCCCGACCTACACTCCTCGTAACGTTTCAACGACACTCTCGGATCGCCGAGACGGCCCCAATATCTCTGCAGGTCTCCCGCAATCTGTTCCCCCTACCAGTTATCCAGCTACGCAACGCCCTTCAACCCGACCAGCTGCACCACCAAAGCCCAAGAATTTACGCGCTAGTGCAGCCACCTCCCGACCGGGTACTGGCCATGACAATGGTTCCTCCCAAGAGACTCCGGCAAGCCCTGGAGAGGACTGGGAGGCTAAATTCAGCCAGCGTTTCCCAAGCTTGTCCGGACTTGAAATGGAAACAGAGATCAAAATCCCGAAACTTTCTAGCTTGAGGACGCGGGAAGTGTAGAATACAGGATACAAGTCTTGTTTGTTTCACATGATGCGGTTTCAGTGTGACGCCGTGTTCGTGTGTTCGCTGCAAGTCGGGGAATGACATTGGTTCCCACGAGCTATGCATATATAGACAGTGACATATTGGACATTACATAAATTCTCTTTAAACTTGTGGGCATGACTTCAAAAACACTGCCTTTACCTTCTGTAATCGTAGCTGAGAGCGCGCTCGATCTCAACTATCAACGTTGTATACTTCACTTGTCCCACACCGCCTTTGTTTCTCCCGCAAGAGTAAGAGAACCTCACTTTCAGCTTGTGAGCCGAGACCTCTTCCAACCTATTAGATTATGGCGCCAGTGACTTTGAAAACGGTCGATGGTGAGTTACGAGAAGCAGGTAGCCCAAGTACACATGCTAATTCCTCACGCAGACGACCTCAAAGATGTGATTCAGCACCTATTCGAGATCCAATCTGCCGTCCACGGCTATCTGGGTCCAGAGACACAGCAGGAGCTTGTGCGAAAAATGTACGTCAGCTGCATTAGCATCATATTTCCCTCAATTCCGCTATGCGCACAAGTGTTCCCCATCAAACCAATGGTCTCCCCGACAAGCAATATTACTGAACTCCAACCATACACACCACCCAAACTAATACAATCCAGCAAAAACCTAACCGTCGCCCTCTCGACCCTTTCAACACACACCCAACTCCCGTCAACACAAGATAATCAACCAGACACCAACACTGACCCATCCAACCCTCCCCTCGCTAGCATCCAGCTCCCACCGGAGATTATCGACTATGTCGACTCCGCGCGCAACCCGGACATCTACACGCGCGAGTTCGTCGAGCTCGTCCAGCGTGGTAATCAGGACCTTCGCGGGAAGCGCGAGGCTTTTGCGAGCTTCCGCGACGTGCTGGCCCGCGAGATGCGCAGCGCTATGCCTGAGTGTCGCAGCGAGGTTGATCGGGTGGTTGCTGCGACAGGTGGGGCTGTTGATGGGTCTGATGGTGTCGCTGGGGCTGCAGCTGCAGCTACATCTGGGAGTGGAAATTGAAGGCCCTTTGATAGGTGCAGGTATGATATTTTCTATTGGTTGACTTGCCTCTCGTTGGCAGGGGTCAACTTCGTGGGCTGAAGTCTAGTCCGGTCTTGATATACAGTTCTTGCCTTCAACTGTTCTGTTTGAGGTTCATGGAGCTGGTGCATTCATTGGAGTTTTTATGGTTCGCATTGAGCGCGGCGCTTGCAAAGTATTTTTTATTTTCTTTCGGCTAGCGTATGTAGTACGGAGTTGTGATAGCTGAGAATTCTTCATTATGGTCTTTCGATTGTTAATAGTGTGAGCGCTAAGCTTAGCAGCGTTGCCAATATGTAGAGCAACGTACAACAAAGTTATAGTTACCTACTCATGGATGTCTCGTGCCTGATTAATAAGGGTTCTCAAGTTAACTAGTTAACCTTGGAATGCTATGGCTGACGTCATCGAATGGACAATGGATGGATGGAGCAAATCTCGGAAGAAGAGTTTCCGGACCTCAAGCACAATGCCAACCAGAAGGAGCCGATCGGCAGCAGCATGTGTCCATTGTCGTCAAAAGAAGGTGCGTATTTTGGGCCTCTATATAGACTTTTGTACTCATCGGATTGAATAAGTAGTTGAAGTGTGATGCTCAAAGGCCCCAATGTGGGAATTGTCTAGCTAAGAGTATCGATTGTCGGCTAGGCGTGGTCCAGAACAAGCCAAGGTACAAATGAAATACCCAAGATCAAATTTCAAGTTACTGATGGTTTGCTTGTGGGCCGACCAACCACCGCATTGCGGAACTAGAGCAGGAGAATGAAGTCCTTCGACAGAAATGTGCCCAGCTCCGGGGCAGCAACACCACTTCTGCTGGAAGAATGGAATTGGAGCCAGAAAATTCCGTTGCATCGGCACTCAGTCCACGTACACCAGTGCCATTCTCGAGAGTAGCCGGTATTGGTCTCTCACGGAATGACTCTCCCTCCACTTCGACCAGAGATGCATCACATCCAGAAGTACCAGAGAACAACCGCAGAAACACATCATTGTATCATGGCCCAACGAGTACAGTATATGATGATACCAGTCCGAATCACAACGAGCAGAATAAACCTGGTCAATCCAATGAAGAGGGAACACGGCATTTTCTCTTTTCCCAGACAGCGAGACAGAGCAAGTTGGATCTTATGCAACACTAAATAAGGCTATGGTGCTAATTGGATAATAACAGGACAGCTAGAGCCACTCAATCTTGCCGCCAGAAAACTCGACTTTGATGGCATGGATCCGGAGATAGGCATGCATCTACTCTCCATATACTGGAGTCGTCAGCTTTACACGGCACAGATAATCTATCGGCCGGCTTTCATGCGGGACATGGCCTGCGAGGGACCATACTTTTCCAAATTGCTGTTGAATGCCATATTTTTCGTAGTGTCGAAGCACTGCGACCGACCAGAGCTTCGTTCTGACCCAAATGACATTACGACTGCAGGATGGAAGTTCCGGCAACGCTTCACGCAGCTTTTGCGAGATTGCTTCGACAAAAGCGAAATCACTACCCTTCAGGCACTGTTAATTATGTCCAATGCGCTTTTCTCCAGATGTGATGAACGGAGTCTTTCATGGCTATACGCTGGAAATGCATTCAATATGTTCATTGATCTTGGTCTTCATGTGCTTCCTGATGTGGACAGTATCCCTGCCGAGGAACTTGAAATTCGAAAACGAGTTCTCTGGGGAGCATACCGTGAGTTTTCACTTCCATGTACTGGGTAGTTCCCACGGATGACCTCTAAGATCTCTGATAGTAATTGATAAGATCCAGTGTCTTTTCCAAGGAAGACCTCCGCTTCTCAACCGCGTCAACTTGAGAGCCTCACTGGACTTCCTGGATGACTATGATGAACTTGAACCTTTTCAGTATATAACATATACGACCACCAAGCCTCGGGCAGTGGTTCCGTCACTGAATGTTTCTTTGCTCACCAATTTGTGTGGGCTGACAACAATTGTGGAACGTGTTCTTCGTGAGATTTATTCGGAATCTCGAGAGCCAAATCTGGCTCATAGAGCAACTATCTCAGAGGAAATCAAGTCACAGCTGAGAAACTGGCGCCAAAATTTGCCAATTCAGCTTGATTATCTGTCATTCCCAGACCAAGCAGTTCTCCTGCCCCAATCCGCCTGTCTTTTGTATGTTATTTTGCACCAGCAACACTAATTGATACCTGCTAACTATTACAAAGAGCATTATTCAACGTGCTTATCATTTTGGTCCATCGTCCTCTAATAATTGGCCACGACGGGGTCATCAATTCAACAACTGCCCATGAGTCGGTGAACGCATGTACATCAGCTGCGAACCAAATTGTTCAGATACTCCACGACTACTCGCAGCACTTTTCTCTGAGCAGTGCACCATACATGCTCTCTTATGCCACCTATATCAGTGCAACGATCCACGCACGGATTGTTGCACAGAAAGGGAGTAACTCAACCGTGTTCCAATCACTGGTTCTTTGTCGAAATATTCTTTCTGAACATACACGGCTCTATTCTGCAGCAGAAAAGGCTAGGGAAATTTTGGATAAGTTGATTTCTCACTTAGGGATCAGTGCTGCGTACGACAATCAGCGCACTGGAAGCCCTAGTAGCCCTGGGAACACCATTCCTAGTGAACACTTGGTCATGGAGGGGTCTATCAATGATGCCAGAGAACTCGGCGTCGCAGATCGTGCACTTGAATTTGGATCGTCCTTGTTGAATTTGGAATTATCGGATCTGGACCTTGAGGCTATTGCTCAAGGTTTTCAGGTTGATGTAGAGTCGCATTCGTTCTGGAATTCTGTGGTGTGAATGAATATGCTATGACAGCATGCATCCATACATGGCCCCTCATAACTTACGCGATGAAAAATAGTGAGACAAACAAAATTTACTCCAATGGCATATAAGATGCACTAGCTACCTTAAGGTCCAGAGGCAGTCCTGCTTGATTTTTGAGTGGTAATATCCATCTCACTCGCCAATGAGCTAGTCAGAGCACCAGAATCAGTTATTGGAAATTATACTAATGGCAAATCAACGTGAAACAGAGGCGACGTCATATCTAAGAGCTATCTTGATGTCCGGATTGTGACATCCCGAGGGATAAAATCTCGGCTCATCTCCGTGATCACGCGGGGCACTCCAACAACTCGTACTATTCCGATGATTCGACGCCAAATGAGCTCGGGAACTGTCTCCCGAATGCACTCCGCATTTTTCAAAGAACTAATGGGGAGCTCGCCATATATAATCCATTGTCGCCCCCTCACATGGGATGTTTTTCCCACCCTACCCCAAGATATAGTGTCTACAACACCATGGCGTGTTCCGACAAGAAATCCTGTGAGGGCTGTTCATGCAGCAATGACGCCCAACCCCAACAAATCAACATCGAGGATTGTCTAAGTGAGTTGCAGGCCCTGCGACGACGCAACCAGGAGCTAGAAACGCGCATGAAAGTCACAAGCGAGGCAGATAATGCCCAAGTCCCCGTCAAACAACCAGGACGAACACTTCGTTCGTCCGCTTGGTTCGACTGCCGCAGCAACCCTGGTATGACAGCTATCTATATGGAGCGGTATTTCAACTACGGCATCACCAAAGAAGAGCTCATGTCTGGTAAGCCAATGATTGGAATTGCTCAGACGGGTTCAGATATCGCGCCTTGCAATCGTCATCACATTGAGCTCTCTAAGCGTGTTCGTGAGGGTATCCGGACTGCTGGTGGTATTCCATTTGAGTTCCCCACACATCCTATTCAGGAGACCTCGCGACGACCTACTGCTACCCTTGATCGTAATCTGGCGTATCTCGGCTTGGTGGAGATCTTGACGGGGTATTTCCTTGATGGTGTTGTGTTGCTTACCGGGTGTGATAAGACAACCCCGGCTTGCCTGATGGCCGCTGCTACAATGGTGGGCTGCAGACCTGAAAGATTCTTAGATCCATGCTGATGTTTCCAGAATATCCCTGCTATCTGCATGAATGTGGGACCTATGCTCAACGGTTACTCCAAAGAAGCTTTGACCGGAGCAGGTACTGTACTGTGGCATGGGCGAGAGCTCTTCGCTACGGGTGAGATTGACGAAAACGAGTTTATGGATTATATTGCACGAGGGTAAGCCATTTCTGAATCCCTGGTTAATGGCCACGATCTAATACAAACTCCAGCACTCCATCAGTCGGCCACTGCAATACCATGGGAACCGCCTCGACGATGAATGCACTTGCAGAGTCCTTAGGAATGGCACTTCCGGGGTCAGCCGCCATTCCCGCTGCCTACCGTCACAGGGCCCAATGCGCCTATGAAACAGGCAAACAGATTGTGGAAATGGTAGAGGCAGACCGGAAACCATGTGATCTGATGACACGTGAGGCCTTCGAGAATGCTATTGTAGCGAACGCTGCAATCGGTGGCAGTACAAATGCTCCTATTCACATCAACGCTATCGCGCAGCACGCGGGCGTAGAGGTGTCCATGGATGATTGGGATACTTTCGGATCTACCATCCCACTGCTGTTGAATATGCAACCCTCAGGGGAATATCTCGGTGAGGAATATTACCGCGCTGGAGGATTACCGGCTATTATGGCCGAGCTATTAGACCAGGGCAAGCTGAACGGCGATGTGCTCACTTGTAATGGCAAAACTCTTGCCGAGAATGTCCGTGGGAAGCATACATGGGATCGGCGTGTCATTAAACCATATGACGATCCATTGATGAAAGATGCCGGTTTCGCCCACTTGAAGGGAAATCTTTTCGACTCTGCAATTATGAAGACCTGTGTCATTTCACCTGCATTCCGGAAGCGATACCTCTCCAACCCCGATGACCCGGAGGCATTTGAAGGATCTGTTGTGGTGTTTGACGGACCCGAAGACTACGAACATCGCCTAGAAACCACGGCACACATCGACGAGAAGACCATCCTTGTTATGCGCGGTGTTGGTCCAATTGGGTATCCCGGAGCAGCAGAGGTCGTTAATATGCATCCACCCGGCCGACTCTTGAAAGAGGGTATTGACGGACTTTTCTGTATCGGAGATGGCAGACAATCGGGAACATCCGGGTCACCTTCTATTTTGAATGCTAGCCCTGAGGCCGCAGCAGGAGGCAATCTTGCTATTCTGGAAGATGGGGATAGACTACGCATTGACTTGCGGAAACGGCGGGTTGATATTCTCATTACCGATGATGAGATTGAACAACGAAGGAAATCATTGGGTACTGAGGGATACCCCATTGTCCCGAGTGGTACCCCATGGCAGGAGATTTTCCGCCAGGAAACTGATCAGCTGAGCAATGGTATGGTGCTACGCAAGGCAGTCAAATACCAGCGACTAGCTCAAGAAGGCCAGCCACTGCGCCATAATCATTGAAGGAACATAGACATTAAGAGATGAAGATACTGAATAAAATTTATTTGCATTTGACCAACAAAACATAAGCAGTATACCACTACAGCCCAAATGGATAAGTTTCTCCCTTACCAAGCGGTGTTTCGGGCTGGATGACTTCCAGGGGTTGAACAGCCTTGGTCTCATCAAACCAGACATAACCATCAAACTGCTTGTGAAGAAAAGCTTGCGAGTAGTGGGAGGCACGCTCTGTGTCAGGTCGGTAGATGACACCAATGAAACGCTGCAGGCGTTGCTCAGCAGCGATAGCCGAGCGCAGAGTGGGATCAATACGATCCTGACGTAGGTCGAGCACGAAGCGTGGAACCCCAGTATCATGGGCCACAATCTCCCAACTATCGTCTCGGGATGGGCGGACGGTCATGACCTCCATATCATCGTCCCATTCATGGGCAGCTGCAACGGTGCCAGTGTGAGTGCCGCATCCAAGAATGGTCACATTCTCGCGTCCCAGTCGCTCACGGCATAGTTGCCCGATGTTGATCTCCTTGCGGCGAAATCCCATGCTTGTATAGCGCGCATCCCCGACGTGGGAATTGTGCGCCCACACAATGGCTTTTTCTCCCTCATTGTGCTTTAACAGGCGTTCCAAGGTTTCAAACATGTGCATGTCGCGCAGGTTCCATGAACTCGCTGAGCTGTAGTACATTGCTTTGTAATACTTCTCCGCGTCACGGATTAGGTGAGCATTCTGTTCGCCGCTATGGTATTCATCACCATCCCGCGAACTGATGTATTCAAGCCGTCGCTCCAAAAGGTCTCCAAGCATCTTCATCACTGGGCCTTCACAGTCTTCCATGCCTCGAAGGGATGCCAGACCATATGAAGTGGGATCATCTACCCAAGGCTCCAGACACCCATACCGCAGACGTGCTTGCTTGCTTGCCCGTGGGTCTACTCGGTCCAAGTAGTCGATCACAGCACCGATAGAGGCACCCATGCTGTACAGGTCCAGCCCGTAGAACCCGGCTCTTTGCTCTGGTGGGAGGGCCTGGTTTCGATCACGCATCCATTCAACTAGCTGTTGCATCTCAGAATTCCTCCACATCCAGGTAGGGAATCGATTGAATGGTTCATATCCTTTTGCACTTCCTCCAATTTGCGCCTTGGGACCTGGGCGCAATCGCACGTATCGGTCTATGGCCTCTGCATCCGGCCAGTCTGCTTCGACCGCGACAATGGTGTAGCCGTGTCGTTCGATGAGTCGCTTTGTGATCTCTGCTCGTGCAGAGTAGAACTCAGATGTTCCGTGACTGCCATCGCCTAGAAGAATCACTTGATTACCCGCAAAGGTATCAAAGTGTGGTGCGAAGCTCTTGTCCTCGACTACAGGGAGGGGCTGAACTGCTGAATTGAAAAGCTCCTGTAACTGAGGCATCTTTTTCGGAGTTCGGAATATAGACGCCAATCGCATGAATGGTTAAGCTGTGGTTAGGAATATCTTCACATGGAATATCTCACGGAGATGAATATGTCGAGACTGAAACGTCGGACATTACTAACGACATTTCTATTCTTTTTCATCGATAAAACGTATGTTCTTTGTTTCTCGGGACTTTTCCCAGCGAATTGTTCACATCCCAGCAGGTGGGCAGTCATTATGACTTCATCGTTGAAGGCAAACCACAAAGTTTCAATTCCGATGAGAGTGGAATAAATGATATCTGGGGATGAAAATCAAATAACGAATGCAATGGCCCAGGTTGCTCTTGTTCAAACAGCACACCGCTAGACAAGCAACCATTCACCCCAGCACCTACGCATATGCCCGTCTTATTTCGAAGGCACAAACCCCGACAATGGCTCTCCCAATCTGCAGTCCGTCACCACGCCTAGACCGCTTCGGACAGGCCATGGAATCTCTTTATGGGAGCTTTAGCAGCATCGGCGACCCAAAAGACTGGACTCCGCCACCAAGATCAGGCGGTCATCGAGGGCGATATCTATGGACAGATGCCTTCGGGGTTGTCAACTTCCTCACGATGCACAGCGAGTATAGGCGAACTGGTAATGACACCATTGGCGACGATCGTTATCTAGTACTGGCTGGTCGTCTAATTGAGACTGTCCATGACGTTCTGGGTAGAACGCGAGATGGCCACTCAAGACTGCGAGGAGCAACAGACGAGAACCCACTTAGTGGTGGATTGAGGATCGGCAAGACAGATGCTCACGGCCCAGACGGCGATGGGCAATACCATCATTACCTAACGGTTTGGATGTTTGCCTTGAACCGAATGGCCAAAGCATCGGGTGACGTGAAGTACAACAGGCAAGCCGTAGAGCTTGCAAAAGCGATACACCCAAGGTTTTTTATTGATCGCGCGGCAGCTCGACCGAGAATGATATGGAAAATGAGCATGGATTTATCAGAGCCAATGGTCAAGTCAGAGGGTAATCTCGATCCGATTGATGGCTTTGTTGTGTTTCGACTCCTACAAGATACAGCCATGGAAGCAGGTGATGGCGCCGTCTTGGCTGAGGAGATCGGTGACTACAGACGCACGATGGAGCGCAAAGGAGAGCACTTTGTTTCAAGTGATCCTTTGGATTTGGGTATGACTTTATGGACGGCACATTGGTTTTCCGGACGAGAGAGATGGGCTGCTGACTTGGCGGGGAAATGCTTCGAGCAAATATGTCAGTCGCCTTTGTGTCCGAAGAAATATAGGACAAGAACCAAGCTGATCGGAAATGATTCTAGACAATCTGTTCGAAATCAATCAGTATTTGGAGCGCAATATCCGATTTCGGTTGGCCTTTCGCGAGTTCGGTACCTGCATGGGCATCCAATGCCAGTCAGAGATGAATGCGGAAAAAGAATCGGTTGACTTGAAATGCTACTCGGATGCTATCATTGCTGCTTGGGATCCATACATGCAGCTATCCATCTCCGATGATCTGACACCAGTAGACTTGAGGCCTATCACGCGGGTGATGTATGCGTCTGCGTTGATTCCGGGGGGTAAGTCAAACCAGCCTATATGATGAGTTCGGTATTTTGACACGTTCTAGCATTTCAATCTGGATTCCTGGGACAGGAACCAATGCCATCACCCCGGGAATGAACAAAGTTCAAAGAGATGAACAGTCTCTTTCTGGGCTCCATGTATTTTTCGGATGGACCGTTCTATAAAGGTGTAGGGTAATGATTTTCAATGGGGCACGATATAGGGATATGAAAACATAAGCAAAGTTTGACATTCTGAGAACCGAGTAGACATGCCAGGCTGCTCACTCTACGATGCACAATATAGGCCCAAAGGTAGAACTTTGGAATGAAAACAGCACAAGGCATAAAACGTACAGAGGACTTTTCCATGTATAACCATTTCAACATCATGATGAAGACGGTAAGATGAAGACGGCTTGAGCATTTCTCCGTGCCCAAAAACAATGCAATCTATCATTATTGTTCGGTATATTCACAGCTGCTGAGAATCAGTTCTCGAAGACAAGACAGACATCTATACTCCCGGGAGTCCAATCACGTCCCTCAACGGTACTATCCGTCTTGGGAGTATATAGATGGCATACACAGCACTCAAAGCAATGGACAAACCAGACCACTGGAGAAATCGTTAGCCAAAATAAATGTTTACCGTAGGATTTTGCTCAAGAATTCACGCACCTTTTCTAGCCAAGTATGAAACCAGATCGCGGTCATGAAGAGCATCCACCAGCCCAGGCCAACAACACCCCAAACAAGACGGAGTGACCACGTTCTTGCGAGCCCGCCAGTCTCGGTTGAATCAATCACTGGAGTATCATCCGCATCACTGGCCTTGCGCTCACGTCCCGCGTCCCCAGTGGAACTAAAACGCGACAAACATGCGGGTGCGTTAGCCCCAACAGCCTCAAAAGCCAGGAATGCTGTGGCCAAAACTAGCATCAGCACATGTCCACTAATATCATGCCCACCCCTCCATGCGCCACCGGCGGTTTTGCACGTCGCTGCTGTGAATAGTGTTTCTAAGTCGGTGGGGCTGCTCTGCCCAGCGGCCATCTTCCCGGCTTCTTCGAAGGCCCGTTCACATTTGCCGCCTGTGGCCACGAAACCACGATCAATGATTGCCGGCCCGAAGAACCATTGTGTTGCAAGATACCACACTGTTGTAACGAGTGCGTAACGTAGAATGGCTTGGAGGGTGCGTCGGAAACGTGCTTCTTGCTGGGAGGAAGATTCCCGGCGAGATGAAGAGTATAGGGGCTGGAACAGGAGGAGCGAGACAAATGCGGCTGTGGTCCATAGCCATCCGATCTTCACAAAGTAGACATTGAACATATTATTCTTTCGGGCGAAGTAGTTGACGGGGCCATCGGATAGGTGCATGTCTGCGGCCAGGGACGGGGCCAGAGGGCTTGCGGGCTGTGGGGAGGGGCCGGACATATCTCGGGAATGACGCGCTGTTGGTGATATTGTTGAGAACAAAGACCCCAGTAATAATGTTGCAGGGTATATGAGGAGAACAGCCGATACGAGGGCGGGAGGTCGCGCGGTGGGTGTGGCCATGGTCGTAAGCATAGGGCGAGATTCGAGTAGAGGGAAATGAAGTGATATATCGTGAGTTACACAATGAATATTCACCGGAACATTCAAATATGACCACGGAGCATAGTTGTTGCAATTGGGAATATTGAAGGTCGAAGCAGGATAAGTTGACAATGACCTGGACAGATGACATCAGGGTTTGCCTGCCGAGGCTGCTGCATGAATGCCTCAGGCAATATAACCCTCCAACATCAGAGATCTTCTCTCCAATTTGAATCATTGGATATGTATGTAATCAAAAGCCTTGGGAAGAATACCATACTTGTGATTATGTATCTTGCTACTGCTTGGTGGGACTTTTGGGGGGACTTCCCATTGGGTAGGAATCTTAACTTTATGTATTGGAAACACTGTATACGTATATCTAACCTCACAATTGCTCAACAATGTCAGGTATGAATATAGATCTCTATAAGCTTTGAAATGCCGTTCACTTTTGTAGTGGACCTCCATTCAACTGTGGGGTATTTAACGAGCCCTGGATATCAAAGAATTCAAGTGAAACCGAACAAAAACGAAATGCGTCAACTTTCATCATAAAATATGTCCTCACCGAACCTTTAACCGAGTGCCTGCATGGCCAACTCGACACTGGGGGGGAGGAGTTAGCTGCAATTCTAGAAACGCAAGGATTATGAGCGAGCAAAGTAAAGGGAAAACATACGTCAGGAATGTTCCAGCAGAAACAGGCATAGCTCTTAGCAGGGTAGGGCCAATACCCTTCCAGAAACCACCGAGGCCCTCAATGGCATAGGTCTTCTTGAAGCAGTCGCGCATGGTGCTATACTTCTGCTGCGCGCCGAATCCATCGGTCTGCATCTTACTCTTGATAACATCGAGCGGGTAGCTAGAGAGCCAGAGGACCTCACCAGCCAGACCACCGTATGTGGCAATCTTTGCCTTGGAAATATCCTCACGCTTGATATTGTTACGCTTGGCATCCTGGTTCATCATGAACTCAAAGGCCATGAACCAAGCACCGTACGCTTGGGCCTCACGGAGGAGAGTAACCGCCTGGCCGCGGTAAATACCGCGGAAGGCACCACCCTGCGCGGCCAGCTTGCTCACGCAGTCGATGGGGCCAGAGTACAAACGGCCGGCGCCGTGCGGCTGTGCCTGCAAGCGAATACGCACATGCTCAATTGGGCCTGACAGCACAGAGTTGGTGAGACCGGCAAATGAACCGGCCATGTAATACTGGGTGTAAGAAAGGGCCGAGTTGGCGTATTTCTTCTTGTTCAGCTCTTCCAAGCGGCGACGCGCTTCATGGTAAGCGCCGAATTGGACAGACACCTGAATTAGTTAGAGGGTTTGTTTATAATGGACCTTGGCCGTGGGGGCAACTCACGCAAGCACCGATACCGATAAGCGGGGTCAGTGTGCCCTTGTAGAAGGCCGCGGGACCCTCCTTCTTGAAGATCTGGGTTGCGCACTCTAGCGCACTCTTGTACTGAGTGGTAGTTTGCAAGCGCACCTTGACAATGTCTGCCGAATTGTTAATCAGTGCCTCGTGAAATGTGCTTTAGGCAGATCACATACCAAAGGGTTGACCTATTTTCTTGTTAGCGATTGTTTTAGTTTTGCATGTTTGAATATTTCTCCAAGAAACCACCACTCATGGCAAAATTCTCATCTCATGATATCCATGGCTTTTCCCCGGAATTCAAACAAAGAAGGGTGCACACATACCGAGGATGACTTGGGCCATTCCACCCGCTGCACCCGCGGCCAAATCCTTGACGGTGCGGAGGGCACCGCCGTCCTTATCCATCATGTCAATCACCTCAGTCTCCATGGTTCAAATAACTCGATTGTGACCAAAACTATCGACAGGGACACAATACGGAGACTCCAGACTTTATATCCAGCCCGCTTATCGTTATTGCGCCATCTGCCCTCTGATTCGATGAAAATGCCGAACCACGTGACTTTTCCGGCGGGTATCTTATATAAGCATGTGATTACGTGATGGGGTAAATTCTTGGGGCCCCTGACCTTCATGGCTGACATAAGCAGTGACATAAGCTCGTCCTCTAGAACTTCTGCAAAGGGAAAAAAAGTGTTGACGGATCTAGATGTGGAGAGACTAGTGAATGATGCATCGTCGGCCAGTCTGCAGGGTAAGTTCGCAGTTGTCAAGTGCTGAGACATTATCTAACTAAAATATAGCTATCGCGTCGGGCTGAGTGGTCGAATTCAGCCTACCGAACACCCTCTTTAACAGCTCTTACAGTTCGACGGGCCTTACGGTCGTCCGCGGCGCATTTGAACTCATCAGACCAATCAAATGGTAATAGTGATGGCACTACTTCAAATCCAGCGCCGGCGAAGCCCAAGTTCGGCAGCCGATGGGGTCCTAAACAAACTACGCCATCGGCAGGCTTAAGTCTCGCAGAACAAGCGATGCGCCAAACCCTTGTCGCCAGTAGCCATCCGCCGCCGCCAGCACCTGCGCCTTCACCTGCACCTGCACCATCGCAACGGAGCCGAGAACAGTCGAACCAGCAATGGAACTCGGAGCAATCAAACCAGCAGAGAAAACCGTTCGTGCGGCGCGTGGGCCCTCGGGATAATCAGGGATACATGATGGGATCAAGAGAATCCCCACGGAATCAGGAGAGGAACTCGTCATTCCAAGAGAAGAATCCGTTTGAAGAAAAGAATACAAGTGGCCACATGAGGTGGTCGAGAGAAACCCCACGGAACCAGGAGAGGACGTCCATTCAAGAGAAGAATCCGTTTGAAGAAAGGAATACAGGTGGTCACATGAGGCGATCAAGAGAGCCCCCACGTTATCAGGAGAGGAATACGCCCCCTCAAGAGAGAAACCCATTTGAAAAAGAGAATCCAAGTGGATACATGAGGCGATCAAGAGAACCCCCACGTTATCAGGAGAGGAATACGTCTATTCGAGAAAGAAACACGGCTTTTGAGGAAGATAACCCATTCGCTCCTGAGAAGAGAACAAACATATTCCAGAGCCAGTATCAGAGCAGGGCGACTAGGGACCATCCAATGGCCCGCGATGACTGGAAATGCCCTCAGTGCATGGCATTGGTTTTTGCCACAAAAAAAGTGTGTCCATTCTGCAAAACCTCTCGACCTGGTGACACCCAGCCAAAGCCCCGAATAACCAGAGAATATAACGATTCTCCCGGGCCTTCACAACCCAAGCAGTCCCGATCACCTTCTGAGTATACTAGAAAGTTCCAGCAATTAGGGGACTCGGTTTTATCCGAGCTGGAACAAGACGTTCAGCCGGATACAACAGAACTCACAGGACGCGATCCAGGGGAATCCGGTCAACCCCAATCAAAAGAGGGAGCAGAAGATTTTAAGAAGAACCAGTGGTCTTGGGATATGTCTGCGCTGGAGCAGCTAGAAAATCTAGAGGCACAAGAACAGCAGCCACCGAAGCCTATGAAGCGCCGTGATGGACGCAAGGGACGTCAGAATGAGTCTTCTGATGGGGCCGATTTTGACTCAGAAGATCGCGATCGCCTCCGCGTAGAGCGGAGACGCCAAAAGAAAGAAAAGGATGCCCACAGGGCTGCAAAGAAGGCCGCCGCGCTGGCAGCACCGGCTCCTCTCTACCTGCCCGAATTCATCAGTGTTAGCAACTTGGCCGATGTTATCGGCGTGCGGCCGGCGCAGTTTGTGCAGCGAATGGAGGAGATGGGCTTCGAGGAAATCACGTACAGGGATATTCTCGATGCAGAAACTGCCGGATTGGTGGCAGCTGAGTTCAACTACGAGGCTATCTTCGACAGCGGCAAGGCAGATCTACACGCTGCCCCTGAACTCGAGGACACATCTGATCTCCCATCTCGGCCACCTGTGGTCACTATTATGGGTCACGTTGATCACGGCAAAACCACGATCTTAGATTGGCTGCGCAAGTCATCTGTGGCAGCGTCTGAACATGGTGGTATCACCCAGCATATTGGTGCATTCTCTGTGATGATGCCTTCCGGAAAAGCCATCACCTTCCTTGATACACCCGGCCATTCTGCATTCTTGGAAATGCGTCGCCGAGGTGCCGATGTGACCGATATTGTGGTGCTTGTGGTTGCCGCGGATGACAGTGTCAAGCCGCAGACTATCGAGGCCATCAAGCACGCCACCCAGGCCAAGGTTCCCGTCATTGTCGCCATCAGCAAAATTGACAAGGAGGGCACCAACCTTGATAGAGTCAAGGGTGACCTTTCTGTTCATGGTATTCATGTGGAAGACTATGGAGGTGACGTTCAGGCCATCGGTGTCAGCGGTAAAACCGGGCAAGGAATGGTTGAACTGGAAGAAGCCATCGTTGCGCTCTCAGAAATGCTCGACCACCGCGCAGCCACCACCTGTAACGTCGAAGGCTGGGTCATCGAGGCCTCTACAAAGAGTTATGGCCGTGTAACATCCGCTCTTATTCGACGTGGAACCCTGCGGCCAGGCGATATCATTGTTGCTGGTACCGCGTGGGCTCGTGTCCGCACACTCCGGAATGAAGCCGGTGTGACCATCAGTGAAGCCACGCCTGGAATGCCCGTCGAGATCGATGGTTGGAGAGAGCAGCCAGGTGCTGGCACCGAGCTCCTACAGGCACCAAATGAGCAGAAAGCCAAGGACGTTGTGGCTTACCGCATGGAGAGGTCTGATACCCAAAAGATGGGTGTCGATATGGTTGCCATCAATGAGGCTCGTCGTGAAATTCTCGACAAGCGCAGGCGCGAGAAAGAAGAGGAAGAAACCACAAGGGAAGCCGAACCAACCGGCCCCAAGTCAGTCAATTTCATCCTGAAGGGCGATGTGGACGGCTCGGTAGAGGCGGTCTTGAACTCCGTTGCAGCAGTCGGTAACAACGAAGTCTTTGCCAATATCATCCGTTCAGGTGTTGGCCCTGTCAGTGAGTTTGATATCGAACATGCTGGCAGTGCCAACGGCAAGATCGTCTCATTCAACCAGGCCATTGATCCTAATATCATGCGTATTGCAGAGGCAGAAGGCGTCGAGATTTTGGACCACAACATCATTTACAAACTGATTGATGACATCAAGTCCATTCTCAGTGAAAAGCTACCTCCAACTATCACTATGCGTGTGACTGGAGAAGCCGAGATCCAGCAGGTATTCGAGATCACTGTCAAGGGACGTGAAAAGACAGCCATTGCTGGAAGCCGTGTGCGTAACGGTCTGATCAACAAAACTCGCAAGGTCAGGGTGCTTCGCGGGGACGAGATAGTCTACGATGGTAAGCATATCACAAGCAGCTCAACAACGAATAACTTGGCCGAACTAATTTTCCACAATAGGCACAATGGTTTCCCTCAAGAACGTCAAGAAAGACGTCATCGAAATGCGCAAAGACACAGAATGTGGTATCGCTTTCGAAGACTGGACAGATTTCGCACCTGGTGACCATGTCCAGTGCTACGAAGAGATCTCTGAGAAGCGCCATCTGTGAGATACTCAGTGATCTTAACATCTGTGCGGTCGTGATGACCGCTTGTATTATTTGTTTCATCTAGCACTCTCCATTCCCCCATGATCTTCATTATTTTGTATTATATTTTCCTTTTTCTCTCGACATTGTTGACTTGCATTCAGGGCCTGGGCGTTGTTGCATCTTTATGCACTAGGGACCGGAAAAAAGACATAAAATCAATGTCATTAAGGAGGATGCTGCTGTCGCAGCGCATGTGTTAATACACAAATACCATGGCCGAATGGCCACATTATCGTTCACTTCTCTTATATATAACAAGAACAGTCGCCTGCTCGTACGACTCCTGTTTTTGACATTGTAGGACTTTAACATGCTGGGACTATAGCGGCCGCTTTGTTGGACTCGTGCGGAACTGTCGAAGTCGAATTCTAAATACCCAGCTAGCTCAAGGTGATGAGAGACGCGATATTTAAAGTATATCAAACATAAGTTCTTTCATGTGTTCATTTGTATGTCAATAATGAAGGATATAATATCCATTCGTGATCCAACGCGCCAGAGTCCGGGCCTTCCTACCCCAAGGCAATACACACGAATCTTGAATGGAAAAGAACGATACGAAAAAGATGCTGAAAACGCTACAACTGATACAAAACACCACCAGCTTCCGCAAACTTCTGCTGGTACTCCTTCAAGCTCGCCCACTGGCTCAATTCTTCTTGATCCCGCTCATAATCGCTAAGATAGCTCATAGCGCGGCCGTTCATCTGCGGACTGACGCCGTCGGCAGGACTGGCTGCATCACCCATGGGAGAATGGCATTCTAGTCGGACAAGTGTCTCGATGAATGCGTGCAGGTAAGACTCCGCCTCTGTGGCAGTGAGGATATGGCCTGGTGGGGACGTCATTGATGATGGCGATGGCGCCGCAGCAGTTGTGAGGTTTGGGATTTCGGTTGTGGATTGATTCGGTCGGTGGGAGAGGCTGAGGAGGGTGGATGCTACTTGCCGGATTTTATTGGTCTGTTGGAGTGTCATTTTTGTTAGTTTGATACACGACAAGCGGTAAATGGCGGTCTATAACGCACAATACTTGCGCCGTTCGGCTCCATGTTCACTTCATTCACTGTTCGTAATAGCACAAAGAGATCTTTGATGACCAGCTTGCGCTCTTCGGCCATCATACGGCCGATATAGTCCGTGCGTGCATGGGTGTTTGTTTCTGACGGGGCTGTGCCAGTGGGAGTCGCACTCGCACTTGGTACTGAATTGGGTCCTCCTTCAATTATAATATGTGGCGTGGTGCCGCCTGGGGTAGTGAATGTAGGTGACATTCCATACTTTGAAAACGTTTCGAAAAGGCTCCAGTACTTCTCAACCAGATAAGATCTGGTGGATAGCTGACTAGCGTAAATATTGGCTTTCTGGATCTCATACTGTATAGCACGTCGTTCTTGGTGGATGTGATCATTCGAGTAACTGAAGACTGTATCATCTCCGCCAAGACCTGACAAACCCGCCGGGGATATGTGTTCGGGATGGCGGAGAGACAACTCAGCAGCAACATTGCTTAGTGCAGATTTTGCTTGCTTAAGACAGTCCCAAATGCTGTTGCGCTGGTGTTCCCAATCAAAGATTTGACCGCTACCAAATGCTATTTCCCAAGCTAACAGGGCGGTATATGAGCTGTAGACGCGGACATTTGCGTTGAATCCGACTAGCTGTGAAACTCGGTCGGATGGCTGCGGCTCAGCATGTGTTGAGAATAAAAATTCATCGTCGATCTCCAGCGGGAGTGGTGGATAACGGTCCGTTGGTGTCTCCGGAGGAACATGAACCTTGATGTCTGAAGAGCCCATCTGGTGTAGAGTCTGATATCCGACAAAAGTGACATAGAACAGACGCCGTCCGAGCTCTTGGGTGATGAGGTCGACGCCTTGGCTTTCCGTGAAACTATGTGGTAATTGATCATGCACCGTTGCTGACGCTGATGGTGGGCTGGCGGGCCCTAGTGTCGAGAACGAGCGGTTGGTAGTGGTCGGAGACCGGCATAAATCATACACTTGGAGCATGACTCGGCATTCTGACAGGTACACACGGCATCGGCGCATGTTGTAAATATACCCAGAACATATAGCGAGAAAATAGCTGATCGCCGCGTCGTAGACTGTGGCGTTGCGATCAAGATATCCGGCCCCGCGGGCTTGAATAGCAACGTCAAGGCACCGCTTTACTAGAGCTATGGAATTGGGGAAAGCGGTGCGTTCGGCTTCAGTGTTGAGCCGAAGTTTAGGTCGTCGAGGAAAGGAAGCCACTAGCAGTCCAATCATTGATGCCAAGAGTGCCAAAAACGTGTGGTTGGTTACATCTTCCCTGCGCTCAAAGGCTGCTCGAAAAGAAGGCTCATGTGGAATTGGGACCAAAGGATGGATGTAGGTAAAAAAGTCATCGAGCAGCATCTGCATAGTGTGCAAAGAACAAATGGATTCCACCGAAAGGGGGAACGATGCAGATTGAGGGTTGGTGAATGGCGTTGCCAGGGGAGTAGTCGTCGCCACAGGATAGTCCGCCGGGCTCAGCGACGCTACATCTTCAGGCTCCCGCTTTTGTTTCTTAAGTGCCTCTGCATGGCGGTTGGGAGGCCCGCGGCGTCTGCTTGGTCTTTCATAGGTGCAGGGAATATCCAAGCTAGCGCATGACCGACAAGGCGGCCCACCGGTATCACACTTGCATAGAAATCAGTAATTTTCCGCAGATTATGACAAAAAAAACCCATACCTTCACTTTCCGAATACTGCAGGCATCGCAGGCCTTGCGCAGCCTTGTTTTCAGGTCCATGAGCAAATTGCCGATATGACCCCACGAACCGTCAGGTCATGTTTAATCCAAAGACAAGTCAGAGCATCCAGACAGGCTTCCCTATGAACCAAAGGAATACCGAAGTCCGAGTCCCGAAACTCGGAAATAAGCCAATAACTTTAAAAGCTGAAGCTCTGGAAATCTCGGGGAAGAGATCCGGATCTCTTATTCGAAGTCCGGGGTCACACACTTCCGGATTGCTAAGCGGGTCAAACCTCGGGGCTTGGAAATCTGGGGTACTTGAACTCTGTCAACGCAGCTAACTATCAGATATTTTTGATGCTTTGCTAAGGATAAACCCCAATCTAATATCATAATGTGAATATATTCGCAAAAAAAATAATCGCTGAGACGCAGTCACGTGCCCTTCATGATCCAACAAGCTCCAGACCCTTTTTCTACAAAATTAATCAGAGGGAATTACAATTGAATTTGACAAGAATCATTGGGCTGTAGTCGGTTTTTCCTTAATGTCATAGAGGGGGTCCCCACCATTCGCCTGGATTAGGAACCAGGAATCGAAGATTAGATGCATTTTGCAGTAACGTCGGTCACCCGAAAGAGATGTATCTTGTATAGATCATGGCATAATATCGTCATGGTATTGCTCACCAAGTCGACTGGACTGCTGGTTGATAGCTCGTCGCTTGCGTTCGATATCCGTCACCCAAAGTGCCGAACCAGCAGCCGTGGTCATCAAAAATAACATAGAGAAAGGAGGAATCAATTGGAGGATCAGAGCCACCGTTCCAAAGCTAGATTGTGTTAGACCTCATGTCGACAGAGTGGATTAACATAACTTACGTAGTGTACTGCAGCTGACGCCGTCTAATACTTTCCTTTCTCTGCTGCTTGGACATGTCCAGTAGGTGAAAGTAACGCCAGTGGTGGAAGGGGCCAGCACGATAGCCAGTCAAAACTAGAAACATTGGAGTGCCAGCCACCGGGATTAAGATAAGCGGAAGCAGAATAATAAACTCGGCTATCTGCCGGAACGAAAATGGAGAGTACACGGCACTGGTGGTCGGCGTACCCAGACGCTTGGCCGGGTTGCCGGGCTCGGGATAAATGATCCGCGAGGTGGTAACAAGCTCCTCCTGGCCCTCATTCACCAAGACTGCATCAAAGATATCCACTAGAGTCTCATCGACAAAGAATGCCTCGAAGAGTGCCGCAACGATCGCTGCGCCTTCACCAAGCACCAGAAATGCGCCGCTTACCCATGCCGAGCTGCCCTGAAAGATAGCAAGGAAGGCGACCTGGGGCAGGTAGGTGAAAAAGAAAAGGATGAAGTATATGAAGGATGAAAGGAGGACGATGGGGAGAAGGCGGGCCTTGAAGAGAGGCCATAGGAACCGATTTGACGCAAAATAGTAGATTCCCTATGTAGGTTAGTCCTGAAGTTTAGACAACTCCCAAAATAACATACCCAAAGAGGATACAGCCAAGCAGCTCGGCTAGGATCTAGGAGTCGCGACATGGCTTGCAGGTTCACAGCTTCAAAGAAACCCTACCAACGGCGATGGACGAGTTCGAAAGCAGGCAGCACCTTATCGATAAGACTTCACGTGATCCATCAGTATCCGTCTGGATGACTAAGCCGGTACTATTTCATAGAGAAATTTTTCGCCGAGCGCCCTTTTCCTTTTCTTCTTCACATAAACTGAATTCCTCCCTATTCACTCTGAACTTTTGTTACAATCACTGTTCTGGAGGGGAAATGGGAGGAAAGACCAAATCTGCTGGCTTACCCCAGACTCTTCTACTCAAGCGTGGAGCGTTTGGAATATAATCAGCTGTACATTCCTATTTTTCAAGCCTGTTGGTGTCTGGAGCCTTTGGTCGAATTTCAATGTTGGACGCCTCGGTTTAAAGCCGATGTCTATGGAATTTCGTTCACAATGTGCTCCAGACTGTGTACAATGACCGTTGGCCGTAGATCTGGAGCCATGGCATCCTTCCATCCCGTACCAACGCGATCAACCCGTATAGCTTGCATACCTGTAGCGCGCACCCCGACAATGTCGAAAGGGTTGCCGCTAATCAGCCAAAGTTTGCTCATCTGCGATGGGTCTTGGCATGTTTGTTTCGCTAAGCGTCCGTAACCTGCCTTCGATGGCTTATGTTGCTTGACTTCGTCTACGGTGACGAGATCTTGGAAGACGCTCGCGTGTGGCGCAAGGTCCTTGGACCGCAATACCGAGTTGGATACCATAGTTTTCGTACCGTTGGAGAATCTCGCAGCTTGGATGATTAGGTCTGCAGCTATATGGGTCAAAGCTGGATTCACGTCCGAAATGTAGAGAGACTGTCATGAGCTTTGCATCAAGTGTTCATGGTGTCGTCGCTCAGCTGCTCGTTGTCGGTCAGCGCGTGCAGTAGGGAGTTACGTGTGATGGCTGAGAATTCTTCATAGCGGCCTGTTGGTCGTCAATAATTTGGAGCGCCAAGCTTAATAAAAATTGCTTGCCCATGCTGTTCAATCTTCATGTGTACTCCAGTTGATACCGCCTCCAGAGCACGGAGATCGACTGTGCCTTGGCATTGTCATAGTGTTTCTCTAGTTGTTTGGCGATCGATTCAGTTGACAGTAAAGTGCCATACAGGTCAAAAGCGACAACAAAAGCGACAACAAAAGCGACAATTGTCTTGGCTGTTATGATGTTTCTTAATGACCTTGGAATGGGTAAGCGGTCAAGTCAAGGTCTACAAGGTTGAAGAATAAGTTGATGAATGATGTCAATCTTCCGTGGGGCAAAACAGACTCTGCCCAACATCCTCTCTTGAAACCAGGTGCAAGGCCACGGCCTTTTCTCCCATTTGAGTCCCAATGGCTTCCAATGAGAACTATGCTGTATTCCGCGAGTGTCTGTCTAATGCCATTGTGGCCTGCTCTGAGGAAAAGCCAAAGCCAACGCGACGGAAGCCAAAGGGCAAGCGCAAAGACGTAGCGACAGTGACAACAGTGCCCACAGGGAGAGCAGATCCAGAGGAGCTCGCTGAATTTGTTGATGTACATACACCCAACCAGACCAACCCAGCGCAAAGCAACCAGCCCTCAGGCCCAACAAAGCCTACACACTGAAGTCAACAACTAACAAGACCCAAAGCTAACAACGCCCAGTTCCTAGCCTCAGAAACCTTCACCACCTTCCCGACTCCCCTCCAAACCCTAAGCTACGCAGCCATCCAACACGACCCAGCCCTATCAACCCTCTACATCCCCCCAGACGCCGACACGCCCCTCCCACGCGCCACGCTCGAATCATTATTCTCCCCAATCCCAGTCAGCGTAACTGACTCACTACTTGTCTATGGCATAATCCCCGACGCAGCAGACCTGCTGGACTTCCTCACGCCCGTGCTGACAGAGTACACATCGAGCGTGACGAATGGCCCACCGGCGTGGGCGAGCACGCGCGCAGACGCGTGCGAGATCTGCGAACGTGACTGGATCCCGCTCTCGTATCACCATTTGATTCCGCGCGGTGTGCATGCAAAGGTTGTTAAGAAAGGGTGGCATGATGAGTGGATGTTGAATAGTGTGGCGTGGCTTTGTCGTGCTTGTCATAGTTTCGTGCATCGCATGGCGAGTAATGAGGAGCTGGCTAGGGAGTGGTTTACTATTGAGAGGATTTGTGAGAGGGAGGATGTGCGGGATTGGGCTATGTGGGTTGGGAGGGTTAGGTGGAAGGCCAGGTAGAGGTAGTTGATGTATATGTGCGATCATAGTATTCGATTGCAGGCGTTTATCTGAGACTTGAAGGGATATCTCATGGAAATAAACACACAACCCTATATGGGGCTAAGTTGACAATGATCTTTTGGAGCTAGGTGTTGGGTATACGATAGCAAAAGCTATTCAAGGTATGTACATCGCCCCGCCATCAGCAGCACGCAAAACAGGTTCTTTATGGTTCAGCCTGAATATAGCTTCCTTGTATTAACTTGTGGTTTATAGGTTAAAAAAAAATAGTTGGACATAAATAGTGGGCGATGCAGAGAATATATTCTGTGAGATACGAAAGAAAATAATCCCTCATAAAAGAAAGGCTCGATAATTAAAAATAAATAAATAAGATAGACATTTTCCTCTCAATATTACCGTTAATCCCGAGTGACAGTGGCAGTAACAGTCTCAGTAATGCGATCTGTCACCGTCGTTGTTTTTATCTCGGTCAGAGTCTCAGTGATTGTGATAAAGCCAGACGGCACAATCGGATTCACACTAAGTATGCCTTTGTCTGGTTTGGAGGTCGTGGCAGCGATATTGGCATCCACGGTAGATGTGGGATCTGCTGCGTGTGGAGCTTCCGCTGATCGTGTAGTAGTCGACCCATAAAAGGTTACACGGAGAGTTTTCGTGGAAGTGACGTGGACTGTCACTTTAGGAGCAGCAGTCTCACTCGGAGCAGTCTCACTCGGAGCAGTTTCACTAGGAGCAGTTTCACTAGGAGCAGTTTCACTAGGAGCAGTCTCACTTAACAACGGAGGAGATGACGATGTTTTCGAATAAACAGTTACTGGAACAACACTTGTGGAAGTGACATGGACTGTCACTGTAGAAGCAATTTCACTGGACGGCAACAAAGGAGATGACGATGTTGACGAGTAGACTGTGACTGGAACAACACTTGTGGAAGTGACATGAACCGTTGCTGTAGAAGCAAGCTCGCTTGAAGACGGCAACAATAAAGACTCAGAAGACAACGATGTAGGTGGGTAAACTGTCAGAGGAACAACACTCGCGGAAGTGACGTGAGCTGTCATCACAGGAGAAATTTCTCTTGAGGACGACAACAGCAAAGACGAAGAAGGAAGCGGTGGTGCTGTCGAGTTGACAGCCAGAGGCACAACTGACGTTCCATTGGCATGGCCGGTCCCTATAGGCGCTGCATTCACACTCGGAGGGCCCCCAGTTGGGGCCAGCGAGACCGATGAAGTAGGTGATGATGTTGGGTAAACAGTCTCATAAACGACCGATGTTGCAGTGGAATGAATGGTCACAAATTTCAAAGACGTAGTTGTTGGTTCAACGGACGGTGTTCCCGTTGGTTTTGCTGGCGACACCGATGAGTTGTTGACACTGGCTGCATGATGGACAATGCTGGTAGAAAAGGGACTTGGTGCTCCTTTGGTCACATAGACAATCACAGGCTCGGTTACAGTCACCACTGGCTTGGATCCTGACGTGGGGGGCTGTACTAGCATGGATTTTGCCTGCGTAGAATTCGCTAGCTGGATGGGACTGGAGGTTGGGAGCATGCGTGTGGATGTAGAAGAATTTCTACTGCTTGCTCCTCCTAGGGGCGCAATGGCTCCCAAATCTAAACGACTAGTTGTAGCCACTATAGGCACCGTAGGCACCGGTGCTATTGGTGGCTGTATGGCCGTAGAGGCCGATATTGGTGGTGTGGTCGTGGCAGCTTTGATACTGCTTGCTCCACCTAGAAGCCCAGCCGATGAAGGTTGGGGTGCACCCGGTATCACCAAAGAATCGAGGGAGGGTGCTGTGCTTGACATATAGATGGGGACTATATAGACAGGTAAGAGACTAGTTGATGAACGCAGCGCTCCTGGATTTGTGGATGTGGACCAGTTGATGAATTCCCGAGTCGCAGTGGATGCATGAGAGGTGCTGGTTGGCTTCTGGGTCGTCGTTGGCTTCTGAGTGCTGGTTGGTTTCTCTGAGGTCGTTGGTTTCTGGGTCGTCGTTGGCTTCTGAGTGCTGGTTGGTTTCTGAGAGGTCGTTGGTTTCTGAGAGGTCGTTGGTTTCTGAGAGGTCGTTAGTTTCTGAGAGGTCGTTGGTTTCTGAGTGTTGGTTAGCTTGATACCTTAATGGCTTAGAAAAGGGGAAAAGTACTATTGGCTCGTCGTTCGTGAATGGGCTCTGGGTAGGCGCCGAAATAGGCCCCGCAACAGGCGTGATTTCGGTGATACCGCCAGCTCCACGTCGTTCGATATCCGGCAATAAGGGAAGAGAAGAAGTCGGCTCAGGTGCCTCCAATGGCTGAGGCAGCCAGCGAGATATCGGGCCAGCCGATGCCATGGATGGCAAAAGAAGGAATAAAAAGAACTGGCAGCGAAACATCCTGATTTAGAAACGAGAGTGTTGGAAGTGATCGCCAGGATAAAACTTCGAAAGCGAAAGTAGGACTGTAAAGAAATCTGGGTGTTCAGACAGAGATATAATAGATCGCTCGAATGAGATATAAACAGTCACACATATAGAAAAGCATGGCCAAAGAAAATATTATGAAATTAATGTGTATACAAGCCCTGGGAGGCGTCTTGACGGCTTGCAAATGAAAGAATGACTGGATCACTAGGGACCACAAACGCGAAGGGAAACAAAAGAATGGGGCAAGATAAAGCAAGCTGAGGCTTTAACAGGAAAGAGATTCTGTCAAACATCCATCGAGGATCCTAGCTGGTATATCTGCATTTTGGGGTTTCATAGGCCGAGTTGGGCTTGGGCTTCCTGTCAGTCACCCATTGTTCCCAACCTTGGAAGTTTTCCTCATAAAGCCCAGTAGCCCAATACTATTAGTCCCAGAGGGAACCGCTATTGCCAGGGGCTCTTTGTGGGACGAAATCTATGCTAGAAATAGATCGCGCGACAAAGAGATGTTGCAGTAGGCGCCCAGCCCTGGTCGATGACGCGTGGTGATTGGCCAGCTGCAGGCGCAGGACCACTTTATTATTTTACTGAAGATTGCATGTTGACATATGGACTGAGTATATTTGTAGAACGAGAGTGCCTGGCCATTTTATTTGCTACGTGTACGGGCGCGTAATATGGGAAATAATTACTGTGGCTTGGTTACTTCGGGGATCATATACTTTGGCAATTAGACTGTTCGACACCTTCCATTCAACTTATCACTCCACCATATTATAAACGAGTCAGACTATGAAGTCTTGACCGTGAAAGTCCCACCAATGCCCTCGAATGACGAGATCTCACCAAGGGGGCTCTTTGAGTCGCCATAATAATGCATCCGATAGGTCCCAGCCTGCAGGGGGGAGGCAGTGTCGACGCTATAATACTCATCCTCAATCTCCCATTGAATTGTCACTTCACTCTCGCCAAGGACTTCATTGGTCCGCTTCCAGTTAAAGACCAAATTCCAGTCGCGGTCATTGCGCACGACCTTCCATGCACCGGAATCGCTTTTTCTTTCAACTGCAGCGTAGGTCGATTCGAGGTGCAGATTGTTGCGAGGATTAGCGCCCACAAAGGTCGTCTTGACAATATCTCCGGGCCCATAGGGCCCAGCCCCCGGGTTTGAAAGCACGTTTCCGAAGTGCTTGCCAATGGGCGCTCCGTCATACACAACCCCCGTAATGAAGCTCAATGAACGGTTTGTGTTGATCGGTGGGGTGGGGCCAGGTTTGATGGCTGGAAGTTTGGCAACTTGCGAGGAGCTTCCCAAATATGGTAGGTATGTGAGGGTCAGATTGACATAGGCTGCCAGTGTGTTTGGGCCGTAGAGTGTGGAAGCGCCCTCGTAGCGCTGAATGTTGTACTCTTCCTCAGTTGTCACGTAGTGTGCGTAACTGTTTGACGGGGCTCCCAGTACCACTAGAGGGTCGGAAACAGAAAGATGATCCTTTGCTCCTTTCGCAATAGCTTCCTTCCAGCGTCGCCCAGACATTGTGGTAGCTTCGCTAGTAGAGATAACGAGGAACAGCTGACCCACTCGCAAGACCTGGATGTCAACAATGTCTGCGGCCCATGCATAAGGCTCGGTAAGAGTGCCGATATCCAATAACACGTTCTTGGGGCTTTGGCACTGCTGCTGCTTTTTGCTTGGCTGGTGGATAACTGCACGCGCAACTTTCCACAGGGGGTTGTCTCCAGATGGACCAGTAGCATTCTGGGTAAAGTCAAAGGCACCAGGTCCATCCGTAGTTCCAGCGGCAAAGGAGTACCCCATAGCCGCAGGACAAGTCGTCAGCGTACTAGAGTTGAATGGCGAGGGGAAAGTGTAGCCATTCATGTCTTGATACACATGGAAAGCCTTCACTGCCGAACTTCCAGTGATTTTGATAGGAGTGGTGTCCATTTCTTCGTAAAGCTTCTTTGCTGCTGAGTACTGGCGGCGCCCAATCTCAAAGCAGCTCTTCGCTCCATTGTCCTTCTCACGGAAGAAAGGTCCTCGACCATGGCAATCCTCGTTTTTGCCACCGCAGGTGCTATCTTCATACCGACACTTCTCTCCAGAGCCGTCTTCACACCAGGCTCCCAGGATATTAGGGGAGGTGTCTCCGACATTTGCTTGAGAGAATCCAATAACGGCATCTTCAGTGAACCTCGCATCGCCCTCAACGCTACGCTCGAAGAGATAAGCTGCGACACCTTTGTTATCGCCGCTGACCAGACTGTTGTTGTTGTACATAGATGTGCCATGAACAGGGAACCATGTTAACACAGCCGTTGTTTTGTCGTCAGATTCGCGATCAAACCGAATGAGCGAGAGGGATTTTTCAACATTGGCAGAATACCGCGCTCGCTCTTCCTTCGGGTTATGATCGTATGAATAAGGACTACGGTTAACATTGGTGTCTTGCAAGTCGATGGATCCAAAAGAGAGCCGACCCGGCTCCAAGTTCTCATGGGCACGGATAATTGATTGGATAGTGCCGTCAACAATGGCCTGATAACTTTGCTTGTTGAAACCCAATGCTGGGATCTGTGGCAGTAAGTAGTTCATCCACGCTCCAGGCCCGGAGTGCGAATGTGTCCCCGTCATTGCTACGTTGTGTTCGCCGTACCTTGCATACTCCCCACCAAGCGCAGTGAGACCCTCCAGGACACCATGTCGCACAGCCGTGTCACCCGTTAGTGTATCGAGAACCAGGTACACAAAAGTATCATCGGGATTGTTTGGGTCTGCGAAGATGAAGGCGCGAGAATACAGTCTCTGTTTTAGACCAGTGCCTTTTTGGTCCAAACTAGCATAGCCAGCGAAAGAAAGCTCCACCACCGGTCTAGTGATCTTATTAGCCCAGATTGTTACATTATTTATCAAAAATTAAGCATAGACATACCCAGTTACGTCTGCCTTGCCTGCCCCGACCAAAAAGATATCATCAGCTGCTGCCGCGTTTGCTCTGCTTTTCCACTGGTTGAAGTTGGAACTAAAGCTAGGCAAAGGCGCCTGCGACTGGACATCGAGCTTGAATACCGCAATCAGCTGCAGAAATACCAGTGTCCCAAGAGCCACCCCAGCAAGGGTAACGCTCAAGCGAAAGTTAGCCATTGTTGAGGTGGGTTCCCAATATATAGAGTTGTGGTATCAGCAGAAAAGACGTGTTGAGTGACTGTAGCCCTTGAAAGGTCGAAATCTCCTGGGGAGATACGGGTTCTTATACAATTGCACTAGAGAGGGATATAGTGGGAAGAGGAACGAGCTACCTGCAAGTGCATAAGATCATTGCCTAAGTACCCTGAGGTCGAAAACGAAGCTGAACATTGTACATGAGATACTCGGTAAGTGATATTCGTCTAAACGATGTACAAGGGCTTGAGATCGTCATCTATTGAATCCCGCATACCCAAAAGGGAATAGACTTTCGCTGTTCCCCCCCGCACGGGAGGAATGTGCTGATGTGACTGCACAGCTGAAGACTATGTTGTAGATTGCCTTGGTTTTTAACCAGTCAGCGAGCTGTGAACTTTCGTTAGGTATCAGACACCTCGGGTAAAAACAGTTTGAACTGGATAGGATCGTCGTTGAAAATGGGAGCATCTTAGAGAGCAGTGCCATTCGTCAAATATTCCCCCGGACTCCCAGACCCTGGTTGTTGCTGCAGCCACATATATAATGTATCCCATGACTCAAATGCAGCTGTGAGCGCAGTCACATTAACTAGTTAGATAGATTGGTTACATTACAAATTAGGTAACTAACCAGTTCGCCTTGTTTGTTTGCCTCGGTGCATACAAAAGTAAAAGTCACGTGGTTTATACTAGCTGAGTCAGCTGCTCTCATCTCGCCGCCTTTGTCACCGCCTTCATATAGCAATGGTTCTCAGATTAATCTACTGGTCTTGGTCTTGACATCCATACAAGAACATCAGTCCAAAATGCCGTTAATCAACGAATCTCATGACTCACTGCCATGTATGTACCTAGGGTGGACAAGATACGTGCATTAGAAACCAAATCGCTAACATTGTAAGATATTGACGCAGCGCCCACTGCGTCCGCGCGAGCGCAAGCGCAGCAGCTCATCAACGCAGAGCTATCCCCGGAGCATGCCTCCACAATGCACCCTTGGATCCCGGAAGCTCCAGAACCCAAATTTTCTCAATTCATGCAACAGGAACTCTCGCGCAAAGCGCAAGGAGCACCTCTCACAGGCGGTATCGACCTATCCCGTTACGAAGCACCAGAGGCCCCGACTCGCACATCAGACACCGAGACGCCCGATTTAGCCAAATCGAGCCAGATTTTGCAGCAAGCATATGTGTCATGCTCATACCTGTCCGAGCGCAACAAGAGCCTGGGTCTGCTGGAAGAGTATGGCAAGAACGCTTGGCTGATTGGCAATTCGCAGCTTGAGGAGGTACTCGGTTCTCTTGAGAAGGAATTGGCAGAAACGAAGGAGGCTTCTGAGGAAGTAAACAAGCAGAGAAAAATTACACAGGAGGCGAGCCATGGTGAGCTAGTCAGTCTGGAAGAGACGTGGAAGCGTGGTCCTGAGGCGATCCTTAATGTTGAGCTGGCATCTGAGGGTTTGCGCAGGCAGAACCTTGAATACAGACGCCAAATGGCTCAGCAGCAGGCTCGTTAAGGAAAAACTTTCGTCTTGTTTGTGTACTATCTTTCTGAGAAATGAAAGCTTGTCATTCTAGCGACCTTTTACTGGCTGAAGGATTCATGTCCTTAGTCACACAGTCTGCTTGGTGGAACACTTGCATGGTGGAGTGCCATATGTGCGACTTGGGGGTACCCTTGTTCCTTCGTCCATGAACATTTTGGGCAACGGCCTATGTGCGTTGCTCTTGCTTTTGCGCCGAGGACTTATGCTCGCCCACTCGGCTTTTACAAAAGCGAGCTCTCGTTGTTCCGTTGCCCATAACTACTGGCCCGAGGTTACGACTTCGTATGGGATTTTTTTCTCATACCAAGCTCCAACAAAAAAATCGTCTTTACGCCCAAATGAAGATTGGGGAGGGATGAGACCCTGATATGGCCGGGTACTGCTGGTCGGCTCCGGCTATTCCAAGTTGCAGAAGATTCAATGAATGGTATCTCCTACCAGAGCCCTTCTCTCAAATTACGATTCCATTCCACGCCATAACGTGTTCCAATTTAGAACTAAACTCCTAATAACAAGTAAAGATTGAATCGCCCGCCAATTTTGCTGATGAAAAGGAAACCCCCGGTGGCTACTCGACTCAAATCAAGTAGACCGGTCAACCTCAAATCCTCACAACACCATCGGCGCAACCACGCCAACACCATCCGAAACCTTCACAGGACCCAGCCCCATCTTCTTCCCCACGGCCTCAATCCCCTTCCCCTCGGCCTCCGTATTCCAATCCACAAGCCGCCGACACAAACCATCAATAGTGTTCAGAGGCGGGTTATATCCTAACCCACCCATCTCAGGCGCCAGCGTCGCGCGCGAATCATCAGCAAACACGTGAACATTGACAATGGAAAACACCGACGGCTGAAGCTGCGCAATGCCCCCCGACAACTTCGGCAACCAAGAGAGATATTTATACTGCAAGAACGCATACATCTCAACAAAATACGCCATCACTAAGAACGGCACGGGCGGCACCTCCGGAAACGAAATACGTGTTTTGGACAACGTCTCGAGCAAGGTGTACAAATCACCAAACGCGATCGCCGGGTTTGGGTCGCTAACGGTGAACGCCTGGCCACCTGTATTCGGGAGCCGGGAACCAGGCTCGCTCTGCTGAATTAAACGCTGTTCGTACAAGAGGTGTGCGAGTGAGACGTTCTCGGCGTGCACGAAACTTTGCAGGATCGGGCGAGCCCAGGTCGGACAGCCTCCGTTGCGGAGGTAAAGACCCGTGATGACATTGTTGTCTTGGCCGCCTGTACCATAGACGCCGTTTGTAGGGCGGATACAGCCGGTGCGGAAGTTTGTTGCTGGATCATCTGCTGCGCGGACGAGACGCTCTGCTTCGGTTTTGGTTACGGCGTAGTTGCTGAAGAATTGATCATGGGATTCGGGCAGTTTGGTGCTGTCGCTGACTACTTGAACTACGCGCTTGGGCTGGGTCGCCCACGGCGCGATCCAGAAAGTTGGCCGGTGCAGGGCGATGGAGCCTGAGGATGTCCAGATGAAGGCTGTGGCGCCGGCGGCTCTTGCGGCGTTCAGGACATTCCGTGTGCCGTCGATGTTGACTTTGTTGCTGAGTGGTAGGAAGCATTTGAATCGATCTTGGGGTCGGATTATGGCTGCAGTGTGGTAGACTGTTAGGGGAAGGATTCTGACATTGGCAACCCATGGCTCTTCGAATGCTGTTGTTACTGCGAGCTCGTCGGTGATATTGGTTTTAGTCCAGCTCACGCCTTTGTTGAGGATGTCCTGCTCTGGGGAGTTCAGGTCTAGAATGCGAATGGCCTTGGGGTCTTCACCCCGTGCGAGGAGATGCGAGACTATCCAAGCGCCAACTAAACCTATAGTTTAAGGAGTCAGTAGATATGTATATGAAGAGCGACTTGTATCTATACGTACCAGTTCCGCCTACGATCACATATCGTCGGGATTGTTTTGGAGGCAGGCTCTTGGTCACATCAATGGGGGTTTCCAGGCTCTTTCTATAGGCTGCTTCGATTTCTTCGATCGTCCAGCGATGAGGTGATAGTTTCTGTGCCTCTTCGGGGATTACTTTCATCGCAGAGTTAACACGCCACATATAGAGAACGAATAGTCCAGCCAGGCCGGTTGCTATAAGCAACACCATGATGGTTGGCCAGTTACAGAATACTTTTTCTCAAGGTTGCAATCCCAGGGCTTTAAAGGTTACAAGGGAGTACAGAAAAGCTGGCCTGTTTGAAGGTCTAGATTGAAAGCAACATGATCCAGTGGACATAAAACATATCAGATCAAAGTTCGGGAGATCGCTTAGGCGTTCGCTTCGGCTAAGCGAGCCTGAGCGTTGTGGCCCCTGAGCGCTGCAGTGCCTCAGCAAACAGTGAGATTGGCAAACAATCATGTTTGTCAAGACCGATGTTACTAAAAAACAAAATATAGGTTAGAAGTAGAGTGGGCTATATAGTGGGCTATATGTTGTATACTATCTAAGCATCCCTTATATGCATGGATCTGGTATAAACCTACGACATCGGAGATTACAGTTTTATAGATCAACACATCACATCATCGGAACATTCCGTTATAAAGTAGTCAGGATTCTACGACTTCTAGAGCTGGGAAATAGATAGAGAAAATACAATACACTCTCAGACCTAAAGTATTCGGCAAACCGGCACACCAGTGGAACCATGTTTTTTCGGGCCTCCGTAGTTGGGTCGAAAACAACTTTTGTTTTATGGAGACTTGCCCGTAAGGAAAACCATGCCAAGGTTGGAGTCTGATACTATACAATGTAGCTTCTAGGGAGATTACCTGGTTCTTGAATAGATCTCAGTACAGCCCTGTAAACCCTGTAAACCCTGTAAACCCTGCAACCCCTGTAAGCTCTCCAATCCTTATAAGCCCAGCTCATGGTTTATCACAGGTATTTGGCCCCACCTTGGAAAATTCCGAGTTTCAAATTCGACGCCTTCGACTTGTAATTTATATCAGTTTGCAGAGTTGATACTTAAACCTCCCCCGGCGGGATTTAGGCATACTTTTGATATATCCCCTATAAAGAAATAGAGAACGACACACTTTACTATTTTACTACCTTATCTCGGGGCTGAAATCAGAAAACAGACCTTTTACTCCTATTTTCCCCTATTTTATTCACTACAACCCCCTCACACTGGAGTAATGCTCGTCTAATCTCCAGTGTACTCCCATATTAGCTCCCCGAACACTGTTCCACTGTTCCACTGTTTCAAAGATCATCCAAGCTTGTGGGGATGGCAGCTCAATGCCCCAATTCGGATGGCCAAGATAAATGGCCCGAAACCACCGAGAGGGTGTCCCAGGACACAGACTCTATCGAGTCCATTTCCACGGTAGACACACAGACAGACCGCGATGGATTAGGAAAGTCATTGACAGCTCGTGCCTCGCGAACCTCGCATATGTCACTGTCGGAGCGAGTAACGACAATCGCAACCAATGCCACCACCGATCCCGACTATGAGGTCGATTGGGATGGTGACGATGACCCCGAGAACCCCAAAAACTGGACTCTCAAGTATAAGGCTATGGGTATCTTGTTTCTGTCATGGAACACCCTCATTGTGTAAGTTTATATCTCTCAGTTATAAAACACCTGGTTCTCTGGCTAACATATTTGGAAGCGTGTTGTATTCAACTTCTTATACTTCAGGGATTTCATTGATCGCCGAGGAATTTGGCCAGGATGGGACTATCGTTACCCTCGGCTTGACCTTTTATCTGTTTGGTCTTGCCATCGGGTCCATGTTCATGGCCCCGTTGAGTGAGGTCTACGGACGGAAACCTGTCTGTGTAATTTGTCTAGCCGTGTTCACGGTCCTGATCATCCCCTGCGCGCTCGCAAAGTCCGTCACGGCACTGATCGTCATTCGCTTTATTGCTGCTTTCTTCGGCAGTGTCATGATCTCTACCGCACCCGGTATGGTGGCTGACTTGGTGAACGATGAGCACCGTGCTCTCGCGATCTCTGTTTGGAGTATTGGACCACTCAATGGACCAGGTTTGTTCTTGACTTCTCTTTTTTCCGAAAGTCCATTTCTAACCGGATATAGTCATCGGCCCTGTCATCGGAGGCTTCGTCACTCAATATCTTGGCTGGCGTTGGATGTGCTGGATCGCCCTCATGCTCTCCGCTGTTGCTTTGGTCTTTGCTATCCTTCTCAAGGAAACCTACGCGCCGACCATTCTCCAAAAGAAAGCAGCCAAACTCCGCAAGGAGAGTGGCGATTCCCGCTGGTGGAGTCGCTACGACCAAAAGGCGAGCCTTTCTGAGATCCTCAAGCTGAACCTTAGCCGACCATTTGTAATGGCCGCCACGGAGCCAATCTGGTAGGTTCCTTACAATACATTCCACGCCCACAAAACATGAAACTAACACCCTCCCCAGCATCTTCTGGAACATCTACATCGCAATCATCTACGGCATCCTATACCTATGCTTCGTAGCTTACCCAATCGTCTTCCAAGATATCCGTGGATGGCAACTGGGCATGTCCGGACTCGCCTTCCTAGGCATCGGGCTCGGAGTCCTCATCACAATCGCCTGCGAACCTTTAGTCCGGCGATTGATCAACAGTCACGTCAAAGACCCCGAGACCGGTAAACCACACCCAGAAGCAATGGTCTCGTTTGTTTGCATATGCGCAGCGATGATCCCAGTCGGTGAGCTCTGGTTCGCTTGGACATGCTCCCCAGCCTCAATCCCCTGGATTGTGCCCCTGCTAGCGGGTATCCCATTCGGGGCGGGAAATACCGGTGTCTTCATCTATACATCTAACTACTTGACTCACAGCTACGGCATGTATGCTGCTTCTGCTTTGGCGGGCAACTCGGTTATTCGGAGTGTCCTCGGCGGTGTTCTGCCACTTGCTGGCGCTTCTATGTATGCCAGTCTGGGGCCGAATTGGGCAGGCACTCTGCTGGGGGTGTTGGAGGTTGTTATTGTGCCGATTCCATTTGTGTTCTACAAGTATGGACATAAGATTCGCATGAGAAGCCCCCTCATTCTGCGCATGCAGGAGGAGAAGATGAAGTTGGAGGGAAAGCGGGCTAGGAGGCAGATTCAGCTTCAACAGGCGAATCAGTCGGATGAGAAGAATGCGGAAGAGGTGGTTTAGGGTTGCTTTTTACGAATCATTTATCTGATGTTTTTGATTTACGTCTTGATACCCGTGGCCTTGTATCTGAGGTGCTCGAAAAGTAATTATTCAGCAAAATATATAATGCAGAGACACTCGATTAATGCGTGAGTGATTTGGAGTTCCATATAGTCATTTGAGTCATTACAGATGTTTTCTCAGTTGGTAAACTGTATCATTTGCTCGACACGCTGAGAATTACAAAGGATTCTCTCATACTCCCCGATGGCAATAGCTCCCGCTGGGAAAACCATTATTGCCTCGACATACACCGGACGAGGGGGGACCGTAGAAGGCCTCGGGCTCGGCCGACTCGCGTCGTCGGGAGTCGAATAGAATGAAGGTGGTCGTGGCACCGGCTCCAACTCTCTGACATAGCCCACGACATTCAGCCATGTTCCCACGCGCAGTTCTTCCGCCGTCAGGCCCTCGAGGAGGGCATTGATATCGACAGATACAGAGCTTGGAGCTATCTTGCTGCGTGGATAGTTGTGTTCCAGTATCAAATGGCCGGTGGTGATGATATACTGTGTCACACTGTGCGTACACAAAAACGTAAATCATTGTTAGTATTGGAAAGCCTCGAATTTATACTATCTTGTTCTCTGCTCTGGGCCTGACGCACCAGCCAAGAAAGCGGATCTTCGAGTCCGCCTGTAGAGACGAGAGATCGGATAGGAACACGCGAGTCGAAGGACGCGGCCCATTCATCTCTGCGCTAGTTGAAGAAGATGCTCAGCATTGTAAAGATGTGAAGATTGAAAGAAAAGAATAAAAGAGGCAGATTGAAATGTCACAAACACAACGGTCTTGTTGGCGCACGTGACTAGCCTTACCGTGTATGTCATAGGCTCAGCGAGGGGAAAGTCGGGCTCTCTCCCCTCCACTTTGCATTCATCCAGACATTATCCTTGGAAGCGCTCTCGACGAGTCGTGTGTTCCAAACATACTGGTCATTCGGAGCTTATTTTTCACACGCTCTTCCCTTATTTCACCTGTCAGCTCACTGACCTTGACTGGAGCCTATCGCTCCACCTGACTTGCAGCAAAGAAAACAACCAATTTACTCTCCACCTCTCACTCACTCCGGATCTTTAGCGGGTGCCTAGTCTCCTTTGGACATATTACCTGACCACCGACTTATCCTGCTTATTTACTCTGTTCGGTTTCCAGTTACACAGACACCGACATCACCATGTGGTCTTGGTTTGGCGGGGCCGCCGCTCAGAAGCGGAAGGATGCGCCGAAGAACGCTATCCTACAGCTGCGCGAGCAGCTGGATATGCTGCAAAAGCGCGAGAAACATCTCGAGAACCAGATCTCAGAACAGGAGGCAATGGCGCGGAAGAACGTTAACTCAGATAAGAACGGTATGGTTGCGGATCTTGCAGATTGTTGCTGGACATCTATTTACAGGTTTTGGGTGGTGGCTAACGATCTGTTCCTTTAATATTGTGTTGAATAGCCGCCAAGAATGCCCTCCGACGGAAAAAGGTCCACGAGAAGAACCTCGAGCAGACAACAGCTCAGATTATGCAACTCGAGCAGCAGATATACTCCATCGAAGCCGCCAATATCAACCACGAGACCTTGGCTGCTATGAAGCAGGCCGGTGCCGCTATGAAGCATATCCACGGTGGAATGAAGCTCGAGGATGTCGACAAGACGATGTATGTTGCTGCGGGACTCACCGAGTCCATCCCTATACCATTGCCTCTATCGTGGCTCTTGTTAAATTATGTGATGGTCATATACTGATAATTTGCAGGGAGGAACTCCAAGATCAACATGCGCTCAGCACCGAGATCGGAAACGTCATTACCAGTTTCCCTATCGGCGAACAGCCCGACGAGGACGAGCTCGATGCCGAATTGGAGGGTCTGGAGCAGGAGGCCATGGATGCGAAGATGCTCCACACCGGGACCGTACCGGTGGGCAATCAACTGGACCGGTTACCAGCTGCGGGGAATACAGATCGTAAGAACAGAACCCTATACCCAGGTATCACCTATATTGTTTACTAACTCGCCTATAGTCAAACACCCTGCCAAGGCAGAGGAAGACGACGAGGAAGCCGAACTGGCAAAGTTGCGTGCGGAAATGGCCATGTGATGACCTCTTACTTCCAGCCACGCGACCAATGCAGCCTCATTTCTGTTGAAACCTTACCCTTTTTCTATTCTTTGTTCCTTATCTTACCCTTGCATGCATGACCCGGTCGTTTTATCAAGCCATTTCCTCCCTTTGGCTCTCGCTGACGCCCCGCTTACTCTTCTTTATTACCTCTATCTCTCTTCCAAGGTTGTTTCAACCATCCCCTCCATATGATCCGACACTATCCAGGTATTTCCGAGGTCTTGCACTGATCTGTCTTCTGTGACTTTTTTTTTCTGGCTGTTCCACTCCTCGACATCCTTTCTCAAGCCAACGCCATCGATCTCTTGGATTCATGTTCATTTTTGCTTTTTTTTAATGGAGTTTTAGATGACTTCGGTTGTTTTTTTATTTATTCGTGTAAGCTAAGCTATTAATTTTGAATTTTTAGCTTGGGATATCCCGGGTTATACATAGAAAAGTCCTCGGTACGTGCCTTCGTATGTTGTACATCGCCGAGTCTACTCTGCGCTATTATTCCCATTCCTAGCGACACTTCTATAGCTAATCATAATCCTTCTACAATACCGAGAAGAACATATACCCAAAAAAAACTTCCAAAAAAGACATCGTGGTGTCATCTTACATATAAATTCCCTAATATTATCTTGAGCCAGAAAATCACATTATTTGGAGTTTTACGTAGTAATGTGCCTACCTAGGTAGGCCACACATGGGGCTGACTGTACGGAGTATACTCTCTTGTGCATTCATGACTTGAGTTGTAGCTCATTGGTATGATACGGCTGGAAGAGACGGAAGAGATTACATGTATTTTCTATGGGCTGTTTGGGCAAATAAAAACATCTATGACGAAGGTCGCGAAAAGAGTAGCATGCTAGTCCAAGGCAACGATGTGGCGTTAAAAGAGCATATATTCTTGTATAAAAAATAAGGTGGTTCATTATTATCTGAAAGTCCATCACTCGAAGCCGTCAGGTAAACTCAGCTTCGAAGACCGAAAAAGAAAAAACCAGTTAATACATCATGGAGATAGGCAAAGATCTATCCAAGGCGTATGCCTCAAAAGCGAAAGCAGACCCAGACCTAGAAGCAGAAAGAAAGAAAAAAAAAACTCCAGCGGCTTTCACCTGCCATGTCCAGCCACCCAGCCCATGCTAACCCATAAATTTCGCCGACGCGCAAGAATCTCAAGAAAAAAGGAATCAACTTCAGGATTTACGGGTACCAGGCATAGCTCTTGGTTGGCTGGGTACGCTCGCCGTCCTTGGTCTCGATAGTCCACTTGGACTTCCATTCGACCTCCTGTGCCGCAGCGTCAATGAGAGCTTCCTTGCACTCGGGCGGAAGCAACTGGAGAATCTCTGGAGTCATGAACTCGGGATGTTCTGGGTTGGCGACGCTGACCAGGCCGTTGGGGCCAATATCGTGCACATCACCATCAGGGCCCGGGACGCCCATGTTTGAGTATGGCGGGGATTCGTAGACAATGTCCTGGATGACATAGCGGTCGTGGATATAAGTGGGAACAGGGGAAAAGGTAGTGGCGGTGTTTTCGGTAGAGGGTTCACCAGTGGCAGCCTTGTGCGCTTCCTGGGTTTCGTGGGAGGTCTGATTTTCATGGTCGGAAGGAGAGCCTCCGTTGGAGAGGTTCAATGAGTTCATGTTAGTCGTCAACTCGGTCGGGGCGGACGCCGGAGCTGGGGCAACCCGCTCCCAGCGGGCGTGGGTTGGCTGCATGATCTTCGGGTGCTGCATAATATTTGTGTGGACATCGTACACACCACCCAAATTCGCACGACGCGATTCGGCGAGCTTTGAATTAAAGTTGCTATAATGTGTTAGTTGACAGGTCCAATTTGGTTGCTCACTACCAAATATAGACTCACCTTGCAGCACGGGCGTGCTCAAGCATCCAGTTGTCATCAGTGACTGGCACACGCCGTTTCTTGGTATCAACTGGCTTCCCACCAACAAGCGGGACCGCGGGCGCGTTTGTATGATAAACACTGCTTGCGCCGTGCCAGGCGACATACTGATTCCTGTTATAGGTTTCTCCAGGTCCGGGCAATCTGTCTTCCGGAACGGCCAGCTCGCCCTCCACATCGCCGCGCTCGCGAGCAGCAGCTTCGTCATAGTCGTCGATGATCTTCTTGCCGCCGACGATAATCTTTGCGCCGAACTCACGGAACACTGATCGTGCGGTGACAACACCAATGGCCCGTCCCTTGTAAGAGTGGGGGATGAGGTCGCGCTCAATCAAATCACGCTTGGCGTCATCATCAATGATAATCTTGTACAGCATCTTGTGCTTCTGGAAAAACAAGTACGAGTCACGGAAGCCAATGCAGCGAGCCGGTTCAGTCGACAACATGTAGAGGCGGTCCCCGCGACCAAGGATCTTGAATGTACGGACTCGATACTCGCGTCCGCCTTGTAGGTGGCCATTCTCGTCGACCTTAGTAGCGCCGATTGGGTCGGGGGGAATCGACACTTCGTCGTTGATGACATCCATCATGTTTCCTTCCTTATCGACGGGCACCTGGGTGAGATGGGAGGGGCCGCGGTTGCGTGCCCAACGTCCACCGCTAGCAGCAGGCCGGCCGCGACGTCTTTTGACTGGAGTAGAGACTCGAAGTGGTTGCTCGCCGTCGGCAGGATCCCATTCAGGCCGAGGGTTCTTGGGCGGGCGACCAATGCGACGCTTGCCGCGTGGCGGAAGTGATGGGCGGCCAGGTCCGTAGGAAGGTGTGTTGTCTGTGTCGGGAATGATTGAGTCTTCTGCTGGGGTCGCAACACTCAATTGCTCCTCTGGTTTGGATGTAGCAGGTGCTTCAGCAGCCTGGACTTCTGCGCTTTCAGCTTTAGATTCGGCTTCAGGTTCGCGTTCAGGTTCAGGTTCAGGTTGAGGTTCAGGTTCAGGTTGAGGTTCAGGTTCAGGTTCGCGTTCAGGTTCGGGTTCAGCCTCGAGTTCGACGTCGGGATCTTTCTCGGGGGAGTCTTCTGATTCAGCTACAGGCGAGGAGGGTTGAGAGGAAGGGGCGTCGACCATCTCCTCATCAGACCCATCTGGAATTGAAGGTACATTTTCTAAAGCTGGTTAGTCGCAAACGCGTCTAAGGGGAGGGTGAAATTCGATGCATAGTAGAAGAGACGGGTGTGTGTAGCAGGTGCGGGCCAATGCGAGGTTGGGATCAACTCACTTATCGACTTTGCAGCCGCCTGGGCGGCCGCCCTTAGCTTTCGTGGCATTTTGTCGATGGTTGATCGATATGCTGGGGAAGCGCAAATGGGGAGGAATAGCTGTTTTGCGAAGGGCCGAAGTTTTTCCGGGGCGTTCTACGGGCTGCAAACGCGGCAAACAACCACATAGTGCAAACAAGGCAAACTGGTGGGTATATCCTCTATGACGTCATACGCTCTTCCTTACTCCAACGGAGCATTTCGGGCTGCACATCTGCTCGGCCGTTGATCGGCGAACATCCCTGCTTCTGATCTGACTGTTTCTTCGCTATTCGTTCTTCTCCAATTCTAGACCCTCAACCGCCATTGCCGTTTCAAAATGCCCATATTAAATCGATATCATAGGTTGCCTGCCTAGGACAGCATCTCGGGCTTTGTGTTACCCCCTAGTTGGTATGAGAGTGCGGGGATTCAATGCTCAAGATGAGTTCATCTATGAGATCTACATGTTGATAGAATCCCGTAAATACTCACCGGTCGTTTAGTGCACCGTTCTCTCCCGAATCACATTGCCATTAGGTGTTAATTGCATTCAACATGGAGATGACTGCATCAAAATGCATAGGTTAATTTCGTGTGTAACCACTGACCTCATTTTCTCTCTGTGCAGCCAATCTCCAATATCACATGTGAGAGATAGCTCCTGACCCTAGGGGGCTTGAGCAAACCATATCCCAAGTCAGTAGCGAAGTTGCTTGGGACCAAGGAGCATGTTTCAATCGCGGTAACGAGTCACCGCTTGGACCAGGTTGTTCATGGACAACAGATTGGCTTTATTAGCAGTATTTCCCCGAGAGTTCTACCCCAATGGCATATTAAAGGCCATATCTCCTTTTTCGGTCGTGGAAACCCAAATAGTGAATATAAGAACGCCTCCGGAAATATACTTCTGATCAAGTATAATTTCTGCTGGCAGCGGGGAGCTTGAGAAACATGAGTAAAGATGTGCCTACTTTGTTGTACGGAGTACAAGCCCGCAGATCATACCCCAGTGCAGATGACCTACAAGTTCAATCCGAACTCGGACTCGGTCTTGTGCATAACGGAATATGCACATTGAAATCATGCAGGTTTCGGCTGTACATTGATGTAGGTTGTATCAAAAGGTGGTCGAGATGCCCAATATTCGAGTATGAACCGCACGAGCCCATGGTAAAAGAAAACTACGCACTCTTAATGGCGCAAGTCTAGGGTACGAGATTAGATATCATCCTTGATCCAATGCTCTGGATCTATATTTCCATAGCATATAATTCGTCATATATAAAATTCAAGGGAGGTTGAGGAAGGTGGTTGCCGATCACCTCTTTATCCCCCCACCACCACCACCTATTTGAGGGCGTGGATACTATAAGCTGAGGGGTCAAACTGGAGATCGGCAATATAGCTCTCTAGCGCTTTTTCTACAATTATTGTACAGTCGCAGCAAGCTCATTTCTGTGGCACGTACATCATTCACGCGGGTCTTAAATCCGCCGAGCCACATGTTAGCGCAGAGGGACCTCACGATGCGTCCCGATGACGCATGTGGAGGGCAGCCTTGAAGCACCCATGCGACCACAGCATATCTCACATTTCACCTGGTATGCAGATGCAAGGGGAGCTGAGAGCTAGACCTGGGCCATATTGAAAGCTGAAAGGCTGACACGATCTCGGGATCGAGAGTCGATCTATGGGTTTCACAGTTATATTTCATTATTTTATGCAAAAGTGATTTTTCCTCTAAAATAAAGTATACCTTCCATATATGTAGATGGAAACCATCTATAAGAAATATCGGAGGACTCGGATGTCAGATGGAGTGAGAAGTGGAGATAAAGATTTGCACGATAAGAGCGAAAAATAGGAACGCCTAAGAAATTCTCAGCCTCTTTCAAGGTGTAGCCACATGTTGGAGCCTAATGTCAGGATCGTGACCTCGAAAATCCAGTTTTCACATTTTCTTCACATTCTAGCAAAATCAGAAGGGGAATTAAAAAGTTGAAATACCCGGGCAATTCTCTTCATATCTGCTATTGAAGATTATCAGCCACTCATATTCTCCACATGACGTTTATCTCTTTCTGATCTCGGATTTCTAATTTCTAACAATAATTCCTCATTTTCCCCTTAGGAAATAAGTAGAGAGAACCTTTCCGGTAGAACCTATGGTCAGGTTCCAGGTTCTATCAGATTATCCATGGATCCCTTATATATGATATAATCTCATGTCCAGGACTTAATAATACCCGAGAAACAGAGATCTTTTTTTTATCTTCCAAGTTTTTAAGTGAATTTTTCTTATTACTGAAATCCCACTTCTAAATCCCAAAAAGAAATCTATCGAATACCTTTTTTTTCCCTCAAATTAAACTTCATTTTCTTGTTGGGGAAAATCCAAACGGGTTCAAATCCATCCCGCAAACTCCCTTAGCTCATCAAAAAAAATCCTTTTTTCCCCCTTGGAATTCCCCTCCCCCCCCCACCCTCTCGTTCTCTTCATTTTCCAACTTTATTGAATGGAAACACAATGGCCGCGCAGAGTGGACCCGTGTTGCACGGCGACGACATGAAGACAATGAAGTGAGTCAACTTCTTTTTACGGAATTCCTTCCAGAAAGGCGGGGCTGAAGGAGGGAAAAAGAGGGTCCACGATCCCCTCACACCGCATTGCATTACAGTCTGTTCTTCTTGGGGGTTGAATATGCATGAAACACGTTTCGAGGATCCTTTCTCTCTGCCTTTCATATCGGAGCTTGTCGGAATTTGCCTACAACCTTTGAATTGAAGATTTTGTCGTTAATCTGGCTAACCATCTTCCGTCTTAATAGCTCCGGACTGGAAGACGATACCCCAGATCAGATCAGGTCAAATGATTCTACTCCTACGCCGACTGGAATCGCAACACCTGAACCTGATCTGGCCGACAAGCGTCTACCTTCCATTATGCACAACTACTTCCAGGTTGGTTCTCTCTCCGGTGATAAAGCGAGTCTACCGCGGCTATGGTCATGTCTGTCGAAACCCTCTGAGGACCTTCAATCAAATGCGCATACCCAACATTCCTCCGATTCCTCCGAGTCTTTTGTCATGATGGAGCAGGAAGATGGGTCTGATAAGATGGATGAACACCCCAGTCTGCCCACCCCTCCACACTCTTTGTTACAGCACGAGTCGGATGAGATGGAACTTGGGACGAGTCCAGGAGTGTCTTCTATCTTTACAACGTTGAAGAATTACCTCATTTCACCCACACAAACTTCAGAAGACTCTCCTTCCCGCCGTCAAACCTCTCTCCCAGTATCCAGCGTCTCTGATGACCCCGTCCTTGCCACACATTTTTCCAACCCATCCCTACCTCCTGCCTCAAATGCCTTTTCCCTGACTGAAGCTCCCCTCATCGACCATGAGAAACCGCATGTCTCCGTATCTTCCGAGAACCTGGCCAAGCTAACTGAAAACGCGCCCGATGGGTCGCGTCTTAAGAATACCCCACCTCTTACTCCCCGGGCCATGTCCAACGATGCCGCAGCCGCCCAGGAAAAGGCCGCCACTTCGACCCCGCAAGAGAGCTCGGAAGAGACTCCACAATCTGAATTAAAGCCGGACATCGAAACCTCCACGGACGAGATCACCATGAAACTCGATGAAGCATTCCCATCGCAGTCCCAGCCTGAGACTGCGCCTACGCCCGCTGCGACAACAGCATCCCCGGCTAACGGCGCGCCCACAGGCCCGATCAATGGCAAATTGTTTGTGAAGATCACGGATGGTCGAGGATTGCGGCCAAGTTTCGATCCGTATGTGGTGTGTGTATTCGAATGGAATGAGTACATCTCCAAAGGTGCTCGTGATGGTGAGGAGGAAAAGAAACGGCGCCAGCTGGAGTCAGATGCCGAGGAGGCTGCTGGTCGGCCTATGGCCATTCCTTTGAAGACCCGGTCCAGCTCTCACAACAGTGCTATCGAGGGTGATCACAAGGGGCGGACGCCCGTGACTGACCCGCACTGGGATCACGAGGCTACCTTGTATGTTATCCCAACCCAGCTCCTTAACTTGGATCACCCACTAACACGTTTTCTTAAGTGACGTTATGGGAGATCAGTCGGAACTTGATGTCACTGTCTATGACCGCAACAACCAGGAAGCTTTTTTGGGTCACGTACGCCTCTGTATCAACCTCAAGGAAGATCACAGCCGACTAGAAGGCTGGTTCCCCTTGGTCGCGCGCGGTGCCGGCGACAACCAAGTTTCTGGAGAAATCCACCTCGATATGAAGTTCGAAAAGACAGATCGAAAGCAGGTCGGACCGAATGACTTCCTCGTCCTCAAGCTTATCGGCAAAGGAACTTTTGGTCAGGTTTATCAGGTCAAGAAGAAGGACACACAGCGTATCTATGCGATGAAGGTTCTCTCGAAGAAGGTCATCATTCAGAAGAAGGAGGTGATTCACACGCTCGGAGAGCGCAATATCCTAGTACGCACTGCGATGACGGCGTCTCCGTTTATTGTTGGATTGAAGTTCTCCTTCCAAACCCCAACAGATCTGTACCTGGTTACGGATTATATGTCGGGTGGCGAATTGTTCTGGCACCTGCAGCGTGAGGGTCGGTTCCAGGAGGCCCGGGCGAAGTTTTACATTGCCGAGTTGATTCTGGCTCTGCAGCATCTACACGATCATGATATCGTATATCGGGATCTCAAACCGGAGAACATTCTGTTAGATGCCAACGGTCACATTGCGCTCTGCGATTTCGGTCTATCCAAGGCAAATCTGTCACAAAACGACACCACCAATACCTTCTGTGGTACCACAGAATATCTAGCCCCGGAAGTATTGCTTGATGAGCAAGGTTATACAAAGATGGTCGACTTCTGGTCCCTGGGTGTCTTGGTCTTTGAGATGTGCTGTGGCTGGAGCCCGTTCTATGCCGAGGACACTCAGCAGATGTACAAGAATATCGCATTCGGCAAAGTCCGATTCCCCCGTGATGCGCTGAGCACCGAGGGAAGAAACTTCGTCAAGGGTCTGCTCAACCGGAATCCCAAGCATCGACTAGGCGCCAACGGCGATGCTAAGGAACTCATGGCACACCCATTCTTCCACGATATCAACTGGGAGACACTGTGCCGCAAGCAAGTGATTCCTCCGTTCAAGCCGCAGCTGCAGTCTGAAACCGACACCTCCAACTTCGATCCCGAATTCACAAACGCCATGGACCTGAACAATTCGCTCAATCTCCGCGCCGCAAACCTCGCCAACGGCCTCATGCCAGCCTCCACACCATTGTCGCCCGGTATGCAGGCCAATTTCAAGGGATTCACGTTCGTGAATGAAAGCTCTATCGACCACCACCTTATGGACGAGAGCGATCATATGGAAGAAGACTCCATGCACGACGATCACTGGCAACGAAGCCACCGGTCAGGCAACTCGGGCGATCAGCGCATGGCAGGTGTCCAGAAGACGCACGACGGCACGGAGCCCGGGATTTTCAACGTTGATGATACCTTTGACATGTGATTACGTTTTCTTATTTTTTTCGCCTACTGCATGATCATGGAGTCTCGATCTGGCATACGTTATTGTTTCTTCTCTTGTCTTGTACATGCCCTCGGATTGCATCGCTTCCAACCCGCAAATATGGGTTTCCGTTTCCATTTGCCTTCGCCTTGTTTTCTGATTCCCGGTTTGCCCCCACTTCCTTTCCTTCATCCTTTCGGTCTGTTTCCTGTTCTGTCGAATGCCTAGTCAAGACGGTGATCATTCTCTGATCCTGATCCTGGTACCAATTTTGAGCCTCGCTATTCGTCATGGTTACGATCTCTCGTTCGTTTCGTCAGCCAGTTCCCAGTCACATACCCCCACCCCCGGGGTTTCGGTCAGTTTCTTCACGTTCCGTTTCCGATGAAACCCCGGGGGACTCTTGCGTGTTTGTTGGAGTTGGGTTTGGGTGATTTTCATTGTGCACCTTTATTGTCAGTCATCATGTTCTGGGGCGGTTAGTCAAAGCGAGCTCTCTTTGTCTTTGCCTTCTATCCTGTCTCCGGCGCAGTGTTGATAACTTTATCCTCTATCCTCTGGGATTGATGTCCTGAATTTTGATACCTGCTCTTTTCTCTTGGGTCTTTCCTCCGGTCTTCTCTCCTGCTTTCATATTTGCTTTCTCTCTTCGCGGAGTTTTCCTGTTCCAACACGGTACGGTGGTAATTTGAGGGATCTTTCCTCACGGGATTTTCTATTTATTTTTTGCATATCCAGGTTTGATTGAGGCTACCCAGATTCGAGGACAACCGAGTTGTAGCAGAAGGTTTCATTCCAGTTCCATTTTCATGGCGTTAAGACTGACATCGGCATCTCATGGGGCTCGATCTGCATTTGCATCGGGGAAGATGGATAAGCTGCTCTAGTCGAATATCAGACTCTTCTATTCAATCCATCCATTATTACGATCACTACTTCCGAGGCTCACTTGATAAGCTGTTTCCTGTACTCCGTAGCATGTCGTTTACTGTCTTGTTCGGGTTCCTTTGCTACGATGGTTCGTACCTCGTCTAGATACATAGAATATAGGATACAGACAGATGTTTACATGGGGACGGTCACCTAATAATGACACTAAACTCAGATTTGTGCGATTCCTCTCTTATCCCGTCATGAGGTCTGTTTTATCTCTTATCTGTCCAAGCAGCCTTCGAGCCGATATCATGTTCGGCAGGACCACCTTTCTCTTTTAAGAAAATATTTCCTCGACAACCTCCGAGGTCGTTTCTTCTACATCAGTTACATCCTTCCCTTTTAGACTTACACATATAATTGGGGAGCCGCAACCCAACCCAGAACATTTACTATAAGCGCCCCCCCCTTTAGGTACGACGGTATAGATTCCGTCCCCAAAATCAGGATTCGTATCTCCTTCAAGCGTGGTGATACTACCAGGGCCGAATTCAGCCTTGGCCTCAAAGATACACTCTTCTTCTAGACATGAATTTATTCCATTCGGATTGCCATCTTGCATAACAATAAGGTGGAGCCGACTATATGCAACATCGGTGGGCATCTTGGCTTGCCTTGTCATCTTTCTGTCCGTACCACGTCCGGGTCCAGAAAACTCTCGGTGTTTGACCATCTACGGCCCGTTCCTCTTCGGCTGTGAGGTCTTGGGGCACATGTGGAGTGAATCTTGCCGGGTATTCCTATTTCTCCGTTGGTATTCCTACGGGGCTAAGAGATGGGGCCAAGGTTACATTGCCGTATTTGCCAAGCCGAAGCCAGGATTCGACAAGAACACGATGTTGTTGCTTCTTTGAAAGAGACGAATTGGGATCCCATTTTGCCTGTTCATGGTTCCTCTGTTTCCGTTTGGCAAATGGCCTACCATAACATGGTAGTCAAAAGGCAAAAGGCCAAATGGCATGTCAGTTTCATCCTTCTGTATTTTTTGTTTTTTTTAAGGCATTTCTTTTCTCGGTCTCGGGGTTTCAGGAAGAGGGGAGAGGAAGGAGGAAACAAAGCGGGAAGACTAGAGCTTGGGAACATGTGAACGAACTTTTGTTTGCGCTAAAAGCAGCCACAATGTGATTTACTCTGAGAAGGCACGTATGCCTCATATCTCATCGTTTGGGTGTATTCATTTCATAAAATCATTTGCACAGAATGGTCAGGTTCTCATGTCCCTGCTATCCCGAGGTCCCTGGGTCCAGATAGCTTTTTGCAATCTATTATTTTATTTTTAGCAACACTGGACGGTTGTTTGTTATACAACATAGGCGATCGGGATGGTTCCAGGGCCCTACTCCCTTAGTACACGGTGTTGCTGGTTCCCGTCTCGATTGAATGCAGGTACGTGGACAAGTGGACCTTCCAGCTGGAATTTTAAGTCCTAGGAACGCCCCAAAGCGGCACTTTCCAGCCCTAGTGGTCAACATAACGAGATCCAATGGTGCAATTGGCCGTAGTACTAGAGTTGGACCCTCAGTGCGTCTCCACCAGATCGCAATTTTAGTGATTTCTCTTCCACGTTCTGATCTGTTTCGAGTGGATTGAGATATACCCGAGAGTTCCGTCGGCTGCCCATATATATCGCGGCATGTCAAGGGAATGATATGGACGAACTACTCCGTACTACACATTGAAGTGTTTTTTTTTTTTGCATGGAGTAGTCCATTCGCCGATCTTGCTAGATCTGGGGGAGTGTTGGGGATTTCCACTCGAGTCATGTTTCTATTTTTTTGGGGTTTATTATAATTTAATAATAGGTACACTTTGGACTATATGATGTTAGGTTGATATTGTTAATGGTACATATGTCGATCCTTTTATGCCATGCAGTGATGTGCAGACTGGAGTACTCCGTACTGTCGTACATCCAAAGTCAAATGTAAGAAAAGCGTTCCTCCAGGGCTGAGCCGTCCAATTACCTATTTCATTGGCCTGCAGGATGATATGCGCATGGGCCGTTTGGATATAAATAGGGGACATTCAAATGTTCGACATTCGACAATTTACTCGTATTACTATAGGCTGAAACACCTGTACCAATCTAAATCAACTTAAACGATTATACAACAAAAGCAGAGAAAAAAGAAAACGAAAAGGGGTAAAAACGACGACCCACTGGGTTAAACCTAAATGGGCAATAGCGTCAGAACGAACTGAGAGGCTTTTTGATATTCACTTTGTCTTGAAGGGATTGGGGAATATGTACTTGATCTAAATAATTGCAAGTGTACAAGGCTCTTTGTATATATAATATACCTACAGTTCTCTATTTATCCAGATATAAAAAATTATAGGTAACCCCTGAACCGCTTCCCGTCTCCGCTCTGCAGGCATGGCTGCACGGCTGCACGGCTTACAGTAATGTAATCCACCTTCAAATCATTCCTGATGTGGGGGAGATCGACTGCCATTATCATTCCTTTTTCCTTTTTCTCCCTTTTCCAACGTGCTAGTGTTACATAGTTCTGATCCTCTTTTCAGAGGTTCCTACTCTTCTTACTCTTTTCTCTTCACCCTTTCATATCTTGGACTCTATACGCGTGTGACTTTATACGGAATCTGCCGATCTTCATATATTACGCCATTTCCCGAACTCCTTACATTCCCGAACCCCTCCCTATTGGGAATTGATTTTGCTTTTTTTTCTGTCGCGTTTGTTCCGATGCCAGAGCAATTTCGCAATGAGTGTTGTCGCCACTAGAACGGAGACCCCTGTGGTATCTCATTCAATCACCGAGAATCAGGTCGACTGTTCCGTACATTCAAATGCCGTACATTCAAATGCTTCTCGAACCTCCTCGATATCGTCCTATAGAACCAACTATACCGCCTCAACCGCGCCCACCACATACTCCCCATCTTCCCCATCCTCGTCTTACCGCCAATCCGACTCTGTCAATTCTTTTTCCAAGTTAACTGAACCAATTCAGCGCCGAGTACCACACGAGGTCTATGAAGTGATAATCCACCATTTAGAGGAGTTACACAAAGGGCAGCACCAAGCAGGATGTACCACGTGTTTTCAACGAGACTTACACGCCTTATCCTTGACCTGTCGGTCTTGGGAAAAGGCGGTTAGAGGTCCTCTGTGAGTTTGGAGTCCAGTCTCCCCTTGGTTAATTCAAGGGCAGCAAGAAAACCAGGATTGTTCGCTGACTGAACATGCTATACTAGATATCACAGTATACACATTGTCGGAAATGATTCCCCGGCCCAACTCAAGAAATATCGTCTGAAGAGAGGGAGTCGTCTGAAGCTCCTCAGACGAACCCTCCGTGAACGGAAGTTGCTGGCCAACCTTGTATACGAACTACGGGTACCCCAATTAGATTTGCTCTTTACCACGACGAAGCAAGGCACGCAGTGGCAGGAGTACCGAGACCTGGTAGCGTCCGTGGTCATGGTATGCCCGAACTTGGAGCGCCTGTTAGGCTTGTCTATCCCGTATCACCATGAATTTGATCGTCTGACCCATGCTTTGTCGACCCGCAAAAAGCTCAAAGAGCACACATGGGTTTTGGGCGAGGCCGCGCAAGCATCGGAGCTGTCACCGCGTGACGACTCCTGTCCTGGGAGCCTTGGTCCCTCCCAAATGTTCGAGTTTCTGGATTTCCACACCTCGTGGACAAGTCTGGAGACACTAATGCTTTATGGGCTGAACGGAAATGGCGCACTGGAGCCTAGCATCTCCCTGCGCATGTTTAATCTTCTTCCCTCATTGCGCAACCTTTGCATAACTTCCTTCAATAAAGACTCCTTCGATGATAACACAATGATGTGTCTGCCACCATTGGAGTCTTTAAGGTTGGAGAACCTGCCCGGGGTTACAGATGCTGGTCTCTCGCAGTATACGACACGGCCGGAATCACTTTCCCTCAAGACACTCGTCTTAGTCGAGCAGAACATCGAGTCACTGCTAGTCATTTCCAAAATTCTTGCGTCACTACGACAACTTGAACGGTTTAAGATAGTCCAGACCGAAAAGTGCCCAACTTTGCCGGATGAACATATGATTTTCCAGCCTATTCTGGCCTCATCGACCCTAAAATATCTCCACTGGGATGTGGCATGCCCAGACCCAGGCATAGCTCTCACCCAGCTTGATACCCTCCCCTTCCAGAAATCCACAAAATCCTCCAATACCCCCAACTATCATCTTGCCCAAAGCATCATCTCCGCTGGGTTTCCTCAATTGGAAGCTCTCCGCGCACCCTCCGACGTGGAACCCCCAGGTGCGCTCCAGGCTGTCTGCCGGCCTATATTAAAAGGCCAAGCCTTACTCCGACCAGACCGGTACAGCTTGCCTCGCAGCTCCCACGGCTCCGTGAATACCCGACCGCTCGCTCTGCCAGCGGGGAACAACCTGACCTCAGCTCGAATCCGTGCCCAGACATTTATCGACATGGCCGCCAAGGACACCGAGGCCGGCATGCAGGTTCTGATCCAGGATTACTCGGACGAGTATGTGCCGGACAATGCGCAATATTCGCAATTCGAGGAAGAGCCCGACCAGGAAATGGACGACTACGGGATCTGGGCTGCCTGTGAGCGGTTCAAGCACGGGGACAATGACCACAGTGGCCCCAAAACTGTCTACGAGTTCCGCATGCCAACCTTGATGGGCCGTAGTGGTTTCCGGGATCCGGCAACGGGCGCATCGATTCCTCACTTCGTCCTCCGTCCTGATATCACCGGCCAGGAGTCGGACGGTGGCTTGATTGGGTGGAAGCAACTGCTAGCCTCGAACCAGTCACTGTTATATGCTGCCGGAGTAGGCGTCAACTGCTTCGGCAGCGGAAGCCCTTCTATCCCACCTCCCGAGGAGCCCATGTCGCCTGCGTCCACCATTTCCAGGTTTGGCTGGGGAAGCTTGAGTGGGCGGTCTGTGATGGGTACGTCTCCAACGACACCCACGACACCAATCACGCCTATAAGCAGTGTAATGGGCTCGGCCTTACCTTGGGACAAGGACACCTGTACTGGAACCTGGAACCACAAAATGGGCCGGGACTGGTGGTTCCATATGGAGCGTGATCGTCCGGGCAACTCAGAGCTCATCGACGTTAAACAACTTTTCTAACCGATTCTTTCTACTCGATCCTTTTTTTTTTCTTCTCCTTCTATCTCTTGTTCACATACTCTGCCATATACCCCACACTTGTTAGATTCTCTCTTTCTCATATCTTTTTCTGTTCATTTCTTGATCTCGTTTCGATCATCGGATTCGCTGGTTCTTATCTCATTGTACAAGGTTCATGATACACACGCTGCTGTGTCAGACGGATGGAGATCGCGTTGCATAATGATTCGATGTGCTTTGGCTCTTGCCGTTCGAACTATCTTTCATTGTATCATTATTGGCGCGTCGGTGGAAGGTTAATGTGCAGTGTTCTTCTTTCTGTCTTATTTGAGTCTGCGTACTCTCTGTATCATATTTGTACATAATTTGCCTCATAGTATATAATAACTGAGCAGCATATGAAATAGTTCATTATTTTTCCGATGTAAAGATAAGTCCTACAGCCAGTTGTATAGTTAGGTACTTGGACACATGGACACCTGGACAATGTGGCATTAATCCACGACGGTATCCCGCGGCAGTATAGACGATGACTCATCCCGGGCTAAATCGGACCGATAAGCGAATGTCAACTGATAAGCATTGAATACAAAGAGCCCCTCGTTGAGAAAAAAAATATCCCCCACCTTCGCTTTCACAATCGTTATCTGTTGCAATGGACCCCGCAAAGCCCGTTGACCTGCCCGAGAGGCCCAAGGAGGCCACCGAGCCTACGGCTCCACCCAAGAAGTCCAAGAGTCAAGAGAAGAAAGAGGCTGCAGCGGCCAAGAAGGCGGCGGCCAAGCTAGCAAATAAGAACCAGCCCAAACCAAAGGGAGAGGCAAAGGCACCCAAGGCTAAAGAGGCTCCTGCGCCCCGGGACCCTGACGCTATGTTCAAGGTCGGCTTCCTGCACGACGTGTATGAGGAAAAGCCCCTCTCCGAGACCGTCCCCAAGATCCGCACGCGATTCCCGCCCGAGCCCAACGGATACCTCCACATTGGCCACAGCAAGGCCATCGCAATCAACTTCGGGTTTGCGAAACACCACGGTGGCGAGTGTATCCTGCGCTTTGACGACACCAACCCCGAAGGCGAGGAGGAGCGATACTACAATGCCATTCGGGAGATTGTGACATGGCTCGGCTTCACACCTGTGCGTGAGACCAACGCCAGCGATAACTTCGACCGTCTCTACGAGCTCGCAGAGGATCTCATCAACCGTGATGGCGCATACGTCTGCCATTGCACCAAGTCCGAGATCAAGGCCCAGCGTGGTGAGGTCGAGGGTGGCCAGCGCGGTGGAGAACGTTTCTCATGCAGCCACCGCACACGACCCATTGAGGAGTCCATGGCCGAGTTCCGCGCCATGCGCGACGGAAAATACAAGGCTGGTGAGGCAGCACTGCGCATGAAGCAGGATATCACAGACCCGAACCCGCAGATGTGGGATCTGTTCGCCTGGCGCATTATGGGCACTGAGGACAGGCAGCACCACCTCACCGGCGGCAAGTGGAAGATTTACCCGACCTACGACTTCGCGCACTGCTTGTGTGATAGTATCGAGGAAATCTCGCACTCGCTATGCACAACCGAATTCGAGCTCTCTCGTGTCTCGTACGAATGGCTCTGCAACAAGCTGGAGGTCTACTGCCCCAACCAGCGTGAGTACGGCCGTCTTAACATCACCGGTACAGTTCTGTCCAAGCGCAAGATCATCCAGCTCGTCAAGGAAGGTCATGTCCGCGACTGGGATGACCCACGCCTGTACACGCTCATCGCGTTGCGCCGTCGCGGCGTGCCCCCCGGCGCGATTCTCGCCTTCGTTAACGACCTCGGCGTCACAAAGAACACCACCAACGTCCAGGTTGCCAAATTCGAACAAACCGTCCGCCAGTACCTTGAAACCACCGTCCCTCGCCTGATGGTCGTCCTCGAGCCGCTGAAGGTCATCATCGACGATCTCCCGGAAGACCACCTCGAGCTCCTCGACTGCCCCTTCTCCAAGGACCCAGCCTTCGGCACCCACAACATCCCCTTCACGAAGACAGTCTACATCGAGCGCTCTGACTTCCGCGCCGTCGACTCACCAGACTACTTCCGCCTCGCCCCAGGCAAAACAGTTGGCCTTCTCAAAGCCCCCTACCCCATCACGGCGACCTCCTTCGAAACAGACCCTGCCACCGGCGAGGTCACCTGCGTGCACGCCAAATACGAGAAACCCGCCGAAGGCGAAGCCGTCAAGAAACCCAAGTCCTTCATCCACTGGATCGGCGAGTCGGCCGCACACAACAGCCCCATCCGCGCTGAGGTCCGTGCTTTCAATTCCCTCTTCAAGTCGGAGGATCCGTCTGCCCACCCGGCTGGTTTCATCGCCGATATCAACCCGGACTCCGAGGAGATCTTCAAGGATGCTATGGTCGAGACTGGATTCCGGGATATCTCCCGCTCGGCGCCGTGGCCTAAGGAGGAAGGTGCTGCCGAGCCTGGTGAGAATAAGCACTCTATCCGCTTCCAGGGTATGCGTGTTGCGTACTTTGCTGTTGATCGCGAGTCTACTGATGAGAAGTTGGTGCTCAATCGCATTGTTACTCTTAAGGATACCCAGGGTAAGAATTAAGGCTTAGAACTGGGGGTTTTCTGATCAGAATACCTTTCTTTCTTTGTCCTTAACTCTTTTAGTTTCTCTGTTATTTTTTTCCTGTTCCTTTTATTTAAAACACATGGTGGAAGTTGTGTGGAAGTGTGTGATAAGCCACGGTTGTTGGTATGGATTTATGACCATTGCATCTTTGCGTGTCTTTTTATCTTTTTTTCGGCTCTTGGAGATTCTCTAGGCTGTTGTGGTATTCACTATGCATACTTGATTCTAGTAGCAGTTATTGATATACGTTACAATGCACGGTGATCAAGTAGGACTTTTGAATCTGAATATCTCTGACTACGACTACAACTCCGCCATATAGACAGTACATTCGTCATATGGCAAATAATCAAATAGAATTTACTTGGAAGATGTATGAAGAAAATCGTAATAAAAGGTCTACGCCATTCATGCATAACGAATTACCGGCTTCCATTCAAGCCGAGGGAGCATACATACACGAGATGACTCGAGACGTCAAAAAGAGTAAAGCAGAGAAAAACGTGTATGGACCAGGACATAAAAGGCAAGACGGTCTACTCTAAACATAGATGCCCATGTTGGTATCCTTCTTCTTAGCCTGGACCTCGGCGATAGCATCGACGTAGTTCTCATGGCCGATCTTGCTCAAACCCTTCCGGAGTGCAATCATACCAGCCTCAACACAAACAGCCTTGAGCTGGGCACCACCGAACTCGTCCGTGCTGCGAGCCAACTCGGCCCAGTTGACGCTATCCTCAACGGACATCTTGCGCGAGTGAATTTGCAGGATGTTGGCGCGGGCTTCCTCGTTCGGCAGGGGGAACTCGATCTTTCGATCCAGACGACCCGAACGCAGAAGGGCAGGATCCAGCACATCGACACGGTTGGTTGCCGCCAGGACCTTGATGCGGTCGTCCGAGGCAAAGCCGTCCAGTTGGTTCAGGAGTTCCAGCATGGTTCGCTGCACTTCGCGATCTCCAGATTTCTCTGAGTCGAAACGTTTGGTACCCACGGCATCCAGCTCGTCAATAAAGATGATAGAGGGCGCCTTCTCCTTGGCCAGGGCAAAGCAGTCGCGCACAAGTTTGGCGCCATCTCCGATGAACATCTGCACGAGTTGAGGTCCGGCGAGCTTAAGGAATGTGGCGTTCGTTTCGGCAGCACAGGCACGGGCCAGAAGCGTCTTACCGGTACCTGGGGGTCCGTACATCAAAGCACCTACGGAAGAGAAATGAACATGTTAGCTTTGGAGTACAGGGGAAAAGGGAAAGTAACTCACCCTTAGGGGCCTTGATGCCAATTTTCTTAAAGCGCTCTGCCTCCTTCATAGGCCATACGATAGCTTCCACAATCTCTTCGATCTGCTTATCCAGACCACCAATATCTGTGTACTTCTCCGTAGGCTTCTCGTCGACCTCCATTGCCTTGACGCGGTTGTCATACTCGGCAGGTAGTGTGTCCAGAATGAGATATGAGTCCTTGTTGACACCGATCAAGTCACCGGGCTTCAGCGTTTCGTGATCGACCAGGCCAATGAGGGGAAGGAAGATTGTCTGGCGGGTGGAGGTCTTGATGACAGCGGATTTTCCTACGCGGGTGGCATCCAGGTCGATATTAGCCCCTTCCTCTGCTGCCTCTGCCTCCACATCAAGATCCAATAGCTCGACGACGTTTCCAACAAGGTATGGTAGCTGTCTAGATAGTCGCAGATAAGAATGTCAGTAGACCGTTGAAAGGAAAGTGTCTTTTCGCCGATCCGCAAGCCGGCAACCAAGCTCCGCGGGCATGCAGAACAACGAATACGGGGATCGGTGAAAGCACACCTGTTGTTCTCAATCTTCTCTTGATTATCCTTCACCTTCTCCCTCATTGTGCTCTGCTCATGTGTCAAACGTTGGAACTCGCTTTTCATGATTCGCATCTCGTTCTCCAGCATCCGCCGTCGCGTAACGATGTCTGTCGTGCTTGAGTTCAAGATATCCTCGTCCAGCATCTCTTCTTCTTCGTCTTTTTTGTCGGCATCTTGCATATCGGCATCGCCGTCGCCTTCGGATTTCTTGCCATCGCCATCGTTCTGGTCTTGCTTCTTCTCTCTCTGCTCCTGCTCAAGGTCGTCGAGGTCCTCAAGAGTCGACATGGCGGAATCGAGAAATTGGGAATTATAGAATTAAATCAATAGAAATCTCGGAGATCAAAAGCCAGCAGGTCGATAGATTGAAAAAGGATGGGGGGAGGATGAGACAAGGTTGCTGGGAGGAAGAGCTGTTGGTGGCCGAGCTCCAACAACGTCAGCCATAGAGCATCACGTGATATGATCTACGTTTATAATCAAGTGCGATTCGATTCTATCTACTTTGAAATTGTTTTTGTCTTGTATAATGTGAGCATTTTTTGTCGATTTATCTCGTGTCAGGTACCACACATTCTAGATGATAGAATAAGGATTATTGGGATGACTTCTGACGTTGCCAAGGTTGTCTAGCACTGCTTTCCGGCCGAACTTGAGCAGACGAAGTCGAGAAATGTAGTCATCGTTATTGACTGGTACTTCGTTAGCAGAAAAAAACATGAAAGGTTGGTTATCAGGTAGTAAATACCGTAGCCACCGCACATTCGTCTCTTTCCAGTAAACTCAGAGCGGCCATGTAACATTCTCCAGTTATCGAACACTAAGACAAACATGTAAGCCGAAGTGGTTTTCAAATTAGCACCAAAGACTTACTGAGCGCCGATCCTGGTTTTAGCTTCGTCCAAATTTCTTTGCTCCGCAAGATCTCGTTATAGTGGCGCGCAGCGCTGTACCACATAGTCTGTTCCGATACCGACCAATTGCGCTTTGGTGCACGATCATAGTTGTTCCAACGGATCTGGTACATTTTATTCGAGTCCGGGTGGATCGAAAATACCGGTGCCATTGCGGATGGTTGGATGCATATGTCTTCATTCCCGCTTGCGTGCCACGGCTGCCTATGTTTTACCAATGAGGCATAATGCTCGGGTTTCTCGCGGTGTAGCTGAGCTGCGGCTGCAAATCCATCAACTAGCAGATTCTCTCCCCCAGACCCTTCGGTATGGGATAACAGATGGAATAGCTGAAGTCTTGCAGGATCTGTGAAATAAGTATTGTCTGTATGAGCACCCAGGAATTCGTTGGTGTATGCCGTGTCTTTGAAAGTCAAATCGGCTGTGAAGTCCCAAAAGCCACCTGAAGCTATGTTAGCTGAATGATGCATTAGTAAATTGTAGATCTACAGTGCATACCATAATGGGTGTTCCTGATGAACGCAATTCGCTCGATGAGAAATTGAGTCGCCTCTGGGTTGATAGGAACGCCGTCTACAAAACAGAATCCATGTTCCCACTTCATGAGTTTTAGCAAGTTTGATCAAGAAGTCAAGACAGAAGGGCTTACGATATGGCTTAGCCAAATACGAAGAGATTCATCGTCTGACATAACATCATCATATTTGACTCTGGGACTTTGATCTGGCTCCTTGAAGTACCTTCTATGGCATCAACATCATTCCGTGACTTTGGCTTTGAGTAACTTACCTGGGACCATGCAGTTCTGATTGGAGATATGACTCCGACTTAGTGCTTTTGAGGTTAGGTATACGCTGCGAGTGTCCATAAAGCCAACCATGCGGATAAAGTCCCATGTGATTATCAGACCCTGTGGCGGTGTTAGTACTGATAGTAAAAATCTCAAAGGCTATGCATGTCATCTCTCACACTTGATTGTGACCATACTGTCACTGTGCTGGATTGACTCTATCTTAACATTCTGCGGAATCTGCGGGGATAGTATCAGAAACTGTGCAGTCGCAGGGAGTAGTGAGATTTCCTACTGAGAAAGTGTCGCTTATCCTCTGCATCGTATCTAGATGAATACATGTGGGACACTGGCAGTTTTCTCTGGTCGCAGGCATCAAGCTGTCAATGATAGCCCAAGCTTCTGGTGTTGTGTGTCTTGGTCACTAACCTGAGGAAAAAACGACCGCTGTAAAAGTGAAGTTAGTCGTTATTCACCTTCTTTGGAGTTGCAACAAACTTACAAACTAAACTCGAATTTGGAACCATTTTCGAGTTTAGCTGGAAATTGTACTATATCGGAGCCGGACGTAGCAGCCTGATGACCATCCACGCTCATCATAGTATTTAGCAATCTCGATGAGCAAGGTGTGACATATCGGTAGCCAGTCGTCTATCAGCAACGGAACAAGGAGGCCGAGTTAGTCTTTTTATGATTAATTTGAGTGTATAGCATGCACTAAATCCATACCAAACGACCAGCGGGTGAATAGCGGGGCCTCAGGCTCTTGGGTCTAATTCGAGAGGGTTTAGCGTTAAATGTTTGATAACAGATGAAAGGAGATCTTACCCGGTACGAGTCCACAGCCCACTCGGCCTGAGTGCTGTGCGCCAGCTGAAGATCATGGCCGATATGGATAAACAGGGGTTTTAAGGTCAAGGACAAGGAAATAGTATGGAAGGACAGATCCGGGGTAGTAGTTTGTAAGAGCTTCAAGTTCGAGGACCCGACAACCGAGGTTACAGTCACGTGCGTGGTATACGGAACTATATTGGCATAGATAGTTTGTTTCCCTACAAAGTTGGCATTCGGTGGTAAGAAATATTTACTGGATATGCATTTTGAAATGCAAACTAGTTATACGTAACTAATCTAACTGAGATTTGGTGACATAATCACAGCTTGCTCTTCACGCCTGTCGCCTTCAACAGACAACGCCCATTGCTCAACACAACCCGACCCTTATCGTTCTTAGTAACAAATCGGATCTCCTCATAGCCATCCTGAACATTGCCCATTCTCCAAATCTCAGTGGTAAGCTTATCGCCGGGCCGGACGGGTGAGGCAAAACGGGCCTGGAACTCCTTCATATTGGCAGGGTTGCTACCACCCAGTTCGCGCAGAATGCCATGTGCAGCAGAATTCCAGCTGAAAAGACCGTGGATAATAACACCACCGAAGCCCATCTTCTGGCCAGGCTCTGGTGTGGCGTGGAGAGGGTTGTAGTCACCGTTGAGACTAGTCAAGGTGTTAGCATCGGATGTGTCGAGTATCCACTTTTGTTCAATTGTATAGAGCTGGTCTCTGTACGGGATATGCACTGGACACTTACCGGTAAAGGTGGGCCGTCTCCAAGTTGCTCTGAACAACATGGGTGGCGTCAGGGGCCTTGCCCTCCGGTGGGGGATAGTTGACGGTGCTAGGTCCTGCTCGAACGCGTTAATTGATGCTTCACGGCGGAAAATTAACTATAATCTTACCCTTCGGGCCACCCCAGCCGCCCTGTCCGACCAAGAAACCGCTACTCACGACCTTGGTGTACACCTCGCCGCTCTCCTTATCCACGATAGACTGCTCGGTTTCGATCACAGTACCAGGCTTGCCTTTATCATAGACACCAATGACCTTATTGCGCAGCTCAAACTTGCGCCCTGCACTAGTGGTAGGGAGCGGCTTCAGGATTGTGATCTTACGCTGACCATCAACAGCATGACGGTGGTCCAGGTCGGGGACGCCTGGGATGTGAACTGCCTTCTGGCGGGCATAGAAATCAGTCACTTCTTGATCAGTGAGCTTGAATGCTATTGGCTTTGGAGTTAGTGCAATTGCCCGAAAGTCCCTCGAGGCGCTTAACATACGGAGGATGAGAGAATAGGTTGGGAAGACCGAGAAGCTCGGGTGGAGTTCCTGGATACTAGTTAGATTATGGTATTTAGATTGGTATCTATGTGGCTTGTGGCTTACATAGAGGAAGTGCAGCTCGTCGGCCTTGACACCAATGCTATTGGCAAACAATAGCACATCACGCTTCTGCCAAGAGACCTCTTTGGCGGGGAATTCGTGACCAGCTCCAGGGGCCGACATTGGGATGGTAGTATGAAGGGAGTAATGAATGTAGGATCAGATAATATAAAAAAGGGCCAGGTGTAGGGGAAATATAGAAAACAAAGTAGCAATTGGCAGATTAAAAGTAGCTCCGGTAATTGCGGGGGCTATCAAGGAGCCGAGGATCTGATAATTATTTGTTGCCGTGGTTTTGCCGACGAGGGCATCTCCTTGGCACAATTTCCCCTTGCAGATCTTAATTCTATTAAAAGTCTAAAGTCTACGTGGAAAACATGTCCAGAAGAAGAGCGTTGGAGTTTGCTAGACTAAGCATCGACTCGGGTATCTACCTGGAAATTCGAGGAGCTTCAGAATGATATCCCTCCGTTCGCGCCACAAAATGCCTTTTTTCCTGCCTCCCAAGAAATAAACGCCGAAATAAACAAAGGCGAAACCAGATGTCCAATTCGCCTTGGGCAATTTCATACATGCCCATGCCAGGATGCATTGCGTGACGAAAATATTTCACTTAGATCGTGCAAACGTGAAGTTGTACATCCCAATCAATGACATCAAATTAGAAAAGTGGAACAAAATTAACACCTGGGATGCATTAGTATGATGATCTCAAAAAACGAGTCAAAATGCCAGAACTTACATGCGGTAGAAGCAGCCACCCTCAGCAGCGCGAGTAGCATCGGGGGTCTCGAACTTGTACGTGATGCCGATATCCAAGTCACGCTTGTTCTTATCGTTGGGGCGGTTCTCAATCCAACCGGTAACCTTCTCATCCTCCTCGACGGTAAGGACATCACGGAGGTAGAACACGGTCTGCTTCCAGTGGGTGTACTTGGCGTGAGGACCAGTGGAGAAGTGGATGGGCTTGTGGCAGGCGCTGAACTCAATATCGAACCAGGCGATCAAGGCGTGGATGAAGTCGGGGCGCTTGGCAGTGAGGGCATAAGGCACCTTGAAGGCAAGATCGGCCGTGGTGACGGTGTTCAGATCAAAGGTGATGATCGGGCAGGGATCGGTCACAAGAGCCTTCATCTCGACGGTATCGACGAGGGGCTCGTTGAGAGCAATCTCCTTCATGGGGCTGTAGTCGAATCCGTAGACGTTGTCCCAGACTGAGATTGGTCAGTAAAATAACAAGAATAAAAAAGTTCCAGGTAAAATAATTGCTTACATCCAATCTTGTCATCCTTGTAGTCGCCATCCTCAATACCAGCAACGTACATAGTGGCCTTATCGGGGAAGATCAGACCACCGGGGTTGAGGTAGGTGTCACGGGCGTAGAGCACGGTGTCCAGCATGGACTCGTACAGAAGGAAGTAACCCATCCACTCGGAGATAATAATATCAACCTTGGGGAAAGGAAGGTTAACTTCCTCCATCTTACCCTGGAGAAGAGTAATCTTATCGGACAGTCCATTGACGTGGACAATCTGACGGGCCTTCTCAATGATGGAGGACATATCGACACCAATGACGTGCTTTGCGCCAGCACGGGCAGCAAACCTGTTTAAAAAAAAACAATCAACAAGAGATCCAGAATCACAGGATTATTATCCGGATACATACATGCTCAGAATACCAGTTCCACAGCCGACATCAAGGACGACCTTGTCCTTGAAGATGTGGCGGTTCTGGTAGATGGAGTCGCGGTAGGAGCGTGTGCGGACATCATCTTTCTACAAGGCAGAAAATGAATGTTAGAGCACCGTAAATAGCCAATTAGCCAGTAAATTGTACTTACAAGCATCTCCTCGTGGATACCTGTGGCAACCCAAAAAAATATCATTAGTCAAAACCACACTGAAAATTTGCTATCATGGATCAAGATCATTTACCATGGTGGTCGTAGCTATGAATTTATTAGCATCAACATCCGAGAGAGACCCAATGGAAGAATAACGTACCTAGTGAAGTAGCGGACTTCAGAGTGCTCCATGCCAACCATGCGATCAGCACTGCTGGTGATCCCCTGAGGGTTATCGGATTCGGTATCCATCTTGACTGTGCGGAAAAGAAGAACGGGCCGAAAAGGAAGAAAATGAAAGAGTAAAAAAATAAATGGGAAGGATGTTAAAGATAAAAAGTCCAACAGAGATCGATCCTCAACTTTTTTTTTTCTGGATTATTTGCCCGCCCGCCAAGCTTAACTCCAATCCCCGCCCGCGCTAGCTGTATTCGGGGGTCACGTGTGTACACACGTGATGGGACTTGCCCTCATTTATATAGGGCTATCTGCGTGGCATAGTTGTACAACTGGGAAGTTCTAGGGATAATATGGTGTACCTGCATCATATGTGGGTAGTATCTGTGTGGTGAATAGCACTTACCCAAGGATAGCAAGCACCCATTGATGACATTTGATGTTTAGAATAGGTCAACATTGAATTGCGCTATTAACCATATCTGTCCTTTGGAGTGAGCTGGCAAGATCCCCAAGCAATAACGCCCCATGACAAGTATGCTAAATAAATTCAATTCCACTTCAATTGTCGAAGTGTACAAAGTACATCAATGGCGTTGTGGGGTAAAGAAAGAACTGTTTGGTTGCCAAGACTACCGAGGGAGGCTCTTTGATGCCGCCGGGAGCTCCGCTCCAACCTGTCATTCTTCCCCAAGCTTACGCGTTGAACGTCTGGGACCTCGGAACTAAACTTTCGGGCCACAATGAATTTAGGTGTAGGAAGAGTGAATCTCTACACTCTTTTCGCTTTCGTTTTTTTAGCCTCGCTCATTGGCAAGTCCGACGCGTCATTAGGAGACCACCTCCCCGACTTCAAAGAATGTGTCCAGGTACGCCTCGGTGAACAACAGACCCTTGGAAACAACTAACAGCCATAGATCTGTAAAACAGAAAATTGTCAGAATGGCAATTCAGTGCTCCGTATGTGAAATCATTATTCCAACTGTTCTCCGCGTTTCCCCTTTGCTGACCTCTTTAGCTCTGCACCACCGCTTACTACTATGGAACTGCCCTGCTGAATGTGACTACACTTGCCAACATGTCATTACCGACCGTCGCGTCTCGCGTGATCCTCCAATGATCAGCCCAATTGTACAATTCCACGGGAAATGGCCGTTCCGTAGGCTCCTAGGGATGCAGGAGCCCTTCTCGGTCCTCTTCTCCTTCTTCAACTTCGCCGCGCACTGGCACGGCTTGTCCCGTATCCAGGAGTCGGTCCCCACCTGGCACTCGCTGCGCCCATACTACATGATGTTTGGATACATTGGGCTTGCAAGCTGGAGTTTCAGCATGATATTCCACATGCGCGATTTCCCCCTGACCGAGAAGCTGGACTACTGGGGCGCTGGCGCCAACGTGCTGTATGGTCTCTACCTTGCCGTCGTTCGAATCTTCCGCCTGGACCTTGAGAATACCCCGTACCGGCCAACCCTGCGTCGACTTTGGACCGCTATTTGTGTTCTGCTATATACATTGCACGTGTGTTATCTTACCTTCTGGTCCTGGAACTACACCTACAACATGATAGCGAACGTGGTGGTTGGTATTATCCAGAACGTCATGTGGACCGGTTTCAGTATCTTCCGATACCAAAAACTTTCGAAGTCTTGGACTGCCTGGCCTGGTATGATTGTGGCGTGGATAATCCTGGCTATGAGTTTGGAGTTACTCGATTTCCCTCCTTGGAACGGGTTAATTGACGCACACAGCCTCTGGCATCTGGGTACAGTGGTCCCCGCTGTATGGTGGTACTCGTAAGTCCTCCCCGATCGTACGACTTAATATATTCCCAAATATATTCCCATGACTAATGCATCGGTCGCACCCGACAGGTTCCTGATCAGGGACACACAGGACGATATTGCGGCGCACAGGCTAAAGGCGTAAAGAGGATCAAAATTTGGGCAAAATTTGGCGATATTTATACCTAACCATACCCAGGATATCATAGACATGTTCATATGTCATACTTGACTGTAGCTTAGACGTGGGAGGTAGCTGTAATGAAGATCGGGGGTGCTCCCCACTAGGGTGTTTACCGTTGCAGTTAATTTCCACGGTGATTAATGCGGGTAAATATGTTATTGCCACGTCTCCTATTGTGTCCTGATCTGTGTTCCCCGCCATTCTCTGACCGCTAAGGCCGTCGCAATAAGCCGTGTCTCAAACCTCCAAACCCCTCAGCCGCTTTTTTTTTTGTTTCAAGTACTCCTCTCCTTTTCGACCTCGACTTTACCTGAAGCTTTAGAGTACCTCTCTTGAAACTCCTTAAGGTACTTTATAACTAATCGCATATTTTCGCCATGGCCTCTCCGGCTGTCAAAAAAGCGATCACCGAGGCGGCATTGCAGTACACAAAGCCCGAGGGCAAGGTATTTGAGTATGGCACAGCAGGGGTATGTCGCATTGATGAACGCTCTACTACAGAGGTCGGCTAACTTCTCTGTCCATTACAGTTTCGCATGAAAGCGTAAGTTTCTTCAAATATGGCTGATCCACCCCGCCTCCGCATCCTCTGAACCCCCGCGATCGTCTTTTGTTGACGTCGATTTGTTCTGACCCATATGGCTGCGCAGCGACCTCCTCAACACCGTTGTTTTTGCAGTGGGCTTGCTTGCAAGCCTGCGCTCAAAGAAACTTAGCGGACAATGGATTGGTGTTATGGTTACTGCAAGCCACAACCCCGCGGAGGACAATGGTGTTAAGTTGGTTGACCCCATGGTGAGTTTTAGCCATTGATCCCTACCATACTACCAGCCCATCAGGACAAGTCTAACCTTTATTTTCTCTTTAGGGCGAGATGCTTGAAGTAAGATTGGCCTGCGTTCACACGACCGAATTTGGAATAACGTGCTCACTGTCATAACTAGGCCGAGTGGGAGGCATACGCGACAAAACTGGCAAATGCCCCATTGGATAAGATCGCCGATGTCTACGACGAACTCGTCAAGGAAATCGATGTGAAGATGACCAACCCTGCTCGGGTGGTCTTCGCTCGTGACACCCGTGCTTCTGGCTCTCGTCTAGTAGGCGTTCTGAATGCCGCACTTACCGCGACGGAGGTCGAGTTTGTGGACTTCAAATACATGACTACCCCGCAGCTTCACTACGTTGTCCGCTGCAAGAACACCCTCGGAACACAATACGAGTATGGTGAGCCGACTGAGCAAGGATACTATGAGAAGCTTGCAAACTCCTTCAAGAAGGTTATGCGAGGGGTCAAGGTCCAGGGTTCCTTGACTGTGGACTGCGCCAACGGTGTCGGTGGGCCCAAATTGAGGGAACTGATGAAGTACCTCTCTGGAATCGATATTAAGGTTGTCAACGACGATGTGATCAACCCTGACGCCCTGAACTTTGATGTATGCTTCCACCTAGCCAACACAACTGTTGATCAACCTAACACTTCATGCAGTGCGGTGCCGACTATGTTAAGACTAAGCAACGTGCTCCTCCTTCTTCTAAGGCTGCTGTGCTTGATCGATGCGCTTCGCTTGATGGCGACGCGGATCGTCTTGTTTACTACTTCCAGGACGAGAGCAACGTCTTCCGTCTTCTGGACGGTGACCGCATTGCCACTCTTGCGGCGTCGTTCATTGGCGATCTTGCCCGCAATGCTGGAATTGCTTCGAAGCTGAAGATTGGTGTTGTCCAGACTGCCTATGCTAATGGTGCAAGCACAGATTACATTGAGAAGGTCCTCAAGCTCCCCATTATTTGCACCAACACCGGCGTGAAGCACCTCCACCACGCCGCACTGCGGTTCGATGTCGGTGTCTACTTCGAGGCCAACGGACACGGTACCGTCACCTTCTCCGAGAATGCCCTAAAGGTTATCAAGAACGCTGAGCCTCAATCGCCGGCTCAGCAGCACGCCCTGGAGAGTCTCCAGGCCCTGACTGACCTGATAAACCAGGCTGTCGGTGATGCCCTGTCAGACGCACTTCTTGTGGAGGCCATCCTCGCCCACAAGGGCTGGTCACCTAAGGAGTGGCTTGGAACCTACACCGACCTTCCTTCGCGCCTCGTGCGTGTCGAGGTCAATGACCGTTCCATCTTCAAGGCATACGACGCCGAGCGTAAGCTCGAGTCTCCTGCCGGCCTACAGGGCACCATCGAGTCTCTTCAGTCTCGGTACAATAAGGGCCGCAGCTTCGCCCGTGCCAGTGGTACTGAGGATGCCGTCCGCGTGTACGCTGAGGCTGCCAGCCGCTCTGAGGCGGACGACCTCGCCACTCGCGTCGCCAACGCTGTTAGCGAGGCCGGCAGCGCCTAATAGGTTTCTTGGTCCAGGTTTGATCCTCGGTCTTGACACATGCCGCTAGGGATCACTACTTTTCTGGGCTGTATTGCAATTGTTACATTGGCCTTTGGTGGCTTTAGGCAGCGGATACCTTTTCAGCACTATGGGCCCCCGGAAATATGGTCCAGGAAAATATTCGATATCATTTTGACGCAGTAATGAAATCTATGGATTCTTTTCATATTACATGCTTAAACGCCCCAAATTCGTAAGATAAACCATCTATTCATGTACAAAACCCAAGCAAATGAGCCGGAATGAAATTCTAGCCCTCTTCCTGGTCCATGGCATCGCGACTTCGCTTGCCCTTGAACGAGAACTTTCCTTTGCCCTTGGCGCCCTTCTTCTCGTCGTAGTGCTTCATCGCCTGAATCGCGTCACGCTGCGAAGCACTCACTTGATCGGCAAAGACCATGGCCTCATCTTTCGGGGCGGGGTACTCATCTAACTCTTTGCCCATCGCAGCCTCTATACGCTGCCAGATTTCCACATCATATTGTGTGACAAAGGATATGGCAGTTCCAGACTTTCCAGCACGTGCTGTACGGCCTACTCGATGAATATAGGTCTTACTGTCGGTTGGCAAGTCAAAGTTCAAAACGCAGTCCACAGAGGGAATATCCAAACCACGAGCAGCAACATCAGTGGCAACCAGGATCTCGCGACTCTTAGATCGGAATTTGCCCAGTGCTCCCAGACGTGCAGATTGAGACATTTGTCCATGGAGAGGGATTGCACCGAAGCCCAGACCGCGCAGCAGGAAAGCAACACGCTGTGTCTCATGAACGGTGCGCATGAAGATGATAACGGACTGGCCGATGAATTCGTGGAGGAGGTAGACGAGGTAGATGTCCTTATGTTTATAGGGACGAAGGATATAAGTTTGCTGTAGGGTCTCCACGGTAGCGTACTTGCTGGAAGAGATCGATACACGGGCCGGATTTGACAGTGAGGCTCGCTGAAGAGACTCAACCTTTGAGCTCAGAGTGGCGGAAAATAGGAAGGTTCTGCGCTCGCGCGGCAGGACCTTGAGAATCTTGTCGAGAATGGGACCGAAATCCATATCGAGCAGTCTGTCTGCTTCGTCCATGACAAGGAATTTCAGGTTGCGGAGGGAAAAGCCCTTAGTGTTCTCGAGATGATCGAGAAGTCTGCCGGGCGTGGCAACGATAATGTGAGGCTTCTTTCCCAAAGCGATTGACTGAGGAACCATGTCCATACCGCCGACCAACGTGGTGGATCTGACGTTGATTGTTGCGCCGAGGGACTCACATGAGAGTGAAATCTGATATGCCAATTCACGGGTTGGTGCCATTACGAGACCAAAGAACGGCTGGGGTTTTTCCATGAGTGCTAGAAGGCTCGTCAGTATCGTATATGAAGGTGAAGGTATAAGTCGTCAAATATGCACGAACCTTGAAGAATGGGCAAAACGAAGGAGGCAGTTTTTCCTGATCCTGTTTCAGCCAAACCAATAATATCACGACCCTGAAGTGCGAGCGGGATTGACTCGGCCTGGATTGGTGTCGGGGCCTTGTAGCCCATTTTATCACAGGCCTCGCAGAGGGAGTCAATCAGGCCCAGTTCTTTGAATGTTTTGGGAGCGCTGGGCTCAGTCTCAGAGGAAGCATTTTCGACCTCGGCATCCTCAGCGGAGGGTTTGGGGCTTGAAGCGCTCGCGCTATCTTCAACATCGAGGTCCTCAGCGGAGGGTTGGGGGCTTGAAGAGCTTGCATTTGATGCAACGTCGCTGACTTCAACGGGTGCAGCAGGTGCTGCGTGTGCAACCTTGCGCTTCTTGGTAATTGGCATGTTTAACTTGTGTTTTAACAAAAAGATTGTTGTCGATGTTCAACTATCTCAAAAGAAATAATTTAATGTGGGGCCGCAAGAATATTGATCCGGCGCTGTTTCTGATGTTAATTTTTGGAGAAAAAAAAACCTCGAGCTGTTCGATTTAGTATTCATTGGTTTTCTCCCTCCAATTTTTTCTTTTTCTCATCTCTAACATCAAGATGGCCAAGCAACGTGTTAAGAAGCGCACTCACCAGAAGCCCCAAAATGCTAGCGTGGTGAAGGGCAGCGCTGCCTCAATGTCCAAAACCCCGAAGTCTATGGTCATTCGAGTAGGCGCTTCTCAAGTCGGTAGCAGTGTCACCCAGTTGGTCAAGGATGTCCGTCGTATGATGGAGCCCGATACTGCTGTGCGATTGAAGGTATGATTCACAGTCACTGTTTTACTCGCTCCTTCTAACAAACAATATAGGAACGCAAATCCAACAGACTGCGAGATTATACCGTTATGACCGGTCCCCTCGGTGTCACTCATCTTATGTTGTTTTCCAAGTCCGCAACTGGCAACACAAATATGCGACTTGCTGTTACACCCCGTGGACCCACCCTTCACTTCAAAGTAGAGAACTATTCGCTGTGCAAGGATGTTGAGAGATCCATGAAGCGCCCAAAAAGTGGCGGACAGGATCACAAGACACCGCCCCTATTGGTCATGAACAACTTCATCACGCCAGACGCAACCGAGGATTCCAAGGTCCCGAAGCGGCTCGAGACCCTCACAACTACCATCTTCCAGTCCCTCTTCCCTCCCATCAACCCCCAAAGCCAGCCTCTGTCTTCCATCCGCCGTGTCATGCTTCTCAACCGAGAGCCTACCGAAAAAGATAGCGATTCATATATCTTGACCCTCCGTCACTACGCTATTGCCACGAAGAAGACCGGTATATCGAAACGAATCCGTCGTCTGGACCCCAAAGAGATTCGCAACCGAGACAAGAAGAAGACCGCTGTTCCCAACCTTGGAAAGCTAGAAGATGCCGCCGATTACCTGCTCGATCCCTCTGCTGCGGGATACACATCAGCAAGTGAGACCGAGCTAGACACTGATGCCGAAGTCGAAGTTGCAGAGAGCACGACCCGCCGAGTCCTGAACAAGCGGGAAATGCAGCGCCAAAAGGCCGCGGAGAAGGGCCAGGATAAGCCAGCCTATACCCCCGGTGTTGAGAAGCGTGCTGTGAAGCTCGTAGAGCTGGGCCCTCGCTTGCGACTTCGCTTGATGAAGGTTGAGGATGGAGTCTGCGATGGCAAGATTATGTGGCACGACTTCATTAAGAAGTCCGAGAAGGAGATGCGGAAAATGGACCAGAGCTGGGATGTTCGGAGGAAGGAGAAGGAGCAGAGAAAGAAGCTGCAGAAGGCGAACATTGAGCGGAAGAAGCAGGAGAAAGCCAAGGCTAGGGGGCAATGGCCAACAAGTGGCTGATGATGATGAGGATGAGGATATGGATGATGATGAAGATTGGCTCAGTGACGATGACTTTGACAAGGACGCTGAGGGTGAAGGTGAAGCGGTAGATGATGACTCTGACGCCGATTCGGACGAGTCTATGGAGGAGTAGGTGACTGTTTCAAGTTACAACACACCTTTTCGAATGCCTCTACTTGATCGGTTGACGGACTAGCCGGCTCTTGCGATTGAACAGACTCGTGCTGCCTTGTCTATCACACTCTGGTTGATTGTATCAAAATGACCCCCGTCTTCATGTCTTATATCCATGTCATATGGACCAAAATTTCTGTCACTGTCACATACCCGATAGGCATCTTGGCGTTTTTTTTTTTTCAGGTTTTGTCTTCATATAATGCAATCTTGCAAATTTATTCTTCACCCTTCACCCTAGATTGAACTTGGTTTTACTACAAGCGCATCCCCAAAGACGTATATCTTAAATGCTGGACCTTATAATCATGGGCATGGACGTCCTGTCATTGATACAGTTTAGTCCACCATCCCAGTCCACCATCTCAACCCAATAATCCCATCAAATTCATAAGCTCCATCACCTCAACACACCAATTGGTGTATAAACTTGTGCCACGGCCTGTGGGAGGAATGGAAGGTAAATAAGGGACCATTATCCCCAATCCGAAGAACATCAATAGGTTCATGCTAGCAGTTGCCTTGGTCACTGAGCCGCGCAACGGTGTCGTCAGTTTATGGGATGCTCTGTGAGGATTTTTAATAACTCGACAGAGACTTGCTTGTATCCATTTGCTCGTTCTAGCCTTTTTGCTGCTTGGAACCAATCGTACTTCTGGCTGTATGTCTTTTATTCGCTATAATCAGAGGGGAAACTCCTTTTTCGAATGTGCCGATTAGTGCATTCTAGAACATAGAAAGCCAAGGATGGTACATTTTGCCTTGCCTTCACCGAATATTACGATGGCTTTGAGTGGCGGAGATTCGTTATTCATAACTCTGGTCTATTTCTTGAGCCTTTCATCGACAATCCTGTTCACCATCTTCTCCAAGATAGCGAAATCTCCACCGGAGGTACCAGCAAAGTATCCCTGCACGCTCTTCTCGACATACTTGCCCACGATATCGATCTCAACGTTGACAAAGTCTCCGGGTTTTTTCGCCGCAGTGACTACCTTCTCCTGCGTGTAGGCAATGAGCATAACCTCCCAGTATCCATCCGGTCCATCGACCACCTTGGTGACAGTCAAGCTAGCACCATCGAGAGTCACGTAGCCCTTTTCCACAACATAGCGCAGAATATCTCTATCGCGCGGCTGCAACCGGAACACCAACGAATTTCCATCGGGCGTGACGGACAGAATCTCCGCAACGGTATCGACATGGCCCTGCACAAAGTGTCCTCCCATCCGGGTATCGGCCGACACAGCGCGCTCGAGGTTCACGTGAGATTTCGCCTGCAAGGAACCCAGGTTCGTGCGTCGCAGTGTCTCCGGCGCACAGCCAACCTTGAACCAGGTCTTATCGAATGCAGTGACCGTAAGACATGTTCCTTAAGACCACTTTTAGACAATATCCCATGCGTTATAAACAAAGAGAAAAATACCATTCACTGCGATACTATCGCCCAGGTGCGCGTCGGTGAGGATCTCCTCACAGTCGGAGATGGTGAGCGACGTTCCCCCGCCCCCGCTCGACGAGGTATCGATGGGCTCCAAGGCCGTGACAGCTAGTAAAACCACATTAGCCATTGACTCACTTCACAAAAAAAAGACATACTCACTTCCGATCGTCTCGACAAGACCTGTGAACATAGCTGCGGTTGATGATCAGGAAAATGACCCCGCGATTGTGGCCTCGGCATTGGCCCCTCCGAGCGGTGTCGGCGTCGGCGTTTTGGCGGAGATTCGCCGGTTCCCCAGATCCCATTTAACGTCGAATTCTTGCTCTTTGGGCTTGTGTTTGAGCTTTTTTTTTTTGTTTCGCTGCATTCGTATATATCATCATGACGGTCGCGCTCAGGTTCCCGATCGTTGCCCGTCGATCAGGCTTGTCCTGGGGTAGTAATGCCTTGCGGCGCACAGTACCAGGGCGGAGCTACTCCAGTGCAGCTTCAGTCGATGGGTCGCTGCCTTTGGCTGGTATCCGGGTGCTTGATATGACACGCGTTTTGGCCGGAGTGAGTACATCTCTCGATATGCTTCTGTTTCTGCCATCCAAACTGACTTGCTCTAGCCTTATTGTACTCAAATTCTTGGTGATTTAGGGTATGTGCTGAACTCCGGGGCTATGAAACAGCTCCAATGGATAATTTCTGTGATATTAACACGACAAAATATAGAGCGGATGTTATCAAAGTCGAACACCCTGTGCGCGGCGACGATACTCGTGCTTGGGGTCCGCCGTATGCGAAGTACGAAGATGCTTCCAGGAAGGGTCCTGGCGAGAGCGCTTACTACCTAGCTGTAGGAACCTTCTCTTGAGTACGAAACAGCTTCTCACAATACTAATCATGGATATAGGTCAACCGAAATAAGAAATCCCTCGGTTTATCCTTCCAACACAAATCAGGTGTCGAGATTCTACACAAGCTCGCAAAAGAATGCGATGTCTTAGTCGAAAACTATCTCCCTGGGGGTCTCAAAAAATACGGCATGGACTATGAAACGCTGCGGGAAATCAACCCCAAGTTGATCTACGCCAGTATCACCGGGTATGGACAGACAGGTCCATATAGCAACCGTGCAGGCTACGATGTCATGGTGGAAGCCGAGATGGGATTGATGCACATTACCGGTGCTCGGGATGGTGCGCCAGTAAAGGTTGGTGTTGCCGTTACCGATCTGACCACCGGACTATACACATCAAATGCCATCATGGCGGCTTTGATTGCTCGGGGTCGGACTGGTAGAGGTCAACATATCGATGCCTGTTTGAGTGATTGCCAGGTTGCTACGCTATCGAACCTGGCTAGCTCTGCGCTTATCAGCGGGAAGAAAGATTCAGGCCGTTGGGGCACAGCACACCGTAAGCGGCAAACAGTCTCTTTGTGTCGAGTGTAATAACAGGCAAACTAACACCTCCCAGCTTCCATTGTACCCTACCGAAGCTACAAGACCAGCGACGGAGATATTCTCTTTGGCGGTGGCAATGATAGGCTTTTTGGCGTGTTGTGTGATCGACTGGGCTTCTCTGAGTGGAAAACCGACCCCCGCTTCGTCACTAACAGTGACCGAGTGCAGCACCGGGCAGAGATCGACGGTATGATTGAAAGCACTACTGTGCAGAAGACCACGCAGGAGTGGTTGGATATCTTTGAGGGCAGCGGTATGCCCTATGCGGCTGTCAACGACATCCAGGGAACCCTCAATCACAAGCATGGTAAGTTTGCATATTTTCTTTCCATGTGATAGAAACGGTACTGATACTGACCCTGCCAACAGTTCTGGCACGAGGTATGGTGATGGAGGTTGACCACCCTGCATGTGGTCCCATCAAGATGGTCAACACGCCTATCAAGTACTCCGAAGCGACACCGGGTGTGCGCACGCCTCCTCCTACTTTGGGCCAGCATACGGATGAGATCTTGGGCAGTGTTCTCAATTATGGGGAGGCAGATATCGCTCGCTTGAAGGACGAGGGAGTCGTGTCGTAAACCTTGAATTATTTATGAGAAACATGAAAGAAACCTAGGGATCTCCCGAGGTCTGTATATAAGAAAACTAAATTAGAGCCATTTCAAATGGCCCCTCGGTTCCTCTGTCATCTTTTTATCCTTCTTGGACATTTTTACTACATCCCATGAGCTCTTGGACTTTCCTTTTGCATATCATCAAGCATAACTTGGGGGCTCGTACGTAGGACTTGTGAGATATCAGAAAAATGAAATGACATAATCGTGGGTTCTTAGGATATGTTGTTGTTGTATATTACATACTATGTAACTAACTTCCCTAAATATTAGTCTACTACTAGGCTATAATAATCACTCTGCTAAGTTGCTTATATAAAGGAACGATAAACCTAGGTCTAACCGAAAGAACTAGAGTAGTTCTACGCTTTTAAACAAGAAGATCCGCTATTTCTCGTACTATAGAGGGCTAGGGGGGTACTCCACGAGAATATATAGAGAGAATCCATTTTTTAAAGAGATTGCTCTTCAGTTTCTATCAATTTCTATCAATTTTTATAGCGTAAAGCGAGAAATCGCGTGGTTTTATATGCCATAGAGACGTATAGAGAGAGTTGAATTAGATACGTTAAATCAGCCGGTAGCTTCACTAATTAAAGAGATTTCTTGATTCTTAAAGGCCTAGATAGCCAGTGAGATCCTACCCTCTTACTCCGTTGAATTTCTAGAGCTTTTAGAGCGACTTAGTGGCATAGTAGGTGGTTGAAGGAATAGGGTTTAAATTAATTGACGCGTTTTGGGTGGGGTGTCCAGCTATGGTGTGAAACACGTTAAGAATAGACAATTAACTAGGTAATGCCTAACATGTTAGGCACGTCTATAGGCCTTGGCCTTTTAGACGGGTATCCTAATAGTCGAAACGCCCAAGGCCCACTGTGGATAGGCCATAGGCGTCTAGGAGGCGCCTATGGACGGGCGATGTCGCAGTCTACAAGTACAGTTATATGACTCTCAAACAACACTGCCTCTGCATTTGTAAAATTTAAAATGATATAGGAAAAACCTTACACCAGTAGGGGAAAAAAACCTACACCAAGGCATATTACAAAGCAACCCGAAAACCTCTGACTCTGAACCCCCAAATATCAACAACCCGTGCTTCACTTTTTCAGAACCTCGACACTAACATTCCCCAAAGCACCTTCGCGGCTCCATGAACTCACGTCAATGGCATACCGACTGTTCTTTTCGAAGATTTGGAAATTGTTGATGCTAGAGTTGTACGGGTCATCGAAATAGATCCTGCAGACTTTGTCCGCTCCATCGAACAACTCGAAGCTTCCTTCCGTGCCGTAATGAATATTGGCCCTACCGCACGCACAAACGTTGGCTTCGTCATTTGGCTTGAGAACAATACTGTTGATGTCCTCTGGGGATAGCTCTGCATCTTTGTCTTCAATCTTGTGGAATTTGCCACTGTGACTGTTACAAAAGAGAACATATCTTCAAGCATCAATTTCATCACTTACTAGTCAACCTTTGCATTGGCAATCGAGATAGTACCTCTGCACAAGTTCGAAATCTTGATAACAACCCACTGCGAATAGACCATTGTGTCTATTATGTCCGGGATTTGGAGTAGGTAAAGGGATTTGTGAAAAAGAAAAGTAGAGCACCTGAGTAATAAAGCGATTTAGAGGGTGCCCGAACTCGTTTTAAGCTCCGCTGAACGGTTAGGATTAATCATTGTAGGTTACTCCGTAGACTCGTATACGTTATGTTGTGTCACTACACAAGACCAAGACTCCCTTGCACGAAAATGACTTGCCCTTGGTTGTCCTGTGCAGCGCTGCAGACATCATGTTGTCTCACTACACAAGACCAAGACTCCCTTGCACGAAAATGACTTGTCCTTTGTTGTCCTGTGCAGCGCTGCAGATCTCATGTTGTGTGAATGCTAAGGCAAAAGGATGCCTCATCGTAGTACCGAGAACGGGTGAACTTCATGGACCCAGGCGTTGGCTCACCGATAATTCTATGATCGGTAAATGTAGTGAGTCATTCACAGGGGGTTAAGATATCTACAGTGCCATTAGAGATATAGTGACTAGGCTAGGCTGTGGTAAACTACTCCTATGGGGCGAGGAATAGGTCCACAATAAAAACAGGATTGTCTTTGGGCGTCTCATATAATTTCGAAGACAGTTCACTCGAACATGTCTATCAGGCTAGAACACATATCTTTAATTGGATCCATATAAATCAAGATCCAAGCGAAATCAATGTTTTTTTCAAGCCAAACCTTTACCCGGCAGCGACACTGCTACATACAAGGTGAATGTCCCATTGGGCAATAGTTACACAGGGCTAATGGAAACCCAAGGCTCGGGCCGTACATGCAATAATATGTAGTGTGACAGGCCCCCTGCATTTACGCTGCCACTGTTTACGTAGACCGCTTTCGAGGAATGGGAGACAATGTATCTTGTTGACCGTCTTGCATAGCTAGACATGACACTCGTGTCACTGCCCCGTACGTAAACAGCCGTTCTATGGAACATTATCCACCACCGCTATTTTACCTATCATAAAGTGATATCTAATTTGTGAAGTTGCAACGGGATACGAGGGTTGAAAGGGAAAGTAGAAATTATACCTTATCACGAGGCGACTTGGCTCGCGTGATAAATAGGCATCCGTTAAATAGAGCATATAAGCCTGACCATAAAAACCTAGAGAGCTTGCTGGTGTTTGGGAGCCATGGGGTGTTAGAATCAACGATCTAGGAGATGAGATCATCAAAGCACAATATGTGTATTGTGGAGTCTGAAACTATAAAGAGGGGAGGGATTAGAGAGAGAGTGTGTGTATGGAAGTCTATGACAGAAATCAGGCATACCATAAACGTATGGTAAAAATCGCAGATATTGAAGACTCTGGTAGCTCTAACTAGACTAAACTCGCTTTTTCAATAATCTGAGCGGACATAGATGACTAACTGTATTATGCACCTTTGTATGGTATGTCGAGTACCACTTATCACATGATTTTCGGGGTAAATTACCCTGTCTTAACCACGTAATTCATCTCTGTATTCCGACAGTTTCAATATCTGCCATTTTTACCATACGTTTGTGGTACGCCTGATTGATCTGTCACCATTTAAGGTTACATATGGATATCACGTGACTGATATACAAAGGTCTTTCATGCAACGACTTCATTCCAACCCTACTTCCAGTTGAAGAATTGACAGGAGCCAACTATGTTTGACTACCCACTCAGCAAACAGCCTAGTGTCTATTGTGGTTTGTATCAGGCTAGAAGACTCACATTGCCCTAGAAGAACACAAAGAGTGGTTTTCTCCTCGCCATCACCTGTTGCTTTGTTCTCTACTTTCACGCAAAAGATCAACTAGTTTTCCAAAAGAACCTTGTCAAGTCCTCTTTTTGAAAACATCTATTTACAAGGAAATTCAGCATGAGGGTCTCACCGGCGTTCATGGACCTCCCCGCCCCCAATATCAACCCGGGGCGCCTCCAGAACGTCCATGAGGGCAACATATTTGACCACGAGGGTGTTTCCGAGGGGATCCAGCCACTACCATCTCAACTGGAGCTTGTGGCTGACAATATGCTCTGGGAAAGTTGGGGACCACCAGCATTGCCTCAGGAAGAGGCAGTCTGGACAACAGCCGGGGCTACGGAAACGAGTCAGCAAAATGCCAGCGCCGCCCTGGCTTCAAATAGAACTCGATCTGGCCGTCGTGTTACCCAGCCAGCTGTTCGAGAAACCGAGCCTGTGATAACAAAAGGGCCACCTGTCAAAGTAGCAGCAAAAAAGCGGAAGCGTCTGAACCGCCAGGTGTATATAGTTTGCACCGGCTGCTACCGAGGACACAGCCCTTCGAACAATTTGATTGTTCTATGTGACTCGTGCGATGCTCCGTGGCATCAGAAATGTCACAACCCGAACGTTGATAATGAGGTTATCGAAATCCCGGAGATGGATTGGTTTTGCATCAAGTGTAAACCCGAGACAGCCCAGACAAAATCTGGAAAGCAGGCTGCAACAAATGTGAAAAAGGTTGGACGCCCAAAGAAACAACCTGTGACTGAACCTCAAATGGGTGGAAATTATCACTCAGAAGAAGAACGACGGGCGTATCTCTCATCTCTTTCGCATGATTCGCTAGTCCAGCTTATAGTGAAAGTCTCAAACGAGTGGCCATCGGTTCCCATATTTCCCCACGACATGCAACCCGTGACTGATTTCACACCATCACCTTCTGCGACGCCACACAATAATCGGGCCTCCAAACCTACACCGAAGAAAAACTCTCGTTCCGCATTGCTTGATTGGGGAAGTCTGGAATCCCCGTCTGAGGATGCCAACGCTATGGATTCAAACCAGCAGATGGGTAAGGCTTCTGATACACTAGCCCCCGAAGCTACTGCATTGGATGCCGATAAAGTCTTTGCTACAATGGTCACCGATGCTCCTCCCGACTTTGCTCCCCCGGCGGCTCTTGGTGGTATCCCTCCGGACCAGATTTTTGCTGGAATTTCTCACGCGCATCCTTCCACAATTGCTCCCCAGCCTTTTACCACCACAACCTCGCAGACCCCTTCCGGGGCCACGCGCAAATTTACATCTCGAGCTTCGCCTGCAGTTAGACGTGCTCGTAAGGCCTCTTTCGTTTCGTCGAACTCCGACCTGCTCACCGATGAGGAGTCATCATACTCCGAATCTCGACTGCAATCTCCTACTCCATCCGCGTCTCAGTCTTCACAAGTCGGATCCCAGCATGAATCTGATTATGACCCCGAAGATTATCGTGCTTACCCTGAAGCTGGCCAGGGCTTCCAGGCTCCATCGGCCCCAAGCGATCTCGACATCATGACTGAGGATAAGCATTGTCTGACCTTCAGTCATTCTATCCGATGCTTAGCTAAGGAGGCTCAGAGTAAGAAGCCTCATTCACCATTGCGTCAGCGCAAGCAGTGGTGATTGATCAGCGATGCTCTTGTTCAAAGCAGGGGGAATGCACTGTCTGACACAATCATGGGTGACTTTGTGGATTTACGCTGGTCTTTTCTCTTCGAAAATAGGAGGGATGCTTGATATGATCAAATGAGTTTCGTGAACCTGACTGTCTTTTTCAATATTTTATGTCTTTTCTCGTGTCTTCGGCTACAACAATTTCTTCTTTATGACGTGGAGTTCTACAGGTTCTGTGTGGTTTCTTATTTCTTCATATTTCCGCATTCAAATGAGATAGTTATCTGACGATAACTCAATTGACCAGTTTTTCTACGGGGTTTCTATTCTAACCTTTCATCTCTTCTATATTAGGGGTTGTCTTAGCTTTTCTTACCTTGATTAACTAGCCAGGGAGCAGCAGTATATGTGCCCTCTTTCAGCTAAGAAACCCAGAGAAATTAGTAATATCCCAGTTGAGAGAACCTTCCCTTTTGGGAACATCGTCACCTACCCCAGTACCCCCATTTTCTTACTCACTGGATATGACCCCGTTGTCTGCCAGGAGCTGAACCAATCTTAGAAGGGGCTCTGCTCTCATCTCCTTCGACCCAACTTTTGGAACCTTTATTACAGAGATAGAAGAGTTTTCCGAGGACGCTTTATTTTAACGTTCCACATTCATTCATGTTATGGACCGTTTTGGAGGATGGGCACCGAAGCTGGTAGGCAGGATATATACACATAGTTGGCAATCACTTTGTGTGGGTGGAAAGCTCGAAAGCTCCCATGAGTGTTAGATGAACTCAGCTTTATTAATGAATGTCTAGGTCAGTATTCCGCAGAGCTGAGTATTTACAAACTTGGCTTTCCTCCTTCTCCCTATTACGAGCCAGGCATAAAAAATTGATTCAATTGGCAGTGAAATTGTAGAAGTGTCACCAATGTCCAAGTTGCTGCGGTGAGCTGCTCCTATAGATCGCCTTATCTCTTATCAGCCCCGCAAAACCAAACGCGCCTCGAATTTCCCGAGGTCGTCCTCACTCTTCACTGCACATCCCTGACATCCAATCTGCAGGGGCCAGAGTCAAAGCCAAAGCAGACATTGCAATGTCATCCTCAAACCCCCAGTTCCTGAAAACAACAGCTAAACCACCTCAATCAACCCCCGGCTCAACCAATCCACGCAGCAACCTCGTGACAATCGACACCCTGATAAGCATCCTCTCCAAATCCCTCCTCCACCCCTTTATAGCTTGGATTCTCGTCCTCTGCCTGCGCGCCCAAGTAACGCCATCAACAGACCCAGCCTGGATCCTCACCGTGAGCTATGCAACGGTCTTGACAGTCCTCTTCATCGCGCGGGTTATTAATCAGCGCGCCGCCCACGGCGCCCCACGTACAGTCGATTTCGAGAATGAGGTCGTGGTCATCACTGGCGGGGCGAGTGGGCTGGGTCTGTTGATTGCGCAAATGTATAGCATGCGCGGGGCGAGTGTCGCTGTGCTGGATATTAAGGATGTTCCTGAAGATAGCCGCGATGAGGTCTTTGGGGAGGGCGTCTTGTATGTTACGTGTGATGTCGCGGAGAGGGGCGCGTTGGAGGTTGCTAAGGGGAGGATTTTGCAAGAGGTAGGTCTATTTGTTTCTGCTTTTTGGTTTCGTTGTGAGCTTCGACCCCATATCGCCCTACTAGTACTACGGTTCTGGGGATTTGAAATTATTGGACAAGTTGTTTTCATAGCGCGCTATGGCTTGCTTCAATTGGGGTCTGATTCGCTAAATATCTTGCAGTTAGGAACACCGACGATCGTTATCAACTGTGCCGCGGCCAGGATCAACGGCCTCTCGTTCCTTGATCTGCCAGCGGACGCATTCGAAAAGACCATCCGCACTAATCTCCTGGCGGCTTTCCATCTATACCAAGTCTTCTTGCCTGGGATCATCGCAGCAGAGAACGGAGGAACCCTTGTTACAGTCAGCTCCGTGCTAGGCCAGCTGAGTGCCGCAGGACTATCAGACTATGCAGCAAGCAAAGCTGGACTTAGCGCGCTGCATCGGACGATAGAAACGGAAATTCGGGGTAACCCGTTTATCAAGACATTGCTAGTTGAAATTGGGCAGATGTCGACACCGTTGTTCGGCTGGGTGCGCGCGCCGAACCATTTCTTTGCGCCAGTTTTGGAACCGGTCGAAGTCGCCCGGGAGATGGTGGCAGCGATTGATAGCGGTCGAGGCGGTGTGATCAGATTGCCTATTTATGCAACGCTCGTGAATTGGTATGCCGTGCTACCTGCTACGGTGCAGCGGGTTGCGAGATATCTGAGTGGGATAGATGCTGCTGTGACTCAAAGCCGGCAGACATCTGGGAAGACAGATTGATAGGTGGCTCGAATGGAGCTGAGCGGTGTATATTGGCGTGAATCATGAGAAAAAGGGCCCTTGTACGAGTCCAATAAGATGTATTATAAAGCAGAGCGATCTGCTTCATTGAACATATTCCCCATCTGACCATAGTTTCGATTGCAAGGTGCGCCCGAGTTTGGTCGATGAAAAGCGATCAAGTGGACCAATTTATTGCTCGCTGGCCAGAATCATCTTCTCGCGCTCATGGGTTCTCGGCGCCAGGTTAGTCTTCTTAGTATGCTTGCGCACATTCTCCTCACGCCTTTTAATAGCATTGAGCTCCTCGCGCTTGATTTCGCCAGCCTTCTTGATAGGCTTGGGCACATGACGCTGGCGCTTGATGCGGCGAATCTGAGGCATGTGCGAGTATCGCTTGATAAGAGCTTGATCGTACTCCAGCTTGGAACGTTGACGGGCAGTCTTGACTCCACTACGGTCCGATGCGTTCGCACGCCAGAGACGAACATTGCCATCGTCCGATCCTGTCAAGACATACTTGTTGTCAGGCGTGAATGTTGCCGAGAATACACGCTGCATCCGCTTTGTGTGGTAGATGTCACGCGAGTGACCAGTTGATCTGTTCCATAGACGAATTGTACGATCGTATGAGGCAGTGACCAGCTCTTCACCTGTGGGGCTGAAATCAACGTCCATGACAGCAGCCACATGGTCCTTCAAAACATTGAGAGCACGGTCCATCTTTCTCATATCGAATATGTAGGCATTGTGATCCTCGTTTGCCACAGCAAAGTTGAAGGCTTCCATGGGGTTCCAAGAAATGGCGTTAGATGCCAGTCTCAATGTCGTCTTGTGCACCGGCTGGGAAGTACGCAGGTCATACATGATGACTGAGCGGTCCATGGCGGTCGAAGCCAGGATAGAAGTCTCAGTCTGGTTGAACGCAACAGATGTGATAGTGTCAACACTAGTCGGCCAATGCAGAGTCTGCGATGGTGTGGAGGAAGGCCGGGAAAGGTCATAGATAGAAATGACACCAGAAGCGGCAGCAAAAGAAGGAAGGGTTCGGTGATGTGTGACACTGGTGAAGGCACTATTTCCGAGATAGGTTGCCATCGGTGGGGCCTCAGATGAGGAGTTGTAAGGATCCCACAATTTGATCGTCTTGTCACTCGCGCATGACAGAAGTTTTCGCTCCGGCGTCCAGCACAGACCCTTGACCATATTTTCGTGGCCTTGGGTATTCCAAACCTCACCCTGTGTTGTAAGATCCCACACCTTCACCACACCATCGCCACTGCCACTTGCAAAGCGTTCAAGCGAGCCGGGATCCTTTGCCATAGAGTAAACACCGTCGACGTGTCCGTTACCCATTTGGGCTAGGAAAGGAGCAGCAAACATGCGCTCCATCTTGATCGCATTCAGAGCTCGGGTGTATTCACGAGCCCGCTCAAAAGGATGCTGGGTCGGGTCGAGATTCCGCGACTGGCGAACGACAGCGGACCCGGGGGCCTGCTGCGACGCCGTGGAGCGGGAAAGTGCTTTGATTTTCTATACTTCATTAGCATGGCTATCCAAGAAATAAAAATTCAAGAAAAACCACTCACCATTGTGCTGTTGTGAAAACGATGTAGAGAGGAAAAGAAAAACGCCAAGATGGAACTTTTTTTCTGTTTGATTTGCCAAGCGGGCGGTGAGAGGACGATGAGCTGCCGCCAGCTTCAAGCTCCCCATCGACCTGGTCATCAACCTCTCTTCAAACCACCATCTTCTCTTATTCCCCTTTTCTTTAATTACCCATCTCGCTCGCTCGTCATTTACCGTCTTTTATCATGTCATCCAAGGTCTCACCACAGATCCAAGAAGTCCGAGATCTGGTGAAGTCGGATCCCTCGAAAGCAGCGACCAGTTACCAGAGCATCCTCTCAGAGGGTCCCGGATCCACAGAGGCCTCTTCGCGAGACTACGAACATGCGTTGATTGGCTTGGGAGAGTTGTATCGCGATGCGAAGAAGCCACAGGAGATCGCGGACCTCATCAAGACTAGCCGTGATACCTTCTCGTCATTTGCCAAAGCGAAGACAGCCAAGCTCGGTAGGTTGCGCTGGTTCCCATTTATGAAAACCGGCTAACTATGATGGTTTAGTCCGTCAGCTTCTGGATCTGATTAGCGAAATCCCCAACACACTCGAACTCCAAGGCAGCGTCATCCAATCATGCATAGAATGGGCTATTGCCGAGCGACGATCGTTCCTTCGCCAGGCCCTCCAAGCCCGACTCGTTGCCATCTATATGCAGAAGCAATCCTATTACGATGCGCTTACTCTTATCAACTCACTTCTCCGTGAGCTGAAGCGCCTGGATGATAAGCTTATGCTGGTGGAGGTACAATTGCTTGAGTCGCGTGTGTACCACGCTCTGGGCAACCAGGCAAAGGCACGCGCTGCTCTGACCGCAGCACGGACGTCGGCCGCCTCCGTTTACACGCCCCCCAACTTGCAGGCCGGTCTAGATATGCAGAGCGGCATGCTACACGCCGAAGACAAGGACTTCACCACTTCATACTCCTATTTCATTGAGGCACTCGAGGGGTACAGCTCACTTGATGAGGGTGATTTGGCTACGGCCACATTGCAGTACATGCTCTTGTGCAAGATCATGCTGAACCTGGTGGATGATGTCACACAGTTGCAGGGCTCGAAACAAGCGCAAAAGTATGCCAGTCCACGCCTGGAGGCAATGAAGGCCGTTGCTCGGGCCCACGCCAACCGGTCTCTGGAGGAGTACGAGAAGGCCCTTTCGGACTACAGATACGAACTTGGCAGTGATGTATTTATCCGAAACCACCTCCGTCGTCTTTACGATGCCATGCTGGAACAGAACTTGATCAAGGTCATTGAGCCCTTCAGTCGGGTCGAGCTGGACCACATTGCGAAGATGGTGGGTTTGGACACACAGCAGGTGGAAAGGAAGTTGTCTCAAATGATCTTGGACAAGGTGATCATCGGTGTATTGGACCAGGGCTCGGGATGTTTGATTGTGTACGATGAGACAGAACGGGACCAGGCTTACGATGCCGCACTGGAGACAATTGAAAAGCTCGGAAATGTGGTGGAAGGTCTGTATACTAACCAGGCGTCTCTCCTGGAATAGAAAAGATGGGATATGTCCAATGCCGTCGAGACGATGACTTGATAGGAAATAATCGAGACAATGCACGATCACACTCAATACCCATTAGATATGCACGTAATCAATAATTAAATATTTAGACTAACTCTTGATATTTAGCTTCTAGCTATTCAAGAAATGCCAACTGCAAAATCCAAGTAGAACAATGAGTTTTGCCCTCTTGACGGTGTTGTTCGCGATCGTCCGAAAAGGGTAAAGCGCGACGGGCAAAAGAATCGCGACCTCGCATCTCCAACATCTCGCATCTTTCCCCCATCTGTCATCCTCCCACGACCGTTTCGGTGCTTAATATCTCCACAATGCAAGCTCCATTGCAGCAACCGATGCAGCAGGCAATGCAGCCACATCATTATGCTCGAAGCATGCCCCCAAATGCACAGCGATCTCCAGCCGCGCCCCGTCGCCCCCCAGGGCCAGGTATGTCCCCTTTCATCGGTCTCCACCCACTCCCCTCGGCTCTAATCTTACATCTCTATAGGTGGCGCCATGCCTGTTCCGATACCACAGCACGCTGCTGCCCAACAGTATATGGCTGCACGCCCCATGCCCCACCCCAACGATGCTGCCCTTCGGCGCAGCCGCAAGCCAACCGACAGGAACCTCCCCGACGACATTGAAGACGTGATCATCGGCGAGGGTGTTCAGCAATATAAGAACCTTCGCGACTTAGAAAAGCGATTGGATGCCGCTGTTGTGCGGAAGAGGCTAGATATCCAAGACTCCATCAACAAGACCGTTAAGAAATATCGGACTATGCGCATCTGGATCTCTAATACTGTCGAAAGCCAGCCATGGCAAGGCCCGGGCAACAACCCAGGCTCCGGTCGCTACAAAGTACGCATTGAAGGACGGCTGCTCGACGATGAAACCGATCCTACGGTTCCCGACGAGGACGAGAAAGATGAAGATGCGATGGACCATGACGGAGCTGAGGAGGATAAAGCGAAGAAAGCTGAATCGAAAACCCAGTCTCAGCGCTTCTCCCATTTCTTCAAGGCTATCACCATCGACTTTGACAAGCCCGCCGCGGCAATTCCAGAGGAGGTCAAGCCAGTTAACTGGGTCAAACCAAACGCACACTCCAATACACCAGCGCCCACAGGTGCCGAATTTGATAGTCTACAGTTCTCCCGAGCCTCGCAGGACAATCTGAATGTCACCATCAGCCTTGTCCGGGATGAAATCCCAGAGCGATACAAGTTGAGCAAGGAGCTAGCCGAGGTTCTGGATGTCGAAGAGGAGACCCGGAGTGGAATTGTGCTAGGAATCTGGGATTATATCCGAGCCATGGAATTGCAGGAAGACGAAGAAAAAAGACAAGTGCGCTGCGATCACCGTCTACGCTCGGTATGTATCTTGAATATTTGGTCTTTCTAAACCCTGCTAACAAATTCTGTAGATCTTTGGCCGAGAGCAAATGTTCTTCCCTCAGATCCCTGAAAGTGTCGGTCCTCACACCAGCCCAATGGAACCTATCAAGCTTCCCTACACTATTCGCGTCGACGAAGAGTTCCATGCCGACCCAACGCCGACCATCTACGATATCCAGGTCGCAGTTGAAGACCCGCTGCGCACAAAGATGATGGCTCTCACTCAGAACCCGGCATACACAGCTGGCCTACGCCAGATCTCCTCGCTTGATGACCAAGTTGCTTTGATTGTGCAGGCCCTTACACACTCCCGTGCCCGCCACTCATTCTACACTGCTCTGAGCAAGGACCCAGCCAATTTCGTTCGTCGCTGGATCAGCTCTCAGCGCCGCGACCTTGAGACTATCATGGGCGAAGCTACCCGTGGAGGCGGCGAGGATGGTAGCGGGCCTGAGTTCCGTTATGGCGGCGTTGATGGTCCCTGGGACTCTGAGGTTGCCAAGGAAGCTGTGCGGTACATGCTGGCTAAACCCGAAGCTGCGGCTGCTCGGTAGGTTTTCCAGCTTTGTCTTTTCCTTTGAACTCGCATCTCCATATTGCCAACCATTATGCAAGGGAGATGGGTTGATGTATTCTTTTTTTTTTCTCTATCTGATATCGGGCGCTTGTGTGGTGTTCGGACTGGTGTAGCCGGGGTATGAAAGGCAGGATTGAATTGTTCCAACATCCGTATTTTAAGAATCTGACATGATGCAACATGATCCCGGATTTTAATAATTGTGTGAACAGATCTCTTGTAGAATCTAGTACACCTAGTGATATATTATCGACATGGGCCTAAACACCTCAAATTTCGAGATGGATGTTGGCCTAAATGACTAAATGTAGTAAACTTGGAAATACTTCAAATTACGGAAGCCATCACGCCAGGTGTTGTATCTCTGCACCCAGTATAAACAAGTAGGCCCAAGAGGTCAAAAACAATGTGCATTGAAGCAAACCACAGAACTCCAAGGGAAAGCAACATGGAGAGGATTCACAATCGATCATAAAGCAAAACTGCACAAAAGAGAGGAGAAAACTTCACAGCCCTCAAAAGATACATAGATTACAATAATAATCTAGCCCTTCACCTAACCTCAAGCACCAGGCAAAGGAACCTTTGCGACAAGGTCTGCCCTCCGTTTCCGCAACTCCTCCCCGAGGCCTGAGTCCACGCTCGAGGAGACATGTTCCCGCAACGAGGAAAGATCGCCCTGCATGATGGCTGTCTCCTCTTGCTCCAGCTTGGAAGCTGCCTCGAGAACAACATCACGAACAATATCCTCTTTGAGCTGCGCAGCCTTCTCGGCACTAATAGGCTCATTCTTCCCCTTCTTCTCACCAGTAGCAGCAGATTCCGCCGGAGTGCGGAAACGCTTGAGAACAGTCTCGACCATCTTGGAGAACCAGAAAAAGTTCAAGAAGTTCAAGATCAAGTTTGATCCGACGTAGGTCACGACCAGCCATGTCGGTACACCTCCCGCAGTGTACCCCTTGAATCTGGTCATCTCGGCGTTGGCGCGCGCGCAGGCTTCGTTGACACACAAGCTGCCGTCGCGGGCTGGGTAGAAGACATTTGCGTTGACGCTCGCGGGCTCAGAGAGCGGGGCTGCGGCTGCGGCCCAGGTGTGCTGAAGGGCATTCCACATGTCCCCGTACACCACGACGGATTGCCAGGTGCCCCAGAAGAGGCGGCAGGCGAAGAAGCTGAAGAGCAGGGCCATGCCATTGTACCATTGGGCGCGGCTGCCGGTCATGTTGACTTTGTCGAGGAACCAGTGGATATTGAGGAATGGGCTGGAGAGCTCATAGAGGATGAAGGTCGGGGCGAAGTAGTTTAGGAATGGTCTCTGCGGGAAGTATGTTAGATGTGTCTTGAATTTAAGAGGGAAAGGGCATAAATGCTGATGATCTTCTTGATACTGAACGTCCCAGGCAGATTGGAGAGGCAACTTACAAATCCTAGACTAAACACCCACAAGGCGCTGACAGCATGGAAAAGCATGCCAATGCCAAACATGCGCACGTGCACAATGCTGACAATCAGGTCGTATACAAAGTATCCCACAGCCAAAGCTTGAATGAGACCACAGGCACCTGTATATGCGAAGACCCGCTCACCGGAGGTCATGGAGCTGCGCTCCTCGTCGAAGTACATGACCCACAGGGCGGCAGCATTAATGACAATGCTCTGAATAAAGGAGACAACATGGATATCCCAGTTCAGCTTCGTGCGGGGAGTGAGCTTGTTGTAGGACTTGAAGAGGATTGGGGAGAGGCAAGGCGAGAGAACCGCATGGATTAACAGGTAGAAGACGAACGCTGCGATAACCTCGTGGATATGGTCGGTAAGCGTCGGGCTGTTGAACCGGATGGCATAGGGCTCTGCGAAGCTCCGCAGCCATTCCGGGGGCGGTGGGAAGGGGTCCAACATCGTGGGAGTTCCCCTCAGCTAGCTGTGATCACCCGATGTGGGGGAAAGCTCTTTGAGGTTCGGAGATCGGGGTGAATGTAGATCTATATGCAGTTGAGAGAGCACCCTATCCTGTCTATCATGAAGAAAGGAAAAAGGAAAAGGAAACAAAGGAAACCCAAAGAACTAGGAAGATGAGAGAAATACGTATTCCATGGGAAATGGAGTAGAAAAGGTGACCAGGTGAAGCGCCTCGGCGTAACCTCAGGCAGCAATGATTTGTTGGGAGTCACCTGATCACCTGCCTGATGCGTCGGCCCTGGAGGCTTATAGATTTCTAACAGAGAATGGATAAACATGGGGTCTACGAGAAAACATTCCAAACTAAAAATACAAGAGTAGACGGCCGCTTTTGCAGTCTTGTGATGTCTTTTTAGTAGTCTATTTTGGTGGTCTCCAATTTTCTGTTTATAAAATAGATAAATGTTTTAGGGATGTTTTATAGGGAGCAGGTATATGGCAAAAAAAGACCGAAAAGGCATACTTTGTGTAAGAGACTTTTCTACGTATAACCTTTGAAGGTGATGACTTGTGATTTTAAAAGATACTCGTGAACAACCCGGTGACCTTGGCCACATGGATCTATACAATCTAACTACATCACATGAGTCCTGAGAGAGTAAAAAGATAATGATCATTAAGCAATAGACATTTATGGTCACAAACGAAAGTCATTCAAGTCGTCCGACGAAAAACAAAACAAGAGTGGTATATGAAAAGAAAGAAAGCATCAATGGTGCAAGCACCCTAACTCCAAAAAAAAATCCAATCACACCGCAAGATCAGTGCCAAGTCCGCTGTCGCTAGGGGGAGCCAACAGCTTGAGAACTTCGGCTTCTGCAGCTTCATTGGCCTCCCTGATCTGACGGGACATTTCGTGATCCTCATTCTGGTGTTCATTACCAGAATCATCTGCATCCTCTCGTGCTGTCCGGGCATCGTCTTCTGACTCGGATCCATCGATTGAAATATCATCACGATGCTCCTCGTGGTCGTGCTCAGCAATTGAGCTCTCCGCCACACTATATGAGTTTGCGGAGCTCACTCCGCTAACACGACGCTGATCCGTAGCATCTGTATCCACGCTGTCGACGACGCTGCCAGAGTAGCTTGTCTTGCGCTCCGTGCCTGTATTGCTTGCTGCATAGCTAGTTCGCCGGTTAGTGCCAGCGTTGCTCGGGACATAGTTGCGTTCAGTTCCAGTGCCAAGGTCGGATTCTGCGTAGCTTGTCTTACGGTCGGTAGGTGCGTTGCTTTCCGCATAACTGGTCTTCCGCTGTGGACCGACATCTTCCGCTTCGCTGGCGAGCTCGTCCTCTTCGTGGAACGGCTCATTCTCTTTGTCGGCAACAGAAGTTGGGCCAGCCCAAGAAGTCTTGCGAAGAGAATTCGATTTGACGGAGTGGCTTCGTTTCAAGTTCGTGATGCCAGATTTGGCACTCACCTGTCGGTCCACACCGCGGTTGCCTGTGACGTGACTTAAGCTGAGGATTCGACGTTCTTTTCCGATGTTGGGCTGTACAGCGACTGTGCCAGCCTGAAGCGAGGTTGGCATTCTTTTCAAAGCCATCCCGACACCATTGCCGAGCAGGCTGCGACTGTCCTTGGGATCTTTAGCAGTGCTAGCAGTACTCGCAACGCTAGGACTGCGGGCGCCTGTGCGCGAGGAACGGGTACTCCGAGTGCTGTGGTTCCTCTTCAGGTTCATGGCCTGCGAGCTACTGGATCGCCCAAGGAGAACGGTACGAGCATGGTCGAGCACACCCTCCAAAATCCGTTTCTCCAGGCCATCCGCGCGTTCCTCCATGTGTCGCATCTCTTCGTGGCGTATCTCTAGGGCCGTCTCAAGACCAGACAGGTCCTTGCTGAGCTTGTTGTTTTGCTTGATCATATCTTCCTTCTCTGCTCTTAGACGATGGATCATGTTCAGCATAGAATCCTTTTCTTCATGCAAACAAACAAGCTCCGCTTCCACTTGCTCACGCTGTGAAACTCTTCGTTCGAGGGCGACCGCAGCCTCCTCAGCTTCGCGCCGCTTTCGCTCAGTATCTTCAGCGACCAGCGCTGACTGGGCGGCGAACATCTCATTCATTCTGCGGGAGTTTTCCATGATGTCCCTGTGCATCTCGTCCAGCTTCGTCATCTGGATAGCAGACTGGTCAGACTCCGGCGGATTCGGGGGACGGCTGAGCAATGCATCCAGTTTCTCATGAACAGGACCACTCCCGTTGGTAGCGTGATCGAGCAGCTCGTTGAGCTTCTCATATATTTGATCATTCGAACCTGACCCTTGATCCAGGGCGCGATCAAGCTTCTCGTGGAGTTGGTCATTCTTCGAGTGATCGAGCAGAGTTGTCAAAACCTCGTGGACTTTGTTGTTCTTGGCATGTTCCAAAAGATCGTCAATTTTGCTGTGTAGCGGGGTATCCTCGATAGCGAGTGCGCGGTCTGATTCTGGTGGAGGTAGCGCAGGTAGCATTGCCGGGATATTTGAAGGCAATGCTGATAATTCCGACTTCAAGTCCTCTGCTGACTTCTGGGAGTGATCATAGTGCTGGCTGACGAGTGTCAATATCTCCTGGACAGATTCCAGAATACGAGGGTGGAACTCGAGGAGCTTGCTCTCCACTCGATCAGTGGCAGCCGCAGCCCTTTCATTTTCGGCGTGAGACTGCTCCTGGTGCGATCTCACGTCGTTGTGCATGTCCTCCATTTTCTGGCGGGACTGATCGACTTGTTCCATGAGAGCTTTCGTGTCCACACTTAACCGCTCACAGGTCTCATTAACAGTATCACCCATAGCACCGATGACAAGCTTGATGTCCTCAGCAAGACTTCTTGTACTTGCCAAAGATTCAGTGTGTGCGAGGTCTCTCTCTTCGGTTTCTAAGAACTTCGAGTGCAGGGACGTGTGCGCATCTTCGTACTTGGCCAGGACTTCGGAAATTTTCTCGTCAATCTTTGTACCAAGTTCCACAATGACGGCGGCCCGCATCTCGTCGTGTTTGACCATTGTAGCAGCATCCCGCTCCTCCTTTTCAACCTTGACTGCATCCTCCTCGCCCCGAGAACGGTCAAACTCTCGGTTGATGAGGTCTGTGAGCTCCTTGATGCTGTCAACGGTGGTGAAGCTCTCTGCGGTGACTGCTAGTCCTTCGAGGAGCTGTTTAAGCTCGGCCAGACCCTCGGTGCTGCCATCAAGTTTGCTCTTGAGTTCGTCCCCAAGCTCGCCGACGACAAACTTGGCTTCGTCAATCTTTTCGGCAAGGCCACCGTGCTCTACCTTGCGGGCATCAAACCCTTGGGCGGTTAATTGGTTATTGCTCTCCATCTTCTCTCGGAAATCGCACACAAGTGTCGATAGTTCCTGGATCTCCATCTTGGTGGGGAGAGTATCCACATCAGGAAGCTTAAGTTCGTCAACTTGAGTCTTGACCTCGAAGATCATGGCTTCCACTGTTTGGAGATCCGATTTGAGTATTTTCTCCGAATCATCTTCTTCTTCACCGTCCCTGGTTTTGCTCTTCATCTCATCTAGAACAACCCAGACCTCTTTGATGAGACCTTCCAAGGTGCCGATCTCGGACTTTGTGGGAGCCTCGGCTTCAACACGACTGGAGAACTCGGCAATCGAATCCTTGGCCTCTCGGATCATGGTCTCCAGGGCTCCAATATGCTCAGGAGTGGCGACCTGATCCGGCGAAGGGAAGACAAGCTCATCGATCTGGGTCTTAGTACTCAAGAGTAACTGCTCGAGAACCTCAGTGTCTGCCTTTCGAGCGCGGTCATCTTTCTCGGTACTTTGTTGAGTGCTCATCTCGCCCATGGCCAGTTGAACTTCGTGAAGCGCAAGGAGAATTTCATCAAGGTGTGAGCGCTTAAGGGCATCCTCAGCACCCTCTGCGGCATGGGGAGTAGTTTCAATGGCCTCGACCTTGTCTTGAAGCTGAGTAATGAGCACTTTTAGACCATCAATGTCAGGTCCAATGCTAGGCTCGTTTGCCAGCATGAGTTCCCCGCCGCGGGCGGTACTGGCATCATCCAATTCTTTGTTGGACTCTCGGAGAGAATCCATTTCAAGCTTTAGATCCGCGAGACCATCTCTGATGGTATGGAGGATCTCGGAGCTGTCGAACTCAGTTGGCTTCTCCAGTAGTTTCTTCAAGTCATCACGGATCGAGTCAACACCATCTGTGAATGCATCAAGGAGCTCGCTTGTTGCGGACAAGGTGCTTTCGTTACCATCTCTACGTGAGGTCTCTTCACGCAGAATATCGAAATGGTCACGGAGTGCCGAAATGATTTCATCCCTATCGGCACCGGGATTCGATTGAACGACGCTCATCTCCATGCGCTCCCGAAGAGTCTCGAATTCCTGCTTGATGGTGTTGATAACATCAATTTCGTTGCCATCTTTGAGCGATGTCTCTTCACGTAAGTTGTCGAAATGTTCACGGAGTGCCGATATGATTTCGTCCTTCTCGGGGCCAGGCTCCGCGCGAACGACGGTCATCTCCATGCGCTCCCGAAGAGCCTCGAATTCCTGCTTGATGATATTGAGAACGTCATCAGGAGACTCATTCTTGTGGCGATCAGCAGCTTCTCGGATAGCATCCAAGATCTCATCTTTGTCTTCGGTGGCATTATTTCGTAGAAGAAGAGTGGTGATCGTTCCCCGTAGGTGCTCGAACTCTTTTTCCATGGCATCGAGAAGCTCAGGTGTGTCCGGATTGCCTCGCGGCGCAGTCAAAAGAGATGTATCCGTAATAGTCTTCTCCATATCGGCTTGAAGAAGTCGGAATCCTTCCTTTACTGTATGAATTACTTCGTCCTTGCCGGAAAGATCGGCAGCGGTGACCACGTAAGTTTCAATCTCCCTGTGAACGGTATCAAGGCCATCCTTGATTGCGTCAAGGACTTGCTCAGTGTCTCTTCCACCGGCAGCCGAGTACTGCTTAAATTCCTCCTTCATGCCTTCGAATAAAGTCTGCAGGCGTTCAGTCATCTCCCCACCAACATTGGTGTTTGCAGTGCTGATGGCCTGGTTGAGACCGGAGGTGATTGCTTCCATTAGGTCGTCCTGGTTCAGCTCAATCTCCCGGGTGATGGAGTTACCATTTTGAATACCTTCTGCAATTGCACTCAAAATCTCCTCCCGTGATATGGACGGCTCTTGGACATTGGTGCTGAGCGCTGACTGTTGGCTGCTTGTCGAGGCCTCAATGCCCTCAGCGATAGCACTCATGATATCCTCCTTGGAAACACTAGGATGGCCATTTATACCGAGTGAAGCATGAGAGTGCTCGATGCCCTCGATGACTGCGGTAAAGATTTCCTCGCGGGAGGGAATGGACTGGTGATCCTCGCCCTCGTGCTCAGTCGATGTGAGAGCACGCGAAGAAGAGTTATTCGAGTTCTGAATACCCTCCGCAATGGCATTCAAGATCTCGTCTCTGGAGATATTTGATTCTTGGCGGTTTGAGGAGTGCTCCATGCCCTCCAAAATGGCACCGAGGATCTCATCTCGAGAAATATTAGGCTCCCCACTACCGCTGAGGGAAGATCTCGAGTGCTCAATGGCATCCACGATGGCGCTGAAGATTTCTTCACGGGAGACGGTCTGCTGAACGTTGGTACTGAGGGCTGATTGCTGAACATTCATTGAACCTTCAATTCCCTCGGCAATGGCATTCAAGATTTCATCACGAGAGATGTTCGTGTGAGCGATAGTAAGAGCTGATTGCTGGGCATCAAAGGCTTCATTGACAGCATTCATAATGTCATGGCGGGAAATTCGTGGTTCATCCATCTCTTTAGCTGCGGTAAAATGGGCTTCGAGGCCATCGGAGACCGCACTGACAATCTCATCACGCCCAAGACCAGAGTCGTATGAATCCTTGCTCAGCGTGCTCTGCGTCATGGAGCCGGCCAATGCACCGAGAATCTCGTCCCGGATAGAATTTAGCTGACCGACGTTGTCGTCATCCAAAGACCTGGAGGTGCTGTGGTTTGCCATTGTTCCAGTAACAGCTTCAATGATCTCATCACGGATAGAGTAGAGATGGTTGACGTGGTCGTCATCCAAAGACTTAGGCCCTGTACTGTTGGCTGCCATCGTTCCAGTGACCGCGTCCAGAATCTCATCACGAATGGAGTACAGGTGTTGGATATCGTCTTCGTTCAACCCTTTGGAGCCTGTGTTGTTCGTAACCATTGCTCCAGCAACTGCTTGAAGGATTTCGTCGCGCAAAGAAGTTAGATGACTGGCGTGGTCTTCATCCACGGATTTGGAACCCGCGACATGGCTTGTCACTGCCCCAGTGACGGCTTCAATTATCTCATCGCGAACAGAGTGCAGGTGACTGACGTGATCCTCGTCCAAAGATTTGGGCCGCATATTGTTGGCTGCCATCGTCCCAGTGACCGCATCGAGAATTTCATCGCGGATGGAGTAGAGGTGATTGACATGTTCCTCGTCCAGAGACCTTGAACCTTCGTTATGACTCGCCATGGCTTTTGAAACAGCATCGAGAATCTCGTCACGCATCGAGTGGAGATGACCGACGTGTTCCTCATCAAGGGATCTGGAGGCAGGCTCGGGCTGCTTCTCCAAGCATTCGCGGATCGTCAAGATTATCTCGTCCCGGGATATACTTGGCGGGTGCTCGATTTGTGGAGGAATGAACTTCTGCATGCCGTCCTCGACGGCTGCGAGAACCTGGTCGTAGGTGACTGCCTGTTCGTGCTGGGGCTGGTAAGACTTGAGCCCTTCTGCAAGACATGTTAGGATCTCGTCTCGTTCCAAACCAAAGTTGTTAAACTCGATTTCAGGCTTGTAGGTCTCCCAAGCTTCGCGAACAGTCTCGAGGATATCTTCTCTGTCCATTTCAGCACCTCGGGGCTCGGCTTGAGGTTGAGGGAGTTCGAGCTCATCGAGGGCTTTTTTCACAACAGAGTAGATTGCGGCACTGTTCATGGTTGATCGGAACTCGGACAGGTCGGACGATTGCTGCCGACTCTCATTGACAGTAGCAGCCAGCTGCTCTTTGAGGTCATCCAGGCTGCGATTGACGATTGCGGAAATTTCTTCTGGGCCGGCAGCCCTAGGCTGCTCCTCAGGCTCGTCATTGGCACGGGAGGTCTCAATCTCGTCTAGTCGCCGGCCGAGCTCTCGACCCATGCCCAGCACTTCACCTCGTAGTTCGCGTACCAAGGACTTTACACCGTTGGTCATTCCACCCGCCTCGACGACACTATTCTTGACACTTCTAAGAATTGCCAAAACTTCATCGGGATTCGGTGAAGAACCATCTCCCTTGTCAGATTTCGAAAGATCAAGTGCACGTACAATTTCGGGATCCACTGATCTCATCGAACCAGATCGTGTCGCCTCGGGGGAGACATTCCCAGATTCGATATTATCAAGATTAGCAGCCATGCCGTAAGATCGGACGAGCGCTTTGCTCCCGGGATCCTCTTTGACGAGGTTGAGGATCTCTTCAAGCATGACAGTGATCTTGTCATCGGCATCTTTGTCGGAAGCGGTAGCTGCGGGTCGAGACCTGATTTCTTGAACGAGATCCAAGAGCCTTTCCTCGCCTTCCTTGGTTGCCATCTCGCGCAATACCTTTTCGAGCAAAGCGAGGGCTGCGGACCCGTCGGAAATCGGTGCAGGCGAGACACAAGAGTCCCTATCAAACGCGAATGGGTTGGGGCTCGGCATGCGAGGCACGGAGTAGCTTCTCTTCGAAACGGGACTATCCGGATCCTTGGGGTTAGACCCATCACCACCCTTGAAAGGATTGCTGAAATCAAACCTTGTAGCATCAGCATCCAGATACTTGGTTGTAAGATGAGAAGACAGGTCCTTAAGACTCTTGCGAATGTCTTCGTCGCGTGCGTTGGTTGCCGCCTTGAGGCTGACCAAGTCGGTGGCATTATCTTTGCTTCGTCGGCTCAAATTCATCATCTCACGTTGCAAGCCGCTCGCAATGTCCGTGAGACTGTGGATTTGATTTGAAAGGGTATCCATGCTCGTAGTCTTGGTGGGATGTGGTTGCGGCTCTAACGGCGCAGCGATCATCTTTGGTGGTTTGGAAGGTGATGGAGGGTCGGGTTCTAAAGGTAGCTGCATGTTTTGCAGGGCTAACATTGTAGCTGATGGCGGAGTACTTTCTCCCAATATTGGCTTTGATAAGTACCGACTCGACAGGGAGTAGCTCATCTCCCGGTCTGCGTCTTGACGAAGCGCTGGCGAACTGATAGACTTGGTAGGATCGCGTGGCTTGGCCGCCTCAATGATCGTCGCACGAAGAGGGCGCTCTGGGGATCTGTTCTCGAGGTAATTCATAAAGTCGCTGCGCGCATCTTGTCGGGTATCTTCAGGCTGTAGTGACTGCATGCGCTTGTGATGCTGGCCTTTGACCAACGACCTCTCTGGAGAGGAAGACTTCAGTGGCATGGGATTTGTTGTGTAAGAGCTCGGTGCATGCTCACTGGGTCTCTCTGTAAATTTTGCGGCCACTGCCTGAATATTGGGAGAAACATTGGACCTCGTCGCAGGGCTCATTGGGCTCATCGAACGAGGATTCATTGGTAGCGGCGGAGGCGCACGCTCGGGATCCGAGCTGTCCCACCTGCGTAGGCCGCGTTTTAGCATTTGTTTGAAATCACCCATGGGGTCCGTCAAAACAAGGATCAGGAGGCGTTAGTTGCACAACCTACATTGGAACTTTAGACTCGGAGTATGTCATTGAATGCCGGACCAATTCCCGGTCACGGGCGGTGTCCTTGTCTTGGGACGGCATGATGTCTTCGTGAATGGATTGTCAAGATGTCTCAGAGAGGTATTGACAATATGGATGGAATGTATGTAGGGTATGTGTAGAATGCGTTCAAAGTAAAAATAGAAGCAAGGTCATCAAGGCATATCAACACAAGGGAGGAAACGCTGGAAGAACAAAGCAAAAGCCAACAATCTCAGAACTCGGTGGAGGAAAGAAAATCACCGGGAGATCAGCTTGATAAGAGAAAAGCAAGTGGAGAATGAGAATTGTCTGGAGAGAGAGAGAGGAACTACGCCTTGTACACATCACTCACGGCCATAGCAACCGGGGCAACTACGATCGTCATGTAAACAAAACCTGAGTCAGCGGCAACAAGGCGGTGAGCAACGCTGGGCACCAACTTTCCAAGGTTGGAAGGGGCTGGGCCGACACATCGATTATGTCATCATTTAATCCGGGCCCAATGGGGAAACTGTCCGAAAGCACACTAGTCGCCATCTGTCGGTAAGTCAACCAATCAATCCACAGCACACAAATCGCTACTGTGCCCTGAAACCCTCTACCTCACATCCGCAAAAACGAACACTTCGATCTTGACCGTTCCGTATCTCGACAACCACCCATCCTCGCCGCCCCCGGGACCTTCAAAATGAAGTGTACGTCTTCACCATTCGACTCCCCTTGCGATCTATATGCTGACGGATATTTTACAGTCATGAAAGTGGGCCGTGTGGCCATCATCACCCGTGGCCGCTACGCCGGTAAGAAGGTACGACAAGATCCTGATCCTCCCCGAATTGAGCACGAGAAGAATGGAAGGAAGCGAACTGGAATCGAAAGACTCGATATTTGAAAGAGCACAACGCAATATGGAGGACTGCGCAACAATTTGAAAAAAAATTCGGAGTGCTAATCAGGCATTTTTCTTCGACTTTACAGGTCGTCATTGTCCAGCCCGTTGAAGCTGGCTCCAAGTCGCACCCCTTCTCCTACGCCATTGTCGCCGGTATCGAGCGTTACCCCCTCAAGGTTACCCGTGGTATGGGCAAGAAGCTCGTCGACCGCCGCAGCCGCATCAAGCCTTTCATCAAGGTCGTCAACTACAACCACTTGATGCCCACCCGTTACACTCTCGAGCTCGAGGGTCTTAAGGGTACCGTCACCAACGACACCTTCAAGGAGGTCTCCCAGCGCGAGGACGCCAAGAAGACCATCAAGAAGGCCCTTGAGGACCGTTACACCAGCGGAAAGAACCGTTGGTTCTTCACTGCCCTGCGTACGTTTGGCCCACTATACATATATGTATTATGTATTCCCTTCGAAACTTGACACTAATACTCCAGAACAGGTTTCTAAACGGTTTACTTGGGCGTTTTGTCGTTTTGAGCGCACGGGTCTAGGTGAAGGCGAGGTCGAAAAACCATCGAGTACATTCGATCCCTGCGAGCATGGGATGGGAAAACATACACCATGGCTGGAAACAGATTCGTGAATGTATCGATGAACTCCAGTTTTAACGGGGACGCCACTTCCATACCTGGTGTCCGTCTGAATGAAATGGAAAATGAACAATTATTTCAAAATCAATGTTGTCTATTACCTGAGCAATGGTCGACATTTTCCTCTTTCCCATAGGCCGGGGGCAATTTTGGTCTGTCATCTCAACACAGATCATCCCCACGTCAGTGGATGGCCTTGTAGCTATGTGGTTTGTCCCAGGTCCTCCAATCCAATGGTGTCATTGCTACAATTGATCCATGCCAATCTGTAATGCGCAACCGTAGTTTTCAAAAAGATGGTGCTTTTATCCTGGACGGCCGTGCTAGATGCCTTCGTCCCTAAGTAGGTCATTATTGTTTCCAAAGAAGACCCAGCCTTCTCTAACTTGATGTCGAGAAATTCCCCAAAGGTTGGTCTAGGTCCTCACATCTATGCACTATATGGATTCTCTTCCACATTCCAGTCCATATACCATATGTGAACCCCACCCCCGCCAAGATATCTCGTGCCTTAGCCATATGGGCATCAGCGCTTGCAAAATACGTTAACACTGGCATATTCAAACTTGAACTTATTTCTAGCATATGCAGCATCGATGTATGTACTTCTACCCTGATGGCATTGCAGCTTTGAAGGCTCTGGCGTCCTACAGCGTTCTCATCTACGTACAATCCAGACAAAGAGCGCCTTTCATTCAGTGGACAATTGGCACACCCTGCTCCCACTCTCGCTAGTAAACAAGAGGACAATGGTCTTTGAATGATATTCTCGATATAATCTTCGGGATAAGAGTAACGCATTCTTTATCTTCATTGTCCTCTTTCTATCATGGTCTCCACGGCCTTAGATTATGACCTTTCATTCATAGTTCATGCAATCCATACATAGTAATCATATAAACCACCTGCATGACCCTTCACCGGCTTCAGCCCATATCATCTGATCACTACTGAGCTATTATTTCACTCAACTACCCAAGCACGAGCTGGGTACTTATTAAACTACGAGTCAATCACCAGTCATCCTGGTTCTCCAACCATGTCCTTTCCGCTTGATATTATCCACGAGGACGCCGGCGAGGAATGGGCGGACAATGAGGTTCATCGCCACTACAACATGCCCATGGTAGCCGTGCGAACCAAGCCTCGTGTCCTGATGCGCTGCAACGTGTGCCGCGACAATGTTTCGCTTCTAAAGGTAAGGGTCAGTATCGACAAGTGGATTAACGCTGAATATTTCATCTGGGAAATGTCCGCAGGACTAGCTGACAGCGACGTAAGTCCACAGTGGACGGAGTTCTTCGAAGAACACTACAGGGAAATATGGATGCTGGTCCAGAATGAGTTCGAGGACATAGCCGATCTGCCCGAGAGATTCCTTCACAAGGTTCCAGTCCCGCCCTTCCAGGCCGCAGAGGTGAGAATCAAGACTAACGAATTCCTGTGTTATTGGCGAATCCGTGCGAACACAGGCCGACACATGATTGACACGAGCTTCTGGCATCTTTGGAAGTTGGTTCTCCAGCAGGACTCGCTCATCGTTGGTCCCTTTGACGTTATTCTTAAAGGACCCTTCCACATTCCTGCCGGGGAAGATCCTATTGCTCCTTGGAATATGTCTCTACCTCCTGGTCCAATCAGCCGCGAGGATCTTTCTATTCTTGGTCCGGAGCACGCACACCATTATATCGCTCCATTGGAGTTCATGTGCCTCCCTGAAGGGGCCCAGCAAGATGATATGCCTCCAGCTCGCCGCGGTCGATCACGCTCTACCTCAGCTATGATGAACTTGTCGCAACGCCTACAAGATCGTATGTTTCTGAAATAGTGGGACATGTCCACAAATGCAAGAATGAGCAGTATGACAAGTCCACTGCGATGCCTCCATACTTCCGAGACCCCTTCGGTTCTTGAAGATGCGTATAATAACTACCGTGGATGGTAGATATTATCCCGAGGTCTTATGAGCATCTTGTGGTTTATGTTGTGCTGTCTTGTTCTTCTAGCCTAGAGTATGTTTCCCCCTTCCCCCAAGTATATATCTACTTTATATGCAGTCTATTGTTGAGTTAATTCTGTCAAAAATGTGATATCTAAGAAGTACGCAGTAGGATTTGACTAAAAGAAATAAGCCGTAAAGAGTAGGGCCGATATTTAAAGTACCACAGGTGTTGGATAGAATCCACATTAGATGTGAAGACGCAGACTACCAAAGCCATATTGGAACTATCATGTTGAAGATGGGAATATAGAACGAGATCCATACCCAGAACAATGAATCTTGCTATGCTATTATATTCGGAGCGCATAGCTATGCAATGGCCCGTTGGTTTTCAGATGAATTATATGATAGTATCAAGAATATGTGAAACTCAGGGTTTCTTCTAGGTGGCGCGATTCAGACAACGCGATAATGAAATACACCAACTAATGCGTGCCATCACCTCCGAGAGCTAATTTCCTTGGCACAGTTGACATGGTACTTTCCGTCCGGGTCGATGTGGCTAACAATTGCCAAGCCAAGGGCAAAGCGCTTCGAGGGCGTTAGTTCCCAGCACAGTTGATCACAATTGAATGCCTATGTATCATTGGACCAAGCCCTGCATAGGCACTGTATTGACAAAAAAACATTTCATGTGATCACCTGAGTCAACCAATCCCAATCTCCAAGGCAACATAATTGAATCCTTCATATCGAGAGCGCCAACGCTAGATGACAGCTCAGTTTCGCATGTGAAATGGATACCTTCGCACTCTATTAACAGCGGGTCACGGGCCTCTGCTCTGCTAAATGTTTGTAAGGCTAACCGAGACGCCACTTCCCCGGCTAGAGAGGTATGCCGAGCCCGCCAACCGGAGTATTTTGAGATATTCTCACTGGATTTCTAGACTCAATTGTACGTTAAAAGTAAAAAGGGAGTGGCGTGCTTGCCATCTGAATCGGAAGGGATTTTCCCACTACGAAACTTTCTCATGCATATCCCAACAGCTCCGAGAGCAGTGATGTATACATACGTAGTTTCTGGGCAGGAATCATTTAGGAACAGACGAAACAGGGGTCGTATTTTGTAGATGTTGAGACAACCATGCTGGTCAAGACCCACGTTATACAAGGATCTGCATAGTAGCCTAATCGAGTGCATTATCAATTGATCGCCGCGATCCTGTTCGCCCAAGTGAAAGGGAAAAAATAGGCCAAAAAAAACATCGCCGCCCCGGCTACAGTCGCGCTCGAAATCATCTTTTTAATTTTTGCATGGCGCCATCCCATTTACAGTTACTCTATACATGAACCTAATTCTTGGCAGTATCACAGTACGGTAATAAACAATGGTAGAAATACAGCTATCGTAATATGGTGGTATAGACCATGCCCTGTCTAGATACTTGTTATATGATGTTGAGGATTCAGCACCATAATCCTGGTTAATAGGGTAGTTTGCTATTCGCTATTTAACTAGATTGGTTGATTGGACAGTAAATAGTTTACCTACTCTCCATGTCCATAAATGCATCTCCTTAATAGTTCAATGATAGCATTGTTCACATCATCCAGGATCTTCATCACACGAACTTGCTTATTTGTAAGAAACTTATTAAAAGATTGCGGATCTTAATCCACACTTTGCTCTGAATCTTCCTCGGAGCTACTGAAAGAATCCGAAAGTTGCTCATCTCCCAAAGAATCAGAGTCATTGTCCGACAATTCGACCCCTTCGTTCTCCGAATATTCCTCCGAAGAAGATACGCCTTTGCCACCCTGATATCTCTCATGGACAAGTCTATCTAGGGGGCTTTCATGATCCTCAGTATTCCAAGTCAGTTGCGATAACTCCGGGGCGTTCTGAGACCTCTCCAGTCTAAGATCAACCTCTCTCCAAAAATCGCTTCCTTCGGAAGAGAAGGAATCATTATCGTCGTCCTGGCGAGGTCTTTTACTTATAGGCTCGTCTAGGCAGCTAGAAGGCTCTTCGGAACTGTTATCTCTTGCTCGTTTATGCCCAGCTAGGCCTTGAGGTGTGGGTGTGCCAGTAAGATCTTTCATTTTTGATTGATTAGCAACTAGAGTTTCACCTCGTTCGCTCTTTTCTTACTTATATGTATGTCGCGGCATGCTTTGATATCTCCCGCTAAGTTGGCACCACCTCCAGTGGTTGTTATGTATTCTTGTGAGCTGTCAGTGAATTTTACCCACGTAAATGGTTGTTTCTTACTTACCCAGTGAAGAATGGAAATCTGATCCTGTATTATGGCCCACCTGAAGTCCATGGTTTTTCATTATCACAGGAGGCGAATGCCATATCCAGACTACCACGCGATATATCAAGGATACACGAAAGGGTCCACGTTGACTTGCCTCTTAGCTAAAAGCGGGGTTGGATTCGTCGTCAGGTGATTTTGCAGCCTATGGCCAGACGTAGAGCCAGCTTATTAATTTACGTCGGCAGAACACACCTGGATATATCAACTTTAAGGTCCTATGATAGCTCACTGTCTCAGCGCCCAATAGCAGCAAAAATGAGTTTCTCTTCAAGCATCACCAAAACAAACTAGCACACCACGCGTCAGTCCCTGATCGTCGAACCGAACATCATTTCTGTAATTCCCTAGCCAAGGAACACAAGGTCTGGATAAGTGCCAAGATACATTCTAACCACCTAAACTGACCGGACTAATAGATATAGTACGACCATAGTACTATAGTCGTTTCATAGTCACATCAATCGCCGAGATTCGGATGAATTTACAGATCCCTTGGCCCGTCGCACGCCCGGGGCCGGGAGAACGATATTCAATCCGCCCAGGACCTTGCGCAATGTTTTGCCCCCTCCTATATTTGCACCGGAAGCCGTTGCGTATTCCCGGCGAGGGTACAAGGGGCCAACGCTCAGGCCAACGGGTGGGTACATCACTAGCATAACCAATGTAGGCGCAGACGGCCTAGACTCGCATAAGCTAGAAGCCGAAACGTCAGTCATATTCTGGCCGGCCCCGATCAACCATATGCCGCCACTGTCTGGGCGGTTTTATTATAGGACGTAGATAAGCAGGTTTGTCCAACGAGAAACGGTGAAACGGCCCCGGGTGTGAAAACAAGGTTTATCATGCAAAGTCATCTTTCATTTGAAATAGATTATGGGGGATATCGAACCTTTGGGAAGCTTAGAATATAATAGGAAAACTTGGAAGCTCTATAAGAGACAGAATAGATGTAGAAGATCATACAAGTGGAACCACACGGCGTTTTCGCATCAGACCCGCAATCACATGCTAAAGCAGCTTATCACAAATTCACTTATGATTGCATGTGGTATTTTTCGAAAAAATTTGCAATTCAATGTATATTTGGTATAGAATAGAATATATTTGATACTTACATATGTAGCTATAATTAGCCATACGAACCTTGGAATTCAATTGCGCTGACTGTTTGCAGTGTCCAAAGTCAATGGCGCATTGGCGTGGGGGTATCACTTTGGGACCAAAGTGGCTTGAGGCTGCTGAACCGTTTTCCCAAAAGAAAAGACAGAAAGAAGAAAAAAAATCTAAAGCAGAGAGCTAAAATACATAGCCAATTAAAATAACCAACCGAGAATACTTGGTATTGCAATGATGCGATTGCGGTTGGACCCATTGCATAATGACAGCGCAATCACATGTGAAAAACCTATTTTTCTATACAACCCAATATATTCCTCTCTCTCTCTCTTTTTTTTCCTTCTAAATCCTTATTCTAATTCATACTCATATTATCATTCTCATGCCCCACGCAGAAAACAAAATGGGTGAACCGGTTGTCAACGGCGAGAAGCACTACTCTCAGTTCCTCGACGTATGTACACCCCCACTACAGCTCAACGCCAAAGAGCGAACCTAGAGCCGGAATTAGCCCAGACTAACTAAATATGCCCTAATTCAGCATCTTACTTCCTACCCCATTGTTTCCGACTCCATCTCCTACTACAAGGGCAACCCCTACGGAGCCAAGTCCCTCGAGTTCGCCGACCAGGGCTACACCCGTCTCGCCAAACCCGTTCTACCCTACTTCTCCACTCCCTACAGCTATGTCGCCCCCTACCTCGCCCGCGCCGACTCCCTCGGTGACAAGGGTCTGACCCAGATCGACACCCGTTTCCCTATCATCAAGGAGGACACTCAGAAGCTGCGCGGCTCTATCTACAGCAGTGCCGCCCTACCCGTCCGCGTCGCCGGTGATGTCAAGCACCATGTCTACGATATCTATGGCTCTGAGTACAAAAAGTGCGGTGGCGATGGTGTCTTTGCTTCGGGCAAGGCTGTTGTCACTACCAGCTTGGTTCTGTCGCAGGAATCGTTGGCTTGGGCTAGCGCTTTCCTCCAGTCTAAGAAGGAGGAAGCGAAGGAGGTTGTCAATGAGAAGAACAGCAACTGATTTCAGATCTCTTTAAGCTTTTGGGGCGTTTTTTTTTTTTGTTTTTTACTTTTTTATTAGAGAAAATAATACCATATCGCTGCTCTCTGTGTGTTGCGTTGCCCCCGTTGTATTTAGTTCGCTTTTCCCAGGTCTATCGATGTATGTAACTCAACGCTAATTCATTGGATTTAATAGACACATAACCCTCTATGTATGGAGATATTGCAAAACAGGTTCTTTCTTCAATAAATTATCAAAGACTATCCTCGAAAGAACCTCTAAAATAAGAAGACTGACCTCAAAACGCATCTGCGTGGAACAAAGAACCATTGATAAGGGCCACGCACAGACCAGCCCCGATGGGGTAAAATAGTTCTATCGCGTCGCGTCACCCCAAACCTATTAGCAACTCATCACCATACCCACATAATAAAAATGCCATCAAACCGCAAAAGACGGGTACGCAAGCCCAAATCCACTCGGGTTATCTACCAACTAACCTCCATCCCCAGACCAACGCATCCGAGACCGAGTCGACCCCAAGCGCGCGTCGGCGCAGAAGACAAAGCGAAGAACCTGATTCACCCGCAACAGATAGTGAAGATGACGGACCAAGCGCACCGACCAGCACCGATGCAATGGTCAAGAAAATGGTGCGGCTCGCCATAGCAAGCGAGTACTCGCGGCTTCCGATCCGGCGCAACGACATTAGCGCCAAGGTGCTGGGCGAGCAGGGTTCACGGCAGTTCAAGTCAGTTTTCGAGCAGGCGCAGGGGATACTGAAGCAGCGCTTTGGTATGGAAATGACCGAGTTACCGGCGCGAGAGAAAGTCACTATTAGCCAACGACGAGGTGAGTTGGATTCCATCTTGCTTTTCTTTGTTGCAGATTCACGCTATGCCCAAGTAATCACTACTGACATTATGTACAACAGCCGCGCAGAAAACAGAAAAACCCTCCTCGGCTAATAAGTCCTGGATCGTTACTAGCACCTTGCCGCTCGCATACCGTTCCCCCGATATCCTCATTCCGACTAAGGCGCCCTCCCTCTACACCGAAAGCACATACACGGGCCTATACAGCTTTATTATAGCGTTGATTGTGCTGAATGGCGGTACGCTGGCTGAGCAGAAACTTGACCGGTACCTAGCGCGCACAAATGCCGAGGTTGCTACACCGATCGACCGCACGGATAAACTGCTGCAGCGGCTATGCAAGGAGGGGTACATTATCAAGACGCGGGAGATGGATGGCGGCGAGGAGGTCATCGAGTATGTTCTTGGACCGCGGGGTAAAATCGAGGTTGGGACCGGTGGTGTGGCCGGTCTTGTGCGAACTGTTTATGGGAAGAATCAAGGTGATCATGAGAACTTGACTCAACTCCAGAGGGAAGACCTCGAGGATTTTGAAGCGAAGCTTGGAAGGAGTCTTGGGATTGAGCCGGCCACAGTACGAGCTAGTGGGGTGGATGGTGCTAGCGATGTGGATGGGGATGTCCAGGTTAATGGAAACGGGGAGGGGCGTGAGGCATCGCGGAGCTCGGGGCCTAGACGGTCTTCGAGGCGTGATCCTAATCAGGAAGAGGAGGAAGAGTCTGGCTCTGAGGAGTATGAGGAAGAATGATTGATTTATATTTGTTTGATTGGCACGCCATGATAACGTAGGGATACTTACTACATGTAGGTATCTGCAACTTGATACCCAGGATACGATAGGTCAGTCAGGTACATTTGACCAACATTCGCCTTTTTAATCTTTGTTCTATAGTTTGAAAATGTACGGTGTAGACTATAGCGCATTGTAGACTCTTGGGCGTTTCAAAATCCGGGAGTGCTGAGCTGAGTCCTTGATTGGGGCCAATTCTTGTGGAACTTCTCTGCGCTTAGCTTGGGGTTGAGTCAACTCTCGAACTCAGATATTCTAGCTTGTCATTTATTCTAGCTTGGCGCAGTCTTACAATAAAGTCACATTGAGAGAATAGCATAAATTAGCTATGTATTAAACGGTTTCTCATTTTGATCACCCAGCAACCCATAGCTATTCGTGTTTTGCAAGTGCTATCTAGTTGGCCTGGAGATAAATAGTTAGATGTAGAATTCTAAGAGATCATCGCTACTGCGAATAAGGTTCTAAGCTTGCAATTAACAATGACTTCGCATGATATCGATTTCCTCGGCTATAGTGGTGGCCGGGGATATCCAAGGTACAATGTAGGTAGCCCTAGAGTACTCGGTTCCGAGCAGTCAGGAGCAGGGCTCATTATGCTTAATGGCGAATTCATTCTTGCATCGAGCACATTCTTCATCGCCAAATATAATGCTAGAAAGCATCATATACCCGTCTGTTGGGAGAAAGAAAAACTTGTCCATAGGGAAATCCGTCTGTTCAGTATCCGCGTATGTAAACAATATCCCATGCTTCTTCCACTCGCTGCTCGTGGCAGCTAGAAAGGCAGAAGGGTACCAACACAGGTCTCCACTTACCCCTACATCATCACGGGGTGTTTCTTCCCTGTCCATCTGGTATATCTTGTGACGATGTCATTGAGGCTCTTCCCCGCAAAGTTGTTCGAAGGCGCTAGACGGACGAGATGTGATCCTTCATTGCCTGTTTTTCCATCCACTCCTTGTCAAGTAAAGAAGCAATACTCTCAATCTCACTGGTAGAGCCCAAAGACCTCATATTTTCTGTTCTCTCAAATATATATAAACTGTATTATCGGCCATGAATTCAAACCCCGACCTTTCCCTGCCATCCCACTCCCCGGAGCTTGGGGATTTCGGCGATAAAAATCTAGATCCCGCAACCTTCGCGCTGTACACCCCGGTTAATATCTATGTAGCTACAAGATATGAATATGAAAGATAGTTTGAGAGGTTCGATATGTAAGAAAGCGAACTTTTATAACTTATCTTTCAAACGTCATTCCTGCTTTGTTCAGAAAGTACCCTATACCTATGTAGGTTAGTGATGCCGATCACAGGGCCACTCTTGCGATGGCCCCCGGGAACCTATATTATTATCAACTTTGGAAATGAAGCCTCGGAAGGCGTATTGGCTTAATGAATGGGAAAAAAAATCTCTCTCCTACTGTGCATCAATCCAGCATGACATGTCTACCTTGTGTGGGACTTCAATTGTCACTTCGTCGAACACTAGTATAACCACTAGCTCTTCTAAAACAACTCCAACCACTACATTTCTGCCAATGGCCACGACCACGACTACCTCCCATGTCGTTATAACCACAGCCAACTCCACAAGAGCTCGAGCGCAAGTTCGTATGTTTAGATTGGGTTCGATTTGGAGATGGACCTAAGTTGAGGTTAAGATGGAAATCGAGGTTGGCTTGAATATATATGTACCTAAGAGCCTAATGTATAGCGCCATGCGTTCTGATTATTAGTCACTTCAATGATCATGGTTTAAATCGGTGTTCATTCATTGGAACTTCTCTTCGTTAGACACATGTATATGTTTTAACAACTGTATGTACAAAAATGACAAAATATATGTTTCCGGCCGATCAGATGCCTTGTCGGCAATTGACCAAGATCGAGTCTGTAGAGACAAATCTGGAATAGTCCTTCGAATTAGGATGGAATTAGTCTACAGTTAGGCCCTAGATTGAAGATGGTGGGAGTCCTTGATATCGCTTGATATATGGAGTTACAAGATGGGAATGGGGAATTGAAGTTTGATAATGAATTATGGATAGTCGAAAGTTGAATGAGATATGTGACTTGGGAACAAATATTGTTTAGTCTTAACAGAAGGTACGTAGTACGTAGTATACATGGGTATACTGTGTACATGCCCAGCAACCCAGGCATGCCACACACGAACTAGAGTTCACACACAAGTCACCCATGGTGAGACAACACTACCAAGGGTTGATAAACTATTTTACAGATCATTGTCTACGCTGTTACAAAAGTTTACGAGGAAAAAAGAGAATAAATTGACTTGAGTCATAAAAATGTGGGTAGTGATTTTGAGCAACTAACCAGCAAATCTACCTTCCATCCAGTAATTGTTTTTGAAAAGAAAAAATCATCACGGCATAATGAGCATCATCCGAGAATCATTTATTTCTTACCAGCCTTGGTAGCGGCCTTGGTGACCTTACCAGCGCCACCAGCGTTCTTAACAACGGACTTGATGACACCGACGGCAACGGTCTGGCGCATGTCACGGACGGCGAAACGACCGAGAGGGGGGTAGTCGGTGAAGGCCTCAACACACATGGGCTTGGAGGGAACCATCTTGACGATAGCGGCATCACCGGACTTGATGAACTTGGGGGAGGTCTCGGTGGCCTTACCGGTACGACGATCGATCTTCTCGAGAAGCTCGGCGAACTTGCAGGCAATGTGGGCAGTGTGGCAATCGAGGACTGGGGCGTAACCAGCGCCGACCTGACCGGGGTGGTTCAGGACAATGACCTGAGCGTTGAAGGAGTCACATCCGGCAGCGGGGTCGTTCTTGGAGTCGGAAGCGACGTTACCGCGGCGAACCTCCTTGACGGAAACGTTCTTGACGTTGAAGCCGACGTTGTCACCGGGGTTACCGGCCTTGAGCTGCTGGTGGTGCATCTCAACGGACTTGACTTCAGTGGTGACGTTGGCGGGGGCGAAGGTGACGATCATGCCGGGAGTGATGATACCAGTCTCGACACGACCGACGGGAACTGTGCCAATACCGGAGATCTTGTACACATCCTGGAGGGGAAGACGGAGGGGCTTGTTGGAGGGACGGACGGGGGTCTCAATGGCGTCAATGGCCTCGAGAAGGGTCTTTCCGGTGGACTTGCCAGCCTTGGTCTCCTTCTCCCAACCCTTGTACCAGGGGCAGTTGGTGGAAACCTCGAGCATGTTGTCGCCGTTGAATCCGGAGATGGGGACGAAGGGAACAGCCTTGGGGTTGTAGCCGACCTTCTTGATGAAGTTGGAGGTCTCCTTGACAATCTCGTTGTAACGATCCTCGGACCACTTGCAGGTGTCCATCTTGTTGAGGGCAACGATGAGCTGCTTAACACCGAGGGTGAAGGCAAGCAGAGCGTGCTCACGGGTCTGGCCATCCTTGGAGATACCAGCCTCGAACTCACCAGTGCCGGAGGCGATGATGAGAATAGCGCAATCGGCCTGGGAGGTACCAGTGATCATGTTCTTGATGAAATCACGGTGACCGGGGGCATCTGTGATGAAGAAATTAGTATGTATGCAACCAACAGAGTTAATTGGGAAAGTCTCTTACCGATGACGGTGACCTCGTACTTGGCGGTCTGGAACTTCCAGAGGGCGATATCGATGGTGATACCACGCTCACGCTCAGCCTTGAGTTTGTCAAGAACCCAGGCGTACTTGAAGGAACCCTTTCCGAGCTCAGCAGCCTCCTTCTCGAACTTCTCGATGGTACGCTGGTCAATACCACCACACTTGTAGATCATGTGACCAGTGGTGGTGGACTTGCCGGAATCGACATGGCCGATAACGACGATGTTGATGTGGCTACGCTCTTCCTTACTGTTTTGAAGTCAGTCTCGGTTCTCTTGGAAGAGTGAATTTGTGATCACATACCCCATGATGACGGTTGTAACTTTTTGTAGTTCTTTGTAAGATACTAGAAAAAATCTGTGGAAAAATTGCTCAGAGACTACGGCAGAACGCGTAGAGGTACTGAGCAAATGAAATCAGTAAAGAGTCGGAGGAGGGATAGCTTTAAAAGCAGTAGGGGGTCAGGAAAAACTCACTGTAGCAGACGAGAGGAAGAAAGAAAAGTTTGTGGGAGGGGGAGGAGGGGAAATCCTTATATGGAGGGGCAAGCGAGCGAGGCGAGTCAGCAGGTGGGGCCAAGCCATTTTTGGTTAGGGTTGCTGATTGGCTCTAGCCCTTACCCGTGCACGCAGATTTTGCAATGTGGGTTGGTAGGATGATGTATAGGTACTTACTATTGTATGCATTCTCTACTATCTTTTAATGTACTATCTACTTCTTTGCTTGAAACATCCTTCCGTTTCCAAGGTTTTGTCCTGCCACGGCACTCCACTCGGTGCGAATTTTTTTTTCATCGGCTCCGTCCCAGCCCACTCTGTGGCTCTAAACGCTTGAACTGGGCAGCAACGCAGAGTGGTTGGGTGATAATCTTCTGGTTTGCATTGTTTACTCTGTGTATTTTCCTTTTTTTTTTTTTGCCTACTGTGGCGATTGGGTGTGTCAATCCATTTTTTTCACTTTTTTCACTTTTTTTCTTCTTCCCTTTTGCCTCTGAGAGCCCCGCGGGTGAGGGGCAACATTCTCACCGCCAAATCATCCCACCAACAATGTCATGCATATAGAAATTTTTTTTTCTTTCTTTTTTTGGCCGACGATGATAAATGTCGGGGTCTACATCTGTACTAGACCAATTGTATCTACAAGTAAAAGTACAAAGAATACTAACAACCGCAATAAAATATGATATAAAATACAAAATGCATAAAAACTAGATCCATGTTCCACCGAAAAAAGTTTCCGCTGATCGTAAAATAATCTGCGCACTGAACTGTGGCGTCGATCAATTTGGGTATCGTATCAGCTTGATAGTTTGGAGTTACATCCAACCCCCCTCCAAAATACTTAGTAAATGCACCATTTGCACCTCGCTGTAATAAAAATAAAAGCAAAAATAAATCCAAGTGACTTGTTCTCAGCCTTGTCTCCCAATTCTAATTTTCTCTCCACCGAGCACCACACGAGGTACACTAAAGCTGTCAGAGACGGGTACCTCACGTTGAACGTAAGGAGGGAAACATACCTTCAAGAATGTAGTCATCGGTTCATCTGCACTACGAATCTGCAGCTGGAAGAAGTACGCACGTTCCCCGTTGCAGCTTTCGGCGGGGCATTGAGCTGCAAGTAAAAAAAAAGAGAGCATGTCAGCCTTGTATATCTCGACGGACATGTCACTTCTGAGAGAAGATAACAGAAACAACTTACTTCCAACACTGTCAGCATTGGCAAACTCCTCCTTGCCACCAAAGACATCGTCCACTTCCTTTTGCTTCATATCTTTCTTCTCGAAATAGTTCTTGTCCAGCGGAGCTTCATAGGGACAGACGCGACATTCGAAGCGGTTCACACCCGCAGGAAATCTTGTGCTTGAGTCCGCTTTAGAAATGGTGAGTGCATTGCTGCAATTAGGACAGACTAGAGAGAGGAGTCAGTTTCTGTTCTGGACCATCGTTGGATACCGTTAACACGGAGATAGCACATACAGACTAGCATCTTAATGATCTGGCTGGAGGATGCGGTGGGTAAGGTTAGGAAAGTGTCAGATAGCTATATGAGGAGAAAGTTAGGTTCTCAGCAGCTGTATAACGTAGTCCCTATTAGGTGCAGAACATCACCGTCGTTGATAAGAGATCTAGGCGCGCGGCTAAATTCAGACGGAATCTGGAGTATTATATATCCGGGCGGCCCGCGCGTGGGATGTGCCTGGGGAACAACTTCAATAACCTGTAGTATTGCCCAGGAACTTGAATGCCTGTTTGATCCGACAGTCCAGCTTGTACATACACATTCCACTTCATTTCATTTTGGAAGATTCGTTCTGATCACCAAAACACCATACAAAACGCCAGGCTCTTCTTACAACTAGCTCCTCACGTCCTATTACAGCTGAGCACCAATTCCTGTACTACCGACTTCACTCTCGGGTATTCCGGACTTTGTGAACCCATATACAGAGATGGCTGACGAGGTAAATCCTGTGCACCAGACTCATGCTAAAGTTCAACGCTAATGCCGCTATGATTTAGGGCGCATCACCCCGCGAGCTGGTCGTGGAAGCCTGCCGCCGGGACCAACCCCACCTAATTGAGCAAGTGTTGAATGACATGGAAGACAAGTCAAATGAGCAAGTGGCACAATTCTTCAATGAGGTGACAGACTCTATGGGAAATCACGCATTGCACATCTGTGCCCAGTACGGCAGCTGTACGTGTTTACTTTGCCACTTCCTCAATGCCCATCTCTTATAGAAGCTAACCCTCTTTTTTTTGTGATTAGATGATACTATGGATGCGTTGTTTGATATCCAATTCTTCGAATGCGACCCGTTGACCCGGCTGGACAAGGACACACCGTTGCACATCGCAGTGCGGTACGCCAACGAGAAAGACGCAGAACTGGGTGAGGCCATGATCAAGATGATGTGTGAGGCTGGGTGTGATCCTCGAGTGCGGAATAAGCATGGTCAGAAGCCCGCGGAGCTGGTTTTCAACAATAATGAGATTAAGAAGACTCTCCAGCAAACTGAGTATATCATGGCCGAAGGTATTCAAAATACCGGCGATGGAGCTGACTCGGATGGCGAAGAGCCTAGCGATAGCGATTAAAAGGGGAAGTCCATGGTGTTCGCATTGTCATCTGTTGTATTGCAGGCGGTCTTTGTTTTTGGTCAGAAGGCTTGAGATGCTCTAGTTGAGGTGTCTTTTTTTATGCATGAGTCTTAGACTTAGCTACATCTTCTATTTCTATTTTACGATTACTACGAATTAAGTGCAGTCTTTAAGAGCTGTTATCTTAGAATTGACTTTGAATTCACTTCTTTTTCGGCAAACTACTAAACTAGATAAAAATGCCATTCGTCTATTTCCAGGAGGGGATATCTCAAAAGTTAAACCTTCGACGCCTTAACAAGCTTTTGTACTTGATCCAGCCACTTGCGGGAGAACTCCTCTGCGGTGAACCGTTGAGCCGAGCGACGAGCCCGCTGCCGCATGGCGAGTTTCTCTGCCTCTGGAAGAGCAAGGGCAGCCTCGAAAGAGGCAGCAAACTGCTCTTCTGTTTTAGCTCGGAATCCAGTTGCACCATCGCCCAAATCAACGACAATATCTTCACGTGGACCGCCCGAGTCATGTGTCACACAGATGAGACCAGCGGCTTGGTACTCCACGACACAAATACCGAAGTGCTCGTTCCACATGGCGTTGACGCCAACCGAGGCGGTACTGAGATGGGACAGCATGGCAGGCCAGCTAGCGTCGCACAAGAAGGTGGTATGGTCGCGGATGCGGAGTTCATGCGCCAGAAGGCGCAGATTGTAGATGTGGGTTTCATCTGGACTGGCATGGCGCACGGATCCAATGAGCACAAGACGTGGAAGAGGTTGACCTTCGTAGGCTGGGTTGTTTGTTCGTTCTTGTAAGAATCGCGCAAAGGAGCGCAACACTAACGGGTGGTTCTTCTCTGGCCGGAATTGAGCAATGTAAAGTAGAACGGGCAGGCGAGTCTTTTCGCTCTCCATGTCAACGGCAATATCTGACTGTAGTTCGGTGACTGCTGTTGGGGGGAACACCACCGCCGGCGATGATGCGGTCCCGTCGCCACTGCTGTTGCTGCTTTTCTTGCCGGTGCCCCAGAGCGTGCGAATGTGTGCCGCCGTCCAGGACGAGTTGCACATAACTACATCGACCTGTCGACCGACCCAGCCATACAGCTTGGCAAATAGCTCCCAATACCGACGCTTGATTTTCCCTTTCCACCCTTTCCCTGCGCCGGAATTGATCCCTTGCACCCCACTCTTGTCGTCAAGGGAGGCGAGCATGTCGGTTGATATGGTCGGGTAATGAACATAGGCGCCAACAGGCACTGTCGGGAAAAGCCATTTGCACAGAGCAAGCGTGAAGGCATAACCCATGGTGTCAACAAAAACATCCGGTACAAGCAGCGTAAAAGCGTCATACGCAACAACCAGTGACCCCAGCGACTGTCCCAGCAGCGTCATGTAAGGGTATGAGCTACTAACAACATACTTGCGGGTCGTCAGGTATAGGAGCACCACGGTTGGCGTGTGTAGGTGGATATTGAACCGGTTCTCCACTCTCTCCAGCATCGTGGCTTTATTGACTTCGTGATCACCTGTGTAGATAGCGCAGATTGCCTTCGGCCAGCGCTTCTGTGTTGCACGTACTGCTTCCCATAAGACTCGTTCGCCACCTCCGCCGGCATTGCTGTAGCACCTAGTCAGCGTTGTGCGTTTCGATATATATAGAGATGCCATACCAGAATGGGTGGAAGAACCCGATAATCCCATCCCAGTCCTCTGAACTCCGGCTGCTTTCCTGGCTAGTAACTCCACTGGTTTCACTACCAGTCGATGTCTGTACCCCGCCTGGGCCTGAACTATCCACCTTCTCCCAATCCTCATCTTCGGCACCGTTCCGCGATGGTGAAATTGTTGTACCCTTCGGCCGTGAGGCGCGTAACTCCTCCTCATCAGATCGCGCCCGCGCGATCACATATTCCCGACGAGACCGTGTTCGTCGCCATATCAGCCAACCCACTCCCCGAAATACTAGACCGAGGAGAACACCTGTTAGCTTCGGAAGCAGGACAGCCGTGGCGGTGAGGACTAGAACGGCCAGAATGGCGTTTGATAAGAGGGCCATAGTGAAAAGGCAATGATTAAAGAGACCTCATCAGAAATCACACATAGTAAAAGAATTTGAAGTCAAACTGGATAATAAGTCAGAAAATGCTCCCCCTCTCTTGCTGTCAACAAGTTTGATCAATCGGGCCAATGAAGTGACCCTCATACGTGTCACATGATGATTTTCCAAACATCTGATTACCGTTCCGCGACTCATATAGCTTCGCTTTTTCTAGCTACATTTTATTTTCTATCTCTCTCACCCCGCTCGGAGTGATGTATGCCATCCGCTCGGCACATGCTCTGCATTTAATGCGAGCCATACAATTGCCTCGCTCGCAAGTTCGACATTTCCACCCAACAAGACCAGCCTCATCCGCCATCGTCGATTTTGCATTGGACGGCTCTGCCGCATTTATTCACGGCGTTCACAATGTCTCGTGTCTACCATGGGTTGCCTCGATTCCCCTAACGGCCGTACTTGTTCGTACGTTTGTCGGGTTACCCATCCTGTTATATACTCGACTCCATCGCCAACGCGAAAAAAAGATATCGCCAATTTTAAGCGCGTGGGGGAAGAGATATACAGAGAAACATATGTCTCAGTACAAGGCCATAGGCGATAAGAATTTAACAACTCCCCAAATAAAGAAAAACGTCTTGCTTGATATAAACAAACGAACAGCTGAGCTTCATAAGCGTTGGGGAGTGTCTGGCAAGCACAAAGCAATTGTCTTTCTGCAGATACCTGTTTTCATTGCGCTCATGGAGAGTCTGCGCGGGATGAGTGGCATGAATAGCGGCATCATTGCCTGGCTGTCGTCGTTCATCGAGTCGCAAGACCCTGCCTCCGCAGCCCAATCTCTGCATTTAACCATGGAGCCCACTCTTGCGAATGAGGGCGCCCTCTGGTTTCCTGATTTGCTGGCTGGTGACTCGACAGGAGTTCTGCCACTTTTTCTGACTGCGTCGATTCTGGGGAATGTTCTGATTGGGTGGAAAGTCCTGCCCTGGAACACAATCCAGCAGCTTCCAAAGACCGAGATGTATAAGCAGGTCACTTTCACCGGGTTACGGACCTTTGTTGTGGTTTTGACATGCTACATTGGCTTTGCGAGCTGGACTCAAGAGATGCCAGCTGCGCTTATGCTCTACTGGATCACCAGTACCAACGTTGCTACGCTGCAGACTTGGATACTGGACAATAAGGTGTTTTCACCAGTGACAATGCAACGCTTCATTGAAAAATCTATCGCTTTTAAGAAGCCGGGTGATAAGGACCCTTTCCAGTTGAAAAACTTGCGCTGATTCCATCCATGGGAAACGTTTCATTTGGAATGACACGGGCTCTTTCCCATGCCATTGATCGATGTGGCTCGGCTATACTCCATCATTGTGTTGCGAACACGCACTGGCTCCAAATGAATTTCGGAACTCCGTCAGGATGAAGCCCACATTCACACCGAAATTCGAAAGCAAGCCCATGTCAGACCTGATTAACCCATGCCTTTTGGGTGACTGGTACAGACTTTATGGGCCGGCTCGGATAGGAGCAGTCGTCACAGTGCATAATTCAGTCCAACCCGCCTGCGAAATGACAGTCCAGGATGCATATAGTTTATCGACTGGTTTCGAGACTCATTGTGTAACATTATTCTCCTTGTCCACTCGCATTCATGTACAATATTCCTCACTTCTCACAATAATAGTCATCAGTCGAGCATCATCCCTCAGTGTATCCGTCTCACCTTCGACGATATACACCTACTTCAAATCCTTCAAACGCAGGTGCAGGAGAACCGAGAAATACTTATAATCAGCGGTGGACTATAAGAATCCAGGAAACATTTCATCGCAGCCGATGTGTTAATGGTGTGCATGGCGTTTTCCCGGTGAGCAATAAAGTGCTCCTTCTTTATAGCTATCTACTTATGTGTAGAAGAGGGAGTCTCGGAGTGTACTCGGTATTACACGCTAGAAGCCTTTTATAAAATTTAGGTCGCAATCGCTACTCTACACGGTCGGGATGCCCTAGTCTGCGGATTGGGAGGATAGTTTTATATCCGAATGTCGCGCTGGGTTCACACCGCATATTGATAGGTCTATTTAGAGACTAAGAGTTTATACGTTAACGTATTTCACTACCGAGTCGGCCACACCACCGAGTCGGCCACCCCACCCAAAACGCGTCAATTAATTTTAACCCTTTATCTTCAACCACCCACTATGCCACCAATTCGCTCCCAAACCTCTAGAAATTCAACAGAGCAAGAGGGTAGGATTCTTTTAGCCATTCAGGCTTTTAAGAATAAAGAAATCTCTTCTATTCGTGAAGTGGCGCGCCGATTTAACGTACCACGTTCAACTCTTCAAGACAGACTACGCGGTCTTCAACACCGCGCGATTTCTCGCGCAAATTCGCATAAATTAACAGAGGTTGAGGAGGAATCTCTTCGAAAATGGATTCTCTCTATGGATTCTCGTGGAGTAGCCCCCCGCCATGCTACTGTACGAGAAATGGCGAATCTTCTCCTCGAACAGCGTGGAACTACCCCGGTTCTTTCGGTCGGCGAAAATTGGGTTATGAAGTTCGTTAAAAGAAACCCTCTTCTTTTATCCCGGTTCTCGAGACGTTATAATTACGATCGCGCGAAATGCGAAGACCTAAAAATCATTCGAGAGTGGTTCGATCTTATTTAAAAAATAATCCTTTAATTTGGAATCGACCCCGATGACGTTTATAACTTCGACGAGACTGGTTTCGCGATAGGGTTAATCGCTACGGCGAAGGTGATCACGAGGAGTGAACTCTCTAGTCGGCGCTCAGTTTTATAACCTGGAAATCGTGAATGGGTGACTACTATTGAGTGTACGAATGCTTCGGGGTGGGCCCTCCCTCCGTGTGTGATTTTTAAAGGCAAAGTCTTCCTCGAATCTTGGTTCGACGGCCTTCCAGATGACTGGCGGTTTGAAGTTAGTCCGAATGGATGGACCTCCGATGAAATTGGACTTCGGTGGCTCGAAAGGCTCTTTATTCCGACGACTTCTTTACGTACGAAGGGGAGGTATCGACTTCTAGTACTCGACGGTCACGGAAGCCATTTAACCCCAAAGTTCGATGAAATATGCGAGAAAAATCATATTATACCGATCTGTATGCCTCCGCACTCCTCTCATCTTTTACAGCCTCTTGATATCGGTTATTTTGCGGTGTTAAAACGATCATATGGTCGGCTAGTTGAGATAAAAATGCGGAATGGGATTAACCATATCGATAAACTTGACTTCCTCGAAGCATACCCCCTCGCACGAATTGAAGCCTTTAAATTAGAGACTATTAAAAATAGCTTCGGAGCAGCTGGCTTAGTACCTTTTGCACCCGACCGAGTGATCTCGAAGCTAAATATTCGTCTTCGAACACCGACCCCCCCCTCCGAGCCGGGGGAGCGAATCGAGTCGGAATTTTACACCAAAAACACCAGCTACAGAGAAAGAACTACGTCGACAGGCTTCGTCAATCAAAGCTTTACTTCGTACAAGATCTCGAAGTCCGCCTAGCCCGTCAGATCGTGCATTAAACCAGCTTATGAAGGGCTTCCGTCTTACAATGCAAGGTGCTATCTTACTGGCGAAAGAAAACAAGGAATTACGCGCTGAAAATGAGAAGAAGAAGCAAAAGCGCACCCGATCTAGAAGGCATATACCTTCCGAAGAAGGCCTCTCAGTTCAAGAAGCCTCTACTTTAATTTTACAGACGGGGGAAGCAGTTGAACCACCTCCCCCCAGCGCCAATATACAGGGAGAATCGGCTATTCGGCCACGTACGCGCCCCCCCCGGGGGTGTGGAATATGCAGGTTGCCAGGGCATAGAAGAGAAACCTGTCCAGATAGACCGATTAGTTAGTTGAATTAATTTAATGGCGTTTTCGTTGAAATAATTGCAATTAAAATTCATAAGTTAGATTGGGTGGCCGACTCGGTGGTGTGGCCGACTCGGTAGTGAAATACGTTATATCACTTGGAATTAATATAGGGAGTGATCAAAAAGCGGCAGGAGGTGAGGACTAAAACGGAAAAAGGTCTCAAGTGCCAGGCATTATCCGGTACATATATGTATACCATATACGAAGACGGTAAAAAGCATACAACGCACATTGCAAATACGCATTATACATTGGAGAAACTATTCCCTAGTATCTTGTGTTGGCCTTGCCATAGATTCAGTAGTGACAACCCACTGGAGAAAGTAGATTGCAAAACGTATCAAAAAAATTCCGCCATCCTTCAAAATGCTTTAGAAATTTCGTGCACGAATAAGAAAAGACCAAGCAAACGCCTAAAGCTTTGACTTCGGAGGCTGTTCTGAGGCACTCGCTTCCTGGTTGACCTCCACAGTGCGCGAATCAGGGCCCTGACCAAAGAAGATGACCTCAACGGTAACATCGTCGCTAGAAAAGATTAGTCAGACCGTTAAAAAGAAAGTAATGTCATGTAAAGGATTTTCATACCGGTATCGGCGAGAGTAAGGACTGGGTAGCGTCAGCAACGCACACACCATGTCCTTGTCCTTTCCGCCCATTGCGTTCCGCACAAGATGTGTTGCTGCGTTCTTGTCCTCAACAACAAATCGAGTAGCCGCACCAGAGATATCATATTGCTGCTGGCGGATGGGACGCCGTTGGCCTTCCGTCGATCCGTCGGTTGCGGCCTCCACGGGCAGTTTCTTCTGACTATCGAACCCAAACCAGCTCTGTAACCAAGCCTTGCTACCTGTGCCAGCCGCAGCGGATTGTTGTTGCTCAACCCACTGACCAACCAGGCCGACGACTTCTTCATTGCTCAGCATCTCCCACAGACCATCGGTAGCCATGACGACAAAGTCGCCCTTGGAGGGATCAATCTTGGTGGTAGTAATGATAGGCTCGGCGGTGACATAGGGGGGCGTCTTGAGCATAGGATGAGGAGTGCGCCCAAAGAACTTCGCTTTGATCGTATCTTGGACGTCCCGGCTCCACTTGTAGAAAGCGTCACCGAACGCACGGCTGGGTTCAAGCTGACCGAGGATTCGACCGTTCTTGGTGACATATGGCTCGCCGGGGTGCTCCTCACGCAGACGTTTCATTTCAGATGGTGTGCCACCAGTCTGGTCCTCGGAAAGAGCAGTAGCAGTCCATTTCCCGCTAGGGCCGCGACGGCCCAGAACTGCGCGAGAATCTCCGGTAACAGCAACCTTGAGATCCTTGGACTGGGAGTCATAGAAGCTGAGAAGAGCACATGAGCCTGATAGGGCAGGAGCAAGGAGCTCGGCGGCTACCCGTCGTGATTTAGACTTCATGACTTCCTTGAAACTCTCGTGCACGATGTCATTGTCGAGGCGGACGAAACCCTGCTTGATAGCAGCATCGATGGCCTCGGATGTTGGCACCAGGAGAGATGGGTCAGCAGAGGCAGCTTTGTAAGTTGTATTCAATTCACGGGCCACGTATGAGATCAAAACATTGCGCAATTTGGCGGATGTGGTCCAGCCCCTAATTTATAGTCAGTACTTGCATGATAAGTATTCAACCTTGACACTACGTACGAGTGACCGTCGAAAACTCCCCAAAACATCCAGTCACTGCTCGGCTCGCCATTGCTGACAGCAGCCACGGATGCGGGAATCTCCACTATCTTCTCCGCATGGTCATCCTCAATGGGGGAATTGCTGGCAACCTGAACCACATCATAACGAACGACACCCTTGCCCCGATTGACCAGGTATGACTCCTCATTCTTGCGAAGCTTCTGGGTCGCTTGTTCGGGGGTCAACATCTCTAGGACTTGGCGACCTGACTCGTCTGTGTTCTTGGCAATAGGTTGGTCTCCGGAGAGCGTCGCGGTGTAGAATTGATCCCCGCTGACCATCAACGCACGCCGCGTGGACTCAGCAGGGCTTTCTGCGTAGGCAGAGTTGAGGGCGCTCGATGCGAAACCCCGAACTTGGGTTGCTGCCGATCTAACGGTGTCACCCTGATAAGCATACCATGCCCCCGAGGCAACAACGGTCGAGATAACGGCGAGGGAGAGTTTGCGGCGATGCATAGATGATTGTGGAGCTACCGGGGTGTAGGATGAGGGTCTGCCGCCAGAATATGGCCGAATACCTCGCGGCTGGTTGAAGGTCAAAGGGCACGGCCGTTTAGCGGCAATGTTCCATACTGGTGCACGCCGAGCAGTACGGCAGGCCTGAATAGTCGCCCGACGCATTGAACCAGCAGTAAATATGACAGCTGTTAAACTTCTGTGCCTTCTGCAAGGCAGATAACAGCTCTGAGATAGTATGTAGATGAGGTTTCAACCTTGTCAAGGAGGTCCAGCTCCTCGAGATGAAGTCACGTGCGAATGTTCTCCAAAATAGCGCTAGTCCGGATTAGTCTCTGTCGTCATTCCCCGCGGTTTTGTTTCGGCGCGTTCTTTTTTGTTTCTACTTTTGCAGACAGCTTCTATTATATTCGTTCAAAGGCTTTTGCCTTAGTGCATAGGATGTCATCACGAGCAATCCGAAAGCTGCAAAAGCTGCGTGAACAAGAACAGCAGCGAGAATCTGAGCAGCAAGATGAGTCAAGCGAAGACGAAGCCCCGCGCCCCGCGAAACCGAAGTTCAATGCCTTCGATTTGCTGAACGCCGAAAATGAAGATGAGGAAGAAGAAGAAGAAGACGAAGAGGAAATAGAGGAGGAACCTCGCACACAGACACCAGAGCCTGAACCAACCCCGATAAAGGCCAAAAAGAGCAACAAGAAAAAAAAAAAGAAGAAGGCAGCCAAAACCTCCGATCCGGCCAATACTCCGCCTTCAAAATCAAATGAAGCAGAACTGGATGAAATTGATCGGGCATTGAAAGAGTTATCAACAGGTGGACACTCGTCAGTTGGCACAGGTCTACCTACCAGGCACACTCCCGAAACCTCTTTCCCGAAGACTACGAGCGAATTGCTCGGTATCGAACCCAAATTTCTCAATGCGACGAATGAGATGCGCAGACTGTTTGGAAATGTTGTTCTGGAAAACTTTGATCAGCCAGCGGATAGTGGAACGGGCCGCCGTCGGGATCGCAATCGACAAATGGTCGACCTTGCTCAGGCTTTGACGGGAAGATATAGTCCAGCTAGTCGAGGTCAAAGTCTGGCTGGAGTTACATTGCGACGCAATGTTCTAATGCAGGGCAAAGATGAGTGGCCTCGTGCTCCAAGTGGAGGGCTAGGCATGGAGACTGTGGAGAAGCTTCCTTCCGGGGAGACTCTCTACCGACTGGTGCACAATACCGCCTACCAAGATGTACAGCGGCAGTTTGACCTCTGTGTTGAATCTATGGACCCACAGCGACTCATCGGACACCTCCAATACAACCCATACCATATTTCTACGCTTCTCCAAGTGTCGGAGATTGCCAAACATCAAGGTGATCATGCCGTGTCTGCCGATTTGATGGAAAGAGCTCTATTCAATATTGGACGCTCAGTACACTCTTCATTTGCTAATCGCCTCAAGGAAGGCGAGGCCAGGCTTGATTTCATACATGCGGAGAACCGAGAGCTCTGGCTTGTTGGGTGGAGGTACATCACCAACCTAGCAATGAAGGGCACATGGAGAACCGCTTATGAATGGGCCAAGCTCTTGCTCAGTCTGGATAACAGTGATCCTTACTGTATGAGGCTGCTCATCGACCACCTCGCGCTCCGAGGTAGAGAATATGCACAATTCGTGCAGCTATGCACCCAGACACGCTTCAGTCGCGACTGGGCCAACCTCCCCAATATCCAATGCTCGCTGGTAATGGCATACCTCCGGTTGAACAAGCCCCAAGAATGTCGTCGACAGCTGCAGCTCGCCATGTCCCGCTACCCGTGGATTTTCAGCAGGCTAGCCCAAGAACTTGATGTTCAGCACGTTCCCAAGCAAATATGGGGCAAGATGCCTCCTACAGGCGCTCATGAGCTGCTTACCGAACTCTACATCGCCCGTGCAAAGGATCTTTGGAATACCCCAGAGGCTATCTCTCTCATTATGGAAGTCGCAGATTCTATCTCTGGCGAGGAGCCCAATGAGCCGCCAGAGATTACTTTGGACATCGCTCGTCATGTAGTCTTGTCCGATATAGCCAAAGTGACAACCCATCTTCCGAATCACTTTGTGGCTGGTCGGTTGTCCTCCTCCGATCCACTTCCCCCTTATGAATCTGAAGCCTACAAGCAACAATCTGAACCTACTCCCATCTATGCAGCTCCAGCTGGAGGTGGCGAAAATTGGCTGCAGGACCTTCTCGGTCAGATCAACCACGATGCCCGCCCTCCCAATGTCCCATCGGACGACGAAGAGTCAGTTGGGTTTGAGGACGAAGACGAAAACACAGAGCATTTCGATATCCCGCACTCACGTCCACCCCTCAGGGATCCGGCGGCCCTTGAAGGGTGGCTCACGCGCGAGGGGTTGCAAACTCTTCGTATTTTCCTTTCCCAATACGGCGTCGATAGAGGCAACTGGAGCGAGGTGGTTGTGGACTATGCACCCTTGACCAATTATCTGGAGGCCATGGCAGCAATCTCAGATGCAGCCCGCCAACGTTTGTTAGATGGCACTATTAAGGACTCTCTTGGGGATTTTGCAGTCAGCATGCTCGAGGATGAACTCGCCATTATGCGAGGGGAATGATTCAGCTTCATGATTAAGATGAATTCTGTATTAGTCTTGAGTACAATAGAAAATAATCGAATGATTCTATGCACATATTTTTTGAGATTATAACAATATTTATAGCATAACCCTGGCTTATTTTGGGAATTCCAGTCGACTAAAAGGTTCACACGCAGAGGAAATGATACCAGGTATGTTTCTAGTAGAGTCAAAAGTATATCTCGTAAAAGATAATCATTCAATTGTCCATCTGGACTTTTCCGATTTTTCTGGGCGATGTAGATTGTCTTGGGAAATTTTTATATAACCAAAGTATGTAACCAAAGTATATTTTCCATACCTTTTTTTTACAATCTTGCAAGCCTTGAGAGAACGTTGACGGGGAATTTATATCCTATAGGATATTGCCTCGATCATAGTCGTACAGAGTATATGTGTAGCACTTGGATTTTAGATTGCATGACCATAAGGACGTGTATCATTGGCTCTAGCAATCTAATTCTTGGCTGATGCATATCATCCTGCACTGACAGATTCATGTTTCTTTTTTTTGTACTTTTGGTTTAAAAAAAAAATTAACTGTACGTTCTAATATAAAAATATATCATATTTAAGTAGAATATGAACATATATGTAGGTATTTCAAGAGATTTTCCTATGGAGCCTTGAAAGCTTGGACATAGCGGGAGTACCCCGAGTAGATTGTGTCATAGCCTTATCTCCCGCGCAATTTTCTTTCACTCAAGCACACATCTGTTGCAGAGCATAGAAAGCATGGATCACGGCCCTATACCTTTAACAGCCCGTGAGGCTGCATCTGGTCTCTTTGGTTCAGTCTCTATGACCTGCTGGTTCTTCCTTTTGGTATGTTCGACGGCAGAGAGTCACAAAACACGGAGTCAATGTATCTAACAATACTGTTATAGGTACCTCAGCTAATTGAGAACTACCGCAATGGCAACGCAGAAGCCATCTCTCTCCTCTTTATCTCTGTCTGGCTCATCGGCGATATCGCAAACCTCGCTGGCGGCCTACTAGCCGGGCTTGTACCTGTGATCGTTGCGATCGCGGTATACTTCTGCATTGCAGACGGCGTGCTGATCGCGCAGTGTGTGTACTATAAAGTGCGCAACTCGCGCCCGGAGCCTTTCCACCGCCGACGCTCGTCCACAGAGACCCCGGACCCGACTACCCCGTTGCTGGGGCGGCGATTCAGTGACCCCCTCGCTTCTTCTGAGTCGCGGCGTCGGTCGTCAGGCTCATTGCGCCGTTACCACGCTAGTGGCCGGCGCGAGAGTGAGGTTGAGGATACCCTGGCCAAGATCGTCGAGGAGAGTGACTATGGCCGTAAGGCGTGGGTTAAGAATATTACTAGTGTTGCTGGGATTTTCCTCATTGGTATGCTCGGTTGGACCATGGCCTGGCAGATGGGGATGTGGGCGCCGGCGCCATTGGACAATAAGAATGGTTCCGAGGAAGCTATTGGGGGGCAGGTGCTGGGATATTTCAGTGCTGTGTGCTATCTGGGGTGGGTATCTCCTATCTTTGGGGCTGATGAGTTGATATTGACTTGGATTGCAGAGCGAGATTGCCTCAGATCTACAAAAACTACAGCGAGAAGTCATGCGAAGGTATTTCTTTACTGTCCTCCGATGATGCATATGCAAGGTTGATGTTGACCTCTATCTAGGATTGTCACTTTTGTTCTTTATTCTCTCTCTTCTCGGAAACTTGACTTACGGTGCAGGGGTGAGTGATATTGCAAGTTGCACTATGAACTGGACGCAAGCTAACGGCGTGATATAGATTCTTTGCCATTCTACCGAGAAAGAATATTTCCTTACCAATCTTCCATGGTTGATTGGATCACTAGGAACTATGGTTGAGGATGTGGTCATCTTCATTCAATTCCGGATCTACGCCGTTCAGGACCCTCGTCTCTCGGCGATCTCCTAAATATTGACATTTGCTCTTTTATCTAGAGCAACGGCCTTTTGCCTATATACTGTCGAATATGTACTTCCCTGGAGCTCAAAGTTCTTTTGGATGAGAGACGATTTGCGTGCGTTTGTTGGTGATGCTGGACATCAGAAAATTTTGGAGTAGCATAGTGTTTTGATAGTGAACGCAACTGAATCCAATATATGTGGTTAGCGTCGATATACATACGGAGTAGTGTTGTTCGCGATAGAGCAACCTTGAAATGGCTACTAGTGCACATCGTTGATATTATCGATGTAATCATACAAGAGTAGACGGCTGCGTGTGGAGTCCAGGGTGTTGTCCCAAAGCCTATGCATGTTGTACTTTGCACCGTCGATGAGTCTAGCCCGTGGAGCGATAACCACAAGGGCTGCCTGGGTGCGCTCAATGAAAGATCAGCTTGATGTCGAAAGATCAATGTAAGGGACGTCAATCATCAGCCCTACAGCACTACGTCACTTGGCCTACGAGCAAGTACCCCATGCAAGAATCAGACGGCATTTGTTGTTGGTTCATGGTCGCATGACAGACTTGACACGAGGACCGAGCAAACTAAGCTAGCTGATCCATGTGGAGGGCGAGAAAACGAATCATACATCTACTCGCCAGATCAAAGCAGAACTTTGATCGTGGACAAACCAAGAAGTGTGCCAAACGTCTTCAATTCCCCTAAAATCCAGGAAGCAACAATAGTTTCGGAATCGCAGCGGTATCCGATCGAGTATACCTCGGCCACTTTGTGACGCGGAGGCACACCGAGCACCCAGTCTCCATGAATGTCCGTGTCCGTTTGAATTCTTTTGCTAATTTTCTTTTTTTTTCTTCCCCGGGTTCTAGGTCGTAGTGGGGGTCGTGGAGTATCGAGTACAATAGAGAATCGTCGAGGGCGCCGCCAGGCGGCAGTGGTAAAAGATGTTGAGGAATAGAGAAAAAAAGGAAACGAGTTTTAAAATTCGATATGGAGATAAGACGCTTAGTCGAAGAGACCGAAGCCCATGTCCTCATCGGACTCCTCCTTGTCTGTAGTGGGGATTAGTATCGTAACTCACAAACCAGAGATGCATATCAAACTTACCCTCCTCCTTCTCCTCAGCCTTGGCCTCAGCAGGGGCGGCAGCGGCGGCGGCACCACCAGCGGGGGCAGCGGCAGCGGGGCCAGCGGAACCGACGTTGGTCAGGAGATCCTTGATGTCCTTACCCTCGAGGGCCTGTGTTGAAAATCGAATTAGTTATCGAGTCTTTAAATTATCGCGCGCGGCCATGTTCGGGTTGTTTCGATATTGGCGCGTGTTGTGGAATGGGGTCAGGTATTTACCCGGGCGAAGATGGAGGCCCAGATGGGCTCAACCTCCTGGACCTTGGCGGCAGTGATGAGGGTCTGGATCTTGTCGGCCTGAATGAAGATTAAAGGTCAGTCACAGTTTTCGCTATAATCGTCCAGTAGCTTTCCAGCGGGCTGTTGCGTTTCTCCCAAAGCTCAATTTCACACAGTAAAGAAAGCTTCAAGTGCGATCTTCAAGCCTCCACTATTCCACCAAGGAATTTTGGATACGTACGGAGACCTCAATACCGTCATCGGCCAGGATGAGGGCGGCGTAAGAGCAGGCGAGCTCGGCGGTAGACATGTCGACGGGTGGTGTTGACCGAACTGGGTGTCTTGAAGAGAGTTGGGGATGGGAAAGAAGAAGAGAGGAGAACGCCAATGATAGACACCCGAACAGGGCAAACGCGCCGTGTGTGGGAAAAAGCCCTCGCTTAGGGCTCGGACTAATCGGGATTAGCCTACCTCCCTCCTCGTGACTTGGCACTAAGCCGTAAACGGAGCTGGAACCAGATGACATAATGATTTAGATGACATAATCCGATAGTAATCCCGACCGCGCGGGGCCCATGCGATCTGGTGGTATCTGCATGATCTCCCTATCAATCAATCCATTCATTAATTGACATCACATCCCGGTGGGATCCAATCGTACGATCGACTCTTCTTGTCTTTACTTCCAGGGAATCTATTCCTTTTATTCAACTCGAACCTTGCTTTTTCTAATCTGCATACTTATCGCATTCTCCAACCATGGAGTCCCCCGCTATCCCGGTCCCGCTGGATCCGCAGGAGCAGCCCATCCTTGAAAGCCTGCTCCGAACCCGCGACGCGCTGCTCCTAATCAAACGGGACAAGTCCTCTTACGTAAAGTCCCGCGATGTTCTACCGCTTTACGAGGAGGTGATCGGAGAAGTTGAGAAGCTCAATTCGGTTCGTAAAGAGCAAGGTCGCCGCTTGGTGCACAATCGCTGTGAGTTCAGCAGATCACGCACTCGCCTTGGAGGTGACTGACACTCTATGATAGTGGATTATGTCTTGGATGATTGTTTCCAGTTGATTTCCCTGCTGTTTTTAACAGTTGGGAGGAACAACGAAGCTCCCGCAGTGTGAGTGACGATGTCCTTACCCCACCATCTCATGACCGTGACTGACATTTTTCCAGATACTCCTTGGCGACTACTATCCAGGTATTTACTCCTATGATTTCTCTCGGCTCGTCTCGTTAGCTTTGTGCCCTGGACACTAACGGTTTTGTAGCGCTTACTCGACCACCTTGAAGAGGCTGGATTCTATAGCTCGAAGGATCTGAACTCGATCACCAAAACACTACAGTCTACACGGGAAACCCTTGAGCGTGGCCGGAACACATACTCACCGGCCCTGCTCACGCTCTTGGAAAACCGTCTGGAACACTGTGAACAATCACTAGCGAAGTTGCAGAAGGGTCTTGCTGTATTGGCTCCTCCTTTGGCGCAGACACACGAGACACTGGTTTCAATTTTGCGGTCAACATCAGCCGTGAACACCCGGTCAAAAGTATGCCATCAGTTATTTGTATAATCTATCCGATCGGTACTAACTGATGGTTGATTTGTTAGTTCTCGGCCTCGGAAGTAAACGCTCTTCGAGAACAACTGAAGAAAATTGAAAAGACCACAAAGGACGGCAACTTTGTGGATGAGGAGGGAAATGTTCTTGCAGGACAGGACGACCTTAAGTCTTTGATTCACAGGTGTTGGCGCTGGACTGAAATTGTGCTCGAGCGGTATGTTCTAGCCTACCACCGGGATGATCGGACATCGGCTGATTCAAGTACAGAGAGGGTAAAATTGATGAGCGGTTCCGAGATCAATATGAACGATTGTTGGACATCCGCAACCAACTGGATCGTTTGTCTGTAACACAAGCTTGGTCGCTGCGCGAAACCGATCTCTTCGTATACCAGCGAAAGCTCGACCGAATTGATGAGGCACGTGTCAATGGAAATTTTGTCGATGCTGCAGGTCAGCCAGCAGACCTGCACGCGCAGAGAGTAAGAATTTCTTCTCGGACATTCTTTGGTGGATTTGGCTAATATATTTTTAGACGCTCTTATACCTCATTCGTCGCAGTTATGCATACATATACGCGCTTTTGATTTCATCAGAACCTGTATCTGAAGCTCTACTCCCAGTCTATAACCAACTTCAAACTCTCCGCCGGTGCTTGATTGAAGTCAAGGAGTCGGGAGGCGTTGCAAATTCGCGCGAACTTTATCCATACAGCATGAAGGTATGTAACCATCCACACTACTTGTGTATATGAACTGACTGAAACAGCTCAACTCGATTGACAACATGCGAGTCGATGGGAAATTCTACGTGGGTCCAGATATCCCGGAGGGCCAGGGCTGTGTCAATAACCTGCTAGCTGAATGCTACGATTTGGTTTGGGAACTCCGTGCCGCAGTGGTCGACGAGGAAGAAGAGTCTTAAGACATCCGGTGCTTAGACCAATCCTTTCTCTTTTCTCTACCTATGTGTTTTATTTCCACCGATGTTTTTGAATTTGCGCCGATGTTGAAGAATTGGCCATGGAATGTCTTAGGCATACAGTGGTGTTTGATTGTATGATCAGAGTCTTATCTTTTTTTCTGTTCTATTTCTTTATGTGACGATAGGCGTTTGAGATGGGACAGTTTTGGCATTGGCATTTGTATTGGGAACGAAGGCACTTCGGTGTCTCATGGTTTTACTTCGAGTTTAATGGAATTTCCCCGTTCACGAAAGACAAGAGTAGACGGTCGCGTATCCGGCCTTGTGAGGTCTCTTTAGTGGTATCTCCAGTAGTCTTTGCTGGGGCATGTGCGATGTGAAAATAACAGCACACCGACTGAGAAAGCTTATGCGAGCCCAAAAGCCAAAGTGCGTCTTCAAGCAATACAGTGTCCGGGCGTGTGTAAGGAGAATACATTTGTCTTCAAAATCCAATTCGGTTGAAAGCAGGTGAACAGGAAGGTCTTCAGGCCTCTGGGCTTTTTGTATTTCATTTATCAAATTGTCCATCGTTTTTTCCTTAGAAGACTTTGTCGTCTCCTCGTAAGTCGGAAATTTCTCGGAGGCTTGCATCTCGCTTGCCTGAGCCTCGGTGACTGTGCCTTTGGCCAAATAGGTGTCGGCCAAAAGATATTCTTTCTAAGCAAGATGAAATAATGACATCTTATATGTATTATATGTAATGGGAGTGTGTGATGTTAATATACAAGTTTGACGACGATATGCATAACTACACCATCGACTATTAATCTATAGCATAGGAGCAAAATTTGTCGGGTCATTGCTCCTAACCATCTCATACGGCCTCTATGGAGTAGCCTGGATTTAGTAAGATTATAGAAGCAGCCATTGTCTAGATGGCTAGAAAGAATAGAATCTGTAGGCCTGGCCTTACCGATGGAAATATGCTGAGTAGACTATGTAGCATAGAGGAATGGCTAGAAGAGATAGTGCTATCACAAAGTTCTCTATAGATCGAGGCAGATCCTGGGTACTTGGATAACAAATATCGAGAGGGTCTTGCGGAGGCTACTCATTATCTCTCTAGATGATTCCCATTGTGAACTTCAACTCCCTAAGATGTAGAGAATTATCAAAAAAGTCCGTTGTATAGATACCCTATTTCCCCACATAATAGAGATCGGGATTCCGAAATCGGCGCATTCACCGACCAATCAGAGCGCATACAAATAACGTATAATTGGAGGGAAAAAAAGGAACATCTTGTCTTCCTCCAGTTTCTCCCCCAAACTTGACAGTAAACATGGTGAGCCAACTTGTTTGGCAGCGGGTCTCTGCCTCTCGCGGGGTAAGTAAACATTGAAGACAACTCAATTGGACAAACTAACATCTTATATAGATGGCCACACGCCTCTCCCCACAACGGCTCCTCGCCCGTGGCCTAGCCACCGAGGCCTCCTCCTCCCGCATGCCCCCATACCCCAAGCTCGTCCGTAACCTCGAGCAGGTCCGCCGAGTCCTTGGCTCTGACCGCGCCCTTACCCTCGCCGAGAAGATCCTCTACGCGCATCTGGACAATGTTGAGGAGTCATTGCTCACGGGGACCAACGATGGCCGCGACATTCGAGGCAAGGCCAACTTGAAGCTGAAGCCCGACCGTGTCGCTATGCAAGATGCTTCGGCCCAGATGGCTCTCCTCCAGTTCATGTCCTGCGGTCTTCCCTCCACCGCCGTCCCAGCCAGTATCCACTGCGACCACATGATCGTCGGTGAGCGCGGTGCCGATACCGATTTGCCGGCTTCGATCAAGGGTAATAGCGAGGTGTTCGACTTCCTGGAGAGTGCTGCTAAGCGCTACGGTATTGAGTTCTGGCCCCCTGGTGCTGGTATTATCCACCAGAGCGTGTTGGAGAACTACGCCGCCCCTGGATTGATGATGCTCGGTACCGACAGCCACACTCCTAACGGAGGTGGTCTTGGTGCTATCGCTATCGGTGTTGGTGGTGCCGATGCTGTTGATGCCCTCGTCGACGCCCCTTGGGAGTTGAAGGCTCCTAAGATTCTCGGTGTTCGCCTGGAGGGTAAGCTTAGCGGATGGGCTTCGCCTAAGGATATCATCCTCTCCCTGGCTGGTAAGCTGACTGTTCGCGGTGGCACTGGCTCTATCCTTGAGTATCACGGACCTGGTGTCGAGACTCTGAGCTGCACGGGTATGGCTACCTGCTGTAATATGGGTGCTGAGGTGGGTGCTACCACCTCTATCTTCCCCTTCTCGCCTAGCATGGTTCCCTACCTGCAATCGACCCACCGTGGTCACGTCGCAGAGGCCGCTGCCAAGATTGCCGCCGCCGGCCCCTCGAGCCTGCTGCGCGCCGACACCAAGGCCGAGTATGACCAGCTGATCACCATCAACCTGTCCGAGCTCGAGCCCCACATCAACGGACCCTTCACCCCCGACTTCTCAGTGCCTCTGTCCAAGTTCGCCGACACCGTCCGCGAGAAGAAGTGGCCCGAGACCTTCGGTGCCGGCCTCATCGGTAGCTGCACCAACTCTTCGTACGAAGACATGACCCGCGCCGAGGATCTCGTCAAGCAGGCCACCGCAGCCGGCCTCAAGCCCAAAGCCGATTTCTTCATCACCCCCGGCAGTGAACAGATCCGCGCCACTCTCGACCGCGATCAAACGCTAAACACCTTCTCCGAAGCCGGCGGCATCGTCCTCGCCAACGCCTGCGGCCCCTGTATCGGCCAATGGAAGCGCACCGACGGCGTCCCCAAGGGTGAAGACAACGCCATCTTCACCTCTTACAACCGCAACTTCCCCGGCCGCAACGACGGCAACCGTCAAACCATGAACTTCCTCGCCTCGCCGGAACTCGTCACCGCGCTCGCCTACTCCGGCAGCACGACCTTCAACCCCATGACCGACGCCCTGACCGCACCGGACGGCTCAGAATTCAAGTTCCAGCCCCCCAGCGGCTTCGACCTCCCCAGCGCCGGTTTCGAAGAAGGTAACCCCAACTTCCTCCCCACAGCCGCCGTCCCAGACGCAAGCAGCGAAGTCATCGTCTCACCGACCTCCGACCGTCTCGCCCTCCTCGAGCCCTTCGCTCCCTTCCCCAAGGGCGATCTTTCAGGTCTCCAGGTCCTGTACAAGGTCAAGGGCCAGTGCACGACCGATACTATCTCGGCCGCAGGCCCCTGGTTGAAGTACAAGGGTCACCTGCCCAACATCTCCGCGAACACTTTGATCGGCGCCGTCAACGCTGCCACTGGCGAAACCAACGTCGCTTACGATGAAGCCGGCAAGCAGTACGGAATCCCCGAGCTAGCAGAGGCATGGAAGGAGCGCGGAATCTCATGGCTCGTTGTTGCGGAGGATAACTACGGCGAGGGCTCTGCGCGCGAGCACGCTGCGCTGCAGCCCCGCTACCTCGGCGGCCGGGTTATTGTTTCCAAGAGCTTTGCCCGTATCCACGAGACCAACCTCAAGAAGCAGGGTGTTGTCCCTCTGACATTTGCCAACCGTGAGGACTACGATCGTATTGATGCTTGTGATAAGGTTGATACAGTTGGTCTTTACGATGTGCTTGAGTCTGGCGGCCAGGGTGAAATCCAGCTGCGTGTTACTAAGCAGAAGACTGGGGAGGTGTTTACTATTCCTGTTCAGCACACTTTCAGCAAGGACCAGTGTGCATTCATCCTTGCTGGTAGTGCTTTGAACTTGTTGGCCAAGAAGGCTCACGCCTGAAGAGGGGAGCAGGCGGTGGTGGATTTCAGACTGTTCTGACACCATAAAAATAGGTTGGGTTTGATCTGGAGTTGATGATTTGGATTGCATTATATCAGTCCCTCACCTTATATATGGTGAATTTTGGTTTTAGATTTGTTTTGCCGACTAGATGATATCCAATGTGATCTGTATTCTACTGTTTCTTGATTCACTGGAGTGTAGGTGGTGTAAGATGAAGTTGGTATACTAAATATATACTAGGCTGAGAGAGCCGGGTCATTTGAATGAGTGCAATCCATACATTGTATGTGTCATGGTATATAGTTTTGAAGCTGTGAGATCAAAACGAGACAGAATTCATGATAGAAAAAGAAAAAAAAAAAAAAGCAGATGGGCATGAATGAGCATGGGAATATCATAAAAAAAGCATCATGATGCCTGCCTGGTTCTTTCATAAGTAATGAGATGGGCAGAACAATGACCATCTCGAAGGGGAGGTCGACAGACCAAGAGAATGAGAATGAGAATCGAACACGGCATAAACACCAACGTCTAGAAAGACCAAAAGAAAAGAAAAACAGAAAACACCAAGACAATTATATGTCCTGATTGCCGAGCTTCGGAAATCCTCAGACATTCCCGAGAGCCTATGTCTGAACGCCAACAAGCCTTTCTATACAGGCAGAATTGAAAACAAAACCGGCTTTATGCAGATGGAATGCATCATGCAATATCCTTTTTGAAACCTGAAACGGGAGGAGAAAGAAAAGAGAAAAAGAAGAGAAAAAGAAAGAAAAAAAGAGGTAGGGAACAAAGCGAAACATACCAGTGTCATCCAGTCCACTTTTGATCAGAGTACCCAGGGTCCCCAGGATTGACCCCCAACATCTGACCAGAGTTATTGACACCGTACATGCTCCCTTGGTTACTAGCATACCCACCACCCATCCCTGAATCATCCTCGTCAAAGCCAAACTCCCCACCAGAGCTAGCATCAAAACTACTCCGCCCACCAATCTCACCCGGATCATCGCCCACAGCAGAAATCTGGTCCCACTGCAGATTCTGCAGAGCCGGGTATTGCGCCAGCAGCGCAGCAGGAAGAACGAAGTTACCCGTCGATTGCCCGTCCATACCAGGCATGTTCGGCATAACGAGCGGCTGGGGGATTGGCTGAAGATGGCTAGATGGCGATTGTTGTTGTTGCTGCTGCTGCTCTAGCAAGACGCGGTCACGCTCTTGTGACTCCTCATCAAGAAGAGGCTTAATGCATACCCGCCCCGCCTCGGAGCGGAAGTGGCGGCCCAGAGCGTCTGCACGGGCGAAGCGGCGGCCGCAGCCCCATTGTCCGCTTCGCGAGAGCTCACCGCGGCAGACGAATTTCTTTTCGCCGGAATGGAGGCCTTCGTGGCGTTTGCGGTCGTGCTGTCGTGCAAATGCTTTACCGCACACTGTGCACACGAATGGTCGTTCGTCGGTGTGGGTGCGGAGATGGGATCGCAGATTGTATGCGCGGGTAAACCGTTTCGGGCATAGGTTGCACTGGAAGGTGGCTGGGTGTTTCTGGATTCGTTTGGGATCCCCGGGTGCTGCCCCGGGTCTTTGTGGATCGGCGAGATCTAATATGTAATTCCGGTTCTCGATTGATGAGGTGGAGAGGCGTCGGTTTGATCGTGAGGGCGAGGGATCTCGCGAGCCGGGGTTACTGCGCGAGTGAGAGCCAATCGATCCAATAGGCGACAAGGACCGTGCGGCTGCAGGCGCATGGGGCTCCAGACAGGTCGCTGCTGAAGCTGCAGGAGAACGTGGGCGGGAAGCAGGGTGATAAGGATCAGATTTGCTACGAACACGAGATCCTAAGTTCTGGTTAGTATCGTATCAACCAGACCGGTTGTAAATCGGCACTTACGCATAGCAGGAGGACTCAATGAGTCAAAATCTGCCGTTGACTTGGATGGATCGAGGTTTGGATTTCGCAATGGCGGGGCAAACTCAACATTGATCGATGGAGGAGCCATTTGTGAAGCTTGACCAATATCGCCGGGGATATTGTTCAATTGGCCCATGTTCATCATCTCCTCCTGGGGCATTCCGTACATATCTGTCGGCGCCGAGGGGAACTGAGAGAGATACGAATTATTCGGTACCATCTCGCCTCCCTGCTGTGGCATTAACCGCGGAGAGATATACGGGCTGTGGAGGGGACTGACCCCCTGCTGATGCTGCTCTGACAATGTGAATGATTCCATGCCCAAGCCATTGTCATAAAGACTTGGATCACTTTGGGGAGCCAAAGAAGGCGACGCATTGCTCTCAATGCCATCGAATTCGTGCTGAGACAAGTAGGGGGAGTGGTTCGCTGATGATACCTCGGACACCTCAGACGGTGCACGTCGATGGCCCTGGAAGGAAACGTTATTCATAACCGACTGCCAGTCTGGACCTGACTGGGCGGTCAAATACGCCGCAGTAGCCGGGTCAAGCGAAGTGTGTCGTGAATGCCGAGGGGTATAGTATGTACCCGGTGTGGATCCTGGAGGGGACATAGGACCAGGCGAGGAATGCTGCTGATCTTGCGATGACGGATGCGAAGATGCTGAAGGGTTGGAGATGGGGCTGACCAGATCGGCGGGGTTGATCGCTTGGCTGATCGACTGGCGCTGGTGCATTTGCGGGTCTAGTAACAACGAAGAATCGTACTCGGGGGTGGAAACGCTGTTAGGGCTGTGATTCTGGTAGAGAGAAAAGTCTAATTCAGGGTGATTGGAGTTGAGCATATTGGAGAAGTTTTCGTCGCCCTGCATCGGTCTGAGTCCCGTCGAAGAATGCTCGAGCTGATTGACCAGGCTCGTCTCGAAGGACTGCGATATCGGAATGTTGTTGGTATTGATGGTTGGAGCATAGCTCTGGTCCGTCGGCGATAATGTCTGTGTCGAGGGCGCACCAGTAAGGTAGCTTGGGTATCCATATTCAGCACCACCGATGCTGCCATCGGGATTGTGGAACGAGGGGTTTGTCGAATAAGCAGTCATGGAGGGGTCAACTCCTAATCCACCGGAGTTGGGGTCGTGATAGTGTTGGCCATGCGGCGAAGGGCTCACGCTCCGCTTGATATCCCCCGGGGAATAGGCCGTGCTGTGGTTCTGGTCATGCGAGGCCATATTTGCGAATGCGCGCGGGTGAGGGCTCTGGAACGAGCGCCAAGCCGGGGGCTGTGATCAGGGACGAGGGACGTAGTAGGGATCGGATATAGCGCAGAGAGTCGGCGACGCGGGCAGATTAGACGAGTAAATCTGTTAGGGTCGTGGACGCCTGGTGATGTAGGGAGAATGGTGTCTGATGATGTGGTGGGATGTCATTCGCAAGGGTCCAGGATCGGGTCCGGTACGAAACTGAACTTCTGAACCGGTTGTCAGCGGTCGCCAGACTGCCTCATCATCTCCGAGAGCAATTATACCTTGACTTTGACCAAAGGTCCGCAATGAGAGAGAGAGTAAGTGGGGAGAGAGTTGAAGGGTAGGCGGTTTCACGTGCGCAAGGCGGTCTAGGTCAAACACGTCTATACGACGTGTTGGGGGCTTATTATTTTAATATATATTCTCATCTAATATTCCCATATAATATTCCCATATAATATTCCCGCTGTGGGTGCCCTAAGCGCAAATAGAGAAAGAGTTTCCACCTTTGCAAGTTCCTTCGAACCCCAAATGGGTCTCCCCACATTGGCATTATCAGTGTCCACCTTGATAACAGATAGGCGAACAACTATTTTTATACGGAGTATACATCTCATACATTCCAAAAAAAGAGCGCTGCCTGTTGAATATACAGGCCGTGAAACAGCTTCATTCTCCAACTCCCAAAGGTGGAGTTGAACGCTAAAGAGGACTTGGCTTAGCTTTTGCACAGCCACCCAGCTGAGGCCCATGGGAGCTAGTCCTATTTGGGTACCGATATAAGCTACTGGATAAGGCACACTTCAACAGTCTGCCTTGTCTATACTTCGTATTTCTACTTTCTTGATTGCTTGCTGCCTAACTTCATATACCCGAGAGCCAATCAGATGACCGATCTAAGCCCCGTACACTTCATCAGAGATATTGATATACATCCTCTCACAGACCACCCAACGTTTCCAGACTGGCCCTAGCCTGATCATTCGACCAAGCAAAAAGCAAGTTATCATCGCAACTACTTCCGAGTCCGGCATTATCAACCCAAGCAGGTTCCCAGTAATAAACACCCAACCCACCCACATCCTCCACAGCCTTAGCAAGTCTCTGAAGGAAAGTCTGCTGTCCAGCAACCGAAAACGGAATATCCTTCAGATCCGACGGGAACGCATACTCAGGATTGGGACAAGCAAACGGCCAGTTCGTCTCGACAACCAGCGTCTCCTTGCCGTACGTAGAGTGCAGGTTCGCAAGACTCGTCTTCAGCGCGGCGATCGTCGCACCCGCGTTGTAGAAGGGGTAGAAAGAGACGCCGATGTAGTCGAAGTCCGTGGAGAGGAGTGGAGACCCGGATGCCAGGACTTTATTGTAGAAGTACGACTGAGCAGACCAGTCCCAGCCGTTGTCGAGGTGGATCAGGATCTTGGGAGTGGAAGCTAGCTTGGAGTCTTTCACACCCCATGCGGCGGAGTGTAGGACCCGTGCAATGTTGTAGTAGCTGCTTGTTCCGCCTAGTGGCCAGAGTAGGCCGTTGCGGATTTCGTTGCCGATGGAGACGATGTCTACATCGAGGTTCCTGGATGCAAACGTGTTGCATACGTTCAGTGTGTAGTCGTACACTTGTCCGGCCAGGACTTCGATGTCTGTTGTGGACCAGCCCGATGGTGTGGTCTGAGAAGGTAAGTTAGTCATTAGATCAAACAGTCTCGTCGGAATATATTATTTGCTTACCTGTGTTTTCGGATCCGCCCATGTATCACTGTAATGCAAGTCGAGATACGTGCCCATGCCCTGCGCCTGTACCCTCTTCGCGAGCTCAACATTATAGTCCAGATCGTACGATCCACCACTGGGATTCACCCAGATACGCTGGCGAACAGAGTTGACACCGCTGGCCGAGAGGATGGCTTCCAGCTTTTCCGTTGTGCCAGCGGTATTCTTGTAAGAGATGCCTGCATCTTCCTCAACCAGAAGGGAAGAGATATCCGCGCCGTTGTAAGTTAATGTGGCAGCTGTTGAGGCGAATAGCTGTCCGGCAGCTAGAAGAAGGTAGAGCAGCATGGTGAGCCACTTGTTAGAGCTGAATGTTGTAGATACTCGCTTCTTATGCTATCTACTTTCCTGCGTACCTGGCATCTTTCGAGTGTATAGTTTCAGGTTTCTCCGAAAATTCCCCCCATTGCGTCGTGCATAAGCTTGAAGGAGAATTATTCTCCCTATCTACCCGTCTCTAGAAGTATAAAATTGCCCGGACAAATGCCTTATTTGGCTTAGTGCTCGTGAAACAGTAAGCTGAAACAGGGGAAGACTAAAGTGAGATTTACGCATACTTGTTGGCTTGGGTGGAGTATATCGCACCCCGCAGACTCAAATGCTGCGGTAATAGCAGTCTGTGACCCTCTGGTATTATCATTGGTGGAAGTACACGACCAAACTCGGAGTATTCTAAACGAAGTGCCTTGCTAAGATTGCAAAGTGGGAACAAGAGGCATATGAGCCCACGCGAACTCCACTGGATGAAACGATGATATCTGTGACGATGTCAGATGCATTTCATACAAGGATCCTTCTACGATGTATGGGAAACAGGTTCATCTCAAAGGGAGGGATAAATTCAAAAGTCCCCAAACCCCAAATATTTCATTTCTTCATGATATGCTAGACCGTCTCGCCTTCCAGCATCATATATCAGTCATGTCGCAATTCCTCAGACAATCTCTGCAGAGGATCAAGTAATGCAAAATATTGCCTCAAAACCCAACCGCCCGGTTTTGACAAAAGTCAACATTACATACAGTTAAAAAAAAAAGCGATCTGGCCCCGTACCCATGCATAAGACCAAGAAAGAAAAAAGAAAAGAAAATAGAAAAGAAGAAAAAGAAAAAGAAACCCTTGAAATGCGCTGCGGGATCCTCTGCCCTTCATATTCATAGTGACAGACACTGAGCTCAACAAGAAAGAACAGAAAGATACGCAGACGCGGTCGGAGGGCATCGGGGAATTTTTCGCAAGGAGGCACCGATGAATGCTTATGCGAATTCGTGTATATGTACAGACCAAGAATGTATGGAACAATTTCTAGGAACACTTTCCAGATACCAGCCTGCCGGGAACCGGAGTGGAAAGAGAATCAAAACGAAATTCGGCGATATACAACAGCTTCGCTAGGTATAGTTAGGAAGTGTCGAGTGTTGAAGAGGTGGTGTGATAGAGGCGGTCAGATGTAAAGAGGTGGACTGGACTGGACTGATCGGGACCGGCCACATTTCAGTTCGATGGCTACGACGGAATATCCGATGCAGCCTTGGGAGGCGGCTTGCGCTTTCCGATCACAAGGCCTTCATCTTCCGACTCATCCTCGTCCTCGTCATCGCAGTAGTACCTCGACTCATCCTCTTCAGACGGTCGAGGCGAGGTGGGACGAAGGGGCTTGACTGTCTCTCCCGTTCGGAGCATGGAGGGTACTTCGTCCAGGTCATTGCCCTTGGCCGAGTAACCATCACCGGAAAGAGATGATGCGTTTGAGACTACCGACGGAATGCTGGGATGGGAGGCACTCTGAGACATGCCGCTGGTGAAGTCGTCGGCAGAAGAGGAAGAGATAGTGACCGAGGTTGAGGCGGCCAGCCCATTGTTGGTGTTCTCGGCGGGACATCCTTGGTTGGTAGGCGGATTGATGGGCGGCAGGAGGAGCGATTCAGTAGAGTACATCGCGTAATCAACTCTCAAAGTACCACCTTCATTCGCCTCGGTGTCGCTCCGTCTGCGGCGCAGGAGTGCATCTCTGGTGAGGTTCAATGATTCTGCTGGTGATGTATCCCCGAGTTGCGAAGATCGTTTGCGCCGGCTTACACGACTAGGGGCCAATTGCTCGACCGTGGGGTGTTCCTCTTCGTGCCACAGGCCGGGAGTGCGCACTTGACCATGGGCAGATGCATTGCTGACAGCGAGGCTAGGCTCAGCGGAGCGACGTTCTCCATCCACATGCAGAGATCCTGACTCGCCAGACGGAGAACTGCGCCGACTGCGACTGCCTCGTGATGCCCGTCGAGTAGCTCCACTGAAAAGACTACCAAAGTTGGTCTGTCCTAGGGCTTCGATGATAGACGATGGCCGAACAGTCAATGGGATATCAAAACTGGATGACTTGATCGTCTTTGCGGATTCTGCTGTAGACATAGAGGACTTTGCGCGACGAGGAGGACCAGGTCGGGGTGTCACGGTAGGAGGTGGACTGGCAAGCTTGGTCGCAGCAGCAACTGCGCTTGGTTGTGCGGCATCGAAATAATATTGCCAATCTTCTTCATCCACCGGACTCGCAGTAACACTCTGGGCGAGCGGGTGTCCTTGACCGCCAAATTTGAGCGGGCGAAAGAATTCTTCGTCCCCTCGCAAACTGGACCGGCGACTGTCGCGGGAGATTTTCCCGAATGTGCTGTTGCTTGAAGCAGAGGACAAAGTCTCGGTAGATGGTGTTGTGCTTGATGTACGCTTGCGAGGTTCCTTGTCCTTCGATCGACCGCTGCTGAACCATTTTGCGACATTAGACCGAACGCGTTGAATGAAGGGGACTTTGCTGACAGCGCTTGTAACCTCTTCATTCGAAACCTCAATTCGCTTGCCCTTGCTTTGGTACCCAGGATCGGTCTCCTCAATCCAGACTCGAGGATTGGGAAGACCATGAAGTGTCCAAGGATGGTGTTTGATCTCTTTCAAGGTGATTCTCTTGATCGGGTCTTTTGTCAGGAGGCGCCTGAGTAAATCGTATAGCTCATCGTCGATATCCTCATAGACAAGCTCATCATCATTCCTCAGATTCCACTGGTTGGAGTCGGACGCCTCATCCATTACGGGCACAAGGCGCTTCCGTGGAATGAAGACTTCCTTCTTAACAATAGTGTGGAACATGCTGTACTCATCATCCGACACAAATGGTAAGCGACCAAAAATCATTCCGTACAATGTGACACCGAGCGACCAAACATCGACCGCACCAGTGATCTTGGGGATCGACCCAATGGTTTCCACAAAGTCATCGCCGGTATAACATAATTCGGGAGCATAGAAAGCTGGAGTGCCAACAGTCTTGGACAATTCCCGGGCATCGTCCAACTCTGCCGCATCGGTCTCGCCCACCTGCTCTTCTTCCTCGTCCCGCATTGGGCGTCCCAGGTAGGAAACACCGAAATCAGAGATCTTAACCCGATGATTACTGGTGACGAGGAGATTAGCCGGCTTGATATCCCGGTGGATGATACCTTGGTAGTGGAGGTATTCTAAGCCAAGTACCGAATCCCGGAATGCGCTGCGGGTTTCACCGATAGTCAAACAAGGAACGTAGGCCATGTCATCGCCCTCTGCCGACCACTCGGGTTCGGAGGGGGCATAGCCGAAGCTACTAGAGGCTGTGCTAAAACGCCGTTCGAAGGGGTAATCTGAATAGGCGCCGTACATGCTGCCCTCGACGGCATTAAGAGACGGGTCCTGGGCGGAGGATGGGCTTGAGTCATCTGTTACTGCAACAGAACGGCTAGATGATCTCCTGATGGGAAGACCGGACCCATCATCTTCCTCATCTGAAGATTCCGCACCGTGCTCCAAACTCCAAGCGGGAATTGGCCCTTTCTGGGCATCGGCAGCCTGTGCTTCAATCCGCTCGCGAGCCCTTTCCCGTTGTTCCCGCAGATGCTGAGCAGTTCGAATGAATTGGTGGCTCTCTTCTAGAAATGCGGGAGTGTCTGGAATTCCATTCTTCTCCCGCTCAAGGCGTAGCTTGTCGACGTGGACAATTTCTCGTAGACCCTTCTTGCGCCAGACAATCTCGCCATTTTCAACATACTCCAGCACAATGTATACCTTTTGTCGATTCGGATCGTCGATGACTTCGAGAAGGCTGACCACGTTGGGATGCCGTGCCTTCTTCAGAATAGCCACCTCCTTCTTCACTTTGTCTTCTGGATTGCCCAACTTGCCTAACCGACGGCGAGTGGAGTACCGCTGGACAATCTTGATGGCAACTTTCTGCTTGGTCGTAATATGCTGGCCCAATTTCACTTTGCCATGTTCACCACGTCCAAGCTCTTCGAGGATCTCATACTGGTTGATGGTTTTGTTTCCCGTGACCATGTCGCGATCAACTTCGGCGGTGTATGTTTCTTTGGGTGGTTGAAGATGTGACGGATGGAGAAGCGAGCTTCTCATCGAAATGTCATCGTCAGACAGGGACGACGCCCCCACGCGAGGGTGTCTCATGGAGAAAAGCCCCGGGCTCGACAGCGGAGTGTTGCCCGCGGTACGAACACCACGGGCATAGGAGTGTCTAGGTAGCGGATCTGGTTCTGTGAGGTGGGGTGGTTGCCAGGTGGGATGCACCTGAGACTGAAGGGAGGCATAGGATTGATCGGGGTAAACTGGTAATTGATGATCTGAGTGTCGCGAGGCTCGCCGAGTGCTTCTTCCAATGCTTCCACTTTCCGATCGGACATCGACCACGATACCTTCGTTGAGGGCCTGTAGGGAACTCGATGACGATCGATTCGAGGGGGCTCGGGCACCGTAAAGGCCGGGGAAGGCCTGGCGGAAAGTTGCGGTGGCTTCTGACACATCGGTGATGATGGACGGTTGTTCCGCGGACGATTTGGATGTGGGGCGATACTCGGGTTGGTCGTTCGATGCAGATGGTGATTGTGATGACTCCTCGGACTGGCTCTGACCGCGCTTGTGGTTTTTTGAGACATGGCCATTGCGAGCCAGCTGATCCGGATCCTCCAGACCAGCTTGCGAGGACAGGATTTCCGTCATATTCCCTTCTTCCTTTTTTGGTGATATTATTTCAAAGGGAGGCCAAGGCAGCGGTGCCGAAAGTGCATAGCATCCTAGTTGCACATCCTCGAATTTGACGGTTTGTATCTTTTTGGTTTCCCTCGTAATAATTGGTTCAAGGTGAGCTGATAAATAGCTCTGTTGGCACGCACGAACACGTCGGCATTACTTTCGTGAAATCAATAGGGATGGGGGCGACAACTATGCAACGGAAACCGTGTACCGGACAGCGGGTTGTCGCCTTATGGGGGAAGGACACGAGGTAGACCTGCTACTGCACGAGGACTTGGGCGATCCCACATCCACACGTGGGGATTTTTGAGTCAAAAAAAAGGAGTGCCGTTGCAAACAGATGCTATAAATAATTCGGGGTTTGGCTCATTCGGTTGGCCTCTCGGGAAGCAGGGGGAGAGGGAGACCGGAATCGAGATGAAATTCGAAATTAACGTGAAAAGGAAAGTCAAAACAGCTCAAGAGCCGTGATAATTAAAAAGAAGAAAAAGACGTGTAGAGTGAAACAAGAGGGGAGTGTTGAAGAGTCGAAGGGGGGAGGTTGGGTGGGTAATAGGGTAGAGCGATGATCGGGACGCCAAGAACCAAAATAATTTACCAAACGCAAGTCGATCGTCAAGCCCAAATCCCAAGTTAAAAATAATAAAAAAAGGACTATAAAGTATTAATTTACTTTGGAAATTGAAATATATCCAATTTTGACAGGTTTTACCATACCTGGGCTGTCAACTGAAATGGGGTTTGATAGGTTTAATATCGAAGATCTTTTACATGGTATATTCTTTACGCCTACGTATAGACAATATGATTATATCTATTTGGATTATATGTGAATTTGCCACTGTTGGGTCTTTACGTCGATGACTTGATATAGCCCATATAGAAAGAATTGACGGTTCCCATGGATGATAGATTTCCCGACAGATTGCAAGTATAGAGAGGCCAAAAGGCCAGAATCTAGAAAACGCCAAGTCAGAAATGGCCCATGGTTGCCCAACGTGTGATGATTCTTATTTTCCTTTTTCCATTTCCCTTGGACTTTTCCTCGGCACCGAATAATACACATTCTCCTGAAGTTGGCTATATACCATTTTGCCTCCAATCGTATTCCGCTATTAAACTCAAGTGCCCAAACTGCTGGGCTCCAATACCGGAAACTGTATCTTCCTACATAAGCGATAGGCGACGGGTAATATATATTTTTTTAAAATCCTTTTTCCCTTTTTTTCCCACATCCTTAAGGCAAGAGGCAAATCCCTGTCCATTGTGTATTTTTTGGCTTGGATCCTCCCGAGGTATGCTCCGGTAACTTCTAGGGTCATATTTATGTATAAATAGATAAATAGATATATATGAATATAACTCCACTGTATATAATACCTAAAACCCCCTCGGGAGGCGTCCTGCATGAAGCTGTTTAGAGAACCTTGGTGAGAAAATCCGTGCGTAAATGTGTCTATGCGCTATAATCGACGTCATATAGGTCTGGCCCCCTAATTAGCCTACCCTTTATAGGTTTCAAAAAGAATACATAGACAGTCTTGGCATTTTATGCCCGGGTTAATAGTATATTTGGCACATTCTGGGAAATATGATAATCTGCCGATGTTGTCTGCACTAAGACAATCTTAACTATCAACCTGAGAATCATGCCCAGAGACATTATTCTGTCAATCCCCGCAACCTACGGTGCGGGGGATCACTGGAAAAGGGGCTAAACAGACTAGACAAGGGGTCGCGGGGTTCAATGAGCATACTCCGTACTTGGTAGTCCACCTACTGCAGGCACTAATCGGACTAGTTTACTAGCCTACTAGGAGGGACACAATGTATCCGTCTCACTTCACGTAGGTGAGTGGATTCAAGACGCCCTCGCTGTCGCATATGGAGTGGGGAGGTGGCTGATGAATGGTAATATGCCGCATTCTAAGCAATGATAGTCATCTTATAGCGTAGGAAGTACAGTATAGAGTGCGCGAGAATACCAATCACTCCTGCAATAGTTGTACAGTTTGCCCCCCCGCAGTGGAAGTTCGGCCTGAGTATCCGAGACAGCACGCTCTGCAGCCATTTCCGGCGCCGATGCATGCGATTCCAAAGCAAGCTAATCCTATACAAGACCTAGAGCATGGACAATTATTCGGGCTACACTTTGACCGTTTCAGTAAAACAATATTAATCTATATATGCTGCCTTTATTTCTCTCTATTCCACATCCAGGTTCAAATTATCTTAGTTCTCGCATGTACCTACAGTCACCGAGCGCCTCCTGCATCAGAAAAGCGATCAAAGCACACGAAGACGAGCATGGGCTCTGCTCACTAGGCGCAATCCTCTTCCCAATCCCCCATTCCACGTCCAAATCGGGATCTGCACTGATACTAGTCGAGGGAAATTGCTCGTGTTGATCCTGCTGTGTGACGAAAGAGGCAAGAGGCCTTTTCGCTCGTCCGTCTGATTGAGTCCCGGTAAACCGGGTATGTGGCACGCCTTGGCCCCTTATTACTCTGTGTTAACGTCGAGCTGGGTTTGAAATTTGGCTGTGCTGAATTGCGGACATTAGACACCCGTGGACTAGGCGCTATTGTGTATGTTTGTGCGCAGGCACGGTGCTATGTGATTTGATTTAAATTATTCTTCTCACTTGATATCTACTGGGCTTAGTTTTTGTATGCATCAAGAGCATTTAGGATTTAAAATAATAAACTGGAATAGTTCTATACCTCCGAATCCCTAATTTCCACATGTGATTGTATACTCCGTAGTCCAGTGGCGATTCTCTTGTCTTGGAACCTCGTTTATAGTCTGTATGAAGGCAAAGTACACGATCACAAAGTATCGGATATTGTGTAAAGATCGACTGGCCAAATTCAACTACATTTTCCACTGTTTGCTTTTTCCTTCGCCTCTCGCCTCTTATTTCTCGTACTCCTAAGACTCGGCACCCCCGGAAGCCGATGACTGACGATGGTAGCCGCAGGGCCTCCATGCACAGGTCCCGTTCTAGGTGCCTTCAATAAGCGGGATAATTATTTGCTTACATTGCCAGCTGCGTGAGGACTATAAAACATAGTCCTAGAGTGGACCTCCTATAGCCAGACATATATCTACTACATGCCCACACTTGACCTATGAAATTCTAGTTCTCTTCATAAAATAACTAGACAAACAGTCCATTTTTACATGTGTGAACTGACTACACAAAGAAGCCAAAATGTTGGCACGGTTGTCCTGCCAACGTTAGGAATAAGCCGAGGGATCCATGGTGCCAGGGTGTCGCATTGAAGAGCCTTTGCTCTTGACATGAAAACACTATGTTGTACATATGTACGGAGTAGAGAAAGAGAACATTTAGAGGCGCATTGGTCAATTCATATTAGTTCATGTTTATGTATGTCATGTCAGTTTAGGTCAAAGTGCTGAGACAAATCTGATACCCGCTCTCTCAAGGCCCACATGGAGAATCTTGATAACGTCAAAAAGTATTCCAAGATTTAAAGCCAAGCTAAGTTAATCTAACAAATCAAGGAAATCAGGTTTTATGCTACTGCCTGATGGATATGGCTTGAAATGTACTATGCGTTGCATAGGGAATCACATTTAGTGTACCTTGAAAACATGAAAACACGCAATCACCCACCGTTGCCGGGCAACGAGGTTGATCCAACATTGATCTGGCTTTTGGCAATATATTAAGTTCCCTCTTTCTTTGTTTAGCGCGAGCAAATAAGGTCGGCTTAATGTAGGTGACCCTTAGTGATTGGTCTAGTAATATGGAGGCGGCGAGACTCAGGTTCTAATCGTCACTTGTTTACTGAAGCTCTACAATGACACCCTTCAATATTTCTTTACCTGTTTACCTTTCCATCACTGACGTTGAAACCTGTCAAATTTAATATCTTGCACTGTCCGAAAATAGATCTTCGCGTGGCATGCCATGCTCGCCGATCCTGGAATGTATCCCTGCTTCTGATGTCTCAGATCGCAACCATGAAGCACAAGGCGAAGGCACTCTTACTTGCGCTTCTTGCGCTCGTGGATTCCTCTAGTGCAATCCAATACACCCCGTCATCGATCTTCCTTTCCCCGCAACACAATGGCTCTCTCGCATATATCCTCCGTCCCAGCTCCACCGGTGAAACCGAGTTCGTCTCCCTCAACTTGTCCAGCAGTATCGATGTCGAGAATGTATCATATCAAACGCTGCTGAAGAGCTCACCTTTCCATGATTCTGATGTGAACTCGAGCTTCATCCCCGCTATCAATGACCAAGGGCTCATCACAGTCTACTCGGGCAACTGCCACAAGGCATCCGATAACCCGGTACTCTGGCAGTTCCACCCAAACAGCAAAAGTTTAGTCGGCAATGGCACTTGGGATGGACTGCCAGTTATCACCAGCGACGCAAACACCGCACCGAACTATCTGGCGGCGGGGTTCACGTATTCGTCATCCCGCCGCGAAAATGAGAGCTCGATGTACGCTTTTGGTGGGATGTGTCCATTCGCGAACAGCACGGAAGAAACATGGATCTCGGCAGCCAACTACTCCCGGTCGACGGTCGTGGTAGGGCCGAGTCCCTATTACAACACCAAATACACCGCTGCCACGACTGGCAAGCGTGCACCGCCAATCGCTGAAGCTGGAATGGCCGTTGTACCGCTTCAACCTACATATTCTGCCGGTTCTACGGGGAAACAACAGGACTTTTTGTTTATTGGTGGCCATACTAGGCAGGCGTTCCTTAACATGTCGCAACTTGCCATTTTCTCGCTACCGCAGCAAAGCTGGAGCTTTGTTTCTGCAATTTCAGATTCAACCCCCAAGACTGAGCTGACTGTTCGGGATACAGTTTCAGTTGAGCCTCGCTCCGGTCACACTGCGGTTCTATCGGAAGATGGAAATAAAGTATTTGTGTTTGGAGGTTGGGTGGGCGATGTCACTGTCCCCGCTAAACCGCAGTTTGCAGTTCTGGATCTCGCAGAAGGGTTTGGCGGAACCAGCGAATGGATCTGGACAGAACCCTCTTTCGAAGGACTAGGGATCGCCGAAGGTGCTGGAATCTTCGGACATGGAGCGGCAATGCTCCCTGGAGGCGTGATGATGATTTCTGGTGGCTACAATATCCCGAAGTCATCCTCGAAACGGGCCTCAGCAACTGCACAGTCCAACTCGCGGGTCTATCTCTACAATGTGACTTCGAGAAATTGGGTCACTTCTTACAGCAATCCTGCAGCCAGTCCCTCGAATACTTCCTCCGGTTCCAGGAAGCTTTCATCATCCCAAAAGGCCGGCTTAGGAGTTGGACTGGGCATTGGCTGCCCTGCTGCTATGGCCATCGTTTTGTGTGGATGGAACTATCACCGCAAGCGCCGCGTAAAGAGTAAGCGAGACTCGCAGCTACGAGAACTTGCCTTAGGAGCAGAACGATCTCACTTTTGGGATCGAGACTGTCCAACCCAAGCAAGCAGCATTCGGAGTTCTGGAATGAGCGAAAGAAGAGATGGCCCCATGTATCCTTGGTTGGCAAATCGCACCCAGACAACACAGCCCGACTGGAAAGATCAAGGCGAAGTCACGGCGGAGAGGACTGGGCTTCTGATGGACCCTACTAGTCCATCTAAGAATAACCGACCACCTGTGGTACCTTCAGTGAACAATAAGCCATTCTCATATCGAAATAGTGAATACCGGCGTAGCGATGCCACTGGTGATATCCATCCTATCGATGAACGCGAGGAAGACGAAGCGATGTTCCGAGAACATCTCATGGCTACAATCCCACCTGGAACAAGACCCACGGTCAAGATGGCGGAGTCTGAAGACCCCTTCTCAGATACCCCTTATGCAACTCCCCGGAGCACCGTCTTTGGAGTTGGCCTGGGTCCTTTCTACAGCCGGCGAAAGGACATTGGATCTATGGATGTCGAGTCCCCGACAAAAAGCGAACGAACGGCCACCAATTTGTCAGACAACTCAGCCTTCTCTTTTGCGTCTTCCCAGCCTATAAGCAAGGTCAACCAAGCACGAGCCATCCTTGTCGATCGACCTACGAGCTGGGGCAGTGGGCGCCAGTCACTGGAATACCTCGCCGTGGGCTCAACACAAAGCGACCCAGACGGCGTAGCCCCCTCGGAGAAGTCTGTCTCAGCGGATTCCTACTCTACAGCCCAGACAAACCTCTCCCACCGCCAGTCAGAGAACGAATCCCTTCTCTTCGACGCCCTCGATTCCACCACGGCCCCCTCCTCTCCCTCAAAACTACCCCGAGAATCCAAACCAAGAGCCTCCGACTGGGTAATGAACACCATGCGCCGAGCTCTAACAATGAGCCGCCGCAGCCCAGACAGCCAGCTGTACTCCAGTGCTAGTACCACCAGCACAGCGCACCGCGCCTCCGGCATTGACCGCAGTAGCACGATACTCGGATCCGGCCAACGATCTTCAGCAGTACCCAGCACGCCGCGCCGAGCAGTTAGCGCTTCGGCAGAGCTATTCCGCCGCAAGCAGGGTGCCAAAGATTGGAACGCGCACAAAAGAGTCTCAGACGATGTCTTCAATACTGCCCGGTCTACGCGTGACGATCTTTTCGTCGGTGCGCCGGGATACCTAGGTAACGAAACTGGCTTTGGCGATGACGAGGAAGATGTCCATGATTGGGACCTTGAGGGTGCTGCTGAGGGCCTACGAGTCCAGACTACTTTTACCGTTCCTCGAGAGAAACTCCGTGTTGTTAATGCTACTGCTGGCGATATTGATAACATGTCTGAGCGCTCTGTCAGTTGGGGTACTGGGAACCGGAGTGTTAGTACCTAGATCTGAGATCTGGGACCTTTTGCTCTTCTGATTGTCTTGCTTTATTTTCTTCTTTTACCTTCTTGTACTTTTGCATTTGCTCCTTTACTTTTACTTTTTTTATGTCCAGTGAGTCTGGTTTGGTGTCTGCATCTATGAGAGGCACCTAGAAGTGTGCTGTGTTGCATTTCATTGCGTCGTTTGTACACAACTTCGGTGTGTGTTTTCATTTGCTATTTTCTGTTTTCTCGTTTGGAGTCTTTTCCTTTTTGTCGCACTGTTTTTTTATGGGTGGCTGCTGTTTCTGTCGTTTTGATATCCACAGCTATGTTTTGATGCCGTTCCGAGATGAGATGACTGACCTGATGAATCGATGGCTCCCTTTTTTATGAATCTGCACTACAGAGTGGCACTTGTTAGATTAGGTAGCGAGTTCAAAATTGATGTCTTGCTTTGAGATTTATTGAGCCTTTGGAAGTAACTGTAACAAGAATACTTGGACGCTTACGCGGCCTTGGGTCTTTTCAATGGTCTTTCTAGTGGTCTTTCTGGTTCTTCTATTTAGATGCCTTGAAGATATTTTCTCCCTTCTTGGTTTTATATTAGACGGCGGAGAGAAAGCAGCAAGGCATGATGTGTGAAAACGACTTTTCCATATATAAGCTAAGATCCTTACGCATTTCGTACACTATAGAAGACGAGGATGTAGGTTCACCCGGAATTGGCAAAATGCATGAATATGGCATCTATAAAACTCTGTAGCTCCATGATACCTCAAAGACACATTTAGACACAGACATGATCCTTCTTAATGACGCTTGCGTATAACATTTTTAATATAACTTGTCAGATCCCTCCCGTCTACGACGAAGGCGCGGTAGTAGGCTTAGTAGGGATAGTCTGAGGCAGCCGAGGAAGCAAGTTCTTGGCACCCTCACGGGCATACTGAGCCATGAGAGCGTCCATGATAACCAGCGACGACATGGCCTCAACGATAGGAACAGCACGGGGGGTAACACAAGGATCATGACGACCCTTAGCCTCCAAAACACCTTCCTCACCGTCGTAAGTAGTAGTGGTCTGCGCCTGGCCGATAGTAGCAGCGGGCTTGAACGCGACGCGGAAGTAGATGGTTGCACCGTTGGAGATACCACCCTGGATACCGCCAGAGTTGTTAGTCTTGGTAATGAGGCGGGGGCCGCCGGCCTCGCCGTTCTGGTTGACAATGAAGGGATCGTTGTGGATTGAGCCAGGGACCTCGCAGCCGCCGAAACCGGAGCCGATCTCGAAGCCCTTGGTTGCGGGAATGCTGAGCATCGCGTGGCCGAGTTTGGCTTCAAGCTTGTCGAAGCAGGGCTCACCAAGTCCAACGGGCACATTACGGATCACGCATGTTACGCTTCCACCGATGCTGTCGTGGTTGTCGCGGTACTTCTCGATGACTTTGGTCATGCGCTCAGCTGCGGCCGTTTCAGGGCAGCGGATGGGCGCGAAGGAGTCGACGGTTTCGCGGGTGATCGAATCGATCAGGCTAAGGAACTCTGGGTTCGTGGAGGCAGAGGGGTGTTCGGGGGTTGGGGGGAAGAGGTGCTCGTTGCCGACGGAGGAGACGAAGGCGACAATTTCAATGTTATGCGCCTCGCGGAGGAATTTCTCGGCGATAGCGCCGGCGGCGACACGGCCTGTGAGAATTGGGTTAGCGAGAGTAGATGATGATGGTTACACATAGCGTACCAATAGTCTCACGAGCGCTGCTGCGACCACCGCCGCTGCTGGCCTTGACGCCGTACTTCTCAAGGTAGGTGAAGTCGGCATGGCTAGGGCGGGGGTACAGGTCCATTGTGCTGCCGCCGTAGTCCTTGGGACGCTGGTCCTCATTGCGGACAACCATGGCAATTGGGGTGCCCAGAGTGACGCCGAACTCGGTGCCTGACTGGATCTCGACTCGGTCCTTCTCATCCCGCGGGGTAGTGAGGGCGCTCTGGCCGGGACGGCGGCGGGTCATCTGGGGCTGGATGTCGGTCTCGGTGAGTTGCATGCCCGGGGGACATCCGTCAACGATGCAGCCGACGGAGCGGCAGTGAGACTCGCCATAGCTGATCGTGGGTGTTAGCAGCGATGCCAGTGGTGGGGAGTGGGCAACTTACGTGGTGACACGGAAATATTGACCCCACGTCGACATGATGGGAGTTGAAAGATGGTCGAAATGTATCAAAGAAATTTGTGAGTCTAATTGCCCGAGATCAATACAAGGAGTAAAATAGGAAGAGAAAATAAAGGCGTTGGTTGATCGCAAGTAGGAAAAAACTATAAAGAAATTCGACTCATCGCTGGATTCCTATCTGGGACTAGCGCAACCGACTATCGGCCTGATAACTTTCGTGATACGATCAATAAATTCGCCCACCCTTGCTCCAATGCTCGCCCTTCGAGGATGCTCCTCGTCTTCGGCACGTTGGACTAATCCACTGAAATCTGGCTGGATTCGCCATAATTCATCATATCCCGCTCACCAGTTCGCCGAGCTCGCCAGCCGTCCCTCCTCTTTACACCAGATCTACCAATCGCTATCAACAGATCCCTACGTGAACCTTTCGATCGAGCACTTCCTACTAGAAAATGCCCCCGCAGAGTCCAGCATTTTATTTCTTTACGCCAATCGACCATGTGTAGTTATTGGTCGCAACCAGAACCCATGGCTTGAGACAGATCTTCGCGCACTTCACAATGACCGCAGGAACGGTACGACTGGAGAAGACGAAGCCGCAGTATTCGTCCGTCGGCGATCAGGTGGTGGGGCTGTCTTCCATGATGAAGGAAACCTGAATTACAGCGTTATATGCCCGCGTATCTCATTTACACGTGACAAGCATGCCGAAATGATGGTGCGCGCACTTCACCAGGTCGGAGCTACCAACACTAGTGTCAATGAGCGGCACGATATTGTCATGGCGCGAGCAGAGGAAATGCAAAACGATCCCAACGAGCCTCTGACACGCAAAGTCTCTGGCTCTGCGTTTAAACTCACTCGACACCGAGCCCTCCATCACGGCACTTGCTTGCTCGATTCCCCGAATATTCATGATCTTGGTCGGTACCTGCGATCATCCGCCCGCCCGTATATACAGGCCAAGGGCGTTGAGAGCGTTCGCTCTCCAGTCGGGAATGTCTCGGCTGCGCTAGCCGACTCGTTCTTTTCCATGCAGAGCGTGGTTCAGAGTGTGATTGGGCAGTTTGCTCGGCTCTACCAGGTACATCCCGATGCTGTTCTCAGAGCCCAGCGGGCTCATGCCAATGAGCCTGAAGTCTTTGCTGGAGATTCTTGGGTGGCTGGTACAGTGGGAGAAGTGCAGGGTGAGCAGGTACCTGCCATTGGGAAAGGAATTGCCGAGTTGCGCTCGTTGGAATGGAAGTACACCCAAACACCACGGTTCACTTTCTCAACGCACCCCATCGAGGAAGACCCTCGTGAACGGCCGCCATTGCCCTCTACGCTTCCCTCAAGTACTCGTGCATTCCTCCGTCTACAGCATGGTGCTATCGTCGAAAGCCACATCTCTATCTCATCTGATGAATCCACCGCATCTGACCAAGCCGGTCGCGTCCATTCAGCATTGAACGGACAGAAGCTGCACGAGATTACCTTGAGCCGGTGGTCGGAGATCCTAAAGCAGGGTCTTGGTGAGACCGAGGGAGTCGATGATGTTCTTGTGAAAGAGCTGGCTCGATTCATGGGTGGCCACTTGGGGGGTTAATCGTCCAATCCCATTGATGCCATGCGATTCGTGGCGTGTATAGATATTGAATGCTCTTGGGCCCTATGTACAATAATACCATGATATCCTATATGACACGAACTACACCATTCCCTGCGTTGCCTGTATCCTTCATTGGTGGACGATAATTTTCCCACTTATCAGATGTTCACAGCCTATTTCGGATAGACTAGTCTCTCGTCACTGCTGATCTCCCCACGTTACGTCGACCGGCTAAATCCAAACCCCACGCCATCCCTATTATTCCCCATTATTCCCCCAGAACTACGCACGGATCCAACTGGCTGAATCGGCATTCTCAGCGAGTCCCGATTCGCACCAAAATGGCTCTAGGTAATACTATATGTCAGCATAGCTACGCGGACCCCGATATGAATTGCCTATTAAGCAACTAATACTCGACGATTAACCGATGCCAATCTTTATAAAACAGACAGCCACCCTATAGTCACCCTACCCACAACCAAAAGTTATCATAACAGCGCAAACTCATCATAGCTTCCAGGCCTACAGACTTGCAATGTCTATCCACGCTAACGGCCGAACTCCCTCACAAGCCTTCAGCAAATCCCCCTTCCGCACCAGATCCGACTTCCAGGAAGCATGCCGCGCCATTCTCGACCCGCTAGTACCCCTCTTTACAGCAGGCGGCACACGCGTCAAAGTAGGCACGTCAACAACACGATTTGACGAAGGCGGTGCCCAGATCGAGGGATATGCCCGCCCGCTATGGGGCCTGGCCTCGCTGCTGGGCGGTGGATATGAATACGCCGGGGCTGAGCGCTGGCGCCAAGGAATCATCAATGGGACAGATCCCGAACACCCGGAGTTCTGGGGCCATATCGAGGATATGGATCAGCGCATGGTGGAGATGTGCCCGATTGGGTTTGCGCTTGCTGTTGCGCCTCACGTCTTTTGGTATCCATTGACGGAGAAGCAGAAGGGGAATGTTGGTAGTTGGTTGGCGAGTATTAATGCGCGCGAGATGCCGAATACGAATTGGTATGTTACGGCTTGATCTGTCCAGGATGGTCTTTTGTTGGCGTGTATTGAATGGGTCGGCTAATTATGGTTGGAATGTTTGTAGGCTGTGGTTCCGCGTTTTTGCGAACCTGGGCCTCAGGAAGAATGGCGCTGAATACTCCTTGTCTCGTATTGAGGCTGATATGGATCATTTGGATACCTTCCATGTTGGCGGGGGATGGAGCAATGATGGACCTAAGAGTCATCATCAGATGGATTACTACTCGGGCTCATTCGCTATTCAGTTCTTGCAGCTTCTTTATTCGAAGCTGGCGGGTGACTTTGATCCCGATCGTGCTGAGCGCTATCGTCAACGGGCACGGGAGTATGCTAAGGATTTTGTGCACTACTTCGATCCCAACGGTATGTCTCGGGCGGGTCTTTCTGAGATGATGCCCTCTCTTCTTTTAGGATGTGACTTGGTCCTAACTAAAACTACCAATAGGCAGTGCCATCCCATTCGGACGATCTATGACCTATCGATTTGCCATGGTTGGATTCTGGGGTGCATTAGGCTTCGCAGATGTCGAACTACCGGAGCCACTGACATGGGGCGTGGTGAAGGGAATTATACTTCGCCATTTCCGGTGGTGGTCTACGCAGGATGACATGTTCAACAACGATGGCACCTTGAGTTTAGGCTACTCATATGCTAACATGTACCTGACGGAAAATTACAACTCCCCCGGGTCACCGTATTGGTGCTGTCTCTCGTTCACACCCCTAGCACTACCGGAGACACACCCCTTCTGGTCCGCGCAGGAAGAGCCCTACCCAAGTTCCTCTCTGCCTGAAGTGGTGGCGCTAAAATACCCCAAACATATCGCCATCCGCCGTGGTGGACACTCGTTCCTGTTGTCATCTGGCCAAGCATGCCACTATCCCCTCAAAGCGACACAGGCCAAGTATGGCAAGTTTGCATACAGTTCTGCTTTTGGATACTCGGTTCCGACCGGTGGCTACCAACTGGAGCAGCATGCCCCAGACAGCATGCTTGCGTTGTCAGACGACGGCGGGGATATCTGGCAGACTAGACGGCTGGCGCTCGATGCGCGTTTCGAGGAACCCGAGCCCAATGGCCAACCTATTCTTGTATCTGGTTGGAAGCCGTGGCCAGATGTTGATATACAGACCATTCTCATTCCGCCGACGGAGGAGAATGAGAATTGGCACCTGCGCGCTCACCATGTGCGCACCGGTCGCGCTTTGCAGACCTCCGAAGGTGCCTTTGCCATTTATGGATGCCGCAGCGATAACGGTCGCATGTTGGGGTCCATGACTGGGGATGATTCTGAAGGGACGATGCATGACAGCCGGAGTGGACTTGTGGTTTCATCGGCTGGAGCTGTTGGCATTGTCGAGCTCCACTCGGTTATTGAACGGGCTGGTCGGATTGTTTTGGCTGACCCAAATTCTAATATCATTCACGGACGTACGCTTTTGCCGTCGCTTTCGGTGGACTTGGCAGCTGGGCAGGATTGCTGGTTCGTTTCCGCAGTTTGTGCTGTGCCAGACCAACGGGATTGGAGGGCAGCCTGGGAAAAGAAGCCAGTTATTCCAGAGTGGTTAGAGAAGAGAATGGAGAGTACAGACTAGAGTTTCAGAGATATGCCCAATGTTAGGAGGTTTTTACTGCATTGGGATTAGCCCTAAGTTTGAGCTTCCCCGCAGTCCGGGGTAAGATCAGCCCCCGGAAACTTGCAAGGTTCTCCTCTCTCTCCCTCTCTATCGGCTAAAGCTACGTATTCCTTTCAATATCATCGGAAAATCAGCCCATCTCCCGTGTAAATTTACCCCACGCCTCCTATTTGAGTACACGTGAATCAGCCGTGTGTACTCTTGGACCCTTGCACCAATCCCCAAACATCCTAGACATGTGAGCAGTAGTAGGTTCTTACGGCCCGTGTCGCCCTGGCTTCGGATTCGTGGATGTTTTCCTTCGTTTTTGCTCGCCTTGTTCGGTGTCCCTACTTTTTTCCCATAGGCCGCTTGGTAGCCAGCCAAGACACCTGGGCTTGGGATTACACCTCTCATAGGCTTGAGGCCGAAGTATTTTTTCCTTCCTTCATAAATATACCAATAGCCGACGGCATCTCTAGCTTAGCTTCGTTGTGAGCTGGTTTCAGAGAATTACTTTAAAGCTGGCCACTCCCCTCCTTGACTGAAGTTGCTGCGATCATCTTGCTTAACTCTTTTGACTACTACCTAAGATGTCGTGGCTTTTGAAGAAGATCGTTCACAATGAGGCGATGAAAAATGATCCAAAGGAGATCTATGGGTGGAGGGTTTTTATGCTTGCTTGTTCTGTTAGTTTCCCCTTGGCAATGGCAATGACAATAATGCGATAATTACATGACTAATGCTTCCCAGGCCTGTTTCGGTGGAATGCTTTTCGGCATGGACTCCGGTATTATTGGCGGAGTTCTAACTATGCCAGGATTCAAGAAGTGAGTTTCTTTTCGCTCTGTTCCCTGGCGTCTAGCTATTCTGACCAGTGTCATTCATGTAGGACATACGGCCTGGAGAACATCTCCAAAGTTGCGGCAGCAAATCTATCGGCCAATATTGTCTCCACCCTCCAAGCAGGATGCTTCTTTGGAGCTTTGGTTGCCTCCCCGATAGCTGAGAAATGGGGTAGACGGATGGCCCTAATCGGCGCAGCGGTGGTGGCTGTGCTAGGAATTTTCATGCAAACTGCAGCCAGTGGCCACATCGAGGTCATGTATATCGGACGGTATGATATACACTTCTATATCCAGTCACCCATCATTTCAAGCTAACGCCCACATCTCTAGACTGATCACTGGCTTCGGAGTCGGCGCCGCATCCATGATCAACCCCCTTTATGTCGCCGAGAACGCGCCGCGCGCAATCCGTGGTGGTCTAACAGGTCTATACCAGCTTTTCATTACAATGGGTATCATGCTCGCATTCTGGATCAACTACGGCTCGCTGCTCAATATCGAGGGCCCCGCAATGTACCTCGTTCCACTGGCAATGCAAGGCCTCCCCGCAGTGCTCCTGTTCTTCGGCATGTTGATGTGCAACGAGTCACCCCGCTGGTTGGCCAAACAAGATCGATGGGAAGAAGCCCGCGCGACTCTCTCCACAGTGCGCAATTTGCCCTCTGACCACCCGTACGTGGAAGAGGAGTTCGCGGCCATTGCCGCCCAATTGGAACAGGAGCGCGCACTTGTCGCTGGCTCCGGCTTCTGGGATTTGATGAAAGAGATGTTCCTTATTCCGGGTAATCGCAAGCGCACGATTATCTCTATCGTCTTGATGATTTGCCAGCAGATGACTGGAACTAATGCGATTAACTACTATGCGCCCCAAATCTGTATGCTGCTCCCACTCCCGATACACCATTGAGGAATCATTCAGCTAACAAGTCACAGTCCAAAACGTGAGCGCCCACTTCTGTCTTTAAGCTCGCAACCCGAAATTACAATCAGATGCTAACTACACCTCATCTCTAGCTCGGCGTGACCGGCAACGCAACCAATCTCTTCGCAACCGGCGTCTACGGAATCGTCAAGATGGTCAGCTGCGGTGTGTTCCTAATCTTCGTGGCGGACTCGCTAGGCCGACGCCGCTCCCTCCTATGGACCTCAATCGCGCAGGGCTTGGCAATGATGTACATCGGACTGTATGTGCGCATCGCACCGCCAGTTGAGGGCGCACCTGTCATCCCAGCCGGGTATTTCGCGCTGGTATGCATTTTCCTGTTTGCGGCATTCTTCCAATTCGGATGGGGACCCGTCTGCTGGATTTACGTCTCCGAAATCCCGACTGCCAGGCTCCGTTCACTGAATGTTTCTTTTGGAGCTGCTACACAGTGGCTGTTTAACTTTGTTGTTGCCAGGGCTGTGCCGAATATGTTGGCTACAGTGGGTGCTAATGGTTATGGGTGAGTTTGGCTGGCTGGTGCTTTCCAAGGTTGTATTGTGGGTTTGCTGACTTTGGGCTTTCCAGAACCTATCTTATCTTCTCGTGCTTCTGTTTCTCGATGTGTGTCTTTGTGTGGTTCTTTATCCCGGAGACAAAGGGTAAGTCGAGTCCTCTAACAATATGGTGCCTTTTTGCTGACTGTGGTGTGCGTATAGGTTTGTCCCTCGAGAAGATGGATGAGCTCTTTGGCGTTACGCAGCTGGTTGAGCATAAGAATTCAGACGCGGAGCGAGCCTCTGTTGGTGATCGAGGGGACAAGGCATCCCAGGTGCATGTTGAGAGGGTGAATGAGTAGGATTTTACTAGTTTAGGGCTATGTGGAATGTCATTGTTGAAAGCGACCAAATTTAAATCAATATTTTAGTTTTAAAGAGTATTCACATATGTCATCGTAATTTCATGGGGATCATCAAAGTACCTGGGTAGTCCAACCCCCTCGAAAGATATGTACAGCGGTCCCAACATCTCGGGGTACCGCCAAACCTGTCAATATATAACAAAGAAATATTCGCCTGCGCTATGAACCCACGACATTCGCTTGAATCAAACCGGAAGACTGAAAGCAAAAGAAAAAGGAAAGAAACCGACTGGATCAGTCTATAAACGCCGCGGCGAGGCCCATCCTGTCTAAAAGTCACGATCGGGCTCAATTTGCCAATGAACTGACAGAGAGCCACTTGATCAACAACAGATAGGGGACATAGAATGGCCAGTGACGTACCAAAAAACAAAACAAAATGAGAATTTGAAAAGAACGGAAAAATTAATGCGAAAGCAAACACACAAAATCAACGGACGTAGTTGGGTGGACGCCGACCAAGCAGTCCATGCTGGGTCTGGCTACGAGTCATGCGGCGGGGAGTAGGATCATCATCCAAACTCAAGCCGCCGATGCCTGATCCAAGACCAGTCCGCCGGGGTGAGTAAAAGGGGTTGGAACCCAGACCGGCGTTATTCCCATACCGAATGTTGTGGTTAGTGAAATTTGTAGCGGCAGTTGTAGTTGTGGCTATAGTCTCGCTGTCTGAGTCTCGCTCATAATCAGACACGGGGTCGATTTGCTTTAGAGATTCCATGGTGAAACTATGTGGGTTTCTGTTTTGGTTGAAACCGTTCTGATTTTGGCTGAAAACGTTCTGAGTGCCAGTGGGGAACGACTGGGCAGTTCGAGACGAGGTAAGCCCATACTGTGGCACGGAAGGCAATGCCGAAGAGAAACTAGAGGCCGCTTCGGTATCGCCAAACGAAAGTGGAGGAGCGGATGGTTGTGACTCAAATGATCGGTGCACAGGGGGACTGCTGACTCGAGGTTCAGGTGTAGACTTGGATGAAGATTGACTTGTGGGCCAGTCAAGAGCACCCGATTGGCTCTGGTGCGGGGATTGTGGCTGCGACTGTGGTGATACAGATCCTGAGTGCTGGCGGCTTTCTAGCCTGGCCTTAGTGTAGAAGGAGAATACGTTCATAGTTTCCTGTGCCGCCATGAAAACCAGGAGCAGTTTGCCGTAGCGATCGAAGTAGTCCCGATTAAGGGAAACCGTGGGTAAATGTGCCCCCATGTGAACAGCAACGCCAAGTTCGGTGATAGAAATCAGAATCTCCATACCATTCCATTCCACAAGAGGCCGTTTTACCATGGTGATCAAAGCAAACCCCGCAACAAGACTTGCCGCACCCAGGGCAGCGATCTCCACGTAATTTCCTGGGATCAAGACCTGGTGATTCTGAGAGACAGTCCATGCACTGATGAAGCTAACTAGCAGACCTAGGCGCAAACACCCATAAAAGAGGTGGCTTTGCGTCTCATCGAGACGTGTAGAGCCCTGGTTCTGTGTCTGCTGAGGCCAGCCAGGTCCCTGGGCAGAATCAGACTGGAAATTAAAGGCACGGTCAAACAGTGTTTCCAGCCCAGTAGATGTATCGTGATCGCGAGGAGGAAAGAATTTTGGGTCCTTGAACACTGGTTCAGAACCGGCATGCCTTTGCTGCCATTGCCCTTGCGGTTGCGTAGGACTGCGGTGGAACGGATTAGGCTGAATCACTTGTTCGATAGGCTTTGTCGAAGTCTGAGTGCGAAGCTTCCACGCAGGAGGAATTGGGGCTGCTGGAATCTGCCCCTGAAATGGATGAGGACCGTCCAGCACGGACGGCTGATCTCGCCGTGTCACAGTCGGTCGGAGGTTATGGGAGATAGAAGGGGACCAGTCCATGCCATCATTATCCGTAAGATTGGAGGTTAATGCAAGCGACTGTTCAATGGGTGATCGTGATTGAGGCTGAGCCAATTTGTCAATCGGAAAGCGTTGTTGTAATCCACCATTGTTCGCCTTCGGTGTTCCGCCAGATCTTGTGATGCGAGTCGACACCGGTGACTCAGGAAGTGCAGAAGAAGAAGCCTTAGCAGATTCGAATTGAGTTTCCCAGCTATTATCAGACCAATTGACGAGTGGACGACTAGAGTAGCTGACAACATATCGAGAGAACAAAACCGACTATCATAGTTAGGGCATGGAAAATTCGAGGGGGAAAACAATACTTACCAGAATAGTGAAAACGATCATCAGAGCATGGAAGGCCGGAGCCAATTTGGGTTCTAACCCACTGGCAGACGGATCCTTGATCACTGCCCAGAAAACACATCGTACCACCATGATGATGAGTTGGGCTTCGTAGTACTCTGCAAGACCACGGAATTTACCGGGCATTCCGTCTATCTTCATGCGTAGCTTTGGGTTCCACCAGAGCGAAAGTGCACCTGCGATCAATGCCAGACCGGCAGTTGGTGCTAGATCAGGCGAACATTCGCTGGGAATGCGCTTGAAACGGATAGACTGGTCGACACACGAGATCACAGAGTTTGGTGTTATTGGGGGTCGTTCGGTGTCGGATAAATAATCGGGATTTTGCGAGACCTGGGCGAGGGTGGCTACACTAATCAAGTTCCACGCTAGCTGGCCAGCAATACTAGCCCAATATGCAAGTGCACCCACAAAGAGAAGCAAGCTTCTCCAGCTCCGGTTCCTCGCCTGTCGTGATTCTCGGTTTGCTCGACTTTGATCCATCATGCGCCTGAGGTGATCTGATTTCGCTTCGTAGCCAGCTTTTCTGATGCGAGATTTCACGATAGGTTCGCACGACTCGCAAACCTGGGGGTATCGGTCCTCCAGACTTCTGCGGAACTGCTCATACCCGCGTTCGTATTCGCTATCGGTAGGATCGTCTGAGGGAGGAAAGTAGGAAGCCAATGAACTTGTAAATAAATGCTGATTCCGAGCACATTTGGCGCAAAATGACTGGGATCCATCGAAGTCAGTCGACTCGAAGCGCGAGTCTGATGCGCCAGGCGCGTAGACTTCGGCGTTGGTGACCACAGCTGGTGGGTCTGTGATTTCTCCTTTCTTTATGGGGAAAAACAGTTAATATAATTCGAGAGATTCCAGGGAAGAATGAACTTACCTCGTCGAAGAAGTTATCAGCCTCACAATGTTCACAGTGGAAATTGCGAACAGGTCCGCGATGAGAGCGAGCGGACCGCTTCCCACAATAAAAGCAGGTCAAACGCTTAGAAAATAGAGAAGCCATGACATAGTAGCATGGAAAAAAAACCAAGTGAAAGCGTTGGTGTAAACAAGGGAGATGGTTCCGGATGCCAAAGGGAAAATAAAACTAGTCGAGCTTGCACGTGCGGGGGACGTGTATGGAGTACCGCGACTCCAATTTTATCGATCTGCACTTATAAACTACTTTACTACATTACAACCATTGTTATTGACATTCTTTTTCATTCCATTCATTCTATTCGTTCTCTTTCTATTCTTCTTCACTCTTTATGATAATGATACACTAAATCCTTGGGCTGTCTCACAAAACTCTTGAGACCGTACAACAGCGGTCCAAGATGCCCTATTCTCTTGCTTCTTTATCCTTCCGGGACCTGTTACTTTGGTGTTTTGTCCTGGCAATTATACTTGGGGCCAGCATTCTTCTTGTGGGCATCCTTTACTCATACAATTGAATCAATCTAACCTGCCTATCTCTCCTAGGTTCTATTCATCTCCCTCACGATCTCCCAGAATACCATTCCCGCAAAATGTCGCCCAAGGGGATCTCCTACCCACCTATTGGTAGTTCTTGGAAGTGGCGGCCATACAGCTGAGATGCTGTACATGCTAGAGCGCATGAAATTCGACCCCCAGATCTACACATATCGGACATACCTCGTGAGCTCCGGAGATAACTTCAGCGCAGACAAAGCCAAGGATTTTGAGGCCCAACATGTACAAAATTCTCAAGGCCATAACCATAGCAACAATTACACCATTGTCACAGTGCCACGTGCCCGACGGGTTCATCAATCATACCTCACCGCGCCGTTCTCTACGCTTCAATGCTTCTGGGCTTGTCTCAATGTTCTTCGTGGGGTTCACCCGGACCAAAAGCTCCCAAAGAAATACAGCTCGCCTTACCCTGATTTGATCCTCACAAATGGTCCCGCTACAGCGGTCTGCGTTGTCGCAGGCGCAAAACTCATCCGTTTCTTTCAATGCTTGGCCAGATGCATTACCCTGGGCCTGGGTCTGCGCACAACCTCCGCGTTTGCATCGGCACCAAAGCTGCGTGCTATTTACATCGAATCATGGGCCCGGGTGAGCTCGCTTAGTACCTCTGGTGTCTTGCTGTTGCCTCTGGTCGACCGTTTTCTTGTTCAATGGCCTGCCCAGGCCGGCCGACGGGCCTGGTGGGGGATGAAGAAAACCCAATATGCAGGATGGCTTGTGATATGAGCGCCGTGCATCTACACTGGCTTTATCTAATTGTTGCAGATATCACAAGAAATGACGTTCTCGCCGTGTAGGTACCTAGGTAAGATATGAATCTATTGACAAGCAACGTGGAATCTAGTTCCACACTGGTTCCCTCCCCGTACACATTCAATGTAGGGATTTAGATCATGTTCTGCAATGTAAAAGTATATACTGCTGGCCTTTTATGCGCCCGTGAGCTTGGTGGTAGTGGGTTCTGTCGATCAGCCACACAGAACCCAGCATAGCCAACATCAACACGGCCAACAGCATCATCCATAGGCCGGGCATCGAGTCGATCAAGCTTTCCCTTTCCGTTCCAAGCTTGGAAGGTTTCCAAGGTAAGGTGAGTGCCCAGTGTTATATGAGCATCAAACTCGCTTTCACCTCCAGGGCTGCATACCTGATCGTTACATAATGTACGTACACCATAATAGAGGTACCAGAAATCGCTTTTTTTAACGTTAAACCTATAGTTATCTACCTTAACTTTACTGCGCCGTTTATAAAAAGGAAACGTTTTCATCAATATTACAGCAGTTAAAACCCGATATTAAAATGTAATGGTTAGCAAAAGTTAACAGTGGTTCATCCATGCGTAGTTGAATTAACGTTGTATAAATACCCACTGTGGTACTACGGCAATCTAGGTCTAAGGATCTTCCCCTATGTATGATTCTGTAAGATACCATATCTTTCCACATACGTCTCCAATAATTTTTGACACCATTTGACATCATGTCTTTGTCCAAAGGAAACGAGGAGATGAAAAGAGAAGTTTACCTAGCTGTACCTGCGAATATTTTTGTTACCAAATGAAATTCATAGCTATAGATTTGTGACTGGAATGAGAGAGATTGAAAATGACATGCCAGGCAAGCTGAGTGAGCCATCGTCTGGGGCATGGGAAGCGTATTGACTTCATCACTGGCGGTCTGTTGTCAATTCCCTGATGTGTTTGACGCGAGCGACTACAGTGTGCAATGCAAAGAATATAACTGGCTCCGGTGCAGAAATCTGAAGTCTGTTGATAGTCGTCCTCTAGACGCTCCACTTTCGATAGCTGTGCCACAGTCCTGGCTCGTTCTACTTGAAGATCTAACACTGTCCGCTGAACACTTATAAAGAAGTAAAGTATGTGGCTAGCAAAATAGATTTGGGGGGAGAGGGTGATGAACGAGCGTTTTCACAAGTTGAATCGCGTCCAAAATCAACAGCCACCATCCCCCCAATCCATTTTGCCACCGGTGGGAGAATGGAAGTAGGCCCTTATATCGCAGAAATATCAAGGCAGCGTAGGATTGTAGGCTTGTAACCTAGGTTTGTAACGAGGGGCATTGATTGATGGACAAATATTGGGAAGGTGAAATTATCATTTTCCGCAATCACCAAAAAAAGGCGGGAGGGTCAGACCTCCTTTTTCCTACACTACCTTACTCCTGTAGGATTGAGTCAGTCAGTACTGCCTGCTCTGCCAGATGCCCTGTCTTTAGCTCTCAACGTGAATGAAAGATGGGAACGGCACCTTCCGTTCTACGGAGATCATATGCTAAATCCGAATTGGCCAATCACAGCATAGAACGGCACCGTCGATCCCCACTCTATCTATATACAACATAGACAGTACAAGTACAAGGCCAAGGGGAAAAAAAGTATTTATACCCTTGATATGCTTTTTTGTTTCCTTCTCTTCCATCCTCTTTATTCCTCTCAAGCCTGCAAAATGCCTTTCTACAACACTTACCCAGGCTTTCTTTATCGCCAGTTCCTGGTCTGCCCTTCCAAGGCCCCGTCTACCACCTCCCTTCGCGGCAAGGCAGGTATCGTGACGGGCTCCAATACTGGACTGGGCTATCAAGCTTCAGCCCAGCTGCTTAATCTTGGACTATCCCATCTGATTTTGGCCGTCCGTAGCATCCCTAAGGGCGAAGTTGCCCGGAAATCCCTTCTCGCTTCACTCCCTGCTTCGGCTAAGCCCCCCGTAGTCGAGATCTGGCAGTTAGACCTAGGCAGCTACGCTAGCATCACCGCATTTGTTGATTGCCTCAAGCGCTCCGACATCCAGATCGACTTTGCTCTTCTAAACGCTGGTGTTGCCAACTTCAACTTCACCATCAACCAACCCACCTCTCATGAGTCAAGTATTCAAATCAATTGGCTGAGCACCGCTCTCCTGACTCTGCTGTTGCTGCCCGAGCTTGATCGTCAAGCTGCCAATAATCTCAATCGTGCTCGCCCGGTGATTTCTATTGTCGGCAGTGAAACAGCCGCCTGGGCCAAGTTTGCCGAAGCCCAGGTGTCTACCAAGCAGGGAATCCCACTCATCGACGTATTGGATGACAAGAGCCACTTCGACATGGGCGATCGATACTATACCTCTAAGCTGCTCTATCAGCTCTTCTTCCTCGAGTTGTTCCGCAATCGATCTAGTGCTAAGAACTCCACGGGCGCCATTCTTAACTTGGTTAACCCCGGTTTCTGCTATGGCTCTGAGTTGCATCGTACGGCTGAGGGCGCTTTCGGTACAGTCCTTAGTGGCATGAAGAGAGTCACCGGTCGCTCTGTCTCTATGGGTGCCCGTACGCTGGTTCATTCATCGGTATTAGCCGGTGAACCTTCTAATGGCAAGTACCTGAGTGACAACAAGCCGGCTCCATTTGCCGGATATGGAGACAGTGATTCTGGTAGAATCACGCAGGTCCAGATCTGGAAGGAGACATTGTCCGAGTTGGGCCCGGTGGTGAACATTGACAAGCTGTTGTCAGAGATTTGATTGATTCTCGCGATGATGTTTCCTCTTTTCCTTTTTGGTTTCTTGTTTCGTGCTTTTTAGTCATATTTGAAGCGTGTGCTGATGTTGGTCACATTCCTCATGGTTAGGTATGCCTGGGCCTATACTACGTATATTAGGAAGGATGAGGAAGATTATAGCGGATAATGAATTTGAGATCTACCAGTATATAATCAAGTTAAAAATTTAACGCATTTTATTAAGTTCACAATTCTACCTCAACTTAACAAATCCTCTGAAACACATTATATACTTCCAAGGTTAACCGGCATGTGATATACCTGCTAACTAAGTACTCAAAAAAGCGTCTGGTGGAAGAAACGCCAACGAGCGAAAAGCCTCGACCGTTATAAATAGCCTCGCTAGCAAAAACACTACTCCAATCGACCATGCGGCTCCGTAGGGCAGAGATGCCATTTTTGATAGCCTATGTTCTTTAGCATCGGACGTCTCGGACGCCTCTTTAGCCAACTTGATGACTTTTTCCGCGGCTAGATCCAAAGCCCATATTAGTGGGAAAGCACCAGCTGTTATAACTGTACTGATGTGCCAACATAGCTTCTCTGCCTCCGTAGGAAATCTAAATTCCCATGCAATGCAATGGGTGGCCCCAAATACAATCAATGCAACCGTCGATCCTAGGTACATCGTGAATAATGGATGTTGCCTCTGTGAATCTAGGTGAATGGTATTGTTGGGGATCCATATGTTGGTACGCTTGAGCCCAACAGTTGACGGGCCACTTTTTGCAATGTTGAACAAGTTTGACGGAGATGGGCGTTTAGAGGCTTTGATAGTATATGACGTCTGAACGTCCTTTGGTTTATCAATCAGCAGGATGTATGTAATTACCGAGCAGATTGCAAAGGACACAGTGAATATCTCTAGTTGACTCGAGGGGCGATCTTGAGCCAGGCGTATAATGAGCTGGATGAGCATCCATGATATATTGACTAATGCCAGAATGGTGAGAATTAAATCGCCCTTGTTTCGATCACCCAGAGAAGCCTGAGATAGTGAAGGCAGTCTTTCGATAATTCCAAGCTCACGTGCAAGGAGAAGCTGGTTTGCATCCAGCACCCAGAGATTCCCACAAAGGTAATGGATGTTATCAAACAGATCAAACCAGTTCCCTCGGCCATGATGCATCTTTTCTTCATCCATTTCATCGGATGAATGTTCTTGATAGGCCATGGTATTTGCCTCTATTGCGGTTCGAGTATTGTCGAAGTCGAGTTCCCAGTTGACCGCTCCTATTTTTTTGGAGATCTTTTGCACTGATTCTAGGGTTTTTTGGAAATCACCACTGAGTGTCGCACGCACGTATAGCGGATGAAACTCTGACTTGCTCAATGACTTATCGAACCGAATAGAGAATCCACCCATATTCGCGTAGTAAATATGGGAGCGGCTCCATGGGACCCCATCTTCCCTCTGGTACTTTTCAAACCGGCCTTCGAGCAGAGCCACTGAGCGTCGATCGCTCCAAGCCTTTCCTAGTGCCCACTCTGGTGAAGCAAGGTTGGCAAGCATCCATTTGAATTTACTCCAGAACAGGAAGAGCCTTTGTCCACATTCTTGGCGTTTACCAAATGGATTTGACTCCATTGGCACATTGAGATGAAGGACAGACCAAGTGCAGAGGATAAGTATACTGATGCAAGACCAGAGAATGTCTAGAGTCCCGCGAGTGTTTGGGGAAAACACAAAAGCAACTGTCTCTAAAGGAAGAGTACAGTTGCTCTCAAAAGTCTGCATCGTAAAAACAAGCACCCGCTGTTCCACCCGGGCAAGCACTCGCAGACGTTCCGGGTGCGTGTCCAATTATAGAAGAAATAGACCTCAAGGACTGGTGGCAGCCAGGATGATAAACATGGGAAGGACCAAAAGAGACTGCACAAAGGCATAGTTGTATGAAAGAGAACTACGGAGTACGTCAGCCGCACCCAGCCCCCTTGGTTCATGCATTTTTCTCTTAATTAGGTCTAGATGTATGCAGGCCAAGATACCTATGGCTTGTTCGAGTAACATCTTTTCGATTAGCGCTCAGTTGAAATTGACAGCGCATCTCGCATGAGAGCTGCAGGGTAACATGAATCTAATTTAATCAATTTAATAGTGTTTTGGTTGAGATAAATATCGTTGAATTCAATGGGTTACGGGAGGTGGACTACTCGCATGTGAAATACGGTAAGGTAAATGTAGCGCTCTTGTCGCGTGGACATGGGGGTGTAAGCCTTTCAGCCCACCGATATAGCCACCCATTTGGGTGCTGAGCCATTTATAGAGCAAACTTACGGCAATTAAATTGTAAAGTATGCACTATAATTTGACAGCCCCTGTATAGCCCATAACATTGTATCTGAAACCTGTTAGTTTCGGACTTGGTACACAATCTACCGAAGTGTATTTGGTTAGGCGTTCATAAAACAGAACGGTCTTGAATATCCGGCTTGATTGTGAAATAATCATATAGAAAGCTGAAAGCAACAAACCAAGGTATACGTACAGAGCTCCTGTGTTGACCAAAGTAAACAGTACGTTAGCGAAAGAAAACCACGAAGCAGAAAAGCGACCTAGGTACATAACTGGGAGGATGAAGGTGGGCTACGTTGCGAGCAAATAAACAAAACAGGCTTAGGCACCAGGGAGTTACCCTTGCAATCGAATGTTCTAAAAAAAAAAGTCGGATTAAAGGGCAGCAAAATATAAACGATGATTCGTCAAGAGGTAGTTCTGACAAGCTTGGGTGCTAGGCGAAACACCAGTTTTCCGACGAATTGTGGCTGAGCCCCTTCAATCAACATCATCGCAATTTCCTCTTCTTGGTTCTAGTCCAAAGTTCTTTTTTTTTTCTTTCCGAATTGGTGTTTGTTTTGCACACCCCAGCATCACGATCCTCCGTTCCGATCGATCGGTACCACGTCGAGCCAAAGGGAATGTACTGACAGCTTGGGTATACAAGAGAGATGAAGCCGCCAAGTGTCCATGTGGTCAGAGACTTTCCAAACGATATTTTGCCATGAAGATGTAATTCAAAGAGCCGGCAATGTTTGAAATAAACAAAGGTCTGAGAGGATCAATTCATTCATCATAACTAGCTTTCGTCCTCCGAGTCTTTCATTTCGAAGGATGTCATACGCTTTAGAGGACGTGAGAGCTTCAGCCAAAGTTCGTTATCCGGATCATCATCTTCAATATACAAGTAGCCAGTGTCCGCGCTATCGTTGTAGATTCCGCTGGATTCGTCTTCAATCTTTTGCGCAGTTTCAGTTGACAGCCACATGTATCTCTCCACAACTCCCGGGTCAGCCGGCTGACCGCCATAGATACCAGGAGAGCCCCATTCGTCTCTGGGATGCTGCCCCCAAGGAACAACCATATCAGAGAATTGGATAGAAGAATGAGCGAAAGAATCTCTGGGCTCCAAATCAGGCTGTAAACTTGCTTCCACGGCGGTATCGTAAGGGCCGAACTCTAATATTTCTCTGCTTCCAATGGAACGTTCTCTAACAAATTCTTCTAGATATTTGAGGTAGAACGGGTTTCTGCTCTGTTTAGCAGCCTCGAAAAAGGACTCGCGTGGAGGGGGCTTCAACAACCTGAAAAGCGACTTGTAGTCACAAAGTATGGCGGTGATCGCAATTTGGTGTCTCATGGACGGACACTTGCCAGCCAGCTCACGCAAAGTGTTCTCATGAGGCCTTACCGGCCACCAGATAAGCCAAGGGAGGCAGTCAGAGTCATCGTCAAGGTCAGAGATATCATTGTTCATGATTTTGCGAGTATTTATCGCAGTGCGAATCTCGCGACACTCGCACTCATGGCCTTCGCTGAGCAATTTACCTGGGAGAATGATTCGCCCGGGGTTGGTTTCCAGCTGATAGGCCCACCATCGGGCAAAACTTATACGGTGATAAATCCCACGAAGAATACAATTGTATTCAGTTTCCGCTCTGAGCCTCCGTGGGTGCATCAATCGAGCGTATCTGTCCACATTACCCTCCCATGCAGCCATTTGCGTTGGAAGGCGTTTGTCAAGAACTGGAAGATCAGGCGGAAGAGGCATCCACAAATGCTCAGAGTCTCCTGGTCCGAGTTCTTGGCTACTGAGAAAGACTATGTAAGTATTCGTCTGTGCCAGAAGAGCCCTAAATCTGACTTATTCTCTTTCAGTCATTCATTAAAGCTCAGCCTATCAAGTATCCAAAATCAGGTACGGAGTACGTTGACCCTACCCCGCATCGGACATATCCCTCGGCACAACCTTTTATGTATTTCAATTCTTATATCCCCTTCTCTTCTCCAAATAAATCCTCGATCGCAAAACCACAGCTGAATTCTACCCATCATGCCCTACTCTTTGTCAGGTCGGAATGTTCTGATCACCGGTGGCTCTAGGTGGGAACCTTTAATTGGAGAACTGCTCTGTTCAATAAGCTAATCTCGTCTACCAGAGGCCTAGGTGCTCTTTCGGCTGAGAAATTCGCCTCCGAAGGAAGCAATGTTGCTATCAACTACATGTCCAATAAGGAGGCTGCGGATAAGCTTGCCTCGGACATTGCAAGCAAATATGGTGTAAAGACAGTGGTCATCCAAGGCGTAAGACACTCAAATCCAATCTAAAGTCGATCCACTGACATGATCTCGCATCTGGAAACAGGACGCCGGAGTCAAAGATGACTGTATCAACGCCGTCAAAAGTACGATTGAGAAGCTGGGTGGCTTGGATATTATTATCTCAAATGCGGTGAGTTATACGCCAGTTCCAAGAGAGCTACAAGATACTAAGATATGAGAAGGGATGGACAAAAATTACTAATTTCAGCGATCTCGATGCCATGGACGATGAGGACTGGGATAAGGTACGGAATAATGGAATACCCCTCCGTGATGGAAGTTTTGGTTTGACTGACTATCAAATCAGTGCTGGTCAGTTAATGTCAAGAGCAGCTTCTACCTGTTCAAGGCAGCTTTGCCCACATTCAATGCGAACCCTGAAGGTGGTGTTTTCCTCATCACAGCCTCGATTGCGGTAAGCTACTAAAACAGGCCAAATGGCCTTGAACTGTCCACTACCACGCAGCAGTCAAAATACTGATTGCGGGGTCTTTTCTAGGGCGTCACGGCAAGTGGCAGCAGCTTGCCTTATGCTGTCTCGAAAGCAGCATGTATGTTATCATTCCTATGAACCACGCTAGTTAATTACTGACTTGTATCGCTCAGCTATCCATCTCATGAAGTGCCTTGCTAATAGCCAAGGCGCGAAAGTTCGCGTCAATGCTATTCTTCCTGGTCTGTTGCTCACTGAATGGGTAAGTAGCACATGCTCGACGCTGTCATTGATGAATACTGAGAATATCCCAGGGTCAACGCTTCCCGGCTGAGAAAATAGAGAGCTGGACAAATGCGACAACTCTTAAGCGAGCGGTAAGCAATTCTCCTCTCCCCCAATCTTTGAAATGACCCTGGTATGCTAATGAACACCGCTGCAGCCCGAGGTGGAAGACTGTGCGGACATGTTTGTCACATTGGCCAAGAATGCGTCTATAACCGGCCAGACGGTTCAAATTGGTATGAGTCTCAGCTCCAGCCAGTTGAGTTTAAATTAACAACTTTTTAGATTCTGGCTTCGCGATCTGTTAGAAATGAGGAAAGGGAATTATGCATGGTCAGAACAGAGATTATAGTACACAGAACCCCACCATATTTATACAAGAGAGTTCCGGAAGGGAGTCAGCTCCCGGCCTTCATACTGGAATGCTCGATCCCCGAACATACGAGCTTTGATAGCTGCTCGCAGACCCTCTGCGTCTTGTTCCCCTTCCACTTTCATCCGGTTGATGCGCAGAACTTTTCCATCGGCAGTAAAAACGTATAGCTGCCGTGACTTCTTTGGCTCAACAGGGTGGGGGGCATTTGTAAACGGTAGACCTGGGATGATTGAGAACGAATCACATCCCTTAGGCGGGTCAACCTCCTCGATATCTGTAAGAATGACTCGTTTCTGTTGGAATGAAAGAGGTCCATCTGCAGGACTGCTTGCACAGAGGGCCTTGCTCCAGAGAGGTCCAATCACTCGGTTACGTCTGTTGATATCTGCCAAAGTCCAGTTTGCCCAGTTGATGTGTCGGTCCTCTGGTACGATTTTTGGAGCGTGTTTCAGCTCTCCTGTGTGCTCGGCACCGGCATTTGCAATGGGGGGAACGAATAGTCCCTTCTCAATACTTTCCACGAGCATTTGTGCTCCTTTAGGTGCGACGAAATCCACCAACTCGGGGACAGTGCAGGATTCTGGATTGGGGATGTCGAACCCGGGAGTCGGCGTTTGTAATAATATCGCTCCGTGATCAAAGTGTTTTGAATGCAAGGTCTGGACCGTCACGCCAGTGGTGGTCTGACCGGCGAGCAGAGTATGATGAAGCGGTGCAGGACCACGGAAGCTAATCAATCAGGTCAATGGTCTTGCTATTCGATCCTAAACATGTAACAATCACGTACTTTGGTAGCAATGAGGGGTGTACATTCAAGCCTCCATACTTGGCACTATTCAATATGCGCGGCGGAACAAAAAGTCCGAATGATACGGCAATCACCAAGTTTATGTGACCGTTCGGGGATGTCGGTGGCTAGCACAGTCAGCGAAAATAACAATTGGGTTGAGTTTTGGCATTACCGTCCATCCAGTGAAGGTATCAATTTCATGGATCGGAAGGGAGAGAGCAGATGCGGCTGCTTTGAGCGGAACTGAGAGAAATTGAATTAGAAAACCCAACCATTCAAGGAAGAGTATTAAAGTGAAGCCAACCTTCCCGAATTTGCTTCAGTCCTCTCCCGACCCTCTTTCCAGGTCTACACACGACATCAATAGAGGAAATACGCTCCGGTTGTTTCAAATGATAAGCATGGAGAGCTTTCAAGTGGGCGATACTGAATTCATCAGAGCCGCAAAAGAGAATGCGGAGCGGATCTGAGGTATTGGTAGCATATGACCTGAAGACAAGTCCTCGAAGTACCAACGGCCTCTTGCAGAGACGCAGGCTCCCTGGACCTGGAATAATCCACATGATTCTGGTGGATAATTACCAGAAGTTGACAAGGAGAAAGTTGAAGCTTCCATAGTAGCTTATCGATAAACCACGTGATGTCAACATCCATCCCGGATCCCACTTCAGATGCATCTGTCATTCAACCATTACTGCTGTTACCTGTCTGGTACAACCTGCAGACGCGATTCAACGATGCAATGCCTGGAAGCGATTATGATTCGGTGATTCCAGCCCAACTTTCATACCTCGCCATCTACAACCCGACCCTCGGACCTACCGACGAGACGATAGCGGACCAAATCGTGTTCTATACTTCGAGAACGAGTTATGCAAGGCGCGTCAATGGCTCTACAGCAGAAGGCGAAGCAAACAACTGTCTTGAGGATGAAGAGAACGACAGGTTGCGCCAGATAGGTCTGGCGCAGGGCATGGTCAACTTTGCTAGGTAGGCCTCCCCGCAAACCCCGCAAATGAACTAATCTAATCGTGCTTGATCTGCAGTAACTTCTCGGCCGGAAAGACACTGGAATATGCTGAAACAGAAAAATCACGGATCGTTCTACTTGAGTTAGAGAAGAACTGGTGGATTGTTGCCGTAAGTGATTGAGATAACGGCACAGATCACACAGCTTATGTTAAGCCAGTCTATCGACCTGACTCGAATTCCCGCCGATCCTACCCAGAAATCCTCTGGAACATCCGACTCTCCGGCATTCCATTATTCGTCGCGAGAGATGGGACCGCCGCCTCTACTGATCCAGCAATTACGTCGCGCCCATTCGGAATTCCTCCTACACCATGACTTCAAGTTAGACGACATCCTCCGTCAAGTCGGCAGGTCCACATTTTGTCTGTTCCTTGAACGTTTCTGGGAGAATTTTGCGTGGAATTGGGAACTTCTGTTGACAGGAAACCCGATTGTCGACATCTATAATGGCATCAAACTCTCTGCGGGAGGAGAGTTGGGGATCGGCGTCGGGGAGGAAGAGTGGGGCAGTGGGGAAAGAGAAGTACTTGAAGACTTCGTGACAAGAACCGACGGGTTAGTGGACTTGGTTGTCTCCAGGTTTGGGGATCCGTCCCCACAGTTCGATGGCCTTCCTGCTTTAGCAGAGTCAAATGACCAAAACCGATGGCTAGGGGCAGATAATGATCCTCGACCATCCGATGGTGTGGTTTTTGCTGGTGTTGGTGCTCTTTCTCGGCACTCATTAGCGCAAGTATCACATTGGATGCAATGCATCTATCGGTTTGGGGATGCTGCGTATGGAGTTGGGCGGGACCCAACCTCGCTGCGTCGCCGCAAACCACGAAAGCAGCGCGGAAGGCAAATTTCAGAAGAAGCCCCTCAGCCCTCCACACCAGATCGCGATTTTAAACCAAGTATACCTCGACCGCTCATAACGGCAGCACCGCAGCCAGTTCCAGAAGTCTTTGAGGAGAATCGAGCAGAAAGAGGAAATGAGGCATCATCACTTCGCGCAGAGCAAAAGAGCGAGATTCCAGGATTTCCAACAGAGGCGGTTATGAAGTACCTCACTCTAGGATATGGCTCCTCTTGGAGTTTCTCCCCAAAGTCGACATCTACGCCGTCTAAAAGTTCTACCCCAATGCGAGAAGAATCCAATTCAAACGTTTCAACCCCGAGGAATCAGCCCATGAATGCTGTACAATCGCCTCAGGCCGGCGTAAAACACCGAAATAGCACGAGGAACAGTCCTTCGGGTTACTTCGTTCTTGGACCTCGTGATGATCTAGACAAATTGGATGATTTGGAAGAGAGAAGCCCAGAACCCGAATCCGAGAACGGCAAACCAAAGACTCGGATAGTGCAAAGAACTCTACATGTGCACCTGGCAGATGGGTCAGATACGACTCCGACAAAGCTCCAAGTCGTGATCTATGTGGTATGTGTTTTTCTTGTATTCCATGGAATCAGCTCACTAATACACCATCCCAGCATCAACCATTCATGTTTACATTCCTCTTTGATCCTCAGACATCAGCATTATCATCCCCATCACTATACTCAAGCATGCACCACCAACTTGGTCCTCTTCAGAAACCGCTTCTATCATCAACATCCCCAACAATGGCAGCCTCCCGAATCGCCATGTCTGATACCTCCCCAGATCCCAATAAACGGTTCTCTACTCGAACCCAGCCAGTTTACGACCTAGTTTATGACCCATCTAATCTAACCATCCGCTCCTCCATCCCCAACATCCCCAGCATGAGCATCACCTCCTCATCCACCCAACCAACCAACTCACCAGCCCGCTCCCCATCCCCCTCCCCCTCCCCCTCCCCCTTCCCTTCCCCATCATCAGCCCCACCACCCTGGTCCCGCGTTGAAAGCCTGGCAATCCACCACCGCCTCCTATCAACACACACAGACACGCGCTCCCGCCCACAAGAGCTCGAACGTACAAGCAAAACTCAGCGCGGATGGTGGGTCGTCTGGGTCCGCATCCCACACAGCACAAGTCAAACTCCAACTGCACTATCCACCACTTCCTCATCCGTCGCTCTCTCATCCATAACCAAGAACGATGACTCCTTCCTCGCAAATCAGTCCCAAATGCACCCTATTCCCCCTCCTCAGGAGGCCTTCCTCGTCCGCAAAGCGAGTGATTACATCTCCACGACAAGCCATGGCCGTGTCAGCAGTGGCGCTCGCTTCTTCCGTGATCTAGGCGGTGCGTCTTCATCCGCTGGATTGACTGGGTCTTCCCGTGCTGCGGATATGGCACCGTCGAAGCTAGTTGAGGGACTTGGTATGGACGCTAGGCGCTATATTGAGGGTTTGCTGAGTTTGAATCGATAGTTGAGATGGGGCTTGGTGGAGTGGAGTGGGGAGTTGTGGGGTTTATATGTCTATAGAAATAGGTATATAAATTTGCCACTATAAACCACGGTGAACATGGATATATGAAATTGTTGAAAGATTTACAGGTTTACAGACATTTACGCAGAGTCCAGGACTACGCATGAGGTCCACATATTAGATGGAAATAGACAGTACTATGCATAAGCTGTAACATAAAAACAAATGTAGTAAAGGAGGGAGAGAAAACAATAAAAGCCGAATCAAGCTCTTCGCGTATGGGGAGATAACCGCAGGGGACAAGAATCTATGACACAGGGGGAACTCGACCAGGGAAGGCGAGTCACGGCGTTGACCAAATTGCACAACCGGTGCTACACTGAATGGCTTCTCCTCTTCATCTCCTGGATGTTCCAATTCTGGGTTCTTTTTTTCGGTGCTTTTCGGTTTATAACTGCCACCTCAATGCGGTTTGGCATTTGTAAATTCAGGGCGTCGGAACGAGGAGAGGAAAAGAAAAAGAAAAGCCCACAGGGTTATGATGAAGACAACGCCTCCCTAGACAAATTCTGCAAATAAAGGCAAAAGAAAAACACAAGGTCGACCAACTGAATTGTGGGGGGAAACCCTCCACAACTCGGGTGCCCGGATTCGATATTATCCACAATTTCGCATGCAGGCCATGAAGCCCTCCTCCTTTCCGAGAATAACGTCACCAATTGTTCTTCGTGGAGGCTCTCATACATTTCTTAGGCCAGACCAGCTCAACAATTGGTTCGTTTAGAGAATCTGGCAAACGGACTTCTTGCGGCCTCCCTTGCCCTTGACGGCCTTCAGCAGAGCAGCACGGGTGGCAGCCTCGAAGACTTCACGCACACCCTCGTTGGTGCGGGCCGAGCACTCGAGGTACTTGTAGGCGCCGATCTTCTTGCGGACTTCCTCACCCTATAGTTATACATTAGTTTATGATGAATTCGTCATGGGATCGGAAAAGCGTACCTGCTCCTGGGAGACGGGGCGCTGGGAGGTCTTGGCAAGTTCATCAATAGTCTTGCGGTCGTCGCGAAGATCCTTCTTGCAGCCGACGAGGATAATAGGAAGACCCTGGCAGAAGTGCAGAACCTCAGAGATCCACTATTGTAGTATGTCAGCATGTTCGGTCCAGTTCGCACCCAAACGTTTCTTTGCTTCGGGATGTGTGATCGATTAGAGATGAGACACCCACCTTCTCCTGGACGTTGTCGAGCGAATCGGGCGAGTCCACGGCGAAACAGATCAGGATAACATGTGAGTCGGGGTATGAGAGGGGACGGAGACGGTCGTAATCTTCCTGGCCAGCAGTATCCCAAAGAGCGAGCTCGACGTGCTTGTTATCAACCTCGACATCGGCGACGTAGTTCTCGAAGACTGTGGGGACGTAGACCTGACGGAAACAAAGTCAGATTATCCTTCATTATTTTTCTCCGGCGTATATTTCTGGGTAAAGTGATGGCGTTTCGGGAATCGTAATTTCGAGGATGGATATCAGCTTACCTCGGGGAAGGTACCCTTGGAGAAAACACTGTGAACTTCAGTCAGACTGCCGAACCAAAAAGTAAACGCAGGGTTTGGGGGAAGCGCCCTCGATGGTTGAGCCACTTTCAGTACTCACATGAGCAGACAGGTCTTACCGCAGGCACCATCGCCGACGATGACGAGCTTGCGACGGATCTCGGCCATCTTGATAAGGAACACGTCAGTATAGGGGCAAATAAGCAGGAATGTACCAGGGAGCCCCGCAAGCTGTAAAGTTTCAAATATCAAGAATTTCTACAGGTACGAGGGGATGACATAGGCGACCGAGAAGAAATGACCAAGTCAGGCGCTCCAGCAGAGGGGGGGGGGAAAGGAAAAGGGTGATCCCATACAGTGTTCAAAGGCGCAACGGTGTAGTAGATTTAGTGCAGTAAATCAGCTAGTGCACGCAGCAATAGCTCTAGAGAAATGAGGAAGATGGAGTAGGTATTTCCGATGGGAAGCGATGAAAAAAAAGGCGATGGAATGATGATTTGGAGGTGGAGGAGAGAAAGATAGAAGACCAGGCCAGACAACGGAGGGCGGTGGCAGTATACGGTATTTGTTGTTGTCAGTGTACCGGTATTGTGGCTTCCAAGTTTCCCCCTGGAGTAGTCCGGTCGAGAAGGTGTCAACTGGTGTGCCTTAAAAGGTACCTACGCACAGCTTTTGGTATTGGTATACATATATTACATCTTTACTATGCCGCTCTACGGAGAACTTTGTACAGCACATCACATATACCCCCTGAGTTTCAGGCTGCCTTATTTTAAATACTGTGGCTTATACCTCTCTCCTTTTTTAAAACAATTTGTACACAGCCCTAGGTATGTGTGGCTGAGGCCCGGGAAAAAAACCCCATCCACATCACCTGGCCCACTTTCTCTTTGCCCACAGTCAGCACAGCCACTCGTGGCTATGTTTATTATATCCGAGATGAACATCTGAGCAATATGTGATATGAGTCTCTAGAGTCCTATCTGCCCCCGGATTTAACTACCCTCTGGCTTTTTGGCTTCGGTGGCTTCGGTGGCTTCGGTGGCTCATTTCTCTTTGGGGGCTTGAAAATCAAAGTCCATTCATTCACCTAAAACTTACATTTATGGGGAAAACCAAAGTTACCTACATTCACCGCATAAAATCAAAGGGCTACTATGACGACTTCTTAGCTCCACATCCTCAACATGTACAATGTACCACTCTACCTGGATGCGCAATCCACAGGCGGTGCTCTTACGTGGCTGCCTCCAGGGCTACACTGATCAGTGTTTACCCAAAATGCCTGACTCAGCCAGTGAAGATCGCTCCGCTGGTTCCCTACATCTGAGATCAGTTCCTTCTGGCGCTCCCCAGGAGCTTTCGGCATGTACTGACTAGCGTGTAGGTGGGGATTTCACAATCTCTTGCTCTACGCTGGCAAACCCCGTCTCATTTGCTACGTATCCATAGGGGTCCCAACTAACTTGAATACTTCGTCAACCCGGGAAATCAAATCATGAAGTTTTCCGAATTTTTTTATTCAATCAAATCATCAAAAGGTTACCCCTTTGCTTGCTTCCGCGCCTACATGATCACATTCTTGAAGCTGCTGTTTGAAAGTGGAGCTGATATAATGCCAGCTCCAATGATCGCGTTGTACCGGCTAAAAATAGTACACAGGGGCCAAATCCTGGAGCTTGCACCCACAAGCCACAAGCCGTTAAGTCGTTTCTTATAAACAAAAAATAGAAGAGCATTAACCTTTCGAGATCAATGTGCACGCTTTAACATTTCAATGGCTCAGCACCAACCAAATCTACTCCGTACACACGTAAGAGTATTTTTCGGTGGTCATTCATTTGCCGCCAAAAATCGATTGTTGTCACAATTTAGATGGGCGTGAGTGGACTTCACGATCGATCTAACATACAAATGCAAGCCCATGACAGATTCCACGTGGGTGAGTGTGCCTTCCCACTCTTAGCCACTCATCATTACAGGATACCCACGGACCTTACCTATATGTCCACTATGTCTGTGACATAACATACCAAAGTACCCGGTGTCTACCTTTTGGCCCGACTTCTCTTGCGCGCAACAAGAATAGGAAGGTCAATGTTTTGTTTCTCAGGCTCGCCCTCGACATGTCATCAGCCTCCTATAGTCATGCTTTAAGCTTTGTGCAATATAACTCCTAAAGCTACGGTGCCGGTACTCTCCTAGAGTCCCATAATGAAGCAGCGTCCAGCAATGATCTCAAACTAGGTGGTATCGGCGTGGATGCGCAGATGTTTAACGGTCATTTGTGACATTCGAATCTTCAGATATAGACCTTTCGTCATGGCGTTGCTCGAATATCCTTCTAATATCACGATGGCATAGCATCCATTCCACCTCGATATAGTTTGTACGTGAATTATGGCCCTAGAACTTCGAGTGTGACCAGTGAGTTGTGATGGGGAGCTGTTTATACAAGAGCATATTCATAAACTCTGGATTTCATTGAGATTGGCGTTGTTTAGGCCTTCATTGTCACTTTTCCATGGGGAATATCTTCCTTCGGCAAACAGAGGGAGTTGCCCATAACTAAAATTCAAGGGTAATAGTAAAAGGCGTCATCTCCAAGTAGCATGTAGTTACAATGCAGCATAAGTATTGGTCTCGGTATACTACTTAAATGTTTATACAGGGGCTGGGCGGCGACTGGTGCTGACATAATAGATATTGACACCGATCACGTGGCCCATCGGACACCCTCAATTTTCGATCCGCGAATCGGGGATTCTGAGGCAGAAACAACGTTCGGCCATTGCTGGACACAACGCCCAATATGCAGAGAGTTATCCAGCGGACAGCTTCAGCCCGGAAGCAGGCTCTCAGAAAAACCACCAAAGCTCATGAACGACAAGAATTGTTGGACCGTGTTGGGGTTCGGCGGGCGCGGAAGGACTTCGGCGGCGCACTGTCTACTCAATTCCAAGCAGCACGAAAGAACCGCTGGGAGGATTGGGAAAAGGGGCCTCTTGCCCCCATGCGAGACTCTGGTCTGAGCCGTACTACATATGGTGGTCAGGATGCTTCCATTTTGCACCCGCCGCGCCTCCCTAAGCACGAACAACGGAGGCATGTCCTCTTCGCCGAAGGTGACCGGGTCTGTGTTATCCGGGGACGGGACCAGGGAAAGATCAATGTGATCCAACAGATCAACCGCGACAGTGAGACTGTCCTTATCAAGGGTATCAATATGGTATGTTTCCGGCGGATGAAGCATCCAGGTCAATGACCTCTTGGTTAAAAAACAAATCGCTCACATTCTTTTCTCAATTAGGCCGACGTTATCATTCCTGTATGGGCCAAAGACAGATTGGGACACGCAGGTGATACCCAGCCACAGGCCTTCCCCGTGTCCTTCGACGACATCCGACACGTCATCCCGCTAGAAGATACAAAGACTGGAAAGTTGCAGGACGTCATTGTGCAGCATGCTTATGCTGCTGGGCCATACATTTCCCGACCTGAACACAGCAAGCTTCCAAAATTCACTCGCTATGTCTCCGGCTTGGACGTCGAAATCCCTTGGCCAATGGAGGAAGAGCCTACCATCACCGACGGCGACATGGACACAACACGAATGGCGGTTGAGACCAGCACATTCACCCCCACACTAGAGGAGCCACCTATGCCCTCAACCGTCATTGATGAGCTGCGCAACAAATACTCCAGGTTCCGCACTCGACACGATCCGGAATACCTGAGAGAGAAGATGAAGGAGGACCTTCGCAATGAATACAGAAAGTCTGTGTCCATGATGACACCGAAGACAGATGCCAAAAACTTGAAGATTGCTCAAATTGCGGAAGCGAGGAAGGCGAGGTTGGATGCCAACGGGAATGGGATATTGACACCGGGTGCCATCAACTTCATTAATGAGCACATCCGAAACGAACGGCTTCTCCAGAAGCCAAAGACACCCACAAAGTCCAAGAAGTCAAAGTCCAAGCAGGCTGCTTGATTGGGCGAAGAAGATGGAAGTCCGAGAGGGGGGGGTTTTTTTCCTGTAGCATTGTGTACACACACCACTGTATTCTAGTATGGAGCTTTGCATTCACTCATATATCTATTTCTCGATATAAAGTTATTTCGAATTATCTTTTGCATTCATAGAGTAGATAGTAGATATGCGTACTCCGTACATGAACCCAAGTTAGGGTTCCAGTGAATGCGGATACTTCGGGTCCACCCTACGTTCATCCCCCAATTCTCCGACTAACCTGCATCTCCCTGCACTGCTGTTCTCTTGAACCAAAGCAGTCGCAACAAACATGGCATTTGCCTCAATTAATTCTACGGGCGCACCCATCGCCGCCATCGAGGAGGCATTTGCGACGGAACCCTTCCTCAAGAAGCGAGTCTACGACGCGATCGGTGCGTAGCCAACAGCGCACCCAAGCCCCCATTCGATGACCCCGTCGACCTTCTGCTGACCGTCGCCAATCGGTTTTATCGTTTAGGTACAACACCGCAGCATAAACCTCTGCTTGAAGATCTTGCGAAATATACCTCCAGCCTGCTGGCCAGGACTGCCAATACTACCCTCCCTTCGCGGCCCCCAACCGTTGATGGGCCTGCCGCTAAAAAGCGCAAGCTTCAAAATGGAGACTCAGGGGAGACTGCGCAGGCGTCAGTCAACCTGAAAGATGGCAATGCGCCACTTCAGTTTTATATTCAAGATGTTTCGTTCTCCACGCCGCAGAGGAAGAAGCTCACGCTCGAGATCACTGCTGGGCATAAATATCTTCGGGCAAGGAATCAAGCTACGAAAGAGATTGAATTCGGCGTTTCCATGGATAAGATTCGTGAGTTTCACCGGGGAAACAACTATTTTTTTTCTTAAAAAAAAGAAGAGTTGCTAACTTGACCTGCTACTAAATTAGGACATGCGCTCTGTCTTCCTGTGCCGGAGAAGACACAAAAACAGTTCAATTTTTGCATCATTCCCGAGTACGCCGATGGCATCACACCCCCGCCCGAGGGAACAACAGCCTCCGAAGCTATGGTGTTTACGATAGCTGATGGACCTGCCAAGGCTGCATTCTCAGGAAATGGGGAGCAGCTTGGCCATGGTCCCGGTGAATCGGCCGAGGCATTTATTCGCAAAATTCTGAATGAGAACATGCCTCACACCAATGTTGTTCGTCCTGATGATAAGCAGTTTGTCAGTGCTATGCCCGAGGCGCACCGAAAGGGCGAGAAAGCATACCATGTCAAGGCATTCCGCGGTAGCAAAGAAGGTTTGTTATATCCCTATCGCCATTGAACGAAGCCATTGTGGTTTCAGGTTTTAGTCTTGATCATTCTAACATACTTTGACTTGCGCCAGGCTATCTCTTCCTTCTCTCTACGGGTATCTTATTTGCATTCAAGAAACCGCTTCTATTCTTTTCATTTGCTACTGTTGACTCTGTCTCATATACATCCGTCCTCCAGCGGACATTCAATCTCAACGTCATGGCTCGCCCGGCGAATGGGTCCGAAGAAGACATCCAGGAATTCGAATTTTCGATGATTGACCAGGATAATTTCTCTGGGATCGATACTTACATCAAGAGACATGGTCTCCAAGATGCTAGTCTCGCAGAGGCGCGGCGCGCCAAGGTCTACAATGTCAACAAGGCCGGTGGAGAGGATGCAGCGGCACCCGCCGCCGAGGCAGCCGGTGAAGATGAAAGCGAGCTCCAGAAAGCACAGCGGGAGCTTGAAGACCAAGAGGATGAAGAGGAAGAAGATTACAACCCCGACAGTGAGGATAGCGAAGGCAGTGGGTCCAGCAGTGAAGAGGATGACGATGAGGACGATGAGGACGATGAGGACGATGAGGACGATGAGGACGATGAGGACGATGAGGACGATGAAGAAGATGAAGATGCTGAGCAGGACGGCGATGAAAACATGGGTCTGGTTGAGAACGAACTTGGAAGCGAAGCTGAGGACACCCCCCAGGCCCATTAAGCACGGAACCGCTTGCCACGATATCTGCTATAATGTAACGATACTATTAGATGAATTCGATTTCTTTAGGCCATCTAGACATGTCATATCTAAGACTTCGATATATATGAAAAGCTTGTACAATATACTTTATAGAGTTAATGACCGGGTTCCTGCCAAGACGGTAATATTACCTTAACCGTATTCCAGACCAATTCCAGACGGGAAATCCCCTGAAAGAAAAAAAAAATTGAATTGGGCTCCCTGATTCTGATTTCTTTCTCCAAATAAAGAACATCTACTATCAGTGGACGTAGGATATTTGTCCTGATATTTTCGGTGTCTGATCCATGCAGCCATGGAGGTTGAGCCGCCCCGGAAGCGCCCAGGTCTGAACTGAGTAACTAGAGAATACAACATATTCAAGAGCTAATTTGGTGGCTTTCCTCGGTCTCCAAATTTATTGAATAAGGGCAAGCCTTTTAATATCAGAGAGTAGGGAATATTTAGAATGGAGGCGATAGCCTCTCATAGGTCTCAGAAGATTTCCCCCAACCCCAAAGTTACCATACTGCCAGCGTACAGTCGTGACCGCCAGTTCCTGCGCTCACCCCCCAAGAGCGTCTTTTACCAATACACACCCAATACCCTCCGCTCCTTGTCTCTCCCTGTTGCTTTCCTTTCTCTTCTCCATCTCCCCCCCCCTTCTTCCTCTGGTCTATCTTTGAACCACTGCTCAGTGCGGCTCGTACTCGCAGTAGGTCGAAGTACCCTGTCTGTTTTGTTTCCCCCTTTTTTACCCTTTTCATTGGCTCTAGAACCTCCGGCTTCAACCCCAGCTCACTCCCGACCGTCAAGGACCCACGAACGTCTCAATTCCTGTTCAGCACTGCCAATTCCGACTGCATTTGGTTGTTTCGGCTTTATACGTCCCTACCTCCCTTTGTCCTTGTCCCGATTGTGCATTCCCTCTACCCTGTCTCCTATCATCGTCACCGATACATCGGCAATTGGGTAAATAGATCCCATTCAGCCTGTTAGAGCTGCTTCGGTCGGAAAAAAATAGAGGTCATTGTGATGTATGTGACGACTCTTGGATCTTGCTTTCATCCTTGTTTGACTTCGTGTGTGCTGACTGCGTCCAGTGAGAGTATCAATCACGTGTCTACGTCCCTGAAACCAATCCCCGTGATCCAAGGTTTCCTTTCCCCAGATTGCAATCTTTACTCCCGCATCCATGGCCTCCTCGTCGTCAAACGTGGTGGGTGTCCACTACCGTGTGGGCAAGAAGATCGGTGAAGGATCCTTTGGTGTCATTTTTGAGGGCACCAACCTCCTGAACAACCAGCAGGTCGCCATCAAATTCGTACGTTTCCCCTTCCATTTAGCGGCGAGCCCCCTGGCTGACCCGAGATCAGGAACCCCGGAAAAGCGATGCACCCCAACTCCGCGATGAATACCGGACATACAAGATTCTGGTTGGATGTCGTAAGTTCTCCAGATCTAGGGAGATATGATGTGCGCTCTTCTAACTTCATTTCAGCCGGCATCCCCAATGTCTACTATTTCGGACAGGAGGGTCTGCACAACATCCTCGTTATCGATCTTCTCGGTCCTTCTCTGGAGGATCTCTTCGATCACTGCAACCGCCGTTTCTCCACGAAGACCGTTGTGATGGTAGCCAAGCAGATGGTGAGTTTTCCCTGCTTGAAATTACAAGAACCATGGCTAATAGTGACTAGCTTTCCCGCGTTCAAACTATTCACGAGAAGAACCTCATCTACCGCGATATCAAGCCAGACAACTTCCTTATTGGCCGGCCATCAACCAAGGCTGCCAACGTTATCCACGTAGTTGATTTCGGTATGGCCAAGCAATACCGCGATCCCAAAACCAAGCAACACATCCCTTACCGCGAGCGTAAATCCTTGTCTGGTACTGCTCGCTATATGAGTATCAACACACATCTGGGCCGTGAGCAATCTCGACGTGATGACCTGGAAGCTCTCGGTCATGTCTTCATGTACTTCTTGAGAGGTGGCCTTCCCTGGCAGGGCCTGAAGGCTGCTACCAACAAGCAAAAATACGAGAAAATTGGTGAGAAGAAGCAAACGACGGCAATCAAGGACCTCTGCGATAGTTATCCAGGTATGTTATCTCACTCTTCGGCACATCCATATTTCATCCGCTAATCATGTGGCCAGAAGAATTCAACAAATACCTGAGCTACGTTCGAAACCTTGGTTTCGAGGATACTCCCGACTACGATTATCTCCGCGATATCTTGACCCAAGCTCTCAAGAACGCCGGCGAGGTGGAGGATGGAGAGTACGACTGGATGAAGCTCAACAACGGACGGGGCTGGGACTACAAGTCCTACTCATCCCAGGCACATCTCCACAATCAGCACCAGGGCTCATCCGGTCGCGACCTGCACGCGAGAGAGCTCCGCAACAGCCAACGTCCTGGTGTGACAGCCGACCGTTTAAACGCCGCGCAGCCCCCGCCTCCTTCGCCAGCGGCTAAGGCTGGAGCTGGGAAGACTCGCGAGCGCCCAAACGTCAGCGGTGTGGCCGCCAAACGCCAAAGCGCGGGGCTAGAAGCATCGACTCCGGCTGCGTCAACCCAAGCCCAGTTTCAAAACTCGAATGCCCACCTCCCCGGTCGTAACGGAAGTCCAGGGAACCCGGCGCTGAGTAACCAACAGCCCCTTGGTGCCCCAGGTACCCCTGAATCGCCGCCCACTTTCACGCAAAAGTTGATGAAGGCACTGTGCTGCGGTAGGTGATTCGGCTGTACTGCATTACTTGAGCGCCCAGCTCATCTCAGGATCCAGGTTGAATTCCAGTTAAATGAAGCAATGGCGCATTTAGACCTACCGCGCCATGCTTTCACCTCTGCTTCCTGCCCTTCATGTCAGAAAATGGCCTTAGGAGGTCTTCATGGGATTTCTTTCTTTTTATTCTTGTTTACTTTCACCTCACGCTCCTTTCTTGCCTTGTGTTTAAGTGGCTAGCGCCGCTTCGCCGAGCAAGAATCGTGCTTCTCGGCCTATATCACCTTCTGGCCATACTCTTTCTTTTTTTTGTCCCATTCGATCCTTCAGCCTATACATTTGACTGTGGGTAGGAACAACCTTTCTCTCATTGATGTTACGTCTCATCACTCTTTCATGGTGCTACGGCTCGGAACGGCGAAGTTGTGGGATTTTTGTCTTGTGTTTTTCAATTTCGCTTCCTCGTCTCCGTCACTATATCCGGCGTGCACCGTTTAATATCAAGGCTTGGTCTTTCAAATGGGCAGGTACTCATCGGTTGATCCTCCGATGCCATTGACTCGCGGTGCGCCGCCCTGCGACCTTGTTTCTTGCGCTGGCTCAGGAGACAAATGACTTGGGATCAATGGCTTCAACCCCCGCACGAGAATTGGCAAGACTCGATGACACAAATACGCCATGATGATGAACCGCGCTGCGAGAGGTGACAATCAGAACCGCTCGATTGACTTTGGGCCATGCTTGCCCGTGTCTCTGGTATACAGCTCTCGGTCTCATTTCGTCCTGTTCATCAACCGGACAAGCACGCCAAACAACTCTCGTTTCTCTTTGGGTGCTTTATTTCCTCTGGGCCGTTTACCATGGCCCTGTCGTTCTTGCTATTTCCTCCCATCCTGTGTGCATCCGGGGGGAAATCTTTTCCACTGCGTGGTCTTCTATTATTGCATGCAGAACCTGGAGGAAGAGCATGTTGCATATATTCTCGTCCCGTTCCCCGTTCCCCCTTCCCATCGACTGCCTTCTCTGCCTGTTTGATTGTTCCAAAGATCTATTGTCCATGTCTATAATCGTCCTTTGTTTGTTTTTGTCTTTTCTTGCTCTGTTTCAGAAGCGAGTTTTTGTTACTGGTAGTCGTGGCATAAGATAGCATTCTTCTTTTTTTTCATTTGGTTTGTTCTACCAGTTTTCCGTGGTTATTCGTACGGCGTATATAAATAATTCCTGTAATAAGAGCTGTTGCATTCTTTTTTATCCTCTCTCTTCTAGCCTAGCAACGTAGATGCATCTATATATCTAGTTTCAATGTGTCGTGGTACCATTTGCTTGACATTCGTCGGTTTGGTGGATATGCCTATCCCGAGGTCGCCTGGAAATCAAATCATTTTATATCTCATCATTTCCATTGGCATAGAGTCTTCTGTAAACTTATATGAAATCAATATCCACAGATCCTCTTGGTCATATGTTGACACCGCAGGTTCAAGATATATATTTTAGAACAGCTATGAGTGAACGAATCGTTCAAAGGCATTGTCAATTGCCTCGCTGCTAGAAAATATATAGTTCCACACGAATCAGGTGGTGCATAGGACTGTGTGCGAAGTATAACTGGAAGTACTCTGGAAGTAGCAGTATAGACTTTCCACCATTCTACACCCTCGAGCTATGTATCCAAATGTTGTAAGGGTTTTTTATATTTTCGCTCCTTTATCAACGTATTCAGTTCGCCACTTCTACTGCAATCACTAGCTTTCGACTGACACGCAACTGACAACATTGCGCAGCTATCCACGACCCCGTAGCCATTCTGCAGCTCTACATGAGACGCTAATGCAAGGATCACCAGTCCGTGGCATGTCATAGCATGACGTAGGCCACCCAACAGAGTAACCTTCTTCAGGGTAGAGTGATCCAGCGAAGACACCTTTTTCTATATGCTCGACGTAGCATGTCTCGACGACCACCCTTGAAAGCTCCAGTCCTTCCTAAACCAGCGCAGAATATGTGCATGGGAAATGTAAAACAAAGCAACCTCCTCGGCATCTCCATATTCAGCCTAGCAAGAATGTGTCACCCCATCATATGATTTCAAAGACTACGGAGTACAGCATAGGTTGTCGATCATCCCCAGACTCTGCAGAAACGGACATAAACTCTAAACCAAAGTATCACAGAAGCCTAGATAACACACAATGTAGAGATACAATACAGATATCCACGGCCCAATAAGCAATGAGTTTACGGATATATCCCCTGGCACCCCCCGTATAGGTACTTTACCGCGAACCAATAATAATCCCCACCAGGTTCGATGGCGCAGTCCCAGCCAATAACATGAATATGCACATGCACAGTAAAAGTAAATACGGATTTGCAACCAACCTTACAGCCAAGACTTATCTTAATACATACCCAATGGTGATAATCAAAGAAGGGGACTGTTTTCGGTCCACCTTGCAGAGCAGTAGATAGGGCAACCAGTTAGCGAATGACACCGAGATTATAGGGGTGTAATAACTTTGAGACTGTAGTGATTTGAGCAGGTTCCCCGCATTTATCTTCCCCGCTTGGAGGAATCGGCCTTGGCGCTGAGCTTTCCCGTTTCTTTTCTTTTCTTTTCTTTTTTTTTTTTCGCTATATACGTGTGGGCTTTCTGCGGGGGTAAGATGTGCTTGACAAGGGTTGTTCTGTGTGATTGGTTGCAGGATTGGCTGTCGGATTAGAGCTGAGTTTGGGTTTGAGCTTTGCCATTTATCGGTTTTCTGTTTTAGCTCTGCCTACGGGATAAGGAGGTTTGGTATGATTAGGGTTGCACGTTACTATTGCACGTTACTATTGCACGTTTTTATTGCACGTTATTGCACGTTATTGCACGTTATTAGTATACATGTGAGCTATTGGATCCCTGCATGTGATGCTGAATATATTGAGGATTAGCCAATATGTGGAAAATCCCATCTGGAACACCAGATTGACCAAAGCTATATCTAACTATAGACATCCATGTAAATCAGGCGCGTAATATGAAACTCCCTACAAGCACATCCCGAGGCCCGCCGGAGACCGGAGGACAAGGCAACGCAGCTGTACTCCGCACACGGGCTTATCTTATAGCTATCTGCGGCTGAGAACCTCCCAAAACAAAAATGAATGGCGCCTAAACGGAGAGTCTAGACTAAACTAGTCGAATTAATTCCCCACACAAAACATAAATTACCAAGTCCAGAATCAGCTCCTACGCGTCAGATCCGACAGCTACAGTCGATCTCGATCATTCTCTCGATTCAGTAGACTTTTTTTTTTTCGGTTTCCTCTTTATACTCCATAATCAAAATTTCAGTTGAAACAGTGGAGAACAAAATGAGGTCATTTGCGGCTTCTGCCGTCTGATCGACTACACCGTGCTCTTTTGGGTGGCTCGGAGGACTTTTTTCCAGTATTTTAGTTTGATTGGTCCAGTTAGTCTGGTTTTAGTTCCAAATCTTGCGTTTAAGTCAGGCTAGAAGGGGCTCGTGTAAGAGGTATGCTACTGGTCTGGAACGTTAGATATATTGCTCTTTCAAATCCAAGATCATCCCGTGCGGATCGGCAAACTTCTTGAATGCTTTCTATCCCTTGCGACTGGCTCGTTTATTCTCGGTAATCCCTGGATCATCCTGTTTTAGTCGCCTGCACATCATTGAGACATAAGCTAAATTGAAGGCTGAAGGTTTCAGGGGTAGATCTGTGTTGCTTGGTTTTGCTTTCTCCTTGCTTGGCTCGTTATTTTGACTATCATTTTGCTTTTGGTTATACAGTGCAGCTCTATTGCATCAAATACGTAATATAATTCCCAGTCTACAGCATACTATCTGACAAGACCGAGAAAGAGAACTTTTGTGTAGAGCAAGATAATTACAAGGGTGATCAATATGGATAGCATTATCGAGGATCAGACACTAAGATACCATGCTACAAACATCCTGACCTTGAATCTGCAGATTATGTATACACAGAATCCCCCATCCCCAGAAAAAGTTGGAAAAAAAGGACGCAAGGGGGAAAGGGAAAATAAAAGCCTCACCCCCTTCCCAGTAGCAAGATAATTCCCCGCCAGGACTAGGGCCTACAGTAGCGTAACTGAAATGTACCCCATATCCATAGAAAGCGAAGAGTCACATATATCCACATCTCGCTAAATTGTTCTAGACGTCTTTATGTAGAAAGGGGACTGTAGTGCACAAACGCGGCCACGGTAAGGGCGCACCATGATCCCGTGCGCACCGATGTGGGGGTACTTTTTCCCGTCTCGGACATTGGGGAAAGGTGGATCTCTCTTACCTCTTTACTGCTTTTGTTTTGGCCCTGGAGATCGGATATTTGGGGGGGGGGGGGGCGTTTGGGGGCTTTGATGCCTTGGGGGTGGCTTAGTGGATATCCGGTGTCGCTTCGCGCAGACTCTGAGTTTGGGTCTAACTTGGTTTTAGGCGCGTACGGAGTAGTTTGATTTTCTGGATGTTATCGTGTCGAGGTGTTATTGGGGTTGGCATGCGTGCTTTTTACTGCATTGCATATTACAATGTCAATGCCAGTCGATTTACCTATCTATCTGCAGGTTTATACGTTGTTCTCTTCTATTGCACAACATTGTGCCATTTGACAGTTCTAACGGTCTGTGCTCTTGCATAGAGAAAAAATCGACCTTTTTTTTGCTATCTGACCGTCGATGTTGCGATAATACTCCGCGATGTTCTGCTCTAGCTCAGGACTGGACCTTGGCATATAATGGCGAATATAAGGATTTGCCCCAATGAGCTATTAAAATATCTTACATGGATTGCTCTGGCCATGCAAGTAAACGTGGTATATTTTTTTGTCAAATCCAAGGTGATAAGCTAACCAAGCTTCCAAGAGCCATGTTCACAGTAACCTTATCCTGGCCCAGAGCGTGACTTTAAAAACATCGATGACAATCATGCATGAATCATGTAAATTCTACGGAGTACTCCGTCTGATCACAGTGGTTAACAGTGCAGAGTCTTCTTATCACTAAAAGTGGATCTACACCGGAGGTGCCTGAAGCCTCCGATCTCCCAGCTCCCAAGTCTTGGCGCTCGGTTTCAATCGGCATTATCACCACCTTGTATAGAAGTATGAGCCCATTATTTCGGCCGAACATTGGGCGCGTAAATCACCATATCAAACCGTGAGAGATTTTCTGGCATGCATGAAAATACGTTATGGGCAGACTCGGAGAACATGAATCATTGATGGAGTGGCGACACCCGGATCTACGTAAAAAAAACTCTGATTCTACGGGTGACTGGGTGTGGAACTTGAGTCCGTTCAGGGGTGGTCAGATCATTTTAATTTATCTTCCCTTTCATTTACGGATGTGGCGATCAGGTGGATTGAAGGTGCTTCGATGCGGTTTTCTAGAATTCTAGAAGGTCTAGACAGGTCACACCGAATCCTTTAGGAATGTAGTCTATATAAACTGTAAACTCTGTCTATTTAGTCGGAGTACTCCGACTTTACTTCCATTTGCCACCAAATCAATTAATGTTCTTATCCCTGTGAATACCACATACGCATCCAGAGAAAGAAAAGGCTTGTGTGACATTCCAGTGTGGTACAGACCTTAAGAGTCAAGGATCGGCAGGGCCGGATTGGCATTGAATACAAGCCCGAACTAGTGCGAGATTATATTGAGTTTCCTGGATATATAACCTTGGAAACATATCAAGGTGACAGGGGAGTTGAATGACGTGCAAGACACATGAGTACCCTCGATGTAAGGGAGAGAATGCCGTAACACAGCCTTATCATGTATTTTATTGACAATACACAGAACCGTGGGTCGAAGATTGACATTCCGGTCTCGGATGGCGCCGGGAGATAAGAGGCTCTAGGAAGTAGATACGAAGTAGAGAAACTGGATATCAAAAGGAAATGGAATATAGACATGGTCAGTAGACAAACATGCATCTCAGAAGAGTTCCTCGTGTTCGGTGGAGCTCAGGGGAGCGAAAATTCAAAGTCGCCACGTTGGGCGCATTGGTCGTTTTTTTCTTCTAGAACCCGTGGAAGCTTACACGTACGACTTCTGGAAGGATTGTGGAGTGATCAAAACAAGGAAGTAGTTATGGGCCTCATGGATACATATGTTACATAAGTGAATATCCAGGACTTCCAAGGTAGATTCATTTTAATCTCGACAGAGGCTACATTTTCAAAGCATCCCTTGCAGATCTCAAGGCGCTTGTTCAAACGTGAGATTCACCATGTTACCACTTTAAGACAAAAGTCAAAACCAATTAGAAAATTCCATGAAAAAAGAAAAATCAAGTAAGCCGAATGAGGAAATAGAAATGAGAAAAAAATGAGAAAAATGGAGAAAAATAGAAAAACGGAAAAAGAAAAAAGAAAAAAAGAAAAAACCAATTATGACATCTTATCGAAAGAAGACTCCACTTGGGCGCAGAAATTAGTTTAGCGTCACCACATAGATCCACTTGGGAGGATCCACTTCAGTCTACTGAGGTGCCCCCCCGTAACGATTACCCAAGTATCGTCATGAATCATTCCAGAATCTTTGCCCTTTTTATTCTTCTTCTTAGACTTCCCTCTCTTTTTTTTCCCACTTATTACCTTTTTGATATTGCCCTCTCACTATATACGACTCTACCACCCCTGACCTCTCCTACCCCTGCCAATCCTATATGCCTATATCCCGATAACCCGCCGCTCTTTAAACAAGCTGGAGCCTCGTCCCACACGCAGGGGACGTCCGGTGAGAAAAAAGCCGATTAAGGGTCCCCGACGCACACTATACGCTATGCTTAAAAAGAAGACGTTGGCGCCGTCCCTCTTCTTCCGGAATCACACTCCTACCGCTACCCCCGAATTGTCCCCCACCTCCTCAGACAGCGACTCCGAAGAGGATATGGAATCATCTGGCTCCCGGCCAGTCAGCCTGGCTATCTCGTCGGGGGCCTTCTCTATGCACCCAACGCTCGACGAGGTGCTGGCCAACATTGCTCCCCCTCCATACACCTTGAGCGCCTTCATGGCCTACCTCTCCCAGAACCATTGTCTCGAAACCTTGGAATTCACCATGGAAGCCAACCGGTACCGGGATTCCTACTACGCTTTGACTGAAAGACTCGGACACGCCGCTATGGAATCGGAATCCTCCGACACTCAGCACCTGCGAATGCTTTGGAAACGTCTATTGGCCGCATACATCTTCCCGGGGTCGCCTCGCGAGATCAACCTGTCGAGCGAAGTTCGAGACGCACTCCTGCAGTACAAGAACGTGTCCACACCCCCCATGCCGGAGACGTTAGATTCCGCTGTGAAGCGCATCCACGACTTGATGGAGGAATCCATCTTCCTCCCTTTCGTCAACAGCCACACCACCTCCCCGTCCATGGGACCCTCCGAACCTTTCATGGGACCCGACGACTTCATGAGTCTCTCATCGACCAGTCTGGATGAACACCCAATGAAAAGGGTGCGGTCGCGCGTGTCGAAGCGCATCTCCCCGCAGTCGTCCACCAAGGATCTTCCCGCAACGGGTCACAGCCGCTCAACCATGTCTCTCGGCGCCGTGCATGCCATCGGCAAACGCACTTCCGGTGCCCTTCTCAGCACGAGCGGCGAGTCATCTTACCTCTCTCTGACCGACGACTCTTCCTCCCCGCAGTCCAGTCCCACCGCCGAGGAGCCCATGACGCCGCCCACCACCCCGCCTGCCAGCGAGCCGCATCTTCCCATCCACAGCCCCAGATTTCGCACCGAGAACCCTTGGAAGAAGATGGGTATGAAGCTTGGCTTCAAGAAGCGTTCCACTGGAGGCAGCAGCGGTGGTCCTCGCGATCCTAAGGTTCTTGGTCTTGACGACTAATTGCCTATTCTTTTCCTCCTTTTCGACTCTTGTCGACATATACAAAACCTACAAAACATACCTGACTCACGACAACTACGACCCCCGCAACGATACCTCTCATCTCAACACATCTTGCATGAATTACCTGCATTCTTCATTCTAGCCTTTGTCGAGCGTTTTATACTGGCGGTGTATGAGAGCATGATGCATTGAAAGCATACGAAACCGGCGTTTTCTTTGTTTGTTTGTTTGTTTTATTTTTATTTTCTTAGATGTCTCCGGCTGAGCATCTTCCAACTTCACTTGTGGTTTTTTTTTTTTTTTTTGCAGCGGATGGCATCACGGGAAAGAAACCCTTATATATCATATCATGTTCTCATCTATAGATTGGATAGAGGGCCCTGTTGGCTTTACAGGTCCTCTGGACACATGGCGTTTTTGTTGAGACATTGTCTTGGTCTCTCTGGGATTTGAATCAATAGACTTGATACCCCCTCTTTCACATCATTCTTCCATCAGTAGTCCATCAGTAGACCGTAAAATACAATATGAACCGTTTTGTGTCCTTAGTCTTGGGACTACGCAGACCTGCATAGACTATGCATTCGACCGTTGGCAAACCCCTTCGAAACCAAGACCTTGTTTCTAACCTCAACATGTCTCAATTCGAAATAATACACATCAGGCATACAAGTATTCTCAATCCCGAAATCAAGTCTTATCTAGACTTTTTTCTTGATCCTGGTCACACATGTCACACTCAAGACATGTCGGAGCCGGGGAGACGTATAGACTTTCAAGTGTTGTACAGATGCACACGTAACCCCGGTTCGCAAACCATTCGATTAATGCTAATGCAATATCCGGCACTCGGATGGGTGATGTGACTTTGCTTACATTTACATGTAGTTATCGGATAGGTTCGGACAGGAAGATTAATAGGGCGAAGGTAAAAGCAGAAGTCAAGGATAGAGAAGTCAAGGATAGAGGAAGTGTGAGTGTAAGTGCAAAAGCAAAAGCCACTAGTACAAGTGTAAATGCAATCAAATATCAATTCTCCTCCCACCCCTCGTCTCCAAAGCCGCAATATCAACATCCCACCCAACACACCTCAACCCCGTCAAATACCTCTCAAACCTCGCCTCGCTATTCAACAAAGCAAGCGTCCCCTCAACAACGGCAAGAACAACATCAAGAGAAGAACCAATCATTTTCCCCAAAACCCTCGCAGCCAATAAAGCATGAACCCACCCCTTCAACTGCTGTCCAACACCACAACCCCGTTTCAGAAGAATCGATGCATTCCATTTAACACCACCAGCCGTATCAGTCGGGACCAGAAACAAGATATACAATTCACCCGCGAAAACAGCCACAAGGCGCTCGAGCGGGAGGGTATCTTTGAAGGATCTACTAGACGCAGATCCGAGGAACGTAGAAACCGACACGCCTATCTGCGCGGATCCTAGATGGTGGGTTATTGTATCTGTGTCTGAATGCTGTGTCCATTGTAACGCGCCGTCTCGGTGGAAGATACGTTCGTGTTTTGATACCTGTGCTGGTGTGAGGATTGTCCATTGAGTTTTGGTGGGTGTAGGAGGAGTAGGGGTGGTATCGAGATTGAGAGCTAGTGCTAGACCCTTGTCTGAGTCTAGGAGGGCCGAGAAGGCGATGTTTGCGCGTTGGCGGTTTAGACTTGTCATTTGGACGGCGCGAACGGCGGCGTAGTTCATGCTCAGATGGAGGGATAGGAGGAGAAGGAGGATCAGCCAGGTTGTGGTGAAGCTGGTTATGTGGGAGATTACTACGGATCCGACCTGTGGTTTGTAGTTAGGGCTGATTCGGACGTTTGGGGTTCTTGATGGAGAGTGGTAGGGATAGGCTTACCAGCATGCCGAAAAGAGAAATGACGGTCTCCTGAGACGAGTCTTTCTGCACGACAAAATATATCAGGTTAATCCTTCCTATCAATTTCCAAAGACACTGTACCACATACGGCATTAAGCTCCGCCAGATTCCCCCATTTGGCAAAATGAGCACTCAAGCTCGCCTTCGAGCTACCCCCAGCGACGCCACAGAGCGCCCTGAGGACACCGGCTGTGCTGAGGATAACCACCCTCGGTGGTCCGGCAGGAACACCCGGCGAGAGACAGTCGAGGATCATGGCGATATCGTTGAAGACATCAGCTGCTAGTCGGTAGGTTTTGCATTCTGGCTCGAGGGCTGTACCGACGCGGTGAGCGAAGCAGATCGTTGCAATGCGGCCTGATATATCTTGCAGGATGTGTAAGAGTAAGGCGGAGGTTGGAGAAGCGTTGGCGTTGCCCACGCCGACTCCTGTATATTGGGTTAAGTGTTAGTTGCTTCCTTGTTGTTTTAGTTTGGTCTATGGGTGGGATATGGACCTTGAAGGACGGCTCTGGAGGAGAGGAGGCCTGCTATTGAGCTGCAAAAGGCTTGGAGGGAGTCCTGTTTGCGGTGGATTGGTATTAGAACTGTGTTCTAGTGGATCTTTGATATTGCTTTTGGTATGGTAGAGCAGAAGTTCGAGTCATGAGATTTCTGTCTCTGAATGCTGAGGATTGCTTACAAAGATTTGATATCTAGGGTTTATATTAGCATTTTTTTGTAGATTGGGGATGCTTCAGGCATTCCAATAGGTTCCTGTCTGTACTCACGGGAGGTAGTCATTGCTGACACTTTGGGGGTACCCAGAAGGAAGAAAAACATCACTCAGCGAGCTGACTAGAAGCTTGCCTGACCATGAGGTAGATGAAGAGGAGCTCTGTTATACTAGGTTAGTTAAGATCAAGAATTTTGGAGGCTTCAGTATAGCGTTGTAAGGCTTTTTGAATCATGCAATGACATCCATATTTAAACCAACATATCATAGGGATTTTATACAATATAATAAATGCAAGACAGAGAGGATTTGTGTTCAGGAAACAGATTATGAAGCGATTGGCAGGTATCCCAGGACATTAACGGGATGTTGGCCTGCTCGGCATGACAGGCTACACGTGGGAATGACTTGGGTTGTGTGCCATGTGTCATTTCAAACGTGCTAGAAAGATACGGGGATGTAAGAAATGACATTGGACCACTTACAATTAGATCTACTCGCCCAGCCGTGGAAGTAATTGAAGAAGCGACATCGGAGTAGACGTAGGTTGCAGTCGGATTTCCAGCCTCATCTGTCTCCTGGAAAGTCAACCGCGTCTCACGATCACTGTGAGAGGTCATGTTCAGGCCTCGGGATGGGAAGTAAACAAGGTTGCTCGGATCGAGGTAGAGTCGGGGAAGGCACGTGCTTGAGACCACGTACCATTCTATCCCTAGTACTTAATGATAATCTTATAGTTCGATATAGCGCTATGGGCTTGCTATATTCGAGAGTATTATGCATCTACCAGAAAAAGCTTAAGTGTTCGAGAAATTCATTTCTTCGAATAGTGCTCACAGAGCCTATGTAACAGGAACCAATTCCTGACCAATATCTATGTATAAAACGCATAGTTCGCGTTTCGACATCAGGGCGATACAGCTGCATGTTGCGCATGAAAGTAGAACACCGAGATAAATCAACCACCAGCGCCGGGTACAAGACAACACCGAGAGAAAAAAAAAAGGGCGGCAAAGAATGACCGCTAGAGAAAGACGCCCTTGTAAATGGCCTCCGACTATCACAAGGAACAAGGTATAAGGTGAGAGTTTCTGGTCTCGGAAACTCTCGGAACGAGTGAGCAAGCATTAGGTCTTCCCAGCGACCGCGAAGGCATTGGCAATGGGACGGTCGGCCAAAGTCAACATGACCGCGCGTCACCAGCCGCAAACTCCAGAAGACCCCAGCCCGCTCATCATGCAACTTCCACAGGAAGTATCATGTCCCATCCATACATTTTGAAAAAAGAAAAGAAATTTATATTTTGCCCGAGGGAGCGCTTATGCGAACATGCTCGCGCCGCCAGTCTCAATGGCCTCCATCTCAGCCTGGGTCCAGGGGAGACGACCGAAGCGGGAGGGCAGCTCAGCGCGGTCAAAGAACTCGCCAGCCCCAGGCTGGACGGAACCGAGCGAGGCGCCGGGCTGGCCGCCGATGCTGCCGCTGAAGGAAGAGCGACCGAGAGGGCCGTGCTGCTGAGCCTTAGCACGGTAGGTGGCGAAGGAGTCAGGGAGAGAGCCAGTGGGAGAGGCGGGGTGGACGCGAGGTGAGTGGTCAATGGACTCTGGAATATGAGGTTAGCTCCGGTCTGGAGAATTTGGAGCTCAGAAATGGGAATTTCACGTACTAGGGACGGAGCGCTTTCCAACGAAGCGAATGAGAGGAGTGCGCGCTGCGCTGCTGAGGATGGAGGTGACACGCATAGTGGTAGATATATGGTAGTTATTTGTGAAGGTGGGAGGTTGGCAAGATCAATTTGACGCGGGAATGTGCGAAATTGAACGGGTCCGGTAATATCCGAATCCGACCGAGAGGGCGAGTCACAACAAGAGAGTGAGTTATGGTTTTTGGAGGTAGTAAGAATACTTGAGTATATGAGAGAAGGTGAATGTAGAGTATTAGAGAATTACAGAGAGGTGAAGAAGAGGGGGCAAGTGGGAAAAGCAGAGAAGATAAGAAGGGTGAGTTACCGAATTGGGCCAAGCCGATTCGGAACCGGGATGTGTACAGTGTACACGGTACAATCGAGTACATCTACAATATTTATTACTACGTGCAGCATACAAAAATATGTACACGGTATAATCAAGTACATTGAGGAATAGGTCACGCCATATTTCTTTTCCTTTAGTACTTTGCATCGGAATCCCATCCCCGTGCAAGCCTCTTTCCAAGACAATATAGTGAAGCCATATCTCTGATCCTTCCCTAGTTTGTGACTCCGGTGAGCTCCTAGTGAGCTCCTCCCCATTCTCGGTGCCTTTTCGGTGCCTGACGCCTACTTTTCGCGTTCTTTGAACTTCGAATCCGCCAATCATCACCCCGGTCCCTGGACAATCTGTTATCCTTCCCCATAGTCCATTCAAGCTTATTTGCCCACACAGACCTCCCCCGCAATCGGAGGCAAAAAAGTCCATTCCAGAATTTTGACTGGATAATATATCGACATCTTGCAGTTATCTGTGCACCGGAATTGATACTCCAGGGTTTCACAGACATCGGAAAAGTTCAAGGCTGGAGACATTGAACATACTGCCAAGAAACAGAGGCAAACCAAACAGACCAAACAGGACCATTAGGACGCTATTAGCAATAACAGCGACACATTAAAATAACCTGATCTCTGATAACCATTGCGCCACTCAAGCTTGGACCCTGACTAACACGTCCCGGATTCACCCGCCCGTTACCTTACACATATCAATATGCATGAGCAGTCGCTTTTCGCCTCGGTTCCAGTCCACCAACATCATGAGCTTCTTCAGCAGCTTGCCGGATTGACGGCCATGCAGCCCCGCCATTGCCTAGAGCGGCGGTTGATCTTCAAAGCCTACCGCAAACCAGGATTGGTGGGTCGCACCGGAGCCAGTCAGGACCTCCAACAGGGAGACCTGCAGCGGTTGAACAAGATGCTGAACGGGAACATGTACTACACCCAAGTGGTTGGTCCGGTTTCCGAGACGGATTTCGGGCCCACTGACCCCGTCGATCAAGACACTCACATGGCCGGCATGGAGGACTCGAAACCTTCTCCATCTTCTTACGACTATGAACGTCAGCCATGGAAGTTGGAGTTCCGTGATATCCCGGAAGCTGGCACCCGCTCGGCGGTTACCTCGCGTCTGATGTCTAGTGCCACGCTGCCGCTGGGAGATGTCGTGCAATATATGAATGCGTGGGGCTATCAGTGAGTGGCGCCATCGAGTCGGTCTCATGATCGCAGGAACTAACCCTGTCTGTTCTAGTTTCACTACTGAATATGTGATCGAAGGTGATATGTTCATCCACAATGACATTGCTATCTTCTTGCATCGCGTGCTGCACTACCCGGGTGGGGGTGAGTTGAATGTGCCTCGGCGGCAGCTGCCTGCTTTGAAGGATATGACTCTGTTTGAGAAGAGCGGAAGCTATGTGCTGCAGGCCTTCATCATTGTCCAGGATGGTAGCAATCAGGAGACGATGAAGACTGCCTCGCAGCATCTCTTTGGACTGCGTGAGCAGTTGAAGTCCGCGGTCCTCCTGGAGCAGGCAGATCGACTGTCCCTTGATACGCGAGCGAAGTAGATGTCCACTCCTACTTCGTTTGAGCATGCTGGAGACCATGAAATATCCGGTCTCTAGTGACGGTATGGCGTTGATTGAAAAAAAAAGAAGTATACCCAGAGCAATCAAGTCCACTGCATATTTTCATTATTTTCATCCCCGGAGTGAGTGTAGAGACAGAAGTATTAAGGCCGAAGTACTCTTATAGTTTCCATAAGTAAAAGACCAACGCCTATACTAATGTCCGGGTAGGACCATAGCTGAGAGGGTAAACCATCAACTATTCTCCTACCTGGACGAACACCACGAAAAAAAAAAAAAAAAAAGTGTGAGAGCCAAAAAAAATCACATTGCCGGATTGGAGTTCAAAAGCAATTCATCCGAGCTTGCCGTGCGTTTCGCGCCGACATCATCCAGTCTTCGAGTGAAGCCGGGCATCAAAAATAGATATGACTTCACTCCCGTCTCTAAAGGAGACCCTTCTTGCCTCGTCCTATCTTTTTTTTGAATCTTTCAATCTTAAATCTGAATGTCACACACCTGGCTGTATGCAATTCACTTTACATGTTCAGAACATGTGACTTCGTGATTGTTCCCGCGTCCGGGGCGCGTCAAACACCTCAGATTTAACTGCAACTCGCTGCGAAAACCGATCGAATCAACCACCACACCAAATCTCTCCTTAAACTTTTCACGACGTATTCACTCGCCCGAACTGCCAGAATGGCCGAGGGGGCAGCCAAGAGAAGCGCCTCCCCCACCCAGCCCATTTCTCCACCACCATTGCGTCGCAAGCTTGGGTCGACAGTGACCAGTGAGTCTTACTATTCACTGGTGATTGAATCCCCTAATCTGAATTGATGTATAGAGAAAACAGCAGCGAACTTTTTCACCCCAGCCTCACAAAAGAAGCCCGAACCGATCACATGGCGGGTCATAGGCACAAGTGTTATTATCGGGAAGCAGATAACCGGCAAGGCTGGCCCTTACACTGAGAAACAGCGCAGAATTGCTGGATTTGATCTAGTAAGTAGTTGAAACGAACTCTAGAACAGGTAGTGTCGAGATAGAGGGCCTTGTTGACGTCAATATATAGGATTCAACCTTGATTAAGACCAAATCGGGCAATGTCTTTCCCAAGTCTGCTACTGATTGGCAATGGTGGAACGCTAAAGTTCCGGGGCGTCTGAAGGAGCTCAATGCTGAGGGGTATGTCCAGACTCGGGGTATAGGATTAGATGCGTTCACTCAAACTTATACTCTGACAGCTTCCAAGTTGTGATCTTCTCCAACCAAAAGAAGATCAGTACCCAGAAGGATATCAAGGGCGGAAGAAGTGACTCCAAAAGCCTGTCGAACTTCAAAGAAAAGATGACCGCCGTCATGACGGAACTGGATTTCCCGGTCAGCGTCTACGCGGCCACGACAGACCCTGAATATAGGAAACCCCGTCTCGGGATGTGGCGCGAGTTCCTAGACGACTATGATCTCGATGTTGCGGGTGTTGACTTGCCCGCGTCGATTTTCGTCGGTGATGCAGCCGGAAGGCCAGGTGATCATTCAGCTGTGGATCGGTAAGAGCATCATAACGATCAGTATAGTGTGACAGAATCTGATCTCGGCTCCTCTAGGGGACTTGCTACCAACATCGGTATGCCATTCAAGACCCCCGAGGAGTTTTTCCTCGGGCAGATCACGGAGCCGGCGACGATGGGCTTTGATCCGATGTCCTTCGTAAAGACAGATCTCGAAGAGCCGGGTATGTGCTGTCTTGTTACTTCCAATGAACTTGATATCCCCTGCAAGAAACCCATGGCAGATTGTTGACAGGTCTTCATCGCAGCCAAACCCTTTACTCGCAAACATCCACTTGAACTTGTTATCTTCTGTGGCAGCCCAGGTGCTGGGAAGTCCACTTTCTACTGGAACCATCTGGAGCCTCTAGGCTATGAACGAGTCAACCAAGATCTTCTCAAGACGGTATGCGTTAGAACCAACTCGAAATGAAACTGAAATCGAATTCTGACGAACAACAGCGTCCGAAATGTCTCAAGGTCGCCCGTGAGCACTTGGAAGCCAAGAAGTCCGTGGTAGTCGGTACGTCATAGCGTTCCTTTCCATCTTCTCCCAGCTTAATTTTCAAGCGATCTAACCCGACCCTAGATAACACGAACGCCGACCCAGAAACACGAGCTCACTGGACAAATCTCGCAAAAGAGCTCAAAATCCCCATCCGTTGTGTACAGTTCATCTCAACGCCAGACCTATGCAAGCATAACAACGCCGTCCGAGCATCCAACAAAGAACTGGTACGTATAAATATCTTCACCATCTCAAATCTCGATCTCATCATTCTAATCCCAACCAGAACCCCGAATCCCGAACCTCCCTCCCCGGCATCGCCTTCGGCGACTTTGGCCGCCGCTTCCGCGCACCAACACTGGACGAGGGCTTTGACGATATCATTCCCGTCGAGTTCCAGTTCCACGGCAGCGAAGAGGCGAAGGGGCTCTGGGGCCAGTACTGGGTTTGAAACCAGGACTGGTTATACGCCTACTATTCACGTCTCGTGGCATATGCTTACGCCTGCAGTGTTCTCTGCTCATCTTGATCTCTGTGCCGCATGTATTGAAGCCGAAACACGCCTCGTGTCAATGAACCTATTACCTGTTGATTAGGTTTCACCTGACCTCAAAAGCACGAATGTTGATCTCGACTGCGTCAATGTATGTTTCGGTTCTGCGGTAATCTGAGATCAAAGCATTCTCAGCTCGGATGTGGACACTGAGGGGTATAGATGCGAGTGGGATATTGTATGTGTTATAGCAAAGCTCTATCTCAGACATGACGTATAGCCTTCCAGACTAGCGCATAACTATATCACCTACAGTAGATGCATACATAGTTAGGTGCATGTAGGGCTGGTAAGTACATGGAGTCCTAGTAGTAAGCGACACATATCGCAAGCACGCAATCACACAACCCCAGGCACTATACACTCCATTGTCGCCTGAACCCCCCACTCTACCAACTCAGCGGACGCAATCTGAATCTGAATCTGAAAATGACTCAGACTTACAATATCAATATAACCCGACCCTCTTTGCCAAGACAAGGCACAGACAGGTACAGGTACCAGCATCATGCGCTATAGACGTGTCTCCAGTGGATACAGGTCTGTACCAAAAGTCCACAGTCGTTCATGTCGGTATTTTATACGTTTGTACTCTTCAAATGGCGGTAGCTTCACAACGTGGCCGACCCACACTAGGAGCCAAGTCACTCCACTGTGTTGTTGTACATGGACACTCTGTGACTCATCTACACGCACTTTATACTTGAACGGTAGTTCGGTCTCCCACGTGTGGGGATTGTATTATGCACCATGTCATCCCTTCTGTACAGACCTTATGTTTTCTATGTTTATAGATTGTATGTAAAATGTAAATATAGATGTAATTATAGACATGTGCATATGATAATCATATGTTGCAGCAAGATATATACATATAGAAACAAGGGTATGGTACTTTTTTCAATGCTTTTTTTGGCTTTGGGTCTCTGTGGACCAGTGGGTGGATAGGGTTGAAGTCTATGGGGTACAACGGGCTGGAAGGCTTGGTGTATGGGGGGTATAGTTATGTATAAGACAGAAATGAGAGGAAGGGTGGATACACCCTAGTCAGTAAGGGTTAACCTTTCTTCTTTCTTGTCGACTGTTGAAGGGATGATGTCTTTGGTGATGCAGACATCAAGACCAAGAAATGGAAAAGAAACCCTCGAAAAGACAAGACTCGGGATATAGACGAAGGAATGACATGATTCGGGGCGAGAACAGTAGTCGCTGAGCCGGATCGTGAGTCGTAAGAGTCATTATAGTTTCAAAGCCAAAAAAAAAAAAAGTATAAAAGAGAGAGACAAGACATTAATCGTAACAGTGCGGGCGAGATCAAAATGCGCGCGGGGAATAATCTATCGTCATTATCGTTGCGGATCGCTTGAAAAGGGGGGGGGGGGGAAAGAGAAGAACCTGAGCGCAACGAAATGACTCAGGTCTCAAGGTCGGGAGACCAAATCCTGGAAAAAGCGGAAGAAATTCCTCTTTTTCTCAGAACGGCAGGGACCTGCAATCTCCGTAGCCGGTGCCACAGTCATTGGGCCGACAATATCCTCATCGCCCATATCAGGGAACTTGTCGTTGTCATGCAGACGTGGGATGCGGACTTGTTGGCAAGGGTGGATATTAGACTGGGTGAGGGTGAGCGCAACACCATCAATAGCGCTGAGCTGGTCGAGCATAGCCTCATGCTGCGTTGCCCACTCGCGGTTGATCGACTCCCATTTTTCCACGGTGAGATTGTAAATGTTCGAAGTGACGCCGTAGTGCTCGCCCGTACGGACGAGATGCTTGGCAAAATTGCAACGCGCAATATCCCAGTCTGCACGTAGCTGCTGGAAATGGCCGATGTCGCAAGCCACGGGGTCGTAGGGCTCGGGGACGATGGTGAAATTGGCGTGACCGAGTTTGTTGGCCCATTCGTCGTTCGGGTCGGAGAGGACGAGGGGCGTTACTTCGCCTGAGACTGTGCGTACGGTGCTGGCGCGTGGTCGGTTGAAGGAGGCCACGGAGGGCTTGGATGAGAGAGGTGGCGAAGGGAGAATTCCCATAAACCGCGGGTCGGACGTCACATTGTAGGTATGGTGTGGTTCGTTCACGTCTGCGACTGAGGGAGACTGCAGTGGTGACTGGACGCGTGATGCTGCGACGCTTGTTGGGTCATCTCCCATAAACGGTGGCAGAAGAGGGGTTGTCGCTTTTTGTATATCGTTGTCGTCCTGGCTGAGACTGTTTGCTCGGGTGATATCGATTGGGCGCGCGCCGGACTCGCTCGCGCGTTCTTCGAAGATCGTTCGCGCGGGCGAAGGGGGAATCGAGTCGACCCGACTCATCGACATGGAACCAACGACGGGACTCGCCAAGGCGGAGGCCGCCGAGTTTGCGCGTGATCGTAGATCATCCGGGAAAATATCGCCTTCTGCACCACCGGAGGATCGTTTGGTCTTCCACCGGGCTGACATGGTCGACATATGGGAGTTGATGCGCGAGACGCCCTTTATTGAGACACTGTCTGAGCGTCTCTTTTTCGGTGATGGGGCAGTCTCCATGCCGGTAATGCTCAGATCGTAGCTATCTGAGTTCTCGACGGGAGTAAAGTATGACTCTTCTGCGGACATGCGGTAATCGAAATGTTCTATAGAAAGTCTTTAGATTAGCAACTGTGGTATCGGGGGAAGGTTTTTTTTTGCGGTGGCGATTGATCACATACGGAAATAATGATCTTCCAACGAGTCGCGTGTGCATTCTTCTTCTTTAACTCCAGTTAATTGACTCCGACTGGGACTGTCCATTGAATTTCCCAGACCCGAGGAAGAGACGAGGGAAGAGACCGAACTGGAGACGCGGTTGTGACCTGTCGCAGAGAACAAAGAGGTGGCAGGTGAGGCCGGCGCAGAGGTATTAATAGTTAATTGGGAGTGCGGCTGGCGTGAGTCCGCGTCGAGACTTTCTCGTGTCGCGTCGATTATTTGAGACAGTTTATACATTTTGTGAGCCGCTGGACGGGGTGGCTGGTATATAGGGGATGGTTGCAGTCCAGCATCGGATGTGAGGGGTGACCACAAGATAAAAGACGTTCAATTTGAACAAGTCATTCCATTTGGGCGGAAACTGGTAGCGGTGTGATGGGTATAGTCCGGGAAAGGCGGGAACTGAAGTCTACCAGTTAGCATGGAATGCACATAGAAAACAGTCCAAATTCAGAAAATAGAAAAACAATGAATTCCACCGAGCGACGTGGACCAAACAAGTTGAGACTAACTGGCTGGGCAGGAAAGTGCTTACAATCGGCAAACGGACTGGTGAACAGGGAAATCCTGGGTAGTACTGGATGTTTAGAGAAGAAAAGAAGAAAAGAGTGAGAAGGATAGAACTAGCTCTAGACTCACAAACCGTTAGTGGAGAAATGTGAATTCCTAAAAAAATTGACTAACACAACAATGGGCTAAACTCAGTCCACAAATATTATTCCCAGGGTATGCTCCGTCAAGTTCCGGTGGTTGACACCATGTGAACCGTGGTATTAAAAAAGTCCGGGTTCTTATTTTTTTTTTATCCATTGACATAATCTATTTACATAGTTACATAGTTACATAGTTGCATAGTTGCACACATGTATCCCATATTGTTTTTAAACCCCCAACGGCTACACAGATATGTTGTGTAGCATGTGCACCCGTCCACACATTCCGTATACAAAATCTGTGCGATCGGCAATCTAGACTAAAGTGGATTCAAGAGAACCATTATGATGCCATCTCGACCCAGTCCCCCCTGATTCGCTCTATAGATTGGATACATCCGCTTATCCTTATCCATTGACTCGGTTATCACTCGGCCCAAGTAGGTATACCCCTCCACACCCCGTTTGTACAGCAACCAGGGACAGCAACCAGGTCCCGTAGGGGTCAGAACTTTGTCCGAGTATGACGAGGGTTGCACAAGGTTTAGAGGGTTATTCGAAATCCAAGTGCGAGGGTATTTGGAGTATACTCCGAACTAGTACCTTGGTGATAGCACAGTGGTACGAAGAGATCCAATCATAACCATTGGGATGAGTAGGTACCGAGGGGGCAAATCCTTTCACCTTTTCACCTTCTGGCAGATGTCAGATCCACATGACTCGCTTCGGGGAATTCGGGGAACATTCCATTTTTCCAGAGAGGAAAGGTAAGCCATGGTGTTCGTGTTGGGTGCCCAGTGCCTTGGGGAGTTTGGTGGCGTAAGGCGAGTCTTGGCACCACCTGGATTCTCGGGGTTATCAACGGGACTTGTTCGACGAGTCACCTTTTCCAAGGAACAACCTTTACTCTTCACTGATGTATCAGATTCTTTGTCCTTCTTTTTTCCACTGGAGATCTCTCCGATCCGCTAAAAGTATCCCTGCAGGTCACTAGGACAGAACAGACCGCACGGCAGTCGAAAATGGCATAGGCTGGGTCTACTAGCTTGGGTGGCCAATCACCGCCACCTCGGCAAAAGATAAAATAAAAAGAAGCAAAAAAGAAGCAAAAAAGAAAAAAACCTAATCGTGTAATTTACTGAGGTAATCACCTAATTAGGAAGGGACACTTCCGATCTCGGGCTGTTCCAGTTATGTCATATCAATCCCTTCGCAGGAACACATACCACATGATATACAAAGTCTTGGACAGATATATTCTTTGAGACATATAATCTAATCAAAATTGCCACTGCTGTAACCAATTTCGCATGAGCGAGGGAGAGATCGGGCCGAGAGTTCTCATGCTGACACTTGCCTCTCTCGCCCGTCGGACATCCAGCGCCACAGACAAAGCACTATCGCCCTGGAGCCCACGATAGAAACCTAGAAGCTTGAGTGCGGGCTTTGAGGCAATATCCGCACTGTTAGGGTTTATACTTTCCAGCTCGGCAACCCACGCGGAAAACGGAACTGGCTCGACCGGATACTGGCTCTGGATAGCCGAGATCAAAGACGACCATGGTGCTCGTTTAGGATTCGTGAGATGAAACACGGCCCAGCGCTCTTCGGAGCTATGACGTGTGTTGACGATTTCCACTATAATATTCGATAGAGTGTCCTAAATAAAGCAAGAAAGTGATCAGCGGTAGGTCTTGGCTTTTTTTTTTTTTTTTTCTCCGGCCGAGTTTTGGAGCTCCATGTATAGTGTTCGGGATTTCAGCTTACCACTGGCACCCAATCGACCGCGGTCGAGCCCAGTCGGTTAGGAATTTTACCCATCGCTTTCGACGTTGCGATGATCGTCGGTAGCCATTCCTGCGGATTCCATTGTCCGCACGCGGTGGTCGGTCCGGCAATCTGTCCGACGCGATACACCGACGTAGGGACGTGAGATCGTTGCGAGGCCTCTAGACAGATGCGCTCGGAGATATACTTGGATTCACCGTAGCCTTGTGGCAGAACGACCGCAATGTCCTCTATCGGTACTTCTGGGATTGAGGCACCCATTTCTGGGGTCCAAGCGCCTACAGTGCCGATTGAGGAGATGAAGTGAAGATGGGCGTTGCTGCGACTGCTCAAGCTAAAGTCGATAAAGCGTCGCACACCCTGGATGTGAGTGCCCTCGAAGGAATCGACGGAATGGTTGAAGTCGACTTTCCAGGCGTTGTGGATGATGGTGTCGACGGAATCGAGAAGTTCTTCGTACTTGGACTCATTCAGGCCGAATCGGGGTTCTCCGAATGAGGCTTGTAGGAATTCGACCTTGTTCTTCCAGTCGTATGTGTCAAGGTGCAGTCCTTTCTCCTCGAAGCCTTGCTTCTGCCGTGATTCGGCATCTGAGCGATTGAGGCAGTAGACTTTAGCGATGGAATCGCTGCTCAGTAAGGAATGCAGTAGATAATTTCCCAGTGAGCCAGTTGAACCAGTCAGTATCACAGTCGAAGGCGAATGCAGTCCATTCTGGGGGCAGACTTCCCGCGCTGGAAGATCGGATGTATACTTTTCCACCAGTCGCTGGATCTTCTCCGTTCGTGGGATACCAGCTTGGGGTTTTCCATCTAAGATAGCCATTACGACTCGTGACAATCGGTCGACTGTTGGGTTGCCATAGATCGTTTGGGCACTGATGGCTCCTGCTTTCACATCTGGCCGACGTAACTGGATGCCCTTTTGCAGCACCCGAGAGACATGAATGGTCATCAGAGAATCAAGACCGGCGGAGTAAAAGTCCTGAGTGTATGTGATGTTGGGTTTCTCCAAAACACGGGTAATAATCTGGCGAACATACTCTGTAACACTCTCACGGTCCAACGTCTCTGGTAGATACTGCTCCAAGTCATCCTCGAGGTCTTCGGCATACATAGCATCAATCTCTTTCTCGTAATCTCGAATCACAGCCCGGCGCTGCACGCTCCCTTTAGGAGTTGTCTTAAATGGCTTCGTCTTCACTGCGAACCAGATCTTGTTCTTCATCACCCGGCCATGAGCCGCAATGCCCTGGTTAGCTATTTGCACTGTCGGCCAGATCTCATCAACAAAGACCTTCTCGTCCATATCTGGTCCTCCATCGCTCAGCTCGACGAGCAGCCCAGCCTGGAATCGGGACTGGCCGACTACCACCGCCTTTCCAACCAGCGGATGTCCTTCAATGATAATTTCCATTCCGACAGGATTGAACTTCTCCCCGTTGCTTAGGACAATCACATCATCCTTACGCCCATAGAATTTCCACAGACGTGGGTTCGTCGGGTGTGGTGTATATAGATCGTTGGTCGGATAAACATTTATGTCGGGGTAAGTGTGGAAAATTCCCTTAAAATCGCGAGCATTCTCCTGTCGAGGAATCACCATCTCGAATACACCTTCGCCGATATCGTGCATTTCCACACCAAAGGCTTCATTCCATTCGAGGTAGCCCCAGTTGGCTGGATCCTCCGGCACCAGTGCTGGGATCACACCAGCCTCACTGCTTCCCATGATCGTTATCATCTGCGTATACCTGCGCAGTCGCTCACCAGCTTCTAGGGACAGAGGGGCGCCGCCAAAGTAAACGGACTTGAGTCCTTTCAAACAAGCCAGTGCTTTGTCGGAGTGACTAAAGTCTTCCAGGATGGAGGGTGCGCAGACTGCGACTGTGGGATGGGCAGTGCGCATCAGCTCTATCATATGGTCGACGGAGAGTGGTTTATCTGGACCAACGAGAGTGGGAACTTCGAACCACACTGAGAGCAAGAATGTTACTAGCCCCAGTAGATGGAAGAAAGGCGTCGTACCCAGAACCAGCTCGGTTTGATCCAGATCGTAGTACATTGATGGCTGACGACCTGTCGGCTTTGGGAGATGGGAATGAGAATCGATGGTCATGAAAAAGCCGTTGGTGAGATACACCGGCTTTGGCATGGCTGTAGCAGGAATTAGTACAGGTTCACAATACCATGTTCATGGAATTTACCTGTCGTTCCAGAGCTATGGATGATGCACGTTGTGTCATTCTCTGCATCGGCATAGGACTTAGTATATGGATAGTGTTTTAGACCACGCGTGTCACTGAGGATTTCCTTCATAGTCGGGACCTGGAATATATCCAATTTCGAAACAAGTCTTTGGAGCTCGAGGGCTCGGGTTTGGCGCTGCTCGCTGAAGAAGAACTTGGTGCAGTTTGTCGCTTTCAGTAGATGAACATGGGCTTCGTCCGAGTTCCTGGTGGAAGGCAAGAAGGCCTATAAGAATCAGTCCGACTGTTCTAACTTCAGCTTTAATGGCTTTATTTTGGTACCTGGTATCCAGTCTTCTGGCATGCAAGCATAAATATGAAATAGCGCGCATCGTTTCTCCCCATGTAGGCCAATGTCTCTGGGTATTGTGTCGGTCCAATGGAGCTTTCGATCCACCAACAAATGAAGTTCACGGCCCGTGCCAGGTCTTTGATTGAAAGGTCTTGGAATCCATCGCTTATTTCCAATCCCTGTGGAATAACTGCAAATCGTTGGTTGGGATTGGTTTCGGCACGATCATCGACCGTTGTCGCAAGCAGTCTTTTCCGATGAGACTCCATGCTCCTGTTGGAATCTAAGATTTGGGTGTCAGGAAGCAAGTTAAACCAATGCAGTAAGAATGCTAGGAAATATTGAACAGAGCAACGCGATATGTTAAGAACTATTCAATTTTAAGGGGACATAATAGTAATCCATATTTATATCCAGTATACATAGTTCCAGGAACCTTGATCCCCAGACGAAATGACCTTGATTCGGGGTATTGCCAAAGTGGCAAATTGACATTCATTATTGTCGTTATGTACCATATATCCTGTATAACTAGCACATGTAGTTTATACATTATGGGAGTAAATAGCTTGAGCATGTAGATCACTGCCTATAGGACGCTAGTTTCACTCCCACTTGAAGCGTATTTCCCGTGTCGAGCATTACTATGCTCCCTTTTGGCTTCATAACAATCGAGCTCCTCCATCTTCCAGGATATTGGTGCCGGATTATGATGGAATATAACAAGGGGGTATCTATGTCTCAAGGCAGGTGGGCCCGACACAGAACAATGTGTTAGATGGCTTTACCAAAAGATCACCACGTAAATCTGGGATGGTTCATGTCGGTAATGATCGTCCTATGTGTATGCTATGACCAATTGACCACCTACTCGTGCATCATGTCAGGTTCCCAATCCATCACTCATATGGATGCATGTAACAACAGATCTCAGTATAGCAATGATCCACAGATACAACGATGTTTGTACGATGTAGATATCTGTAGATATGTTCATGATCTTGTATGTCATTTATTATTTCTTGTAAAGCTTAGCTGTATATAAGCTTTTCTTCCTTCGGGCTTAGGACTACCGTCTACTTGCCAGTGGATTTGTTGCATATAATCATTCTTCAGGAAATATATTACGAATGAAAAAATTTGATAGTACTTGGGATGTGCCAGCATCTAGATATCCACTGTATAACTCCCTTCAATATTGGACAGAATGGCGACCTGAATCTCTTCATATTTGAACAAAATATACATCTCAGGGAACTCGACAAATATCTGAAAATATCGGCCTGACATGAACCAAGGCAATTCAACCCAATCAAACAATATAATAAGACAGACTTGATTTGTATCCAACAGGATTTAACTCGTTCTACACCTAATCCTAGCCATTGTGTGGCCCCCCTAAGGCTTTAGGGGCCTGGTATATATAGTGCTACAGACAGATCTGGTCATGCCCAGATCTGGCTATGACCTTTTTGGCCTAGTGGTTAGAACCTGTGTCTTATGTAATATTATAGGGCCTTGCGGAATTACAATTGTTTTGATATCTATCCACGTGACGTCGGGGTTGTTTCCGATCTCGGACTCCGACCTAGGCAAGTTTCACAAAATATTCAACTCTCTGGGTGTCGGGGTTATTCAATTATTCTGGATACAGAACACATAAAAATTGGAACATATACGTACTCTAATCATCCAATGAAGTTCTCTTCGTATCTCGCGGCTGCGGCCATCATGTCCGGTGTGCAGGCTTCTCCGCACCCCGCACCTCAGCAACAGCTCCTGGGCGTGTCCACGCCCTCCCAGCCCAGCTACAGCCAAGGAGGCCTAGATGATATAATCAGTGATTCACCTCTACTATCTCTCCACCGAGATCTGGTCAAAATTGAGTCAATCTCCGGAAACGAGCACGATGTCGGCCTCTTCGTCGCGCAATACCTGGAGGCCCGGAACTTCACCGTGGTAAAGCAAGAGGTGCCCCCAGTGAAAGGGCAAGAGGACGTAAAGACGCGCTACAACATCTACGCCGTTCCAAAGTCCTACACAGAACCCCCTTCAATTATCCTCACAAGCCACATCGACACAGTCCCACCCTTCATCCCATACTCCGTGCACCAGCCCACCGCCGACTCCACCACCCTCGACTCAGAGGACTTCATCCTAGGAGGCCGCGGCTCTGTCGACGCAAAGGGCAGCGTTGCAGCTCAAATTTTCGCAACCCTCGAAACCCTAGACTCTACCCCAGAAGCCAAGCTGGGCCTCCTTTTCGTCGTCGGCGAAGAAATCGGCGGCGATGGCATGAAAGTCTTCTCAAACTCAACCCTCAACACCAAAGACGCCTTTAGCACTATTATCTTCGGCGAACCAACCGAGGCAGCCCTCGTCGCCGGCCACAAGGGCATGCTCGGCTTCAAGGTCCTAGCCCACGGCAACGCCGCACACTCAGGATACCCGTGGCTGGGCAAGAGTGCCGTCTCGGCGATTCTGCCTGCGCTCTCGCGCGTCGACGTTCTAGGTGATATCCCCGTCGAAGAAGGCGGTCTACCTGCCTCCCCGAAGTATGGACCCACAACGCTGAATATTGGCGTCATTCGCGCTGGCGTCGCGACGAATGTTGTTCCTTCTGAGGCGTGGGCGGATGTTGCTGTCAGACTTGCGGCTGGTACGCCTGCTGAGGCGCATGAGATTATCCAGCGCGCTGTTGATGAGGCTGTGAAGGATCAACAGGCGGAGGTTGTTTTGGACTTTGTTTCGCATGGCGAGTCTTATCCGCCGCAGGATTTGGACGTTGATGTTGATGGGTTCAATGTTACTACTGCTAACTATGGTACTGATGTGCCGAATCTGGAGGTCGGTCCTGACGTCAAGCGCTACTTGTATGGGCCTGGCAGTATTTTTGTTGCTCATGGTGATAATGAGGCTTTGACCATCCGCGAGATTAAGGAGGCTGTTGTTGGGTATAAGAGGTTGATTGAGGCTGCGCTGGAGAGAGAGGAGAAGAAGTGAGGTGGCCATATGATTGGTTTGTTACATATCATCTTGATAGGGGTATGATATCTGGTTTTCGGCTACTAGGTCTTGCCTTTGGGTTATCTTAGGTCACCAAAGGTGGTGGCTTGGGTTTATGTACATATGAAATGCAATCTCTGTACACCACTGCCAGGAGTATTGCTTACTGAAGGTAAAATCGGTCATATACAGAAGGTTGGTATACAAATCTAGGCTTCCCCAGAGTACAAACGAAAAATCACAGGAAAAAAGCGCTGTACAGAACACATGAGACATCAAAGCCATTAACAACCAAGATTATACCCAGCATATATCTACTGCTTGGGCGCCCTCTCCCACCCCGTCTTAAGATCCCCAGTAGGCTTAAACCGGGGGAATGGATGGGCCTCGGTATTGAAAACGTGATCCTCCAGCGAGATGAAATCACGATCCGAGAACAACAAGTAGAAATACTTGAGTGTCTCAGCCATCCAATAGCCCTCCATATTGTCACGCTTGTATGAAGGGGTTGCATCCGCGTTTCCGAGAGATGTAAAGCCCTTGATACGGAAAACGGGCGCTGTGTTGGTTGACGTAGGAATACGGGAGGTGCTCTTCTTCTCGATCACGGCTGTGTGTTTGATGAAAGACTTGAAGATCTCCCAGCCCCATTGCCGGTAGATTTCGTCGCCGGTGATACGATAGAGATAGAAGAGGGACTCGACTGTTTCCGGACGTTGTAGATTGTGGCGGTCGTTGCGGTGGATATCGATGTCCGCGCGCCAGGACTCAGACACATCGCTTTGCGCCGCTAGGGGCTTGGAAATGCCGCGCAGTGCCTCGGGCTTGGATGCGTGGTTGGGGTTCGTCACTGGATCTGGGTACTTGTCTGCCATCATCACGGGCGGCGAATCTAGGACGAAGTGGGAGATCTCAGAAGCGAGGCCGGTTGCCGTTGCCTTGTGCATTGCCCAGCAGGTCTTCATCAATTCCTTGGACATGAGGATCTCCTCTTCGTGCTGTTGAGTCCAATCCGCCGACTTTCGGGCTTGGGACAAGGGCTGGCCACCGGTCGCGCCGAGCGCGATTGTTCCGGGCATGAAGCAGACCAAGTGGTCCATTCTGGGTGACAGGTCCTGGTCTAGTCCCTGGGGTCGCTCGCCAATAATCATCAGCTGAGAGTTCTTGGTGAATGAGACTAGGTGTTTGCGGATGCCTCTCAACGCCTCGTCCCACATCTCTTTGTAGACGGGCTCCTGTTGGGAGGTCTGCAGATATTGCTTGATGAGATATTCTGGAGCGAGTCAGCCTAAAAGAACCAAAGAACCACGAAGCGCCGAGTATCATCAACATACCATAGTAAGAATCTGCTTTGTTGCCCAGAGTAATGCTGTCTCCTTTGAATGCACCATTGTCAGGATGGATGGCACTTCGGACAAGGCCATCCTGCGGCTTTTGTTGGTCAACTATCTTCATCGTTTTCTCAACCACCTTCCAATATTCTGCCTCGCCGGTCAGCTTGGCCAGGTACTTGAATTCAAGCTGTAGCGAGCCAGCCTCAGAAATAGACGTAGCTCCCTCGTCGAAATGCACGACAACGCCTTCTGACGAGTTGAGATTGACATTTGACCATGGAATACCGCTTGGAGACTCGAAAGCCCCGAGTAACCGCTCAGCGAGGTCAGCTGCCTTCTCGATGTACAGATCTTCACCGTCAGCACCGACATCATCGTCGCTGAGGGGTGCCAGGTCGGGATATTGGGTTGACAGATAGTGTGCAGACAGTAAACCACCCAGCATGCGGATAGTTGTCTCGAACGTATTAACATCACGGTTCTGATTATAATTCAACGACGTTGAGATCCATTGCCGCGCGCGGTGGACCTTGGAAGTCAAATTCATGATCATCAATGTGTCCAGCGAATCAACTATCATCCAGCCTAGTCCGCCGCTCGCGTCTTCTTGGTTAACGTTCGATACTGGGCGATATTGATCGCATCCTGAATAAGGGTGTTAGCGCTGTCAAGTACAAATCTGCTGTATGACCTACCCCATGCGTTCTTTTCATATCCTTCCCAACTGACGATGAAGGCGTCCCGCACTTTCTCTCGTCTCGCTGTCCAGTCAGACAAGTCCCCAGATTTCCCGTATTCCAATGTCTGGGCCCATTGCCATAATTCTACCCCTTTATCATTTGAATGTAGCCCCGACCACGTGGGGAGGTAGAATTTATACCATAACAAAAACAACACTGTACACACCCCCAGCACGTTTAGGAACGGTCTCCATCTCCTTCGAGGACCCGTGCGCCGCGGCGCGAAGAATGGCTTATCTTTGTATAAAGGTAGTGTGCGGTCCTTTTCGAAGTAGCCGTTCACTTTATTGGATAGGGGGATGGGCTGGTTTGACAACCCGTATCCGCGGAGCCCGCTACGAGGGTTTCCGTAGAAGCCGTCTTGTTGCGCGGGCGCAAAGGGACTGCGTGATGGCTGATAGGCCATTGTATTTTTTCGATCTTGTGTCTTGCTCGTGAGGGAATCTCTGCCGGTCTTATGATTACCGAGTGCGCCACATGGGAGTGAAGAGAAGGCCGAGGTGCTGTGGGAGATTCGTCTTTGCTTGGTGTTGATCAAGGTTTCAATTCAAGGTTCAGTCAAGTGTATCTGCTATTCAACGTACAACAGTTAGTCAGGTTTGATTCCAGGACGAGGATCTAACCCCTCGGGGGCCAGCCCTGGACACCCGCACACTTACCGAAGTTAGGGTGTTTGTGATGTACAGTTCTTGATCGCAAAGCCAATCTGGTCTTCGGTTCTAAACAAAGAAAAAAGCCAAAGAGTCACGGTACAGTTGTGTTTGTTGGGTTGATTGTCCGTAAAGAATTTCTCTGCGGAGATGCGGAGCGCGGAGGTTATCCCACGTCTCAACAATCCTAGGCCAGATAAAGGGCAAGTATCGCAACAAGCATTCGATCTGATTCGAGGCGAAATATGCGCGAAAATCGAGAACGTGGCAAGGGCAAGTTGAAGGAAGCTGGGGAAGTGGAGAGGCAACACTAGGTGTCCGCAAATCATATTTCATTGTACGCGTAACCAGCCTCTTTACCAACTTCAACAGTTATTAATTACTTGGACTACATTCTTCAACTGTTAATAAGCAAGTTATTGTTTTTAATCTACAGACTCCAACTTGAATAGAAGAATAGGTCGAATGCTTAGCATTAGCGCTTCAAGATAAAGATCTAAACCGTGCACCAGATGACGTGGGCCACCAGCCCCCACAAGGTAGATACAATTACAGCTTCTGATACTCAAGCTTGCCCTCCAGCTTCTTCGCCTCTGCCACCTTCCGTACAGCCTTGTTGAAGTCATCCTGGTTGATAGCGTCACGGTAATCCTTGATCGCGAACAAACCACTAATAAAGAGTTAGCAAACGAGTATACAGCATGTGATATAATTGTCACTCACGCTTCAGTAACCACGTTTCGAAGATCAGCACCGTTAAGACCATCGCTCATCTTGACCACACTCTCAAAGTCGATCTCGCCTTCCTGTTGAACTGTGCTTGTGTGGATCTTCAAGATCTCCAGACGACCAACCTCATTGGGAAGAGGAATCTCAATCTTGCGATCCAGACGACCGGCACGCAGCAAAGCAGGGTCCAGTGTATCGGGTCGGTTGGTGGCCATGATGATCTTTGTCTTTCCTAGGTAGTCGAAACCGTCCAGCTGGTTCAGCAACTCCATGAGCGTCCGCTGAATTTCTCGATCTGCCGATGTACCCTCTGAGAATCGTCGTCCACCAATGGCATCAATCTCGTCCATGAAAATAATGCAGGGCTCGTGTTCCTTGGCGTATCCGAACATCTCTCGGATCAGTCGAGCGGATTCACCGATATATTTGTCCACGATGGCCGAGGATACAACTAACGAGAGTAGACTAGTCAGAACATTGCGCGTGTAAATGTTATAAGAAGTTCAACATACCCTTCAAGAAGTTGGTCTCCAACGAGCTGGCCACTGCTCGTGCAAGCAACGTCTTACCAGTACCAGGAGGACCGTAGAGCAGAACACCCTTCGGAGGTTTAATTCCAACTCTGAGGAAGAGCTCTGGATTCTTCAGGGGCAATTCGATGACCTCACGGAGCTCTCTGATCTGGTCGTTAAGACCACCGATACCCGCGAAGTTGACGGACCCTGGATCTTCCAGAGACATGTTGTACACCATAGGATCAACCTCGCGAGGTAGCATCCGCATGATGGTGAGTGTTGTCATATCCAAGGCCACACGTGTGCCTTGCTTCATCTTGGACTTATCCACTTTTGAACGACAACCGACCACATATCGAGGACCGGACGACGCCTTGACGATAACTGTAAAGCGGATTAGCTTCTTGATGCGATCATCGAGGCGGAAAGGTTGAGCTTCGGATACTTACATCGCTCTTCGTCGAGCTGCTTCAGCACTTCGCCGATGATCTGACCAACACTTTGTAGTGCCTTGATGTTATCCTCGGAGACATCAAACTCTCTTTGAAGATCCTTGATACCCAAGCGAAGGGATTTCAACTTGGCTTCCCATTCTCGTAGCTCGAGCAAGCTCTTTTTATAGTCCTCGAGCGCCTGGCTGCGCTCCGGGTCGCTCATGATGAAGGACGGATAGGTTCACCGAGTGTGGACGAGTGCGGATGGTAGCCAAAGGGGAACTGTAATTCAGATATGAATTCAGGGGTTCGTGTAAGGTCGTGGATGCGAAATGGATGGATATCGTGATTGAAAAGGGCGACAGCACCTTGCCTGGGGAGCTTCCAGCTTCCAGCGCGGCGTCCATGACAGACGGTCACATGACCTAGATCTGCCTTATGTCATTATCTTGGTCATCATCAGACACCTGAGGCAGAAAACTTTGGAACAGTATATATGTAAGGCAACCCGTTGGATCAAATGGTTTCATGCCACCTTTGTATAACACAAGAGACGATAATGTAGCGATGATAATATGTAACATTGGGGATCAGTTCATTTTTCAACTTTAGTCTAGGCTTGAGCTCTTGACTTTGGGTTCTTTTGCGCCTTTCCTTCTCCCTTTGTTTATGTACACCCTATCTTAGTCTTTCTTTTTTCTTTTTACCCACGATTCTCTACATTAAAAATTGAGATGTCAGGCTCCAACCTTGGAAGTCAATGAGTTACCTAACTAACTATACCGAACATACCCACAGTGTGGATTCAGACTAGGGTCGTTGATGCGAGTTGCTACGTTCTGTCAGCGAGGGTACTACTTATAGCATTAGGAGGGAAATGGCAGCACATCACTTATACTCTAGACTATGATGAGGTCCTTGTCCGGGGAGTGAGCTTTTCTTGTTTCTTTTTACTTCAATCTTGGCCGATGGGAACCGGAGAGAAGGATTATCCGAACACGGTCTGAGATTATTTGGCCTCAAAAGTAAGGCACCAACAGCTGTCTTCGTCCAAATCAGAACGGAAGAATGCTACGTAAGACGAACACTTTCTTTGTCATATCCTTTTCATATTTGATTGGGTTGAATAATGTCTCCCGGTAACATTAACCCAGTAAGGGGTTCTAAAGCTCAGATTAAATGCACAATGGAGAGGGGTAGAGGCGTATGCCGTACGATGTGCACGTCCTGTAACAGGGGCAGTACAATCGGAGAAGGATATGCCATCATAATCGAATATCTTCCGAGGAACGGAAGATCTCGTAGCTAGAGAGACCGCATATGGTCGGATCAGCCAGCAAGCGCTGGAGAATGACCGTGGAGCCCCACTGTTGCATTGGAAAGAATCGGAGCAGCAATGAGCTTTCCCGGGGTTCTCTGGGGGAGAAGTATTTAAGTAGTCGGGTGTCTCCGTAAACTTGTATTCTGTTTATCAAGTTGTTCTTATTTTAACAGGTAAGTTGAATATAGCATCATAGCATCATAACCCTCATAACATCATACACCCCGCCAACATCTACCCCTCCATACACCCTACACTACTACACCCCTAAGTCTTCTGGAAAGGAATAGAAACCCAACCAAAGGCCTACCGGTGATCGTAGTAGGAAGCCCCCCGTTGAGCTCTCCAAGCAAATCATATCCTTCTGACCTTCTCCCGCCCACTCTTTTTGGGTCATCGGTGAACCTCCCCCCGCCGTTAGTCACCTGCAGCTTTCGCCATATATCAGCCCATATCCTCTTTTTCCTTCTTTCAACTGACTGAAATTATAATCAGCCTGTCCAATTTCAATATGCCTATTTCTAAGATCCACGCTCGCTCCGTCTACGACTCGCGCGGCAACCCCACCGTTGAGGTGGATGTTGTCACCGAGACCGGCCTTCACCGCGCCATTGTGCCCTCCGGTGCTTCCACTGGTTCGTCCTCCTTGAGCTGTCAGACCATCATTGAAAACAGGACTAGATTGCTGACATTGACTTCTAGGCCAGCACGAGGCCGTCGAGCTCCGTGATGGTGACAAGACCAAGTGGGGTGGCAAGGGTGAGTGAATGAGTCCCGTTGATATCTTACAAGTGATTAGAAACTGATATATTCATCTCAAATAGGTGTCCTCAATGCCGTCAAGAACGTCAACGACATCATTGGCCCCGCCTTGATCAAGGAGAACATCGATGTTAAGGACCAGGCCAAGGTTGACGAGTTCCTGAACAAGCTTGATGGAACCGCCAACAAGGGCAAGCTCGGTGCCAACGCCATCCTCGGTGTCTCTCTGGCTGTTGCCAAGGCTGCTGCCGCTGAGAAGGGTGTTCCCCTCTACGCTCACATCTCCGACCTTGCCGGAACCAAGAAGCCCTTCGTCCTCCCCGTTCCCTTCCAGAACGTCCTGAACGGTGGCTCCCACGCCGGTGGCCGTCTCGCCTTCCAGGAGTTCATGATTGTCCCCGAGTAGGTCTTCCAAGCTCGAGATTCCTTACAACTATAAACTGACCAAACACAGCACTGCTCCCACTTTCTCCGAGGCCCTCCGCCAGGGTTCCGAGGTTTACCAGAAGCTCAAGTCTCTCGCCAAGCAGAGATACGGTCAGTCCGCCGGTAACGTCGGTGACGAGGGTGGTGTCGCTCCTGATATTCAGACCGCCGAGGAGGCTCTTGACCTCATCACCGATGCCATTGAGCAGGCTGGTTACACTGGCCAGATCAAGATTGCCATGGATGTTGCCTCCAGCGAGTTCTACAAGGTGGATGCCAAGAAGTACGATCTTGACTTCAAGAACCCCGAGAGCGACCCCACCAAGTGGCTCACCTACGAGCAGCTTGCCGACCTCTACAAGTCCCTCGCTTCCAAGTACCCCATTGTCTCCATCGAGGACCCCTTCGCTGAGGACGACTGGGAGGCCTGGAGCTACTTCTACAAGACCTCCGACTTCCAGATTGTCGGTGATGACTTGACTGTCACCAACCCTCTGCGCATCAAGAAGGCCATTGAGCTCAAGTCCTGCAACGCGCTTCTCCTGAAGGTCAACCAGATCGGTACCCTGACCGAGTCCATCCAGGCTGCCAAGGACTCCTACGCCGATGGCTGGGGTGTCATGGTCTCCCACCGCTCCGGTGAGACCGAGGATGTCACCATTGCTGACATCGCCGTTGGCCTCCGCGCCGGTCAGATCAAGACCGGTGCCCCTGCCCGTTCCGAGCGTCTTGCCAAGCTTAACCAGATCCTCCGCATTGAGGAGGAGCTTGGTGACAATGCTGTCTACGCTGGCGATAAGTTCCGCACTGCTGTCACCCTGTAAACGCAGCCTTCGGCAGCATAGATCGGGCCTGATGAGGGCCCATCAAAAACGATGGTTTGATGATCTACGGAGCCATCGCCCATGATGATTATGAATTTAATAGGATCTTTTTCAACGAAACAAATTTCCACTACTTGACAAGTTAGAACATCAGTAAATAAGTAAATGACAGCATGTAGAACAAAGATCATGCTCGTCGGGCATCCAATGCCCGAGGTCACGTGAACATCCCACCTGGGGACGATAAGTGTGTCCCACATAAAATTTGCCCTCGCCCCTCCAATCCTTTGCTGGGTCTATTGTTGGCTTGTTCCTTTTGGCCTTGCGTATAGCGCATTACATTCTTTCTTTTCTTTCTATCAAGCTTTTAGATTTTCAAAAATGCCACCTTCCAAGTGGGGTATGTTATTATCCTTGTATTATCGCCTTCTATAGTGATTGCCACCATTACTTAGCTCGTGTTCTAATTCCTATTGCTGTTGCTAATCCTTTGATTTCACGCAGATGAAGAAGAAGAGGAGAGCTCCGCGCCTCCTGTTGTTGTCGCGCCCCGCCGCCGCTTCGACGATGAAGAGGAAGAAGATGTAAGGCAACACAACCTCGAAACCTGTTCAGCAGGGCCCTCACTCGCGCCAAGTCCAACAAACTAACAAAACACCGAACGATAGGTTCTAGACTCGTGGGATGCCGCCGAAGACTCCGAGGTAGAGCGCGAGAAGGTCAAGAAGGCCGCCGAAGCCGAGGCCAAGGCCAAGGCCGCCGCTGCCGCCAACAAGAAGACCAAAGCCCAGCGGATAGAGGAACTCCGACAGCAGCGTCTCCGTGAGGAGGGCAGCGGTGAATCCGAGAGCGAGGACGAGACAGAGCGCCGCGCTCGCCTGCGCAAGACCGAGCAGGAAGCCGATCTTGCCCACGCCGAGGATCTTTTCGGCTCTGTTGATGTCAAGCCCAACAAGGGCGCCCCCAAGGCCATCGTTGTCAGCGACTCCTCCGACCCTACCAAGGCCATCGATCTGTCCGCCATGCCGCTGTTCAAGCCCGTCACCAAGGACCAGTTCACCCGCCTGACCGAGACCCTTGTGCCGCTCCTCACCCCGCACTACAAGAAGGCCCACTACTCTCTTTGGGCACAGGACTTCACCCGCAAGCTTGTGAAGGATTTGCCTAGTGCTGAGATCAAGAAGATTGCTAGCGCTCTCACTACTGCTTCCAACGAGAAGATGCGCGAGGAGCGTGCGAATGACAAGGGCAACAAGAAGACCAAGGCGGCAAAGACCAAGATCTCGCTGAATGCCAGCCGCGATATTCAGCGCGATAACACCAACTACGACGGTGGTGATGATCTTGGAGATGATGACTTTATGTGAATGTGAATACAGACGACTAGTCTCCATTTGAATTACCCAGGTGTTTCGCTGTTGCTTTCCCTTGGATTTGATCCTTGAAAATACGCATCTTAAAAGAAGGCCTCAATCATTTATTCCCGCCTCACCTATATGCAGCTTTGCTCCAATGTTACCTGTTTTATTTTTTTTTCCAAGCCTCGCTCTGTACATCCCCTTCCTATCTCAATTGGGGCACAAGTAATCCATAGAAAGACCCAATTCATTCCGATTATTATATGACCTCAAACCATACCAACCATCAACCCCCTAATCTCAAGCATACCTTGGAATAACCGCCACATCACAATGAAAAATCAACCACCAAATCCACTACTAACCACATACCTAGTCCCCCGACTGTTAAACGTACCAAGCTGTCTACCCTCCTGCCCGATATCCACAACACTCCGAAGCAGACCAATATAACCCTCATCATCCAAAGCAGAAAGTGCCTCCTGTGACCGACTACCCTGTTAACTTGAATACTTTTCGGATATTGCGGTAATGGAACTCAATTCTGCGGTGCCAACTACCGCTTCGCCCTCGTGGCGTCCCCCGCCATCCTATCACCCACAAAGATTGCATCATGCATTACATGCATCATCTGCTCAGGTGTCATATTCTAGTAAGTGCCCGGACCTCCTCCTTGATGCTGGACACGCGCTGTTTGGATTAGTTACTCTTCGATAGTGGGAGTGTGTTTTAGTTGTGTTCGCTTCGAGAATGGGAGATAGTGGGTTGGGGATTGTGAGAGCTTCGTCATCTTCGGCGATTTTGTTGTCCGGCTTTTGGCTCCGACGAATCGTTCGAGGGATGTTGGTCCTCGATAATTTTGGTTCTGTATCTTCGGCGCTTGATGGCTGATGTCTTCTGTGGCGCTTTCTTGGTTGTTTTGGAATTGTCGGATGTTGGCTTGGAGGTTGATGGCGTGCTGGTCTTTTCCTGGCGATGAACCTAATGTGTCCGAATTGATGGTGGTAGCTTGCTTTAAGTAGGCATAGCACCACCGAGAGAAGACATTGGGAATTTGGTCAACTCTAAAGGGTTAAATGCACATGGTCGTCTGAAGATCTTTTGCGTTGTTTTGCTAGATGTGCCAAGGCTTCTGGGACTAATAAACAGGCAAGTCGGACTAACTACATACTCATGTATCGGCTCATACTTCAGTCATGAATACTGGTAAAAGGGGAATCATTGGCTACGCAAGCAACCCAAGACAGGGTGCATCTCAAGTAAGGAAGCTCGGAGTGGAATGGAAAATAAACACATTGAAACGTGCTGGAATGGGAATAGAGACAATAAAAGAGAGAGAAATTTCCACTCAGCCCCTTTTCTGCTCCGTCAACCGAATATCAAACTCCGCCGGCCGACCCACACGGTACCGAAGACTTGCAAGATATCTGCCGGTCCAACCCAGCGCTGCAGTGAAAAAAGAAGCGATTTGCATAACCACGTTCAGGAATAAATGCGAACGCCCACCCTACCAAACGGCATACGGCTCGTCGCGACCCCTAATGTTGCTCGTTTAGGCTGCAGTCTCGGCGGGCTTAGCCTCCTCGGGCTTCTCCTCGGCGGGAGCAGCGGCCTCGGTGGCAGCGGCGGCAGGAGCAGCGGTCTCTTCTTCGGACTTCTCCTCCTTGGCGACACTCTCGCCCTCGTTGCCCTCAGATGAGGTCCAGAGGGTCAGGTTATCGCGCAGCAGCTGCATGATCAAGGTGCTGTCACGGTAGCTCTCCTCGGAGAGCGAGTCGAGCTCTGCAATAGCATCATCGAATGCCTGCTTGGCAAGGTGGCAAGCACGATCGGGAGAGTTGAGGATCTCGTAGTAGAAGACGGAGAAGTTCAGGGCAAGACCGAGGCGGATAGGGTGAGTGGGGGTGAGTTCGGTCTGGGCAACGTCGGTGGCGTTCTGTGACACGATCAACAGCTGTTCATTGCAAAGAGAGAGAAGGCCTATGATAATAAGCCGAAAGAAGGGATATTTACCTTGTAGGCCTCGTGGGCAGCTGTGGCAGCACCCTTGCGCTTGGGGCCGGAAGCGAACTCGGCGAGGTAGCGGTGGTAATCACCCTTCCTGTTTACAAAGTTAGCACAACGTCACAAATCGAGGAGTCTCCAATGTGAAACTGGCTGGAGTGTAACCCACATCTTGTAGTAGAAGACCTTGGACTCTCCAGTCTCGGCCTTGGGGATGAGAGCCTCATCAAGAACATCAAGCACATCCTGGCAAACCTGCTCCAGCTCGGTCTCGATCTTCTGGCGGTAGTCGCGGATGATGCCGACGTGCTCCTCGGAGCCCTTGTTCTCCTCCTTCTGCTCGATGGAGGAAATGATGCGCCAGGAGGCACGGCGGGTACCAACCACGTTCTTGTAGGCGACGGAAAGCAGGTTACGCTCATCGACAGTGAGCTCACCACCAATCTAGATATGTGTCAATCGCGAATACCCATAAATTAATCCTGAAGTTGATGGGGAGATGATGGTGTCATACGTTGGCGACTTCCTGTTCGGCGATTAGCATGGATACCCAGTAAACAACATGAGGGGGTTGCGACTAACCTTCATGAAGGTGACCATTTCTAGAAAGCAGAGAACAACATGTCAACATCCACGTCCAACCAAATGATCGCAAGTCAACATACCATCGTAGCGCTCGGCCTGCTCGCAGAGCCGCGCGAGGAACGTCTTGCTGGTGAGGGGGGTCAGTCATGGCCGGGCCATGGGGTTTCAGGGATAGGGGCGACAATGGACATACTTCTCACGCTGCATAGTTACGATATTTGTTAGCCCAGTTCTTATCGACAAAAATTCCAGATGGGGGTGAGCTCAGATGAGGATGGGAATGTGGGATTGCGATGGCGGTGACAGCTCAAGAGAGCGCCCGATGGAGGCGGACAACGTACCTCAGAACCCATTGTGAAATTTAGTCGAGATGGGTGGTTGAAACTTGAGACTTAAAATTAAAGGGATAGGAAGCGCAAGATGCAGAAGAGGAAGATGGGTAGAGACGACCAAGTGGGGGAGGGAGATGGAGTGAGGTGAGTTGGGGGGATTTGAATCATAACAATAATACACTGTTGTCATGTACCCAGTACTTAGATCCCCCTATTGTGGCACCGCTCTCTGTAAGTACTCCGGTACTTGGGCCGCAGCCCAGTATTCATTTTACCGTCGATCCCCCCTAGTAAGTAATTAATTTGAGCGGGGTGGGGTATATCTGACAGTATCCGTTACCAATTTGCTACTAAGGCCTCTCGTCTCCTTTTTAGAAGACACACGATCAAATACTTAGCATCTATAGAGAAATTGGCTTGATCCTATAAATGGTACATATACTTCGCTGTGTATCTATGGGGTCAGAGTACTTTGACTTCGAGACACCGACCAGTACCGTCACCTCCGATAATCATCTGAAAACAGCTGAAAACAGCTGCAATTTCTAAAGTAGCTCCGGTGACACCGCCGAGGTAGATAAGCTTCTTTACTATCCCCCTTTTCTAGAGAAAGCACCGTAAAACGATATAAAAGTCTGGGAGGCGGGGGATGATACAAATGCCTTTGGAACCTTCTAGACAACTAGGCTACTTATGATGTAGTTGATCAGCCACACAATCAAAATTAAGTCTCCAAGTATCACAAGTATTCCAGGTCAAATAATCCTAAAGTTTGAAGTACAGTTCAGGCTTAAAGTATTTAAGTAACTACTTCCACATAATAGGCCACTCTACTTCGCTGAGACTTTCCCATACTATATAATAGGGTCGAGCTACAACAAAAGATCTAAAGGGCGCAAGGGCAAGATCCATCATCGGGCTTGGTAAAGGCAGGCATGATATTCTGTACTGGACTATGGGCGGTATATAGTTACATTCAATCTAAGCTTGGTCCAAGTCATCTTAGGAATTATAAATGATATATGAGTTACTTTACGACTGTATCATTGAGCATTTTTAAAGTATTGATAGAGGGATAATCTTATAGTTAATGCACGGTTGATTTCATATTCACAAGTCGTTATGTAGTAGTTTGAAGTTAACTAACTAACACAACTAGTTAGTTAACTTCTGTCAATTGAGCCCATATTGGGCAGTTCAACTCCTGTCATGTCTTCTATATAACAAGACTGTCTACTTAAAATAAAAACATCGGTCATATTATTCAAAATTGTTGTTACACGTCTCTTTTAACAAAAAGTCTTCCTCAATTTCGTGTTTCCTCAAGGATATAGGGGAAGATCGCCATTGTTGAGGCGATCATCTTCTAGATTACGTGACTAGTGGCCCCATCTAGCCACCCCAGACCCATTGCAATCTCCAGGCAGTTGGTGTAAAGGGATGTGACTTGGGCCCAGGCCCGCGGGACCTTGTTGGATAACGTGATTTGGTTAGAGACAACATTCGGGGTGGCGACCTTTCGACTCAGGAGGGCGCTAGGATGGGGCCTGTAGGTCGCCGAAGGGACCTGTGGGAAGATGAAAGCACGCAGAAATATCAGTTCTTGAATGTAGAACTGTCTGGCTGCATCCTTGGTCTGTTTTAAATGCGCGACGAATGAGGATACACAAAGACTGTAAGGGTAGACCGGAATAGACTCGCTCGAGCTCTTGAATTAACATCCCTAAAAACCATCTGTCGTAGAAGGAGTGCTGCAAGCTTATCAGAAGCTGATGTTGCCCGGCGGATGAACGGCGCATTGGAGCGATCTGTAACAATGAGTTTCCCTGGCGCAATGTCGATCGGCGGGTCAGGGACATAGTCTGACATATGCTCGTCCGGTGGATCATAGCATTCAATCTAATTTATGCGACAGAGCACTACCTGGTAAAGATCAGTCCTGCTATCAACATGGTTGGTTCGTGTTCCTGGGCGGTCTTGTTCCAGGCCTTGCGCAGCAGACCCAGGTATACTGTCTCTCACAGGTCATATTCAAACTAGGACGTAAGTTTCTTCTTGCGGGCACTAAAGTGGAATATAACAGGCCGGATTGGGAAGCAGTAATATATGTCTCTGACACCCTCTTCTGCTGCGAAACAGCTCCATGGCCTGCCGAACATCTGCGGAGGGAGAACGGTCAAGACACCTCGAAAGCAATCGAAGGAAGAGCACATGTATTTTATCTGCATAAATACCCAAGAGAGGGTGCCTGAAGAGGTACACGACGGTGATGTGATAATCATGCTTTCGTGCGATCCCGGCCAACACCATAACTATAACTGCCACTGAGTCCCCACAACGGCGAAAGAAATTTCCTTCTGCGCTGATTTCCTCCTCTGAGAAATCAAACCGCATAACACAAATCCCATTCTGTCCATTGGATTTTGTCGGATGGTCGTTGTTCGGGAATTCCTCGTCAACTGCTTATATAACCATGTGCTGGTCGTCCGTCGCAGCTGGCCGCGGCCAGCTTTGCCGCTTCGCGATCGAGGGGTACGAGCGAGTGATATATAGATGGTGGACTTCATGTTGCCGAAGAGTATGACCAGACCGGCTCTCGAATCTGCCACTGCCCGATCAAATTTCTTACATGGGACGTGTAGAAAATTGGGATCAAGGCCATCACCTCTAGGGGCGGAAGACGGACAAGAGTCCAGGTCCCCTTCCTAGGCTGGGAGGTGGGGGAATGCAGCCAATGTCTTTGACTTGCCTTTGCTCAAAGATACTACCTCGGCAATTACATCGGATGCATCAGGAAACACAAGGCTGTGAGACATTGTTTTCGCCGGTGGGGATCGGCATGAGGTCTGAGAGCTTTGGCTCTGCAAAGCTACTGCTAGTGTTAGAAAAGACATGTTTGCCGCTGTAGGAAATGCGTAGGTAGATGGTGGCCTGGCTGGTTGATGATGGCTCTTAAAGAGATATAAGCGGAGGATGAACGTAAAGAGGAAGATCATGCAGAGCAGCAGGCTCATAACCTGTCAAGAGAGGTTGCATGGTGAATATGAGGTGTGAAGAATTATAAAAGCTAAGAGCTGGCTGGGAGTATGAAGTTTGACATAGGCTCTATAACCCGTGGACGGATGTGCTTAGAGGGCAATCTATCTTTATGCAGCTTCCTCGTGAAATCTCAACCTTAAACTCCCCCAAATATTCACCTGGCCATTTCTTCATGCTTGAACGGCCTAGAAGAAGCTCTGGGGCATTTCCTCCTAATGCCACAAATTTACGAAAATTCTTGTTCCTGGTCTTTATTCTAATAGCTCTGGCTTTGTTGTACGATCTGCGGTCCTATCATGGACCAGGGCAGTTGAGATCAAACGGCAAACTTTCTCATTGGTAACAATTTGAATTTGGCTGACTGGTTATTTTAGTAGGACAGGAGATGACCCTGTGCCTCATACTGCAAGAGATAAAAGCTAATCACAAAATTCATTGAACAGATCCAGCATGACCCGCTTCACATATTGCACTGCACAGAAGCAGCAATGATATCGGTCTCGTCATCTCAAAGACAAGAGAGGAGGATGTTGGATGGGTCACAAACTTCTGCAGAGACTTGTAAGCATCCTCTCCTCTTTTCCTCAATGTAGCAACTGACCTGATATATCGGCCAGTAAATGCGCGCCATACATCTATACGATGGACGAACCGGGCTTTCTTATTCCTCGGACGAATGTAGGCCATGAAGCAAGTGCCTACCTCACCCACATCATCGACCACTACTATGACCTCCACCCATATACCATCTTCATCTACGACAAGGAAGAGAACTGGTATAATGATGTAGATGGGCTAAAGACCTTGAATCAACTTCCTAGTCTACGGTTCGAAGCCGTGAATCGCAAGGGCTTTGTGAACCTACGCTGCTTGGCTATACCTGGTTGTCTAGATGGTCTGCACCCGTCGATTATCCAACAAACTGATATTGATAATAAGTACCTGACCGACAATTTCCCACAAATATGGCCCGAGATCTTCGGACTTGATCTGGGCACTGCACCGCTTCAGCTCGGACATCATTGCTGTGAGCAATTTGCAGTTACCAAACAGAGAATCCGACAAAGACGATGGAGCGACTACGACCGAATGATTCAGTGGATAGCTAGGGCTCGGTGGTCAGACAGCTATGGGGTAGGCTGGCTCATGGAGAAGCTATGGCATGTTATTTTTGGGATGCCTCCTGTCGAGTATGTTTCTCTTATCTCCACTCTCATCAAAAAGGCAATGGAGTTTTGAAGGTTAATTTACATTTGTACATCTAGCCGCGGTTCTATTAACCAGTGTCGCTGCGATCTTTATGGGTGGTGTGGCCCGAGCCCAGAAACCGAGGGCGCAATTCTGACACCTATTTCCTAATACACAACTCAAAGCTCATTGTTTGAAGCTCTGGGATTCCTTGCTTTTGAACAGTCCCTGGGATTTCATGTAATATCACTAATTTGACGTTTATATGTATATTTTAAGATACCATATTCATGTTGCAAGAGTATAATTTCCTTGTGGTATTTATAATCTCATCCGCGGGTGCTTTATATGCTGAACGATCTAGCATAGATGTATATTTTGGTTCTGTTTCTTGTCACGTCAACCGAGCCTGCTGGAAGCTCCAATTAACATACTCCGTATGCGGAGAGCCCTCGCCAGAACTGGCGCCAGATGAAGCACGTAAACGAGGAGCTTTTGGATCTACCAGAAGATCGGTCAGAATAGCTAGCCAAATTGTTGTATGTCTTTGGAAGCAGACAAGAAGCCGAGGGAATTCCTCGACTTATGTGCGCCTCCCACTGGGCGCAGCATCCTTTGTGTCATACCGAAAAAGGCAAATTTGAAGAAAGTGAGACGGTGTAGATCATGGGGATGTTACGTTAATCGGGGATGGCCTAGGCGTGGGCGAAGCCTAGGGGTGCGTGAGATTTAGCATATTTCCTGGTTTTCTCTCGAATGGACACCTGACTATAACAAGTGTTACAATATAGTGCTTCTTCCGATCTAAGTGTCTTTCCCTGGGCAAATGGTAACTTGCGGTCAAGCTATGTCTCGCTGAAGTTGGAACATGAACCAAGAGTCAAATATGCAAAGTCCCACTCTACAGTTAGAGGCATTGCTTTCTGCTAGATGAATCATACCGCCCAGCACCTGAACTTTAGGTTTGATCAGTGAGCGGCAAAGTTTAAGAGACTTATTTTCCTCTAATAGTGGCCCAAAGTGGCTTGGAATGAGCATTTGGCTAACTTAAACCTAAGGCGAGGAATTCAAGTGACAGAGGTATCAAGCGATTGGGTGTTGGCATTTGATTAAAGGGCGCATTACTTAAGGGCGAAATAGATAATCAATAGGTAAGCAATGCAAATGAACTTTTGTTTCTAGCGTCAGCCCTACGGACAAGGGTATGTTAGCGTGCTTGTGGAGATGCCATACTTCATGCATCTGACAGGGACTGTGCTTTAGCCTTGGAAGCCAACTACAAGTGGGCCGAGTAGGATCACATAGCTTGACCTGGATATAACCTAGAGCATAGCTCATATATGAGCACGTCAAGAGTTATACCATGGCATAAAGGCCCAAAGATACTCGTAGCAAAGGTGTTCATTAGGTCGATTTGGAAGGTTGGACACCCACTTTAGGCTAGTGTATGCAGAGGACCAAGTTGCCAAGATTATCTGATGCTAGGCAAGAAAACGATGCAGCCTAGAGATGCCCCATAAGTGATTTGAAGGAATAGATTGGCGTTCATGACGTTGCAGCCCTACGAGAGGTTCTTTAAAGGTCTCCTCTTCACTCCAAGAAGGTACAATGATGAATTAAGAGACTGAAGATGTAAAAGGTGGACAATTATAAGTACTCAGAGCGCGTTTATACTCAATAGAAGACAGAATAAAGAAGAAAAAAAGAAATTATAGCGGAGAATCGCAGACCCGCCCGTTCAGCCCTGTAGACCCCTCCACTCCGGGATAGGCCCGTGCTTACTCAGCCCCTGGAATCAAATGGATGAGAACACGTTGACTTCCCCCACTGGAGGTTCCCCAATTTGAGCTTTGATCTTCATTGCTCTGCTACTTTTTTTTAATATAACCCGGTCCCTCGCTTTGGGCTTTGGTTTTCTTTCTCTGTGTTGCACAGGGCATGTATCTTGCTTAACAACAACATCGTTTTCTTCCTTGTTTACCCCAACTATTATCCATCACCTCTCGGCTATTGCAATTGATCCTGCTTATTGCCGTTGAGGGTGTCCGCGATCATGGAGAACGCCTTTCTCCGTACTCCAGCCGAGTCGCTGGAGCACTTCAAGGTGACCGAGCAGACCGGTTTGTCGCAAAACGCGGTTTTGAAATCCAGACAACAATATGGACCGAACGGTTAGTTCACATTCCGCAGATTGATGACCTCAGGACTGACATTTGCTGTTTACTTAGCTCTTGCGGAAGAACCTCCGACTCCCATGTGGGAGCTGATTTTGGAACAATTCAAGGACCAATTAGTTCTTATCCTTCTTGGATCGGCCGCCGTGTCCTTTGTGCTAGCTCTGTTTGAAGAGAGTGACGATTGGACTGCATTTGTTGACCCCGCTGTTGTAAGTGCCTATATATTCTTCATTTCATGTGTTCTGTCTTGCTGACCGAGGCGTGCTTTGTTCACAGATCCTTACTATCCTCATCCTCAATGCCGTGGTCGGAGTGACCCAAGAAAGCAGCGCAGAAAAGGCAATTTCAGCTCTCCAGGAATATTCGGCCAACGAGGCCAAGGTTGTCCGTGATGGACTGACGCGAAAGGTCAAGGCCGAAGATTTGGTTCCCGGGGACGTGATCCAGATTGCTGTCGGTGACCGTGTTCCCGCCGACTGCCGACTGATCGCCATTCACAGCAACAGCTTCCGTGTCGACCAGGCCATTCTGACTGGCGAGAGTGAAAGTGTTGCAAAGGATGCCCAGGCTATCAAGGATATACAGGCTGTCAAGCAGGACCAGCTTAACATGATCTTCTCTGGTACCACCGTTGTCAACGGTCACGCTACCGCTCTCGTTGTATTGACCGGTGGCTCGACTGCCATTGGAGATATTCACGAGAGCATCACTTCCCAGATCTCCCAGCCTACCCCTTTGAAGCAGAAGCTGAACGACTTCGGTGACACTCTCGCCAAGGTTATTACCGTCATCTGTGTCCTGGTTTGGGTTATCAACTATGAGAACTTCAACGATCCCGCGTTCGGTGGCTGGACCAAGGGTGCTATCTACTATCTGAAGATTGCTGTCTCTCTTGGTGTGGCGGCTATTCCGGAGGGTCTGGCAGTGGTCATTACGTCCTGCCTGGCTCTGGGTACTCGCAAGATGGCCCAGAAGAACGCAGTTGTTCGGTCTCTTCCTTCTGTCGAAACCCTGGGCAGCTGCAGTGTGATTTGCTCTGACAAGACCGGAACCCTGACCACTAACCAGATGAGCGTCGAGAAGATTGTTTACCTGACCAGCTCCGGCACTGGCTTCGAGGAAATCGACGTCGAAGGCACTACTTTCACTCCCGAGGGCAAACTCACCTTGAATGGCAAGGCTGTCGAGAACTTGGCTGTTTCTTCATCAACTATCGCACAGCTGGCTGAGGTCACTGCCCTTTGCAACGCCGCTACTCTTTCCCACGACCCCAAGAGTGGAGTCTTCTCCAGCATCGGTGAGCCCACCGAGGGAGCTCTGCGTACTCTGGTCGAGAAAATTGGAACCACCGACATCGCCTTCAACCAGAAGCTTTACCGTCTCTCTGCATCCGAAAGACTGCACACTGCCAGCGCTCACTATGAGTCCCGTCTTCCCCTCAAGGCCACTTACGAGTTCTCCCGTGACCGCAAGAGTATGTCTGTTCTCGTTGGCGAGGGCAAGGAACAGAAGTTGCTGGTCAAGGGTGCCCCTGAAAGCATCCTGGACCGTTGCTCGTACGTTATTCAAGGCGCCAATGGATCTCGCGTTCCTGTGACCAAGGACCACTTGAAGCTTCTCTCCGAAGAAGTTGTTGAGTATGGTAACCGTGGTCTCCGTGTCATGGCCATCGCAAGTGTTGACGGTGTCTCTGGAAACCCTCTGTTGAAGAATGCCACCACGACCGAGGACTACGCCAAGCTGGAACAGAACATGACTCTCATTGGTCTTGTCGCAATGTTGGATCCCCCTCGCCCTGAGGTTTCTGATGCTATCAAGAAGTGCCACGCCGCCGGAATCCGTGTTATTGTCATCACTGGTGATAACCGCAATACCGCCGAGTCTATCTGTCGCTCGATTGGTGTGTTTGGTGCCGACGAGGATCTTACCGGCAAGAGTTACACGGGCCGTGAATTCGACGCTCTTAGTGAAAGTGAACAAGTGCAGGCCGTTAAGACCGCTTCCCTTTTCTCGCGCACTGAGCCTACCCACAAGTCCAAGCTTGTTGATCTCCTTCAGTCTTTGAACCACGTCGTCGCCATGACCGGCGACGGTGTCAATGACGCTCCCGCTCTCAAGAAGTCTGACATTGGTGTCGCCATGGGTACCGGAACCGACGTGGCCAAGATGGCCGCTGATATGGTCTTGGCTGATGACAACTTCGCTACCATCGCCGTCGCCGTCGAGGAAGGTCGTTCCATCTACAGCAACACCCAACAGTTCATCCGCTACCTGATCTCTTCCAACATTGGAGAGGTCGTCTCTATCTTCCTGACTGCTGCCCTTGGCATGCCTGAGGCTTTGGTCCCCGTTCAGTTGTTGTGGGTTAACCTTGTCACTGATGGCCTGCCTGCCACTGCTCTGTCCTTCAACCCCCGGACCACGATGTGATGAAGCGTCCTCCCCGCCGTCGCGACGAAGCCCTTGTCGGCGGCTGGTTGTTCTTCCGCTACATGGTTGTCGGTATCTATGTTGGTGTTGCCACTGTCTTTGGTTACGTCTGGTGGTTTGTCTACAACTCCGATGGACCCGGCATTTCTTTCTGGCAATTGGTAAGTTGATAATGTTTTTAAGTATTAATTCTGTGTTGCTAACACGGCCAATCCAGTCCCACTACCACAAGTGTGCCTCTCAGTTCCCCGAGATTGGCTGCGAAATGTTCAGCAACGATATGAGCAAGTCGGCCTCCACCGTGTCTCTTTCCATCCTCGTGGTGATTGAGATGTTCAACGCTATGAACGCGCTGTCCTCCAGCGAGTCCCTCCTGACTTTCTTCCTGGGCAACAACCCCATGCTCATCTACGCCATCACCCTGTCCATGCTCCTTCACTTTGCCATTCTCTACGTTCCCTTCCTCCAGAACTTGTTCTCTATTCTGCCTATGGACTGGAATGAATGGCAAGCCGTGTTGGTGATCAGTGCGCCTGTGATGTAAGTGCCTTGTTTCTGCTTCAAGGAATATCCTACTAATCCATACTCCCAGTTTGATCGACGAGGTCCTTAAGTTTGTTGAGCGTCTTCTCTACAACACGAAAGCCGTCAACCCGGCCCAGAAGGGTGCCGGTAAGCCCAAGCGGGCTTAAATGGAACTATTTTGGCGAGAGCCTCGATACGACCCTACCTGCCCGGTTATCTGCCCGAGTAGGCGATAGCCGGTGTGTAATAGAGATAGATGTACCTGATTGGCTGCATATTTTGTCGCGCTTTGAATACGAGATTGCATCGATTACCCATGCCATCATGGCCTACCGATCCGTAAGGAAAATCTTTGCACTTGTATGACAGTGTATTCCGTACCCTTCGTAGAAAAACAGCTTTGACGTGTCGATCTTGGCGGGCCCCACATGAGGGTGATCCCCCCAGATAGTATATGATGTGATGCAGCTGTGATCCTGGAATGAGCACGGTTGTTACTAAGTATGTTTGTATGGGCATAACTAGAAAGTCCTTAGCTGTTTAGGGTAGCATGCTCGGAGTAACATTCCACCAGACACGGGAGAGCCCCATAAAATGGCCGGAATGTCATCCCGCCCTTGTATATAGCGTCCCCATCCATGTAACGCTGTCGCCACCTTGTCAAGGGTCTAAAGCGGGGGGTGTCAATCAAAGTTACCTTCGAGCCTCGGGGCAACTCCGTGCTGTGAGCTTTGATTGGGTGATGATCATCGTTTCTCCAGGGATCATCTAGGACATTTCCCCGGACTGGGGGAAAAGTGTGGAGTTTGCGGAGAAAAGGGTGTGACCGTTGTTTACTCAAATCCCCCGGGATCCCTCTGATTCCTTCTATTTTCTCTATGCTGTCTGTCTTTGTTATATTTCAAGATGGGCGTCAAGGAATTCCTCAAAAACCGTTCGTCCTTGCGCGTTAACAATCGCGCGACTACTTCGGCCGCTACTCTCACTCTGCGACAGAGTCTGTGGCCATTGACTCTAGTGACAATCTTGTTCTTCTTATGGGTATGTTACACTTCGTTCGAACACAATCCTCCTACTTAGACGTCAATTAGGGCTTTGCGTATGGTTTGCTTGATACCCTCAACTCGCATTTCCAGAAAACACTACATATCGACCGGACCCGCTCAGCGGGTCTTCAAGCTGCCTATTTCGGGTATGACCTCTCCCCATAAGCTACATCCATAGAACCCCTCTAACAAAAACCAGCGCATACCCCCTAGCCTCCCTCGGCTACGCAAACTGGATCCTCCGCAACTATGGCTACAAAACCGTCTTCATCTTCGGTCTCTGTCTATACGGCGTCGGAGCACTATGCATGTGGCCTGCAGGACTAAACCAATCCTTCGGCGGTTTCTGCGGTGCGACATTCGTCATCGGATCAGGTCTCGGCTCTCTTGAGACTGCAGCTAATCCCTACCTTACCGGTAAGACAATTAACATTCCACACAGAATCATACATACAGTAGAAACTGATCTCCGCCTCTTGCATGTGTCTAGTCTGTGGTCCACCCCGCTACTCAGAAATCAGAATCAACTTCGCCCAGGCCTTCAATGCAATCGGCACAGTCGTCGGCCCGGTCCTGGGCTCGTATGTGTTCTTTACAGAAACAGAAGACGATGTGTCGGCCCTGCAGCGCGTGCAATGGGTCTACCTCGCCATCGGTGTCTTCGTCTTCCTCCTCGCGGGTGTCTTCTTCTGTTCCAATATCCCTGAAGTCACGGATGAGGATATGGCATTCCAGGTTGCGCAGACGCATGTCGATGAGCAGGATAAATCTTTCTGGAAACAGTACAAACTGTTCCATGCAACTCTAGCACAGTTCACATACACAGGTGCACAAGGTACGTGTATTCCACCCCGCTCTATCTTATAAACCCGTTATCCCAAACTGACTATTCCAGTCGCCATCGCCGGCTACTTCATCAACTACGTTAAAGATACATGGCCGGGTACATCCAGCGCCACAGCAGCGAAATATCTCGCCGGCGCACAAGGCGCGTTCGCGGTCGGTCGATTCCTCGGCTCGGGAATTATGAAGTTCGTGCGTGCGCGCTGGGTATTCCTGGTTTATTTGTCGTGCACGGTTGCTTTCCTTGCTGCATCAGTGACGCAGACGAAGCAGATAGGTCTTGCCATGTTATTCATGACGCTTTTCTTCGAGTCCGTTTGCTTCCCGACGATTATGGCGCTGGGTATCCGTGGTCTCGGACGTCATTATAAGCGCGGCTCTGGGTTTATCGTTGGCGGTGTTTGTGGTGGTGCTGTTGTCCCGCCGATTCTCGGTCATGTTGCTGATATGCGGGATAATACTGGATTCGCGTTTATTGTTCCGACTATGGTATGTTGTGTCTGCTCTGGAATCGAGTTGTATTGGGTTGCTAATGATTGTAGTTCATGGTCGTCGCTTGGACGTACGCTATTGCAGTGAACTTTGTTCCGTCGTATACCAACACCGTGGATAAAATCGGTGAGAGCGAAATTGGTCTTCAGGGTTCGACGAAAGATGAGGAGGCTGTTATGGATTATCATCTTGGTGAGAGTATTGATGAGAAGCACCAGACTGTTCATGTGGAGCGGTAGATGGGTGTCGTTTGATCTGCTTTTAGTATCTCTTCGGGGTAATGGTCAATGGTTTAATGGGTGTTGGTATTTTTTATTATGCTTTGCTCAGGATTATTCACTTTATGGATGGATTACCAGATGATACAATGATGCTTGATTGCCAGAATGAGTGTGCTTTTTAGTTGTAACTTGACATTCTCATTCAATGCAATTGTGGATCACCATATATAGCTTCTCTCGCTGGAATTGGCTTGTAGTGAAGTCCAAATTGGGAAGCTTAATCCGCAATGTTGCGATTCAAGTAATGTAATTTACTCACCACAATAAAAATTTTGAGTTATATCTCAGTCTATATATGGTAGTGGGGGAGAGGATTATAAGACCCCTAAAATAGGCCAGCCTAAGTAATAAGAGCTAATAACTTATACCGATAACCCCTAAGCCTCGGCGTCGTAATAGCCTTACCAATCATTAGAATTTCCAGCGTCCTGGACATAGGTAAATCGGAACCGAACGTAGAACCTAGCTTTAAGACCTCTAGTCATCCAGCTCTCGGCGCTTACTAGCACGCATGGAAGGCAAAAGAGAGCTTGGTTAACCGAAACGGAAAGCTGGCGGCGAGTGTGGATGATCGGGGGAGGCATCTTATCAGTCTGGAAGAAAAGAGTAAGTTAGTCTTTGGGTGACAGGAGTGAGAAAGCCTTAGGAGTAAGAGTAAGGTTTTGAGGTCTGAAAGGAAAGGGAAAGGTATTGGATATAGGGGTCGTTTGGATCAGTAGGAAGGAACTTACCTTGGGGTGAAAGAGGTGAAAGGAGCAGCAGTCTTCTGAAGCTTGAGGCCGCTGTTAAGCTAGGAGAAGAAGCTGAAAGAGTTATGCTGAAAGCAGATAAACTGAGAGAAGAAGCTTGGCAGGGTGGTGAAAGGAAGAAGTTTGGGACCTCGACAACGGGTCCATGCAGCAAGAAAGAAGGCCGTATTTAAGATCATGACACTCCTACACCTCTCTGAATTGACTTCTTGGGCAGCACGCCTAGATTCTCTTGTATGCACAGTTGGGTGTGAAGAGATGAATGTAGTAGATCTGAGCAGAAGACATAAAGCCCATACCGGCTTCACGTCGGGACAGTCCCGGGTTTACTCACCGTTGCATTACCACATGAATCTCATGAGTGTTGATCTGGAGCAAGCAATTTGTATGCTCTTCATGCTTCTTATCCTTTCTACCCCGTCACAATGTGATAATGTCACAATCCGAGACATTCCAATTGGCCACAACGCATAGCTATCCCACACAAGGTGTGAAACAGCCAAACCAACTTCAACCCATAGCCTCATCTCTTATCAGTCTGGTATTGAAAGTAATGAGGATATTCGTCGAGGATCCTCTAAGACACCGAATCCGCCAAAAAGAGATGTATGAGCTGGTTGCCAAGGGTCTCAGCTTTTCTGGCAATGTTTTTGTTCGATCACTCATGACATTCTGAGAACAGAGAACGTATAGGGAGGTCGACAAACCAAGAGTTTCTGATAAGCTCACATAGTGGCTGTATCGAAATGCTTTGTGTTTTCCGTGTGGAATCCTGGAAGGGAGGGCACTCGCATCTTGGATCACTATTTTGGTGTCCCATTATCCCTCTGGGAGTGCTGCGTAAAGCCGAGACATTTCGAGCGGACCATATCAAATATCGCAACGTGGGATTCCATCCCTTGGAATGTCTCAATCTCTTGTACTTGTATTTGATCGCACTCCACGAAGAGCCGTTTGTGCGCTCGTGTGTTCAAGGCTTCGTGGTAAATCCCTTATCGGGGTCGATCTGCGTTCAAGATAATCATTATCTTGCCGAGTTACAGCCAAAGGGCAGTCAAAGTGCGGACTCTCAGAGGTGAGAATGAGGCGAGTTTGACCCTTTCCCCCCATGGCATATGAAGATGCAGCTCCATGAACCTTTTCACGGCGTGAGGATATTTCATCAGCCTAGGGAGGCCGGATACACTGATTTCATAGTTCAGCAGCATATCATCTTGGCGGGTACCTCTGAATCGAGAATGAAATGAGTATGAAGTGAGATGGTTTCTCCTGTCCAGTGTATAGGTCTTGTATCCACCCATCGAAGATGACTGTGTATGGAGCGGTTCCATATATCTGAGGAGTATACTCTTAGCATGTGTCATCGTATAAAGCAACACATCCATCTATCATACCTGATAAATAATACTTGGTGCATTTTATATAGAAGCTAGATGCCATATATGAGCTTTTGGCTGCAGCATAATAAGTGAGGAGAGAGAGGAAGAAAAAGAGACCTGTGATTTTTTACAAACAAACTGAAGTTAAATAGCCCATGGAAATCTGACAAACAAGGGATCAAGGAGTCAAAGAGTCAAACCTGTCAGATGATGATAGAGGACTAACAATTTTGAGATATTGGAAGCTCCATGGGAAACGCAAGTAGTTTTATCGAATAGATCGCTTCTTTCCAAAGACGACGTCTCAGCAAAGGCCATCTCTTGGCATCATCAGAAATTATATCGACTCGGCTCTACCCGATAGTTGGAGAGCTTGTATGGGGTGTGTTCCACTCGTCAGTCTCTGCCATTGCGACTGGAATCCTCAACTTGGGATACATCAAGCGAACTACCAACTCATCGAATGCCTGGGTGAATGGTCGAGTTGCGTTGAATATTTTAGCGCCTGCGTCGCGTAGGCAGCTGTTCATCGGCTGCCACAGGGATTCTGTTGTAGGGTGTATTTCCTTGTCGTCCGTTAGGTTGTCTGAGGGACCAGTGGGTTTCCAGAAGCACGAGCGAATGATCTATAATCCTCGAGAGTCAGATGGTGGTTTGCTTCTCCGGATTGATCACGTTGGATTGTGAGCTTTGGCAACAATCCAACCATCTCATATTAGCTGATCGACATGGAATATTGGTGGTGCACATTCAAACATACCAGATACGGTTTCAAATCACCAAAATTTGAAACTATTCTTCCTAGATTGATGCTGACTGAGCTCTCATGGGCGAAGGCACTCGTCGATTTGTGGTGTGGGTAACTCATTCTGCAACAGAGAAAGCTGATGGCTGATGCTTTCTTGAACTCCTATGTCGCGGAAGTTTTGCATTGCAAATCTCTGCCTGGAGTGACAAATGCCGTCTCGCCCTGATTAAAGATTTGCAGGAGCATACGCGGGTATACTGAGCGAGTTGAGGATCCCGAGATCCCATCGCACGGTGAAAATGGTGTCAATGGTCTCTTGGGAGGAGCCTTTATGGCATGACAAACTTGTTATAAGGTAAGGGGAGGATCCAACCTTCATGAAGCCTGGAGATGGGAGGTGCGAGACTAGTCGGTGGATGGACGGTGAGGGGGGGGACGGTGGGCAAGGAGCTTGAGGATGAATAGTGGGAAGTGGTAGTATTTGAATTTGAGGTTGAGGTAGAAAGGAAGGAGAGAAAGTGAAGGAAGAAACAAACAAACAAACAAAGAAAGAAAGAGACCTGTGAAGGTTATAGTCACTGCCCTGAGCCTCTTCACTTCTACGTTCTACTATGACTTGGTCTTTAGGCATGCGATTCTTGCTCATACTCCCTTTGGTTTCCTCCGATTGAGGTCGGACTCTGATTCAATCCACGCCGATTCACCTGCAGCTATTAGTTTAGCAATTGCTGAGAAACGAGAAAGAGGTGAGAAATAAGTGAGCTGAAATTGTGCCTCTTATGGCAAGTAAATATTTGAATCCAAACTCCCGAGCAAGGAGGAAGCGGACTTGATTGTATCCACGTCCTGTAAATCCAAGAGGGTTGTTCATCCCCTACTATATCTAGGTTTTGGTTCTCTAGAATAAGGCGTGAAAGGGTTTTGTTTATTCATCAAGCGGGTTGTGGATGTTTTAAACGGGAAAATGATGTGGAAATGGCGAGGTTATAGTTTGGGATTGGGGATATCAAAGTTGGTATTGGTCTATGCAATTTCATTATGCAAATATTCTGTTGCTGCAAAAATCCAGCGAGATGATATGGGACAGAGTTCTATATGAGATAGGGGAATTCTAGGCAAAAGCCACCAAAATCAAGCGACGGTCGAATCGTCATGAGGAGTAAAGGAAATGTAGGCGGGAAAAGCGCTTCAGGGAGGTAGGAAAATGTAAAGGAAAAGGGTGGAAGAGAGGGAAAGAGAAAGGCATAGGATGGATCCAATATGCCGAAAGAGACAGTCCAAAGGAAGTGAAAAACGAGAACGCGCTGTGTAAGTGGGGGTATAAAAGATCTATCGTCTAACTAAATATAGGAATAAGGGATCGTGGGGTGGGCAAGGGAATACCCGAATATAATGCACATAAAGGAAATTGCAAGGAAGCTGTCGGGTTGACAAGGGTATCATTCAGCGACGCCGGTTTTGTCTGTGGCATCAGATGGCGAGCGCAAAGAGGAGGAGCGAGGAGGGCGAAGGGGGCTGGTTTCGATATTTTGAATAGGAGTGAATGGCGTTCTGCCGCTCGTGGGAGATCCGGGTGCGTCTCCTGGACGATCATCGGCAATGACAATATCACCCGGTGTACCAGGTTCGTCGAACTCATCGACTTCTTCAGTTTCTTCCTCGATCCCTTCGACATCTTCCTCTTCCTCGATAATTTGGCTCTTGCGTGCAGCAGGTCGCTCTGCCACAACGTCAAGACCGTTGGCAGTCAGTGGCTGACCGGGAACGGGGGAGTTGACTGCCCCACTAGACATTACCAAGTTAGTGGTATGGATCATAGGACCCTTAAAGAGAGATCTCTTTCGCCTAGCAAACACCAGGCTTGAAGAAGGCGAGTAGAGTAATGGCGCCGGTACCGCCTCATTGAATGATGACGACATCTGACCTGGGTGGTCCGTAATCTCTCGAAGTGCTCCGCCAGTCCCTCTCACCAACCGAATATTGCTCGGAAAGCGGGATGAGGCACCTGGAGTGGTGGGCAGGACTTTGATGGATGAGTGAGGGGATTTAGAGGCTCTGGCAGTGGGCGTCGAAATAGTATCTACACTGTTGGAGGAAATTGAAGAGGCCTTAGAGTGAGCACGGGCGTGATGAATGCTGCGGATCGATGATACAGAGGAAGATGTGGATTTGCGTCCTCGTAGTCCGGCCGATGAACGCCGATAGGATCCGCGTGGTGTGATAGGTGAGGGCGAGAGTGAGTTTCGATGACTGTTATGACCGGTGTTCAATGGCCGCGGCTGGCGAGGGTAAGAGTGGCGGTTTTGGCGGTATGAGGCACTGCTAGGAGCGAGGCTGCTAGCATTGGAGATTCGTTTGATCTGTGTGGGTGTCACCACATCTTCCCCTGTAACCTGGCTTGCCGAGGACGACAAGGTGGCAGGTTTCTTTCCAGTATCTTGACTCTTCGCCGGGCTTAACTTATCGGAAAGAAACTTGCGCGAGCCTGTCGATTTGGCATGAGGAGACCGCGCTCTCTTCGCCGACTCTACAAACCAGTGCTTGAGAGACGCTAGTTGGCTGAGTATCGGATACTGATGACGACGAGTAGTGCGACGCCGGAAGATACCTTGATGCTGTGTCAACTCCGGCTGTGATGCGCTAACATGTAGCACGCTGGGCCGTGATCGCCGTCTGTCTTTTGGCGGGGGAACTGGGCGGCGGCGTGTCGAGTTATGGGACCGGATAGAATCTTTGTCGAGGGGCAATGGTGGCGTGGTAACTTCAATTGGGAATACTGGAAGTGGTTCAGGAAGCGCAGGAAGATCCGGCACTGCCAACTGGGATGGCAAGCTTCTTCTATCTCGTCTCTCACGATCTCGCAGCCCTGAGCCTTCTTCCTCCACTTCCATTAGAGCCGATGATCGTTTCTCTAGACGACTGCTCGCAGCACTTAGACGACGGAGCGTTTTTGCTTCAACGTCCCGCTCGCGACGTTTGCGCTCTCTCTTTCTTTCCTTCCGTTGCTCTTTTTCAATCAGCAGGGCCCACCAGCCAGCCAGTGGGTCGCACCGCTGAGCCATGACATTTTCAATAACCTCGTCGATGTTGACTCCAGCGCTTTTCATCCGCTGCAAGGTAGTCTTCTCTAGTGGCGTAGTAAATGGCGATGGTCTTGGGATTTTCAGGATTGCAAGCTGTTCAGGAGCATGTTCCGCAAGGAAAGGATGAGCCAGGATCTCGTCCAGGCTGGGTCGAATCAAAGGGCGCTTGGACAACAAAAGATTGATCAAAGCTTTGGCATCGTCCGTGAACTTTTCGTTGAAGGTCGGCTCGTCTGACAATATGCGCTTCTTGGTGATTTGGTCGTCATCGTCGTCGTATGGCAGCTCGCCTGCCAAAAGCGCATAGAGAATGATCCCCAAGCTCCATACATCCACTTTTTCACCCGCGTATTTCTCTCCTTTCAGCATCTCGGGTGCGCTGTAGCATATCGTCCCACAGAATGTCTGCAGGTAGCTAGCTTTTCCTTCATATTCACGCGTAAACCCAAAATCGCATAGCTTGACGTTTTCTTGTTTATCCAGCAAGATGTTTTCCAGTTTCAAGTCGCGATGCACACAGGATCTACTATGGACATAGGCGACCGCTCCCACCAATTGGGTAAATATCCGCTTCACCTTCTCTACCGGTAATGGGCCGTGTCGAAGGAGGTAGTTGTAGAGTTCATCGCCTGGAACAGACTTTTGTCAGTATGTTTCTCTGAGGGTCTTCTGCCATGCGCAAGCCAACGTACCGGGACAATACTCCAACACAAGCCAAACGAGGCTCTCCGTCACCACCACTTCGTATAACCGCGCGATATGAGGATGTAGGAATTGGCGATGGTGATGGATCTCGCGCACGAGATTGGTGTCCTCCTTGCTGGACGATTTGAGCACCACCTGCCGACTGATCAGCATTGCCTCCACAACTCTGTTCGCCTGACATGACCTACCTTGGAGCCATTGGTGAGCTTGTGCGATGCGAGATAGACCTTGCCAAAGGACCCTTTCCCAATCAGCCTCCCCAGTGTGTAATTCCCTACTGTCCGAAGATCCTTGGAGGAGAACTCCCTGCAGAGAAGCACCATGTTAGCGCAACTGGCTATCCAGACTGGAATCGAATCGATCGCTTACTCAAGAAGTTCATTGTAGGAGTTGGCAAGCTATCGAGAAATTTGAGTTAGCCATAATTCCACGGACTCTGCGCAAGGCTCGAATAAAGGAATCCGGGGCTCCTATGTTCCATGACGCACCTTCTCCTTTTGCTTTTGGCTTTGAACCCCCGCTCTTGTTCGGGGCGGCATATGTTATGATTGCCAAGTTTTGTCGACAGAGTCTCTGCGCGTCAAGGGGTGGAAAGGGTTGTGCCGGGGTGCCATTCAACGGGGCCGAGATACGCGGATAAGCGGTACCCGGAGCGATCGAGAAATTTGAGAAAGGGGTAGGGCTCGGAAAGATGGCCGGATAATTAGACTGCAAAAGATGAACGGAGGGAAATTGCATACACAAAGGCCTTCGAAGATTCCAAGACGTCAACGGGAACGTGGACCGTGTGGAGAACTCGGGACTTGGACTCTCCTTTTTTAGGGGGATTCCGCTATTATCTTGTTACAATATACAATATCCCGCTATTTCAGGCAAATTATGGTCGGACTTCGTTCCTGTTTAGGCATCTGGGCATGACGCTGTTCACAGTCGGCCCTTGTAACTCAATTGGCTAGAATGGCAGGCTTCGACTGTAGCCCTGAAACAGATAAACTATTCACAATCGTCATAATCCTACAACATACAAGAATATGGACTTACTGCCTTACTGCCTAAATTCAACCTCATCCCTTACTTGTGTATGGTACAGGTACAACGTACGACACCGACGCCCGATTAATTTAGTCGACTGCACCTATTGGCTGATGCGTGCTGACATCAGCCAATTGGAGAAATGGCTGAACAATCGTCATATTATATGCATTGGTATCATATGCTTCGCCAAGGCAGCGATTCAAGATGTCGCACTGTGCGTTCACTGGAACCCATCGTGGGATCGACGGGACTGAGTCCCGCCTCACCCTGGAAAGCCAGGGACACCATGCCAAAGTATGAGTGAAGAAGGTCTAAAGGTTTGATTAGCAATGTAGTCACGTTATCAGCATGCTATCAACTTACCAGGAGGATCCCCCGGCCCCTTCCCAAACCCACCGACAAGATGTTGGGTCTTTTCGAGCAAGTATCGACGATTGCGAACTTCATCGACCACGGAATACTGATCAAGCATCTGATATTCGTGTTATTAGACAGTCAATACTAACCAGGGAGTCACCTACCATCAGTGTCGCTCCGTTCCAGAATGAATAGCATGTGTCGGCGTATTTATTACATCGGCCGTTGAACCCGGCGCATGATATTGTGTCAGCCGCGATGGGTTGAACATTGGGTAACCCGCGGACTCTATCGTCGAGAGATCCCGTCTCTGCCACCTCGGGCTGTTCATCATCGTCGTACGCGTAGGATTCCTCTAGCTGGGCTGTTTGCCTTGAAGCCAGCCATGTAATCAAGGCCTCGAATTTATTGGAGCCTGTAGATAGTAGGGGCAGATTTAGATCGTTAGAGGTCCGGCGCAAGAAGTCTAGGGAGCCAACCGCGCAATACGTGTGTCCACCTATCAATTGTCAGATGAATTCAGCTGGGAGAGAGGGAGACACAAACTATGCGATTCACAGAAAGGAGACTCAGCCATGCCACCGTCGTACGTCTGTTTCGTCAGACTGTCAGCATTCCAATCGCGGACCAACCCTCAAAGTCTCCACATACCTGGCACGCCTGAATAAATGAAACAAAACCCAGTACATCAATATCCGGTATACCCTCAAGCCCTGTCTCATTCCGCCCGCGCAGGATGTACCGGATGCCGGCAGCACAGCAGCAGTATCGCAAATCGCGAGCGCCCCCTACATGCCCCCCAGGACCGACAAGTTCGCCGAAGCTTCCATCGGCGCGTTGGACTTTGGGAAGCCACTCAAGACACTCCCGTCGCTTGACACGCGACAGGTCATCTCCGAGGATGAGCAAGTTGACTAGTGCAAAGAATGTCGCGGGGACATTAGCTGGATCCCAAGCTTCATTGTCTTTATTGCGCTTCTCCGGTCCAAAGTCTGTGCCTGGGAAGCCACGGAATCCGCCCGAGGGGACCTGGCAGTGGTAGAGCCAGTCGATGTACCCTTGTCTTTCCTCCGGTGTGGTTTTGCTCTGGAGAACGCCGAGTACGTCCAACCCCGAGAGGGTCAGGTAGGCGAGAAGCATGCGATTAGAGTCATTGGAAGTGTAGGCGGACGGGAGGAAGGTCTTCAGGCATCGGAGGTAGTATTTAACATGACGCTCTGTGTTGAAGGTTGGGTTTGGGTCGGTCATTGTAGAGGATGGGGGGTTGGACCACTATGTAGTAGCACAAGAACTGGGCAATATTCCAGTGCAACCTATTTCATCCAATTTAGAGCGTGCATCAAGTCGTAAATCAGATCCAATCAATCAGCGCAATGTTGTGTTGGTGGGGGAATCTCGACCGGAGCTGCTTTTCCCCACATGTGTCGCGGCCAAAAAAACACTCGGACCAACTCTCCAAGGTATTTCCGTGCCTGTTTAGAACTTCCTCTTGTCCACAAACTTGTACCATTTTGACTCGCTCATCATGGTTCTTATTTCATCCAAGACCCTTATCCAGGCACATGCCGTGTTTATGGTTGTCATCGCCGGCTACCTGATCAAGAGTCCGGAGGTGATCACCGACTGCGATCTGGTGTTTATGATGGGAGAGGCCTTGAAGATTGTACGACACCAACACCTCCGATTCACAAGTCCATTCCTACTCTATTGGGATGGAATCTACCTAGATCGAATTGATTGCTAACGCCCATGATACAGGACTTTCCATCCCTGTCAAGCCCGCAACAATCCCCCTTCACGTTTTGTGCGGTACTCATCTTCGTCGAGGCCATGATCGACCTCGTCCTGCTGTCCAACATCCCCTTCCATGAAGCCCTCGATGAGGCTCTCCCCTATATTCGGCCTCTCCGAAATGGCAACCTCCCCGCCGAAGATCTGCAGGTTCTACAATCATTGCCCGAATACATCACCAAGTCCTTGACGATTTACTGGAGCGTCTGGATCGCAGTTGCTGCGTCTCGCTTTGCTGTGTATGCTGGAATTGTGTTTTTTATCTACCAGGGCAGAGGTGACCACCTGGCCTCGTCTTATACAAGCGCTGCGGGTATGGGAGGCCTGGACCGCCTGAAGAACCGCGTGGTCTTCAGCTTTGCTTTCTTCGAAATGATGTTTTGGTTTTGGGTAAGTGTATTGTGTCTTGATCGGTCAGGTTTGACCCTGTCGGTTATTTTTCATGCTAATGTGCTACTATATAGAACTTTGCTACCCTCCGTGAAGAACGCCAGGAACGCCTGACCAAGCTGCTGGAGGATACCCGTGAAATGTGAACGTTTCCACTGGTTCCTTAGTATTTCTTTCTATGAGTGTATTATTACTTTGAGATATACCATCGCCATTGAAAGCGATGGCACTTATACACCGTGTACCAGATCAATTCAGACTACATCGTGGATAAAATAAGACACAGGTGCATCCTCAGCCAGTTTTCGTGTTTCCATTCATTCCATCATCATGAAGGCATCTCAACGTTGCTAAACATACTATATCTCCTCCCTGAAATCACGCAGCACGCTTCATCCTAGATCAGAATGGCGAAGGCAGCCGCAGCACCAGCAGCAGCCACGAGCGAAGAATCTCTGTGGCTAATCGCAGCAACGCCAGTGCTAGTCGCCGCAGCAGAGGCGGACGAAGCAGTGGAGGCACTGTCCGAGGTCCTGGTAGAAGTGTTGGTGCTCGTCAGACCAGTCGACTCCGAGGTCTCAGTGCTAGACTTGGTTCCAGTCTCGGTGGAGTTGGAGCTAGTGCTGGTGCTGGTGCTGGTACTGGTGCCAGAGCTGGAGCTCGACTTGCTGCTCGAGCAGACAACCTCGGTGGGTAAATCGGTCACACCACCCCGGGCACAGATTGACTTGGCGACCTTGATGGTTGCTGTGGTGGAAAATAACATATTAGCCAGCTGTACGTGTTCTGCTATGCATCATGCGTAGTCGTTTGGAATAATCTTGCACTTGCGTGTTCAGTTGGGGAAGAGGGGAAGGGTGTGGAACTTACTCTCCTGGTCCGCCTTGGAGCATTTATCAGCGACGCAGCAGGCGACATCTCCCAGGAAGGACTTGGACTCGCAAATGCATTTGAAATCAATGCCGCAGCTCTCGGGGATTGAACCTGTAGCACAGGATTTCTATAGAATGGATTGTTTAGCAGACGGCACATTTGGCACATTTGGCACATTTGGCACAGTTGTATGTTGACTGTAAGCACATACCGAGCAGTCGGGTAGATCACCCAAGCCTTGAGCAGCGGCAGTGGTCAGCAGACCTGCCAGGGCGAAAGTAATGGCGAACTTCATCTTTACAGATATGGGGATGTTGTATAAAGTAAGTTATTGGTAGGGGAGGAAAGGTGAGAGGTTTTGTTCTCCAACTCAGGTCCCCAGGTCGTGGTAATACACCAATAGATAGGTCAAAAATACACTAATACGCAGATCAACCATCGGTACATGTATTTCCCCGCATAACCCTCCAGCTTTGGGCTTGGGTTTCTCCACAAAATTCGGTATAGAGGTATTTTTGAAATGATTGGATATGAAATATCAGAACTCCTGGGTATTTTACATAGGGGGGTATTTAACTGCTCCACCCCACGTCTATCTCTCCCTCTTTCTATGTCAAGTAGTCGAGATACCTACCAGTGCAGATGAACATTATAGAAAGCAAAGATGTCCCCACTTCTCAAACTTCAGTTGAAATCGATAGCGTCGGTGATCTCCAGAACATGCAGCCGATATTGAAACTGGCTGCAGCGTCCCTCGCCGACCCCTTCACGTCATCCACTAGTATGACTCGCCGCCTGCGCCGTTGTGAGGCTGGCCAACTATGGGCGGATAACCGTAGGCAGAGGCGTCTTGCTCAGACGGATCAAGACTGAGGTTCGACATAGAGTTTGCGCCTTCGGTATTGGGGAACCCTGTTGGACGAGCTAGTGCAGGTCCACCTGCACCCGGACCACCAACCGGACCTCCAGCTCCATATCCAGCGCCAGCGCTTGGGGGTCTCTGGTTGTCGCCACGGGCTGACTGAGTTTCACGGTACTTGGATAGGTAGATCTTGAGTGCTTCGGCGTAATTCTCAAAGCCCAGCGAAGTCATGGCGAATAGGATGTCTTCGCCGTTGACGGTTTTGCGCTTCTCTTGTTGGCATTTCTCCGAGGCTTCACTCGTGATAAATGAGATGTACTCGCTCACACATTCCTGCATGCATTCCTTGGCTTCTTTTGCGATCTTCGCATTGTCGGGAAGGGCAAGCTTCATGATACGAGCCACATTGGCAATCGGAAGCCACCGATCCTGTTCCTTCACCTCAAACTCGCCTTGGTGTCCATGCGCGTCGTGATGATCCTTGTCTATGTGGTCTTGCTCTTCTCCCGATTGCGCCTCCGGGTCAAGATCGGGTTCCTTTGGAGGGGAAGTCGAGGACATGATGTAAATTGGACTGGATATGTGTAGTGGATTTTGGTTTTGCGTCAATGCTTGTGCTTCGCGTGCGCGCTCCACAGTAGTCTCAGGTGAGGAGAGCGTCAGCTCGGGGGTTGGGATTTGGTAATGATGCAGGCTAGAGCTCCTCGGGGATGAGGGTTTGACTTCAATATGGAATGCGCTCGCGTCGTAGCTGCTGTGGAAACAACGCGCCTGATACCTTCGAGTCTAGCTCTGGAGGCCATTGATAGTGATGTGACACCAGTGGTCACCTGACATGTCACCTGACTATAGATGGTCACGTGTATGTATAGATGGGCACGGAGTATGTCTCAGTCCCTTCTCTGTATATTTTTTTTGTATCGATAATATTGTGAACGGCGATGTCCGCTTTTAAAAGCGAGTCTACGGTATTAGGATATAAACCAAGGGCCGTTGCTATAGACCCGATTGATAAACAGGCCTCAAATTGTTTAAGACTCCACCATCGTGTATTGGTATTTCCTAGAATTACCTGCAAGGTCTGGGCGTAGATGTGGATATTGTTGTTTGGTACTGTGGCAATTTATTTGCCAACTATATTCCAAGTACAGACCTCCCATCACCTTACTTCCAACAATATTTCACTTCCATGCCGTCTGTTTTGTTTTTATGACGATCATTCGGGTTGTACGGCTTTACACTCTATACCAATCGTAGGGTTAAAATGGGAAATCTGCAAGCCTCCGGTCAGCATTATTCTGTTCCCTCTACAGTGGACCCCCTGATCTCAACACCTAACTTGTGGGTTTGGGGCTGTGTGCTAAAGACAGTTTCGAGCTATTTCATTCTTGCAGAGATCTACCTGCACCTCGGTCGAAGATCCAACGCTTAACGAATGTGATGCCTCGGTCCAAGCGCGCCGATCCAAGCTTTCCCCCCAAGGAACCAACTTCGTCAGTGGCTCAGGTTTCCCCGCGTTTTGGGCGTATCGTATATACTGCACGGTTGGCTTAAAGGTAATAGAATCTCCAGTGGAGACTTGTATTGTACAAGGATTTGGAATTCGCCTCTTATCACATTCAAAACAATCACAATGCAGGTTACGCCCACACTCGGGGCCTTAACATATCGACCGAGCTGCTTATCTTTCAGGTTAGTTATATTTTAGGACTATATTATAGTCCTAAAAATTGAATATGTCATCCTTATTTATAACAACTATTTATTCCTATTGGCCAGCTTTGCACGTAGCTTCCTTTGGATGGTCGAAACTTAGCCTGAGTTGCTATACTCCGTACCCCTCCTGACTTTGTTTTACTTTTCTATTTAAACCGCTGCATTACCTACAAGTGCATCACCTACAAGTGCGCCGTTAGCTTCCTGCAATAATGGGTCTCGGAGTACTGGAAGATACAAAGCTCGCGCATGTCCCAGGTAATATTCCCCTACCCTGCAATTAAACCCAGCGTGGCTCATCACAACTTCAAAACGCCAGGTACCTCCGATATCTACGAGCAAAACAGCGAGGCGAGCGACCAGACCCTGGGCGCCTCAGGCCTTAAATGTGACTGGTCGGGCAACCAGCCGATTATCCTCGTCCCACAACCGAGCGATGACCCAAACGACCCGTTGGTATGTGCCAGAGAGAAATGCGCCCCATGACTTGGTCCCATAAGCACACAAGACCTGACCCAACCGATCGCATTAGAACTGGCCGTTATGGCGACGCGATATGATCCTTGCCATTCTGTCCTTCGTAACCATCCTCTGCACAACCCTAAGCTCCATCCTCGCCGCCAATACCGTCACCATCGCAGATTACGAGGAAATAACGTTCACAGCAGCCGCTCTGTTGACTGGATATCACCTGTGCGGTGTCGGTGTGGCGGGGATTCTCATTGTACCAACGGCTCGAGTCTGGGGGAAACGTCATCTGTTCCTAATCGGCCATGTGTTGATGGTTATTAGTTGTATCTGGGCTGGGGTTAGTGGAAAGAACCAGAATAGTCTCATATGGGCACGGGTATTCCAAGGTGTTGCATTGGCGCCGTTTGAGGCGTTGGTCAATGCCTGTGTTGGAGATCTTTATTTCGTTCATGTAAGTTGGGCCTTATTTCCCCAAAGGTTTAAGATACAAGGAGACTAATAGAAATACCACAGGAAAGAGGAAAGCGCATGGCAGTATCCAATGTCGCACTCTTTGGCGCAGCCTTTCTAACGCCCGTTGTGGTCGGGAAGATCACCAAGTCCATGGGATGGCAGTGGTCTTTCTACTTTGTCGCAATTTTCCTCGGCGCTTCGTTGCCACTGATGTTCCTTTTCGTGCCTGAAACTGCTTTCCGGCGCTCTGATTACTTGAACACCGACTTCAAGCGAACTGGCGGACAGGGAGAGTCCATGGAGTCTCATGCTTCGCTCAGTGAAGTGTCCAATGATGATACCAAGGAGCTTAGACCGGTGGAAGCTGGTCTAAACGAAATCCCGAGAACTGAAGCCGCGACAACAGTCCCCGAGAAAGATTCCTTCGCTAAATCGCTTAGGCTTTTCAATGGACGAAAGACAGATGAGAGCTTTTTCAAGCTGCTACTTCGTCCATTCCCGTTGTTCTTCCATCCGGGCATCTTCTGGGTAAGCAACCCGTTTCACATTTGATTTCACACACTGACGAAAGTCTAGGCTTGTCTTATCCAAGGCGTTGTCATCGGATGGGCGGTTTTCGTTGGTGTGGTTCTAGCAATTGTGTTCCTTGGACCTCCGATGTGGTTCGAAGAAGACAAGACTGGATATCTTTACACGGGTGCCTTCATCGGTTCCGTTGTGGGTCTCATTCTGTCTGGTTTGCTTTCTGATTCCATCAACAAGTTGATGATCCGGCTCAACCACGGCAAATACGAGCCTGAGTTCCGGATCCTTTTGGTGATTCCTCAGCTCATTTTCTGTGGCATCGGACTATACGGGTTCGGATGGACTGCAAATAATGTGATGCACTATGGCTGGCTACTGCCAGACGTATTCTTTGCATTCCTGATCGTCGGTATGGTAATGGGGGCTGTTGCTGCTTCACTATATATCGTCGACGCCCATCGTATGTGAACCCTCAGGCCTTGTGTAGAAATGATTGCTGATATTACTAGGCGAGATGGCCATCGAGGCATTTACCTGCATGCTGGTTTTCAAAAACATGTTCAGCTTTGTACTGACCTTTTTCGCCTACAAATGGTTTGCACACGGGGGCATCAAGCATACCATGATTATCATCGGTAGCATCCAAGTGGGCATCTGCTTGTTAAGTATTCCCATGTGTAAGTTTACTAAGTGCGGAACCAATCTTCAATATCTGCCTGACTAATATTTCCCCGGTATAGATGTCTTTGGGAAGCGGAACCGGTCTTTCTTTGCGCGTCATGACATCCTCGAGATGCTTCATCTCCGGTAATATGATGGCAATACTGGAAGTCTTCAGCAGTGCAGAGAGCGGGTAACTATAATACTACACGATATGAACAATAGAGCAAAGTAAGGATATGCTACGAGACTTCGCATATCTTTACACAATTCGATACTACAAATGGCTGAATCACAAATTTTACCTTTCCCACCTATATTAGCCGGGTGACGATTAATTAGCCGACGAAAATGAACACTTTACAATGATGTTGTCATGAAGGCCAAATTTCTTTTCGAATAGTTCATGAAACACGGTCATAGATCTAATTCTCGAAATGGACAATAAACTTGACTAAATAAGAATGATAGTGCCTACTAATGAGAACGCAGTCCAGATAGCCGTCAGTACCCCAATATGAGGGGGACAGAATCTATATCCGGTTAGTTATTATGTACCAAGTATGTAGGTAACGGGAATGGATACGTACTCTTCCGAACTAAGACCAATAAATCCACCCCAAAAGAGCCACTGCGCAATCCAAAGAAGGAGCATGATGATGACCGTAGCCGCATACAATCCCATGAAGGCTTTCCGGGAAACCCGGCCATGTTTGTCTTCAACAGAGCAAGTGCCATAACCCGTGTGATCTCCCCCCTTGCTCTCTATCAACGGTGTTTCTTCTGGGCTCCTACCCTCGCTCCTTATCAACAGTGTTTCTTCTGAGCTCTGAATCTCCATTAACCTTGTGCAACGTTCATCCAAGTAGGCCATCAGCTCCTCAACCTTCCATGTTGCTTGCTTGCCTCCCTGCCACTCTAGTGTATCGAAACCAGATCCAGTCAACCTGGTCATCCTACCCATAGCCCGTATTAACTGAGTGATCACCACGCTAACGATAATAAGCCACACCAGTGCTCCGGCATACATAACTTTTGCAGATCCCCCTTTCTCCGCTCCATCCATGCCTCCAAAGTAGAAATAGTGTTTTCGACCGTAATGAACAGTTATAAGCATGTAATATGCGGATAGAAACTGGAGGATTACTTCAGCAAGTAGCGAAGACGCGGTCACGAAGAGCCTCAACTCTCCAAAGGTTGGTACACCAATCAACAAGATTGTCAGCCAAGTAGGCCGAGGCATTGAGCTCCAGAGAAGCATTAATTGAATGATTGGAACCTTCTCATACCCAGGGGTTTGTTGAATAAAAAGGAGACTGAATAAGTTTGCAAGGAGTTGCAGAGCGGCGATTAATGTTCCTTTGACAAGCCAAGGCCACGGCTGCGAGTTGCATGGAAAGAGTCGTGCGATTCGATGTACTATGTCTGTTCTCTGGCTGAGAGATACTGCAAGGAAAGTAGCTATATTGACAAGAGCAAAGCTTGTGAGTTTCGACTCATTCGAGGCACATATTTCTGTTTCTCCGGTGTCTCCTAAACTGGGGGTATGGGTAATATCTGAATCGTTGGATGGCTTCAATGTCCAACGCCATGGGATCATGTCGAGGGTGGTAGGGACGGCTAATTGACGCCAATTATCTGGCAGACCGTGCCAGTCCTGCACATTGCCACAAAGATCATGGAGCCATTTGACATAGTCAATTCGGGTCTCAAATATCTGGCACGACCCTCCGCAGGAATCGTAGCTGATGTTGCGACAAAAGCAAGCCCTGTCAACTGCGCGCTTGATTTTGCAGTAGCCACCGACCTCACAAACATCAGTTGCACACTGATCAGTAAGCTCGATCACCTGCTCCGGAATATCCGCAACGCATTTGGGCCAGTGCCAATCTTCGACGGGAATATACGCGAATTGTGTGGTTTTGAGTGTATCCGTCCAGTTCTCGGGTAAGGATGTCGACCCACAGGTGGCATTAATCCAAAGACGCTCCTTCGTGAAGTCCAGTTGTTCCGACCCTGAACAAGGTTCCTTTTTGTGATCTATATTGAAGGCGTTGCAGAAGCAATCTTTATCAAAATAGTCGCCATCGGTGATGCGATGCAGGACTAGATCGTAGATGCGACGCTGGACCAGATCATAACCAACAGTTTCAAAATCCAGAGCGACCATAGACCGTAGCCTTTCACTATATTCCCAAGGACGAGCAGCGTTTCCGGTGTGTTGGGTGGTACTTGTGAAACCACAGGAGGCCATTACATGTTGAAATGGTTCCATCGACAAAGCAGAAACCGAGTGCGTCAGACATGTCGGTGCATTGTGAAGCACGCCAACGGCTGCGTATCCTTTAGCTAGGGAGTCTGGGGTGAGATTCTGCAGTCCATTCGCGTCGCCAACATCAGCAAGCCATGTTCGACCGCTGATATTATGAATCCATAGATACAACTGCGCTTTGGCGAGAACTGATCGACCACAGTATGGGAGATAACTTTTGATAACGTCGGGGGGGAATGCGATGCGGAGACAGCCGAGTTGAGTCAGCCATTGGTGATGGGTGCAGATAAATCCAAAGTGGGAGGTGCATCGCTTGGTGGTGCATTTTGTCATCGCACGGAGCCAGGTGGACTGGTCTTGCTGAGCGATGCACTGTGGCATAGGAGCCAAATCTTCAGGATTGACCCATCCATTGTGGTTGCTTTGGGGCAACAAGATACTGTCCTCCTCATCATACTTCACGGTGGTGGTATGGATCGATTCGGCGGTATTGATGTTGGTGCCAACGATAGACGGAGACTGTAGGAAACTAGCTTTCGCATCTACCCCGTAAACCCCAGCCAACAGCACAAGATAGGTAGATATTTTCATCTTGCTGTCAAGACAAAGAAGTAGTGTGAACAGAAGGTCTTTTTGATGTGCGAAACGATACTACAGTGCGGGGGTTGGCGATTTAGGCCGATGTACAGTACTCCAGGGTTGTTAGCGCTGTGTTGGTTTCAAATGTTCTTTTTTTAGAGTCTTTTTACCCTTGAGATATGGGTGTTTTTTTAATATATTTTTATTACATCGAAAGCACTAAACTACACCGGATGCATTCAAATGTATAAAATACTATCATAAAGTATACTACAGGTAAAACCTGAACTGGCGCACTCGCGGTAATAGGCTGCCGTAGCTGAAGGTCGCTTTCTATGGTCAAGTCTATGGTTGTTTGGGAGAGTAGGCTCTTGTCTCTAATTGGCTATTCTCTATTTTCTGCTGCCCCTCTTCCTCTAGATCATTCGTTGCTGATCTGGAGATTTTGTGTCGCCAGAGCATACCTCTCATTTCTAGAAGATATATCGGCCATATGGTAAGAAGAGCGAGGACTGCAAAGAGAATAAATCATCATCCTGGACCAAGTTTCAAAAGATGGACATCTAGCAGAGGCCAATAAAAAAAAGAAGAACAAGAGATACGGTCATATGCTTGTATCTATCAGCATAGTCTTGGGAGAAAACATCTCTAATTGCCACATAGTAATGGGGAAAGTCGGTGCTCTTTCTGCCACTTCTCGAAGTCATACTTTTGATGAACATGGCGATACCTATAGGAGACATAAAAAGATATCTATTAGTCGGGCTGACTCCCTTAAACTCACAGTACAGGGCGACTACAAGTTTCCATGTCCTTGGTCACAAGTTTTTATTGGGAGACCTCATCAAGGCGCAGATATCTCTATCTCCTGGATATGCGGGAATACCAAATATGCTCTAATGTCAAACAGTAGGTATGGCGCCTCTAGGCCTCATACAAGGATCATGGTTTTTGTAGTGGTCTGGTGGTAAAATATGCTGTATCGTTTCCCACATCTAATCATACAACTACACTCCGTATGACCGATTATATCCGCGAACCCCTGGAGTTAGCATGAATCAAAATTAAAATCTTTAAATTGAAGTTTATCAGCAACTCGGGTGTACCGATTGAGTTGAAGCCTTTCGGGTTCTAAGAGGGTCCTGATAACTTCGGCCGACAATCATCGGGTTTGTTTATACTAACAAATATCAACATCTCAAATCCATCGGAGTTAATATCATGCAATTCTTTAACTCCTATTCCCATGAAATGTCATATCCTTTCTCCTCTTCCTCATCCGGTTGGTGCTGTGGCATCCTTCATTGTGTGTGCTCACATATAACTACAACCCAACACTACCTAATAGCTCAGCACGCTATCAGTTTTCTACAATGACAACCATATCGTCTACTCCTGCCATAGATAATGCCGGAGATATTGAACAGAACACAGCATATTCACCGACCGAAAACCGAAATGTGAGCCAAGGAAGTGAACACTACCTCCATCAACCCAACGAAAAGGATCAGTGGAGTGATCCGGGGGCCAGCGACGACGATGTACACAAAATTACGGGCTATCGATGGTTTCTAATTTGCGCTGCTCTTTACCTGTCAGCATTGATGTACGGACTGGATACAACGATCGCTGCAGACGTACAAGGGGCGGTAATTCAGAGGTTTGGCCAAGTCGACCAACTCGCCTGGATTGGGGCCGGGTTCCCTCTTGGGTCAGTCGCTGTCATTCTGCCCTACGGATTTCTTTTCACCACATTCAACATGAAATGGCTCTACATTGCCGGGATTGTCTTGTTTCAGGGCGGGTCTGCTCTCTGTGGTGGCGGTCCGAATATGGGTGCCCTGATTGTCGGACGTGTGATTGCCGGTGCCGGAGGAACTGGTATCTATCTAAGAGGACTGAACCACATCTCAGCCATGACGACTCGAAAGGAGCGTGGGGCGTATCTCGCTGTGACTTTGAATATTAAATAGGACTAAGCAACATTTGAAATAATGGCGGGAAGACTGAAGTGATAAGACGAAGATACAGTAATGGCAATTCATTTCCTCCCCATCAACGCGTATTTCACTCTAACATCGAAAACATCCCATTTTATGGTGAGGTCAATGGCGGTCTCGCCGTTCGAATCTCTGGTATCAGTCACCATCCCTCCCTCATTATAAAGCCATCCAACCAAGCTGGCCCATTCACACATTCCTGACTTTCTGTAATCGAACGCAAGGGCTTCTACCGTTAAATGACCAAGGCAGTTTCGATCGACACCATGGTAATTATTCCAACAGTTTGATTCCAACAGAAAGCGAGCGACTTGAGCGTTGGATTTAGTAAATGCGAGATAAAGGGGAGTCCGCCCACTTCTATCAACAACACAACCGAGTTTAGGAATCTCAATTCCAAGTTTCTTCACCAGCTCCAGGTTAATGGAGAGTGTTCCAATTGTCCAAGTTTTGTCTTTCAAGCATCCATGGTAAAGCATCAAGCCGTTGCTTGTGAATAGCACGGTAATAGACATCTTTGGCGTATATATTGTCAAACGCGAGAGGCGGAATGAAGTCCAACTGGTCTTTGCTCTCCTTTAGGAGGGTTTTGAAATCCTCTTCAGATGCATCTTTATCCAAAAGCCTATAGACCTGTGAAGACAGGCTAACTTCTCTTCGAGAACCATTGACATGCTTGCCTTTTCGGACTTTTGTAGTTCGAAACGGCTTCTGTACGCCAGACTTGACGGCGGTGTCCTTTCGTTTGTCAGGCTGTGCCTTTCGGTGGGCTTGTTGGCGCGTTTGCACCATTTAGGTGTTGTGTGTAATGTCCAAAGCGACGATATGGTGGAGTCTCTGAAAATCAGGGGACGAATGCAGAATTGCGTCAAAAACTTTTCCAGTGCGAAAGATATTGCCTTTCCATAAATTGAGTGGGCGGCTTAAATAACTCGAGAAGAGGTGTAGGACCGTGCGCTTACAGACTAGAGACGTGCTATTTTCATGATTCCTGCAGCGGTCAATAAACACAAAATCCCGCAGAGATCCAACCTAGCTCCTAGAAGCTAAGGATTAGTTCATAATCACATATCCTTAAGTATACACTATACACCCACTGGATTCCTAGGAGCTATAGGATGCCTGGAAGTGGCCAATAAACTTTTGTCATTAGAATGGCTGCATACCCGCTTATGCCGTTTGTCACTCCTAGGAACTAGTTCCTACGCGCGAGATTAGATTTGTTGAGTCTGCTGATAAGAACGCTTAACACCGCACTTTTTGTCTCAACTGGCTATTGCAAAGACGATTATGACGATTTATCTACTCCTCCGGTCCCCAAGGGCTTATGAGCACATCAAACTAGAACCCATCGCGCTTTCTCTTGGAGATATTCCCCAAGGGAGCAGATCATATCTACTCGGTAGTGTTGGGAGAGTGAATTTGGTTACCAGACCGAATTTCCTGGCAACTAGTCTGTTTGGCTTGTTTGCAAATGAGATACAACCATGATACGATAGGTAATTCAATCCCATTGTTTATTACCGTAATAAGATACTGTCAACGTGCGGGTCAGGAGTATACTAACCGTAAAAGGCAGGGCGCCATGCAAAACAGAGTTCAACAAAGAAGAAAAGAAAGTGAAGTGGTGAAACTGATTTCGAGCCCGTCTGTAGTATAGGACTGTACTTCCTGACCATCTGTAACTAGCGGATCTGTGGCGCAGTGGTTAACGCATGTTGTTTCTGTTTACGGAAAATCGATAAGATCGCAAGTTCGAATCTTGCCAGATCCGTCATATGTTTTTGAGCTTGGAGGTATAGCTGATTTCGAATACTACTGTAACCAGTCTACCTCTCGGTCAGTTGAAACTGTGAATTGAGGTACAAGTGTGATGATAAATTAGAACTTTCTGAGGGCAGCCACCGCTATCTGTAGTCAAGGTTGCTGCCTGCATCCCGTAGCTGCCTGTTAGGCAGCTACCGTGATCTGGGATCCAATTCGGTCCAGGACTACGAAGCGACGTTGTGATTAAGATATATCTTGATATAAAACTGCGATGTTGGGTACCGAGCGGGAACTAACCCCTAACCGATGACGGACCCACACGTGGGAGGGCCCGAGACTCCTCCCACAACCACTCAAGGACCCACCGACTGCTTCACTGGGGAAGACCTGGCAACCAGAACCACCGTCGAGAACCGGAAGCGAACCCGGAGTGGAGATGCCTTCGGTCCTTCGGATCCAGCCGGTCGAATCACCACCAAGGAGGTGTGGAAAATGATCGGCACACTGAAGGACGTCATGCACCACCAAACCGCGACCATCGCAGCAACCCAACAGGAACTCCAGGAGGTCAAGCACAACCAGAATGTCCTCCAGGAGCAGAACGAGAAGCTACACGATGAGGTGAAGGCGCTGCGGACACAAATTGAGACCAACCCTCCGGCGACAGCAACCAAGACCTGGCCGCCGTCGCGGCGGAGGGCGGCGATAGCTCCTCCCTGGTGAACCCCCAACGACCCGAGAGAGACCAGGATTGCGTCAGAATCAGCACCCAGAGGACCTTTGTCATATTTGAGTAAGAGGGTAGTGTAGCAGGTCCAAACTCGTGGTCAAAGGTGTTTGAAGAGACGAGGGGTGTAAAGAATGCGACTAGGTTAGCCACTGCCCGGCGGGATAAACCCTTGAAAAGAAGATTGCCGCCAAGCGAATTGATGAAATTATTCATCAAATCAACACAATTTCTGTTTGTGTTCTTTTTTTTTAGTCCCGCCTCGACACAAGAAACGGTTGGCAGAAAGGATTGTTGGAGCGCAAAAGGAAAGACATCTGGAACACTCTTTCGAGCAGAAGTAGATGTGACATTGGGGGGTATGAGGCTGGCCCGAGTAACCGTTGAAGTCTGTTTTTCGACATTCTCTCCACAGACCTTTGCCATGATGGTTGTCGGGATCATTCCTTCTTCGTACAGCATCTGGACAATCCAGCGACGCGGAGCTCCCTGCGGGATGGAGCGGTACTCATCTGTGAGAGTATATGCGGGGTCTTCAATGAGCTCTATGAGCTCCTCTACCCCCGCAAGACAAAGGAGGCTTGAAACTGGACCAATGAACAAGGTCACCTGCTCTATTCCTTCGTAGAGAAATTCTGCAATTTCTTCGGGGATGACCCCCGGGAATTCTACACCTGCAGCCCAGACTGGCTCGTACTCCGTGAAGTAAAGATCAAGGATATTTCTGTGGCTATCCATCCCCAAAAGAATTTCTTGACTTCTAGTTGGGGTTGGGGGAGAGCTGCTCGTAGCAGTAGAGTCATCAGTCAAAGATGGTGTGTTTTGGTCGGGCGAGACAGCGGGTTGGGTCTCGGGTAGCGGCGGTGGTACAGCCAGGGGAACACTGGTGTATATAACTGGACCAGGGACCAGCTCCGTTTCCTCTTGGGGAGACGTGCGTTTTCCATGGCTACTAACTGGCTGTCTTGACGTGATTATATGAGTGGTTACCATATCCTAATTAGATTACGGAGAAGCAGTACCACTGCTGGATTAGATGACTACATAATTATGACATATTTGTTGATGCAGTTCAACTCTTGTTCTAACCTCTAACGTGGACTCAAGATGAAGCAAGTCATCCATGCCCCCAGCTTCTTGGCAAATTACCAGATGTGGTGTGCAAAGGATAAAATATCGGAGGTTGCCGACGTCGAATTTGCAGCTCTAATTACTCGCATTTGCTCTTATGCGACACAATTTCTCCCCTCGCCATCTCATGCTGTTGATCAAATTCGCGGTCGGTCTCTAGCCGATATTCGTGACACATGTACTAATATCGGGAACAATCTTGCTACAACATGCGAGATTCTCGACTGGAAAGGCACTTTGGTCCGTGTTCAACACATCATTTTTGCTGCATTGAAAGTTTCATGTGAAGGGAGGACTGCCCAATTCTGGGAGGGCATAGCTTCTGCATGCAGAGCTGCTCAAAAGGCTGGCATCCACACTCATCTTACCAGTTTGATGGAATCCCAGCTTGGTAAAGATAGTGCCCAGGAGTTAGAAAGAGATGTTCAGCGGAGAACATTTTGCAGCCTCTATGTTTTGGACAGGTACGCTTGGTATCAGTGTGATACTGGGATCTTACTGACGCATCTGGATGACAGTCATTTGTCCAGACAACTAGATCGGATCCCGTTCTTACCCAATCACTTGGTCGAGCAAACATTGCCCCAGCTACATTTGATCCCAGACATTGGCCATATACCGGCAGAAACTGCTGCCAGAGCGCCCGACATATTCACCGAACGTCTCATGCAAGTTCAGCTTGGCTTGTTTTGGCGAGGCCTTGGGTTGCAGCGTACCGCTGAGTTTGACCCGACCGAGAGTGAGCGGAGATATGACAAGTTCAACCCCGAGTATCTCAGCAACTTACACCCGGCCTTCGCTGTAGCCTACCCAGACACGACTTTGGATCAGGCTCTCCCAAAACTACCCATGCAAAGACAACTTCTATATCTCGAGATTTTCGACTCAATTTGTTGGAACTTCCGACCTCTCCTGCTACTCAAACCAAACCAAGTTGCAAGCTTAGCCCCATACAAGAAAGTTCTGCTCCGGTCGCAGAAGCAGAGACTTGGTATGGCTGCACTGAAAGTGCTCGAAGCTGTTACAGCCCTTCATACAATGGTTGGGGGCTCCCATACGCGCTTTTCTGCAATTATTTTCAACTCTGAGCCTGCCATTCTTCTGCTTAATCTCTGTTCCCATGCAGATTTCCCATTTGATCAGGACGATAATAGCCCGAACCTTATGGGAATCAAAGTTAGAATGACATATCAAATAGCAATGCAGGCAGTAGAGCAGGCTATTCGTCGCCTTCAAATGCTAGCCGAGCTCAGTGACATGTCTGCATCTGGAGCCCGCGTGGCTATTCAGCTTTTTGTCAGAACTCTGCAGGCCAAGCAGCCATCTAGTCCACTCGCTCTCAGTTCATCTGTTTCCGGCTCTTTAGGGCCAGCCCGGTCACCGACTCCGATAGGGATGTATGGTGAACAGGAAAAGTGGCCGTCTTTGGAGGCAGGGGATCCTTACTCAATGCCCGATAATCTTTTCTCAATGGCGCAACAAGACTCTTTTCCAAACCCCCAGTTTTCCTCTTTAGACTTCCCCATGCTTTGGGATGACTCATAAGTATTTGCTGTTCATTGTTAATTTTTGACGTTAGATAGTCTAGCGTATTCACTGAACTGATGAGGATCATACTATACATTAATAAATAAGATCATCCCGGATGCATATCCAATTACAACCATCCTGCCCAGTGTAGTCACATTAGTCACGGTATACTCTTCAGGAAGCCAAATTAAATCTGTCGTCTCCGTCAGCCAATTCCGCGTCACCAATAGCATAAACGGACAAGCTATAGTCGAAGGAGAAGAAGTAACAGATCCCATTTCCGAAACACCTCTATCAGAATTGTCCAGAACGGGAAAGAGATACTTTGAGAATCACAAGACTGGCTTTATATAATCCTCGTGCTAATTTAGTTTGTGTCGCAGAGTCTGACCGTCATATCGTTTGAGCAAGAAGCCACCAATTGCTTGTCAAGTAAAAAGGCAACTACATTGACCGGAAGCGTGTTACCTCTGATGATACCGCAGAAATTGTCAGTGATATTACGGAGTTGGGATTCTAGAGTCGCTACTCTGCTTTCTAGTGCATCACCCGTGAAATTCACAGTGGGGCTCCGATGGAATTCAAAATGATTCGTTGAAATGCTAGAATACCCCTGTTCGCTGATACGCCCAGTTCTGTCAGGGGAGATTATATGTGTAGGATACTAGGTTTTTCGCTTTTTACTATTAGATACGTCGGTGTCATATGAAGATGAGCCGGGATCTAGGAGTGTACGGCGCAGTTATAATTTCCATCTCCTCGTGGGTTGGAAACTGCGGTGATGAGACACTTCTTTATCCCTCGCGACTGGCAGAAAGAACATCACGGGGTTGGTATAAGTTGGCCCAGTAAGGGTGAGGGCAGTGATTCGGAGCAACATTGGGATGGACTGAAGTGACACTTTGCGTAGGGTCATGATACGTTGAACTCCATGTCTATGCCTCAAATTTACATGTACACGTGGAATATGTACAAAAAAATACTACATAACAGTAAAATTTGCACTCATCTAGAGCATTCCAACACAATATTACTATAGAATGGGGATGCTTGGCAATTGGTGCCTCATTCTTAAGGCCTTGGGCTCATCGAGCCACTGAACGATCACTGTAGCCCTCAAGTGTTATCGTCATTCGGATGGAACGTGGAGGATCGGCATTTATAGCGTGTATCAACGTAGATCCATGTAGATCAGAGTTCAAGATCATTTTCAAGTCCTCACGTCACCACCTGAGAATGGGACTCGGCTCGTTCAAATGCGGAATCTTCACTCCACTTAGATCGTTCACTAGCGCCCGTGGGAGATCCCTGTAGCTCCGGGGCAGATCGATTTTCCCCAACGATGATGCAATGGCTTTCAGATCGACGTCACGGGGATGAAAGAAGCTTTCCGGACTTCCATTCCACATATAGTTTTGTCTCTCCTGTCCTCTTCTTCCTTTTGACTTTTGCTTTATCAAAATTTGTTCGACTATGGCGACTGTACAAGTGACTCGCCCGTCCCGGCTAGCAGATGATGGTAAGATCTGCATTCCTGATCTCCAGCTGATAGCTAATCTCACGTGAAATAGCCGCGACTGCTGCTCTATATGTGACACACCCTGAACGCAAGGCATCTCTCCGCGCCCCGACCGCCATCAAAAGCCAAAACTTAAGTAAGTATCATTCCTGGATATAAGCGAATACAACCAATCTGACAATGCGCCTTGCGACAGACACACACACGGTCGGTGGTACTCGAAAGCTCAGCCACGCCTCCGCTGCATCCGTTATCGCACACGCAAATCGTAAACCTGTCGAAGTATGGCAGCCCCCGGCGAGACAACCTGCCGCCGAGAAGGCTGCACTATGCGTGAAGGACTACGCTCTGCCCCAGCAACCTAAACCCACCACCCAGCACAGCGCGGAGGGGATGGGAGCTGCGGCGCTAGCTGTGCGTGAGCAGAGAGCCTCGGTGAGCCAGGCCTCTGCATCCGCTGCCAGACGTGGCAGCTCAATCGACCGTTACCACCATACAGCCGTTGGCGGTAACCCGAAAGACAAGGCGCTGAAGGCTGCATCGGGCGCCTACACCTCACGAAAGAGAGCCGACTCGGCACCCAGTGACGCGGGGGTTACCTCCGAACTTCCATATGACCTTTCGACCGGCGCAACACGATATTCCCGCGTGGAAGAGGAAGACCCCCTTGACCACTTAGACCCTGCTATGGAAGCAAGCCGGGTCCGACATATGTCTAACACTGACCCGAAATTGTACACTTCATCGCCACCTGTTCGACTCGGAAAGGAAGAACAAAACATGAACTCCCAGCGCGCTGCTGCTATCTCAATGGCAAAGGACATGTACAAAATCACCGCAGCCAAGCAACAAACTGGCGAATCTCCCGCCGTCCGAGCAGCCCAAAAGGGCCATAGTCAACTGGGCTACCGCAAGACGGTATCCACCGCAGATGGGACTGCTCTCCGGCGTGCGATTGCCCTACAAGAGGCAGCACAAAAGCGAGCTGCCGAGAAGCTGGCGCTTATGCAGGATGAGCACGCAGACTACCAGCTGTATTATGGCACCGCACCTCAACCACAACGGTCGCTCTTAACCACCCGCCGCAAGAGAACTTCAAGCGATACGGATTCCGCTCAGACTGACGCAGAGAAGTCGCGGCAAATCCGGAACCAGATGACCAGCCTGCGGACCAAGATGGGCCAAGTAGAGGACCGTCAGACACAGGATCGTGAATTGCTTATGCAGGCTGCCCGCCGCAATGTGGAACGAACCCTCCAAGACATGGAGGCGCGAGTTTGCGCGGACACCGGTCGCGCTCCGGCTTCCGTACAGAGGGGGTGGGATGAAGTTGCCCAGGAGCTCGTGCGACAGGAGGCACAAGACTTTGAAGGGGTTGGCACCCAAGAGGATCGAGTGAACATCGGCGGCCAAACGTATATGGACATGGCCGACGTCGACGCTGTCGCTCGGTCTCGCCTCCAGCCGGCTCTTGATGAGATTGCCGATAATGCCGAACAACGGAGGGCCAATGAGATCGAAGCCCGCCTGGATGCTGAGGAAGAGCAGAGACATGCTGCCGTGGAGCGTGAACGCGAGGCTGATACGAGAGAAGTAGAGAAACAACTGAGAGGTTAGCTACCCTGTCTTTCCCTCTTTCAATATATCCTCTGACTAGTACATTAGATACAAGCAAGCGCCAAAAACCCGAGAGGAAGATTCCCAAATTCTTCTTGTGGAGGAAGAAGGGCAAGCGAGCTCGTGTTGAGGAATCCGAGACCGAAGAGGCTCGAGCTGTCTCGCCTGCCGCCCAGGGAGGTGTATTAGAGCAGCCCCCGACTACAGCCGCAGACAACACTGCCTCGACGGACACCATCCCCGAGCAAGCTTCTGTTCAGCCAGAGCCGACGGACACCGTCCCCGATGAAGCCTCTGTGGAAACAGAGACAGTCACTCCCGCAAGCGTTGTCGCCCTTTCGGTCCCGGAGGCTGAACCTTCAAGGGCCGACGAAAATGATGTGCCCGCGGCAATCCCACGGCGGCCGACACAAAGCCAAACCGAGCCCCTGGAGCTCGACCAGCGAGAGGCAACTGCGTCCGGACCAGCGGTTGTGCACTACTTCACGCCACCAGTCTCAAGCCCGCGCGCCGACACTAAGCTCAAGAACTGGTTCCGCGACCGTCTCGTTCGCCGCTCCAGTACCCCAGTTCCCATTTACCCCCATCAGCCAGCTCCGGAGTTTAACACAGACAGCGAGCCCGCCTTCCAAGGTGGCGCCTCTCTCACCGGCCGCGACGAGCCTCGCGGGGCAGCACTTGCCTCACACCCTATAAGCGAAACTATCCCGACCCACAACAGGTCTTCCAGCTACTACAGCAACAGCTTTGATGTGAGCAAGATTAACAGTGCTGACTCTGCCTCGGGGTCTATCAGGCAAAATGGCAATGGCAAGAAGAGGAACCGTCTGAGCAGGACGTTCTTCAAGACCGTTCCCGATAACCATGATGAGTCGAACGATGATGACTCGCGTCGTGACTCGGGGATCCAATCTTCGTCTCAGGATGTCGAGGGAACTGATGCTCAGAGTCTGCGGGATAGTGCTAATGACCAGGGTCTTGCTGTACCACCTACTATCGGCGAGACGGAGAGCGGAAGAAGAGAATCTCGATTCTCCGAGATTCTGTGATGCGTATGCTGAATTTTGATGTGTATTTGTATTTGAAACGTTGGCTTGATGTACGATTTGTATTATTTTTTGGATCTTACGGATGATTTACTGGCGCTTTCTGGAAAATCGTCTGGGAGGAGATGGGGTGGAATTGTTTACCAAGATAGTAATTTCGGTCTTCGTATATAATCAATTTAATTCACAATGTCTTCATGAAGCCCTAGCATCATTGAACATGTCTTTCAAGGTGAGCAATAACCCTTCTGAGCGGATCAATCACAGCCTTATCTCCCACTAGCTCATCCGCATCTAAATCAATAACCTCCTTCGCCTCAAACCCATGTCCCTGTCCCTCCGCACGCTCAAACGAAACATCAACCCCAAGCTCCTCCAAAGCTTCAGCCACAGCAACACTCTGCTCAATCCCAACCAACTCATCCGTATCTCCATGCACAAGAACCGTAGGCGGGAAATTCTTATTCAACCCAAACCTAACAGGGAAAAGCGCCCGATCCTCCACCGAAATCGCCCCAATCCCCTCATCAGCAATCCTCGCTGCCAACCCAGCCTTCCTCGTAATCACATCTGGATACTGCGCCGCCTGATGCAAAGCCTTAATCCACCCAAACCGACGATCAGCAGGCGGATTTGTCGGAAACGCATACCCATCAATAGCATCATCCCGCATAGCATCCTCAACTTCCTTCAAAGCGCCTGCTTCATCCTCGACAGGAGCAACAAGCGGCTGACCAGGATTGATATACCGCTCACTGGAGGAATCCATCATTCCGTAAATGGAGAGCAGAGCAAGAGGCCGCGGTGTAGCGGGGTGCGCAGTAGCAGCGAGCGCCAGATATCCGCCTGCGCTGGAGCCGGCGATGATTACGCGCTTGCTGATGTTCGTATGTACCCAGTTTACGGCGTCTATTGCGTCTTGCAGGATTTCGAGGCCTGGGGCTTCGGGTAGCAAGCGGTAGGAGGCTGTTGCGTATGTCCAACCTCGTTTTTGGCAGGCGTTTATCAACCAGTGGGGTGGGAAGGTTGTTTTTTCGCCTAGGAACTGCGAGATTGGATGTGAGCTGGGGTTCTATTTGCGTTTGGATGCTGTTTTTGACTTACTAGGAAGCCTCCATGGAAGTGCAGGACGACGGGAGCGTTTTCATCTTTGGTTGGTGGGGAGAGGGCGTCGATCTCGAGTGAGAGGCCGTCTACGACTTTGAAGACATGTGTGACTGACATGATGGCGTGTGGGATTTTCTATCTTATTCGAATAGAGGATGCCGTGCTCATTGATGTATTTATCTATTGGTGACTGTTCGCATAAGCATCGGAGATATCCCACCGATAACCCCGGGGAGGCCGGCGGGATGTATCCGCACTACATATAGTGTGGGGAGTTGGAGTAAAACGGAACAGTCCATCCACGCTAAGCCCAATTAGCTTATGGCAGATCATCTTATGTAGATTGTATACATCGTGGATGGAGTGAATAAAATGCTAGTCTGTACAATAGGAAATAAATATATGATGTATAATCGCACTGCCGTTAATTTTAATCTACTAGTGCTGAACGCGACTCTCGTCCTTATAAAGGTAGGTGTTAGAGATCTTCCTTTCATACCTCTTCCTTACTAGTAAACTGTTTTTCTAGTATGTCTCAGTATGACCTATATACTGATGCTGGCCCTTCGTCTCAGATTGCGTTATCCTAAATTCATCCTCCACCTATCTTTAGCGTCGGTGTTACTAATGAGCCCCTTACGCCAGATCATTTAATTAGCTAACAACCAGTTAATAACGGCCTGGGATCCGATACTCTCTATCCGTAACCGAATACTTATAGATGCATATTACTAAACAGAAGAATATGTTGATAACCAGGGGACTAGTGAAGGTTTTCTCTCTTCAAGCTATTTGATCGCTCTTCTTGCCGTAATAACTCGCATTCCGCGGGTTCCGAGCAATCTTCTTGAACCTCCTGTCTCCTTCGTGCATATAATGCCGCACCCCGAGCAGCAGTAAAAGTCGGATCTGTAGTTTTCTGTTCTTGGACAGGTGCCATAAAATCAAATTGAGATTCTATTCGAGAAGTGATAATTGGTTGCGATATTGCAGTTAGAGAATCCTTTAAATTGTCCAGGAAACGAGGGTTTCTGGCGCTCTCTCCGGCTAGGACGAGGTGAGTTATCGGAAATTTTGACGACCGAGAGAGCGTTATTAGTTGCGAACGGAGCCGGGACCATAATAGATCCGGGTAATTTGTTTGTAGAAGCCGATCTAGCCCAACTTCGAAGTCAAGCACTTGGGCTTCGTCTCGTGTAAAGCGAGACAAGGCTTCGCCGTTAATAGGTCTGATAACACTAGCGTATAATACTGCACGACTGAATGAGATGTAAAGGATTGTTGATGAATCAGCTAAATCAAACTCATCTGTACATTCAAACAGGTCGTGATAATTTTTGCATAGTCTATAGCCATTGGCAGCATAAACAGCATCTGCTTCAACCAGTCGATCAGGGTAAAATTTGCTATCGCCTAGCCATGTCCGTAAATTGAGACCCCGAAGAGCAGAGTTGATAATCTCTGGACTGAGAGCTTCTATGTCGGGAGTTGTAACGGCGACCCTATCAAGAGACTGACGCAATTTTCTCTCCGTGGAGTACTTGAGATTTTGCAGCATCTCGCGGATAATATAGACGTCATCCACCTCCAGGGGCCGAGCGAGCTTCCTCTTTAGCCATCCAGCCAAGGATGGTAAGGGCGATTCCAGCAGAGAGTATAGTCGAGAATAAGTTCCTTGTAATAACCCTGTGGCTTCATGTGATGTGGGATCGGCCTCCTTCGCAAAACGTGCCATAAGCTGGAGATACTCTGGCTCACCCTGAATTTGGGCAACCTGGACGACGGTTCCGTTAAAGAAATGTACTGCGGACGTTCTGTTTTCAATGGGCGATCAGATAAAATTTGTAAACTCATAGCCATAGTCATACACTCACCCGTATGAAGGGGTCAAATTAAACCCAACACCCGGAGCGTCGTGAATCTCGATAGGGAGGCATGTGTCACACGAATCACGAGGACAGTCATAGAAAGCGTTACAAACGGCCGCAAAATAGAAAGCGAAGAAGATTACCAACGTTAACATGATCCAGAAGACAGATCAAGAGTACAAGTACAGAAATAGAAAGTGTAGCCGCAAAGCCACAAAGCCGCAGATTTAATTGATGACCTTGATCAACTGCTGACCAGAAGGTCCGCCGTTTACAAAATAGATGGTTTAAGGGGTAAAAGATAAGCGCTTCGGCCCGGTTTACCCTAATTTTCCTCACATATCTCGAAGGCTTTAAAATTAAGGACTTTAGAATGAAATTGGCTAAGCGAGTTGGATACAGTGGACCTCTTGGTTACGGGTAGATCGACTCCCGGGACGGGACCTACTCCATAGATATACAACCTTTATAGCGGGAGTATCTAAGATTGGTCTCTATAATGAAGTTGAGTTGAGTCATTCTTATGATTGTAGGCATGGATAATAAACAGTTAGCTAATTTCAAATGATTCCTAATTCCTTTCGAAGCTGTGAGCACCACGTGTTTTGGCATGAGTCGCTGATGCTGTTGCCTCAGGCGCTTTGGCTCGGATCCTTAACAAGCATGAATCCTAGGATCAGCCTCACCCAATTCTTTTAAAATGTGTCTCCTCCCCCTCGGCGCCTCATTAGAACATCTACAACCAAGCCTTTCTGTGATAATAAAGCCCGATACCCATAGAAGGCGTTTTGATCTTACCATTACTCCGTGCGTCATGGAGCTGAGCAGATCTCAGATCGCCCAACTAGCCCAGGGCTACCAGGAAATTAATCGTGCAATCGAGCATATGTGCCAAAGTTGCAATACCTTATATAACAGCATGATGAATTGTCAAACGGTGCGCGGAAACTTCAGTAGACAAGATATGTCACGAGTTTGTCCTCTCTGCCGCTTTCTCGCCACCGTTACGAGGGGCGAACAAACCGGTATTATGATTGAACCATGGGATGGTTATCAGGCATATTTAAGTGTACTCGACAAGCCGCAATCATGTTCAGCGTTTGGGCTTCGTTATTCCATACATACCAGCAGCGATGATGTTTATCTCGGGAGCAATGATGATTATATCAACTTCAAGTACATCCAAGACTGGCTCCAAGAATGCCAAAGTCACTCTCACTCAACAAGCCATGATTCAGAAGTCGAAACACTTAACGAATCCCTCCCTAGTGAGGTCCCATTTTACCTGATTGATATTCGGACACTATCGATCATAGAGGGATCCTTGGGCCATAAATATGCAGCGTTAAGTTATGTCTGGGGCAAGATTTCTTTCAGCATGCTGAAGCTTGAAGTGTTCAATCTCCAGGAGATGAAATTACCGGGCAGTTTAGATCAGAGATGGTCCAACATCCCGCACACAGTTCGTGACGCGATTGTCTTGTGCAAAAAGATCAACATGCCATTCCTTTGGGTCGATTCGCTATGTATTGTCCAGGATAGTACACACAAATCACAGCTGATATCGAACATGCACCTGGTTTACATGAATGCCACCTTTACCATTGCCGCTGCAACTGGCAATGATGCAAACGCGAGGCTGCCCGGTGTTGAAATACCTGTGAAATACGGGCCTATCCACCCCATATGTGCCACATCCTCAAACTCCTTGTTTGCCTATCAGCGGCACAAGTCATGTTTGGAGACATTATTGCAAAGTTACTGGTTTTCAAGGGGCTGGACGTTTCAAGAACATTTTCTCTCTCAAAGACTCCTTTGCTTTACAAAACATGACCTGATTTTTCTTTGCCCGGAGAGTACATTCTGCCAGGATTACCTCACTGGGAGGATTTTAAAAGAAGAGTCTGATCCATGGCAGGACGGCGAGCCTGTATACGAACTGCTACTTTCAGCTAGCAGTGGAGGATTACACTCTCCCGAAGCCCTATACGACCATATATTACCCTGCTATATTGCTCGCTCGTTGACATACGATACGGATGCACTGAGTGCGTTCTCTGGAACACTAGCACGCTTTGAACCATACCTGGGCGAACACTGGAACGGGCTTCATCGGTGTGGCTTCACCCTTTGGCTGACATGGATAGCCTTGTACGACAATACCTTAACCCGACGCGAGGGCTTCCCAAGCTGGTCATGGGTGGGGTGGAAATGGAGTAAACCCAACTCCCAGATCTTAGCTTGCACATACATCCCTACCAAGGAGTGGCAGTCAGTGTATTGTTACCGGATTAAAGATGGGATTCTGCAGGAGTTCGGAGCCAGCCTTCCACTTGGCCACTCCCTTGGCCGTGTTTCCAACACCGAGGATCTCCAGATTGAGAGACCTACCCAGAGAGAACTTGATGGCTTTCCTCGTTCCTGTATAACTATTGGTGAAGAAAGTCAGTACTTGGTGTTTTGGACAGCTGCGATATCGATGGATAAGTGCAGGGAATCTATGGATTTTGATGATATCAAAGCCAGTTTCGAGAATCACATGGGCAATGGATCTTTAGTATTCACGAACAAGTTTTCACTCGTTCTTATTACAGCAAAAACAGAGGCAGAGCTTGCCATTGTCATGCCAGTTCATTGGGTTGACGGGGTCGGTTATCGTCGAGCTTTAAGCGATGTCGCACTTTCTACATGGGAGGATTTGGAACCCGAGCGGAAATTAGTGGTTCTACGGTGATATCACACATAGTTGTGTTTTAGACCACAATTTCAGACACAAGAGCCAGATTCCCATCAGCTCCACCCAGTGTAGGGATGATCCTCGAGGAATACAAAGCATCATAGGAGACAAAAGTCAGATCCTTGCTTCTGACCAGATCGTGTACCTAATAAAGACGATAGTATTATAGCTCTGGGGAGAGACACTGATGTTATCTACTGACATAGCTGTAGTTAGAACTTAGTCCACATTGACTCTACCTTCGCTGACTTCCTATTTCATTTAGCACCGATTAATATCTATATGTCAAAGCTTCGTATGCATCGCTACTCCCTCCTTTGTTAATAAATCGACGGTTTACTAGTTATGGCATATGATAGTTTAAGGGGTAATTAAGTTAAAACCCTAATGAAGTGAGGACTGGGCGCCTAGACTACGACATTGCCCATGGACGGGCGGTTGGGCATTGTCCACAGGCTTTATGTATGCCTATACGGGACCTCGAGACCATTGCCTGTACTTACAAATTGCTTTGCGACTCATTTGTCCGGAATTTCCTAGCCAAACTTGGCTATTGCCCTTTCTGTCCGGGGGAGTAAGTGGTATGACTATGTTCAAGATCACCTTGGTCATGAAACTATGAAGCCATTGCATCATGTACGCAGATATATATAGGTCATTGGTGGGATTAGCGTGCCATCTTGGTATCAGATCAACAACGAAATTTAATTTGTTAATTCTAGAGCGCCTTTCGGCGATCAATTCCATAGCATTAACCTTCCCCATCTATCAAACAAGCCATGTTGTACCCCTTAAATCTGGTTCCCATTATAGTGCTTCTCAACCTGCACCGTGACATCCACTGTCCTTAGAACGCCTCCCTTCCCTTGGAGATCATGCGTCAAATGTCGCGTACTTTCAGCCCCCTCACTCGAACTAGACTGCCTACCCTCATTATTCTGATTCGCATCCAGACCCGACGAAACCTCAGTGATAACCCCGGTCTGACCTCCCCATCCATCAAACATCAATCGTCCGTGCTTCCTCTGGCGTCCACGCGACTGCGACCGCGAATGTGACCGGCTTGCTGCCGAGGAGGATTGGTTGACATACCCGCTGCCCTTGGTCTGGGGGAGCTCGAGCGCGTCGGGGATCTGGGTTGTCGTCAGGCCAGAGTGCAGGCCAGCAAAGATGTGGTAGAGGGTTGGGACGCAGGCGACGATGATTGCTGTGAGCATCATTGCCTGGCCAACTATTTCCCAAATGGCGATTTCCCCTATATCCTTGTCAGATCAGTCTAATTTGGCCAAAGTTGGAAGGGGAAGTCACGGACAGGAGACGTCGGTTGAGTGGACGAATGAAGGTAGGAGAGCTAGGTGGGCGATTCCGAGGCCGACGATACTGTGACGGCTTAGTGAGCTATTGAATTCGAAAGGGGAAAGTTCCTCGAGTTGCTAACATACCTTAGGCGCACAGTGAAGGAGCACAGGATCTTGACCCGCTTGTTCTTGACCATCTGGACATGTTGCATCATAATAAACGGTAGGACAACAATGATAATCTCTGTGAGGATATTGATGACACCGATCGGGTAGAAGAGGACTCCCTGTTTGGGGTTAGATGTGTTGAGTGAAGCATGAGGCATTTTCCTGGTGTATACTGACCTCTCCAACACATCGCTCAGGGGAGTAGAGCCACACATGGGGCAATTCACACTGGAAAGCTATACTCAACACTGCAAATATCGACCACGCGACCACAATGCCCGCGGTGACAATACAGCTGCGACGGAGGGTCTTATTTGGCGTCAACTTCCAAACCAGCATAGTAGTCGAGATTTTCGAAAGCGACAAGATAATGATGAGCAGAATGTGAGCAGCGAAGGCGAATTTGCTCCATGCTTGAATATCGCCTTTGCTCAGTTGGTCCTGGTGTTTTCCCAGTCCATGGTCAACAGCCTTTTGTAAGAGAACGACTTGAGCAATTGCAAGAAGTATAGCGACCCAAATGGGAGTATTGGCCGTTGTCCGTCGCTGCTTGAAATAGATCACCGAGCTAAGCTTAGCGATCACAAAGACTATGGTCACAAGGAGAAGGGGCACCGAGATCAGCGTGAGGATGGTGCCGCGATTGTCGCTTGACAGAGGCTGGAAGGCCTTATTTTGGTCGGCCATCGCACTTGTTCAAAACTTGAGATGGATGCCACATAATAAACTGCCACATCTCTAATACTAAAGTTTCCGTTGATAATTTACAATCCTTGTTTGAGTCCGACCCCAAACTCTCTCAGCACTGGATGGCGGTACTATTGCTTGCATCTATGCAGGGATGTGAATCCTATTACAATGTGTTAAATAGAATATACCAATACTAGTTTGAGACCACTTAAGTGGGGTCCGACATGTTTCCGTCAATCGCAATTGTCCATATTAATGAACTATGATCAACAAACCCGAAATCGAGGGGGCGGAAGTTACAAAGGATTCACCTGGCCGCTCGGACTACACACTAGAAAAGACCGGCCTTGCGACTAAAAAAACGCTAGTCACCAACGACAAAGCTTTGAGCGTGGACTGTGCCACTAAATTTACAACAGTCCAATGATCTCCCGGAAGTCCCGATCCAGGATTAGATAGCACGTCTTATTAAATTGCAAACGACAAGGGTTCGCGCCTAAGCGAACAAGACATTGTTTCAACGCGGAGCACCTCGCTTCTGAGGTGGCTTGTTTCGCATTCCGCAATCTAGATCCCTGTCTAGTCTCTAGTCACGGAGATGAGTAGGCAAAAATGGCCAGTACATCTTGCCGTCTTTTGGCCGAGTGGTCGGTTTTCTCTGGACATTTTTTCCTCTACAACTTTCCTCTCCTCAATCGCATTTCAAGATGGAAGAAGATATGGAAATGAAGAGCGGCAGCGCTATGCGCTCAATGCCAGTAGATAGTGGGAATGGTGGCTATGAGAGCGCTACAGCGCGCCAAAAACAACACCTGGAGGTAAATACCCGACGTTCAATTGACCTGCGCAGACTCTAATCGTGCAACAGAGATATCTCAACTTCTTCTCATCGGTCGCATTTTCTGCTTGTCTGCTTGCCTCATGGGAAACGGCCGGTGGTAGTTTGCTCTCAGGACTATACAACGGCGGCCCCGCTGCGATTATTTATGGCATTATCCTAACCACCCTGGGCAATCTGTCCATTGCATGCTCCTTGGCTGAGCTTGCCTCTATGTATGTGAATGACTTGTCCACCGCGCCACCCTTCTTTCCGCATACCCAATGGACTCCCTCGCATCTCATCGCGATGCTGCAACCAGCGGCATCAGACTCGCGCCCCTTGACGCACCCCGCTAACCTCGAGATAGTCACCCAACTGCAGGTGCTCAATATCACTGGTCCTATTTCCTCGCGCCTCGCGGTCGTCGATTCCTCAGTTTCTTCCAGGGTGAGTGCATGCCTGGTCATTTTCCTTTTCTAGCCGTATGCTGAACAGATTAGGATGGGTTACTGTCTTCAGCTGGAGTAGTCTGGTGTGTATCGCACCCTTCTTCATCGGCAACCAAATCCAGGGCATGGTTATGCTGCAGTACCCCGACTATGAGATGCAAAGGTGGCGCGGCACCCTGCTCATGTGGGCAGTTGCAATCATTCCCATTCTCCTGAATGTGTTTGCGCGTCGCATTCTGGGAGGTGTCGAGGTTGCCGCAGGTATCATGCATGTTGTCTTCCTACCAGTTGTTATCGCAGTCTGCGTTATCCTCGCCCCTCGAAACCCCGACGAGTTCGTCTGGGGGACCTTTGTCAGCGGCTTGAGTGGCTGGAAGGATCCTGGAGTTGTATTCTCCATCGGTCTTCTTGGTGTCCTGACTCCCCTGAGTGGTACGTTCCTCCACGATCAGACCATTGGAACAAGCTAATTCGTACCAACAGGTGTCGACGGTATTATTCACATGGCTGAAGAAGTCAAGAATGCCAAATTCGTCGTCCCCCGCTCCATGATCTACGGCACCTTGATCAACGGAATCCTCACATTGGGCTACCTGATCGCTATTCTCTACTGCATGGGCGACTACGTCGAAGCGGTCACCACCCCAACAGGCTACCCCATCATTCAAATCACCTACCAAGCTACTAAGTCCAAGGCGGCCACATACGTCCTCATGACGATGGGCATCCTGCCCGGCTGGATCGGCTTCTTCAACGGCCTCGCCTCCGTCACGCGTCTCACCTGGGCCTTCGCTCGAGACAACGGACTCCCCTTCTCCGTCTTCTTTACCTACGTCGACCCAACCTACAAGATCCCCATTCGTGCTTTATTCCTTGTTGCATCATGCATCTTCGCACTCTCGTTCATTCAGATTGGCTCTACCGCTGCATTCAGCGCTATTCTCTCGATCAGCACACTCGGTCTCTACATTTCCTACATTATCCCTCTCATCCTCCTTGTCCTGAAGCGCTTCATGGCTCCCCATGATATCCCACAGGGATCATTCACTCTGGGAAAGCTCGGCCTCCCCATGAATCTCCTTGCCATTCTTTTCGCCACCTATTTCGCCATCTTCCTTCCCTTCCCCTCGACACTCCCGGTTACCGCGGAGAACATGAACTATGCCGGCCCTGTGCTTGGATTTGTTATGCTATTTGCCTGTGGGGATTGGTTTGTTCGCGGACGCCATATCTGGCAAGGCCCAACAGTCAAGGCTTGGGCCATGACCGAGTGAAGTGGAAGATTTGCTTGAATTCAACATAGAGGAGGAAAGGGAAGCAATTGGGGTGGTAAAATTTGTTAATAGTTTTTTATTCTCAGGGTGACTAGACTGTACACGTATTTTTATTTATTTTATGTATCCAGAATTTGAAATTTTCTTCACTTGAAGTCGTCGGGGGTTGTATAGAACGGTCCAGCGCACGAGGAATGTCTACAACTAATACAAAAGCTCGAGATACTCCTTTATTCCCGGACATTGCCTCGCATGGGAAGGCCCCTGAAAACTGATCCACAATCAGGGGGATAGATAAGGAAATGCATGAATACTATACAAGCGCCCAATTCCAAATTCCAGGGTCGGAATTGGGCGCTTGGCACAGTTACTATACAAGCTTTTCAAAAATCAAAAAAGAGATCTCCATTTCCCCACTTCTTGCTCGTCCGATTCAAAGGAGAATTGATGTTGAGCGATTCAATCTCCGGCCGGGTTGTACTCCACAGCCGTTGATTGCGATGGTTATACTTATCAGATTGAGTTTCTATTGTCCTTTTCTATAAGCCAATCCATGGATTTTCTTTCGAAGTCGCCATATCAAACAGCTCAGAACAGTGAATCCATCTACTACAAAGCACTAAATACACTTTCTGTCTCAAGATGGTCAAATTTTCACTCTCTTGGCGACACGTGCCGATCGTCTAATACCTGCAGGGGGTTCCCACTTAGAAGAGCCCAAGTTACGTTTGAGAGAGGATTTCTGGGTCTCTTTCAAACCGAGGCCCGCTTCGCGTATGATGGGGCTCGCGTCTTGCTGGCCCTCATATCTTCTGGCTCAGGCGAGACGATATTACCGTTGACCCTTGTGGTAGAGGATTCTGTATCGAGTTGATGTTTGTCTTCGGGATTTTCGAACCGGAGGGCAGACCCTGCTCTAAGATGGACGGGAGAAGTCAGGCTGACTTGACCTAGAACGGTGTCTTTGCCCAGTTGAAAGAGGGCGATCTGAGAATGCTAGTCAATGTTCTGAGTAAAGCCAGCCACTATGATGTCAGGTTTTCTTAACGAGCTTATCTTGTGTAGAAGTCTGGTATTTAGGCGTCCTCCAATGGCTAGATGGTGGCGATGATAGGCTTAGACTTATGATTGCTGTAAGTTGATCTCCACTACCTTGCCTGTAGAAACCCAATCTCCTTGTCTCACGAGGGAGATCGACATAGGTCCTCTTTCCATGCCAGTCTTTTACTTGTTTGATCCTCTCACCGGAGATTGAAACTTTGCTTTGCAAACAATATATATTCGCCCAATCTAGCGAAGTGTTATTTCGCTGCCTGAATCTCGCCATGTCGGCACGACCAAATCTACATCCAAATCCAAATTCAAATCCCCTTCCCTCCCCCTTCTCTCCAAAAAAAGAAGCTTAATGGGCCAGACTCGGTGACGGCGTTCCGTCCCGAAATGGGTTGTCAGACTCTTCGCTCTGACTTGTCTGCGATCCCTCCTGGCCCCGGAAACTCTGCAGCAGTTTCACCGCCTCGGTCATTCCCACCTGGACACTCCTGCTGGACAAATCCTACGGTGATATATTCTCGGAAGGAATCAGGGTCTGGACTAGGTTGCTGTCCATTTGATAGACTGTTCCGTCTGGCATGGCATGTTGGTTCCAGTATATTGTCGGATTATGGACTTCCTTCTAGGCATACATCTTGCTCAACGAAGGTCTCACTGTCTGCAAAGATGTAAAACTACAATGTCCCTTGTCATCCTCAATTCCACCAGAATCCCCAACCAAGGATGGCGACGCCACTGTTTCTCCCCACGTCACCGACCCCCTAGCGGCATGATCCAAGTCCTCGCCCCTGGGCACATGACATGCAGCACTTATCGCAGCACTACAAGCTCCCGCCAACGGCATCTCAGATTTTAACTTTCTGAACGATAGTCCAAGCAACACAAAGACCATCAAACTACCCACAAGGGTAGAAATGAAGATAGCCAGAGGATTATAACCCAGAGAGCTAATCGAGAAACGGTAAATCGGTCGGCCAGTCCAGTCATACGCCATGACCCGAAAATAATAGATACTCTGAGAAACCAACCAGTGAAGCACCGTGAAGATCACCAGCAGGGGGACCCCGTACCGGTATGGCATGGACAGCCAGTACGTTGACTGTTGTGTACTGCCTCTTACAGGCCATGTCACGCGAAGGGGCTTTGGACTTGCCCCGTAGGAGCTGTATTCGGCAGTCGCGAGCATGCTAGTCAACACGCTGTTGTAGAAAAAATAGCTGACTGTGATGACCAGTTGTGGTATATTGGCTATCACCACAGAGCTCAAAGCGGACAGTGTTATATTTAGGTCGATCAATGGGTTATACCCGGGGATGCCGGAGAATCCTGCTGTCCACAGGTTATGGAGGACGCCGGGAGTCAACCCAGGACTGTCTAGCGGTGGGAGAGCTTGCTCGAAGAGGAATGCTCCGACGGCAATACATGCCAAACATCTAGACACTCCGTAGTTAACATAGGGTCTAAAGTAATATTGGAATGTGAGCTCTTACAAGACGAGGGTCGTTATCCAGCATGGGAGGCTTGAGCCTTTCATCCAGTGCTTCCGTCGCGATAACCGCTTGTGTACCATCAACTCTCGCTGAGAGATCCTTGCCAAAGGTTCCCCAGCAGGGTCATCTGTCCTTTGGGGCACTTTCCATGCTCCCCGACGGACCTCGGCGATGGATAGCCAACACATTCCCTCTGTGGTGGAATCTGGCTTCTCCATAAATGACGCCACCGCATCGCCCACGGTGAGTAGAGGTGCCGATCGATGACGGTCTACTCTCGCTGCCAGGAACATTGCTACGACTTTGAGGAAAGTCGCAAGAACAATTATAATGCAAATCAGTGGACTATAGAGCAGCTGGCATTGCTCTTCAGATCTGATCACAAGACATCCATCAACGGTATAAAGCTTATCTTCATTCATTGAAGTATCGTCGCAAATAATTACATAGCCACTAGCTGTGATGTCAGATGTGGTGTTAGCCTGGATGTATTGATTCACCCTCTCGAGGGTCGGCTGGTCCACATCATGGTTCGCCCAGTCAAACAGAAGATGGGCATTTGAGCAGGAATCTTCATCCAGAGTGTCACGACAGGCTTCATACGTAAAATTGTCATTTGTGTAGTAATGGACTCGACCAGAGTCAAGGATATTGATCATCAAGGTCTTGCGAGCGAATTCGGACCCATCCACTTCGTCATTGGAGATCGCAATGCGCTGTTCCGGGAGACTCGATTGGTTTATCGAGAGCATCGTAGTAGCTCCACCTTGGCTCACAGATAACTCATTCGCGAGTATGACGAGCACCTTTGCCCCCCTGGTATCTCCAAAGCTTTCAAGACTGCGACATTGCTGAAGGTCCAGGCGCTCGTAGTTCCCCCGCGCAATGTCAGAGGCAAAGTCATGCCAGTTCAACTCACCCTCAGGATACCCATCACTCCCAGTATCCGGCCAATCCGGGGTTCTGATAGCAGCTGTGCCTATATCATCACCCTGATATACGGCAGCATCCCCGCCACGAAACTTCGGAGTTATGCTAAAACACTGATCAAGTGCAGGAGTCTTCAAACTCGCGATGCTGGAAGAATTCAAGTCCCTAGGTCCAACAACAGCATGTAACTCGTTTACAGCCACGGATTCAAAAACCATCGAGTTGTACCTGCCAACTTGTATCAATTCCATGTCTCGCGTCTTATAGACCTCTTCCGACAACATACAGTAAATGAAAAGGCGTCCCCGTGACAAGCAGCACCAGCCACAGAGCGAGCCGAGATTGTCCAATGACAAAGAGATTTCTCACACTCGAGCAGCCGATGTCAAGCCACCGGCCTTGTGCATGGTATTTATCGACCTCTTCCCGACTCGGCGCAACCAGTGACTGCATGCAGTAGTTGCTAGCACCCAGGATTCCAGTACTTAGAACGTTGATTATAAAGTGCAAGGCGATGTTCCATCGTTTGGACAAGGTACAGCTGCCCTGGTACATTACTTGGATACTGGAAAATCCATTATTCTCCGGATTTCGATTGGCTAGTCCAGCAGCGACGGCAATGAAGATGAGATTTAGCAGAAGCAAAACGGCAGAAGTCTTGGCACACAGAAAGACGCCGTTAATCCAGTGTGGCTTCTGGGGATCGAATGAGTTGTGTTCAATAGCCTCTGCTTCTGTATTCCCCTCGACGTTGTCCTGTCCTTCTATCCAATTTGACGACTTGGGCCTTGCTTTCTCGGTTTGGTCGCTGGGAACACCATGGTAACGTTGGCTAGAGAACACAGATTTGCCACGACGCCATATACTCTCGCTGCCCATACTTGGGGTGGGAATGTACACCTCGGTGTAGACAGATATTTACTCCAGGCTTGGGGTAGAGAGAAGTGTGTAGAGATGATCAGGCAATGCAGGTAGAATAATTCTCCGCCCTCCCACTGCTTGAGCAAATGGGGCTGAGTTTCGTACCAATGTGCCCATAAATGTGAGAATCTTCGTGGCTTGTTTTGGCTCCATCGACCGGGGCCCATTGGTGCTGATACCCGCATGAATCCCCTAGTGCTCTTGGCATACGTACTTCGCCATTAGCCTCAACATGTGATTTTTTGCTGTGTATATCTTGTATAAGGTCAAGCTCAAATGGCGGTATTAAAGTGTCGTCACATCTGGATTACTGTATCGGGTAACGGACGTTCAAAAACGATGGTTGGAACAATCAAATTATTACTGAAACATGGGGCCGCTGTTGCTGCAAAAAATGCCGACGACAACACGCCTCTCCACCTGGCAGTCCTAATATCGGCATGGGAAGTGGTCATGTTGCTTCTTGATCACGGAGCGGATCGAAATAGCCGCAGTCAGGACGGGGAGACACCAGTGGATCTTCTGGCGCATCGCCGGAGTCATCGGGAGCAATTCTCGTTCAACAGAAACAAAAAGGGGAATTTAATGACTTTTAGATATCAAAAGTTCCTAAATGTCTGTTGGCAGGGGTGGCATATATCTTCGTGTGGCATTATTACTATAATTAAACCAAATGGTAGGTCGATTTCTTGAGTTCTACCACTAGCAAATTTCTCTCAATATCAAGTGTAAATATAAAAGCGCAGCTTTCCCGGTCAAACGCCCGCCATCTCCCCGCATCTTCCTGGAAAATTGCCTAATCCGATGTTTCATGGGTCTCCAAAACATCCACCAATCCGAGCAGAGTACGGGGTATCTCTATAGCGAGGACCGAAGCATACACACATTATAACATGTCATATTCCAAGATCGAGGGTATCTGCACAGCACTCAACAATGCGTCTTCTGGCGCTTCTCCCCGTCCTACTTGGACTCATATCCAGCCATTTTGTCTCTGCAGCAGATAATGGCAAGACTACTGATGTAACATGGGATAACCACAGCCTCTCAGTCAAGGGAGAGAGGGTGTATGTTTTCTCCGGTGAATTCCATTACCAGCGACTCCCTGTGCCGGAGCTATGGCTCGACGTGTTTCAGAAGCTACGCGCAAACGGGTTTAATGCAATTTCTAGTGAGTGACTTGACAACAACCCTTCATTTGCATTGGTACTAATTTCAATCAGTCTACTTCTTCTGGAGTTTCCACTCCGCTTCCGAGGATACTTTCGACTTCGAGAACGGCGCCCATGACGTCCAACGCGTTTTTGACTATGCCAAGCAGGCAGGTCTGTATGTGATCGCGCGCGCGGGGCCTTACTGTAATGCCGAGACCTCTGCTGGTGGGTTTGCATTGTGGGCATCGAACGGTCAAATGGGCAGCACGCGCACCAGCGCAAGCTCTTACTATGACCGATGGTATCCGTGGATCCAGAAGATCGGAAGGATTATCGCCGCAAACCAGATCACAAATGGCGGCCCAGTCATTCTCAATCAGCATGAGAATGAGTTGCAGGAGATGACTCATAGTGCCGATAACACCGTTGTCAAGTACATGGAACAAATCAAAGCCGCCTTTGCTGAGGCTGGTATCGTTGTCCCGAGTACCCACAACGAGAAGGGAATGCGCTCTATGAGCTGGTCAACGGACTACCAGGACGTGGGCGGTGCCGTCAACATCTATGGTCTGGACTCGTATCCTGGTGGTCTGTCCTGCACCAACCCAAACACTGGGTTCAATCTTGTTCGCACTTATTACCAGTGGTTCCAGAATTATTCGAGTTCTCAGCCTGAGTACCTGCCAGAGTTTGAGGGCGGTTGGTTCTCCGCCTGGGGAGGGACTTTCTACGACCAATGTTCTACCGAGCTTTCGCCTGAGTTCCCTGACGTTTACTATAAGAATAACATCGGTCAACGAGTCACGCTGCAGAATCTCTATATGGTGATGGGGGCCACCTCTTGGGGACAGAGTCCTGCTCCGGTTGTCTACACTTCTTATGACTACTCTGCGCCCATGAGAGAGACCCGTGAGATTCGGGACAAGCTCAAGCAGACCAAGTTGATTGGTCTGTTTACTCGTGTGTCATCCGGACTTCTGCATACGCAAATGGAAGGTAATGGAACTGGGTACACTAGTGATGCTAGTATATATACCTGGGCCCTGCGAAACACAGAAACCCATGCTGGTTTCTATGTTCTCGCGCACTCTACTAGCTCGTCTCGTGCTGTGACTACTACTTCGCTCAATGTCAACACCTCTGCTGGTATGTACTCCAGTGTCTGAGAGGACGGATTGCACTGACTTAATGTCTACACAATAGGGGCCCTCACAATCCCCGATATTGAGTTGGCCGGCCGCCAGAGCAAAATTATAGTCACTGACTACCAAATCGGCGATGGCTCGAGCTTGCTTTATTCGTCCGCCGAGGTTTTGACCTATGCTACCCTCGATGTAGATGTCATTGTCTTCTATCTGAATATCGGACAGAAGGGAGAGTTTGTTTTCAAAGACGCACCGACCCATCTGACTTTCAAGACGTATGGTAATTCGAAAGTGAGCTCCGCCGCATCGGATCATGGCACCAAATACACATACACTCAAGGGGATGGCACAACAGTGCTGAAATTTTCACACGGCGTACTGGTATATCTACTGGATAAAGAGACGGCGTGGAACTTCTTTGCAGTGCCAACTACTTCCAATCCGCTTGTGGCTCCCAGTGAGCAGATCGTCGCCCTCGGACCATACCTCGTTCGCACAGCAACTGTCAGTGGACATACCGTCAGTCTTGTTGGTGATAACGCAAACACAACATCTATTGAGTAAGTACCTCACTATCTCTGAAATCAACGGTTAGCTAATATGTGATGGTAGGGTCTACACTGGCAACTCCATGGTCACCAAAATTAAGTGGAATGGCAAAGAGATTTCAACCAAGAAGACAGCCTACGGCAGTTTGATCGGATCTGTCCCAGGAGCCGAACACGCAAAGGTATCGCTGCCAACTCTGAAATCATGGAAAGCGCAAGATACACTTCCAGAAATCAAGCCCGACTACGACGATTCTCGCTGGACTGTCTGCAACAAAACGAAATCAGTCAACCCCGTAGCACCACTCACACTTCCCGTGCTTTACTCTGGCGACTACGGCTACCATGTCGGGACGAAAATATATCGTGGACGGTTCGACGGCACGACCGCGACGGGGGCAAATCTCACTGTCCAGAACGGCGTAGCCGCTGGCTGGGCCGCGTGGCTAAACGGAGTCTACGTTGGCGGAGCTATTGGCGATCCCGCCCTAGCAGCGACCTCGGCCGAGCTACTATTCAACAGATCTACGCTCCGCAACAAAGACAATGTCCTGACCGTTGTCATGGATTACACAGGCCACGACGAGGAAAATGTGAAACCGAACGGCGCCCAAAACCCGCGCGGTATACTGGGCGCTACGCTTCTTGGCGGGGATTTCACGTCCTGGCGCATCCAAGGCAATGCTGGCGGCGAAACCAACATCGACCCCGTCCGAGGACCCATGAACGAAGGAGGTCTGTATGGAGAACGTCTTGGCTGGCATCTTCCAGGATATAAACCATCCAAGACCGCAACTTCAGACAGTCCTCTGGAAGGTGTATCTGGCGCCGCAGGCCGATTCTACACAACAACGTTCAAGCTGGATCTAGACTCCGACCTGGACGTTCCGATTGGCTTGCAGCTTGCATCTGATTCCCCCGCAGTAGTGCAGATCTTCATGAATGGGTACCAGTTCGGTCATTACCTGCCACACATCGGACCCCAGACTAGGTTTCCGTTTCCCCCGGGGGTGATCAATAACCGCGGGAAGAATACGTTGGCGATCAGTCTGTGGGCACTGACGGAGCAGGGAGCGAAATTGAGTCAGGTGGAGCTGGTTGCATATGGGGCCTATCGCACTGGTTTCAACTTCAATCACGATTGGTCCTACCTGCAGCCACAGTGGAAGAACAACCGGGGACCATATGTGTAGTGATGCATGTCTTATAACACATTGGAGATGGAACAATCATGTAATATGAGGTTCCAAAACACACTACGATTCGAGCTGGTACTGATTTTGTAACCCGCCTTCGAGGCCAGTCCTCGTCAAGTAACCCAATCCCCTTCCGGTAATTCCAGACCCAGGAAGCATCTATGTTGCACATGAGGATGACAAGGTATGAGCAAGAGTCTATGAATCACAGAGTACCACAGGCCATCCATATAGAGTGCTCTACCGGATAACTCCCACGGGACCAAAACAAATGAAGCTCATTTATGATATAGAGAATCGAAAAAAAGAACCACAAGATATAGAATATTTGAAAAAAATTCAGGTTCATAGTGAACATTCGATATATTTTCTTGGATTCTTTATATGTGAGTGGAAAAGATAACGCAAATGGAAAGCATCATAATAGTATTCTGCCGGGGTCTAGATCCAGTCTTTCTTGGTCTCGGGTACCTGTTTCACTATATATATCCCTGTTTCCTGTTACTACTTTAAATCTACAGAGGCAACCCCCCAGTTCTAGAATTTATAAATCACACTCAACATGCTCTATGTAATCCTTTCTAACAAAGCCATAAATGAGAATTGAATAAAATGAATAATCCAAAATGCAAGTTCATTGTCCAGGCGACTATCGGCGATGTCTGCCCAACGTCCGTGTCCACCGCCATTTGTACTTCTCCACACGTTTAAACACGTTTAAACACGTTCCTCCTTCTCATTTCTAAACATATTCTCTGTTTTGTTTATATTCTAATACCTAATGTCGCGCCATAACAGTGTGGATCTAGACTCGCCCGATCGGCCTTTTGATAACATCATCAATTTCCGTGATGTCGGCCGGTCGGTTAATCAATTTTGTCGCAAAGAGTGAGTGACGCGTTGGTATATTCAAATCACGTAAGACTAACAAAGATAGGATATTGAAAGAAGGCGTGTTCTTTCGCAGTGCGAGGGTAATTCCTAACCCCGCTCACATTAGATGCGTTGTCAGAAAGAAACCTGAAACTAATTTGAGATAGCTCGATGATGCCTCAGAACGAGATAAACGCCGTTTAGAGGAAGAACTACATATCCATACGGTCATCGATCTCCGTTCCCAGTATGTCAAAACGAAATCCTCAGCAAACCCAGAAATTAATACCCCAAAAAACAGAACGGAACACCAAATGGGCACGCGTAAACGTCGAGCTCAAAACGCCAAATCAGATCCATCAGACCAAATCCCGACAAACCCACACGAACACCTCCTCCAAATCCCCAGCTCAGAAAGAGCTCTAATAAGCCTAACGGGCAAAGGCTTCGAACGCGCCTTATTATCGAAACTGGACTGGTTTACATATCTGTATGTCCCTACACATGACAATACCCATCACCTATACCTAATCCAAAAATAGCAAAATCATCGGCCTCGTAACAACAGGCTACCGCAGCGACGCCGTGCGCCTAGTATGCGGAACTGTAATGCAACCCCGCGGTCTAACAGGTCTAGCCCAAGACACCTTGGATTCAAGCATGAACGAGATGCGCTCCGTCTTCGAGATCCTAGCATGCGAGGAGTCATATCCCACATTAGTGCATTGCACGCAGGGCAAGGACCGAACAGGTCTGGTCGTGTTACTTATGTTACTTCTCGTCGGGGGGATTCCGGTCGACGCGATTGTGGATGATTACAGTCGGTCTGAGCTGGAACTTGTTTCTGAGTTTGAGGAGAGGATGGAGGAGATTAGGGCTATTGGACTGGGGGAGGATTATACGCGTTGCCCGCCTGGTTTTGTGGCCGAGACGACTCAATACCTGGAGAGCAGGTATGGGGGTGTGAGGGGGTATTTGGAGCGGGTTGGGGTTGGGTTTGAGATGCAGGAGAGGATTAGGAGGAAGTTTTTGGTTTAGGGGGGTTTCTTTTTTTGGGATTGAATTTGGAATTGGGATTGGATATATGGGTGGCTTGATTGTATTTGGTATGGGATATGTAGATACGATAATGACCTTGGCATACTTGGGATGGGTCTAGCGTTTCTTATGCATTTGGATTCGGCAATGAGATAATAAATGGTGGAGGATCGGATTTTTTTTTTGTTTGGTGTTGAAAACTAAAGGAAACGTATAGATTGAGAAATGCAGAGTTATTGAATTGCTATGTAAAGGGACTGAAGATTCCAAGGCCAACGTGTTGGCTCTAATAGTGTATGCCCATCTTTCCCAAAACACCATATGTAAAAATACCCAAGACAGGTATCAACGTATCAAAAAACATTAACAAAAGCAGAGTATCGGATGACATCTTTGCACATCGTATAATTAAATACAGGAATAAAACAAAATAAAAAAGAATTAGACCCGTTGGCCACGGTAATAGCCGGGGTTCGGGCCCATCGAGTCATGGGTCAGCGGCTCTTCAATGGAGACACCCTCTTCCTGGGCTCCGCGGAATCCACTCTCGCTCATCATATACTTCTCACCCTGAGGCACGTGGTTGCGGGTGCGCACGGAAGGCAATAGATCAACGACGAAGGAGAGAACGTAGCCGGTGAAGACGAACGCAATACACCACTCGAGAACTGCGCCGGGGTTTTGCTTAGACGACTTGTTGCTACCGATGCAAACACCGAAGCCGATAGCGAGTGCGAGCTCGATGATGACGAAGACAAGCTTGATGAAGAAACTGACGAGCAAGATACGGTGCTCACGACGGTAGAAGATTCCGATACGGAGGTACTCGATGCAAACCAAGATGGCACTGATCACGTATCCAGCACTGGAGAAAAATTGATTGGTCAGTTGTTATTCGCGCATAGTTTGGTGTGTAGACATGACTCACATGAACAGAGCGATGAAACCGTCGTGCATTTTCGGGTGACGGAGTGTATCAAAGACGGAGAGGAGAATCAGACCGGCTGCACCGGCAATCGCAAAAAAGATTGACAGAATAGCGCATGTCTTGTCCAATCGGCCCTTGTTTTTGGCCAACTGGTTGGAGTGTCGAAGCCACCGCTCGGAGAGGAATGCTAAGTCAAGAAAGACGACGGTGACCACGCTGCCTGCGACGAACAGCGGCTTCAGGCCTTGTGCTCCGATATCCGAAATGTACCTATAAACAGTCTTATTAGCACATGGATGGGCCCAATGGTGGAGAGCAAACATACGCAACGGTCTGTCCTGCATCCATACTGGCGTAGTGCGGTCTCCCCTCTCTAACCCAGGTGACCAACATGGCGATCAGCATTGCTAAGAGCATGTTAGCTGTAGCCCAGAACGTGATATCCGGTGCAGGGATGCCTTACCAACCCACATGCAGGCTGACACCAGCGGAAACATCCAGAATGATACAATCCACATGTTTGCGACTTTTGTTTGTGTTTCGAGACCTTTGATGCAAAGGAGCTATAAAGAGATCGTTGTATACCCGCACAAAAAGAAAAATCTAATTCAAAGAAAGTGGGCACGAGACTGCAAACACAATGCGAAACGAGTCTATAAGATCCTGTCAGTCGCAACTTCTCCACGCGATGTCCATGAAGGATGGAAAAATGGAAGGAGTGGATTCTGGGGATTTTCCCTGTAACTCACTTATATCGTATTTATGTTTCAAACAGCATTCCATCAAATCTAAAGGGGCGACAGTGGCGCTTAGATGACAAAGGGATATTGAAATGTTTGGAACCGGGACAACGATGATGCGCCAGGGGATTCCCAAGTTTTGACAAGCCTAGAAAGGAGAGCAAAACAGATGCAAAGTTAATTAAATGTTTTGCCCTGGAGATAAAGACGTCATCCCCGGGGCTCTGCCAAGGCAGAAAAATTGTGCGCCACAGATTTTGATCAGCCTCAATATTTACTCTAATAGACTTTGCTTACTCTTAGATTACCCTACTATTAGGTTGAAGCGTATGGAAAATATGAATATGGGATCTGCGGGTGGCTGAATACTTGGCATACTAAGAACCTTGGAACTTGCCAGGGATCTAAAAATCGCTTTCACATCACACTCGGTACTCCGTCTAGAGTATTCATCTCTCCACTCATGTAAATTATTAGACTTCATAGTCCAAGCCCTACAAAGATTAAAGTGGAAATAATATGTGGATGTTTGTAGCCCAAGACCGATCTACCTAAAACGCCATCGCGTGACGCAAAGACCATAGTGGAATCGAAAAAAAAAAAAAAACACAAAAAAACCCCCAAAGACCGAAAGTGATTGTTAGAGGGATATCAGACACTGAGAGACACTTCGGCTTCATCGGCTGGTCCGTTTACGGGTGGTTCCAGCAACCGGCCGCCTCTGCGCAACTGAAGCCTTGCGCTCCGCCACCTTGGCCACCTTGACGATCTGCACTTCATCCTCGCTCCCCGATTCATCTTCCGTGGATTGCTCCGTCTCTAACTTGACTGGATCTGACGGTGAGCGCTTGGTCGAAGATTGACTAACTGGATATGGAGGCCCTGAAGGGTAACTGATTCGATTTTGCTGACCAGCCCGGAGATCGGTGGGCACCTGCGGTAGGTATGGCGCAGGTTCCCCGTATGGGCTCATTTGCATTGTATTGTAGTAGGACGGGGCCCACTGCGGATCATCTGGCAGTGGCCGTGGGAACACAGGCGGTTGTGGCATCGACTGTGGTCGGGCAGTGGGGGCAAAGCGCTCAGGAGTATATGGGTAGGTAGGCCGAAGAGGTGAATTGGACTGCTGGGGACGAAGAGATTGTGTCGTTGGAGTGCGAGGACGAGCAGAAGATGAGCTGGACGGCCGCGAGCCGGCCGTCCCACGAGCCCAGGTGCTGTGTGCATCAGGCGCAAAGGTCGAATACGCGCCGGGCTCTGGCGCGACAACGCTCCGTCGGGATGATGGGCGCGACGTCCCTTTGATAGAATTGACTGATGAACGCCGGCTTCCACTTGAACCATGCGTCTGTTGGCGCTTGCGCTCCAAGGCATCCAGTTCCTGTTTCGACAGCCGGACGTTTTTCTTTCCCAGAACTTGGGCGCGGCGAATTCGTTCGAGCGCCGTGTCCACCAATTGATCCTCCTTATCCCGCATGGCCAACTGGATCGCGTAGGCCACCGTGCTATCCTCATAGTCGTATAGATCGAATTCTCCCCCATCAAGCGATTCAGCTTCATCCGTCAGGTCCTCATAATCCACAGGTCGCCTCCGCGGGCCGCGCCCTCCATACTCCTGCCTGTATCGACCGCTCCGCACCAACTCCCGCCCGTATGCATCTTCCTCACTATCCACCTCCTCCAGCCGTGTCTCCTCCCACGCACGTCCCCTAGTATTTCTCCCCGTTCGTGCCCCTGGTGGTCTTCCCCATGGGGGCATGTCAAAAGGAGCTCGCGGCCGACCACCTAGACCGCCTCCTCGGAAAAAGCATTCTCGATCGGTTTATCCAAAAAGGCAGCGTGGCCGAAAACGGTCACACCGGTTGCGCCGATCAACCACAGGGCAGTAGTGAAGGGAGAGGCAAAGATACCGACGGGGACACCAATGATGAGTAGTCCGGTGTAGAGCTGCGAAGTGGTGAAGCGAGAGAAGCCAAGATCCAGATCCCGACCTTGTAGCATGTTGATTCCCCAGAGACCACAGCCTACAAAGATCATGTCGAACAGCAGGATCATGTTGGTCAGCAAGCTGTAGATGCTGAGCATCACAAACACGACAGCATAGTTGCTGGAGAAGTAGGACAGGTTGTAATTGACACGGCTCTGAGCTTCACCGAAGTTGGCAGGCTTGGATATGCGCTTGATGTCGAGGAACTCGGAAATCGGGCGCAGGTTGGCGAAGCGTGTACTCAACGAGGTGCTGCGGAGGTTGTTGAAGCGATCGCCAAAACGTGAAGTGATCGCATCAATTGGAATAGAGACCATTTTGAATAGAAAGGAGTTGGAAGGGGGGAGAAAAATGGGTTGCAAAGCTTGAAAATGGGACAGGTAAGATAGGTGATAGAGTGGAGAGGGAAGAGAGCCGGAAGCAACAAGAGGCAGTCACTTTCTTTTTCGGCCTTTTCCCTTTTCGATTTTAGTCACAGAGCACGGTCGTTTCACCAAGACTTATCAAGTAAGATGAAATAGTTAGTTACTGAGCAACAAAAATGCCAATAATAGTAACGGGTACCTGAGGCCCAGTTCCTAGCTCCCCTAACTCCCGTAGGTCAGAGAAGAAGAAGAGTACAACTATAGAATCTAGATTTCTCACTATATATACCATCTAGGGATGCAATAATTCATGCAGAGCCCAACTGCCCCTCAAAAGTAGAAAAAAAACAAAAAAACAGGTAAAATCAGTAAAAACACCAATTCAATTGGGGCCACGTTTGGCACTTCGTAGTGGATAAACGCCCGACCGCTTTTTTCCTACATGTCCTCCACTAACACACAGCCTAGTTCAACTCTATACTTCTCTCGTTGGCTTCTGCGGCATTGACCGCTCTATAATCATGAAGCTGTTTGCCTTTCTATCGGTCTTCGTCTTCTGCGGCCTTGTCGCTGCTTGGTCCAAAGAAGGTGGGTATTGTTTACCCGGACCTGAACCCCATACGGACCTGAACCCCATACTGACCTGGAACAGACTATGAGATCTTTGGTCTACAAAATGATGTGGCCACAAACGAGGGTGCCAATGTGACCTTTTACGGTACGTGATTTCTCTCTAGCATCGCGAATGGCTTTCTTTTCCTTCCCTTTTTCATTTTCAGGGATATGTATCTGACTGCTATACCCGCCCTACTGCAGACCTCCTCGAGATCCGTCCCAATGCCAATCAGGAGCAAATCACCAAGGCCTACCGCAAGAAGTCGAGAACCATCCACCCGGACAAGGTCAAGCGCGCCTTCATCGCAAACTACGCCAAGGACAAGAGCAAGGCCAAGTCAAACCAGGGGGTCAATGTCAACAAGGGTCCTACCAAGCGCGAGATTGACGCCGCAGTCAAGAACGCCGATGCCCGCTCTGCCCGTCTGAATCTCGTCGCCAACGTTCTGCGAGGCCCTAACCGTGAACGTTACGACCACTTCCTCAAGAATGGCTTCCCCTTGTGGAAGGGTACCGGATACTACTACTCTCGCTTCCGTCCTGGTCTGGGCTCCGTGCTGGCGGGTCTGTTCCTTGTTTTCGGTGGTGGTGCTCACTACGCTGCACTGATCCTTAGCTGGAAGCGCCAGCGCGAGTTTGTGGATCGCTACATTCGCCAGGCCCGCAGAGCCGCCTGGGGCGATGAAATGGCTGTTCGTGGTGTCCCTGGAATCGATTCGGTCGCAGCTGCGCCTCCCCCTCCTGCCCCTGAATCCGGTGATGCCGGTGCCGTGGCTGTCAACCGTCGCCAGAAGCGCATGATGGATAAGGAGAACAAGAAGGATAAGAAGGGAGGCGGTACCCGTGTGAGCGCCCGTCCCTCCTCCGGTACCTCTACCCCCACCGAGCAGGTTACTAGCACTGGCGAGCGGAAGCGCGTCGTTGCTGAGAATGGAAAGACGCTGATTGTCGATTCTATTGGCAATGTCTTCTTGGAAGAGCAGAACGAGGCTGGCGAGCGCCAGGAGTTCCTGCTCGACATTGATCAGATTGAACGTCCTACCATCCGCGAGACAATGGTTTTCAAGCTTCCTATCTGGTGCTTCAACAAGACTGTTGGTCGGGTGTTGGGAATTGGAGCTTCCATCGAGGAGGAAGTGGATTCTGATGAATCTGAGGAGCCTATGGTTGAGGAGGCCGAGACCACTGCCACCTCAAACTCCCGCTCTCGGAAGCGTAACAAGCGCTCCCAGCGATCATAAACTTGAACAGCTATATCGCTGTACCTCGAGCGTTAGTCGTTGCTTTCTCTCTGTGGGATGATCACAAAAAGTTCCCCCAGGTTGCTTTACTATAGAATTCCTGCTCGGATGTTGGCAATACCCAAGTAGAAACCAAAATGTACACATAAGTTTTTTATTTGAATTCAAATTTTTAGGGCAATATGATATAGGTTAGCTACTGGCCATCGATACGCCGTGCACGGTCTATAGTTACAGGCCATTGTCGATCCTGTCTGTGTACCCCGTACTCCTTGCAGATCCATCTCACAGTGGTACTAAATAGTATCCCCGCAAACATCGGTCTGCCACAGTAAGTTCTGTACTCCATACCTATGTTTGGTGGGTTTATGGGCTGGTCTGCTGTACAGGAGGGACAGTGCACTTGCAGCTGCAAACACAATTAGTGCGGTGTACAGCAGTCCGACATCATCATATCCACCGGCTTGGGCACCAACACTTGACTAGTTATTATAAAGAGGAGAGCTCGGTATGTTTATATGTCTCTCGACTTGTTTCGAATTTTCAGATGTTTCATTGTCGATACAAAACTGAATCTTTTCCAAAGTAATCAATTCTATCAAATTCAAACGGGCCTCCTAGTTCATGACAACATCGAAAAGTGCAAAGTCCAACGAGAAAAACAGAGTTTGGAGTATAAAAGCAAAAAAGGAGCAAAGGACAGTAGGTGTATCATCGTGATCGTCATGTGTCGAATTTCAGCAAAGCATTGCAAATCGTGGAAAAGAATCCCAGGCTCGAACAGCACATCTTGTCCAGGGGTACCGATGCCGTCTACGCAAACATCTTGGCAATGTTCATGAGACTGCTAATGTTCTCCGACATACCCCTACCACCGCCGCCACCCATACCACCACTAGTCTTCGACGCTCCACCAAGGGCACTGGTAATAGCATGCGGCAAGCGAATGCCAATCATAGCCAGTAGCTTCGGTAGAACACCGCTAGTCAGAAGAGGCACGATGACCATCATAAAGACCTTCATAGGGTTGCGACGGGCCCAGCGATAGATATCGCGGAACAGACGCTTGATGTCGCGGAGCATGCGCTGAACGAATCCCTCGCGAGGACGGGCCCGTCGCGACGACGACGAGAATGACGAGAACACAGATGGGCTTGATCGGCCCCCTGTTCGGCTTCCGCCTAGTCCGCCTAGTCCGCCGAAGAAGGATGGCGCTGAGTGTCGCGACTGGTGTGTGGACGAGTAGCCCGATTTGCTGCGTCTGCTGCGTGTGCTGTGACCGCTAGGTGTGGGTGAGGACCGGCGCCGCACATATCCTGTCGACGAAACTCCGGTGGATCTACCATCGAACCAACCCATTGTGGCGGTGTGGTGGTGTGGATGCTGGAGCTGCTTACGGGTGCGACTTTGGGTACTTGGGGGCCAGAGATGCTTGGTCTGAGGGACGGGTGGGTGCTAGTAGAGGGATTGTGGTGGGCAGGTACTCAGAGAAAGGTGGGTTTGGGATGCTGCGTAACAATGCCCCTGATGATCTCTTTGAAACTTTTTTTGAGCTTCTGTGTGGCAATTGAAAGAGTGAAAAGAGACAGGTGCAAGTCAGCCACTAGCTGCTGCGGAGATGCGCAATTTGAGGCCTAGGCCGATGTGTGCACCCGCTTTGCGGATATTCTATGCAGGAAATTTCTTTGACAGCTGGCACAATTGAGATTCTAAAGGGGTTTGTAAATAATCCTGGATGCTAATTTCAGGCGAATCAAACGGGGTCTTCATATATTGATCAGTCACCCCCTGGCGGAATAAAAGTGGCTGGGTTGTGCCGGCTGAACTTAGTCTTTGACTGCATTTTGCGGTAGACAAAGAGCCGATAGTCAATCCACTCTCGAGTAGACATAATAACGTCATAATTATCTTTGAATATGAATTGTCCCTGTATAGATGAGGTTGTTTAAAATCCAAAAAATTAAATATTTGAACCATGGAAATTGATGGATATTCATGCCTCAGGCAGCAACTACGTCACTGTATGTGATGGCTTTCCATGGAAGACTCTCTCCAGATTTCTTCCAGTCTATCATTAGTTTATCATAATACATTTTTTCCTTGTTGATCTCCAGAACCAGGTGTGACCATGAGTATGTTTCCTTGATTCCCGCTCCTTTGCCGAAATATATACTAACCCTTGAGCAGGCCCCGATTACTGTAAGATCTCACCCAAAGGTCCAACTGAAACCATTCCGTCTAACACACACCAGACAATGTTCTAGGCATCGCCAAAGATGCTACCCAACAACAGATCCGCAGTGCATATAAGAGGTAAGTGCACCACAACTAGCCTTCGAATGACTATCTAACTAAGTCTAGGGAATCACTGAAATCCCACCCCGATCGAGTCCCCGTCGACTCCCCAGAGCGACCCTCACGCACACGAAAATTCCAAGAAATCAACGATGCCTACTACACCCTCTCAGACCCGGCGCGCCGGCGGGAGTATGACGCTACCCGCGCATACAAAGCAGCCGAGGAGGAGGCAGAAGCAGAAGTCCCACCAACTGGCGGTGGTTTCCCCTGGTCCAGCTTCGGATTCGGCGGGAACCGTGAAGAGCGCGACAATGACCAATTCGGATCCGTCTTTGAAGAGATGCTGCGCGAAGAGGGTCTCGCTGAGGAGAATGAAGGAGAAGGCGGGAGGCGCACTCGTCCAACCGGACGATTCTGGGCACTCGTTGGGGGTGTCAGTGGTGGTGCTATGGGATTCATTGTTGGCAATTTACCTGGTGCGTTGGCTGGCGCTGTTGCCGGTAACCGTATCGGCGCAATCCGTGATGCCAAGGGCAAAAGTGTCTATGAGGTTTTCTTGGACCTTCCAACGCAGGATCGGACGAGACTCCTGAGTGAGCTTGCCGCTAAGGTTTTCCAGACCACTATGGGACGCTGAGTATGTCTACTTTTGGTTTGCTGGGCGGTTTGGGCGTTGGGGATTTAGGAGCTGGCTCTTACGGGCCTCGGGGAATGGGATTAGGTTGGTCATTCCAACTGTACGTATCTACGTGGCTATGGACCACTTAGTACAGGAGGGAATACATATATCCAGCATATAGCAAGTAGTTAAGATAATTCTCAAGTGCACATGTTTGACTCGATGATCGACCCCTCCGTTTCTTATCGATAACAGCTAGGCACTTGGCAGATCGGGAGTCTAGACTTGGTCTTAATGTCGATGCTGCACAGCATAGCACAGTTCAGGACAGTATGCGACGTATACAATGTAGATCAATGCCCAGGTAATTCAATTGAGCCATTAAATCCAGTAGTCCTTTTTTCTAAACAAGTGAGACAAAACAGGTGGCCTTCTCTCCGCTTCTGGATCCAATCGCCTCACGCTAAGCTCCCGCTTTCGCTCTCACCGCTTGCGGCCAAAATAGGCCCCTCTCTCTATATTTACCCCCGAGTTGCGCAATTTTAATCTTTGACAAACCCCAAGACTCAATTGAACAAATCCTTTAAAATGACTGAAGCTGCCAGTATTTACCCCTCGTTGGAGGACCGTCCCATCAAGAACACGGTTGTTCTGTTCGATGTTGACGAGACTCTGACCCCCGCGAGACGGGTAGGTTGCAATAAGACTCACTGTTGTCCAATTATACTGATATATTTCTACTACAGCATGCCTCGCATGAGATGCTCGAGTTGCTCTCTCGACTGCGCCACCAGTGCGCTATTGGATTCGTTCGTCTCCTCCCAATCAATACAACCCCCACCACGTTCCTAACATCATTCAGGTTGGCGGTTCGAACCTTGTGAAGCAGCAAGAGCAGCTTGGGTCACCTACCATTGATGTTACCACTATGTTTGATTTCTGTTTCTCCGAAAACGGTCTCACTGCATTCCGCCTCGGCAAGCCGCTCGCCAGCAACAACTTCATTCAGTGGCTCGGAGAAGACAAGTACCAAACGCTGGTGGATTTCGTTCTCAAGTTCATTGCCAACACCAAGTTGCCCCGCAAGCGCGGTACTTTTATTGAGTTCCGCAATGGAATGGTCAACATTAGCCCCGTTGGACGTAATGCTAGCATCGAGGAGCGTGATGAGTTCCAAGCGTACGTACTGATCTTGCGTTCACTATATCGAGGTGATCATGGATACAAACATGGGGTGGCTGGCTAACCTGGGCTATAGTTATGACAATATCCACAACATCAGAAAGACCCTGGTGGAGCTCTTGAAGAAGGAGTTCCCTGACTATGGTCTCACGTAAGTCTTTGCCTGGCGATGTTTGCTTTTGATATGGTGCTAATAAATCTACCAACACAGCTACTCTATCGGTGGCCAGATCTCTTTCGATGTTTTCCCCACCGGCTGGGACAAGACCTACTGCCTGCAGCACATCGAAGCTGAAAAGGGCATCTCGGGTATTGACTACAAGACCATCCACTTCTTCGGTGATAAGACTTCCGTCGGAGGAAACGATTATGAGATCTACACCGACCCTCGCACCATCGGACACTCCGTTGATGGCCCTCAAGACACCATCAACCAGCTGAAGAAGCTGTTTGACCTATAGGTATGAGGTAGGATGTCAAGCAGCCGAAAGGGCATGGATTTGTGATAGCGTTTACATGTGAAGTCTAATTTAGATATCCTCTGAAAAGGCCTTAGTTAATGATCGATCAAAATAGTCCTCTAATTGCATGAAATGAGAATATAATTCCATAACATAATCAATGCGGGTAATGCGGGCACTGGGGCCGGGAAACTCCAGGGCTGGAAGCGTCGATCCCGCTTTCCGATGCCATTAGTCATCCCGATCATTTCAGGCCCCGGAATAAGGGCTTCCAGGCTTTCGTCTCCTGCGTCACTCTTGATCGGATTGAAGCGCACTTGAATTAATTATCCATTTGCCCAGTGTCCTTGACATGGCGCCTCAAAAACATGTCGCGGATGTCCCGCGCAATCTCCTTCCCCGCCTGAGTTGGAACAGCTCCTCTTCTCGTCCGTCCGTTACCATCACCCACCATTCCGCACTTGCAACAAATCAAAGACGACCACTTCCCCAAGGCTCGAGTCCTTTAAAACACCGATTCCATTCCCTCAGCGCACCTCCCCAGTCGTCCCGGCTCATCTCCACATCTACCCGGGATGCTATCTCCGGATATCTCGTTTCCCGAGGAACATCTATAACCACGCCGGCGACGTCCACACCGCAGCGCGGCAATCCGATCCGACACAATGGCGTCTATGTGGCTACCTTCCATCCCGCTCGCCGCGCCTTCCATGCGACACCAGTTCGGCCCCGCGATCATCACTTCGATACCCTGAAGTTCGTGAAGCGTCTACAGGCGGAGGGCTTCAGCGAGGAGCAATCCGTAGCAATGATGCGGGTATTAAACGATATCATTCAAGAGTCGATCCAGAATCTGACCAGGACAATGGTCCTTCGGGAAGGTATGTGAATGCGACTGTCGCGCATCGTGCCTTTATAATGCTTGTCGGAGATCTAACAATAAACGCTTTACTAGACTCGGAGAGATCGACTTATACACAAAAAGTGGACTTTGCGAAATTGCGCTCCGAATTACTCAACGCAGACTCGACCGAGGCACAATTAACCCGCTCATCGCACGAGAAGATTGCAGCAGACCTCGCCAAACTCAACTCACGACTCCGGGATGAGATCGGACGAACACAAGCCTCGGTCCGGTTGGATCTGAACCTCGAGAAGGGTCGGATTCGTGAGGAGGCAAATAGCCAAGAAATGCGTATCAAGGAGACTGAAACGCGAATTGAGCAGGAGGTTGCTGGATTAAGGGAACGAGTGGAGGCTGTCAAGTTCTCGACATTGCAGTGGCTTATGTATGATCCCCGAATTATCTCGCCGCCCGAGCTTATGCTGACTTTCTTTTCTCTTCAGGGGTGTCTGCACAGGTACTGCCGCCCTTATTCTTGGTGCCTGGCGCTTGTTTATGTGATTGGGACAAAAGTCTGCATTGGATATGGAGTGATTGTTTTTGGCTTGCTTTACATTAGACACTTGGTGTCTTACAACTTCTCTTTCTTTTTGTACACTACTCTCTCTACTCGCCTAGCCATTCTATGTCGCTATATATGTATGTTTAGACAATACCGAGCATTTCTTGGTAAAAATCAATGGAAGCCATTGGATAATTCAAAATTTGACCTGGATGTATCTCGCATACTAGTAGCCGGGGGGGGGGGTTACATAGGGGAACTGTAGGTGACGAGCCCGAAAGGCAGAGTACGGACATTTGGAGTCTCCTAGGGGGTTTTCCTTTGTGCACCTTCCCCTCTTTATGCACCTTTATCTTCAGGGATAAGTCTGCTCCGTTCATGTACTCCAAGGTTGCATCGCAATTACTTCCAAGGTTACATAGCTTTTAACCAAGTCGTGGATAAAACACATCCTAACTGGTTACCTGGGCGAAGCTAACATGCTAGTTCCTCCAAATCACTTGTCTCAACGGCTGGATCCCCAATCTCCAATGGAGTATTGTTTTACCTACCTTGCTGTATGCTTGTTATCTATTCCTCTGCTCTGGCTTGTGGTTACATTTTTCAATGTTTATAAATTGCAGCGCAGGTCGAATCGATCTTCGGTGTTGATACTCAGTCAAGAACCCCTGAAGCCCCAAGAGACTTACAAAGCTGTGAACATTGTGTTGTCTACTGATCGTTGCGATTTGAAATCGTGTGTGAATGACAACCGCAGCAAACTGAGAGGACTCAACCCAAGCTTCGGACTTTTAGCGATCATGGCTCTGGTTACCGTATGTGGGTTGTTGCTTTGGGGGCACCTCCCATCAGCTTTTTCGTTCCAGAGCGAATTGCAGTCTATTGCAGGCTTGTCATCCCAACCGCCTAGCTCAACTGGGTTGCAAGACTTTTTCCAGCTCTATCAGCCAATATCGCTCGATTCCAGTGGAAACGGCAACTGCAATATCGAGATGTTGCTTATGGATCATGTATTTGGAGTCAGCTATGGTGTACCATTTGTTGGTAAGAGGTGTCGAGCGTTAGTTCGACTTGTGGTCTAACCTTGCAACTTATCTAGGCGACTATGAGCCCCCAAACTGCGATTTTGATACTGTACGAATCAATCTCACTGTCACTTCTCGGGGAAAACAGTATGACCGCCTGGCACTCATGTACCTTGGAGACAATGAAGTTTTCCGGACCTCAACGGCAGAGCCGACAGTCAATGGGATAGTCTGGACCTATATCAAAGAGATGTCGCAGTACAACTCGCTATGGAAAAGCCCCCAGAAGCTGATATTTGACCTGGGAAATATCATTAACGATGTGTACACCGGCTCGTTCAATGCCACACTAACAGCGCACTTCTCTACGGGGCAGAATGTCAAGACGGCGGATATGATTCTTCCAATCTCAGCCAAAAGAGCAGCTTCGAACTCTTCAAGCGCTTTCCAACTTCCCACAGACAACACGACAGTCATGTATGAGATCCCTGCTGCGGCATCGCGTGCTGTTATCTCAATATCGGCATGTGGACAATCAGAAGAAGAGTTCTGGTGGTCCAATGTTTTCTCTGAGGATACCCAAGATTTTGAAAGCACTATAGGTGGGCTATATGGGTACACTCCCTTTCGTGAAGTCCAGCTCTATATCGACGGGATCCTTGCCGGGCTTTTCTGGCCATTCCCCATTATTTTCACCGGAGGTGTGGCTCCGGGATTCTGGCGTCCTGTCGTTGGGATCGATGCATTTGATCTTCGACAGCCGGAGATTGATATTTCCCCATTTCTCGCCATGATTCAAGACGGGAAACAACATTCGTTTGAGATCCGGGTGACTGGTCTTGATGTCTCCGCAAATGGGAGTGCCACATTTGCAAATACTGTGGGCTCATACTGGGTGGTAACAGGAAATATTTTTATATATATCGATGACGACAGCTCAACCCCTAAAACCACTAGCACCCGTGGCGATAAGGCGCCCACAGTGGATGCTCCCTTGCCAGTGATTTCTGTGACTCGGAACCTTGTTCACAACGAGACCGGAGGAAATGATTCCTTGTCGTACTCTGTGGCTGTCGAGCGAGTTTTCAGTGCAACATCTTCTCTATACTCGTGGTCTCAGACATTATCCTTCTCCAACCACGGTCTCCTCAATCAGCAAGGATACAGTCAAGTCAACAGACAACTCACAACAGGCAATAACACTATCACCGAGCTTGGAGATACACCCATTTCAAACAGCGTTGCATTCCAATACCCCTTGATTGTTAATGCGACTTACGGTATCACCTCGAATGGGATGACGATTGACTCTTGGATGAAGAGAGGTCTCGATTTTGATGCAACAGGAGGGCTCGGTATTTCCACTTATACTTTGACCTCGGGGCCATCAAATCTACATACAACTCAGTCTGGCAAGGCGAAATATAAATCCATCACTGGTGGAAAGTCAAGCTCTTGGGGCGACACCAACAATATGTTCGCCAGTCAGATAAATGGGCAATCATACCACCGATTTGTCCATGCAGTCAATGGTACCGTTGTACATGACACCGACCCTAAAGGCAAGACCTTGACTCCTTCTCCACAAAATCATGGGGATACTGGGAGAGACAGTGTGAGGGCTATAATTGGAAAGGGACCTGGATCTCTCGTAAATTAGGAAGGGTGACATATATGAAGGATCCCGGAGGTCAACAATACCCGTTTGGGACACGGAGATGGGACACAACGCGTCATGATAGAGTAGCGCCAGTAGTGAGTCACTATAATCTCGCAAGAAATCCAAGATTTGTCTTTTGCACATCAAGACTAAGTTGGAGATGAGACAAGGTCCTAGGTAGTCAGTTGCCTTTGTTGGGGCATTTCAGTCTCATTTAGCATTGAGCATAAAAGGCATCCAAACTGCTCATCGTTGTTACCCCAACAGGTTTGAATCCTTGTTTTGTTTCTTCACATATTCTACCGACCCCGACTCGCCCCCTTCGCGTTAACCTTTAGTTTGATGCGCCCTTGCAATGGAACTACCTTATTACAGCGTCGAGGGTACTGATCGGTTTGTCCACCGACTAGGGGAGTAAGTTCTTGGGCCCACGCACTGTATATATGATGACTGATGAGAGACAGACTGTACCTCACAGGCATGTTCTCCGACCTCACAATTTACACCGCGGACCAAGCCTTAAAAGTGCACAGCCTCGTGGTCTGCAGCCGATCTGAGGCCTTCTACAGATTCTTCTCTAATGTCCCCAATGTAAGTCTCCCAAAAACCAAAGCTGTTCATTATCCACGGTCTCAGCTGACTTTGATGATTGCAGGAAAGCAAACATGCCCATGAGTTCGAAATAAAAGATGAACACCCACGAGTCGTAGAAGCCATGATACGCTCGTTCTACGGACTACATTACAATATCAACCAATCCGACCCTCAAATGTGCCCCATGCTATTCAATGTGAAGGTATATTCTCTTGCTGACAAGTTCGAGGTGGAATATCTCAAAATCCAAGCAAAATTAACCTTCGTCACTCTCGCCCAAGAAAACTACAACTCGGATGAATTCTTGACGGCTGCTTTTGAGGCATACAAAACGACGCCAAAGTCGGATCGAGGTCTGAGGGATGTGGTTGTCGCCGTTTGTCAGAAATACAGGAAGGACCTGCGCGAGAAGGATGGGTTCGAGAAACTTCTGGAAGAAACTCCCGGGCTTGCTACCGATGTTGTATTGCTTTCGCACAGGTGGCTACCTCAGCCTGCGTCTGCGAGAGTTCGGATTGTTCAGTCATTCTGTTGTCTGTCTTGTTTTGCGAGATGGCAGATCCAGGTCGGGTTGGCAGAGTACTTTACTGAGTGTCCGTTTTGTCAGGATGATAAGGTTGGGGCTTTTTGAGTCAATCTTACTGTAATTCGAAAGATTGTCTTATGCTTGGAGATGTCATGGGTCTTTTGTGATATTATTGGGAGTATTTAGCACAAAACAAAGATATGTTGGGTATCTCCCTGTTGTGAATAAACAGATTTTGTTCGAGAATACAGACACTGGATATTGTACGAATCATTGTACAAGATGGGTAATTTCCATAACGAGAAAACGCCTATAACTCCGTTGGCGTGATCCGAAAAGCCGTTTCAAGCACCGCCACCATTGGGTTTCTTCGCGTTGACATTGGCCCATTTGTTGCACAAGCTGAAGGGGACAGTGAGGCCGCAGGCCGCGATAGTAATTGCGAAAACAACCTTGATACCCCACGCGTACGCACGGACAACACCGTCCAGCTCGGCTCCGGAAAATAGCCGGTGCACATCAGTGGCACCAGTACTTGTGACTAGGGCGGGATTGACGCTCGGTGCCGTGTTGGCAAGCTTGTGCACGATCTGGTTGACGAAGCCGGATTGCGCGGCTGCGAGTAAAAGTGTGCCGCCGACAGATCGAGCGACTGTGCACGAGGGATATAGTTAGCTTGGGGATACAATGTGACAAAGAAAATTGACGACATCCTAGGACAGGACGAAGGGAAAATTACATATAATAATCGCGGTCGTAGGAGCCATGTCGCTTGGCGCAGCAAACGCCTGCGCAACGACGACCGGGACTTGGAGGGCGAGGCCGTATCCGAAGCCCGCCAAAATCTGATACCCAACCCATTTGCCTGTCGAGGTCCCAATGTCGAGAGTATACAGTAGACCAGCGGCGATGGTCACGATCACAGAGCCAGCTGCCATATAAGGAGTTGCAATACCCGTCTTCGTGATGGCTCTGCCTGAGCCATATGTGGCAATGCCGAACATGATGATGAGAGGAATGTTGCGCACACCCGAGGCAATCGGACTGACATTATCGACGCTTTGGAAATAAATAGGCAGGTAATAGAGCGTGACGAAATACGCGCCAGCAAAGAAGAAGCCCCATACGCTGCTGGCCCAGACAGACCTTTTGCGCATAATGCGTGGTGTCAGCATGGCGTGTTCACCTTGCCATATTTCTGCAATTATAAGTGCAATAACTATGGCAACGAAGCCGACGAGTAAACCGATAACGACACTGGAATCCCACGCATGGGTTACACCACCGTACTGAAGAGCTAGAAGCAAACAGGCCAGCGCACTCATTGTAAGCACCGTCGCTATCGGGTCCATGTGTAGAAGCTTCTCCTTGAGCGTAGCCTGGACCATTTTAGTGGCTTTAGGGGTCTTGAAGGTGAGCAGGATGACAAAAGCGGCCAGACCACCGATTGGAAGATTGATATAGAAGCACCTAAAGTTGTCACATCAGGCCAGGTCCGGTCATTGCAGGATTCAATGATTGGAAATAGTCCCATGTTTTGTAACAAAGACAAAGCAGTAGAAGTTTCTTCACTCACCACCTCCAGGATGCCCCTTTTGTAAGCCCTCCACCAATGAGCGGTCCGCAGACAGCGGCGACGCCATATGACACACCAATGACCCCCGTGTAGGTAGCTCTTTTGGTGGGCTCAGCAGCAAAAGCAGAAATTGTGTATACTCCAGGCGCGATACCAGAGGCACCGAGACCGGAGATGGCACGTCCAACAATCAGAGTCGTTGAGCTTGGGGCAACAGCGGCGATCAAACTCCCGAGTTCAAATATGAAGATTGCCACCAAGAAACTAGTTTTAAGGGGAAAGTATTTGTACAATTTGCCCCAGGTTGACTGGAAGGCTCCGAGGGTCATGAAATAAGCCGAACCATACCACGAGATATCGTTAAGGCTGTGAAATTGGTCGGTAATTTTTGGAATAGCGGTTGCAACAATGGTCTGAATCGAGAGCATCAGCTTACTGCCGTGTGATGTGATGTATTGCATTGGCAAAATATGACTCGACGAGAAGCTTGGAGCGGTAGAACTCACCTGATCCAGAGAACAGAGGGTGATACTGAGCACGAGCGCAACCATGATGAACAAGGCTTCGATACCTTCCGGATATTCCATGACGACCTTTGGTGGCTCATCCACAGCTTTCTCTTCAGTAGCAGGACAATCGTCTGTACCATTGACAGACGAGGATGCCATAGTGGACGGTTTGTTAGACTCGACGGCCTCGATGTGATGTGTTTTCTCTCCGATCGCTTCGAGATTGCCGTTGCCGTCGCCTGGCAAGGGAGGTGGAAGTGTTGGAGACATGTGTGTTTACCGTATTTCTATGGCTCAATTTCTTCGGCTTGATATGAGACTTCGGGTGCTTCAGTGACGCTTTAAGGTCAAACTAAGCTTTTATAAATAGGGTTGTTAGAATTTACGGAGATAATAAGTATCAGACCCTTATTAGCGAGGGCCCCTACAATTTTGTTACCAAAATTGTTAACAAAATTGTAGGGGCCGGTTAGTATGTACTATATGCCCAAATATCAATTGTAGCTTTTGGCGATCTATCACCGCTAATTCCGTTAATTCCGCTCATCCGAATAGTGGTGGCTCGGGAGCTTTTGTGGATACCGGATAGATCGCAGTACTCGGGGGCCTGACCAATTAGAAAACTCAGCTGTACTAAAAGGTGGGACCTTTGATACATACTATTTATGGAGTTTCAATCATGATGGCGGATTCCTGGGAATATATACCCTTTGAGTAGTAAAACGCCCCTCATAGTGCTTGATCCATGATCCATTCAGAACCTTCAGGTTCAGGGCCACCCAACCAGTCCTGGGCAAGTGATAAATCGTAATTGAGCCCCGGGATGGCGGCAAACTCACCCAGTTCAGTGGGAAAAGACGAGAAAAATCCATCAAAAGAAGGAACAGAGTTTGAAGAATGCTCATCGAACGGCGGGTCCAGATTAATCGTGACGGGAACGTGACTACCATCCAATAGATCGCCTCGCCAAAGCTTCGCCCATTCTTTAAACTGATCATAGTTGGCTGAATCATCTGTCGTGCCTCTCTGCTCGGTCACTTTTTGACTGTGCAGTCGTTGTCTTGCCCGTTCAAGTGCTTCGATGACAGATACTTCAGATCGCGCAGATTCCAGCCCGGCGCAACCTTGGCGGATAAACCTCATTCCTTGGGACAATGCACTGGATATTGTGCTTGTTGGTTCGTGGATGCTATGGGCAATAAGGGCCAATAAAGCAACGCGACACCCATTGAATTCGGTATATGAGACACGCGCGAGGCCGACAGACTCTTGTAGAAGCTGACACAGCTCGATGACTCTGAGTGCTGCATTAAGTGAGTCACGGCGAAGAGTGTTCACAATATCTGGGATTTCATGAACTGGTGAAGCAGACTGTGGGGTGGGCGACCCCGACGCCTGAGATAGGATGAAAGGGCGGCCCATGTATATCAGTGTTGTTGTGTACATAATTTCAAGATGCATATTGCAACGGAATAAGGGCCCGCTAGGAGTGAGATCGCGACAATGAGTATCAGTGGGAAGACCGTTCCACCACGAGCTTAGTCGATCGCGGGTGGCGGCAAGTTGCCGAAGATGATTATTTTTCCTGTCTCTCTGACAACGCCTCAAAGAGCTCATCACTTCTGATGCCTTTGCTAGGTGGTTCGTCAAATGGATTGCGGCGGTGAAGTTGGGTAGATTGCTCAACTGATCAATCGGACGTAGAGCCGGCAGATCCACAGGCATGGGAGCATCGATTTCGGTGGGAGAAACTGATATAGGGCGGCCATGTAGAATGCCGATGCGACTATATCAGGAGGTAGAGCTTTTAGCACTTGATATTTAGATGTCTAGGGGTAAAGAGAGTAATGTACCTTTCCAGCGAATATGCAGACCACCAGAGTCGATTTCGCACTTCAATAATCTCCGCGCTCACGTTGCCTGCTAGCAGCTTGCGGTGCATGCCATTTTGAACCGCCATTTTGATTGCCAGGCCGTAGTATATGTACGCCAATCCAGATGCGTCAATGGGCAAAGTGTACACACCCAGGAGTAAGAATGCCTGGACAGTCTCCACACTTGCAACTGTGATGAGATCCGGAATGAGTCGACATGAAAACCGATAGAGCTCCAATCCAACCTGATCATCAGGGGTATTTTCTGTTGCAGAGGCGCCAGCGGATGTCGATTTGGTCTCCATATGGGCAAACTGTGTGCCAATTGCGAAAGTCATGAGAAGAGTACATATCCAACCGGAATCATTGATAGACAGCACATGCTCAGCTGCATAGTAATAATCCAGTTTCTCGCGAAACCTTGCCTCGTGGAAGTAAAAGTAATTGGTTTGGCTAAATTTCAAAAACGCACTGGTCAAGAAATCGGCGATATTCCTTGGGGGGAAATATGATTTCGCAAGCGCGACGCAAGAGCCAGACGATTGCAGATCCGTAGCTCGAAAGAAGCCTTCGGTATGGTCAACACTCTGGATTTATGTTAGCAGCGTACAAAAGACTACAACTGATACGAGAGGCCGCTCGGCGAACCTTTTGCCCTGTCCTGTCCCCGAGACTTCGTAGTCGCCGTTCGAGCATTCTGGAAAAATTCCAATGAGACAACTCCCCAGAGTAATCTTGAATCATGTCAACTTGGTGAGAATCAACATCGGGATGGTGAACATACGCATTGTACTGGCGGAAAGAGGGTCGATAGAGTAGTCATTGGTCGAGGTGTCATCGTGTGAAACAATCGAATCAGTATCCAACCGTTCTTGGGTCAGATCCTGACCCTGGTTCAAGTTGTCTGCAATTCCTCGGAGCGTGCTGATATCGAAAGAAATATCACCCAGAAAGTGAGTAATGATTCGCCTCATTTGAAGTGTGATTGCGTGCTGCTCCAAAGGCCCCATGTCACTACTACAAGAATGAGCTTGTCGTTCCAAAAACGACTTTTGGTAAAGGCTCACCTAGTTCGGCCATTCCTGGCTTCTGTTGGTAGTCGACTAGCATTCTCAAAACGACATGCTCTTTGCTGCTGTTGGCAACGGGTGCAAGGGTTGCCGCCTCCACCTTTCACGTTGAATTGGTTAGCTGATACTCAAAAGGAATGTTTATCCCATTCTCGGGTAGTGGAATAGGTGTAAAGGTACATTTTTCCTTGTATTGGCGACAAGGCAAGCATCTAACAATATTAGAATCTAGATGTCTTCGTATATGGCGTTACTCACGCTTGCGCCGTCCGCTTTCGCAACGACTCCGGTACACGGGGTCTTCTTTGCCTGCCCTTGTGTATCTTGGTACTTGGCTCGGTCATCGCAACACAAGGCAAATTGTTCATCAAAGATAAACGTCGTGGGGAGATGTTCACCGTTTGCCTGAGGCATGAATGACGTAAGCACCTTAGTGAACTAAGGTTCAACGTAATTCCTGGGCGAGTCGGTCAAGTGGCCGCCTTATAACACTACACCAGACCTGGCTACGACCATCCGCATGGGTGCTACCTCGGACCCTCGAACCTCTCCGTTTAAGGGAAGGTTCGCTATGCGGACCCTCGGTGTCGAGAATCCCATTAATTCGCAGTAATTAACAATATTGGGATAGTTTCAACTCTAACCCTGTTCCGAAATGCCAAGGTATTGTTGCATACCAAGGGTCCTGAACTCCTACGGAATCGAGATTAGCAGCGTCAATGCAGTTTGATAACTTGATCACCCATTCCTACATATAACCTACGTGCAGGATGTAAAGCGGCTGGCACCATCGCCTGCGATGTGGTACGCGACACGGATGCAATCGTCCGGAATAGGCTGGATGTCACCATTGTGCCGAGACAAGCAATATAAAGGAAAAGGAACGGGGGCCCGGCTTCTCGCTATCGGTTTGCCATGAGATATTACTTGACGTTGAAACACAGCGTGTTGAGCATCTTATACGGGCTATAGTAGATAAAAAAAGCAGATAACGCCTAGCAACAAAAAAAATGTACAACTTGATGAATCAAAACGAGCTTCCATCAGTTAATTATCTCCTTGGAGATGAATCCCCCCGAGGCTATAGTTTAGTTTGGATTTGTTTGTATCTGATAATATGCTGGCATGGATTGGAACTCATACCGGTCAGACTTTGCCCCGCAAGTATGCAAGATCAATATATCTCTTCTTTGTCAACTCTCTATCTTAAAAATGTAGAAAGATAAACCAGTAGTATCGCAATATTATCAAGCAACTTTCCATCTCGTCTTATCTATAAAAACTCAAATATCAAGTGAGATAGAGCTTTGGGCCCAGGTGGGTATGTGTACCCGAGCTGGAAGTCTAAAGAAGTGGTAATGTCTCGCTGGTGCTGCGAAACAAAAACCTGAAAGCTAGTGACAGTAGTGGCTTTAGAAAAATCGTAACCAGTGATTCCTGGTTGGACCTTAAAGCTCTTTTTCAGTCACCATGGAGGACGCGTCCCGTGAAGCAAGGTTTAAGTCATTGCGGCTGTTGGGTATATGGTGTCTACGTCCTTTGAATCTTACAATTGCTGATAGTCATTAGGGCATACGGAAAAGTATTCGACGACACGGAGTCACTTGGGGATCTATCTCAACGTGGGCCTGACAGCCCGCTACAAGCAGCCAAGCGGAGTACCCGTGAAACCGGCACTCTTTCACTCTATTTCGGTGCTCATCTCGAAGCATCCTATACTTTCGGCTATTCCACTTGCCATTGAAACACCGGATCCGTATTTTTTCCGTCTTCCTAAAATCGTATTAAGTGAGGTTGTGACTTTCGTGGAAGAAGATGCGAATCTGCCAAGCCCTGATTGGCAAGAGATCCTTGACGAAGTCCTTTAGGAGCAACACAATCGCCCCTTCGAGAGTCAATCCGGCAGGATACTTCCATTCTGGAGAATATGCGTTCTGGAGAGCAACAATGCTCCCGGAAACTTTACGCTTGTGTTCATATTTCACCATGCACTCATGGACACCAAAAGTGCCCTTTCGTTCCACGATGAAATTGAAGGACACATGGCGCAATATGCCGGCGTTGAGCCAGGTGACACGGTCTATAGCCCTCCCGGTGCCCTTGTCCCTCCACTAGAAGGGTTATATACTCTCCCTGTTTCGCGAGAATTCTTACGATCTCAAGAGAACTATAGCGAGCCTTCCCCCGATAGCTGGACAGCTGCTCCCCAGTCCACGCCCGTGAAGACTCGCCTTTCTTCTTTATGGCTGTCTGATGTTGACACAAAAATTCTTATGACATTGAGTAAGAAGGAGCAGGCCTCTGTCACGGCGGCGCTTCAAGCCCTCATTGCTTTCTGCCTTTCTCTGTTCTTCCGTCGACATGCCGTACACTCCAGGGTGGCTGTGCGGTATCATTACGGAGGTTTCTTCCTGAGCCAGTCACTGCTACTACTTTGGGTTGCTACGTCGGGTCGTCATCCACCACGTACCGTAGGATGCCATCTTTTTATTGGGACGAAGACCGCCGCACCAAGGTTGCCATTGAACATACGATGGCACAGAAAGGGGGTGACATGCCTGTTGGATACTTGGAATTTATTCAGAACCAGAATCACTGGATGTTACAAAAGCTGGGCCGAAAGAGAATGAATACCTTTGAGTTACCCAACGTCGGTGCAAGTTCTACTTTACCAGGAGGCTCGAACTTCGAGATTGAGCATATGTTCTTCAGCCAGAGCCCTAGTGCTTGCAGCGCCGCGATAAAGGTCAGTGCTGTGATAGGGCGGGATGGAAGGTTAGCATTGGGATTTACCTGGCAAGAAGGGGTTATCGAAGCTGACATGATTGAACGGGTCAAAAGGGCTCTCAAAGGCGAGGTAGAAAGATTAGCGGAGTTGAGGTAGATATACTGGGTAAAATTATTGAATGGCTACTGCGAATATCACTTTATTCTCGAACTCCGATTGAGTAGACTTTTACCAATATCATTTGACAAGACGTGCTATGTCTATGAATGAAACGTAATGACTCACATGAAGGAGAGCCTAAATCGCGGGATTGCGGAATCGCGGTAGTATACACAAAAGAGATAAGCAGGAAAGGGTTCGGGACTGATTTCTTTGAAGCTTTTGGTGAAAATAATAGTACTGTCATCATGGTTTGATAGCCTTACATCCAATGGAGGCTTTCATCTCGGGTCTCAGTACCCGGACGGGTGCGATTAAAAGGCAACGCCCATCTTCGATCTTCAATTTGTTTATTTATCGTGCTATTGATTTTATCACAACCGCAATCAGACTATTCGCAATGGCTCAACTTTCCGACTACCGTGTGCTTTCCTTTGATGTCTACGGCACCCTTGTGGACTGGGAGGGAGGCATCCTTGCTGCTGTTCAGCCCACTCTGGACAAAAATAATGCACAATTCTCGCGCGAACACCTCCTTACCATCTATCACGAGCTGGAACGAGAGCAGCAGACTAAGACACCCGAGATGCCTTACCACCAGTTGTTGACCACTGTGCTACCGCAGTTCGCCAATCGCCTGGGCCTGGCGGCCCCTTCTCAGGAAGAATGCAACCAGTTCGGAGAGTCAGTCGGCAGCTGGCCCGCCTTCCCGGATACTGTTGATGCTCTCAAGCGCCTCTCGAAGCACTACAAGCTGGTCGTTCTATCGAATGTTGATCGTGCATCTTTCGCCAAAACCAACGCAGGCAGCCTAGGTGGCTTCCCCTTCGATTTGATCATCACTGCTCAAGATGTGGGCTCCTATAAGCCTGATCTTCGCAACTTTCAACACATGCTCAAAGCGGTAAAATCGACCTTCGATGTTGAACCTTCGCAAGTCCTTCAAACCGCCCAGAGCCAGTTCCACGACCATCACCCGGCCAGCAAGATCGGAATCAAGTCCGCCTGGATTGAGCGACCCGGCGCCACTATGGGAAATCTGTTGGATAATATTTATGATTGGAGGTTTGACACTATGGGCGATATGGTCAAAGCATTTGAGGCCGGACAGTAGATGTTGATGTATGAATTAATATCTCTAGCTACATGACGTTCCAACACGGAAATTCTTCCTGTTTTCATTGAATGTAAATTATTTAATTCTCAAAGTCGAATTTCACATTGACTGTTCTTTCAAGCTCGTCCCGAGGAGTCTCCGTGTATAGGTGCTGCTTTTCCAGGCTATCCTCATCAATTTGCTCATAGGATTCTTTTTATCGACTAGAGAGCTTGATCTTGTGGATCGAATGAACATCTACCTACATTCTGTTATGTTTGGCGTTACTAAATAGCTCAGAGAGTGGTGGCTTTGGTGCCTCATTCCATATACTTCCAAATCTCCATAGACAGTCTTTCCATACCTAAAGGTTTGTTCACCCAACCAATACATTGCTTGTACTACTGTACCGAGTTGAGATTCATGGTGCATTATACATTGATACCTGATCTCTCTCAGGCATGAATCGAGTAATCAGCATTGATCCTACGAAAAAGAGTTCAGACCAGGAGTCTTTTAAATGGAATCTCTCACCCTTTAAGAGAGAGAGACTAGCGCAAAGCACCTCGCTGGCCTTTACGGTATATGTTTCCTCAATATTCATCATACCAACTTTTACATACTGTATTGCCTTATCTAATTATTGATTTCAGATATCCTTCAGGGTTCTACTGAAGAGGTTGTGAGCCCGAAAGCTTCTCGTAAACTCATGCGCGGGAACTGTTGATTACGAATTTAGGTACCTTTCTAAATTAATAATTTATACCAGACCAAATGCACGCGAATAGTTCTTCTAATTTGATAATGTATTTTACTCTTCGACAATTAAACAGAACGATTTATATCAGCAAGGAAGTCTTGCCCGGTGACATCACTAGGGTCCCGGGTACATGCACCCGAGCTATAGGACATCGTCACTCGCGGTGCCCACACCCGAGGACATCGCATTATCGACTGTAGGGCAAAATCTGGCAGGTATTACCAGACCCTCGGGAGCCTTTACTCAACTTGAAATAATAACCTAGTTTCTCACCTTACGCTAATGATAGACGAGTATATCGTCGTCGCTGCTCTATATCTAAACCCGGGCCGAGTCCACCGGTACCACCAAACAAGCCGGTGGGTAGGAAAAGACCGAATAAATATAGTGTATTGTAAATAATAAATGCAAACGTCCTCCTCTATCGCAATTAAGGCAACACGCACATTCGTTGGTACTCCATGTGTCTCATCGGCTTTGGCTCTCTACGACATTCACTCCGCCAAACAAGAATACGAGCATTCACCATGACTCATACCGTGCCACAAGTAAGTCTAAGCATTTGTTTTTCTATTAGTGCGAACTGATGTTCTGACTTGACGTGTGGCTTTAGTTAAAAGACAAGTCTTTGTTCATTGAAAAATGCCACATCAACGGTGAATGGGTTGGGGCACAATCAGGCAAAACATTTGAGGTCACTGGTAAGCAGATTTCCAACGGTCTGTTGCTGCGCTCCTGACGATGGATCAATAGATCCGGCTACCAATAAAGTCATCGGAACATGCCCAGAATTCAGCGCAAAAGACACCGAGAGAGCCATCAAGGCGGCTTCGGATGCATTCCCAGTCTTTCGCAAGATGCTAGTACGTGAAAGGTCTCGACTGCTGAGGCGTTGGAATGACCTCGTCCTGCAAAACGTGGACGACTTGGCGACCCTCATAACCTGGGAGAATGGAAAACCATTTGCCGAGGCCCAAGGTGAGGTCAAATATGCTGCAGCCTTCATTGAATGGTTCAGCGAGGAAGCCCCCGGGCTGTATGCCGATACGATCCCTGTATCCGTTCCGGGGAACCGAGTCCTGACTGTAAAAGAGCCCGTGGGTGTCTGCGGCTTGATCACTCCATGGAACTTCCCTGCCGCTATGATCACCCGTAAGATCGGCCCGGCACTGGCGGCTGGCTGTACAGTTGTCGCAAAAAGCCCTGGGGAGACTCCATTTACTGCCAATGCTCTCGCAGAACTAGCCCTTCGAGCGGGTATTCCTAAAGGTGTGGTAAACATCGTGACTGCCCTGGAAAATACCGCTGAGGTCGGTCAAACTCTTACCACTCATTCGGATATCAAGAAGGTCTCGTTTACTGGCTCGACTCGTGTGGGTAAACTCCTTATGGGACAAGCCTCTTCTAGCATCAAAAGAGTTTCTTGGGAGCTTGGCGGTAATGCTCCGTTCATCGTCTTTGATGACGTGGAGGATATCGATGCCGCGGTAACTGGTGCTCTTGCGTCAAAGTTTCGAGGTACTGGACAGACCTGCGTCTGCGCCAATCGAATCTACATTCACCGATCCCACTATGAAGCTTTCGCAGAGCGACTTGTCAAGCGCATTAGGGACTTCAAGGTCGGACCTGGATTCGCCCAAGGTGTCACCCACGGGCCTCTCATCCATCCTGCAGCTGCACAAAAAGTTGCTGACCTTGTTTTGGACGCCAAATCCAAAGGTGCCCGTGTTCTTCTGGGAGGAAACCCTATCCAAGAGCTAGGACCAACATTCTTTCAGTCCACAGTCTTGGCTGGTATGACTCACGATATGCGCATTGCCTCTGAAGAAACATTCGGACCCGTGGCAGCCTTGTTCCTCTTCGACACTGAGGACGAGGTTATCCAGTTAGCCAACCGTTGCGAAGTTGGCCTGGCGGCGTATATCTTCAGTGATAACATCAGAAGAGTCTTCCGTGTAGCAGAAGCTCTCGAGGTCGGTATGGTTGGTGTCAACACCGGCTCTGTCAGTGACGTTGCTGCCCCGTAAGCATCCCCTTCCCCCCAGTACACATTCTTGAAGTGCTTTCGAACATGACTATTTATCTTGCAGATTTGGTGGAGTGAAAGAGAGTGGATTTGGCCGCGAGGGAAGCAAGTATGGAATCGAGGAATTTGTGAATGTCAAGAGTATCACCCTGGGTGGAATCTTTTAAGTTAACTAGATGTGGCTTCTAACATGGGATGGGATGTATGGAGGATCGGTTGAAGTGGTTCAAAGGCCAGGTTAAACCTATATTGACATTGGAAGTACCCATCGCCAGTACCTGAAGATGTATTTAGTTCGATTCTTTTTATTCTCTGGGTTTTCTTCCATTCTCAAAGGAAACACTAATTGGATGGGAGGCGTAACAGAGTCGATTGGTATTTTTATTTAAACACCCCACCGCTTCCAGATTTAAACTCTACTATATTGTCTAATATTGTCTTGACAACCTCTTGAATCACTTTAGGCCCTTGGACCTTTTTGTTTCTTCTTGCACTATGGAGCAAAGTGCGTACAATGTGCACAAGATCGGGGTAGCCACGCCCACTACTTGCGCTTCTCGAATCACTTCTCCTAGGATGTTCTCGTGCTCGATCAAGTTGTCCTGCATATTGTTCTATCAGCAACTATTTATGCAATACATGCTTGGAGGTTTTCTTCACGAGCCTTCTCCAAATCTATTTGCATGCTGGGAGAGATCTTTTTCATCGATAGGATTGCTGAGAATAGTCTCTAGTATAATGTTTTCGGGGGGTGGGTATCCTTTGGCTTCAGATACTTGTGTCACTTCCTTCGTGACAGGAATCACAAGGGCATCAAAAGCGCCCTCTGTCAAGTGCAGATCCCTTGTATTCACTCCAGTCAACGCACATGTGGGATTGAAGGTCGCGTTGTAGACCAGCTTGCTCCATCGATCATGTGCTACGCCAGGCTCGTAAAAACAAGTAGTATGCTCCTCTGCATTGTAAAGTCTGACAAATCGCTCTGCGGCTCGTCTTTGGTCATCGATATGTAGTCTCGCATTGTTATAGGCGCCAATGTGCAAGTTGTCTTTCTGTTTTTTTCTGATCACACCAGGCGTGACCTTGTGGACATCATTCCGGCTCACTCCAGATAAGATGATGTTTTCAGGGAAACGCGATGGGAACTGTCTCTCAATGTTTAACCCGTTTTGGATCAAAATAATCACTGTATCACCAGCAGTGATCCCGGGGGCTATGATTTCACATAGTGATGGTCCAGCGTCAGGGATATTATTGGTGCAGCATACAACATATCCAAATGGACTAACGCTTTCAGTAACGTGAGGGACAGTATTCAAAACTAGAAGAGATCAAATTTATCAGCGAAGGAGATGACCTCCCCGTAAATAGCGTCATTTACTTTCCGTTGGACGCTAATTTTGGATTTTACCGTGATCGCATGAATTAATTTGAAACCCTCTTTTCACAACTGTGGCATAATTTGAGCGTAATACGCAGGATACTTCGGCGAGCTTCAAGATTCAGGGCGGCGATGGTGCCGATTCCACCACTTCCAACCGAAAGGACCCGGGCCCTCGATGGCATTGATAAAGAAGACAAAGACTAGAGGGCATGTAATATCTGAGTCGTGTTGCAGGAAAGTCAACATCTCAGGTTATGATATTGTGGAAAAAAAAGAAATCCCGGGTACCGTCACCCGGCCTTCTATATGCACACTATCCAGTTTAAAAAAAAACTTAGATCGGTAGGTTTCGCCCGTGGACAAGCATTTTAATTGCCTGGAATTGTTGAATTCCTGTACGGTCTTTGATTTTATTTCTCTCTTTCGTTTTCATCGAGTCTCAAGTTGCCTACCCGGTCCGAGTTGGTTGGCTATGTGCCTGGAGTCTCATCTAAGTGCACCGAGTCACTACCTTCAGGGTTTTCCTTCCCAGACAACATCGATAACGGATCTTTGTTACCTTTTTGTGGTCATTTCCCTTCTTTCCTTTTCATTTTCATCATGTCTTCTGTATCTGAACCATCCACGCCCTCAATCCGCACAGCGGTCCCTGGGCCTGAGACGCACAGAATCAAAGAGGATTTAGATGCTGTCATTGATGCTCGTACTGTGCAAATGGTCATTGATTATGACAAAAGCTTTGGAAACTAGTAAGTCATCAACCTATTTTGGCCTCCAGACTCCTTTCCTGACGGTCCTCCTTAGCATCACCGACGTTGATGGCAACACCTACCTTGATGTATATGCGCAAATCGCCTCTATTCCTGTCGGATACAACAATCCCACTTTGATAAAAGCTGCACAATCACCAGAGATTGTCTCTGCTCTGGTCAACCGTCCAGCTGTTGGAAATTTCCCTTCCCGCCAATGGCTTGCCCTAATGCGTGATGGTCTGATGCGGGCAGCGCCTCCTGGATGCACACAGGTGTTTCCAGCGCAATCCGGGTCTGAGGCCAATGATCTCGCTTTCAAGGCGGCTTTCATGGCCTATCGTCGACAGCAACGAGGCGGCAGCCCTTGGACCGAGCATGAGCAGGCGACAGCAATGAAAAACCAAGCTCCTGGCTCGCCAGATCTGGCTATTCTCAGCTTCCGTAACTCCTTCCATGGTCGCAGCTTTGGCAGTTTATCTACCACCCGCTCTAAGCCCATCCATAAGATAGATATTCCTGCTTTCAAGTGGCCCCAGGCCACTTTTCCCCAGATCAAATATCCCTTGGAAGCCTACGTTCACGAGAACGCACGGGAAGAGGAGAGCTGCCTGCAAGAAGTTGAGAATGTCATCTCTTCCTGGCTTTGCCCTGTGGCTGGTATCATTGTTGAGCCCATTCAAAGCGAAGGAGGCGACAACCATGCCTCACCAAACTTTTTCCAGAAACTTCAGGCTATCGCTAAGAGACACAGTATCACCCTGATTGTAGATGAGGTCCAGACCGGCTTCGGAGCAACAGGCAGATTCTGGGCGCATGAGCACTGGGAGCTGCCTTCGCCGGTGGATATTGTCACATTCTCTAAGAAGGCACAAACTGCTGGATACTTCTTCAGCGATGAGAACCTTCGCCCTGACAAGGCCTATCGGCAATTCAACACGTGAGAGATCCTAAACTCGGCAATTTTATGATTCTTCTGTTGAATAAGATGAACTGACCACACTGACCAGATGGATGGGAGATGCCGCCCGAATCATGATCTGCAATGCCGTCATTGACGAGATTCTGAGCAAGAAGCTGGTCGAAAAGACGGTAAACCTCGCCTTCCTATCCGATGAAAGTCAATAGCTAACAAGGTCTCTTTCCTGACAGGCTCAAGTCGGTGCAGTCCTCTACAATAGCCTGGCTACTCTGGCAGCCAAGTATCCTAACAGGATGCAGAGTCTCCGTGGCAAGGGCAAGGGCACCTATATTGCCTTTGACACGACTGACTCAAGCGGTCTGATGAGGAAGATGCGCGAGTTGGGCATCAACATCGGTAGCTGCGGCGTGCAAACCATTCGGTTGCGCCCCATGCTGATCTTCGAGGAATCTCATATTGCTCCTCTTTTGGCAGCATTTGAGACTGCTTTTCACGGTTGTCATTGATCTAGAAGAAGAAGAATAGAAGTTTGTTTTGTATGCTGATAATAGAATCCGTAGCACCACAGCCTGGGAAGAGCAGACTGTAATACGATGACGATAATACGCTCGTTGGTCTTAAATACTGATCTGTCTTCACTTGTTCTCAGGTGGGATTGCGACTTGACTAAAACTCCTAAGAGGGTGTAAGCTCTGCCCTTGTTTTTCTCTATTCCCATGAAGTAATTATTCGTATGACTGATTCCTGATAGCCTTACACTATGATTGTTCTTATCCGAAACTGGGACATTTGTTTGGCATTATCTTTCCAAGGTTCTCATTCATATCATTTTTTACATGGCTATAATGAAATTTTGCGTTTGAACCCAATTGTATAAACTTGATCAAGATATTCGTTTGAAAATTTATCTAAAAACGCATGGACCCATCTAAAGAGCCAGGCAACATGACGGCTAACCTTCTCATTGGCACTAGCATCCTTCTTGGTAGTATAAAGATGCTCAAGGATTTGACCGCAACGCTTACACATAACCTTTGGATTCCCATTAACCGTATGCTCCACTTGTTCATACTGTTTCCAGATCTCCGTGGCGGAACCATGCTGTGAATCCCAAGGGATCCTATTCTCAGATTCATAGTCAGTCTGTAACCATCAATCGACCTATTTACTATGATTCGTGCGTCGTGAAGAAAGAACTGGCCTTTCCTACCAGGACTGACTCGTTGAAAGGATTCAAATTCCGCTTCGGGGGCGATCGAGGAAGGAGTAGGCGGTTGAAGAAACTATGAGCCGTAGCCATTAAATACCTGCTGAGAGGTAGTAATAAATGACAAATTGTCGAGATTAGCTTCGTATATACTGAACTGAGATGATCTAGCCTCGGTTTACTGGCTTTGCGACATGATCAGTAGATGCATTCAAAAGTGTAGGAGCAGTTTTAGGAGCAGTCTTGGGGTTAGGAAAAGGGAGGATCTATACATTATAGAAGGCTTCCTTCTTCATGAGAGAGGAATTGAGTAAACAATAGCAAATATATGTTAAACGAAGTAGAAAACCAAAGATTATAGCCCTACTGTATTATTGGCTATATTATGCATACTCATATATATTAAGTGGATTCAGCCCATCCGAAGCCTATACATAGCTAATTTCCGGCCCATTTCCCGGTCTATTTAGCAATATTATCCCTCCAAATATTTCACCTGATGGTACTAAAAACCGTCGAAGCAGAGAGATAAGTGGATTCGACCTATACATAACCTATGCCCGGTCCATTTCCCGGTCCATGTACTAATATTATTCCGTAAAATATTCTACCTGTTGGTGCAAAGGGTTGACTTACTGTAGGAACCCTGTTGTATGATCTTCCTAATGCAGAAACAGAGGCTTGTTTCGGAAAGCGCGGTAATAGAGAGATCTCAGCTCGCTGAGCGTCTTGATACACCAGGTTCAGTCGGACTTCCATTTAGCCGAGCTTGTATTTAGCCGGCGATTAGCCCCTGTTCTTATCTTCCCGTGATCGTTATCGATAAGGTGATCCGTAGATCCATTCATGGATGGATCGCCCCGTCTTTACAATCTCTCCTCGTCGACTCTCCCTTGTGGCGACAGGATAGGCTGTTGGTTTTCAAAATGGGTGTGGTCGTAGAAGATATAGTATTATCAGGTAATTCTTGCTTTCTGATATTACGACGAATTGAAGCACTGACATTCATTGTTATTCTAGACGCGACTCTGGAGTCTCTATACTCCATCTTCCAGCAACCCGATGACCGTCCCACCAAGCGGCGCAAGACTACCAAAGGGAGCGCAAGGAGCCTGATAGAAGAAAATGGGGTATCAGCGACAGGAATACCTCTGGGCTACATTCCATTAGCACGGTTGACAATGCGCATAGTAAGTTGCCACTGGTATCCCGCTCTAAAGAAAAGTTCCTGACCTCTCACCCTCTGCAGAAACCCTCCAATATGAGAACGCACAAATCTAAGAGGCTTTACGACCCAAACCTCTCCAACACCCGGGTTCCCATACTCATAAATGTTCGAAGCGTTCATTTTATTGACGAAGATCTGAACAACACACCACAATCAGACTCGACAAATGGCGACGCTAATCGTATGGAGCTGGAACTATCTAGTCTCGATAAAGAAGAATTGCTGATATATCCATGCGAGAATTTGCACTTGTTTGATCTCCTTGGCCAACTTCAGGCTGTCAGCAAACTTGCCCACGTGGACCAGTTCTTTAATAATGTGCCCACAGCCTGCTACCAAGCGCACCTGTGTGCCTCCTCAGACAGAGAAACCTTTACTCTCGAGACAGTTGTGCTTTGGAGAGATTCTCTTGAGACCCCAGATATAAATCGCTTGACGGAAGCAGAGCTGGAAGCCTTTACAAGATATGTGCTGCAGGAAGGATGCATTCGCCCATCAGAATTGACCGACCCGCGCGAATATCGCAATAAAATGCTCGGAACTGTCAAGGAATGGTCTCCTCGGGATTTCTACAACAATGTTCACGTTCCCAACCCCGCAGAAAATTCGACCAATCTCAAATGCCCTGATTTAAAATGCCAGTTATACCCGTTCCAGAAAAGAGCTGTTCGCTGGCTTTTAAAAAGAGAAGGAACAGAAGTCGGGCCAGATGGCGAAGTTATCCCTATGGAAGAGCTTCCTAAAAGTAACATTCCAGCGTCTTTCAATTCCACGAAAGATGCCGATGGACAGACCTACTACTTCAGCCATCTTTTCATGATTCTGACAACGGATCTTTCTGAGTGGCATGATGCCGCGGATAATTTGAAAGGTGGAATACTTGCAGAGGAAATGGGGCTGGGCAAGACAGTCGAAGTGATTGCGCTGATAAGTCTGAATAAGCGAGTAAGGCAGCTCAAGCCCAAGGCTGATCCCGACGGGCTGACACCTACTGGTGCCACTTTGATCATTACACCACCCGCGATTCTTGAACAATGGAGGCAAGAGTTGAAAGAGCATGCGCCCACTTTGCGTGTTCATCATTACAATGGCATCAAACGCGGGAGAGAAACAACCGACGACATGATTGTGGACGAGCTTGTCGAGTTTGATGTTGTTCTTACTACCTACAATGTCATCGCAAAAGAAATTCACTATGCGGGGAGTGCTCCGCAGCGAGCTCTACGACACGAAAAGCGATTTGTACAGAGGAAGACACCGCTTGTTCGCATTGGATGGTGGCGTGTATGTCTAGATGAGGCTCAGATGATTGAGAGTGGAGTCAGCAATGCAGCGAAAGTAGCTCGCTTGATCCCTCGAGAGATTGCTTGGGCTGTGACCGGTACTCCACTGCGCAGAAACATAGATGACCTGTTCGGCCTTCTCCTTTTCCTCCGTTATGAGCCATTCTGCTTTTCGGTCCCGTTGTGGAGAAGACTGTGCCTGTGTTTTGGGACAGCCCTGGCAAAAATCATAAACACAATCGCTCTTCGACACAGGAAAGGTCAAATATTGGATGAGCTTCGCCTACCACCTCAAAAGCGCATTGTGATCACTACCCCCTTCACAGCTGTAGAAGAACAGCAATACGGTCAGCTTTTCGAGCAAATGTGTGAAGAATGCGGTTTGAGCGCCTTAGGGGCGCCCCTTCGAGGCGACTGGGACCCCGAAGATCCCGTAATTGTCGAAAAGATGCGTAATTGGCTATCAAGACTGCGTCAAACGTGCCTCCATCCTCAAGTCGGATATCGCCGAGTCCTAGGTTCTGGGTCCGGACCCTTGCGGACTGTGGATCAGGTTCTGGAGGTCATGACTGAGACCAACGAGTCGGCCATACGTACAGAAGAACGATCACTTCTTTTATCGCAACTTCGACGAGGCCAGCTTCTAGAAAATGCAAAACGCCGCCAAGAAGCCCTCGCTCTTTGGCAGAAAACATTGGATCATGCCACTAAGCTGGTTGAAGACAGCAGAGAGCAACTGCGCCTGCTGAAGTCCAAAGGCACTACCGGTGGCAATAACGTGGTTACTCCAGGAGTCATCAATCTGGATGACGAGGACCAGGAGGATGAGGACGAAGAGACCGACAAGAACAGCCGCCTCGGCCAGTGTCGACAGAAGCTTCGAGCTGCACTCGAGGTTCAGCATATTGCGGTGTTCTTTACTGCGAACGCATATTACCAAATCAAGAGCGATCCAAAGCTGACCCCGCCAGATTCAGATGAGTTCAAATCGCTTGAGAAACGGGAAGAAGATGCCTACGAGGCTGCAAAAGTCATTCGCAAAGAGTTGTTGACTGATATTTCCCGAAAGGTGGAGCGCTACATGAAAGAAATCAAGATTAAGGCAGAAGACAAAAAATTCGTGAACATCCCGAAATTGAAACCCCAGCTCTACAGCAAAGGAGTGGAGTCATACAATCTGCTCAGCAAATTTGAAGATTTCTGTGACGCTCTTAACAAGCATGCCGACCAATACAAGGAATGGCGGGATGCCATGGTCAAATTGCTCTCTCAGTCACTTATTGACCAGGAAGAAGAAGCAAAGTTGGAGGGCGATGAGTATGAGCGGTCAACAAAACATCAAGATGAGATGTATGTCTACATGGAGGCTTTGAGGTCAATGTACAGCGACCGTTATGATGCTCTCACCGGTCAAAAGAATACTCTCATTTCCCACGAAGTCAAAGCCGGAATCGTCCAGGCCCAAAAAGGCGAGGGGCCCTCTCCGCAACTATTTCTCAAGATCATGGAAACTCGCAGCCAGATTATGCCTGATCCTAATCTTGGGTCGCTCCGCAACATTGTCAGTGAGCTTCGCAAACTTGTGACATCGCTGGATTGGCAAGCCAGCTCGGGCAATTCGCGTGCTCGCGCTGAACATGAGATCGTCGAAATGGTCCTGAAAAACGCCGGTCAAATGGTCGCCGAGCAACTGAAAATAGCGAACAAACTGAGCAGAGAAGTTCAAATGTTCCGTGACACCATGAACAATCGACTGGAGTATTATCGTCACCTGCAGCAGATTTCGGACACGGTGGCCCCATACGACGAAGGAAGTGCAGGCAAGCCGCTAGATGAGTCCGCTTTTACCCTAAGGCTGGAGCAAGAGGAAATCATTGAAGAAAAGATTGCTTCTCTCAAGTCCAAGGCAAGATACCTCATTCACCTAAGAGATGATGACCGTAACCCCCGAGAGTGCATTATCTGCCAATCGACCTTCGAAGTTGGTGAGTATTACTTTCTCTGGATGTATATTTTACGCGCGGACTGACATCTTCTGTAGGTGTGTTGACTGTGTGTGGTCACAAGTACTGTAAGGACTGTTTGCGAATGTGGTGGGCTACACACCAAAATTGTCCAATGTGCAAGAAGAAGTTGAAACGTAATGACTTCCATCAGATCACATACAAGCCACAAGAACTAGTTGCACAAGAGGAAAAGCCACCAGTCAAATTGGACCACGAAGGTCATTCACAGAATGCTATATACAGTGACATCAGCTCTGGTCATCTCAATGAGATCAAGAACATTGACTTAGAGGGTTCTTACGGGACAAAGATTGACACTTTGGCCCGGCACATCCTATGGCTGCGAGAACACGACCCTGGCGCAAAGTCAATCATCTTCTCTCAATACGGAAGCTTTTTGTCGGTATTACAGACCGCATTCGGATCTTTTGGAATAGTCACCACCAGTATTGACTCTCCCAATGGCATTGAGAAGTTCAAAACAGACCCGGCTGTAAGCGCCCCAGACTCATACCTCATTGGAACGAACACGCTGACAATCTATAATTTAGATCGAGTGCTTTTGTTTGCATGGCAAAGCACAATCGTCCGGGCTGAATTTGATCGTTGCAACTCATGTCTTCCTATGCGAGCCACTGATCAACACGGCAATCGAGCTCCAGATCATTGCTCGAGTGCATCGTATTGGCCAATATCGACCGACAACAGTATGGATGTACCTTGTCTCCGGCACGGTGGAAGAATCCATATATGAGATCTCAGTAACCCGACGCCTGGCTCACATCCTGGAGAAGGAGAAGCAATACAAAGCAGCACTCTTGACATCTCCTGTGGATGAAGATGGTGTTACTGAAGCGGCTATTGAATCTGCCAACTCGATAGAACTACAAGATGCCACTCTCACCACCATTATGCAACGCGGCAGCCTAGGTGGGGAGATAGTGAGGAAAGACGACCTTTGGCAGTGTCTCTTTGGAAATAACAAGAAGAAAGATGGCACTGATCTTTCGGCTGAGGCAGAAAGGGAGGTTGGTCGGTTCTTGAGAGGCGAAGCTGCTGAGCAAAGAATGGAAGGTTGAGATAATACCTACTATATTTTAGAACATAATATGTCTTGCTGTGACGTAGACTTAATGCTCACTCTTTTATCCTAATTTTTTCGTTTTATGTATACGTAGAGTGTAGACTCATGTTTACTTCGTTCGGGTCGTACCTGCCAGATATAACTAGATGCCGTGACTGCCAAGAAAATGACTAATCACATACTGACTAATCAACCACCTAGGTAGCCCCCCATACTGTTCACCTGAATGGCGATGACGTGAGTGTAGTTGCCTTATATCGTCTATTCATTTATAAATCTGGTCATCTTGGTGGGTTTTTTTTCCTGTCAACTTGATGCTCTGTTAAAATTACCTGCAAACCACTTTCATCATGGCGGACTCACAGAGTCCTGAGGCTCGCGAGTTGAGTCTGATAGGCAAGGTGGAATTCAGAATTGCCATGGCAGACACAGATGCGAAACTGCAGTCACTACTTGGAACATATCTGCCTCCCTTGTTGTTGAAGCTTGGGTCAGACAGCGTGGAGGTGCGGAACAAAATCATCTCGGTCTGCCAGCATGTCAACACCCGAATCAAAGCCCCCTCTATTCAGCTGCCCGTGGCAGCACTATTGAAGCAGTTCAAGGAGCAAAAATCTCAATTGATCAGACATTTTGATCTCATATATGCTCAGCAAGGTATTGATCGCCTTGGCTCCGAAGCCCGAGTCGAAATCCTATTGCCCTTGCTCCAGGGTATCTCGAAGATCGGCACGTCACCCACTCAGGGTGCTATCGTATTTAATTTGGTTTTGCGTTTGTTGCCACTTCTCAAGCTTCCAGCAAGGGGAAGTGAAGAGGACAAGGCCTTGAAAGCCCGACTTGGTCTATCAGACGAAGATTCCCAATTCTTGTCCTTTTGGCTGGCGAAATTGTTACTTCTTACCCCTGGTCCCAAGGAAACTACAACTTGCCCCGGTCTATCTCCAGATGAGTATAGCTTTTTGAACAAGGGTGCCCCCGCAAACGAGACATGGAATCCTTCTACCGATGGTGGTTTGAATCTGACTGAAACAAAAGTCACCGCCCTTCGATTCATCGGAAGCGGTGCTTTTAAAGATCCACAACGATTCCTGCCTTCACTGATCGCTTCTGCTGATGCCAACTCCCGCCTTGCTGATTTGGGAGATGAGACCCTGAAACGATTTACTGCAGATATTGAAAACCCCGATGTTGTTCAGGAGCTGTATGATCTGTATTTCGGCACTGTTTCGCCTAATGCGCCCAATGGTGCTCCTCCCGCGCGCTCTCCACTCCAAGTGAAGATTCTTGTCTTTCTGGGGAAGTCTATCAAAGCTACTGCAGACCCCCAGCGAATATTGAGGCTTATTGAAGATGGGCTCTTATCGGACTCTGCTAGATCCTCTCAGGGGTTGCAAGCGGCGAAACTAAGGACCCAGATTTTTACGTTCACCACTTGGGTGGTCCGTATGGGCGCACCATCCGATCTTAAGCAAATCGCGCCCATTCTTATTGCAGGACTGAGGGATTTCATTCAGTCTCAAGGATGGCCCAGTCCGGCAGCTAGTGGGCAGAAGCTACCCACAACGGACCTCAGCTTGCGAGGTCTTGCCTACGAGAGTATCGGTATTATGGTCCCAAAGGTCGACTTTATGTCGCAAGCCGATGCTGTAGAGAACTTCGAGTTCGACCTGGTCCGATGGCTCTTTTCTTCCTTGAGTGCGGATGACTCCAGTCCTCAGATATTCGTCAGCATTGATCAGGCACTAGGAAGTATTCTCAATTCTTCATTAGACAGCCACGACAAGACCTTCCAGGGCCAGCTACGGCCATTCCTGGTTCGTCAGATGAGCATGCAGCCTGGCGATATGGATCCCGATACTGGTTATCGTGCTGTGCGAGGTGTTCAGTATGCTGCAGTGCGGTTTGCGAACCGATTCCTGCCATTTGGCGACGTGGTCGCTCGTTGGATTGATTTGATGGCCATTGCAAGAGGCCCAGAAAGACAACAAGAAATCGTTGAGGAAGGAAAGAAAGGTCTCCATCCTTACTGGTACAGACTTCTCAATCCTGCCAAGGATGGAAAATGGTCAGCTTCCTCGGCAGCTCCAGTTCATGACGAATCCTGGTTCGACTTCCCAAAGTTCGAAGAAGCTACTCGTTTCCTGCTTGGTTCGGGAGGGCAAGCAGAACATTTGAATGTCCAGTCTTTGTCCGCATCGCAGCTTCTGTCTGATCCCTACAAAGGTTCATTTATGCCCGCGATCCCATTCCTCCGAAATACATTACTTTGGGAGGCGTTCTCAGCCTCGGGTGTTGCCGCAGCTCTAGAACAAGATTGGGACTATAAACTAGAAGTGCTTCTCTCCACCAGCGTGGAAGCCCGTTCAGCCGTGAGAAAGTACATTCGAGAGTCTGCAAAGGAGTCTGTTTTGGCATTTTTGTCAGGCACGCTTGAAGGCCTTGTAACGGGCGAGCGTGAAGGCTTGCGGCAATGTGGTGTTCATTTCGTGGAAATCTGCTCGCTAGCACCCAATGACGTTGTTCAAGAGTTACTCCCGCGTGCCACATCCTTGATTGAGCCTATTTGCAGCAACAACCAAGATAACCAGGGTATTACTGCACGGGCTTTTGGAATTCTGGTTTCGCATCCTGCCTTCTCAGAGGAGCAACTGAAGAGTTTCATTACTCAACTGGCTGCTACTATCCAATCGTGGAATACTTCCATTGGTCAAGAGGTCATGCGAGTCCGTGGAGCGATTTTAGCGCTCGCGTATTTGTTGAGTCGACTTGCGTACCGCGGCCTATTGGACCGAGCCCCAGAAGCACAAACCAAGCAGTTTATTGAGACTCTCTTTGATATTTTAGATGTTTCCCGGGATACTCTGCTCCAAAGGACTGCACAAGAGGCCATTGGACAGCTAAGTCTATCTGGTGTGCTATCTCTTGATATCATCACAGAAGATGGCTGGAAAAAGATACTGGGAAAACTCTCGCGCGACGCCAAAACCGAGAATCAGATCCCTATCAGCTCTCTGGGGCTGTTGACTATGACTTTCTCCCGATCTGGCTCAGACAGCACCTTGTTCACCGATTTCCTGAGTTCACTCTACAGTCTACATGAAATCCGCAGTCCTGAAGTTCAGTTCACTGTAGGCGAGGCTTTGAGCAATGTCGCTGTTGGGTGGGATTCTCGCGCTCTCATCCAAGATTTCGACATCGATGCCGAATTCCCTCGCTCAGACGTCCCACGCACGGTATTTACAGTCATCTGTGACAAGGTTATTGCCGATTGCATTGCGCCCAAGCCATCTCTGCGGAAGGCCTCTGCAATCTGGCTGTTATCGCTGGTTAAGAACTGCGGTCACATGAAGGAGATGCAGGAGCGGCTGCGCAAGTGCCAAGCTACTTTCAGCAGCCTCCTTGGAAACCGAGACGAGGTAGTGCAGGAGACTGGAGCGCACGGACTCAGCCTTGTGTATGAGATCGGCGACCAATCCCTGAAAGACGATCTGGTCCAAGACCTGGTCGAATCATTTACCTCAACTGGTCCCAATCTCGGGGGTGGCAAGATTGAGGCCGACACCCAGCTATTTGAGCCTGGGGCGCTCCCCACTGGCGAAGGGTCGTCTGTCAACACCTACAAGGATATCATGAATCTGGCCGCCGAGGCGGGTGACCCGACTCTGGTTTACCGGTTTATGTCACTGGCTTCAAACAATGCTATTTGGACAAATCGTGCAGCATTTGGCCGCTTCGGAATCAGCAGCATCTTTTCTGATTCTAGTGTCGATGGCTATCTGGCAAAGAACCCCAAGATTTACCCCAAGCTTTTCCGTTACCGGTTTGATCCCAACCCGAACGTGCAAAGATCTATGAATACCATCTGGCAAGCACTAGTTAAGGACCCTACGGTTGTCATCGATACCCACTTTGACGATATCATGCAGGATCTGCTCAAGAGCGTTCTAGCTGGTCGAGAATGGCGTGTTCGGCAAGCAAGTTGCGCTGCCGTGGCAGACTTGATTCAAGGTCGCCGTCCAGAGAAGTACGCTCAGTATCTCGATGAAATTTACAGCAAGGCTTTCAAATTACTGGACGATATCAAGGAATCTGTCCGCACCGCCGCATTGAAGCTCTGTCAAACTATTACCAATTCGGTCATCCGTACACTCGAGACGAGCGGCACGGAGAAGCGCGCAGAGACTCTACTCAAAAGTGCTATCCCTTTCCTTCTGAGCGACAAGGGACTGGACTCCAGCGTGGAAGAAGTGCAAGGATATGCCATTGGCGCTCTCATCTCAATGATCAAGAAGAGCCCTGGCAGCTTACTACGCCCACATGTTCCCAACATGCTGGAGAAGTTCCTGAGTGCACTGAGCTCTCTGGAGCCACAGGCTGTCAACTATGTCCACCTCAATGCCGACAAATACGGTCTCACCGGTCAAGAAATTGACAAAATGCGTCTATCCAGCATCCGCACATCCCCTATGATGGAGGTGATTGAACGGTATCTGATTGACAACCTGGATGAAAGCAATCTCGACGAACTGGCCCAGAGACTCGAAGATGTGCTTCGGTCGGCCGTGGGTCTGCCATCGAAGGTGGGTTGCAGCCGCGTTCTGGTGCTGCTTAGCATGAAAACTTTGCTCTTCCGCCCATACGCAGACCGATTTATCCAAATGCTCACCAAGTACGTGGTGGATCGAAACGACACGGTCAGCGCCTCCTACTGCTCATCCATGGGCTATCTGCTGCGGCTTGCTTCGGACGATCGGGTTGTCAAGACCTTTGACTATGCCAAAAACCTCTATCTGACAGCCGAGGATGCCACACCACGAGTGATCTCCGGCGAAATCCTGTATTCCGCGTCTAAACTATCCAACGATCGGTTCATGGCATTTGCCGCGAGCGCATTACCGTTCGTGTTTGTGTGTAAGCACGATGGCGACGAACATGTGAAAGAGCAATTTGAGAAGATATGGCAAGATAACGTCGGTGGATCGCGTGCGGTGTCACTTTACATTCGCGAGATTGTGGGCCTCGTTTCGGACAATCTGGAATCTCCCCGCTGGGCTATCAAGCACACGGCCGCACGGGCGATTGCGCAAGCAGTGCTATCGCTGGACGCGGAGATTGACCTTCCGACGGCTCAATTGATTTGGCCAGTATTGGAGCGTGCTCTGGCGGGGAAGACGTGGGAAGGTAAAGAAGTGGTGCTCAAGGCACTAGTGAAATTTAGCGGGCAAGCCCAAAAGTTGTGGCAATCCAACGAGGAGTTGGGGAAGCTAAAGGTATGGGCTGACATGTCGCCACTTCCCAGATTTTCTTATAAAATCATGGTTCGAACTATGCTAACGCATGTCAGACTATTACGGTTCGCGAAGCGAAGCGAGCTAATGTGCTCTACCGGCCGCATGGACTACGGGCAATGGGCGAGATTGCACAGGCACGCAAGGACCTCAATTTCATGCCGGATGCATTAAAGATTATTCCGGTGATTGAAGAAATGAAAGACCAAGACCAAGACCAAATGGAGATAGACTCCAGGAATGGGCGCGGCTCGACCCAAGATGACACCCTTGCGGCGTGTGTACAATGTTTCCTGCAATGTTTCAACCCCACCGCTTCGGGAGAAGGTCAGTCACCGAAATCCCCGAAATCCCCTCTAAAATTTCCAAAACCCTGTGAGAAACCCCTAGCGTCATTCCTTGCTAACGCTAACCATAGCCCTGGGGAAGTACGTGGACCAGGTGACCAGTCCGCTAGCTCAGGCTCTCCAACTTGGTGGGCGACTGGTCGTCAGCACGGTCTACGATGAGCTCCGAGCTTTCTTTACGCGAGTGGATCAGTGGATCGATTCATCATCCGGTGAACAAATCGCCGCACCCTTGACCGTTCTTGCGGACAAGTTACTCACAGGTGAAGTGGAAGGGTCTGTGGAGGCCATCCGCAAGGGTCGTGCAGAGACCATTTTAGCGTACCTGAAATTGAGTCCGCATGCCCAAGCGGGTGTGCCTGACACCCTTATCATGCGTGTTCGTGAATGGAGAGCCAGTGAGAGATCCGGATCGGTTCAGCGTCTACTGGACGAGGCTTTGGCCCTGCCGAATTAAGAATCCCACGTGGTTTCTATTTGTTTTTATATTTACAGGTCGATCAATGTTTATTTCTTATTGCTCGTCGCTCGGATACTATAGGGGATACCCTCCAAGCAATCGTGCCAATGGGAAGTCCTTCCAAGGGGGAGAAATAGTATAGTTAAATTCCTGCAGTGAAAATGCCCTCAACGCCACTCGCTTAATACTCGGCCAAGTCCGTTTGGAATGCGGAGAGTCCCAAAGAGATCGAAAGTGTGATCTCTCTTCGATTTTCACGATCCAGACCAGGGGTCCCGGCCGATCGAGACTATTTTTCTTCCCCAGATAGTCTCGTAAATAGACACCTAAGATACTTCGGCTCCGGAAGAGGGTCAGCTAGCCCCCTGAAGTCCCGAGGTCTCTTTTTTCCTTTTATCTCTGCCCTAATTCCCTAGTTCCCCTTAGCCCGGACTAACCTTTGGGCTCCTAATGTAATAATAGTAACTTTGTCCACATGGTTGGCATCTGCATGCCATTTTTTTTTTCTTTCTCTTTTTCCCTGTTTTTCTGAGGGTTTGGGGTTTTTTCTGCCCATTTCTGCCCTTTTCTGCCCTTTTCTATTTTTTTTTCCTTTCAATAATTTATAGAAATAAAACCTGCAAATAACTGGGAAATAACTATAATTTTATTTTTCCTTAATTCCCGCCACCCGTTCGACAAGACCATGAACTGCATTTTTGAATGTACACATCTAGCCTTTTCCCTCCTTTTTTCCCCACCCTATCTCTTATAATATCTTCTTTTCTTTAATACGCCTTCCCCCATACTTTCTTAGCTTTTTTTTCTTTTGCACTAATATATGGTAAGTGTTCCAATTCAGCCCGTCCGTACAGCACTGATCCATACAGCCTTATGACGGTAACCAGTCTGATCATGCAAAACAGACGGAGCAAAGCCTCTGGAAAACCTCCTCTGCGGTTACCCATCATCGCCCCCAAGGAAGATCTTTTTGACACCTTTGCCAAGTCTGAAAAGGCCTTGATTGCTCCACCGCGAATCCGCCTGCCTCCGCGATCTCGTACCGGTTGTTGGTAAGTGATCGTCCATGATCGTCTCTATATGACTGAACCCCCAAACTTATTCGCTCTAGGACATGCCGAGTGAGTTTCTTTTTGTCTACCCCTGAAAAGAACCAAAAAAAAAACAGTTGATTAATTGGTCCTTTTTTTTCTTTTTCTTTTACAGAGTCGAAAGGGTAAGTCATTTGAATAATTGTCTCTAATTCGGTGGCTGACGCACATTCTCTAGTCAAATGTGATGAAGGACATCCGCAATGTAATGTATGCATTCTTCACGCTTCTAATTTCCTCTTTTTTTTTTTCACCTTACCCTTTTACTTATCTCTTTACAGCAATGTACTCGTCTAGGCCATACTTGCGATTATCGTCCACGGTTGGCCTTTCGCGATGATACCCCTCGTATCATGGGCCGCATGGCCGATGTCAAGACAAACGGCCATGTCGTTTGGGATCGTAAGCACTGTCTTTTTCTTAGGGGTTTTCTTTCTTTTTTTATAGTACTAACTAGAGTAGTTACCTCGCCGGGTTCCAGTGATGAGAGAACCGATTATTTCTCTCTCGGCGATTCCCTTCCGCCCTTTTCCCTGCTCACTTCGGACGAAGAGCGGGAAAAGAAAGCGGAAGCGTTTAGTCCAGGCACGTACCACGTCGTGATGACACCAGACAGTTTCTCCTCCCTGCCAGAATATGCAGACGAGGAGAAACCTAAATCAAATTCCGAGTGTAGGAGCTCCGCCACCAATAGCCCCACGATCACGGCAAAGCCAGACGTGAGAGAAGATCCCAATGTGGTGATTTTGAAGACTTTTGAAGATGTTACCCGTCGCTCGCCGTCGAGCGGGAAGATCAGGATCTCTCCAACCTCGGAGATATCCGATCCTTTTTGCAATTTGTCTCTCTCGCCGAATTTCACCTCGCTTCCGTCGCCCGATGTCAAGGTAGAGGAGATGACTTTCCTCGACCCGCGTCTTGACCAACAAAGTCAGGATTCGACTATCTTTTCCCACTTTCGTCATGTCGTATGGAGGCAGTTGTTCCCTCACGACCATAGGCTGGATGATTCTTGTGGCTCGGATAGTCATAGTCACTTTATGACTCTCAGCATGGACTTCCTAGAGCAGGAAGCCACTCGTTTCCCTCCTGTGGGTATTTCGTTCTTTGGTTCATATGCTCATGCTAATAATCACAGCTTTCCCACGCTATGATGGCTGTATCAGCCCTTAGTCTCTCGCACAGCGGCACAGGTCACAATGTCGATGCGCTACAATATTATCAGCAAGCTTTCCCTTCGCTCCAGGTCAGCCTGCGGAACAACGATGATCTCGTTTCCGACGGACTGTTCCTTACGCACTTCCTGCTTTTGATTTACGAGGTAAGCGGTTGAAGGACGCAGTTGCATTTCTCACAGTCTATATACTTACAATCCCTTAGATCGCAGCCGCCGAGCCACACGGCTCGAACCTCTGGTCTCACCATATCTCTCGCCTTCTCCACATCGCCTTCCTTCGACGAGCCAAGTATGGCCAAGAACCCCACCCATTCATCCTTTGGTGGGTGTGCCACATTGACTTGTACGCTTTGTTCAGCGGAGCAGGGACCGGAGAATTTGTACGAGCCGTGATCGACCACCAGATGCTTCCTGGCTCAGAATGTCTTCTCTACCCTTCGGCCCCAGAGGGATACAGTGTCATTTACTCCGACGAACATGAGAGCCTACCGGTGATTATGCGTCTATACCATGACACCTTCCGGCTGGCGGCTCAACTGGGCTTCCTGGCTACTCGGCTTCGTCACGATAAACAGAATCTGCCCTTTGCAGAGTTCGATCAGAGATCGCAGGAAGTAAGCGATCTGCGCCAGGCTTTTGGGAGACTGTGGGAATCCCCCGATGTTGCCTTCCTACATCAACACCAGGATAATCTCCCGCGGCGGTCTCGGGAAATCATGCAACAGGTTAGTCATTCTTCCCGTTTTTTCGTATCAAAAAGGAAAGGCTAACTAACTCCTTCTAGTCCGCTACATTGTACCATGTTTGTCAACTCTTCTCTTACAGTAGCATGTGGCCCGGACAACGCCTCGAGTCTGATTTCTCCCCAGATGGAGAAATCGACCACCATGCAACGGAGATCTTACGCTTAGCCGAGCGGACTACACACACTCGCCGAGCTGATCGGCACTTTATAGTCTTTCCCTTGTTCCTAGCAGGTGCCACAGCATCGGCTAGTGGATTAAAGATGATGGCCATGGAATTGATGACTAGCATGGAAGATGAGGAAGATGGCATGGGTCGCAATGCGGCAACGACTCGTGCTATCCTCCAGATCGTGTACGAGCGGCAATTAGAGCGACTTATGCATGTGGGCCATACATTTGATGTGGATTGGTCGGATCTAATGGCTCAGGAGGGTCTTCAGATGGTCAATTTCGGGTTTTGATTGGAGTTTTGTTTTTGAGCATTGGCGCATACGGGCATGGGGGACTATATTTTGACTATGTTAGCATGATTGACGGGATATGGGGTATGTATAGAAATGAATATAATCGGAAATTGCTCGGGCCGACCCATTTTAGAATCACCTCCTTGGCATATAGTATAGCACCTGGCGTCTAGGCCAAGGCAGCAATGTGATTATCTCGTCACCTGCACTTGCGGGGTCTGGGCGTCTCGCTCATCTTAGCGCCTAGAAAACCTCCTGATCCTTCAGCTTTTGCTTTTTTTCTTTTCCTTTTACTCTCGGACAATTTCTATGAATAGATGAGTTCTTCTCATCTCTGCCCCGCATCTACCCCTCCGTTTCAACCTCGCGCTTATCTCTGAGAGTCGCATTCTACTGTGGCTGAATTCGGTCTGCAGAATTACTCCAAGATGAGTGGTAGCAGTCGTGCCCTCCACCCCGAGGAGCTTTTCCTCAACGACCCAGGTAGACAAGAATCACCCACCATCGGCCCTCTACGTATCAGCAAACGGGACTCATCATCCCCAGCATCGGCCGCGGGCTCCAGTCCCCCACCAAACGCCCCGCTTCCCTACCCGGATGACCGTCAACGTCCACAGATGCGCACTTCAAGCTCAAACGAGCGATATCACGACAACATTAGATATGGGTCTCCGCCAGCTGGTCCTGGCTCTGGCTCCGTGAGTCCAAATGAATATCCAACAGCGCTGCGACCGCGGGACGGTCGCGAACCCCGAGTCGCAACATTGGCCGAACGAAGAGGTGCAGCCCCTAAACCGCTTCCCGAATCGCCTAGCCATGATGCGCCAGATCGCGACGCTTTAGCGGCAAGACAGTACCCCCGACCCCCAGCCAGTCTACCAGCAAGCACAAGTCAATATGATTACGGTCAACAATACTACCCGCCCCCTCAACGCCAAAGCTCAACCTCTGCTGCCCGTCCCCCGTCAAGTCTACAGGCCCCACAAGGCCCGCTCAATCGCATCAGTTCCACTTCGACAACCCGCGCCCAGCGTGGCTCACCCCCGCCGCCGGAGACGCCCATCGTTGGTCCAGGCCAGCATCCCGCCTCTGATATCGAGGCCCGTTATGCGGCCGCTGGCATCGCAGGCACAGGTACTCTCCAGGGTATCCAGTCGCATAATGTGGCTGCGCAGAGACGTGCAGAGCAGTATTCTGGACAACAGCCGGTTTTCCAGCAGCAACAGCAGCAGCGCCCGTGGACTCCGACTGAGCAGCCTGGTTCCCAGCCTCATGGGCCTCCGACGGTTTATCAGGGTGATGAGGTCGTCACGGATAATAATCAGCCCGCTGCCCATCCGAGTCAATATGGTAGTCCGCCGCCTCAGATGCCTGGGTCCTATGGAAGCCCGCCGCCCCAAGTTCATCCGGGTCAATACAGCAGCCCCCCGCCCCAGGCTCACCCCGGTCAATACAGCAGCCCGCCACCCCAGGCTCATCCGGGTCAATATAGTACTCCGCCGCCCCAGGCTCACCCTGGCCAATATAGCAGCCCGCCCCCTCAGGCTCATCCGGGACAGTACAGTGGATCCCCATCCCAAATGCACCCTGCATCTGGGCCACAACAGCAGCAGCAGCAGCAAGAACAGCCAGGAAGAGTTGCCCCTAATGCCCTGGAACAAGATATGGATCGGATGCGCCTCAGCTCCTCTCCTCCTCCTGCCTACTCAAGTGTATCCGGTCCTTCTTCAAATGGGTATCCCAATGAAAAGCAGAACGGTGCTGCGGCGGCGGCAGCAACAGCGGCGGCAGCAGCAGCTGCTGGAGCTGGCGCTGGAGCAGCAATGATGCACCCGGCCTTGGTAAACCAGCCAAATCCTGCTGTAAAAGCACATTCACCTGCACCGACAGCCTCCCCGCAGGACCATCCCGCTTTCCGGAATGACCAGAGACAGCAACAGCAGGCAGGCCAATCTCCACAGGCGTCCGTTGCTAATGACTTGTCTGGTTTCCATCATCAGACAGTCCAGGTGACTTCTCCAGGCCCTGCTAGCGCAGGTCCAGCATCCCCACCACCTCTTCCGGAGGGGTGGATTGCCCATATGGATCCAAGCTCGGGACAGTATTACTACATCCACTTGCCCACTCAGTCAACTCAGTGGGAGTTCCCCAAGGGGCCTACGCCGCTTAACCTCAATGACACGCCCTTATCCCCAGTGGGAAGTGTGTATAGCGCCCACCCGCTGGTTTCCCCGGGTCTGTCGGCTTTCGGAAAGCCTATGGCGTCGCCAGGTGTGCCTTTGACTCCTGGCTTCGAAAGCCTACAGTCTCCCGTCGTGTCTGGATTCTCTGGTCCTCCCCCCAGTAGTGGCATGGATCTGTACAAAAACACCCCGACCAACGGTGTCTACTTTGGTCCTTATCTGCGTTACACCAACATGGATATCGAGCGTGGAGTCTGGATGGGATCCATCCTACTGGTGACAGATGCCGCACAGCCACCCACGATTCACATGCACCAGAGTCTAGACCTGTCTCCAAACCCAAGACAATTGAAGGCAGTCAACATTGCCGCCCATCAACGCTGGACATTCTACAAATATGAGATTGACCTACAGATGGACGACTCAGGTCCTGCGAAATGGACCTACGCCATCACCTCACACCTGGGCTGCACTCGCTACGAGTTCCTCGTCGCTGGTCGACACGAGACCAACTGGCGGTTCATTTCTACGTCTGGAAATGACTTCTCGCTCAATGTCAATGCTAGTGAGCGGGCTCGTGTGGGTGGCGTCGGTTACATGTGGAAAGATATCATGCAAAAGCACAATGAGATCGGTGGTTTCCACGCCCAGTTATGTCTAGGTGGGCAGATCTATGCGGATCGCATGTGGAAGGAGATTCCATCCCTCAAGCAGTGGTTGACGATCAGTGGAAAAGAGGCTAGAAAGAACGCTCCTTGGACAGCGGCTAACCAGCAAGATGTTTCTCACGCATACTTCCATTACTATACCAGCCATTTCGACCAACCCCACATAAGGGAGTCATTTGCGCAGATTCCCTACGTCTGCCAGGTAGATGATCATGACATGTGAGTCGTCCATACATCAATAATCAACTAGCAACACACTGACATCTTCACAGCTTCGATGGATTCGGCTCATATCCCGAACACATGCAGTTCTCAAACATGTTCAAGAATATCGGCCGCATCGGTATCGAAATGTACCTCCTCTTCCAGCATCACACAACCCTCGACATCCTCCGAAACGTCAGCAATGATACGGACCTCTTTACCATCACCGGAACAGGCTGGCACTTCGTTAAATACCTAGGTCCCGGTGTCGTCGTCGTCGGTCCAGATTGCCGCTCAGAACGAAACCCTCACCAAGTCATGGCTGGTCCCACGTATCAGGGTCTCTTCCCGAAGATCGCAATGCTACCACCCAGTGTGCAACACTGTCTCTGGATGGTCGCTGTCCCACTCATTTACCCCCGTCTAGAGACGGCAGAACATATCGTCCAGACCGTTGCAACTGGAAAGCGAGCTGTGACCGGCGCGTACAATGTGCTAGGCAAGGTTACCAGCTCAGTAGCCGGAGTAGTCGGCGCTAAAGACTTTGTCGGCTCGGGCTTCGACTCCGTGAAACGAGCCGTAGGTAAATCCGGCCTGATGGGGGGTATACTGAGTCCATTTGGTGAATTTAACTCGATGGACGAGCTACGCGATCAATGGACACACGAGTCAAAGGTTTGTACCTCCTCCCACCACCTTCCATCGATCCATACTGACCCGAACCAGGATCTTGAACGCACATATCTCATCCGCACCCTTCAAGGCATCGCCCACCAAAAATCAATCCGAATGACCTTCCTCTCCGGCGCCGTCAACGTCTGCGGCGCAGGTCTCGTCCACGACCCCTCAAACCCCTCAGACCACAAGACAATGTACCAGCTCATCGCCTCCTCAGTCGTCAACACCCCACCACCATCATACATCATCAAACTCCTCCACAGCCACAGCAAACCCCTCTACGTCCCCGCCAATGGCCACAGATCCTCCGCCCAAGTAAGCGATACAAAGGAAGACATGATGGAAATCTTCCAGACGGACGTCAACGGCCAGGCTCGTGAGTACCGTAAGCTCATGGCGAGAAGGAATTACGTCGCTATTGTTGCGTATGACCCCGAGGCTGTTAATGCTTCTTATGGCATGTCGGCTGGGGTTAGTAAATTGAGTCTTGCAGCGGACTTTATGGTTCAGGGGGATGGGGCACTTGGGAGTGTGGTTAAATTTGGACCGGTTATTGTGCCTTGTTTGGATCAGGGGAGGTGAAGGGAGGACTAAGTTTTTTTTACACCTGTATTTCGGGCTTTGGATTTGAGATGTTCGGGTCTTTCTTGCACAGCATTGCTATTGTTTGATGGTCTTTGATTTGTTCTTTTTGGCGTGTTTGCATATGTTACTGTTCTTCCTCTGTTCCCTATCCTTGGTTGTCTGTCTTTATGATGTTGCAACAATTGTGCAGCTGGTCTGATTTCTTGTACTTGCTATTTGCTTTGAATTAACAATCTTAGAAATGGAATAGATATCAGGTTGAAAGAATCTTTTCTCATAAGAAAGGTACCGATACAATTATGTACAGAATAGGGTATCCCAGGTATATCAATAGCAAACCAATAAACGCCGGCATCCAACCCGAATACATACATATGCAGATATATTCTATCCAGTTGGATCACCCCCCGGAACACAAAGCCCAATCCTCCAAAAATAATCCCGATGAGCATAAAACAGTTCCCAAAGTCGATACCTCGCCGGTATAAGAGACCAATTCCACCGAAGAGGCGATAATCGATCCTCACAACCAAGATCAGAACTCACTGGACGTCCCAAGACAGCCTGCTCCTCAGCCACATCACCATCACCACCACCAGTCGACCGACACTCCTCCCCACCATCACCAGCCACCCCAACAGGAACATTCAAATCCCGATACAACTCCCTCAAAACTCCCTCACTTCCTCTACCGGCAATACACGCAGGATCCTCCGAACCAACACAATGCACCACATCCTCCACCCGCGGCGGCAATCCCTCCCTCGAAATAAAAACCTCCCCAGCATGAGGACTATATCCCCACTCAACAAGTGGTAACATAGGAACCGGATCCCCGACATGCGTCACACGACGAAATCGCTGAACCCCTCCAGATCCTGCGGGTGGGATGGTTATACCATCCCCAAGCCCGAACTGCTGATCGAGAAATCTCGCAAACGCCGCATTCCCAATCATAGGCTCTCCGAACGTCGTCACAGTCGCATCCCATCCCTTCAAACGCATCTCTAGTCCTGCGAGTGCGGCGATGGCTCCGCCGAGGGAATGGCCGACTAGCGCTATGGGATAATCTGGGTATTGTTGTCGCAGAGCGGAGATTTGGGGGTGGATTTCTGTTCGTGTGTGTAGCCATGAGCGCATGAAGCCTGCGTGGACGGTGCAGTTTTTGCAGGGGGTGGTTTGTTCTGGGTCTTGGTAGGGGATGTAGGCTTGTGGGTAGGCGGATAGGTCTATTATTGTGTTTGTTATTGAGTATGTCCCGCGGAAGGCGAGGAGAATTTGTTTGGAGGTGGGTGTGTGGGAGAGAGCTATGTATCCGCATGAGTCGGAGAGGAGGAGGCCTGTGTTCCAGGTCTGTTGGATAGGTTAGTGGGTTGTGTTGGATTTGTGGTAGGTGGGTGCTGGGTTGTAGGTGGGCTGACGGTTACTAATTCTAGATCTGGGAATTCGGCGCAGCGACTCAGACATTGGAAGGGTTGATGTATTCCTGTTGTTGAGACGCAATATGAGATGTCCACTAATCGGGATAGTTCCTCCAGGGAGTTGAATAGGTCTGTTGAAACATGTTTGACCTGGGCTGTGGCGGGGCTCAGGAAGCAGGTATAGAGTAGTAGGTGGAGGACTAAAATACTAGCCATGGCGTAACATACTGATCTGGGTAACTGAGGGAAGATATGTATGCATTAAGGAGAAGAGAGAACAAGACCGTGTGATGCGGAGATGTCACTGGAATCCGGGGTAACCTGGCCATTATGTCATCGATTTCCTTATTGGTCAGTTTATGTCGATCAAGATACCCCAGGTAATACACGGGTCTACAACTACGTGATGCAATTTGAATGGTCACGAGAGACTGGAATGTACTCGAAGAATTCTATCCAATACTATATGCATGCTGACCATGGATTAAGGCCGCATTAAAAGGTAGTTCAAATCAGGCGGTCCAAATGACAACACGACCGTCGACACCGCTTGCTATAACAATATGTTAGTCTCTTGTAGGTCTCGTGTTTCAGGAGGGCGATCTTACTGCTGAAGGAGCTCACAACTCCGTTGGCTTCATCGTGGGCCCGAATGGTGTGAACAGTGTTCTGGTGGGTAGACTTGAGCTTGGTGTCTGCCTGGGCCTGGCCCTTGAGATCCATCTGTCGGAACATGTTCAGGGCGGACTCCTCCCGGGCACCTCCAGCTTGTCCAGCCTTGTTCTCCAGAGAGCCGGCAAGTTGCCATCCATTCTCATCGCCGCGGAAACGGAAGGGCTCACAGTCCTAGATGCGGTTAGCACAAGCCGTGGTATTATTAAAAAAGAAACAACTCACATGTCCAGCTGCAATAATCTCAGTCTCGCCGTTCCAGATCAAGCTGTTGAGAGGCAGCAAACGGGTGGCGATATTCAACATCGCCCGCGGGGGTTGCTCCGGAGCGCTGGGGTACACGACAGTCACACTGCTATCGTGCCCAGTGAAGGCAAGCGCATTACCACTAGGAGAGAAAGCAACACCCTGGATCCAACCAGCAGTATCATTCAGGTACTCGCCACAGATGGTGTTGAAAGGAAGGCGCTCTCCCCACGCACTAGGCTCCGGGCGGGTATCAACACCCTTGATGAAGCTGGAGAAGACTCGGGCGTGAGAATCAGTCGATCCGGCTGCCAGCAGGACGGAGTTCGGGTGCCACGCCAGGGTTGTAATGGTGCTACGAATGGGCTTCTTGATGTGCTTCGAGATCCACCAGTCGTTCTCCTCCTCGAAGTAGCAGACTGCGATCACTCGGGCGCCAGAGCCGACGGCGAACTTTTGCTCCGAGGGAGACCAGCGCACAAAGGTTGCGGCACGGTTGATTCGGAGAAGGACCAGAGTAGGTTTCCATCCAGTGGGGGTCTTCTCCCAAACGTAGGCATTGCGGTCTAGAGAGCGAACACCTGTTAGGTATTATAGGTGTAGTAAGAGCCTTGTTAAAACATACCCTGCGAGCAAGTGACGATTCGGCCACTGTTGGGAGCAATATCAACACTGGTGACGGTCTTCTCGTGGCCCTTGAGCTCATCGCTCAGCGCAAACTTGTTGCCTGATTGTTGATACAGCTCCACATTGTTCTCCCGAGCGACAGCAAGTGTCTTCTTATCGGACGAGAACGAGTGGTCTGCAATTGGTGCGTGGAAGAGATGGTGAACCTGAGGAGTGGCCATATTGGAGATAATAACGACAGGAGGGTCTCTCTACCGTCGTGCTTGTATACTTGATTATGTAGTTGCGGACCAGGAGGGGAGCTGGGTGATGACGGCGGTGCTTAGTCAGAGCAGGCATCACATGACCCCAAGCTACTTTTGTGTCGAGGTTTTGAGTCGCCATTGACACAGCACGCGATTGAGCTTCATTTCCCCATACGCTATCCCATTTATTCTTTCAATCAGACGACAGTCTTTCTGACATTTTTAATAATCCAAAAAATGGCTTCAAAATCATTGCCCGCTCGTGGAGGCCCCGATACTAAGGCCGTCGCTACCGGCCCTCCCAACCAGACGTGAGCTTATCCCAGCACCGGAGACTGTCGCGCATTGACGCTAACCATTGTTAGTCTCTACTGCACACAATTGCCCGACAAGAGAATTCCGAAACATGATCTCCGAACGGCACTCTATGCCCTGTTCTCCACATACGGCACCGTTCTCGACATTGTGGTCATGAAGACCCAAAAAATGCGAGGCCAAGCTCATGTTGTGTTCAAGGATGTCCAAGCCAGCACACAGGCGCTGCGGGCTTTACAAGGATTCGATTTCTTCGGGAAACAGATGGTATGTTTTCATTGCCCTTCTATCATCGCAAACTCCCGCTCAATCAATGGATATGTAGAAAATCGTTTACGCCAAAGGATCATCAAATGTCATTTCCAAACTTCGCGGTACATACATTGCGCCAGTTGAGGCTGCGCCAGCCCCAGTCACAACCGACCTCCAAAAGTCTATCTTCGGTGCTCCTCCGGGTGCCCTCCCTGCACGACCCACAACCGGTGCCAATGGAGAGGGCCAAGGCTTGAAGCGACCGCGTGAAGAGGAAAGCGACAACGAAGAGGCCCCAATGGACGAAGATAGCGACGTGCCAATGGAAGCTTCCTCGGATGAGGAGTAATCTAATGAAAGGCCCCGCTGGGGACTGAGAGAGACTTGAAGTCCTCGCTTTGCATGTGATATTTTTTTTTATTCCCCAGCGTTTCCAGCATATGCAAGAAGTATTGGCTGGTACTGTGCTAAGCAAAAAGCTCGCGTGGGACGTGCAGGTTCACGCAATGACCTACAAGGCCGAGCCAGATGAGGAGATATGACCCCGGGGTGACGCTCTGTGCGTCTGCAATATTCGCCATGGCATCCGCGGTGTTGCATGGGTGAATAAAAAAGGCCGGGGCGCCAGAGTCAGGATGGTACTACAAGAAAAAGAAAACAAAAAGACATGAGCTCTTGTCACGAGGTTCCGAGAATGCACCTACACCCATACTAATCCCACCCATTACACCCACACTCTTCAATTCTTGCCTGTATTGTTCCGGCACGATATACTGGTAGACTTGGTCTAGTCCGAGTGGGCCGTTGTCCCACCTGAGGCCGAAGTACAAGACGGGGACCTGATATGTGGGGGACAATAAGATGTCATAGTCGATCTGTAAGCTGGGGGGGTTGGCGCGAACGAGAGCTTCCTGCGGTGAAGGGTCAGGACAAGTGGACACGTTCCCTTGGGGGCTAGAACTCTGCAGACCGGATCCTCGTCTTCCTGTGATTCTTCGTCCAGCGTTGGGGTTTCTAGGCTGGGGACATTGACACATTTTGTTATTCTGAAGCCTGTTCCATTTGGCTATATTCATCCAAAAAAACAATATATTCTCCCATCAGTTCTTCGTTCCAGTCAAATAAGGAAAGAGATTAGATTTAATGGTTCATGCATGGAAAAAAAGGGATACCTTTGTGAGCAGTCGAATAGACCAGGCAATATTTTGGGCCGAAGTGCATCGATCAGCGAGATCTTTACATGCACTCTCAAACTCCGACTGCACCAGAAAGGGAAATGCAGAGCAAGATTCAGCCATGCGGCTGGGGCCTGGGGAGATGTCGATTCGTATCAGTGTACCAGTGACCGGATGCAGACGCTCAGCTGTGAATGCGGTGTGGCCAGGGCAGGGGTTTCGCAAGGATAAGAGCACTTGACCTTGTCACTTGTCAGATTTATGTCAAATCAGCGACATGGGAAGATGAATCCAATACAAAACGAATAAAAAAGAAAGGAAAGAGATGATTGCGGTGGTCCGGATATAGAAGAAAACAATGGAGTTTGTCAAGAATACTACATGTCGATAGGGTACTCCGTACTTGATACCTAAGTTGGGCATAGTGCTGACATATTAAAGTCAAGTACTGGATACCTCTTCCGGTTGCGGTAGAAAGGCGGTACCTTTTTTTTCCCTCTCCCGCGTGGAGCTGTTCTTCTGCATGCAGCTTCTAATGCAGAATGCGCGTATCTGAATCTTTGTGGCGAAATGCTTGCGTCGTTTTCCTAGCGTTTAGTTGCATATACACCTCGTTTGTCTGATTCCTCTCCACTTCTTAATCGTATGTTCCCCTTTCCCTAATCCCCCACCAATTTCTACTTAATTTGCTTGCTTTTTTTTTTTTTGTATTTGATTGTCTATAATCTTTAATGTCGATCCAGCTACGTATCTGTCGATTTTGATCTACCCCGTCTATCAACCTCCCCGTGAACCGAGGTGAAATCGTGAAATCCTCAGAATCTTGCTTGAAGGGGATTCCCAGCTTTCAAGATTATCGGCTTTGACGTTACCTCAATCCCTCGTCATCTGCCTTCCATCACTCCAGTCCAACCAATTTCTGCATTGCACTCAATCTGAAACACGGACCATCATCTCCGGGCTTGCTGGGAAACCCTGAGTCGCCAATCGTCTCAAATTCCCAACTTAGCTGTCGTACAAGCTTGGGGCTCGGATTACGTCCTCTGTGGACAAGGGCGTGGCTTGACGTCAGTAGTCCGGGGTGCGATCTAATCGGAAAAGCTCTATCGGGATAAGCTTGGAAATCCCCGAGGGTCACTCGTGCGGGGGAACAGTGCTCCAAGCCCTTGTTCCAATTGTATATCATTCCCTGCACATGCCCCGTTGAATCTGGAGCAAATCTGAACCTACCTCCGTTTCTGAAGTCATGGGCAACTCCCAATCGAGCCAAGCCAAAGACGAGACACGCCGCTCCAACCGCCTTTCAAAGCCCCTGACCAAGAAGTTCACCCTTCAAAGCTCCCAACTGCCTGAAACAGACCCTGCAACGTTCAGTTCAGGGTTAATAGGGTGGCAAAACCCTTGGGTTGGCAAGAATATCCCCAGTACCCCGATAGAAAAACGGGGCAGTTACCCCAAGAAAGCAGATATCCCACCTACCCTTTTTGAAACAGAGTCGTCCGAAGAGACCTCGACAGAGGATCGAGCCATTGTATATGAGCAGAGTACCACGCAGCGTCATCCAACCCGCCCAAGCCTGCAGGCCTCTTCGAGAAGAACATCGTACCAGTCGGAAACTTGGGAATCAGCTTCGCAGCCCTCACCTCTTCACGAGCAACCGCCAAGACGGGCCAGTTCGACCCGAATTCCCCTACAGAGGCACAACAGCGCCGTCTATGAAAAGCACATCGGGGATGCGACATCTTCCAACACCCACTTCTTGGTTGGCAACCAACGGTTCTCATTAACGCGTCGACGATCGCTCCTGACGCGACCTGGGGTTGCCACGAGACGAACAGGTACAGTTCGACGCGTCCCATCGCCCATTGGGGAGCCTGAATGTCCGATCGAGGATCCGACGGAGTCCACCGTGTTGCAATGGCCGTTGCCTTCGGCCCAGCGTCCGCTGCGTATGCCTTCCCCACCGCGGCCGAGGAGTCCAATGGATACGCGATATACCCAGCTCGGGGCACTCAAACTAGGGTCTTTGCGAGTCGTAAATGGCTCGGCCTCTCCATGTCCGAGCGAACGCATTCCTTTTAATGGGCCTTGCGATCCAGGTCCTGGGCTTGGTCTTGAGAACATCGAAGTCACACCTAGCAGGGGCTCGACGTTGGATATTCCATCTTTGCCCGACTTGAAGAAATCGGACGATGTTCCGGGCAGTCCATTCTCTTTCGAAAAGTCTCCCACTATCACAGTCCAGCCTCGGGCAAAATCATTGTTTCCTGGGGAGCCAGAAGATGAAGGGATTGTCCTCTGCGATGATACGAGAATCCAGTTGGAGAAAGGCGCCCTGGACACTGGTCTTACCCGGAGCACATCTCAATCCCTCAACAAGTCCGACAGTGGCTATAGCTCTGCCACCTCAATCCACTCCATACAGCGAAGCCGCACTCAGAGCTCTGCTACCTCACAGACGTCTAGCTCATGTGGTACAGATAGCTCAAAGAACATCTGTATCCCGAATGGCTCGGCTTCAGGTCGACTAGGCGATACAGTGCAGCGTCCCCTGAGCCTGCAGACAAAACCGGAGAACTACTCGAGGCTGTATCCAGTCGCTGCTCGCTGGTACGACTCGAGCGACCTAACTCCTCTCGCTCCATCGCGATCGCGTCGGTCAACGTTGTGTGCGCCCCGATACACAGAATATCCTTGGGCGCACGAATCCCCCGAAGTCAAGTCCACTGCTCTGACCTCTGTTCCACACCAGGGCCAAGGCTTTACCAGGGGACCTCTCTATGGAGATCGATTGTCCTTGGCCTCGTTTGATCTTGCGTCTACTCCAGGGTCTGCCACAACTGGGGAATCACACCTCAACTACCAACAGCCAACTACTGAAACCAAGGAGCGACTTCGCAGGTCAGCCTCTGAGTATCAAATTCATGAAGAGTATAATACACAACGACAACTCTCTCGATCTAGAAGCCGACGGGGAAGTCGCATCTGGAGCATGAAACCAGGCGTTAACGCTCCCCCACTGCCCACTACCACGTCCCCAGGTTACTTGCAGGATGACCTTGACCTTGATGCTAAATTATGTTCCTCTGAGCCGGTGCGAGGCCGATCTCGATCCCGAAGCAATGAATATCGCCGTCGGTTGACGAAGATTCGTCCCCAGGTGGATTTGTGCATAAGATGACCTCTTCCTTTTTTTTTTGTGGTTATTTATTTTTCTGGTAATAATTTTTTTGTCCATTTTTTGCCTCGGATGTTATTGTGATCTTGTCTCGTTTGCCTATGGCGTCTACAAAAGTTCATGGAGGTGCGTTGTTTTTGTTTTCCTTTTTTGGACTTTGGCGGGAGTTTACGACACGTTTTGGATATGGAGTCTTGTTAGGTATACCCTTTTGGAATTGGAAGTGGAATTGGAAGTGGAATTGGAAGTGGAATTGGCATGAATCATACCTGGCGTTGCACACAATCCATTCTGTATGCCATGTGTTTTGCAATTTTAGGCTTTTATTGGGCGTTCAGTCTAGTCCCCGAAATGCATGCAGGTCCCCGATGGAATACGATCTCAGTTTTCGGCAATCTTGCCTGCTTATGATTACATACATACTCCTCACCGCGTGGCTCAGGGCTTCCCCAGCCATTCCTGTCTACCAAGTAAGGGGCGTTTAGTAGGTGCAGGGTCAATGAAATTAAGTTCTCTACGATCTAGTGCATATTACCTGTCTAGACACGGGATAGCCAATATAATAAACATCAATTTAGATTATAAGTTCAGATCATAGTACAAATTCATCAAATGCAAGCAAGGAAAGAAAACGCCACCCGGAGATCCCAATGCAAATGCAATCAATACCGAGTCAATGGATTTAGAGCCACCAACACCAATTGATTCAAATCACATAATGCGAATCTTCTTGGGCGCAGGAGTCGCCTCTTTCGGCACGATAACAGACAAAACACCGTTCTTCAGACTCGCCCGAACAGAGTCCTGATCAACACGGGCAGTGAAGCTAAAAGTCCGCTGGAAGTCACCGATAGACCTCTCCTTGGCCCAGAAGTGAGGCAGGTCTTCTTCGGCGTGCGAAGCAGCGGTGTTGGCAGTATCGGCTGAGCTAGTAGACGCGGCATCCTCGTCTTCGACTGTGGGCTTGTGCCAGCCTGCAGGAGACGAGCTGCGGCTTGAGCTGGAATCGTTGTCGTTGATGTAATCGCGCTCTGTGTGGCCCTTGATCACGAGGGTGTGGGGATCGGTGAATTCGATCTCGATGTTGCTTTGGTCCACGCCTGGGAGTTCGCCGTCAAGGTGGTAGGCGTTTGTTAGCTCGCGCACGTCGAAGGCTGGTGCGAAGGAGGAGCTACGTTCTTCCTTGATGCAGCGGGACTTGGGACATTGGCGAGACTTGTATTGGGGAGTCTCGTAGTCATTGAGGAGTTGGAAGAGTGGCGCGAGGCTGGTTTGGGTGTAGAAGGCCATTGTTTGGGATTTTTGGTTTTTGAGGAAAGTTGGAAGAGAGGTAGATTGTCTGAGAGACTGTGACGATTGTTTTCTGATTGAATTGTTCTGTTTCATTGCCGTGGAATGTCTACCATTTTATATCTATTGTTCATAGTACCTGAGGCTGATTGCTTATACTCGGGCGGAAGCATCCAGAAACTAGTGGCGCAGTCCACAAGCCGCCAGCAACTTCAAGAAATAACCACACCATTCCATGCCTCAATAATTCTATTAACTCTGACAAATGACTCTCTGGGCAGGCTGAATAATTACTGATTGGTAATTTACTCTTGAAACTCGAAACTTCCAGCACTTTACAATGAGTCGATGGTGGCGATATAGGTAGAACACTCCATGACAAAGCCCTAATGACTCAACGGTCTATGATATACTATTATACAAGATGCCTCCAAAACGAGGCCGTAATCACATCATGCATGGCCATGCCTTTTGCGTAACATGGTCAACATGTCCAACATGTTCAGAGGAATCCGGTCCGTCCTGGGTGGAACCGGCGACGCTAGAGATCTCTGATTCCATTCCAATAAGTGAACTGGTGGCGATATAAGGCTGAAAGGCAAGACATACAAAACTAGCTCTGTACTGCGTATGCACCCCGGAGAACTAAGATTCTGGGATCTGGGCCCGCTCATCGGATATTGCGGATTCCCGGGGTGGCATACAGCTCGAGCTGTCGATTGCCTTTGCGCAAGAGATACTCAATTGTGCTAAAGTCTTTCTTATTCACCGAGAGATGTTTTTGGAACTCTGCTCTGTATACCGTCTTAGCCGGATTGCACCGGTATCTAGGGGGAATGCTGTCGGGAAAGGGAAAAAAGAACGGAAAGGCAAGGACAAGAAGATAGGCAGATAGAAAGATAGGCAATTGATAGAGTCTTACCGGGCATAGTTCTTGAAATTGATCCTGGAGTCCTACAATAGAAGGTATCAGTTGAGGTTGACGTCGGATGAAGTGATATAACCCACCTCCGGCTTATTTCGGATCTCCCGTAGGCACTTTCGGTATAGAGATAGAACGTCCCTCTGGAGACCGGAGAGCCTAGCCATTGTGAATATGAAGAGGGAAAAGCTTGCAAATCATTGGGTGGAGCTGGTGTTTCCCGCTCTGGGGAAAAAGAGGTTCCCGGCCGAGTGGCCCAGATATCCCCCATTTCTCCAATCGAACTTTCAACTTCCCCATATTCCCCAATGGCTACTTTTACTGTAAGTGTGAAATTTGCTCGCTATCATTTGAAGAGAAAGATAGAAACAAAAATTAGAAGAAAAAAATTGATCCAATACAAAGTACTCATTGGATCATATACTAATATTCTAAATAGCACCTCGTTCGCTTCCTGGCCAAAGATGGCCAAATCTATTATGGCGATGCTATTCTCCCATCCGGAGTGAGCGATATCGCCAAAGCCACCAAGGCCAGAGTCATCCAGGGTGACATCTTCGGCCAGCACCGGGTTACCGACCAGATTGTCGACGTGAGAATGCTCCTCGCACCCCTGGCCCGTAAGGATATCGGCACAGTCCGATGCCTGGGTCTCAACTATGAGCAACACGCCAAGGAGTCAAACATGCCCATCCCAACATATCCAATTTTGTTCTACAAGCCCATCACTTCAATTTCCGGTCCCACAGATGATATCCCCGTGGCTCAACTTGCCCAGGAGGGCGAGGGTCTGGATTACGAGTGTGAACTTGTCATCATTATCGGAAAAGAAGCCACTGATGTTCCTGAGAGCAAGGCTCTGGATTATGTCCTGGGCTATGCTGTCGGCAACGATGTTTCCCACCGCGATTGGCAGATCAAGCGTGGTGGAGGTCAGTGGTCGCTGGGTAAGGGATTTAATGGATGGGCACCGTTTGGTCCTGGTATTGTTTCTTCCAGTGTGATTGCGGATCCGAATAACTTGGCTATCGCGACCAAGTTGAATGGACAGACTGTCCAGTCTTCTTCGACCAAGGATATGATCTTCGGCGTGGCTAAGACGATAGCTTTCCTGTCTCAGGGAACTACACTCATGCCTGGAGATCTTATCTTCACTGGAACGTGAGTACACCCCGATGAGCAAGGCAATTGGTGTTTGAAGTTGATAAACTGATTATTGAACAGACCCCAAGGTGTGGGCATGGGTCGCAAGCCTCCCGTGTGGCTGAAGGATGGCGATGAAGTTGAGGTTTCGCTGGAGGGCGTTGGCTCTTGTGTCAACCGGGTGGTCTTTGACAAGCCTAGCGCCAAGCTCTAAATTTATCGCTCTTGAATGCTTTGGGGCCAATGGAAGGGTTGGCACTGGTTCAAGTTGTATATAACTCCCTACACGTCTCAGCCTTTGCAATTAATCGTTGAGGTTATTTGGACCCAGAAAATTATCTTTGTATCCGTAATCCCGTGTGCATTACATGTAAAAGAAAAACATAAATAAGGATCTAAGCAATCTGCGCGCCGTATCCCCTGATTCTCTCGGCAAAGGCCCAGCTCTGGCCCTGAATCTGCTCATCCTCCTTCAGATCAATACCATCCTTCGTGATCACGGCTATCGAGTACTTGTCGCTACTTCGTGCATCGCGATAGAACAGAACCTTCAAGCAAGCCTTTACGGCATTGACGGCATCTTCTTGGCTGACTTGTTCAAGGGGTGTACCCTCGGGGAACTGGCGGCGCAGAATCGGAACCGCAAGATGAGCACCAAAGCCTGTAGCCAGATGAGGAGCAGAGAATGTTGTTCCGAGCAAATCTGCCGAGCTAAGGAAGGGCTCCCCTTCCGCATCGAAGCCTGCGACCAGGACGTGGTTCCACAGCGGGTTGAACTCGGAGCGTCGCTTGTAGAAAACCTTTGCAAGGTAGGTGTGCAGGTTCTTGGCGTTGAGCATGTTGCCGTGAGGCGAGTAGTTCTCCTTGATATCCATGGAGTCGAGGAGACGGTCGAGATATTGCATGTCGGAAACGTCACCGCCAAAGCCAACCATTGCCTTATCGCCGAAATTACGCAGACGCTTCGTGTCGGAGAAACGAGCCAGGGATCCGTAGGAGGCTGTATATTCATAAATATTATCACGTTAGATGGCAATGTAGCGAAGGAAACGGGACGTGACAATGGAACGGCGTACCCAGGTTGTCGGTAGCTATAACGACGCCGCCATTAAACTTGACACCCACCACTGACGTTCCGGTCACGGCAGGGGATGAGGTATGGGCCTTTGGGCCTGTGGTCTGCAAGTATGAGTGGTCGTAGGCACCGTAGACATCGTTCCTGGGCTAGATGGATAGTTAGCAACAGAGCAAGGACTGGGAAGGTTGTGCCACCTACGCGACCCCAAGCTTCAGGGGAGTGGTTCATGATGAATGAAGATAAATGATAGTTTCACCTTGGTTCGAAGAAGGGAGGTAAATTGCAGACAATGAGGGAAGACAACAGATGGATAGCACAGTAAAGTGATGACGATAGATGGGGAGCTATCTTAGGCAGTCGAGCTGACGGAGAGCTCGGCTGACTAAGACTCGCGGTCACGGAGCCCCCCAGCTGGATGTAGACCATACAACTATGTTACTATCCTTTAAATGTAAATATTTAGGAAATAAATTTGGTTATGCTCTATTTAGATAGTTACTCTCGTATTCTCGAGGCCTATGCTTTTATCTAACCTAATTGATACTCTCGTATTCATTCCAAAAGGACAATCCCACTTTTCTGGAGAATGCTCCGCCTCAAAACTTATATACTACATAGATGGCTGTACCCCCGGCAGTTTCTCCCTCCATTTGACGATCTCTGGATATCCAGACCCTTTTCAGGAAATTTTAATGTCTTCTCCGGACTCAAGTCGTGCTGGGTCAACGGCATCTGCTCATCCCGTTGACGACAATGGCCCTTCACGCGTATATAATATCATCAATCGGCTCTTCCACCGGCACTATGATATCAACTCGGCGGATGACCAGCCTCTGTTTTACGCCGAAATATCTATGTTCACCCCCAACAAGCCCGACCTTATTCTCCATGCTGGTACCAGCACCCGGGCCCCAATTGTGGCCGTCTCCAAATTTTTGAAGTCGTCCGGTGACTACAAAATAGGCATGGGGAACCCGGACAATGTGAACGCCGTGCAGTGGGAGGATATGACCAAGGAGCTCATTCACAAACCAAAATACCGCTTCGAAATGACAATTCAATGTGGATCTGACCAAACTCAGAGCGGGAGGCGGTCATTCCTATGGAAACGAACACGAACCGTTGGGGTTGAAAATTCAGCACCGTCTAAATGGACCGGCCGAAACTATAAGCTCGTTGATGAGCACACCGAGCAGATTGTTGCCGTCTTTTCGGGTGCGAAAAGACTAGGCAAAGGTGGGAAACTTCAAATCAGAGTGGAATACGGAGAGGACTTTGATCGAATGGTGTTGATTTCTTGTTTAAGTCTGTATGAGAAGGAGAGGCGGCGCCGACAGAATTCATCTGGTGGAGGAGGCTGAATCGAGCATCATTGTTCCAATGTATGATCCACAAGTATGATAATGTACACGAGTTCAAATGTGAGCTATGTCAATTGAGAGGTATCGTTGATCCTCTTCTCAGACGCTTTCTAGAGTCATTGGATATACCACCAGTATGCATTTCCGAGACGGGTACATAGTCTTGGAGTTTGATTGAAGGTAGAAGAGTCCTTCTTCTAGAGTGATAGCCAGAACGGAGGTTCCCTTGCCGAGCAGACAAATATTGTGTCACTGAATCTTCGAAGTATCCAGGTTAGTTACCCTTTCAGCGCACAATTTCGAATGTCCGCATTTTCCGAGAGAACTGATGCACCCTAGGCTAGTCGGCCTTGCCATTCGAGATCTGGCATTAGGTTTGGTCTTCTTGGTCCGGTTGCGGCTGTGAATCCTCAGGCAGACCCAGAGACAAAATCAACCGAGGTTCGCTGGCCCGATGCCTTGTTCTCCTCCGATTGTTTACGGAAATCTTGCTGAGTTCTCAAGAGCTCTTCCTTGAAGCCCCATTTAGGTAGGATGGAAGTATTCCACAAGTCGGCTGGCAGCGATGTGTCATATTGCGATTGCCCATCAATCCCAGCATGTTCCATCATCTTCCTCAACAAGCTTGGATTCTTAAGCGATGACGAGGTGGCGAGTTTTGAGTTGAAGTGTATGCCTTGCTTTTTGAGTGAGAGGAAATGCTCAAATTTTGCGTTCGCGGTTGGGTTGGGAGACCCAGGAGGTGAAGGTGGGATGTCTAGATTGGGAACTGGAGGGAGAGTGAGATCTTGAACGAGTCCGCGTGTAGCCGAGAAGGGAGATGAGCGTCCGCTTGTTGAATGCTTATCCTCCGCGAGGGGCGCCATGTCCATAGACGTGGGGCCAAGGACAGGTCCTTCTGGGACTGAATCGGTGGAAGTGTGAACAGGCGTCTCTTTTGGTTGTTGGTAGGACGGCTTATGATCTAGATAAATTGTCAACGCCTACCCTTGGAGCGTACTGGCGGAGAATATAGAAGCATGTTACCTTCATCCTGGCCAGCTTGTGAGGTAGTAGATGGAATATCTTTGTTACGCTGTTGCTGTGGAATCAGCGACCCTTCAGTGCTGCTCTTGCAGGGCTCAAAATACCTGAGAATTGGGTGAAGGACCCTTCTGCTCTACCTCATCCTCACTGCTGCTCTCATAATCACCCAGACCAAGCATCACGTCGCAGTTTGTCTGGGTATAAGCGTCGAAATTGAAGGAGATCAAGAGGGCACTCGAATAAGATCCAGAGATATGGACAATTTTATCTCTTAAACCAGTGTATCTCAAACTTAACGCCCAGCAATCCAGGGCTCTCGGGGAGCTTGGGTATTTCTTACCTAATCAGAAGGCAGCTACCGCATCGCGTCAGACACCCAGCTTCTTTGCTCTCCATCTTCCAGAACTCCCCAATCCCGAGAATCCTCTACTTCCAACACTTTAATCTTTTTTTACCAAGCTGTCGTTGTGATATTTTATCCTGATCAAGCTCCATCTCGCCGAAAATGACGTCGCTCATGGGTAACCAGTCTGGGACGATTGGATACTCCTTCTCTGAGCCAACATCCGCTAATTTCAAACAACATTCGTTCTATCCGTAAGGAATAACTTGATCAAACTGAACAGGAACAATGGCTAACGGTTACACTAGTTACACCGATAATGGCGGTTCCACCCTCGGCATCACGGGTGCTGATTTCGCTATCCTCGCTGGTGACACTCGTTCCACATCAGGCTACAATATCAACTCTCGCATGGTCCCGAAAGTCTTCAAGATTGGCGGCGAGGATGAGACCGGTGAGGGAGCCACTATCATTCTTTCCGTTGTTGGTTTCGCAGCGGATGGAAACGCTCTCAAGGAAAAGCTGGACACTGTGGTGAAGATGTACAAGTACCAACATGGGAAATCCATGTCAGTGGGAGCATGTGCACAGCGATTGTCGACCATCCTCTACGAGAAGCGATTCTTCCCGTACTACGTACATGCTATTCTGGCTGGTCTGGATGAGGAAGGCGTGGGAGCTTTGTACAGCTACGACCCCGTGGGCTCTTACGAGCGGGAACAGTGCCGGGCTGCCGGTGCGGCATCCAGCTTGATTATGCCTTTCCTGGACAACCAAGTCAACTCCAAGAACCAATACATCCCGGGAAGCGGAGAAGGACATGCCCTTGTGGCCAAGAAGGCTGAGCCTCTGGACAAGGAAACGGCCAAGAAGCTTGTACAGGATGCCTTTACAAGTGCCGTGGAGAGACACATCGAGGTTGGTGATGGTTTGCAAATGGTGATTATTACCCGGGAAGGAATTGAGGAGGTGTTCCACGCCCTGAAGCAGGATTAGAGTATAGGACATGGCCTTCTTATCGGAGCGCGGGGCTCTGATTTGATCGGTTGATCACAAACATAATCGAGATGACTGGAATTTCCATGAATTGATATCTTTACGTTATACGTCGTCAGGCCTCTAAGATCAAGAAAAAGAAGACAGCGTAAAACCCGATGCACCTTAACGCCCACACCATGCCGGATGAGATAAATGACTTGTGCAATCAGAAGCGTTCCTTCATTCGCGAGGCGACGGTCCGAAGATTGCCATAAACCTTGCCCTGTTTTGTGTTAGAAGATTTCCTCCAGGGGATTTTTACGATGAAGACTTACCGGAGGGCTACCCAAAATCAAGCTGACAATTGCCTCCCGAGCAATGTGAATGTTCTTAAATCCACCCAGAATGTGAATCTTCTGGTCTGCAAGCACCACTCGTGTCCGACTGGCATTTTCAATCGCATACTTGGTCTTTCCGTCCTTGCCTGCAATACGTCCAATGGCACGACCAAGATGTTCTCCGTTCAGGGTCTTCACATCCTTAATCTCGAAAGTTTGGATGTACAGATCATCAAGTCGGAGAAGGGCAATCGCATCGTCGAGATCGAAGCCAAGAGTGAAGGCCTTGATGAAATCGGCACCTTTTTGCAGAGCCCCCACATCGGTGGTAAACTTGGAGGTTCGCAATTCCACTGATCGGGTTTTGATGTTCATGCGCACTTGCAACTTGAGGTGCTCGACGATAGGAGGGCAGATCTTGGCCCAGCTCGCTTTGAGCGGGGTCATACGGTGCGGTGGGACAGGCACCTTTCGTGTTTCGATCCGATATGCTGCGGCGACGTCTTTGGCCGGAGTAAAGACGGGGCGACCTTCCTCGTCGATGCGCATTTCGCTGTCCTCCGTAGACTCGGCAACGGGGTTAATCGGGGCGCCCTCGTTGATGGCTTGTACATCGATCAAAACCTCATCATCCTGATCTATTGATTGTCAGCCAGAGGTTTTTTTTTTTTGTAGATCAGAGAGAGTACTAACCATGAGAGACAGGCTCGGGCTGAAATCCGAGGGCCTGCTCTGGCTGGCGAATAGCTGTAGGTGCCGACATTGTGTTGTTTTAAGAATGAAGTTTTTTCTTAAAATCTGTTATCGCAAAATTTAATCAGTTCCCCCCTCACGGAAAAATGAAGTGTGGGCGGAAGGGAATTTTTGGATGCAAACAAGACAAACTCCGATGATTTCATTTGGGCTCTTCCAACCCGCAAAGCTTGGAAGCTTCCTTGTCAACAAGTCAACTGCTGTATATGATACAGTTTGTCCTACTTTCTGATCAAGTTTCTCATTCATGTCCAGGATGTAAAGACAAAGATGTCTGCTAATCTGGGACGTCGGCTGTACGCCCATATTTGGGATACAGCAAATCCATTTCTTGGTCGCATACGAATAAATCGCGTATCGGCCGATGCTTATAGCTCAAGATTATTCCTCGATTCATCCCTTTCAAATCAATCGCGACAAATCTCCACACTTCCAAAGAAACCAACTCATCTCACCAGAAGATTCGCTTCTGGGGGCTTTGTCGTCCTCGGCGTCTCACCTACGTCAGCTGTTGCAGATACTACTGCAGCATGCATCCTCTCCTCTCCCAAAATTGCCGCCCAATATGTTTGGAAACGAACTTTACATACCTCGAACGACCATCGACGCGGGAAAGAAGCTTCTCAAGAGACCCATGAACGCAATGAAAATGACCATTCCCATAAACCCGGACAATCCAGCAAAGATACATCCACCGCACATTCACAATCCAAATCATCTCAAGATACTCAACAGCCAACAGCGAACAATCGCCACTTAATGGATCGCTTACCACATATGCCTCAACTACATCGGCCAACCAAGGAGGAGCTTTTGGCCGCAGCAACCGGGTTCTGGTCACGCCTCAAAGTACGATTCAAATGGTTTTCTATAAGAAGTGTTCGTCCTTACAATTTGGATGAGATGACTGCCTTCTTCTCGTGGGTTTTGCTGGGCCACGTCGTCTGGGTCGTCGTGGGAACTACAACTTTCTTCTCGCTTCTGATCCTTGCGATCAACACAGTCTTTGCTCAAGGTACGTCCATTTTTTGTTGCAGTAAGGTCTATATACTAATATGTGCCTAAACAGAAACATTGGCAGGGTGGGTAGGCAACTATCTCACCAAGTCTTCTGGTGTTAAAGTTGTTTTTGAATCTGCAATCGTGCCCAAATGGAAAAACGGCGTCATCACCTTTAAGAATGTCTTTGTGTCAAAACGACCAGGCCAAGGCGCAGGTCATGTCAGTAAAGGCTCATCGAAGTCTGCGGCAGCCGAGGCCGCAGCTCGAGGTGACAGTGGATTCGAAGACTCCCAGATAGTATCTGATGAAGAGGAAGATACTAACTATACACAATTCGATTTATCGATCGAGACGGTGAATGTGACACTATCATTCACCAAATGGCTCAATGGAAAGGGCCCCCTTCATGATGTTGAGGTGAAAGGCATACGGGGTGTCGTCGATCGCCGCCATGTTTATTGGCCGGAGGAAGACTTGGATCCTAAATCCTACCGGCATGAGCATAGACCCGGTGACTTTGAGATCGACTCTTTCAAGATGCATGATCTACTTGTCACCGTTTACCAACCGGACAACTTCCGTCCCTTCTCCGTGAGCATCTTCTCGTGCGATCTTCCTCAGTTGCGGAAACAATGGCTCTTCTATGATTTCCTCTCTGCCAATATGATGTCTGGGTCTTACGACAACTCTTTGTTCACAATCCACGCTCGTCAAACCCATGGATTCACCGGTATCCGGCAGGATAACGGAATAGAAGATGATGACAAGCCAAACCCGTGGAAGAAACATAACAGGATCCGAGTTGACGGACTCAATGTCGACCATCTTAACCGTGGTGTTCAGGGCCCTTTCTCTTGGATTCACGAGGGTACTGTGGATATTGTGGCCGACATCATGCTACCTGCAGAAAACGATGAGAGCTTGGCCAAGGTGATGGTCGATTTCTATGATCGGTTGGAAGCCACTGTCACCTCTAACCGTTACCCGGAGCCTCTATCTTCAGACTCTAACCCAGAATCAGAGACTGAAGATCGACGTTTCCTCGTCATGGATTTGCGTGTACATCTCAACAACGTTCGGGCTGTGGTGCCCATCTTCACCCGGGACCTTTCTTATATCAACAACGCATTAATCCGTCCTATTGTTGCCTATATCAACTCCAAGCGCACTTTCATTCCCGTCAACTGCCGCTTAGTCAAACACGTTGGAGATTTCGACGGAAGCTGGACCGTCTTTGACAGTGGCCTGATGGATGACCTGTCAGCTGCAGTGAGTACCCTCTTTCCCTACAATATATGATCATTGCTAATACCCTTTCCAGACCTACGATGCGTTTGCCCGAGATGTCGTGGATGATCAAGCCCGAAAAAGGCGGTTCAAGAAAGTCGGATTTTGGTCCCTTCAGCTGGCGGCCCAGGCTATTTTCATGGGCATGGCTGGCAACATCGCCTAATTGTACTATCATGTACATCATTTGACTGGCGCTTTTTACTTTTTTTCTTTTGGTCTGTATCATAGTCATTGCGGTCGCATTTACAGGGAGTCTAGGTCATGTTATTTCAAGGTAGAATCCATTTCAAGTCTAGGAAACAGAACTCAAACCAGTCCAACTATGAGACGGTTTCCTAGGTATTGCCCTGGACATTCGAAACATTCCACTCACCAACTCTCCAATAATTCTAGATCACTTTCATATCGCCCTGGTTCCACCACAGTTATGCCGAATGCTGGGACGGCTTTGTACCACAAACAATTTATATATCGATTCCCCCTTGTATGATGTTGTAAAAGGTTATTATACATTTACATTCTTCAAATGCTTGATATATAAAAAAGAACAGTAAAAATAGACCAAAGAAAGAAAATTGAGGTATGCTCTCTTAGGTAACGAGAGAGAGAGAGAGAGACCTCGGGACCCCGGAGATTGAAAGGGATCAGTTCTGCATACCACATCTCAAATCTTCCTCTTCTCTTTTCTTCCTTAGTACAGGGTTGTCTAAGATCGCCGTTTCTTTTATATTTATCTTATTATGATCGTTTGTTATTGTTCTTATTAGCTTGAAACCCCCCTTTTTGTCCCCACTTCACTTTCTTAAGCTCTCCAAGGGTCTCTCACCCTCACAACTCTCATCTCTCTAGGGCTGTGCCACCAGAGAGTTTTTTTTGCCGTTATTTTCTTTCCAATCGGTTGATCGGTTGACACCCCTTTTTCCCTCCCTAGCGCTTAAGCTTCAGCTTCCGGGGTTCCGCGCGCTCGCCCCCTGGCCCTTCGCCTCGTGTCGCCCCCGAACGTGACCCCTCTGATGAGTCTCGATTCCTACACCAGCCATGTCGCAAGTTCCGCGAGGGAATGATGAAAGCTCGCCAACTTTGTCCAAGAATCAGATCGGCCATTCTGTCAATAACGGCCTCATCCCGCGGGATTATTTAGCTCGATCTGATCAGCGCCCCGGACCTACTCCTAGTTCTCGACATATCACACCTTCCCCGTTGCATACAAGTTCCCTGCCTCAATCCCACCGTGTTGAAGGATCTGAATCACAGAGCCCTCTGTCTCCAAAGTCCAACCCTTCTTCCTCCCAGAATCGGTCGCCAGTCACCCGCGTGGCCAATGCGCAATACCCTGCAGCACCCTTCAGCCCTGGCCAGAGCCTGTCGCAATCACCTGAAATGGTAGGAACAGAGTCGGCGAATGTCAGCGGCCGGCCTGGGGAGAATAGTGTGCCGAAACCATCCCGTGCGCCAGAGCCCGATCGATCTGCTTCTTCCTCCGTCAGCTCTATACACTCGATGCCAGGAGATCGCGCACCCCATCGTATCATCCCTCGCACCTCGTCGATTGACTCTGCTATTTCATCCCTGTCCTCCAACTCTCAAAGATCGGCCTTTGATGTCAATGCTCTGAGTTCAGCTGATATTAATAATCTCATCAACGCCGCTGGATCTGCCGAGGCTGTTATCGTGCACCTCTTGAAGGAGAAACACCACGCGGCCTCGCAGAACGCGCAACTTTGGAAATTGGTTGATAAACAAAGGACTCTAATCCTTGGCCTTAACAAGGACCTAGAGCGCGCTTTTCAAGAGAAAGATAAATATCGGAAGAAGCTTAAAGATATGCAAGACACTCCACCATTGCCCGTTGCCAAGCCAATGGCCTCTGTGACCGCATCGAGCAGTGGCAAAGAGAATGAGTCGTGCAAACCTGACCAGCCATCGATTATCTCACCATCTGAAACCTCTCAGCGGGGCTTGGAAAACACCACCAGCCCGGTCTCCCCCACAGATCTCCCGTCTCCAGTAGGAGACGGAAAAAGCAGGTTTCCCCACCCAAACCGCAAGCCACCGCCTGCGCCTCTGAATCTGCGACAAGCGGACAATCAAAGGGCATGTTCAGCTTCAGATTCAGATCCTGATTCAGAGTCGGGTTCCGATTACGGCGACGCCCAAGGTATAAATGGGATTCCGAGTGCGGGCCGTGGACGGAGAAAGACGAGAGAGCAGGACGACCAGGACCGCGAAGCTACGCTACAGAAGGATATGTTTGAGTCCACCGGTTCTGTGGGACCAAATCAGACAGCATCCTCTCACAGCTCCCGAGATACAGCAACTTGTAGCCCGGAAACGGTCCCTAGGGAGCTTTCTACGAGATCGCCTCCGAATGTGGGTGATTCTAGCTCACTGGGGTCGCTTTTGGGCTCTCGGCCACCTCCAGCTTCATCCTTTGGTGGGCGCTCTGTCGTTGCCATGCCTATGAGCCCTGGACTGCCTTTGAGCCCGAGACCAGAAGATCGACCTATTAATTCCCCCATGCCTCGCATGCCACGGGATGCTTCCACTTCCATGGCAGCCGGGTATCAGGGTCCAGGGTTGCCGCTCTCGCCAAGAATGGCCAACCACCCCATGGGCTTTGCTCCCATTCCTTCGGGACGCCCCAGTGGCCCTATCCCATCAATTGATCCCACAGTCATGATTGACAGCCCGAGATCCGCAACGTTCCCCGATAATCAAATTTACCGAGGATTGATGTCTGATGAATATCAAGGCCTACTTTTGCCTCCCAATGCCCTCCCTCTGGTTCAAGTCAGGGTATCTTCGTCGCGCCTTCGTCCTTCCCGGAACAGCTATATGGCGTCCAAGCCCCTAGACGAGGAACCTGTTTTCACCCTCAGTGTGATCCTTCGATCACAAATGTCTGAGCTATGGCGAGTTGAAAAGGTCATTGGTGCCCTGCCGCAGCTGGATCAGAAAGTCCGACAATCTTCTCCGTTCCCCGCGAAATTACCCGATAGAGGTATTTTCAGCGGACACTCCCCTGCTAAGATTGACTTGAGACGTGCCGCACTTAATGCGTACTTCGACGGACTTTTGGACACGCCAATGGACGAGAATGCTGCGATAGCTATCTGCCAATTTTTGACCAGTGATGCCATTGAGCCTCGAGACGACGAGACAAGTCTACTGAAAGGTCTCGCCCAAACAAGGCCCGATATGCCACGTGGGCCAGACGGAAAGCCACAAAAGGAAGGTTACTTGACCAAGAGAGGCAAGAACTTCGGTGGCTGGAAAGCGAGATATTTCGTTCTCGATGGACCCGAACTGAGATACTACGAATCTCCAGGTGGTCCGCACATGGGTACTATCAAACTTCATCATGCCCAGATCGGCAAGCAATCACCAAAACCCGAGACTGCTCCACCTGCTGGGGGCGAGGAAGACTCTGACAACCAGTATCGCCATGCATTTTTGGTTCTGGAACCGAAGAAAAAGGATTCATCGGCACTTGTCCGACATGTTCTTTGCGCCGAGAGCGACGAGGAGCGCGATACGTGGGTCGATGCTCTCATGGAGTATGTTGAAAGTGCTTCTTCCGAGAATGAGGGACGTGGCAGCGTATCATCCAAGAGTCAGCCTCAGTCTCAAGATGAGTCTCAAATCCAGCAAAAGCAACTACTCTCCGGAACCGAGTCCAAGTCTAAAATATTCAACGGAAGCAAGAGATCCGGCCGCGGAGTTGATAGCCCCGATCAGGATGTAGGAGGTGTGCAAGGATTCAGCTTTGACGATGCAGTGCAAGCTGATCCTCCCACTATTGGTTCCACTCTGGAGCAAGCTCCCCGATCCCCACGGATCCCGGCTTTGACGACGGAATTCAGAGACATGGCCACGTCTTCTCCCGATCAACCAATGCAGTCCCCCAGACTGATTTCTAGGCCCACAAACGGCACAGTCATCCAGGACGTGGAAGCCTGGGGCAACAAGGCAAAGACATCGACAAAAGAGAAGAAACGCAGTATCTGGGGTTTCCGCACCAGGTCCTCTTTCGATCTTGCCACCCAGGCCAACAGCGATACATTAGTAGCAGGTAACAATGTTGAGAGGACGGGTCCGGTTAGACCTGTATTTGGTATACCCCTGGCAGAGGCCGTACAAGATTGTGGACCGCCAGGCATTGATGTGGAGCTGCCGGCAGTGGTTTATCGTTGCATTGAATATCTTCATGCCAAGGAAGCAGCCTTGGAGGAAGGAATCTTCCGCTTAAGCGGTTCCAATGTGGTGATCAAAGCTTTGAAAGAACGTTTCAATACCGAAGGCGATGTTGATTTCGTGTCTGGAGATCAGTATTACGACATTCATGCTGTGGCGTCTCTCTTCAAACAATACCTTCGAGAGCTTCCGACAACAGTCTTGACCCGGGAGCTTCATTTGGATTTCCTTCGCGTTCTCGGTATGTACACATTCGGTGTTTGTATTCGTTTCTCCTGCTAACCTTGCTGAAAAGAACTTGACGATCGCCAAAAGAAGGTCGCTGCCTTCAATTCTCTGGTGCATAGGTTGCCCAGGCCCAATCTATCATTGCTACGGGCTCTATCCCAGTTCTTGATCGAGATTGTGAACAATTCCGATGTGAACAAGATGACGGTCAGGAACGTGGGCATTGTCTTTGCTCCAACTCTCAATATCCCGGCGCCGGTCTTCTCGATGTTTCTCACGGACTACGACAGTATCTTTGGCGATACTGATTCGAGCTTTGCCAAGCCTACGGAACTGACCGTTGAAAGCTCTCTCTCGCCCGATGACATTCGTTCCCCACGTCATCAAATGTTCTCAGATCTCCCTACACCTTCGTACCAGCAGACTTCCTTCCGAACCACTGGTGATGGGAACGGTCCTCCCGACGGCCCCAGAAACCACTATGACACTGGGTTCACCCCAATACAACCTAGCTATGACCAACCGACGTCGTCCAGACATGAGCAGTACAACCAACCCCCGGGTGCCGGCGCTCAGTATTCTTCTTTGAATGGCATGTTGGTGCCTGGCTCAGAAGACACTCGCTCGGCAAAGACAAAGCGACGGGAGAGTTCAATGCTCTTTATGGATGGTAAGACCCAACCAGAGGATTCCCACAGCCCTTGCTAATCCATTCCATGAAGATCCTTCCTTCTACCAGGGCAATTGAATTATAATTCGCTTCTCACTGGTCTTTTCTTTTTCCACGCCCTTCTGATTCTTGTCCGGAAAAATTACGACTTGCACGACTGCAGAATGATGACTTTAACCCACTTGGCAATCTCAGCCATCAAAGTCGCGAGGGAATGTTTAATGATAATGGTAACCAAGATGTGGTTGCACACCAAATTCGATGGGTTGTCCATCTTGGAGTTGAGAGTTCCCCATGCCATGGTCAGCAACTTTGACCGTCGTTATACCCCATTCTTTTTTTCTCCTTCTCTTCATTTTCTCCTTTTTTTTCGCCTTTATTTCTTTCCCTCCATATTTCAGCGCTTCCATTAGGGCTCGATGTCCATATATTATTATCTGCTCTAATTTGGTCCACTGTTACGCAATATGGGAGGCTGGGTGGCATACTTTGCCGATTTATTTTTCTACAATTTACACGATTTGTGACGGCAGAATACAAATTTCATTTCATCTATATGTAACATCATTTCCAGTGGCCTCGCTCACTCAGAATCGTCGTGTGCTTTCTCCTTTCCAGAAACCCATAAGTTCACCGGTCTCCCTTGTCCAATCTCGGACACCATCCACCAAAGCCTTGGCCATGCCCTTGTTCTTGGACTTGCCATCAGTGGGACCTAGACCAGTGGGTTTGCCACGATCCCCGGTGGCATACTCGGAGCCCATGCTTGGTAGCACATTCTCCCCCGCGCTCAGACTAACAAACAGAGCGAATGGAACGAGCCAAACGCACAGCCCAAAGTATGAAGCCACTTCAGAGAAAGAGGGCATCTCCTCGTAATTGACTCCATATGGTTGACGCCAGTTGTTCGATGGAGGCAAAGGCTTCGAGAAATGGCGGAACCATAGCCAGTGGTTGAGACCGACTAGAAGGCAGGAGAGGAGGAAAAGAGGATCGGATAGTTTCACGATGGGGAATCGGCGCAGATTGCTGGCGTAGACCATGTGCGAAGCAATGCTCAACACAGATAGTGACACAGGGAATCGGTCGATTATCATAAGCAGGACTTGTACCGCGATGATGCCGTAGATCAGACGTGTCAACACGCGGCGGGCAAGAACTGTGTGTTCCTCCACAAGCTCGGATAGGTAGTAAAGTCCCGAAGCTAGAGTTTCAACAAAGTCAGCTATCGATTATTGTTAGGATACCATGTCTCGCTCCCATACCTATGGCCAAGGTGAGAAAAGCAAACCCGACAACCACCCCGAGATATCCAACTAATGGTAGAATCCACATGATTCCTAGTGAATACAGAGCTGTCGAATGGTGGCGTTGAAAAAGTAATGCAGGAAGCAATTCAGCCTCAGAGAGATTCGAGATGCAATCGGAGAAACGTGGACGTTTTGGGGTATTGATGCCTCAGGCAGCACCACCAAAAATAATTTAATGATTTTCTAAACTTCCAACTTGCAACGCAACTTGCACATTCAATACCACACACCATGTCGCGCCCTGAAGATATCCTGTATGATAGCCTGATCCTACTCCACAGATCTTGAACCAAGAAAAAAAAAAACTAATCCCATGTCTCGAAAACTCCAGCCCACCGGACTTGTTCTACAATGACAATGAATCGCGAAAGTATACGAAGTCCTCGCGAATTCGCAACATCCAAGCCAGCATGACCAGTCGCGCACTCGAACTCCTCGACCTAAAATCCCCATCCTTCATCCTCGATCTCGGCTGCGGCTCCGGTCTCTCCGGCGAAATGCTATCAGAAGTTGAGCCCGAAGACGGTGGCCCGCACACATGGATCGGGATGGATATTTCACCCAGCATGTTGGATGTGGCTTTACAACGCGACGTAGAAGGCGATCTATTCCTCGCAGATATCGGACAAGGCGTTCCATTCCGACCGGGCACATTCGACGCCGCAATCAGCATCAGTGCAATCCAGTGGCTGTGCAATGCGGAAACCAGCGATGTCACTTCTGAAGGTCGCCTGCGACGCTTCTTCGAAGGTCTGTATGCCAGTCTTCGTCGGGGTGGACGTGCAGTCTGCCAGTTCTACCCGAAGAACGATGTCCAGCGGAGTATGATCAGTGGAGCTGCAATCAAAGCTGGCTTTGGTGCGGGTATCCTTGAAGATGATCCTGGCACCAAGAGCAGCAAGTTGTATCTGGTTCTGACCGTTGGTGGCGGTGGTTTGTCTGGTGATATTACTGGTGTTGTGAATGGCATGGATGATGTCAGTGTCTTGGATGCGAGACGGAAGGCTTCGGAGATCAACAATGCTCGTGGACCCCCGAGGAAGGGAGACAAGGCTTGGATTCTGAGGAAAAAGGAGCAGATGGCGAAGAAGGGCAAGGTCGTCAAGGCTAGCTCGAAATACACTGGTCGCAAACGACGAATCGCTTTCTGATTGAACTGCTTTGTTTACGCCGTTCGTATTTGGTGGATTCAATGAAAAAAAAAAAGAGAGAAGGAAAAAAGGAGAAAAAGGCTGGATGGAAAGAGTGTTCAAGTCATTCCCCTTGAGGCACACAACTTTCACCCATTCTGTCTGTGTATGCGCATTCCCTTCGGCGTTATTCACATACCTGGATCGGAATTTGATCACATAGTCTTGTCGCGAGGCGCTCATGGAGGTCACCTACAGGTTCGACTAGGCTCAAATCAGTCGATCATGAGGTCCCTACTAGTGGCCTCGCAATGGTTTGGAGGTTTGGAGGTTTGGAGGTTTGGAGGCTGAGTGAGCTCTTTACCTTCTGAGCACCGTGATATGAAGTGGGCCCATTGAAGATTCATGGCCTTCTTTGATGTTTATACCCAACTATTAATGCAATGAATGTTCACGTTATGATCACAAAAGAAAAAGTGTCTAATGCTATAATTTGCCGGGGAACGTTTCGAGCTAAATTGAAAGGAAAGATAATACATCAAATGAGGACCACACCGACCAATTCACGGTGTGTAGAGCACATTCCAAAAATCAGCAGGCAGCATCCTCAATCGTAGCGGTAGGTATATTGGAGCGCGGGGGATTCCAAAATTTACAGAGACGCTTCCATCTTGTCCAGAACAGCCCGGGTGAACTCGTGAGTGGTAGCCTGACCACCCATATCGCGGGTCATAGTGCGACTAAAAGAAAGTCAGTATAATCATTTTTCAAAGGTGTTGGTTCACTTACCCTTCACCGATAACATCGTAGACAGCCTTGGAAATGCGGTTGGCGTGATCATCGAGACCAAGGTGGCGCAGGAGCATGGAGCCAGACAGAATCATAGCACTGGGGTTGGCCTGATCCTTGCCCTTGATGTCAAGACCGACGTGACGGCAGCCAGGCTCGAAGACAGCAACGTCACGGCCCATGTTGCAACCGGGAACGACACCGGGTCCACCAACGAGGGCAGCGCCGACGTTGGACAGAATGCCACCGTAAAGGTTGGGCATGACCATAACATCGAACTGCTGGGGGCGGGACACAGCCTGCATGGAAGCGTTGTCGACAATCATGTCCTCCACCGCCAGGGTGGGGTACTCCTCAGCGACCTTGTGGAATGTGCTGCGGAAGAGACCATCAGCCAACTTCATGATGTTGGCCTTGTGAATGCAGGTAACCTTCTTGCGGTTGTTGGCAAGGGCGAAGCTGAAAGCGAATCGGGCGATACGCTCGGACTTGGCGCGGGTGATGATCTTCAGGGACTCGACAACACCGTTGACGGACTGGTGCTCGAGACCGGAGTACTCTCCCTCGGTGTTCTCACGGATGATGCAGAGGTCGACATTCTTGTGGCGAGTGTCGTAACCGGGGATGTTCTTGATCAGAGAGATGGAGGCGTAGATGTCCAGCTCCTGACGCAGGGCAACGTTGAAGGACTGGTGGCCTGAGCGCTCAATAGGAGTGTGGAGGATACCCTTCAGACCGAGCTTGTTGCGCTTGAGGGAAGCCAGAGACTCGCGGAAAAGCTCCTCGGAGTGCTTGTTACCGGCGTCAACACCGCTAACATCGACCTGCTCCCACTCAATGGGAACGTTGTCGGCCTTGAAGATGGTCTTAACCGATTCGGCGACCTCAGCACCGATACCGTCACCTTGTCGAATGTTAGTCCAAAGCATGCGCAATACAAGCAGAGTGTTGCGCAAAATATGTGAGGCATACCAGGGATGAGGGTCACGGTGTACTTGCCACCATACTTGGTGGGCTTGAAGATGTCCGACTGAATGGAGGCGAAGGCTGCGCAAATTGGTTAGCGGGGGATTTCGAGACAGGTGACGATCAATGGCGTACTTCTGGCGGGAATAGAGCGACCGAGAGACGAAGCTCCGGAAGCGCTGCGGAGCAGAGTCTATAGAACAGAGGTTAGCGAAAGCCAGCTGGCTTGAAAACTGCAGTCGCGGAAACACGGGAAACATGGATGCATGGAAAAAGCAATTATGGAAAACTTACCCGAGCAGGCTGTGCCGTTCTGGAGAACATTTTCAAGGAGTTGAACAAAGAAATTGGGACAGAATCACGAATCACCAAATTCGAGGGGGTTGGAAAAGGGAACAGTGAAAACGGGAAAAAAAGCCTCCGGATGGGCTCGGCATCGATGTGGTTAGCGCCGGCCCGATCTTATCTGAATGGATACACCTGAGAGGACTTTGGACTTTGGACTAACAATGAAACAATGAAATGTCCTAACTCTGCATCCTTATTCATTTAACTCCCCCGTTCAATTTCTTTCGCCATTTCTTATTCATATCCTCTTCCGGTTCTCGAATGTCACAACCCTAAACCTCAGTGGTCAACTTGAACAAAAAGATACAACGTTAACTAATATACTCTAGCTCAGTTGATTTGGCTTATTGGCTTATGAGACTATTTGTCTATCAAAGCATTCGAGAGATGGGCTTGCCATATACCCTTTCGACACGAGACCTCAGTTCATTATTGAAGTGGCAAGTGGACATGGATCAATAAGGACCTTATTGAGAACGGGCAACCTCGAACAGAACTTCTATTCGGGCTGATGTCGGTCGACAAAGAATCCTATTCAGAGTCATGCCTCTATTCAGAGTAGCCGAATTCTTCGAACTCATGCCCAACATGCTTTTCTCAATAACGAGACTATGATTGAACCAGCGATGATACCTCATCTTCAAGAATATATAAACCTCATTGCAGCTCGTCTTCTCCGATTCTTGTCTCCAGACATCTCCATCATCGAGCTTTCCCAGTATCTGTCCTTCGCTATTCAAGCCAATCTTCCAATTCCAAACCCCCGGTTTTTCTCTCAACAATCAAGATGAAGGTCACCTCCGTTGTAGTCGCTGTTCTCGCCGCTGGCACTGTCCATGCCGCCGCTATTGCAGGTGGCCCTAGCGAGACTCTTCCCAAGTGGTGTGGCCACATCGGCCAGGGCTGCAAGCGAACTGCCGATGCCTCCATTGATGTTAAGCGCTCTGCCGATGCCCTCGCTGAGTCCATGGCCCGAGGCTTGCCCATGGTCCTTCAGAAGTGGTGTGGCCACATTGGCCAGGGCTGCTACAAGGCCAAGCGTGCTGCCGATGCCGTCGATGAGGTCAAGCGTACCAGCGATGCTCTCGCTCATGCCATGGCTGCTCTCGAAGAAGAGGATGAAGAGTAAAGGTACGTTACGGTTTCATATATCCCATACATAGAATCAATTGACTGACTTTTACCAGTGTCCCCTTTACTTTGAGTTCCGTGGTGCTGCATGTATCAACAGATATTACTCGATAACTCTCTTTCCGATTACCGATATGCACACCTTCGACTGCTTTTCGATATGAAAGCTCTCAGGGAAACCCGGTTGGCATATGATGGATGCGTTATGAAAATGCCAATGGCGAACACTCTTTTATTTTCACCATTGGTCATGGCATTGGTTTCTGGTAAATCAGCATTTGAATTGTGGGGGTTGATGGATCGTTACTCGAGGAAATATGTATCTAGAATCAAAAAAAAAATCCATCCCCTTTTGACACAACACTTTATTCGGAATCCCAAAGACAAGATGTTCCAGTAAGGTTAAGCCATCGAATCAAAGGTTATACATAGAAAAGTCTTTTTTGTACATTTTAAGATTAACGCCTATCTTCTATATTCTTCTTTAGACTATAACACTAATAAAGGGAAGAAATATCTTTTAAAAAAGACTATAAATAAGGAAGTATTCGAGAATACTTATAGAAAGACCACAGGATCTTAGCCAAGCTGTATAAGCGGCCAATTATTCTTGTTTGGTATATATCTCTACGACCGAAGAGGGAGCTTTTAAAATCTAGTTGGTGTGTTTGCTTTATACTAGTCAGGGTATATAGAGGCAAAAAGGGGGGGGGGGGGGGGGGGAGCGATAAGAACTATGATAGAGAAATACATACAAGGAATTCGTTTCAATAGACCTATTTCAGACAGAACTAATGGTGGTATACACCACAGCTAGGGTAATATCGTCCCATCTCTTGAAATGCGCCATATTGTGATTCCATCGGAGCAGCTCTTGTCATCTCCCACCATTGCTGACCTTGATACACTGGATCCTTTGAGCCAACATAGGATTCACCAGTGGTGGGCTCTTTCGGTAGATGAGGGGCCTGGTTGGCAGTGTTTTCGTAACCAGATACCATGTATGGTTCAGCATCAGCATAGACATTTCCATCTGCACTGTCATCCATAGCAGAATCATGCATAGCAAAGTCCCCAGCAGGAGCAGCATTGGCTTCATCTCCAAACTGCGAGTAGAGCTGCCATGTTTGGATCAACCGTTCTTTTTGTTCTGCGTCGGCATTTTCAAAAAGAACAAGTTGGTCCTGAGTAAGGGTACTTGGATCAAGACCGTGATACCTCAGAACATCAATGCTTGAGGGCTGCTCTGTGTGCTGGGCGACTCTGTGGGCCGAGTGGTGGTAGTGTTGGGTAATGCTGTATGCAATTTCTGGCGCTTGAGATGGTACAATGGTCTCTCTAGGGGCGGGATGCAGCTGTGTCATACTCATTTGTCTATCAAACAGAGCGGAAAGTTCGTCTTGCACTTTCGAGTCGCTTTCTGAAGCAGACATGCCGCACTATATATATACACCTGGTCAGGTTCCTTGGTATAGAAAGACAAGAATGAAAACAATCTACCTGTTTACAGTGAGGGTTCTCGATAAAGGCTGCAAGTGCATTTGAGATATCGGAGACGTGCCCGCAGTGCGGGCACTGGTGTAGTATGGAGGAAGACATGGCGGGGTGGATTTCTGTCTAGCTCAACAATATCCGAACGAATGGAAAATGTGGAAACTCGATTCAAATGTTTGCTCCCTGTAAAACTGGATAGGAGAAAGGATTTAAAGTGTTGTGTTTTTTTAGTTAGGTCGAGGGGCAAAGATGCCCAAGTGCTTGTTCGGTTGGGCTGCAGTCCGAGGGGCCACTAGGAAATGATCATATGTTATACTGCATATCATGTCTATAATATACACATATTGAGCCCATGATATATCATTGTATGTCCATAATATACACAATACTACAAGGTACTCAAGTAGTACCCTCAAATCTCATAGAGATGACATACAAACCAAAGTACCAATTAGGTATCTCGCGGTCATGTGATTGGAAGCTCTGCCAGGCAACCCCGTGACGCGACAGCGTCACTGCTTAGTGCCTAGGAACCTCCGTTATCATCCCCAGAGCTTCCAACCTCACCCTACCTATCCATAGTCACCCTCCAACCCGGCCATTCTCTTCCCTTATCTGTCCAATATACAGATTAACTCTTTCGGCCCACCCACAGTGACGTCTGTTGTTCTTGAACCTCACCGCATCGCATCCTCACCAAAATCATGGTCAGTCAGCTTCGGATCTACACAATATGACATATTGTATCCCAATCAAGCTAACAGAGTGATTATTCAGACGTCAATCGGCACAGGCTACGATCTCTCTAACTCGGTGTTCTCGCCAGACGGTCGGAATTTCCAGGTAAACGAAACAACCCAGCTCGTGAACGAGCCATAGAATCCAGCTTCACGTTGCTGACCATATACCATCTAGGTCGAATATGCCGTCAAGGCAGTTGAGAACGGAGGCACCGCTGTCGGAATCAGATGCAAGGATGGTGTAGTGTTGGCAGTTGAGAAGATCATCACGAGCAAGCTCCTAAAGCCAGGCGCGAACAAGAGAATCGCGACAGTCGATCGTCATGTCGGAATTGTGAGATACCGTTTTCCTTTTACTCATATCACCCTTTCCTAACGCAATGCGTTTCTATCGAAACCCGTGCTATCAGGGAAAGGCTTCAAAGTACCCGTTGCTAATCTGCCTTCTTTCTATCAATCCAGGTATCCGCTGGACTCGTCCCCGACGGTCGTCACTTCGTTTCCAGAGCTAGAGATGAGGCTTCCTCCTGGAGAAGCACATACAAAGGTCCCATTCCTACCTCTGCGCTTGCCAATCGCTTGGGTGGATATGTGCAGGCGTACACCCTCTACTCTAGCGTACGGCCCTTCGGTGTAACTGCTATTGTTGGTGGGTGGGATACCGAGGCAGAGCTTCCAGTTGATGGACAGGTTGGCACTGGACCCAAGTCCGGCTCTGGTGGAAAGGTTGAGGGTGCCAAGGCTGGAGGTCCTGGCCTATACATGATTGAGCCTAGTGGACTGTATTGGGTATGTTCGACTTGTTGTGTATTTGGTTGATCATGCTGACAGAATTGGTAGGGATACTACGGTGCTGCTACCGGCAAGGGACGACAGGCTGCCAAAGCTGAACTCGAGAAACTAGACCTGACCTCGGGTAATCTGTCTTTGGCAGATGGTGTGAAGGAAGCTGCCCGTATTATCTATGTTGCCCATGAGGATAGCAAGGATAAGGACTTTGAGCTCGAGATGACGTGGATCAGCTCGGTCGATGGACCGACCAAGGGCCGTCATGAGGAAGTGCCCAAGGAGCTCCTCGAGGAAGCAGAGAAAGCAGCCAAGCGCTCTCTGGAAGGGGACGATGAAGAAGAGGAGGACAAGGGTCAAGGCGAACAGATGGAAGAGTGAACATGTAATAGATTATGCTCCCAAAGAATTATGGTTCTGTGAAGGTGTTTCTCTTTTCATACTCCAAAAAAACAATCTACCACGATGGTCCAACTTTAAGTTCCAAAAAGCCATCAAATATGTTAGAGGGTTCCAACGTAGCCCTCGACCCCCAGAAGATACAATATTCATCTATATCGCAAGAAATTACAAGATCTTGCCCTCAGCCCACTCTTTCCTCTTCAAACCCAACTCAACAGCAGCACTGCCCCAATCCTCGCCATGGTTGTGCATACCACTATTTCCAAGACCAGCCCGTTCTAATCCCTGCTGTTCCGTCAGAACAGTAAGCAATCCAAAGATGACAGGGACACCGGAATCAAGCTGCACACGCATGAGCCCGTGGCTGACAGCGTCAGCGATATATTCAAAGTGCATAGTAGCGCCCTTGATGAGGACACCGATGGCAATAATAGCATCGAAAGGCTTCTTGGGGCTTGTAGACTCAGCCGAGCCGGACACTTCGGTTGTGGGCGATGCCAGGAGGTCGGTGGCGCTGATGCCCTCGCCGGAGGAGTTGGCCTGGAGCTGGGAGGCGACGTAGAGGCTGGAAAGCATTAGTTAAAGCTATGTGGAAGATATGGTAGCTATAGTATGTAAGGTCATCACTTACCGTTGCACTGCGAGAGGCAGCTCGTAGCTGCCTGGAACTGTCTGGACTGTGATGTTTTCCGCGGTCACGCCGGCTGCGAGGAGGCTCTTCTTAGCTCCTGATACCAGTTGGTCGATGATGACTGTGTTCCATCTGGCGTGTACGATCGCAACGCGGAGTCCAGAGCCTGTGAAATCGGTATTAGCTAGGGAGTTTCTCCGAGGGGTATTGTTTGCTTTTACCATCGTGGGTCTGGGCAGCGCCGGGGCCTTTGATAGTAGTCATTTTGTTGAGTGGGATGGTTATTATTTTTTTCCAAAAAAAAAAAACAAAAAAGAGAAGTTGTTTGGGGATTGGGAGAATTGAGCTTGACAAATGTTTATGAATCAGAAGAGCTTGAGGGGCGAAATCCCTCGGTCCCGCATTTGGCGGGGGAAGGCGGAATGTCAACACCGAACACGGCAATTGAGCGCAATTGGACCAATGGGCTCTACAGTCAATTTGATTTATACAAGGGATGAATTCTTAATGATAAACTATGGGTAATGAGCCCAGAAAAGGGTGATAAAAACACAAAACGAGATTCCATTGTCCCGAAGCTGAAAACACCTAAAGATAAAAATATGACCAAATCATAAGAATCGTCTAACCTTGCCCTAAAGAAACATTTACTCGACAGTGACCGACTTGGCCAGGTTGCGAGGGAAATCGACATTCAGTCCCTCGCCAACGGCAAGCCAGTAAGAGATCAGCTGCAATGGGATCACATTGAGCAGACCCTGAAGGCAATCCACAGTCTTGGGCACGTTGATCTTCTCGGTCAGGGCGGATGAGAACTCGGGGTCATCGTCGTTGCAGATGACAATGGGGCGACCACCACGAGCAATAACTTGCTGGTAGGCGTTCAAGGACTTGGTGAACAGATTGTCACGGGTGAGAATCATGATAATGGGAAGGTTCTCGTCAACAAGAGCCAACACACCGTGCTTCAATTCACCCGACATGACAGCTTCGCAGTGGAGGTATGAGATTTCCTTGATCTTCAGGGCACCCTCAAGGGCAGTGGGGAATTGAGCACCACGGCCCAACAGCAGCAAGCTCTTCTGGTTCTTGAAGGACTGGGCACACAGCTCCTTGATCGGATCGTTGAGCTTCAAGATCTGCTTGAACTGCTCGGAGATCTTTCCAAGACCCTCCATGATCTCCTCACGTCTCTCCTGCTTAGAGGCACGATCTTCGCTCAGCGACAAAGCGAACATGACCATAGCCACAAACTGAGAGGTGTATGCCTTGGTCGAGGCCACACCGATCTCGGGACCAGCGTTAATGTGCACACCGCAGTGGGTGAGGAGAGAGATGGAAGATCCGACAACGTTGACACAACCAACGGTCAGGGCGCCACGTTCCAGACAGTAGCGAAGAGCCATCAGGGAATCAGCGGTCTCTCCAGACTGAGAGACAAACACACAGGTATCATCACGGAACACTGGTGCCTGTCGGTCAAGGAAGTCGGAGGCGAGCTCGACTGCGATAGGAATCTCAGTGAGCTCTTCGAAGATACCACGCACAGCCATGCATGAGTGGTAGCTGGTGCCGCAGGCAATGAAGATGATTCGTCGGCAGCGACGAATAGTCGAGATGTACTGACGGAGACCACCGAGGGTGACCTTCTTGTTGGTCACATCCAGACGGCCTCTCATAGTGTTGACGACAGACTCGGGCTGCTCGAAGATTTCCTTTTGCATGAAGTGATCGAACTTGCCCTTCATGATCTCCTGCAGCTCGAGCTCAATGGTCTGGATGGCACGGACGTTGGAGGTGCCATCATCCTTGGTCAGACGGTGGATGTTGAGCTGTCCTTCGTGGATGTGGGCGATATCGTCATCCTCAAGGTAGAGGACCTTCTTGGTGTGCTCCACAATGGCAGAGGGGTCAGAAGACAGGAAGAACTCGACGGGCTGGGGGATGCCATCGTCGGAGAGGAATGCACGAGACTGGGAGCGGTGCAACAGCGACTTGTCAGGAGGGGCAAGGAGGCTTGTGGCAGACTTCTTGGCAGCCGCATTCTGGGAGGCCTGCTCCGCGGAAAGGACACCATCTTCGGAATATTCAACATCCACGAAATCCACCTTCATCTTCTTGGAGGTCTTCACACCGACGACCAGGGGCGAACCCTTACGGGCAGCAATGACCTCATGGGGGTAGTGAACTGACTTGAGCAGCAAACCGAAGGCACCCTCAAGCTCTTTGATGACTGCCTTGGCCAGGACTGTGAATTCAATGTCGGGGTGTTGGTCGTAGAGGTATTTGGCGAGCTTGGCAATGCACTCGGTATCGGTCTCGGTCTCGAAACGGAAGCCCTTGGACTCCAGCAGAGCCTTCAATTCCTTATAGTTGGTGATAATACCGTTGTGAACGACGGAGAACTCCCAGTTGGGATCAGAACTATCAACCATTCAATTAGCTTCTCGGTCTCTCAGATGATCAACATTGGAGGACTGCATTGGAGGACTTACCGGTGGGGGTGGCAGTTCTGGCGGGAGGGGGTACCGTGGGTAGCCCAACGAGTGTGAGAGATACCGGCATGAGACTCAAAGGTCTTGGTCATGTCCTCTGAGCTCTGCTCAATGAGTTCCTTCAATTTGGCCACCTTGCCAACTTCCTTGAAAGCACAGACTTCATTCTTCTTGTCGCCATCCACTGCCATACCAGCCGAATCGTAGCCACGGTACTCCAATCTCGAGAGGCCTGGGGGAAAGAACGGTGAGTACAAGGTTTGCAAGGTTGAACACAGACAGCTTTGGGCCACTCACCATTTAGCAGTGTGTCAATGATAAATCTGCGATCCTTCTCGACGAGGTAGTTGATGTAACCGAAAATTCCACTAAGCAGACTGTCAGTATATCCCATTGAGGAAAGTGGACAAAAGAACTTACCACATGATGGGCAAAAATGAAATGTGAATAAAAAAACAATGGTATTGGGAGAGGGAAAAGAGGAATTAAAAGAGAGTAAGGGGAGAAATGATTGAAAGAAGCAAGCAGGGCAGAGATGTTTCGTATTTATAGAGGGGGGGGCAAACAGAGAAGGGGGAGGGGCGGATTATTATTAGCTCTTTCTTGTGCAAGCTTTGGTCCAATGAGGGAGGTGCTCGGGCCAGTTTGGTTCCTATGGGAATGTCTCACTTGGATTCTATGACCACTCTTATTTTTGACTTGAAATCTCAAATCAACATTGCTGTAAATAGTCCTAAAATAGCTGCGGTATAAGGTAATAGTGTAGTAAATAGTATTATTTTCTTGACTATCTGGTTGCCCAGTGACGGTATATTGGACTGATCTTCGTTATATCGCCTGTATTCACGCTAGATCGGAGCTACCAGAAACAAAAAAAGAGGCGGAGCTCTTGGAAGTCCAAAAAAAAAAAATTATATACGGGGGGAAATCTATAATTATATCTAGTGGCCCGGCACATTCCTTAGTGCACGGAGGCTCCCCTGAAAAAGGAACCTTGGAAAGGTTCGACAGACGTTCCACGCTTCTGCAGTTTATCTGCCCCTGGATTCGGTATCCCCGACTGCATATACTATTGGTCTACTATTTGTCCGTCTTTGGTACACTCCACGGAGTAGGCTGAAAATTGCTTTTATACACTTTTGATGTGTAAGCTGAAGTCTATGGTTTTTCTATATCAGCCTCATCTCAGCCTTCAGAGGAAGCAGCCCTAGAGGGCTATGCTATGACCATCTAGTAAGCTCAAATAACCACCTGGGCAAGGTCCAAGGTTAGTAATCGTTGGTTGATCCGTCCATGGCTTGTCTGAATTGCATGTACGGAATATATTCCACATACTATTCCGTACATTTGATCATTATGTACAGGGTATATATATCGGACCGCACCAAATGCATGGATTTCAGGCTTTGTTCTTACAACCTAATATGACCTAATGACAAGACCCCAAAGCCACTACCAACAATCATGCTTAATAGCAATAAAATAATGCAAGATCGAACTGATTTCCAATGAGTCCCTAAAGATACTTATCAGGTACCTCAATTATATGTGTTCTTGTAGTGAATTATTAAGTCGCGGTGAGGTCACTCCAGTCCTTAGGAGGAAAAAAAAAAAAAAAAAAAAAAAAAAGGGGTTGCTGAATCATTCAATGTTACTGAACCGCCTCGGGGAACTTGAACTTGAACTTCATCACTACCTAATTATAATTCGCTTTACGCACTTTCTTTTCTTTTCTTTATAGGAGTTATCCCTTGAAAGCGTGAAGTTCAAACTCCCGCGTCCCCACCATTCCACTTCCTTCCGCTCCATCGCGTCTTAGCCTCCTGCAAACTCTTGATTTGCGCGTTACGGCACTTCCAGCTCCTGGATATCGCTTTTCAACCCTTTTCTTCCGATCCCCTTTGTTTCCCCATCTATTTGACACACTGAACCCCTCCATCTTAATTTCCTCAATTCTGCCGTGCCGGGACCTTCTCGGTCGCATGTGTCCGCAATAGCCGAATCACCACTGTCAAGGATGCTGCCTTCTGATCGCGCCACGGTCTCTGGCGTGTAGCCAACCTCTCACTATGTCACGCGCCTCGGCTGGCTTTGCAGACTTCTTCCCCACCGCCCCATCAGTCCTTCAAAAGAAGCGCTTTAAAACAGCGCAGGAACGACGGAAATTACATGTCGAAGGTGATCAAATTTCTGATAGGATCCCGGATTGTCCAGTGTCTCTTGCCTCGAGCGCACCCGCGACCGCTGAGACGCCTCCTAAACCCGGCACAGACGAGGGGGAGCTCGCACCCCATCGGTCCCCAACGAGCTTGAATTGACAATTCCCGCCGATGCGAAGAGCGTGGAGGATAGGACTGGGCTACCTCCACCCACGGCAAATCCCATCCCATCACAAATCGATACACTGACACCGCTCACCAATGCGGAGTCCTCACCCCCTTGCAAAGTAACTAGTCCATCACACCAAAAGATCGCAGGCGGAGGTTCTCCGGGCACTTCTTCCAGGCCGAATCATGAAATCGCCAAATCTGCCATCACACCTATCCACACCCCTCCGACCCCTCAGTCGCAAACTCGACATCTCGAGCCCAGTGTGAGAGGGTGCAAGGTTGTATATGATCCCGATCTCGACAAGCGGACCTCGTCGAAGGAAAAACGAAAAAAGCTTGAGTATGTGGACATCGTGAATAATGGCCAAACAGATGCACCATCCGATCCGCGTCGTGCGATTGCCAACTATACCCGTGGATCTGGCTGCAAGCAAAAGACAAAATATCGGCCCGCGCCTTACAATTTGAGGCCATGGTCATACGATGTGGCAACGAGCATTGGTCCCGGGCCTCCGATCCAAGTTGTGGTGACGGGGTTCGACCCTTTGACCCCGATCGCCCCGATCAGCGCGCTTTTCTCGAGCTTTGGAGATGTCGCCGAAATAAAAAACCGCACAGACCCTATCACCGGCCGGTTTCTGGGGATCTGCTCCATCAAATACAAAGATAGCACCTCGGCCCGGGGAAATGGCCCAACGTCAGCATCTAGCGCAGCGCGACGTGCATATTTCGAATGCAAAAAAGAACAACGCATTGGTACACGCAGGATTCGGGTCGAGCTGGATCGTGACGGGATTGTCTCAGATCGGATGGCCGCGAAAGCAGTCGAGTCCCAACGACTGGCTTCCAAGAGCACCCTTCCACTTCCGCCCGCAAGTGAACCGAGACCCGATGTCCAAATCAAGAAAAGCGAACCACCACCGACTGCGCCCAAGGGCCCTTCGGGCAGGTCATCTTTACGGCCGGGGGTCGTTATCCCAGAAGGTCCTAGGGCTGGTGTCCGATCCCCTGTTGTACAGTCATTGGTCGAAGAGACTCCCATCTTGAGTCAGATCAAACGCGATCCATACATTTTCATTGCGCATTGTTACGTCCCAGTTCTCAGCACAACGGTTCCCCACCTGAGGAAGAGACTCAGGCTCTTTCAATATAAGCATATTCGTTGTGACAAAACCGGCTACTATATCATCTTCGAGAATTCGCGCCGGGGTGAGGAGGAAACCGAACGCTGCTACCGACTATGCCACATGCAACCCTTGTTCACTTACATCATGAACATGGAGAGCCAGCCCTACGGGAACCCAAACTACGAGCGAAGTCCCAGCCCTGAACGCCTCCGCACCGAACGCCGAGACAAGGCCGAAAAGGATCGGACAAGGAAAGAGGCCGACTTGGATATCGAGGAAGAGAAAAAGCAGCGGGCACTTGATTTGGATCCATGTCGAGAGGTATTGTCTATCATCATTCGCGACCTGAGAGACAAGCTTCTCGAGGACGTCAAGTCACGCATAGCTGCTCCGGCCCTTTACGACTACTTGGAACCGAGTAAACATGCGACCAAAAGGGAAAAACTGGGTATTTCGGACCCCGAAGGTACGAAACGGTCTGTTTTCCAAATCGACAGCACCCCTGACTCTCGAGGTGAAATGTCTGCCGGGCGAGACCCCCTCAGATCATCAGGTCTGAATGTCCTTGCTCTTCCTCGTATCCGGAAAGCCCATGGTCTTGACCATGCGGGTGCTGCATTCCTCGACGAACGGCGCAGGAAACCACTACGAAAGAAAGAAGTCCGGCCCCTGTATCATCGCCTGCAGCAGTTGCACGATGATGAAGATTCGGATGACGAACAGCGCACCCCTGCTACTAGGGATGTCGATGAGCGAGAGAGCAGACCTCCCAGTCGCGCAAGTTCAACGTCATCGGAGGACGGAGGATACCAGTCAGAAGATCTGGGGTCATCTCAAGGGCACGAAGAGCGTGTCACTCAAGCTGTGGATGATTTAGATGCCACAATTGAAACTGGCGATGTTTCTCATGAACTTGAGCTGTCTCCCACGTCAGGCAAGAGAAAACGACTGACTGAAGATGAAGAAGCACGAAAGCGGCAGCGACAGGAGGATGAGCTCTTTGGCATTGACTCGGAAGCAGTCGAGCATGAGGGTGCAACTAAGGACCTGGAAGCGCCTGCAGTTATTGGCGATGATCTCGCAGAGGATGGCGACAAATTACCGACGCACGATCAACCTGTGGACCAAGCCGCCGAGCTTGTCTCTCCCACACATCCCGAGGGTGATGAACTCTCGGGCAGCGAAACGTGGGAGGCCGAACCGATTGATGAGCCGAAGACAGAGATTGAATGGGGCTTTTCCAAGGATGAGCCCCGCGCAACGGTGGAAGATGATGAAGCCATCGTGCTTGATTTGGATGGTTGGCAAAACCTGGTCAAGGACGACGAAGATCTGCGATTTTTGCGAGAAGTTCTATTGGATCAGTCAGAATCAGTTATTCGAAACCTTGCTGCATGGGGTTGGAAACAGAAGGAGATAAAAGCTCTTAATGGCCTGGAAACTGGCACGACCCAGGACGCCATCAGTATCCCTGGCTATTATGTTCAAAACCCTACAGGAGCTGCGCGCACAGAAGGTCGAAAAAGGATTATGGAGGCAGAAAAATCCAAATATCTGCCCCATCGGATTAAGGTTCAGAAAGCTCGCGAGGAGCGTGAGGCGAATGCCAAGGCAGACCCCCAGGCAGCAGCAGCTGAAGCTGCCAGAATTGCAGCCGCCAAAACAATATCCAAATCGACATCCCGGTCAACGCGAGTCAACAACCGCCGGCTCATTGCAGACATCAATGCGCAAAAGCAGGCTCTTCCCACCGCGAGCGGCGAAGGAGACGTTCTTCGATTCAATCAGCTTAAGAAACGCAAGAAGCCTGTGCGCTTCGCTCGCTCTGCCATTCACAACTGGGGCCTGTATGCCGAGGAAAACATCACTGCCAATGACATGATCATCGAGTATGTCGGAGAGAAAGTGCGTCAGCAGGTCGCCGACATGAGAGAAAGACGATATCTGAAGAGCGGAATCGGCAGCAGTTATCTTTTCCGAATCGACGAGAACACCGTCATCGATGCCACAAAAAGAGGAGGAATCGCGCGATTCATCAATCACAGCTGTACACCCAACTGCACTGCTAAGATCATCAAGGTCGATGGTAGTAAACGGATTGTGATCTATGCGCTCAGGGATATCGAAAGAGGTTTGTGAAATGCGCTTTCTTCAGGAGAAAACAGACGTGCTAACAAAATCTATCAGATGAGGAGCTGACGTACGACTACAAATTCGAAAGAGAGTGGGACAGCGATGACCGAATCCCCTGTCTCTGTGGCTCAACAGGCTGCAAAGGATTCCTCAATTAGATGCACTTTCAGAGATCTATCTAGCGAAGTCTTCGGGAGGCATATTGACTCCCATCTACCGGGTGGCGTTGAATCGGACTGGCGTTTTCAGGATGGGAGCATTGACGCATTTATCAATGGCAATCGTGATTTCATAAACTACAAACTCTCTTGTACAATATACCAATTCTAAAAGAATTTCGCCTGTTTTCCGGGTCGAGTCATGGCCCCGAGGAAAAATTCCTCTTAGAAAGCAATATGAGAGCCTAGTGTCAAATCCCAGAAGAACTCGACTCGGATATCTGATAACCTTGGTGCCATTGCGTAGGGTCCTCTTTGGAAGAAAAGGAAATGAAAGGAGAGAGACTGGTTCTCAAAGACCGCTTCCTAGCCCTGGGGTATCGATTTGCGAAGCAATTTAGGTGTATGTGGGGATTGTGTTGTTCAGACTGGGAGCGATATTAGCATTACGAATACGGCCAAAAAAGAAAAGACAATATTTCTCACCAAGGTGGCTTGGAAGAAGGAAGTTCGCAATTCCTTCCTTAATCATATATGAATGACCACAGTTCCCGCAGGTCAATTTCCCTTCTGTGACGTGCGTCTCAAGTAGCAATCGGTGCAAGTCCTTCAATGTCTGCTCGTTGTTGAGAGCTTCTTCCTCGGGTTTCGACTCCGGAAGACTGGGGAATCCAAGCTAAGATCACATAAGAGTCAGCTTATTTGTAATTGTGGTTCAATCCGGGTTTGGATCAACTTGGTGTTGGGGTTGTAACTTACCTCGTTGGAAATGGTGCGCAGGGCCTCCCAGTCAATTCGGGGGAGGATGTTGCGGATGAATTCGGGCTGGAAATCCAGTTCCTGTTGCTCTAGCTCGGCATCTTGGAAATGTAATGGGAATGAGGCTGGTGATGTCTTGCATTCCTTCACGGCGCATGTCACGAAATTGGCGGTGATCACTTTCATTGTGGCGGGTTTGGTGGGGTGATTGCTGGTTTTTGATGTGAAGATTTTGGGAATGTTGGTTAGATATGTAGAGATCGATTGGGTCTAGATAGGAGATCAATCTAAAGGATAATGGACGTCGGTGGCCCCTCCGAGGGAGGAAAAAAATAAGAGCCCCACGGCTTATCGGATATCATGTGATCGATATGGATACCCGGACTGTGAGCCCGACATTGTGTACTTTGAAAACTTATATACATTACTTTACAGATACCTAGGTTCAAACTGGAAGGTTTGATCAGTTTTGATTAGTTTTGATTGGCCTTGATTAGCTGTTATTCAGTTCGGATCCTTCAAGGCGGATTATTTGATCTGGACATCCAGCAGATCTAGATCGTCGATGTCATAGTCGCCTAGACATGAATCGGGGTCGAGTTTGTCTCCATCAAACAGGAGGAAGATATCTTGGTCCGCAGAAATCTTCTGCTTGTCCCGAAAAGCAGATATGAGTCGCGAAATCACGGTCTTTGGTCTTGCTTTGAGTCTGAAATCGTCGTATCCAAGACTCCTCAGAATAAGTTTCATTGGCTCACCCTGATCCTCTTCTGGGGGTTGCGACACTGTAGGCGACTTGTCATTATCAGGTGCAGTTGGCTGGTTGACTGGAAGAGGTAAGCCGGAAACCGCTTCCATATGTATGCGCAGTTCCTTCTGGCCTGTAGAGTCATCATCAAAGTCAAGGATACCCCCAGAGCCTTTCTCGGTGTTTATGCCTAGACTTCTGCAAGTCGTCACGTCGAATAGACGTCGGCCCTTCCAGGTCAGGTAGACCGATGATTGTATATGAGGGTCGAAATTTTGGCGATTGCACCATGCCAACCGCACATCTCTTAGTCGCTGTGACATTTTTCGATGGACGAGTAATGGTTTGGTGTTTGCAATTTCAGATGAGATCATGATCTGGACGACCGGGTCATCCACTGACTTTGGCGGTTGAACAGGCCGAGGAGGCTCAACAGGTCGAGGGCTTCGAGTTTCTGAGTCATCTGCCAGGACAATCACTGGTTGAACAGGTAGAGCACCTAGTGGTGCCGGACCACTGGCTTTCTGCGGTGACTGAGACATGCGGTTTTCTGGGCTATGTGTTTGAGTTGTCTCGCGTTGTTTCACTGACTTGGCCGACTCGGGTGAAGAATCATGCGAGGAACCTGAAAGCTCTTGTGGCTTTGGTATCACAATTTGAACCCTATCAACCTCGTGCGTCACATCTTGCACTGAACTGCTATCATCGCGCCCTTTCCCCTTCTCCTCAGAAATTCGACGACGCTTCTTTCGTTTTGTGTCTTTTGTGTCTTTTGTGTCTTCGGTATCTTCGGTATCTTCTGGGATTTCTGGTGCTTTCGGCTGCTTCTGCTGTGCTTCACGGTTCGCAGCAATAATATCAGAGTACGTCTGTCCTGAGCGTCGATAAAAATCAGTGCCAGTTTCCCCCGTATTCTTGACTGCCCACGTGGGCTTTTTGAAAAAGCTCATGACTCTCGGGGCCGAAATTGGTCAAGTCAAAAAATGCAAGTATGGGAAGATGACAGAATGTATTTAAGAGATGACTGTGGAGGGGGCACTGGTTATAATCAGCGATATGTTAGTGGAAGAGTAAAAAGTGTGACATGAGGGCCTAGGCGTGATCCAAACAGTTGGCAGTCAAGGTGAAGGGAACATGCATCACATCTTTCCAGACTTGGGATAGGCATAGTGGAACTACGTAGGACACCGTCAGGTTTACCGCCTACCAAAACTGCTCTAGAATACTTTCCGACCAGCAGAATATCTGACAGTCGAAGAGATACCCCCTCTTAACTTCCTATGGAGTGGCCTTAGATAAACGTGGCTAGCTCACATCTTTCAAAATTTAACCAATTCAATACTTTGAATGTTGTTGAGAACCCAGTAAAAGGTATACTATTTTATGACCGGCAATATAGGCAGAATACAATAGCGGTGTACGAAAACTTATCAGCAGATCCCGCCCCGCTTGCGATAGTTCAATCACCCTCACCGCCTTCCTGGTCTCTCACTTTCGAATGCTTCGTCCCTCCGCCTACTTCAAAACACATCTCACCCAGGTATGTCTCCCCTTCTTCTCCTTTGAAATTTGATCTGTCTGACATTTGTTAAATTTCAGACCAGAGCATCAATATGGAGAACGCCCCAACCTCCGAAGGGAAAGACCCCTCTGTCTTCTTGAGTGAGATCATCGGTGCGCCTGTGATCGTGAAGCTGAATTCTGGAGTGGTATACAAGGGTATGGGCTCTTCTCTCAATATCTAGTGGATTCAATTTTAATGCGCGTATAGGTGAATTGCAATCAGTTGATGGATACATGAACATTGCCCTCGAAAAGACCGAGGAATACGTGAACGGAAAACTACGACGGAACTACGGAGATGCTTTCGTGCGCGGAAATAACGGTTTGTCAATTCTTTCTGGTCTTCCCGTCCTACGACTGGCGCGACAGTTTTCTGACCAGAACCCATAGTACTCTACATCTCTTCCAGTTGATCCGAAAATACACTGTTCGATGTTAGCGATTTGGCCCATCTATGACACCTTGCAGGTGAATAAGAAAGATATGCTCTGAGTGCCATCGCAATGTTTTGGAATCTTCTAGCTAGGGGGACAGAATACAAGCCTCGGTGGTGATTGACCAACTCTTATGATGCAGTTGGCCAGACTTGCGAGCCTGGGGCTATGGAGGCTATGTACCTGAGGGGTTTCTTTTTTTCCCCTACTTTGTATTGGGTTTAACATTGGTGCTCATGGTCATGGGCACATCATTTGTTGCTCAGGCAGCTTGATAATGTTTTCTGGTGATGCGGCGATGTGCCATTGACCTCTGTTCTTATTAGTGCAAAGTATATTCGCACAGTAATACATGGCATTTGACTCCGCTATGACTTGGTAACCTTAGCTATACGTTGGAGGTACGTTCCTGGGAATGCTGTACCTATATCGTACCTATATGCATGTACCCCCGGGGCATTGATTAAGTAAGCTTTCCCAAGTGAGCCCTGTCCCACCGAGGGGTCGTCCCCGCGGCACTTTTTTTAAAGGTTCTTTCCTTGCGCCTCATCTAACTCTTCAGAATTTTTGACTGCTCTTTACGAAGATGCTGCAAGCAATCAAGTTCAGCAAGGGCAACCTTGAGATCTTGGATCAGTTACAGCTTCCATTTGTCGAAAAATACATTCCCATTCGGACTACAGAAGATGGATGGCATGCTATCAAAGACATGAAAGTCCGAGGGGCACCTGCTATTGCTATTGTAGCAATGCTTGCCCTCGCTGCGGAACTAACTTCTGTGATAGATAGCGACAAGCTTTCACAATCATCAGAAGAAGTGTGCCAATATATCACAGAGAAGCTTGCTTATCTGGTGACGAGCAGGCCAACAGCCGTCAATCTCGCCGACGCTGCGGGAAAGCTGGAGGGTCTAGTGATCAATCGCACGAAAGCATCGGGCTCTACTGGCCGCGACGTCGCAACCGCGTTCATTCAGGGAGCAGAGGATATGATGGGAAAGGATCTCGAGGATAACAAGAGAATTGGGCACAATGGCGCAGAATGGATCGCCACTCACGCGGCCAGGGGAAATTCAGAAGTTGCTGTGTTGACTCACTGCAACACTGGGTAGGGCCGATCCACTGCGCTATCTGTTATCCGTTGTATATTCTCACTAACACTGAATCTCTAGCTCTCTCGCCACTTCTGGATATGGCACAGCATTGGGCGTGGTTCGATCGCTGGCTTCGAAGAACATCCTACGTCACGCTTATTGCACAGAGACTAGGCCCTACAACCAGGGATCTCGTCTTACAGCCTTCGAATTGGTTCACGATAAAATTCCAGCTACACTCATCACAGATTCTATGGCAGCCGCTTTGCTCGCAGATACCAAAGTGGGCGTGAATGCAATTGTGGTGGGAGCGGACAGGGTAGCAGCCAATGGTGACACAGCCAACAAAATCGGCACATATGCCCTGGCTGTCTTGGCAAAGTACCACGGTGTCAAGTTCCTCGTTGCAGCACCACTCACAACCATCGATATGGCCACAAAATCGGGCGAGGATATCGTCATTGAGCAACGTGCAGCATCTGAGGTGACCAGCATCAAAGGTCCCTCGGGGGGTTCTGAGACCACCGACCAGATTACGATCGAGACCGTGCAAATTGCCGCGCCAGGGATCAATGTCTGGAACCCAGCATTTGACATTACTCCTGCGAGTTTGATAGATGGGATTATCACAGAGGTTGGGGTTGTAGAGAAGGGATCCGATGGCAAATATCACTTGGGTGGACTATTTGACGGTTCTGCTTTTTGATCCTGATCTGTGCCCGGTTGACTCAAGTTTGTTTCATCAATAGATATAGCCTCCGCTGCAGCAGAACCCTGCTTTTCGAAAGATGCCAAGAGTTCATCAACTTGGCTTTCAATTGTGTTGAGATGATTCTCTAGGGCCGATGCAGTCATTTCACCCCTAAATATATGTCAATATCATGAAATTATTTATGTAAGTTATATGCAAGCGCACGTACTTTGCAAGATCGGCTAGTACCTATATAAAAGAATTAGCTGCCCGACCTTTGATCAATAGAGGGGATTGCCTAGTAAAATAGTCTAGGGAACTAGATGCTGCTTACGAACACCGAAATAGGGGCGCTTACCTTAGCCATATCAAAGTCTGCATCAGGCTGGGACATCGTGAGCGTTTGACGGTGTGTTGCCGAGTACAAGAGCGTTTTGAAGACAAGAGGTCCCTTACAAAGGTTGTCCGCGGGTTGACAAGCGGGATGTCATCGGGGCATCGACACGATTAGTCATCACGAACCCGAGATAGATTTCCCCGATAAGAAAAGAGAAAAAAAAAACCTCTTCACTACTATCACCATCCACATATCGTCATCATGGGAGTTCAGAAAAAGACTCGCAAGTATGCGCTGGCCAAGAGAGCCATTTCTATGCGCGACAATCGCCTGTTCGTCCCAATCGCGAAACACAGTTTTGTTGCGACTTGCTAACAGTCGGTTATAGGAAGCAAAATCAAGACAAGACAGAGAAAGGCAAAGAGGCGGCAAAGAAGGATGACCTCGTCAAAGAGGCGTAAGTACATCATATAATACTGTCGCAAAAAACATACTAACAAGTCGGTTCTAGCCCCCAAGCTCCTTCATCGATGTTCTTCCAGTTCAACACGGCTCTTGCCCCCCCATACTCTGTACTGGTCGATACCAATTTCATCTCCCACACCATTCAGCACAAACTCGAGGTCATTCCCACCATGCTCGATTGTTTGTACGCCAAATGTATCCCTATCGTCACAGATTGTGTGCTTGCAGAGTTGGAGAAGCTTGGCCCGAAATACCGACTGGCCCTGCGTGTAGCCAAGGACCCCCGGTTCGAGCGAGTCAAGTGTGACCACAAGGGAACCTATGCCGATGACTGCCTGGTCGATCGTGTTATCAAGCACCGTGTCTACATTATTGCCACAAACGATCGTGATCTCAAGAGACGCATTCGGTATGTAACCTACATCTCGACCCCATTTTCGCCGTATCGGCCAAATTCTAACTTACATATTAGCAAAATTCCCGGAGCACCCATCATGAGTGTCGCTCGTGGCAAATATGTGATTGAACGACTTCCCGATGCCCCCGAAAAATGAGCGACTTGAATGATCAACCGTTGCATTCGTCTGTCGCCATTACGACCATCCACATGATACCCACCAAAATCTCCGTTTCTTTCTTATTCAGAAAGTTGTAAAATAACATAAACAATTTTCGCCTCCAGACACCGGGCAACCAACCGGCCACAACACGCAAGACCAAATTATGCTGTCAATCGACCGTATCCGGTTAAACAAAATGACTGCACCGAGAACCAGCAGCATCGCTCCTCCCAGGGCTGGTTCTAGTACTTTAAACCTATGTGCCAATGGAATGAATCATTTGAAGGACCCGGGGCTTCTCAGGCAAGGTTATACAGTGGCGCATTTATGTCTTCTCCATCTATGGCAACTGCTGCAAATGTCCTTGTAATCTACAAAAATGAATGGATAACAAATCCCTAGTTGATTATGGTCATTCCCTGAGGGCTCGCGAGCCATGCAGTCTTTAATTTATAAAGTACATAGTGCATTGGCTTGTAATGTGTAGTCATATTTGTTAACCATATGTCTCTATCATTTGACGAACCGCATGCCGGACAAGACGAGTATTAGCAAAGCTCTGGATCATTCTCTGTCGCGACATCATTATGTGTAGTGGAGGTAAATCCGCAAGTAGTGAACTGGATTCAACCAATTCTTCACTAGGAGCTGCGATATCGAGAAGCTGTTTCAGTATTCGTAAAGAGTACAGTCCAGCTTGAATTTGAGCAAGAAGGTGAATGTCCGTCCATTTGGTGCTTTGTGCCATATAGCCCTTTGTAAGAAAGCTTTCCAATTCCTTCCCACTCGGAACTGTGGTTGTGCCGGCCCCATCACGATAGATATCGGAAAGAGCAAACAAATACCAGAAGCTCTCTGCTGCCAGACCGTCGTCAAAGGCAGCATGTGCTATGGCAAGACGTTTCCGGACGAGATCCATGTCAGAGGCCACGGTCTTTGTTCCGCTTAAAGTGACCTCCTCGGCCACGATCCTTCCGCCTCTCCGGACAAATTCATGCACAGCTGCGAAGCGATTCGCGGCAGGACGGGAATTGTTGAAAAAAGAGTACCCAAGGGACCTATATGTTCGTCCTTGTTCCCATGCACATCGCCTGGAAGAGTCTTCGTTCAGAATCCCGAGATAGACGTGCGGCTGCTCGTCCAAGCAGTAGATACCAGGAAGTTCATACTGCCAAAATAACTCCGATACCCTCGGATCCAACGGCTGTAAGGACTGCCTTGCTCCACGTATCACCTCGTTATCTGTGGTCTCGTGTTCATATTCTCGAAGAAACTCCAGATATTCAGGGGAGAGCTCAGTCGCCTTACTACTCTCCTGGGATATCCGGGTAAGCTCAGCGAAACGCATGTGAACATTTCTTTGCAGTTCGTAAGCAAACCACTGGACGCTTGGGATGCCCAATCGACCAGAGAGCGAATGGGGACAGATTCTCAGCCCGCGAATATCAGGCTCGGCTGGATCCCAGATGCCCGAGGATGTTTGCACCGAGTCTAAAAACAAGACCGCGCCATGCTGGCCCAGATCGTGAAGCAGAAGATCCGAATCATCTGTCAACACTGCACAGCCGGTAAGTTTTGCCACACTGGCGCACTCGACATCTGCTTCTCCTGGCACCATGACGGTGATTTCCGCCCAGGGGTAATCAGTATCGGTGAGGCAGCTGATATCATCGTCAACCTCTTTCCGGATCTGTTCCTTGTTCCATCGGTTCCGCAAGTCTTCAAAGACTGCGGATACCATGAAAGGATTCTCTGGAAGGCCTTTTCGTCGCTGAGGCAAGCCTCGACTGCACCAGACCTGCCCTCTTTTAGTCGGCATCACATCGCGACATTTGGGTGTTGCAGGTAGAGACAGGTTTCGACGAGCCAATTCCAGCCGATGTCGTAACTTTTCAATTCTGGAAAAGCGGATCTCTCGCTTGGAGATGGGCAAGGCGCCATCGAAGCATATCTTATGTCTAAAGGGAGAGGAGAAAGAAAATTGATAATCAGAGGATAGCTGTGTTGAAGACTAGTGTGAGGGCTTACATTTTAACTCCCAGTCTGGTTAATTGGAGAAGAAAGCTGCTCACCCCACGACTGATTTCGTCGCAGGTTGGCTGGTAGTCAAGGACATCACTGCTTGGATCCATCCAACCCAAAAGTCGGCGATATATATGATATGTTAGACTGGGCCCGTCGATGACAACGGCTTCGACTCGCGGAAGTTCTGAATCGATTTCCCTCCCATCTAACAAGACATTTTCAGCATATGGCAGTAAGTGCCTAGTTAAATGAGGGATCCCCATAGCCAACGTCGTGTAAGAACCCTCCTGTTGTGGGTTGTTTTTTTTTAGGTCCAGCCTTGAAACTTTTTTGTACTACCGTTCAGATCTGAAAGGCTCATTACAGGTCACATGACCTACACTCCTAGTCATCGTGGCACCCATATAGGGCCGTGCAGTGTCATTTGGGGGTGATCTGTAGCTTTTATAACAAAAATGTAAGGGCTGGTTAGTTAGCTAGCCAGTTACTTGCTAGCGGTGGCCTCTGATTGGGTTCAAAAACACTACAACGTCACACTTTGTCACCCGACCACAACATACTGGGAACGCTCGAAAGCAAAATATCACAGGTGAATGGGGCTAGTGCCAGATATTATCCGGTATATTGTAACTAAATCTTGAGAAGACGGTTCGTCAGTTCATAATTACAAATGACGAGATACCGCTTTTAAGAAGGGTAAACGTTATAGAGCGTAGAACAGGCGTATTGAGGAGTGCCTATTACTGAAAGACTCTACTATAGCTGGTATTTAATGCTAACTGCTCGCTAAACGAGTGCTGTGAAGAACAACTTCCCATGTTATTAACGAACGCTCTGGAATTTACTATATGGTATTTGCAGAGATGTATTTATACCGGATTTGAAACAAATGCATATATAGATTCAACGTAACAAGCATGATAGATAACAAAGAAAACAAAAGGCACTATGCCCCAAGAGATATCTATCCAGGTATGGATCTGTCCATTTTAAATTACCGGGCAGATCGCAAGAATCCAACCACTCCGCGACAGTAGCCCACCAGCTCAGCCAGGCGCTTTCCCTCCCGCTGCTGCTCAGCAGACCAAGTGGCTAGAGCATCTTGCAATACACGATACTGAGGCTCATCCTGAGTAGAGCTGAGACTCACAGTGTCGGCGTGGATTTTCAAAAAGACCGCCATCCAAGCATTGACAAGCTCAAAGTCTCTCTTCGACTTCAGGCGAGCTGTCAGGGCAACAACGAAATCGGACAACTCAGAGTGTCCCTCACTTACGCGAGGATCCAATGAACGGATCTCGAGATCTGCTTTGGCCGGAGATAAGGTCTTGAGATGGTCGATAAATGAGCTGAAGTCACCGGAATCATGGCCGGATGCCAATGATCGAGTAAAGATAGATTGAGGAGCATTGGGAGTTCCACCATTTTGCAACTTGGCAATGCGCATCCTTTCGGCTTCGGCGGTTTTGGCCAGCAATGCAGTATCATCCTCGGTGCCGGGGATTTCGCTGGCGGCCTCGGGCCCACTGGAATTGAGGAGAGAAGGAAGGAAGAACGGAGCCTTCTCGGGTGCCTTGGGAGCTTCTTTGGGGCGATTACGTTCCTGTTGAACTGTTAGCTAGAGACTTGCACTTGTGCAGGAATAAAAACATACCCGAATAGTGTCTAAGTGGATCAATGACTGCCATCTGCTCTTGGGGACAAGACTGAGGGTCATCATGTCGTGTTGTAGTTGTTCCGTCGCCAGTACTGGGCCCTCTGCCTCATCTTGCTCGGTAGTATCCACAAATGCGGCTTCGATAAGACCAGCACCGCCTTCTCCCGAGGTTGCCGGAAGTCCAACGTTCTCAATAACGTTCTCGTCCAGATTCTTGGTCGAGACAGGCATGAAAAGGGTGCGATTGCTCCAAAGGCTGATGCCAATGCTACCGGCGTGTGCGGTGGCAAGGAATTCACCTGTTGAAGACATGGCCAGAGCGACACATGTGCTTGAGACCCGGAAAATATCAATCAGATGCCCAGTGGGCATATCCCATACGCGTACCACCGAGTCCATGGAGGCAGCAACAATCCATCGTCCATCATTTGAGAAGATGAAATCGTTGACTTGACCCACACATCCCCAGAATTCACGAACGAGCTTTCTGGTCTCGAGGTCAATAACACGGATCGAGAGGTCGTCACAGCTGAAGGCGATCAATTCGCTCGCCTTGTTATAGCGAAGTCCAGTAATGGCAGCCATGGGGTGCCAGTCTAATTCATCAAGGAATTTCCCAGAGAGGAGATCCCAAAACTATATTACAGAGAGAAGGTCAACTTGTGAATCGCGAGAAAAAATAGGAATTGGTGGGGTGTACCTTGACTTTGCCATCCAGGCCACAGCTGACAACGGTACGGTTCAAGCTGTCAATCATCAAGCCAGTCACGGCTTTGGTGTGTTTAAAGGCTGCAGCGGCCGAGGCCTGAGCATTGGATTTGGCGCCACGGGAAGCTGGGGAGCGAGCTGGGAAGCTTTGTCGGTGCTGGCCTGACTGCATGTTGAACATATCGATAGCACCTCCGGCTGATCCAATAACAGCGAAAGTTCCACATTGCGAAACCGTCACACTCTATGAAAAATTAGCAAAAGAGAACACTTGTATATCGTGTTCAAGAAACTGCGTACCTTGACTTCTGTTCCATCACTGGTTGCAAACGCCCATCGACCTGCTCTCTTCTTACCCCAGAACCAAGTACGTGCGAACTTGTCGCCCCGATGACCAGTAACCACGCTTTCCCAACCGGTTGCATTGGAAGCGTCGGCGTTCGTAACCTTCGGGTTCGACCAGATCGGACCGGAAGTGGTGACTCCCATCCCGCCATCACGGTTGAGGCTGCAGGCAATGCATGTGACCTCGGGAGCTTTGAGATCCTCTGTATTTGAGATGTTGGATGGCCCCGCCTTCTTAGCCTTGCGTTCCAAGCTACCCTGTGAGATCTCGGTATGCTGGCTATCTTTGCGCAGACTGAGGCCCCAGAGACTGCAATCCTTGCTTGCACTGAGAAGCCACTTGCCGCCGGATTCGGACCCATCCGAAGATGTCGGGAGGAAATCGAGAGCGCTGACGGCAGCAGAGTGTCCGTTTCTTCTGTGAAGAGGTCTGGGAATGGGCGAGAATGGCGTTTCGTCGAAGATCCAAGTCTTCAAAGAATTGTCATCGCCGGATGACACGAGCACGGGCTGTCCATCCAAGAACTCAACACGGTTAGCACCCATGGGCTTTTCGCCGCTTGATACTCGGTGAGCTCCACGAAGAATGCCTGCAATGCGACCTCCGTTATTCAAGTCCCACAGTGTGATATCGCCGCTACCACTTGACGCCGTGGCCATAACACCTGAGCTGCGACCATCATGGCCAGCACCCAGTCCATCGTTGCGGAAAGTGATAGATGTAACCGGGAGACCCCGGGATGATGCGTTCTTGAGAGACAAAACTAGCTGACCTGAGCTCACGTTCTGAATAGCCAGCGCACCGCCTTTATAGGCAATGGCAATAAGTGACAGAGCAGGAGTGGGCTGCATTGCAGTCACGGGCCCAGCATCTGTCGACAACGCGGGCAACGTGTGAAGAAGTTTTCCACTGCGGAGGTTCCAGATATCGACGGCTCCGTCCGATCGGCCCACGAATATCTTGTTCAAATAAGTCGGCATGTTGCACATTATCCCAGTGTAGATCTTCTCTCCAGAGGAACCCCGAGCAGACTGTGGCCGCAGACTGGCATAGTGCTCGTATGTGCCCGTTTTCCAAACCTCCAGGCCACCGGTCCAGCAACCCACCACCCATGAGCCAAACACTACCAAGCGCTCAATGGGCCCTTTCAGGTCCGCGGGACCTTCAAGCTCTGCAACCTTCTTGCCGCGCTTGAAGACCCAGACTCCTCCGGGGGACTGCGATCGGAGATGGCCCCAAGCTGCGAATACCTTATCCTGCCACGCACATGTTGCCGTAATGATCTCCGGTGTTTGGGGTCGAGTCAGAAAGATGAGGTTCAACCCCCGGCGCAAATCATAAGTCTGCAGCGAGTGTCCAACGGAGGTTGTGATTTGGAAAGTCGATTTACCTAGGCGCACCGATGTAAAAGGAACGGGTGTTGGTGACACCAATCCTAGTGTCTTTATGACGACAAGTCAGTTTAGAGACAAGAAGCAATTCAAATGTCTCTCAACTTACACGAAAAGGAGCAAAGATCTTGGAACCACGTGTTCCAGCATTAACTCGCGATACCCGTTTCTGCCTCTTCGCAAGAGGCAGATCGAAATTATCAGCCGCAGAAGGCATGATATCGAGGGACACTACGACAATGGGTATGCCGGAGGGTTCGAAGTGATCAGAAGAGACCCCTTGACGTTTCAAGTGAGAATTCTGTTCTAACTTGTTCACCAAGTCAATCAAGAAGGGTATCCAAGCAGTCCAAGTCGTTCTCACTAGCTTTGTCTTTTTTTCCCGCTGTTTTTTTTCTGCCCCGCCCAGCCCTGCATGTATTACACCGCCTCCGAGTAGATGATGTACCTTTTCCCCGGGTAGACAATACCTTCACATGAGAATATCTAGAATCTTTCTTGGATCTGTCATGACTTAACATAAATATTTAGTTTATATAGTTGCCATTCATGTTCAATTTTTTTAATCCTCTAAAATAAACCCACCGGTCATCTTATTTTACACTATTTTGCACTAAATAACATGCTATCCAATAGTATAGGCATGTATTGGGGACTTCTGCAACAAGTACCCGGGTAGATGGGACGTAGTTACGTACTTTTATATCTACTAATGGCGCACTCTGTAGGAATACGAGGAAGCTCGATGAATCGAATACACAATTGACATACCATTTTCAACCCTTTAAGTCTGATGAGAGAGATGTACAAACTTGCAGCCAAAAGGCCGTTCCCTTCTCCGCCCATGTCAAAATGCGGAACCTCCCCCCCCCCATCATATTTGGTAATACAATCCAAAGAGCCTGGAGCTTCCAAGACTCTGCCGGGCTAAGGATTTGTGCTTCCTCAAATACCAACCCCCATCCCATTGATCAAAATCGGTTGGATTTGATTTGATTTGATTCTAAAACACAATACTGCCCATTGACCCCTCACATGGATAATGCCGCTGAGCACAGCAACGGCTCTTCCGTCGATGCTGAACCCTTGAGACCCGCGGAACCCAACGTCTCATCGCCTTTACTTGATATGGACTCCGATTCCAACGATCTGACACCCACAGGACCCGTCCTCGAACCAACATTGGTGTCACCTAAGCCTCCATCCCCAGCAAAGTCGATCCAAAGCCAATCAGGTAAAGCCGATTCGGGGGTTGACCTTCGCTCCGCCAGTCGAATGGGACATTCCGCACGCCCCTTAAGCCACGGACCTAGGAGGTTTAGTGGAAGTACGGCTGCCAGTACCGCTGCAAGCTCCATCAGTGATATAGAAACCGGCTCCCTAAAGCCATGGAGGATCGGAGTCTGTGCCTTGGATGTGAAAGCACGCAGCAAACCGAGCCAGAATATCTTGACTCGACTCCAGTCGAAAGGCGAATTCGAGGTGATCGTTTTTGGAGACAAGGTTATTCTCGATGAAGCAGTCGAAAATTGGCCCGTGTGTGACTTCTTGCTCGCTTTCTTTTCCGATGGATTCCCCTTGGACAAAGCCATTGCGTATGCTAAGCTCCGCAAACCGTTCTGTGTTAATGACCTGCCTATGCAAAAGGTCTTGTGGGATAGGCGACTCTGCCTGAGGATTCTGGATCATATGGGTGTTCCCACCCCAAAGAGGCTAGAGGTCAACCGTGATGGTGGTCCGGTTCTCGAATCGGCGGAGCTCGGCCAGCATATCTATCGTATGACTGGCGTGAAGCTGGAAGGCCCAGAGAGCGGAATTGGTGGTGGTGCCCCTCAAACCCAGAATGTCTCAATGTCCGAGGATGGCGAAGCCTTGATTGTTGACGGCAAAGTGTTCAAAAAGCCTTTTGTTGAGAAGCCTGTCAATGGCGAGGACCACAACATTCACATCTACTTCCCCAACGATCAGCAGTACGGTGGCGGTGGAAGAAGGCTATTCCGAAAGGTCGGCAACAAAAGCTCGGAATACGATCCCAATCTCACTATTCCAAGATCCGTCACCGAGAAGGACGCAAGTTATTTATACGAACAGTTCCTCAGGGTTGACAACGCGGAAGACGTCAAAGCCTACACCGTTGGCCCAGACTTTTGTCACGCAGAGACGCGCAAATCGCCCGTGGTCGATGGCCTCGTTCGGCGCAATACCCACGGGAAGGAAGTACGATACATCACAAAACTTGGCAAGGAGGAGGCAATAATCGCATCAAAGATCTCAAATGGGTTTGGTCAAAGAATTTGTGGCTTTGACATGCTCCGCGTGGGAGATAAAAGCTATGTCATTGACGTCAACGGCTGGAGCTTTGTCAAGGACAACAATGATTATTACGATAAATGTGCCAACATTCTCAGGGATATTTTCTTGGAAGAAAGACGCAAATGCGAGGGGATATCAGAATCGTCCGAGCCGCCATCGCCGGACATAGGCCCCCTATCTAGAAGGAGCACGGCGGGGTCTCATCGCCAAACCTTCAAGACACTGCTGAAGTCCCCTAGCACTTCCAGGCTTTATGGCCAAACCCCGAAACCTTCTGATGCCTCAGAGTCCTGTACTCCATCACTGGCGTCATCTGGCGTAGAGAGTACTGATGTTGGCGTTGCTCTCAGCAAGTTGAATTCGCGGGAAGCTCACTCCACTCCTCGTGGCTATAGTCCCTCGAACACGAAATCTCCGGCTCTTTCGGTACAGCACGCCAATGACGAAGCCCTTCCGCCCCTTCCTGCTTCCAAACATTCTTGGAAGCTAAAGGGCATGGTGGCTGTGATTCGACACGCAGATCGGACCCCGAAGCAAAAATTTAAGTTCACTTTCCATAGCCAACCCTTTGTGAATTTGCTGAAAGGGCACCAGGAGGAGATAGTGATTAAGGGGGAAGCTGCATTGGCCAGTGTTTCTGATGCCGTCAAGCTGGCTATGGAGAAGGGCCTGGAAGACATGGAGAAGCTCAAGCTGCTCCGCACATCTTTAGAGAAAAAGGGGGGCTGGCCCGGTACCAAAGTACAGATCAAGCCAATGTTCCGGAAACGAAAGCCAGAAGAAATGGGAGAGCAGGGCCCACCGGAAGGCTCAACTCCATTGCCTGAGACCAAGCCCTGTGAAGAGCCCACTACACCTGTGCCCAATGAGGGGGAGGAACTGACGCCAGGAGACGAGGACCTGCGTAGATCACAGACACGAAGTGATTCTATCTCAGGTGCGACTTTTTCTCGGTTCTCCGCGGCCGAGAATGACTTGATCCTGGACAAACTACAGCTTGTGATCAAGTGGGGCGGCGAGCCCACACATGCTGCGCGTTACCAATCACAGGACCTTGGACTGAACATGCGGGATGATCTCAAGCTGTTGAACAAGGAGGCATTGAATAACGTTCGCATATTTACCAGCTCAGAACGTAGAGTGAGCACCAGTGGTGAGTTATTTTCCTTGCTAATATTTGCATCAAGCTAACGATACTCTCAAAGCACAAATATGGGCATGCTCGTTTTTGGACCAGAAGGATATCCCCGAAGACTTGATACAAGTCCGGAAAGATTTGCTCGACGACTCAAATGCCGCCAAGGATGTCATGGATAAAGTCAAGAAGAAGCTTAAATTGCTTTTGCGAGAAGGGTCTGCGCCCTCACAGTTTGCTTGGCCTAAGGATAAAAACATCCCAGAACCTTCGGTTGTCCTTGCTAGGGTAGTTGAACTAATGAAGTTCCACCGGGATGTCATGCGAAACAACTTCGAGAAACTCGACGGCTCACCCCACATCTCCCTGACTCCATCCGAGGACCATGAGACCTCGAGCCAGTCCTCTGATATGTCTGGCATACAGGGCCGTTGGTGCGCGGGTGAAGATCCTCGGCTCTTCAAGGAGCGTTGGGAAAAGCTCTTTGCAGAGTTCTGTGACACCGAGAAGGTCGACCCGAGCAAGCTTTCCGAGCTATACGACAGTATGAAATTCGATGCACTCCACAACAGACAGTTTTTGGAATGGGTCTTCATGCCACAGGACTATGCCCGTGACTCCGATGAAGATCAAAAAAGTAAGAGCGCAGCAAAGACAGACACGAGCGCGGAGGGGAAGCCTGGACCAGAAGCCGGGAACGACAAATCCGAAGAGCGCGTCGAAAGCCAGACGTTCGTTCATCGCTTTGGGTTGAAGAAACGCATCCTTGCTCTCGAGTCACTGCCCCACCTTCGGGCACTAGATGATTCATACGATCATTACTTCAAGCTTTTCCCTGGCTCCCAATCCTCTAAGTGTAAGATGGATGAGCGCCTTTCGAAGCTTCGAGAGCTGTACAAGCTAGCAAAGGTTTTGTTCGACTACGTGACGCCGCAGGAATATGGAATCACCGACAGCGAGAAACTTGAGATTGGCCTCCTAACATCTCTTCCCCTTCTTCAAGAAATTGTTCGAGATCTAGAAGAGGTACAGGCTTCGCAGGATGCCAAGTCCTTCTTCTACTTCACCAAGGAATCTCATATCTACACCCTCTTGAACTGCATCTTGGAAGGTGGAATCCAAACTAAAATTGCCAGGAGTGCTATCCCAGAACTTGATTATCTCTCTCAGATTTGCTTTGAGCTATACGAAGCTCGGGACAGTGAATCAGACTCCTACTCCTACTCCATCCGCATCTCAGTCAGCCCTGGTTGTCACGCCTTCGACCCGCTCGACGTGCAACTCGATTCCAGACACTCCATTGGCTGCACCCCACGCCGAAGTCTGACAGCCCATCAGGATTGGAAGGAGGTGATTGAGACGTTGAAGGCGAAATTCAACACGTAAGTTGTATACTACATTAACCTCCCTGGAGTTTTACTAACCACTTCATGTAGTGTGGAACTACCCAAGACCTTCATCGCGGTAAACCTCAGTGACAAGCATAGCTCTCATGATGGGACTTCACCGACGCCCTCGCGTGGCATTTCCCCAACTCATGACTAAGATCGATAACTCGGGGACATTGTATTTGTGATTGCCTCTGTTTGCTTTATTTTGTGACCGACAGATTTGGATCGGACTGCTTCCTATGTACCCCTGCCTTATCCAGATGTATTATGTATCTAGTAAACTATTTAGCAAGAAGAATATCAAAATTCTCGAATCAGACATGTTTTGACATCTATGCTTCTATATTCGTTCCAGTCCCAATACATATGGATAGAGTCATACTGCTATAAAAATCCAACCATCTTAGTTCTTTCTACGTAAAGTATTTATTATATGTTGGCAAAAAGTTCAACGACCAAGTAATATTTTAATTTTTGATAAAGTGACAGTCAAGTCATAGTAATTAAAGAGTGATATTGCTGCTAGCTTAAACTAAGTAAATGGTACGACATGGGTTAAAAGTCCGGGTGAGCCGTAAACCCCGCCCTGTCAACTGTTGATTTTTCTCTCACTACGCTACTTACTCAGAGATGCCTGACCCTTTGGCAGTTGATATAGCTGGAAGCACCCTGAAATACACATCTCACGCAGGTGTTGAGTGTTTGGTTGACTTCAACGACATTCTCTGCGTGTTGTCCAATCCTGCACCCACCTATAGTGTCCTGTTCTTTCGGAAAACTGAACTGGATGGCTCTGAGGACTTTTCCTTAGAAAAGATCGACATCGAGTCCTTGCCTGCAGCACTATCTCCGTTTGTGACCAAGATTCCCAGCCACCTTCGACATGATGATGAACCACCAATCGTCCAGGTTGTGGTATCTACTGGATCAGGAACGGGGAAAGCCAAGACAGTCTTTCAAGATGTCGTACGGCCCCTTCTTGCATATATTGGGTTAGAGAATTATGAGCTTTATGAAACACAATCGGCGCAAACTATCGTGGAGCTCGCACGATCGAAATTCCTGGAGCGGGCTCATAATGGCGTCCCTCAGACCATCATCCTTCTTTCTGGGGACGGGGGCCTCATCGACATTCTCGAGATTTTCTACAAATCCAAGAAGACGATTGGTGTATCTCCCAATATCGTGTTGATTCCTTGTGGGACAGGGAATGCTATGGCCAGTTCCATTGGATTACGATCTGGTCCGGTGCCGGGTCTTTCAACACTATTTCGAGGCATCCCATCTTCTATACCGGTCTTTGCTGCCAAGTTTTCACCTGGCAGTCAGTTGGTCATCGATGAAGGTCGTAAACGAGCCGATATCGACACCGATGTTCACCACACATTATACGGGGCCGTTGTTGCGAGCTGGGGGCTCCATGCTGCATTAGTTGCAGACAGCGACACATTCGAATATCGCAAGTTTGGAAGCGATCGCTTCAAGATGGCCGCAAATGAGCTACTTTATCCATCAGATGGTAGTCCACCTCACCAATTCAAAGGCAAAATCACATTAACCACCTCGAATGGCCCGAACGAGGCACGTTGCCAGGAGGTAGTGGGTGGGCTTGAGCACATGTATGCACTTGCTACACTTGTTCCACGACTTGAGAAAGAATTCTTGATTTCTCCACACTCAGTGCCTCTGGATGGAAAGATGAGGTTCATCCGCTTCGGTCCTATGTCGGCGGAAGACGCGATGCATCTGATGACTCTGGCTTACCAGGGCGGTCGACATGTGATAGAAGATAGGGTCACCTATGTCGACACCGAACAAGTTCGAATCGATTTTCAAGAAGATGAGGAGAAGTGGCGACGCGTTTGCATTGATGGAAAGATCGTTGCTGTCGAAAGAGATGGGTGGGTGGAAATTTGTAAAGAATCTAGCCGTTTGCTGAACTTGATCAATTAGTTAGAGATTCATTAAGTTACGATAGAAATATATATTAGACTTCAGCCGAGCAGTTCATCATTGTATAGGGGTGGGTTACGCCTGGTAGATGCATCTGACGGTCGTCCGCCTGCACTGGTTGCCTTCGGATATGACTATGCAGGCACCCTTGTCTTTCTTCTCCGCCACTGTGAATGGTGTGACCCTGAATCGCTTCAGTCAAGATATTATACTAGTAGACTCGGCTCTTACTATTGCGCTGATGTCTTCCGCTGAGGCATATTTTGGATGTGCTGCCATTGGCCTGGTCGCCATGGGGTCTACTTTTATGGCGACAGCAATGCCGGTCACACTGGTCATACTCTATTTCATGCAAAAGATTTAGATCAAAACGAGTCGCCAACTATGATATCTCGATCTGGAGTCTAGGAGCCCATTATACTCTCACTTTACCGAAGTCCTCGAAGTCTGCCAAGAACTCGGGCCTTTGGTTGGCGAGACGCCTCGCCAAAGATTCTAACTCAGCATCTTGATCAGTTTCAGAAGTCTTACTACATGATACTGTGCGCACAGAGGTGTTTGAACCTAGTCTTGGACATCGTGGTGATGGCGTTAGCAACCGTTGTGGTAATATTAACCATCATGCCGCGTAGCAGCACAGATTCGAGCCTCCTTGGTGTCGCATTGAACAATATCCTTGGATTCAACCAATTATTGTCATACTTCATCACATCATGGAATACTCTCGAGACCTCACTCGGAGCGATAGCCCGTGTCAAGTCATTTGTTGAGACAACACCGTGCGAAGACCAACAGCTTTCCATGACTGTACTATTTTCAGTGTCGTTCATAGCGTATGTTCCTAGTTTTATCTCATCAACTAACGGATCCTAAGAGCGAGTTAATAGTCGAACATGCTTAACACAACCATATATTTTGATCGAATTGCAGTATTGGATGCTCGGCGTCTTGTTGAGTTGGATACTCCACAAAATAGTTTTGCTAGAGCAGGTTTATTCAAGCAGATGTACTCTGGCACAGATAAACAAGGATTTCAGTGTCATTATACCTGGGCCCCTGGGCGGGTTAGGGTGTCTATCTATGAGGTACAATCAGGCTCAGGTTTAATGAGCATAAAGCGGCAACATGTGTGAGCACTAAAACAGACGCCAAGAGTTGCTTATATACACGAAAAATGCATTTTGTAAGGGTCCATGGAGTTTCAAGCTTGTTGATCCGCAAAGGGAATTTAGTCATGTGTTTTCCGCCATCTCCGAGATTGGACCCCGTAAACCACCCACACCCCATATGGGATGTACCAAATGATACTGTCATCTCTCTTATCTAGCTGCATTTGCTTGACTATAATGGAACTGCCCCTTAGACTCGATGCTGATCACTGCACGCACTTATTCAGCCTCCCAGACTCCAGACCTCGGTGCAGCACAACTGTGCAATAAAAGATCGCGATTTCATACCCTCTCCGGCTGGCAAACGAACCCGGAGGATATAGAGGAAGTCGCCGACATGTTGTTAATCCACCAAGTTGGTAGTGTTCGCGTTGGGGAAGTTGTTAGGTGAGTTTGGTCAGGATTGCCCCTCAAGTCTGAAGTCCTTCTGGCTAATAGTAAATCGCCAATCAGATACACGATTACATATACTCCAGCGGCCGATCCGATCCTGCCCATTCCTTCCAATCTCTACGTGAGGGTGAAGAACACATCTGCCATCCCACTACGCGCCGCATACCTCCATGGCCCGTACACGCTATACGCCGCTTGCTATCCCTCGCAGTTTGACCCCAACACCAAATATGATCGACAGGATCTGGAGGGTACACCGCAGTTTGAACCCTACCTCAAGGCCGGAGGTGGTTGGGATGCCGTCATCAAGGTGCCAGATAATCTCCTGCAAGCTCACGACTTTGGCTCTCCCGGTCAAGGCGGACCGGCAAGTGGACAGAGCGTTAGCTGGATTATTGAGATACAATCGCAGGTGATATTTTCAAGTAGCGCGGCGGTGCATTTTGAGCTGCTGGTGGGCCGAGATGAAAAATCGCTGGCATATTTCTCGGGCGGCGCATGGGGTAGCGGAAATGGCTCGACGGGGCCTCCGGCAAAGTTACAAGACCATTGGCTGCCTGAAACTAGAGGTACTCAGGTGCTTGCCTCGAAAGGCGTATATTCAAAAGCAATCGCTCTTCACGTCGACGATACAACTAGTCTATGGAGCAACCCCCCATTCCCCTTGGCGGCGCCAGCTTCCGAAGGCGTTGATCGGAAGAGTCAGGACTCGCCATCTCCGTGCGATAATCCAGCGCCAGAGGGCTCTACTGAAGCTCCGGCGAAAAGCGCCAAGAAGAAGCCGGTTCATCTTGTGTTACTGACACACGGGTTGCACAGCAACCTCGGTGCAGACATGCTCTATTTGAAGGAGAGCATCGACGCAGCCGTGAGAAAGTCAAAAAAGAAAGACAGTCACGCCAAAGCTCCCCACGTCAGCCCTGTTGGATTGGATAATCGAGAAAACTTGACAAGGTATGAAATCCTCTTTGAGCGCCTCGGCACCTGAAATTTCTAATCCCTCATTTTTTCAGCGGTACATCTAATACCGAGGAGGAGCAAAACAGCCAATCTGGTGATAACCCCGATGATGACGACGAAGAGCAAGTCATTGTCAGAGGGTTCTCTGGCAATGCTGTTCGGACTGAGCGTGGGATTCAGTACCTCGGTAAACGGCTGGCCAAATATGTCCTGCTTCTCACATATCCCGATCAACCATATTTCCCTCTGAAGGGCTCAAAGTCGAACCCATTTGTCCGACCTTTCAGTGCTCGCAAGGAGCGAGCTCAACCATTTGCTCATTCGGCCGATTCGACCCCACAAGAGAATGCACAGTATTCTGGAAATGAAGACCATGCTTACCAGATTACGAGCATTAGCTTTGTTGGTCATTCTCTCGGTGGGCTGATTCAGACATATGCAATCGCATATATCCAAAAACACTCGCCTCAGTTCTTCGAGCAAATCAGGCCTGTTAACTTTATTGCTCTTGCGACCCCTTTTCTTGGTCTCAGCAACGAGAATCCAATGTATGTTCGATTTGCATTGGATTTAGGTCTAGTTGGTCGTACCGGCCAGGATCTCGGGCTGAGTTGGACGGCACCGAAAGTTCGAAGTGGCTGGGGGGCTATTATTGCTGGAAGAGGAGAGTCTACAAAAGACCCCGGCCATTCGGATCCTGGCTCCAAGCCGCTTCTACGGATTCTTCCTTGCGGTCCTGCCCACGAGGTTCTTAAGAAATTCCAGCATCGTACAGTGTACTCGAATGTGGTGAATGATGGGATAGTTCCTTTGCGGACGTCTTCTCTTTTGTTCCTAGACTGGAAAGGTCTAGATCGGGTTGAAAAGGCGAGGCGGGACAATGGAATTGTTGGAACTATGGCCGAATGGGGGTGGGCAGAGTTGACAGGCGCCAACTCGAAATCCCCGCGACTCCCTCGCCTCGATGAAGAACCGCCTTTGAGTCTTCGGACAATGGAGACCGGTCAACAAAATACATATTCTGCGACCCAGGTTCCCACAAGGCCCAAAGACGACCTTTTGGGCGATAGGATCTCTCCGCGGCCGGAACAATTCCTAGCACGACCCAGTCATACGTCCAACCAGAGAATTCCAGAGCCGGCCGTGGTGAAGGAGAATCTCTCGGGAAATACGTCTTCCAGTCCCCTGGACAGCTTTCTATCGCTGTTTCGCCTAAATCAGGGCAGGAATCCTCCTAACAGCAAGAATGCTAGAATTTACAAGCGCAGCCAGACCCTGAGCACTTTTGAGACTGGCGAGGGCGATAGCACAATACCCATTGCCCAAGGACATTCCTCGCACGAGCAGGAAGGAGTGCACACGCCTCCAAGGACCACCTTCTTTGAGTCTGCGGGAGACTTGTTGATGCCGCCTTTACCACCCGCGGATTTCATTTTGGACCCTGCCTCGCGACCCCGGACAATCTTCCACGACCGCATCTACCACCCAGAGGATATACCACCTCCCTTGCCGGTAAAGCGACGCACATTAGCATTTGGATCACTACCGGGCAAGCAATCGAAATCGGCGCCCACTGAGCACCCACCTGCTAGCACAGCGGACAACCAAAGCGGTCTCAAGGGCGAAGAGAAAATTGCGAGAGCCTATCACCGTGATCTGACTTGGCGTAAGGTTCTTGTTCGACTTGAGCCCGATGCCCATAATAACATTATTGTGCGGCGCATGTTCACCAATGCCTATGGCTGGCCGGTTGTAAAACATATGGTTGATACACATTTTGGCCACACGCCCACTGCGGAAACTGACGATTCTCTGAAGCAAAGTGCGGAGATGGCCAAGTCTCCAAATGTTAGCCCGACTAGTTCAGGTGATGAGGTTGAAGGACAGTCCGATTCTGTCAATCTTGGTCCAGTAAGGGATACAGACGATGTACCAAATATATCCGATCTCCATCTATCGGAAGATCTATCTTGTGGTCTGAGTGATACCTCACCGACCGAAGATGAATCGCACATGAGCACCAGTGACAAAAACTACGTATCGAGGCAGGATTCTGCGCGATGGACTGATCGTGAAGTTGTGGAGGATGACAGCGAGTCTGGCTTCGAAGTGGAGACTAGTGCTGGTTTCCGTCATAGATAATAGCGCCAGCGTTGATTTCATTGTACATACGTTTCCTTAGACATATACCCTGTAATTATGTAAATGTTATATTTGAATTGCAGTTTCTTTCACTTTATATCGTATTCAACTAGTCTCAGAGGGTTATGAGCCAAGTAATCAATACTTCAATTCACCTTGAACATGGCTCCAAAACTCCTCCACCATCTCCTTTTGTCCAGTTCCATTCGGAGAACCTCGGACAGCAAGATACTTACGCCCGTCAAGACGAGCCTCCCAAACTCCCGGGTTGCCATCCGCCATAATACCCCCGGCCTCGGAGAGGATAACCCATCCCGCGCAAACATCCCAGGCCCAGCATCCACCCTCCCAATACAGATCCAGTGTGCCATCAGCCACAGCACATAAATTCAACGCGGCAGAGCCCAAACTCCGCATCGCGCGCACCATAGCCCCACCGTTTTCCTTAGACTTGCCCAGCTTCTCATATGTCCGAAGTTTAGTCTCCCAATTGTTCCCGCTGCGATCCGCACCCCATTCAATAGCAATGAGAGCATTGGCTAGTCCCGACAAGGGCTCGACATTGTCGCCTTTAAGCGGCAAGCGAGTTTCACGATTGAGGAAAGCACCTTGGCCTCGAATAGCGGAATAAAGGGTTTTGGTGGAGGGGTTATATACCACTCCCACTGTCGGAATGCGTTCAACAGCGAACCCGAGCGAAACACAGGCAAATGGAAAGCTATGCACGAAGTTTATTGTTCCATCGATGGGGTCCACGATGAAGGTAGGGGCATCGGTCAATGGGCGTGCTGGGTCGTATGTTTCCTCGCCGTGGAATCTGAGAGAAAGTACACATCAGAAGCAATACTAGCAACACGAAAGAGAGAACACATACTCGTAATGTGGGTATTTCTCCCTCAGAGAGGTCGAGATCATGTTTTCGACGGCACGATCATATTCCGTGACGAGGTCGGTACCTATAGAGATTAGCTGTTTTCTTTCTTTTTTGCAGTTTGTATGGATACGGACTATTCATTTTGGATCCTGTGTCGTTGGTTCCTGGGAGTGCATTGTTGATGATGTCCCCAGCCTTGAAGGCCAATGAGATTAGGAAGTCATGGATCTCGTTGAGGTTTGGATTCTCCATGGTGTTGGATATTGAGATGGTAAAGAGTTCTACTGCACATATAGGTTAAAAGGTCAAAGATGGAGTGAGCTCCGGGAACGCTAGAGGCGGGGGCAATTCTGACCTTTATCTGAAGGAATGTAGTAACATCGACGTTATATATTTGTAGGAATATGGATTAGATTTATACTTATGCAATACATGTAGTCACTGATATTATTCTATATTCATATGTATCACAAATCGTAGCAAATATCCCACTAAGTACATAGTATCTCCGCGTTTCCAGTGACGTCGAAACCCCCACTTCCGCGGGAAAAAAAAAATCTTTGAGATTCTGCGATTTTGGAATTGACAACACAGGTGCCCTTTTTTCTGGCTTAGAGATTATAATCCCAAGATGCCAACCGAACTTGAAGAGGTGTGTCCCTACAGCCTACGATATCAATTAGCTCACTCACATCTCTTTAGCTGGTGGAATTCCTGCACCATGGCAACACCCAAATCAGACAAATCGGTATGACAACTCCTCTCGCCCGGATATATGATCTAACAGCTCATAGCTTGCGAAAACCTCGTCGGCTTCTCCACGGCCCAGCCTGAATTGTTTAAGCGCCATCAACTCCTACCCGTTCGCGATCTGAAGCTCTTGGTCCGCGATTACATTGTGCGTTATCTGCGATCATGGGAGGGTGACTTTCGACTGATATATTTGAACAGCCAATTTCGAAGAATGCATTGACCATCCTGATCAACTTGTCTGGCGATGAAGAGGTGTTGAAACTTCTGGCTGAGGATGAGTTCATCGAGGATTTGCTTGCGAAATTGACAGTGAGTTTGTCTCAGGTATTATACCTGTGAATAGTAGTGGGGCTAATGTGTTTGACCTCAGAATGTCGAGGAGCCCAACGCCGATGAAGTGGCTATGCTTTTGGCCAATCTCGTCAAACACGAAAACCTACAGAAATTGCTTACCCTCAAGCGAAAAGCCCCCGAAACCGTATCTACCTCCGACAACGCAATCGATCAGCTGATGGACTGTTTCGTGAAGGGTGCTGAGGGTTCTCTCAACAAGCATGCCAATTTTGATTACCTATCATACGTGTTTGCCGACCTGTCCCAGACGGAAAAGGGCAGGGCCTATTTCACCCAACGCCAGGATTACGATGAGGTGGTCCCCATCACCAAGCTGACGGTCTTCACGGAGCACAAGAGCGATATTCGGAGGAAGGGCATTGCATCCACAATCAAGAACGTGGCTTTCGAAGTCGATTCGCATCCAATGCTCTTCGACGAAGACGGAGCCAACCTTCTGCCTTACCTGTTGCTCCCGCTTGCAGGTCCAGAGGAGCTGTCGGATGAGGATACTGCGGACATGCTGCCAGATCTTCAGCTGTTGCCGCCCGATAAGCAACGAGACAGCGACCCCACCATCATCACGACCCATCTCGAAACCTTGCTTCTCTTGACCACAACCCGGGATGGCCGGGATAAGATGCGAGCAGTCAAGGTTTACCCTTTGATCCGCGAGACTCACTTGCATGTTGAAGACGAGAATGTGACAGAGGCATGCGACCGGTTAGTGCAGGTCCTGATGCGAGACGAGGAAGGTGAAGGCGAAGGGGAGCCTGAACAACCTAAAGTCGAGGCACCTAAGAATGAGGATGAAGAGGTTGTAGAACTGTTTTAATGATTAGATACCAAATCCATTGTACATATGGAAACATATACGACATATATTGTATAATTAATTGTACGGAAGATAAATCTGCCGATATCGGGTGGGGTCTTCACCACACTACGACCTTAGTCTTCCACTAGCTCTGTGATTCTCTATTCTGATTCCTCAATGCCAAGATCGATCTCGAGCTACTGCACGCCCTAACCTGAAATACTAAAAGTATTTCATCATCCCCCACCATCACGTCGACCAATATTCCGTTGCAGACGCGGAAGCTGTCTTGTTCCCCGACCCCGAGGCGCAAGTGGCTTCACGCTGAATCGGATCAAGCTGGTTCTGATTTCGATGATTGTGCGAGCGACAATGGAAACTGCCCCGAAATCGACAATCTGCCACCCGACGTGAACCCCAACACGGGGATTGTTCAGCGCTTTCGGGCCTTTATGTCGCGCGCCCCTCTTCTTCCCTCGACGCCCACCCTGGGTGCTTCCTCTTACGGAGCATTGCGAACCCCAAACGACTCCGAAGAAGATATCTCAGCTTCGCGTCGTCAGAACATTCGTAGGAGCTTACAACGCGCGAGCTTCGAAAATGGCATTGGAAGCTCTTCCAACGTACCAGGGACTACCCCGAAACGATCACATTCCTCTGTCCGGCGACGAAACAGCGTGTACGCAGATATAGCCAATCGTCGGCCTTCATCCGCTACGTCCGATGTGGGAATGGGTCCTGATTCGAAATACTCGTTTGCCACAGGATTGGCCGTACCGGGCAACCCGGTGATGCAGGAGACACCGGCGTCTTCGCCATATATGACAAGTGATGATGAAAGTGTTCTTGACATTGATGATGATGATTCCAAATCCTCGAGTGAGGATCCTCCAGACAATTCGCCGTATGCCCAAGTACGAGCTTCGGTTCCGGCGACAGATGATATCACTCTTTCCATTAACAGTAAGCTTGCTTTCTGATGCTTTATTTTTTTGGCTTATATCTAATGGTTTCTAGCACCACGAATGTGGATTCTCTCTTTGTTATTCTCTTTGACGGGGTCTGCCGCCAATCTTTTCTTTTCCTTGCGCTATCCCAGTGTTGCAATTACCCCAATCATTGCTCTCGTTCTAGTCCATCCACTGGGCAAGTTTTGGGATGTGCTTTTGAAACAAACAGGTGATCCTCTTGAGGTTTTTGAGAACGGATCCCTTCATCACCGGGAATCGCTCTCTGGTGAGATCGAGGCCCCTCCTGTTCCATTGGCGTCCCGAGTCAGACTTTGGCTTGCCCAGGGCCGGTGGAATGAGAAGGAACATGCTTGCGTCTATATTAGCAGTAATGTTTCTTTTGGATTTGCTTTCGCGACTGATGTTAGTACACCAACGAAATATTTGCGACGAAGCTGACCATAACAGGTTATTGTCGAGCAACACAAATTTTACAATCAGGATGTTCCAATTATGTATCAGCTACTGCTCATCATATCCACTCAGGTTTTGGGGTATGCATTCGCGGGTCTCACTCGACGATTCCTCGTGCGGCCATCGGCTATGATCTGGCCGGGAACCCTTATGTCCACTGCAATGTTCTCTACAATGCACAAGTCTGTCAATAAAAGGGCAAACGGGTGGAGTATCTCCCGATATAAATTCTTCGTCGTTGTGTGGGCAGGGGCGTTTCTCTGGTATTTTGTTCCGGGACTGCTGATGCCCGCTCTAAGTTATTTTAATGTGATCACTTGGTTGGCACCCAAAAATGTTGTGATTTCGAACTTGGTAAGACATTCAGGTCGTTTTCCACTGCCTCGACTAACTCTTCTAGTTTGGTGTTGCCTCTGGTCTCGGGATGTTCCCATTGACCTTCGATTGGGCTCAAATTGCCTATATTGGCTCCCCATTACTCACGCCTTGGTGGGCAGCGGCTAACATCGTGACGGGACTGGTGGTTGTCATATGGGTAGTCGCCCCAATACTTTGTAAGTTCTCCCCATCTTATCTCAATTGACTCTGCTGATCAAAAAAAGACTATAAAAATACTCTTTTCTCTGCATATATGCCCATAGTTTCAACAGCAGTGTTCGACAATACCGGGCGACCATACAACGTTAGCCGAATCTTGACCGCGGACTTTTTGTTCGATGAAAAGGCCTATCAAGATTACTCCCCAGTTTATCTCCCAATCACCTATGTGTTGTCCTACGGTGTTCAGTTTGCTGCTTTGACATCCCTTGTCACTCACACCATTTGCTGGTATGGGAAGGACATCTGGCAACAGACCAGAAAGGCTTTTGAGGAAAGACGAGAAGTGCCAGACATGGAAACGTACCAGCCCCTTCGTCGAAGCAATGATACGGTTCGACAGAGTTATGACATCCCAAGGACTAGCTCTCACGAACCGAGCCAGGAAATTCCATTGGGAGGGGATGATGTCCATTGTCGCTTGATGAGGCGCTACAAGGACGCTCCCCTCACGTGGTATCTTCTCGTGTTCATTTCCATGCTCGCCACTGCCATCTTCACGGTGGAGTAGTACGTTTCTACCTCTCTTTGATCTTTGATAGTAGCTGATCCTAGCCCAAAAGTTATCCAACACACCTACCTTGGTATGGGCTGCTCTTGGCTCTTGGTATTACTTGTGTGTTTTTCATCCCAGTGGGCATCATCATGGCCGTCACCAATCAGCATAGCAGCCTCTATCTAATCTGCCAACTCCTTTGCGGTATTGTATTCCCGGGAAGGCCTGTAGCGAACATGATTTTCGTGACCTACTCATATATCAGTTCTGCACAAGGAATCAAGTTTTCCTCGGACCTCAAACTTGGCCATTACATGAAGATCCCACCACGGATTCTGTTTGGCGTCCAGATGATGGCAACTTTGGTCTCAAGTCTGACTCAAATTGGTGTGCTGAACTGGATGTTCACTTTTGTCCCGGGTCTCTGCACCCCGGAGGCTATCAATGGTTTCAATTGCCCACTTGCTCGAGTCCATTTCAATGGCAGCATTCTCTGGGGAGTCGTTGGGCCTCAGCGCTTCTTTGGCCCCGGAGGGCTATATCGTCCGCTTGTCTGGGCCTTTTTGCTGGGAGCTGTGGCCCCTCTCAGCGCATGGCTTCTGGGGAGACATAGCAAGAAGAGCTTCTGGCGTATGGTCAACTTCCCTATCTTGTTTGGCAGTCTGAGCTGGATACCCCCTGCAACCGGGCTCAACTTTTCCATCTGGGCCCTTGTATGTTTTTTGTTTAATTATGTCATCCGGCGAAGGAGGACCGCATGGTGGGAAAAATATGCAATGACCTTGTCGGCTGCATTGGATTCTGGGTTAGCATTTGCAGTGGTCGTTGTCTTCTTCGTCTTCATTTACCCAGGCTGGGTCGATGGTTTCAAATGGTGGGGAACGGAGATTTATAAACAAGTAAGTCCCTGATCTTCTAATTGTTTGATACCTGCTAACTGTCTCAAGGGCTGTGATTGGATTGCTTGTCCATACAAACCACTGGAACCGGGTCAACGATTCGGTCAGTAAATTTTATATCAATTGAAAACATAGATCTTGCAGTGGAACAATAAGGATGCTATTAGTAAATATACTCTCAATTTTGATTATGGCATGCGAGGTCAGTAGTTAGAGCTCACGTACTGTGTAGGTGATTTTTGAAAGAGCCTCTTGACGCACAGACCACATAGACCGGAGATCTCCCCGGTGCACGTGACTGTGTTAGCGGGACGGGTAAACATTTACTCCGTGGTCAACCGTCATACCTGCGGGTCGCTGCCCCCAGCTCTTTCAAAGTGACTTTCCCATCTCTCATTCTTTTTTAAACCTGTTCACCCTTGTCGCAACACAAGACAGGCAAAAGATTACATTCTTCTCCATACTTCCACCCCTGGCGCAACCCGTCGCGTCACCTTCTACCGATCGTACAATTCTGCTTTGTACGTCGGCAACATGTCGACCCCAACGAATCCTTCGAATGCTCGCACTCCAACTGGGCCAAATGGTGCACCGCTGATGAGGATTCGTCGTCCAAAAGCAGCGGACCCTTTAGTCCGACCGAAGAGACGGCCTGCGCCTAAACCAGCTGGCGCCACTCCTGGCAATGGAACAGCCACAAAGACTCTTCCCTCACGGCCACAAACGTCCAACCCCCAGACAATCCTTCCGTCCGAGCGACCTATGCTTGAGCTTTCAAACAATCACATGTCTGCGAATGGGTTCAGTGGCCCTTTGCTCAGTGATAAATACATTGATTATCCGGTGGTGACGACAAAACGAGCTCTGATGGAGGGAATTAAGCACCACATCGCGCGATTTGCCTCGAAGAAAAGCGTCGACCCACGTGATGAATCACAATTTACACGACCAGTTCGACTTCACCGCCGCGACCCGCGTTCACGAAATCATGATCCAAATTCGGGACGGACCGAGATCGATGGCCAGCCGATGGATGAAGCTGAACGTGAAGCCTTTGATGCCCGAAAGGCAGCACGTGAAAAAGAGCGAGCGGAGAACCTTTCCCAGATCGCCCCCGCCCTCGGCTCCACCTCGAAACGACCAAATGCCCCGAAGCAGAAGACGCAGCAGGTTTTCAAGTCGGATATGACCCCTGAAGAGATTGCAAGAGCACGGATCAAGTACGAAGAGGCTTTGCCATGGCACCTGGAGGATTTCGATAACCGGCACACGTGGGTTGGAAACTACGAAGCAGCTCTGTCCGAAACGCATGCAGTCTTTATCCTCGACAACGGAAAGATGAGAATGATTCCGGCCGAAAAGTGGTACAAGTTCAACGCTAAGAGTAACTTCAAGGCTTTGACTATTGATGAAGCAGAGAAATTCATGGCCAAGAGAGTGAAAGACCCTCGATGGTTCATGGAAAAGCAGCAGCAGTTGGAGCAAGAAAAGGAATTGGAAACATACGCTAAGCAGCGCAAAGTCTACGCCGGAAAACAGGGCACGGATACCAAGGGCGCAGGATTGGAGACTGGTGAAATGGATTTCGAAGAGGATCGATTTGCCGACGACGAAGAGCATGATGATCTCTTCAATGAGGATGAAGATGCGAAGGATGCCGAGAAGAGAATCAAAGAGGACCAGCTCAAGGCGAATGTGTTCAATCTCAAGGACGAGAAAGAGTATGACGCCGAAGAAATGCGAGAGAAACGTGAGCGAGAGGCCCGGCGTGTGTTGGGCAAAGGTGTGCGCAAGGCTCTGAAGAAGAGAGAACGGAACTTTGATTACAGCAGCGGTTCGGATGTCAATCCGTACACGGATGAGGAGGTAAGTTTTCACCTATCTTCGATAGCAAACCCCAAACCAACATAGACAGAGCTCCGATGACAGCGAAACCGAGCGGGCCAAGGAGGAGGAACGGAAGAAGGCAGAAGAAGAAAAGGCCCAGAAAGAAGCGACCTCCTCCAAGGGAACAAATACTCCCTCCGGTCGACCCAAGCATACAGACGCTTTGAAGAAACCGTCCCGGAAAAGGCTTGGATCACCATACGCCTCCGATGCGAGCGGCACCGATACGTCTCGAAAGAAGGCCAAAAACATGCATCTCCCTACGTCCCAACCCCCGTCGCGTCCGATCTCTCCATCCGCTTTGCAGGTATGCACAATCATTCCCCTTTGGCCAATACATACTGATTTACCCAGGGCAAGAAACGCGTGCGAAACATTCCTGGTGGTCCTGGATCAGGCAGTGATGTCGACACTGGTGTCGGATCTGGAGCTGAAATGACCGAGGGTGGCAAGATCAAGAAACTGAAACTCAACCCCTCTACTGTGGCTTCTCGCGGTGGCACTCCACAAGGGTCTCGCGCCGCAAGTCCTTTACCTCGACTCTCCGGAAGCCGTGCCAACAGCCCCGACGGTCCCAGAGGTGAGTTCCGGTCCAAATATATTCTTGATATTAGATATAAACTAACCATCTGTAGGCCATCGTATGTCGACGCCAGTCTCTGGAAACCAAACCTTCCCGACGGCCGGCGAAATCCATGCAGCCATCCCAGCATCTGGCATCCTCAGCAGCGATCTCTTGAAGGTGTTCCGTCCTCGCATTGGTGAATCCAAGGAGAACCATCGGAAATTCATTGCCATTGTCAAGGATGTTAGTGTTTACGGGAAAGAGGATCGTATGCTGCGACCAGGTCCCTGGAAGGGGAACTGAGACTTGCGCCAAGTGATTCCAAGTTACAATCAAATGTCGAATACTTTCCATGTTTTTACTTTTCTTTCCTATCTGTCAATCTCTGTCCAGCAGACACTTTGACAGTGACTATCTTCCATAGGTGTTGTATTCTGGCTGTTCATAGTTGTTCATACCGATCACCTACTTAATATCCTTACCATGAGCATCATCTACATATGTACCGGATAATGCCTGACCTTTGAAACCTTTCCCGTGCATTTGTCTAATCTAGGTAAAACCTGGAAACAAAGCTCTTTAAATACATGCTTGGGACCCGGTTTAATATGCCTACGGCATAGACACCTCTGCCGATCAGGGGGCGACACGTGAGACGATTCCTATTGACTTATCCACGTGGGACAACAACCAGCTCGATAATTATTGCCAAGAAGATGGCCAATCATACGAATACGTTCTATTTATAGATGCTGAATCCACTGATCTACAATATACGAATTTGTGGGTACTGATTATAAGTAGCATCTTAGGATCAATTTGGTTTTCTGTGCCTTGAACCTGATAGAATCTTTGATACTATTTATCTCGTATCGTTTGATAATTTGCAGGGTTTAACATTTGTGCAATGGCCAGCACTATGTATGCTTCAAAAGCAGGCACGTAACTCTATAACTAATACCATCTAATTCTAATGCACGATCAAGCAACCAATCACTCTTTGCCATGCAAAATCCCATTTTAAAAGACCCTTTTGACCTTCCATCCGGTCTGGGAACCTCTCGCCAACGCAAAGAAGGCCGCCGAAAGCCCATAGGCCACCCCGCAAAACACGATCAATCCCCAATATTCTTCCTTGCCCTCATGCGTCTGCGCCTTGAGAATCTGTCCTGCAATTGGCAACGACACAAGCACTCCCACGCTGACAAAAGCATAAGCGGTACCATACCGCTTCCCAAAGTCCACTGTTTTGGAAATCTGTGCGACACAGACGGGACTCAGGCCTATTGCCGAGCCGCTCCAGAACCCGAAGAGTGCAGTATAACTAATGATGGCTGCATGGTTGGATCCACTCTTCAGCCAGAGCGAAATGGTCAAGATTGCTGAGATGGCGGTCGTCACGACCATGGCGTTGAAGCGACCGTATCGGTCGGCTGCATAGGCGGGCATCAACCGGCCGAGGACGGAGGCTGCGTTCAGAATGGACATCAGACTGTAGGCTTGCTCGATTCCCATCGAGTTTGCGCGTGCGTACGAGGTGAGGTAGGTGACCGGGATGAGCGCACCAATGTCGGCAAAAACGATCGCTGCGGTGGTCAGGGTAAACGGGATCTCGCGGAGAACTCGGAAGTCGACAGTCTTCCGAGTCCCCTTTTTGGGCTCTAGGCGTGATTTCTGGAGGAGAGCTCCGGTGCTGCAGAAGACTAGAGTGATGAAGCCGAGAGTGCGAATTGCCCAGCCAAACCCGACTTTCGGGGCGAGAGCGTTGAAGATCTGCGGGAAGATGATCCCACCGATACTTCCGGCCGTGGCGATGATGCCTGTTGCGAGAGCGCGGCGTTTGTGAAACCAGTGAGTTATGACGGAGACACTGGGGGTGAAGATCATGGATGCAGAGATGCCACCGAGAACGCCGAAGCTGAGCATGAATTGGTAGTATTCTATTTAGATCCTTAATCCCACGGAAGAAATACCCAGAAGCATTGTGGACTTACCCTTCGAGACGCTGAAGGACATCACAGCGGTTGTGAGGCCAATGGTGCCTAGGACAAGGAGCTGCTTCGGCCCATAACGATCAAATATAGGCCCTCCTCGCGATCAGTTACTCGTACATTCAATGTTTGGGTTAAAAGATAACGTACCAACCTGCATACCACCGATCAATAGGAAGAAAACATGAACGCTGAAAATCCACGACACGGCGCCGCGGGAGGACTCGTGCAGCTGATGCGTTGCAATCCAATCCGCGAAAACACCAGTGGTATTCATTAGGCCGAACGAAGGGAGGGCAGCGCACCACGACCCTAAGACCACCAGCCACGCTTGCAGTCCACCGTCGGAGTACGATTCAGACTCGTCGTCTACCATTGGAGGCTCTGCCCGCATTGTCGCTTCTTGGGCGGCAACTTCCTCCTTCACTGTGCCCATTTCTGAATGGTATATATGAATATGGAAGGCAAAGAGAGAAAAGAACCCACGATGCTGGGTCCAAGAAGAAGACAAAGAAACTAGGGGAAGCGCGCGTGAGAGGTGGAGTCCTTCTCCAGCCCTTGCATGATAAGGTGTGACCAGGCAAGGAGGTAGATCATGTATATGTACATATGTATGTTGTAGTTACATAGCATAATTTACCAACCCCTAACCCCTCGGCCCTTGAATAGCCCGGTTCACATTTGCGGGCCGCTGGCTTCTCCCGGTATGTAGATCAAAACTTTGGACTGCTTAAGGCAGCTTGCCTTTTTGGGTGCTAGTAAAGAAAAACCAAAAAAATAATCACCTTTCTTGTGTCTCATACTCACAAGTCGATTCTAACTACTCTAAGTCTAATGGAGAACCGACTTTAATTCCTCGGTAGTCTCATTATACCGTCCTTGATCACTCACAATACCACCCGCGCAGATCGGAACTAGGGGCAGAGTCAACTGAGTCAAGGACGTAATGGCCTTGCTGCATCCATTCACACGGTCTTCAAGCTTTGGTAGGACGTCTGGGGGTGTGGCAGTAGCATTCGACAAGATCATGGTGAGAGTGTCATTCTTTCCAATTATGATCTCCATGAGAATTCGATGGACGTCGGCGAACTATGAAGTTTCAATGTTAAACAAAGGGGGGAAACAAAAAGAAAGAAAGAAAAAAAAAGGGAAAAAAAACCTACATCGCGAAACATCTCACAGATCTCCGTTTGCATACTTGCATCCATCGCTCCTGCGACCGCTTCCTGCGAGTGCCCAAGTACCACAAACTCGTTCTCCGCGGCCGTCGTGATTAACTCAAATCCACCGATGACATCCTAGATATACAGTTAGTCTTCCGGAGTAAATCCCATGAGGAGTCGGAGGTGAACTCACCGGTAAGAAGCGATCCGCTGTTGAAGGAAAGATATCAATTGCAGCGCTCGCTGTTAACGAGGATAAATCCATCATTATATGCAGAGTGTTTTCTAGAGCCGTAGCCGTGGCTGGAGCGTCGGCAGCAGAGGCGACGAGCGCGTCCAGCGACAGGGCGGTGAGGATGGTGCGGAGGTTCATGATGATGTCGTTATTGGACTCTGGGTTGGCCCGAGAAGAAGAATAGAGGATTTATCAAAGAGGGTTTAGGGACTGCCACGGAGTAAAGGTACGAAGACTTCCATCCCTTGCAGACGTGCGTCGTGCGGTAAGAGCTACTACCACTGGGTACCTGCTTATGTAGTTCGCGTCGACCATTCTTCCAGGATGATGTATCCAGAAGTGGACCTCTCAATAGCCCACCAGGCCCAATCCACCAAATGGGCTGGGTTTTGAGCCCTACCTTCGGGCCCATCGGTGGGAAGTGGGTCCGGAATGAAAGCCCGCAATTGTCACTAAGCACTCACCTCCCTCCAGGGGGTAGGTGAGCCCACACCTGTTAACAAACCCACACCTATTAACAAAAATATCATTATTTCAATTTCAAACCTATTTTTCACCACCAAAACTATGCCGATTTCATCCGAAAAAGAAGAGATCCTTCTCTCAAATGCCCTCGAAGCCTATAAATCAGGTGAATTTACCAGTGTTCAGGCCGCAGCCTCTCATTTTGGCGTCTCGAAGTGGAAGCTTCGGTACCGAAAGGAAGGCAGGACAAATGGAAAAGGCCGTGCAGCCGCCAAAAAAGCCCTAAATTCCTCACAAGAAGCCTCTCTTATTCGCTGGATTGAGCACCTTAATTCAGTATATACACCACCAAATGCTAGTGATATTGAGGGTGCTGCAAATCGTATTTTACGACATTGTGGTTCCGACCGGCAGGTTGGCAAAATGTATGGGTATCAATTCATTCGACGCCTACCGCCCTATATCGGCCTTCGTACACAAAAGCCGGTGGAAAAAGCGAGGATTGAAGCTGAATTACACGGTGAATTAGTTCACTGGTATGAGGTCTATGGCTAATTCCTTAAAAAGAACAAAATTCAGGCCAACGAACTATATATCTGGGATGAGACTGGCTTCCAGCTAGGTATTGGAACGAAGGAAAACGTCGCTTCTACCCGTAAATATGAGACTATTACGACTAGTGGAATAGGCCAGAATATCACTGGAATTGAGTGTATTTCGGCCGATGGCTGGGTTATGCATCCATGGTTTCTAATGCGTGGTTCTGAATAAATGGAAGACTGGTTTAACGGCGATAATGATCCTACTAACTATAGGGTTATTAAACTAACTGCTAAAGGCTAGACCGACGATATAACTGCGATTCAATGGCTATTGGGCTTCCATTATACCACTAAAAAGCGAGTTACTAAAGGCAGACCTAGGGTTTTGGTTATGGATAACCACTGCCAAAGCTTCAATATTAGACCTTGGTGGTTTATACTAAAAATGACACATCGATGCCAGCCTCTCGATGGCAAGCTATTCTCAGTCCTTAAATAAAAATTCCGAAGAAAGAATAATGAGATTGTACGATAGGGTGGAGATGTTGATGATAAACGGCATTTTCTTCAAATTATCAAAACAGTCCACAAAGACACATTTAAATCGCAAACGATTAAATGATCATTCAAAGACACCGGTCTTTGGCCTTATGACTTGTATATTGTGTGCGATTAAATTGATCCAGGCTGGGAAGATGAACCAGTCCTTGAAATATATGGTCATACGCCATGACTAAACCGTGAATTTCCTAGTTCAGTAACGAATTCGCCGCCTAATTCAGATCAAAGATTCTCTAAAGTTAAGGATAAGATTCAAACTATATTCGAAGACGATGAATTAGACCTTCCGAAGCTTCAAAGACATATAAACCGTGCAATTCATGGCGGTAAGCAGGCTATTCAAGACCTAGCCCTTGCAAAACAGACGATAAAAAGGGATGCAAAGCCACAAGATTCCTATCCGCATTGTAAAGGGTGCTCCTAAGAGTCCTTTGTAGTCAATTGCAGGCAATTCGAAGGTTCATCGGCGTTGTACGAAGGAATCTAAGCTGGATATTCGGCGTGAGGCTGGAAATGCAAGAATTCGAGACTATTGGCACCGCGCCAATCAGGCTCTCAAAGAAAAAGAAGAAGCATCAGGGGTAGAGATTATCTTGAAGCTAATAGTGAGCTATTTAGATATATAGATCCAGATGGGATGGTGGCTGAAAAATAGGTTTGAAATTGAAATAATGATATTTTTGTTAATAGATGTGGGTTTGTTAACAGGTGAGTACTTAGTCACAATTATATGACATCTGATGGGAATCCCGGGAGAGAAAACAATGCAATGCAAAATATATTGTCTATCGAAACTGGGGAAAAGAAAAGAAAAGAGAGAGAGAGAGAGAGAGAGAGAGAGAGAGAGAGAAGCTATCTAGTCCTGGAGGTATGGGGACTAGGGATCCCTAACAACATCATGTAGCGATCAGAACCCACGCATCTATACCTCTAAGAACGGAAACGACCTAGCCTCCCCGGTCTCAATAACAGCCTCCATGAACTTGCCTACAATCACCTCCATGCCTGCCTCCATAGCACGTCTGATCCACTCTAGCGTACTGACTCTCTCATACTTCCCGCCATATAATCTCACCAGATGAGCGCTCAATTCCTCTATCGGAACCTTCACCCCACTCGAATGGTGTACATATCTCAACGTCTGGCCAAAGTGCGAAGCAAGGACTGTTTGCACTATCTCATCTGCCACTGCTTCAACCTGTCGGAAATCAAAATACCCATCCATTTTCTCCAACGCTGGGACGGCTCCAAGCTCCCTTGAATACCGCAATACAGCGTTCACTGTATCTGAGCTTGGTGCGTCCTCGCCAATCACGTAGCATGGCCGATGAATACACACGTTTACTCCGATCTTCTTTGATAGGGATTCAAGGAATTTCTCGCTGGCCCATTTAGCCGCGACAAACCCCTCGGACCCATCGTTTGGCGGTGGGTAAGCAGATAGCGAGATCGGTTGATAGCTCGCCTTCCCGGAGAAAAGTGTCACCCTGTTGGAGGAGATATAGTGCAGCGGTATGTGAGCGCGGGCGGCCAATTCCGCAAGAAGGATTGTCGAATGGAAGTTGGGCACTCGGAGAGAAGAATACCGGTTCATGCAGTTGCCGAACGTGCCAGCGTGGATGATCAAGTCTACTGTTGAGTGGAGGGCCGTGAAGGTTTCTTTTGGGATGCCGAGGAGAGGATCCGTTAGGTGACCGTGATAGACGGTGACTCGGTCAGACGAGGGCAACTCGGAGGATTGTTCCGATGGAACGGCGATGCAATGGACCTTGGTTATTGTGCGGGAGTCAAGAAGGGACTTGAGAATGGCTTTGCCCATGAAGCTTGTGGCGCCGGTCAGGAGGACTTCTTGAGGGATCGGTGGGCGGCAGACGCTCGGCTGGATGCGAGAGTATCGAGTAAAACTGTCCGGGACTTTTGTTTCTTCGTCCCAGTTGATCGTGTCGTCATTGATATCGGACTTCATCGAGCTCAGCAGAGCAGCCATCTTGTCTAAAGTGCTAGCCTTGAACAGCTCCGCTAGCGGGATGGTGATGTCCGCGTATTGCCGGATCGTACCTTGTAACTTGGCGAGAAGGACCGATGTCCCGCCGACAGCAAAGAAATCGGACTTGGGGTTAATCGACACTGCAGGAGCCATCCCATGTAAGACTTCCTCCCAGTGCATCTTGAGTTCGGCTTCTGCGAGCGTGAAAGGCTGATCGGCTTTGGCCGCAGCGTTTATCTCGGGCAATGGAAGCGCAGCGAGCTTCTTCCTATCCACTTTTCCATTCGGCGTCATAGGTATTGTATCAAGTGGCACAATAATACTCGGACGCATTGAGTGAGGAAGGGGAAGATTGGCCGCTATATCCCCAAATTCAACATCACTGAGAGCCATACCCGGCGCTAGAACGACATGCGCGACGAGAAATTGGGATTCACTCTGTCCTCTTGCAGAGACAATTGCTTGTGAGAGCAGACCGCCAGCTACTTTCAAAACAAAGTGGGACACTTCTTCCAGATCCACGCGCACTCCTCGAAGTTTGATCACTGTTTCACTGGCCAGTCGGGACATGAAGAACAGTGATCCGTCTTCCAATAACCTGCCTTGATCTCCGGTCCGGTATAGCCTCGTCCACCCGCGAGCTCGATACTCTGCAGAAGAAAATGGGTTGTCGATGAACTTCCCTTCGGCCATCGAGAGATCCAGGTATCCCAATCCCACCACCCCACCGCCGACACAAACTTCCCCAGGAAAACCCGGAGGAAGCAGATTCAGCTCATCGTCTATAATGTACAGGGCTGTGTTTGGAAAAGGCTTGCCCACATTCCCTTCCATGATACTGTCCTCTTTTCCAGACAGCGGTCGAGTGCATACGACACCTCCAGCCTCGGTGGGGCCGTAGGCAATGGTAATCTTGGGGCAGTAATGACCCAAACGTTCATGAAACTCCTTGATCAGGTGGTCAGTCACAAGTTCACCACCGACATAGACATGTTTCCACGACCGGAGTAAGGTCATGTAATCAGTCCCATAGCGGAGAAGCATGGTGTATTCTGCGGGTGTGCCGAAGGTCACGGTTACTCGTTCTGCGACCATTAACCGTGAAATGCCAATCGGGTCGAAGCGGAGGTTTCGAGGTACTATCACCAAGTTTCCGCCAAATCCAAGAGCCAAGAACATCTGGGCGATGGACATGTCGAAACCGAGTGAGCTCTGCTGCAGTACTGTCTCGGGTCGGCATTTGAATGTTCTTGCTTGGGCGGGGATCCAGTTTCTGAACATGCCCTGGGCGAGCAGGATTCCTTTTGGCTTTCCGGTGGAGCCACTGCTGTAGAGAATGAAGGCAAGTGAGGTGGATGTTCCTCGGTTGGGTGCAGGTGCTATAGACTGGGATGAGTCAATGCTGTCGACGTCGAGGTAGACGCCAACTCCAGTGAAGCTCTTTGTAATTTCCATGGTTGTAGTTTGGCAAACGAGCACTGCCGGTTTACAATCCGCTAGGATTGATGCTTGACGCTCCGCCGGAAGACTAATATCCACTGGCACATACACGGCCCCGACTCGAAGAACGGCGAGCATGGCAGCGATCGCTCGTAGGGACGGCTCACAAAGGACTGCAACTGGTGTTTCAAACTCAACGCCCATTTTGAGCAGTGTACCGGCTATTCCATTTACCAACGATGCCAGGTCTGCATAGCTATGGGGTCCTGAAGCATCAGTAACCGCAACGGCGTCTGCATGTTCTCTCGCGACGTTGTCAAACCGCTCAACCAGTGTCTCCGGCCAGTCATTATCCAAAGTCTCACCTCCCCCGAGACAAAGAGCATCGTCGATGAGTGTTGTAGAAAACAAAGAGTAATTCCCAACGGAGAGAGACTGATCGTCACAAATTTGTTGCAGAAGATGAGAATACATGTCTGTAAACTTCTCTGCGCTTTCCGGACTATAGATATAGTTGCGGCAAACAACCTCAAGCATCCAATTCCCTGTAACTGAGGGTGTGATGTTTATGGTCATATCGTATGGAGACCTCGCCTGGACGGCCTCCACATACTCCAAAGAACCATCGCCCATTGGCAGATGCATCACCTCGCCCGCACGGTAATTTACCATGATTTGAAATATTGGTGTGTTTTCTGAGGAGCGAGGGACATTGAGCCGATCTGTAATGAGTCCAAATGGCACTGCCGAATTGCTCAATGCCGAGATTGCAGTGCGTGCAGTTCGTCGGAATAAAGCACTGAAGTCGTCTCCCTCTTCAACTCGCAAACGAAGAGGCAGGGTATTCACGAAGAGCCCTACGGTATTCATAAAGTGGAAATCAGATCTCCCAGCATCGGTCGTGCCAATGCACACCTCCTGGGTACCCAACAAACGACTCAGCAAGATGTGAATCACAGACAGATGGAAATGAAACGGAGATCCTCGTAAGCTTCGGGAGACGGCTTTCACCTGCTCCGTACATCTCGGATTGATCATCGTTGTAGTTGTATGGCTCCGAAAGTCTTTTGTTGCAGCTCGAGCTTTCACTCGTGCGAAGGGAAGTAACGGAGTCACCTCGGGCAGCGGTGTCAGGTTCTGTCTCCAATACTCGAATTGTCGATCAAAGTCTCCTTTCTCAATGGCCCGATTCTGCGCCTCTGAGTATTCCGTATATGACGGAGGCATAGGCGGGAACTCCTTTCCTTGGTAGGCCAAGTTCAGATCCTTCAAAAAGACTGACCAGCTATACGCGTCGATGGCCAGGTGGTGGAAATAAAAGATTATTCTGTAGTCCCCATTGCCCATGTTGAAAACCGCAACCCGTAAAACCTCCCCATTATCTAGTTGCCATATCTTCTTTTTTGCTTCCTCGAGTTTGTTGACACAGGAAGCCTCGTCAGCTTCGTCGAAGTATTCGAAATACGGCAACGCCTCACAACGCACGGCCTGCACCAATTGCCCGGTATCCCGGTCCATGAAGTAGGCAGTCTGAAGTGACTTATGCCGAGCAAGGACTCGCTCAAGTGCCATTCTGAATTGCGGGGCCTGAAAATTGCCTCTCGTTTTGTAGGACACTGCCATGTTGGACTGCGTGGGGTCGCTCATGTATTGTTCTGCGAACCAGAGTCGAGACTGTACGGGAGACATCTTGTGCTTCCGTTCGAAGGCTTCAGCCTGGGAATTTGTTTCTCCCATGCTGAAATGTTTTGATCTCTGTATGGTGGGGTTGCAGTTTGTAGTGAACTTATATTTTGTTTGATGACTTTGGAACAGATGAGAAGGGCTTCCAAGTTGGTGCGCTTTGGCAAGGACGGACAGCACCCTCTGGTTCCTCGTGGATAGCTTCAGCTGGACGCTTATGCTACTTTAAAGCCTGCAGGTTTCTTTCAACACTCTTAGTCTACTGTCCAATGCTGGCTTACGTGGAGTGCACACTTGCGGTGTGCACACCGCAAGTGTGCACATTGCAACCTCTCCTCGGCATGTAAGGAGCTATGTAGCTCGTGTCACCGATGAGGGTGCACATGGGATATTGAAGTATACCTACCCAAAAGGCTCAAGGTCTAGACAGATTGATTGCGCTAGTCAATCTGCTCCACTAATGCCAACTCACTGCTGCAGGCCCATGGCAAGGATAACTCGCTCCATTCCACAGTTGTTTCACTCACTGCATATCACTGCATATGGTTTCACTGCATATGGTTTTGGAAAAGGAGGATCAGCAATTCCACCCGGGCAGCGTTCATGCATGAGCCTGGAAGAATATAATGTGTCAATGCCAAATATGCAAGCGGATATGGCTCTTACCAGCTATGGTTAGTAGGTGCGTCCTTGCCAAGTTACTGTTATGTATACATCTAGACAATACAGATAGCTCTGTTTTTCACATTCCCACCTGAGAACCATGTTCATTTGGCGTGACCTTTCCCTTTCTGCTTTCACCACCACAATCTTTCGCCTTCCCTCGTCTCCACTGATGTCCTGCCCTCTGTATTCATTTCTCCGTCTTCCATTAGCTAGTCTGATTTCCCTATCCGACTCTATTCCTCGCCATATTATAAGCTCTCCTCCCACTACCAACCTACCGCCAAATATTCCAGGGAATGCTCTATAGGGGTCAAATACTAAGTACTGTTTATGCGATAGTAAATTGAGATAACTGGCATCATCTTCCTACTCATGTAGTTGGCTCATAAAACTCTATCCACATCTATTTTAATTGGCAGTGGCAGCAAGCTCCGCTATAGTTTCCTTCTCAAATAGATCCTCCACAGTCAATGGGATGTTTTCCGCACGGCACATAGATACAAGCTGCATTGACCCAATAGAGTTCCCACCAAGGTCGTAGAAACTGTCGTTGACTCCAATTTTCGCTTCATCAAGGTTGAGTAGCAGGGCAAACATACGATGAAGCGCCTTTTCGGCATCAGATCTCGGCTTGGCCTTCTCATCCATGCCGTTCCGCTTTCCAGCCCTATACAACAGAAGCTGATCCTGGTCTAGCATGGATGCCTGTCTCCTCAAACCCATCCGATCGACCTTCCTTGAAAATGTCATCGGTACATGCAAAAGAGGAATATAGATGGTTGGTAGCATATAAGACGGTAGAGCCGTCCGCAGTTTGGAATCTGCCACTGACACCCTCGTTCGAAATTGCTCGTCCGGAATCATGAATAGAGGAGATATAGCTGTCGCGGGCTTTTTAGCCAATTGCGCCTCTTTGCCTCCGACGAATGCTATCAATGTTGGCATTACAGAGCTGTCTTCTGGCGTAACCACGTCGGTAAGGATAACATCCTCAGTGCAATCCCAGCATTGCCGGAGATGATGGTCAACCTCTCCTAGTTCAATGCGGTAGCCACGCAACTTGACTTGATTGTCCTTTCGGCTGATGTACCGGAGGGTGCCATCATCGGCGTATTGGACAAGATCTCCTGTCTTGTAAAATCTTCTTTCAAAACTGGGCTCCATGTCAAAGTGTGTGAGCCATGACGGGTTCACAATGAAGGCCTCCGATGTTTTGTCGTGGTCACCCAAGTAGCCACGACTTAGATAGGGGCCTTCGATTACCAGCTCAGCCACTGCACCAACCGGAGCGAGTCGGTGGTGATCATGAGGCTCGACGAGCCAAGTCTTTCCCAGAAATGCCTTGCCAATGTTTTTCGTGTCTCTCGTTCCTTCGCCCTGGGCCATCAAGATACCACCCCATTCCGTCATTCCGTACCCGATTAGCAACAGAAAACTACCCTGAAAGACCTCGTAGGCGTTCTTTGGAATGGGTTCCGCTCCGATAAGTATAGTTTGCAAGGTGCTCAGTGCCGAGGTATCAAGTGACCTCAACGTCGAAGGCGTCATTAAGGTCCACGTAACACCCATGCGTCTCATGGCACCCTGGAGGTCGTTCATTCGCTCATGATCGGAGGGAATACAGAGAGTTGCACCTGCCGCAAGAGAGCAAAATATCTCCACAAGAGAGGCAGTCACCCCGTACGAAGCAAAGTGCAACACACGGCTGTTACTCTTGACTTGCAGCGGCTCAGCGTGCCTCGCAAATCCCGTCAATCCTCGATGCTCCATTACACACCCTTTTGGAGCTCCTGTACTTCCGGAAGTGTAAAGGATATAGGCCATGTTTGTCTGTTCTCGGTTGGTGGTGGCATAACCAAAGCAGTGCAGCCTCTCCATATCCGCTCTGCTTACAGCCAATACCCTTTTCCGCGTGTTTGATAACGCTGCCACGTGTTGAGGTGAGGCTATAATGACCCCGCCCTTCAACTGAGAAATGATTCCTTCGAGCCGTTTCACTGGCTGAGAGGCTTCAAGTGGAACAAAAACTGCCCCTGATTTGATCACGGCTAGAACAGAGACAATAGCCCAGAGGGACTTTTCCATGCACAGCGGTACCAGGTCTCCTGGCTCGACACCGAGTGACTGCAAATGAGCCACAAGTCTTGAGGACAAGTCATTCAACTCGGCATATGTCAATTCACCGTCCCAGGAGTGTACCGCTATTGCCGTAGGCCTGCTGACTGCATGTTGAAATATGATGTCGTCAATAAACTCATGTGCTGCGTCAGACTTTGGCGTACTGTTCCATTTGGCGATTTGTTGATAATCTTCAGGTCCACATAAATTCATATCGCGAACTTTCTGCTCTGGGTTATCTGCCAGGCACTTGATTGCCCGTGTCAAATTCCCCGCTAGACGTTCCGCTCGCGCTTTGGGTATGACTGACGCTCGGTAGTAGAGATCGATCTCAGGAAGATTCCCGCTCGCTTGGGCCACAGCCACAAGATCGTAATGCTATTTACATAAGTCAGGCCTTCATTGGTTCTCCAATGGCGGGATTTATACTTACCTGATCTTTAGAGATCAAAGGGAGAATGTCCCCTTCGAATTTTCTCACTTCATCCCGAAAGACAACAGCAGTATTCAATTTGGAAGCGAAGTTCAGCTGCCACTGCTTCATCGTGTAACTCTTCTTCTCGAGAAAACTTCCAATGCTGACATCGGGGTAGATAGGTGCTTCACAAATTTGGGGACTCCTTTCCGCGATATTGTCTGTCGGGACATTGTGAACAACGAAACGCACATTGTCCATGTCTGTGAACCTGCGCAGCACCAGAGCCCATGCTAGAATAAGGACAGAGAATAGGCCATCTTGACTGGTATCATCGAAACCTGTCCGGAGCGCGAGGCATCTTATTGACAGTTTCTGGAACAGTTCCCCATCCTGAACTATCTCACCGTTATTAACAGGAAAGACACAAGCCTCCGCTTCCATAGCTTCCGCATTTGGCATGTTGCAAGACCGCAAGTAATGCTTGATTGACAGCACTGGCCGTAGTTTAGCAATCACACCGGGGGGGGTTGAGCGACGTAAATGCTTAACAAAAACGCAAAATATGTTCTTGGTTGGTGACTCAGTAGACCATACATCTACAGACACCCTACCCCCACCAGAATAGGTCTGATTATGTCGGTGAGTCTCCCGAGGTCACCGCTCATTCAGGTGAAGTGGCTTAAATCGCCCACTCCCGGCTTCCTCCCACTTCTAAGGGTGAATGGCGCATTCCAAGCGCGTGATTATGCACATTAAATATGCGCAGTGCACCTGAATCATGCGTCTTACTATGACGAAAATTATGGTGGAGCGGATACGGGTTTCAGCTGAGCGGGTCTAGAAAAAAAGACTTGGCAGTTTATAATAGGACTCCACATAAAGCTCTAGGGTATAAAACACCTTTTGAAGTGTTAAATATGATAAAACCTAATATTGAAAATATTAAGGTCTGGGGCCCTTTAGCCTATTATCATATGAATAAATATATAACTAAGCTATCTCCTAGAAAGGAAGAATCAATAGTTATAGGTTATAGTGATTATAACCACTATAAATTATGGGACTATAAAAGGCAAAAATGCCTATGGTTAAGAGATATCACTATATGTGAAAATAAGTTTTTAGAAAAACCATCTAAAAACATGAATCCCTATAAAAGTCCTAAAATAGAGTTAATAAACTCTAAAAATAATATAGATCCTAGTAATAATAAGGTAATAATGTAAAGGTTTACGATTACCAGGTGTAAGGCCTGTCAACCGGGTAAGTTACAATGACTTGGAGAGGAAACGAGAATGTATTGTCTCGTCTCTGTGTGCCAAGACTAACTCTTGCCAAAAGAAGAGGGGATCCAGGGGAATCCTGGACTATGTGTGCCACCATGCTCACGTGGGAGCCATGTGACTATTCCTTGGCAGTTCATTCCTGATACGTGATCGATGCGGGTGCGATCAGGTGACTCCGTCTCCATGTTATAAGATGTTTATCCGTTACAGTGATGGAACCAGGAAATGGGACCAAAAAGATTTTGGTCCCGTGGGAGTTGGCAAGGTCTAGATGTAAGGGATAATGTAACGACTAAGGAAGACTGAGTGATCTGAACTTATAATAGGTAACTTACGACCGTGTGAAACGGGGGTTACTAGTAAAGGGAGTGCTTTATATAGATCTGATAGATCGTAAATTAAGTATAGACCCACTCTTCGTTATAAGCTGATTGGCTATAAGTGTCTTTGTCCATGGGCGTGCCCACGATGCCTAAACGCCCATCTCGAGTTATAATCGAAGGATTTAAAACTCCTAGAATAATAACATAAGTCTTTTAGTGATATAATTGACAGAATTTAGTGATATAAGCTTATAAAATAAGGATTATACTAATTCTCTTTCGATCTAACTATAAGAAATATACCGGAGCGAGAGACAAAGCAGAATCCATAAGTAGTATTTTACTTATAGAAAATAGCAGGCATATACCACTGACTTGAATATATATCTTTAAACTGTTACAGTATGATTTGATAAGTTAATAAAAATACCACATAACATGATGTATTTCGATCAAAGATTTATTCTAAGTCGTATCATATATATATTAGTTTCTTATATACTCAGATATTTCAGTAAAATTTATGGATGTTATAGATTAAAACCCCGATTTTCCATAGAGTTAGCAAACCAGGCGTAAATAACAGTTATCTATTATGCGCAGTCAGCGAGTTATACGTCCATTTTAGGTGACTTTATGCAATGGTGGGCATAGTGGGCATGCCCGTGGGCCGTGGGCGTTATGGACGGGCACTCGAAAATCCAAATAGCCCACCACCCACTGTGGACGGGCGATGTCGCAGTCTAGTCCTAATTCGATGCCGAAGATTAATGCGGAGGGATGTCGCAATATGCGATAAACATACCCAGGAGCTGGTGTGGAGTCCTGGTTAGAAGTAACCAGAACTACACCATGGTGATATTCTTCATACACAACGTGACCTAGGTGGTCAGTCTCACGGATATAGTGGCAGATTTTAAAAGATTGCGTCGTTACGAAGGGCCAGGTGTGGATGCGATTTCATCCATTCGCAACCTTATGAGGTCACGACAGCTCTCAAACAGACCGCTTAACCGCAGAAAGTGAAGGTCATTAGGGGCACGAGAATGCTCGAGAATGCTCGAGAACGCTTTACTTAACGGCCGGTAGTGGGCATAGAGCTATAAATATCAGTTTAACATCTTCTCTGACTCCTTGTTACACAGAGAAGTTCCGACTGCTTTTCTCTAAGCTCCCTGCTGCTTACCGCTGAGAACATCAAACCTCCCCTGTCGCCTTTCCTATGAAATGGATTCCTCGGTAGGTTCACAAAATTCCCCTAAAGCGCCGTCTAACCCCAGCATAGGATTATCTTCGTATCCTCGCAAGACTCGACATTCGAGCAGTCCGGGCGGAAAGAGCCCAGTGTAAGCTCGAGTAAATCCTCGAGGCTGCACAGACGACTCTGAAAGTTATAAACGAGGAAAGAGATCACGTATCTAAGCTAGCGGATATTTTTTTTCAATCTCAGCCAGATGATGGGAGGTGTTATAGATTACTTATTAAAGGAGCGTGGCTCCAGGAAACCCGACTAAGAGCCGGAGTCGACGAAGGTAATGCTGGACGTGTTATTAAAGTAAATAGAAATACAGAGGGATTAACGGTGGAGATTCTAGAAGTTACTCGGAAATTAGTAGCGCAAAGGCCGCAGAAAAGAGCAGCTAAGCTGTGGCTTAACGATTGTGCGTGTATTTTACTTTGACTTATATTAGCTTTTATTTACCAGCTCGACCAGAGTAATTCTCGTTTAACCGACGGTTATGATGTACATACGATCTGCCATATCATTATGGCGGTTTAAACAGGATGGTCTGTACACCTACATATTCTGGATTAAATACGCGCATCTTTCTTATATCAGGGTCCATCCTTCTAAAAAGCCGCTCATTTATTTTAATTTAGTTTATGATGAAGGCTCAGCTGACTTTTCGTCGAGCTTAAAAGCTGACGCAGGAGCTTTAACGTGTGTTAGAGGAAGATCCTCTTAGCCTTACCACGACCACTATCCGAACTAAGTTCACTTCTAATGTCCTCGAACCTGCATTCGAATGGGACCGCAATCGGCGATCAGCAGCTCCATCGCCAGAAATGTTACCAGGAAACGAATCCTAAGAGTTAAACGGCTCCACGCTTAGTATGTCTTTTAATGGAAACAACACATTTTCTAAGGATCTATGCTAAAGCGAGTACAGGGGAGGCCAGCCCTCGAAGTTTAGACGTTATAGTCCCATCGGTTAGCAAGCAAACAGACTGGCGTTACTGTGACGCAAAATCCTTAGTCAAAAGGGTGGCCTTATTAGCAGCGAGGAAGGAGATTTAACTTTTCGTTTATTTAAATGGTCAAGCGGTGATGGTCGAGGGATAACGAAATGTTGTCGGGCCGAACGAGGTCTGTTTAGTAGCCCATGGTATCGGACCTCTGACATTTCTGGCAATGAGATTCTACCCCTAAATTGCTTAAAACCCTAAAATTGCGTTCAGTGTGTTCTTGGCCAGAGCATCGTTGTCGCCTTTGGTCGCTTATGAGGCCATGTCATAGAATGGATGGTAGGATAGAGATGCTGATAGAATGAATTCGGATGTACCAGCGTCGAAGGACATATTGTTTGGCCAGCAATTTTCCGATAGAACAGAGCTGTGCCCATCTTGTTGAATTTGTGTGGTTTGTGTGGTTAGTTCAGCTCGGTTGGCTCGAGCGTGTAAAAGCTTCATTCATCGTTGGGCGCAGTCCCTGGATCTGAAAGAATGGCGACTACATTCTGCACACAGCATGTAGCTCCCTTCTATACTCGTTTTATCCGCGTAAACTTGCCTATTCAGGTATTCCCCATATTCTTCCCCATAGGTGCACGGTTCTCTCCTATAGCTGTCTATGACGAAACTCAATGAGTTGGAGATATACTAGGTATTGTTACATCCGATAGCTATACCTATTAGCAGCTCCAACTTCCGATTGCTATTCAATTGGTAAATAACATTAACCTTGGGTACCTACATATGTAAGGGACAATCTACATACGTATACCTAGTATAGGGAGCGGTGTGCTAGGGCCCGCTACCGGACCGGTTAATTGTTTTGACTCCAGCTTTTGACTCCAAAAATTACATTCACCGATAACCAAGGCTGTCAATTGTTTCATTGCCTCAGGCAACCAGAATGGGGCAGCTCCCCAAACTCTAGGGCTTAGCTCTAGGTATATCACCTTGGAAGACCAGTCTAAAGAACGATCCTGAGCTATCTCATCCATGGATGTGACAAAACCCTGCTTCTCCGTCACTGATATATAACTAGTCATGATAGTACAATACGGACTTCTGCTATGGCAGTGGTAACATCAGTCACAGCAACGGGTCAATAGACCTCGGGAACTTCCAAGGTTTGCTTGATTGATTGATTGGCATCTGGCTGTTAAACTTGAAGCGACCCATCACCTATCACTGCCCAGGTGTACGGAGCATAGATGATAGGAACCCTACCTAGGTAGCGTTGGTAGACACTCATAACATGTTCGTGCCCTCACCAGAATAGTTGATCCTCCTCATACAATCCCGGTTGCAATCAGCAACTGTCCTCATACCGGCCAACCCCATCCCCTGCCACAGATCCGCAAGTAAACTCTCAACCACTGACTTTGCACCCTCTTTACCACCGAGAGCGAGGCCATATATAACAGGTCTTCCGACCAGAACGGCTTTTGCCCCAAGACACAACGCCTTGATGGCATCCGCCCCCGTTCTCACCCCAGAATCAAACATCACCGTCATTTTATCACCGACGGCATCAACGATGTCCGGAAGCGCATCCAACGACCCAATAGCACCGTCAACCTGTCGACCTACCGGCAATTATCATCAATCAGCACACGACAATCCAACGGGATCGGATAGGCACAAACCTCCATGGTTCGAAACAACCAACCCTTCACACCCTGTCTCCAAGGCCCTCCGGGCATCATCCACATGCTGAATCCCTTTCAACACAATCGGACCCTCCCAATGCTTCCTCAAAAAGTCCACCTGCTCCCACGTATGCGGTCGATCGTCCAACTCCGCCACCCATGCCTTTGCCGCACCAATAATGTCCTCCATATTTCCACCGTTCTTTTCATGCTTGGCTCTAAACACCGGATCCGTAAAACCCACCTCATTCCCAATCCCCGTATAAAACGGAAAATATCCCTGGTCAAGATCGGTAGGCCGCCATCCTAACGTCCACGTGTCGAGGGATACAACCAACACCGTAAACCCATTCTCTTTGGCTCGTTTGAGCAGTGAGAGCAGGATCTCTTCGTCATGCACCCAGTACAGCTGGAACCACCGATGGCCAGCTTGATTTGCTGCAGCGACGTCTTCAATTGAGCTACTGCTTGCCGTGCTTAGAGTGTAGGGAACCTCCAGTTCCGCACAGACTTGTGCAACGCCAGTTTCTTTGTCGTTGTGGAAAAGGGCTTGCACGCCTACTGGGCCAACAATCAGCGGAGTTTTGTACTCCTGGCCGAAGAGGTTGACCGAGATACATTGGTCGTCCATCTGGAAAGAATGTAATTTAGTTTTTACAATTCAAGAAGCAAAGTACATGGCCGATATTGGTCTGGAAAAAAGGTGGGGTAAGTCGAACCGGTCTCATAACTCTAGGGACTCTGGTATTATCCGGATCAGATACTCAGTTCTCCTAGATCCATTTCCCTCACTCTCCGAATTTTAGGGGTGGGTGACTTACAACTTCCATTGCCGAAATGCCAGCCGGTTCGCTTCCATTGTTGACTTCTCCCCGGCCCCGCCTGCAACATAGCTGTATGCACGCGAACTGAGAACTTTCCGGGCATGTTGTTCGAGGAGAGTTGGGTTTGTGGTTATAGCAGGAAGTTTGTTTAGCGCTGTACCCTCGTAGTAAATTTTCGTCTGGTAGCTGCCGAAGTTGACCGGTGGCATCTTGGACAATCAAGGCGACGAGAGGGGTGCGGTATTCGACCGTGTACGCGAAGGTATCTCGCAACGCGGAGGTGGTAGTGTTTCTAAAGTGAGATGGTTGATTCCAAGGTTTGGACGGCTGCTGGGTGGGAGAAGGATATAAAGCCTGATTACCCGGTATATAAACTCAAGCCAGACTATTGCTCAGGAGGGTTCGTTCCTGCGCTTCAATGACAAGAATAGCGGTGAACCCCCTCGCCTTACTCGGTTGTCTTAGAAAGAGATAGAAATTTCTATTACTCCGTACTGGATGTAATAAAAAAGCCACAAGGATACCTTAGGCGATGTACTTGGTATTGCCTCCAGGCTGGTGTGGCTGAGCTGAATGACCGGTATATCTGATTCTGCTATGATACCTTGCTCCACCTTAAGTACTCAATGCAATGCATAAGAACTCCTTGCTCAACGCGTATCTAGTGTGAGGCGATAGGAAAAAAAATAGGTGAGAGGGTGGCGAGTGCACGTGCTCAGCCCTGCGTACATTGTTGAATCGATTAAGCAAGCAGAAGCTATGATGGCGATAGAATCAATTCCGGATCAAGGAATGTACATGTATGTGAGAAAATATTCAATTATCTATATATTTAATACTGCGGAATGAGCTCTATTTATGCTGGACAGGTGGGATAATCGATTTCTATAGGAGATTCCATAATATTCGACTGAGATCCCTGTCCTTGGGCTATTGCATGAATCGGATGGCCCAGATTGAAAATTTCACTCTCACGATGCGATGAAAAGCGCGATCCATATAGCAGACATGTATACATCGCGCATGAAGAAGGTGGATACTAAGGCAGATTGATCGACAGTTGCCGAAGATCTCCGAGCCAGGCGCATAAAGCGCCGGCATTGGGTCAGAATTGGGATAGTAATTAATTCCAGCGTGGAATTAAATTAATGCCACAGATTGGGTATCAATTTCAACATACATATGACAAGTAAAGGCGCTAAGCATAGGGTCCACCGATATACTCGATAGCCGTCTTCCCATGGCCTACCCGCTAGCGTTTAGTCATGGCAAGGCGGCTATACCATTCTCTACTTCATGACCACGGATAATCTCATCTTCCGGGTGTGCTAATTTGAAAATGCCACCTTCTGGAGAGTTGTATGTTTATAAGAACAGCCCTTGACATTCAACATGTAACCCCTCAGCGCAAATGCGCATAAACGAAGATGTACCTGACTTCCGACACGCCTCGAACTTCCACGTTGGATCTGGACTGGCTGCCACTGGTAAATAGCCGGTAAGCAGAGTATGGCCGGACGCAACCTCGAAACGTGTAGTGGAAGGGATTGCATGCAAGATCGACATTGGTCTGGAGCTTGTGTGCCGAAACGCGGCAGCTACTAATGAGGAATACGTGATATAGCATCTAGTGGGTAAGGAGGAATGCTTTCAATGATTGGCTACGAGTTAAAAGGGCAGATCAGATTGCGGCCCGCCACCGCTATTTTCATTCACTCCAAAGGGCTAGAGATCTACAGTCATACCACGTATCAATTAAACATTGACCTGGACAATATGTATTGATGATCACCCCTGCATCCTTGGCTCCGCAGGACACTTCTAGAATGGATAAGAATGACAATTGTATAGGCCATGATCTATCATACCTCGAAAAATGGCGTGCTGAAGCTAAATTGAGGGTGTTCGGTCAGAATCGGTGACGCCGAAGTGAGACCCCATGCTAGGATCAGTAGGTATATTTCAGGTCGCAAGTACTTTAGAACCGTCCTTTGGGAGATGTACCCGCATACTTGGGCGTGGAGTGACGAAATATTCCTGACCAGTTAGTTACTGAAGGGATAATATGAAGCAAAAACATAGCAACAGACATTTCAAGTTTGTGTATAGCTATTACTAAAAAAATACATATTCGATCAACAGGTTGACAAAGTTGACCTATGCATATGACCCTCAGCGACTGCCCGCTCTTGTCAACTTCAAATTTTAAAGCGGTACACTTTGCCAGTGGTGCAGCGAACCATGACACGCTTCTGTGACATAAACCTCGATGATTACTGCTTGTCTTCTGTTTCTGGATTTCTACCCGATCGTCCCCCTGTGGAAAGACTTCCAAATCCATACTATGACCATTGGGAAGATATTAGTTGTGATCTACCGCAGCTTATCGCAAGCGATAGATTAAAGGATAAACTGGAGAGCTTGCCAGTCTTGTCAACAGCAATGCTTGACACTGAAGAAGAATGGCGTAGAGCATATGTTGTGCTCTCTTTCTTATCCCAAGGTTATATCTGGAGTGGCAACCAACCTAGAAGGGTGAGCGCATTAAATGTTGCCATCGTTTTAATTAGCCAGGAGCTTCTACAAGACACTAACCCTGAGGCCATAGAATCTCCCGATAGCAATCGCCGCCCCGCTCAGAAAGGTGTCCGAATATCTCACCATCAAGCCATGCGGGACATTTGCCGCATACTGTCTCTGGAACATAGCCTTCAGCCCAACGTTTGGAAATCAACGAATAAACCCACAGGATTTCGTCTCACTCTGCACATTCACCGGCTCCAAGGAGGAGGAATGGTTCTACGTCATTTCTGTTGCTATAGAGGCACAAGGTGGAAGGCTCATTCCCCAGATACTCGACGTCATTGACGCAGTGAACGAAAATGATACTTCACGCGTGCGAACTTTCCTGGAGGCGTTTGTCACGTGCATTGACGGTATCATCATGACTTTGGATCGTCTGGACGAGAATCTTTCTCAGGAATTCTTCTATCACAGATTGCGTCCCTACTTGCGAGGGAGTAAGAACATGGCCGAGGCGGGACTACCGGATGGAATATTTTACCCTCAATGTCAATGCGAAGGGGGAGAGGGGCAGTGGTTAGCATACAGCGGCGGAAGTAATGCGCAGAGCTCGTTTATCCAGTTAATGGATATTATTCTGGGAGTTGACCAGGACGTGGACTTCATCAAGGTGCGCCTCGGGATCGAGAAGAGGCAAACGATGGCTCAGTCCGAGCTAATGAGTGCAATTTAGGATATGAGAAATTACATGCCTGGCCCACACCGGGAGTTTCTGGAGCTCATGACAAGTGCGTCGAACCTGCGACCGTACGTACTGAGCCTGGGAAATGATTCGGATGTCCGACAGCTGTATGATGAAGCAGTTTTACGGCTTACAGCATTACGAGACTGCCATCTCCGCGTGGTAGCGAGGTATATCCTTATTCCCGCTGGAAAAAAAGCCCCCATAAGCGGACACATACACTTGCAAGAACGTGGAAGGGGTACTGGTGGGACGGATATAATGAAGTTCTTACGAACGACCCGGGACACTACGAAGTCAGCTTGCTGTGAACATTCCAAGGGTTCTACCGCTGTGCAAGCTTCTCCGAGAATTTGCAAGTCATGCGGTTGCAGGCCAACAGATAGGACTGCTCTTCTGTAACAGCGGCCCTTGTTATAGATGAGCTCAAGCACCTACGGGAAAGAGGGATTGGACTGGAAAAGCGAGGTCTCCGGGTGGGTGCTACTCTGTTGGTCTTGTGGGCCTTGGCGCGAGGCTATGCAGCAATAATGAGTTCACCAGTCTCCGTGCACTGTTGCAGTTGGAAGGGGAGTCGATTTCAGAAATAGTTCCGCATCGGGAGATCATCTAGCAAATCATTGGTTACAGGGCCGACGGGCAATCTATGCCAGACCAGGCGCAGCTTGCTAGCAAGCCTCTAGATAGTCTCTTTGTTCTCCTTTGTTGGCCTGTTTATATAGGCAGGACCAGTAGCTAGAATGAATGATCATCCACTTTGTCTTTGATTTGAGCACGTGATTGTCCAGCCCTAGTTTCAGCCTTTCTCCCCCACATAGTAGATAGTTCCTTCTCTCTCTTCTTTTTTCTCTTTTACAATCAACTCGTACATTTCATTTCATCGCTTCTTGTAGCTTCATCGGATTTTCCCCTCTCTCTGCTAAAGGCGTAGGATGTTGGCCCTGAATGCAAGTTGATTGCGGTGATGGTTGTAGCGTTACGGGCTCTCAAGGATTCCAAATATATCTATTTCGTAATAAGAGAAATACACTAAATTGTGACAGTGCCTACGGATTTAGTAATTTAGTAACGAGAACCCGTATTCTTCTTTAAAAAAAAAAAAAAAAGAACCTTGCCGATCACATTCCTGGCAACCACTCTAGCATAGACATGCGGTATAGGGCTTAAGTTGGGCCCACATTAGGCTGGGCCCGGGAAGTAAGGGCGCTGCTTATCCTTGCTATAATGCCTTGTGCTTGTCCCATTGAACGGACAGCAAAGGGACTTCCGGTCTGCGCCACAATTCCTGCCAGATTTTGGACACAGTGACTATAAATTTCCTACATTGTTCGTCTACTGAGTACTGGACTCTCCGATCTAGAAATCTATCCACATCTAGTTCCCACCACCAGGCTTCTCCTCTTTCTTTCACTCAACTGAGCACTCTACAACGCAGGCATAATGACCCGTCAGAGCACCGAAGCAGAACTCCTCGCCTCTCGCATTACACAACTCGTCCGCAAATATGACGAGGCGAATAATGTAGGTGCCGAAGCCAGTGAAGTCATTCGGTCTATCTCTGCCACCTGCACGGAGCTCAATGCTTTGGTTAGCACTCCAGAAAGTTGGGTTGAGCGTATAGCTTTATCGTACAATGGCAGTGCGGCAATCTGCATTCTCCTCGACCTGAATATTTTCCATCTACTCTCAAAGAACGGAGGAAGTGCGTCGTTGGATACCCTAGTCAGATGCTCGGACTATTCCAGGGAGCTGTTGAGTATAAAAGCCTGCTTGATCTTGGCTTTGGACACAGCTTGCTAACCGTTTCAAGGATGTGCGCTGAAGGAGGTCGTGGCACAACATATTCTCGATGAGCCCTCTCTGGAATTGTACAAGCTTAACAATCGGTCAGGTTATCTTTTGGATGATAATAGCGCATCCTGGGCCCACTACCTGTATGTCATATTGGACCGGATGGTGCTTTTTGCTATAGTCACTAACAATACACGAATCAGAGCAGATGTAGGCCTACAAGCAGCAGCTTCCCTCCCGCAGTATGTTCGTGATAACCGCGGACAGATAGTAGAGGGTCAGCACCGGAGCGCCTTCCAGATAGCATTTGACAGTGAGTCCTCTAGATAGAGCTCGAGGCTTTCTGAAGAACGCAGCACTAAAATGGCCAGCTGATGAGCCCTTCTACCAATACCTACGCTCGGCTCACCCCCTTCGGAGCGAACGCTTCGATAAAGGCCTCCAGCGCCACGTCGCGGGGGCCGCACAGACGAGTATCGAGGACACCTTCGATTTTACCTGCTTGAAGCCTGGCGCTGTTGTTGTCGACATCGGCGGAGGACGCGGACAACATTCCATCCGAATTGCTAGACGACACCCGCAGTTATCTTTTATTATCCAAGACTACGAAAGCGCCTTCCCGAGCAAGGAAGACGTCAACGATGAGGGCGTGTATCGTCGACTCCAGTGGCAGCAGCATGACTACTTCACGGAGCAACCCGTTAAAGGCGCAGACATCTACATGTTGTGTAATATTTTGATGGACAATTCAGCAAGGTAAGGGCGCCTACGTCTACGGCATGGGTCGAAATTTCTAATGAAAGAGCTAGTGACTGTCGACGCATTCTAGAAGGTATCGCTGAAGCCATGACTCCAAAAAAGTCTGTCCTCTTGATCGATGACGGCATCGAGCTTGTTAATTCGCATCAATTCCATTCGTGCTACGGAAGCTCGATGAATATGCATATGCTGGCGGTCCTGGGCACCCTATTCCGGACAAGGGAACAGTGGGAGGTGCTGTTCTCACAGATTCCAGGCAGGCTGGAAGTGACCGGTTCTTGGGCTGTGGACGGTGGTAGAGTTATCTTCGAGTTGAGAAGAATGGCTTGAAGATGCTTTGGTTCTGGTACAGCTTGTTCCATTACATTCAGAACTTCCCAGCAACTCGATTACAATTTGACACTAAACAATGCAAATATTTTGGTAATATTCTCTTATTTTAATTAATCAAAAATTAGTTAAATTTATAAGAAAACGCGCCATTTAGATAATTTTCTAAATTACATAGGTTTACTCGAAAGTAATAGGACTCCCACATAACTTCCCAATGTACTAGTTACAATGTTGTATATCGAACCTCGGAACATTGATATTAACATTTTTCGCGATATCTTGCCCCCTAAAAGTCGGAATTTATTTAAAATTGAAGTATATTCTCGAAATTTAAGCCCTATACAGTCAGTAGAAAGGCCAGAATACAATATTGTACAGCGATTACAAGATGCCAGTTGAACCCCCTTGTGGGCTACCTAGGTATAATGGGGGCCCTGGGTTGGGTTGGGCCTTGAGCCCTAGATCCGGGCCCATTGTGAGCTTAGGTGGTGCAGCCTTGGAAGTACTTATGATCTGTCACTGTAACATCACGCACTGTCCATTGAAAATTATGAGAACGCAAGGAGAAGGCATGCCCCACCGACAGTCTGGCGCCCACGACGCCTAAGGCCCGTGGGCAATGCCCACCCGCCCGTCCATGGGCGATGTCGCAGTCTAGTTGGATATGCCAACGACTAAATACTATAGAGTACGGGAGCCTGGAAGGCCTATGTATGCAAGTATGGTCACGTGAGGGTCCGTACGGTGCTTCGTAGAGACTATTGGTGTAGGAGTATATCCCAGAGAGGCTTTGGGGATCACACGATTCTCTTAGTATCTCATACATAACTTATATAAGTCACGTTTTTCTATATATTTGCACTGTTTATAGTCAGTCCCATGGGAGTCCCGCCAAGCTCCTACAGGACAGGACTAGCAACTTGGTCCCGCCGCTTGGCACTCCCGTGGGACTATATGGGAGTCCCATATGGTCCCATGGGACTACTCCCACGGGAGTAAATGTGCATCACTGATCATGCCGTTATCAGCCGTTATCCGCCCTCATTTATATAAGTTAACTATTCACAATTTAGATATATAAAAGTGCTAGCTTATCACTTTAAATTACGGTTATTTGGTTAGTTTACTAATTACCCATCGGGTTTTGGCGCATTCAAGGCAAGAAACTGAGATTAAGTAATACCATAGACTTTTAGTGATGCATTGTTGCGTACGAGACTTTATTCACGGATGACTCTTGATATTGTCTGGTCACATGGTACATGGCAGGATCCGTCAATATCAGTTGCATACTTTGTTTTTATTTCGTTAACAACTTCTTCAGACTATATTATGAGGAATATTGTCAGTTAATCCATCAATATGATAGCGATGTTGTAGGCAGGGCAACTTACAGCGGAAAGACAAGAAATAGCCTGGTATTGGCCGAAGCTCTACACGATATTTGGATAAACTTCCCAGGACAAGCTTCGGGCCAAACATTGCCGTTAAAGATCTAGGGCCAGGGTCATGACGGCGAGCTGCAGACGCCAGACACAAGTTGGAAGGGCTCCGAGATAGGTCGGTTCGGCTCAGATCGTAAAGCTCAACCCAGGGGCAAAGCTGTGAACCGAGACCATTATACCAATTTGTATCCATGGCTCGATCACATGCAGATTGGAAAGCAGACTGAACAAGTTGCTCGATCCTATATGAGCTATTCCTTGAAGAACAGAGTTGACATCACGCTACCGATCATATATATGAAGTCAGTGCAGGTTTCCAGATGTTCAGTGTTCGCTCTATTGTTCCAAATTGGGCAAAGGCTATGATTTGCGTCGAGTCTGGCTATGATAAAGCTGCAAGGGCTTACGATTAGAACACGACAACTACTTTGAATACCTTCGAAATGTCCAATAACATTTTGAGTGTATAAAAACTTATAAAATGACTGTATGTGTAATGTTTGACTTGAAGAAATGTTTTGACTGGAAGTAACATTTCTTCTGGTTTTAATAGAAACTGCCTGGTTTCTGTTATGTGCCAAAGCGAAATGAAGAAACATACATCGAACAGAACAAGTGGGATCAACGGCTCTTCGACGTCAAGAATACGGGCCGCATAAGCCTCCTGATAGAGATCCGTACCCCAAGCTCGATCATAGGTTACGCGGATGGTATTGGCAACATCCCATCAACTTGAGTAGCCCCCTCAACTGGACAAACCCACTTCACTCGTCTCTCAGTGAATACCTCCAGCTGAGGCTTCCCTTCATTCAACATTTCAACATCAAAGATTCCCGCCCGGACGACCGTAACCTCGTTACGATCTCCATTGGGCTTGATCTTATGTCCAAAAATCGGCGTGCCTGTCACTTTTGTCAGTTGTTCTAGACTTTAGAATTTAGTATAATACATACCACAGTCAGGACAGAAGTAGTTCTTGATAGTATTTCCACTGTCTGATGTTTTTACTATCTCTTTTGGACTTCCGGAGATATCTAGTTCGGCAGTTTTAACGAGAAGATTGAACGTAAAGAGGGACCCCGTAATCTTGCGACAATCAAGACAGTGACACAGTGCCTGGAGAACATAATTAGCTTAACAAAAAAGTGAATGTATAGATTGTACTTGCCGTTGTTAGAGGTTGGCCGTTGTATTCGACTCGGACCTTGCCGCAGAAACAGCTGCCAACAGCCATTTTGATAGATTAGTAGAAGTAGTGCCTGAGGGATTTCACGCAGATGTGAAATGGAATGCTGAATAACATAAATAGTAAGCTACATGACGTGTGACTAAGCAGGCTCAAGGAATACATTCTGTTGGGACGGGGGCCTAGCACAATACACAGGGAACTGTTGGGGATTACTATACATTGTACACTGTATAGAGCTCTGTTGAAAAAAAGAATTCAGAAAAAAAAGAACTAATAAATGTCATCACTCCCATTATAAACACAACGAACCAGGAGACGAAGCTGGTTCGAAATCTAAAAAAAAATATATATCACAATCATTACGTCTCAACCCAAGAGAGCCTGTAGCCTCTGGGGTCTATATGCGAACAGGAAAAGAAAATGCACCTCTAAAACTGCGAGACCGCAACAGCAACTGCTTGGGAGTCACTGTGGCTGATGCTAACGCTGATCTGCTTGACACCCGCCTGCTTAGCGGCGGCGGCAGCGGCACCATGAAGCTGGAGATATGTTAGCGTTTGTCACTGAAAATCATGGGGTAATCATGCACTTACGTTCACCACCGGAGCACCGTTAACATCAACTCCGATCTCAATATCCTTCAGGGCAGCACCGGCACCCTTGCTGCTGACACCCAATGACTTGAAGACAGCTTCCTTGGCACTCCATCGGCCTGCGAACGAGGACTGTGGGGAGGCAGCCTTGCGGCAGTAGTCTTGTTCACTCTGAGTGAAGTTGCGCTCAACGAAGGTCTCGTTCTCAATGTTGACGGAATCGATGTGCTCGACGTCAACACCGACCTTGGAGTTCTCGGCGGCGTTGGCCTTGGCAAGGGACTCGAGGGTCTGCCGAGTGCTTTCGGACTGCTTGGCTTCGGGGGCAGTGTTCGAGTACTTGAGCTCAGAGGTCTTCTTGTCGACAGACACACGGTAGTCGGGGTTGAGGAAGATCTTGCTCTGCTGATCATCCTCGTAAGGAGCCTTGCTCTTGGCAACGAAGATGCTGTTGTTGATCAGGCCGTTGTGGAAGTAGCGGTAGGCCTTCTTCTGGCGACCCTCGACCTTAGTCTTGTAGGCCTGGTACTGAGCCTGGTCAAGAGTGGCAAACAGGTACTTGGGGTGAATACCAATGACCTGAGCACCCTTCTGACCGAAACCGAAGGAGGTGACAGAGAATGCCTTGACGCCGTCGGTCTGGATGCTGCGGCTGGGGTAGACAATGTAGTCGAACTTCTCCATGACCTTGTCAACGTTGTCAGCGTTGCGGTTGCCCGGCACGAGACCGCTGTCCAAGACCTGCAAACAGCCGTTGAACATCCAGGCACCGGCGGCACCCTTGGGGTGACCAGTGAGGTACTTCTGGAAGATACCCATCACTGCATTACCCTTGGTGCGTCCAAGGTGCTTCATCTGTTGGCAAATGACATCGGACTCGTTCTTGTCGTTCGCGACAGTCGAGGTACCGTGGAAGGATGCGATGTCAATGTCGTCGACGGTGAGACCCCAAGTAGCCATGGCACCACGGAGGGGAGCGATGCGGGAATCCTGCTTCCAGAAGTTGTTACCCAGGCTGTATTGGGCATCCTTCTCCTGGCGAATGGCTTCGCGCTCAATGTGCTGAGCACGCTCCTGCATGTACTCGGCCTCGTTGAAGGTCTCGTCACTCTGAGCCTTCATAGCATCAGCCTCCTCCTGGAGGTACAGAAGTTCGGCTTCTTGCCACTCATTGATCTGCTTCTTGCGGAGCTCCAATTGACGGCGACGGTACTTGATGTCCAACAGAGGGGAAGGGAACTTGCCAGGGTTCTCGCGGGCAGTAGTCAGGACACCCTGGCCAGGAGCGGGAACAGATCGTCCGATCTTGTCGGTAGCGGTGGTAGTCAGAGCAATGATACCGTGGATGGGGACACCCATGTCGAGAGCAAGCTGTGCAGTCATGATGAGCTGCATACCGCAACCCTGGGACTCCATGAAGCCAGCGCGAGTGGTGGTAGTGGGTCGTGACATCTCTTGCGGGGTGCGACCGTGGGCGAATTCATCTTCAGCGTTGCTAGTGGCCTTCATGTTGGCGAACTCATAAGAGCCCTCCTCCTGGAAGTCATCGAAACCACCAACGAAGCAAACACGGGCCTTGCCCTCGACAATGGTTTCGTAACCAATATCCACAGACTCAACAGCCGTGGCGCAAGCACCGACGGGAGTCTTAATAGGACCGGTAGAGGACAACAGCAGCATGTTGACCCAGGCGGACATGGTGTTGATGAAGGACTCTTGCAAGATATCCTTTTGCAAAGGTTTGTCGAGGAAGCGATCCTTGTACATGCCGCGCAAAGCGTGGGTACCACCGATACCGGAGCCAATACAGTTACCGACCTCAGAGAGGTGGACATACTTGTAGAACTCGTAAGGGTCGGTGATACCGGCGGAAAGCATAGACTCAGCAGTGCAGACCAGGACAAAGAGTGTCACAGGGTCCACCTGGGAGATGATATCGTCGGGGATACCATAGCGGCTGGCGTCCCAGCCCGTGGGCACTTGACCGGCGACAAGACGATCGAACTGGAGCGCCTTGGGAACGAGCATAGTGGCGCCCTTGCAAAGACGGACGGTGTACTCTCCAGACTCGGGAATCTCGAAGATCTCAACCTTGTCTCCATGCTCACGCTTGAACTCTTCAGCTGTCTCCTTAGAAGCCTCGAAAGGTTCGAGATCCTCCTGGATGACAATTTCTTGAAGGAGCTGCTTCTTCTTAGGATCGTATCCCTTGAACAACTCAGGCTCGATGAGACGGATACCACTGTGCTCCAAGATGTGCTTCTCGTACTTGGGCTTGACATCCTTATCATCAACGGGCTCGCCAGTCTTAGCATCCACCCAGCCAGAGTAGGCCTGGCCCTTGAGGGGACCGTTGTGGTGCTTAATCAGACCCATGATCCACGCCATCTCAACGCAGCCCTCCAATGAGAACTTGCCCTTAGATTCCATCTCCCATCGGGTACGGGAGTTACCCCATGGACCGACTTCAGCGAAACCAGTGACGACGACCACCTTGTCCAGGTTGACCATGCCCTTAAGATTCTCATTGAGCGGCTTGACTTCCTTCTCCCAGTCGGGCAGGTTAGGGAATTCAAACTTGATGTTGGCACGGGGCTCAGCAACAACCTTCTTATAAAGAACTCCACTGTCTTCGCCGTTAACAACCTTGTGCTCGATGGCGGTCTCCTTGATGACAGCCTGGCGGACATCGCTAGTCTCCATGATGTCGGTGCGAAGCTTGGTCATCAGGCCCTTCAGGTCTGGAATGAATTGCAGACCACCGTTAAGATCAGCAAAGACTGGGTCGAGCTGACAAAGGTTGACGATGGCCGGAGACATCAGTCCGAGAAGGTTGAAAGCCATCTCCTGCTGGGAGAATGTACGGACGCCCAGCTTCTCGACGCCTTCGGCGACCATGTTATTGCCGCTCATTAGACCAGTACCACGGGTCCAGCCAATGACCGCACCACAGATGGTGAGATAGTGGCCCCAGTTCTCCGAGTACCAGCGGTTGAACAGAGTCTCCAAAGCCAGCTTGGACTCAGAGTACAAGCCATCATTGCCAAAGGTGCCGTGGTTTGGTGACAGGGGCAAGATAACTTGAGCGGGGCGGGTTTCGAAGCCATGAGCTTGCTTTTGGGCCTTGACCGAGCCCAGAAGACGGAGCAGGTTGGTCAACATGATACGGTGAGCCAGCTCGGACTTGGAATCGATAGAGTCGATCTCACGGCCGTTCTCTGGGATGGCAGCAAAGGGAACGACAAAGTCCAAGTCCCAGCCAAGACCCTTCTTGCTGTCGTATATGTACTCGACCAAGGCCTCGACATCCTGCTTGCTGCCTTGATTGAACGGCACCACCACAAGCTGGGAACCACGAGCACCGTAGCGGGCGTACATGGCCTGGTAGTACTCGGTTACCTCGCGCGAGAAGCGACTGGTAGTGACAATGACTTGAGCACCACCACTGATCAGACCTTGGAGAACCTCGGCACCAATGGAACCGGCACCAGCACCGGTCATCAGAACGTTCTTGCCCTGGAAGCTAAGACCGTCCTTGGCAGCCGACTCCATCACATTCAGATAGATGCCAGTCAGCTTCTTGTTGTAGTCCCAGCCGTGTTCGGTCTTCTTCTTCAGGTGCAGGAATGGAATAGTCTCCACCTTGCCAGGGCGAGTGGGAGTAGTGCGCTTGGCAGCACTACGGCCGCCCTTCTTGGAGTGACCGTTCTCCTGGGGGATGATTTGGCCCTCGTTCATACCGAGAGCGTGAACAACGTCCTTGTACAGTGCATCAAACTGGAGCTGGGACGACTTGGAAAGACGATGCTGCTTGCGAATGAGCTTGTAAACACTCTTAAGGTCGTTCTGAACCTTGGTGCGGTTGCTGTACTCGGAGATCGGGCCTCCTTCGGCCATGTGCTTGACGTAGTGCTCAAGCTTGCGAGCACTGGTGCGGGGAACTTCCTTGTAGCCAATGTTGCCACGGGCATCGATGGTTGTTTGGGGGCCAGTAGGCACAGCGACGTCCTTGTAAACTGGAGCAACTTCCAACACTTCGCGACAATTCTCAATGAGCTGCTGTCCAAGTTCCTTGGCCAGCTGATAGGTCTCTCCGCGCTCAGTCGGGCAGTTGTCGATGTGGTACTGCATGAAGTCAAGGAGGAGGGGGTTGGAGCGGTTCATGATGCGGATACACTGGCTGACAATTTCGCGGTCCACCACTTGCAGGCGACCAAAGATAATATCGTAGTACATGCTGAGAGCATCTTGACGAGCCCAGTTCCATGAGGAGTCGTAGATACGGGCCTTCAACTGATTGAATGATGGCTCAATGCCCGAGGCGTAGAAGTCGCCGTGCTCTGCTTGCCACAAGTCCAGCTGAGCCTGCAGCGTCTTCTGGGTCTCTTGGGATGTCACGTAGGCCTTTTCACCACCACGGAGGTCCATCTTGAGGTAGCGGGCGATGATCTCAAGCTGCTGCTTGAACAGAGCTCGTTGATCCTTGGTCAAGGCATCAATGGCTGCAGGGTCCATGACCATGCCACCACTGCCGCCGGCGTCACCACCGGCAACAGGAGCCGAAAGGTTGACACCAGCACTAGCGGCATATTTGTTGGCTATGTCGTCGAGATAGACCTTAGCATCTGCTTCAGATCCAAGACGAGCAGCGGGTTCCATGGTAAGAGCAAGCAGGAGCACACCATCCTGGCGGCCGGATCCCAACCCCCATCGAGTCTCTAGGTATTTTCTAGTAGAAGTGATGTTGAAGCCACCGGGCATTTTGGAGGAGACCATTCTGGCGATGAGTGAGGAAGACTGCTTGCCAAGTTGGCCGTTGAATGTAGCTTGCATCGAGGCACCCAACTCATCGAGGGGAACGTCCTCGGGCTTTTCGGGTGTGGAACCGAATTCCTTACCCAGGTCACCTAGGATTTCATTTTGTAATGTGGATTTGCCTATTCACGTGTCAGACCAAAATTCCTTTTTTTTTCCATGAGGGGACTGAGATGTACTTACCTCCGACAAGATCCTTAATGGCTTTTGACAATGGCACATCCGCCAGGCTCTTCTTTAGCTTCTGAGCAACCAGTGTCCGCAGGATATCGACTGCTGTGACCGGAACATCTTCGACTGAGGCAGCGGGGCCTGCACTGGGGGTGTGGGGGAGGAGCACCAGCTGCCGGAGCGGCAGCTGGTGCCGCAGGAGCAGCTGAGGAAGCGGGCTCTGCAGCCTCGGGTTCTTCCTCCACGGGGTCGACATCGTAGTAGATCTCCTTGGCATCCTTATTATAGCAAAGAATCTGGCGCTGGACTGAAGTGGCAGCATCGTAGGCCTCGTACTTGGAGGCTAGCGTCCGTCGGGCCATTCCTCCAAGGGTATCTGCAGGACCAATCTCAACAATGCGCTCGGTGCGCTGTTCGGCGAGGATCACATCTTGGGTCTCGATCCATCGGACGGGGGAGGCGAATTGGTAGGCAAGCAACTCCACCAACAAGGTGTGAGCGAGCTCTTGTTCAACTTCCGGACGCATGATGGAAGTAATGGGTATCAATTGATTAAAATGAGATTAGGACAAATGTCCGGGTTCGGGGGCGCGACAAGAGTCGTCGTAGAGTGCCCAAACGAAGGAAGGAGCGAGTAGGGGATGATGATTTGAAGAAAAGTAATAGGGGAGAATTAGAATAGGAGTCAATCCTATGAAAATGTATCAGTGAAAGTCCCCCAAGACAAAGATGGTCCCAGAAAGAAGAAGGGAAAAAAAAGGTGGGAAAGGAAATGGAGCACGGAGATAGATGTGGTATCAATTAATACCGGATGGTAATTTTCCCAGTACATTTGAATAAATATTAAAAAATAAAAAATAAAACCACTCACCCAAAAGACACCGATGGAATTGAAAAGATGATATCGAATAATAGGAAGAGTAATAATCCTGATGATCCCATAAAATTAATAAGTTATTAACTGCGAGATTCGGAGGAATTGGGAGGGAGAAGGTCAAATTGGTGAGAGGTGCGTTGGGGTTCCAGAGCTTCGGCCGGAGGATCTGACACTAAGCAACGCTATGCGGCATTGCGCGGATCATAAGCTAGCTGGGCTCAGGGGGGGGGGGAATATACTAGCGCGTGTATAAAAATCCCAACGACTATATCAAGTGGTTGAAATAGATTATATATGTGTACATCTCTATACTTTGATATTTAGATAATGTCTACTACTACATCAAGTACCACAAAGTTCAATAAAAAAAAGATATTTTAAGTGTCAAATTACAATACATGTGTAACACGGTGTAATTCTCAACGGGCTCAACCCAGTCAACAACTCCATTGGGGTGGATGTGGTATCGCGCTAAACCCTTTTGAGCTGTCTGCAGTTCAACCAGCGGACCTTTTTTTTCTTCCCTATTGCTTTCCCCTTCAGGCTCAATTGTGCTCTGGACCTCTTTTCCTATTTTATGTGTATATCTGTTGAAATTGTGTCCCTTTACTTCTCTTTATTCCCTTGATAATACCCCTATTAACTTCACGACCTAAAGGTCTTCCAGTGAGTTGGGTCCCAGAACGTTGCGTGTTGCTTAAAATCTAACGGAAAGACAGGAAACCCCCTCTTCAATTTTTAGGGTCCCTCTGGTTTTTTTTCCCTCTCTATCTCCTTCTATTACTTTTCACAGAGAGAGAGAGCCACATCATGTACGGCACATTGACCGGTCCTCAAACCGGTATCAACACCCCTCGATCCTCTCAATCCCTCCGCCCTCTTATCCTCTCGCATGGATCCCTCGAGTTCTCTTTCCTCGTCCCTACCTCGCTTCACTTCCATGCATCGCAGTTGAAAGACAGCTTCACCGCTTCTTTACCCGAGCCCACAGACGAATTGGCCCAAGATGATGAGCCATCATCAGTGACCGAATTGGTCGCCCGCTACATTGGCCATGTGGCCCACGAGCTCGAGGAGGAAGACGATGCACAGGGCAACTACCTAGACGTCCTGAAGCTCGTTCTGAATGAATTTGAACGTGCCTTCATGCGCGGTAATGACGTTCACGCTGTGGCAGCTGCGCTCCCCGGTATTGTTGCCAAGAAGAACCAAGTCGTTGAGGCCTACTATGCCGGGCGAGCTGCGGCGGGCCGGCCCACCAAGCCCTACGACTCGGCCTTGTTCCGTGCGGCATCCGACAAAGCCGCAGGTATCTACTCCGTGTTCGGCGGTCAAGGTAACATTGAGGAGTACTTTGATGAATTGCGCGACATCTACACCACGTACCCTTCTTTCGTCGAAGAGCTTATCACTTCCTCCGCCGAATTGCTCCAATCGCTTTCTCAGGAGCCCGAGGCTAGCAAGCTCTACCCCAAGGGCTTGGATATCATGCAATGGCTGCAAGATCGGGACGCACAGCCCGATATTGATTACCTGGTGTCCGCACCCGTGAGTCTGCCTTTGATTGGTTTGGTCCAGTTGGCCCATTATACCGTTACCTGCAAAGTCCTAGGCCGCCAGCCTGGTGATATTCTGGAGCGCATCCTCGGTACCACAGGTCACTCCCAGGGAGTCGTCACGGCTGCCGCTATTGCAACCGCTACCAGCTGGGACTCCTTCGCCACAGCGGCCCGGAACGCACTAACCATGTTGTTCTGGATTGGTCTGCGCAGTCAGCAGGCCTACCCTCGCACCTCTATCGCCCCGTCCGTTCTCCAGGACTCGATTGAGAATGGCGAGGGAACCCCTACTCCCATGCTGTCTATCCGCGATCTCTCACTCGCCGCCGTTCAGGAGCACATCGACGCCACCAACCAACATTTGCCTGAGGACCGACACATTTCAATTTCCCTGGTGAACAGTGCTCGCAACTTTGTGGTGACTGGTCCTCCCATCTCACTTTACGGTCTCAATGTTCGCCTGCGCAAGGTCAAGGCGCCCACCGGACTTGACCAGAACCGTGTGCCATTCACCCAGCGCAAGGTTCGCTTTGTCAACCGTTTCCTGCCTATCACCGCTCCTTTCCACAGTCAGTACCTTATTTCTGCCTACGACCGCATTCTCGAGGATCTGGAGGATGTTGTTGACATCCCTGCCAAGTCACTTGAGATCCCCGTCTTCCACACCAAGACTGGAGAGGATCTGCGACAGCTAGGTGATAAAAACATTGTTCCCGCCTTGGTTCGCATGATTACCCACGATGCGGTCAACTGGGAGCAAGCCACTGTCTTCCCCGGAGCAACTCACATCCTTGACTTCGGCCCCGGTGGCATCTCTGGTCTGGGCGTTCTGACCAACAGAAACAAGGACGGTACCGGTGTTCGGGTCATTCTCGCTGGTGAAATGGACGGAACTAACGGCGAGGTTGGCTACAAGCCAGAACTGTTCGACCGTGATGAACATTCTGTCAAGTTCGCTGTGGACTGGGTCAAGGAACACGGCCCTCGCCTGACACAGACATCTACTGGTCAAACCTATGTGGACACTAAGATGAGCCGTCTGTTGGGGATTCCCCCTGTCATGGTGGCTGGTATGACCCCCACCACCGTTCCCTGGGACTTCGTGGCTGCTACTATGAACGCCGGTTATCACATCGAGCTGGCTGGTGGTGGCTACTACAACGCCAAGACTATGACGGAGGCCATTACCAAGATTGAGAAGGTTATCCCTCCTGGTCGTGGTATCACTATTAACTTGATCTATGTCAACCCCCGTGCGATGGCCTGGCAGATTCCGTTGATCGGTCGGTTGCGCGCGGAAGGCGTCCCAATTGAGGGTCTGACCATTGGTGCTGGTGTGCCTTCCATTGAAGTTGCAAATGAATACATTGAAACTCTTGGTATCAAGCACATCGCCTTCAAGCCTGGTTCCGTCGATGCGATTCAGCAAGTCATCAATATTGCCAAGGCCAACCCTAAGTTCCCCATCATCCTTCAGTGGACCGGTGGCCGTGGCGGTGGTCACCACTCCTTCGAGGACTTCCACCAGCCTATGCTCCAGATGTACAGCCGTGTTCGCAAGCACGATAATATTGTCCTTGTTGCTGGCAGTGGATTCGGTGGCTCGGAAGACACTTACCCTTACCTCTCGGGTACATGGTCCGCTAAGTTCGGCTATCCTCCTATGCCTTTCGACGGCTGTCTCTTCGGGTCTCGCATGATGATCGCGAAAGAAGCACACACCTCTTACAATGCCAAGAAGGCAATTGCTGATGCCCCTGGTGTCGACGATGAGGAATGGGAGAAGACCTACCAGAAACCAACTGGTGGTGTGATCACTGTTCTCTCCGAGATGGGTGAGCCTATCCACAAGCTGGCCACTCGCGGCGTGCTGTTCTGGCAGGAGATGGATCAGAAGATCTTCAAGCTTGATAAGGCCAAGCGTATCCCTGAACTGAAGAAGCAGCGGAACTACATCATCAAGAAGCTGAATGATGACTTCCACAAGGTCTGGTTCGGTCGCAACGCCGCAGGCGAGACTGTGGATCTTGAAGATATGACTTATGCTGAGGTCGTTCACCGCATGGTAGACCTCATGTACATCAAGCACGAGTCGCGATGGATCGATCCCTCCCTCAAGCGCCTGGCAGGTGACTTCATCCGTCGTGTCGAGGAGCGTTTCACTACTGCCGAGGGCCAGGCATCGCTGCTCCAAAGTTATTCCGATATCGATACCCCCTACCCTACCGTTGACAATATTTTGGCTGCTTATCCCGCAGCTGCTGATCAGCTGATCAACGCACAGGATGTGCAGCACTTCCTGCTGCTCTGCCAGAAACGTGGCCAGAAGCCCGTGCCTTTCGTGCCCGTCCTGGATGAGAACTTTGAGTTCTTCTTCAAGAAGGATTCTCTCTGGCAGAGTGAGGATCTTGAGGCTGTTGTCGATCAAGATGTCGGCCGAACCTGTATTCTTCAGGGTCCTATGGCTGCCCGCTTCTCGAACATCATTGATGAGCCTGTCAAGGACATTCTTGATGGTGTCCACGAGGGACACATCGCTGGCCTCCTGCGTGATGTCTACGGTGGCGATAGCACCAAGATTCCCGTCATTGAGTACTTCGGTGGCCAGCTTATGAACGCCACCGAATCGGACTTTGACGGTTTGGTTATTTCGGAAGAGCCCAGCAAGACCAGCTTCCGCTTGTCTTCCACTGCAGCCTTGCCAGACTTGGACCGCTGGCTCAGCCTTCTTGCCGGCAACGTCTACTCCTGGAGACATGCTCTGTTCTTGGCCGATGTTTTCGTTCAAGGCCACCGCTTCCAGTCCAACCCCATGAAGCGGATTGTTGCTCCCACCGCAGGCATGTATGTGGAGGTTACCAACCCCAATGATCCCGCCAAAATTGTCATCAGCGTGCGAGAGCCGTATCAGTCTGGCAAGTTGGTCAAGACCGTCGAGGCCAAGATCAACGAGAAGGGCCAGGTCAGTCTGACCCTGTTTGAGGGCCGCACCGCCGAAAATGGCGTTGTCCCTCTGAACTTCTTGTTCACTTATCACCCTGAGACTGGATACGCTCCTCTCCGTGAGGTTATGGGTGACCGCAACGATCGCATCAAGGAGTTCTACTACCGGATCTGGTTCGGTAACAAGGACGTCCCCTTCGACACCCCCACTACTGCCACCTTCAGTGGTGGCCAGAAGACCATCACTGCTCAAGATGTTGCCGACTTTGTTCACGCAGTTGGCAACACTGGTGAGGCTTTCGTTGACCTTCCTGGCAAGGAGGTCTTTGCCCCTATGGACTTTGCCATTGTGGCAGGCTGGCAGGCAATCACCAAGCCGATCTTCCCTCGCACCATCGACGGAGATTTGCTGAAGCTTGTCCACTTGTCCAACGGATTCAAGATGGTACCCGGCGCCCAGCCCCTAAAGGTTGGCGATGTTCTGGACACAACCGCCCAGATTAACTCTGTCATCAACCAGGATTCTGGTAAGATGGTCGAGGTCTGCGGCACTATCAAGCGAGACAACAAAGCCATCATGCATGTCACTAGTCAGTTCCTGTACCGGGGTGCTTACACCGACTTTGAGAACACCTTCCAGCGCAAGGATGAGGTCCCTATCCAGGTTCACCTCGCAACCAGCCGGGACGTCGCCATCCTCCGCTCGAAGGAATGGTTCCGCATGGATGACTCTGACGTTGAGCTTCTGGGCCAGACCCTGACATTCCGCTTGCAGAGCTTGATCCGTTTCAAGAACACCACTGTCTTCAGCAACGTTCAGACCGTTGGACAGGTTCTTCTCGAGCTTCCCACCAAGGAGGTCATCCAGGTTGCGTCTGTCGAATACGAGGCCGGTACCTCACACGGTAACCCCGTGATTGACTACCTCCAGCGCAACGGAACTTCCATTGAGCAGCCAGTCTACTTTGAAAACCCCATCCCGCTCAGTGGCAAGACCGCTCTGGAGCTGCGTGCCCCTGCCTCCAACGAGACCTATGCCCGCGTGTCTGGCGATTACAACCCCATCCACGTGTCGCGTGTCTTCTCCAGCTATGCCAGCTTGCCCGGAACCATCACCCATGGCATGTACAGCAGTGCCGCTGTCCGCAGCCTTGTCGAGACCTGGGCCGCTGAGAACAATATTGGCCGTGTCCGTGGTTTCCAAGTGTCGCTGGTTGGCATGGTTCTGCCCAACGACATGATCACTGTCAAGTTGCAGCATGTCGGCATGATTGCTGGTCGTAAGATCATCAAGGTTGAGGCCAGCAACAAGGAGACAGAGGAGAAGGTTCTGCAGGGTGAGGCCGAGGTTGAGCAGCCAGTCACTTCCTACGTCTTCACTGGCCAGGGCTCTCAGGAGCAGGGTATGGGTATGGAGCTGTACGGTTCTAGCCCAGTGGCGCAGGAGGTCTGGGACCGCGCTGATCGCCACTTCATGGAGAACTACGGTCTTTCCATTATTGACATCGTCAAGAACAACCCTAAGGAGCTGACCGTCTACTTCGGTGGTCCTCGGGGTAAAGCCATCCGGGAGAACTACATGGCCATGACCTTCGAGTCGGTGAACGCAGACGGGTCCATCAAGTCTGAGAAGATCTTCAAGGAGGTCGATGAGAACACTGCCTCATACACCTACCGGTCTCCCACAGGTCTTCTCTCTGCCACCCAATTCACCCAGCCAGCCTTGACCCTGATGGAGAAGGCCAGCTTTGAGGACATGCGCGCCAAGGGCTTGGTGCAGCGCGACAGCAGCTTCGCTGGTCACTCACTTGGTGAATACTCGGCTTTGGCTGCTCTGGCTGATGTCATGCCCATTGAGAGCTTGGTGTCTGTCGTGTTCTACCGCGGTCTGACCATGCAAGTCGCCGTCGAACGTGATGCCCAGGGTCGTTCCAACTACTCCATGTGCGCTGTCAACCCCAGCCGTATCTCCAAGACTTTCAACGAACAGGCACTGCAGTACGTTGTTGAGAACATTTCCGAGACCACTGGTTGGCTGCTGGAGATTGTCAACTACAACGTTGCCAACATGCAATACGTTGCAGCTGGTGACCTCCGTGCTCTTGACTGCCTCACCAACCTGCTGAACTTCCTGAAGGCGCAGAACATTGACATTCCCGCTCTTATGGAGAGCATGTCTTTGGAGGATGTCAAGGAGCACCTAGTCAGCATCATCCAGGAGTGTGTCAAGCAAACCGAGGCCAAGCCTCGTCCTATCTCCCTGGAGCGTGGTTTCGCCACCATTCCTCTCAAGGGTATTGATGTGCCCTTCCACAGCACCTTCTTGCGCTCTGGTGTGAAGCCCTTCCGTTCTTTCTTGCTGAAGAAGATCAACAAGACCACCATCGACCCCAGCAAGTTGATCGGGAAGTACATCCCCAACGTCACTGCCCGTCCCTTCGAGATCACCAAGGAATACTTCGAGGACGTCTACCGACTGACCAACTCCCCCCGCATTGCCTCTATCTTGGCCAACTGGGAGAAGTACGAAGAGGGCAACGAAAATGTTGCAAAATAATCGATCTATTTCTGTTGATATCCTCTTTATAATGTTGTGTTTTTGATAGACCATTTTTCGTTCCATGGGTCATTACGTGATATGTCTCAGAGCTTTGGAGTTTTTCATGTGCATGTATATGAGTTTCAGTTCGCATTTTAATATTAGTTTCTTATCTTCCATTTTTATGCCTTGTAGGGAATAATACTGCTATACTTTGGAATTTATTCGGTTTTAGCACTATTCATTTTGGTATCACATCGTATCTAATTATAAAATGCTGTCCTTGAAGATGTAACACTTCATTTATCTGCTTCCCCATGTCACAATGATAGATATTAGGGACATTAGATATACCAAATGTCTTTTTTGTATGTTCTTTTGCAATTCTAGATATTTCGTTTTAGAGAGATATATATATTTTTTTTCCATGGTTTTATAGGTGAAAAATTTATTAATAGCTATAGAAATACAGCTAGGAATAGGAATAATAGCACAAAGTGAACATGCTGCGCTTATCACTTTACTATGTATGTACAATATACGAAGATGGTGACAAGCATTAAACCAAGGCAGAAAACGTACAGAGGACTTTTCTATGTATAAACAGGGATATTTGAACATCATCGTCGCGCCGCACGGTTGAGAGGACCCCAATTAGCACGAGGATTGAGCTGGTACCGCACCAGTCGTTTCTTGGTATGCGCAGCAGAAACCTGACGGCCTAGAGCCTCATCAAAGACCACCTCAAGGGTACTAGGATGAGGCCTTTTGAAGGGGTGTGCAGGTGCTTTGTCCGTTTCAGGCTGGGGATCAGTAGCGGCATCGGCATTAGGGCGAGTCGCTTCAGAAGTAGGAGCAGTTTGTCCGGAATTTCGCGGACCGGACCGGTAAAGCGCAGCTTCGACCTTGGTGACCAAGTCACTGACATCTTTGCCAGTTTCAACGGCGGACATCAGATCCTTTTTGAGAAGCGATAACCATTGATCTTCATCGTCCACTTTACGCAGGTTTTCACGGCTCTTGGCCATAATCTCAGCACCGGCGGTTTTGGGCTTCAAGGAAGTTTCCTTGATGGGTGATTTTTGACGGGCCCACTCGCGCATGATCTCCCAAACAACCTCCCAGGGCGCATCGGTGCGCACTGAGTTTGGCTTGGCGTGGCTACGAGTGGAGCGGTATCCGAGATGGCTGAGAGCACCGCGGAACTCGTCGATAGGAGGGGTGGTTGTGTGGATAACCTTGGCGAGAGCACTGATTGAGAGGAAGAAAGGGTATTTTTCCCGAGCGGCAACGTCCATTCGAGGAATAATGGCAGGGTATGCAGGATCATATTGGTTCTTTGTGCTTGTTGCGGGTTGCTTGGGGGTAGATGGCTCAGGTTTAGATGGTGATAGGTCAAGATCCTCTTCAAGAGCAGTGGTCAACATTCCCTCAATGCGAGAACAGGTTTGATATGTTTCGGGATCAGCTCCAGGAAGCATATCCAAGATTTTCTGGATAAATTGAGGATTGTGTAGCGGACCTCCCCACATAGGCCCTGCAAGATGTGTTTTTGTACCGCAATGCTCGCAGTGCGGTCCGGCTGTTGGCCCTTTAGTCAGGCCGTGGTGGTATATGGGGTTTCCCTTGCGGTCCAGTTTAGATTTGGTAGAACCGATAGGTTGTGTTGTCCATGCGCCACAGCCGGAATCGCAATTGTACACAAGCATCGTGTTGCCTGCGGTAAATTTGACCTGTGCGGGAGAATGATAGACCCGAATAAAGACGCGAGCGTAAAAGTCAATAGATAGAGACAATAATGGCTCGATGGCCACTCCATACTTAGCTGCGGACATGGCAAGTGAATTCAAGATCAATCGCAGACCACCTTCGTGGGAGTGGAGGCCTTTCATGGGGATACCGCCGTACAGAGAGAATGCTTTTTCCGAATAGCCGGTCGAGGCCCAGACACCGGCATCGGTGCAAGTAACACACAAAAGGCCACCGTCTTTGGCTGCCTGCACTGCGGCATCGATGAATGGAGCCGCTGTGCCATATGGATCCAAATCAATGACGTCGAACTTGCTCGCATTGTCAAGCCCATACATGTAAACTCGAGCATCGGCTAGATTGGGTTGGATCGACGTAAGATTGTTGTATTCGATGTTTTTCTTCATGGAATTGATTGCAGACTTTGACAGGTCATTAGCCACGACCTTTGTGACAAATGGAAGCTCAGAGGCATAGCGAAGAGCGCGCAGTCCAGTTGCAGACAGAGCATCAAGAACGGTGAACGAACCCGTGGGTTGCTCGGGTCGGGCTTCTGACTTAGGCTCTTGGTCAGCCGGGGGAGCGGAAACAGGCTGGTCGTTTGTCTCTGTGTTTTCCTTGTGTTCTGCATTTGGGGCGGGTCTCGGGTTCTCGGTCTGGTCGTCTTCGCGCTTCCGTTTCTTTTCCCCATTGCCTGCCTGCTTCTTCAGCTTCTGGGCCGCTTTTTTTTTCTTCAGGTCAATGATATGTTCTCCATGAGCGCGAATGGCTAGCACGCTGAGGTCGCGATTGAATTGTTGAATTGGGTTGTAGAAGACGGATTGCACTTGGTCGTCGGTTTTGAGATCCTTCTTCGTTCCCTTGGAAGCGGCCTCTTGGGCAGGCGGGTTGAGAATCTTCGCCAACCCTTCCTTGACAACATGGTAATTCTCTCCCTGGTATTCCACCAGCTGGATCTGAGGTTCCTCCATGGTTCTATAAGTGGAAAGGATTCGGACACGAGATCGGATCGAAGTGGGGATCGAGCGAGGGAATTGGGCGGGAATAAAGATAGGAATGAGTCTTCGCCTAGCGCATTTCGTTGCTGCTCCAAAAATCAACGAAGGGTTCATGAGCGGAGCCTTTCACAGCATATCACAAGAGATGTTGAATGCGACGGAGAAAAAGATTCTACGCACGGACCATGATTCGGTACAGAACAATACCTGTTTTGTAATTTATACTCTTTAAAAGCGCATGTACATAGGATTGTAAAGCCGAATCTCACGAGAGAAGCTCTGATTGTCCCTAGTAGGCCATAGGCAATTGTCGTGGTGAGATCAGACGAGTCTTCAAATGTTAATAATTATATATAGTTATATGTAGAATGAATGATTTTTACTATCTTCAGGCTCTTTTTATACATTAGGATTAAGTCTAGATAATATGTACGGTCATGCAAAGCTGTCACAGCCACTTCCCAATGATTGGGACCTGACTATACATTTCGTTCCATCCCTTGGCTTCCCAACCAGCACCTTCACCGGCACGTCCAACAACACCAAGAGCACCTGCAAGCCAGAGAGCCGCGCCAGCGGCGGCAATTCCATTGACAGTCCACCACATCTTGCGCTGCCTCTTGGACTTTGTTTCCGTAAATCCAAGAATACCATCCAACGAGCCTTTTTGGCCACGCTCCTTGCGCGCACTGGTTACTCTCCAGCCCATCCAGGTCGCCCAGCCACCAACGAAGTGCCACACACTGGCAGTCACAAAGAAGAAATAGAAGACATTCCAGAACACAGGACTCCGAGCAAAGCCATGGGCAATATACCCAAGTCCTACCCCAGAGCTTCCTCCTTCGACGATCAATGGCGTGGCGCGGTTGACCCATACGTGGAATGCAATTAGCGGTGCGACAAAGTATCCAGTGCGCGCCTGCAAAGACATCCTTGGCCAGAAATATAACGCGTTTCGCTGTGCGCGAGTCTCGGCGCCGTACAGGCGTGCTCTACGCGCAGCACGAATGTTGCGGAGGGCAATTCCCGAGGCAACATGCGCAATTATAGGAATTGTCAGGACAAGATGCTCTAGTCCTGGAGCCTGGTATACGGGTCGTGTGAGCAGGAGGTAGGATTCGCTCGCGGGTACGGAGCGAGTCACGAGCGGGATCAGAGAGGTGTTGGCGAGATGTAGGATGAAGAAAGCCGTAGGTGGGTAGGTGGAGTATTTTTGAATACCATTTACTAAATAATCATTGTGGTTAGAATATATAAACCAGCTTTTGCCGCTTGACGTACGCCATGAATCCCAGCGATGCCCACTAAGCCCTAGTTTCGGGATTGAAATTCCAGTTCCATGTTGCGTGGGAGAGGCAGCCCTAGGGAAGTATTCGTCACTTTCCACATCCGGGCCATCATGGACAGGCGATGGGTCTAGTTCTTGCAAGGAGATGATAGATCTGGTGTCGATGTCCTCCGGTTTGGAGTGCACGTGCGACGACATTGTATCGTTTTCGGGGTAGGGTGTTCGGGGTTCTAGGGTTTCCCAAGCTGGGGGGAAGGGCAAAAACAAAATTCGTAAGAAAGTAACTCGTCAATCATGCATCCATACTGTGTAGGCGAAATGGAAAAAAGCAGGGAAATGTTAGGGTTGAGGATGAGTCGCAATAATACGGTAGTTGTGATAGGCCGGTTCCTCTACGGATAATGACGATTGCTCCACTTGGCATGGCAGGGTCAGGTGACTCAGTATATCGAATGTTGCCATAATTCGACTTGACTATAAAGAGTTTAATATTGCATATAAGTGCAAGTCTTACCCATTTTCCTAGGATACATTAGCTGGCTAATGACTAAGAACAGAGGACGAGCGTAAAAGCCTACATAGACAATTAAGAAGCTACATATATGCCTTATTTCACAGGCAGCAACACGTCAGACCCGCTATTAATGTGACTACAGCTGGCGGTGGACCCCCTGGAAGACCTGAGGGTGAACCCATGCCTTAGGCAGCAATGTCAGTTCTTTGTTTACATTACATTACCCTGCCTTAGGCAGCAATGTCAGTTCTTTGTTTACTTTACCATACATATGACGGATTCACGCATTTTCATCTCTTACATTACATCTACCCACATTACATCTACCCGCATCACATACGATCAATATGGTGCGGTACAGTCAACATGTGAGTTTAATTCATGCGCATATGACACGATAAACTAATAAATACAGAGCTCGTATCAGTGGTATATCACCCAGCGGTCTGCTGAAGGCCTGAATCTCCCTGCCCTCCCAGTGCCTGATGTGAGTGAAGTCTTAAGTGTTTTACTAGTATTTTACTAGTAAATTGGGACTGACTTATGGCTTAGACCCGTGGTTACACCCCTCTTTACCTAGGCGAACGTTTTTGCCGTGCTCTTAACTGTGGAAAAGACGTATGTCACATTCTTTTAAGATTCCTTCAACATTCCTTCAGTTCTTTATTAATTTACTAGTATTATACCATATAATACTAGTAAATTAATTATCTAACGCTGTTTTTAGACACCGGCAACGTCCACTAATAACCTGCGGAAACATTACGCTTCGAAGCACCCTGAGTTGATTCTGAATGCTGCGGAAGGTCGACCTACAACTGTGGAAGAAACTGCGGCAATCGGTAAGTGTAAAGTGAAGAGTTTTACTAGTAGCTTACTAGTAATTTACTAATAAAATTAGGATTTTATACCGCTTTACGTGATGCCTATGATGCCCGGATTGCTGCCGCGGCAGAGGCCGCCGCCCTGAATAAACCTACTATTCCCCGTAAGAAGGATGGTTCTGTAAGTGGAGATTCTACTAGTTATTTACTAGTAAAAACTAATCAATATAGATTCACCTTACTGAGATGAGGAAGCAAGTTAAAGCGCTTCACGGTCAGGTTCCATGCGAGCCTTGTAAAGATGCGAATGACCGAGCTGGTAAGAGTGCCCGCATTTATACTAGTATTTTTATATGATTAACTAGTAAATAGGCTGCTGTCGTCTGGAAAATGCGACTCGATGCGATAACTTTGAGTACTTCGATTCCGATGATCAAAGTGAGGTTAGTGACCCGCCAGAGGAGGAGAATGATGGAGAAGAGTAAATTACTAGTACTTTACTAGTATTTCTTTTGAACATAAGTGGCGGTTCTATGACATTTTTTTAGCTGAACTTGAAATTTAAAAAGGATATCTATCTATACAGAAGTTACTAGTAGATTATTTTATTTTACTAGTATTCTTTTAAGAATAAGTGGTAGTACTAGTAGGAGGTAACTAGTAATTTAATCCCTTAATTTCTATTTAATATTAAGTAGCTTATTTTCTTGCTCTGTAAGCTGTTCTTGAAGCTTTTGAATCATCCTACGTGTCTCTTCGATCTTATCTTGGTGGAGAGAATTTGAAGAGGTTCTAGAAATATAAGTTACTAGTAAATTACTAGTAAAAGGGTTAAACTTACGTGGAACGTGTGGCTGGACGATGTTGGACGCTAGTACTTCTTAAGCGGCCTCGACGTGGTGGGCATGGTGTGCTTAGTATAACGGTCGGTGGTGTGTCAAGATTGATAACTTCTGAGATTATTGGGAGTCGTGAAGGCATTCTATACTAGTTAGTTACTAGTAAAATACTAATAAAGCAGACAAACCTTAGTGATGGTGACACTATAACTTGAGCTTTGTTAAGTGGCTTCGTAGGTGATTTGCGAGGGGACTTCCTTGGTGACTTAGTCCGACTCCTAGCCCTTTGAATTGTATGGCTATACCCTGACGAGTTATACCCATAAAGCTCTTGATCCTCATCTGATATCTCATCATTGTTAGGACGGTAGCGATTCCGTCGTTTTGCCTCTATTTTTATTAGTAATATACTAGTAAGCTACTAGTAGAAAACGTACCTTCACGCCGGAGACTATTACTAAACCTTGTTACCATATCATCAGCATGGTAGGAATGCCTTATACCAAAGGTAGTACGTGCAAAGTGTTGTGAAACGTCAGTTTGATCGAGGACTCGAGACCTAGGGTTAATTAGTACTAGTATTTCACTAGTAAAATAGTAGTAAACGTACTTTAACACTGCACATAGGAGTGAATCTCGAGTACCCATCCGGTAGGCTTTATAGTGGCTTTGCTCCACTGCATTCGTATGGCTTCGTGTTTCTTTATAGAACCTCGGGTCTATTAAAGAAAGACTCCCACATATACCACCTGCGATCACATCAATTTGCTTATGCCGGACCCATCCAGCGAGCTCTGGGGAGTGTTCTTAAGTCTTTATTAGTAGGTTACTAGTAAAGAACTAGTAGATTTACTTACCTGAGATCAAATCGCCTAGGGTATAGTAGTCATCCCTACTCCCACACTCCATTAAAGCGATAAGACGCGCTCGCGCTTCATGATGCGAATTATCTGCACGCTCTGGTATTAATTTATTTACCGTGCGTAAGAAATGGATCTTACAAAACATAAGAATATGCCTTGCATGCCATCTCCAACCAAGAAGTCGACCATCGATTTGACGTTGAGTTTCATTTAGAACTTTGCCAAGACCTTATACTAGTAAGTAACTAGTAAGATACTAGTAAAATAAGGAGGTACGTACCTGTCATTTGCTTTGGGCACATATCAACAACAATAGACTTGATCCCACTACCATGTAAATAATGGAACTTCACTGGAACACCAGTAACACGGGTAATCAAATTAAACGCAGCTGCGAATATAGTAGTATACCCTGAAGTGGTCTCTTCGGTAGTAAATACACGAAGGAGGGTTATAACTAGTAAATTAGATAGTTAGTACTAGTAAAGGCAGAGAGATTACTAGTAAATAAACTTACTTTTCCCGTGGTCAGGTAGAAATGTAGCAAAAATCACCTCGTTAAATATCCCTTGAACCCGTTTATACGACATATCAACCTCCCATGAATCAAGGGAAGCTAATAATTGTAATTGTTCATCAAGTGCACAAAAGATAAAGGTCCCTCTCTCGTTATCAATGATCTCGCGAATATACTCCTTTAAAGATATTAGTAAGATACTAGTAGTTTACTAGTAAAACGTACCTTTGTATGTGGATCCTTCGCTAAAAGATGATAAATTCCCCCCATTTCTCTCCCAAGGGGGTAATAGAGGGCTCGTTGCTTTTGTAAGATCGTAGTGAAAATCTCTCTATTCGCAAAACTATGATGGAGTTGACTGATTGTAAGACTGCCATATTTTGCGCAGAATGCACGGAGCTCAAAGCTTCGAAGGAAAAAACCTAAATAAGTTAGTTACTAGTATTTTAGTAGTAGACTACTAGTAAAATACTTAGTGAAAGATCAGGGCTTCGCATCCTAGCAAGAAGGTTTGAAATTCCTTTAATTAGTTCGAACGGAGGCTTGCTAGGAGGTGGTGGTGGATGGTTATGAACGCCCCGAGAGACCCAAATTGCATAGGGATGCTTTATAGGATCTTTAGGTATAAAAGCCCGGAATTGGACCTGGCACTTCGGCGAGCTCTTGATTAAATCACCACGACCGGATGGGTGGATAGTGCCTTTACTAGTAAGTTACTAGTAATCAACTAGTAAAGGAAACACGTACCACATTTTAGCGCTCGCGATCGATGACTATGAAATGTATCACAGTGCTCTTGGGTATCAGGGAATTTACGTTTTTCAAGGAGATCTATGAGAAGATCTAAATCAAGATTTGACCGTTGCCATTGTAGGCTTTTATAGAAATGGTCTCCACGTTGATCTTCTGTCCAATTTCGACATTGTATATGCGAGATAGTAGATCCTGTAATATCCTAGAAGAAATATATTAGTAGGTTACTAGTAAGTTACTAGTTAATCACTTACTAGATGACGATGTTTTTCGAGTTGGAAATCACAGGTTTCATCTGACTTTCCACAGGCCGTTTGATTTTGGAAGCCTCTTTGGATAGTGTCGTAAAATCTAGAGTATTATTAGTATAAAATCTACTAGTATAATACTAGTATAAATACTCACGCGACTGCCATCCGTTGTTTATTCGTTAGTACTCTTCCTCCCTGAGTATCCTTTTTTGCTGTAAGGAGTTTATTTATTAACTCTTGATCAACCTTTGTATGGTATAGATTGCGGATTGAATCACTAAGGTAAGCACAATGCTTAATCCCTTGGCAATTTGAGGAAATTTTAGTCACATCGCATTGGAGAAAGGTACACCAGGTATCACGATTCTGGCCATCCCGTTTATGCGAATATTGAACCTAAAAACGTTAGTGACTACTAGTAAGATACTAGTAATTAACTAGTAAAAGCTTACTTACATGCTGCATTGCCTCCTCTTTCTCCTCTATACATAAACCCTGAAGGTTCACAACATAGGCATATCCTTTTGGGTCGGTTTGTGGATACTCTGGAAGCATAGGCACATATTCAATTTCCGAAGCAGAGATCGGATTATAGGTACCGCTTGTTAACGGCGTCTGTGTCCGATTGTCTCCTTCGTAAATCTAGAAAATAATATTAGTAAATTACTAGTAAATTACTAGTAAACCTTTATAATATACCTGAAATTCGTGTAACTCGTTCAATATCCTCTCATCTTCATCTCTGTTTTCCATCATGTCCTGCTCTGTAGTAGGAGGATCGGTAGCGTGAGGTTCAATATCCATAAGCTCTTGAAGCTTAGAATTGCGGAATTTAAACCAAGTTGATTCGTATTCTGTCATCATGAAGATTTAGACAATAGTTTAAAAAAATAGTGTGTACAGAATTAATATATATATATATATATACATGAAGTATAGCATTATTTCTAACCCTTGATTCCTTACTAGTAATTTACTAGTAAATCCCTCAGAATGTAAACCCTTGATTCCTTACTAGTAAATTACTAGTAAATCCCTCGGAATGTATAACCCTTGATTCCTTACTAGTAATTTACTAGTAAACCCCTCAGAATGTATCCCTGTCTACCTTACCATACGGATGACATAATACTCATAAATACAATGATACTAATATGACAATACAGAACACCATGAAATTAATGCCTAAGGCATGGGTTCACCCTCAGGTCTTCCAGGGGGTCCACCGCTAGCTGTGGTCTGGCTATTAATACACAGATGGTCGCAATGCGTCGCCGTACTAAACGCTCTCTCTCTAAACTCACGCTGTACTCTTGTCCAAGAACAATGGCACCGGTATGCTCTTTTTTTTGGTCCAGATCTGACACATCAGCTAACAGATATAGCGTGGTTTTACAAATCCCGCTCCTAGGGTAATCAATCATCCACATCTGCCATGTCTGTCACCGCCAAGCTAACCCTTATAGACTGAATCAGCGCGGTCTGCGCTCAGCTCCTTCACCTGCACTCTCTGCAATAAATCGTACTCACGTCATCCGGAGTACGAAGCGCATATCGGCTCATATGACCACCAACACAGAAAGCGCTTGCAGGATCTCAAACAGTTAACCCGTGATCCAAATGCCATCGAGAAGAACCGCCGCGCAGAACGTAAGGCCGATGCGCAGGCCGGTCTGAAAGTCATCGAGACTCCTGCACACAATGTGGTACCAAGTGGAGGAGGTACGGGTTTCAAGAAGGGAGGTTTCAAAAGCTCATTCGCCGCTGTCAAGGGAACAGTGGTCCCTACAGCCCCAGTCAAGAAGAACGTCCTAGGAGATGACGAGGAAGATGATATTCCGAAACCTCAAAACAACGCTCCACCAGATGTGGGAAGGCCCCTAAAGACTGAATCTGGTGATATGGAAAGTGAAACCGACGAGGAATATGGCCCAGAAGGACATTATGATCCTCACCGGCCAACTGACTGTTTCGCTGGGTGTGCTGCTCAAAAGGTTTGATGGATATCGTGATGCCTGGAATGACTCGCGAACCGAATCAAATATCAAGTATCGAATATGTACATAATGGCGTTCAATGTTATGGATTATCCTTTTCTTCAAAAATTGACTCGGCAGCAATCAATTTCCATCTAATCCGTTTAAGCACATTTACGCTGGTACTGATCTGGAGTAATGGTACATGCTTTCCAAGAGACTGTCTAAACCGGTTGGATAACAAAAGCAGAATAAAACAACGACATAAGATGGAACAGGTGAAAGGGTACTAGGCACATTGCTATATTATTGCGAGCTCTTCACTCGCCCTCATTTATTGGCTTACAAGCGCAGAAGCTTGGCGGCCTGGCTGACAATGGTGTCCTCCTGGGGGAAGGCCATGGCCTCAAGGCCAGCGGCGTAAGGAGTAGGAACCTCAGCACCGGTGACACGGACGGCAGGGGCAGTCAGGTAGTCGAAGCCGTACTCCATGGCCAGAGCCAGGATCTCGGACGAAAGACCGAACATGGGGTAGCCAGACTCAACGACCATAATGCGGCCGGTCTTCTTGAGGGAGGCAATGATGGTCTCAACATCGAGAGGCTTAATGGAGCGCAGGTTGATAACCTCAGCATCGACACCGTACTTCTGCTTGAGCTCAGCGGCGGCGGTCAAGGACTGACCGACGCAGCGAGAGACGGAGACGATGGTGAGGTCCTTTCCGGGGCGCTCGATCTTGGCCTTGCCGATGGGCAGGACGAAGTCGTTCTTCTGGGCAGCCTCGCTCATAGGGAAAGCCTGGCCGTACATGAGCCTAGCATTGGTTAGTTCACGCGAAATCCAGCAAAATGAAGGAATGGGATCTTACTCGTTCTCGAGAACAACAACGGGGTTGGGGTCACGGATAGCAGCCTTCAGCAGACCCTTGGCATCCTCGGAGCTCCAGGGGGAGACAACCTTCAAACCGGGAATGCTGCCGTACCAGGCGGAGTAATCCTGGGAGTGCTGGGCGCCGACACCGGAGGCGAAACCGTTGGGACCGCGGAAAGTGATGTTGCAAGGCTGGATACCACCGGACATGTAGTGAGTCTTAGCGGCGGAGTTGATAATCTGATCGATAGCCTGCATGGCGAAGTTGAAGGTCATGAACTCGGCCTAGAACATGAACCGTTAGCATGCGCTCTTAGATCAAATGTCATCTCCCTTGAATACTCACAATGGGGTGCAAACCAGCGAGAGCAGCACCAACGGCGATACCAGTGAAGCCAGCCTCTGTGATGGGAGTATCGATAACCCGCTTGGGACCGAAGCGGTCGAGCAGACCCCTCGTCACCTTGTATCTGTAGGGCCGGAAGTTCAGCTTTCGGGTTCGATCCAACTGCAAATCGAGGATTACTCACGCTCCGTTGTACTGTGCAACTTCCTCACCGAGAATGAAAACCTTCTGGTTAAGTTCCAACTCCTCGGCCAAGGCCTCGTTCAAGGCATCGCGAACGGTGACCTGCTTGGTGCCATCCTCGGTGGCATATCCGCGGCGCAGAATTGAAGGAGCACAGGCGGACTGGCGGAGGTTTGAGCGCAGAGCAGTGGAAGCAAGGCGCGATGAAAACAGACGGGCTGTTGGGCGGAAAAGTCGGGGAGCTGCCATTGCGGAAATATGATCGAATTAAGAAGATGAAAAACGACGAAAGAAAAAGAGATTCAATTAACGATCGCAGACCAAATCGGACCGCGAATTCAATTGAATAGAAGAGCGGGAGAGTAGATAAAAGTGAATAGCCAGGGAAAACTTATCGCCGTCCGAATAATCTTTGAGATGCAAATCCGAAGATGTTGGGCAACACGTGATATCAGAGCTCACCGGTACTGTAACCGTAACCATACAGAATTGGAGAGAGCTCACTTGATCACTTGTTTGTTTGTTCGACATATCTTCTTATGAGGTATCAACTCTAATACGTTTAGCTATAACTACGTGTTTCCTTTCAGATATTGCAAGACCTTTCAAGGGGTTTCTCACCGTAAATCTATGCTTTTATACACTCTTCCAAGGGTGTATTATCGATACTGATGTTGTTCTTGCTCTGGCTACTTCCGTCGGCACTCGCCGCTCAACCCTCCACACCCGATCCTATCTCCGCTCCGCTACGGGCCCTTGATTTCGGGCAACTGAATTTCCTCCATACTACCGATACTCATGGCTGGTTAGCTGGTCATCTGCAGGAGTAGGCTTTAGACCCTGCATAGCTTTGGAGTTGTACTAATAATTGCAGACCGTCCTACTCCGCAGATTGGGGAGACTATGTATCATTTGCGACACGCATGCGGGAGAAGGCAGAAGCACAAGGACAAGATCTACTCGTTATAGATACTGGTGACCGAGTCGAAGGGAATGGCCTATACGACTCGTCCGAACCCAAGGGTATCTACCTTTCGGACATCTTCCGGCACCAGGACATCGACCTGTTGACGTCGGGAAACCATGAACTATACAAGCAAAACACATCCGAGGCCGAGCTTCTCATCACCGTTCCTAATTTCCGGGGTAACTATCTAGCGTCGAATATTGATATCATTCACCCGACCACGAAAGAGCTTGTGCCTCTGGCTCCGCGGTTCAAGAAGTTCACTACCAAGAAGCAAGGCATCCGTATAGTAGCGTTTGGCTTCCTCTTTGATTTCAACGGAAATTACAACAACACTGTGGTCCAGAGGGTATCGTCTACTATCAAAGAGGATTGGTTCCAAGAAGCCATTCGGGATAAAGAGGTGGATCTGTTTTTGGTGATCGGCCATGTGCCTGTTCATTCGCCGGAGTACCGGGCGATCTTCAAGGCGATACGGGGAATTCGTTGGGATACTCCAATTCAATTCTTTGGCGGACACCAGCATGTGCGTGACTATGCGCAATATGATTCCAAAGCCTTTGGGCTAGCGAGCGGCCGATTCATGGAAACTATTGGCTTCATGTCAATCGATGGCCTCGCCAGCAAAGCCAGCCACCAGTCTGCCGTTGGGCCCGTCTTCAAACGCAGATACATTGACAATAATCTCTTGTCTTATTATCATCATACCGGTCTTGATCAAAAGACCTTCCCAACCGATAAAGGCCTCAATGTCTCCCGATTGATCACCAAAGCACGGTCCGACCTTCATCTGGACAAAGTCCATGGATGCGCTCCACATGATTTATGGATGTCGCGAGTCAAGTATCCGGACCCCAACAGCATCTACACCTGGCTTGAGACTCAGGTTTTGCGCGACGTGAGGGATGAGTCTCGTGGGGACACGCCTAGACTAGCCATTGTTAATACGGGAGCCATAAGGTTCGATATCTTCAAGGGGCCTTTTACCCAAGACTCAACCTTTATTATATCGCCATTCACCAGCACCTTCCGCTATGTTAAAGATGTCCCATATGACAAGGCACAACTTATTGTCGAGGTTTTGAACGAACAGCCGCAAATTTTATCTACGGATGAATCTTCGCCTACAACCTTGGGCCCTGTCGAGCAACTTGCATATCCGGAAGACGTGATTGCCCAAAATTGGCTTTCGCCTGGTGAGCAAATTCCCATGTCCGGTCCGGCCCTCGTGCCCGGTTACACGACAAAAGATGATGCAGGCACAGATGGTGACGATACCATCCACTCACCCATATCCTTTTACCGCGTGCCAAACTGTATTCAAACCCTCATATCTCCCAATGCATCAGAGACACCAAAGACGGTGGATATGGTATACCTTGACTTCATAGAGAGCAAGGTGATAATGGCCGCCAAGTTTGCCGGTCTCGATGTCGACATTGCAAAGGAAAGTGATGTGTACATGCCGAACATGTCTCTAACAAACCTGATTCTTGACTGGGTGAAGAAGAACTGGAAGTGTTGATAAGTTATAATTTCTAGCAGTTCATTTTGTTACAATTCATTCCTAGTTTCTGGACCAATATTATAAATACCGCCTAGCTTTATAATACATGCATCTAGGCTGTTCACTTAATCACCGCCGTTGAAGGTGAACACACCCTTTCCGCTACGGTAGCCGCCCAAGGTGCCCTGCACGCTCTCTGCCAACTCCGGGCCCTCGGACTCCCAATTCCACTTGACCTCATCCACGGGAATGTCGTGGAACTTGCCAGAGCGAGTCAATTGAAGCACATCCTTGATGGTGCTCTCCTTCAGCTCGGGGTTCTTGTCACCCCACCTGCTAACCCAGAACCCGTCAAATACGAGGTTCTTAAAGATCAGCAAGCCCGAGGGCAATGCAACAGGCTGCTTCGACATGGCTCCGTAGGTCACCATGTGCGAATTGGGGGCCAAAGTCTTTGCCAGAGCGGTGGCATTCTTCCCGCCTACGCAGTTCAACGCCAGACGAATGGGCTCCCGGCCCTGGCGGGTGAACTCGTGAACCATATCCCGGAAGTTTCCAGTAAGCATCTCCTCCTCGGTAATAACAACGGTAGCTCCCAGATCCTTGAGCTCCTTTTTGAGAGCCTCGGTCTCTTCGGGGGTCTTGCGCTGCCGAACGACATTGAGCGTCTTGATTCCCCACTCGCGGCCCAGCTGGATAGCTGCTCGCCCGACACCGCTGTTGGCGCCGTTCTGGATCACCCATTCCTCACCGGCACGCATCCAATCCCATTCACAGAAATCCCGGAGCATACGGTACGCAGTGACGGGGTTGACACTGACAGTGCCAACCTGAAGCGGGGTCAGACCCTCCTTGTTCTCAATCTTGATCAACTGGGATTCGTCCAGCTGCGCGTGGGTACGCCAGGTACCTAGGCCGGTGCGCTTCATGATGACCCAGTCGCCTTTGCTGAGGTTCTTGACGCCCGCACCGGTTGACAGCACCTCGAATGCGCCCTCGTTGCCGCCGACTGCGGCGGGCTCCGCGTTCCCGAGGTCCGTTTGGAAGGGAGGTTTGCTGGGGTAGACACCCTGGATCTGATTCACGTCGGCGGGGTTCATCGGCGCGGTCAACAGGCGCAGATTCACTTGGGTTGCGTGCGGCGCGGAGATTGAGTGCTTGTGTAAGCTAACTTGAGATCAGTTTTGGTTTGTTCAATTGCAGCTGGGAGGACATACCGCAAGACATCTTTGGGCTCGCCATATTTGGAATAGATGAGAGCCTTTGCTTGTGTGTAGCCATATACCGAAATGTATCGCCGACCGAATGGAGCTTTGCCGAGCACCTGTGGTACAGCTCGAGCTGAGGCCGGGCGAGCACTTCGTGTGGCTGTCTGTAGTACACTTCGTGAGAACATAGCTGGTAGAGTGAGGGAGTGGAAGAAAAGAGAAAGTCGAGCAAATCCGGATGACGTCTTGGTCGATTTCGCTCGGCCCGAAGGAACTATTGACATTATAGCTCCGAGGTCACTTAAACAGAATTATTCGATATTGATGTTTATATCCGGGCTAATAGTTATTGATTTCTAAGGCTATTAAGTCTATAATATATACCTATATAGGTCCGTCCACACCATAAATATCAAAGGTGACAGACTTAAACAGATACCGTAGAAAGCAGCACGGACCCGGGAAACTCGCGTTCCACTCCCTGTCCATGTTACTCCTCACTCACTCGTCTCAATGTCCTTGTTGCGCGAAGCTGAGAGATGCGTCGCTAATCAGTATGCACATAATATCAATGCCTTTATAACCCCGCTGTCGCGCGCGGGGCCATGGTTGGACCGCGTGAAGGAAGCAGATGTGCGCAAGAAAGAAGGTAGCAATATCAGACTTCCACTTTCTACTTCAGAATTAACCGATATGATCAGGGAAACCCAAGTCCGCAGTGGACGGCCGATTGATCTCCATCAAAGACAATATCTGCACACGCGACCTTCCAACGACCTGCGCTTCGGGAATCCTGGATAAATTTACGAGCCCGTTCAATGCCACCGTTGTCGATCAACTAGAGGCCGCCGGAGCCATTGTCGCTGGAAAGACAAATCTGGACCAGTTTGGGATGGGATCACACTCGATCAACTCACATTTCGGTCCTGTCAAGAACCCTCGTCGCGATTCCAGCGGTGAAGACCTCTCGGCCGGTGGCAGCTCTGGTGGAAGTGCCGCCTCAGTCGCCGCCGACCAATGCTATGCGTAAGTAGCCAGTCTTTAGCAATACGACTGATTGCTGACTTTTATAGCTCACTAGGGACGGACACTGGAGGCTCGGTCAGACTTCCGGCTGCTTACACCGGGACAGTGGGGTTCAAACCTTCATACGGACTGATATCACGATGGGGTGTGGTGGCATACGCAAACTCTTTAGATACCGTGGGTATAATTGGAAAAACCACTGCCAATGTCCGAGATATCTTCGGTAGGTTTTGACCAGTATGGCTGGATAACGACTGTGCTAATAGCATGCCTAGACATCCTCAATCAACATGACCAACGCGATCCTACTAGCCTCTCAACATCCTCCCGCTCTCGAATCCAAGCGTCTCTCCAAACACCACAACTTGCCTCACGGCTGACTTCAGCCCCCCTCCGAATTGGCGTGCCAATGGAGTATAACGTTTCCGAGCTGACTCCATCAGTCCGACGAGCTTGGGTTCTTTCTCTGGCACACCTGAGGGAACAAGGACACACTGTGCATTCCGTCTCCCTGCCCGACACCAAACACGCATTATCTACCTATTACGTCGTGGGACCTGCCGAGGCATCTTCAAATCTGGCCAAATACGATGGAGTGCGATACGGGACTCGCGCCGAAGGCCCAGATGGCGACGGAAAGCCCGATGGATATCTATTCTCAAATACTCGAGGACAAGGGTTCGGGCCAGAAGTGAAGAGGCGAATTGTGCTAGGCACATTCACTTTGAGTGCCGATGCCATTGACAACTATTTCATCCAAGCACAACGGGTGCGTCGTCTAGTCCAGCAAGACTTTAATGCTGTCTTTACAGCCAAGCATCCGCTCGCTTTGCAGGGCGCAGACAATATTGCAAACGAAAATGACGTAGATGTCATCATATGTCCCACTGCTCCCTCATCCCCGCCACAACTGTCGGACTTGATGAGCAAATCTACCAAGAAATCACCCTTGGATGCATATGTTACCGACGTATTCACTGTTCCAGCTAGCCTGGCTGGTCTTCCTGCAATTTCAGTCCCCGTGACAGTATCTGGGGAGAAAGATGCTGAACTGGCAGGAATCCAGATCATCGGTCAATATGGAGACGACCAGTTGGTCATGAAAGTGGGAGAGATGTTGGAGGGAAGACATTTGGATTAGACCCATACCTGTACGACTACTGTATGAAATGTGTATTATGTGAATAGATTTTGAAATCAGAATTGGTATCAATGCTACTGCGAAAGCCAAACGCCTATTTCATTTCCCGTTTAAGTCATCTCGACATCGCCATCACCCTGCACTTCAACGTTGGGAGTACCAGCTGTCCCGACGCTCATCGCATCTTCGAGGCCGTGGTTCCCAACATCGCCTGCAGCTGGTGTCTCACGATTGCTATTAGCAGCGGAATCGGATGCCCCAACGGTTCCAGGAGTATGGGCGAGGGTAGAGTCAAGCGCCGCACCGACACCACCCTTCAACACCTCTGCCCCTCCCACAACTCCAGCTCCAGCTCCATCGAGTTCGGTATTGTTATTGATGACATCGCCATCAATTCCGCCCCATGTGAACATAGCTTCTACCTCGTCCACGATATCGGCCAACACGTCTTCGGCGATCTGATCATTGAATCGTTCGCCCATGGCCCGGACTGGCTCTCCAGTTTCAGTCTTCTCGGGTGGCCCAACCCACCATGGCCCCTCAAATCGGCATTCGACAGCGCCGCCGCCGTAGCAACTCACAGCAGGATAATAACCGATCAAGCCGTCGTCGGCGTTTTCACGCTCGCCAATACCAAGATTGTTTGTTCCATTGGCGAGACGACTTGCGGGCGGGAGGAAGGCATAAAGTTCTTTGAAAGGGGTGCCCATCTGTACTCCGTTCTTTAGAATGGTAATACTAGACCCCGGGAGTGTGCGAAGTGTGGCGTCTTCGCTGTTGAAAGGTGACGGGGGACCAAACGTCGGTGTTTCCTTGAGGTTGAAAGCGTAGTCGCGTAGGTGTTTCGTAGAAAAGACATTGGATTGCTGCCAACAGAAATCCGACTTATAGTGAAAGGGAATCCGATCTCGGATGATGTTGGTTGCTACCGGTTGTGATGGACTATTATCGGCGGGATCGTATGTACCCTCGACAATTTTCTTGTGAAGAGAAAGAGGCGGAAGAGTGATGAGCATGCCAATAACATCTCCTTCATTGATAGCCTCTCCCTTAGGAAAGAAGAACTCGCATCGCATGCGATTGACGACTTCGCCGTTCACATCTCGAATCCCGTACCCATAGCAATCCACTCCAACATTCACATCGAGGTCGGCCTCACGTCGGGCAAATCCAATACGAACATGGCCACGGGGTGAAGTTGTGGGTCTGCTGTTCTGAGGTGCCTGGGGATCATTGACTATGCCACTAATCACACGCGCTTCGTAATAATACGTGCCCTCTCGAGCGCATACATTAGCGCGGGCGGTATGCCACGCATCACTGGTAGTCACTGCAGTCGCGCTCTCTGAAAACGATATGGCAGCTGGTGAATCCTCGAAACTGAAGCGGGTATGGTACGGGCGAACATCGGTCTGTCGATATTTGATATGAGGGAATCCGGGGTCTGCAATGGCATAGCTGTAACGAAATCCATTCTTGTTGGTGAGTTTATCAACAACCTCATAGAAATCCCAACTTTGACCCAAAACGTCCGACGTCTTTCGGCTCACGCGATTCAATTGGCGAGGTTGTGGAGGGTACCGATCCGAGGCGTGCGGCTCGGCGAGCAACAATGGACGAAGGATGCTCAGTTTTGAACTGGGCAGGGCGTGGCTCGGTGCAGCTGTGGCTCGCTTTTTCGGCGGTGGTGCGTTTTCGGGGTCTAGTCCTTTGGCTTCACGTTTCTTGCGACTATCTCGCTTGTTGCGCTTGGCTCGACCATCGCCTTGCACGGACGGAGCGGGAGAAGATCGTGGGTTCAAGTCGGTGAATTGCGCATTTAGAAGAGGTCCACCATTGGGAGGTAGGATCGGGGAGTTGATGTTGGACGACGGAGCGGAAGACCCGGGGGCTTGGCCGGATGCCATGATGGAGGCTATGTTTGTCCGCTGTGGTTGTGGCCTATCGATTCGTCTGTCGATCTGAAGAAAGTCAGCAATTTGGACAAGATATAAGCCAATGAGTATGGCTCGACGGCATTTTGCTTCTACCGAGTTCGAAGTCCTTACTCAATTTGAAGCTTGTCTGTATGCTGTCAAGCTGTTCCGGCGTGTATATACGCGAAAGATAAGGAGATTTGGCAGCCTGCAGCTTCCCCAAATAAAGTATTATAGTATGCCAGTTGCTTCTATGTTCATTGATAGGCAGCAAACATCCCTTTGAAAGAGTCAATCGCATGCGCGCTGGACAAGGAGATTCTTGGGAAACGGAGGCGGTCAGAGTTTATTTGCAGAAAATGCGCGAAGAGACTAGGGCGGTGTGGGGTACAGGCGGTGATGATACTGGGGGGCACCGCCTGGCAGAAAAAAAAAATATGACCACACAATTTGATCGTCGTGTGTACTTCGATAAGCCAGCCCAAACTACTCATTTCTGTTTCTTCGGTTTATCTGAAGAATTACCCACCATGCCAAAGGTATCAAGCTCGCGCGCTGCTGCCGCGGCACGCAGACACAACCCCCTCGCTGAAGATATTACTTCTGCGGGGCACCTTCGGACACAGAGTAGCAAGAAAGGCAAAGGCAAAGCCGACGAGAACGATGAAGATGGCGAAAATGGACAGCGTTATGTCGACGCGAAGATGTCGCGCAAGATTCTACAGATTGGACAGGAATTGGCCGACGAGGATGCCGCCGAGGAACTCAAGAACTCAGCACGGCCCCAATCGAATGCATTTGAATTCGATACCCGATTCGAGGATGAGGAGACTTTCTCCGACGACGAGGGAAAGTTTGAGGCCGACGACTGGGTGGATGATGAAGTCGAGCAAGTTGTAAGACTCCCGAATTTTTAAATAATGATATTGCTTCTAACATTTTACAAAGGAGGTCGACCCCAATGATCTAGATATGTTCAACAAATTCATGCCTCACGAGGAGGACCCTATATTCCACCCCAAGGACCCTAGCTCCGCTGGCCCCACCAACCTTGCCGATTTGATTCTCGAGAAGATTGCCGAGCACGAGGCGAAGCAGGCTGGCGAGGGCCCTTATGGTCCATACATCCAAGGTGGTGGTATCCCCGAGGATGCAGTCCAGATTCCTGCCAAGGCCGTGGAAGTATATGAGAAGTATGTTTTGCGACAGTACCTTGTGAGCCCAAGCTAACTGGTTCTAGGGTCGGCATGATTCTTTCTCGCTACAAGTCTGGCCCGCTCCCCAAGCCCATCAAGATCCTTCCCTCTGTACCGAACTGGCAGACCATTCTGGATATCACTCGTCCCGAGTCATGGACCGGCAACGCCGTCTACGCCGTAACCCGTATTTTCATTTCGTCCAAGCCTGCAGTTGCCCAGGAGTTCATCAACATTGTGCTTTTGGAGCGCGTGCGCAACGAAATTCACGAAACCAAAAAGTTGAACATCCACACCTACAATGCGTTGCGCAAGGCCCTGTACAAGCCCGCATGCTTCTTCAAGGGACTTTTGTTCCCGCTCGTGTCCACCGGCACCTGCACCCTGCGCGAAGCCCACATTGTCTCTTCTGTGGTTGCTCGCGTCTCCGTTCCCGTGCTGCACTCCGCAGCCGCCCTGCTTCGCATGTGTGATCTAGCCGCGGAACAGTCGTTGACCTCCATTGAAAGCACCGGTGCTGTCAACATGTTCATCCGCGTCTTCCTGGAGAAGAAGTATGCCCTGCCGTACAAGGTCATTGACGCCCTGGTATTCCACTTCATGCGCTTCCGCGCCGCTGATTCTTCGGATGATGCCATGACCGATGGACCCTCCGGACTCGGTTCCAAGGCGTACAAGCTGCCCGTTCTCTGGCACCAGTCCCTTTTGGTCTTTGCCCAGCGTTATCGCAACGATATCACTGAGGACCAGCGTGAAGCGCTTCTCGATTTGCTTCTCGTCCGTGGACACAAGGACATTGGACCTGAAGTGCGACGCGAACTGCTTGCTGGCCGAGGACGTGGTGTGGTGGTCCCCGACCCGGAGGCTCAGAATGCCATGGATGCTGGCGATGACACGATGGATGTCACCATGTAGATGAGATCAATTGATCATAGCCCCGCACATGTTCGCTTACGATCTTGTCATGAGCACGTTTCTATGGGATGGCGTTTTTTTTCTTTGTTTGAGGGACTGCATATAATTCCCCTGGTGTCGAAGGTTTCCAAAATGGGATGTCAATACCGATGACTGAATTTAGTGTATTGAATTTGAGGTAGACATATATCGTTATCTTTTTCACAAGAAGCCTTCATAGTCCACATGCAGCAAATGGTAGGAGTCACCCCTATAAACCAAGGTCAACCAACGCCCCGTTTCAGCCCCTCAACCTAGACTTCATGATTCTACCGTGTTCGAAGTGGTTCCGTAACATCCCCAGTATGATCTCCGCCAATCTAAATGGCACACTAACCTCCTTGCCCGAGTATGGAGTACATAATCACACAGTGACATCCTCAGACTTAGGGGGCACGGAGAATTAACGGGGCGGGGCAGCCCTTGACTGATCCGCGTGTAAACGGAGCATTCTCCGGGTAATCCTCCGTACTAATCGCCTCAGATTCAGGAGAGGACGTGTCAGTACCAGATCCACTCTACAAAGTAGATTGTTCGAGACTCTTATCTCAGATCATTTGTGGGACATATCATGATTTGAATGGATCGAGTCGGAGTGGCTGTTGTGCTACCCGAAATATCAGAAGCTGAATTTGTAAGTGATACTCCATACGGAGTACTCCATATTCCATCCAATGTAAGTGTATTGGGGCCAATATCCCAATTATAGAAGTTAAGAGACATTTGGAGACAATAAAGTGAGCAAATACCAAGGGTGGGATACGATGTTTCAAGGAGCAAATCATAATTGGCTGTCAAAAGGAGGCCGAACCATGGAATGCAGGGGGAAATTAACGTAATTTACAGGTCTCGTTACAGGAACTCAGCCCCTTTTGAGGTACTCGGTGGCACATGGTAAATTGTATGGCGAAGCATGTACCTGACGTACGTGTGCGCCCAGGTTCCAAGGTTCCCCCCCTTTGTTCCATTCCCCTAGGCCCATCCCTTTCAGACCACCGTGGCCTCTACTTAAACCTCATCTCTCCCCATCCGTTTGCAGTTGAACAGCTGTCCTTTCCATTCTTTCTCTCTCTTTTTTTTCGCTGACTCACCCTCTGACTCAATCTTCCCCGGAGTCTCTGGTCTCCGGTGCCGATCGTGATGATAACGTGGCCTCTGTGATTTGAACCTCTTTTCACCTAAAGTCATTTTAAGTCTTATATACACAATTGTTACTCACGTCCGGCACCGGTTATCCATTTGACCCTGTCACCATGGCGGATACTATCAACCCGTTGGATACCCTCCCAGCCTCGCCATCCCCAGACATGTACACAGTTTCCCCCGCGGATACATCATTAGACTCTCCGGAGCCGGAAGATGATATCAAAGATGAAGATGATGAGAAGAAGCCAACAAAGAAGAGAAAGTCTTGGGGACAAGAACTCCCAACCCCAAAAACAAACCTCCCTCCTAGGTATGTTGTCTATCTTATCCACATCAAACGTTGAACCCCGCTGACTCGTCTAGAAAACGCGCCAAGACAGATGATGAAAAGGAGCAGCGCCGGATCGAACGGGTTCTTCGAAACCGTGCTGCTGCTCAAACGTCACGCGAGCGCAAGCGCCTTGAAATGGAGAAACTCGAGACCGAAAAGATCCGAATGGAACAACAAAACCAGTTCCTGATCCAGCGTCTATCGCAGATGGAGACGGAGAATAACCGCCTGAGCCAACAAGTGGCCAAGCTCTCCGCCGAGGTCCGTGGATCTCGCAGCGTGACTCCCAAAGCCAGTTCTCCCGCCATCGAATCTCCCACCCTCACGCCTACCCTCTTCAAACAAGAAGGCGACGAACTCCCTATGGAACGGATTCCTTTCCCAACTCCCTCCGTTACCGACTACTCTCCCACCTTTAAGCCTTCCACTCTGGCTGAGGCCTCCGACGTGACACAACATCCTGCAGCGGTGTTGTGTGAATGTGACCTGCAGTGTCCGTCGCCGGCCTCGAAGGATCTGGAAGCGCCCTACCCCTCTTCGACCTCTCCAACGAACCTCAGACTGCAAATGATGTTGCAGCTCCTCTTTCTGACGATGACTTCCGCCGCCTGTTCCACGGTGATTCACCCGCTGAGTCAAATCCTTCTTTCCCTGAAGACGGGTTTGCCTTTGACGTTCTCGACGGAGGAGATCTATCAGCATTTCCCTTTGATTCTATGGTTGATTTCGACCCCGAGTCTGTCGTCCTCGACGGCGTCCAATCGTCCGGTCTTTCGGATGAGACTTCTCACCAGACTGCTAGCTTGCAGCCCAGCCTTGGCGCGTCCACTTCGAGATGCGACGGGCAGAGCATTGCAGCTAGCGGTTAGTGAGACTTTCTCCCCGCAGACCTGGTCGGCTGGCGCCTCGGAGGCTCGACCGAGTTGGGAGTCGTTATTAACCATGGCTTGGGCAATTGATAGTCTTAGCCTGTCTAAACGACACCAGCGGGGAAACACTATGAAATCCGGTCGGCAACGCAGTAATGGAAAGGTGCATCGAGGTACACGGAGTTTTCGGAGTTCAAGCGCGAGTAAAGCTCTTTCATCTTTGCTCATGGGCAAACAGCGCTGAGGGTTCCATTTTTTTGGCCTGTATACTACATAGTTTTTATAATGCAAAATCGACTGGCTCATCTTGCAATACTTCCAAGACGTAAATAGTACATGGCATAGTTCTTTCAATTCGCCGTATTTCGTATCACTACCATTGATCCATTTAGAGACATTCGGCTTGGTCAAATCTAGACTTTGTGATGCTAGAACAAACAGACGCCAAGAATGGAATGAATGCGGTCAGTGACGTTGCCACGCGCCCCCAAATCCATCTGCCTTCCACAACACCTGCAATCTTCATCCTTTGTAACATCTCTAACCGACATCATGGTTCGCAAAGACCCTATATTCGAAGCCCGTACAAATGTCAAAGTAAGTTGTCTCCCCGCACTTTCTGTTTCCCCTCCTCACGGCGTGCATCAACCCCGCTGCGTGAGACCATTGCTAATCTTATCTCCCAGTTACACTCCAACAGACTCAAGAAAGAAGCCGTCCGGGCAGAGGCAACCTTCAAATCTGAAAAGGCCAAAGCGGACAAAGCGATGAAAAACCGCGAGTTCCAAATCGCCCGCATTCACGCCGCCTCCGCCGTGCGCGAGAAGCGACGCCAAGTTACACTGAAATCCGAAGCGGCACGCGCAGACGTCATCATCAACGAACTCAAGGCAGCCCAAAGTACCCGCGACACATCCCGGACGCTCGCGATGGCGTCACGGGGCCTAGACGCTGCCTCACGGAGCGTCAACCTCGAACACCTCGTCTCTCACGCTAACAACTTCCTCGCCCGGTCGGAGGACTTTAAGATAGCTAGCAGTGCGATCGAGGATGTCGCACAGGGTATATCGATGCAGGAATATGGTGCGGAGGGTGAGGCTGATGTTGATCGGCTTATGGAACAACTGGCCGATGATGCGGGTGTTGATATGCGCCTCAACCTCGAAGCGGATGCGGCACCTAAGGAAGAGGTCAAGGAGCCTAAGCAGGTGGATGCCGAGGCTGAGGATGGTTTGGGTGCAAGGCTACGGGCTTTACGGGCTGCTAATTGAGCAAGTAGCTTATACTCTCTCTCCTCCTTATGCTCCTCTCCTCCTGGGTACTCGGGACTGTCAATCCCCCATATAGATTCCTCGCGATCTCCGAACCTTGCCACACTGACGATCCACGAAGTTACGCTTGTATTTCAAATGTTCTTTCTGCGCTGTTTTGTACGTGACTAGACGTATTCGAAGATTTTTTTTTTTCATGAAGCTAGTCCAGATTTTGAGTCATCGCCGTATAAACGACCCTGGAAAGTCTAAGAAAAGACCAGTTCGGTAAAAAAATATGAGGCGAAAGTACTAGGGCTCACGACTAGATCGTAAATAGACTAGACACTCCACTTAGCTCTGGCAAATTACGAGACATCGCCAATCAGACGAGAGCATCTGCCTACTCTAATGCAGCAATTTCCACCTAGTATGAACTGGTATATCTTAGGCGATAAACAGCCCCCAAATGGGCCAAAAATAAGGGTCTTTGAACATGAGGCGCTATGTGGTTTTTTTTATTTTATAAAGCCATGGACCCCTTCCTGGCTATTTTCCCTGCAAACCTTCAGGACCATTCAAGATGGCGCCTTCACATTCGTTTATTCTTTTCTTGTCATTCGTTTTGACCCCATTCGTTCAGGCTGCCCCTTGGATCGTGACAGATGTCTACGAGCAAAAAGTTACTACAAATTACTATGACGAGGTGACCACTGTGGTCCAGCAAATCTCTCCAACTGCAACATTGCCATCCGAGGCCCTGTCCACCATTACTTCCACAGATACCATCTATGACTACACCGTTATCCAAAAGCTGTATCCCACGGGCTATGGTGTGGAGCGCGGCTCATACTATGACTACCATGACGGTGTGGATAGCGATGGAAACTATCTTAGCACCATCTACAAGGTCAACCTGACTTACTCGGCCCCGACAGCCTGCTCTACTCAATGGACCACCACGACCGGTGTCACGATCACCCCTCCTTATGAGATCGCGACCTTGTTGCCCAGAGATAACGTAGAAACCTCGACATCCGTCGACAACGGCAAGGCATTCCAACCCACCACCTACATCTATGAGATAGTGTTCGTGGAACCCACCCAACTCCCCAAGAGTTCTCTCAGCACTCTAAAGCTCTACCACGCCCCTACCTCTGTCTACACAGGTGCCGGATGCGAGTACACAGGCCTCACCTCTCATTACGGCTACTCCGACGATTACAACACCGGTGAAACCGCCTCTGGGTCTGGCTACACCAGTTCAAACTACTATGACTACTATGACGACGACAACTGGTTCACTAGCGCACGCTGGTCCGGAATCGGCATCTCCTACCTCGCAATTACACTAATCTGCGTGCTGGGCTGGGTCGGCATAGTTTTCATCCTGGGCATGATCGAGGCCTGGGTACGCTTCCGTCGCCTCATGACGGGTTGGCAAACCCGCCGTGGTCTTCCTCTATTCTGGGCTTTCATCTGGCTCCCTCTTTCTCTTTTCTTCTTGTGTTGTTTCCGCAAGGGCTACCGCGCCCGCAGCAAAGAGGACGCTGAGATCCTCCAGAAGAGATGGGACGCCATGGGTTTCTGGACAAAGATCCGCTTGTTCTTCGCCTGGGGTTTCCGCTTCAAGTACCCGACTGTCTTGGGCCCCGCACCTGCACTTGTTAGGGCAAGCAAAAGGCCTACAGAATCTGGTCCGCGCTTGTTGGATCCCCCTGCTGCTGAGATGTCTCAGGCTCCTGGGTTGGCTCAGCCCTATCCTGCTCCACAGGTATCTGGTGTTCTGCCAGCGGGTCATGGCGAGAGCGGTCCCGTTCACTATGCTTGATTGATGGTTTATATATGATTGTTTTTTATGTTGGATTCGGATCTATATTCACTATTTATTAATAAGTCACGAAAAGTACTACAGCCTTGTTGTTTTGGGACTTGTATTTAACCGGCTACTCATCTTTACATATACCACCCGCTCGTTTCTTGATATGCATACTATATGGCCACTACAAAAGCAAATGACATTCAATAAGATACGTCACTGGTATCGTCTTGAGCCAAATCGAATAAGATCAGCAAAGCCCACAATAATTACTTGGCGACTACTTTAAATACTCCAAGATTGACATCCATGGATACAACCTTGAAAGTGTCATTCCTCTTCAGCATTTTCCTTCCAACCTCTATCCTTCAACTGCGTCACACCCATTCCATCAGACAGGGCTTTAGGACAATGTAATAATGATCTCTGGGCCATTGCTCAATGTGAACAGCTCCCTCTTGACCCGGGGGTTTCAACCACAAATTTTCTCCATCTGTTGGCTCAACATTTGATCATATCCTCCCATGTCCAATTTTCTTCCAGTTGGCTGTTGCCCAGTTCCACATTCCATTGGTCCCGATTACGGTATTGTTCAAACACTGTAGGACAAGGGATGTCTGATTGAGAGTCAGCCTCCACGGATGGTCTCTTAAGGCGGAGGGATTTTACATTTTTGATCTCTGATAGGAGGTGTAAACTTATAACTCAGCGTGCGCTGGGCGAGAGCTGGGGGAATACCGCTCGATTCCCGCTGCAATATTGATCGAACATCTTTCACAGCCGTGATAACTCTATATAAAATAAAATGACAGATTTAGCAGCTGGATTCTATATTTTTCGCGTTGCAAATTCAAAGAGAAGTGGGAAATATATAATCTGACTGCAAACGCGACAGTCCATTGTTAAAATATATATGCAACTACAAACACCCATGTGCGGTGTTTTGCCTGTAGTACGTAATATACTACCCGTTGGCAGCAACCATTTATATTGTTGTCCTGAGGCTTCATATTTTTTTCTCTCTCTTTTATGAATAGACGAAAAAAATAGAAAGAGCAAAAAAGAAATCTCAGGTTTGGTTTTTAGGAATAGCCGAACGCGGGGGTCGAACCCGCAGCCTTAAGATTAAGAGTCTTACGCTCTACCGATTGAGCTAGCCCGGCCGGGCTGTTGAAGAGAGGAGCCATAGAATGCTACATAAGCCAAACTTACTACCTGCCGATTGTCCCGATACCGCATCTCCGCAGTGTTCATGGCCAAGGAACCACTTTACCCATGGAGGTCGAGTCGGCAGGTTCAGCCTCCAGTCCACACGGAAAACAAGCTGCATGCTTGAGCTGTCGACGGAGCAAGATTCGCTGCAACCGTCTGGCAGGCGAGCGCAGCTGTGAGAAATGTAGGCAGACCAATGCAGAGTGTATTGTCCCCAACCATCATCTGGGCCGACAAAAGGGTGTCAAAAAGTGAGTGAAATCAAATCAGTGTGGAATGAAAAACTGAATGGAGTCTAGTAAACGCAAGGGCCTGGAGAAAGCGATACATCAGATCGAGCAGGCAATCAAGCGGCCCAAGGTCAGCCCTTCTAGTGACGATGATGCCCAAAGGGCTATATCAGTCCTACAGGATCTTCTCGGTCAAGTCCAGGGACAGTTGACGAATAATGAGAATGAGCATGAGCGTGGCCTTTCAGAAGTACCAGATTATCCGCGCATGGGTTCTCCGCGCGATATTCATGCGGAGGAGAGTCTTGCACTTGTCGATGCAGAAAACCCCCTTCAGCTGCTTGCTAGGGCTTCGGATCTGCAGCTTTCGCCGACTGGGGTGCGACGTGCGCCAAGGCCTCCAATGCCACCGTCAGAGGGTCCATCGTTCATACAGAGCACCCCGCTAGGAGAGCCGAGTGCCAAGTCCTTTTTTGTTCCTACAAGAGCAAATTTGGATATTGGACCTGAAGTTGACCCTGTTGAGCTGGGTTTAGTCACATTTGACGAGTCGGAGTCCTTGTTCTCATTGTAAGTATTCTGCTTTTATTGTTAAACAAGAATATTTGACCCCTTATGCGGCTTTGTGATGTCTTTCCAGTGATCTTTTCAGATATGCTGTATAGATGGCTTTTTTAAAGATATTTTCCAGAGGCCTAATTTGTGAAAACGATTTTCTTTTTATACCTGGGGCATAGAACTGACAGATTAAGCTTCTACCAAAACCTCGCACATACTCGATGGGGCCTCGATCCTTTGATACACAGCCCGTCCTTTGTACGGTCCCAGTCCGCTTTTCTTTTTACTTCAATTATGGCAGGTGCAGCCCTATTTTTGCCATCTGCTGCTGCTTTATCCAAGAGACTATCCAGACATTGCAAATGGCTCGCGAAGCGAGTGTTTACACACCGCCATAGGTCTGTTGAGATTGTTCTGGCTTTTATGGTGAACGTTCCATGGATGTCTCCCGGTGATAGACTAGGAGACGATGATACTTGCTCCTATATTGCCATGGCCCTCACTGTTGCTCTAGACTTATCTTTGAACAAGATTGTCTCGCCCTCTTCAAGCTTCAACCAAGAACTCATGAATCGCCTGGCACGAGCAGACTGTATCGATGCCAAGAGGGCTTTACACATGGATGGATTTGATGACATTGATCCATCTTCAGAGTGGGGCCTCAGGCTGCTGCGAAGACGCGAAAGAGCTTGGATTGCATTGTATGTTGTTGAGAGGGGGTACGTTTGATTCTTCCAGTAGTATATCTGGATCTGACATTAACCTCATCAGTGTTTGTCTTGCGCGTGGACGAAACTATACGGTCCCTCCAACCACGCTCATCGAAAACTGCGATCGTTGGCACCTGTCCAACATTGCAGACCCGCGTGATGGTCCTATGAATTCCATGGCAGTTCTCCGAAGGGACCTCGTAGGTGCCATCCCAGCTTCTATTACAAATACCCACCCACACACCCATATCATGTTATACAGTTCTATTCTAACAGTTTCAGGATGGACTCTTTCAGAAAGTTAAATCAAGCTGTGATAGTTATCGTATCGTCGATACCGGCTCGGAAGCTGCTCAGTTGTATGATATCACGCCTTTAATGAATACCATTTATACACTGACGATATCAAAGGATTAAGACAACCATTCAAACCTTCTACGAGCGGTGGTATGCAACATGGGCCTTGTCAATTGGCGAAGGAGACAGTAAGCCTAACACCCGAAGTTGATTAACTAGATATTAATCACCCACAGCACGCTCTTTGCCCCCATATGTCGAGATTCTTGTCACGCATACTCAGTTGTCCACCTACGGTGGTGTTATCAACCACCCAACAGCTCCAATCGAAGTCAAACGTTTCTTCCGAGCCGCTGGCCTATCGTCTGCATTGAACGTTCTGCGAGCAGCCATCCAAGGTGAATCTCGACTGAAATCAATGCCAAACAATACCGTCATAATGATCTCCTTTGCCGCATGCTCTGCTCTCAGCCTCAGCGTGACACCTGGCGACAGTAGATCTAGTCTGGCACCAAGCGTCCGAAATCTCATCGAAGAGACTGCCGGTGTCTTAGAGAGAATTGGAGCAACACCAAGTCATCGAAGCGGCGCCTCTGTGCTTTACGGGAGATTCTTGCGTGAGTTGATCCGACGTGCACCTGCCTTGCCTTTACAACCCCGAGGAAATCCAACCAAAATCGATCCACCTGAGCCGGCGTTTCCGTCTGCATATCTGGACCATGGTGCGCTGCCAGTAACACTACCACCCGAGGATTTCTGGTCCGAGCCATTGCAATTCTCTACCATGTCTGATAATCAGATCGTCGATGCAGTCAACCGAGCGGGCACCGCGTTTGGTGCGTCGATCCCGGATGTGCCTCTTGATGACATGCTTAATTGGGATTGGCTTGACTTTGCCAACCCGGATTTCAATTTTTAGTAGGACCAGGAGGCGGATATTTGTATACCCCAGTGTTTATTTTTCTTGTATTTATTCGATCACATCTCGTTTGAACATATCCTTATTACCAGCTTGCGCGTATCGCCCAGAATTATCTTCATACCCTTTCGTCTAGCATACCAAATGCAATACGCTGATTGCCCCAAGGTTGATGCAGATCCCTGCGCCACAGGCCTCAATGTACCCCGGCAGTAGCAATACAAGAAAACGTCAAGTTATAATTCGCCAAGACCTGTGGCCAAAAACCACACGATGTGCAAGACAGTCACGAAGATCATCCTACTAGCACTGGGGGCCATCTTGGCCAACGTCATCGCCCTTGAGATATTTTCTCTAACGCATATCAAAGGACTCACGCCTCCAGCAATATCGATGTGTCTTCCATACACATTGATCAATTGATATATAAGCCACGGTTGAAACGTACAAACACCCAGAACACCCATAACACCCATAACAAACACCGCCATGGTTCTCGACTGGAGCGCCTTGGCTCCCGGTCCAGCTGGAACTGCGATGTTAGGGGAAAGGGGCATCGAAGCTGCTGCCCGCCGCGGACGCGAGCGTATACGCCGTGAGCAAGCAGGGCAAAGAGAAGCCGAAAAAAATCACCAAAAGGGTGATGATACGGCGTCGGAAGTTACACTGCTACCTACAAACCAACCAAAAGAGCTTGAGTCTAAACCGGGGAGGTCAAAGGATGGTAGCGATACGCCCAGGTCCTCAATGGTTTCTGATGCGGATACTTTGATAGAGCCGAGTGATGGTCGGAAGAAATTTGGGGGTATTAAGGGGAAGTTGAGTCGGGTTAAGAAGCAGTTGACGGGTTGATTAAGGATTCTTTTGTTGATATCTGTCATATTTGGTGGTTCTATTTGAGGTTTATACGAGGTGATTGGCATATTCAAAGATTTTTCTTCCAAAAGGACCAAGCCCTAGAGCGTTCCAGTTGTTTAGGCGAAGCCGTGAAATTTAACCTGAGATTCATAGAAGAGCATGTTAGTAGAAGATTTAGAAGATCACGTTGAGCTCGGAGGGTTTCCGAATGTGGCCGCTCGGCATCCAGAAGTAGCTCCGACTAACCGATGCCATCAATGTTTTTAACTGCGCAATGATTTCAGTTTTTTTCTTGTTTTTTTTCCCTGATGTAAACAATTATGAAACATGGCAGCTCTAAGAGTTTCTACTACCTTGTCGCGCAAAGCGCTCACTGCCTGTCGACCTCGAGTCTTCCTCGGAGTCCGCGCCAGCGTGCGTCCCTCGCAACCATTCAGCACCAGCACCAGCACTAGATACTCCATAACCGCGCCATTACAATCTTTCGCTCCTAAGATTGAGCGTGGCGGCTCAAAGGTCTTTAAAGATGCTGATGCCGCTGTCGCCGACATCAAGAGTGGATCGACAGTCCTTAGCTCTGGGTTCGGTCTTTGCGGAGTTGCAGGTACGTGGACGGCTAAGCAGCGCGAGAGCGGAGCTAATACACAGTATAGAAACTCTCATTAATGCTATGCACCGCCGAGGTGCTGACCAATTACACTCCCTGACAGCTGTTTCGAATAATGCCGGCTCCGCGGGCAAGGGAGGCCTTTCGACACTCTCACAGAATGGCCAGATCAACCGTCTGATCCTTTCATACCTCGGGAACAATAAAGCGTTGGAAAAGAAATATTTGACGGGACATATTGCTATTGAACTTTGTCCGCAAGGTACTTTGGCTGAACGTCTCCGAGCTGGAGGTGCTGGGATTCCGGCTTTCTTTACCCCAACGGGAGCCCGTATGTATAGATTCTCCCCAGACTATGTTTGTCGCTGACAACTGAAGACACCTTTATTCAGGAGGGAAAAATTCCTGTTCGCATGGATGAGTCAGGTAAAGTACTGGAGACTGGCAAGCCGCGCGAGACCCGGGAATTCAACGGCAAGACATACCTCATGGAAGAAGCTTTGACTGGAGATGTAGCAATTCTCAGAGCCTGGAAAGCGGATGAGGCTGGTAACTGCGTATTCCGGTAAGTAGATGTACCTACCAGTACGTTCCAGAAGCTGGATACTGACATTGGTTAGATATACTACCAAAGCATTTGGCCCTATCATGGCCAAGGCCGCAACCCTGACCATTGTGGAGGCGGAGAATATTGTCCCAGTTGGCTCCATTGATCCCAATGATGTGGACCTACCAGGTATCTTTGTGGATCGGATCGTTCCTGCCACGGACGATAAACACATTGAAATCAGGAAGTTGCGGTCGGGCGAGGCCACTGCCACTGGGTCTGCTAAAGATGCGGCTCAGATCCAAAGAGAACTAATCGGTCGTCGGGCGGCCAAGGAGCTTAAGCCGGGATTCTATGTGAATCTGGGGGTTGGTATTCCCACGTTGGCACCGTCATTCCTGCCAAAAGATGTGAAGGTGTGGATTCAGTCAGAGAATGGTATCCTGGGAATGGTAAGTTTCTAAATCATTTCCATGGGCTGGTCTAACATGATTTAGGGTGATTATCCCACTGAGCAAGAATTGGACCCGTACGTTGTTCCCAGTTCTGATAACCCGAACTATCGCTAACTCAGATCAGCGATATCATTAATGCCGGAAAAGAAACCGTGACCTTGGTCCCTGGAGCCGCTACATTCGACAGCACCGAATCCTTTGGCATGATTCGCGGAGGTCATGTGGATGTGTCTATTCTCGGCGCTCTGCAAGTGAGTGCCAACGGGGATCTGGCCAACTATATGATCCCAGGGAAGGTGTTCAAGGGCATGGGAGGCGCAATGGATTTAATCTCGAACCCAGACAAGACCAAGATCGTGGTGGCCACGAGTCATGTCGCCAAGGATGGTTCTCCCAAGATTGTGCAAAAATGTAGTCTGCCATTGACTGGCGCCAATGTTGTCAGCACTATCATCACAGATCTGGTAAGTGTGAAGAGCCTAGTTGATTGAAAAAAAACTGACACCAGTATAGTGTGTCTTCCAGGTGGATCGGGGTACCGGAGAGCTCACACTGACGGAACTTGCTCCGGGAGTTGAGGTGGAAGAGGTGCAATTGAAGACGGATGCCAAGTTTCAAATTGCCGATACCCTTGAGATTATGGAATAAAGAATTATCGACGCCGAAGATGGTAATAGTTGAACAAAGAACTTTTAACTGGCCAACATCTCGTCTATTTCTTCCTTATTTATCCAACCCTATGACTAGGCAGACGTGTTTTCCACCGTAGGCAGCTAAAAAAACAAGCTCACCCGATAAATTAAGCTTACAGTGCCCAGCCCTTGGAACTTTTCCTCCATTTCATTATGGTATTTCATCCATCCACCCTGGAGTCAATCCCAGAGAATGAAGCAATTCTTCTTTCCGAGATAATGAACCCTCAGCCTAAAGCCTCTTTCTCAATTTGGAAATGCTCGCACCCGGGTTGTATTGCATACCCATACGCCAAGAGAGCCTTATACTGCCGAATAGTGCGACGACCTCTTTGGGCACTGATTTTTATTCTGTGTGTACCGGCTACTCTTGGCTGATCGTACTCTTCCACATGTGATGAACTAACAGTGTTCTACAGTGGTGTCCTCAACCTCCTCGCTGTTGCAACACAATACCTTGGTGATGTCTTTCGACACGATCGCGCATTGGGTGTTTTCCCCGGTGAACACCCCTCTAGGTTTTCCAACTGGTTTACGCACGGTGTCACCCCCATACCATGCCACTCGCACAACGACTACTGGCGCCGTGTTCCACTACGCTCGGCACTTCGTGCAGGATGCACCAGCATCGAGGTGGACGCTTGGCCATGGGGAAATGACATTCTAGTCGGCTATTCACGTCAGACAGTCCTCCGGGGAACATTGCAGAGCCTCTATTTTGATCCCCTGCTGAAGATGCTCGACACACACAATGAGCCTCCTTCTCGCCACTGGCCGAAAGTCATGGATCAGGAGATGATTGGGGTGTTTTCCAACGACCCAAAGCAGACTCTGGCTTTAATGATTGATTTCAAAAACGACGGCGAGCAGCTCTGGCCTCTACTTGTCGAACAGCTGAGTCCGTTTCGTGAAAAGGGCTACCTGACTCACTTCAATGGTTCCGATGTTGTATACGGCCCGATTACTGTCGTTGCTAGCGGAGATGCGCCTCTTCACCTGTTGATGGAGGATGCGGCCTACCGCGACATCTTCTATGATGCACCCCTTGACAACTTGACATTTCCGACCGAATTAGCGACAGATGATAAAAACCCAGTGGATTCCACCTATAACCCATCCAACAGCTATTATGCATCAGCAGACTTCCGCGCGGCTATCGGGTCTCTCTCCCTTGGCCGTCTATCGCATGCTCAGATCGCTAGGCTCCAGAGCCAAGTACATGCAGCTCATGAGTTGGGGTTGAAGGTACGGTATTGGGGAACTCCCACCTGGCCGGTGGGACTACGGAATCATGTTTGGAGTGTACTTGTGCGTGAGGATGTGGATGTGATAAATACAGATGATTTGCGTGGTGCAACTAAGCAAGACTGGAAGTCTCAGCACTGGTGGGTTTGGTAGCTACAACATGATTTGTGTAGAATAATATTGAATTCTAAAAAACAACTAGGCTTGCCATGATTACCATCGAGAAACCGAAATCAGTGTCTTTGTAGAGGTCAATTGGGTCGACTAGGTGCCTTGGTCATCACTCATAGGACCATCATAAACTCCGGATTACGGTCGTCATTAAACCCTGCGTATTGATCATACTTACCATTCCTTTTGTCTCGATTGATCTTTGCGCAGTAGAGCACATTGAGCAGAATCCTATGTAAATCAGCCATAGCTCTGCAATCAATGATAGGCATACTCACATAAACCATGCAAATACTAACAGCCCAAGGATAATGGTATGTCCACGGTGGAAGAGGGGTCCATCTCGAGCTGGATAGTTGAAAGCTAGAGCACTAATGTTAGAGATCTGCATCCACAAACAAGAATCCGTAGGTGGGCAACTTACTCGAAACAAATCCTCCGGCATTTGCAATTGCCAGCTGCAACGCTGACGTAGTGGCTCTTTTGTAATGTCCCGCAGAGTTGTTCGACAACCACACCAGGATGCACGGTACACTGGCGTATTGACCAGTTGCCATGAGGAAAGTCATACCATATTGAACACGAGGGGAGTCAATATTGGCGATGGCTGCATATCCAATGATAGCGATTGGGAGAGTAAAGAGCATCACCACGCCTCGGAGCCGGAGGCGATCAGAGATGACGGCAACAACGACTGAAAATGGGTGAGCATTTGATGAGATTGGTCAAAGAGGAGACGGACCTGTAAGTACGGCTGCGACAGCATAAGGTATCACCGACCACAACTGAACCTCGTTGGCATCTTTAGCGAAATTGAGGTTTTTGATAATTGTTGGCAGCTAGAAACCGTCAGTGACTTTGAGATAGAGATAGAGATAGGGAAACCCACAAACAATCCAAACGAGTATAGTCCGGCGAGAATGGCAAAATACGCCGAGGCAGAGAGCCACACTTGAAGATCCAGCACACCTCGGCGCACTTCGGACCATTGGAACGATTCTGCCTCAGGCGACCTGTTTTGAGTTAGCCAAGCTTTTATCCCGCAGGTCGCAAAAGCTTACGCTTCCGGTGATCCGGGACTATCAAGCCTCAGCCGTTTCCCCCCAAATTCTTTTTCCTCTGTAGTCAAAAATGATGCAGACTCCAAGCTATTCGGAAGGGCGAAGAAACTAAACACCCCACAGACAAATGTCTGACTAACTGTCAGACAGACTCTTTGTTTGAATATCGTCTTCACGTACTAAAAGTCCCTCGATAATCAAAATCCAGCGCCAACCTTCTATGCCTCCCCGAGGCCCGATCTCGGCTAGTCCACGAGCAAGGAGTCCTACTTTTGTTAGCATCTGCTGAAAAAGAAACCGATACATACATACCTCCAAATGCGCCCGATAGGGAAGCAGCTGTGTAGAACAATCCAATCCGCAGCGCCAAATCCCCTCGTCTATAGAAAGAAGATAGATATAAAACCTTTTCTCTCTGTTAGTTATGGCCAGTGTCAGTTCTCTTGCAAACATACCATGCCGGGAAGAAGACCTCCCTCCGCAATGCCCAACAAAGCCCGGACAGCGACGAATCCAGCAAAATTCTGTACAAATCCTAGACACATGGTAATGATACCCCAAATAGCTGTCAAGAACGGGAGCCAAATCTTCGGCGATGCTTTCTTCAGCACAAGGTTACTCGGCAGCTCGCTTTCATATCAGTTAGCGTTTGGCGTTTTCATCTAATGATACATAACGCACCTGCAGATGTAGGTGAGATAGAACACAGCCAGACCGATATCATACTGATGGTCTGTGATAGAAAGGTCTGCTTCTAAACCGAGAATCTTCGCGTTGCCGACATTGGTCCTGTCCAAAAATGACATGAGGAAAAGCAGCGCTAGTATGGGAAGAATACTGGAAAGTATTAGCAAGCGCGTGGTGATTATAGTGTGGTGTTCGAACTGACTGTATATCCAGCTTCCACAACACATTCCGTGTCAATTTCTGTCGATGTGCGAGGTCGCCATGTTGATCAAGGGGAGAGGACTTGGCCTCTTCGAGCTCTGACGCTCTTGACTTGGCTGGGTCCATGGTGACTTCTGTAAATTGTTGCGACGTAGGACCTGATTCTGGGTCTCTTATCTATCGCAGCATGGGATGGGGAAAGGGGATTGTAATCGAAAGAAATAGACACAAGCAGGTAGCCCCTTCGGCTGGCATTTCTGGGTCCGAGCTTCTCTCCAGCCGCAGATTTAGACCAATGGCAGGGCCTTCCCAAGTTCGCGTCCGGGTGCTCTATTTCCCCGCGATCCCCGGATTTTCACTTGTGCTCCACCGGTAATATTACAAGAGTACTTTGCTCATATTACTGTCATATTACTGCCCCCTCCCGGTATCTTCGGTGCTCACTTCTGAGCTCCGATAGCCCCAAAATCTCCCGAGACCCGGAAAGAGAATTGGTCAACAATCTTTAATGGCAAAACACCCACACTCAGGGCACAAGAGCTCATCATCCAACATGTCCCGACTTTCACCTAGCCTCAAGGCATTAATCAATGCTCCTGCTGCCCGGCCATCCACCGTTCCGGCGCCAGCAAACATAACCTCGGTCTACCAGAAGATCCAACAGACCGCGCAATCCAAACATATCTCGCAGCCATCATGGGTCGCACTATCAGTGAGTCAAAACCTTTCAGTTAATACTGAACACGATCTAACCCCAATGCCAGACCGCAGCAACAATAACCATGAACTCCCCAGAGTCCCTCGCCGCCCTCTACGAACTAGCCAGCACCAACTCCGACAAGCAAGTGCAGACCGCCGAGCTCATGCGCGAGGTCGGACTAAAATGCATCAGTTTCAACGGCATCCCACGCACCATAAACTGCCTCAACGCCTTCAAAGCCAGCCTCCCAGACTCAGTCAGCGACCAGCTCTCCCGCACCCCCACCCGCGCACCAACCCCGGAGAACATTGCCGCAATCAGTGAGCGCGGCAACGCGCTCTGGAATTCCATCTACCAACCATTCGAGAAGAAGCTATACAATAAACTGGCCGACTCACACCCCGACCTGCCGGTGCACATCCTGCACAGCAACTACGGCGCCCTGTTGTCTGATCCGGAGCGTAGCACTGGCGCGTCTGCCGGGCGTATCCTGACGTCTATTGTTGCTGTCGCATGCTTGCGCGCTCAGTCTGGTGTTGGGCCCCAGGTCATCTCGCATGTGTTTGGGTTGCGGAAGGCGCTTGAGGATGGTTCGTGGGTGAATGATGTGGAGGGGGAAGAGGCTGCGCGGTGGTTGGCTAGTGATGAGGGGAATACGTGGATTTTGAATAGTGTTGATGCTATCGTTGACGCTATTAGCCAGGGCACTGGATCAAATTTTGCCCCTGCACGGGCGAAGCTGTAAATTTATAAGGGTTTTATACCACATATCTTCAATACTAGTACATACTGTGAGTGAGCTATGACGGTCGAAGTGCCGAGGCTGGTGTATCGAGTATCAAATGCGTTCATCTGTGCAGAGCGAGGCGACCATACACCTGTGCTCGTTCTTCTTGGGCAGCAATTCGAGATAAAGCTGCGTGCCTGTCTCATGAATATCCGAGGGTCGACACCTTGGAACCAGGCAACATGAGAACCCCTGTTAGAGTTTGCGGGAAAAACACGCTAGAACTGTAATCTATCTATTCGTCACCTTATCTTTCTATAAATTACATCTAACATATAATAGATTTTTATCTAGATATACCTAGGCATAGGGGTGTTTTTTGTTGTATTGTTTAACGTCTAGCGAAGGATGGGCTACGCCTAAAACCTCCTAACTATAGGGCATTAGGATGTGCCGAGCTATAGACCTATGTAGCCATAGGTATTTCTAACTAGATGTGTCGATATAATAACTGGTGAGCTACCAGTCCTTCTCCGACTTGTGACATAGATATAGATATATCAGATGCGAAGCTAGGCCGTCCGCTAAGTATTATACTTGGTAGTTTTTCCTTCTAGAGCTAGGCCAGAAAAGTGGGAGTTTATCCACAACCAGAAGCAAGGAATGAGTGTGTTCTTAATCCGTAATAACACGAAGTACCTTGTCATTTGCTTGAGACTGCCACAGCGATTGTTGTGAACCAACTTCCTGGATTCCAAAAGTACCACAGGAAGTCGTCCATCGGGTTCCACTATGACAACCATGCCGCACTACACACGCCCGAAGGTTTCAATTGGGGTGCTGGAGCTTTTAGCTGCGCATTTTGGCAAGGGTCGCTCCTACGAGACTTGCTTCTTGACGTAGGAATCTAGGTCCCTGATCCTTGTCTCAGAAAAGGTCGGCGTTGGGTCCGTTCTGAAGGCGCAGCCACGCTCAGCGAAGGCAAGTATGCGACATCAATACCATTAGCATATGCCATGGACTCTGATAACGACGTCATCTTGGCCTATGAAATGAACAATATGCGATTGCCACCAGACCACAGTTATCCAGTGCGTTTAACAATCCCTGGTTTCGTCGGTGGTCGTTGTGTCAAATGGCTCCATAAAGTCTATATCTCCGACAAGGAGAATGATAGTCATTACCATATTTGGGACAACCAGGTTCTGCCTAGCTTCATTCGGGATATGGACTTGGATTTCTCTCGCACCATGTTCAGTCACCCCAGTACGGCCTGCAACGAACAGAATCTTAACTCGATCATTGTGAAGCCTGGGCAAGGCGCGAGGATTTGCTTGTCTGATGTGGTCAAAAATAAGTCTTGCCGGATTACAGGACCCGGGAGATTTCCAAATCTGGATGGCAGATCTATGTTCTGATTGAAGAGTATTGCGATGGGAGAGAGGTAGACTGTAACTTTATCGTATTGCAAGGCAAGATCCTGTTGAGATTGAGAATTTCCCCATGGGGCCATCGAGAAAGACCAGGTAATTGCAAGTACTTTAGGGATGACTAAATTACTGGGCAATTATTATTCCGAGGTCCAATGAGAGAGTTGTGCCCGGATATTTCGTTCGGGGCGAGGCGACCATACACCGGCGCCCATTCTTTTTGGGCAGCAATTGATTCGAGATAAAGCTGCATGCCTGTCTAACGAACATCCGTGGGTCGACACCTTGGTAAAAAACCAGGCAACATGAGAACCCCTGTCAGAATTTGTGGGAAAAGAACCCAAATTGGTGTTCGTCTTCATTCCGTGCTCAAAGAATCCCCGCGCCAAGATCCAGTGAGCTGGCCTCACATTTCTAGCGTGCAGGCCATTCCACCAATTGCCTTGATATTCCTGTAACTGTGCAGCGTAAGCTGCATAACTAAGTCAGAAGATACGACTGTTATCAATTCGATTGCTTTATCACATAAATTAGAAGACCCGTTTGATCCGCTCCTGCATACACTACGTGTTAGTGGCGCGAGCGAAATAAGTGAAGCTGCCATGGACACTTAAACCAGCGCCCATCATGCCAGTTCAATTTGTGTTTGCGAGCAATGTGTGCGCGCAATGGCACCTGCGATCCGCGAGGTCACCCGGACGCTTATCGAAGACGGCACCACTTTTGTGAATGTTGTTACTCGGGAGAATACCAAGCCGTGGCCAACCTTGAATTTGGTTACATACACAGCAGTGAATCCATACACGACTGTCATTCGGGTCATCGATACAGGACCAACTGCTGCGCCTGAGAGTCCCCATTCAATTGAAAGCAGAGAACTATCAGACGGAAAGAAGGGCGCAATAGCGGGGTCTATTCTCGGAATTGTGGCCCTTCTGCTGCTCTTATACTATTTATATGTATGTCGGTTGCAGTGGGGGATGTCGAGTACACGATCGGCCAAACTCCCACTTGGCCCGAAAGATCCTGAAGCTTCAGATCCGACACCTTCAGACCCCGCTCCCACTGATGATAAACTGGCAAGCAAAAAGAAATCTGTCACCATATCGTCTGATCTTCCACGATATTTTCCTCGATACTCAGGCTCGAAGGACGCCAAGCCGATTATTACACCTCTTGTGAGAATAACAACGGAAATGAGCTTGCGGACTGGGCTGCAGACGAGAGAAGGGAGATTGGGACGGCCAGTTCGCTTCATGATTCGAGAACGAGAGAAACCGCCGAGGGTGAAGAAGCGTCGGAGACATAGGCGAAGCAAACACAAACGGCGCGAAGATTGATAATACGCATTGATGGGAGTGTCCGCAATTCAAGATGGGAATTTGGAATATTTGAGAGAGGCAGGCTATATCTATTCATTTTGATCTTTCCCGCATAGCCAGACATGGTCTTTATGTACATTAATTTATACCATCATACGGAGTACACATTCCCCTGAACCTGCAATTTCTGCCTACCTCTAGGTAGATGAGACTCCAACCAGTCAATGGCGTCATCAAACAATCATCAGAAGATTATCCGATGGAGTCTCAGAATATCTCAGAGCGAATCGACGACTGGAAACAGAAAGCGCAGTCAAGGCGATCAGTATTCCGGCCAACAGAGAGGAAGGAAGGAGAAGCCTTGACTACCCACAAACAAACAGCATCTAGCCCGAAAATCAGAGGCTAGCAATACTCTAGTTACTCTAGGGTTTTGCTGAGTACCATCTGCACCTTGTGAAAATCCGGCCACTCCGACAGCTTCTTGATTTTTTTCCATCCTCCGTCATGGAAGCACGAAGACAAAGTCAGTGCGATATGGAGCAGCTTCTAAGTCGCCCTTGCTGCTACAAAGCATCGTGACCGTCCTTTTCTCTTCATCTGTGAAGATCTCGTTGATGGTGATCTTGAACCATTTCAAAAACTTGAAGAATCCTGCGGCCCGTCCCTAGCCACCCAGCGAGGTGCTGCTAGCAGATACAGACTTTTTAGGTTATCCTCGCAACACTTGGTGAATAATTGGTGACTTTCGAACGTATGTTTATTGACTAATACATCATCCAAATGGGTAAGAAGACACAAGTGACAAATCAGGATATGCCATAGAAGGACGCTGTATAATCTCTTAAAGCAACAATATGTAGATAAAACACAAGGACCACGGTTTTGAGATACTGAAACCGTGGTTTTCTGAAGAATCAAGGGTACCAATGCCCTTGACAATTCAGTCTATATAGATTGGCGACCTTGGCCCTACATGACGCCGAATAAGAGGTCTTAAGTTTTATGGTAATGGCCGAGACATCTCCCAGACGATATCCTGATCTATAGCAACAACATAGAAGATTATTATTGATAGGTTGGAGAAGTATTTTTCCGATTATAGGAAGTACGTCTCTAGGTTATATCACGAAAGTGCGAGTTCTTGGTAGACGATTTTTCGCCGCTAAATGCATAGGTGTTTGTCCATGTCTACTCTCAAAATCTGGGCCCGAACCTGCGTCCAGAAGATATTTAACGAGGTCGGACCTAGGCGAGGAACAGTGGATACCAGTAGGGTGATAAAGTGTAAGATCTCTAGATTCTAGAACTATGTCAACATAGGGGGAATAATATATGACGATATGGAGGACGCAAGGAATTCAGGGGGAAACTGGATCATGGGTAGCAGTTATCCCATGGAAGCTGCATATCAAGGCGCTGTAATGTATCGTGCATAATTCGGGACCCCCCTTAAGCCAGACATAATCTTTGTGTACATTAAGTTTACCGTTGAATCGGCGCTTTTACCTAGATAAGCTCCAACCAGTCAAAGTCTCGGGATCAGGAAATTCGGGGATTGGAGTTTCTCGGAGTTGATTTTCTTCATTTCGGCGTCGGACACGAAAACGCATTTGGCAATAGGGCCGGCCGATCTCATCAACTCAACAAAACTAACTCTTGACTTTTAACGATTCTCCATTCGAAACCTCGGCTATTACTATATTAGGCAAATTTCTAGAAACAGAAAATCTGGTCCGTCATCTTCGCCACCACCCCTGGCTTGGCAAAGCCTAGCGCAACCAAATTCTTCTTAGTGGCATTGACCATTCCGGGCGGCCCACATAGCATCACCTTAGTGTCTGGCGATGGCGCAGGGAGCTGCTCCGCCAGAACCGTCTGGTCTACGTACCCAGATCCATAGGTCCAGCCCTCCGGCGCAGTGTCCAGCATATACCACAGCTTGAAGTTCTTTGGGTATTGGCGCGCGAACCGTTCAAGCTCCTCGCGCAAGAGAATGTCAGATTCGCTGCGGTTCGCGTACACCAGACTAACTTCTGTCATGTCGGTGTCGTTCTCACAGATTGCCCGGATAAGCTGGTACATGGGTGTGATGCCTGTACCACCAGCCACCATACCGATCTTGCGGCAAAGACCTTTTGTGTAACGCATAGAGCCCTTGGGCCCGCGAAATTCGACTTCATCGCCCACAGTCAAGCCGGCCAGGTACTTCCCACTCAACAGACCGTCGGGATAGCATTTGATCACGAGTTCAATGCGGCCCCGGTCGATGTTGTTCGAGGTAGGAGTGTATGAGCGAGTGACGGTGGTTCCATCGACAGTGGCTCTAATAGCGACGTGTTGACCAATGGGCAGACCTAACACACCCGTGGCGGTTGGCAGGGCAAAGACGAACCGGTAGACATTCGTTGCTAGTTCGGTCTTTTCAACGAGTGGCAGGCGTTGATATTGTTGCGGTTCGAGGAAACCGCGTGTTAGGTGTGGATCGACACGAATCATTTTCTTTGCCTTCATATGGGGTGGGAAGCGCATAAACCCAGAGTCGATCTTGGTGAATCTGCTCGCCTGTCGCGCTACCATTACCCCCACAGCCGTGGCGATAGCGGAAGCAGCCAAAAAGCCGTTGACGAAGCCTCCATGAGGCAGTCGTAGGTTTTTCAGTGGATGAGGAATCAGTTGGGAGATGATTCTCAGACTGTTTGTGAGATTATTGTTTCGGCTGAAGATGTAGAAGACTGGGATCAGTCCACCCAGAGCGTAAGCGATCGTTTTGATGGCCCCTGACGCAGAACGGGCCTCTTCAGGTGCTTTCTGGGAGATCACGCGAACTGCCTTCGGACGGACGTACTGCTGGGCATCCTTCAAAGTGCCCACCAGGAATGGCTGCATGATCTCGCGGGCATCTTCAGAATGCCCAACATCCTCATAGTCTGCTGTAGCATCTGTGCCGGCTACCTCGATGAGAGCGTCTGCACCACCTGGATGATCTTGCAGATATTCTGTGAGATCAAAGACTGTTGCAATGTTAGTCTCGTCTTTACGATTCTCTTAAAAAAGGTTGTTACATACCTTGTCCGTGGATGATCATCCAGATATCACCCTTAGTGTTATGTGCTGCCACATCTTTCAATGTATACTCTGGCAGCTCGACATCTGCCTTCCACTGAGCCTTCAGTTCTTTTGTTTCTGGAACAGACATTGTGAATGAATGATTTGCAAAAACCAAAAGGACGGAGTCTTGATTTAATATCCCAAAAAGTACTAAAATATAAAATCCTCGCAAATCTCGCAAATCTCGCAATTATCGCAATTACCCACTCAGCAATTTTAATGTATACATAAAACTAGCCTATGAGCAAGCCGGAATTCAAAATGCCTCGGCATCTCGAAAAAAAAAAAAAACCTTTATCTTCTCGGTGGGGCCGTCTTGAGACGGGCTGCACGGGCTGTTTGAAACGTTCACTATTTCTGCAATCTGTGGATCTTGTCTGGATCATTGAGAGAAATATTTTGAACCGAGGCTTTTAGAGTTATGCATCTATCATGAAATGAAAAAAAATCGGGACACGCTTTGAATAGTGGAGTCAACTATGTAGTTTCAAATGGCTCAGATAATTAGATTGTTATAAATGTGAGCGGGCCCTTTAAGAGAGGAAGGATCATAATTTTTTGTTCCCATCTCACAATGGTTGCCAAACATTTCTACCTGCTGGGCGAGGCTGTCACCTCAGCTCGCCCAATTGAGGTAGAGACAACAATCGACTACCAGGGCCTTCAGCTCCTCATTGCTAGTCAATTTGCTATCGTTGAGCCAAATGGTAAGATTTTATCTCATTTCCCTTGATATCACTCTAACTCTTGAGTTAGGAATCGGATTCCAGTCAGAGGACTCGGTGTTGTCCACTCCCACGGAGATCCTTGCCAACGAACAGCCCATCGCTATCTCGATAGATGGCAAGGCAGTACGGGAGATTCCTGGCCCTAAGGGCCTGCCATTCGTGGGAAACTTCTTCGAGATCTACCCCGATCACCTAGGAAACCACCAGCGTCTATTTGACCAATATGGACCCATCATTCAAACCACCAACATGGGCCGGACAGTCTACCACACAAATGACCCCGAGCTATCGGCCATTGTTTTTTCTGAATCTGATTTCTTTACTAAGAAAATCAACGAGGCACACCCTTTATACCCGATTAAGAACCAACAGGCCGGTGTGTTTTTGGGTGACACTGATACACCTGAATGGCGCGCGGCACACAAGTTCCTCCCCCCAGCACTGGGGCCGAAAGCAGTGCGCCATTACGCTCCCACCATGCAAGCAACCGTCGAGGATGCATTTAGTGTGTTCGACGAGCTAGACGAACGCGGCGAGGCTTGGAACGTCTACCCGTATATGCTCAAGCTCGGTGCGCAGGCCGTGGGTAAGCTGGTTCTCGGTATGGACTTCAAGCATTTCTCGGCCGTGGATGCGCCACCTCATGAACTTGTCTACCGAATTGCCGAGTCATTGGAGCTGAACAAGAAGGTGACCGCTCGTGGTGATTGGTATGCCAAGTTGCCTTTCGGTGACCCCCAACGACTACGGGACGCTCGCTATCGTATCATTGAGATGGTCAATGAGTCAATTCAAAATGCTTCTCGCAACGGCGTCGAGGATCTCCCGTTGCAGGATGCTGCATTGAAGGCCTCTAACATGATTGGTATGTGCAGTAACCCGACGCTGGAAAGCCCGAGCTAACATTTCGGCAGATTATATTATTCGCGCCACCGATAACAAGGGCGAGAAATTGCCCAAGACAAGTCTGATGGAGGCACTAGTAGTAGCCACCGGAGCTGGTTTTACGACCACTAGCTCACTGTTATCGTGGCTGCTCTATTCGATAGTCAACTACCCTGGCATGCAGGAGAGACTCCTACAAGAGCTAATTGACAACGACATCGACGCCGATACCCCGATGACCGCAGATCTGACGGATCGGTTGACGTTCTTGGATAAATTCATCAAAGAAACCCAGCGCCGTCATAACCCCTCATACCAGCCTGCGCGCACAGCCAAAGTCGACATGATTCTTCCAGGTGGATACAAGCTCCCCGAAGATTCCATCGTTATCCCTGCCCTTCATCACATACACAACAATCCAGCGGTCTGGTCTAACCCAGCACGGTTTGACCCCGATCGTTGGGATACCGCGGAAGTCAGGAACCGCCATAAGACCGCGTATATTCCCTTTGCTGCTGGACCGCGTATGTGCATTGGGTTCAACTTTGCCTTGCAGGAAGTCAAAGTGTTCTTACCCAAGTTGTTGTACCGGTACAAGTTCACGAGAGAGAATGATGGGGCAGTCGAGTATGATCCCATGTTCCAGTTGATCCGTCCTACTAACCTGTATGTGCGGGCGGAACGCCGAGTGAAATGGCCTCCCAAGACTGAATGATAGCTGTAATTGAGAATATTTGTACATAATAAATTTGTTTTTATATCCAAAAATAGAGATCTCCTAAAAAAAGCTTAGCACCGGCACGAACTCCGACTTATTTATCCCCGAGGTCGGAGTTATGAGGTGATTGGGGACCCGCGTTTCAACTTTCTTTCTTCAAACCATCCGATAATCCAACCATGGAGAATCAATCGCGACCGGCGCGCTACATGGGCCATGTTCTCAATGAGCTGGGCTTAATCACAATGTGGCGGTCGTCGCTCGACGTGAAGCTTCTCTGTGCACAACGCTTCGTGCGCCTCTTCGCGTATGGCGGATCAACCTTGATTTTGGCATCATATCTGTCCGCCATGGGCATTTCAGATGATCGCATTGGCTTGTTTATGACACTTACGTTGGTTGGAGATGTGGTGATTAGCTTCTTCCTCACACTATTTGCCGATTCTATGGGTCGCAAGGCGGTGTTGTCGCTCGGTTCCATCCTTATGGCTGGCAGCGGAGTCATTTTCGCGCTGTTTGGGAATTTCTGGATTTTACTGGCAGCTGCAGTCTTTGGTGTCATCAGTCCGAGGTTCGTCTTTTGTCCTCCTTTTTTTCCTTTCTATTTTTATCTAACCTAATTTCTTAGTGGAAACGAAATTGGTCCGTTCCGCGCCATCGAGGAATCCACTTTGGCTCATCTCACACCGCATGAGCTTTTGAGTGATGTTTTTGCTTGGTATTCCTTAATTGGAACTGCTGGCTCGGCCACAGGCATGCTTGTCTGTGGTTGGATCATCAACTCTCTTGAGTCAATTCATGGATGGGCCTTCATTCCCGCCTGTCGCATCATCTTCTTCGTCTATGCCGGCGTTGGAGTCGTCAAGCTAATCTTCACTTTGGGTCTGAGTGGCAAGGTCGAGGTCCAGAAAGAAGAGCCACAGGAGCAGAGCTCCGAAACCCAACCGCTGCTGACAGAGCCAGTCGAGCGGAATGTCGAGCCGACCCCGAAGAAGAAGGGACTGTTTCCGTCTATCGAAAAGGACCTGTGGTCGCTGGTTATCCGTCTCTTCATCCTATTTGGATTGGACTCATTTGCGTCTGGATTGGCTTCACTGTGAGTGCGATCCCAACTCTCGTCGGCTGCAATGCTAATTTGTCAGGTCCTGGATGACCTATTTCTTCAAGGGCAAGTTCAATCTACCTGAAGGTGAACTCGGTACCATCTTCTTTACGACAAACATCATCTCCGCAGTATCCATGCTAGTCGCCTCGTCCCTCGCCAAACGAATTGGTAATGTCAAGGTAAGATATTCTTACTCGAGCAGCTGAGCGACTTCTAAATTGTTAATAGACTATGGTATTCACCCATTTGCCGTCGGCAATCTGCCTGGCTCTTATCTCCGTCCCATCTAGCTTGCCTCTGGCACTGACCTTCTTGGTTATGCGAGCTTGCTCCCAGAACATGGATGTGGCGCCTCGTTCCGCATTCCTTGCTGCGGCTCTGCCGGCAGACAAGCGAACTGCTATCATGGGATCGGTGAATGTTGTCAAGACTACTGCCCAGAGTATGGGCCCCTTGTTGACGGGTATCCTGTCGCGCAATGGCTATTTCGGTGTATCCTTCATCATTGCAGGATGCTTGAAAGTGATCTATGATCTTGGCATGCTGTTCAGCTTTGCTGGGAAGGAGGCTGCCCGTCGCAAACAGACAGCCCAAGATGCCGACGAAGAGACAAGTTAGAGTATTTGGGAATAATGGGGGTGGCTTGTTGATCAACTTGCTCCACTCAACCATAGAGCGTCTTGCTGCGTGGGAGTCGCATCTAATCTCTCAATCTACCATTTTGGTATTGTCAATGGTCGCATGGAAAAATTTTCACATATAATAGTTGACTTTTGATTGAAATAGTGTACACAAATGATTCCAAATTAACATAAACCAAACCCCCAGAAGATATACAATCTAAACTCAACTCTAAACAAACCGAGCAGCCCGGTTTCGCAAAACAGAGAGACGCCGACGTGAGACCACAGTGCGATTCCCCGGGGCAGTGCCATTGTGATGAAGCGTAACATTCGAGTGGATAGGATGATGCTTGCCGGTGACGATATGTGAAGTCTTATTCTTCAACAACTCCATCACCTGATGAACGATCCGATCGCTCTCCACATGACCGGCATTATTGACACGGCTTTCCTGCACTGGCTCACGCTGGTTATGCGTGGCCTGGGACCAACGCCAAGAATCCGAGTTCGACCCAGGCATCTGGATATTATTGATATCCTCGACGGAAGTCTGTTTCTCAGCGCGCGCAGGCGCAGTGGGCTGGGCAGTGGGCTGGGCAGTAGGCGTGGACTGCTTGGTGTCTACTTGCTTGCTCTCCTTTGTTCCCTGTGTGGAGGCGTTCTCGTCGTGGAGGGGACTATCGCTGTCGCAGACCAGCTTCACCCAGACCTGGGTGTAAACAATCTGGCGCACCTCGCACTGGCTGACTTCCACACCATCTCGAACCTCTTTAGTGATCAGGGCCGGGTCGATGCAGCCTGGCACCTCGTGTACCGTGACGTTGCAGCCGCTGCCCCCCTCTAGGAAGGGGAGATCATGGTTATGGGAGAGGAGTTCTGCGTCGACAGAAATGGCGCTGACGAGGCTGCGCTCGGCAGAGGGGACTGCGAAGCTTGTGCAGATGTCTACGGTGATATCTTGGGGTGGGGTGGATTCTTGGTAATTTTCGTATGTGTCGAGTTTGCTGAATGGCTCACCAGGGCAGTTGGGGTAGAAGTGTGTCCAGACACGGGCGATGGTTTGGGCGTGGACTGTGCTTGATAGCAGGGATAGGGAGATAAGTGATGTGGTGAGGGAACGCATGGTTGCTGGGATCTTGATATCCGTAAAGTTGTAAATTTTGACGATCAGATTGAATTGTGTGACAGCAAAGCATGCACAGAAAGACACTCATCCCCTATTATATACGTAGTACGCCCTACTTATTACCTTTCTCATGATAGCTGCGCCGCCGTAATGGGATGGCAGGGAAGAGTGACTGGAATGACTATGATGCTGGACTTGAAACGCGTCCAAAATTCAAAGAACCTTCGCGTCATACTCAGGGGCTGGCAACTGTCATTAAGTCCAGTCTTCTCTCAATCGGTTGGTTGACTACACATTCCAGTCCCAAGGTGTCTATATGATGTCGATCTAGGATCGTGCGCGGTATGTGGGCACTCCCTATACATTCCAATGAACGGCTGTACGCCTCTTAGAAGGCTTGAAAATGCTTGGTAACCAGACGATACTGCCATACTATTCGTGCGTTCCACCTAGAGAGACATGACAGGTCAAATAATAATTGGTGACATTAATGTATGAGGTTGGCCGGTGATCATTCTGCGGACATTTTATTGACTCTAACAACCTCGCTTGGCACCCTTTCTAGGCGTTGATGCTACCAGTCTAAATAGCCTGCTATTGCCATTGCGCCTATGTCATCAAAACTCAATCGAGCATGCTTCTGAAGTGGTCTGATTCCATAAATATTGTACACACAGCAAAGTGGCCACACAAGTAGAATTATTGCGAGGTCCCCTAAAGGCGAAAATTTGAGTATAATTACAGACCCAGCTTAAATCCACCCCAGCTAAGAGTGGAGAAAACCCCAGCGGGATCATAAGAAGATCTGATCTTTCTCATACGAGCAACATTCTCACTGGGGAAACCCGCGTAGGGATCTTGCCACTCACCAGCATCACCCATGTAGATGAACTCGGAAGCAAGCCCCAGCTCTTTGTTGATACCGTGAAGGTGCTCGACCAATTGACGAGACCAAGCCTCCATGCGAATATCGTCCTGGGCTAGGGCCCATCCGGTACTGAATTGCCAAACTGTACAACAATGGTAAGTCTAAGAAGCAAAACCGAAGCAAATTTGGGAAGACTTACTAATAAGAGGCTCTTCTTCAAAACCCCAAACGTTGCCAATACCGTTAGTCTTGGCCACGCGTATTGAAGTCGGGGAAATGACGTTGGTGACAAAAGTTGGGTAAAGGCCTTGGACATCGGCGATTTTGTCGACTGCGGCTTTCCAAGCTTTGTAAATCGAATAAAGAGCCTTTGCGTCAGGCTTCATCGTCTTGTGAGAAAATTGGACACTAAATAATTAGTGAAATGAAAACTGCAATACAGTAAGAATACATACCGCATCATCTGCTTAGGGGAGTCAAGGGTCTCGGCCCACGTTTTCATAGTAGTGACATTATTAATTCTTTGAGTTGCTGGAATCTGGGTGAAGTTGGCAAACTGCGACGGGGGGTTGCTGACACCCTCCTGGACACCGAGGACAGAGCCCTGTGCCACCTTGGTAGTCGCATTGTAGCTGATGGTTGAGATCATGCCCGCAGCAATGGGATCTTTATCGTTCAGCTTAGCCGCCTCGCAGACCGCAGAAAGATATTGGGGAATATTTGTCTCGTTAAAAACCTGGATAGTGGTGCTGACCTTAGGAACAGCATAAGTCTTCAGTTCAAATCTGGTGACGATTCCAAAGTTGTTCGCACCACCCTTCAAGGCCCAGAAGAGATCGGTGTGCGAGGTCTTGTTGACGGTGATTTGAGTGCCGTTTCCAAGAACGACATCATAGGTGACCACATTGTCCATGGCGTATCCGTACTTGTTGTTAAAGTAGTGGAAACCACCAATAAGACTGAGTCCAGGAACACCAATGGTCTTCATACGACCACCGATACAAACACGGCCGTGAGGTTCAAGTGCTGAATACACCTGGTACCAATTGAGACCAGGGCCAACTTCCACGGTGTCTCTCCTCACATTGAGGGAGTTGAGATTCGACAGAGCTATCAAAACCCCCGCGTCAATGTTATTCGATCCAGGATACTGTTGTAGAGTTAGAGAATTGGTATCATTCCATTTTTCTTTCTGACATCTCAAAAATAACCTTACATTCATGTGACCTCCACCACGAACAGCAAAGTGCGCATTGCAGGCGCCGATGATCTTGACTGCTTGCGATACCTCGGCAGCAGTATTGGGCACGAAAACACATGCAGGAGAAAGATCCGCCCGGATATCCCAGTAGTTGTCGACGGTTTGAGCTGTGTAGCTTGCCGAGCCAGGAAGGATCACACTCTTTGGCATAGACCAAGAAAGCTTCGCGCAAGCACACGAAGCTCCCTTAGAAACTTGAAGAGTACCGGAAGAAGTGGAGAGGAAGCCGGTCACGGTTGCCGAGGGGTTTACGCTGCTCAAATTGGCATACGTAAGGCCCGAAAGGGACAATACAATGAAGGGGAGGAGAAGCTGCATCTTGATTGTTGCAAAATCAAATCTGTGGTCGACGCTTCTTAAACAATCTTAGGGGATGATCCCATCTTATAGAAGTTTGGGATTCTCCTGTTCCTGCTTTCTTGCCACCCGTGCCAATGACAGTTTCAGTTCGGTCGAAGCAGCCTTCAACTCAACTCGTTTGGGTGTTTTCCATGACGATCACGGCAGGGCTCGGTTTCGGATCAAAATTTTGGATACTCCCAATATGCTCCGTAAGAGTTAAACGGGGGTGGGTCCTGTTCAGGTAGAACAATTATTGACATATTCGACCATACCTCTAGGCATCTGGATAATCCTAGGCCTATCATCTTCAACGAACAAGACCTGTAGGTGCCTGAAGGATATCGGTAGGCTGGATGATCCGAACCCGAATACGAGAAATAAGGTTACGAACCCGAGACTTGGGGACCAATTAGAGATGGATATTTTACTCTTATTCGGACTTCGGGTTCGGATCTTTGACCTTCAAATACCCACGGTTTTACCAAAACGGTAGTTTCAAGATTTGATCTGTCTTGAATATCGAAACAAGTAGATTTTAATCGGCAGCCTAGATTATATAGTTTCCGCCAAGGAGCAATCTAGATCTACCACCTAAAATAAGCTTCTAGGGACACAATGCTGTCCAAATCTTCTCGGATCCCAACCCGAGTACGTAACTCACCAAAATAGATTTTCAAGCTCAGCAACATATCACGCAAAATATTCGTAGTAATGCAATTAATACGCAGGTATAAAAGCGTCTGTCAATCTCTACATGGGCTTTTTTTATTCACAGTCAAAAGCTTTCAGTTTCGATACTATTCTTACTATTCAATTTCACTCAAACCACCAAAGCCATGGTCAACGACCCCACGTACACTCTCTACAACTATGACCCGTCGGCAGTTGCGACGATAATCTTCGTCGCTCTCTTTGGATTGACCACCTTGGTGCACATTTTCCAAATGATCCGGAGCCGATCATGGTTCTTCATTCCTTTCATTATTGGAGGACTCTGTAAGTATATACCACACCCAGGAACCAATATATAAAGCTAACTTGCTTCTAGTTGAAGCTGTCGGCTATGTCGGTCGCTATCTTAACTCGAAAGAAACCCCAAATTGGACAACGGCTCCATATATCATGCAATCAATCTTGCTCCTTATCGCACCAGCATTCTTCGCTGCATCCATCTACATGATCCTAGGCCGCTCAATTGTCTCCACCAGCCATGATTCGCTCTCTGTCATCCCAGTCAAGTGGTTGACTAAAATCTTTGTCTGCGGAGATGTGGTCTCGTTCCTCGCCCAATGCGCTGGCGGTGGCTTCCTTTCCTCCGCAAAGACTCAGTCCAAGATTATTCTCGGACAAAACATCATCATCGCCGGTCTTTTCATCCAGATTGCTTTCTTCGGGTTTTTCGTTGTGACTGCTAGCGTCTTTCATTACCGGCTCTGGAAGTGTCGTGATTGCATTTCCATGTCTTCTATCAGGGTGCCGTGGCAAAAGTGCTTCTTTGTCCTATATACGGCTAGTTTGTTCATTATGATTCGGTCTATCTTCCGTGCCATTGAGTATATTACTGGTACAAATGGTCCGCTCATGTCAACGGAGGTGTACCTGTATATCTTTGATGCTGCCTTGATGTTCTTGACTATGCTCACCTTCAATATCTTCTCCCCGAAGACATTGGTGACTCCACAGCCGGCTACACGCGACGTTGAGTCACAAGAGAGTAGCAAGGAAATGCTCGATATGAGGAGAGATGCCTGAGTGATGAATTTGGGGTTAAATAGAAAGACAAGAATAAAGATAGTACCATGGATTATTTTTAGCTTAAACGTTTGTTTTGTGGGTCGGAGCAGCGCTAGCATTTTGGCGTTCGACATGGATTTTGGGTTGAGAAGTACGAAAACTCTTTCTCGAGACAGTTGAAATAGCCCATCTTTTGGAATTTAAAGACTACATCCTCTCTCTTCAGTTATCTATATATCTACTTTGACCTGTACAGGCTCAGTCCCAACGGGCGTTAACATGGGGCCTCGACGGTCGCACAAGAAGTCTAGGAATGGCTGCCAATGGTGTAAAGCCCGCAAAATAAAAGTGAGTGACCCAAAGAAAATAATATATCTCCTTCTTTGACATGTCAAAAAGTGCGATGAGACCAGGCCACACTGTAACAACTGCTTCAAACACGGAGTACAATGTCTCTTCGGTGAGGGCTCCTCCGCTGGCCCCAGACAATCGGGGTCTCCAACTCCCGGCACTTCCAGCGCCCCAAGTCCCGTCTCGGGGGAGAACACCCCACCAATGGGCATGGCCGAGATGGCTCTACTTCACCACTTCTCCACATCAACCTGCTATACGATTTCACGCAACCCAATTCTGCAAACAGTATGGCAAATCCGGATTCCGCAAGTTAGCTTCACGTCGCCATTCGTATTCCGCACCATTATCGCTCTTTCCGCGCTGCATCTGGCTCATGTAAAACCCGAATTCCACGACCATTATGTCTCCCAAGCCGAGCTTCACCATAACACCGCCTTGCAGATGGTAACTGCCATCCTCCCAGACGTAAATAAGGAGAACTGCCAAAGCATATATCTCTTTTCGATCCTGACCTGCATTATCTCCTGCACCAAGCCGCGCAGACACGATTTCTGGGCAAATAGTGATCGAGATATCGAGTGGTTGACCCTCTTTCGTGGCACAATACACATCCTGGAATCGGCAGATGTCTCTATCAAGACGGGCCTTCTAGCACCGATGTTTGTTATGGGTCATCGCAAGAAGCTGGCTCGGGACGCGAGGTCTGCCACGGCCATGCCGCCGTTCCTTCTCGTCTTGAAGCAGCTCTTGCAGGATACAGTTCAGGATCCCGGTGAGTTACAGTGCTATCACGACTCAATAGATGACATGGCAATGTCATTCGCTACAGTGGACGAAATTGGGTCACATAACTGCGAGACTGCTGATATATTTATTTGGTTATTGAGAGTTTCGGATCGGTATTTCGGGTACTTCCAGCAGCGCACGCCTGAAGCGATGGTGATTTTTGCATATTTCTGTGTTGTTATGAAAGAGATGGAATGGGCTTGGTGGGTGCAGGGGTTCAGCGTCCATACTATCAGTGGTATATATTATCTTTTGGATGAGGAGCATCGTTGCTGGTTGCAGTGGCCTATGCAACAGGTGGGATGGGTTCCGTGAGTTAGTGAAATAACCCAAATTGAATTGGCGACCATTGCTTTAAGAGTAGTCCCTGAAGATGCCAATATGGCTGACTTGATAATGAACGTGTAAAACTATGTCAGTTTTGAGGTAGAACTCTAGCAAGGCGGCTTGGAGCGGATGTCTTGGCATTGGTTTCTTAGCATTTCTTTCTCAACCGAGACCAAAGGCAGATGCATTCTTGTTTAATATATACATAGCTTGCTTTCTTTTATAAGTCTACTAATAATTCTCACACATGTCTTGGTTCAAGCTCATCATCATTTTTTCTCAACGGGATGCTTCTGCAAACTCTCATACCACTGGATCATAGATCCTATCATGAAAGCCACCGAGCCCCAGAATGTAGCGAGTGAAGATTGATAATCCACGCCAGAGTTGTCACTCGCCGGTCCCAGTGCACCACAAAGAGTAAACCCAACACTGCCAATCAAATTCCAGAACCCAACGTGCCAGCCCAGAACACGCCAAGCAGGAAGGTACCACTTGGACTGCGTCTCAAGCATGTACATCCATGAGCTTATAGTGAATCCCAACCCACCAAGAGTACTAGTACCCCAGTAGAGGCCATCAGTGACTCCCTTGCTCAGGTGATTAATGATACCAGGAACGCCAACAATTGCACCAATATAGAAGACTGTTGCGCTCAAAAATAAGATAAAAGAAGCTAGAAAGCCAATCTCATGAAAATAATGCCGGAATTCCTTCATCGACGGTATCCATCGGAATGTCCTGCCATCTGTTGACGAAGTAACGTAACCTGTGTCGTCCCGATGAAGATGAGCATCGTCACTAGCATGATGAAAGTGTCTCTCCCGGAGAAACGATTTCCGATTCGCCTGATGATGCTCACACTTTGAGATCTTCGGCTTGAGCTCTTTAATTGCATGGTGAGGAATCCCATCCTCGATAGATTTCTCGACGACAGTTTGAAGCGCCCAGCCAAAACATCCAGTCTGGTTGGTATTAAATGCTTCAAACATCAGTAATATACCTCCGATTTCGAATATGGTCGCGCCGACGAACCCAGTCCAACCGCCGGCAACTTCAATCTCACCCGGAAACTCGGTGTTCTTGGCTGCGAGTGGTAACCACACGAAGAACCCATTGACGATGAAGACGGCGGACCCGATAGTGAAGCTCATGGCGACTAGATACGACACGTCCCAATAAGGGACGTAGGTCACCATCTGGAGAAAGATCTTGGCTACCGATGAGAATGACCGCGTAAGTGGTGGTACCTTGACTCCCGTTTCATGGGGTAGGGCCTCTGTATCGATGCGAATGGCATGTCGGCCTTTTCTGTTGTCGCGAGATCGCCAGAGACGCTCGATTTGTGGAGGAGGCCGAGTCTCTTCTGTGTGCTGGGTTGGTTTATAGTGTGCGGCAGTGGGATTGAGGAAGGATATTGGGCCGGTGACACGAGTCTCGTCTAGCTGGAAGCCGGGATAACCTCGAGGTCTGCGACCGGTCTGGAAATGTGAATGCCGCGTCATATTGGCCAGGGTCGAGAGTGAATCTTTGGGCCCCTAGGAACACATTTCAGGAATGAGTCGATGCACATGAGATTTTTGTTTTCTCTTTCGATGATCTCTGAGTAACCGCGGGAAGTGCGATGTTCAATCCGTGTTCCGTACATGAAGAGGTCGACGTCAGAGCTATGTAGATACGCGGTATATTAAAAGTGGCGTGCCTCGACCCCCGCAATAGTAACCACACCTGGGTAGATCTGCTAATTTGTACTATAGCGTTGAAAGGCGGTAATTGACTAGAGTACTATGTATGTGTGTATAGCAGAATGTAGGTGTCATTGAGTGTATGCATGCTACACTACCCCTGCCGGATGGGTCCGTGGCCAGTAACGATGTTCATTGGGTGAGGAAAGCCCGAATATTAATATTGCCACTGAGGACCGCCTTCATACCCGAAACCCGGAGTAATGATTTATCCGGCATAATGTTCCAGTGTCAGCTCAACCTTGAAATTGTTGCAACATTTGTCAAGTAGAATTCGAAATCAGTTTTAGCTTCACACTATTGCGATTTGGTTCGCGAACCCTAACTTGCTTGAAACACGCTAGTTCACATTGAGAATAATGGTCAATCCATGAATTCCAATAATAGACATTGTATTTACATGACGCGGGACCCTGCTATATTTTACTCGAAAATCTCATGCAATGATATTTCTCTGCCATAGCATCTTCACCCGTTCATTTCCCTTAAATGTTACAACTGACCTCACAAAATGGCCCCGACACTTCCACCATCCAAGCTGCATCCTATCCACGATATGATAGAGTCATTTAGCACATCTCGAATGGCCGAAGAAGCAGAGTGCAGCCAGGCTACGATTATAAATATCTGCGCAAACTTGCGGCAATTTGGAAGTCTACACGCACCCCCAACTCGAATAGGATGGAAACGGACTGTAACACCACTGATGATCGAAGCCCTCTGCGATCACCTGTCTGAAAAGCCCGATTTATACCTCGATGAGATGGCTGTTTCCCTCTGTGATGAATTTCACACCTTAGTCACAACCTCCAGCATCAGAAGAGCCAGTAATTACGACAGATTGACTAGCGTATAAATGATAGGCTGAGAATGTCAGCACCGTAGAGTTGTAAAAATAGCCACTATTTGTTGAGGTTCAGCCGCCCATAGCCACAATGATAAAACACCCTTTCCTCTCCACTTTCCTGCCATCACCTAAAAGGGTCTACTCAACGCCTATATGCTGGAGACTACCTCGGTGGACCAAGTGATATCATAATGGTAACTCATCCGCCATACTACGCTTTACACGACGGCTAGAGCGAATCTGATCTCGAGCTCGAAAGGTTTAAAAACCAAGCTAGTCCTCGTATGTCTGTTCAGAAACATGCCAGCGAGACTGAATTAGGAGTCTCATAAATAGACGGTATGGCTATGTATACACACCCGTAAAGAGACACTAAAACGAAGCGACCTCGGTTCGATTAGAGCGGCTCCTGGGCATGGGAAATAGGATCTGTTACCTTAGCCGTCGTGGGCCTTATTCTTTTAGTCGCCTCTCTTATCACGGTAAACGACACCCCCATACGCGACCTAGTAATATACCGTGACCCCTAATACTGTCGTGTTAATCATCGTCATCATTACTAAAGCCGCAGTACTAGTCTCGGTGTTCTTATGTCTCGGCCAGTTAAAATGGAACCTATTTTAAAAACCAGCTCCACTATATTATATGCAGGTTATTGACTAGGTAAGCCGGGGGCTCTGGGGATCCTTAGAAGTTTTACTAAGGGGAATATTTAGGTCGAAAATAGGAAGCCTGACTTATGTTAGGACACCTCTTACGGTTCTGGCTCTCACAGTGGATCCATTTACACAGTAAATTTCAACGTTCCCTTCATAAACCGTTACTACACAGAATGCCACTGTATTTATCTAAACCTCACAGCTATGGTACTCTATAGGGGATTCGGATATAAGTGAGGTATACCTAAGCTCTAGCCGACGCTTTTAACTCTAATAATGAGTGGACTCATGTAGACACATAGCCCCTCTTAAGCCTTAATATAAGGAAAGCTCTTGCTAATTCTCAGAGTTTATTACACTAGGGATGTGTAGCAAATGCGAGGATGTCACATCTTAAACAAATCAGAAGTGTTAGGTGCCGGAATATTCATCCTTTTAGGAAAATTCCCACCCAGCCTTCAGGGAAACCCCTACGAATTGTAGCCACCAATCTCCGAATAAATTCTCTTTCGATTTTGATGGTTTTGGGCGTATGGATTACGGGTTCGAAAAATATCACGTATGATAATGTCACGTTTTATATGTACGATTGGAGTTCCCGTCTAAGGAAAAGCGACCCAATTTTCGATATTTAAACCCTAATTATCTCCCTCATTGAGGTAGACTATACTAACCCGGTTTTCTATTAGCTCACAGTCTCACGTCTTCAAAGAGTGTATGGGGGACCTCGGCTTCCACCCTCCTGATAAGCAGGACCGACTTCTCCACGCTCGCCTTCAAAGTCCCCTTTCCAAACACGCTCAAACCAAGCGCCATCATAATTACTCTCCGATCCATCATCTTGCACCCGCCATTGCCTGACCACATTCCCACGGTCGTCCAAAAACACATGCAACAAACCCCCGCCATTCACCGCAACATCATCCTCCACATACATATGGGTAACAACACACTCTGCCTGATACAGAGCGTATGGCTCAAGAGGGTTTTCATCCCAGTCGCCTTCTTCGGCATTCTCTATCGCGTCCCTGAGGCTCTCCTCTCTGATCTCAAAATCGACCCGCTCATTTGCGACACGCTCAGGAAATATTTCCAAGGCAGCTGCCAAATCCAGGCCATTGAAAATACTTTCATCATCAAGGACAACCCCATCATAAGTAACCCACTCTGTGAGTTCATTGGCACACCATAGAGCATTATGGCCCTCTTCATTCGTGTAGCAGAGACGAAGCCAGCAGCCATTGTCAGCAGTGGTATTATGACCGTAGACACGCAGTGATTCAGGCCTTGCAGGCCGAAGAATATCATCTATTTGAGCTTGAGTAGGAGAGGGTGGTAAATTGCCTGGTTGATAAGGCTAATAAGTTGATGTTCGGTTAGTTTAATGTTGTGGTCTTTTACAAGGTATAGAGGGTATTGACCTGTCTTCCTTCGCATCCTAATGCGAGAAATTGGCGTAAAAGCCTTTTGCGACGGTCGGCGTGGGACTCATTAGAGACTGAGGGTTCTGGGTGAGGTTTTTCCCATTCGGAAAGAAAATAAACATCCAATCGAGTCTTCCCCCACGCAGGTATCTGGGGGTTATGTTTTTCAATGAAGCGGAGTGGCATTTTGTCCTTTTTCGTCGCGTGGCATGGCAGTTCTAGGAGGAAGATACACAGGAGAAACACAACAGGCATTATATAGTCAGAGACTTGGCCATTCTATACTTGGGAGGGATCGCTGCGTCCGCTTCATCTGGTATAGCGCTGTTCTAGCACCACAGTGGCCCCCTTCTACCTTCAAATTAAATTTGGTTTGAAGTGAACCTAAGGCTTTTTTCCAGCCGTAAGTAATCTGAATCAGCCTTAATCGGACTTTTCAGAAGCGCTAACTTCCGTCTTTTCATCCTCACTGCCTTTACGCTTCTCCACTCCATAGCCATAAAACCGATGATAGTCACAGCTGATAAGACTAGACACCAAAAAGAATTCCTTGAGTGCCTCATTGTATAGCTCAAGCACCTTTATTGCAGTCACCGAACCATATCGCTTTGTAACCGCCGTGTTCAGTCCAGATGCACCATTTGGGATGATTAAGTCAGAGTCTACTTTATCAATGCTGTTGTTTAACACCTCAATCAATCTATTTTGAAAGGATTCTGTCCGACAGCCAGGAATATAGCTCCACTCAGCGTTTGGGCAAGGACTAGAACGGACGTGGCGGCGGCAACATCAGTGCCTTTCATAATTGTTTGGACAGCTGTGAGCGGCATTTGCATGCCTATTCCGGTTCCGAATCCGATCAAAACTAGAGTTCCGACCCTGTTCTACAGTGTTAGTGACCCGGGAAAGGCTGTTGAAAGAGGGAAAGATCACGCTTGACCTACCAATATTTAGTCGATGTGTTGAGGGTTGTACCGGAATATCAAACCCGCGGTAACAGACACGATACTTGGAAACAGAATCATTTGAGGGACATAATACCCGACCTTAGATGCCTGGTTAGAGCCAGTACAGTAGAAGTCTAAGCTTCAACAAGCCCATTACTTACTGCGATACCCGAGAGAATAGCACCATAGTGGGCATGCCCGTGGGCGGTGGGCGATGTCGCAGTCTAATTATAGTAAGGAGAAAAGTCGATCCTTTATAATTCTAGAAGGAATACAAGAATAAATTCCCGATTCTCTTAAGTGTTATTCGCGATATTCTCTCTATTCTTATAATAGGCGCTAGAGTTAAACGTCTTTTTGGTTTAGTATGGGATATCTGCCACTACCTACTAGCGTAGGTGGCTAAGTGCGAAGATAGTCTAGGATATCATGATATTCCGGTGTAAAACCTAGTTTGACATTAAACTTAAAGAACTATCTAATAAGGACATATCCTTTACAAGTAAGGATTCTAAGGATAATAATCCTATCGGACTAATCGAGCATAAGTTTATGATAGCGAGTTAGCTTATTTATCCTTCTATAGTGGTCAGTACGGGGAAGCGATAGCGAATATAAGAGTAGTCCTTATCTCCCTCCTTATAGAGATAAGGGTAGCACTTAAAGGCGTACAAAGTCTACGATATGCCCTCTGGTATACCTGAGATTTTTAAACGATACTCTCTATCATACCTGGTTCATCATTGGCTCATTGAATTGGGATCCCGATCGATACAGTAAAATTGTGACGTAAAAGCCGGTAGATAATAATTGTTTTACGGCCCCACTGTCATTGGAAAGGGAACGCGATTCTAGATAAGACAATCTGTCAAACATCAGATATGGCGCCTCTCGGCCCCATACAAGATGGTTTTTGTTGTGGTCTGAGGACAAAATACGCTGTATTTATTCTCGCCAAATCTTCTAAACTGGAAGGTTCACAATGCTGTTTTTGATGAGCCATTGACCAATCAATCATTTGTACGAATATATGGCTCTTCCTTAGTATAGAAATGGCCACCACACTTATATTTCAATTCGTGGCTTCAGGTTTGGTGAGAGGAGGTTACTATAAATTAAATAATCTTTCTATACTCTATGTTCAAGCGCTAATGACTAGGAGTTGCTATGTAGCCTCCCACCATTGCCGAGATCCGTACTGGCTCTCAAGATGCAAACCCAAACCCGAACAATGTTGCGAGCTGCCTAGAGCTGTATCCTGCGTAAAGAGCAAGTTGCAGCATTATACGAGCCTTTTGAGGGTTCAGGTCCTGTCCGCTGTACATATTTACAGAGCCTTCTTTCTGGACAAAGCCTCCCATCGTCCTGCTGGAAACCACGACTTGCGTGCCGTATTTCTTAACCAACTTCTCAATCTCATTTGTTCCCGCCGATGTCCAGCCCCCAGCACCCATACCCGCCAAGACTAAACCCTTTGCTCCACTCTCTACTGCAGTGCGAGCCAGCTTCGGGTTGAGTACTTGATGCCCGAAGAGGATATCCACTTCAGGCAATTCAGTTGCCCCCGAGACGTTGAAGTACGCACGGCCATTAGGCAAGACTGGAGGATAGTAGAACAGCGGCTTTGTATCCAGGAAGAAGCCCAGGTAGCCTTGTTCGTTTGCCTTGAATGTGTCTAGGGAATTCGAATGCGTTTTTGTCATGTAAAAGGCGCTCCCGATACGGTCGTTCAGCACAACCATGGCACCACGTCCACGTGCCTCGGGGGTGGCCGCAAGAGTGACGGCTTCCAACAGGTTCATGGGTCCATCCGCGCTGATAGCTGTTGCTGGTCGCATAGCACCCACTACGACGACAGGCTTCTCCGACTTGATAGTCAGGTCAAGGAAGATCGCCGATTCCTCCAAAGTATCTGTTCCATGAGTGACAACGGCTCCCTGGCAATATGGGTCGTCCAGAGCAGCTTGGATCAGTGATGTCAAGTTCAGGAGAATTTCGGGAGTGATGGACCCCGAATCAACATTGGCGACCTGGACACCTTTGACGTTTGAGATGTTCTGGAGCTCAGGCACAGCTTGGAGAAGGATGTCAACGCCAAGTGCGCCGGCGGTGTATCCAGTGGTCGCAGTGTTTGAGGCAGCAGAGCCGGCAATAGTGCCTCCAGTAGCGAAAATGGTGATATTCGGAAGGCTGCTGTTGAAAGAGGTGTCACGCGCAACCAGGCGACGAGGAAGAGGAGGTAATGTTGGAGCAGCTGCACTGCATCCTAGGTAGGATAGGAACAGAGTCCAGGTGCTTAAAGAAGTACGCATCTTGGGAGACGTGGGTATGATAAGGTATGCTCTCTCGGGGAATTTTGTGGGACACGGCGTACCCTTATAGTTAATTCAACTGTAGATAGCTACCGCTTGGCGATTTTAACTTTGCGATAGGCAACAGAAGCTCTGGTCGGAGATTCAGCCGTTTACCTAATTCATCACTCGAGTCATAGATACGCGTTAGGGCCATGTGAAGAGCCGGCTATGCGCGATAATTTTCTTGCCCACATGGCTTCTCCACATGCAGTAGGCTTTGCTGATGTGGAGGTAGATCCTCTTCAAAATTGGGAAGTTACTGCTTTCCCACTTATCGCCTGGTATCTCTGTAGTTACGTATCGAAGGGCCAAGATTGAAGATGGAACGGAGATATCCCCTTTATCAGTTATCGCGGCCCATTGCCTTAGCCGATTTCTACGACTTCATTGGCCAACATCTGGCTGTTTGGGGTCAGCGGGAAGTTTATTAGAAATTACATTTACTCACGTGGAAAATGATACAGAAATATGTATATGTATGGGATATAACACGCAATGAATTCTCTACATATCAATATTGATTTGATCGAATTAAATAACGAATAAATTGCGTAGGGCTGTAAGGGATTGTAGATATTAATTTTCTAATCGGGCGAAACTTTTAGGGGAAAATCACGCTGGGCTTTTTTAATGGGCTATGCCCATATCTTTTGTAATATTTAAGCAATAAGTATAGAGTACCTGTGTATTTTCGTTTAACATATATATTTGTTATTAAATTATCACATCACTCGTCTTTCTCCAAATTGTCAAATCGTGGCCTCAGACCACGACGGAACTGTCATACTCTGGGATGTTGAAAAGGGCGAACTAATCCAAGCCTACTAATCATCAAAATCCGGTACATACTGCTAATTATATATCACATTCATCATCATGTCCACAATAGTGTCAATCATTAATGCTAAACAAAAGAAATCAATAGGTACAACATCACTCATAATCAAAAAACAGTCCCATAAAATACCAGAAGAACATTCCCAACTCAATTCATACATCGTCAACTTAACCTCTTCTAGGGGCAGGATAAGGGCTATAGCGATGTCTTCGTGGTCATCCCGACAAAGAGAAGTAGAAGTGAGAAGTCACGTCTGTTTAGACCCGTTCTCACCACTATCATCTTCCCCATCCTCGACATAGGCAGCTTGATCGCCGGCCTTAGGCTCTGTCTCCGTATCACTGCCGTCATCATTCTCGTCCTCGGCCGCTTCCGTGTTCGTCCGTTGCAGACTGGCAGGCTTCGTTTTCTGAACCGCCTTGCCCTTGTTCCGACTTCTGTCAGGCAGCGACTGCTCCGCCTCACTCCTCAGGTCACTATAGTCATCACCAGCCTGCGACGCGCGGGCGCTCTTGTTCAAGCTTCTCCTTGCACGCGCACGCGCACGGCGGATCATCTTGTTGTGGTAGTCTTCCTGTTCAAGCTCCGTATCTTCATGGAGGATGCGACGAGCGGCTTCACGCCCAACAACGGGTAGCCGGTCGACACCCTGGATTCCCTCCGGCAGCAGCTTGGGGTCCAGAAGGCCGACTTGCACGAGGACACTTGCTTGATCCCAGTATACGTGCTCGGAGTAAAGACGTCCGGCGCGCATACTGACAATACTCACAAGGATGATCTCGACTCGCTTGTTTGTCGGTGGGACGCCCGGTAGCATCCATGGAACCTCCTGTGTGTGCTCGTAGCTTACGTATAGCTCATCCACGATGCGATCGGCTCCTGTGGTACGAGAAAGCAGTCGGAGGCGCATGGACGGAGGGAGTTTGCCGATAAAGTAATGTTCATAGAAATGGCGCAAAGCTTTTTTCCCGATTCCGCCGCTGATTGTCGGCGTATAAGTGATACTGGGAGTTTTGTGTTGGACGTAACCATCCATGGCCTTCCTGACGTTCGACGAGAAAAACTTGCCTGACAGAGGATTAGCCCGCCGTCGCTCGATTCTTTTGTGATTTCAACTTACCATCCACATGCTGCTCATACCGCTGCTCGTAATCTGCATCCCTAGAATACCCCTTCCGCAGGACCTTCAAAGTCCGCGTCCAGGCTAGATCCGCTGACAGATGATCGTATTCCTCCAGATCAGTCTCTGCAAACCCGGGCACGGCGTTATCATACGTAAACGCCGGGTACGCCAGCTCCAAACGCTCTCCAGTCCCGATACCAGCGTTGATCGGACGAGTCTGGCGGCGTTTCTTTCCTTGCAAACCAAGCGCGACGGGCTGAACAAGTACGTCCACAGTCTCGCCTGCCAAGTGCACGAGAACCTGTAGCGACAGTGGGAATCGCGCTCGTGTATCGGGGATCAGACTGGGGTAGTAGGCGACTAGGGCGCAGAGTCGACTGGCGTTGATGGAATTGAGATAATAGTCGAGACAGTAGTCCGCGGCGTCGCCATAGGCTAGGAATTGGGTCAGTCAGTCCATCACTCTTTATGATGACCTTTAGAGAGAGTTCTATGCGTACCGATCACCGCGTAATTTTCGCCTACACCGAGGCCGTCCTTTACAGACTGCAGCCGGCGAGCGTACTCTTTTCCTCCGCCGTTATAAGGGAGGTATACGACGTCGAATCCTTCCTCTTGCCAGTTTTTGATGATCTCCATGTCGAAATCTTCGGACTCGGCTGTGATGCACAGTCGCGCATTATTGTTGCCATTGCTATAAAGAAACCCGCCGCTGTTCAGGCCAGGGGCACTAATTGATATGTTGGCCATTGTGTTGGTGTATTCTTTATGGGTTTCGATCGTATGTACTGTGGTTATCACTGCAACCTGCGGGTTCTTCCAATGTCAAAGAACATGCTATGGAAAAATTCAATAATATACTTAAGAACAGGTTAAAATAGAAAGTGAGCCCATGGTAGTTAACATGTTGGGTCCTACGTCATTGCCCAGGTACGTCATACCGAATATCCGGGCATTTTATATTAAAGTCTTGGCATCGACATTTACAATTTCCATCATCTGACCTTTCGGACATTTTCTGTCGGCTTAAAATCTGCATATGAAGGGACTATTATTGTTCAAATAATGGACGCCTGGGTTACCGTTATGTATGGCTTGTTCCTCTTATGACCGAACCATTAATCTTAACTTTGAACCTGGAAAATGTGGGCTTGTAGGATGGTAGTGGCTTGACAGGTGTGTACCAAGGTAAAGTCTCGAGTGGGGGACCTTCGCACTCTACGTGGTTCTCGACAAACCAGAAGCGGCTATAATTACTATTTTTATGTATTGCTTCCTACCGAACCAATGACATTGAGCTACAATCTATAGACACAAACACAATGGTATACGATGTACAATGTTTACATCGTAGTCTCTGGTCACAGTGATAGCATGCTCCTGTCCTATACCTTCCCACTGTGCACCCAGCTGTATAGCAACCTCCAAAGAAGCATTTGACACAAGAGACTTTCACTTGAGTTCCTTCGCAAGATCATTGAGGACAAAATTCTATAAACAAAACCCTTTCTGATCCGTATCCGAGCACAAGAATATTGCCATGGACCGCGAAGCAGCTGGGTCGGTACTCCAGAGGCAGCCATAATATCTTTCGGCGGTTAAAGGTTACCCAGTGTGACTTGAATATAGAAATCTCCACATCCTCCCCCGGAGAAATGGGAGCGTCCCAATACTCAGGCCGGATATCGATGTGGCCAAAATCAGTCCTTAAATATGAGCCATCTCGAGAGAACATTAATCTCTCGCTATATCCCGGAATTCTCCAGGTCTGCTTTTGTTCATTTGTAGAAATTTCCAGGAGAGAAAGAAACCGACGACCCTCATTGAGCAAGTAGGAAGCGATAAATCGGCCGTTGGGAGAGAATTCCAGATTGCAAATCTCCATTGGATGGCATGGAAATGTTTTTTCCAAGGAGCCAGTTCTAGTGTTCCAAATCCTGAGCATTTTATCTCCCGAACGAGCTGCTAGAAGCTGGCTGTTTGGTGAAAATATTAGATTCTCGCAAATATACTCTGAATCATAATGCAAAGTATGTTTCAGGCGGAGAGAACCTGTCGTGGTGTCTGCATCCCAAAGCTGAATAGTGCCCCCCGAATGGGAGGCTAACATGCGGCTACAGGGAGAGAAGGTCACTTCACTAGTCCCACACGGCTCGTCTGCAGAGTTCAGACTCTGGAAGGTTGGAATGGGCTCAATTTTGGACTTGGTTATTCTCCACAGTTTAATCTCTTTTTCGACTGAAATAGAAACAAGAAATTTCCCACTGGGTGCTAAAGCAACGTCGAGTCCAGGGAAACTTGCTAGTAATTGCTTTTGGGATAGACTACCCGTCCTCGGGTACCACAGTGCAACTGTTCCATCATTGCAGCAACCGGCGAAGGTTTCGCCATCAGCGGAAAAGGTTAATGAGCGAATCCTGCTTGAATGACCCTCAGAATGTTGTTCCGGCTTTGGTATACCTGTACCAACATGCCAGATTTTGACTACCTGGTCCCTAGAGCCAGACGCAAGAAATTGACCGTTGGGGGAGAAAGCCATAGATACTACAAGATCAGAGTGTGCACCGAACGGAGCATACGCAATACCTGTGGACATATCCAGTACCATGACTTGAAAGTGGTCCCGTGCGAGGGCCAAGAACTTGCCATCAGGAGAAAATACTAGACCATTAGGGCTATATTTGCCTTGAAAGTCATTCACGGGAAGTCCAGTGTCAGGGTCCCATGAGGATAATAAACATTCACCCGACACAGTCACCAGAACCTGCTCGGTGGGCGAGAATATTCCGGCATATATCGTACCTGGAAGAATCTTCTCTGCGCCGGTCACGATATTCCAGATCCCGAACCTAAATTGATCGTATAGAATCCCAAGAAACTGGCCAGTGTGAGAGAATGAGAGACGCGTTATTGACTCTGTGTGACATTCCAAGGTCTGTCGAAGCCTGCCGGAAGCAATGTCCCACAGCTTTACCGAGCCACCGGCTAATGCGAACGCTAGAAGCTGGCTATCGGGAGAGAATGCTACACAGCTAACGGTTCCTGAGCTGTTGGCTGCTATTTGCTCAAAACAATCCCTGATCAAGTCCCAGACAAATATTCCAGGGCGATCAGGGTCACATGTAGGAGAAACCAAAAAGCGGCCGTCGGGAGAGAAAGTCGGAAAAAAAGGAGAGCACAGCGGATGGTTAAGTGTGCGCTGCAATGTACCCGCGACAGGGTCCCAGAGCTTAACAGTGCGAGGATCATTAATACTGGCGGACGCGAGCAATTGACCATCTGGCGAGAAAGAAATGAAAATGAACACAAGCTCCTCTGTATCATTCGGATGCCCCTCCAAAGTGTGTTTCAAGACTCCTGTCATGACGTCCCAGAGTTTGATACTGCCATCATCAGCACTATATGCTAAAGTCCGGCTATCTGAGGAGAAGGAAATTGGCAAAAAGCCCCCCGAGAAGTCATCGAAAGACTGAACGTCTGCACTCCAATTCTCTTGAACGTCCGGGACTGTGGGAATCCACGTAGGAAGGTACTTGGTGAAGGTCTTGCGTATAATTGAGCTTTTCGGGGCAAACAGAAGACCTGAGCAATAAAGCTGGAGAGGGGCTTCATTTGCTATGACAGTATTCCTTGACGCAAATCGTCTAGCGTCCTGTAGGTACTCAGAGAGCTCATTGGACTTGTGGCTCTGTCTTGATCAGCTTTATCATGAATAAGTATCAAATAGCCAACAAACTCACCTCTACCCAAGAGTACAAAAGGTCAATGATTCCTACCACTTCCTGTGCAAGACCTAGAATTCCCATTGCCTCCATCCAGTGGAGGAAGTGGGCCTGCAAGAAGGTGAAAACGCCATGCAGTGTCTTTGGGTCGTCACCCTGCGTGAGATGGTAGGCCCAGAAACGACACGCGTACTGAACCTCGAGAGGAAGACAACGGCTGATACGTGAAGTAGCAATCTCAGATCTCTGAGTTCCATCATGTTGAAGTCCACAGATGTTCTTTTTCAAACTCGAACAGACCGAAAGACATCTTATCGCCAGTTTCGAGTGTGACACCTTGCCATCTATGGCAAATGGAGTCTTCTTGGATGTCCCTGGATCAAGAAGGAAATCTCTAAATGATAGGTGGAAAAGTCTCACCGGCATGATTTCATTTTGCGGGATGCTCAGCACCGAGTTCAACGAGCTCAGCCTCACCTTGACGAGACGTTCGGAGATGCCAAGAAGCGCAGAGATTGAGATAATAGACAGAGGACTTTCAAGGATGACGATTGTACCCACTATGTCTTGAAACTCTTGTATAAGCTGCTTCTTTTGTTTCTCATTCTGATTGAGAAGAAGTCGATTGAACACAGGGAGGTATGTTCTAGAAAGACTAGCGTTCTCCCCTCGGCAAGCAAGGATCTCTTCGAGGCTGTCAATAGGGTCCCATTGAAGATCATTGAGTATACGACACATGGTAGCAGCAAAGATAAAGAGCGGAACTGATATTTCCAAAAGCTGTTGTGTTCTGATGCCCCCAGGCCAATCAACAGGCAATGAGCGCTCCTTCCCAATTTGAGCTAGCCGATGCTTCAGAAACAATAATATGTCGTGTGCGGTGACATCTTCCGGTAGCTCATGGAGAGTGAGATTTTTGTAGTCTTGATTGGCCATTTTGGAAAACCCAAGACGGATTGGCAACTCTGGCCTACTCGTCAAGAAGACTCGAATCTGCACCGCTTTTGACTTTTGAAGCTGTGGTATCAATTGAAGAATTGCCCGTATATCATCCTCCGATTCGCACTCATCTAGAGCATCAATCACGATCACTAATATCCGGCCTTCACTCGAGCTTCTGATTTCCAGTAATGGTTCAAGCAGAAGCTTGTTGAACTGTTGTTTAAGCCCTCTCGTCGCAATAACCGGGTCGTCCTGGACTACTTTTCGAATTGCGAGAGTCAATTCAGGAAGCATGCTTATGATTTGTTGTGCCAATGTCGTAAATAGTTTCGTCGCATTTCCTCGGTCACCCTCACCTCTCTTGAAGAAGAAGCTTGCGCCCAGCTGCCTATTTTGTTTGAAAGACCGAGCTACTGTGCGAGATATGGTCGATTTCCCCGTTCCAGCCATTCCATTTAACCAGAAGATGCAATTGCTTTGTGGCGATGCTGCCCATCTTGCGATCTGTTGCTGGAGACCTGTTCTGGTCCCTTCAAGACATTCGTCTTCGTGCTGATCCATGTAAGAGTCAAATTCAGCCCCAGGGGCAACTGGTAGCTTTTCTAGATCCATGTTTTGATCAATCAAGTTGGTTGTTCCAGCTACATCGATAATGATTGCCCTGGTAGATGAACAGAATCAGCCTTTTTCGCGTCATGAGGAAGGAACACCTAATGCAGCTAACACCCACATCTGATCGACCTGAAGGGATAAAGAAAACGACGATTCATATCTCTTAATATCATCCATCACTCTTTCGACTTCTGAACGTTTCATCGGCCATTTCAGCGCTCGAAACCCTAGCTTTCTCATCGCCTTTTTGCCCTTTCCGGGATCAGCTTTTTCTTGAAGGGCCTCTAGTGTCAATAGGCAAGTGCGGATATCATCTTTCAACGCTAATGTTATATTGAATCTTGAATTGGGGTCGTCAAGAACCCCCGCAAGCTTCTCGAGAACATTGACGAGGCCATTGATCGTTTCTCGTAGAGCAATGATGTCGGCCCTAGCATCTTTTACATCTTGGATGTACCCTCCACACAGTCTGAAAATATATCCAGCCACCTCAATCACACCAATAATACTGGCTGCTACTGAGAGGCCGTCCATTATGCGTTGTTGTGGAGGAGAGGTGTCCGAGAAAGCGGGGCAGCTACAGAGGTACCTCCCAAGGCTACTAGCGCTTGCTATGCGTGTGGTTGCCCACAATAAATTTCATAAAGAATTACTACATATTCTAGTGACTGCACCTGACTCCTACTTCTGCCACATATACAGTTTACCAGACTGCAATTTTCGCGGCATCTCGCCCGCTGAATTAGGCTGGTCCATGCTCTCGCTCCCAGCTGCCTCGAGGAGGAAAGAAACCATCTCACCCCATGGCTCTTGTCCAGTCAGTAGATATAGGGTTTGAAGCCCTTCTCCTCTGTATTGGCAAAATGATTCCCATCACCATGCATTCATGTAAAGCTGTATTCCCTTTTGCGTTGGTGAGACTGACATCAGCGCCTCGACCAAGTAAGAATTTGGCCGCCTGAGTTTGACGTAGATTTCTTGCCATAAGGTGCAATGCGGTGTTGCCTTTACTATATTGTTGGTTCATTTTGGCGCCGTATGATAGAAGGGTGTCTATCAAAGTGGCGTCGATGGGTTCTCCAGCCATGCGGTGGGCGGCGAGTTTGTGAAGCACAGTTTGACCATTCATGTCTACCACAGATGCATCTGCCCCATTCTAGCAATAACCGCACAAGGGTATTAAAGTGTCTGCTTCCATCACAGCAGGCGTGGGCTCTTATTATGTAATGTAAGGCAGTCTCGCCCTGCTTATCTAGGGCATTAACATTGCTGCTTCCTGGATAGCCAGATAGAAGTAACTTGAAAGTACATGTAATCCGATGGTCGATTTCATCGTCAGGAAGTCGGCAGTCAAATGAGCCGGGACCCACAGCTGCCCAGTGAAGCGGTAGACGACCATTGCGATCGAGGCAGGAGAGAGGGTCTGTGATATCGCTGTCGTGATAGTCATATAAATCGCACTGTCTCAATATGCACCTCTTTGCATGCCGTACTCAGTGATAATGACATCCGCTCCAACGCCTCTTGGATAATCACGGAATTCGCAAGAGTAATGGGGCGAGGGAGTTAGAACATGATATTTGCTACAGAATATTCGCACTGTTCCTGGCGCTGTCACAAGTCGACATTATCGACACGCTAAGTCAGAGGCAACGGGGTAACATGGTACCTAGGTGCCGTATGAGCGTCGTACTGGTTTATAGTGACGATCATGGCATTGAAAAGGAGATCGATCACCTCGGTACTCCAGTGTCATGGCCACCCTTCGAAAACATGCATCTCAGGCTGGTGACAGCTTTGTGAATCTTCTTCAGAATCACCCGTGTGATACTGTAGGCCGTGTTTGCACTTTTTTACCACTAGCCAAAGTGGTAGGAGTCCTTGGAGCTACGGCGTCAACTATGCAATTCTTTGTTGGGTGATTAAAGTGCAGTCGAAGAGATGGGAGGGGGGTTGGGACTCATGGAAATTCTGCAGTCCGCCGAAAATCAAAGATCTTTCAGCCTCGGATGCATTACATCCCTGTCTGTTTCGCAAACATGAGAGGGAGCGAAGGGCGTTGGGTCCCTTCCGAAGCTCATTCGGCGCCGAACTGGGCTTTCTTCAATGTTGCTCGGCGCCGAACTAATCTTCACCTCCGAGACTCTGGACAACCTTCAATTACTTATAAGCCTGCCATTTTCCCTATGTGTCAATTGATACCGCCGCAAAGATTTACTTGCCATTTCGCATTTGTGTATTATACCATGACGCAATCGATAGAAGAGGAGCTTGACCAGCAACTGGACCAGGTCTCAACTACCACCGAGAAGCCCTCCGAGGCCAAGGAAGATGAGACTCACTTACCAACGGGGGCCCGGCTGCTAGCTATTATTATTTCGATTCTGTTTGCTTTTTTTTTGGTTGCCTTGGTATGAACTTTGTGTTTCCTATTGCCCACCTGGATCTATACTAACAAGACTTTGAACACTATAGGATCGCACCATCATTGCCACAGCAGTTCCTCGAATCGCAACCCAGTTTAACGCCCTTGACGACATTAGTTGGTATGCCAGTGCATATCTGCTGGCAAGTTGCGCCACCCAGCTATCCTGGGGTAAAGTGTACACCTTCTACTCGACCAAGACCATCTTTTTGATCGCGATCCTTATTTTTGAAGTCGGATCGGCGGTCTGTGGTGGTGCCCCCAGTTCCAAGGCCTTCATCGTGGGACGTGCAATAGCAGGCATTGGATCAGCGGGCATATTTTCGGGCGCGACGGTGATAATTGCACAGATTGTGCCGCTGGCCAAACGACCCATGTACGTTGGGCTGATGGGGTCAACCTTTGGGCTTTCGTCAATCATCGGTCCTTTGATGGGTGGTGCGTTCACAGACAAGGTAACATGGCGTTGGTGCTTCTACATCAACTTGCCCGTTGGCGGTTTCACCATGGTCATCTTGTTCCTTTTCCTAGCTGCCCCCCACAAACCCAAACTGTGCACCTGGAAGCAACAGATCCTCCGCCTCGACCCCCTAGGTAGCGTGGTCTTCCTTCCCTCTGTCATCTGCTTCCTGCTTGCCTTACAGTGGGGCGGCACAGCTTACCCCTGGAGCAATGGACGCATCATCGCGCTGTTTGTCATCTCAGGAATCCTGATAATCGCCTTTATCGGCGTGCAGATCCGGCTCAAGAAGGACGCCACGGTGCCGCCTCACATTTTTAACCAGCGCAGCATCACCAGTGGTGTCGTCTTTTCCCTATGTGTGGGTGGAGGGCTAATCTCTATGCTGTACACGCTCCCACTCTGGTTCCAGGGCGTGCGAGACACATCGGCTGTGAAATCCGGCATCGACACGATCCCCATGGTGCTGGCGCTTGTTTTGGGAGCCATCATCTCGGGAGGAATAATCACCGCAACGGGATACTATGTTCCGTGGATGTTCGTTGCATCGATTTTCATGTCGACGGGCGCTGGCCTGATGACAACCTTCAAGGTGGACACCAACCATGCCGCCTGGATCGGGTACCAGGTATTGTTTGGTATCGGTATCGGCACGGGAATGCAGCAACCCTCCATGGCAGCCCAGACTGTTCTCCGTATGGATGAGGTCGCCATCGGTGTCTCGCTCATGTTCTTTGCGCAGTCTCTCGGTGGAGCTGTCTTTATTGCGGTTGCTCAGTCGCTCTTCCAGAATTACCTCGGCGCAAACCTACCCCACATCCAGGGAATTGATGTGGACAAAGTCCTGGCGACTGGGGCAACGGGTCTCTCGAATTCCGTTCCGACTACCAAGCTGGCCGAGGTTTTGATTTTATACAATGATGGCCTCCGGCGGTCGTTGATTGTCACCGTGGCGGTGTCTTGTCTGATGATTGTCCCCGCGTTGACGATGGAATGGAAGTCAATCAAGAAGGAGAAATCGTCTGTCGCGGCAGCTTGAGCAGGACTATAGCATAGGGGTGTTCAGATGTATACCATTCTCAAGACTTTTCTACTCAAAATATTAGAATGTTAGCGTTAGGCATACAATGTATTTGAAAATGTTTAACAGTATATGGATGACAACCAATCCGTAGCTATATATATCACACCCCCATTATGTACCTACATGGATGTATGTCCTTGATTTCACTCACAGGACGCCTTTTCAGGTAGATTAACTGTCATTGGATACAAAGTGGAGCCTGGCAATTTAGGTGAAACTAGGCGAATCAGAGGCAAATAGCTGTGGTTTTACTATTAATATCCCTTTCTTCACAGTTTAACGAGCTTATGGATATTGTTCTAATACATTTCAAGCCTAGGGGAAAAATAAGGCATGTCAGGTGCCATACATAGCTTTCATAGCTCCAAGCTGCCAAGTTTTAAGCATAGAAATCACAGTAGCTATTCAGATGTAAAAAACAGGTAAATAAGATTAAAGCGAGTCATCGAACATTCCAGACGCATGTGTAAATACATAAAAGCTGCCTTGCATAAAACCGGGAAAAACTAAGTTTTTGCACGATAAGATCTTCCCCTCCATAACTCTGTTCAACACAGAATGTCCTTGGTGCAGCATGTCTCTGCCATTGACGGCGTTGATCGCGAACCCGAACCAGACCTAGTTGACGATTTCGACTTCGCGCCTATTCGCCGAAAAATCAGCTACGATGTCCTCCAACCCCCGAGTGAGGCTACCCCGGTCGCAGAATTGCTTCCTGGAACACCAGCGTACAAACATTCTCCGGCAAAGCGAATAGGTACGTACTATTCAGCCCAAGGTAAGACAAGCTGCAAACTGCTGACACCATCCAGCTCAGGTCGTCATCACTGTTCTCGCGTGCTGGAGCGCGTCGGGGATCGTGTTTGGCTTCGCGGCGCTCAAGCCTGTTCTCATCGAGGAAGGTGTTTATCACGAGCGTTGCACGCCTGCCGAAATAGATGAAGGACTTGAGCTGTGCGCACAGCAGGATCTTAGGTATGTTTGTTGCACAGACCACATCGAGTTGTGATTGTCACTAACCACCGCTAGACTCAACCTGTTCTTCACCATTGCTTCGATAACAGCCAATGTCTCCGCTCTTCCCGTTGGGACAATTTTGGATCGATGTGGATCACGCGTCTGCTGGTTCATCGCTTGCTTGCTGCTTGCTATCGGCGGTGTTATCATGGCCTTTGCATTCCACGAACCCGGTTTCGACGGCTATATCGCGGGTAATTTCTTCCTCGCTCTGGCTGGCACTTTTTTATTTGTTCCCTCATTCCAGATCGCGAATGCTTTCCCCAAATATGCGGGGTCGATCGTCGCGCTGGTGACTGGTGCATTCGATGCCTCTGCTGCTGTCTTCCTCTTCTACCGGCTCATATATGAGGCCTCGGGCATGTCTTTCACCCCGGATAAGTTCTTTCTGGGCTATCTGATAGTCCCTGTGTGCATTTTTATTGCACTAGTGACCATCATGCCAGATCGCGACTATGTCTCGACCCTCCAATTGGAGAACAAGATAGAAAGGGCCGAAGATGCCACACGCGACGTTCACGATTCTGACGATGAAATCGAGAGTACGTCAGAGTTAAACCGGGTGCGGAAGAAGCGAGCAGAGCAGCGAAAGAAGAAGATCCGCCAGATCGATGCGGTGCTCGGTGACAGAGATGAGCGACAGATGCGTGCAGAGCGAGAAGAGGATCGCAAGCAGACGAGTTGGGTCTGGGGTGTAATGCACGGCCTGCCGGCGCACCGGCAGATGGCTACGCCCTGGTTTATCCTGATTACACTGATGACTGTTTTGCAGATGATTCGTATGAACTATTTTATCGCGACGATTCGCTCGCAGTATGAATACATGCTCGGATCGATCGACGAGGCCGATAAAATAGGTGCCCTTTTCGACGTCGCACTGCCGCTCGGGGGTGTTCTCTTCACACCTGCAATTGGGTACCTTCTTGATCGTCTCAGTGTTCCAACCATGCTTGGGGTAATTGTGCTTTTCACCACGGTTATCGGTGTGCTGAACTCCATTCCGGCAGTTTGGGCTGGTTATATGACCGTTCTGCTCTTTGTCTTACTCCGGCCTCTCTATTACTCGGCCATGTCGTATGTCGTTTCCCACTCACTGGTAACTTCCACGTGCTAATCTTGGCCATAGTGATTATACCACCAAAGTCTTTGGCTTTGCGACGTTTGGGCGCGTATACGGTGCCATCATTTGCCTCTCGGGAATCGCCAACTTTTCTCAGTATGGGCTCGACGCATTGACACATCATACGTTTGATGGAAACCCAATTCCAATCAATGCCGCCTTGGCAATCGCGGGATTCATTGTTGGAACGGCACTCGTGATGTTTGTTTTCGTATCTGTGAGACAGATGAGAGAGCAGGGTCGGGTGGATGAGGAAGAACGCGAGAGGCTTCTCTTGGAAGAGGATGAAGCAGAGGAATCCGAGGATGAAAGCTACCGTTGAATGGATTAACGTTAATTCTTAGGGTGAACCGAGGTATAAAAAATTGGAATTCAATTTCCGATGTCAAGACTTTCTATTCTGGCTCCGTGTCCTTGCAACAATTCTACTATGAGACAAATGCACCACATAGTGTCAAGTGAGGGGTTATATTCTACCAACCGCTTGAAACATGAAGGGAAATTTCTAGATTCTGCGTGTGCAATGAATTCTGCAAGAGGATTAAAGAGGCTTTTCTACACAGCCATTTATACTTTCGGCGTCCCCGATCGCGGTTGGAGCTCCGACGTCTGGCTGAACTTCCCAGGATATAGAAAAGTCGTTTTCACACTTCTCCAAAATATCTCCCACGGAAAAGGATCTTTCAAAAAGAAAAACGGCTGAAAAGACTATCGAAACAACCCCTAACGAGACATCAGGCCGCATAAGCGGGCAACTATTCTTGTTCCCTCATAAATATCTGACTCCAAAACTCTGCCCAGGCACTGAACCAGCTGACAAGTAGATAAAGACCTTATTCTACTTTTTCCTAAGGAGGGGTTGGGGGTTTCCTAACAAAATATGATCCAAAGTCGAGAAACCCCAAGCAACCTCGATAGAACAGATCATCCCCACAAAGTGACGTCTCTAAAGAGAAACCCGTAAGATCGAAGCGTAGGGCATCTGCCAAGTTGCCAAGTATATTCCCCCGCATTTACTCCATTTTGCCCCCCGGATTGTCCCCAGAAACAGCCACCACCGAAAGGTTGCTAAGTGGGGTGACCTCCCCTCACTTGTTTCGGACATTACTGTGTATCCTTGTAGTTGTGGTTATCCCGAGGCACTTTCCCCTTGCTCTCGGCTATTGCCTTCTCGATAGTCTTGGTTTCTCGGGGATTTTCCCGGGCGATTTTGAGCGGGTTGCAATAGGCGAGCGTCGATCTTGAATGGCTGGTTTAGGAATGGATTACATTTATTCCGGGGCTTATTGCTCCTTGGATACTGCAATATATAGTTTTGGATCCTTGTTAGTCCTGTCGTTTTGCTAGATAAGGCTGCAGCTCTGCCTTCTATTTCTGGTCAAACACAATTGAATTCATTTCTTCTTTTCAGATCCCATTTTCATTCTTCTTACTTTTCCCTACATCTTCTATTTTCATTATACATTCCAATTCAGCTCGGATACATCAGTATGGGAACCATGGACCCCATCGATGAGAAACCGCCTTTTGACCACCGCATCGAGGATATCGGGGGGAAGAGCCCTATCAGCGAGGAGGAGGAGGAGGAGTTCACACCACAGGAGAAGAAAAAGATTCTTCGACGGATTGATCTGCGTCTGGTGACTATGACCGGACTGGCTTACTGCATTTCGCTCATGGACCGGACGAATCTGAGTATGGCTGCTGTTGCCGGGTAAGGCTGCAATGTAGGACTGTCCTGCGCAGCAAGGGCTGACCCCTACAATAGGCTGAAAGAAGAACTGCGATTGGACATTGGCGAGCGCTATGTATGTTCAAGCACATAGATCATATTTCCAAGGTGAATAACTAACTTCTGAATAGTCCATTACCGTCCTGATGTTCTTCGTGCCCTATATTATCTTCCAGCCGCCGATGACGATCATTATTCGAAAACTTGGCCCGACATATTTCCTGTCCTCCATTATTGTATGCTGGGCGGGTATCATGATTGTAAGGCTCACTTTCTCAACATTAAGACTCTAGTTTATTGACTGGCATAGGGAATGGGATTCGTCCAGGACTGGGGCGCATTGGTTGGAGCGCGTGTGCTTTTGGGTGTGCTGGAGGCTGGTTACTTCCCTGGCTGCGTGTACTTGCTATCTTGCTGGTATACTCGATGTAAGAGGGCAAAGGATATCCCTACAAGTGACTGCACAGTGCTGACCCCTTCAAAGATGATGTTCAAAAGCGGTTCTCTATTTTCTATCTCATTGGATGTGTCGCTTCTGCGTTAGCAGGTATTCTTGCATTTGGTTTGATGCAATTGAACGGCAAGGAAGGGCTGTCCGGCTGGAGGTGGATTTTCATCCTGGAAGGAGTGGTATGCAGATTTGGTCCAACTGAAGTGGAACCACCGAGCTAACGATAAACATAGCTTACGGGCATTGTTGGCATCCTGTGCTTTTTCTTCCTCGTTGACTTCCCTGACCGCGCACACAAGTCCTGGCGCTTCCTTAACGAGAGAGAATGCGCATTCATCGTCCGTCGCATTAATAAAGACCGAAATGATGGCGATTTGGAAGCCTTCTCTCTTAGCAAGTTCCTAAAACCTGCATTGGATCTTAAGATCTGGGCCTTTGGCATGATCTTCTTGTACGTTGACTTTCCAACCAGACCCAATCCCCGCTAACTGCATCCCAGCTCTATCACCACCGTCACTTACGCCATTTCATACTTCCTCCCTATCATCCTCAGGCTCGGCATGGGCTACGGTGTCGGCGAATCCCAATGCCTTGTCGCCCCACCCTACGGGTTCGCCGGAATCGTCATGTACGCCACGGCCTGGGTTGGCGACAAGTATCGCATCCGCGCACCGATTATAATTTTCAACGCCCTGCTCGCCATCATTGGCCTGCCCATGATGGGATTCGCTAAGAGCGACGCCGTCCGCTACCTCGGTGTGTTCTTCACTGTTGCCGGTGCTAATGCTAATATCCCATCCTGCATGGCCTACCAGGCGAACAATGTGCGCGGCCAATGGACGCGTGCTTTCTCCAGTGCTACACTTGTAGGCCTCGGAGGTCTCGGTGGTATCGTCAGTAGTTTGGTGTTTCGGGAGGAAGACGCACCCGGTTACGAACCGGGAATGTATGCTGCTATCGCGTATGTCTTTCCTGTAGTTTCATACTGTGTTCATATACTGACTTTGTTTCACCAGGTGTAACATTCTTATCATCATCTTGGCCCTTGTTTTGAGCGTGTGGTTCCGGTACTGTAATAAACAGGCGGACCGGGGAAAGCGGGTCATTGAGGGGGATGCGGCCTTCCGGTACACGATTTGAGGTCGGGGGGAGATCTATATTCGTGTCCTAGATGGATCGAGAATAGTAATGCGAAAGCAGGCCTTTTCCATTGTCAATAATTTCATAAATTTGAAATGAATCGAAGCTCGAGGAAAGCTATGATAACATCGGAGCTTCCACCACCCCCCTTCCTCCTCGGTGGGGAGAATTCGTGGAGTAGATCAGCACCGAGGCGTTTTCCGACGGGAAACCGGTCATTTGTTCCGACTAGAAGGCGGTCAGTGGTTGAACTGGGGTCTATGCCAAACAGTGGCAGCTACGATTGGTCAGATAAGACAGTTTCTTATCGCCACTGTAGGTTTCCCGAAATCTTCTCCGTCATCGGATGATCGGACAGGGAAAAGGCAAGAAGCGTGGGCAATAAATATTAATTTCTACAGTTCTAGCACTTTTTGTCTTCTTCATCCTCCTATCTCATTGATTTACTGAATTCCTTGTGGATGTGTTGAGTGCTTTTCCCTAAAGCCCTCATTCTATCCGGTCTCAGTATGGCGGCATCACTGTTTGCCCTTCGCGGCGGCCGACAGCTTGCTCTGCGGTCGCGTGTTCGCGTGCCCTCGATTGCCCGAGCTTCATTGTCACCATTGAACGCTCGGAGACCGTTGCACACCTCGCAGCCCGTGCCCCGTCGTGGTGTCTATACTAGCTCCATCTCCGATCATGGAGATCCCCACCCCCAGGATATCTTCCAGCCTCTCGATACCTTCCCCCGCCGCCACATCGGTCCCTCCCCGGACGCTGCGGCAGAGATGCTCGCCGTGCTCGACCCACCTGTGGCATCCTTGGATGACTTCGTGAAGCAGGTCCTGCCTGCCGACATTCTCTCCAAGAAGGACCTCAAGGTCACCGAGCCCCAGGCCGATATTAGCTTGTACCGCTCCAGTGTGCAAGGTGGTTTGGGCGAAACCGATATGCTTAAGCTGCTGGACACCTACCGGAAGCAGATTGATATCTCCGGCAAGACTTATATTGGAACCGGCTACTACCCCACCATTGTGCCCCCAGTCATCCAGCGCAATATTCTCGAGAACCCTGCCTGGTACACCAGCTACACACCCTACCAGCCCGAGATCAGCCAGGGTCGTCTTGAGTCTCTGCTCAACTTCCAGACCCTCACAGCTGATCTCACTGGCCTGCCATTCGCCAATGCCTCCGTTTTGGACGAGGCCACCGCCGCTGCCGAGGCCATGACCATGTCCTTCGCCACAATGCCCACTTCCAAGCAGAAGAAGGCCGACAAGTCCTTTGTTGTGTCTCACCTCTGCCACCCCCAGACAATCGCCGTGATGCAGTCCCGCGCCGAGGGATTCGGGATCAACCTCGTGATCGGAGATATCTTGGCCGATGACTTCAAGATCGTCAAGGACCAGAAGGACCACCTGATCGGTGTTCTTGCCCAGTACCCCGATACTGAGGGAGGTATCTTCGACTTCCAGGCTCTGAGTGACTCCATCCACGGCCAGGGTGGTACTTTCAGTGTAGCCACTGACCTGCTGGCTTTGACCGTCCTCAAGGCCCCCGGTGAATTTGGTGCCGATATTGCCTTCGGCAGTGCCCAGCGCTTGGGTGTTCCCATGGGCTTCGGTGGCCCCCATGCCGCATTCTTCGCTTGTGCCGACAAGTACAAGCGCAAGGTCCCTGGTCGTGTCGTTGGTGTGTCCAAGGACCGCCTCGGTAACCGGGCTCTGCGCCTGGCTCTGCAGACTCGCGAGCAGCACATTCGCCGCGAAAAGGCTACTAGCAACATTTGCACTGCTCAGGCTTTGCTTGCTAACATGACTGCCATGTATGCTATCTACCATGGCCCCGTCGGACTCAAGTCCATTGCCCAGCGCATCATGTCGATGACGTCACTGCTGCGCGAGAAGCTTGTCGGCCTAGGCTACAATGTTCCGCTCCGCTCTAACAGCGCTGACGGCGGCGCTGTGTTTGACACTCTGGCCATTGAACTGCCCAGTGCTGCCGAGGCTGATGCCATCATGACCGAAGCTCGCGCTGCTTCTGTCTTCCTCCGCCGGCTGGGCGGAAACAAGGTCGGTCTCTCTCTGGATGAGACCGTTGGCCGGGACGAGGTGAAGGGCATTTTGAATGTTTTTGCCGCTCACAAGTCTGCCTCTCCCGTCGAGGTTGATGGCACCCTTGGTCTCACCACTGTCCCCGCCAACCTTGAGCGTACCTCCTCTTACCTCACCCACCCAGTCTTTAACACCTACCACTCCGAGACTGAGATGCTCCGGTACATCCACCACCTTGAGTCAAAGGATCTTTCCCTAGCTCACTCCATGATTCCCCTCGGATCTTGCACCATGAAGCTCAACGCTACCACGGAAATGATTCCCGTCTCCTGGCCCGAATTCTCCCAGATTCACCCCTTCATGCCTGCCGAGCAGGCCAAGGGCTACACAAAGATGATTGATGATCTGGAGCGGCAGCTGGCCGATATCACTGGCATGGCCGAGGTTACTGTGCAGCCTAACTCGGGTGCCCAGGGTGAGTTTGCCGGTCTCCGTGTTATCAAGAAGTACTTTGAGGGCAAGGGTGATGCCAAGCGCAACCTGTGCTTGATCCCTGTCTCTGCTCACGGCACCAACCCGGCTAGTGCCGCCATGGCTGGTATGCGCGTTGTGACCATCAAGTGTGACACCAAGACTGGTAACCTCGATCTCGAGGACCTCAAGGCCAAGTGCGAGAAGCACAAGGATGAGTTGGCTGCGTTCATGATCACCTACCCCAGCACCTTCGGTGTGTTCGAGCCCGGTGCCAAGGAGGCTTGCCGCCTGGTCCACCAGCACGGTGGACAGGTCTACATGGACGGTGCCAACATGAACGCCCAGATCGGTCTCTGCTCTCCTGGTGAGATCGGCGCCGACGTGTGCCACTTGAACCTTCACAAGACTTTCTGTATCCCCCACGGTGGCGGTGGCCCCGGTGTCGGACCCATTGGTGTCGGCGAGCACCTGCGTCCCTTCCTGCCCTCGCACCCTACCAGCGAGTACTTGCAGTCGAAGCGTGGCGACACCTCTTCCCCTCCTATCTCCGCTGCTCCCTGGGGCAGTGCCAGCATCTTGCCCATCACCTTCAACTACATCAACATGATGGGCGACCGCGGTCTGACCCACGCCACCAAGATCACCCTGCTCAACGCAAACTACATCCTCTCCCGCCTCAAGCCCTACTACCCGATTCTCTACACCAACGACCACGGCCGCTGCGCACACGAGTTCATCCTTGACGTGCGCGCCTTCAAGGAGACCTGCGGTGTCGAGGCCATAGATATCGCCAAGCGTCTGCAGGACTACGGCTTCCACGCCCCGACCATGTCCTGGCCCGTCGCCAACACCCTCATGATCGAGCCCACCGAGTCCGAGAACAAGGCTGAGCTGGACCGCTTCTGTGATGCCTTGATCTCCATCCGTAAGGAGATCGGCGAGGTCGAGTCTGGTGCCCAGCCTCGTGAGGGTAACGTGCTGAAGATGTCCCCACACACTCAGCGCGACCTGCTCACCTCCGAGTGGGACCGCCCTTACACTCGCGAGCAGGCTGCTTACCCGTTGCCTTTGCTTTTGGAGAAGAAGTTCTGGCCTACAGTGACCCGTGTCGATGATGCCTTTGGTGACCAGAACTTGTTCTGCACTTGCGGGCCTGTCGAGGACACCGAATAGAGACAGATCTAGAGAGATCTATGATACCCATGCTGCGCTGATTGCTTTTTTTTATTATTTACAAGGGGGCTCATTCTTCTGACGCTCACCTCTTCTCTGTGTATACATTCAACATTTCTTATTTTTGATGAGGGCAGAAAAAGACTGCCTACAGACTACTTCCTTACGAGGGCTGGATTGATTCAACATAATCATCCAGTATGCCAAGAATAATACAATCCAAAGAATCAAAAGTGTTCTAGACATTCAACTCGGTTCCAGTTTGATAATAACATTTAAAGAATAAAAGTAACAATAACTTTCACGAGCACAATCTTGTTTAAACTTGATGCTTTTCGTCTTATCGGTGCTTTATTACCATACGGAACCATTGCCCAGTAAATTACACAATCAGAAAACAACTCATCCGCTCCAAATACTGTAATTCCCACGTACTGCCATCGGAGATGGCCGACCCCCGCCCTCCCCCCAATAACCGCTGTTGGCCCTAATCACCAACCGACTCGCTACAACCCACTACTGCCCACCTGATGCGCCGGAGGAACCTGAACATTCGGATCGAGCACGACCAATTCTCCACATCTAGGGGTCTATGCTTTTCGGGCAATATCACCTATCGCTTGGCAGAAGGTAGAAGATACTAGAAAACAGATATATAAACGTGTCTGACCCTCTTTTCTCGGCTTGTTGATATTGGGTTGATCCTTCGGTCTTTTTATTTCCACTGTGGAGACTGATCTACGCTTGCGTCTATAATATAAATCGATACTTCATATTCAGTTTCTTTGTGGAGAGCGCTACACTGCACACATTTATGCTCAACTTGATCACCAAGCCAATAGTTGGGGTTTTTGACTATATTACCGGCAATATGGGCTCGACAACAGAACATACCTTTGACCATGCTTTTACGGTCTATCGCGGCACATTTATTCAATCGATTCTGCCAGACTCGGGATCCAAGCCTGAATTATCTCGCAACCAAGGCGCATTATGGGTCTCTGCTGCTGATGGCCGCATTCAAGGCTGTGACTGGCACGCTAGTGATGAGAATGGGTTTGCTGAATTGATGAGTCGCAATGGATGGGTTGATATCGACGCCGTTGCGGCCCAGGGCCAAGTCAATGGCCATGATTCGAAGATTAGAGTGAAGATTGTTACCGCAAGCGAGGAACAAAATGAATTTTTCTTCCCCGGGTTTATTGGTAAGCATGAAGTCTAACTTCCTAAAGCCCAACCAAGTCCCGGAGCTCAAGCCCTGATACTAACTACATACCCAGACACTCACATCCATGCCCCGCAATACCCCAACGCGGGCCTCTTCGGCTCATCAACACTACTCGATTGGTTAGAGACCTACACATTCCCAGTAGAGTCACGCTTCGGGTCACCACCTGACCCAAAAACTGGACACCAAACCTCATCCGACCCTAAAGACGCACCCATCCTAGCTCAGCAAATCTACGACCAGGTAATTTCCCGCACTCTATCCCATGGCACAACCTGCGCCTCTTACTACGCAACAAACCACGTCCCAGCCACAAACGCCCTAGCATCACTCTGTCACAGCCGCGGCCAACGCGCCTTCATCGGCCGCGTATGCATGGATAACCCAGACTTCTGCGTAGACTACTACCGCGACGCCAGCGCCGACGACTCCCTCGTCGCAACGCGCCAGACAATCGAGTACATCCACACCCTAGATCCAAAAGGCAATCTCGTCAAGCCAATCGTCACACCCCGCTTCGCGCCCACGTGCACAAGACCCGCACTGCAGAGTCTTGGCGACTTGGCAGCAAGCTATTCGCCCCCCTTGCATATCCAAACCCACATCTCGGAGAATATTAACGAGCTGGCACTTGTTAAAGAGCTCTTCCCGGAGGTGGATAGTTATGCTGCCGTTTATGATAAATACAACCTTCTCACCCCGCGCACGATCCTCGCGCATGCGGTGCATCTCACCGCGGATGAGCGGGTTCTGATCCGCGCTCGCGACGCAAAGATCTCGCACTGTCCCGCGTCGAACGCGGTGCTGGGGTCGGGTATTTGTCCTGTTAGGACACTGCTTGATGAGGGCATTACGGTTGGCCTTGGGACCGATGTTAGTGGTGGGTATAGTCCTAGTATTCTTGAGGCGGCGCGGCAGGCTTGTCTTGCTTCGCGGTTGCTGAGTCAATCGGCGCCGTGGCAAAGGGATAATCCTCCGGGTACGGATGGGAATGGCTCGGATGCACGGGAGAAGTTGTCTGTTGCTGAGAGTCTTTACCTTGCAACGCGTGGTGGAGCGGCGGTTGTTGATATGGCGAGTGATGTTGGTGGGTTTGAGATGGGGATGTTGTGGGATGTGCAATTGATTCGCCTTGGCGGGGTTAAGTTAGTGGAGAAGAGTCCGCTGGAGGTTGTTTCTGATGGTAGTGCGGATCTTGTGAAGGCTGGTCCTGTGGGAAATGTTGATCTGTTCGGGACAGAGAGTTGGGAGGAGAAGATTCAGAAATGGGTTTGGGCTGGCGATGATCGGAATGTGAAGGCTGTCTGGGTTGGGGGAAGGTTGGTCCATTCAAGGGTTTGAGTGGTGACTGTATGACTTCAGGTTGACCGTCGTTTATGTATTTTTGGTGTAGATTTTACATCTCCATGTTTATTATACCTCATTTTCAGAGCCTAGACTACATTTATGAAGTTCTTTTTGATATTCGGGGTCATTACTTACCTTCTCAGAGCGTCGCCATGCCATTGAATACTACAGAAAGTTAAGTGACGCTAGATAGAACACGACCCATTCGCGTTCTTGCTATTGAAAACATCTGTTCTGCTCCTCTCTCGCGTTCCAACTCCCAGCTGTTTGTCTCGGATATTTACTGGAAGAGCTCTACACAATCAAAAATCTATCCAGATAGGTAAGCTTCCAACGAAAAGACGAGATGATCAGAAAGATACTCACAAAGTTCGGGCTCAGGTAAGTCTCCCCAGAGCTACCAGAAGCAACACTGATGGTGATCTAAACCAAGTTAGCATCATATCATCCGATTATGCTCAAAAGCTCTTACAGTGTTAGTTCCAGCAACGATAGTTCCAGCCGGAATCGAAATATCGTAAACCTCGCCAAAACCTCTATAAGCGCCGCGAGTCACGCCGCGGGAGTTGAGATTAGTCGGGGCAGCCGGGATGGGGCCAGAATAACTGTTGATCTATGGAAAGTGTTAGATGCATGATGGGAGCCGGACCATGGATAATGTGGGTTGAACATACCACGACCTGGGGACGCCCAGATGCAAAGGAAAGAGTTGTGCCAATTCTCAGCGTCGCAGCTCCGGTCTGCGAAGAAGATGCCGTGAATTTGATTGTCAAGGGTGAATTCACCGATTTGAAGAGAGCCATGGGGAAGGAAGAAACCTTGGAGGTGCCGACTGTATAAGTAGCCGGAGACCAGGAAGACATGCGGGTGTCCGAAGGATGCATGCGGAGCTGGTTATCCGCGTTGAGGAAACCGTTTGGTCTATAGCGCAGTCAATATCGGAATAATCATGTGGATAAAACTCAATGCACGTACGTCCCATCCCAGTCTCCAATCTTGAATACTGTAGTTCCGGTCTTTACAGACCCGGAGATACTCTTGGATGTGGTTGATCCGGCAGTAACAGTCACCGAAGAACTGGCAACCACATATTCGCCCTGATAGTATACCATGGTGTAGGTGCCGGGCTTCATGGCAGGGGAGGTGAAAGCCCCGGAAGACGAAGCGTAGGTCCAGTACTGTGCGGCAGAGTTATACCTGTCTTGGTCTTAGATATTTACTCATCGCAGTACTGTCTTTATTAAACATACCAGTGAACCACCCATTTGAAAGCCGTGTCAGCCCCGGATGCAGTACCCTTAACATAACCTCTCCCAGATGTGGCGACGTATCCTTTGATATCGAGGTCGGCAAAGAACGATGTGCCAATGTTGGAACTGGGGGTACCGCTCCGGCTGAAGGTCATCGAGTACGGACCGTGCAGGCCCTGGCGGTAGGTTTCGGTCTGAACGTGTCCGGAATTCTATACAGAGTAAGAGGCCGTTCTTAGTTTGAGCGGCAATGATCACATACCATGTACCAGTACAGACCAGTGTAAGAGCCAACATTGTTTGTATTAATATCACTAGTGCATATTAGCCTGGGTCAAGTCATGGCGGCCGTGGAGCTTACCGATGGAAAGGCCCACCAGCGGATGTCTCATATTGATTCAAGATCATGCAGACGCGGTGTGCGCTTCCAGAGACACCTGTTTGTGTTAGTTTGAGTTGTATAAAACAGGACAAAGGTGTTCCTACAGTGGATCTTGTCATCGATAAACCGCTCGCTAGAGTAGAACTTGCTTCGTGTTTGTCCACTAACCAAGAACTGATATGTGTTAACTGTTGCTTTTTCCACTTGAAAAACGCTTGACTTACCACATCCTCTCCCTCAACAACACTACCACCTCCAATATTGGACACAACGCCGAATGGCTCTTCATTAGGAAGCAGGTCTGCGTTCAGGCGCGCGATGTATCGAAGTTCTCCAATACTCGGTTCTAAGGAAAATAAATAAGATCGAGACTACACTTGAGCACAAAGGAGACGAACCTGCAGTTGTGTATGTTGCCATGTGGATGGTTGAATCTCCATTGTGAACAACGTAGTAATGTGTCAAGGTGGACGTTGCACATGTCACCTTGATGTAGTCACCTATATTGATCAGCGATTTCCAACAGACATTTTGTTTCTCGACCCACCACTTTGAGTCGCAGTCACAGTTGCGCTACCAAGGCCGGATCCGATGTGAGACCCAGTCGACTTGTATTGAAGCTCGGATCCATAGTAATTGATCGAAGTAATGTCACAGTTTGTCCGACTGACAGTAAACTTGAGGGGATTTGAAGAGCCAGCATCGATGACATAGGAAGCAGTGCTGGTAGTAATTCCGAAGGCCGCGGATGCTTGCTTAGCCAAAAGGGCTAGCGAAACAATGGCCAAAGACTTGAAAAACATCATGTCCAGCGTGTACTGTAGAGAAATCTGCTCGTGCCACGCAATACATGAAGGGGCAGAGGAGCAGTATAATATATAAGAGAAAACTTTACGTTCTTCATGCTGAAACTCTGCATGCTGAAAGGTGGAGATTTGGCAGCTAGCTAGTGCTCCGTTCCTGAACAGTTCTCCGTGAATTTAGGCATAGTTCCACCAATACGTGGTGTTCCTGATTGCTTGGCAGTTGAATGATTTCCATTTGAGGAATGGATAGTCTGCAGACTTGACGCAAAGGCCGCTGGTTTAAAATAACCACAAGGACAGCTTCCGTGAGGGGTACGTATTCTCCTGAACGAATGCAGCTCGTAGCCCTACCTAGGCCCCCTGGAACTCCGTGTGGGGACTCCGTGTGGGGGGATGCTTGTTTCAATGCCATGGGGCGCCTGTAGTAGTCGAGGAATCTGATTCAGCCTGAAACATCATGATGCTTGATGGATATCTTAATACAAACAGATAAATTCTCCGATCGGGTTGATTCGATTAAATGGAAAAGGATCACTCCAGTGTCCGGACTGCGGAACCTTTTTCCCCGAAAGGCCGAGACAGACATTGGAAGTTGGATGTCGTCCAGGGGTTCTTTAATATGTGCACTAATCGCTTTCAATGGGAAAATAAGCCAGCTGATTGGATATACGGTTATCCATCTTAAAAGTGCACGGAATTACTGCCTTGGTCGTCAGGCCAAAACAGACATGTCCCACGAAAATGACGTTTAACCTATATAACTTTCTTTGTTGGGAACTTCTCTTAGATTCTACAAAAGGGGGGTATTTAAGCGACCAAGAAAATACGTAAGCCATGATAGTACGAAGAGATCATAAGGCCGATACTACATGTAATTATGGCCTGCTCGAGAAAAAAAACCCGAGAGTTAGTTGACTATTGAAATGAATCCAGCCACCGCACACATAGTTAACAAAGAAACCAGGGTGAAGTTCGAGAGATTGGGTCATACATGATAGACCGTTACAAAATACCGAGAACATTGGAAGCCACAAGTAGCAAAAAGTCGCACACCACTTCCGAACCAAATATATGCATCCCAGATGGGAATGCAACCGAGGCGGAGGGGTCAACTAGACAAGTTGGCTAATTACGCCCGGAAGCACAACTGAGAAGCAAGTAAGCTCATATTTCAGGATGAAAGCGCCAGAACTGCACTTACATGCTTTGCCACAAGCTTGTCTTCTCTAATGGAGAGACAGGCCTTAATAACACGAGGGGTCCAGCGCAATTGGTCTCCTGGGACCTCCTCCTTTCTGTATGCATGCAGGATTGGGCGCGGGGTCTGCAATTACAGTTGCTAGAATCATGCTGCATAGAGCGAGGATGTTGCCAAGTTGGAAGTATTTCATCGTGTGTAGAAGAAAAGTAGATTGGGGCGTGGCGGATCCAAGATAACAGCAGTTCGTCTCTGTATTTATATTCCTAATGGGTGCAAGTTGGTGGCATGTTGTAGATAAGCAATTACTCATTCAGATGGGCAGGATTGTTTATTGAGGTACGTTTACAGGGCGAGATCAGCGTTCTGTGAGCTCCGACCAAACATTCGATGTCCCCGAGAACATGGGGTTGATTGGATAGGAAATTCCAAATCTGTACTGCGTTGTGGTAACAAAGAAAAACATCGCGCTAATGAGTGGACATCAGCGTGAATCTTTGACACGTTGTGACGCGTCTCATCCATTTTCCTACCCAAGATGGGGCTCAATAGAGGACATCAAACGTGTCTATAAACGACATTTGGTTTCTTTTCGAGTCAGGATCACCCGGGTTTCTTGTTGTAAATAGGGATTAAATTCTCGTTTCTATTTGACCGATAGGGCGTGCTGGTTTCACCATAGTCGACAAATATGCAATGGAAAATTTTCGACCAATACACGCTTGTTTCAAATGTGTGTACATTATGTTGTACGAGAATATTTGACCGCTTATGTGGCCCTGTAAAGTCTTCCAGAAGTCCTTTGAATTCTAACTCTGAATCTATGAGGTCGGAAGTGGATTTCATTGGGTGCTGATGCATAATTTTATGACGGACAAAGGGTATGCGCCCAGGAGGGGAAGACAGGGAAGGGAGTCCACAGGTGTCGAAATGGAAATGGGATGTGTATTTCCCCAAGTACACAGAATGAATGCTGATACCAAACTCAACGCTTCCTTACACTACTTGGGCACCGCAATTTGAGATGTGGGTGAAGGTCTAGAATCATTCGGTTCATTTACCTTAGGTTACTAGGGACAATCCAGAATAGAAAACGGAAGAGTATCTATCTTATTAAACATGGTTTTATATACATATCGAGCCATTCCTATCATAATAGTCCCTTGGATGCTCACAGCCCCAAAATTCTCCGCATACCAGAGTTCACAACGACATAACCTCCTCCCAGTTTGAATACCCCCGGGCCCTGCAACTTTTCTTCATGGCGTCCCATAGCCATTTGCGTCAAGAATGAACCAAGGTGCTCCGTTGGAGAGTGCATCGACTTCATGAGATACCGTATTCCCGGTGCAAGTAAAGCCAATCCAAGATTTGCGACGACTCCAGACACTCCGCCAGACGGGATATATGGTTTGATGGCATCGTGCGTCGCCGAATCAACGAATCCGGGCCTCACGCTATCGATCCGAATGGTCGGCTTTTGCTCTGATAGTGTTCCGAGAAGCATTTCAGTGTTCCCCTTTACTCTGGCAAAGATTGGCGTGAATCGTCCGGGAGTCTGGGTGGCCCCTTCACCAGATACGTGGATGAATCGGAATGGGTGGTTTGGTGGCTTGATTGTGGAGAACGCATTGGCAGCTGCCAGGGTATAGTCCTTAGTTATCTTAACATATTCCCTATTAATTGTCAGTTTTTATACCCATATATCAAAGGGATCTCACGTACTCTTTGGTGACATTGGTCTGGCTGGTCCCCAGGGCCCAAACACATCCATCCGCATCTTTCAATTGGTCGAGCAGCTCTGGCTTGTATGATTCAAAGTCTTTGTGGGCGATGACGTGCACACGGGGATCATTTGCGTCTTCTGCCATTCGCACGGGGCTTCGGCTCAGGATTGAGATCTTGGACACTGCTGCATTTTTGAGCATGGCGTCGAGTACTGAAGACCCGACTAACCCGGTTGCCCCTGTGAGAATAAGATGCATTTTGTAGATTGTTTGGGTTGTTGAGATTAATGTCAAGAATGGAGATCAAAGGATATAGTAAGGGGGAGCAACATCTATTATATACCTTTCGTTTCCTCCGAATGCTTAAGTCCGCGAGAGAGCAATATTTGTGCCCAAGTATATGCCGCTGATGCTGACAACGCACTAACCATATACGGTTAGTGGGTGGAGTGTCAGTGGATATTATGGCAGTGTTGATTGGCTCCAGTGGATGACTCGCCCTCCCTAGCCGCATTTGGAGGAAGGAACGGAGATAGAGCTCTGGAGGTCTACGGGTTTAGTATCATTATCAGCTTAGTAGTAATATTCCTTGGAAGGCGAACTATCCCATACATATCCTTCCATGAAAAATCAACCCAGTAAGCACATATTGAAGGGGAGCGGATTTTCAAGGTTAAGCTGCTCGTTAAGCTCCAAAGTGCCCTGACGTGTCGATTATTTTCAAGGAGCCAACTTTCCTAGAGGGGACTATGAAATATGCCTTATAATTCTCCGCATTCTCGTGAGGTCCAAGGGATTCACCGCACCTTGTTGACATAGCAACAACGTACAAAGTAGGAAAGAACCGAACACTCCATGATGGGAAAGTGCGTTTGCTGGGGGTATAAATCCCCCCTCTTCGCCTTCATCTTTCTTCCTTCCTATTTTCTTCTTATTCTCCAGATGACATATTAGCGTCTATTCACCACAGCCAGTGCGAGAAAAGATGACAAAGATTCTCCTTCCAAAGCCCAAGTTTAGAACCATCTATCCAATGAATTGGCAGCTCAGAGAGTCACGAGTAGGTAAAAAAAAACTAGATGGTTTGTAGATTAACTGGGGAATACACCGCTCAGTTATAGCCGCGCGAGGAATAGCGGGACAAGCTTCACTTTGCTGTTTCTAAAGCGAATAAATCACGCTTAAAGCCTCTTAGCGCTGACAGATTCGCCATACCATATTGGCTAGGCCCGATGTCCGAACTCCGAGCCCCGACTTTTTTAATGTAACACTGATCGATTATAAAACCAACTTCGCCATTGTTGATCTTGTTTCCAGAACAAGTTTCATTCGTCACTGAAATGTGGAAATTTTGGATTGCTACCCTAGTCGGCGTGGGCCATGCGTCGCAGACCGTGCTCCGACCAGAGCCCTCGACATCGGACTTCACCACATTTCGAAGTGCAAATTCACCTCATTCGATACGTATCCGGCAACAAAACGAGTCTATCTGTGCTGCAGGCTCGGCGCAGTACACTGGATGGCTAGATATTGGGCCGAAGCACCTGTTCTTCTGGTACTTTGAAAGTCAGAATGACCCCATCGCTGACCCACTAACGTTATGGATGAATGGTGGGCCCGGAGGCTCCAGTCTGATCGGCCTGTTCGAAGAAAATGGCCCATGTCTGGTAAATGAGTACGGAAATGGGACCGTTTATAATCCATGGGGTTGGTCTCGAAACTCCTCGTTACTTTTCGTTGACCAGCCGGCCGATGTGGGCTGGTCCTATATTGACGAGGGGCACGAGGTACCGCGCGATTCTCACGAGGCCGCAGTTGACATGCACCGTTTTCTCCAAATATTTGTATCTGAGGTCTTCCCACACAAACGCGACTCGCCTTTCCATATCTCCGGTGAATCTTATGCAGTAAGACTTGCCCTTTGTCACTTTGTACGCACCACTGACACTTTCAGGGCAAATACATCCCCTACCTCGGGGTTGAGATTGTGACTCACAACCAGCAATATCCCTCAGAGCCCCAGATCAACCTCAAGTCATGTCTGATAGGTAATGGCTTCATGTCATCCAAAGACATTACCTTCGGGTACTGGGAGACGCTTTGCACAACCAATCCTGGCGTTTCCGCGCCCGTGTTTAACCAGACCCGGTGCGATATGATAGCTGCCAACATGCCACGATGCATGGAGCTCTACGATACTTGCATTAGAAGTCCTGACGTTGCAATTTGCACAGCGGCATATTCTGTTTGCTACAAAGGAATTGTCGGTTTGTACGAGGATGAGAGCAAGAAGGGAGGCCGTAACCGCTTCGACAGTAAGATCGTCCTATCTACTACCAATTGGTCACTTTTCTAACGCAAGGAAATCAACAGTCACTGCCCCATGCTACATTGATGATATATGCTACGAAGAGGCCGGCTACATCGAGCAGTATCTGAACTCCCCTGTGGTCCGAGAAGCCCTATCGCCGCCGGAAGGGGCCAAGGGGTACAAATTGGAATCCAGCGCGGTGGTTGACGCCTTTGCAACAACACCAGAGGCGATGACATCTTCCTCCGACCATATCATTTTCCTGCTTGCTCATGGGGTACATTTCCTAGCCTACCAAGGAAACCTTGACTTAGCTTGCAACACGGCAGGAAACCTCCGATGGGCGAACTCGCTCGCATGGAAGGGACAGACTGAGTTTACATCGAAGCAGTTGCTTCCTTGGACATCAATTGTTGCGGGACGTAATGAAACGGTCGGCACCGCGAAAGAGGTCTGGGTACAGTTGGACGGCCTGTCAGAGGCATCGCGGTTTGCATTTGTGACGGTTAATGGGGCAGGCCATATGGTGAGTTCATCGGTTCAGACATGTTTATCCGAGCAGATGCTGATGGCTATAATAGCTTCCCCAGAATCGTGGTGATGTGGCGTTTGACATTTTGACCCGATGGATTGCGGGTGATGCCTTTGCTTAGTTCTGGAATCGTGCCCCATGGACTAAAGATGGAGTGGCCGTTGCACTATCTCTTAACAAAAGGAGCCCGGATGCATCATCTAATGCCGGTACAAGACTTTGTGGATTATAGAAAAAAGGCATCATAGAATTGCTACACTTAGTCTATATAATATTGTCCAAGTTTGGGCAAAGCCTTGTCTAACTTGTCTTTATTGTGGGACTTGCTCCTCTTCGTACCTAATCTTGCACGCTGGGATTATTTTCTCATCGACAAGATCTTACGGGGAGTCTTACATGTCTGCAGCCCATTGCACTATTTTAACTCTGGTATGTCGTTTTGCTTATGATAGCAATATTGGGAATATAATATAGAGCTCTCCAGTCGTCACGCATAAGAGCTAGAAGACAATAAAGCGTCAACCAACTAATAGTGAAGTATTTAACGAGCAGTATATCCACCGTCAACTGGAAGACAAATTCCAGTCACCCAGCTGGCGTCATCACTTGCCAGCACAACAGCTATACGAGCAATATCATCTGGCATTCCAGGGCCTTTCAGCGGATGGCGTCTTTTTAGGTATTCCCAAGGGGTCAAGTTAGTAGTTGTCTCCTTGAAGATGGCCGTCTGAGTATCTGGAATCTTTTGATGGACGTTTAGCCAAGCATGTAACTAATTAACTTACAGCCAGGACAAATGGCATTGATATGAATGTTATAAGGGGCGTAATCTAGAGCCATCTGCCTCGTTAGGTTACTGACAGCACCCTTTGATGCGCAGTACGATGCTAGATCGAGTATCAGCGACACTCAGAATCATAGATAACTAGAACTCACGATTCTCCGGCCCACCAATCATACCCATAATTGAAGAGATATTGATGATCCAGTCCCGATCTCTGGAAGAATGAGGTTCTTGCGCCAGCATTTGAGTAAGAGCATACTTGCAACCCAGGAACACAGACTTGGTGTTGACACGCATCGTCGTATCCCAAGTGGTCTCATTAGTCAGGTGCAGCACAGCAGGTGTCCGTGCCTCGATGCTAATCCCAGCATTATTGACCAGACTAAGGGAACTCGTCAGAGGGGTTATTCAAGATGTCCATTATTGGATTTTCATACATGTCCAGTCGTCGATATTGTATCACGGCAGCTTGGACTAAGTTCTCCATCTGCTTTGCATCCCCGACATCTGTCTCCACAAAACTCGCCTGCCCACCGTCCCTGTTGATCAGATCGTGCGTCGTAATCCCAGCCTCTTCTTGGGATCGCGCAGTTGGTGTTAGATCGGTGCAGACCACTTTCGCCCCCTCTTGGGCATAACGAATTGCGATCGCCTGTCCTAGGCCTGATGAGGACCCAGTGACAATGGCTACTTTGTCGTGTAGGCGAGATGATTCCGGCATGATTGCTTCGATACTTTCTTCACGAAAAGGCGGTTATTCAAGAAAATATACCACCGAGGAAAGAGGGGTCTTGTTCGTGTCAGACGCCAGGCTTTATACGCTGGCAGTTTATAGAGTTAGAAACTGGGTTGAAGTACTCGTGGACGCCAGTTACCGTTTGTGGAACAAAGATGACATCTTTAATTGTTGCAGATCATCAGAGTCAGTCTGAAGATCAGAGTCGCAAATCGAGCCGAGCGCGAAGTCTATAGCCGAAGCCTGGGGAAAGCGACGGGATGGGAGATGGGGATGTAAACAGAAGGCATGCCGAGAGGCCTCGCTTCACCTTCCGTTTTAGGATACAAATTGGTCCTCCTTTCTCTCACCATAATGTGCTCCCGGTGTGGCTTTATCTCCAATCATTGTTCTGAGAATGATGGTGAGCGGAAAGATGAATACTCTGTACAATGTTCAGCCTTAGAATACATGTGCGCGTTTGAATATATCGCCGGGTTAGATGTCTACAAGACAAAGGGAAACTGTCGTGCGACCTTGCACAGAGTCGATATAAGCATGTGCTGGTATTAGATTGATAACGAATAGTTTTTTTTAGAGAGGCTTAGACGATTCTAAACTGCAGCTTAGATTGTTAGACCTTGTCTTATCTCAAGATACCTGTAACTCCCTCTCCTAAAATCTACACAGCCACACAACCATGACATTATTGTCTCTTGTCGCCTTGATTGCTGCTATTTCTGTATCTTGGACCCCCGTTCCGTGTCACATTATGATTTGAAGGAAAAGAAGAAAAGAGGGGAAGAGAGGAAATCGACAGGGGGAGCCCCAAGAAAAGCGCACGGAATACCATCTGAGGCTATAATGTAATGCCTGGACATTCCGGATCAACATTCCACTCCTGGTCCCAGACATGATCCTGAGAAGCTCCCCGAGACCAATATGATTTATCGGCAAAGATACGAAGCTAATTAAACAATTAAAATACAAACAATACTAAGCTCCGGCTATTGTTCGGAGTCCGGTTAATCATTGCTACTCTCAAGGGCCAATGAGCGACTCCCATGCCACAGCCCGTTTCGTGATCCACCAGGTACGGGGGCGAAGACATCGCGTGTCTGAATTTAGGTACAACCAGATGCGGAAGTGTGTTGCTCAGCCTTGGACAAGAGACTCAACTAATCGTATTCGAGAAACACAGGATTTTAGGATTCTGTTCGCTGAATCTGCCGCATTCCTACCGAATTCGGTAGTGATAGTCGATATGAGCTAGCATCACTAACGCAATGCACGTTCATGCACATTTATTAGACCGTATGAGAGGTTCGATAATAAAAAAACGAGGGGTAATTGTGGTAATTAATTCGAGACTTGCGTCTTAGTCCTCATAGGTAGGTTACATCGAACTTGGCCCCAGGGGTTAGACTCTGTAACCTGTCGCCCCGGGTCATACAGATACAGCTACTGGCCGCACGCGACGGCCATGTCTCGGGTGTGCCTGCGCCTCTATGCTCACCGATCTTTGATCCTATCAGGTCCCCCGAATCCACAATCTACCTAACGTTCCAGATGACAGCGGGCCGTAAACGCAACCATAGGGTTCTTCTCGTATTGTTCCCGGGGTAATAGCCCAATCTACCCTCATCTGCGTTATCATTTCCAGAACGGTAACCCATCTCCGTAGTGCATATATATATATTCCGCGACAGACCCGGCAGTGGAGACCATCGAAAGCTGCTCTGCGTCTGTGTATCCTTGACTGGGGTTTTGAGAGACTCCTAGGCCACTGTCGCTATGCATCTTTCTACTGTTGTCCTAGCTGCGCTGTCTGGTACAGCTGCAGGAATTTTAACATCGGCATTCAAGCGCGATCTGAGGCTTTCCGCTGATCTGGGCATTCACCCGGATGATCTGCTCAATCAAAAGACTTCGGTACATGCTATTGCCAGTGCCCAGGTTGATAGGACCATCGAGGCAGAGTATATTTCGGTATGTGTCTGGGGATTGTTTAAAGCAGCTTGAAGACGGAGATAAATGTTGACAATTCATAGCTTCCGATTGATCACAGCAACTCTTCGGTTGGTACTTACAAGAACCGCTATTGGGTGTCCGAACAGCATTACAAGGAAGGAGGGCCAGTCTTTGTGTATGATGGTGGTGAAGCTTCGGCCGAATCTGGAGTTCCATTTACTCTGGGCAATTCGACTTCGTTCTTTTATCAGCTGGTTGAGGAGTTCGGAGGAATTGGTATCGTTTGGGAGCACCGGTTTGTGTCCTGTCCCTAGTAAAAGGTTGGACTCAATTAACGTCAACTAGATACTATGGGGAGTCCCTTCCCTTCAACGTCAGCCTAGACACGGAGCCTGAGCATTTCCAGTACCTCAATAACAAACAGGCTTTGGCAGACCTACCATTCTTTGCGGACAAGTTCACTCGTGCAAATTACAGTGAGGTGGACTTGACCCCAGCCGGAACTCCATGGGTCATGGTTGGAGGCTCGTACGCTGGTATGCGATCTGCGTTCACTCGTCAATTGTATCCCGATACTATTTACGCCGCCTTCGCTTCCTCCGCTCCCGTGGAAGCACGGATCGACATGAGCGTTTATTTCGACCAGGTGTATGATGGCATGGTGGCGAATGGACACTTGAACTGCACTAGGGACATCAAGGCTGCATTGGAGTACATCGACTGGCAACTCTCGAAGAGCAAAGCGTCCGCGGCGGCCATCAAGCGGAAATTTTTCGGCGAAGGCGCCGAGAAAAACAGTAACAAGGATTTCTCCGCCGCGCTCCAGACAATTTACTGGCTCTTCCAGTCGTACGGCCTGGGTGGCGGCAAAGGCAGTCTGGACTCCTTCTGCGAGCACATGGAGATTGATCCGGAGACTAGCACCGCGGCGCCCCCACATGGATTCGCCCCAACCCGGGGTAATAAGTATGCCGCGGAACGATATGCATCATGGCCGGTTTTCACGCAGTTGACCAACAATTATTTCGAGACCAACTGCAGAAAGCTTGAAACCAGCGAGCCGCTCGTGTGCGATCTGTCGGCGCCGTCCACCGACCCGGACACCATCAGCTGGACGTGGCAGTACTGCACTGAATGGGGATACTACCAGACCAACAACTTTGGACCTCACTCGCTGCTGTCAAAATTCCAGACCCTTGAATATGCGCAGGAGTACTGCAACCGATACTTTCCAGAGGCTATCAAGAAGGGTCTGTTCCCCAAACACCCGCAGGTTGAAGCAACCAACGCGGAGACCGGCGGATGGACTATTCGTCCGTCCAACGTTTACTGGAGCGGCGGCCAGTTTGATCCTTGGCGGACATTGTCTCCTCTTGCCGCTGGTACAAGGCTAGCCCCGCATGGAGTGACTCACACGACGGAGATCCCCAAATGCAATGTGGAGACGGACGAGAGCACGGTTTTTGGCTACATCATGCAGAATGCGGAGCACTGCTTTGATTTCCGTACGACGTTTGCACCTGGTGCGATTTCCCGGAAATACTTTACCACTGCTTTGACAGAGTGGCTTGAATGTTTCGAAGCCAAGTAAAGAGAGATCGACGTGGTCTGATCTCATTTGGATTTTCATAGTTTAGCACTATTCCCCTTTTGTATCAGCTTGCGATCCCGCTTTTTCTCACGTGAAGCTTTACCGAGGCCATGAACATATATCATTTGACTTAGATCCAAATTTTACATATTTAATTGCTTTTTCTTTCGATCTATGGAGATATATTAAAACAAAATGACGGTCAGCCCTACAGTTGCCTTTGTTGCGCTGTCCGCGGCCTTATTGGTCGTGCGCTACTTCGCACAGCTCCACCACCACCGTAAACAGTCCAAAGCTCTACATTGCAAACCTCCCCGTTCGGGCTCCTCGGCTTTCTTCGGTATTCCAGGTTTTATTCGGTTGACCAAGGCTGTCCGCGAAAAGCGCTGGATCGATCATCTCTACAACGAATATGCTATCTATGGAAATACCTACCAACAGAGATTCCTCTCTCAACATATAATGACCACTATAGAGCCTGAAAATGTCAAGGCACTTCTCGCGACTCAATTCAAAGATTTCTCTCTTGGAACAAGACATCAACAATTCTACCCACTCCTGGGCGATGGAATCTTCACCCTTGATGGTGCCGGGTGGTCACATGCGCGGGGATTATTGCGCCCGCAGTTTACCAGGGACCAGGTACACTCTATTGGAGGAATTCCAAGATTCATGCACGTGTGATTGACAAAGGCTACAGGTCGCCGATCTTACTATGCTGGATGATCACATCTCCAACCTGATCGACCTAATCCCCAAGGACAGGAGCAGTTTCGACATCCAGCGTTTGTTTTTCTTGCTAACCATGGACTCAGCAACGCACTTCCTATTCGGGGAATCCGTCAGCTGTATGCTCCCGCCTTCTGCAAAGACTGGGGTGCTGGAAAAATGTGCTGTGGGTAGCGCCCAAGGGTTTGCGAATGCCTTCGGAACCGCTCAGGATTATCTCGCTGCACGGAGTCGTGCCCAGGGCTTGTATTGGGTTGTCAATCCCAAGGAATTCCGCGAGGCAAACCGACAGGTGCATGAAGTCGTCGATCATTATGTTAATCTCGCTCTCGAGTCGAAACGTAACCCCGAAAAGAAGGACGCCGAAGGTCGGTATATCTTCCTCGAAGCTCTGGCGGCCGACACAGATGACCCCAAGATTCTACGTGATAACATGCTTAACATTCTATTGGCCGGCCGCGATACCACGGCCAGTCTGCTAAGCTCGGCGTTCTTCTACCTTTCCCGTTACCCTAGTGTGTGGAACCGGCTGCGTCGTGAGATTATAGATATTTTCGGAGACGCGAAGCATCCACGATCAGAAATGACACAGACCAAGCTGAAGGATATTCCTTATCTGCGATATGTGTTGAATGAAGGTGGGTGAATATTGCAGTTTGCAGTGGATACTATGTATACTCTGTCGATGAATTTTCGACTAACTCCAACCAAGTCCTTCGTCTCCAACCTCCTGTGCCTGTCAACTTCCGTGTTGCAACCAAAGACACCTCCCTACCGGTCGGTGGTGGCGCAGACTGCCAGTCCCCAGTGTATATCCCCCGGGGCACCATGGTCGCCTACAACGTCTTCGCAATGCACCGCCGGACGGACCTATGGGGCAAGGACGCAACTTCTTTCCGACCCGAGCGCTGGGAGGAAAATGCTAAGCATGGCTGGGAATACCTGCCTTTCAATGGCGGGCCGCGTATCTGCCTTGGTCGTAAGTTGTGCATGTCCTTGTCTTTTTTTGGGAAAGACGAAATTACAAAACGTTTGAATGACCTGCTGACAATCAATTTTTAGAACAATACGCTCTCACTGAGGCAAGCTACACCCTCGTTCGTCTGATGCAGCACTTCGATACCCTCGAAAACGCGGACCCCCATCCTCGACAGGAGCCTGTCAAGCTATCCACTATTACGATGTCGCATGATCTTGGCGTGCCTGTTCGTCTGTACTCTTCGGATAAGATTTAGGTTTCTTTTTGTCTCATGATTGAATGTGTATATGGATATTCGAAGGGAAGGATACCGGGTTTTCATGCGTGGGAATATCTTAGCAGTCATCTTGTATATGTTATTCTATGAATTGGTTTCAGATCATTGCTGGGTGAAATGAACCAAATCACCCTTGCTCAACAATTATCAGACGACGCAAATGTCGTTGGTGAAGTAGCGTACATATCATCAGAATGTACCAAAGTGCTAAATATAGAGCTAGACCAACGCACATAAATCTCGGCCTAATTGAAGCACAGTGCAGTTTGCCTTGTGGACTATGCCATGCGCTATGCCATGCGCTAGCCCCCAATCTCAAAGCTGGGGGCCACGCCACCGGGCTCCCGGGCTGTAGGGCTTCGTGTGATCAGCTATCAGCCCTCGAAGATTGTATTTACTTTTCGGCTTTTACAAATTTTTATAAGTGGATAGAGTAGTATGTCCTCTTCATCGCACTCGGGCGTTGCATATTTACAAAGCATTGCCGTATTTGATCAAAAAGGGCGCGAACCTTGAGCTGTGTGGTGAAGATGGAGTAACTCCATTACATGTAGCTTTGAATCCCTGCCGCGCACCCCGCCCCTTCCGCAGAAATGCGGCAAAGACTCTTATCGAGGGCGGGGCAGATATAGATGCTGTGGACGCCAACGGAGAGACATGTTTGTCAAAAGCTGGCAATGATCTAGAGATGACCAGGCTTCTCATGGCGCACAGCGCCCACCTTACTGCAGCGGCCATGTTCTCTGTGATTGAATTGGGTGAAATTGAGATACTGGAGACATTACTAAAATTTATACGAATATCAGGCGACCTGAGCCAGTGAACCCTCGAGCGAAAAGCCACTCCCACCCCCCGTATTCTTGATTCTGAAGTCTCACCTCTTCCTTTTGTCGGTGTCCCTACACTGTAATTCAGTGAGTCTAATTATAGCAAGGCATGTTTCAGTCCAAACGATATGGACGACAATGTACCTTTACGCCCGTATAATGGCAATACTGCTCAATCATGGCGCAGACCCATTTGCTACATATGTCGTCGAACTGTCGAAGTATGCACTCGATATGGAGGAATCACACATTCTTTGACCGCACCCGCTAGAGAACTTTGGTCTTATTGATAATCTTCTTGAAATGGGGGTTGATTTTCTCCAGCCGGACTCCAATGGAGACACAGTTCTTCATCATTTGGCTAAGTACCTCGCAGGGAAGTATAAAATTGAAACAAGGATGATAACACTCATGCTATTGATAATCACAATTCCATAGATGCATAATTCATACATACCTGCTATACATCTTCGCTACCCTTGAACATATTGGGTATGGTTCTTAAACTGCGACTCGTGTTTGGGACCATTGGACCAACTGGCCCTCCGGAGGACCCAAGCGAGAGCTAGATGACATTCACCATGGTGTACCGTTCATCAATGTCGCCGAAGGCTACATTGATAACTCCCTCGATACCTGCGACGACGATGATGCCAGATGGTTCCGCTGTATGGACCTGTACGGGGTCAGTAGCGAGCCCCAAGAAGCGACCATGGATCCAAAGTTTCGCCATATCCGCCTAACTGAATCTTGCAAGTTCTGGGTTCAGGATACTTTCAAGTTATGGTACCGGGGCCTTCAAGCAATATAAGAAGTCCCTCTTGAACGTGATATGGCTAGTCGACGTGAAGCTTCCCGCCCTGGACAGTCTAGGTCTAGTGGTTCCGGATAACGATCGACCTCGGATTCTTTGAGGATGGTCCCTTGGTTGTCACGCGAATCTGCTTTATCGTAAGCTGCAATAAGTCCAGCTGCAAATGCACCGGGCTATACGACTCTATGCACGGGAATCGACCAAGCTTGGGCCAATAGCCTCTTCGGAAATAATGACAGGGTTCACTTTGGATATGCTAAACGCCGTAGCGCGTGTAGCGCAATTGTTATCATCCACGTCGCTATCCCAAACTCTATCATCGAGTCCCTTCCGCCAGCTGATATTCAGACTCTCTGTTGGCCGAGTGCAGAGTGAAAATCCGTTGTCTTTCATAGTAGATGGGGGATAAAGCTCCCATCTGAACTCCGCAAATATCAACTATCCAAGCTTGTTATTGGCAACATCTGTGGTAAACCGAACTTGACTTTTGCCATCATGCAATCTCCGGACGAAGTCACAGAGCGAATGGTTCTCAAAACCCAAGATGGACGTAACGCCGTCCAGTACGTTTTCAAAGGCGATGATGGAGAAACTTTGTTGGAGGAGTCTAGCAGCGTCGCGGGCTTCCCTTTGACGACACTGGAGCTTGAGACTTGGAATCACACCGTCTAGTTGTTTGGGGGGTATTCGGGTTCTCGTTTTGTTTCTCGTTGCAAATCGGTATTCTATTTGTAGCTTTTACCTCCAAATTATCAATTATTGAGTCAACACCAGGACATCTACATCAAGTAAATTGTCCGAAATTGTCAGCCGGAGTTTCCCCGCGGTTTCGCCGTTGGCTCATGGCAACTACCGAATGCATCCAAAGAGGAAATGAGCATCGCAACGGTCTCCAGATTGAAGAACATCCTATTTCTATTGGTTCCCGCTTTCAATTAATCTCGGTCAAACTCATTGTCGACATATACGTATAAAAGTGTGTATATCCCGGGGAGATGGCAAGGATTATCCAAGATCTACACTATGAAGCTGTCAAGTGCAATCACCGTGGTTTTGGCCAACCGGGCATTTGCTGGCTACCACAAATCCCAAATTGATTATAACTCGGCTCCTCCGAACCTTTCAACTTTGGCAAATGCATCTCTTTTCGAAACATGGAGACCCAGAGCCCATCTCCTCCCTCCATCTGGGAAGCTAGGTGACCCGTGCGGGCAGTACACCGATCCCAAGACCGGTCTATTCCATGTGGGCTGGCTTCATGATGGAATTTCAGGAGCTACAACGGATGATCTCGCTACCTATAAAGACCTCAATCCCAATGGGGGCCCGTCAATTATCGCGGGAGGGAAGAATGACCCTCTTGCTGTTTTCGACGGCTCCGTCATCCCAAGCGGTATCGACGGCATGCCAACTCTTCTATATACATCTGTATCATATCTCCCAATCCACTGGTCTATCCCTTACACCCGGGGAAGCGAGACACAATCCTTGGCCGTTTCCTATGATGGTGGACGCAACTTCACCAAGGTCAACCAAGGCCCGGTGATCCCCTCACCTCCGTTTGCTGTCAATGTCACCGCTTTCCGTGATCCCTACGCTTTCCAGAGCCCAGCCCTAGACACGGCTGTCAACGGCACCCAAGGAACCTGGTATACCGCCATTTCTGGCGGTGTCCACGGTGTGGGACCTTGCCAGTTTCTCTACCGTCAGCATGACGCGGATTTCCAATATTGGGAATATCTCGGGCAATGGTGGAATGAGCCCGTCAATACAACTTGGGGAAATGGTGACTGGGCCGGCGGATGGGGCTTCAATTTTGAGGTTGGCAATGTCTTCAGCCTGAATGCAGACGGGTACAGTGAGGACGGCGAAGTCTTCATGACCCTCGGTACTGAGAGTTCTGAAGTTCCTATCGTTCCCCAAGTGTCTTCAATTCATGATATGTTGTGGGTAGCAGGAAATGTCACAAATAATGGCTCCGTTTCCTTCAACCCAACTATGGCGGGTGTGCTTGACTGGGGTTTGTCGGCGTATGCTGCTGCGGGCAAGATCTTGCCAGCAAGCTCTCAGGCAGCTGTGAAGAGTGGTGCTCCCGATCGTTTCATTTCCTACATCTGGCTCACTGGAGATCTATATGAGCTGTCGAAAGGATTCCCTACGGCTCAACAGAACTGGACAGGCACTCTCTTGCTGCCGCGGGAGCTGAATGTTCGCACTATTCCCAACGTGGTTGATAACAAGCTTGCCCGTGAGTCCTTGACATCGTGGCGTGTGGCTCGCGAGGGACATGGTCAAATTGACCTCGAAACCATGGGAATCTCGATTGCTAGGGAAACTCACAGCGCTCTCACGTCCGGCTCATCCTCTGTGGAGTCTGGTCAAACGCTATCGAAGGCTGGGTCGGTGGCATTCAACGCCTCACCCTCCACCAAGTTCTTCGTTCTGACAGCGAACATTTCTTTCCCAGCCTCTGCTCGCAACTCCGGTATTCAATCTGGCTTCCAGATACTGTCATCCAATATTGAATCTACAACTATCTATTACCAATTTTCTAACGAGTCCATCATCGTTGACCGCAGCAACACAAGTGCTGCGGCGAAAACGACTGATGGAATTAGCAGTGCCAACGAGGTGGGCCGTCTCCGGCTCTTTGACGTCTTCAAAAATGGACAAGAACAAATCGAGACGTTGGAACTTACCGTCGTTGTGGATAATGGGGTTCTTGAAATATATGCCAATGGACGGTTTGCTCTAAGCACTTGGGCTCGGTACGTTTATCTTATTTCTAAAAGATTGGACAATAACTAACCGCGTGAAGTTCTTGGTACGCCAACTCGACTGAAATCAATTTCTTCCATAACGGCGTAGGAGAAGCGACATTTGGAGATGTGACAGTATTTGAGGGACTGTATGACGCATGGCCACACAGGAGGTGAACAAATCCTTGATGACACTCTTCATCTAAAGCAACACGATTAAATTTGGTGACGAAAATCTGGCGGTACGACAATGTATGGTATGAATGGCAGATAATATGCGCGGTACAATCCCCGGTTTCAACCATGTGTCTTGACTTGGACTTTGACATTTGGCCCTATTTTGGCGTTTCTTAGTGCTGATATTATTTGGGGGCGAGAAACCCCTTGAAGAGCCCACGTCAAATCACTAGGTAGATCCCATTGTTAGTTATCCACTTCAGCCCGACGATCTGAAGCCTCGCAGCAAGCCCAGACTTGCACATCTAAACCCCACATTTACGCCCCCGGCGTGTGAGGCCAATAGAATCACTTAGTACAATGTGTATAACATATTTTACAGCATAATTCGCCTCCCCTTCCCGCACAGGTCTGCCTGTAAATTAACGGCTATCAATTCCTACAAACGGTGCGTCATTGACAGGGTCCAACACCAGATATTCCATTGAACCTTCCTCTATTGGAATATGGCTGTCATCTGCCTGCACATGAAACGAGCTCCCAGGGGCTTGAATGCCACTTGGTGGACATATAAAAACCTCTGAATGGCACCAGCAAGAGAAGAGCATCAACGAAAACAAACATTCATATACCTTCAATCCTGAGATCTCAATTCCCATATTACAATGCCATCTCTTCGCAGCACTCTTCTTTGCCTGATGGCTGCTTCCGCAACCGTTTACGCCGAGCGCTTGAGGGTCGTCTGGTCGACCGGTTCCTTTTCAACGATCTCTGGTCCCGCCGGCGGCAATACAAATGGCCGCTTCGAAGGCTTTGCAATCCTGAATGAGGCCGGTGAGGCTATCTACGACCAGGCATATCCTGACGATCATTCCCCCTGTTACAACACCGGCGACGGCCGCGAGTTCACCATTGAGGGTGACTGCTGGGCAACCCCACGCAAGTTTAAATGCAAATCAAACTTTGGAGGTCACCCTGAGACCTGTGAGGTCAAGGACGGCGATGGCAATACCCTCGGTGCCGGCGAGGGACATACCGATACACAATTCATTGGTATCGCTATTGGTCAGGACGCGAGCTGTGCCGTCGAATTCGACTCTGACAGCGACGGGTGCCCTGTCGATGACGGAAACGGCCCTCTTCATGTGACCTCGGGCTGAGCAGCTTTTCGCAGCCGCTCGAAAGATTAGTACCCCTTGCAAATATTGGAACCTTCTTTTGTTATCTATATATATAGATAAAATTCAACTTCCGAACCCAAAGACAATCTTTAGGACACTAGCAAATTGCCCTAAGTACCACGTCGACAATAGATGAAAATACATTCTGGCCCTATCTACGGGGGTCCATCGTGCCAACCTCTGTACAAGCCCACATAAGCAGGAGATTATTCTCCGTTTCGAATTATTTTATGAACTCGATATATGCCTTCTAAAACACTTAGAATATCTAAATTGCTCGTAAATCCCGTAGATAAAGTCTAGTGCTACTGTAAAAACCACTTTGTTATCATCTTTCTATCGGTCCTTTTTACGGTCTTTCCCGTGGTCTTTTAGAATATGACGGCTAGCAATCCTCTAATATTGCTACAGGGGCACATTTGATACGAGCTATCTCCAGACCTTTAAGAGACTACATATATATATATATATATATATATATAAATGTTGAGGGCAGCTGGTTAACCTTCTACCAGCGAAACCCGGTTGGCGCCAAAGGCCTGCGGTGCCTGTCTTCGGAATCCGCCTCCTAAATAAACATGAAAGTAGGGAACTGTATTATATTGGAATCGAAATTCTATCATTAATGTGCAGCAAGTCTATACCCAAATAAAATATCTTCGAGCCATAGTCATCCCTGAGCAATATTGCCATCTCTCCTAAAGCCCGATACTGCTAACGGGGCAACCCCCCTATCAATTCCGCCTTGGTGGGATATGCTGGAGTACTCAGAAAACCAGCAACTCGCCCTAATAGCCAAGGCCTACACTATAGCTCGAAGTTGTCTGTTCTGTACCAGACGTGCAGCAATCAACAGGAAACCACCTAGTAGCAAGGATGTCCCCGAAAATATTGACAGGGAGAGATACCCATATTTTTCAAGTAGAGCACCACCAATAGGTACATTTGCCATAGCACTGCAGTTCGTGTCAGCATCTCGAATTATCATTATCATTTCAAGCATTGGTGGTCATACGATAGAGCTGTGGAACCTGACACAGTCCCGATTGCCAAACCAAGAGTGGTAGAAGTAGCAACCTGGGCGGCACAAGCTTGCTGGAGGGATAAAATGCCCTAGAGATATAGTCAGTATTCGAAGTGTATTATCATTCGAGAATAACTCACTCCAGACGCAAATCCGTATGCAGCGGACCAAATTACCAGACCGGCCACAGATGTCACCTTGGTCCAGCACAATGCAACAACCCCTGCGGATATAGTGGCTATAATGCAGCAGTTGAATTTCCCGTACTTATCAGCAACGATGCCGGGGAGGACTCGGCCGAAGAATGAAGCGCCATTCACAATGGAAACAGTATAGAATGCCAGCGATGTCGAGAAACCCTTCTCAACCGCGTAAGAAGTCGTATAGAAGAACGGCGAGAACATGCCAAAGAATGTAGTGAACATGGCGAGGCACAGTAGCTGTAGCGATGGCTTTCGTAAAAGGGCCACGGTCTCTGCTATGTGACTTTGCGATTTGTCCTTTTCTTCAATGGTATTTTCGTCGCTTTCACGCTTTAAATTGCGACTCTCCACATTAGTTGTAGGCGTCATCGGAGATTTGGCAACTGCGCAAGAGAAGATGAGGCAAGGAATCATGATAAAACCAACGATTCGCATGGTCCAGGGAAAGCCAATATGGGGAGCATTGATCAGTTTATCGATTGCAATGGGCCAGATGACTCCGCCGAGCGACGAACCCGCAAGAACAATCCCCATCGCCGCAGCACGCTTTAATTTGATATATTGTCCGACCAATGCGAGCATTGGCCATGTCACCAGACCCATTGAAATACCGAGCACGACACCCTGGGCGAGTAGAAATTGATAGAATTCTTCGCATAGTGAAATCATCATAAGTGCAAAAACACACCCAAATGAGCCAACATATACCATCAACTGTCAGAGAGGATCATTAACTTCTTTCCCAATCCTCGAGGAAGAGTAACCTTACCGTTGGCCCAAAAATATCAAGCATTGCTCCCGCGCCGACAGACGTAGCGAACAAGAAAAAGATTGCTATGGCCCCGAGCCATGCGATGGTAGATGTGGAACTTGACGATAGCTGATTCTTTGTGTAGTGCTCTTGAAAGATACCGAACGAGTTCATAAATCCCACGGTGCAAAAGGTACACGTAAAGGCGCCGAATATGACCAGCCATGCTCGGGTCCTAGAAGAGTCAGTAATTAGCGATATCATAGCTTAAGCATATTTCACGTACGTGTATTCAGTCGGACTATCTTTCGGTACCATTTTGCCAGTCATTGGGAATCTCAAGGACGGAGAAATTGCTCTGGTTCGAAGCAAAAGCACTACAGGAGGCCATTTTCTTTATAAGAACTCCGACTAATTACATCTGCGAGGTAAAAGATTCCCGCTCGGAGTCTCCGAGCTACTGTTTAGATGCCCGGAGACACAATCGCCGGATGTGGTTTAGTGTCTCGGACAATCCGCGGAATCTCCAGACGAGCTTCTACAAGCTCTCTCCTGCGCAAAACAAACGATGATCCCACAGCCTTTTTGCCTTCGCAGTTCCAACGACGCATGAAATATTTTCAGGAAGATTCATAACATGAAACGAAAACCCGATGATGGGGTCGCCACCCCAGGCTCGAAAAGACCCTCTCGACAAGACCCCGTTTCCTGCGAGTCCTGTCGAAAGAAAAAGCTGAAGTGCGACAGAGGGCTTCCATGCAGTAGCTGCACTGCACGAAAACTGGAATGCAGCTATGGTGGCTACAGCTCGAGCGCAACGCCCGTACGACCTATGTTGAACGGTCGCGTGTCTGAATCACCTCGGACCATGCAGTGGACTCCACAACAGGACACAGAGTCGCAAAACCGCAATCGAAATGAGCCCCTTTTGACAGCCGATTGGCTTGAGACTATTGTTATGGGACACCGCGTCCCGAGTGCAGTCCCCGCCACGCTGAGGGCGGAGCTTTCCCAGCGCCAGGAACCCGAGCGCTCGCCTACACAGCAAAATACTACACCTGGCGATCGATTTCCTGCGATTTGTGAACGGCTCGCCTCTCGTGAGAATCCGGCGACGATTCATCTTCCTTCGTATTTACCACCGCTGGCAGAAGCACTGAGTCTATTTCGGTATTTTTGTAAATATCTTGACTTCCAGTATCATGTCATCATACCCAGTCGTGTGGAGCAACAAATTGAAACAATCTATGACCGTGTTGCGCGAAATGAGACTATAAATATGGCTCATACTGCGCTGCTATTCAGCATCACCGCTGCCGCCTTGTATTACCAACTCCTGATAGAGTCGCCCGAGCACGCGGAACCATTCAGTCAAGAATGCACATTTTTGGCAGGCGCCGGATTGATCCAGAGCAATTATATCCCTTATCCCAGTCTTGAAGGACTGCAAGCGACTATGATTATTGGTCATTATCTGTCCAATATGAACTTTCCCTCTTCCGTCAGTCCTTTATTTGTGCATAGGTCATTTGTGAGTCAAGCCACTAGTATGGGGCTTCATCTTGTGGACTCTCCTCGGGTTGTGGCCGAACGCTCAGCAAATAAATTTGATAAAACTAGTGTTGAACTCAAACGACGGCTGTGGTGGGACTTGGCAACATATGATTGGTACGTTGTTAGAAAGAGACCTTGCCGGTACTATGACTGATGATATCTGAAGGTTAATAGGCTTTTTGAGCGGACCCCAAGAGTGGACCTACTCGATCCAACCTCAGCATATGGTTGTACAAGAACCTCTTAATGTTGAGGATGAGGAAATCGAGCGCAGCGAGAATGGTGTTCCTCTTTCTACTCCAACCGCAATGTCATTCAGTCTATGTCGATTGAAGTTGGCTGTTGTGTGTCGCCAAATAGTGGACGAAACGTCACACTACCATCTCTATGGACAAGAGGTACCTTATGAGAAGATACTCGAGCTCGATCAAAAGCTTCACAAGATATACACAGAGGTTCCCAACTACTTTCGCTTTGACCAAGTCTCCCGGCGTGAGAACTCGGCGCTTTATCGTGAGCGGCCAAATCTCGCGTGGCAGCGAGCTCTAGTACAGCAGGGCTTTCATTCACGGCTATGTCGCTTGCATCGCCACTATCTCGTACGCGGAGCAAAGGACCCCAAGTATTCCTATTCGCATGTCGTATCTCTTCAGTCCGCGCGCAAGGTGCTTGAAGTAAAACGCATTATGGATGAGGAAGAGCCTGTGTTCACACCGCATAGCTCGGTCATATGGGCAGTCATGCACCACGTATTCATGGCAGCTGCCATCCTTCTGATAGATGTGTGTTTCAACTGGGATGACATTTTGGCCGAGAAGCGAAAAGAGGAAGTACTCGACGCTTGTCGAATGCTCAGCCGGGCACAACAATCCTCACCCACCGCACGTGAGGGAATCAATGCCATGATGGGGATCTTGCGAAGGCATTGGAAACACGAAAAAAGACCAAGCTCTCGTGACTTACAGGAACTTTCTGCCTCTCCAAATTTAAATGCCACGAGAGCCATTGCTCCACAGCCAGATATCCCCACACCTGTTTCATTGTGTTCCAAGGGCGTCACGTTTCCTCCGGAATTTTCTAATGGCCAATCGACTGTGGGCCCTTCAGCAGATGCATTGCTTAGTTCAATGCCACTGGAAGACATATGGGCGGAGATGCTAGATAGCAGCGGCAATGTTGAGTGGAATACCCCAGACTGGACTGACTTGCTCACCGAGTTGACAAATGTTGCTTTGCCAAGCGAGTAATAAAAGGTGATTCTCCTGTCTGACTGGGTAGACGATGAAAATATAGCATATATGATTTAGTCGATCATGAGGCTCTGCTAGCAACCTGAGGCAGCAAGGCGCCGACAAAAACCCCTCTTTACAATATGCACTGGCTAGACTGCCGTACCCCTCTGTTTTGATGCTCCAAAATCAAAACAATCATTTGCTTCCAACCATCAACCAGAGCAAACAATACCCAAACTTGAAAGGATGTCCGACCGGATCTCAAATTATACAATGGCTAGTATGGAACCCGACATCCAATCAATTGTCGACCGGATCAAGGCCGGAAAGGCCACACGAATTGTCGTCTTGGCTGGCGCTGGAATCAGCACTAGCGCCGGGATCCCAGATTTCAGATCTCCAAACACAGGCCTGTATGATAAGCTCGCTCCACTACGACTCCCATACCCAGAGGCGATTTTTCACATAAATTATTTCTCCCACACGCCTGAGCCATTCTACGCAATTGCCCGGGCACGTCACCCAGGAACTCTCAAACCGACTGTCACCCATGCTTTCCTGGCACTGCTAGCGAAGAAGAATCTGCTCCATTTTCTTTTCACTCAAAATATTGATGGGCTTGAGCAAGATGCCGGGGTTCCCACTGAAAAGGTTCTCTGGGCTCATGGAAATTGGAAAAGCCAACATTGCTATAAGTGCAAATCGCCATATCCCGATGATCTCATGAACAAAGCGGTTCGAACAGGCGAAGTTCCGTATTGTCTTGAGACCGGGTGCGGGGGTGCAGTGAAGCCAAATGTTGTATTCTTTGGGCAGGCTCTGCCAGCTGAGTTTGACGAAAAGGAGAAAGAAGTCCTCGAGGCGGACTTGATGATTGTCATGGGAACTAGTTTGAAGGTGGCACCTTGCTCTAGGCTGCCAAGTTTAGTGAAGAAGGGAATTCCTCGAGTTTTGATCAACAACGAAAAAGCAGGAGATTTGGGTAATCGAGACGAAGATGTGTGCATCCTCGGAAGTTGCGACGATGGTGTTCGTCAATTAGCTGATGCACTTGGGTGGGCAGAGGACTTGACGGATCTTTGGAATGAAGCAGTCGCTGCTGAGAAAGACGACTCAACATTCGAGGGTGGCCCTAGCCTAGATGAGTGTATTGAGAAATTAGCCAACGGCATGAAGGACAAGATGAAGGTGTCGGATGGGCACAAACGCATGTTGGAGAATCATTTGAACAACAAGTTTGAGCAGATGATAGCCAAAGGCCCTGCACATGTATAGAATATACCTACATTGTGTGTGGCGATTGACTTCTGCTCAACTTTGGAATCGAATTATGCTTAATCCTACTTGGGCATTCCATTAATTTAAGCCATGATGCCACCATGATGTGACAGAATTTCCGTATTTGCAACTTCCTAACTCCAAACTCACAACTTTTGATGCATCCTGACCTAACACCACTTTCCTTTTCATCAAATTCCATCTCTATCGTCCCATTATGCCTTACCATAAGAACGACCTCCCTTATATCCGCCGCTACATCACCACCCACAATACCGAGGGCGAATCAGTATTTCTCTCCCATGCGCAAGTTCCCGACTACCTCCCATCGACGCCAAGTGGGGATGATGGCGAGATTGCCCTGCTATACGCTACGACAACTATGCCAGCCTCGGTTGATGCCGAGGCGGATGTTGCCATGTACGACGAGTTCCTGCATCAACCTCCTGGAATCACAGTGGATGGCGGAACCGTTTTCCGTCTGATTGATCTCCGTCCGGGAAGGGCGACTCCAATGCATCGGACAGTGAGCGTCGACTATGGGGTGATAATTGAGGGGGATGTTGATCTCCTATTGGACTCGGGTGCTAGTCGGCGTATGCATCGTGGCGATGTGAGTGTGCAAAGGGGCACTGCACATTCGTTCCGAAACGTGAGTGACACAAAATGGTGTCGCATGCTGTTTGTGTATTTACCAATGGAAAAGCTGAATATCCAGGGGAAGGATCTGGAAGCTGAGGTATATGATGAGGGATTTGATCAACCAGACAATGAGGAAGGACCTGAATGCGGAGGTATGTGATGGGGGTTGGACAACAGTACGAGAAAGACACCCAGGGGATTTAAATGAGGTTAGGTAAACAACAGCGAAGGTCTTGTCTCCAGATATTTACTCTTGATTAAAAGTATGTCAACAGTAGATCGACGGTGTTTTGTCAGCAGTCAGAATGGCCCCAAAACACTATCCTTGCAGTATTGTCGGGTTTCAGCCCCAGTCTTACCAATCTCATGATTATAAATGGGACCGCACGCCTATTCTATGGAGTTCTTGATGAAGTTCATTTCTATATATAAAGAGAGGAAGTCCCCAGCGTGACTTCTTTTCCATGCTCTTTCATATTATTCACTCGTCGCTTCGAAGACCCTCTCAACTCCTTTTGTCCAATAGTCATTCCAAATACCTAATTCTCTTACCATGAATACTCCAATCCGTCGTGTCATCACAGGCCACGATGCTCAGGGAAAGGGTTATTTCGCTTCCGACGAAATCTTGACACCCTACGATCCCACCTCTGCTCCGGCATTCTCAACCCCAGGGCCTGACTCTGGATTCGGGGTTATCCAGATTCACCGGTCGCGCGGCTTTCCTGTGGATAATATGCGCCAGCTCTCCGATCCGCACAAGACTCTCGTCCCGCTGGCTGACACCAAGGGACCTTCCTGCCGCATTCTTGATCTACCCCCGGCAGATGCAGGGTGGTTCCATCGCACGCTGAGCTTAGACTACGCGGTAGTATTGTCTGGAACCGTCGGATTCATCACAGATGGAGGCGAAGAGAAGATTCTAAATCAGCACGATGTCATTGTCTGCCGCGGCGCAAACCACGAATGGGTGAATAGAGGCAAGGATGTTGCTCGGGTCTTTGTGGTGGTTATCCCTAGTAAGGAGATAGTGACGGAGGATGGGAAGAGATTGGAGAAAACACCTGCGGGCGACATTTATGATCCCAAGGAAGAGGAAGATTAATTTAGGAGATGTACACTTGGGAACCAAAGGTCCAGTTCTATACTTCTCGGAAAAAGCGGAATATTCCGAGAGCTCGGAACACGGAAAGAGCTTCCGACGGAATTAATTCCAGTTCTCCCCGCGCCTTTTCGACATTTCTGCTTTTCCCACATTTGCTTTGAAACATTCGCTGTGACCCTAATCTCACATATTCTACTTGTGCCATTGTTCTACATATTTTTCCCTATATTGTATTGTACTGTCCCACCAATTGCCGCACTCACAGCTGCATAGAAAAATTACCCCACGTCGCAGATCTCTAGTTGACGTGCAGTATGGATCGCGACCAGTTCAAGACTGCGGCTCACTCTGCCATTGATGATAGTACGCGTCATCCTATCTCTGTGAAATTGTCAGTCTCAATGGTGTTCAATCTAACCAAACTTTCGTGCAGTCGTCAAGTACTTCGACAGCGTGCCCGAGCGCCGAGTCCTGCCCGCTGTCGAGCCCGGATACCTTCGCCCTCTGATCCCAGAAAACCCCCCTGATGAGCCAGAGGAGTGGGCGCAAATCCAAGAAGATGTCGACACCAAGATCAAACCCGGCTTGACCCACTGGCAGTCTCCAAATTTCATGGCATACTACCCTGCCTGTGTGACATACCCCAGCATTCTGGGTGAGATGTACTCCGCCACATTCACCGCTCCTGCTTTCAACTGGTTGTGCTCGCCTGCCTGCACCGAGATGGAAACCATTGTTATGGATTGGGTCGCGAAAGCTCTAGCACTACCCGAGTGTTTCCGCAGTACATCAGAGACCCACGGTGGCGGTGTCATCCAGAACAGTGCGAGTGACGCTATTGCAACTATTATTGTCGCCGCACGGGAGAGACGTGTGCGTGAGCTGCTGCTTGCCGAAGGCATGAAGGAGGGTACTCCAGGGTACGAGGACCGCAAATTCGATGTCCAAGCCAAGCTAGTCGCTATTGCCAGTGATCAAACTCACAGCAGCGCTGCTAAGGGTGCTTTGGTTGCGGGTACTCGCTTCCGCGGCGTGACCACGCGGCTGGAGGATAACATGGAAATGACTGGACCTCGTCTCCGTGAGGTTCTTGAGAAGTGCGATAAGGACGGACTTACCCCGTACCATCTCACTATGACCTTTGGTACAACGAATACCTGCAGTGTGGACCGATTTGCGGAGCTCAAGGCAGTTCTGCAAGAAAAGCCGGCGTGGCAGCGTATCTGGGTGCATATCGATGCTGCCTATGCTGGCGCGTCGCTTGTTGCCGACGAGTGGCAGTATATTGCGAAGGACTTTGCGGAGGGTGTTGACAGCTTCAACATGAACCTACACAAATGGCTGCTGGTCAACTTCGATGCTAGGTAAGCTATTCACTCCAATGGTCTGTCGGCAAATTTCTATCTTTGGTCTAACAGTCTTAAGCGTCCTCTTTGTCCGGAATCGCTTAGATCTGACGAACGCATTGGATATTACACCAACATATCTGCGCAACCCATACTCTGATATGGGAACCGTAATTGACTACCGGAACTGGTCTATTTCTCTCGGCCGCAGATTCCGTGCACTAAAGATTTGGTTCGTGATCCGGAGCTATGGTCTCAATGGCATGAAAGCGCACATCCGCAAGACGATCGGGCTTGGTGATCTTTTTGCTGGCTTTGTGCGCGATCGGTCTGATATATTTGAGATGGTCACAAAGCCAGGCTTTGGCTTGACCGTCTTCCGCGTCAAGAACCCCCAGGCTATATCTCACGGGCCATCTGGTCGTGTGGCCAAAGATGAAGTTTCTAACGATCTGACCAAGAAGATCTCTGAGTTAGTCAACGAGCGAGGCGAGATCTTCTTGACCTCTACAGTTGTTGATGGTGTCTGTGTTATGCGGGTGGTGAGTGCCAATACTATGGCCGAAGAGAAGTATATCCGCAATGCCTTTGATGTTATCGTCCGTACAACGGAGGAGGTCCTGCAGGAAAAGAAGTGAATTGGAAGTGATGTGGGATATATAGATACGTGATGATTGATATCACCTATACATCCATATCTAGACTAAATAAACAATCAATTATATCAATAAGACCCATAGATCCTCTCTGTTCAACCTACATTTCCAGCCTTATCTTTTTCCCCCACACTAACAGCAATTGTGGATATCAATCTCGCGTTGAGCACCAACCCCGAGGCAGATTCGGATTTCCCCCCACGCGGGGTGGGCACTACTATAACAACTTCATTCCTGGATAAAATTTGTCGTCATTCATCCTACCCCTTCGATTAGACACCTATACCTAATAAAAATGTCTTCCCAAAAGCCCTCGTAAGTTGGTATACTCTTTACTGTGCGATCAGTACTGAACATCACAGGTATGTCCTCGTCACTGGCGCCACAGGATTTATCGGCGCCCATGTCGTCGACAACCTCCTTTCTCGTGGATTCTCAGTCCGAGGTTCGACAAGATCAAAGCAGAAGGGAGATCAGATGAAGGCTGCACGTCCGCAGTACGCCTCAAAGCTTGATTTTGTCGTTGTGGAAGACTTCACTCAGATTGGTGTTTTCGATTCCGTGATGGACGACATTGACGCAGTCATCCATGTAGCGAGCGTAGGCAACTCACAATTCTTTGTTTATGACTGCCTAAAAGTGCTAACATCTGTCACAGCCCTTCTTCTATGACACCACCAACAACGAGCAGGAGTTGATCTTGCCCGCCATCAACGGAGTCAAGTCAATTCTTTCCGCCTCCGCCAAGCCAGGATCAAAGGTCCAGCGCCTTGTCATGACATCCTCCTTCGCCTCAGTGGTGAACCCAGGCAGCACTCCGGAACCAGGATTCACTTATACTGCCGCGAACTGGAACCCACTGACATACGAGGAGGCAATCGATCCGAAATCCGACTCTGTCACCGCGTACCGTGGCTCAAAGAAGTTCGCCGAAATTGCAGCATGGGAGTTTGTCAAGGAGCACAAAACCAAATTTGACCTGGTGACTCTTTGTCCTCCTATGGTTTTCGGCCCAGTCGTGCACCCCGTACCGACGGTGCAGCAGCTCAACGAGTCAAACATGGTCCTCTGGAGTGTGGCCTCAGGTGCAGATCCACTTCCTATAACGCGGGTTCCCGGTTGGATTGATGCTCGCGACCTCGCTGAGGTGCATGTTCAGGCTTTGCTTACGCCCGAGGCTGGTGGAAAGAGATTTGTGGCTGCTTCGCCGGAGCCGTTTTCGTACGAATATGCTGCGGATATCATTCGCGATGAGTTCGACTGGGCGAAGGAGACTGTGACCACGAATTATAAGATGGGTGAGAAGCCGATTGGCTCTTACGGGATCGATGGCGATACTGTAGCTCGGGAGTTGGGGGTGAAATATCGGCCCTTCAAGGAGACTGTGATCGATCTCGTTGGACAAATTCGAAAGCTCACAGTGTAATGTACCTAGGTATATACCGGCAGGTCATATAGTCATATCAATGGATACCATTTAGCGTAGTGGTGATTCGACGGGGTAGTTAAGTACATGTAGTCTTTTTTTCTAGACAAACAATCATCTGACTGTCGTTTAATCTGGCTGGCCTGTTATATTGTCATGTTTGAATTCTTAGAGCGACTGGTGTACAAAACTAGCAAACATAAATAGTTGTTTACTTGAATTTACTCAAACCCGGATGAATATTGTATGAGGGCTCGTGACGTCAAATTCAAGATGGTGTGATAATCTCGTGCCAATTTTTGTAATCTCTCTCGGCAGCTTAGTTTTATCAATGGATTTATCTCTGCCGCCGACTGAAAACGTACACATCGAAAGATACCTATTCTGAGGTAAGTCTTGGCGACCCTTTTCGGAAGCCCCAGTTTTATGTTTTATGTCATCAAATATGGCCCCGGGGGCAGCCCTGAAGGGCTGAGCCCCTTTTCCACGCGTAATCGTATTCCAAGGTTGCCAGCCCGCCAATCTCTGCGGGGATTATTGCATCCAATGTCCGCTAGAGATAGATCATCAACTGGCTTCCAGCCTTGTTTTCTCCACACGCATTTTCCGTCATTATTCCCCTCCATCACTCACGTCGTGATTGGATTCCCTAGTGGGGGTAGAAGATGGCTGAATTTGTTCTTGTAGCCTAGATATAATAGCTTCGGATTGGTTATGTTGAAAAATGATTGATATCCGCACCCCTTTTTATTTGCGGCACCACCTTAAGCTATTTTGGGATTAGCACCGTTAGCCCCCACTTCCACGTGACTGCATATCTAACATAAAGTGGGGCTCTTCGCAGGGGTCCAACACCGCCCTTTTTATTCTGCCAGTACTGCCGGTACTGCCGGTCTTAAAATAGCATAATTTTTTATCAAATTTCTTCTGTCCAATTCACAATCAATATTGAAGAAAAAAAGCAATGGAATCATATGATTTATCGTCATTTCTATACATTTACTTCATTGGGGACAAATCTTGAGATAGGTCTATTTTCTTCAATATTCCGCTGATCGGAGAGGGCACTAGTGTATCTACGGTAGGCGGTCAGTAGGCGGCGTATGGCCCCCACATAACCCACTATGCGCTGTATAAGGGGAAGATTATATCGAATTACATGGTTAGCCAAGAGGCGCTAACTCGAAACTGGTTTAAACAGGTGTGCCACTAAGAAAAAGGGGTTGTGCATCATCTCGCGTGTCGATAATCAATTCCCGCAACCCCAATGCAACACGCTCATTTTACAAACTCTCGTTTTCAGATTCAGATGGCCAGTCTGCCCTCAATTTTGGCATTTATATAGTGGTTTCGATCGTTTCTTTTGAGGGCCTTTTTTTTTCATGATGACCACAGTGCATGGTTCCAACGATAATAACATCAATCCTTTCGCTGAAAGCTCAACAAGTGACGAGCATGCCGCCCTGAATACTTCCTTCGAATCCGACTCTAGGTCAAGTGGTTCCTATCCTTGTCAATATGAAATGAGCAGTGAGTCCTGTACTCTCTAATTCCTCTGGCCAAGGCTGATATTAACTTCTTATCGTTATCAAGGACAAGCCGAGCTGGCCTCTGCGAACTCAGGCTCAGACAACAACGACATCTTCCATAAAGTGAAAAACTTTCTTCGAAAAGACAAAGCACCGACTCCCGATGACGAAGGCTTGTCTGGTTGGCCCCACCACGGCAGACCCTGCAATGCGATATCCATATTCAGACAACAGACTAGACAGATTCTCAGTCCCAGGATCATCTTCTCAGGTGCATTCGCCGCATCGTCAATCGTTATCTCCGAAACCAAAAGCCCTGCGCTTGTAATATTCATCTGGAACCTCCTTGCTATTGTGCCGCTGTCGATCACTCTCACAGAAGCCACTGAGAGGATCTCTATGGATTTGGGTGAGACCGCTGGCGCTCTCCTCAACATCACCATAGGAAATCTAGCGGAGCTTATCATTTTGTGAGTCCCAACCTTGGAAGTACCATAGTTTCCAATCAATATATACTAACTATATCGTATAGCGTGTAAGTTCGCATAAAGCACCAAGTTGACAGCCTTGAGGCTGAGTGGAAACTAATCTTCTATAGCACTGCTTTGTTGAAAAACAACATCAAAGTAGTCCAATCATCACTCCTTGGCTCCATCCTTGTGAACCTCCTGCTCGTTCTCGGGTCTGCGATCATCGCAGGCTGTATTTCTAAGAGTGATGTGACGTATAACACCGATCTCACACACTCATTTGTGGGACTTCTCAATCTCACAATATCTTGCCTTATGATTCCAGTAAGGCGATGTCTCAAGTATCCTAATTGCATTGGATGCTAATATTGAACCTAGAGCGCTTTCTATGGCAGCGTGAAGAGCGTATCCTCTGCTGATCATATGTCATTATCCTTCAGCAGGGGGGTGTCCATCATCCTCCTCGGCACATACTTCTTATACCTCTTCTTCCAGTTCAAATCACACGCTCACTTGTTCCTCTCTACGCGGCTTCAAGTACCACCGCCAACCGATGATCATGAATATACCGACCTCGAATCGCATCCCACCGAACTCGCAAATGCAACGAGCAGACAACTTCCCCATCTAGAGATGCAAGAGGTGCGATCACGATCATGTTCAGTCGATGCACAGACGGCATCAGCAATGCCACTGTTTCACAACGGTCTATCCGAAGGAAGAACCAGCCTCCACAGACAAACGGAACCCATCGGAGACATTCTCGGATGTTCCTGTGAACGTTACGCTAAAACGTCTAGCCGAATGATATCCGTAACACTTCTCGCCCTATCAACAATTCTCATCGCTATATGCGCCGAATTCTTTGCCTCGAGCTTCTCAACACTCAATGAACAGGGCGTCCTTGGGGAATCATTCGTCGGCTTAATCATCATTCCCATCGCCGGAAATGTTGCCGAAAACGTCACTGCGATTGTTGTGGCCTCGAAAAACCAGATGGATCTTGCCATCAGTGTTTCTCTTGGATCAGCCATTCAAATCGGTCTCTTGGTTTCACCTGCAATGGTTCTTATTGGCTGGGCTCTTGACAAGCCCATGACCTTGCATTTTGACAAGTTCGAGATGGTCACACTAATTGGGGCTGTTATTATGGTCGATTTTATCGTCCTCAAAGGAAAGACCAATTATATGGAGGGGGCTATCCTATGTGCCTGCTTTGCGGCTATTTCGTATGTGTACTCTGTCTATTCCTTGAAGATGCAATTGCTAACATTCTCCATATAGTGTTGGCGCATACTTGCTACCGCTCATTTGAGACGCGTGTCTCAAGAGTGCTAATCCATGGACGGTAGGACGATCTGTTTAAACCTGGGCTTGCTGATTCTTGCCGTATGTCCATCGATCCTTTTTTTAAATTCAATGTAAATAGGAATTGTAGATATAACCATAAAACCGATATCAAAATTCATTTCACCTCAATTTCCCTGGATTGATCGCCTTCATGTCCAGGAAATCCCAGCCGAAGCCACCCATTAAACAAGAGACGCCATTCGGGAAGTAGATATCAGCTTATGGAACATTTTCTTGCTTCTGCCTGAATGACAGCTGCTCTAGGTCCCTCAAGCTTAGGTCGTTTTAGATCGTCGAAAATGTCGCACGACTGCCGCCAAGCTAATTCGAAACACAGCAATATATGAGAGTCCACGGAGAGAACTTTCCAATTTACCCCGTGTTTCCATATGATTCCGGTTAAATTGTCATTGTCTCGAATCGGCGACTGGCCCGGTTGATAACTTACAATAGGACTTCTATGGGAACAAGATGTGACGTCCGCAAATATAATCTCCGCGGTGGATATCGAGCTCATTTAACCCAATACAGCATCTTATGATATACACCCAGATATGCTGCTTCGATATTCCTTGAATACGGGCCCGGATAAATCGACCATACGTATTTGCCGAGCCTTCATCCGACATGAGGGGTTCTGCATTTAAGCCTTCGAATCCAGTCCAGGGTGGAGAAAGAAACATATTGAGCGCCCATGCAAGTTCCTGGACACAGAAATTACTTCAAATTCAGACCCACGTGTTTAATTTGAGATCAGAATGTTGACATCTTCGCTGCTTCTGCTTGCCTCATTCGGCAGCTTCGTCCAGTCCGCTACCTTGGAGGAGCTCTATCTCCAAAATGCGCCCTCTTCCCCACGACCCTATGTCATTCCGCATTACGCAAACTCGCATGCCGTCACCGTTGGGGATCAGCTGTACCGCTTCACAGTGACTGGCCCTTCTTCAGATAATGCGTTCACTCTGATGAGCACCAACGCCCCATCCAGCGGAGCACTGGGTGTGTTCCCGCACATGCACCAGAAGCATTCTGAGAATTTCTTCAATTTGAAGGGCCGGTTCCAGCTCTGGGCGCAGAAGGGCAAAAAGGAGCAACAAGCTCGCCTGTTGACAGCGGGTGACTATGGGTCGGTCCCTAGGAACACGACCCACACCTTCCAGATTCTAGACCCTGACACCGAAATGGTTGGCATCATTGTTCCTGGCGGCTTTGAGTAAATTTGCGTGTACCAAATTCGCTCAAACTTGACTAACCTGAGAAGGGAACTCTTCTATGCCATTGGAACCAATTATACCTCGGCCACCGATACCCCTTTTGTTCCCGCTGTTTCCAATGGCACTTCGTCACCCGACCCCGGTATGATGCCTGCTTTGCAGAAGTTCGACGTCTACGCCCAGCTTGACTTCGAGCCCCGTCGCGATCTGGTCAACGGCAGCGCTCCTGATGACTCGAAGTGGCACGCTGGTGATGATGCTCTCCGTGGCTCTGGCAAGCCATACTTTGTTGCGAATGGATACGGTCCCAAGTACCTGAGCTCCAAGTATGGGTACCAGGTCATCCAGCCTCTGGTCACTAAGCAGTCCCAGGATGCCAACTACACTCTTTCGACCATCTCGCTCAGTCGCCAGACCAAGACGAATACGCCCACATATATATTGCTTGGAGCTGCTGCTTTTGAGGTTGTGGAGGGCGTGCTCATGATTCAGATTGGAGATTACCCTGTGGCGGCCTTGTACACCGGCGATGTGGCTTTCATCCCGGTTGGTGTGGCTTTCAAGTATTATACCGAGGTGGCCTTCACCAAAGTGCTGTATGTTAGCAGCGGTAGCAATGGTGTGGATTCGCAGTTGATCAGGGGTGGGAAGAAGTGGAAATTTGCTACTTTCCCGAGATACTAAGTGATACTTACTACAGGGGTAGCGCCTCCTTTGTTTATGTGCTATGCTTATAATTGAAAGGTTGATAAAATGCAGACCTGCATGTAAGATGATTAAGAGAAGATTCCCTTCTGATCCCTGCATTTCAGTACATTGCGTCTGACTCACGCTTCCAATAGGAATATCATAAACCCAGCCTTGACCTAGCGGCTTTCCCTACAGTCGACCCCACTGCATACACCCAAGATTACCCCTCGACAACAACCAACTCAAAAAGAAGGCCAAAATGTCTACCCCAAACCCTCTAGTCTTAGAGCTTGCAACTCTTAAAGATCTCCCCGCCATTACCGAGCTATGGTTCACCGTGTTCAGCGATCCCGGCATGCGCAAGCTATTTCCAGATACGCCAGGGACACGCGAATGGTTCACTAAAGCCAACCACATCGACATGCTCACAAAGCCATATCAAAAATATGTCAAAATCATTGACCCCGATACCAAAGATGCGCAAGGGCACCCACGGATAGTCGCATACGCGAAATGGGACTTGGCCATGCCCAACGAGCGCGGGGCTAGGTTCCCGCCTTGGCACGGAGACATGCCTCGTCAAGATTGCGATGTTTTCTTTGGGGGGCTGGAGAAAGAGCGCAAGCGTGTGATGGGCGATCGGAAGCATTACTGTAAGTCTGCTTTTCAACTAGCGGCAACCTGTTGTGTGACTGTGCCTTTGTTGACGCCCTGGATAGACCTTGATATGCTCGGTACGCATCCCGACTACCGCTGTCGCGGGGCCGGCTCTATGCTTGTTCGCTGGGGGTGTGAAATTGCGGACCGTGAGAGCGTTGGAGCATATATCGATGCTAGTAAGGCCGGTGTCCCGCTGTATGCGAAACATGGGTTTGTCGATCGCAGTGACCCCGCTGGACCAAGTGATGTGGCCCCGATGGCTCGAGGATAGATCTGCTATGTCATCGGCCGAGTATACCCCATGGAGTTGCGACTGTTTTGAATTATACACAGGAGTAGTCAAAATGAAACATTGACGACTTATTGCAAACATAGCTCTATATTTCCTGTTTGCGCGGTGGATCCAATGACGATATGATTCTTCCATTCACTGAACAGCGTGATGGCTCTGCTGGATTCGAAAACAAAAGATCTCTCGGCCCCTCACCATTACGGGCATACTCCGTACTCCGTACTCACCGGCCGAAAGCTCTATCATACATGTATCACATTAAAAATAGCTCTATCCATAATCTTTACGCAAAGATCGCAGTTGCCAAGATGACAAAGGACGATTTTCATCTCCTTCCAAGGGGCCTAAGGTATTTTCCCCTCAAGCACCTCGGCTCATCCCCGCGAATCCAGCAATAGCCGGTCAGTGAACGGCACATGGGCAATATATCTCATGGGCAGGCTGCCGATAGCTAAAATTAACTCTGTCGTGTCGCCCCGGAGGATGCAAGATTCTTGGCTATCAACACAAACGGCCTATCACGGATGATCCCACTGAATTGTGGATAAGTTCTTAAAATGGTAGAGATGTGCGTCGGCAGGGATCAAGTGCAGAAGTTGGCCTTGATAATCAGCACCGCAGCCTAATCCCTGTTGATTTTCCAGGACCCCAATTTCGAGATTACAACATACAATTATACTGAGTATGGAGTACTCGGACATCCAGTGTTACAGGAAATTAATCCAACATGAGACATGATTCCCTGACGCTAGGGTGAAGATCCCCTGCATCAAGTCCAAACAGACGTTAAGTGGCTTTTGCACGGATGTAACTCGCCAATTACCAAGCATCGTGGCCTCGACCAATGTCGCCTCTGACGCTTAATCAACGCCAAGACATCCCCCCTGCACTATCCCTTTACGTACTTTTTGTTTACTTGAGGTTCATCCGAAGATTCCGATTCAAATCCGACTCAGTTTTTCAATAATCAGCTTACATCCTTTAGTCTGTTTTCTAGCTAGCGGGGGAAATGATGACCCGATGCCGATACCCTGCATATGGGCCCAATACGCCAGTATTCCCATGGAGGCGAGCTAGCGGTCATTTCGGAGCAAAGCATGCATATTGTCTCTCTGTTCTTCTCCTTGGCTCGTGGAGACGGTCAACAACTGCCCCACTATATGTGAAAGATGATTCGATCGCATCACACTGTTGGTCTCGGCCGTTGTGCTGAAATAATCAACCGGCTCCTGGTTGGAGAATGGCCAACCCATGCCTGATAAACCGTACCTGGATTATGCGTCATCCCATTCTTATGAAGCTTCCCATTGGCTTTCTGCATAAAGTCTACTAGGTGGGTTTAATTCCCTGCTCGGAATCGGATTTTAACCGGAGTATAAAGTGAGCCCCGGATCTTTCATCTTTTGATGTTTGAATCTTGCGCAATTTAATTCAAGTTGAGCTTTTTATCAAAAGTTATATCATTTAACTGTCGCAATGCACGTGCTTGCCCTCGTTACGGGCCTTGCTAGCATTGCCAATGCTGCCTGTCCTTATATGACTGGTGAGGCCGGCGACAATCCCCACATCGAGCGCCGAGGTGACGGAGATGCTGCTGCCAACACTGAAGAATTTCTCTCCCAATTCTACCTCAAGGACCAAGACGTCTATCTGACCTCTGACGTTGGCGGCCCGATTGAGGATCAAAACAGTCTCAGCGCAGGAGAGCGTGGAGCGACCCTGCTCGAGGATTTCATTTTCCGTCAGAAGATCCAACGCTTCGATCATGAACGAGTATGTTTTCTGCATTTTAATTGAAGTTCTAAAGCTCATATATGTTTTTTTTTTTTCAAGGTACCGGAACGCGCCGTTCACGCTCGAGGCGCCGGCGCCCACGGAACTTTCACCTCCTACGGCGACTGGTCCAACATAACTGCCGCATCTTTCCTTTCTGCCAAGGGCAAACAAACCCCGATGTTTACGCGCTTCTCCACGGTTGCTGGTAGTCGTGGAAGTGCAGATACCGCGCGAGACGTTCATGGCTTTGCGACTCGCTTCTATACTGATGAAGGAAACTTTGGTGCGGCGGACCCCTTTCTGATAAACAAAAATCACAACTGATTTGGATCTAGATATTGTTGGAAACAATGTCCCGGTTTTCTTTATCCAGGATGCCATCCTGTTCCCCGATCTCATTCACGCCGTCAAGCCTCGCGGCGACAACGAGATCCCCCAAGCTGCTACCGCGCACGACTCGGCTTGGGACTTCTTCAGTCAGCAGCCTAGTGCACTTCACACCCTTCTTTGGGCAATGGCTGGCCACGGTATTCCTCGTTCGTTCCGTCACGTTGATGGATTTGGTGTGCACACCTTCCGTCTGGTTACCGACGATGGAAAGACTAAGCTTGTCAAATTCCACTGGAAGGGATTGCAGGGCAAGGCTAGCTTTGTGTGGGAGGAAGCGCAGCAGACCGCTGGTAAAAATGCGGACTTTATGCGTCAGGATCTTTTCGAATCTATTGAAGCTGGACGTTTCCCCGAATGGGAGGTATGTAATAACCGCATCTTCGTCGCAATTATTACTAATTATTCCTTAGCTCGGTGTTCAAATCATGGAGGAAGAGGACCAGCTTCGATTTGGATTCGATCTTTTGGATCCCACCAAGATTGTGCCGGAAGAACTCGTTCCTGTCACGAAGCTCGGCAAGATGCAACTGAACCGAAACCCTTTGAACTACTTCGCTGAAACAGAGCAAGTCATGGTACATCTCGACCCTTGACCCATCATTACTCACGAATAATACTAATTTATTAGTTCCAACCGGGTCATATCGTCCGCGGCGTCGACTTCACCGAAGACCCCCTCCTCCAAGGCCGTCTCTTCTCCTACCTAGACACCCAACTCAACCGCCACGGCGGTCCCAATTTCGAGCAGCTCCCCATCAACCGTCCCCGCGCACCAATTCACAACAACAACCGCGACGGAGCAGGTACGTACCTACCACGATCCCAACCCCACTCCAGGCCCCCTTTCTAACAATCCCAGGCCAAATGTTCATCCCCCTAAACCCCAACGCCTACTCCCCCAACACGGAAAACAAGGGCTCCCCAAAACAAGCCAACCAAACCGTCGGCAAGGGCTTCTTCACAGCCCCAGATCGCAAAGCAAGCGGCAAGCTCCAACGCACCGTCAGCTCAACCTTCGAAGACGTCTGGTCTCAGCCACGACTATTCTGGAACTCGCTCGTAGCAGCCGAGAAGCAATTCGTCGTCGACGCAATGCGATTCGAGACCTCCAACGTCAAGAGCAACGTCGTCCGCAACAACGTAATCATCCAACTAAACCGCATCAGCAATGACCTTGCCACGCGCGTCGCGAAGGCCATTGGCGTTGATGCGCCGAAGCCAGATGACTCTTTCTACCACGACAATACGACCGCGCATATCGGTGCCTTTGGACAGAAACTCGCCAAATTGGATGGGTTGAAGGTTGGACTTCTTGCGTCTGTTGATAGTCCCGCTTCTATTGCGCAAGGCGCGAAGTTGCAATCTGCTCTTTCGTCTGCGGGCGTTGATGTCGTTGTTGTTGCTGAGAGAATGGCGGAGGATGTTGACCAGACTTATTCGGCATCTGATGCGGTGCAGTTTGATGCTATTGTTGTTGCAGACGGAGCGGAAGGTCTGTTTGGATCCAAGTCTTTCACTAGCGTACCCAGCAAGGCTTCCGGCGCGTCGTCTTTGTATCCCGCTGGTCGGCCTTTGGATATTCTGATCGATGCTTTCCGGTTCGGGAAGACTGTTGGTGCGTTGGGTAAGGGCTCTGCTGCTTTAAAGTCCGGGCTCGTTTCTGAGGACCGTGAGGGTGTGTATACTGCTTCCAGCGCTGGGGATGCCTTTGCCAAGGATATCAAGGAGGGACTTCGAACCTTTAAGTTCTTGGATCGGTTTGCGATTGATGAATAGCGGATATCCGTTATGTTATGGCTGTATGTATGGATATATCAAATTTAAATAGGTTTGGTTTTGTTTAACTTGTCACAATTTATAACTCGAACTTTACACTTAGGAGCACATTCTATTTGTAGGCTGCACTCAATAAATTTGTATTGAGAAAGTGCCAGTAGAAGAATGAAGTAGGAATGAAGACTATTTACAAGAGTCTTTTCGCTGAATTCTTTGGGGAAAATCTAGGGGAACTCTAGAGCTAGAGCAAGTCCATCACCCTCTAAAGCTAGAAAAGAAATCTACCTACGCCGCCGCATAACGGCATCCCTATCCGATAGGGCTGCTGCAGCACGCAATTTCATCTTCCTATTGACAGGTTTGGTGCCCGAAGGAGCGCGAGTCTTTTCCTGTCCGAGAATAGTCCACTCGGCAACAGTCGCGCCAGTTCCATTCTTGGCCTCCACATCAGCAGAATCAAGTGCTTGGTTTCCCACAATAAGAAGAGACGCATAGCGTGCTGCTGGTACGGGAGATGATAAAGTCACATTTGTTGTGTTTCCGGTAGGGATAGCAATGATATCGAGGTTTGTGGTCTCAGAGTCGTATGGATTCGATTGAATGATGTTTGTCAGGCTGTGGACAACTTTGTAGTCTGCGGCCGGGGCGGAAAGTGCCATCGCAGGATCTTCCAGTGTCTTGTTGTGGAATATCACTGTGGCATTGACTGGGGGTGCATGCGCCCAATCAAAGTAGAAGCCTGATACCATAGCACCGGCCTCGTCTTCTAAGGAGACTGTCACAGAGTTCACCTTGGCTGCCAATGAGGGCTGCCATTTTGTCGAGGCTGCGCCGTCTACTGCGGAAATAGGGAATTGGCCAGGTTCAAATGCATCCGAAGAGGAAACAGCCTGGCACTGTACCAGATTACCTGCCACAGTGTTCTCCGATCCACTCTGTCGGTTAGGAATGACAACAGAGCCCTTGAGAGGGAGATGATAAATGATGGCATTGACTTCTGGGCCAGAGTGAATGGTGATTGTTTTGTTCGCGAATCGCTGGTCAGCAGTTTCCAGTGGGGCGGTCCCGGTGGCATGGCTGATAGTCGTGTGTGTGTGGTTTGACCACGCCGAGATGGGCCACCCCCGCCAGTAGAAGGTACGATACTTCAGGTATGGAATCTGAGGAGGCAAATTCGGATCCACGTGAAGGATATCATCTGCTAGGAGTCGCAATCCAAGATAACCATAGATGGCAACCTGATTAGAACCGCCGTGACCAGTCAGAAATGGATACGCCGGGTGCGTGCCTCCATTGATGGTAGCGTCATCCACCATCTGCTCCGACAGTTGGAAGAACGGCGCGCGGGTATAAGGCTTGTACGAGTACTGCGCATATGTATATGATGAGCAGCCAGAAGGCGCCATTTCATTTGCAACGACAGAAAAGATAGCCCAGGTCATGGCAGGGCCATCAGGAGACTGTTTGCCTGCGTACTAGGTCTAGTTAGTTTTGGCGTTTCCTTTTCTCGGTAGTCAATACTCACGTAGTCCAGATCATTCAGTGAATTTTGGCTGGTGTAGTTGGCAGTATAGCCCAGGGGATACGTGACCATGACCACATCAGCTTGCTTGACCACAGCGCTTCCATTCATGGTGGTAAACTCCAAAGTCACCTCGTTTTCACGAAGCACCAATACATTGTCGGCCATTTGATCCCAGGTGGCGTTTTCTTCGAGTCCAAATTGCTGACGGAAAGCGTTGGCTTGTCGGAGGGTCTCGGCCATGAGCGGCATTGTGTAGCCACCTGCATCAACGTGGTTGGCATACTCATCCTACTTTAGGTTAGTTTTGGATGCTGAGATACATAGGGCGCCAAACTTACAGGGTCGGTCATGTTGGTCAATGTCCAATAAGACCCGTTTCGAACCATCAGGTCCGCATATAGAGTAGCCGCCGAATCGTAGATCGGGAAATGTTCTTCTTTGAATAGTTTTGTATTGCCACTTGTAACCCATTGGTTAACCAAGGAAATTCCGATGTCTCCGTTCAGGTGATACTGGTAGTCCCAGCAAGCACCAGTGGCAGTACAGTTACCAAAACGGCCACTGGTCCAGGGGAAGATTGCAGCTGATGGACTGAAACGTGTCTGGTTCTGAGAGCCAGTGAAAGCAGTCTTGATATTCTCTTGTGCTTGGGCGTACTTGGCCACACGGAAATTTGTGAAGCGCTCGGATGCCTCTGGATGAGAGGCAACAAGACCAGGCTGCATCCATACATCTGAATCCCAGAAGACTTGGCCACCATAGGAGTCAGAGGTTAAGCCACCAACTGAGATACTGTCCACATTTACTGGTGCTCCCGCGGCTTCCTTGACTCCATTCTTGCCAACAGTATTCTGTAGCAAGTAGTAAGTGTTGGCCACGGAGATTACTGCAGAATCAATGATGTGGCTATCGGCAGGCAATGTCCCATTGGGGAAGGCGTAGTGGTCAACCGAAGCTTCAGGCATAACATTTTCCCATTCGACGATGTGGGCTCGAAGAGAGTTGGTGTAGCCATTGCTCATCGCGGCGAAAGCAGCCTCCTTGGCTGTTTGTTTCGGATCCGCAAAGGCATCTGTAGAGGCAGCTCCGACATATTTGATGACGCGAACTACCTGACCAGGCTTGAATTTCACATCCACGGATTGCGCAATGGACGATTTGTTAGAGTGAACATATGGCTTGTCGGACACAATCTTGCGCGAAGAGAGGTCCACATTTGGTGACCCAGTGAGGTTTGTGTAGACATAAGCTGTGACATTAGGAATACCATTCGGCCGTACTGCCGAGAAGATTGCACCATTGTCTTCGCCAGTCTCCACAAAGTCGGTGCGCACCGCAGAAGCTCCATCGATGACATTAACGATGGTCGCATCCAACCCCATGGTCGGGATAATCTCCATTTCGACTACGGCCTGATTGACGTACAGCTTGTGAGCGAGAAGTCGATAGGTAATCTGGTACGATCCCTTCTTGCCACGAGGCGTCCATTTGTAAGACCAGACCAAGATGCCCGCTTTGAAGTCGTATGTGGTTCGGAAATTGGAGACGGTCTTGTTGTCGACCTTTGCATCCAAATAGGTATCATCACCAAGATCCAAGATGATTCCCGCCCAGTGGGGAACACCACTGATCACACTGTCATCTCCATACTGGGACAACCAGGGAAAGTTGCTGCCATTTGTAGTAGGCTGAGAATCAAAGAACCCACTGACTGTTGCAAAGGTCTGGCGCCTAGAAAAAAGTGGCCAGCCGTTGGTGTCATCGGGACTATCAATCTCAAAGAAAGGACCAGCACTAGCAACATTAATACCCAAATATCCGTTCGCCACGGATCCCCGAGATTGAAAGCGACCCTGTTCCAAGTTGGTTGTGCTCAGAAGCCACTTGTCTTCGTCCCAGGTCACGCCATCAAAGCCGGTCTGGTACACATTTTTGCTGAAGTTCGTTGTCGAGTTAGAGCCTGTGTGTTCTCTCAGGCATCTTGTGATACGACTTTCAGGAGAGCCGCTGACAAGATTCAGAAGTAGCGGTAATACCGCGCACGTGAAGGACTAAGTAGAATGTCAGACGATTGAAAAACGCAACAAAGGTACAAAACTACCAACCTTGAACTGCATGTCGCAGTTACACCACTTCGCCAACCAGATCAAATTCTCGAATAAATCACCTAAAATCAAGTTGAATGAGAAGAAGCGACCGGCACTATACATGGGGAAGGGAGGAAGGCGAGTTTTAAGGAAAGATGAAGATTTCAGGGCGCTTTCCTAACTCAGCAACAAATGAGATGATCCAGACACAATAATTTCAAAATCGCTCAGAATAGCTATGAACGGCAAAATGTGGGGAAATACAGTTGGTTCTCAGTTGATTATACGAGTTCTAGTCATATGTGGAGGCCTGGCATCAGCCAAGGGGGGAAAATGTCGTACGAGGCTTACACTATGTAAACCGGGTGTCCTGCAACCGGACCCCCAGAGAACCGGGAAATGCGGGGGGGGCAGCCACAAACATGACAGTATATATGAAGTATTATTGGCTTGTATTGGTTAGGAAGACCGAAAGCTTGGTCTCCATCGGCTTCACGGCCAAGACCTGCCCGGGTTAAGACCGGCTCGTCCCAGATCGTCATCGGCACAGGGTGCGAGGGGGATTTTGTGGGGAAGTTGGGGGTTACATTTAGTAAATTGTCCGAAAAAAATCACGTTTGGGGATTCAGTGAGAGGGTAGATCAGAGTATTAGAGTGATTATTATTGGAACTTCAGAAGAGATGATGGTTCAAAGGATCAAAGGTTGAAGTCCAAGTGTGGTGGGATATATCGATGCCTCAGGTGTCTATTTATCAAACACAATGAGCAGACGGCAAAAAAATGCGGAAACAAAAGCATACTTGGTGCAAGAGGCTTTTCTATGTATAATCTTTTGACTCACATCTTCTCCATTTTAGGTGATAGCTTGAATATACCTAGGTATTAATATGTGCTTAAGTTATTTGACTTCATTTCATAGGTCATCTCAGATCATACTTGTGCCCGGTCCCCAGCGGATCAACCCTTCTCTGCACATGATTTCCAGTATCTACATTTTGGAACAAAATAGAAGGCTGAGCCTTGTCAAAAAAGCGCAGGAATGGGGTTGAAGCGCGAGTCAATCGTTTTGGATGTCATCTCAAGCAAGCTGACAGCAATTCTCGCTCGATATTTTCCGTGGTCATTCATTCATTGCTATTCACATGGGCGTGTCCATGGTGCGAACTCTCGCGTCGTAACTAACGCTTGGTCAAACGGGTTTGGACTCATGACGGGTCTTATCTGCCACGCCGGTGATTCTCAAGTTTGTTCTTCCTCTTCTTCTTCGTCGTCGTCGTCGTCGTCGTCGTCGTCGTCCTCGTCGTTCTCGTCCTCGGAAATTTCGCCAAGGGCACTAGGCGCAGCAGGCGAGGACTCCCTCTGTTCTGGGACGGCGTTGCTTGGCCTGGAGTGCACAGTGAGCGCTCTCTCACCCACGAATCTATCACCGGGCCAGTCCTTTTTACACACGGGGCATTTCTCTGTTTGTTGCATGCGGAAGAAGTTGCGCATGCAATGGTCATGGAGCCGACCATTGCATCCATGGTCCTCGCAGCGTTGGCCCTAAAGTGTCTCGGTCAGGTCTGTTTCATACTCACTAGGGATTAAGTATACTTACCACAGTGATGATATCTTTACAGGCAGCACAAAACTTGATCCGCTCTATGGGTCGGTCATCGACGTCGTTATACGTCAAGATCAACCAGCCCCGCAACTCCATCAGCGCTCGTGGTGTGAGGCTGAGGTAGCCCTTCCGGCTCTTCTGCAGCCAGCCCTCTTCAATCAAGTGGATAATCATGGTTTCTGCCTGGGTCATGCGCAATGACTGTACCGCTGCGGTCTGGGTCTGTGTTGAATCGTTGCTCGTAGATTGCCGTTCGCTAGATGGAGCCTTATGTAGTTGAACGGCTTGCATCTGCGAAGCCACCATTCCTTCGCACACTCGTGTATTATTTGTGACAAACATGTAGTCAAGCAAGCGCTTGAGAAATGCAATCTCGTCTGGAGAATAAGTGGTCGCGAGTTGTGTCAAAGCATCGCTCGTAGTATTTACAAGCGCATACACTCGCTTGGGTGGTATTGTTGAGCCATCTGGCTGGGCCGGTTGGAGGACTTGTGGCAGTGAGCTTCTGATTTCGAGGTCGAATGGTGACACGGCGGTGTTGGCGGCCGAGATAAAGTCGGAGAATTGGTCTTCCCCGACCTCCTCAGGTTCCACTGTTCGCCCCTCTGCTCGATAATTTCAAAGTAAGCAACTACCGCCAGCCCGAAATGTGGATTAAACAGGAGTCAAGTACCAGATATTGTTAATATCGCAGCTAGAATGGGCTGCGCATCTTCAAAGGTCATGGACGAGCGTGCCATGAACGCCTGGAGAAAAGCACGATTGCTGTCGTCGTATTCGGGCATATTTGCTACGATAACTTCTGGTCTGGGGGTTTCGGAGTTCGCAATATCATTGAGTTCGAGGTCCTTTGTGCCAACGAAGCTCTGGCTTTGACGCGATTCGACGCGCTCGCGTGGCTGTAGATGAAAGAAAGATAAGAACTGCCGATAAGGAAGCTTAGTAAATTTGTTGATTCCTGAGGCATTCTATTTCTATCAACCTTCGAAAAAACGAAGAGAAAACTATGTAGGAAACTCGGTTTCTATTCCTAGACAGACTGGGTAAAGATCCAGGAAAAAGGATGTTTGAATTATCAGGCATCTCAACAATAAGTTGATGCCTCGGACATCCACCCTTGAACAGCCCTATGTAGTATCGTCCAACTTAGCTATATAGGTATATCTATAATACAGTTCGAGCATATACTCCGATATTGGAAGCTTCTGTCACTTATGTAGGGCTAACAGCATGATTATACAAACCTACGGACCAAAGTGAAACTGCGCCAGCTGACTCTGTGTGTTCCTACCTCCATGAAGCTTGAGATACATTGAATCAGGACTCTTTTTCTAGAGTATAAGACCCTAACTATGATTAAACTACGTGGTACATATGATCGTGTTTCTAATGACTTGGACACTATAGCCCTAAATATGCTGTCGAGATCATCATAGCTAGCATCAGCGTGGGATCTGGGCTAGTAGGGACTTCCAAGAGATCTATGGCTGCGGGAATGAGCACTGCAAAGTCAATCGAATCCAGTTCTGACAGTTCCGGCTTGTCGACCTCTCCTGGTACAATTGCGGGCGGTGTTGTTAGCGACGTTGTAGGCGCCGGTGCTATTAGAGCCTGTGGCATCTTCTTACTTTGGAAGAGGAAGTCGCGCCAGCAAGTTGGATTGGATGATTTAAGGAAGGTGCTATCAAAGTCTGTTCCAAAAGTCCAGCCTCTTCGTTGCGAAGCTACCATCGCCAGATTATGGAAGCACCATTGTGTGTAATAGCGTGGTGTACCAAAAACAGACGTATCGGGTATGTACAATCCATGGAATTATTATTCGATGTTTGCGATGTACTTTACTTCCATGATAAGCTTTTGTGAAAGTATTAGTAATTAGGAATAAGGGAATTGCAATTGTCAGACAATGACTTGTGAATTCAGTGCTAGAATGCGGTGTTTCAATGCTGTGCCTTTGAATCAGCTTCTTTGGCCGATATTACTCGGTGGGTGCTGGTCAACGTACTAGATTCGGCTTCAACTAAAATACACAATGGAAATTACTGAGCAAGATTTGTACATGCAGTCTAGCTGTAAGTTTTATTGTTCGCGCAAGTCTGATATCATAACTGCAAATGCCAATCAACAAAGGTAAAGACCGAGACCCCATGCCCTAGATGCGCCGCTGCGCAAAGGAAAGTGGAATCGAACCACCGACTGATATCGCCGAACGCCAAAGGATCAAATGTATTGAAACAACAATGAGAAAGAAAGTCAAGGGCGGTGGTACACCACTAGTATCTCCGCCGGGCGGGCTCAGGGCTAGGGCTTCGGCTGGCACTGCGAGGATCTCTGCCACGCTCCTTGAGCCACTTCTTGGTGCTGAGTCGGAGTTCGCGGTCAAGCTCGGGTGAAGGATCTTTGCGGTGAATGAAATTGCAGAAGCCCCCTCGTACACACCCTTCACCGCTATTGAGACGACAACAGGCTTCTCGGAAATCCGTGACGGGTGATAACTCGCAGTATATAGGTCGCGCTGCGTACCAACGGGAGTTTAACGCATCACATGCCGCCTGCGCATCTTCTTCGTATTTGAATCGGCCGTAGACGTTGCCAATGAGATCTATTGTCGCGAGACCAGATGTTAGTAAAGAGTCGGACATTACAAAGAGAACATTACTTACGGTCGTTGTTGTTGTCGCAGATAACCAACTCTTCGATCTCGCCGTACTTGCACAGCTCACACCATACGTCCTCGTAGAAGGCGTCGAAGTGGTTCTGCATCTGGCTGGGGTTCATCTTGTTCTTTGGGTCGTAGGCCGGGTTCTGATACATGTTCGGCATGAGAATGGTTTGCGAGTACGAAGGCTTGACATGCTTGCGAGAGCAGCGATCACCGTGTCGACATGCGCCAATTTTGTAATAGAAGGAACAATTGACCTTGTCCTGCTCGGTACCGAAGATGGATGCAAGGTAGTTGGCCATGGTTGCTTACTGTCAAGCTCTGATTTTGGCTGGGAAGGATTTGAGGAAGGGTGAGATGAGAGGGTCGGTTCGCAGGAGAACACGGGCACAAATGGAAGGAGGGCAAAGTTGCTTTAAAAGCTGGGTGATATCGGATGCCTGAAGTTTCTGGAGAGCTCGAGTGGCGCGAATAATTGATGACTAAACCTGGGGAGCTGCCCGGTCGGATTATCTATTCTCCGATATACAGTGGAACCTCTTAACGTATTGAGCGGCATTTTGTACCCTCATATACAATGAGGGTACAAAATGCGGTTCAATACTTTGAAGGTCTCACTATACATACCTACATGCATCTATGTAGCAAAGCTATTCTGCACCTTTTTTCACCGCATATATTGTATATTTCACGGCTAGATATTTTTATTCTATTAGCTGTAGCACTAGGAAGTATGAAAAAGGCCTAAAGGCTTGAAAAATAACTTGATAATGTTGAAGATGCATTCTACTAAGCTACCAGGCTACGTCCGCTTTGTAGAGCTCTCCTTAGGAACCTGTTAGTGTATTTTTGTAAATGAAGTCTCCTTCACTTACCCAAATGTAGGTGTCTTTTCCTTGTCTATATTCCATATCTCTCAAGTCTGACCCAGTCGTCTGGCTGCAGGGTCCGTCTGACGTGTTCTGTAATGTTTTCGTTCAGGCTTGCTGGTACTAGGTACAGAACCGGGGCTAAATTGGTTTGGAATGGAGGTCAATTAGAGATCTCTGGTTTGTTCTCGTTCTTAGGCCGGACAGTGTGAGCTGAATATTTGCTAATATAAGTTAGATTAAGAGGTGATAAGACTCAATCGTAGACTTACCTTTGTGTCTGTCAAACGAGGTGATAACAAAGAACAGAAGCACGTAGTAAGAGACAGTGGAAAACATGAACCTAGACAGCGAAAGATAGCCTAAATCAAAATAATATTGACAAGATAGGTCAACATATCTGTAAAAAATAAAAATAAAAAGGGAGGAAGGTAGTTGAGTCTTAGGTCGTAAGGCTCTGGAGCTTGTCTGTGGAACCATTGTTGTCAAAGTTAATGATCCGAAGACTCTAAGAATCCCAAAGTATAGTCAAAATTGACTTGTCCTTCATAAATAGGCACGCCTGTTCGTGCGCGGACGTAGTTCCCATTTTAGCTAAAGGAAACTCTCAGTGGTGTTGAGGGGCAGAGAAATGGGATGGCTTCCATATCAAAGTTGAGGAAAGAGTTCGAGGGTCTCAGCGTGAATCTCGAACGGTATGACATCCATGAGATTAAAGGAGAAGTACGTGGTTACGATGTTGTGATTTTGTTTTGCTGACCTTAGGGAAAATATGTCTATAGCTCTTTTCTATTGTAAATAATGCTCACAGCTTGGAACTAGGAACTTTTTCTTGGACAGCCAATCCGCTCACATCCACTGAAAGCTTTTGCTTTTTGATCATCTCAGAAACAACCTTTCCAGTTCCCAAGCTCAAAGAGATTCCCCACGCACCGTGCCCAGCAGCTATGAAGACGCCTCCCTTCGGGCTTGCTTTTACTCCTCCCAAAGAGTAATCTCCAACTCTTCCGATTGTGGGAACACCGGTATTTCCCACTGGGCGGAAGCACAGCCCTTCACGAATAACCTCCAAGTCATCTGTGTTGGCCACCTCATCGGTAGCCTCCTTTGTATCCTTGGGAAGACCTCCCATTAAACGAACTGCAACATCCTTGAGCTTTTTCATCTCGGAGGGATCAAAAAGCCGGTCGGTATCCGCAGAACAAGATGGAAGCTTCATCGCGGGGTTATTGAGACCAGCGATATAAATCTCTCCGCCTTCTCTGAGGAAGATCTCGGGGCTAAACCCGCAGGACGGAGGGTGTGTGGTGAATACAGCATGGCTGCTTCCACGGTAAACATTCCTCTCGTGCTCCATTGTATACCGAGGGGATCGAACAACCAGTGAATAGCCAGCCAACGGCGATATATCAAATGATACCTGAGAGGAGGGGAACAGATCTCTGAGAACCTGTGGTGTCCACGGCCCCATACTCAGAACAAGGTTCGTACACGGGATGATTGACTCCATCTTGGAATCCAAAGACATGACTTTGACGCCAGTAATGGTGCCGTTTCCATCCTTGACCACTTCCGTGGCCTGGGCTGGATTATGAAGCTTAACGCCTCGGGAGACAGCACCATCGATGAGGAATTGGCTCAACCGTAATGGATCTCTGAACACAGTCAGCAAATCATCCCCGAAACAATTGAATTTTATACTCACGCTTGAGCCACGGTTTCCCCCTGGCTGATTTTCTCCAGGATTCCCTCTTTCTGCATAGTCAACCATTCCGGAAATTCAACCGGAGTGGTATCCTCGGATCCAGCCGCGGTTTCTGCTCTACTAGTGCCCGTTCGCAACCAATCGTCACCGCGGGGACCGCCGCGCTTGCGTTGAGCAACAGTATCCAGATTGAATGCTGTTCCTTTCATAAATCCCCACCTTTTCTCCCCACCTTGCGCTGTGGCGAGCTCATGGTGCAAGTCGAAGGACATAGCACCAAGAGGCGCAAGAGATGGCTCGAACCAATCCCTGGCTAGGAAACCCGCGGCATATCCCGAAGCTGCGGTGAATAGCTCTGGGGATTGTTCAACGATGTGAATCTCGCCTTCTGGCTGGTTGGCAGATAGGTAGTACCCAATTGAGGCTCCAATGATGCCTCCTCCAAGGATGACAGTCGACATGCTGGCTGTGTAGAATTTCAAACGCTTATCAACGTAGATTGTCGGAATGAAACGTTGGTAGCAATTGTTGTTTGCAGGCGGGACCGTTCAAGCTTATGTTCCTCGGCAATCTATGATTTTCCTTTCCGGTTACCTTAACACCGGGCCGGGAATATGTACCAGTGGTGGGATGGCATAGCGGGGAGGAATTCCATGGCTTGGCACAGTAGGGGAAGGGCTGATCGCAAAAGTTGACTCTTTTAGGCGATCGTTCAAGTATTCCTATCGAAAGTGGATCTCTCGGATCGCTTCTCTGAAATCGGTTACGACTTTCTCAATATGTACTCCGTACGGAGTACGGCTTCATAATATATATTGATAGATTTTCCATCTGATAACCGGTGTCTTGAAGTATAGATTTATGCTTTAAGGTTAATGTGATTTCGAGATCACAGTCCGAGCGCTATTGAGGAACCACGATGAAGATGACCCCTTCAATCGCTTATTTTTATATTGCAAATCAAGCGACGAATTCAAACATTGTACTATAGCTCAAATATATCCCTAAGGGTTCTATTCCATATACTATATGTATAATACAAGGTATACATGACGTCTTCACCTGGGCCCGGGAGCCCCGCGGGAAACTTTCCGAGATTACCTTACCACGCCTGGCCAAAGGGACACTAATGCCAATGTTAAATACGGTACAACTGCATACAATAAATTAAATACTCAAAGTGTGAGCTACCATACTGGTAATTAGTTAATATCAACTATTGGTATTAGTATTACCGGCCCAAAAAAAACCAAAGTGTCATTCCTGTATTAGTGTCCCTTCTCGGCCAAGCTGTCATGTGAAGGTGCAAATAAGCGCACTAAACCTTCCTTTCGTGCTTTCCAAGGTCTATCATTCGTCATAATTGATATTCGACAAAACGTCTGTTAAATTTGAATGTAAGTAAACTAGCCAGCTAGCCAGACCTCAGTTTCCCAATGCTCGAGTTTCTGGCTTTCCAGTCATGTTTGTTCGCCCATATCCTCCCGACCCGACACAGCTCATGTTTATGGAACCTTTAATTCCTCAATTGGCATTACCTTTAGTATACGAAGCCATATTGACAAGCATGCTCCTTGCTGTTATAATCTCGAACCCGGCATCCTGCCTAGCTCTTATTTGACGCGGTGTTGCTTTTCTATTGCAAGCTTCATATTACTAACCCCACTATAGCATTCATCAAAATGGCAGCCAAGACCATCATTATCACCGGAGCCTCAAGAGGTACCAGCCCTCGAGCTTTGTGGGCCGTCATATACTGACAATATCCCCCTAGGTATCGGTCTTGCTGTGGCCAAGTATCTGCTCACAGCACCCCAATCCCACAATGTGGTGGTAGTAGCCCGCAGCGTTGAACCCCTCCAAAAGCTCAAGGAGCAATACGGCAAACAGGTGGCAGTCCTGAATGGCGACCTGGCAGACTTTTCTCTTGCCCAACAGGCCGTCGACACAGCCATCAAGACCTTCGGTCAGCTCGATGGGATGGTCCTCAACCACGGCGTGCTAGGCCAGATCGGCAAAATCGCCGAGGCTGATGTGCAGCAGTGGAAGGAAGGCTTCGATATCAACTTTACGAGCTTTGTTGCTTTTGTACGCCACCTACACCAAAATCTACCATGCATTACTAACAGAACCTAGGCCAAGGCGGCTCTCCCGGCTCTCCGAGAGTCCAAGGGAAAAATGATCTTCACCTCTTCCGGTGCAGCAGCCGCGGGCACTGGTTACCGCGGTTGGGCTCTCTACGCTGCCACCAAAGCCGCCATGAACAACTTCGCCATGAGCTTGGGTGCTGAAGAACCCGACGTCACCACCATTTCTATCAGACCTGGTATGGTCGACACCGAGATGCAGCGCGCTCTGCGAGAGGATCATGCTAAGGGACTGGACGCCGAAATGCTTTCCAAGTTCACTGGAGCCCATGAGACTGGCAAACTCCTCAAGCCCGAGCAGCCCGGCCATGTTATGGCCAAATTGGTGCTTGATGCGCCGAAGGAACTCAGCGGTGGTTTCTATTCGTATGTGCTATCCCACTCAGTTTACGCGAGATACTAATAATTGGCAGATGGAACAGCAAGGAACTTGAGGCTTTCCAGGAATAATGATATCATTGATAGCTAGTATGTATATTTTGTGTTCATATCTGTATTCTTTATAGCAAGTCAGTAACGATCGCCATAGAACAATGAGTGCAAGAATTGAGGCAATGATTGTTTATTACAAGTCAGTCGAAAGATGAAAAGCAATACATTTTATAAGCATTAGGTGCAGCACACCTTCATGTTTAGCATGGAATGTAAGGGTATACATCATGTAATTGGAACTGGAAATATAGCAAAAATTTCTGCGCGTACCTTTAAATACAGATGTAAAGGTTCCCATCCTCCCGATCTTGTTCCCGAGAATGTAATTCAAGTAGAAACGAGTTCAAATCTACAATAACCAAGTTGATTTCCTGTGATTCTTCAATAAAGTTAGCAACAGCTTCAATCAAATGAAGAGAGATGCAAATAGGCAGAATTGATGTAGATCAGATAGTCCGTTTGGCTAGGACAGGTTTGGTCACCATAGAATGTATGATAGGGGCGAACACAATAAATTCATCATGATAGAATAGAGATTGGGAAAGGGGTTTCGAGCAATAGCTTACCATTAGTGATTGGCCTTGGAAAGAGTCGATCTCATTTGAAGGACTCTTTCCAAGGTAGTTGGAGGAGAGTGAAGACTGATGAAGAAGAAGTAAAAACGAGAAAAAATTCAGCGCATTTTATGTAGTTGAAAGCGGTATAATTCTGCCGGCAAGAAACTGTACTTAACTCCGTCGCGCGCCTGCAATGGGCCTTGAAACTTTGAGCCCCACGCAAAACATCAAAGAAATTAAAGCATCACATTCTGCGCTTCTCCCTTGAGATCTAGCACTTGCTCTTTATTCGCCTGTCACAATATTACCTGATTCGCTATGTCTGACCGAGAATTTAACTGTAAGTGATTTCTAGATCTTGGCCGCCTACGCGTAACATGCTGACCTGTACGTGAATAGCAAACGATGACCTATCGCTGCCTAAAGGTATGGTGCAACGACCCTTGTGAATATGTATAGCTCTTTGTGGGGCTCTTTGCCGCATCACCGCATATGTGCTTATGGCTTCACATACGCGTTTGCTAGCATTTGCTAACGTGACTCTGTGATAGCGACGGTCCAGAAGATTATTACCGAGATTCTACCACCTAGCTCCGGCCAGACCTTTTCCAAGGATGCGCGCGATTTGCTCATGGAATGCTGTGTCGAATTCATCACCCTGATCTCCTCCGAAGCAAACGATATCAGCGAGAAGGAGGCCAAGAAGACTATCGCTTGTGAGCATGTGGAGAAGGCATTACGTGATCTCGGATTCAGTGATTACATCGCCGATGTACTCGCTGTTGCCGAAGAACATAAGCAGCAGTTGAAGGTATGTTCATTTTACTTGGTATTGTGAACTCTTGAAGCGCATGCTGACCTCTAATCTTTTATAGTCACGAGAGAAGAAGCAGAGCAAGATGGAGCAAAGTGGTTTGACAGAAGAGGAGCTTCTAAGGCAACAACAGGAGCTCTTCCGGTCAGCGACTGACAAATACCATGCTGTCCCAGAATAGAATCACCTAAGACTCGTGCTGGTCATAGAGTGAAAAGGATGATGGCGTTTTGTGTGTTCCACCGGATATGTGGGTCTGGAGTTTTTTTCCTCAATGGTTTCTGATTTTTTCCTTCCTCTGCTTTGAGAGGATGGGTTGTGGGCAGGATATACTATCTAATGAAGCGAAATCGCACAATGCATTGGTTAATCGCATATGATCTGAATGTTTACAGGCATGGACCACCTCTCTAGAAGGCACACCGGCATACAACGTATATTCAGTAAAAGACAAGTGTTTCAGCCATGATGATGTTTGGAGGATGTCCATCTTGCTCTGGCTGAGCTCATAGACAAATCCTGCCTAGGTGACTATGAATGTACTGTGCAATATCTTCTACTGTTATATAGTTGTGTCATGATCAATCCCATTATTCTGATCTGATTTCAAAGCTCGACTATTTTTTTAAAAAAATTCTGAATATAGTATCATAGTAAATTAGTTAGTTATTGAATAGATATTCCAGAATAGTAATTCATCTATTGCAATCGACGTTTGCTGTTGTCACCTTCCAAGCTTCCAAATGTTCGGAAATATCATTCCCCGTCCAACTTCAACTCCACCAACACGTGACTCTCGATCCGCATAAACCACGCTAAACCACAATGGGAAGAAAGCGCAACCAACACAAATCGAGCCATCGCGGAGCTCCCATGCGCAGTCATCATTCGTCGCAACGCTCTGTACTGCCAGTGATCACGATGCCTCCCTTTAAGGATGAGCATATCTTGGTATGTTTGTTTCTTCGTATTTTTTGGTTCAAAATTAATCCATTTGTCTAGTTAATTGCGCCGGGTTCTCAAATGACCTTGGCGCAACTCGGCCTGCCCGAAACATTCACGCCCGCGCGATTTCGGTTCCCAACTCGCATGTTCCCTGCTGAGAAGAAGGGAGAATATGAGCCCTACCGTGTTCATGAGAGACGCCAAGTGGTCAAGGTTAACAATGGCACGGATGCACCAAAGGCGGATGTGGAAATGAAAGACGCTGAGCCCGCCGCGGCCGAGGGTACCCCAGCCCCCGAAACCACTGTCAAGACCGATGAAAATACCCAGAATAATGAGGAGCCAACCAAGACTATCGAGGAGGTCTTCTACGAGGAGGACCCGGCATCCGACGAAGGGGCAATCTATCCAATCGAGAACGGGCGCATCGTTGACTGGCCCTGTTTCTTTGCCCTGCTCACTCACATTTACAATACTTTGAGCCCACCTTTCCACACCCCTATTATGCTTGTTGGCCAGCCCGTCTGGTCCGCACGCGATCGCGAAGCAATTACTCAATTCGTCTTTGAGAAGTTCAAGGCACCCGCGTTTAGTCTTATGGACTCTGCTCTTGCGGCTTGCTACGGCTATGGTACAGCTACAGCCACTGTTGTCGATGTTGGCAAGGGCAAAGTTGATGTCACTGCTGTGACGGACTTCGCAGTCAACGAACACGGCAGGGGAATCGCATTGGAGGGATGTGGCGGAGACGCTATGACCGATCGTCTTGTTGAGCTGCTGGGTCCGAAGGGATTTACCAGGGAGATGTGCGAGCAGCTTAAGAGAAGCAATATCGCTGAGATTCTGCCCCCAGGAACCCCGCTGCCTGGGTCTTCTGCTACTGCACGCCAGGGTGTCAACCCTGCTGCTGCTGCCTCCACGGGCGGATCAGATGGAGATGAGTCTGCTCCGCGTGGCCCAGGAGACGGCACCCAGACAGGAATAGAGGGAGATAATGGCGAAGAAGACGAAGGTGTTCTTGATGTTGCTGCAATTGTCAGCGGCAACCCCACTGAATATCTTGCCAATGTCGAGAAGGAAAAGACAATTACCAAGAAAGGCGCAGTTGACCCCAAGGGAGCTCGTCTGCCTAACTCGAAGAAAGAGAAGGCGTCCTTCCAGTTTGAGGAGTTTGTTCAGTTGGAAGGAGAGAAGGCCGCAGCCGCGGATGCTCGGCAGTATGTTCGTCGTACTCGAGATATCGAAGTCAGTGTTGAGCGTTTCCTTTTGACTTCGCCGCGCTCGAAAGACGCAAACCGCCTGACTAGCGGTATCCTCGAAGACATTGCGACTCAGATTCACCACACCATTCTTGCCGTCCCAGATGCTACAAAGCGAAGCGAGCTTTGGGACTCTTTAATTATCGTTGGATGTGGAAGCAAGGTCAAGGGTATGCTTGATCATTACTATCTACAACTTAGGTCTTTTCGCTAACATTAAAACAGGCTTCACGCAGGCTTTGCTAGCTGTCATCACCCAAAAGTTCATACTTTCTCCATCCGCCACCATCTTCACGTCTGAAATTCCTTCAAACTTCACCACTCCCCTTCCGACCGGCGCCAACACACCCGCTCCTATGGGTCAACCTGGCCCGATGTACCACCCCGCGGCACATGGGGTAAACCCTCTTCTTGTGGCTGCTACTCACAACAATCCTGGTATGCCGGGCACGCCCTCCATGGATCCCAGCATGGTATCACACTATCGCTCAACTGGCCACTCCCAAACTCCAACCTCAGTCAAGACTCTGAAGCTTCCTGAGTATTTCCCAGACTTCAAGGACCAGGGCAACAGCAACGCTCCCGGCGCCAGCAGTGGCAGTGCTGGGGGTAACCCAGGTGCGCCCGGCACATCCCAAGGTGGCCATGGAATGGAAGAGGCCGTTTTCCTCGGCACTCAGATGGCTGCCAAGGTTTTCTTTGTCATCGATCAGGGCCTCAGCAAGGGCTACATGAGCCGGGTTGAGTACAACGAGAGCGGACCGTCTGCAATCCACGAATATATCCTGTAATTGCAGACTCGGTGGTTTCATACTCATGCCGGTTTATCGCACATTTCTTCGCTCGTTGTTGAACACCTTCGTCTTGGCGAAGTTTGCTGGTTTGTCTCCGAAATATCTCTTTCTTGTTTTATGCACGCTATGATCCTAGGTAGAAAAGCGATCTCAGGATGCAGGCGTAGGAATTGGGGGCGTATTTTCTAATTTTGTCAGAATACTTCAATGAACCTAAATACTCAGCTTCATTTCCTATTCATTCATACAATAAAACATTAAATTAATAATCAACTAACCAATCAAGTTTCAGAGGGCTACCTGTTGTGTCATGTGATGCATTATGTAATAGATCGGCTTATCGCGATCTGCGCCACCAAGCTTCTCTCACTACCTTCTTCGAATACTTCTCTTACCCCAGCTTTTTGATCTCTTCACCCGTCGAAGCTTTCCCCTCTTCTCGCCTTCTTCGAACACTTCCCTCGACTTCATCTACCAGCATACAAAATGGGCCGCGCAGAGGCTGGCAGTACAAAAGCCATCGGCAACAAGATCAAAAGCAAAGGACTGGGTCGCCTTCGATGGTTTTGCCAGGCATGCGAGAAACAATGTCGAGATGAAAACGGTTTTAAATGTCATACTATGACTGAGGGGCATGGTGCGAACCTCCCATCCTCTTATGTACTGGCCACCAGCTAACTTTGTATTAGTCCGACAGATGATGATCATTGGAGAAGACCCGCGCAAACACATTAGAGAATTTAGTCGCGAATTTGAGCGAACTTTCCTCGATACCCTCAGAACCACGCATGGAACAAAACCCATTAACGTCAATCATTTCTATAATCAGATTGTGGCCGATAAGCAGGTATGTCCCTAGCATTTCACCCTTTTCTGCTGGTTCTGGCTAACTTTCTCGTAGCACATTCACATGAACAGTACAGGTATGTTCCGATGGACATGAGAAGCGAGACCGAGGATGAATGCTAACTTTGAACGCAGAATGGAAAAGTTTATCACAGTTTGCGGCTTATTTAGGCCGGGAGGGAAAATGCCGGGTTGAGGAAACCGAGAAGGGCTTGGTCATCGCGTGGATTGATAATAGCCCAGACACACTTCGCCGCCGAGAGGCTATCTTAAAGAAAGAACGCCAGGAGAAGGGAGACGAAGAACGAGAACAACGCTTGATTCAAGACCAGATTAAGCGAGCCCAGCAAGCGGCGATGGCTAGCGCAACAAACAACCCAGACCCAGAACCCGAGGCAAGATTGTTGCAGAGGAAGGAAGGAGAAAAGATGACGTTGAATCTTGGACTTGGCTCGAAGAAGACAGAAACGAAACCTGCCTCGCCTCCTACGACCGAAAAGACGGCAGAATCGCCGGAAGACACAGATGCACCGACAGGAAGCACCGACTCTCCCGCTCCTTCTGCGCCTGCCGCACCAGTCAAAATTTCGATGTCAATGGGCGCACAAAAGCCAAAGAACGTGTTTGCTATGGCTAAAAAGAACCCTTTGGCCGGGAAGAAGGGTTCTATTTTTGCGGCTCCTAAGAAGATGACTGAACAGGAAAGAATCATGAGGGCCGAGATGGAGGCAATGGAGCGAAAGCGATCTCGTCCAGACTCCGGTTTCACGAACAAGCGACCAAAGGTCACTTGAAGTGGCATATCCTACATACTAAAATACATACCCAGCTACCCGGCCTGCGGCTGAGCTTATCACCATCCAAAACGCCTCAGCTTTGGGCCGGGTACATGCATTGTTTCTTCGGATTTGCTTGATCTTGCAACTGTAATTGGGGCTGGTAGATAACTGCTGTGTTGTGCATGGTATATGGGTTTTCACAATTTCCTGGTCATATTATACATATTTCAATCTGTTGTTTCATCAACATTTTCTGTGGTCGTACATAAAACTGTAGGTGGACTTCAACCTAGATATATATCCACAACTTATTCCCCTAGACCTTTTCAGGTGATGTCGAGGTTTGCAATTTAGAAGATAATGATTGGAAATCACTTGGGTATGCATCATATATACTAGCTAGACATGTAGCAATTGAATAAAATAAAGGAACATGTAACTATATGACTGACTAGCTACTAGTTGACAATTCGGATAAAGGAAGTGATTAGAATATGTTGCTCTCATAGCGTCGTAGGTAGTGGTGTGATGCTCATATTTAGCCGAGTATTACCAGGTCCCGCGTTCAATGCGGCCTTTCTATTTTTCTTTTTTTTTGGTGGACCTGTTTATCATTAAGAGTTGGCTTATGAGGCCTTGTCAAGACTTTTCAATAACTAGTCTCCTTAGGTTTTACCGATGTATTCAAATGGTGGCTGTTTATGGCCACAGACATCATTGGTGTACTCACATTTGGAGACTCATTTCGAATGCTTGAGACCGGCAAGGTGCGTGGAGGGTATGAGCTCGACAAAATACTACCATATATGCTGATCAAGAATATAGAAAAATCAATACATCCTTGACACGGAAAAATTTAATATCACTACAAGCCATTCGAATAACGTTCCCGCATTCACTGAAGATTGCAAGTATCTTTCGAGAACTAGACAACCGAGTTTAACTCTTCTTAGGAGCAGCACGAGGAAATTAAACAGAATAGTTTCAACCCCGAGAGGTGGGAAAATCCCACGAAAGAAATGAAGGATATTTCTTTGCCATTTGGCGGTGGATCAATAGGTCCAACTCTTATAGTTTGTTTGGGTATGCACCTGGCTCGAATGGAGCTCTGTCTAGCCACGGCACTTTTTTCCGAGCCTTGCCCAATGCTCGACCTTGGACGAAAGAAGGTATGACAGCCAACGAGATGGAGATGCAATCATTCTTTTTGATGGCGCCACAAGGACATCGTTGTATTATCGAGTCATGATGTTTACTCAGTATGATCTTGAAATCTTTGGGAATCCTTAGTCTCTGCTCATAGCAAAATTTCGCTCTTCGGCAAATGCTAGGAACTGTCTGAATAAAAGGACTACTGATTATCATACTAGCATTCAGTAGAGATTGTGAAGCTTGTACTCCGTAGGAAGGTCGAATGAATATGGCACCTAGAAACTAATATAATTTATCACTTTTCCAACCAAAACTTTGCTGGTGTCGGATATGTACGGAGTAATTTTGCTTACTTCTACCGGATATTATAAATTACAGGACGTGTACCATGACGCCGTAAGCTACATGGTACATAGGTAAGTTCTAGTTTCACCTTCAGCTACCTTATTGGATATATTTACAGCATTGACGACGCCAAGGGTCTTGGTGTAATCTGACATGGGGAGGTGAGAGGAAAAGCAAAGAAAAGAAGCGGAATTTAGAAGAACTTCGTAGTATATAAGTAACTACTCTGTACAGGGTACAACTGGTATAGATAGAGCCTCGACTTCCAGATATTCTAGGTTGTCAATCTGTTCGCTAGACAATGCTGTGATAGCGTCATCTCTTCTGAGTATCATGTCCTACTACGACAAGAGCAAGCACTACGAATAAACGGGAGTATCATGGCATAAACCCCCAGTATGTGCCTGAGAGACGATGCTCGGGACCACTATAGTGGATATAAGATGGCGAGGGCGAACGCATGTCGAAGTAGCGACATCGCCAGGTAGTCTGAGTTCTCATTTTGTACAATGTAAGGCTATGCCGAGGATTCCCAGAAAGATTATCTCGTAATAAGCTTTGGGGACCGGCTGTGCTAGCGTAACCTCTTTTATACGAGGATATGTCGATCAAATCCAATTAAGGGCATGAAGACTCCGCTGCCTGCGATGTTGTACTTTGCAAACAACTTGCTTAGTTACCTAAACACTTAGTTATTTGTGTATTGGGATAAAATTTCCTTTACGCATCCTGGAAATGTATGTGTAGCTACTACGTTAGTTTTTCCGCATTTTCGACACAAGTATCTAATGATGCAGCTAAGTTTAAAATGGCCCCCAACTCTCTAATTCTTTGGTATGCGCTAGTAAGCAGTATGACCCTCTTCGACGCCTATTCCAACATTGGTAAGGCACAAGAATACAGACCCAATTTTGGAACAATCTAATATAACGATCAATCCTCCCACGATTCAGCTGTTTCCAAACTTTCAAAAACCTTACTTTGACCCTCTACTACTTTCTCTATACCTTCAATCTGTTTATTCTTTTCTAAGGGCTCCCATGTCGGATATCTTGAAGAGCCCATACGGACTCTCCGTCCGCAGAAACGGCTCCTGCCTCAGCACCGAAGTAGATTGCGGCCAAACCTGGAAACCTTTCCACGCCTGTTGCCCCGGCGGCACGAAATGCCCAGCCGGCCAAGACAACGTGAAATGCTGCGAATTCGACGCAGATTGTTCCGAATTGGTTGATAACACACATTGTGCAAACAGCACTGCAAATGTATACAAGGCCGATAATTGGTTTTGTTGCGCTGATGGAGAATCGGCTTTCAAGCGAGAGAATGGGTATGTCGGCTGCACCGACGATCCATCCACCTTGGACAAACATTCAAGTATCTTGAAAATACGGTATCATGGTATATAATGCTTCGATGATCTGAACCTGTGCTACAAAGTCATAGAATCCTCAAACTGACTTTCAAACCCCTCATCTACAGCCAGTACCTCAACACCCACGCCATCGTCGACAATATCCAGTACAACGTCGGGCGTCACGACCACTACCAGTACTACACAATCCTCCCTTTCTCCCGCAGAAGCCACTACCTCTGCAAGCGCGCCGGAGAATTCGTCTTCATCATCCAATACCGGAGCCATTGCTGGCGGCGTTGTTGGCGGAGTCGCTGGGTTAGCTATCCTGGTTGCTCTACTCTGGTTCATACTCCGTCGCCGAAACCGGGCAAAGAAGAGCTTAGGAGCACCTACGGACCCAAGCCCTCTAATGTCCAGTGCTCCCGGGTCGAGTGTTCCCGGGTCGAGTGTTCCCGGGTCGAGTGTCCCCGGGTCGAATATCGTTGAGTACTACAATAAAGGCCCCGAAAGCCCGCAAGAGCTCTCGGGTCGGGAGGAAAATAAGCCCCCTCAAGAGCTTGGTGGTCAAGACGAAAATATGGTCCATGAATTGCCATCGCAGACAACATATCGGTGACAACGTGCATGGTGTCTAGGTGGGGTAAATACCAGAGAGAAAATCCCATACTCTCTCACTTCTCGTCTAAATATGTAACACAACAAACTATTTCGAATCTCTGGCGCATGTCAGGATAACATGCCACTCCTGCAACATCACCCAACATCGTTTTCATGTCTAGGACCAAACCCGAAATATAGAAAACCAAAACTGGTCCCTTTGTTCTCACATCTCACTGTCAACATAACTGCCGGCCGCGGCTAATGTGGCGTAGTAAAGGTCTGTCTCAGCGCAGATGACCATTCTGCCCTTTCCAGCGAAGTTGAAATTCGCCGTACCAGATCCAAGATAGATCTTGCCGATGAGCTTGCCAGATGGATTCCAGACGTGAACACCGTCACCACAGCCAGCATATACGTTACCCTTTGAATCGCAGTGGATGCCTTTTCAACATATTAGCCTGCACAGAATATCAATTACGGTTTGCTTGACTTACCATCAGGTGCACCAGAATGAACAAAGGCAAAGGTCTTGCGATTCTCGAAGGTGCCGTCGGCTTTCACGTCAAATTGGTAGCTGTAACACGCAGTCCATAATCAGCTTCCAGTTCAAACCAGGGAACATTTGAAACGACAGTACATACATAGAAGCAGGGCGGGTGAAATCGAGACCGAAAAAGCCGCTATCGATTCCGGTATCGGCGATATAAGCGTACTTGCCATTTGGAGAAAAAGTGAGGCCTGCTACAATGTCAGCTGCACTTTCCTTCTTGAGCCTACACACATTCTTGGTGTCCTACCGTTGGGGTGGTCAAATCCATCTGCGACAACTGTTACAGCACCTGTATCGGGGTTGAATCGGTACACTTGATCCTGCAGACCGGGTGCAGGGCGGAAGTCCTGTACGTAGCCATAGATCGTGTCTGTGAAGTAGATATCTTTGTTTTTCGGGTGAATTGCCACATCGTTCAGAGAGTTGAACTGGCGGCCGAAGTAGTTGTTAAGGATAACTACAGACCACTTTGTTAGCCCCCGAAATTCGAAGAGCTGGTGTGTACTGACCTGTGGTGTTAAATGGACTTTTCGGGTTCATAACCCACAAGGCAGGCGGTTCATTATCACCCTGACCCTCACCGGTAAATATGATCTGTCCCCGGTAATTGGTAGCTCCTAGAGCACTGTCAGTTGTCTTTAGCCTGTAAAAAGAGCTGCATGCCTACCATTGGGGTTGAGAACCATTGGCGCTGAAGGAACGGTGGTTACATCAACAAGGCCGGCGGCATCTGATTTGTGGGAAACAGCAGCCGCGTCCGCAAGAGAAATCTTTTCAATGATAGCCGACCTGTCAAGACCGGTGCTGGCGTTCTTTGCGCCTGCATTTTGGACAAAAAACACCTCGTCCGTTTCCTTGGACCTAGAAGCTAAAGTCAGACTCTATCCTTGGCTTGTAATTGATTTGCGTCTTGGACACATACCATACAACAGCCTCATGGAATAGAGGGTCTTTCGGGGAGTGTGCGATCCGGGTTAAAGTTGGAGTTTTTCCAAGGATCTCCAGGAATTCCTTGTCGTATACATGGAAAGGTTGCTGAGCTAGACTGTCCCCTGTCGACCCTGGAGGGATAAATAGCTATGCATTGATCAGTATAAGGTGCTACTGGAGACTGCAAATGAGGATTCGCATACACTCTTCGCATTGAATTTGCTTGGGGGCTGAGTCGTGTCTAGGACGTTGAAGGCTTTTTGGTCAATCAACTGCGCTTGAGCAGGAATATTACTCGAGCTGACTGGTGCTAGGAAGGATCCTAGGAGCAGCAACGAAGCTAGCGATGAAAGTCGAGATGTCATATTTGAGACAGTGCCAGTAGGTAGAACAATGATCAAAGGCAAGGGAGATTGGGCATTTATTCAGGGGCTGGGGAAGTGGGGTTAGACCCGTCATGCCTTTTTTTTACGCCGAGCCAACATGCAAAAATTATCCGGATCTTCAGTCAAAGCTATGGCGGGTGTCAATATTCTCGGAGTTGGCCCGATAATGCCAACACACGCTTGGCAGGCCCGACTCGCCGCCTATCGACGCGAGATTATAAAAGTTAGTGCTCTGATTATCTCTTAAATTGTCAAGTATCTTGTTATCAGACGAATATAAAAGGATCGTGAATAAAACCTTGGCTCGGGCTAAAATACGGCTTGAAATTAGACCTGCAAATCAAATGACAACAAGCTAGATCCACTAGAGCATTGCGTCGCATCTCAGCTACTATTCGGATCTTGCCAAGTAACCCGTCTCGCTTGACTACTTGGCAAGGACCGGGTAGCCAGTCGTCAAACTCCTCTTTTGAGGTCATGGACTCCAGAGTATCGATATGTAGATAAGATATGCTATCTAGAGCTGTGACTAGTTACATGTATATAATCTAATGAATCCGAGCTATGGGTCTAGCAGATCAGAAACACAAGCTTTTCTCTCACAAGACAATGTATATAGTTTTGTTCGGTAATTTATTTATCAACATTGGACATGTTGACTTGAATTCACTTGACTTTCCAGCTATCTCAGGGCCCATCGTACTAAATTAGGTAGAATATAAAGATCATTCATCTCTTGAGTAACTTGTGCTTTGTGTTTCCCCAAGATTTAAACAACCTACACATCCCTGGAGCTGCTGTATTCGCAAATTATTATGGCCAAGTCCTGCATTACGGTAGGACGACCGAAAGCTTTGGATATTGTTTGATTGGCCCTATGTTTAAGTAAATACAATCGATGGTGTCTTCACGTGACGTCTCCGTATACTTAAGGCCTGATAAAACAGACATGAAAGCGCCGAACTTGACTGACTGATTAACTAGTTATTGCAAATTCTGTGTGACGATTATTCTATCTTTGCATTGCGGAGCCAGAAGACATGCTATGTATATGTTAATAGATGTTGTCGGTGGATTAAATGCAGCATCATATTGGCATGTGGTGAACTCCTTTTGGCTGTTATTGCGAGAGGCACCAGGAACAAGGCAATAGTTAGATCCTGAATTTTTGAAAGTAGAGAAAGCCTCTCCGGAAAGTTAAAGTTTTCAATGAGCATCGCAAGGCCTAGCCAACTTTTGTTTCAGACCATTCCAGACCGTTTACATGTCTAGACTTGTCTTTTGTCTTAGATAGTTTTGGCCAAGTCTCACAATGCCGATCACTTTACGGGGTCTTGGTTTTGCGTAGCGTCCCACTTTATTTTCGACCGTTTTAACTCAAGAAAAGACCCATCTTTGTTCAAATTTCCGAAACAGTGAACCTGATACAGAATGCCATCACCTGTCGCCGCATTCGAGTGATGGCAACATTTCTCCTGGGGAACACCGAGTCTCCTCCGCGATTCACTCTCCAAACACGTAAGGTCTTGATTACATCCGCGTCTTCCTGGTTGAGGCCTGGGCAGTGGCGCTTCAGTGGAAGGCTGCGGAAGAACAGAATCAAACGATCCACCAAGGGAAATCTAAGCCGCTGGAGGATGGTGGCGTGCTAAGAGATTTAGCCGATGGCTTCCATGAGAAGTACGTACGAGCCAAGCCTAAATTGCGGCTTTTTCTAAAAGAAAGCGTACGCTTTTCAAGAGAATTCAAGGCACAAAGTATTAAACCATGGATCGTTACCAGGGAAGAGTAGGGGTAAGTGATGATTGGCTACAGTATGACCCATGCCCTGCCAAGATCATGAAATGTATTATGATTGGTTAAGCTACTCCAGAGTCTCAGCCAATCGTATTATATTTTCTCCTGGACCACTTCATCGATGTCCATGGACACACACATTCCACGAAATTCTATCAACAATTGAATTCGGAGACCTCTTGGGGAGGGATAGGATGCCCCTACCAGAGAAGTAGTGAGGCATTGGAGGTCATCGTGGCATGTGCTCAACTACTATGCATCTCGACAATACACTTTGACAATGCAACGGCCACAGTTTTAATAATCCCGGATCAGAGTTCCTGATAGTTCCGTTCCCTGCCCCGGACTAAAACGATCTGACTCCTGGTGGTCCCACACTAGGGCATCCTTTTGGGGTTGAACCCAGACAATGCAATTTGCAATTTTCAGCGCCTCCCCTGCCCAAATCGTGGCTTTCCGATCACCCCGACCTTAGTCCGGGACATATCCAAGGATAATGAATGACCAGACCCACAATATATTAGCCCCACCAATAAGGAACGTCCCGAATAGTCTAGAAATCCTAATTTACTGGTGGCTTGGATCTACACTATGGGTCCAATCAGACTACATTTTCTACTATTTGATCCATGGAATACAATCCAACCCCATATAATATCCAATGATATTGCTTGTATTCAGCCAAATATCCACCGATCCAAAGAGACTACTTGTAGCCTCGATCTTCGTAGAATCATCCATGGTGTACTAGTCTTTTCAGGCGGCTTGACGTATGTGCGCCCCCCAGTGGTTCGCTGGTATGGAACCAGGTACCCGGCTCTTTACGGTTCTACCAGTTACTCTCACCTCACGAGGCAGGCGTGGCGGAAGAAGACTTTATCGGTTTCAAAGGTATATATACCTGTCCTTGTCCCTCCTTTCTTGTTTCTTGATTCAAACAACCACATTCCTTTTTGGTACCACCGGTCATTCCTTCATTCATTCACTACTGTCTTTGCAGTCCAACCACATATCACATTCGTTTATATCTTTATTGATATTTACCTGACTCAATCACTCAACACAACCATCAATATGCAGTTCACCAAGTCTATTATGCTTCTGGCAGCTGCCCTCACTAGCAGCACCTTCGCCAGACAGACAACCTTCGAGCGCCGCCAGGCCATTGCTACCGGTACTTCCGGCGGTGACTGGACCTCCACTCCTTCTAGCGGCTCATACTCGACCGACGGCTTCGGCGCTTCTACCAGCTCATCAGGCTCAGGCGAGACATACGCTGGCAACGTTGGCAACCCCTACGGCAGCAACATCATCACCGTTGACGCTGCCTCCGCCAGCAACTACAAGTACGTTGCGCAGTTCACAGGCCACAACACCGAGGACTGGACTGTCGCCATCTTCAACAAGTACGGCCCCGATGGCAAGATGACAGGCTGGTTCGGCAACGCCTGCAACACTTTCACTCTTGCCGCCGGCGAGACCAAGTACGTTGCCTTTGACGAGGATACCAATGGTGGCTTTGCTGCCGCCTCAGGCTCCACCATCCCCACTGATGGTATGGGTGGCTACGCCTCCACCTGGGGCGAGTTCGATTTCGGTTCCACCACCAACAACGGCTGGTCTGGATTCGATGTCTCTGCTATCTCTGCCCAGAACGCTGGAATGTCCATCTCCGGCATGAAGATCTGCGATGCCCTTGGCTCTGTCTGCTCTTCTATCACCAATGATGCCGCTGTTGTCGATAACGCTTACACCTCCGCTGAGACTGATATCGGTGGCATTGGTGCCAACCTGGGCTCTGGTCCTGTTCGTCTGGCTGTTACCATTGATTACAGCGGATAAATTTGTTTTCTTTGAGATTTGATTTTTTACATGATTTTGAAGATAGACTCTTTTCTGTTTCGAGGATGATCTATACCCAGCTGGAATGGTTTCTGCTTCCATGTCAATATAGAGACTTATAGGCTGGTCCTTTTTTTGGTTATACAATATAACGCATTCTTTCAAATACTTTTTTTCATTGTAAAAATTTCAATTAAAAAATCTCCATTGTAGAAATCTAGGTCTTGTCTTTCCTCGTTATACTTCGGGGAGTCTCAGATGCCCGAATGTCCGCGTGGCGTTAGCGTGGAGTGACGTGAGGGATATACGCAATCGCCCACTACGTAGCCGCCACACTCCATGAGCTCTCATCTAGGAACATACCCATGTTTTAAAATTAAAGATAGAATTAAGAACAAAAATGGAGTTAAACTCATCCCATTCTGGCATAATAACGTTGGAGTATATCAAATTCATTACTAACTTCATATCTGCTGAATCCCAAACCTAATATCAAGTCCAAAATTACTTCCGTGGGCTAACAAGACCGTAGAACTTAAGCGGCTTGATACTGAATGCACCGTTCGACTCAAGTTTGTAATTGGGGTCCGCCAGCTCAAAGGTAGTCTCCTTAATAATGCTGGCAAGAGTAAAGAACGACCACCGCCAAGCCCAGAGCTTGCCAATGCACTCACGCTTACCGTTACCGAAGCCCTTCTTCGCGGCAGCAGGGAGCTGATCCCACTTCTCGCCGAGAACACGTTCGGGCTTGAAGGCCTCGGGGTCCTCGAAGACAGCCGGATCGCGGTTGACCTGACTCAAGACCGCAATCATGGGCTGGTTGTGAGCGATTTGGTACTCGCCACCGGCAAGAAGGATAGGGCTCTTATCGTCGGAGGGAATGGGCTCGATGTTGAAGCCAGGCGCGGTGGCACAAAGACGGATTGACTCGCGCAGGATGGCCTCGACATAATTGAGGCTCTGCAAGTGCTCCAGGTCGATATTGCCGTCGCCGACCACACGGTCGATCTCCTCCTGCGCCTTGGCCATCTCGCTCGGGTTCTCCATCAGGTAGTACAGAGCATAGGAGACGAGATTAGGTGCTGTGGCGGCCCCGATGAAGATCGAAATGATCTCATCGATAACCTGCGACTCGGTGAGCCTCTCGCCGCTCTCCGGGTCGGCACCGTTCAGCATCGCATCTAGAATGTCCTTGCGGGCTGTCTCTGGCTGCTCTTTCCGGGTCTTGATTACCTGCGCAGCGAACCCGCGCATGGTATTCGTGTCTCTTTCGAATTTTCGCTGGTACAGCCAGTTCAGCAGCTTAGGGCGGGTGGGTCGCTTCATCGCCTCCATGGTGGCGCCGTCCATGGCGTTGAGCATGGGTGGCTCAACGCCTTCGAGTACATGCACGCGCTGGTTGAAGAAACATTGCATGCAGGATGCAAGCAGGAGACGGTCCAGGTCTTTGGTGAGTAGAGTGCGTGTCTTGGTTCCTGCGCTCCATTTTTTGGTCAGATCCGGGATGACCTCTGCCATGTCGCCAAAGAGGTTGTCGGTCGCAGATTGCGTAAGATGAGGCATCATGATCCGATGCGCGATACCCCAGCTCTTCTCGTCATCGTATGCTGTGAACAGACTGTCGTGCACGGCATGTCGGATTTCGACTACTGGTCCTGTAACACACTTGCGGAATCGGGTCTGGTCGCAAATTTCCTCCAACAGAGCAACACTGCCGATGAAGACGATCTCATGACCAAGAGCATTGATCTTGAAAATGGAGCCTTAAAAAATTAATGATTACTCGTTAGGGCTGAGGTTGCTGGCATACCGAATTGCTTGGCTAACTTGTTGAGCGAGTTCCACGTCTCGCTGGGGTTTACGTCGAAGACATTACCCAAGAGGGGAACTCCGGGTGGTCCTGGGATTTTGGTAGGCATCGCCGCTGGAGAAAAAAAAAAGACAGTGGGATATCACTAATATACAAAAACAAGTATCGAAAGTCAGAGGGAGAAGAGCTTCAAGCTCCCAGCGGGTGGGGGGAGTCTTATAGCATTAGCTCTCGATTTTACTTTGCATGAAAGTCTACATGGTTTCCCGATCGGCAGATCAAAGCGACATGGACTATTGGCGCAAGAGGGATCTCGCGCTCGGCCTTCGTCTCCATCGTTCACCAGAGGGTTGGAGGCGAGCTGAGGGATCGGCGCGATCGCGATGTAATAGCGCAGATTAGCGCCGCCGATCACACCTGGATAGGTAAATCTGTCAGACTATCTGGAGCCCATCTGCAGCCATCTGGGGCCACTTGAGTAGCTAAAGCACGCTACGGGCTGTAGTGCAACCAGTGAGCTCAATAGGGTTCAGCACAATTGTCAGCCGAGATCTTCTGCAGATTTTTCCACTACATCTTCAAACTGGATTCGTCTCCACGCATCTTGACCGCTTCTGTGTAGCATTCTCCTGTCAATGACTGGGCATTGACCATTCTGTGAGGGGTAGGATAAGCGTCACGCAGACATTCGTTGTATGGAGTACATCGTAGAGAACTTGCAGAGATCAAATCGTAATAAAAACATGACTTGTCTTCAATGTTGTCAGGTCGATTTGTAGACAGTGATTGGCATCATGCCGGCCTCTTCCCCGAGATTATCTGCGACATCACATCCTGCAAGGATCAAGACCCATGCTGTGGGGATATGTGGATAGCATCCATCCACTTTCCGGAGTTGATCCTTGGCTAACTCCCCTCTTAGCTTCTCAAGGTCAACATTAGAATGAGGAAGTATGTTGTATAACATTGTATGTGAAATTCCAAAGCTCTTGGGCAGCTGGACCTTCCTGGAGTACTATTAACACGAGTCACGTGAGCCATGGAGGTGATACACTACATAAATTCCCCCACAGGATCGCTATTAACTGCTTGGACATGGGATATGCTACTGTGTATGTGTCCCGGGCTCTCACTTGATAGTAACTGGATGCATATATATCCAGGCAATAGTACAGTGTCAACACAAATAAGTCTCTTAACCTAGAACCCAAAGCTGTCCAGCAACGAATTGGCATCCGGCTCATGAAACATCGTAGGAGGCGGCTTCGGTTTCGCCTTCGGTTCTTCTTTCTTTGGTTTCTCGCCAGGTGTGATTTCAGTGCCAGCGGGCCCCTGCAAGACATCTGCTCGGTGCACCGGCATATCAGCAACTACTAGGCTGCTCCGGCGGCGAAGCAGTTTCCGGTAATCGACTCCGTTCTCATCCATCTCCAGGGATGTATTAGGCTTTAATGCATCCTGGGTAGGAAGTCCTCCCAGGAACTCCCAGTGGCGTACAAGATCGAGGGCGAGGAAATCACAGCCCATACGGTCGTAGAGTCGGGCATTGCGAATAATGAATTCCCATTCTTCTCTAGGTCGCACTTTGGAGGCGCCTTTGAGGGTTTGGAGTGTTTTAGCGCGGAGTTGGTGGTATAATACTACCAAGGCAGGGTCGTTGGAGAGATATGACTTGGACTGAAGGGTGCCTCGCCCCGGGCTTCCCGAGGTAACTGGGGTCGCTGGTGATAGGAGGGTCTCGACCGGCGACTAGATCTGGTTAATTGGAGTCTGTTGTCAAGAGAAGGAAAGTACTCACAATCAGTGCCCGCACTGCCATATCCCGTCGTCCAAGCATCCAGAAAGCCCAAGAGGCCATCCAGCGGTTGCCCTCGGAAGCGGCCTCCGGCAATACTCTTTCTTCCAGAATCTCCCGAAGAACCGGTCCGTTATCCCCTTCTGAGGCTCGAGTAATTGCGATCGCGAGCTGGAGATCGCCCATGTGGTTTATGATGACGTTTGCAGCGTCACGCAGATGATCGGCCAGAAGGAAGAAGGATGCAGCATATTCTGTGGAGTGTTAGCTGACAGTACTCATTGGTAGACAATATACGAGTTTCGAATTACCAAATCGTCGCTTTCCAAGCAATGCAAATGCATTCTTGAGCGCGGATGTCCTCCATCGTGGTTCCTTGAAGTCGTTTGCCAACAAACGTTGGGTTGCTGCTTGTTCGCGGTTCCAGTGTGCAATACGCCAGAGACCCTGAAGGACATTCTTCTTTCCAAGAGCGAGGTAATACAATGTACAGTCGATGGGGTTTTTCTCTTCCGTCTTGGTGTATTCACATCGAGCGATGATTTCGAGTTGTGCTTTCTAATCAACTGGTTAATTTGTGGCCAAGGAAACGATATGACAGAAACGCACCACAGCTACGGAATCCGATAGCCACATGAAGATACCGCTTTCACGAGCAGCCTTCCAAGTCAATTTTGCATTGAATTGCCGGGAGACAAGATCGGTGAGAATATCTTGGCTGCTGCTATGGTAAGCCCAAACAATCTCTCGCCATGAGACAGTATCTTTGTTGGCGACTCCTTGGGTCCGGCGCAGCATATGCTGTCGGAAGAATAAGAGATAGCGTGCTGCATTATCGTCCATTGAGCGCCGGTGCTTCTCAACCATAGCCACGCATTCAATGGTATCTGCCAAGCGGAACTGTTCGTGGCTAGACAGTTGCGGCAGGGCGATTCGTGCTAAACTCTCATTGAGCGTAGCTGCGGTAGTTTCATCTACGACAGATGAAAATTCCTCATCGGTGGAATCAACGTAGGAAGAGCGTATTTCCTTGGAGAACCCTTTTTGAGAATCCTGACTTTTGTTAGTATCAGGAAGAGAAATGATACGATGCGAACTTACATCTTGTTCGTAGAAATATTCTACCGGCATCTCCAAGAAACCATCTAGTTCATCACCATCGGTGTAGAACTTCAGCTTGAGATGTAGGTTCAAGAGAATCGAATGTACCAATCTATTCTTCCCAGCCAGGATACACTGTGCCAAGTACTGTGGATGGAATACAGGCAACGGGCCATTCAGCCGGCTGACAATGTCGAAGAGATCGACAGACTCCAGCCCTCGAGACGGCATCCGAAGCTCAGACACTAGGCGGTCTCCAACATTAATATCCTTGTCATAAACGAACAGTTGGTTCCCAGCTCCAATGACCAAATGGCCATTATTCAGCCAGCAAGAGTCTCCTATGGGGTGAGGTGTAAGATCTCGGATCCAGATCTCGCGAACTTGTGTCCACGAGGGTCGGGAGTCTAGATAATCATAGCGGAGCTGAGACAAGAGAACAACCTTGTGTGGGAATCCCACGGCTAAGATGGACTGTTTGTCTGGAGTTGAGGTCCAGTCCAAATCCTGGATAGTGTCATGTGAAGCAAAATGTTCTTCGAACTCCAGCTGAGAATTGTTGGTGTCCCAGATTGTGAGGCGAGTCCGGTCCTCATCGACCAGAGCTGCTTTGCGAATAGAGCTCCCACTAGCCATAGATGGGTTGATGACGCCCGTATCAACAGTTGATTGGAGTAGCCAATCGACCTTCATATTCGCTGGATCGACCGTGGCTGTCCATGTTCGCACAACTCCGCTGTGGGTGTAGGAGAGAGCAATGTCGACAGAAAAAGAATCGAAGAACCCCGATGTTTCTGTTTTAGGGCCTGCTGGGTCCACGGGAAGGATATAAGCAATATCCTCTTTCAGCCCCATGTCAAAGGTGCAAAATTCTCGCAACTGATAGCCATGGTCATTTACAAAGCTCTCTTTATGACCTTCCTGGCTTGGACCGCGTATTTCCCACGCGATTCCGTGCATGTCTGCCCATATCGTTGCTACATAGAAAACACCTGGAGTCGTTTGAGTGCTGGGGATTGGCAGCACACATAGTGGCTTGCCGGGCAGTGTGAATTGCAAAGAAGCCAATTTCTTGGCATGATTTGAGCTGAAATCCCATAGGGAAACGCCATTGTGGTGGAGATTGACGAGAAGATTACTGTTCTCCAGCACACATGTCCGATGAATATGCTCATCTGAGAGGAGAACACTCTTGTGTGCTAAGATCGATCTTCCATCCTGACGCTGCTGTGTCCATACAGTGGCTTTATTTTCATTGGTACGTGATACCAGTGTATCTCCAGTCGCATTGCGGACAATCTTTTTCACAGGGGCAGTATGGCCAGACCAAGAAGCCGTTTGAGTGATTCTTTTCGTGCGTGGTGCAGGGTCAAACAGAACATCCACATGAGAATCATACCACTCAATCCGACCGTCGAAGTGATGGACCAGGACACTGAGCTTGTCATCCGAGGTTGTACTTTGGAATGCACGAATTTGAGCGTAGTCTTCTTGCGGTGACTGATCAGATGAAAATCCCAAGTCCAATCCTTCAACATGGAGAATATTGAAGACGCTCAAGTTTGTCTTTGCCTTAGAACCGATATCTTCCAAAGCCCAGGCAGACATGTGGCCCTGGCCATCAATGACAACACAGATCTCCGGGGCTTTGCTCGCAACCTCGATGATATGTTCTAGTGCATGGTTCTCCTTGTTTCCTGCGGTCCTCTGGACAGCACGCTCAGTCGCAACACAGAAGTCGCGGCTATCCAAAATAAAACCATACCGCCGTTGGGGCCCTTGGTCCTCATCCGACGCATGCCTAGGTTGAACTGACTCACCCATATCAATCTCTGCCCAGAACTGTAGGGCAGAAAGCGCATGAACGTCCGTCACTGCCCATACTCGAATCTTGTTATCGGCGCAAAATGTATACAGAACATTATCCATAGATTGCTCGGGGTGCCGAGGTAACCGCCAGTGTATCCCTGTGACAACATTCGGATGAGGTAGGTACGAGTTCTCGAACCGAACCTCGTCTGCGCCGAAGGCCAGTCGTCTCCATACCTTGACCAAGCGGTCATATTGCCCTACTGTAACAATCAAGGACGAGTCCGGAGAAAATTGCGCGAATTTCACGGGTGTCGCAAGCTTTCTTTTCCATACCAGGCGCGGCTCGTCGTTCATAAACCAAAGGGCGAGGCGGGAGTTGCCCACCAGGAGCTCGTTCGAGGAACCCCACGATAGTGTATAGATCGGTTCGTCGTCATCGGGGGAGCGGAATGTATAAAGGAGTGACCACTAAATTAAGCCATGTGTCAACATCAATTGTGATTGCCATTATGAGACTGTATTGCTGGCCGACCAAGCTCCGAGTAGTGGGGTTATATGCGCACCTTGAGGGTTTCGCCCTGGATGCCGTATGGCTGGTACACGAATACATCAGGGCCACCACAAACAGCAATCTTGCCAGATGTTTCGTCAAACGCTATGACTTCGAGGGTATCTGTGTCGTCGACGTAGATTGTTTGGAGGAGCGTTTGCGGACCGCCGAGGATAACCAGCGCGTGGCCGGAGATGTATGCCTATTGGAGAATGCGCGGGGCCAAGGGTCAGCAACAGGGGGGCTTTAAATGAGGCGCAGAGCTGGAGTGAAAATGTGGGAAGATTTGAGAGTACTTACAACAACACGAAGACCATCCCACAAGGCCGTGCTGAACGACTGAAGCTTCGCTGGGGGTCTCCCCGGCAGTACCGCTCGCATGGAGGCGGTTGGTTCGGTGGATGGACGCTTGTTGCGCTTGAAACACGTTATAACATTGCCAGGTCAAAGATTATTGTGCCTGGAAGTAGCCGGAGTCGGAAGGGAACGAAGGGTAGAAGATGGGTGTTTGGGGGTTGTCTGGATACGCGCAGGGGACAAGGCGGGAAGACCTGATGATGTCGCTTCCGCTCCACTCAGTGTGACTGATGACCTTCGACTTCAACAACACAAAGGAGTTGGGTATGGATATGAACATGATGTAAGTTCAATAATTTTTATTCTTCAGCGTGGGAATTCATATTAAAAGAGCTCTAAGTGATTTGGGGCATAGCTACAGAGCTCCCCGATAAGCATTTACCTATATCTGACGTGGGGATCGATTGGCCCTGGGAACGCCCCAATAGACGAAACATCTCATCTTATACTACAAGTTTGTTCATTTTTTCTTTGGAAAAGTTCATTTCATAATGTGAGTATCACATTCAATCATGGCAAAAGTACAAAACTGTATACCAAAGACCCAAAAAAACCTTGAACTCGCTATATGCTGCGCCGGATGATGCATTGAATGAAACATGGTCGCACCTATCGACAGCGCATGAGAGAGAGAAAAAAAAAGTATAATCATCGCTAATGTACATGAGGCTAAAGTAGCTGCAAAGAGGTCATATACCGAACAAGTACTTCAAGTTCGTCGATTTGCTGATCTGCGACCATCTGTTGGAGACTCGGGAGGTTCTTCATCCACAAACCGGACGCTATTTCCCACCGAGCTTCGTCGACCAGTCCGTGGCCGTTTGGATGAGGTGGATAGAGCAGTCGTAGTCCCGGCTCGAAGTAGTCGACTTGCGAAAGGTGTGCGTAGGGGTGTGGCGGGGGTGGTGGATACTTGGGCGAGGGCTCGCGCCCGGGCGGCTCGTTTAGAGGGAGAGGTTGTGAAATTAGGAGTTGCCAAAGGGCTTGCAGAGATAGGATCATGGGATGTTGCCTGTGATGTTGCCTGAGATGTTGCTGTGAAGTCACTTATTTTGAAAGGTGTTTCCGCCTGCTCTTGATACCAGGGGTCGAACATAGCCGATCCGGCGCCATCGCCATTTCCAAAGGTTGACATTCGTGCAGGCGTGAAAGATGGACCGGCAGAATCTCGAGCTTCCAGCTTCATTCGGGCGTTGTCCACCCAATCGCGGAACATGTTTCTCGAGTGTTTCCTCAGATTTCTTTCCCGCATGGCTTCCGCAGTCTCGACGGTACTGCCTATCTGGAAGATACGAAGGCTGAGCTTACGAAGAGAAGCTGCCGCGAGTCGTAGGACATGCAATCGGTATACATTGTCTGCTTGGTCCTCCATTTCACGTCGAATGATGAAGGTTTCGGACATTTGCATCAGCTGGTCGAACGCGACTTGTCGGAAATAGGAATCGTCGGCGTCCTGGCAATCCTGAATCCTCTTGGTTGTTTTGTCATGCCATTGGACGAATATCTCGGACGTGTCAGCAAGCAATTTTTCGCGATCAACATCAGCAGCTTGTCGCTCCATCTCCATAATGACTCGGGTTTTTGATGACCAGGCAGTCAGCGCCTTAGATGCGAGGTTAACCTTAATTTTCCGACGGACTTTGGCATACGATTCTTGTCGCCGTCGTTTACCAGAGTCCACTTTAGCTTGATGCCATTGCTTCATGTACTTCTTCATCAAAAAATAGAATTGAGCATCTTGAGCCCAGCCTTCCATCTTGACGACTTGATTATGCTTGGATCGCCAGATCGTAAAAGACTCAGCTGCGAGCCGGGGAGCATAGAACTCAGCTGCTACATACTCCCGTTCGCGCTGAAGTTGCACTTGATCACGCCAAATGGCAAATTTAGATCGAACCAAATTTTCAGTCTGATGTTCCCCATGAGCCTCAGCATGAAACAGTAAACGGGTGTAAGTGTCCCGAGTGTTTGTCACAAATCGAGAAAATACTTCCCGCTTGATGCGTTGCTCGCGTATCCTTCGCATCAGCTCAAATCTTTCCATCAGGATCCATTTGTACATTGCCTCCATTTTGATCCGCTCGTCAATTCGAGCACGGAGAGCCAAGCAGCGAAGTGTATCATTCCAGGAGATCCACGCGTTGTGTTGGATTCGATGGCGATCTACCTCTTCTGCCTGTCTGACCATTTGGGCCTTTCCAATCCATTGTGAAAGGGCATTTCGTAGAATCCTGGTATCAACCATCTCAGAAACCCGAGAAGCAGCCGGGGCCAGCCGGGACTGAATTCTCCATTCATCAAAGGTTTCTCTGAGGTCATGTTGGCGTCGAGAAGCCTGTACTTCCTGATCTGCAAGTGTAATGGTTTTCGAGTGATCGGACCATATCTGAAGTACCGACTTTAGAGATGATCGTTTGTTATGCAGGTCTATTTCATGGTCGCGCTCTCGATTAGTTCGCAAATTCCGAAGCCAGGAAAGAAGTGATCGTCTTTTGAGTCGATAATCCGAAACTTCAAGAACACGACGGTCGCAAAAGCACCACCACCAGTCCCAGAACAATGCCTTTTGGATCTTTGTGTTCCGTACAGTAACTGCTTGGATCTCTGCTGTCTTCAAATCTTGGATCTTTTTTCGCCACGTATTGAAAGGCCTCCGTAGCGCAAAACGTTGGGCCTTCAACTCATTGACGGCAGTTATCTCGCGCCAGGCATTGAAATATTTGACGCCAAGAACATGTCTCCGGGCAGCAGAGGTTCGAGCTACTTCTTCCGACGTAAGTTGGGCCCAGTGACTGAACGCCTTTGTCATTAGATATAAATCCCGTGCGCGACTAGCACGCGCTTCAAGGTGCTTGAAGAATCGATCTGTTCGAGCCGAGTGGCGTTTTTCTTGAATTACTCCTCGCCATGGATCAAAGGCTTGCCGGATGAGAAGGCCGCGATCATAATTGACAGCGATTGTTTCCCTAGTCTGGCGAGTCTGTCGTGCTTGAAAGGCCTTTTTCAGCCATTGTGTCAGAATTCGACGACAGATCGATCGCTGTCGGTACATGTTAAATGTCGATGCATCCCGAAGTAGATCCGAAAGTTGTGGGCGGTAAATGAACTCTGGCGGCACCTCTTCTTTGTCAAAAGAATCATGTTCTGGGCTCTGCGAAATGGTTGATTGCGTCTCTTCGGATTCGGAGCTGTCTGAAGAATCATACGAGGGTGGACGACGGGGACGTGAGGCTTCGGCCTTTCTCTTCGAACGGTCACGAGCAACAGCCGACCTCGCAACCACTCCATTAGTCAAGGGAGTTTCTTCCGTGGCTCCGAGTTTGTTTTCTGCTCCGTCAAATCTACTCAGCAAGCGCCGACCAACTTCCAAGAACTGGCTGATTAATTGTGTCCGATCCGGCGATTTGGTAGGCCCGGAATCATGCCTGGAGGTAGGTGAGAGTTTTGGTTCGGCAAACTCGGGTTTGCCAATTTCAAGTCGCGACATTGATGACCGAGAGCTAGGACGATTGATCAAACTTCTCTGTGTCGCATCCTCGCCAATGTCGTACGTAGTGTTGAAAGATGCGCGCCGTTTGGGTGTCGGTGGCATTCCATTCATAATTGGAGAATGGCCGTGGTCAACGGTCTGGCTGTGGGTAACGTCCACTGTATATTGATCATAGTCATGTGTCTCGTTGAGGTTCGTAGAGGCCTCCTCGCCGAGTTCGATCACGATTCCCATCTGCTGAAGCGCATTCTCGAATTTCTCGAAGAGAGTCTCGCCGCGCACACCTTTGCTTCCCATCTTGAACAGGAAGCGCAGACATGCATGGCCTGGGTCCGCGTTGACGCCATGTTCGCTAATGACTTCGTCGTATGCTTCGAAAAGCGCCCGGAAAGGGAGTCGATCCGCTTCGGGTTTTGTCTCGGCGCCAGCGATAACCTGGTAGAGAAAACCGACATCTATAGAGGTCAGGCTCCATTTGAATTAAGTGATTAATTACGCCCTACCATCATCTGAAAGAGATGAGATCTCTTCGGTCGCGGCTCGACGCTGAGAGGATATCGGAGGCATCGAAAATTCGCGATCTTAAGGCGCGCTTGTCGCATCTGGGTCATAGAGCTGCAGGACCAAATAAATCATCGCGAAAGCAGGGAGCGCCGAGGATGAAAGACATGCGCAGACAGAGGCACTCTGCAATCAGCAACTTCCAAAAGAACAAAACAATAAACTCAACCCATGCGCCATCAATCGAAGCAACGGTGTGGGTTGTTGTTTTGGTTGTCGCGACAGAAACATGCACTGTCACGTGGTCTTATGTAACATTCTTGGATTTCCACCTGGGCAAGGTCCTATTGGTTTCACATCGGAACATTAAGCTACTTTACATTTCCTACATCCTAATTTCATCCTTATAAGATGCCAGGAAGAACTCGTCCAGTCGAGAAAATTGCCAAAGCTTCAGCCCAATGCTCCGTAGAGGTGTGCACCTTCTCTCTAACCTCAACAGTGCTCAACTAACTAGCTTGATAGGTTGCGGCATACGGCAAATGTGTTGTTGCGGATTACAACTCGGTACATAAAGATATGTGTGCTAAAGAATTCATGCGACTGAAGAATTGCTATCTGGTAGGTGACGAGTGAGTGCTGTGTAGGTCAACATGCTAACTAACACCAACAGGCGGCATCCAAAAAGGGCTAAAAGTTCCTTGGGATTAGTTATAATGTCCCGAGGAAGCATCAGAATTACTCAAAGATTGGAGCGGTTTGAATATGGCGGCGCAAGCAGGAGCATTTGTAAATTATTATAGGAATTCCGCTAGGTATTGCAGGAGGACTATTGATAAAAGGCTGAGTTCATTCAAAATATCAAAAAAATAGTTAAAAAGTAGACTTTATGTCTACATATGTTCTTTTGGTTGACTTTCTAAATCTTGAGAAGACGCAACAAGAAAGTGGCATTTTGCACCTCCTGTTCTTCCTGCGAGATGGTGCCCTCTTCCTCTCCAGTAGGAAGCTTATCGCCACCAAATGCACTCGGTTCAACTGGGCGGCGCAGGACCTTCTCAAAGGCTTGAGCCTGAGACTTGAAAGCCTCGTCAAGACCAATGTTATCCGGGTCTGAAATCACGGTGTATTCCATTTTCACATCATCGGTGGCAACAAGACCAGCCTTCTTGCGAAGGCGTTGGACGCGGTTGATGATCTCACGTCCCAGACCCTGATGAGCCAGCTCTGGGTACAAGTTCACATCGAGGATGGTCAAGACGTCAGAATCCGTGTTGGTTTCCAAGGCCTTGGAGTTGTCGGTCTCCTTGATTCCTCGCTTCACAACGAGGTCACCCTCAATGAGTTCAATGCCACCAACCAAGATCTTCTTGTCTGCGAGATACCCCTTCACGTCATCGCTGGTGAGCGAAGGCAAGGCCTTCTTGACTGTTTGAACAGCCTTCTTCAGCTTCTTACCGAGCACAGGCCAGTCTGCAGTCACTGAGTATTCGACTTGGTATTTGGCCTCGTCGGAAGAGAGAACAAGCTCCAAAACATTGAGCTCTTCGAGGATGTAGGACTCGAGAGACTTGACATCTTCCAGGTATTGCGGGTCATTATGAATCACAACAAGTGACTTCAGGGGGGTCTTGAGACCGATAGTCCGACGTTCGCGCGAGATACGGCCGAGTTCGATGATAGTCTGCATCCGAGAAACTCTGCGTTCAACAACTTCGTCGAAGAGCTCTTGGCGCACTTCGGGGAAGGGAAGGAAGTGTACGCAACGGCTGTCTTCAGCACGAAGCGACTCGGGAATGTGGGGCAGAAGGCGCTGGTAGATATTGTCGGTGAGGAATGGAGTGAAAGGAGCGAGGCCTCTGACAAGAGTGTAGAGAACCTCAAAGAGAGTGTTCAGGGCGTGCAATGTGTCATCAACGCCATTTTCGCCCTTAAGTCTCTTGCGGTTGAAGCGAATGTACCAGTTGGTTGTGTGATCAATCAATTGTAGGAGGCGTGGTACAACGGTATACAGACGGTAAGCAGCCATCTCCTGGTCAATAAACAGAAGCAGCGATTGACAGCTCGCGAGAACCCAACGATCCATCACGTTCGTGTTGGTGCTCTCTGCTGCAGGGTCAAAGACAAAGTCGATGTTGGAAGTCTTCTTCAGGAGGGTCACCTGGCCCTCAAAGAACTTGTAGCTGTTCCACAGTGGGAGAAGCACCTTGCTGACGATTTCCTTGACGCCAGTTTCCTTGAATCTGAGAGGCTCAGCACGAACGACTGGACTGTTGATCATGTACAATCGAAGAGCGTCCGATCTGTTTAGAGAATGTCAATGAGAATTCTTATGGGGGAAAATTCCCGAAGAGCATGAAAAGTATCAACAACTCGGGGCTAAAGAATTGCAGAACTTACCCGTATGAGTTCATGATCAGCGATGGGTCGGGGTAATTTTTCAATCTGTGAAATTAGCGTGTTAGGTAGGGTTTAGGTCATGGTCATATAGAGGTAATTTTTACGCACCTTTTGGACATCTTAAGACCGTTCTCTGCGAGGACAATACCATTCACCACTACATTCTTGTATGGTAGTCTTTGACGCAAGTGAACTCCGATCACGCTGAGTACATAGAACCATCCTCGTGTTTGACTAAAAATCCAATATTAGCGCATGAAAACCGACGAGAAGGGATAAAATGTGGAACTTACTCAAGGCCCTCGGCAATGAAGTCTGCTGGGAAACGGTCCTCGAACTCATCTGCACCCTCGAAGGGATAGTGGACACTTGCAAAAGGCATACTGCCCGATTCAAACCAACAATCAAAGACCTCGGAAACCCGTCTCAAAACGCCGTTTCCTTTGGAAGAAGGAATCGTGATGTGATCGACCTTATCCCGATGAATATCGGTGAGCTCGCCCTCATAGCCACTCAATTCCTTGAGTTGCTCGATGCTGCCGATAGCAACAACTTCTGAGAAATCTTCACTAACCCACAATGGCAACGGTGTTCCCCAGAAACGGTTCCGAGAAATGTTCCAATCGTGAGCGTTCTTAATCCAGCTGGCAAATCTCCGCTCCTTAACATTGGAGGGGACCCAGTGGGATTTATCAATACCATCAAGGATGTCAGGGATGATAGGCTTAACCTTCACGAACCAGGATGGCACGGCACGGTAGATCAGAGGGGTATCGGACCGCCAGCAGAAAGGATAGCTGTGAGTAATCTGACTGTCAACGAGGACACGGCCGTTACCCTTGAGGAGCTTGATGATACCCTTGTCAGCAGCCTTGACATTCTGGCCCACAAAGTCACGGACTTCAGCGGTGAAACAGCCCTGAGCATCAACGGGGTTGGGGGGAAGACGGGTCTCGGAAATGACGCCGTGGTTCATGGCAACTTGGTAATCCTCCTCACCAAAGGCAGGGGCCTGATGAACAATACCAACACCATCCTCGGCAGTGACATATTCATCATTCAGCACTTGGAAGCCACAATCCTTGAATTCTTCGTAGAAGTAATCAAAGAGGGGTGTGTACTTCCATCCGAGCATATCGGAACCCTTGATGCGGTCCACGATTTTGAACTTAGCCTTCTTCGGGTCCTTGTAGATGGTCCGAAGAAGAGCCTCCAGGAGGATGTAGTTTTTCTTTGTAGCTTCATCATAGATCTTGACGTACTCGAAGCTGGGGTTGGCACACAGACCGGTGTGCGATGGAAGTGTCCACGGGGTGGTGGTCCATGCAAGTAGGCACGTCTCGGGGTCATCTAGCAGAGGGAATGTCACAACAACGGCGGGGTCCTGCACATCTTTGTAGTTCTGCTGCGCTTCGAAGTTGCTGAGCGGCGTGTTGAGGGCGGTGGAGTAAGGCATGACACGATATCCGCGGTAGACGAGGCCCTTGTCGAAGAGCTCCTTGAAAACCCACCAGACGGATTCCATGAATGACGGGTTCATGGTCTAAATAACAAAAAGGAAGTGTTAACACAAAGGCACAGAAAGCCAGACGTACTCGAGCGTACCTTGTAATCGTTATCGAAGTCAATCCAGCGACCCAATCGCTCGATGGTTTCGCGCCATTCTGTCGCGTATCTCATAACAATCGATCGACACTCCTCGTTGTATTTCTCGATTCCGATCTCTTGGACCGCCTGCAGACCAGACATGCCCAATTTTTTGTCGATCTCATATCTAGATTTCGTGTCAGCAAAAGCCAAGCTACACAGTCTTGAGCAAGTCTTTGTCTTGAATTGGATTGAACTTACTCAATGGGCACACCATGTGTATCCCATCCAAAACGACGCTCCACATGGAATCCCTTCATAGACCAATAACGGGGAATCACATCCTTGATCGTCTAGTGGAAAGTATTAGAACTACTCGCAACTCATTCGTAAATTTTCGTTGTTATCTTACCGAAGCAAGCAAGTGCCCGTAATGAGGGGTTCCGGTAGCGAACGGAGGGCCGTCTAGGAATCCATAGCGTGGCTTTCCAGCCGAAAGTTCAACTTGGCGTTTGAAGGCATCGATCTCCCTCCACCGAGCGAGCACGAGCTCTTCTTCCGCAGGAAAATCCATGATGTGGTGACTCCAGTGATTTACGAAAGTGGAGAGAAGATTGACTGCGACTAACAACCTCTCAGGGCTTGCAAGTCCACGGGTGAGTCACCCCCACTCGCTTTTTTTGCCAGTGTGCCTTGTTGCCTTGACCCCTCCATGTACACCGCCTTCTATAATCATCATGTTAGGGTTGCAATGAAAGAAAGGACTAGAATAGACAAAGACTAAAAGGCGAACTGCCAATTAGATGAACATGTATACCTTCTAACTGACAACTATACCACGTGGTAGGTAGGTAATATCATTTACCACTATCATTCAGCTCAAGATATACGATTCTAGCAATCTATATAATGTAGAGGTATCAGCCAGGGGCTCAACCTCAACCCATGCATGCTCTGCAAGAGCAAATAAAGAGTCCATTCGAACATCGATTGAATACATTTTACATTTTCCCTAACTCCTTTTCTTCTCCAGAACCTTATGCCCAATTCCCAAACGTGTCAACAAATACCAATAGCGTATTGAAAGTAGCAAGAAGAAATAGTCACAGAGCAAGGCGAAGAGAGAGCTGGGCCCTCAGTTGTTTTCTAGTACCGATTATATCCACCTCCGCCTTGGTTGTGGGAGTAGTTGTCTCGGTTCTGCCCACCACGGCCGCGGCCTCCACGGTTACCTCCTCTGCCTCCGCGATAATCCTGCGAGCCATAACCCGATTGATGCGCGTTATTGTACTGGCCACCCTGGTTGTACTGGTTGTTCTGCTGGCCATAATAGTCCCCAGGCTGTTGGTAGCCGTGTTGGGGCGGGTGTTGGGGTGGGTACTGGTGTGACATCCCGCCACGAGGAGGGGGAGGCGGTCCTCTGGCGTAGCCTCCGTACCCTTGACCAGGAGGGACCCATCCAGGAGGTACCATGGGGGCACCACCGGGACCACCGGGACCACCTTGTGGGCCGGAGTTGAATTTCGGGTCAAGATGCGCAGCAAATGGGTTCGGGCGGTCACTCGAGTAGTTCATCCGGCCGCCACGTCCTCTGCCCTGGAAAGGTGCACCACCGAATGATCGGCCTGAGTTCTGGGATCGGTTTTGGGTGGCTCTGATATCGTTTGAGTCCAGCATTGGCGTCGGTAGCTTCACCCCGCGGAGAAGCATAGACTTGTGGACATGAGAAGACTTTGGGATTTTATACAATACACTTTGTTCAGTTAGTATATAAAGCAAACCGCAGAGATGGGAGGGTTAAACTCACGTGAGAGAACGATCGTCATCAACTCCTGGCATCCCATGCGCCTCCAATGGCGATACCAACGAGCTGTGGGGGATATAGGTATCGCTGCGCTCGACGATGCCGGCCAGGCCGCCACTCACATCCTCTTTAAGGGGGTATTGTGCCGGGCCAGGCTTCTTGGAGTAGAAATTCGCGACAAGGTCTTGGTACAAGGGGTTTCGGTCGGATAGTAGAAGAACGTCCTGGCCATGAGAGTTGCGAATCTTTTCTTCCTCGGTCAGAAGAGGATATACCTTGGCCATGGCGTTTAGTAGGCGGGTTTCGTCGATGAAAGGGAGCAGAATCACTCCTTGCCAGGCAAATTTCTTGCCGTTCAAGTCCAGGGGGAAGTCCTCCGGGTAGAAATCGATGATCTCGCTATCGGGATTTTCCATGAGAGGATGGAAAACCTTCGGCAGCGCGTGGTTAGAAGCAGCAGGCAAGACTCCCATTAGTTGTTCAAATGGTTTGAATATCGTGCCCTTCTCGAACTGGACGTCCATATCGGCGATATCAACGAAATCAGCGGCTGTACGTTATATGTTAACTTCTTCCTAAGAAATGTAAAAGAAAGGATAGAGAGGGAAAACTTACCAAATGGCGCATAGTGCCTTGGGTAATACCAGGTCTGTGATCAAGTTAGCGAATCTCAATCGTATAATCAAGTAGGGGTGGAGCACATACCCAAGAGGGACAGCCCTGGAAATAGTATTGTAAAACCCAACAAAGACCAACCGCATATTCGCGAGCGACCTGGTGGCGGAATTCTAAATCTTTAGGATCCACGCCGAACTTCTGCTCATAGTACCGATCGGCGTATCCTGGCTCCCACAGCTTGACGGTGTCTTCTTGAGCCTCATCTTGTTTGGGCTTTTCAGTAACAATAGGAACAGGCGGAGGGGAGTCTCTGCCAGGTGTTCCTGCCTCGGTAACCTCCTGTTCGGATACATCCGCCTTTCGTTTTCCGAGAACCCCGGGAGAAGTCTGCTCTGGGATTTCCTTTGATACTTCCTCGCCATCTGTGACTGGAGTTTCGCTGTCTCCAGCTTGATCCTGGTTGCCCTTCATGAGTCTACTCTTCAGCACAGCAGCGGCGCTCTTATTCTCCATGTTAGCACGGTACACAGCTCCACGGTTGATGACCATGCTGTGTGTCAGCTCCCTGGTCTCCTTGTTTAAGTGACCACGGCCAGGGGTGATGAGTTCCATCGGAGGGGCAGGCTCGCCGCGAGAGCGATCGCCAGCTGTCAAGTCACGCTGGGGGGAACTCCGTCTGCGCTTTTGAGCACGCTCTTCATTTCGAGCCGCATCTTGCTCCTTGCGTCTCTTCTCGTTTGCCTGCTTTCTTTCCTCCGCTTGCCTACGACGTGCGAAAATGGCATCCTCTTGTTTGGCCAGTCCCTGCAAGATAATTTGAGCGTTTTTCAACTCAACGCTTCCATCTTTGGTAAGGTAGCTTCCCATGGCGGGGAGACTGTCACGCCAGATCGCAATCAACGTATCAATTCCGTTCTCACGAATATCCAAAGAAGGCAGATGAGGAAGGAAATCGTTTCCGACGAAGAAACACATGAAGACCCAGTCATCCAGTGCACGTTCCAGGTCGAATGGGAACGGTTGCTGAGGAACACGAAGCTCCACGGCAAGATATTCTCTTAGCACGGCGACATGAAGCCAAATGAATGGCTTCAGAGGGGCAGCATTTTGCTTCTCGTCGAATTCACCATTCTTCTCTTTTGGGCGGCCTAGACATTCCTCGGCCTTATGGCCATTCTGTCCGCAAAGTCTACACCCCCGAGGTCTTGAGTCTTGGGCAAAAACGTCTTCGCGCAGTACTCGGAAATAAGGCTCGTGTGTACCAAGACCCAGCATGATCAGATCAGCATCCTATTAGATTTGAAATTAGTGATCTGAGGAGACTGATTTGGAAAATCACCACAAACTTACCAGACCATAGATGACATGACGAGTGTTGGGGTCGTGGTTAGGCGATGCTCGCTGCGATCGCACAAAATTCATGATCTTGTGCTCTCCTTCTCCTGGGACCGTGGCATCCGAAATGATGATTTTCAACTGTGAACGTTAGTATGGTCATTGGTAGCAAGCAAATGGATCAAAACATACATTTTCCCAACCCGGGTCAGTGTTGAGCTTGTAGGCAATCCAATACCGCAGCGAGGCAGCAAGGATATCCATGAAAGGCGTTCCTGGCGTGATGACGTTGCTGTCCCACGTCTTCTGAACAACCTCTTCCCTAATCAACTGGTCGCCGGTCTTCGTAGCATGCTGCTGGGCGAGCATCTTGTGAAGTTCCTCCTTCTTCTGGTCATTCTCCTTGGCCTCTTGCGCCGAGCGGAATCGACGTGCGCGCTGCTGGTTCATCTTCGCTCTTGGGGCGACACCATCTATACATAGTATATCGAGGTTAGTCGAAATCTTCAATTTGGAGAAGATGCAGGAATTGCAAGCTCCCTTTGAATATACACATACCAATAGCGATCATGAGAAGCTTTCTGGGGCGCACCATGTTGACCACTCGATCGGTGTACTTGTAGATCTCCATCATCATTTCCTGCTCATCCGCTGGGGGAGGCTTCCCCTCGGGGTGAGTACACGGATGAACGATACCATTCATATCCAGATAAAGGTTGTCTTGCTCCTCGCCATTAGGGTTCGGACGAGTGATGTCGATTGGGATTTCTTCTCCGTCGACCACTTGGGCCTGCTCTTCAATAACCGGAGACACGATCTTCGGATACTTGTTGGAGAGCCATCGGAACAGGGCGGGGACACCCATGATGGTAATGCGACACTGGTGAGATCAATATTTCTAGGGGTTTCGGTACTGTTGTCGCAATCAGTTGATGGCGTTCGTGCAGGCGCAGGCGCGATCTCTCTGTTCGTGAACGAGATGCAATATGAGCCAGTTCAGATGAAATAGAGACCCCTTTGGAGCATTTAATAGAGAAAAAGAGACGCAACCGCAGGTATGATCGCGGTGCAGGTTCCTAGCAGCGAAAAAGAGCTTGCCGTTGACGAAAAGATAAATTCCGGGCGGTCGGCGATTCTGCGGGTTGACCCAAGATCGGCGTTTAGCCCCCTTTGGCAGTACAATAGGACAGCTTTCTACTGCAATCAGCGAACCAACCTCTTCACTTTTTTCACTTTTTGCTCTCTCATAGATGACTACCATTTTCTATGCCCTCGGCTGGCAATGACCATGATATTGCGAATCAACTACGATGTTCCGAATCCTCGAGTCGCAAGCTCCGGCCAAACAAACGGCTACGGACACAATCGACGTATTAAGCAGTAGACTGCAGAGTGCTACATTGTTGGAAGATCGTCGCGCAGCAATCCAAGGATTAAGAAGTTTTGCAAAAGTTTACCCTGCTTCAGTCGCTTCTGGTGGCCTGCGGTCATTGATTAGCAGTCTACGCAATGACAGTGAAGATGTGGACACAATCAAAGTGGTCCTCGAGACCCTTTTGATGCTCTTCACGCCTGATGAATCTAGTGTGGGTATTTTGTACTTTGAATAATTGCACACGAGTTACTCATATATATGCTTAGCCTGAAGCGTCGGACGAAATAGCTCTATGGCTGGCAGATGAATTCACTCAGGTACGCATCTTGACCTCGGTCCCGAGATGATGGACTGACATCTCTAAAGCGACAAGACAACATAACTACCCTACTCAACCTTTTGGAAGCCCGCGAATTTTACCCCCGCCTTTATTCACTCCAATTGATTTCGCACATTTGCAGCGCACGACCGGAACGAACACAAGAATGCATTTTTACAGCGCCGCTAGGTATTTCCAAACTAGTTAGTATGCTGACAGATGCGAGGGAACCAGTACGAAACGGTATGTCTTGTTGAACATCTGCGTCCATGTGGGACATGAAAGATTGGAGCTAACAAACTGTTTTCTTCATTCGCTAGAGGCTCTCGTCTTGTTGATTGCCCTGACCCCCGCCTCGGAAGAGCTGCAAAAGCTTGTGGCATTCGAGAACGCATTTGAAATACTTTTCTCTCTTATCGAAGCCGAGGGAGCATTGACTCATGGGACCGAGGTAGTGGAAGACTGCCTCTCCTTGTTGGCTCACCTTTTGAGGTTCAATGTTTCCAACCAATCGTTTTTCCGCGAGACCGGTTGTGTGAAAAGGGTAACGCAGTTGCTTCATGAATGTCAGCAAGAGCCAGAAGACAACGATCAAGCGCCACAGTGGACTCTAGTCCACCGAGATAAGAACGTCTGGGGCTTGTTGGCCATCATTCAATTGTTCTTGATTCGCGGTGGCATGAGCACACCCATCAACCAGACGGCGTTCTGGCAGAATGGCGTAACGGAACAAGTTCTTAGCATCGCATTCGGTCAAAAGTTCAGTGTCAGTGTGACCTCAAAGGTGAGATGTTGATATTACCCTTTTTTGTCCGTATTTATGACTGACTGACAAGTCCAGGCCTTGTCAACTTGTGCCGATCTGATTCGCGGCAATTCACCGTTACAAGAAAGGTTCGGTGATATCGAAGTCCTGTGGGGCTCCTACCCCGGCGGCGACAAGGCTGTCAATGGTGATGCTAATGAACCTTTACGCATCAATGTTATTGAAGCATTCTTAAAGCTCAGCCTCGAACCTGCTCCTAACAACCTCTTGGATGCACGACTTGCTGCCTGCGAATGTATGAAAGCGTTCTTCGCCCATCATTCTGGAATTCGCATGCACGTTCTGAGGCGAGCAATTGAAGGACATACCAGCGGGCAGGATCGGATTCCCAATATTCTATCTGTACTGCTCACTGCACCCGAAGCGCGCGGCAATGCCGATCCGTACCAAGTGTGGATGGCCTGTGTTCTGATGTTCCATTTGCTCTTCGATGATGCAGAGGCTAAGGCAACAGCTATGGGTGTCACTGAGGGCGATGCTGAGAGTGGCGAAGAAGTGATCACCAGTGTCCAATCTGTCGTTGGAAACCTAATTACTGGTCTACAACGCGGTGACGATGAAAGAATCACTGTCGGTTATCTGATGTTGCTCTGTGGTTGGCTTTTTGAAGACCCAGACGTTGTGAATGATCTTCTTGGAGAGGGTAGCTGCATCCAAACCTTGTTGCAGGAAATCAAGCATCAGCGCGCCCCTAGTAAATTGGTGCCCGGCCTTTGCACCGTGTTGTTGGGTGTCATATATGAGTTCTCCACCAAAGACTCGCCGATCCCACGCGCCACGCTCCACAAGCTACTCATCGAGCAGCTTGGCAGGGAACAGTATATTGACAAGATCACAAGACTTCGAGAATGTCCATTGGTTCGCGACTTTGAGGTCCTTCCCCAAACCGCTGGTGGTCAGCTCGAGGGTGGACTGCCGGAGGTGTTTTTTGACCGTTCATTCGTTGAGTTCCTCAAAGATAACTTTAGCCGATTACTTCGTGCCATTGACCGCGAACCCGGGTTTGAGATCTCCGTTGTTGCCAATGGCGTCGAAAAGGGAATTTCGCGTGAGCTTGTTGATTCATTGCGTGCAGAAATTGAAGATCGCACTCAGACCCTTCAAGCATTGGAGTCCGATCTCGTTAGCATCCAACGAAAGCTTGATCAAGAACAGTTGGACCACCGAAAGACAAAGGAATCCAATGCAGTTGAGGTGTCAAAGCTTCGACAAACCAACCAATCTCTACAGCAAAGCCATGCGCAGGAATTATCAAAACAGCTATCGAAACTCGAAAACGAATATAAGCATTCCAAGAACGAGTTACTCAAGCAGCATAATGAGCAGCTCCGTGCCATCGACCATCAACTCAAACAGACTTTGGCGGAATCTGAAAGCAAGAGTAGCAAAGCAAAGGAAGTGAGAGAGCACCATGAGCGAGAAGTTGCTGCTCTACAGAAAACCATTCGTGGCTTGGAATCAGAGCTTTCTCGCATTCAGGAACAACATACAGGAGAAGTGGTCAATCTCAATAAAAAAATTCAGGAGTTGGAAACTGTCATCAGCCAGTCCAATGAGGCTCACAGTGCACGGCTCACTGAACTTCAAAAGAAGATTCAGGAACTGGAAAGCAACAACAAATCCCACAGTGATCAAGTTGGTAGTTCCAACAAGAAGATTCAGGAGTTGCAGAACACTATCAACCAGTCCAAAGAGGCTCACAGCGGACAAGTCGCCGGTCTTGAAAAGAAGATTCAGGACCTAGAAAACACCAAGAAAGCCAATGATGGACAGGTGGCCGACCTCAACAAGAGAATCAAGGTATATGAAAACATCAAGGGAACCCATGATGAAGAAGTCGCCGATCTTACCAAAAGGTTGCAGAGCGTGGAATCTACCTTGGTGGCAGCCAAGCAAAAGCACGAAGCGGAAGTCGGTGACTACAAGAGCAAGCTTGAAACCTTGGAGTCTAAGTTCTCTACGGCCAAACAACAATATGAGACTGAATCCACTGGGCATGATAATACAGTCGGGACTCTCGAGTCGAATCTCGCTGCAACCAAAAAAGAGCATGAAGCTGAGATCGCAACTCTAAAACAACATCTTGCAACTCGGGAATCAGACCTTGCCAAGGCCCAGAAGTCTAGCAATGATCTTGAAACAGCCCAAGAAGGCACCGCATCCCAGACCTCGGCGCTGGAAGCACGAGCTAAGGAGGCTGAAGACAAGGCCACGGAAGCCGAATCCCACGCTCGCAGTGCGGCCGAAGCCCTCAAAAGCATCCAGGCCCAGCTCGACAGGGCTAAAGCTGAAGCCAAAGAAAAAGAGGAGGCTCGCCAGTCAGCCCAATCTGAACTGGAAGATCTGCTGATTGTCTTTGGGGATCTTGAGGCTAAGCGAACGGAGGACAAGGTATGTTTACTAGCTCGATATATTCCTAGTATGCTCTTCCTTCTTGACTAACAATTATTAGAAACGGCTCAAGGAGCTCGGGGAGGAAGTATCGGAGGCCGAGGACGACGATGATGACGAGGATGAGGAAGATGAGTGATGGACACGTGCCATGTGTAAATAGCCAGGCGAAAAAAATTTCAATATAGTGATTCACGGTGTGATGCCACGAAAGGCCACAGCTTGAGTAGGGATCTGCTGTATATCGTTCCAAGACTGATTTATTTCTCTCTATGTACCCTCTCCATATCAGCTGAGCCTGGCGTCCAATACAAAGGATTATCTGAGATCATCTTGACATCTTTTGCTCCTCACACATGGACATTATATGGGCAGAACAATCCAGGGGTTACGATTTACATACATGCTGCATACGCATAGTACTAACCTATGCTACCTACAAAGTTACTCTAACATGTCTAATAGGGAAACATGCAAGTATATAGTATGTACAACCTTGCAACATCCCGAGGTAAATTAGGTTTATGATCTATCATTATACATTAAGGTCTTCTTCATACGATGTACGCTTTTGAAACCTAACGGCTGCTAACAGCCATGGAAATCTCCTGGAAAGCGCTTGCTACACGGCCCTATAATTTACAACACTGGATTATTTGTATACATTACAAAACCTTGGGAGATCAGAAGATCAGAAGAGCTTCCAATTTTTAGATTTATCTTCGCAAAGCAAACAAGCCATGGTGCCTATTTAAACCTTGTTCACATCAACTTAGGCTTCTCGTTCACTCTTCTACCCATGCTCATCAAAGGAGACAACTCAATCAATCTTCTTCCTTCAAGCCTCCGCCGTACATAATAATGCCTAGAACGTCTGCATTATCTCGTCAGTACTCTTATGAACCCGAGATCTTGTATGACTATCAATGGGCCACTTATATGCAAAAACCAGCGGCAGGAATTGCTAGTGCCTTGAACTTGTCATCAACACAGGAGATCGACGCATTATGGTATAATAACGCGGAGACTCGGAGAATTATCATCATATGGTCGGACTTTGTCATAAGGAGCAGGTAGTTGTGAAACCTCTGGCAACAAACAACTAGGTTTATGGATGGCATGACAGCTCCTGTGCCCCCAAAAAACGGTGTGCGGGGTGTAGCTTGCAAGATATTTCCTTTGATATTCGCGACCTGGTGTACAACTCAGCTCATGCGTGTGGTTCCGACGCTATTTTCCGGCAGCAACCTCGACACGACTCCCCCGGAGCTTGATGCATTCGACCTTTTTTATGCACTCTCCATTCTTTGTTGGGGAACAAAGTGCGGACGGTAAGGCAGGGGTTGCGATTTCTTTCACCACGGGTGGTAGGCCCAATGAAATGGCACCACGAACCTAGTACTATCAGACTTAATATTCCATCTCCCGTATCTTCCAACACGATTGAAGATCCAGCAACGGCATTGACCTCCATAGCCGCACTTGAGCCCGAGCATGCGCTACCGGTTGCCTCAGGCGGCGACAATATCGGTTCACCTCAGGAAGGAGCCATCAGTGATTACATCCGCACTCGTGAGGTGTTATATCAATTTGCTGGCAAAATATGCGAGCAATTTCAGCAGGTCCAGCTCTCAGTCGAGTCTGACGAAGCTGAGGAAGATGGAAATGGCAGTACCCTGTTCGCTGGTATGGATGTGCTGGTCGAGCAATATACCAAGACAATTGGACGGAGATCCATTGGGAACATCATTGCCAACAATCAGCCTCTTAGCCAGCTTAACAGCTACCGTGCTCAAATGGGAACCCAGAGCGTTGGGGAGACCGGCCGTGTAAAAGAGATTGGCCCTGGCGGAGACATTGGGCCCGGAGTAAAGCACTCCGGCAAATGTTCCCAGGCCCCTCCAAATACGCAACTCAGTCGGCGGGATAATGGTGTTTCCAAAAACAAGACTCGGCCATCGAGAGTTCACAACACAGGATCCAATGAACGTATCCAGGCGGCATTCAATTCGCAATTGGCAGATACTTTAAACTCGCCAGACTAGTTGGACGCAGTCAACTCGAGCACCGTAATCGAGTTGAACTCGATAATCGGGATTGATTTGACAGAAGACTGAAATCCCAGGATAGTCTCGGCTATTTGTAGGGTTCGCATTCAAAACAAGCGATGTCGGCCAAGTTGAAAATTGAGGTTACGATGTGGAATCTGGCAATTTTTTGGAGAATATGTTGATTTCATAGTCTAAATTGAGATTCATTCAAATTAGTACCAAATAAATTTGCAGATATGAGTACATATCTGTATAATACAGATCGTAGATGTTCCGAGTGTTATATGTGTACTCTGTATAGATCGACAGATTGAGTCACCGGGCGGTCAAGAAACTGCCCGCGACACCGGAGGGGAAACTACTCTTTTTCCTTTGTCTTGTTGGTTCTTGACTTGGTGATTATTTTCTTTTGATATACCATTGGCTCTAGGATCAGCTCTATCCAGGTTGGTCACTCTCCTATAATCCGTCACTTTCCTCCAAATTATTGTGCACCATGTATCCCTAGATTCATAGTGGGGAGGGAAAACAGATAAAGTACAGTACTATGAGTCAGGGTACTAATAAGTCACAGAATGAAATGAGCAGTTATTGAACTTTACCATTACCGAGTCCTCGTCTCTATCCTCCTCCACAATGTCCAAACCCACCAAGATCAGCATCTTGGGCCAGGAGAGCATTGTCGCTGATTTTGGCCTTTGGCGCAATTTTGTCGCAAAGGACTTAATCAATGGCTTGTCCTCGACGACCTACGTTCTTATCACCGATACCAACCTCGGATCTCTTTATACCCCCACTTTCCAAAAGACATTTGAGGCTGCCGCCGCTTCCATCACCCCAGCCCCGCGGCTCCTCATCCACAATGCGGCCCCCGGAGAAAGCTCAAAGTCACGGCAGACAAAGGCCGACATCGAAGATTGGATGCTGAGCCAGAATCCACCATGTGGTAGAGACACAGTGATCATTGCATTGGGTGGCGGTGTAATTGGGGATTTGACTGGATTTGTTGCAGCAACCTACATGCGAGGTGTGCGCTTCGTGCAGGTCCCAACCACGCTCCTTGCCATGGTGGACTCATCAATCGGAGGAAAGACGGCTATTGACACCCCGCTTGGTAAGAACCTCATTGGTTCTATATGGCAGCCATCGAGAATCTACATTGATCTTGAGTTCCTGGAAACTCTCCCCGTCCGAGAGTTCATCAATGGCATGGCCGAGGTCATTAAAACTGCTGCCATCTCAAGTGAAGAAGAATTCACTGCCTTGGAAGATAACGCAGATTCCATCTTGGCTGCTGTGCGCAGCGAGCCGAAGGCTGGCCAAGGTCGTTTCGACGGCATCCGGGATATCCTGAAGGCTAGAATCCTGGCCTCGGCACGTCACAAGGCCTTTGTTGTCTCCGCAGATGAGCGTGAGGGCGGCCTTCGCAACCTCCTCAACTGGGGTCATTCTATTGGACATGCCATTGAGGCAATCCTTACCCCTCAGATCCTTCACGGCGAATGTGTCGCAATCGGCATGGTGAAGGAGGCAGAGCTTGCGAGACATTTGGGCATCCTGAAGGGTGTCGCCGTCGCTCGTGTGGTAAAGTGCATCTCGGCATACGGCTTGCCCACTTCTATGAAAGATCCTCGGGTTCGTAAGTTGACTGCTGGTAAGCACTGCTCTGTAGACCAATTGCTGTTCAACATGGCTTTGGACAAGAAGAACGATGGCCCGAAGAAAAAGGTTGTGCTCTTATCGGCAATTGGCCGCACTCACGAGCCAAAGGCCAGTGTCGTCTCTAATGAGGATATTGGTGTCGTCCTTGCTCCCAGCGTTGAAGTTCATCCCGGAGTGCCCAAGTCGCTCAATGTCACTTGCGCGCCCCCTGGATCGAAGAGTATCTCCAACCGTGCTCTTGTGCTTGCTGCGCTTGGTTCTGGAACCTGCCGCATCAAGAATCTCTTGCACTCTGATGACACTGAGGTCATGTTGAATGCCCTAGAGCGACTCGGTGCGGCAACTTTCTCTTGGGAGGAGGAAGGTGAGGTCCTTGTTGTGAACGGCAAAGGCGGAAAGATTATCGCAAGTCCTTCTCCTCTGTACTTGGGTAACGCCGGTACTGCCTCGCGATTCCTCACCACCGTGGCTACACTCGCTACTCCCAGCAGTGTCGACTCGAGTGTCTTGACCGGCAACAACCGCATGAAGCAAAGGCCCATTGGCGACCTTGTTGACGCTCTTACCGTCAATGGTGCTGGTGTCGAGTATATGGAGAGCAAGGGATGTCTTCCTCTCAAGATCGCCGCTTCTGGAGGCTTCGCAGGAGGAAAGATCAACCTGGCAGCTAAAGTTTCTTCTCAGTACGTCTCTTCACTGCTCATGTGCGCTCCGTACGCCAAGGAGCCAGTGACTTTGAAGTTGGTCGGCGGTAAGCCCATTTCACAGCCTTACATCGACATGACCACGGCCATGATGAGGTCTTTCGGTATCGACGTGAAGAAGTCTACCACCGAAGAGCACACCTACCACATTCCTCAAGCTCACTACGTGAACCCGGCCGAATATGTTGTGGAGAGCGATGCAAGCTCTGCGACCTATCCTTTGGCAATCGCTGCTGTCACTGGCACTACCTGCACCGTCCCTAACATTGGTTCCAAGTCCCTTCAGGGCGATGCTCGCTTCGCAGTGGATGTCCTAAGGCCTATGGGCTGCTCTGTTGTACAGACGGATTCTTCCACCACTGTTACCGGACCTACTGATGGCGTTTTGCAGCCGCTGCCTAATGTGGACATGGAGCCCATGACAGATGCCTTCCTTACTGCCTCCGTTCTCGCGGCCGTTGCCCGAGGCAAGGGCTCAAACCACACAACCCGTATCTACGGTATCGCAAACCAGCGTGTCAAGGAATGCAACCGTATCAAGGCTATGAAAGACGAATTGGCTAAATTCGGGGTGGTGTGCCGTGAGCATGACGACGGTCTTGAGATCGATGGCATCGAGCGTTCTACCCTTCGCCAACCATCCGGTGGAGTTTACTGTTACGATGATCACCGGGTCGCGTTCAGTTTCAGTGTGCTTTCTCTTATCGCTCCCCAATCTACCCTTATTTTGGAGAAAGAATGTGTTGGCAAGACCTGGCCCGGCTGGTGGGATGCCTTGAAGCAAATGTTCAGCGTGAACCTCAATGGTAAAGAATTGAAGGAAGCTGAAAATGCTGCCTCGAGCGATGAAAAGCGCAGCAGCGCCTCTGTCTTCATCATCGGTATGCGCGGCGCTGGAAAGACCACCGCCGGCAACTGGGTTGCTAAGGCCCTTGATCGTCGGTTCATCGATCTTGACACAGAGCTTGAGACTTCCGAGGGTATCGCTATCCCCGATATTATCAAGACACGCGGTTGGGAGGGATTCAGGGACGCAGAACTCGCTATCCTGCGACGCGTCATGAAGGATCATCCTACTGGCTATGTCTTCGCCTGCGGCGGAGGTGTTGTCGAAATGCCCGAGGCACGGAAGCTGCTTATCGACTACCACAAGAACAAGGGCAACGTGCTCCTCATCATGCGCGACATCAAGCTCGTGATGGACTTCCTCCAGATTGATAAGACTCGCCCTGCCTACGTGGAGGACATGATGGGCGTATGGCTACGACGTAAGCCTTGGTTCCAAGAGTGCAGTAACATCCAGTACTTCAGCCAGCAATCCACCTCAACGGATATGACCCTTGCCTCAGAGGACTTTACCCGCTTCATGCGGGTCATCACTGGCCAAGTAGACAGCCTTAGTATCATTAAGAAGAAGCAGCACAGCTTCTTCGTCTCATTGACTCTGCCTGATCTCCAACCGTCAGGCGATATTATCACGGAAGCTTGTGTCGGGTCTGATGCTGTCGAACTGCGGGTGGATCTGTTGAAGGACCCTTCAGTTGATGGCGATATTCCCTCGGTTGACTACGTCAACGAGCAAATGTCTCTCCTTCGTCGTCGTACCACTCTGCCCCTCATCTTCACCATCCGCACCAAGAGCCAAGGTGGCCGCTTCCCCGACGATGCTCATGATGCCGCAATGGAGTTGTACCGACTAGCGTTCCGTTCTGGCTGCGAATTCGTGGATCTTGAGATCGCCTTCCCTGATGCAATGCTCCGTGCCGTTACTGAGATGAAGGGTTACTCTAAGATCATCGCCTCGCACCATGATCCTAAGGGCACTCTGTCGTGGTCCAACATGTCTTGGATTCAATCCTACAACCGTGCTCTGGAGTACGGTGATGTGATCAAGCTCGTCGGTGTTGCCAATACCCTTGATGATAACACTGCCCTTCGGAAGTTCAAGACATGGGCTGAAGAAGCCCACGATGTCCCGTTGATTGCGATCAACATGGGCGACAGTGGTCAGCTGAGCCGTATCCTGAACGGCTTCATGACGCCGGTGTCTCACCCCAGCCTTCCTTTCAAGGCGGCACCTGGTCAGCTGTCCGCTGCAGAGATTCGCCGTGGCCTCTCCCTGATGGGTGAGATCAAGGCCAAGAAGTTTGCTATCTTCGGTTCCCCCGTCTCGGGCTCGCGGTCTCCCGCTCTTCACAACACCCTTTTCGGCACAATGGGTCTTCCCTACGAGTACTCTCGCCTGGAGACTACCAATGTCGAAGACGTCAAGGACTTCATCCGCGCCCCCGACTTCGGCGGTGCCTCAGTGACAATCCCCCTCAAGTTGGACATCATGCCCCTGCTCGACGAAGTCGCCCAGGAGGCTGAAATCATCGGTGCCGTCAACACTGTCGTGCCCGTCCCCAACGGCAACAACCCCCCTCGTCTGATTGGTTACAACACCGACTGGCAAGGCATGGTGCAATGCATGCGCAACGCAGGCGTCTACGGTTCCACCGGCAAGCAAAGTGCCGTGGTCATCGGTGGTGGCGGTACTGCCCGTGCTGCCATCTTCGCCCTCCACAACATGGGCTTCTCCCCAATCTACGTGGTGGGCCGCACTGCCAGCAAGCTCGAGGGCATGGCCTCGACCTTCCCGACCAACTACAATATCCGCGTTGTAGACAACCAGTCCCAGCTTGACACCGTTCCCCAGGTCGCTATCGGAACCATCCCCGCTGACCGTCCCATCGACCCTGCCATGCGCGAGACTCTCTCCGACATGTTCAAGCGCGCTCAGGAGATCGACGGTACTTCCGAGTCTAGCAAGCCCCGTGTTCTTCTTGAGATGGCTTACAAGCCTACCGTCACCGCCTTGATGCAGCTTGCATCTGATGCGGGTTGGAGCACCATTCCTGGACTGGAGGTCCTTGTTGGACAGGGTGTGCACCAGTTCGTTCACTGGACTGGTATCACTCCCTTGTACCATGAGGCAAGGGTAAGCAAATATCTTGGTTATATTCTCCTTCTCTCGCTTCGTTACTAATTGTTGTCTTTGTGTTTAGGATGCCGTCATGGGTACTGCTGAATGAATGATGGATACATCATCAATATCTCGGGCTCTTTTCTCTATCTTCCATATTTAACATATCATGTTCCATGTTACATGCTCTAGCGATGGGTGAGCGGGTTACTAAAAAGCAATCAAGAAAACGTGTCGTGACTTGCATCTTGTCGTATTCATACGATAGTTCTCATCTACATAACTTTCCATTTCGGTCAATTTTATTGTATTCCACATCACTTTCTGTCCCTGTCTTGTTGATGTATCTCGCTGCTCTGTAGAGATATTGTCATTCGTCCCATTTTAGGGATTAGAGGTAAAATATTCCTTGCTTTGGCTTAAAGTACGTGTTAGGTTGACCATCCACCATCCCAAGTGCCATTCTGCCTGCGTTATAAATCCAATGACTTTTCTTTGATGCTATCTATCTTGAATATCCTCCACATCCATACATTTATTCAAAACCCGACCACTTCTTACTTCTGATATCCTTCTTAGTTTCCTTGGTATCTGCTTAATCTCTCACATTCTCTTTCTCTCACCCGTTCCTCCATCTTTCAAAGAATTTCACTAACACAACCTTTCTAATCATAGCACGATGGATACAACGAAACCCAAGCCAATGCAACATTTTGTGAAAGGCCTTCTATTGGCATCATCTTCAAGTCTAATGCCCGCATCGCCTCCAACGCTCGTCTTTCACTCGGCCTTTACCTCTGGCCGGGGAGAGATGGTCAACCACAGGTCTCTCCAGTACCCAATACCACCTTTGATCATGAACTTAGCGTCAGGTTTACCCTTCACAGTCTCCGGCTTGTATTTACGGAAGAACTAAATAACACATTAGTACCCCAGAATGGTCATCTCACAGGACCAGAAAAGAACTCACCTGCAAGGGACCCTTGAACAACTCCATCATAGCAATATCCCTCCCCAAACAAACACGCGACCCATACCCAAACGAAAAGTTATACTTATTATACAACTTCGCCTTCTCAACATCCAACCACCGCTCAGGCTTAAACTCCTCAGCATCATCCCCATAAAGCTTCGGGTCCCGGTGCACTAGGTACGGGTTACAGCTAACCTCGGTACCAGCCGGCGCGAAGCGACCATAGAGCTCAATACCAGGCTCGGCAACATAGCGGGGGAAGATGTTCGGCGCAGACGGACACAGACGCATCGTCTCCTTCACACAGCCAACATAGAAAGGCATGTGCTCTATGACCTCGTTGTACTGTGGCATATCAGAGATGAGGCCCTTACGGGCTGCGTTGTCGATTTCCGCCATCATACGCTCGTACGCCTCCGGGTGGGTCATGAGGAAGTGCATCATGGCCTGGAAGGCAGTGCCAGTTGTGTCTGCGCCAGCGAGAAGGACGAGCAGGACCTCTGCGCGGATGTATTCCAGATCTAGAGGCTTGCCTTCTTCTGTGCGAGCCTCGAGGAAGGTCTGGAGCAGGTCTGTTTGATGGATTTTGTTGCCGCTTTGGATGTCCTTAATGCGCTGGTCGATGAGTCGGTCGCGGAAGCGCATTAACACGCCGATGCCGGAGTCGTCGGCCGGTGAGGCGACAAGGTATTTTTTCAGGGCGGTGGTTTTTATCCATGAGGTGAAAGGGTGGAGGCGGGCTAGGAGGCCGAAGGCTGGGAGGCCGTCGTGGAAGCCTTGGATTAGGCCGCCGATGTCTTCGCCTTTTTCGACGAAGCCGAAGGGCTCGCCGAAGCCGATTTCGCTGATGATGTCGTAGGCCATGTAGCTGGTTGTATGGTTAGTCGGAGTATTGTTTCATTTGGTTCATGCTACTTACACTGCCCACCAGGAGAAGTCGAAGGCTTCGCCGGTCTTCACAAACTTTTCTGTGAGCTTGTTGGTCCATGCGGTGATGCGCATATCAATCAATGGCTCCATCTTTTTGATGTTGCTGAAACTGTACTATGTTGAGGGTCAGTTTTTGGTGTCTGCGACTGAACTCATGTGTCGTCATACCGGTCCAGCAACGTGCTTCCTGAACACGGCATGGTTCTTGTGAGATCTCATGTTGAACAGGGACTCGGTCTCGCCGAAGCTTCCAGTAATATAGTGCCCGGTCTTGTCTGCATTGCGATGGTAGATCTCCGGGAGCTTTTCGTGATCGTTGACCAGCAACAATGTTGGGGTGATGCGAACAACGGGGCCTGAGAGAATTGAGTTAGAAACATTCCTTTGGGGGATATAATCAAGATCAAGACCAACCATATTTCTTAGCAAGCGCATAAACTGTCGGTACCTCGGTATCCAGTAGATTATGCCATGCGATCCAGAGACGAGTTACAGAGCCCCAGAAAGGGCCGGGGAATTTCGCGAGCGGACTGAAGAAGCGATAGTAAATAATTTGCCAGGTAAACTTGAGCGCAATATAGGCAATCAGTCCAAAAATGGCATTGGTCACCGTCACCAGTGACAGGACATTTTCTGCAAGACCCATAGCGAATCTAGAGAAGCATAGAAGATGAAAAACCCCTCTTTCTGGCGGAGGGAGTGAAACGGCTCTGGAACTAAACCGCCAATGACCATTCACATTAAACAAGCACATTGTAGTAAGGGGCCAAAAGGGCATTGGCCAAAGGGCTACCTTCAGCTTACAAGACCCCACGACAATCCTGCAAGCCTAAACCAAAGTAGGTCTAAACCGTTGAAGCTATGCTCAGCACGGGGCATCTCGTGCATCGACCCCTCCTCATTTGTGCTAGTCCTTGCGCTAGAGCATTGGTAATACGTGCATCGTAGACATTTGTGGCTAGTCCATCGTTGCGCACATTCCTAGTAAAGATTGATCCGGTATAGCTGCCTAAAGCAGTAAAGATGATCTGGATATGGAGAAGACGTTGTCTGTCAGAGGGGCCGTGCGGGTGTGCCGTTGCGCCGTTACCCACGAACATTTGAGACAATGGTCAGCACAGCAGATTGGATGCTCAGGAGTTCCTTGCCAAATGTGAGACGGGATTTTGGTGTTCCAAGTCATTTGCACAGGGCTAGATGGGAAAAAAAAGTACCTCGCACTTTGAGGCTGTGGAGCTGCTGTCGTGGCATTCTCCACTATAGAATGGCCTATAGAATGGCCAATATTTCTCACTGGGCAGTCTCTGTAGACTAGATGAAGAAGATAATGACGGGCCGAAGTCCTGCAGGGCTATTCTTAATGCATATGCCGAGCGCGTTCTCCTGAAATAGATGTGAATATGGGGAATTGGGGCTAATACTAATAGTTCACTAACTATGGATGTATATCGCATGTAAGTTAGACTCTGACTTTTTAACAGGGGCAACTTTTCTCTGATTTGCCCAAAGAAATATAGAAAGAGCAAAACAGGTTAAAAGTAGGTGAAAGTATACATGTAGGGATTGATAACACCCCTTGAATCCTGAATTCAAAGTACCGCCTTCCAAATCTAGTCGGACTTGAAATTCTGCCATGTAGACAGGAGTGACTTATTCTTGTTAGCAGATTTCAAACAAAATGCAGGTACTGTCTTGCTACCATACTTGGTAAAAGAGCGGTGAAAAGAGGTAGATAAAATCAGGTGTCAAGGCAGAAGGTAATGTGCACCTCAACATTCAGGCAGCGAGGATCCAAAGGACCTATTTTCCAATATGAGACAGACCATTACTATATGCGACTATATATGTACAGTAATTTGGAAGAGCAAACATCTCGTCTCATAAATTGATTCTTATCTACTTGGTACTTTTGTACGCATAGAAAATCATATCACATATGAAACTTCCAAATCATTCACAGTCTAGCCACTTTCGCTTTCGCTTAACAGTCTCCACTAAGGACGGCTCGGAAGGCAAATGGAGTAGTGCAGATCGGAGGTGAGCTACATAATGGCTTCAAATCTGTGCATTAGGGGCCAGCCATTATCCATTCCTCCATCATTGAGCGCTTGCAGAAAATATCTCGGGGTCTTGAAACGCGCAGATCGCTCAGCTCCACTCCCATCAAGATTATTTTTATTATTTGGCAGAATTCATAAAATCTTCCAAATAATGTTCTGTTGGTTTTCTAGTCGCTCCAATTACCCCTTTTTTTGTGTCAGTTTGGATATAGGGCTGTAGATGCACGATATACTTCGTACAAAGTATCCAATCTGGAGCATATTAAGATCGTCATCGGACGTCTCAATGAGCATAAAAATAAAGATAAATCAGATCTCTCCATCTCATCTTCCAGGGGAATCTTCCGAGACCCACGAACTCTTTTTGCTTTCGTTCTATCAAGTCATGTTTAACTTTTTCTCTGCTTTCTTGCTAGTCATGAGTAATAGTCCAGTCTTTCAAGGTTGGGTACTTTCCAATAGTCGGGATTTCACAATGATCGTCTCCGAGACATCGAACATAGCGACCCATGACTACTAGCCATCCCTGTGCGAACCAATCCCACCCCAGTCTTCAGGTGGATATCTTCGGCGAGCTAAGATACAATGCTTTCTTGTGCCCAGAGCCAAGGGCCCAATAAACAGGGCCCAGGACTTGGTTTAACAGGGTTTGGACATATCCAACATTTGTACCTCGACAATTGGAGACAGCATTTTCGTGTCTGGGTGGCAAATCATAGCGCTAGAAAGCCCGCCCCAGAGCTCTTTCTATGTTGTAAAACATATGTTTTTCTCTAAGAAACGTGAAACTGCCGCTCCTCTCCATATACGGCATGCGTATTTTAGCACGAGTAGATCACCAAAGGTCTCGAGTGGTGGCGATGCTTGGTTATGACTGTCCCGTCTGACTCGTGTTGGCCTAGTACCTAGTCTACGGAGTAAAAAGAGGAAGGCCTTGCCAATCCTTACCATGTTTTCTTTTTTCGTCAACGGCCTTCTTGGCGGTATACAGTGGATCTCGGAGACTAATAGAACCATGCACGATGCGCATCTCTGATGGGCACAGTCATTTTCTTCCCACTAGCTCCAGGGGCATCGGGGAGAAATCTCGTTATAAATTGTAGACCGGGGGTGCCATTAGCCATCTTCTTGATGCTTTCGTTAATCACAAATTGAACCTTGTATCATCCATTCTCCGTGAGATGAACATGTGAAACGACTGTCTATGCCATTCATGAAGATTAATTCCTTCCTTTACATCAATTTACGGTCTTTCTTTTTCTTTTTCTTCTTCCTTTCTGTTTCATCCCTCCACCTTCCTCGTCATGGCTGGTAGCAATGGTTCTCAAGGCCCTAAGGTCCAAGGTATCTCTATAGCATTTGCCGTCTTGGTCTTCGTCGTTCTGGCTCTTCGTCTCTTTTCACGCATTTTTGTCCTGGGCCAAATGGGTGTTGATGACTGTAAGTGGATTATGCTAGATCTATTTTACCAGCACTATACTGACATCTTCCAGACCTCATTATTGGCGCTTGTGTAAGAAAAGTTGACTCTACCATCAACATGTTTTATAACTAATGGAACTAGATGTTGTCGTGGTCATTTGCTGTCGTTACGCTTGTCGGTATGTTCTAGCTTGGCTTCCTATGACTCTTTGCAGAAGCTCATATCATTTAGCGGTCAAACATGGGCTTGGACAACACATTGGAGATGTCGACCCAACCGGGATGGCCGACTACGCTTTTGTAAGGCTGCGGATTCCATTCTCGTATAGATTTGCATTTCTAACGTCTTCCCAGGCCGTCTGGCTGAGCTCAATGTTCTATCTCGCAACACTTGGGTTCGTCAAAACTTCCGTCCTGTGGTTCTATACTCGCCTTGGAGATCGCTATCTCACTCGCCTATCCCGGGTCATGATGGGAGTTATCATGGCGCAAGCAACATCATTCGTTCTCGTGGCCGCATTCCAATGTCAACCTATTAGCATGGCCTGGACTGGCACCGGACCCGGAAAATGCGTCAACATCAACCTATTCTACCTATGCAACGCCGCCCTGAACATTGTCACCGACCTCTTGACTTATACCTTGCCCATCAAGGTAATCTTCAGTCTCCAGATGCCTCAGAAACAGAAGTTTATCCTGGCCTTTATCCTCTGTCTTGGTCTTTTGTAAGTATACCCTGGTGCTTCCACTTGGACGATTGCTAACACGCTCCAATCAGCGCTTGTATCTCCTCGATCATCCGAATCACCTATATCCCTACCATGCTTTCCTCGAAGGACTCCACCTACGCCATCAGCGGTGCCATGTACTGGTCGGTTATCGAAATCAACATCGGCATATTCGCTGCCTCAATTCCTTCATTCAAGGCGATTGCCTCCCGCTTCCTACCTCGCTTCATCGGCGAGTACAGCAGTGGCAAGAAATATGCCCCCTGGTCAAGCAACACCACTGGCCCGCGAGCTGGATTCGCCAAGGCCACGGATCCCAACAGCATCACTATGGATACAATCACCTGCAATGGGGATGGGACCATGGGTACCAGAATTGGCGCGACTAGCAACTCCAGCGAGGAGCGCATTATCCCCCAAGGGAAGATCTTCACTCACACAGAGATTGAAACTACCTTTGAAAGAAATGATCGTGCAAGCAGTGGTTCGTCATCTATCGAGCGGGCTCGTCAATGATATCGGGCTTATGCTAATGAACTGGCGGCTATATATGAATTTTTATGTATAATATTTGGGGCAATATATTTCGGTTTCTTATCTTGTATAACACATTCCAATGGGCGTAGAGATCATAAATCTACCTAGTTAGGTAGTGTGCAGATGGTTATGTAAGTGACTGTATAAATTGAATCACTGCTTTGTTCATGGTGGGTCTCCCCGATCCCCCTTCTGGACCTGGAAGAAACCGACATCATTCAAGGCATGCGAGTCGCTAGAACTTTGAAGTTTGACGGCACTCAAAAGCTTCCAAAGACCCCCACAAACCCATACCAACCTCCGCAACCAAGGAAGAGACCACATGGCTGCCTCTCATCCTTCAATCACACTACACGACCATCTCACCCCGTCTCACTTCCACATGCGAAAAACAGCCACCCCAACACCAATCCCAGCAAATATGCAAGCCCATCGCGTAAGGCCCCTCCGTAAATGACGATTCACAGACCTCTCGATAGCCTCCGAATCATTGATACGAGGGAATGACACACCAACAGGAGTCTCTATGCTCAGGGCTTCACACAGCGGGCCCCACCCATCCTTAACATCAAAGAAAACCAACCTATCCTCCGGTACAACCTCCTTCAACCAAGCAACATGCCTCGCATAAGTCTCCCTCCCATGCTGACCAGCAACACCACCATACAGCCTCTCCCAAAGCGCAGCCAGCAAATACCCATACGGGATAAAATGTCTCAACCCGTCCAGCGGCAGGAGAACAGCACGCGCAAACCAAACACCAGTCAAACTCTGCACGTGGAGCATACTCTTCTCCCAGGAGATGGGGTCACGGGTTGTGCAGACGACCTTGGCGTCCGGGTACAGCTCCATGAGTTCCGGGACGAGCTCGGAGCCTGGGGAATCGGTGATTGCTACGTAGCCGGCCAACCGGTGACGCAGGAGGGTGAGCATCTTTTCCCGGCTTGTGCTGTCATCTTGTTTGAGCCAGTTTTGGAGAATTGGCATCCAGTTTTTTATCTCTGTTGGTGGGCCTATCGATATTTGTGTGCCGCAGTGGTACACCGGTCCGTTCAGGAGAATTTCTAGCGCTTGGCTGAATGATGAGGTTCCTGTGCGTGGTAGCCCGGCGCCGATAACTTGTATTTGTGCGCCGGGCTGTGGGATGGAGGCTTTTTGGCCCATTTTGTCTGTATGGGGTGGTTTGTTGGGCTGGGTGGGCGTTGGCTGGTGGTTGGTTTCAGGTTGGCTGACCCTCTTTTCTTTTCTTTTTCCTCGCGACTCTAGCTATTTTGTTGATCAAAAATATTCGGGCTCATGTAGGTAACAGTTTGCATTTATGCTCGGGAAATTCACGCGATTTGGATGGCTTTATGTTTTTTTGATGGATATAAATGCCAGATAGGAGACACCGGCTGTTTGGGGATTTCCGCCCCCACTTTTGGGATCCCCCTCCCCCAGTATGATCGTGAACAAGTTGGCGATGAGTTGGCATTTTTGGATTTGCGCATGGATTTTTAGGGGAAACCAAATCAAGCATATGAAACTTGAGATGTAATACTATATGTGCTGGTGATAGCAAGGCACATAGACCAAGTACTTGCGCTGTGTAGCTATAGTATTGGTGGTAGAGCTATATAGTCGGTGGCCTGAGGCAGTAGGCAGTTGCACCGCACTACAGGAACCGAGTTGTATTCGAGTACATATGTAGTTTGCCGATGGATTGGTGGGGTCGAGTGATGTCTGCATGCACTCAAAATAGGAGTATTCAGATGAACAGAGTGGCATTGGGGTCGGAGATGTAGGGCTATTATCGGGCAAGAATATTGGAACTGTTGTTTTGGTGGTTTAACAATGTATTACAATGTATCTCTCTGTGCGTCTTGAAGACTTGGGTTGTCAACGAGATTCGCCATCAAGCACTAAAAATATCTAGACGCCTGGGTATAAGTAGGTGATATATATCCAACACATCCTCCATGTAAAAATCAAATTGTTTAGCAGGGCCTTACTTATCACCTGAAAGCTACGGAAAAGAAGAAATAGACAAGCAGGAATGACTATGGAGCTATATCTACAATATAAAAAGGTGGAATCTCAGAGGAATTCATATTTAATGGCACCAAAAAATACCTACTGGCAAGAAGCAAAAAAAGAAAAAGAAAAAGAAAAAGAAAAAAAAGATAGACATAGCATGTCCTGGTTTCGATCCAGGGTCCTATTGCGGGTTAGTTTGATGTTGTTGGGTGAAATTGTTTGCGGTGAAACGTACCTCCGGGTTATGAGCCCGGCGCTCTTCCCCTGAGCTAACATGCTGATTGGTGGAATATTTATCACTTTAGTGCAATATTACTTTCTAAAGGACAATACAAGTAGCAGTAGTAAAATAGTAGGGTGCATGCTATAAAATTACTACACGGTATACAAATTAGTACTATTTTCTAATGGTGGATTAATACTGGATGTAAGAGGAGAAAAATCTAGAGCGATTTAATAGCAAACTCTGGAGATATCGAGTGCATTAGGGCCATTATGCCTATTAAGTATGTAGACTTGGAGCAAACCGCAGAGGTCATGTGATCCCCTGGTAAGATAACTAGATGATTTTTCACCTAACGCTCTACGTATGTAGACTAACATATTTAATTTTACTTTTTTCCTTTCCGTGTTTATTCCTGGCTGGGGGTTATTATATTAATGGATGGTATCTTTTTTATAGTGTTCAAAAATATTTAAAATGGTAGTTTAGTCTAGGGTTATGTACTCACTAATGGACTGCATTTCAACATCCCAGCATGTTAGCTCAGGGGAAGAGCGCCGGGCTCATAACCCGGAGGTACGTTTCACCGCAACCGTTTCACCCAACAACATCAAACTAACTCGCAATAGGACCCTGGATCGAAACCAGGACATGCTATGTCTATCTTTTTTTTCTTGTTCTTTTTCTTTTAGTGCGAATATCCATTGTGATATAGTAGTTATAGGACCCTCCCTGCCTGAAAATCTAGTACCGCCTGCATAGTGAACTTCTGCCATACATTCTGCCACCACCATAGTAACTCTGGTTTACACAGTAAAAAATCCACCTTTTTTTATCAGAAAAACATGCTCATTTCAGCAGATTCATTGCTTCATACTGGTATACAACAGTTATTTCTGTATCAAACTGCTTCCTCAGCACCCCCAGCAATCGAGGGAAGACTGGGTGGCCTCTGTCGCTTAGGTGCTCCCGAAGTTATGTGCACCTCGACGATGCACACGAAGGGGATCCTATACGAGAAGGGTGGGATTGTTAGGAGGGGCGTAATGAACACTATATAAAAATGCTAAAGCTAACGCTAAAAATGGTTCGAGCTGCTTCTTATCGCCGTAAGCCTTAATAATATGAATATAAGGAAATTCAGAGGTGTCCTTCGAATTACAGCTATAGATTAGGTGGATTAGTCCACTTTCCTTCTACTCCTTCCGGTAGATATCTCTCGTAAACCTCCTTTGTAAGTTGAATAGCCCGTACTAAGATCCGATTGGTGAGTAAGCGGTAAAGTAGCGGGACTTGCTTTGTTAGCCTTTAAATCTCCTGGTTGTTAATTTTATGCTTGACCTTGGCGAGTTAGGGGTTTACTACGCAGTAAAAACTACAAAGTAAGACTAGTAAATCATTGTTCAATATCTATAAACTAAGTTTTGATAGCCAATGAGTATCCTCGGTGAGGGAGGTTGCGATTTCATTGAGATAAAGGTATTTCGAGATACAGACATAGAGAAAGCGCTCTAGGTAGTTGTCGAGCTATTCACTCTATATGTACTCGATTAAGGACTCGAAAAAGGCCTCGTTATACCGTTCTTCGGAATACGCCCACCGACGTTCGTATTCTATTATTATCGCGCAGATAACATGGCCTTGTTACGTGCTAGTTCATTCAACGAGGAAGAGTGCATTCTAACTACAAAAGCAAAGTTGGAGAGGAAGGAGAGAGAAGCAGGTGGTAAGTCCAGAGGATCTTATAGCAGAAGCTATCCAAGCAAACAAAATATTTCCTAATTAGGAAGTATAATATTAGCTGGATGGGAATAGGAGCAAAGCATATCACTACGTAGATCATGACATAATGGGCTGCCTTTTCAACATCCCAGCATGTTAGCTCAGGGGAAGAGCGCCGGGCTCATAACCCGGAGGTACGTTTCACCGCAAACAATTTCACCCAACAACATCAAACTAACTCGCAATAGGACCCTGGATCGAAACCAGGACATGCTATGTCTATCTTTTTTTTTTTTTCTTTTTCTTTATTACCGCGAATATTCATTCAATCCATTATTTCTTGTCCCAATAAACTCCAATAAATTGCAGGTCACTGATAGAAACCCCCTCAAAGCTCTTACCTATACACGTGCTTATCTTGACGTCGCTTGTCTCAATCAAGTCATTGTATGTTAAATCCCCGGGTTTAACTGACCTGAATCCATCAACATAGGATCATTGGGCCAACAGGGACAACATACAGGATACACTACATTAATTTTGGACGAAGAAATCAAATTTCGGCCCGCAAGGATGCTTTGGATTCTGCGCAACTATTCTGAACTCTGAAATTTCTAGTCTTGTAACATCAAGTGTACATATTTCTCCCTGAAGGCTCACTTCTTAGCCTTTTCAAAGACTTGGTAACAAACCAGCGTCTCTTGAACCCCCGACTTTCCTCTGCAGAATACCCTTCCAGAATGTCCACAAGTGAGTTCATTTTTCGTAAATTGCACTCTCCAGTCGCTTTTAGCCAGCAATGAAAACCCCCATGGCTGTCTTGTCCGCGGATAGAAACCCCCAAGCGGGTAGCAGGATCTGTTTTCAAAGCAGAAAGAGCATAAGCGTGTGGGTGTGGAGTCGGTGTCAGATGATATTGGAGAATAACTTCATCGCCGTCATGGTGATCAAGCCCAAATGCTTTTGAAACAGTGAACCTGAAACTACCAGCTCTGACCTCGGTTTGGTGGTCTCCATGATTCCCGGAATGCAATGTAACGAGAGCTTTGGCCCCTCCAAGATGCTGCTTAGCCATGCTAGCTTTCTTTTTGCCCCAGGTGTCCTGTGCAGTAAGGATACGCTCTTTGTGAAGATTCCACCAGTAACTTCTGATCCCCGGGTCAGGTGAGTTTCGTATATCGTTGAACGCATCCCTGGTTTGCTCCGCCCATGCCCGAATAACTGAATCCTCAGATGCTAGGTATTGCTGGAATGTCGATCTGCCGCCAATTGCGTCAGCGATAGCTTTGTTTTCTTGGGTATCTGTGAACCCTTGCCATAATGGCAATGCAACGTTGAGATGATTACCCGACCACACAGGGTTGTATTTTTCGGCAACCAGGAGTCTAAGTGAAGGGAAGTCAGTGTTTGGAATATGAGACACATCCACATCTCTGCCAGGTTCAGAACCAGCTGCGTTTGAGTAGAAGATGGGGCGTCGAGGGTAGCTAGAGTGACAAAAGCTGATTTTATATCCACGGCAGAGGCCCACACTGCGTAATGTAGTCCCATATTCTTCCAACGATGTTTAGGATCTTTGTGTTTCTGGATTCTCAGACACAGCACACATGCTTGTCCGACATAAAGCCAGAATCGTTTGGTGATTTCATCCTCTCTCCATAGAATGTGAAGATATACGCCGGCTTCTTCTTTTGTTTCTGGGTCTTGTCCAATTTCCAGGAGACTAGATGGATTTATTAGTAACTTGCTTCTAAAATTTCAAGGTCAAACATGCCTGATAAGATCAAATTTGCCCTGTTCACATATCTTTTTCACGGCTGGGCTTAGGCTGTCTTCGAGAATTCTAGCAATATCATACTCCTCGAGCACCGAAGAGTACCTCTCGCTCATTTCGAGGCGCACATTTGAAAGCAGATGCTCCAGGATAGAGGCCCTATCGACGGGTCCTAGATTCAGGGTCTCAATTCGATCACCAGACACCTCACTCCAGTTTCGTCGCTTGGCAGTTAGAACTTCATCGCTTGCTGATATCTCTGGCGAGCGGTCATTTCTCGATGCTGTTACCGCTTGAGCCATAACCATTGGGGCTTTGAGTGAATCCCGAGGCTTGGTGTATTCAGTCAGAACAATAATGAAGAAAGGCGTTAGAATAACACGACACATACTTCCAGCTGATTATCAGTGCGATCAAGATCATTGATTGGCATCATTTTTGTAGGACGTGAACCCCCTAGGTACCCTCCACTTTGTCCCCCATGATAGTTTCCTCTGCAGTGAATGGCAATATGACCAAACCCCCCACATCGATTGCAAAATTTGCAGAGACATTGATCGTATCCCTCCATTAGGCATTTGCAGCCTCTGTAGTCCGCAGACATTTCAAGATCTCGATGATCGCAAAGGAATAGATAACTTAGGTTACTAGAATGAGCTTGCGTGGTTCCTGTCAAGATAGGTAAAGCAAAGAAAGACCCGAGGCCTCGAAAAAGGGAAGGATGAAGGACAAGATGAATCTGTAGGTCAATAAGAGATTTGGTCAATGTTGAGGATGACCCATCAGGATCGAGAATTAATTAAAACAACAGTCAGAGATCAGGCAGTGACGGAGACTGAGGATGTCGACTTGATGGGGGAAAATGTGTTTGATACGACCAGGAAGAGCCAGGGGGTTGAGGCAGTTTGACCGGATGTCGTAGCGACAAAGGCAACAATGAGGATGTCATCAAAACAATTGCTTGAATAGGCAGTTACTCCGATCCAAATCCGAGCGAGGGCTGCAGAGTCAGAGTTGCGATGATGTCGTTGGAAGATAACAAAGACCACCCTGAAGTGTTTGATGCTGGCATAAGCGAGGGATAGTGCGAGACTATGAAATCCACTATTGGCGAGCAAAAAGGCCATAACCTGTGCAGAGACTTGACAAGATAGCAATATTGTAGTAAATTGAAGACTGCTAGGGTGCAAGCTTTAGAAGTCAACATGCTTTTTCGGGCCTGGCATATTCCCGAGACCCACATTTATCACGAATAGCTACTATAGAGTAGATCCCTAGCCTCTCCCGCGTACATGTTTTCTGTCTACATATAAGAAACAGAAGATCGACGGGCTTTTTCTTCATATCGACCTCATGTGAGGCTGCATAGCTTCATAGTTGTAACCGACCGTAATACGTATGTGTGTGGAGTGATATGGACGCCTGTGTCGTCCGATCGAAATCTGTAGGCGTCGAGTACACAGGTGGCATGGTGTTACTTTGAACTCTGGAAGAATTGGCAGATTGAGAATCGATAATACCTTGGTATTGGTATTCTGTGTGGCTGGTGTGCGATTAATCTTTTTTTTTTTTCTAAAATTGCCCGGAGTATAGAATGTCTAATGGTATACCGTATATACCGCATCACGTGTACATCTAGTATGGCACTCACGCAAGGGACGAAGTATCGGGAACCGGAAATAGTAAAAAGAGCCAATCAACAGAAAACACCTCATCACACCAAGAGTAGGTAGAATACAACAATCAGGGACTTGGGCAAATGACAAGTTCATCCCAGTCACATCCACATTTCTTCCATCTCCCCACCTTCCGACTTCCCCCCACTCCAATATTGATCCACAGTAAGCCACTGGTCCGCGTATATGTCTATCATTTATTGTCTATCACTTTAATATAAACATGTATACGGTGGCTTACTTGTATGACATATAGGGTATTAGATTATCCACTATATATCAAATAAGAATTGAAATACATAAACTCGAATATGATCTGATTGTTGATGATCACAGATACGTACCCGGTCAAAGATAGGAAACTGGGGGGGGGGGGGGGGGGGGTACAAACCGTACACGCAAATAAGCAATTCCATACCTGGACAAAGACATGGACAAAACCTTGTGATCCGAGTTAGGATCCTGCTATATTGTATATTACGTCGACACCCTAAATCCAAAACCAGATTCCCACATTCCACCCAAACAATCCCAGTACCGAGTACCGGGATGGTATATAGCTTATTGGGCCAGAGTTTGGGTGAGCCAAGGCTTTCTTGGATGGAGTGTCTACGCAATCATGGTATCATACCTATATCGGGGCATGGAATTCTTGCAATGTATATAGATATTAACAGGTAATTGGGATAACGGGGTACAATGTATGGTCAGCACGAATCGGGACTCGCCCGTGGATGTTAATTAGTTTATTGCAATTTGCAATATACAATAACCCTGAACGTGGTGCATACTGGAGCATTTTTGTCCACTAATGAGTCGACGATGTACATTGTACACGATGTACTTATGATATTGCTATATATTCTATAGATCTGCGTTGAGCAGCTAAGATGGCTGACCTAAGTGGGTAAACACCCATGCAAGTGTGGATGCGAGGGACTCAAGTGTATCCCTCGACCCTTGATTGTTTCAAAAGAGGAGGGGTATGTTTCACCGTTTCCAGATTTATAGTGGAGTGTGGAGAGAGATTGATTATTTCCATTCATGTCATTTCCAAAAGCTAATATACATTTTTTTGGAGGAATGTACTATAGTACAAGAGGGGACACACTGTACTGGGGGTCAAAAATGCAGCAACACCATGTACAACAGAAATGTACAACACCGAAACTGTTTGTTTCCCGGGGCCAAAGCCATTAGACAAAAAAAAAACACACCAGCCATGCTAAAAGGGCGTTCGCATGTAAAATCAAATCATCAACGTAAAATCGTACACATAAATAATAAAATCGGAATCCGAATAGTGATACAGAGAGTTCATGAGGATTAAAGGAGCCATGTCGTCATGATGACGAAGCCCCGGATTTTTGGTGGGGTCTAAGTGGATCCACCTATGACGTTCGGTATGCCGATCCGGTGGACTGATGACGTCAAAGGCGCTCTCAGTCTCTCCTCCTGCGCTGCTTGCCTGGCCAGTCGATTTCGGGATGAACCACTCGCATGTCTGTAATTAATGTAATTAGTGTATGATCAACTTAAGGGGTAAAGGGGGGGGGAACTTACGTCTTGTCAGAGCATCGTTTCGGCTGAAGGTCTTGTCCTCGTTGCAGATGTGACAACGCACCTTCTGTTTCCCGGCGGTGTGAATAGTATGCTCGTGTCGCGTAAGATCGTAAGGCCGGGAGAAGATGGAATTGCATGCTTTGCCTGTAGACGGGTTGATGCGTTCGCACTTGTGCGGGCCAGCCTGGGAGTTGCGGAGCGAAGTGTCGCGGCTGACAAGGTGGCCGCCCGGGGTTGTTTGCCGGTGGGCCTCGCGCTTGTGTCGCTGGAGTCTGGAGGGGGAGTCGAAACGTTGCGAGCAGTTGTGGTAGGTGCAAGTGTAGGTGCCCGCATCCGAAGATGTGTTGGCGGGACGGGGAATACCCTCTGTAATTGGCATGTTCATTTGACTTGGAGGCGAGCTCTCGGTCGATTCCACTGCTGGAAGTGAAGGGAATTCGGTACTCTGCTGCAAGAGATTGCTCTGACGACGATGCATCTGGGGTTCAGAGAATGCAAACTGTGGCTGGGCCATGCTGGGAGCCGTATATTGAGGGAATGCTTCCATCGGTCGCATTGAGCCATTATCGCGTCGCAATCCAAGAGCATCACCCAGATTGAAATCACCCTGACCGGGAGGGAACAAAGGTATAGTATCATCGCCATCTTGGAAATCCAAGACTGCATCCTTAGGGGACATAGTCTTGATGTCTCCAGTGTTGGCGGTCTGGTCCATGTTCATTCCGTTCATGCCGTTCAGAGCGTTCTGTCCCATGGGGATGCTGGTAGCCATCTGAGGCTGCTGGAGAGCGTTGTTGTTCATGTCACCGGCGAATGGGGAAGAGGGACGGAAAGGTGAACGATCCCGTCTGCTAGAAGGCGATTGTGAACGAGCAGACATGTGTCCCTGGTTGGCAGCTTGGAGACGATCGGCAATAAAATTGCGCGGGTTAAGGTGGTTCTGTCCCATCGGCTTGGACACCTGGGGCGCTGCCATGATGGCGGGGTTATATAATTCGTCTTGGTATATATCGGAAATGGTTCTGTTCAGCTTGGGAACTCCAATTGACATGGCATTATTGGCACCGTTATATTCTGGAGGTGCGTCGAAACGTAAGTATTGGTCCATTCCCCAATCAATGTCAGGAATTCCATTCTCACCATTGGTCATCGACTTGGATGCGTCGTCGAGTTCGTCGAGGGTAGTCTGTGGGGTCACCGGCGAGTTATGGCTCATTGTTGACACCGACGGAGCCAGTGAGTAGTCATTCTGCATTTGTTGCGGAGGTGACAACTTCTGCTGGTCCATAATTGCCTTTCTCATAGCAGACTCGGCCTCGGCGTTGTGACCATCTTGGGACGAGGGATCGAAATGTTGGAAGGGAGTCGCAAGGAATGAGTTCTGGAGGGGAGTTTGCACCGGGCTGGGGAGTGGCTTGTTGGAGCTGTTGGAGCGGCGGTGGTAGTTGTTGGCTGGCACCCCCGAGGGGAGTGAGCGCGAGGATGCGGAGGGCGAAGATCTCTTTTGCACACCGGGGTATGGGATACGCGCAGGGCTCAACAACTGCAAGTTGCTTTCCCAACCCTGATTACTGGCGAGAGGCTGCTGTACCAACATGGGCGTATAATATTGCTGAGGATATTGAGACACGTAGTGAGAAGGCGAATTAGAACCCTGGATGTCGTACGACGGGTTATATGAAGACGCTGGGGTCATCGAAGGAGCCCCGAAAGACTGAGAGTCAGACGTCTGCGGGTAAGAAGTCGAGAAGGTCGGAGAGGAGAAAGTAGGTGAGGAAGGTGTAGAAGACGGCGGGGAGAGCTGTACACTGGGGTGGCACTGGAAAGGTGATTGCAAGCGAGATTGAGCGTAGTGAAAGGCGTTCTCGGGATAAAAATCAGGTGGGTACTGGTCGTCTTGTATGATGATGTCCTCTGAGTTGTATGGATCGGTGATGAGACCCTTACGTGGGTACATAAGCATTATGTTATCACGGTTTGGGGACGTCAGAAAGTGGGTAGTGTTCGCCACCGAGGAAAGGCGGGCTTTATAGAACCCGACGGCACAAGATCCGATTAAGATTTCCTGAGCAATTGTGGCCGTGCTCTTGGGGAAGTCTGGAAACGTCGGGAGGCTGATCGAATGGAAATATCAAAGGGCTGGAACTTTAATAGAGTTGACTATGGTTGATGTGAGTTTGGTACTGGATAATGACTCGACCGGAGAAAAGTAAATCTTACTCGATATGATGATCTCAAGAGTCAGAGTTGTGGTGGGTACGAGCAATGAAGTTGAAAGAGGGAGAAGTGAGTTAATAAAGAAGAGTCCACGACTCTGTACTATATGACCTCACTTGGAGATGTCGGTCTTCCCCGAACAATAATCTTACCGTATTGTGCATATTAGCGGTATTTATCAAAATAATTATTTTTAAATGTTATCGATTTCAAGGCTAGTCCGAATCGGGACTGAATTCGTATCACAATAATACGCTTTTTTTTTTTACAGTCCCACTGATCTGATCTGGGGATCTTCGTTGACTCTTTCCCTTGTGAAGTTGTGGCTTACAGGATGTACACAAAAGCCACACGGATCCACTACATAATGTCTATATTCTACGTTTGGGCGTCAATGGTTGTTACTTGTTAGTCATATTAAATATAATTTTGGACGGAATGATTCAGCCAAGGGTTACATATCGCTTAGAGAGAAAGAGAAAAAAAGAAAAACTTCTGCTGTAGTCTAGGACTAGCTCCGATTTGCACTCGGGTGACCAGGGCCAAAATTAGGAAAATGGGGGTGGAGATGCCGAGGAGAAACCCTTAGGGCTGAGCCACACCTTAGCTTTGTTTTACCCATCTCGCATAAATTTTGGTTGGGAATTGACACTTCGGCCTAATCTACTATTTCCGGTGAGTCAGAACTCGTTAGAATGCCCAGGAATATGAAATGGAAATCCGGAGAGTTGTTCAGCCGAAAGATATTATTATTCGTCCAAGTAAACATACTCCCAAGGATTCTTTGTTGACACTAGCCACATCGAGCGCCATGTGGCTGGTGTCCAGTGGTTCGAATCGGCCGTCCCAACGGTGTAGCATTCCTGCATAACACCTGGGGAAACCTTACGGTGCACATTCTTCTTTGTCGGGCTCCCATTATTTCACTCGAATACTTTAGGATTGTGGCTGTGAAGCACTTGTCTCTCAACTGTCTTCCGATTGTCTTGGGATGTCTCCCCACTACGCGCCAATCGGCGGGTTCCACTCTAGTTCAACAGACGCGATAGTCAGCTGACCATTCACACAATGGCATGATAAGCTAAAGTTGGACACGGGTCCATGGATCTTGTTTGTCTATGGAAACTTGATGACCAGCTGACCCCGGATCTTAAGTCACCACATGTTTTGTTTTGTTTTTTTGTTTTTTGTTTTTTTATCTTAAGCGAGGTGCCATCGTGTACGGAGTATACTTCCCATGCCTTACACCTGTACTTAGTTCTGCCTTCGGCCATAGGCTCGGCGGGAAATGCCCTACACAAGAATTTCATGCGCAAGGCGCTAAGATCATGGTCACATGGTCTGTGGGCTGATTGCCTTAATTTTCTGGTCTACATTGCTCGATGATTCGATGACTCGATCACATGTGAATCGTATGTTTCTCTCTTTGACTCAGAAAGTCAGAATAACATTCAGTATCGAACTAGAGTATTGGTTTTGATTTTGGTATTATCATATTTCCTGGCGCTCGGATCGCTGTAGATTAATTTTTTAGCGGCTTTGTAGCACGCGGAAGACCTTGAGTAGCGTGGTAAGAATGCCATGTACTGCGGATTACATTTGAAATTTTCTGTTTTAGCGTTATCATCCTTCAACCGTGCATATGCATATGGCTTGGACACTAAAATCCCAGAGTATCAGATCGCAGATCAAGGGCCCTCCAAACCGAGCATCGGCAAACCCCGTTCTTAGAGCTTGGGCACCAAAACAGAAGGCAGCAATAATACAATACTCCAGATGCCATGTGACCTAGGATCTCCCTTTCAAATCCACTAGCGCAAATGTAAATCCGACCGGTATGTTCTCGGGCCTAAGAGATTTTCTCGGTCTGGACACACCGAAACGGGTCCGGGGTCTGCCGTGTCTGCCGAACAGTCTAGCCCTTCACCTAATCTTCCCTTTTTTCCGCGGACAGCGGGATCTTGGCGAATTCCTCGAGGCACACCAAAACGTGGCCTACAGAGTCCGGGGAAGTGGCAAACCAGCCTCAGCTGATCCAAGTATCCAGATCCAATGGCCCACTCAGATATAGTGGGATTATAGTGGGAATGTGTAGATCTAAGGGGGGGTTTTTTTTTAGCAGTGATCTGAAGGACGGATTCGCGTACCGAAGGCATCCTTGTTTGCAAGGTACATAATCTCCTTCTCAATTGGGCATCAAATCCTGCCATTACCCAAGAGAGGGCCCCTGCATAACTCAGAAGATCACGGAGAAAAAATTTTCACCGGCATGCGATCCCGACCAAAAAAAAAATATGTCAGCACTCTAAACGAGTTTCTCAGCGATGAGTCTGCGAGATTGTCATGCAGGTTCATATTTAGTAGCAATCTAATGCAGTGAAAAGTTTTTCAATGTAAATGATTGGTCGTAAGAGGTAGGGGTGCACAGCCACATCTCGGTTCTACCGGTACGCCGTTCGAGTTGCCGGTTTGCCCTGTTACCATACGGCACTTGCAGCAGCCACGGCCTGCAGGTAATCGTATTCGGTATTTCTGGTATGTTCCAGAAGGATTTTCTGTGGCTTGTGCATGCCACTAGTGCTGTATTTAGTAAAGCGTGGCTGTTTTCGTTCTTCTGGAAGCTTTCTATTTTCGTCCCGGAATGCCGGCATCCGGGCATCGCCGACATTGGAGGACTGTGCTCCTGTTTTCGGATTCGTATTCAGACAAGTTTTGCTTCGTCTTTTTCTCGCTTTTTTTTCGCACTGAATATCCGATTGTGGCTGATTATTGATTATCCCGATGTCATTTAGGGGTCATCAATCCTGACCAATGCAATACTGACTAATTGTTCTGACTCACCTCTGGGCAATTTCAAAAGAATGTCACGTGTGCTTTAGATCCTAGCCGCGTATACTTACAAATTCCGCTTCGTCATCTTGAGTCAGAAAGTCTTAGAAACGAGGCTTCAAGGAGCTTTGTTGGGGAAAGAGTTGTGGCTATGCAGCTCATGCCAGCAAGGGATGGCAAATGTCTTACTTGGTTGCCTATGTGCACGTTATTCTAGAATTTTAGAAGCTAGCCACGATCTATCCCTGCATTCCGGAATGCCACATGTCTCTGATATTACGATGTACACCTGTAATTACATATGTATGTCTGATGGTATCTGATACTTACACCGTATATAATTGGAAACTAGAAGCCCATCAATGACCAAGCACACCATGGCCAAGCACACCATGACCCAGCCTCCAGGTCAGTTGCTTGTGATAGTCCTTTTAACAGACCCTTGAAATATCCTAGACAACCGACCCAGGGGGTTAGATAGGAGCCCAACTGCTAGGTCCTTAACAATATACAGTGAAAGGCCAGTACCTACAGGTAGATATAGAGTCGTTTTCGTACCATGTTTATTGGTGACACAAGAATGTATAGTTACATTGACATTCTCTGAACCACAGGCAATAGAAATATGCAACAGTGTTAATCTAGATACCATATATCGCAATTAGCCTATAGGTTGGTGTAGGATACCGTCCCGAGAACGAGGCAACAAGCTACAAGGCACCGGTATTTCCTGAACAGGAAAGAGAAGGTAAATACTGGGCATTGTGGCGTCCAGTCGATACAGGTTTGGTCCCTGATGGCGACGGCTTATAGTATAGGGTATTGTATCAATTTACCACATAAGTAACTTTACAAGGTAATAGAGATGACCAACAACTGCCTATCCGATGGTAATGATATAGCCCTTCATATAGAACCTATCATATCCAAGGCAATTTCTCTGTAAAATAGACCCCCACTGTTACCAGCCAGATCTTTTTAGGAAAAAGAGTGCATTTCAACTAGAATTCTAAACATGAGAAAAGGAAAGAAAGAGAGAGAAGGACCTGCGAGACTGAGAGAGCTATTATCTCTCTCTCTGAATGCAAACACTGCAAACACCAGCCTTCTCGCTTAGTCATCTCACTTCAACAAACACCTAGGCGGCGACGCATGGCAGAATCCTTTCTACCAAAAAGATCCCTACACATCTGGATCGTCACACCCACAAATCAACAATTTTGCACAGATTCCATAATATATACCCAGCTATTTGATTAAGACCTTGAGCTGATCAGGAGAGTGGACTCGTGAGTTGGAGCTTTGGTGTACAATCTAATAGGAGTGTTGCTACATTACTGTTGCTTTGTCTCCCTTGGCGAATGTACCCAAATATCAAGCCAATATTCAACATCCCAGCATGTTAGCTCAGGGGAAGAGCGCCGGGCTCATAACCCGGAGGTACGTTTCACCGCCAACAATTCCACCCAACAACATCAAACTAACCCGCAATAGGACCCTGGATCGAAACCAGGACATGCTATGTCTATCTTTTTTTCTTTTTCCTTTCCTTTTTCCTCTTCTTACTACAATAAATTCTTTACTCTTTGCACGCATGCTACTTTTGAAATATTGCGCCATAGCCTTTGGTCGCCATATAGAGGTATTTCAATGACGGCGGGTACTAGATTATTATTAGTAGGATAGGCTTTGCGTCTGTGAGTGAGTTAGACGCCTAGTGCGACTATTAGGCTACATCACTACATCAGCGAGAGAACCATTGTGACGCTAGGTACTCCGTGTAGAGACCATTTACAGGGTATGTGGCTATTCTTTGTGACGTGGTGGGGGAGTCGCCATGGCCTATCAACATGTATGGTGAACAACGAGGCCTGCATGTCCGTATCGAGGACTTACGATTTTGATCCACCTTAGTGGGAGAAACAGGAGCACATACTCTGTACATGTAGTTCCGTGGGTCGTTGGCGCCTCTTGCGCCATAAAAGAAGAGACCTCGAGATGCATAGTGCAATGTGAGTGGATGTAATTGAAGAAGCTGGGACTATGGAATCTCAATAATTGCTGCATTTGTGTACCATATTATGTTGGGATGAGATGTCGTGGAATTCAATTCTGTCAATTCTGGTCTGTTATGGGGCATGGATTGTAGTGGAGTGGCCAGTGTCTGTATATTCACAGATATAATTCACTTGGTTTGAGCTACTACTATCCCTTATCGGTTTTTTTCATTCCGTTATCCATAGGTGCATTCCCAAACCAGTCTCCAGCGTGTTGACCTACTGTCCTTCGACTGTTTGTAGTGTCGCTTTTGGCCGATTTTCTCGCCGTATCGCATAGTTCGTCCACTGGTTCGCAATGATCAAGACTCATTTCTGGGGGCATTTGGGGCTATCTGTAGAGAGGATTCGGCAATAATCGGCTGGGTGGACTGGCAGATGTCTCGCGGGTTGGTTGGTAAGGTCATGACAGGGTCGACATTTGGTCTGCCAGGATTCAGATTTGTGTGCCTTCCATTGTTGTTTGTGCTGTGTGTTGATCGAAGCATTTGGGGCAGCCAGGCTTGACTTCAATAATCTCACTCGTCGTCTTGCTGTGGTCAGAATGATACCTCTGGTGCCCTATCCCAGACTTGCCCAGATCTGCCTATAGGTGCCATAATTTCTTTTTCTTTTCCCTTGTCTATTTGCTGTCTTCGGTCTAGTGGTGGTGTAAGCATGGTCATGCTAGTAGATAGTTGTTGTAGTGGTAGTCTGGGGTGTAGGGACTAACAGGTTGGTTCCCACGTGGGTGATCTGTTCATGAATCTGTGTAACATCAGATTCAACTGCCTTGTCTGCGAGTTTATTGCATGGTGATGTGGAATAAGTCAATTCCTTGTGTCAATTCTAGCTTGTGTCGATTCAACATTCTGGTGTATTTCTTCACGGCTAGTAGTCTTCGTTCCAGTCTGTCCTGCACATTTCATAGCTTTGCCAGTTGGATACCGTCCTTTCTATAATTACCACGGCCGAGTCAGACGCATATTGTGGGGTAGATCTCACCAAGCTCTCTGGGAAAGCCGAGGGTGCCACTTGCGCTGTTTTCAGCTCCTTGGAATTATCCATGGGTATTTTAATAACCATGTCTCGCAGACCTTGATCATCCTTTGAAGGCTCCTTCATCCCCTCAATTAATATTCGGCCTGTGGGAGTGTACATCAATATGTGTACCAATATAAGATCAACCCTATTCGCCGGATCTTCAACTGGTTCACTGGGGGTCTGCGTGGTGTCCGTGTCCGTGTCCGATGTGTAGTTGTCTAGCCGAGTGAGGACGTCTGTTTCTAGACAGTGAAGTGGCACCTTGTAGTCTAGGTGATAGAGATGCTCAGTCATCCCTTTGATGGAAGTGGCTCTTCTTATAATGTGACCCTGTTTGTGGATGATTCCTTGGTCGAGTCAGGAAACATGCAACAATCCATGCTGTATTGTTCTGCCCCTTTGATATCTCACCTGCGGCCCATTGTCACATGTTTTTGGCAAAGAAGGCTGATCGTGGGCGGACTGTGCATTTGTGCACAGCGTATTTATCATCTTCGCACACGGTAGTCAGGTCACTGTATCTGGGGTCGAGGTGGACGCTGTTGTATTGTTGGTGGTTTTTCCGGTCTCTGCAGACGGATCGGGTACCTTGATATGGCGTGGAGGAGTCCATTGGTGGTGTTTTTATCTTAGTCCTCTTCCTCCTTGGCTGCACGTTCCGGTTGTCGGATTCTCGGGACGGATAGCTTCTTCTTCTTCTCCATGTTGACAAGATACGAGAGGGTGGTGAGCCCTGTGTGGGAGGTTCAGACTCACTCGTGGGCTTGAGTTATTGATAAATCTGTCTGCAGGGTGATGAATAGAGGGAAAATTGAAGAGTAGGTTGAAGGGGGTGTTTGTCTACATCCTTCCGTGTGTGACAGCAATCGCGCGGATTGGTGTTTGCTCTGCCTGCTTGGTCTGTATTTCTGCCCTACAAATCGCGCCTTCCTTTCGATTTGGTATGCATAGACAGTCAGTTGCCGGTTTTCTTTTCTCTATATCTCTTTGTATCTCTGTGTGGGGAAATTGGGGAGGGGACTGGCGGTTTAATTCCTCTTGGCGTTCCAGCTTCCTTACTATACATGATGCCAAGGAAAGTTGAACTTCCGTTTTAGGGGGTTCAACTTCGACTTATATTGTTTTGCTCGCCATGCCACGATGGTGGTCTACATGGGTTCAATGTGAAAATTTGGGCAATCATTAACATGTCTATTCTATTTGCATGCAATTTTTATGGGGCTAATGCTTTTTAATGTGTTGCTTGAGAGTTCAGTTTGATATTGGCTCTAATATATATATATAGATATAGATATCTGTAATACTACAACTCCATATACTCATAGGATAACCTCTAACACCAGATTACACCAAATAAGTATGGTCCACAAGTAATCATTAAAGTTGACTAGACATACAAATCAAATGCAAAATACTAAAAAACATGAAGTTGGGATGTATAGACATGCGTACATGGTAATCCATGCACATCATCAAAGTACGAGAAAAAGAACAGCGATAGCACGCATAGGGTAAATAAACATTCCTAGTCGGTCATAAAAATTAGGTGTACCTGGTCAGTAAGACAGAGATCTAAACAAATTCCATAACCCTGGAATAGTTACATGGGGGGATTGATGTTGAACGCTGGAAGAGGTGCCTCAGGCAGTCAAAACAACGCGTCAAGCAACTCCAAGCCATGAAGACCTCGACTACACATGGACAAACATCCAAACGACGGAGCCCCAACCACCAAGAAGAGGGTACCAAGTACCATAACACAAGCCAAGCAAACAAACTCGTTGAGAAACAAGACATCTACTACACAAACATATTACCTGCAATCCAAAAGAGTCGAAATTATTTCAAGTTTTGATTGTATTCGTATCGGATCGCACTTGAGTGCTTGATCCCACCATGCCCATGGTGCCAGCCGTAATGTAAAGAGGCTGCTATGATACAGAAAAGCTCAGAAGCGAACACTATGGACGCGCAATAGTGGTAATCGAGTGTTATGAAAAGCAAAACCCAGAGACCCATGATGATTGTAGTAAAATAAATCAGAGAACACCCCAACGTCCCATCGTACCGTGAACCAGCCCGGAAAAGAAAAGCACAAATAATTTAGCCACCGAAACCGTAGAGGGTACCTGGAAAAGAAGGTTAGACGCGTTTTGGAATCGGAAGACACGTGGAAAACTTACGGCCCTGGCGCTTGAGAGCGTAGACAACGTCAAGAGAAGTGACAGTCTTGCGCTTGGCGTGCTCAGTGTAGGTAACAGCATCACGGATGACACCCTCGAGGAAGGTCTTGAGGACACCACGGGTCTCCTCGTAGATCATAGCGGAGATACGCTTGACACCACCACGACGTGCGAGACGACGGATAGCGGGCTTGGTGATTCCCTGAATGTTGTCACGCAAAATCTTGCGGTGACGCTTGGCACCACCTTTGCCGAGACCCTTTCCACCCTTGCCGCCTGAATTGAGACGCGTTAGAACGCGTTTATTAAAGTAGAAGTGTGGGGTAGTAACTTACGGCCAGACATATTGAATATGGATTAAAAGAAAAAGGGGTTGTAGAAGTGGGATGAAGAGGAGTTGGTAGTTGAGAGATTACCGGTGGAATTGATGGAAAAAGAGGGAAAGGAAACAGAAGTGGACAGAGGATATTTGTATGATACGGGAATCAGCGAGGATTGGGAAATCACGCGCTAGGGATGGCGTCCGCCAATGAGAGGGCAGGATCACAGACCAACCTTGATCTACCGGGAGACCCCAGAGTCGGAACGCCAACTTTGGCGTGGTCCATCTTTGATCCTCCTATAATCCGCCACCAACAATGTAAATCTACAATTAAAATAGTATAATTATACATTCCAAAGAGTGGTGAATACATCAGAATGCCTTAACTATTCATTCAAGGGTGGTTGGGTGCAAGATCAAGAATTCAAGGGTTGGACATTCTATACTCCCTGATCCTGGGCTCTCATTGGTCTAGAACTCGCTTAGTTGGCAGTACCAGCACTTTGATCTAGCTTGACCAATCAGAACTCACCGCAAATCAGTCTCTGGGCTACACGCTACGCAGTCCCCAGTCATACGCACTGGATTTCCTGACTGATCCTGATCGGCTCACTCCCCCCTGATTCGTGGTTCCCCTTCCAGATCAATTCCCCCCTCCCGTCTCCTACAAATACTCTTCCCCCACCCTCCTCTCTCTTCCCTTTTACATCCATCCAACTCTTTCATCAACAAAACAACCTTTTACATCAAGTCTATCATCAAAGATGGCTCGTACCAAGCAGACTGCCCGTAAGTATTTATTATATATTTAATATTTCACCCTTCTCCCACGTCGTCGACGCCTGATTAGTCAGGCTTCCGCGCCGAAGGATCTGGTGACGCGTTCACGCGGTCAGAAACATCTTACTAACTGTCGCAAATAGGTAAGTCCACTGGTGGCAAGGCTCCCCGTAAGCAGCTCGCTTCCAAGGCCGCCCGCAAGGCCGCCCCCTCTACCGGAGGTGTCAAGAAGCCCCACCGCTACAAGCCCGGTAAGTTCCATCTCATGCCGCACATGGCATACATCACACATCCTTTGGAACATCTTCTAACATTCCATCTCCAGGTACCGTCGCTCTCCGTGAGATCCGTCGCTACCAGAAGTCCACTGAGCTTCTGATCCGCAAGCTCCCCTTCCAGCGTCTGGTCCGTGAGATCGCCCAGGACTTCAAGTCCGATCTCCGCTTCCAGTCCTCCGCCATCGGTGCTCTCCAGGAGTCCGTTGAGGCCTACCTCGTCTCTCTTTTCGAGGACACCAACCTGTGCGCCATCCACGCCAAGCGTGTCACCATCCAGTCCAAGGACATCCAGTTGGCCCGCCGTCTCCGTGGCGAGCGCTCGTAATTTTTCATTTTCAACGAGCTGGGTTTCTGAAAGGCGATCATGGGGTTTGTTTTTATCTTTTTATCATGACTACTGGCGATACATGATGGGTTTGCTTTCAAATATCAATGGGTTTCGGCACCGGGTTGCTTCGCAATTTTGCTTTTTTATCGATGCTACAGCTAGCCATCGATTGATGGATCAGTCATGGGCATGTACATTATGGGCCTCCCTTTAACATGATGCCTTAGCGCGCATCATCTCATGACAGGACGCTTTAATGCTGTCTTCTATGATTCAAAATTCCCTTCTTCCTTCCGTAAACAGTAAACTAATTACCCGTAACCGGCGTATCTCCGTATCTATTGGTCTGCTCAGCCTTTCGACGCGACAGGTGCTTCCGTCTTTGTTTGGGTTCTCTTTTGAGTTGTCTCGCGTCAGACGAAACTCGGTCGCAAGATGCCCTTTCACCCAACCCAAACCGGTGACCCCTCTGTACCAATGCCAAACAACACTATCCAAAACGAGAAGGTAATTATCTGACCACCAGCAATAATAAACCACTTCATCTCTAGACATGATTTCCCCCAAGTCAACATGAAATTAAGTGAAGCTATCGTACCTCGAATCTTCTCGGAAGGTAGCCTCTCATTGCGCAACAAAGAGATATAAGTAGTTACGAGACTTCTATAATTATATAACGGACGTCAACTCTTCAGATTGGAAAGGAGAAAACAGCAAAATGCACATGGGCAATCTGCTTGTACTACTTTAGGACTTAACTACGTATGTAACTTGGCTGAGACGCAACTATGACTTCACATTGACTTAACGCTGATCCAACAATTATCCTAGGAATTGGAAGTCTCTAATCACATTTGAGAATGCAACAACATAACCAATAAAACGACAAGAGAATTAAACACGGGTTCAATTAGTTCATACACCAACCATACTGCATCCATCATACTACCCGATCAGACCCCGAATCCAATCGCCACGCAAGCACCTCCAAAGAAAAAACGGCGAATTGACTGGGATTGAGTCACAACGAGCTCAACACGTCATAAAAGACTGCAGGGCTGTAGGGTAGTGCATTGGTAGACCTGTACCGCATATCAGAATGACTCAATACCCTTCAGACCACGAGGAAGATTCCGAATAAATCAGGATTATCCGTGTAGGGTAGTATCAGATGACCGAGCCTCAACTTAGAACAAGGAAGTAGACAGATGAATAGATTTCCCTTCGTATCAATCAGTCAAACGAGAGGTAAGTGGAGCGTGTTTTCAGGACACTGCAGATTACATGGTCTGATACTTCGTACATGGACTTATGAGCAGGTGATCTATTTGGTGCTATGTTTTCCATTATATACTTGCAGGGCTGAACCAGATAGCGGTTTAGGTGTCTAACCCAGCTGTCATGCTGATTGTAAGTGGGGACGGAGTGACTTGAACGCGTGTTTTGTTTCCTTGATCTTACTGTCAACAAGACTGGAATAGTTTTGAAATCGGAGATTCAAGTATTTGAATCAGAGGGACATCTACTGATATCAAATAACGCGTATAACTATCTTGGGTACCAAGATCAAGACAGTATAGTCTTGTGGCAAATGTACACAATCTCAGTGGATCCACATTCAGCTACTGGCCTGAGGCGAAAAAAAAGCCAAGACTTATGGAAAATTCTAGCTTCGGTACTTTGTAGAAGTGACTTCGATTTCCCTGGTTCTCCTTAGTTTTTTTTTTTTTCCTGCAAGCCACCCAGGTGGTTTCATGGACACGCGGGAAAGCCTCGGACATTTTGCATTTTTATCCATGTACTTTGTCTAGATTTTTTTTTTTTTGAAGGTACATCCGTGGATAACTGATTGATCAAAGCCACAATGGATCGGGTCTAGAGATACCTGTGATCACATTATTCGAGTACGTGTCCAATGTGACAGCCCCAATATTGGCCATGGTCTTTTATGGCCCCATGTGGCCTGAGCGATCTATAGATGCTTTCCTTAAAGATAAGGATCTAGATATGGCCAGTTTAGAGTACAACCTGGGCAGTGCTGTCGGAGGGTATTGATGGCCTGACTAGCATCTTGATTATATATCTACAAAACACGCTGATGCCTAGCTCGGAGGTGATTTCAAAGACAGTCCCGAGACAAGTACAAAATTTTTGTTGACTTCGGCAGTTGCACCCTGGGTTTGTTCTGGATACCCAACGGGGGCTAAATTAGAAAATATTGCAAATTTTATATTGGGCATAATAACTCCACCCATTCATTATTGTAGGTGCACTAGGGGCTCCCGATGATTGATAATCACAATACTATGCATATATGAAGGGCTGTGCATGGGGTTTCGGCCATAAGTCATAAACCCTATTTATGAACGTGCACCGGAGATTATCTCAGAAGCTCCGATGGAACTTTAGATCTGTTCTCGGCGTGGATTAAAGAAGCTTCGTAAGCTGCCAAGTCCACTTGGCAATGCGGAACATCCGAATATGGGCAGATCCAAGGGTTATGGATGGCCAAACCCCGGAAGTTATGGCATTATTTACTTATACACAATTTCAGATACAGTCTCCATGAGACTAGAACTGCTAAGAGGATACCTTCAGGAAGTCCCACGGGTTTAAAATCCTAGGTCAAGTGGACCAATCAGATCGATGCCGCATACCCGAGTAGCCTGACATAAATCGTTCATAAATCACGTGGCGTAAAAACGTGGCTGCAAACAGGTAGCAAAAATCGGTTATGTCCAGCCCTCAGCCGCTGCATTTCCTTAAAAGTCGTGTCGTTTGTACTATAGTCGTTAATTCACAGAAGTATATCGATATAGATATGAGCAAATCAGTATGAAAGTAATATAGAAGAAAAATATGCCCAAAATTATAGACCTTGGAAGGTCCAGATCTCCAACCCTCGGACTTGCATTCGGGTTAGATACCCTGTCCGGGTCCGGGGCCCACCTATCCCAGTGGATTCCACTTTGTACTTTATCTGCACATAGACACATTATCCCCTTTATATATCACCGAGAGGCCCCTCCCGAGGTCTTGTCGAATATTTCCTCGGCATTCCTTGCCCCTCCCCGCTGAGCTTCAACTCCATTTTATATACCTCGGAATACTATCAACTGTCGCAACAATCCACCTGCGCCTATCATGGCAGACTCACCTGCCTCGGACAAGATCGAGTCCTCTGTTCCAACAAAAATCCCATTCTGGCGCATGGTATTTGACCAAGGTGTCGTCACGCAAGAGATCATTGATCACCCATACCCCGGTTCAGGAACGGAAGAGGACCCTTATGCAGTAACATGGATTCCCAACGATCCCCGCAATCCTATGAACTTCAGCGAGGTGAGGAAATGGACTCTTACCATGATGGTGGCCGTCGCAACATTGGCCGTTTCACTGGTTTCGTCTGCCTATACCGGCGGTCTTCGAGAGATCATGATGCAGTTTGACATTGGGCAAGAAGTTGCCACTCTCGGTGTCTCGCTTTTCGTTCTCGGTTTCGCGGTAAGACCTCCCACTCTCTAGACGTTGACTCTTGAGCTTGCGCAATCTGCTTTTACATATATACTAACATTATGTTGCTATATAGATCGGACCATTGCTCTGGGCTCCACTGAGTGAGCTGTTTGGCCGCCAACTCCTGTTCGTTACTACCTATGCTGCTCTCACAGCTTTCAATGCCGGTGTCGCAGGTTCGCAAAATGCCTGGTCCATTATCATTTTCCGATTCTTGGCTGGTTCCTTTGGTTCCTCGCCTTTGACCAACGCCGGTGGTGTCATTGCGGACATGTTCCCCGCTCAGCAGCGTGGTATCGCTATGAGTTTGTTCGCCGCTGCACCTTTCCTTGGCCCGATTATCGGCCCCATTGCGGGTGGATTCATCGGTATGAGTGACGGCGGCTGGCGATGGGTCATGGGTTTCCTTGCCGTCTTTTCTGGTACGGTCTGGATCATTGGTGGTCTGTTGATCCCCGAAACCTATGCGCCGGTGCTTCTCCGTCGCCGTGCGGAGAGACTCTCCAAGTTGTCGGGCAATGTCTACCAGAGTAAGCTTGATATCGACCAAGGTAGACCTTCTCTCAAGGAGTCTTTCAAAGTATCACTCTCCCGTCCTTGGGTTCTTTTATTCCAGGAGCCTATCGTGTTCTTGCTATCTCTCTACATGGCTATTGTTTACGGTACCTTGTACATGATGTTCGCCGCCTTCCCTATTGTTTACCAGCAGTACCGCGGCTGGAACCAGGGTGTTGGTGGCCTCGCCTTCCTCGGTATTATGATTGGCATGTTGTTTGCCGTCGCTTACTCCGTCTGGGACAACAAGCGCTATATCGGGGTATCCAACAAACACCAGGGCTTCGCACCCCCGGAGGCACGTCTGCCGCCTTGCCTCCTCGCATCCGTTGCAATCCCAATCGGCCTATTCTGGTTCGCGTGGACCAATTACCCCTCAATCCACTTCATGGCCAGCATCGCAGCCGGTGTTCCCTTTGGCTTTGGGATGGTCCTAGTCTTCCTCAGCATCATGAACTATCTCATTGATTCCTACACCATCTTCGCCGCCTCCGTGCTGGCTGCCAACTCTGTTATCCGTTCCCTCTTCGGTGCCGCTTTCCCTCTCTTCACTAGCTACATGTATGAGAACCTGGGTATCCACTGGGCATCATCGATCCCAGCCTTCCTAGCGCTGGCCTGCGTGCCCTTCCCATTCTTGTTCTACAAGTACGGACCCGCGATCCGCACCCGTTGCAAGTTCGCCGCCCAGTCCGAGGCTTTCATGCGCAAGATTCAGGAGCAGGTTACAGCGCCACCGGCAGAGGAGAAGGTGGAGTACGACCGCACAGAGGCTGCACCCGAAGGCTCACTCTCCAGTGAGTCCCAAGACGGTGCGGAGGAACTCCCTGAGACGCAACGCACTCGCAGCCATGCGCAATCTGTCGCTTCCAACCGCACTGGTGGCTCATTGTCTCGCTCGGCTACCTACGAAGGAAACCCCTACGATATTGACCTCGTTCACACTCGGGACTCCTTCAAGCAATAAGAGGCTGCTGAGCAGCTTGTCTATATCCCCCTCTTATCCTACCACTTGCCCGGGTTTGTCACACCTATACTCGCCTGTGTCGTTATAATCATAGTTTCTATTGACCCCCCCTTCTTCTCTGTTACAAAAAGTTCCTTTGCATGTTATGCGTTTGTTTTTACTTTGATACCCGTTCATATCATACTGAGGGCAACTTCATCCGACTAATGTTTTTATGGGATGCATTGTATAGAGCCGGAGTTTGAATTTTACCGAAATACATTTTTATCAGTTTGCAACTAAGTTCAGTTTTCTCACCAGTCTTTCTATGTATGTTGTATAGAGTAAATCCAATCGGATCTGCATCCGGCGCTGATTTCACCCGCCCACGGGCTCTTCGGCTCTTATCGCACCCCCGAGATCGGATCTTCAAGCGCATTGTTTTCTAATCCCTGACACTTTTTTTTAAAAAAAAAAACTCCCACTTCCAACTATTCTCCGTTTGTAAATAACCAGACGCAGTCATGAGCCTAGTCAGAAATGGCCTATCCAGGGCCTCGACCTCACCTTCAACCTCCACCCTCCACCGACCGATAACCCCCAGAGCTAAACCCCAGCTATTGCGCCAACCACGCTCACAACGCCGATACAACTCCGACTCCTCTGCAGGAAAGACACCAGAGAGAGATACAACACCCTCACATCCACCCAAGTTGCCAGACAATATCCCCGCCTCGGCTGCTGCAACCGGAACAATAACCACACCTGCGCGCCGCGGATTCCGCCAGGTGATAAGTGCCAGTCCGGTGGGGAAGTTTGGAAGATGGTATGCGCGCGCACAGGAGCGCAAGCCGTACACGACGCAGTTCTGGAGCTCGATTGTTATTTACCTATGTGGTGATCTGAGTGCACAGATGTTGTTTCCTTCGGAGGTTCCTGCGCCTGCAGTATCGGACTCGGAAGATGGGGATATCGTTGCGCGCGGGGATGGGGAAACTGTCAGCGCTGGGTATGATCCGCTTAGGACGCTGCGGCATTTGTGTGTTGGGGCTGGGTCGAGTATTCCGTCTTATAACTGGTATGTTCTGTGATGCGGTTGGTCATGCGATATGCGATATGCGATCAATGGCTTCTTATCGGGTTGCTCCCATTACTATGTGGGCGACATACAGATATGTGTATGTACCTGTTAACTGACGGACCGCTTCGCTAGGTTCTTGTTCCTCGGCAATCATTTCAACTACCCGAGCAAGGTCCTCTCGATCCTGACAAAGGTCGTCGTGCAGCAGACGTGCTTCACACCAATCTTCAATACATACTTCTTTAGCATGCACTCCCTGCTTGCTGGTGCGACGCTCGACGAGACCTATGAGCGCGTGAAGAAGGCTCTCCCCGTTAGTATTCAAAACAGCGTCAAGCTCTGGCCGGCTGTTACCGCGTTCATGTTCATGTATGTGCCGCCGCAGTTCCGGAACATCTTCTCCGGGGGTATTGCGGTTGGTTGGCAGACCTATCTGAGCTGGTTGAATCAGAAGGCTGCTAAGGAGGTTGCAGCTGCTGAGGCACTTGCTGCAGCAGAGGGCATGGGTGCGTTGCATGCTGCTTCTGGGGGGAATATGATCTCTGCTGGGACTGCATGAATGCATGGGAAGTAGATTTAAAGTACAGTTGATGTTAGGTGGATATATAGATTCATAGATCCCTGCCGAATATTGGCGGGGATGCTTTTTCTTTTTGTTTTGGAGCGATGCATAAGATACCAAGAGGAATTACATAGATCAATGGACTTCAGTCTCTTTTGCTAATTTGTCTATATATCTAATATTTTCTACAATTATCAAGTATGTAATGGCCAACCAGTAAGAACAACGGGATTTTAAGGCTCCAGGGCTCCCTCACGCAATGACGCACCAGAACATCAACTCTACAAGATATGATCCCCTCCAGTCGCAGGCATATCCTGCCAAGAGAGAATGGAAGATGACTCTGATTACGGATCCGACTTCACCCCAGATGAAGAGGATCTGTTAAACAATTTGCTGAACAAAGCTATCACGGAACATGCGACCGCCGCCAACGCCGACGCCACCTCGATCTTGACAACCTGGATCTCGACCCCAACGCCCGTCGAACAGATCACCGCGCCAAAATCCCCAGAACTCGCCGATCTCGAGTCATTGCGACCAGCAGCTCCAGAGGCACTCGTTGCGGATATCGAGGATGGTATTGAGCCCAGCGTTCGGTTGCCTAAGGTGCTGGGCCGGGAATGGCCTCGCTCGACATGGCGGCAGTCGCAGCCTCAATCAGGTCAGGCGGTTAGATGGGGTGCTAATGCGAGTGCAAGGGGGATGTCAAATTCGCGCGCTTGCAACAGCAACAGGAACAGCCCGTTTGGTATGCTTTGCGTATGCTTTTCATCTCTACCCTTTCCCATCCCCTCCCCCGTTGATCGTCCATATTTTTTTTATGGATTGGTTGCATCACATAACCGAATTCTGCTGACAACATCTTCTCCGAAGCGTTTAGTCGAAAATCCTAGTTCAACCGAGGGCCGAGAAAGAGAACGCGAGCGCAACGCAGTGCGCGAGCAAGAATGGATACAACAGGATCCCACCGCCGCGGCGCTCGATACTCGAACCCCCGTCGAACGGTATCGACAAGCACCAAACAAAGCGTTTTCGGTGACTGATCTCGTTTCACCAGCTTGGTGCGAGCTGCAGTACTGGCTCACGTTGACTAAACATGGGCGGAAGAAGCCGACTGCTGCGATGAAGAAGGGAAGCTCCATACACAAGACGCTCGAGGATGAGATATACACTACTGTTCCTGTGGAAGTCACGACTAAAGAGGATGCTTGGGGTCTCAGGATATGGAATGTTATCCAGGGACTACGTATGCTGCGCGAGTATGGCGTTACGCGTGAGCTGGAAGTTTGGGGCATTGTCGATGGGGAATTTGTCAATGGTGTTATTGATGAGTTGTCTTACGAGTGTCCCAACTCGGAGCTTGAGGCTACTGCTGCTGGGTACTATGCGGATGTTGTAGCGTCGCGCGCTGCGCTGCCCGAGTATCAGATGTCCTTGTCGGACTATTTGCTTTCTTCTTCGCAAGGCGGGATGAAGCTTTCGGACCTGGGACAGAATGAAGTCGAGCAAACGGGGCACATTGAGCCGGAACTACCTGCAGAGGTCTATAACCTGCGCCGGATCTATTTGACAGACGTGAAGACGAAGGGTAACCGGTCACTACCGACTGTCAAGAGCACAGGCTTCCGGCCTACGCTTCTCCAGTTGCAACTCTACTACCATATGCTCAACCGGATGGTCACGAGCGACGATGTTACTATTGACCTCCTCGCTACTCGTTACGACTTTGACGCCCAGAAACCGTTCACGAACGCCTTCGTCTCGGAGGTTGGCGGCCTGAACGACCAGTTATTCGACGATCTCTCCTCACAAGAGTCCGAACAGAATGAGGGTCCCTCTAATGCTAGCGAGGACTCAACCGGCCTCCTCCTATCACATAACAACCTCTCCCGTCTTTGGAGTCTCATGATACAACAACTCCGTCTCACATTCCTCCCCGAAGATCCCCTCAACACACAATCAATCGCACCATCCATCCCATCAGTTTCCCAGCCAGAGATCTTGGAATCATACTCAACACTCCTCTCCCCGGTGCTCACAGCTAGGTATCTCTCATCTGTTGCCAACGAAGACCGAGAGAGACAGCTCATCGGAAGTCGATCTTTCCTCTTCGATCCAACATCTCTCACCTCCTACCTCGCCGACCAGATGACTTGGTGGCGCGGCGAGCGAGATCCTCGCGGCGTGGAGATCATGGACGCGTGGAAATGCCGGATCTGCGATTTCCGTGATGAGTGCTCTTGGCGTGAGGAACGTGAAATGGCTTATGCCAGACGGGGTGGAGGTCGGAGAGGGTCCGTTGATGTATAATTTGTCTTGAGTCTGAGTTGCATTAAACGTGTTCAGCGATTGTAAGAATATGGAGTTGGTTACATCTGAGCATGCTCTTTACTACCCTGACCTTTTAGAAATATCATAATATGTAATCCAATAAACAAAAGATACCATATATCACAATTCCACTCAAAGAGGATAACTCCTAACCTCATCCTCCTTCTCAACCTCCAATCCTCCCTCAACCTGCACTCTATGCTTCTCATCCAAAAACTCCAACAAAACATCCTGATACTTCTCCTTCCCCTTATACCGACCAACATCATCCCCCCAACTCCTAATCGCATCCGCCAACCGACCTGGAACATAAGCCTCCTCGACAATACTAGTAATAGGCTCAAAATAAGTCCGAATCGTAAAAACCACAGCCCCAGATCGGGGCAATCTCCTCAGCGACTGCCTCTCCGAGCGAAAGAAATGATTCTCAATAGCACGGTTCTTTTCCGCCGTATTCCACGATACAGTCTCCGCATCCTCAGGCCCAATACTATCAGACCACGCAAGGTTATCATCCACCTGGATGAAATAGTTGTTCCGCAGAACAGGTTCTTCGGGTCGTAGTCGTCGGAAGAAATTCATCATTCCTTTTTCGAGCTTGCTCTTGAACTGCGGTACGTCGCCAGATGTATGGATTTCGGACAGTCGCATCCCGAATTTGTCACCCAGTCGCCAGAATCCGGCCAGTAGGATTGCACCTGCGAGTAGATAGTATTCGCCGTCTGCACGCTCGATCATTAGGGCTAGGTCATCTTGGACTAGTCGTGCTGCTATTGTCATTGGGTCTTCTGGGAGTGGGCGTTGGGTTATGTTGAAGGTTTCGTTGGTTACGTTGTTGGTTATGCCTGTCGCGGTCTTGGTGAACATGCTGGGGTATCTTTCGGGGAGGTAGGCACATCTGGTGGGAGGGGTGTCAGGATGGGGCTCATGGATATGGGGTTGTATGTTTTTTGTTAGGTCTTACAGTTCTTCGAGTAGTTCGATTGCCGCATCCATTGCCTCTGGTGCTGTGTGGCAGCATTTGCTCCCGCGCTCTTCGATGCGGCGTGCTTTGTCGGCGTGGTATTTTAGATAGTGGTTGTCGAGCTCTGTGTTCGGGATATATGAGGTCAATGAGCTGGTGGGATCTGACTATCGAGCGACTCACCGATCCATTCGTCCCATTTCATACTCCTTAGACCCAGCGTGATGTAGTAGTTTCTGCCAGAAACGGTCAAAATACAGCCATATCTCAAGTCAATCTATTCAACGTACGGGCCATATCTAAAGGGTCGGTAAGGAATTGGCTTTGTCGAGTGGACATCCCATCCTGAGTATGGGGCTGCTGTTGGCCGTTTGAAGTCCGATGGAGTCCACTCTATGCAGCAAGAGTTAGTGAGCCTTTCTCATTCTTGCATGGATTTAACATCCCGTATTTACTTACCACCCAGTGTCCTGGTGACCTTTCCTCTCACACCTGTGGGTTTCTCTAGATCACTTCTCGAAGCTCTTGCTGTGCTAGAAGCCCACTTCCGCGAGACCACAATGACAAGCCATATACAGACACCGAGAATGAGAAAGGCATACACGGGCCTTGTCGTTGGGATAGATAAGATAGTTCCCCATAGGGGCTCAATTACCGACATAGTCATGGTGAGACACTAGGTAGTACCTGGTTCGAGGGTACACCGAGAATAGAAGGCGAGGAACCCCAAGTAGTTTTAGTATATAGTGAACGCAAAGCGGATTGCCCTTATCACGTCCAGAGTGCGGGGAAAGATATTAACTGGTTCTCTCAGAGATGCTCTGTTAATCCGATACGAGACAGGCCATCTTGGGTGAATATGTCAATTATGGCTGGGAATAGAGACTATCTTGTCTGGGGAAGAGGGGGATATCGTCTTTTTCGAGCTGTCAAATCCGGGACTGCATGATTTTGTCATTTGTTTGTTGTTGGCCTCTAATGACGAGTGAGGTCTATCTGCGGAGAAAAGCTAAAAATGGATAGGGATCTTTTGTCCGAATTGGGAAAGGTGACGCTACACTTGTACTTTAACCTCACATTTCCAAGGTACAATGCGACTGAATGTTCCGTGATGTTTTTACATAATGTTTCTATGCGTTTTATCCAGGAGGGTATATCCTGGATCTATACATGGCCCGCGGCTGTTCTCCGGAGAAGACAGTATTCGCCCCATTTGCGTCGGAAGCGAGCTGGGATGACTGGGAGATCAGGAACCCAGATTAATCGACCTAGCAGACCTGTTTGAGACGCATCGAGGAAGTTTGCGCAGGAAAGTGTCTCCCATTGCGCCTTGTCCAGGAGGTAATGGGGTTCTAGTTCGGTGGCGTCATGACCAGGGAAGTAAGAGTCAACCAGGAAAGAACATTGAGAGATATCAACCTGTTAGAAAGTCAGCATAGGGACATGAATAATCGCTCCAGCGCCACGTTGAGACACTTACGTATTTGCTAGGGTCCTCGATGTTGAGATCATTCATGCCAGATGGAATCTGCGAGGTACCATCTAGGCGCCCAAGATAACTCGGCGAATCCGGGAACTCGCCCGGAAGTAGTCCCCGGAATTCACTTCGGATGAACTTGGCGCGCATGTCATTGGGAAGGAAATATGATGACGGGAAGCGATACCACTCCTTGCCGAAACACACCGAGTCTCCTGTATGCGTGATATCCACATGCTGTAGGGGCTCAAAAACCTTCAATGGAGCGTTATAAGCCGTAACCATTCCTAGAGTGCGCAGCATGCCGGCGTTCAGAGCTACTAGAACAACTGACATAGCTGCAGCAATCTTTAGTTGAGTTGGTACGCGGCCGATCAGTTCCTTCCGATCAGTAGAGCCAAGGTAGGTCAGGATAATATGGAAGCTCAAAGCCGCGCTAAGTGCCAGGAACGGGTATGCTGGGTACATAAACCGCTCCTCTTTGTGTGGCTGGACCGAGAAGATCCCGAACCACATGTAGAAGGGAGCGACCAGGGTCATGGACCGCAATGAGGTTTGCAGAGAGGTGGTGTGCGATCGAAAGACGATCTGGAAAAGTAGGAGAGGCGCAGATAGCATGGCGAAGATGAACCAGACATTGAAGTTGAGCAAGAGGTTTCGAATATAGAAAGTCCACGGCTCAGTTCCAAAAATATCCGGGCCCTTACCTTCCCCCCCCAAGATGTTGTATGCAACAATGTTCCAAGGCACAAGAACGAGCTTTTGGAAGAAGGCATAGTCAACTGCAACTTCGAGAGCCTGTGATACATCTTAGTAAAGCTATTGAAACCCAGTAGAATGCCACTTACCAGAATCGACAAACAACGAATGATGCCGTCAAAGACATTGTATAACAGTGAGCCGAAAGACCCAGATATTAAACTAACAATCGCTTCTTCAGCCAACAAAGGGACAATGAGAGCACCGGCAAATGGCCACCCAACGATTGTCCCCAGCCCAAACCACATGATGCCTTGTGCTGCTTTCCGGCTATTTTTCCAATCCAGGAACGAAGCCAGACCAAGCATAGACATATACATGGTAAAGGTAGAGGGCAAAAAGGCAGTCGAAGCATGAAACATGCCAGGGCTGAGTGTGACGATCATCACAAAAAAGAGACCGATGCGGGGGCTGAGTGTACGACATATCGCAGAGTATAGTCGAGTCTGGCAGGCAGCACAAAAAAATGCAAGAGAGAGGCGAATTGTGTAGAATTCAGCTGTCTTGCTGTGGACTACCGAAGACCCGATCTTGCCTACAGCGGCATGGAGCGACACATAGAGCCAGCTCCGGATAGAATAAACCGGTGAATATTCCCAAGTTTGAAGACCATATCCATGTTGAAGATAATGCGCAGGTTCCCAAAAATTGAACACCTCATCGCAATCTTGAATTGGAGAGAATATTGCAGCGAGAGTGTTGGCAGCTAGGAATAGGTAGAGAGTGATGTTGAGGGGAATGTAGAAGGGAGGTGGTGGGGGTCTATACATCCGTTAGCGTCATGTTTATTCCCACACATATTCATATACATACTGCTTCTTTGACCGAGGCGTATGGGCATCCCTCGACGCATTTTCGTTCCCTGCCATCTTGCAAGTTGGACTTAAGTCGAAAGGCATCAAATGGATAGAGCTACGATAACCGATAAGACTTTGTTGACCGCCCTGTGGAGTTTGGCAGAATAAAAAAAAGTTTCTCGTGCGACTTCTGATCTTTCAAGTTGAACTGGTTTTTGTTGAATAAATATTTGAGTTGAAGATTCAATATGGACGGAAACCACAACCACTCTAATGACACCACAGGTGCCGGTGAAGGCCCTGCCCCCAAAAAACCCTGTCTTATTGAGACGCCTATCCCAGGGACCCCAGACAACGGCAGCGATTTTTATAACACCCCCTTGGCTGCAGGTACACCAGACATGGGTATAACCAGCCTAAATTCTGGAAACAGCGCATTCGAACCCTCTACTTCCTCGAAACCAAGCCATATGATCCCCGGATTGAACCTTCTTCACCACCCATCCGGACAAGAAACTGGCTCGCAGTTGACCGAACACACAATTGCGCAAGAGCAAGATCAAGCAGTGAACCACCAAGAAGCCGAGACGGCAACTAAGAAAGAGGAAGCCCAGCGCATCTCCCAGCCCGAGTCCACGGAGTCCACCGAGGCAGTGACGAAGGAGGAGGCAGGGGCGCAAATCAAAAGCGAACCCACTGCTCCCCTCGACGAAGCTATGGATGTCGAGCAAGATACCCACCAAGACAATATGATCGAAGCCACTGGCCAAGCTGGTGATGACGAAGAAGGGGACCACCCTGAGTGGGAAGAAGACTCTTCCCCGTACGAGTCATCTTCAGACAGCTCTGATTCCTCGGACTCCGATGATAGTGACGACGAAGACTATCCCATCCTCAGCGCGGAGGAGCAAGCACAGATTCTCATGCGAGCAGAAGGTGGATCTGACGACGAGGGAGACGGCAAGGGGAAACCAGGCGGACAACTGCGGACCGCCAATGAGATTGAACAGGAGGTCTTGCCTATCCCCGACGTTAAGATCACCCCCGAGATGAAGATTGTGTTCCTTGGCAAAGTTCATGCCGCCATCGACAACAATGTTCTTATCGAGGCTAATACCTCTGGAGAATATCAGGTACTGGAGTCGGGTTCCCTGCTCTGCTCTGATGATCGCCAGACCATTGGTGTAGTAGCGGAGACCCTGGGCAGAGTGGAGAATCCTTTGTATACCGTCACATACGCCACAACCTCCGAAGTTCAGGAAAAGGGCTTGGTCAAAGGCAAGGATATCTTCTATGTTGAAGAACACTCCACCTTTGTGTTCACTCAGCCGCTCAAGGGCTTGAAAGGAAGTGATGCTTCCAACTTCCACGATGAGGAGGTTGCCGCTGAAGAGATGGAATTCTCTGACGATGAAGCGGAGGCTGAATACAAGCGGAAACTGAAGCAGAAGCGACAAGAGCGAAAGGAAGCCAGAGAAGGCCCCAGAGGCAAGAAGCCAGCACCAGGACCTTCGAAATTGAACCAGACCGAGCTCAACTACGACGATGCCGGAGGTGAGGAGGGCTACACCCCTCTTGCACGTCCTACCAACCTCCACGAGATGATGACTCGCGATCCACCAGTTGAAGGCAACGAGCGTGGCGGGTTCCGTGGCGGAAGAGGTCGTGGCCGAGGTGGTGACCGGGGTGATCGTGGACGCGGAGGACGAGGCAGAGGTGGACGTGGAGGAAGGGAGTGGGACCAAGACCGCCGTCCACAGCAGGCCAGCGGCCCAGCCCATGAGTCCCAACCTCAGCCTCAACCTCAAGCCCAGCCCGCTGCTCCCTACGGCCAGCCAATGTACCAGCAGCCCCAGCAGACATACGGGATGCCCCAGTCCTTCGCCCCATATGCGCAATACGCACAGCAGCAAGCCCAGAACCCGCAGCAGCCGCAATTCGGCCAAGGTGGAGCGCAACCACAGATGCCCTTCCAGTTCCCTCCATATGCCGGCTTCCAACAACAACAACAACCTAACTTCCAGAACATGCAGCAGGGTGCTCCTCAGTATAATCCTCAATCTATGGCTATCTTGCAACAGCAGCAACAATTCCTGCAGCTTCTGCAACAGCAGCAGCAGTACCAACAGTCTCAGCAGCATTACCAGCAGCCCCAGCCCCAGCCCCAGCCCCAGCCCCAGCCCCAGCCCCAGCACCATCAGCAACAGCATCAGCCTCCCCAGGCCCAAACCCCGGCTATGAACTTTGATCAAGTTAAAGCTCAGCTGGATCTGCTGCGAAACCTACACGGTGGGAACCAGGGTCCTCCTTCCTGATAACTTTGTTTTCCATACATGTTCTTCTGTGATCTGTGATATCCTAGCGGAATATTTGCTTTGCATACGGAGCGGGGTTTATGTGGGTAGGGAATTTTTGTTTTATTTAAAAGTTTTCCATTGCTCTAAATGAGTGTTGTTTTGAAAATTTTACGGTGCCTAGGCTTGGTAAACAGTAAGCATCTGACGCATCATGCGTATGAATGATATGGCTATAAAGCAAGTTCGCTATCTGTAAAAGTACAATAGACCTAGACCTTGATGATCAGCTGTAGGATTTTTTCTCTCTCTTAATATTCAGCTGGCTTAGCGCTCTTCGCCAGTGTCCAGAAATTCTCCATCTTGGCTCGGGATAGGGCTTCTTTGGCAGCAGAGTCTGTTTCACAGATACGAGCACCAAGCCATCTCTTGAATGCCCGGCCTTGAGTCTGACCTTCCCAGAGGAGATTACATGTGTTCGCGCTAAAATCTCGGGGCTCTCCCTTTTCATCCTCAGTGGATAACCAGGAAACCTTAGCTTCGGGGCTGTCTGCAGGCACTCGATCGGACCCAGGATTTTCAGTCCAATCAATGCGGTTCAACATCAACTTTCGGTAATTGTTGATGGAGTGATGGCCGCCCTCGACAATCACCAGATTGAACCGCGGATGCATGACACATACGCCTGTCAGATTATTTTGCTGTGCGTTTTTGCCGATCTTGAAGCGGTTTCGGCCGCTAGCCAGACTGTCAATTCGATACACAGATTGGAAGATGCCCAAAGAGGCATCCTTCTCCTGCTGAGCTGCCAATTTCTCGCGCCGTTGCTCCTTGGTCAGTTTGCGGTCTTCGTTCGCCCTCTCGTGTGACTCCTTCCGATCTGCGATCTCCCTGGTCACGCGAGCTTCCACAGCTGTGGGATCCTTCACAGCTTGTTCTCCCAAAACCCGCATGAGGTTGGATTTCTTGACCTTTGGAGCCGGTGCTTCCTCGAGGCCCAGTCTGATCTTGGCTTGCTGTTCCTTCAGATCTGCCATGCGTCGCTGTCGACGAATCTTGGCTTGTTCTTTCGGAGTCAGGAACATGGGTTTTTGTGTAGGCATGTGCTTTTCTTGCGGAGGTTGGAGCTCGATAGGATGCTGGACGTAGCTGTTGATGGTATTAAGTTTGATATTTTGCGGGTCATCAATCGCGTCATAGTCGTTGCCATTAATCAATTGTGCATCCCACCACTCTAGATCGGGTGGAGCAGGAACAAGGAATGCCTTTTGCACATCCATATCCTCGTCAAGTCCGGCCTGTCGCGAGTGCTGTTCAATTCGTTTCTTCATAGCTTCCATCTTTGCTTGTGTGCGTAGAGCCGCTGCTTGTTGGATATATTTGCCCTTTTCGTTGAAGTGAAGCTCTCGGGTTTGTCGGGGTTTCGCAATCGTTGCTTTGGGGTTGATTGACGGGTCAAAATAAGGGTTATTCTTGATTTCCTCGATAGACGGACCAGACAGATCAAGCTGGGGCCCACCCGCACGCTTTGCCTTAGACTGTCGTCCATTTGCACCACGATATTCCATTGCAGCATCGGAGAGAAGCGCGGGATGAAGGCCGACATCCAGACCACCGCGAGCCTTGGACATGCCCTCGTCATCACGGGCTGGTGGTTGGTAGGATGGCGCGGGTGCACTGGGTCGCGGCTGAGAAGGTGTGCTCGCTCGTTGAGTAGCTGCAGCAACTCGAGCTTTCATTTGTTCTAGTTTCGACATCGCGGGGGTGGGTGCTGGCGGAGGAGGACTTGCAGAAACCGGTGCGGGTGGTGCAGACGGTGTTGGCGTCGCTGTTAGGACACCGCGCGCTTGTAGACGAGCACGCACAGCTTCTGCCTTTGCCTTTGCCTCTGCCATTATTTTCGCAATATCTGGCTTGCCCGAGGTAGCACCTCCTTGACCTGGTACTGGGGACCCATGGTTGGAGCGGGTCCTTTTTTGGGAGTTGTCGTGTTGATCCTCAGGGTGAGGGCGCTTCAGCGCGTTACCTGACGTGTCGGCCATGATGTAGACAGCTTCTGACTCATTCGGTCTTGTCGCGACAAAAAAACACACGAAAAGGTTGAATGAATGAGGAATAGACGAGCCGTAGGAGTGTATGAGAGAGTAATCCACGCAGAAACCCAAAAAGGGTAAAGCGGTGTAGCCAGGCAGAAAAGAAGTTGGCTCCTCCGGAAAAAAAAAAGTTCGCTCCAGAACTAAAAGCACTTGGAGATCTGAATCCGAGCACTTTGATTTCGTGCGCCAGCGTTTTCTGTTGCTCAAGGAGCTGCAGGCTACAATGGCAACTTTTGCGCGCCCGGTCGCCTCGACCATTAATGGGGTCGACTTCAATGTCTACTCCGAGGAAGAGATTAAAGCTCTCTCGGTGAAAAGAATTCACAATACTCCAACTTTGGATTCATTTAACAATCCTGTTCCTGGTGGTCTTCAAGACCCTGCTATGGGCGCTTGGGGAGATCATGTGTAAGTCCTGGCTTGTTTAATATACTGTTCAATCTTTAACGTGAGAGATTTTCTTATTTTGCAGATGCACTACTTGTCGCCAGAACTCTTTCACTTGTACCGGACATCCTGGACACATTGAGCTGCCAGTACCGTTCTATAATGTTACCTTCTTCGATCACATCTTCCGCCTTCTCCGAGCACAATGTGTGTACTGTCTTCGCCTTCAGATGGGTCGCAGCCAGGTCAACATGTACACTTGCAAATTGCGCCTTCTGCAATATGGTCTCGTCGACGAAGTCGCTATTGTCGATGCGATGGGTGCCGTAAAAGGCGCTAAATCAAAGCCCACCAAGGGCAAGGAGGACGACTCGGACGACTCGGACGATGCTGATGATGATGACTATATGCAAAAGAGGACTGATTATGTCACTCGGCGTATCCGCGAAGCCAAGAAGGAGGGCAAATTAGACGGATTGATGCCTGGTGGACAGAACCCTATTGCCGCAGAAGCCAGACGAGAGTTGCTCAAGGCCTTCTTCAAGGATATCAACGGATTCAAAAAATGTGTCAGCTGCAGCGGGTACGTTATACAATATTCCTCGACCTCGACCTTGACTTTCCCAGCTAACATTATGGCAGAGTGTCCCCCGCCTATAAAAAAGATCGCTACAACAAAATCTTCCGAAAGCAATTACCCGAGAAGCAGAAGCTTGCAATGCTGCAAGGAGGATTCCAGGCACCGAATACCATGGTCCTTCTCGACCAAGAAAGAAACTCCAAGTCCAAGGACGGTGTTTCTGAGATCCACGGAGCCGAGGAGGAAATTCGCCGTGGTGGAGCTGTCGTGCAGGAGGTTCAGGGATCGGCTGGCCAGGAATTCATGTCTTCTTCCGAAGTCTATGGAGCTCTTCATCTTCTTTTCCAAAAGGAAAGTGAGATCCTGGAGCTTGTCTACAACTCTCGACCTGTGCCTAAGGGAGTGAAAGTTGTGTCGGCGGACATGTTCTTCATCAAGAGTCTTATGGTGCCACCAAACAAGTACCGTCCCGCTGTCCAGCAGGGTGCCGGAACAGTCATGGAGGCACAACAGAACACTTCGTTCAATGCGATTTTGAAGGGCTGTGACACTATCAACCAAATCAGCAAGGAGATCCAAAACGAGGAAGAGAAGACCATGTCTCGAGCACGGAACTACAGTGATCTCCTCCAAGCTATCGTTCAGCTCCAAGATGTGGTCAACGGTTTGATTGACCGTGATCGTACCTCAGTCACCGGCTCAGCTGCCTTGTCACAGCCTAACGGTATCAAGCAGATTCTCGAGAAGAAGGAGGGTCTGTTCCGAAAGAACATGATGGGAAAGCGTGTCAACTTTGCTGCTCGTAGTGTTATCTCGCCCGATCCCAACATCGAACCCAATGAGATTGGTGTGCCCCTTGTCTTCGCCCAGAAGTTGACTTTCCCTGAACCTGTGACAAACCACAACTTCTGGGAGCTGAAGGAGGCTGTTATTAACGGCCCCGACAAATACCCCGGCGCTTCTTCCATCGAGAACGAAAACGGGCAAGTCATAAACCTCAAGTTCAAGAACCTGGAAGAGCGGACAGCACTTGCCAACCAACTTCTTGCACCGTCAAATTGGCGCCAGAAGGGTTCGCGCAACAAGAAGGTCTACCGTCATCTCACCACTGGTGATTATGTCCTGATGAACCGTCAGCCAACTCTGCACAAACCCTCCATCATGGGCCACAAGGCTCGCGTCCTTCCCAACGAGCGGGTTATTCGCATGCACTACGCCAATTGTAACACCTACAACGCCGATTTCGATGGTGACGAGATGAACATGCATTTCCCTCAAAATGAGCTGGCTCAAGCGGAAGCCAGAATGTTGGCAGATGCTGACCACCAGTATCTTGTTGCCACATCAGGCAAACCGCTGAGAGGTCTGATTCAAGATCATATTTCTATGGGAACGTGGGTTACGTGCCGTGACACCTTCTATGACGAGGAGGATTACCACCAGCTGTTGTACAGCTGCTTGAGACCCGAACATTCGCATATTGTCACTGACCGGATCCAACTGGTCGAGCCTGCTATGCGGAAGCCCAAGTGCCTATGGACCGGAAAGCAGATCATCACGACAATCCTCAAGAACATCCAGCCCGCAGAGCGAGGAGGGTTGACCTTGAAGAGTAAGTCTTCTACCCCTGGTGATCGCTGGGGCAAGGACAACGAAGAAGGAGATGTTATCTTCCAGGATGGAGAGTACCTTTGTGGTATCCTTGATAAGAAACAGCTCGGTCCCACCGCGGGTGGTCTCATCGATGCCATCCATGAAGTTTATGGATACAGTATTGCTGGTAAGCTCATCGGTATTCTTGGAAGACTCCTCACTCGTGTCCTGAACCTGCGGGGCTTCAGTTGTGGTATCGACGATCTTCGATTGACTAAGGAGGGTGACCGTATCCGCAAGGAGAAGTTGGCCACTGCTCCTCAGATGGGTCGCGAAGTTGCTCTGAAGTATGTGACCTTGGACCAGGTTCCTGGTGACCAGACTGCCGAGTTGAACCGACGACTGGAGGAGGTTCTTCGCGATGACGACAAGCAAAGTGGCCTGGATAGTGTTTCTAACGCCCGGTCTGCCAAGCTCTCCTCTGAAATCACCAGCGCCTGTCTCCCATACGGCCTTGCTAAGCCTTTCCCCTGGAATCAGATGCAGTCTATGACGATATCTGGAGCCAAGGGATCTGGTGTTAACGCCAACCTGATTTCTTGCAATCTCGGCCAGCAGGTTCTTGAGGGTCGCCGTGTACCACTCATGATCAGTGGAAAGACTCTTCCGTCATTCAAGGCCTTCGAGACTCACCCAATGGCCGGTGGTTACGTTTCTGGTCGTTTCTTGACCGGAATCAAGCCTCAAGAATACTACTTCCACGCCATGGCTGGTCGTGAGGGTCTGATTGATACCGCCGTCAAGACCTCTAGATCTGGTTACCTGCAGCGTTGTTTGATCAAGGGCATGGAAGGTCTCAAGGCCGAATACGATTCCTCTGTCCGTGAAGCGTCAGATGGCTCTATTGTCCAGTTCTTGTACGGAGAGGACGGTCTCGACATCACCAAACAGGTGCACCTGAACGACTTCGATTTCCTTGCTCAGAACCACATCTCCATTTCCAAGCAAGTCCAAGCCGATGATTACCACAAACTGGCGAAGGACAATGTTACGGATTGGCACAAGGATGCCATGAAGGCTGTCCGCAAGACTGGAAAGATTGATGCTGTTGACCCCGTGTTGTCTCGTTTCCCCCCTGGAGGAAACCTCGGAAGTACATCCGAAGCGTTCGCCCAGGAGCTCAAGAAGGTATGGATTCGCCATCTCCCCCCTGTGGTTCGTTGCAATGCTAACAGCTTTTGAAAATAGTATGCGGATGTCAACAAGAACAAGCTGATCAAAGACAAGAAGAAGAACATCGAGGGCAAGGTTACCAAGAAGACCTTCGAGGCCTTGATGAACATGAAGTACATGAAGTCCATCATTGACCCCGGTGAAGCGGTCGGAATTATGGCTGGTCAATCCGTCGGAGAACCTTCCACACAGATGACTCTCAACACTTTCCATTTGGCTGGTCACTCGGCAAAGAACGTCACACTGGGTATCCCCCGTCTGCGTGAAATTGTTATGACTGCAAGTGCCAAGATTATGACGCCTACGATGACCCTTCTTCTGAATGAGGAGATTTCCAAGGACGACTCGGAGAAATTCGCTAAGGCCATCAGCAAACTTAGCATCGCTGAACTTGTCGACAAGGTGCAAGTTAAGGAACGCATTGGCTCAGGCATTGGCCACGCCAAGGCTAAGATCTACGACATCGAGATCGACTTCTTCCCGTCTGAAGAATACACCAAGGAATACGCCATTGAGACCAAGGATGTTCTGATTGCTCTGCAATCCAAGCTTATCCCTCGATTGGTGAAACTCACCAAGGCCGAGCTCAAGAAGCGCAACGAAGAGAAGAAGGGCGTCAAGGGCACAACTTCTCAGCCTGAAATCGGTGTTTCGGTCGGTAAAATCGCAGAGCCACCGAGAGGTGCCGACTCCGAGGCACAGCCAGCCGATGACGACAATGAAGATGATGAGGACGATGCCAAGCGGGCTGCCGGAGCCCAGAACAGGGGCCACCAGGTCTCCTACGAAGGACCCGACGCCGCCGAGCAGGATATCATCAGAGGCCAAGACTCCGACGACGAAGATGAAGATGAAGAAGCCGAAACCACCAAACCTGCCAAGCGCACTCGCGATGTAGAAATGAAGGACGGCTCTGGCTCTGACTCTGAGGATGACTCTGACGACGAGACCGCCCAAGACAGTAAGGCGCGCGAGGAGGATGTCATGGGCAAGTTCGAGGAGATTACGAAGTTCAAGTTCGACCCGAAGAAGGGCAACACTTGCTCCATTCAACTGCAGTACGACGTCGAGACCCCCAAGCTTCTCCTCCTTCCCCTGGTTGAGAAGGTTCTCCATCTCGCTGTCATCCAGTGCATCCCCGGTATGGGCAACTGTGTCTTCGTTGAGGCCGACGAGGCTAAGGGTGATCCCGCCAACATCCTCACTGAGGGTGTCAACCTTCTCGCTATGCGCGACTACCAGGATATCATCAAGCCCCACTCGATCTACACCAACTCCATCCACGACATGCTCAACCTGTACGGCGTTGAAGCTGCTCGCGCCACCATCGTCCGCGAAATGGATGCCGTTTTCAAAGGTCACAGTATCTCCGTTGACAACCGTCACTTGAACTTGATCGGTGATGTGATGACACAGTCCGGTGGCTTCAGGGCCTTCAGTCGTAACGGCTTGGTCAAGGATGCCTCGTCTGCTTTCGCGCGTGCCAGTTTCGAGACTACTGTCGGCGCCCTTAAGGACGTTGTGCTCGAGAGGGGTACTGATAACCTCAAGAGTCCTAGTGCCAGAATTGTTGTTGGTCGTGTCGGTACCGTCGGTACTGGTTCCTTCGAAATTCTCGCTCCTGTAGCATAGTCTCTGACTGGATGGAGTTTTTGAAATGTGTGTTTTTTTTTTCCCTCATGTGTATATTGTGTTCATGCAAAGCTATTATTTATGTTTTTCGCTTCATCTTTGATGTGTCGATGATCTGGAGTTTGTCAGCGGAACCAAAAAGTCCTGTTCATATCAGCATCTTGACTCGATAAATAGATCTTTTCCTAATGATGTTTTAACATGGCTTTATATTCCCTGAACAGCTAAGTACATCTCCAGACATCATACAATTACCCCGCAAAAAACCCCCCGCTATCAAAAACAGCTTTGATACATCCTTCAGTAGAAGAGTGATGGCCGGAATTGCCCCTGGGACACTTCAAATCTCAATTTAAATGTATACATATTGCTCCCTTCCAAGACAATTATGCCAAAATGCTGTTTAAACTCATTTCCCTGTTACGACAGCACAAGTCCGAGACCTGCCGAGGTCCCTCGGTGATGTCGCCGAAGGCATACCCCTGCGACTTAAATCAGGCCAGTGTCAGCTGCAGCGTTATCAAATCTCCTAACATACTCTGCACAAACCATAGGAAATATCACAATTCTCCAAAATGCAAGCCGTCGTTTTCAAGGGTCCGTCCAAGGTAGCCATCGAGCAGAAACCCATCCCCCAGATCCAAGATCCAACAGATGCCATCCTAAAGGTGCGATACACTGCGTTATGTGGCAGGTAAGAAGTCATGGAACTATCCCTAGTAGTGTATAACCGCTCATATTTGCAAAGTGAACTCCATGTCTTTCGTGGCCACCAAAAGTCTGGCACAGACTTTATCATGGGCCATGAGTTTACAGGTGAAGTTGTCGAGGTTGGATCGGACATCAAGAACTTCAAAAAGGGAGACCGAGTAGTCTCACCCTTTACTGCGAGCTGTGGAGAATGTTTCTACTGTGAGCGTGGCTTTTCCTCTCGGTGCGCTCGAAGCCAGCTATTTGGTACTGTTGCACTTGACGGTGGACAAGCCGAATATGTACGCATTCCACTAGCCGATTCGACTCTTGCCCAAGTCCCAACTTCAATCGATGAGAAGAAGTTGGTTCTTATGGCTGATATATTCCCGACTGGCTACTTTGCTTCAATGAATGCTTTCTCCGACTCAACCCCGGAGGAGATTCAAAAGAGCACCGTACTCCTCTTTGGCTGTGGTCCTGTCGGTATCTGTGCACTTATTAGTGCCCTCGATTACAAGCCGAAGAACCTGATTGCAATAGATAGCGTGCCTTCCAGACTAGCACTTGCACAGAGTCTAGGAGCCGAGCCATGGAATTTCATGGAGGACGAAGAAGGATTGCGCCAAAGAGTGAAGGAGCTTACTGACGGTCGTGGGGCGGATATCGTTATTGAAGTCGTTGGACATAGTAGCGCTCTCAGGATGGGCTTTGATTTGTTACGGCCCTGGGGGCGTATATCGAGTGTTGGCGTCCACAACCAGGATATTCCCTGGACTGGGAACGAAGCCTACGGGAAAAACCTTCGTATACAGATGGGCCGATGCCCTGTTCGGAGTATGTCTGATTCTATATCTTACTTTGACTGTCTTGCTAAGTTGTGCTAGGTATCTTTGGTCAGGCCATGCACCTTTTCGAAAAGAAGCAGGACATCCTCAAGTGAGTTTGGTTGACCTGATATAATCTGTTTTGCGCGTGTCTAATGATTCCCAGCTTCATGTCTCAAGATATCCGTCCACTCTCGCAGGCCGTTCAGGCGTAAGTTCTTCCTCAAATTTTGACAGCATGGGATTAACTCTATGGTAGATATGACGACTTCGATAACATGCGAGCGCACAAGGTGATTTTCGAGGCGGATAAGTGAAGAACCCTAGACTCCCCTACATAGTACTTGTGATTTGAGTATATCAATATCGAACTGCCTATACTTTATGTCTAGTTCATTTCCCTAGGATTTTGATAACTCCATGTAGGTACAGTAGAAGAAGTTATCGGAGCCATGAACTATCCCCGTTATGCGGCCTTGCGATGTCTTTTTTATAGAAAGTGAAAAAAAAGCAGGTTTAGGAGCCATCAAACCTGACGCTAATGGTCCACGTCCGTGGTATTTTAAGCGGAAAAAAGATGACTCTATAGTTACTTGGACTGTTGCCTGGTTATGATTCCCCAAGCCCTTCGGATCTTATAATTGACCTATCACCAAGATATACCAAACATCGAAGGGATTGAAGGTATTCAAGATGAATGCGTTGGATCATTTGCTTTGTCCTAGCTGATTATCTGCTTTCGAAATCGCTTAGATCCCAGGGATAATTGCTTAAGAGATTTGTCTTCAATTGCAAGGGTAAAGAAACGCCGTCTATGCTAAATGGCCAATGCCGAATTCCAAACGCCCTGCCCATGCCAGTAGATGCGTCATTATATAAAGAACAAACAAGATTATTTTATGGCGCATCGAGCATCATGAGGTCTGCATCAATGTTGTCGTCGTATTCATCCTCGACGATCCGGGATGCGGATGGGATCATTCCGCTCATTGCGTGCCCGTTATTCACCTCCTCTCTCATCATCCGCTCTTCCTCGGTCTTCCTCTTTGCCTCATGGCGCTCGATATCAGCCAAGCCCCAGGTGGAAATGCCTTCTTGATCTTTCGCTTTGAAAGGCTGGGCCATGGTCCGCAGGAAGTTCTTGGCATTTGATACAGCCATATCAGTGCTAAGATTGGTTTCACTGTCCAACATTGCCTGATTGATCCACTTAGGGAGCTGGGGACGCTTTCGCTCGAATCGACGATCCGCCAACACCATGACTCCGTAGTCGTCCTTACCACGCAGGACACGACCCAGACACTGGGCGGCATGTCGAATCGCATCGAACGATAAGAAGTCGTTCTCTCGAATACGATAGTTCTCACGCAAGAACTCGAGACGAGCTTTCAGAATTCGAGATTCAGTGTATTGGAAGGGAACACCAATACAAATCACTGCACGACCGTAATGGTGATCGAAATCAATACCTTCAGAAACCTTGCCTCGAGCGACACAGAACAAGATCGCACCGCGTCCATTGCAACATGCTGTTCGGTAGGTCTCCAAGGCGAGCGATGATTCTTGTGCATCAGGAGTTTCAACGAGAATCAATTTGTAGTTCCAGATTTGATCCAAGATACCCATACCTTGCCACATGCTGATGATTGATTCCATGTAGAGGTAAGAGGGGAAGAAAACGACAACGCCATCAGGTGTGATGCGAGCAAACTCAGTCACAAGACTTCCGTAGTTTCGCACAACACCGGGGTCATTGCGAATTCCAAACGAAGAGGAAACTTGTGCTTGGTCTGAGCCTCGAGTGACAATCATGGGCAAGAAAGATCGTCGAGCGAGTGTCATGCTGTATGATTCTTGGAGAACAGCGGTGAACCCCAGCATCTTCGGATACATTTCCAAGGGCGACAAAGTTCCCGAGGTAATGATCACAGACCTGAAGCGATCGAATACTGGCTTGATAGCAATGGCGGCATCCAAGCACGTGAAATGGAGGATGGGATTCGGTACAGTAGCCGCTTCGGACTCGAACGGTTCAAGGATAAGAACAAATCCCTTGTCGTAAGTCGCGACCAGTGTTGCAAAGGTGGCTACCTCTTGGAGAGGTTGATAATCTTCGATATTGACAAGCTCCAGCGTCCGCACAAGTAAGTTTAAACGCTCGGCGCAAAACCTCAAAGGCTTCCGTTCAATATAGGTAAGGTCTTTTAGATGAGTAAGGAAAGAAGGGGGGGTCTCGGATATGGTATGGGTGACTTTCATCCGAGTCTTCAGATACTCGATAAATCTCTTCAAGAAAGAGATGAAATGCTCAGCCCGGCGGATGTTACCAGGAACAGCTTCCTTGAGTAGGTCATCTGGCAAGATCGGATTCGAGATAAATTGATCTTCATCCCGGGCCTTCTCAGCTTCCTGCAGTCCCTCCACTAATTTTGAGTATTCGTTCTTGAGCTTTTCCTCGTCCGTGCTCTTCATTTCTTCGATCTTGCGTTCCAGGTTGTTTGCACCCCGAGTCGCTTTTCGTAGGGAATCCTCGCTTATGTCTAGACTGAGCGATTCGATACAGACGTTGTCAATGTTGTGCGCCTCGTCAAAGACCACAATGCAGTCTTTCGAGAGCTCTCGGGATACTCGTTCCGCGATTTTAGGATCGAGAAGATAGTGATAGGAATATATAATAATATTGCACCATGGCATCTAGTGAAGCTTGTTAGAAATGGGACACTTTGTATAGCACACTCGTTCGAGATCTTACCATGCGCCGAGCGGAGAAGTAGGGACATTGCTTATGCTCTTCTCCGTATCTTACCAATCCATCCAGGGTGAAAACGCCCGGGGGAACGAGGTTATGTGGCTCAAGTAAGTCAAGGTTCTAGGCCTGTTAGCTGGTTTAATGCCATATCGCAGACAACAAAGTCTTACCTCATGGTATACGCAAAGTTCAACATCTTCACCGCGCTCCTTCTTCTCCTTGACGAACCCAGCTGTCAAGCTTCTGCACCTAGCATCAACAACGGTACCACTCTTTTCTCTCTTTACCGAAGGATGAAGACAGAGGTTCTTCCGACTAGTCAAACCAAGTGCACGGAACTCCTCCTCATGACCCAGCTCCTTAGCACGATGTTCCATCAAAGCCTTCAACTCTGCTAAAGCTTTCTCGATCTCCGACATGGTTCGGGAACAGTAGATGAGCTTACGGTGCTCTGGGTAGTGCTGTTGGTAGGCGACGATCAATGACAATAGCGAAACTGTCTTGCCAGTCCCAGAGGGCATTTCCAGCACACAGTGACCCCCGACATCGAGGGTCTTTTTGAGATCGCACATGTAGGCATATTGTTCGGGGTAGATGCGAGGATACGGAAACAGCACCGGAAGATCACTGTGACGAACGGACATGGTCAGTTTTGATACTAGATAGGACCATAGACAGGGGACATACTCAATGAAGAACTTCATCTTGGCTGGGCTCTGATGCAAAACGCAAGAGGGCAAAGAATCACAAGAGAAGAGAGCTTCGCTCTCATCTTTCGCGGCTCCGCCTCTGCGCTTGTCCTATTTGGGACAGCGATGACACAAACTCACGTGATGTGTATCTTGGTCCCGCGGATCTTTTGGAGATCCGATATTGAATGTGCTTGCAGCTTCACACGCGCGATGGAAGAGTGAAATACAACATTCAAATCACACTACAATCGAGAATTCACAGAACCGCTTGCTCTCTCCGAAGTCTTTCCGAACCCTCAATTTTGAGGTCCTCCCCCACCACTTCCCTTATCCCGCTGACCTCATACCCCACATGAGCAAAAAGTTCAAATCCCAGGCCTCCAGCAGTCGCGCTGCTGCTAGCGCCTTTGGATCATCTGGATTCTTCTCTGGTAGTCTCTCTAGCGAAGGAAAGGAGCCGTCCGCTCTCACATACATTGCAGCACCGCCAGATCTTTCTCGCATTGCGGAGCAGCAACTAGTTATCGCATTCAAGAATTTACTGAAGAAAGATGATATTACACGATTGAAGGCCCTAGAGGAGCTGCGCGACCATATATCAGCAGTGCAAAAGAAAAAGGGAACCCTGGATGACGGGTTTCTAGATGCATGGGTATGTATAGATTGCTTCTATATACAAACACCAAGTAATAACAAAGCTTTGCTTCCAGGTCAGAATTTATCCCCGGCTCTCGATTGATTTGTCTCGCCGAGTACGTCAAGTTGCCCATCCGATACAGGGTACAATTGCTGGTCTTGTTGGGAAGCGGATCGTGCCTACTTTACCCAAGGTCATCGGAGCATGGATCGCAGGAATCTACGACAATGATCTACCAGTCCACCGTGCAGCCCTTGAATCGTTCATAAAAGTTTTTACAACTGAAGAAAAAAGAAACAACGTGTGGAGGATCTACCAAAGCTCCATTTTGGACTTTGTAGATGATGTTATCCTTCACCAAACATCGTTGACGTTGAGTGATGAAAGGACAGTGAAGAGAGACGATGCCGAGGGGAAATATGCCCGTGTTGCAGGAGCCGCAATTTTGCTTTTCAACCGCGTACTAGGTTTGTGAACCGTTTTTACCTGCAAGACTCCCTATCTCACCATTCATTGTTCCTAGGCAATTCGTCCGATGAAGATTTGCAGAAGAACCTACCAGAAATTGAGAATCTACTAGCTAGCAAGAGTTTGTGGGCTCTCTGCTACCACGATGATCCATATGTTCGCCGGTCTATATACATTCTGCTCCGATCTGCGGTTTCCCGAGAGCCCGGATGGATTGACTGGAAGACTCTCAGCTCAGCTGTCATTGGGAAATCTTTGTCTCTCCAACAAATCGGATCAGCAACCGAATTGTCGGAGTCCCTCCTTTTATTAACATCGCTGAGGCCTCAAATATGGACAGATGACTACACTGGGAAGTCATCTGCCTCGAGGAGATTGCGCCAATACATGCAAAAAGGGTCCCAGGGTGGGCATTCTAACTTTTGGTCAAATCTAGACCAGTTGCTTCGAATCATCCCCCAAGAAGTACTAGCAGGTGCTGACAAGGCCACTGCTGACCATGGAATTACTTGTATCAGCGCAACTGCTTTGACTGAGGCTTTGCAAGAAGGCCTCAACTCAAGAGAAGAGCCGCGTTCAAACCTTGCCATCGGGTGGAAATCCTATACCCAGATAGGAACCTGGCTTGCAACACTGATCCCCCAGGAGGAGAAGTCGGAATTTATCTCAAAGAGAATGTCTCCCTTGGTGGTGCATTACGTGCAAATTGACCCGGAGCTGACACAATGGTCACTTCCAGACAAGTCAGCCGAAGGGATTTGTGTGGATTATGTTTCCACTCTGGCTTCCACTGGGCAAACCCAGGAACTCCAATCATTGTGTACATCCCTTTCCAATGGCCTCTTAGACGCTGTGAAGCTGTCGTCGCCAGAACAATCAAAGGACTTCCGTGAATCCCAGGACTCAATATGCGCCCAATCCCAACGCCTCTTGGCTTTGAAGTCTGCTGTTCTCTCACGCGTCGCAGATACTGAGGTTGAGCCTCAAGTGTCGAAGGTCTTTGAAAGAACAAGCACTTCCCTTCTCGAAGGCTGTCTGGAGGTCCTGCGCACCCGTAATGGGAAGCCATATGGAGCCGCTGCCACAGTGGTGGAGTGTGTTCGCAGCCTGCCATATATTGCCAAAAAGTCCCAAGACCTCCAAAATTTTGTGAAAATTGATGCACCGGAGCTTTTGCTTTCACCGTCTGCTGATCGATTGATTTCAATCATCCTGGAATGTCGGGAATGGGATGGATTTGCGTCTAGTTTCGAGAACGTTGTTGAGCGAGCCTTGGCGCTGGAGCCAGAGCAATCCAATGTGCATGTACTCCAAAGCTTACTTTCTTCTCTCGACTTCAACGCTGTTGAGCACAAAGAGAAGCTCAACTCGCTTGTTGTGCGAGCTCTTGGCAAAGCTTGCCAAGGAAGCCATGCCCATTGGCCTATGATAACTGCTGTTCTTCAAAACAAAACATCACACGGTGACTTGATGAATCAGATATTCTTATCTTTGATCGAGGCGTTATCTTCAGATGACAAAGTCTTTGATGCCTTGCATGGGCTTTCTCATATCGGAAAGTATGCACCATCTTCAGTTCGGGAGTTCCAAAATGGAGCTCTTGGATCGAAGCTAGCAGGAAAGCTACTTTTCCTCACAGAATCACCATCTGAAGAGGTGGCAAGCTTGGCGTCAGCGTTGCTGAAATCATTGAAAGAATCTGGTGTTGGCGACACGAGTGCCAAGTCGGGCATCGAAATTCTCCAACATGGGTTCAATCATGTGGATGAAGAGTCATTGTCGTGAGTGCTCCATTGCCATCATATTTTGTAGAGAATTGTGCTAAATTTGTTTCAGGATTGAGTCACTTCTTGCTATCGCGGAAGAATTGCTGCCAGGTCTTACGGCCGAAGGTTCAGCTGGTACTGTGAAGGATATTTTGCCCTCTCGTAGTTCATGGGAGGAATCTCTCACCCCCTTTCTCCAACTTCCACCCCGCCCTTCCACTGCTATCACAAGTCCTCTAGGAGGTGCCGTTCACTTGATCCAACGTGAGCTATCTGACTCCTTCAAGGCATTATGGCAGACTATTCCTCGCGATTCAGAGCATCGCTCTTCTGCATTCCGCTTGGCAACCTTCACCATCAGCATTCTCTCTACTTCTGAGGTATTGAAATATCTGGACCAGGAGGACCTAAACGCATTGTTCCATTTCTTGCCCTTGGCAATTCAACTTATTGATGATGATTTGAGCATTGAAAATTGCAACGGCATCTCAGGCCTCGAGTTGGCTGACCAGCGAGAAGAATACATGGAGATTGTTTTCGCTGGCCGAAAGGTGGTTAGTAACTGGATTCGTGACAATGAACCCGTCAGCTTCGCACCCGAGAAGACCATTTCCTCTTCGTTTACCGAGTTCTGGGAGACCATATTAGAGGAACTAAAGGGTACCTCTCCCTTGGATTATAGGGTTGGCGAAGCCTTCGTCAAGATAATGGCTGTTGCGGATTCATTGCAAATTTCCAAATCGCCAGAGGACGTTGCAAAGATTTGTAGAGAGGCCCGGACAGCAAACCTCATTCGTTCGGCATCTTGGTTTGCAGTGCTGCGAAGCTCCATACTTTCAAATCCCATCGGAAACAGAATATGCAATGAGCTAGTCGCCGACTCCACTGGACTCAAGCCCCAGGATCCTTCCCAAGTTGGTGAGTGTTTGATAACACATTAGCGAATATAGAACCAGTACTAACTGTGCCCAGGATTGCGGAAGCTGGCTCTGTTGAATATCCTATTATCTGGGGAAGAAGATGTTGTCTCCACAATTCCGACACAGAGATTGGTTTTCCTCACCAAGAACTTGATTGAATGTCTCCAATCGGACTCAATGTCTCTTGGTTTGAAATCCGAAGTCATCCACACTTTGTCTCTTGTCCTTCCAGCCCTCGGGGAAATTTATGGATCTCACTGGGAAGAAAGCATGGCCATTCTCAACTCTATATTGCAGGGAACCAATGGAGGCGAAGAGGCTCTGCCATTACTGGTGTCATCTTTCAGACTCTTTGCACGACTGAAGTCTATCTCAGAAAGTGACAGCAATGACGACGTCCAAGATGCCTGGTCGGATCGAAAGGCCGGTCTTTTCAATGGCCTGGCCTCCACCATTGACCATATAGATTCCTCAACCACATTCCACCGGCCTCGGGATGTTGCTGTTGACTTATTACGACGCCTGATTAACACAATTCCCGTTGATAACTTGGAGGATGTCAGTGAAACGTTCCATCTTCTGACTGCGCACAGCCGAGCAGTTCAGCGAACTGCTTACACAATTCTCCATCACTATATCCCCCATGCCCAAGAGAAGGTATCTTTTGAGGTCGCCTTATCAAAGACTGCAGTCAGTCTTCCCGATGAGCTCATCTCTCTATTGCTTGAGCCCCCGACAATGCAAATGGTCTCTGCTGCCTACGGAGATGACAAAATGTGGACTAGTATGCGATCGTATCTTCTCAGCTGGAAGGTGGTATTCGACCATTTCTCAAATGCTGTAAGTTTTGACTCTTCCACAACAAATTGTAAGATCAACTTGCTAACAGTCCGATCAGTCGCTTCCTGTTCAAGAATACTACGCGTCGAGCATCAGAGAGAACAATATCCTCATCCCGTTGCTGGAATTCACGTTTGATTTCCTTCAAAAATCACATGGAAAGATGATTGACGCAGCCAAACTTGATATTCGATCATTCGAGCCAGATGAGTCTGAGAGTGCCGAAAAGGAGACACAATGGCTTCTGGTACATTTGTACTATCTGTGTCTGAGATACTCTGCCAACATGACCAAGAATTGGTGGATTGACACCAAGAAACGCATCAAGGGTCCGGTGGAAACTTGGACAGAAAGATACGTGAGTAATATTTGGGATTGGTCCTTCTAAACGAGTATCCGTGACTAATAATATCCCCAGATCTCCCCACTCGTCGTTGAAGATGCACTTAAAAGCGTGACCGACTGGATGGCCACCCAAGATGCAAACGAAGAGCGCGCACTGGAGGTGAAGATTTCCCCAAAGACAGGCGAAATCATTGCCAGCATTCCTGTCGACGAGGAGTCGCCTCCAGTCGCCATTTCTATCACTCTCCCACCCGCATACCCACTTCAACCTGCGTTGGTTGTTGGTCGTAGTCGCGTGCTTGTGGACGAGAAGAAATGGAAGAGCTGGCTGCTGACGATCCAGGGAGTTATCATGTTTGCCAATGGCAACCTGGTTGACGGGTTGTTGGCCTTCCGACGAAACGTCCAAGGTGCACTGAAGGGCCAGAGCGAGTGTGCTATCTGCTACTCCGTTATCTCAACAGATATGCAGACGCCGAACAAGCGGTGTGCCACTTGCAAGAACACCTTCCACTCGGTGTGTCTGTTCCGCTGGTTCAAGAGCAGCAACCAGAGCACTTGTCCTCTTTGCCGAAACAACTTTGTTTATGTTTAGATGCTTTGTTTAGTTCACTTGTACATAAAGAAGAGACATGACATGACAAACATAGGGCAGGGCCCTCGGGTTCAGACCGATATCCGCGGAAAAAAACATTCCAGGATTCTATTTTCAGTATTTCAGATTCTATCAGTAATAGGATCAAGTAGCTACCTTTATCACTCTGCATATGTCTGAGACCAATGAAACAGGGATGTAACCCGTACGTTTCGAGCCATACCCGATTGGGAAGTTGAACATTTTCGGTGTCCATACCGAGGCTGTCTCTGGGTAATCACCACATTACGATTAGCTCTCTATATCTGCCTATAGCCCTGGGAATGGATTGTAGCGATTTTTTTGCTGAAATTTACAATAATAGTTCGCCCAAACCAGTTAAGAGGGCCTTGTTACATATCCCGGAAAGATCTGACGCTATTATTGCCTATAATAATGCGGAGAATTGGCACGACTTATGCAGGTGTGTCATACTTTTCAACCCCATATCCAATGGTCTGTCTATTTGAGTCTATCTAGCCTTAACCAAGAGTATACGCGATTGATTCAGCCTAATTGTGTGGTCCCGGTTCCCTTTCTTCACGGCTGAGCCTGGCAATCCTGCCATATAGTTGAGGTTTCATCCTCAAACGACCATTAGGCAAAAATCCCCACTCGGTCTAAAGGAACAAGTTTCGTTTTTTGATGGCCTGCTACACGGCAAAATGCAATGATCTTCTGACTCTAATTGACAAGGGGAAAACCTAGATCTCTTTTTCGTATATAAAGCAACCGTGGTCTCCACAGTTCGAAACATTGGAACTACTTGCACACACGAGAATATTCAACACAACAACTCGCTTGTTCTACTTTGATTGGTATTAATTAACACCATGATTTCCAATATCTTGACATTCTCCCTTCTTGCCGGCGGCGCCCTCGCTGTCCCAGTTGAGGTTGACATCGAGAAACGTATCACCTGCCCAGACGTCCACATCTTTGGTGCGCGTGAGACCTCCGTATCTCCCGGATACGGCTCATCCAGCACCGTTGTCAATGGCCTCCTCGGTGCCTACTCAGGCTCTACAGCCGAGGCCATCAACTACCCCGCATGCGGTGGACAATCATCCTGCGGTAGCGTGAGCTACTCCAGCTCAGTTTCCCAGGGTATCGCAGCTGTCGCCTCGGCTGTGAACTCCTATAACACACAGTGCCCATCGACCAAGCTTGTGCTGGTCGGATATTCCCAGGTGAGCTATATTTCCTCGGCTGTTTATAACGAAAGGCCAACTTCTTACGGTGCTCCAGGGTGGTGAGATCATGGACGCAGCTTTGTGCGGCGGTGGCGTCCCCAACCAAGGCTACACCGACACCAGGGTCCAGCTGTCGTCGTCTGCTGTGAATATGGTGAAGGCTGCCATCTTCATGGGTGATCCACTGTACGTAGCAGGGCTGCCGTATGATGTTGGAACTTGTGCTGCCGGAGGCGTATGGAATTCCCTATATCCCCCCTGGACTTGGGAGCTTTGGATCTAACGAACGAGATATAGTTCGACGCACGTCCTTCTGGCTTCTCTTGCCCATCGGCTAGTAAGATTCAATCATACTGTGACGCCGCGGACCCGTACTGCTGTAACGGCAGTGACGGAGCGACCCACCAGGGCTACGGAGCCAAGTATGGCACACAGGCTATTGCCTTTGTCAAGAATAATTTGGCTTAGGTGCATATATAGTAGCAGTTCTACCAACACATATGTTGGCAGGGATATTGTGCTTGGGAGAGTTAGATAGGCCAGGCACTGTGATACAGGCACTGTGGCAACTCGGCGGTATTGACAGCAGGAGTCGGATTATTGCAGTAAATGTTAAATTCGAGATTTTTGCAATTGTCTTCGCCGTTGAATATAACCTTGAACTCGCCTGAAGATTAGGGTTTAGTCATCGAGTCGATCAAACAAGACCAGATGGCATTTTGTAGAGATGAGATGTAAGCGCCGAAGAGCCCGGTAAACTATAAATTAGGAACTGCCCTCGAGATATTAATATTTTAGAAGTCAAGTTGGATTTTTCGAGAGACGGACAAATCGGAGATGAAATTAAGAGGCGATATCCCCCACATAGCTACCCCACCACGGAAGCTCCGAGCTCCAAGCTTCCTCCATTCCTCATGGCCTCTCACATTCCCAACCTAAACACTCTCCGACGAGGCCGAGGTCGAGGCCGTGGCATAGGCCGCACAGAAGAGACCGGGCTCCCTTCTGGAAAAGACCGCGTCGTCCAAGGTACAGACAATGATGCAAGCGTGTCCCGCCTCAGCGCGGTCGAGCTAGGATACCTGGAGGATGCGTACGCCCCAGCATTGACACCAGCCGGGTCAGCGACACGGAGATTGCCAATTATCAACAGAGGTGAGCCTGGTTCCTCAAGCTATGCTATCCCCAATGACAAAAGAGCCTATGGCTGACCGGGAGACCTCCCCGCGTACCAGGAACTTACGCCCGCACAACAGCCATCGACCAGCTCGTGGCGCGTTTCCTCGGACCATCCTCACCGGAAAATACACACAAAAAACAGATCATATCTCTAGGTGCCGGGTCGGACACGCGCATCTTCCGGCTTCTCTCGTCGCGCCAAACCCCAGACTTCGTTTACCACGAGCTCGATTTCGCCGTTAACACGGCGGATAAGATTCGCGCGATTAGATCGGCACCTATACTGCAGCATGCGCTAGGGATTAATTCGTCGGAGGTGTCATCGGAAAAGGATACTCGAGTTACCGTGTCGGCGGCCGGGGACGCGCTCCATTCGCCCTCATACCATATCCACCCGGTTGATCTGCGGTCGCTGCCGACATGCAGTGACCCTGCTGGAGCACTGCCAGGCGTGGAGACGGGATTACCAACTTTGCTGATATCCGAGTGCTGTTTGGTCTATTTATCGCCTATCGAAGCGGAGCAGGTGGTTGCGTTCTTCACGCAACGCCTTTTTGGCCATGGGAGTCCAGTACTTGGGCATGGAGACAGCTTGCAGGAGGCGCAAGTGGATGTCCCTCCACTCGGGTTGATTCTTTATGAGCCTATAAGACCAAACGATGCCTTTGGTCGTACAATGGTGTCGAACCTTGCAGCGCGCGGGATCCAACTCAAGACCCTCCCTAGGTATGCGTCGCTTGAGGCACAGCGGGGCCGCTTCCGGGACCAAGGTTTTGGGAATGGCCAGGCTGTGGCTGATATTGAATTTATTTGGAAGCGGTGGGTTAACGAGGACGAGAAGGAAAGAGTTGCTGGGCTAGAGATGCTCGATGAGATGGAGGAGTGGCAGTTGCTTGCACGGCATTATTGCATTGCCTGGGGATGGAGAGACCGTGATGATGTCTCGGCTTTTGCTGGGTGGAAGGACCTAGAGGCCCAGCAAGGCGAGTAGCTTCATCTGTGAATATTTGATGCCTGATGATACCGCTCTATCTATAACGAAAGGTCATGATGCATGTCCGAAAAGACAAAACAAAATCACTTTGGGCCAAGAAGCCCTGCCCAACACGCAGTATATACAGAGCAAGTTTAGATTCCATACCTTAACTCTGGCCGAAGTGCAGGTCTATGAGGCATATACCAGCCAGAGGAAGTATAAAATATCACGGTGCCGTGACAATGCGGCCTGTTATATATTGTCAGATGCATGGGGCCCCGCAAAACCCAAGTGATAGGTCGAGTGGATAATCACCATGCGAGAAACATCAACAATCCTTGCAGCGAACTCAAAAAAGACATCCTGTTAATATCCCACTCTTGACACCCGGTGCAGCGGGATTTGATCGAAGTTAATGCAAGGGTGCCGTTTAGGGCTAAGCCATCTGACAAATATTTCACCACAAATCAAAGTTTCAAGTATAAAGAAAAGAAGAGTCACTCGGTCTTTGTCCTTGACGACATAGCCCTGGAAGACTTGGCCCTCTAAATCTTGAATAATCCGGTATAATTGGATCAAGCCATCGAAGACACCGACCTTTGACACCCGCATCAAATACTAAATCATCTCCATGCTTCTTGCATTGATATCCCTACCAATTACAAGGGTGATGCCGGCTATGCTGTTTACGATTTGCGCAACTCTGGCGCGTTTTGTACATAGGTATCGATAGACCCGTTTAACGCGGCTCACGATCGAAGTGATTATAGCGGTGATCCTGTTGATCTCGCTATGCTATCAAAAACCCAATAGTCTCCCAAGCCAAACTTTAACCAAGCCAAGCGACATCGGCAGTCGAGACAAGAAGTTCTAGAGCTTCGGATCCCTTGTGCCATGTGAGAACGTGCCTATCAAAAAGAAGCAAGAGTCTGGGATTTTCCTAGGTGTGGTTCTATTGGCCCCAGGAATGGATATGTGCTGAATTGTATGATGATCAACGGACCTAGATCGGTGTAGCGTGGGTTTGATTGGGATTGACGGGCTACCAAGCTAAAAGAGCTTCGGTGGAGTTCTCTCCTTTTTCATGTATGTATTATTGAGTTGTGTTTCCATGCAACATTGCAATTTCAGAGATTAAATGAGATGTCATGTGATGAAACCAAGGGTCCTCAGACGTTGCGCCGAGCAACGTGTTCTTCCTCTTCCTCCACCTTCCTCCACCCCTCCTCATTATTTGTTTCATATTTTCTTTTATTTTGCCGTTGAAAGAGTTCGGGAGATAACTCCACAAGATCATATCTCTCAGATTATTGGCCTGCCTCCTGCCAAGCAGGAACCGTCGGGGTAATGCCGTTCGTCATTGGTTGCAGACTATCACTGCCCCTGACGCTAAGTATGTAGTGGCTCCATGTGGCTGTCCACTAGCGGAGTTTGCTTCAGGGGCAAAGCTTTTTGGGGGTCCAAGGCAGCCCGCATAATTCCAGTCTTGGGGTAGAATTATGAGAATTATGGGCAGTCACAGACGAGCCGCTCGCGAAAGCCGGGGCTGCTCTGCTCTGCACCCCAATTGGTGCCGAGATTACGCGCACATCATCCCAGATCTAACGCCTTTTCAGCCTAGCACACTCGTGGATCTGAGCCGGGACCCTCTCCAGAGGCCGTGTCCCTTTTCTTGGTGCTTTTCCCCGTCTCTTTCCTTTCTCTCGTCTTGACCTTCATTATCTGTGAGCACTGTGTCTGTCCTGGCCGTCGGCCGTATATCTTTTGTCACTCGTTTGACTTAGCCATTCGCTTCATATATCCATTCATTTATTGATATTTGTCAATTTGCCAAGTCTTTTCCCCCTGACACAATGAAGTTCCAGATCACATCCTTCCGCGCAGCGGCGCTTGTCGCCCTCATTGCGAGCGCTGACGCCTCCAAACATAGCCATGGCCACAGCCATCACCACGAGACTCGTGATGTGGATCTGGAGAAGAGGGGTGAAAAGTGCAAGTTCCCCTCCGACGCTGGCCTGGTTGCGATCACCCCGAATGAGGAAAATGCTGGTTGGGCTATGAGCCCCGACGAGCCCTGCAAACCTGGTAACTACTGCCCTTACGCTTGCCCTCCCGGTGAGGTTTCTATGCAGTGGGATCCCAAGGCGACCTCCTACTCTTACCCTATGTCTATGAGGGGTGGTCTGTACTGTGACGAGAGCGGCAAAATCCAGAAGCCCTTCCCCAACCGCGACTACTGTGAATCGGCTGCTGGTGTTCTCAAGGCCCGCAACAAGTGTGGAAAGGCTGTCTCTTTCTGCCAGACTGTGCTGCCTGGAAATGAGGCTATGCTTATCCCCACCATGGTTGAGGACCTGGCCGATCTGGCCGTGCCTGGCATATCCTACTGGTGCTCCACTGCTGCACAGTACTACATTAACGCTCCCGGTGTCACCGCGGAGGAGGGCTGTGTCTGGGGTAGTTCGGTGAACCCCGTCGGTAACTGGTCCCCGTATACCGCTGGTGCCAATACCGACGACGATGGCAACACCTTCTTGAAGATCGGCTGGAACCCCATCTACCTGGAAACCACCACGCCCTTCCGCAAGGTCAAGCCTGACTTTGGTATCGAGATTGAGTGTGAGGGTGACGGCTGCCACGGCTTGCCCTGCAAGATCGACCCTGCTGTCAACGACGTCAACGAGATGATCGGCAAGCCCTTCGTTGGCGCTGGTGGCGCCACCGGCTGCGTCGTGACCATCCCCAAGGGCGAAACCGCGCACATCATCGTCTTCGAGAAGGAGGGTAACGGCAGCACCTCGTCGGAGACCATCGAGGTTTCCACTAGCTCTCATACCTCCACCAAGAGCGCCAGCACCTCGACTACCACTACTGCTCCGACCAGCACCAGCACCAGCACTACTGAGAGACCAACCTCCACCTCTACGTCTACTCACTCGTCAACTTCAACCTCGACTCATACATCTACCTCCAGCTCCAAATCTACTGCTAGCTCCAGCTCAACGACTCAGACGTCGAGTGTCACTAGTCTCGCCCACTTGCCCAAGTCGAGCCCGGCGGGCTATACTTACCAGCCCCACGTGCTGACTGGTTCTGCTGATATCCAAGCGGCCTCCACAATGACCGCTGCCGCTGCCGCCGCGTCCACATCTTCCGCTAGCGGTGCTACTAGCGCCACCGTCTCCATGTTGACCCTGGCCTTTAGCGCCATTGCCGCCATGGTCGTGAGAATCTAAATCAGCTTCAAATGATTCGGCTATATTAACTGCACGATACTGCATATATGTACGGGGTGTGTACAATCATCACCTTGAGACGTCTTTTCCGCACTATATTTGCCTGCGGTAATCAAGCTTGCAACTCCGCGGGCATCCATTACTGTTTGGTTCTTTCACCTTTTTTAATTCTTCTTCTACATAATCCCCCTTATTACGATTCTTCACATCCCTTGGATGTCCTTTTCACGACGCTCAACGTTGACCCTTTTTTACTCTGCTTCATGACATTTATATCCCTTGGCTCCTCAGCATTGCTCTTCTTTCCTTTCAGCTTGTTGAATATCATTTTTATTGCTTCTGGTACGCAGGGGGGTTTGTTTTTGGTTATACACGATGGTTGGGGTTGAACCACCCAGGTCCTTTTTGGTTGGACATAGCAAAATTACTGTTTATCTTTTATCCGTCAATCCTTACCACTAGGATCTTCTAAGATCTCAAACAGATTCTTATAGAAGATACAAAGCGCACTCTGCCTATTCATCCTCGCTTTGCTTCTTCTGGCCAAGCACCGCACTGTTCTTGGAAAACTCGGTAAATTGACAAACAAATATCGAAACAGACATATGATACGCCATGTACATGCATCATTACTACCAGATGCTCACATCTAATATACAAAATATAACGCCGATTGAATAACCCGAGATCAAGCAAGCCCTTCCACATGCAAACATCCCCATCCAAACGCCAAACCCAAGCAATTCAAGCATCCAATTCCCTGATAGGAACAATCATATCAGGTCTCCTTGCCTCAATAGCCAACATGTTCAAGTTCCGCTGTCTGACCTCGCGAAAGTATTTTCGTTGCTCGTTAGATGGGTCCTTGACCTTTTGTGAGTCCTCAAGGTCGTAGAACATAGTGTATATACTGAAGCCGATGAGCCCGCCTACAACGCAGCCGGCGATGATGAGGAAGATGTAGAGGGGGTATTTGTCGGGGTTGCTCATGCTACTCCGCTTGAGCAGGCTTGTAGCGTCGTGCATTGTGGGTGTTTGTGTGATTGTTGACTCTAGTGTGTGTGGAATGGTAGGCATTGTGGGTTGAAGGGCTGTAGAAGAGGCTGAGAAGATAAAGGGTCTTGTTAGTTGTTGGATATAGGGGCATCATGTGAGGTTGTATAGATACATACGAGGGCCAAAAGAAGGTGTCAATGTCAGATTTTTCTTTGTATGCAAATGTCGATTCGAAGTGACTGTTGCAGGGAGATTTGGATTATAGAGACAGGAAACAACAGATCCTCAGTGTGCGAGCTCTGACAGCTATATAAGTAAGCAGTGGCTGCACGCTAGACCCTATCTTTTCTACATCTACAGCCAAACAATGCTGAAACGCGAAGGGATTGCTAAAATCAACCATACACCCGTGATATTATTCTCAAATAGGCATAGCGGTAGCAGACTTCCGCGCCAATGACATCATGAACCGAGCGGGCGAATCAGCGTAGCTTGGGGCCTGGTGGGTCGACCAATTAAAAATGCGCAAAACAGGCTAAATGTTCTAAATATGTATACGAACTTTGACCGGACAGTAAGCTTGTCTATTCTCACGGACCTTCGGCCCCCAATTTCCAGATCTAATCTGCTATAGTGGGCTGTCCTCACTCTCATTGGTTTGATTTTGTTGTGTGTTGCGATCGATTGGCTCGCTTTTGTTCTCTCTGGGCCCGCATCGGGTGCAGCAATTCGAGTCCCAATTCGAGGATTGGAGTTGCCAAAGGGATGTTTGGTTTCTTACATGTCTCAGATAACTCGGCCTCTCCGTTTGCTAATTGGAACTCGTCAATTGCGACCCTAAGCCCCGCTGTTGCTGTAGGTCTACGGTGTGGGGTGAATACTTCAGCCCAGCCAGATCCATCTCTCCTTCTGCTACGGCTTCAAAGATATGTATTTCTATCCAAATTTATTGGATTTATACCCCTACTCGATGGGATATACTTTGTGATACACAAGATGACCTTTGGAGGGATTTGGAATGTCAATTAGAGGGGACAACCATACTGGGGTCGTATTATATGGGCTAAATTAGGGTGGAAGAGAAAATAAATGTTCATGTAAAATAATAAAAGCGCTTTTAAGGGCCGACTAGCTTCTCACTAGCATCTAGCTATAGATCATCTTTAATATTGTTTGTGTTGACGTTGAAAACATATATTTCGGGGTCTCTTCCGGTCCTGTCTTATTTTTTTTTCTTCTATGCTCTCTTATGTTAAATACCCTCTTATGTTTCTCTTATACTTAAAACTATCGGACACAAATCATGATTGAATTTGTGAACCTGATGTATCAAAAGACCCTGATTCAAAATCGCCTTATCATTATCGTGATGGCCGCAAAAAGCTACCGTAACCGGCCCGCTCGGTCAGCAAATCCTTGACGTGGACTGCGAATCTTATACCTTTCTACGCCACATTCCACATTCCACATGCCACATCCAAATGGAGACAGTATGCGAGCCATGCTGGACATGTCGCAACCGCCGCATTCAATGCGACCAGTCCGGAACACCATGCGCCAAGTGCGAGAAGGCTGGCATGGAATGCTTCGACAAAAGACCTCTGAGGTGGGTCAAAGGCGTGGCGATTCGCGGAAAGATGCAAGGCCGTACTCATGAGGGTATATCGAATGGCTCTCCTATGCACACTTCTAGAATTACAAAATCCGCGCTATCCACACCGAAGAACTCGCATCGCGCGCTGGTCCAAGCTTCTGCTAGCAGTAGGGGCCTGCCGGTTACTTTGCAAGACCCATCTATGTCAAACTTGGATCAAATTTCGAAATATTATATAGACTACTGTAAGATCTGTATGCAAAGCCCTACAACTAGGTGATACTGACATCGCATTCAGATAACGAACGAATATGCAAATTGTTCGTTGTATACGACAGCGCCAGAAATCCATTCCGGAGTTTGATCTCCTTCGGGTTGAAAGACCCCGTCTTGCAGAAGGGCATACTTGCTCTCGCGGCACGGCATCGTGCCAATACAGGTCAGCCGTTTCATCAACTTCAAGCCCCGACATCTACCCTCATTGATGCCAATCGCGATGCGCTGCTTTTCAAGCATCAAGCCATGGAGGCTCTCTCCCGGGTACTTGGTGACGGAACAATAGCCAAAAGTGATACAACCGTCGCTAGCATATTTCTTCTTATTTTCCTGGATCTCCTGGAGTTTGGAAGTGATGGTTGGAACTTCCATCTTGAGGGTGCTAAGGGGTTGATTGCATCGCACCGGCCGCTGCTGGAGGCGCAAGCTGGAGTTAATAATGGACCTGGCCAGACGGTGCAGGAGATCTGGGGGTTTATCTCCAATCAGATTCATTTGTGAGTCAAATTAAAACTAATGGATGGTGCTAATCCATGTGAGAGGCTGACTGGTTATAAATCAGAATTGAAACGCTGGGAGCAACCTTTTTACGACCCAAAGTGCTGTCGGAGTTCATATCTAACGGCCGAGCAGAAAGGCAAACCCGAGAAGAAATCGAACGATCTTTCCTTGGATGTCCAGAGTTCCTGTTATCAGCGATACAATTTCTCTCCAACGAAAGGGATGCCATCGCAGGAGAGCTGCCGGACGGCGCTGCCCTTCAAACACATATACAAGATACCACCGCGATGCTGGAGCTCATCCAAAACTTTGACTGCTACGCTTGGGTTTTGAGTCTCCAACGTTCGAGACAGTCTTCCATAGACGAAATCAATAATCTCTGTATATTATCGCAGACATTCAAAACCGGGGCTTTGATATATGGGAGACGCGTTCTTGATGCACTCATGGAAACCATCACAGAGCAGGATGATTTGGTCTCTGAGCTGTTGGGTCTGATTGCTAATTTGAAAGACGACGAGGCGCTTTTCAAATGTGTTCTGTGGGCTATCTTTGTGGCGGGTCTGGAGTGTCGGTCCCAGGCCCAAAAAGACTTTTTGGTTGAATCTTTAGAGAAGTTTTGGACTGAGACGAGCTGTTCGAATGTTATCACCGCAGCGAAGATTCTGAAAGATTACTGGGACCAGTACGAAGGCTTGGAGACTTCGTCGCGATGGATATTTGATATTGGTCGTTTGGGTCGTGACTGTCTTCTGATATAACATACCAAGCATTGAATATAACCAAAATCTCTCATATGATCTAGCACAAAAAAGATAAGATTAACTCAACTATCATACTAAAAGCGACTTGAATGCCTGGAGCAAGTCATCCTTCAGATCCTCCCAGTTCTCTAGCCCAATGCTAACTCTCAGTAGCTTCCGGTCAACCTTGGAATCCGACAAAGCTCGCCACTCGATCAAAGACTCCACGCCACCTAGACTAGTAGCATGATGGAAGAAGTGAAGCTTAGTTGGCAAAACCTTCGCAAACTGCTCATTGTGTAAGACAATAGAGAAGACGGGTCCAAACCCATTAGGCATCTGCTTCTGCAACCACGGCTCATTCTGCAAACTAGCATGATAGATCTTCTGCACAACCGACTGAACAACCATCTCCTCACTACCCGCAGCAGGAGACTCGGCTTGCATAGCACCATGAAGCCAGGAAATCAACTTGGCCGAATTCTGGCTAGCTCGTTGAACCCGCACCTCCAGCGTGCGCAGACTTCGGATTCCAAGCCAACTCTCCATATTCCCCATCACACTCCCAAGCGCGATTCTATCCTCAAACAACCGCTTCGTCCAATCAGCACGCTTCGTAGCAAGCACGCCACAGAGCATATCGCTATGTCCACCAAAATACTTCGACCCGGAATGCATGACGATATCCGCACCCCAGAGGAACGGATCCTGCAGTCCAGGCGGCGCAAACGTACTATCAACAATGAGAAACGCGCCGCGGGAGTGCGCCTTGCGCGCGTATTCCTCGATGCTGAACGCCGTTCCTAGCGGGTTGATCGGTGTCTCTAGTAAGATGACATCGCCGGGACCTAGGCTTTCGGCTGGACAGTCGAGGGCGAGTTTCTGTAGTCCGGACAGACGAGATATCACCGCAATAACTTCATGGCTGCCGTGGTATCCCTCGCCAACGGAGATGTGGCGCGGGTTGAGCAGTGTGATAGCGGCATGTAAGGCAGCTAGACCTGTTGAGTAGCTCACTGTTTGCCCGCCTATGAGGGATGAAAGCACTGCTTCGAAACGGGTTGCGTTTGGTGCGAATTCACGGGAATAGACATAGTTCTTGCCGTCGAATTCATCCTAGACGGGGTTGTTAGTGAGGGAATATGTTTGTCCGTTGGTTTGAGACGTACAACTGGATCCTCGGATAGGATGAGTTGATCTGGATCATTGGGGTATCTGAAGGTTGTAGAGAGATGGATTGGGGGTGCGACGTCAGTCACTAGATTAAGGGAATCATCTGCATGCAAGGCTTTGGTGGAAGGGTGGACGTTATGAGAGGCCATTTTGCTTTGAGAATATTGGATTCTTGGAAGTGCTTTTCAGAAAGAAAATTGAGGGCTTTTATATCTCCCAAGGCGATCAACTCTGGGAGGGACCCACTCCCGTTAACTTCCTAAAACGGAAGTCAACGGAAGTATAGGAAGCCGTACAAAAAAATATGTTCTAGTATGAAAATCACAAAAACAACAAATGAGAAATGAAGACAGCGAAAATATAGTAAAAACCGCAGTCAAGGTCACATAAAATGACATGGAGACAAGCCTAGCTTGACACCTATGTTTGAGTCTAGAATCTAGGAAGCCATCTTTCCCCATTTCTATATCCCACTCCATTCCATCTCTTCATCCCGGCTCATTCAACCCACCTCCTTATTCGCCACATCCTTTAGCACCCGAAGCTTCTTCACCATGGAGAAAGACCGTGTCCAGGGTAAGTCATTATCTAAAAATTGAGTACTTTCAACCTAATGATATCCAGAGGGCTCCGCTGAGAGCGATGAGACTACCTCGAACGAGTTCAATTTGCTGTTACATGAGATCACAGCCCGCTGCAATCAACAGGCAAGGGAGATCAACAAATGGCTTTTTTACACCAAGAATTTTAAACAGACTATTGCCGATACATTGGAGAAGGAGAAACTCAAGAAACAAGGTGCTGATATCAAAGCTATGAGATGGCAACCTAGGACACCGAGAACACCCAGAATACTGAGAACGCCGAGGGCATTCCAAATACCTAATTAATATGGTATCAATAGCATTGTTTGAGTTTTGTGGAATTTCTTCAAGTTATGAATGCGAGAGAACAGTGGGCCGATAAGATGACCCCAACGTCTCTCGGCCCCGGCTTTTCCCCCTCACATCTTCTCTTCTAGCATATCACGCCAAAATGCCTCCCTCGGCTCAAACGGTAAGCCATCATCTACTCTTCTGTTTCTCTGCTTTTGCAGACGCATTTCATGATCTGCACACTTCCCCTAAATCTCGCTACCTAGAGCTCCCAAGGCTACCCCGCACTGCCTATATGCACTTCCTATATAACATCTGCCTGTAACTCCCATGCGCGTCCGACACAGAAACAAAACTAACAATGGAATCAAAGACCAGATTAGTTTCTACCCTGCGCCTACTTATCCCCCGTCTCCGCCTCCTACAAAAGAAAGATACAGCCTCCTCAGTCGTCCAACGCCGCGAACTCTCCCAACTCCTCACTGAAGGCCGCGATGCATCAGCGCGCATCCGAGTCGAAAATGTCATCGCAACCGATATCGCAGTGGAGGTAATGGAGATGGTCGAGCTCTACTGTGAGCTACTGCTGGCGCGTGCAAACGTGTTGGACCAGATGGCCTTCAGCGACCAGGGTACCCGCGCCAGACTTCGCGCCAAGGAATTGCTCAAGAAGCGCACCCAGGAACAAGCTGGTGCTACGGGATCAAATACCGCGGGTGTCAAGGGCGCTGGGGAAAACACTGGCTCACGATTCGGGTTCTCTTGGTTGGGAGGAGGAGCGCAAAAGAAGGAGGCTGAGCGGGCCGCGCCAATTACAGCTGGTGGTGCGGATGACTCTGGTGATGGACTTGCGAATGACGATAATCCCTACCTGGATACTGCACTCGACGAGGCTGCTACTGTGGTCTTCTACGCGTGGCACCGCTTTCCGCATGAGGTGCGCGAATTTACTATGCTTCGCACTATGCTGGGCGAGCGATATGGCAAGGAGTTTATGACTCTGGCGCAAGATAATAAGGTCGATACTGTCAAGGTTCCGGATCGGCTTCTCAAGGGCTTGCGTGTGCGTCCACCAGGACAGGAACTTGTTGAGAGTTATCTTCGAGAGATTGCGAAAGCATACGGGGTTGAAGGGTATGGGGATGAAGAAGAGCTGGGAAGTGCGCCGGAATTTGTGGATGATGTTGGTGATGGTGGTGATGGCGACGCAGAAGAACCCCAATTACCGCAAACTCCTGGCAAGCAGCAAGGAGACTCAGCGTCGAGGCCGAACCTCTCTGAAGCGAGACGTGCCTCGGAGACCAGTGAATTGACCAAAGCTACGCCTCCACGTGGACTCGCCGCGGGCCGAAGTCCTGTCAGCGTTGCGCCGCCAGCCCCCAGAACAGATAATCCTCATCCCAGAGTCAAGCTTCCCGGCACAGAGGGTAAGGCTGCTGCCGTCTCAAAGGAGGATGGCTCGAAGAGCAAGAGTAACAACAGTGGGATACCCGAGCTGGATGAACTGACACGAAGATTTGCGGATTTGAAGAGGAGACCATGATTGAGGAGCTGAGTATCTCAATATTCACCAGAATTCGGCACTCAGCGTCTTGATTTTAGCCATTTTTCAAGTTGGTTTCCTTTCCGGTGCCCTGGACAGAGCTCAGGTCGAATGTCTTTGCTTCAATCCCTGCATAATACATCACGTCTTCTCATTTTAACCAATTCACGTTAATTGCAGTCGACTGGCTATCCGTGAAATTCCACATTGTAAATTAGACCAATTGGTCCACTTCCCCAAATATGACTGGTCATATTCAGTGCGGAGCGCCGCAGTTGGAGGATACGTCTCCGTACTCCGTACTTCCAATGTTAGAGGCAACGAATGATAATGTTACATTGGAATTAGCACGGCTTTTGTCGATAGATCACTCCAAAAATATATATGTCGATGCATTAGGGGTGAATAATCGAGCACCTAAGAACCTATACTGTAGCTATAAGGCCAACTAATAATTACCACGTGATAGAAGCAATAGAAGCAAGGCACGCCCCCAGAGCTGTGGATTTCCAGTTGCCTAAAATATCTAACGAAACAGGCCGACCATAGCTCAAATATCGAATTTCACCCAATATTTGACGCATAGAAGCAGTACAGATCGGAACCCCGTTGGAACTACGCACGGGACCCGCAAAACCCAATCGCGTCGATACACCTCCGCCCCAAAAAAAAGCGAGCCATGACACAGACTTAATATGACCTCCGAATCCCCTGCAAATCCGATCTTCCCTAGCTAGCAGTCGCTAGACTCTGCGACAATCCCCCCGACCCCCGAAAACGCCCCCAAAAAGGCCCCAACTACTATGCCGGTCTATATGCTCCACGGCTTCCGCTGGCCCCGCGCCGGATTCACGGGGATCCGCGTATACATCGTACTCCACAACCTGGAAGAAGCAGCAGCAGAATACATCCAGCAACCACTGACGACAGAACTCCTCGCCGAATCCTTCCACAAAACACAAGCGGACCTCGTGACCCGTCTGCCGGAACTGTCGTTTATCGAACAGTATGACCCCGCCGATGAGAGCAGTGGCACGGTCAGCCAGGACCATGCGTATATTTCAACGCGGGTCCTGGAGATTCCAGAGGATGGGAGTGGTGGTGGTGGTGGTGGCGGAGAGAATATTGAGGATTGCGTGGAAAAGGGATCTGGGTTGACGGATGACCAGATGGCGGCACTAGAGCAATTGCGCGATCGACTTGCTCCCGGCGAGAAGATCGGCTGGTATCTTGTTTACAATGGGGATCCTGAACGGTGGTTTCCTGATTCTGAAGACGAGGAGGATTACGAGTCTGAGGAGGACTCTGAGGAGGAGAGCCAGACGAGGCAACAGAGTCAGGTCCAGAGCCAGAGGGAGAGCAGGAGTAGTTTTACAAAGACTCCTAGTCCGCAGAGCTATACGGTAAGTTGGTTCCTTTCGTTTATTTTCTGTTTTACTGGGGAGATCTCTTTTTGCGGGATTTCTTTCGGTCTTACTGCTACATGGTTGCTAATGGAGTATTTCTAGACTCGTCTGACGAGATTCTGGAATCGGATGAGCTCGGGGTGAGAGCTGTAGCTGGGCGCTACGGAACATGGTAAATCAAATCGATTTGTTCCGTCACTACGCCGTGTCACTCGATTGCCTCGTTACAAGTGTTACACCGGGCTGTGATGGGAGCTTTTAACGAATTCTACGCTTTATGTCTGTTGATACTCTATGTCTTGCAAATATTGTTATACTAGTTCAGTTTATGTATTGGATATCTCATGGGAACCAAATTGCTTGCAGATTTGATAGAATAAGTTACTATAGTTATCCAGTATTCGTTTCTATTTCGTCTTGTATCTCTATGAAATCCGATCTGGGGCGGTGAGCCTAGGCAATATGGGAGGGGAGCTTCGATAATGGGAACAGCGGAGAACATCCAAAGCTTGTCGCAACACTCCCCCCGAGTGGTTTCATAAATGCTGACCAGGTAACATCCTGGCCTTTAATCGCAATGGTTCTCTCATTTATCCTGGTTCAGAATCGCCAGTGAGTGGCTGTCCGCCCCGGTCATCTTCGATTTCCACGCTAATGACGGTATAGGGGGAAAACGCGCCTGGCAAAATGGTATTCACCATACAGTGTAAGTGTTGCCAGAACCCCATCAGTGAATACATAATTGGGACTTTGAGCTGACACCGGCTTGCAGGATGAAGAGAAAGTCAAATTGAAAGGCGAGGTTCGTCAATGCAATACCACCCGCACCCGCACTTGCTCCGAGGTTCCCATCCAACTAACCACCGACAACCGTCTAGGTCCATCGCCTCGTCGCTCCCCGAGATCAGAAATACCAGTCCAACTTTGTCGAGTTCCGCCGGAGTACCAAGGTCGTCTACCGAAGATATGCCGGCTTGTTCTTTTGCGTCTGCGTCGATGCGAATGACAATGAGCTAGCCTATCTCGAAGCTATCCATTTCTTTGTCGAGGTGCTCGACCAATTCTTTGGTAATGTGTGCGAGCTGGATTTAGTCTTCAATTTCTACAAGGTGCGTACAAGTCGCTGGTAATGCACTGCTCGGCGTGAACCAGAGTTGGCGTGGGATCGGAGTTGCATGAGCCGTGATACTAACGTGTGTCGGGTTTATAGGTCTACGCTATCCTGGACGAAGTCTTTCTCGCAGGCGAGATTCAAGAGACAAGCAAGCAGGTTGTTCTCACGCGATTGGAACACCTGGATAAGTTGGAGTAGAAGTGAACCGTGATATTCGGATTCGGGAACGATGTGGGACCCTTATCGATTACGGACCCGACTGCATTGGACAAATCAAAACAGTCATTTGCATGGAGTTTCAGGTGTATGGGTGGCTTTCAGACAACATTAGTGCTGTTCATGTTCATATCAGGGATTATTCTGGAGATATCAAAGTATCGGTACAGCTCATGCCACCACTTAGGGGCCAATATCGAAATCACAGGTCGGGAGAGTACACTGCATACAGTTCGCTCTCTAGTCTATTTGCTTATTGTGGATGAACAGGCTTTTCAGAGGCGTCCTTGCTTTATTTCAAGGCTTGCATCGTGGACGGAATCTTATATCTTTCAAGGTTCGTATTTGCACCAGCAATCCCAGCCTACACGTAAAATCACATTCCATATTGAGCAAAGCAATATCGGATTCGACTCTATCCCAGGTTATACATGGTCGTTTTCACGCAAATTTAGTCCTTAGTAAATATCTTGAAAAAAAAGACATCACCAGGCCGCATAAGCGGTCAACTATTCTTGTTTTTCTTCAATGGAAGGATCGCTTCCTGCTCCGTGGGCATGCTGTGATATCTGGTCAGGCTTGAGACAAAGAAGCTGATAATCTGCTGAATCACAAATCTGCACATGTGGTTGCCAATGCCAAGCCTTTCCTTCGTATTCTCTTTCCATACATAGCTGTGTCACTGCCGAAAAAAACTGCCGTTAGTGGATGCCTAGCGGAGATGGAATGCGCAAACCTGGACCCTTAAGCTCGGATTAGATTGCAATGGATGTGCAGCCCTGTTTCCATTTGAGGAGTTTTTTAATTGGTATGACTTGGTGAGGTGATCATGGCCATCGATGGCGAGCGTTAGCCTAGAGGTCTTGGCACAACACATTTAAGGAGCTCTGTCGCTGTTGACCCTTACAAAGGGTCTGCCCTGCTGGGACATTCTTCTTCGCTTTATTTTTACTACATTCAACCTGCCACAAAGAGTCTGTCCTACTCTGACTTTATCATGCACGTTCCAGGCGAAATATCGTGATGGATTTACCGGAACAACACCATCCGTTATAGACTGGCCATGACACACTAGCTCTGCCTACACAGCCTCACAGACATCTGCTCAGTCTTGCTGGACACGTGACAAAACCTGGTTGTCTGGCCTCGGGGTGCACGGGGATAGTTTCCTAAATGAAAAACATCTCAGCAACACGGGACGATCACTTTAACCGTGACAATACTGATGCACCGCGGAAATCCTCACACATTACACACCGGACGCTTATACCCCTGACGATGAAAACCATGTGAAACTTCGTCTCTTAACATACCCAATGCCAACTCCCCTGATCAATACTTGGGGTAACAACGGCATTGTGTCCGCGATACATCGAGTGATCTTTCCTGTGATAGGCAGTGTGGCGGGACGATCCAGGAGAAGGGCCCCATCATGACAGGTTGAAACTTTGACATACTTTCCGCGGTGTTAAGAGTAAATTGGACCGGGGTTGCCATGTGGAACTCGCAACTGCAGTCTCGAACGAGCAATCGATCTGATGGAGCGGAGGCGTCGGATTCTCGTACCCGGAGCGTTTTTTGGACACAGTGATCTGCGTGGAATATTGTGGGCCAAGCTTGACAAACACAATTTCAATTTCACTGCGTGCTGAATATGAGATGCAGCAACACAGCATTACAGGCTCCTACATATGAAGTAAACGAGTCTACGATGATCTATAAGCTTACTATGTGACTCAACAGACCTTCGGAATTACGCACTCTCCACAAGTTGAAGTTGTACGCGTTTCCATTTTGAAGCTCCACCAATGACCGACAATGCATGGATCTTCGCCAAAATCCTGAGGGTTGGAATTTCGGAGCATACGTGGATCAGTCTTGGCAGGAACAATTTCCAGGTAATTTTCATTTACCAAAATTCCCGACTTTGCATACCATACAATACCATACACTCCACAAAAACACCCCTGACAATCCCTATCCCTGTGCGTCAGCTTGTGACGTCGCCCCGTGCCTCTATGTGTATACGTACAATGACTTTTTCGAGGGCCATGTACGTATCCTATTGTCTTTGACTCGGAGTACGGAGTACAGCTTGTACACTCATAGTCGGATGTTAGAACCCAAATGGGTGGAATGAATTGCCAGTGGAAACATTGCCACTCGCGGGGATAGTACTTCGGGGTGGAAAAGTGGTTCGGGGCTCGTCATTGGCACACTATGAATGCCCACTCTATCTATCTCCCTTGGAGATCAGTTCGGGCCTGGATTTTTTTTTAGCTGGCTCTTTTTTTCTTGTATTTATTCTTTTTTATTCTATCTCCATATCAACTTCTTAAAGGCCCCCCTTCCTTCTAGACTTTTTCCAGTCTTGTCCTTTCTTTATCAAGCTTTACTTCCTTTCGTTTATACCTACACTTCTTCACTCTCTATAGAAGTTCCAACTATACTGAGGTACAATTGAGCTTATAAATATGTCTCTCATGCTCTCCGATAATCTGGCTCCCCAGCCCATGACCGACATCTTCACCGATGACACAAACATTGACCGCCGAAAGTGCCACCGCACAGTGCCTATGAAGGTCCTTGCTCTGGGTGTTGGTCGTACCGGAACTGCCTGTGAGTATGATGTGCTGTGTTGCGTTGGATTTGGTCTATTGCATATACCGGGTCTGGTGGAAACGATAAGCATATACTAATTATTATTTGACAGCTCTCCGCAAGGCCTTTGAGCGTTTGGGCTATGGCAAGTGCTACCACATGATGTGCGCAAGTGTTGAGAACCCGCCGGATTGCCTCATGTGGCACGATGCCCTGAACGCGAAGTACGACGGAATCGGCGAGTTCGGCCGCAAGGAATGGGACCAACTTCTGGGTGACTGCCAGGCCGTCTGTGACTGGCCGGCCTGTGCCTTTGCAAAGGAGCTGATCGAGGCATACCCAAATGCAAAGGTCATTCTGACCACCCGTGATGTCGACCCGTGGCACGCGTAAGTCACACTCGCACCTTGTACATCTGTATTTTTGGCCCAAAGAATACGATACTAACAAACCAACAGTTCCGTCATGAAGACCGTCCACTGGCGTGTCTCAGACCCAGAGCACAAGTTCGTGTCGAACTTCAGCTGGGCCGCTGGCATGTACTACCCCATGCTGAACAAGTTCTTCGAGACATTCTTCCGCGGTGACTTCCCCGGAAAGGGCAAGCAAGTCTACGAGGACCACGTCGCCCAGGTCCGCAGCATGGTTCCCCCCGAGCGTCTGCTCGAATACAACATCAACGACGGCTGGGCCCCGCTCTGCGAGTTCCTCGAGGAGGAGGTCCCCGACACTCCCTTCCCCCGCGGTAACGACATGGCCGACTTTTACAAGCGCTGCAGCACTCGCAACCGTCACCAAATGATGAACGCTGCCCTCCAGGCCGTCACTATTGGTGGTTCGCTGCTTGCCGCTGGCTTTGCTGCTACTTTGGCTTTCAAGCGTTTCTCCCCACGCTAAAATGCTCGTCCTTCCATCTTGCGTTCTTTTTCTTTTATCATATTCCCCACATCTCATATTTTGCTGGCTGCTAGTGTGCGCAGGCGCCTTTAGTATGTTGCCATACCCCGTGGTCCTTTTTGTTACTTTTTTTTCCCCCTGCTATCCTCATTGGAGCAGACCATGCATCTATCACGTCGGTCTCCTTGTTTTGGCATCTTCATTCTGTCATAATTGATTTAACGAGGGACTTGTTGGAGAACAATCCGGTAATAAAACAGTATATACTATCTATTTCTTCCATTTTTACTATCTTTCCTCCTGCATACCCCGTACCAGTGCATCAAATCACCCCCAGCTCTCAAATCAGGGATAAAGCACAAGGGAGCCGCTTCCCCAAGGCTCTGTCATCATCATGCATTGCCTAGAGGCAAGGGGCGCCTAAAATCTCGGCCAAGAAAAGCCTTACCGCCGACTTTCGATCGATCGGGGTCAACGTAAGGCGAACATGGAGTAGGCCGATTTATCACCGATCAATTGTACATGTACAGCATACACATAACATAGCAACTGCTTCAACAAGTAAATAAATAATAACTTCTAAGTCTGCCGTCCATACCTGGTCCCGCCCTTCCTACCTTTCCACTCTCGTACTCGTACGAAATACGAAAAAGAGAAAACGCATAAGCCACACTTTATTGGAGAAGCGACGTGGAGGTGTGTATTGACTAGTGGCTTGGCACGGTGGGAAAATGACCCATATGACTTGACCAAGCGATATGTACAAAAAGTACATACATACATACACCATTGAAAGTTACATGTATTGTTATTTATTGTATGTTCTTGTAATGGAGAAATAACGGATATAACTGCGTCGCTGTTCCAACGTACAAGCATAAGCGGGTCCGGGGCTTGCTTATTTTGCTCTAGACTCGGGAGAGGATCCTCTTAGAAGGCTTGAAGGATTTAACCAAAATACGTAACAAAGACGAGATTGGGTTGGTATACGTGGACTAATGGCACCTTGAGTGATCGGTTATTGTTCGCGAATTAGGCTATTTTGGGACAGAGTTCGTCGGTACATGTGAACTTTGATCTCGGGGATGGGTTGCGGATGATGCTGGGAATTGCACCGCGTTGATTAAGAGGTGTCTCCAAGGCTGTAGTCGTGGATATCTGATAGGTCCTCTTTACCTCTTGTGAGTGCCCTGAAAGGATAAGACCCAATTCATCTAATGTCTTATCTATCTGTATAGCTCCAAGAGTTGAATGGTCTACTCCGCGTAGTGTACGATTCCACTTGGGAAATCTCACACGAGTTCTCTGCTCTCAATGCATAATTTGTCAATTGATCAATGAACATGTGATGTCCGCGGGTACGAGAGTATCCATATCGTCTGAAATTTACCTCTAAATTATGGATACTAAATGTCCATGCCACGGATATGGTAGGTTTAAATCTAATGCACGTGTACTAGAATAGATGTTGCAACAAAGATGGCCTGCGTATGCTTTGACAACGCACTATGCGACACCGCTATACCTGAACCAATCCTCAGTAAATTCACTGGTGTACGCAACGAGTTGATGCTTCTTCTCGGCTAGATGCACGTGGATTCTAGCTTTTAGCTTTATCGGAGTGCCTAGAGTTTGGGAAGGTTGAAAGTCGGATCCATTGGTTCTACCTCCGAATAGAATAAGTCACTGGATTGGGGATTCAGCTGTTATCTGAGTTTGGCTTGCGGGTAGCTGGGTCTTCATCTATGGTCCCGTTCCCGAGCCACGTTACATGGTTGACGTCTGCTCGAGCCTTTGATATGAATTGAGGCCATTGAGTATACAAAACAGGTACGATCTCGGAGTTAAGATGCTCGGGGCTTGTTAGCGGTAGCCACATCGCATTAGTCTTCCAGCCATGACGTGGCCTTTGAAAAATACTCGTACCATCACACTATCTGGGACACGTATAGGGTAAAAAGAAAATAACAATCAAGGTTTTCAGTAGCAATAGTTAAGACGATCAAAATCTTTTGAGAGTGATAATGATCTTTGAACCTTCATTTTTCTCGTATTCATCAAATCCCCGAACACTTCCCCCGCAACTTAAGCAACTGAGACAACTTTTAGTAGGACTGGGCATCTTGGCACTGGACCGGTGTTGGTTGAATTTCCTTTGACTAAGCACTTTGTCTAGCTTTAAATGGCTTTTATCCAATCAACATGGATGATAAACAAAGTTTACGCCCCACTAGATTGCAAAAAGCATGCATTGACAGGTGGAGAGGGATTCGTACACACTGTTTGCTTGTTGAGCCTCTTTGGCCTCTTTGACCTTGCTTGAGTATTACTCTTGGTCTGCGATTTTCTATATTTCTCCTACATGATTTGCCTTCAATACAACCTCACTTGCATACAATCTTTTGGGTGATCTTTTTGTCTGACCCAACAAGCTTTTTATATCTTGTATCGGGAAGTGATGCGAAGAACTCATGGGGGCCTCCATGTCTTCCTCTTTAAGGACTTCACCGCTGCTCTTCTTTTTTGGTATTCTCTGGCTATGCGCTATTGACAGTGCGCTTGGAGAAGAAACCTCTTTTTACAAATCGGTAAGTAAACTCAGTCTGATACCACAAGTATGCTTTTCGCTGAAATTATCATCGGTGCAACAGAGACCCGATATATACCCACCTGTCTTTAATATCGAAAAGTCCGATCCCGGCAAGCTCAGCCCGGGCTACATTTTCATCACACCGTACGAACTTCAGAATCCCGGTCCGTACATTTACGATAACACAGGGGTAGGTCTTTATTTTGCGGATTGATATTCGCCGATTATGTAAAAGCTAACCCGCTATACGATCAATAGGAATTAGTATGGAGTGGCTGGGGTATTTCGGGGCCGGGTAACGCCCATGGCCTCCACGTGTGTAAATACAACGGCTCCGATCACCTATGTTTCTTTCAGGGCAGCCAGCAAAAAGGATACTGCCGCGGACATGGTATCATCATGGATAAAAACTACCGAGTTGTGCGGTCAGTCCAGCCGGGTGGAGGAATGGCATCGAGCGACATGCACGAATTCCGTCCCATCAATGATGGCAGAACCGCTCTCATGACCATCTACCAGCAACGGCAATTCGACATGACACCGTGGAACATCAAAACTGGTGTAGGGTGGCTCATGGAGAGTGTCTTTCAGGAGGTCGATGTGGAGACCAACAAGGTCCTGTTTGAATGGCGGTCTCTCGATCATGTTGATCCGTCATTGAGCTATACATGGCCGTCTCATACTGATACTTCTGGTACGGGATTGAACGTACATGAGCCTTGGGATTACTTCCACATTAACTCCGTTGATAAAAATGGTGCTGGTGACTATCTGATCTCGTCGCGGCATACTTCTGCCATCTACAAGATCTCCGGTAAAGACGGCTCGGTGATGTGGCGGCTTCATGGCGCGCAGTCCTCTTTCCGGAATATCAATTTTATCTTTTCGCAGCAGCACGACGCCCGGTGGTTACACGAGAACACGACGCATACAATTCTCTCGCTTTACAATAATGGCTATAACGGCTTCAATAAGACCCATACCTATTCAGCGGGAATGATCATCCTGATTGACCACGTGGAAAAAACGGCCACCCAGATCCGCGATTATGCCCCAATTCTGAACGACATAGTGAGCTCTAGCCAGGGAAACCTGCAGGTGCTCCCCAACCAAAATGCCTTCATCGGATGGGGAAATAACCCCTTCGTATCTGAGCACGACGAGGCAGGCAATCTCCTGTTTTGGGGCTCATTCGCCAAGGACACCGTGATGAACTACCGCGCAATGAAGTTTGAATGGGACGGCATACCAACAGACTCACCAGCCCTATGGACATATGCCCGAACTGCGGAACCAATTTCTTCCACTAGCTTCTATGTCAGCTGGAACGGCGCAACCCACGTCAACACGTGGCGATTTTGGGGAGCGATGAACATTACCGGGCCTTGGATCTTGCTGGACGAGGTTTCCAAAACCGGGTTTGAGACAGAATACACCAACGCCAGATTTTTCCTTTGGTCCAAGGTCGAAGCAGTGGATTCCGAGGGAATCGTGCTGGGAAAATCTGAGACCAAGTATACCTTCGTGCCTTCCTCCGAGCTGCGTGAATTCTGCGCTACCTCTACCTGCTCAGACGCACAAGGATATGGGTTCCCTGGTGAAGAGGCAGCCCGTCCTTTCATTCCGCCAGTAGGTGTCAATACTGTGCCGTGGATTGACCCCAACAACCCAGGTTCTAATATTTGGACAAATCCCTCGGGTCATCCTCGGCCTTCTGGTGCTCCAAAGCATTCGAATGAGTGGAACATTGGCCGTAAGTATACCTGGAACAAACCTTTTACTTCAACTAGTAAAAGAAGCAAACTGACAATTTCACAGATCTTCTTGCCTGGGGCACTGTCCTTCTCGTGCTGATCCCCATCTTCGCCGGAGCCTTCCTCACACATCGGTGGTGTATCAAGCATTCGCTCAAACAATTACGTGATCAGGAGTTCTCTGGGCCTATGGACGGTACGATTGAGCGGAAGCACCCTCCGGTGCAAGCTACTGATCTGCCCTGGTGGAATTGGCACCGGTGGATTACAGGGGACGAAGCAACCTCCTACTTCCCGCTGCATGAGCGGAGTCCATATGGCCACAGGCGTGGACGAGAGCGGAACGAATAGTCAAGCACTCATTCTTTTTCTTTACTTTACATACATACTACGATAACATACTATAAACCATATATTAGATGACTATACGCACTGTCTCTTCCACATACTACTTAAATAGGAAAAATATCTCGAGTTGAAACCATGTATGCTATAGACCCAAGAATAGGACAAACAATCCATAATAGGCAATACCACAAGAGGCAAAACCACGCGGCGCGAGGTAAAGAACAATGGGTGGATGTTTCCACTGTGTGTAATACAATACACATCCCCGAAAAAAATACACAAAGCCGACATCCGCGCCTACGCACTGGGTATACGTACCCCTTCGGAACGAGCGGAGCTGATCGATAACGTCTTAGCGCTGGGCATATCTGTGTTGAAGTATCAAAGTGGCTTTTTCCCATTGACGTGGAATATGGCTGAAATGCCCGAACTCTGGGCGCTAACTAGTTATTGCCGCCGGTTGGCTCTAGAATCTTTTGATAGTATTTATTTTAATATTTTGTATTACATTCAAAGTGTTAATGTATTCAAGCTTAATTCCATGGATAAAGTATCCACTTGAAACAAATATGAAACCAAGACTTAATACACAACTTCCTACATTGGTACACAAGTGCATACTACCTGAAAAAATACCACGTAGTAAAACTGGAACTGTAAAATCTTGTATGGGGTAAGTGAAGCTAACATAACTTCTCGTCCACGGTTCATACCTTACATGCCAAGACTTCCGTCGCTAAAACGCATCGAGGGAGGAGGGCTCGGCAGGGATATGTGGAGCAGTCGTCGCAAGCCGGGTGTCGTCGATCTATGATACCGGAGAGTCGTGTATGTATCCATATGGGATGTTTATTTTGTAAGGATGAATTTGATTTTTTATACCACGCGACTGTTATGGTCAGTATAAATACACTACCTAAAGGAGATGTTTGTTGTGAATTACATAAGGACCTGTGAATTACTGTATGTAGTTATTTTTGCTGTTTACAATTTAGTGCTCTAATACACCATCAAGTAACCTCCTCAGTAGGCAGCTTTAATATAAGCAACTACATAACCGCCGACAACTAGATAGTCTCTTTAATCTACCAGTGTTAGCCATGACACCCCATAATTACGGCCTTTCAATAAACATATACGGCCGCGGCTACGCCAAACTCGGCGATGGGCCCTCTCACATGGGAGTCGCCATCTACGAGTACGGTTCCTCAACCTGCGAGATGCACCATATACGCCACCCCACAGACGATTACTTCATCTATGATCCGCGGCCACAGCCGCTCGAAGATCCAGTACTCAAAGGTTGCTGTGAACTTGCTTCTCTCTCTTCTGAGCAGAGCCAACAAGCTGCTAGCTTGATCTTCGCGTTTGGGAACGACGAATCCAACATCCCCGAGTTCGGGGTCGGAAATTGCCAAGACTGGGTTGCTGCTTCTGTTGGAATGCTTGAGCATGCTCGCTTTGTTTCCTCTTGAGAAGGGGCGTTCTGGAAGAGTATGATTAACCGAAGCTCGGAGGAAAAGAAAAATGAGTGTCTCCAGGGAGGAAAGAAATGGATAGATGATCCGGAGTCGACGTATGAAGGCGAGCCTGATGCAAAGTTTCTAGACAGAGAACGGGATACAGTGAAGCTTGTTGGGAAGTTGGCTCAGAGCGAGGTGCTTTGGGCGCGAATGCAGTCGCTTTTAGGCTCCAAGGGGAATGGAGAGAGTGATCATGATGAGAGGCCTGTAGAACGGCCGTTTTATGTGTCAAGTCCTTTCTTTAGTAAGATGGATGCTAGGAATGATTGAATGCATTCCATTATTGTCGCTTTACACAGTATATGGAGGTAGAAGCTAAACTGGTAGGATGGAGTCCAAGCACTAGAACCAAATGAGCTACATGTGTACGGAGTATAAAGCAATGATTTATGTCTATACTTCCAGGAGTAGGTATGAGAAAAAGATACCGTATTTGAAGAATACCGTATTTTTCTAAATATGTATTCGTGAAAATACCGTTTTTTCCCTGTAATAATATACGACATTCATGGTGGGCCCGGCAATAAAAGTAAAGAGTGACATCATCGCCTAAAATCCCCTGGGCCGAGATGATACAGCATATAGGAGACATTGAAATTAAAGGTAAAAAAAAAAAAACTCTCTTTATCTTTCTTCAATTCTCTCATAGCCAATATAGTCAAGCCACGAAGCCAAACTACGAAAAATACATGAAACCAAAACGGCCTACGACTGATTCTTACGGTGCCTCGGCTTACACTAGTACATTCCTCAATGCCTGCCAGGACCGGAAATAATAAAACGGATAATGCCCGCCATGCGCGTACGACATCTTGGTCGAGTGGCTTCCATTTCATCCAGAACACCGGCGAATCCTCCGAAAACGCGCAAGGCCGCCGACGACGCGAGTCGAATACCTCTCTCGCCAGTGTTGAAGAACGCTCCTCCTCCCAAGACTCGCTCGACTCTGTCATCAATGACACTATGTTAAGGAATACCTCAATGGATATGGGTGGTGACCGCAAAACCCAGCATGTGCGCGGCCGCTCCATCAACCATGGCCAGCCACAGGCACTGACCCTGCAGGGGGAGGAGCCCCCGACTGTGCGGGCGCCAGCACGCCCCCCGCTCGTAACGTGGATGTCGCTGCCGCGGAAGGGTCAATTGATGCTGCTGGGCCTCTGTCGTGTCTTTGATTTCTTGCAGGTCGCTTCGCTACAGGCCTACATGTTCTATCAGCTCAAGTCCTTCGACCCGAATCTCTCTGACTCTGATGTCGCGACCCAGGCTGGAATTCTCCAGGGCGCTTTCACCGCTGCTCAGTTTGCGACGGCGATCCCCTGGGGTCGTGTTGCCGATGCAGAGTGGGGTGGTCGGAAGTTCGTTCTACTTGTTGGTTTGGTTGGCACTGCGGTATCCTGTTTGGGTGTCGCATATTCGACGTCGTTCGCGCAGGCCGTGTTCTGGCGCTCATTTGGTGGCGCCATCAATGGCACCGTTGGTATTATTCGAACTATGATTGCGGAGAATGTCAAGGAGAAGAAATATCATTCGCGGGCTTTCTTGATTTTGCCTATTGGCTTCAACATAGCTTCGTTGTTTGGTCCTGGTGAGTACCTCGTTCTGTCAATGCTGTTCCCGGTCATGCGACAATGCGCTAACTAGTTTTGCAGTGATGGGTGGCATGTTGGCTGATCCGGTTACGAGCTATCCTATTCTCTTTGGTCCTAATTCTTCCTTCGGAGGTGCGGATGGAGTGCAATGGCTCGAAAAGTACCCTTATGCACTTCCAATGCTTGCGAACTTCTGTTTCCTCTCTGCAACTGCAGGTTTGGTTGCGTATGGATTAGAAGAGACCTTGGCATCTTGCAAGGGTAAGCCTGGTTTGGGTGTATTTGCTAAGAAGCTATTTGCGCGCGTCATGAAGAAGGTGTTTCCCTCTTCATTGTCCTCCTACACAAAGCTTCCGCTGCGGGACTACGAAGAGGACGGGCCTTTGCTGGGCCGGCCCGTGGACCGCTCGGAAAGCTACGAGCTCGAAGAAAAGGCGCACAAGCCTGCCCGCCTTCGACGTGTGTTGCCTTTCCGAAGAATCTGGACCAAGAACGTGTTATGCACGCTCGGTGCGCAGGCTTTCTTCGACTTCCAAATGGGTGCCTTCAACAACCTTTGGCTACTTTTCCTGTCTACTCCCCGCTATGATGCAAATGACCCCGCAAGTCCTGCCCGGAGCTTGCCATTCGCCTTCACCGGCGGACTGGGCATGCTGCCGCAGAGCGTTGGTTTTGCGACCGCCATTTTGGGTGTGATTGGCATGTTCCTCCAGTTCACCATCTACCCTACTATTAACGGTCGTCTGGGGACAGCCAAGAGCTATCAGTATTTCCTCTCCCTCTTCCCCGTTGCATACTTCATTGCCCCTTATATCTCGCTGGCTCCATCTACAACTCCCCCTCCTGGTCAAGCCAATGGCCCCTGGGTTTGGTTCTGGATCATCATCGTCCTCTTCTTCCAGGTCACTGCCCGAACCTTTACTCTTCCAACCTCTATCATCCTGCTGAACAACTGCTCGCCGCACCCATCGGTTCTCGGTACAATCCACGGAATTGGCCAGTCCGTATCATCAGCCTTCCGTACCATTGGACCTATCTTTTCAGGTGCGTGGTACGGATACGGCCTGGATGCTGGTATGGTTGGCCTTGCCTGGTGGTTGATTGCATTGGTATCCGTGTTTGGCTGCCTTGCAGCTATCTTCGTATATGAAGGTTCTGGACATGAGATTATTCTTCCTGGCGAGGAAGAAGATATCTGATGTGATACGATATGAGTGTCTTTTTCGTCGAGAGTTGATTGTACATTGCTTCACCATTTTGCATATCATAAGGTGTCGGTTGGTTGGGTGCTTTTTGTTCTATTACGCTTCGACCTCGCTGACTTACTGGTGCCGGTCACCTCAATATCCCCGTATATTCCCTATTTGCATCCACTGCTGCACCGGTGGGCAGTGTCGTTTTGCATATTGAACTTTTGGGTATTATGCCTGCATCTGTTTTTTTTTCCCGTCTCTATTTCTTGGATACCATTTTGCTTTGCGTCTTTCCTTATATTGCAGCATTTTCATTTTGTCTTCCTATGTTCGTATAGAAAAATCCAGACACTGCTCTGGTCGATTGATCCTCGGATCAAATTGAATGAAAGCCAATATACCATATACTATCTTCCCAGCTTGATCATTCCGCAAACTTCAGCATGTATATTATTGCAAGTAATCCAGTCCTCTTTTAGAAAACTTATCATGTATTTTAATTTTGAAATCATATCTCTTCCCAAAAAGTCAACTCTTACAAGCTAGCCCCGTATCCCTTGGCATAGCTCGCATCAAATGTCTCCTTATTGACCGCATATTCACGAATATAATCCCTCTCAAGATCGTGCGTCCTCCGGCCGAGAAGAACAAGACTGTGCAGTGGCGCGCCCATCTCAACAGTAGACAACTCCTTAAGCGTACCAGAAACAAGCTGCTGATTAGCAGCGCCAACTCGCGCCGCACCAACAGCCAAACTGTCTGGTCCATAAATACCCTCTTGGCGTTCTTCCTCGGTCTCCAGCATCTGTGCCGCACACTGCGCAACAGTCATGTAGCGCGGGGGCTCGAAAATGCGGCGTCCACGCGCCATGTTCTCCAGCGACTGCTCCTTGACCTTGATATCGAGCAGGACTAGTGTGTGTAGGCCGATCTGAATGTTTTCGCGCACACGGTCGTAGTACGATGACGGCTTCCAGGTCTCAGTGAAGAAGACCATGCTGACAGTCTGTCCGAAGTTGTACAGCTGGAGTCCTGTGCAGCCGATTCCGGACATGATGGAGGCGTTGGGGACGACTTTCGTCTCGATGCCAAGTTCGCGCGCACGGAGGACGAGGTCGGTATGAGTTGTTGCGCTGTTGAAGGTATGGTGTTAGCTATAGATCTTGTAGGAGCGATGAATAAAAACCGTACCCAAATGGATCTCCCACTACTAGGAACACAATATCAACTTTGTCGCCGCCGGCGAGGATGTCATCGCTGCCGGTCTCGACTAGTTCACGGTCAGCCTCGATGACGGGGCGGCCATAGAACGCTTCCTACTGGTGTTATGTTTAATCAGTCCATCTGCGCAAAATATATGCAATATTTCATTGTGATATGGGATTGGGAGCAGAAACTTGCAACCAAACTCACCAGCTTTTCCTTATCGACAAGAAGAATACTCGTGTATGCCTCTAGATAGACTCTCTCGGCCCGTTTCACGATCTCCAGACCGCGGACGGTGATATCGGTCTCATCGGCAAGACCAAGTCCAACTAAGTGAAGCATCTTGGCTGTAAAGTCGTAGGTTATGCAATTGAAGAGAATGCAATGGATCTCACTGTGTAACAAACAGTTCGAAAAAAGAATAACCGTGCCCCGCGATGCCGGCAGAATGCTCTGCGACCGCCGGATCAAAGAATATCCGGTTATCGCTTATCTCCCCCAGATCGGCCTGTGCGCGTCCAGAGCTTCATCCTCCTTGTCATCCTCCTTGTGACATTCTTTGACTTTGCTTTGAATCAATCCCATACCGCTCACTCTTCCTGGTTGAACACCAGTGTAAGCCCTCATCTCGATCGCCAAAGCCATCTCCCCTGGTAGGGTTACCGCCATCCATCATGAGCTCCGATCGGAATCCGAAGTATCGGCAGGAGATACAGCAGGTGAGTTCCTCCCCGATATCTGGTTCATTTTGCTTGTGGTCTTCGGTATCTCGATCTTTCTGGTTCTCGAATATTTCAATCATATGTCCCCGTCAGGTCTGTAAAGACCTCTGAGGATATTGTGCCTGTCGGCTGGCTTTGCGACACAACATGCGTCGCGCAAATGCATTGTCTTTGCGGATAGTGTTACAGTCGCCTCAATTCACCCGAGTCCCACGAGAAGAAGCTATCCCAAGAACCTCAAAGCTGCCTTTCAGGTTAGCAAATATGATGTCCAGAGACGGTCCGGCTAGGCTTGCGACATATAACTTGCCTTGCAAATGTCCTCATTTGCTGGAACAATGCCATCTCATTCTTGTCCCCGATTTCTCGAAGCGCAGGTCGACCATGGGTCCATAAACATGTGATCATGTTGTTTCAGTCCAGCTAGGCCTTTTAACCTTACACTGTTGGATGTTGGCATGCACACATCTTGACGTCGAGCAACAAACTGCAATACTCGAAATGCGTGAATCATCCCAGAAACTGGTCCTGTCAATATCGAAGCTTTGGAATTAAGTCAGTGAGAGATACTGGGTTGAAGAATAGGGAGGATTTCAAAGTTCCTAGAATTGAGAGCAATTGGCAAGGGACTCGTGCCTTCTCTTCTATATTGTGATATTCGCGGGGGTCACAAGGCGAGATTATTATCGATATCGACATTGGAAGGGCTGCCACTCCATCGGCTTGCCAAGGTGCCTGTATTTCTCACTTATTCTTCACCTTTCCCCGCCATTTGTGCCTCAGGAATCCCATCCGCCATATTGAACACTTTGTTTCTCCATTCGTCAATCATGGCGCCAATAATGTCTCCTCCCAGACTTGACGCCAGATCGATCGTCGAGCTCTGGAGACAGTGTCGGGAAACAATTGCGCGAAATGAGGAATATATGCAAGATTACCCCCATGAGACCTTGAGTGATTTTGATAGGACCGAGACTGATCCTGATATGGCCTCGAGTGATCCTGATACGACAATGAGTGATTGGATCATCACTTCCCCTGTCAATGCGCCTTCTGCAGCTTCAGACTCGGGTTTGGATATCCCTGACGATATTTCCATGCATTTTGTTCAAGATGTCTCTGATGCGAATCAAGAGCGCCTGTCGGACGATGCCCAGTCAGACTTCTTCGCCACGGGGGAGTACTTCCACGATCTTTATCCCCAGCATCATGATCCTACGAAGGAAGGGCTCTTTCGTCTTCGACTTCGCAGGCTGCGTACCCATGTCTTAAATTCGCTCAGTTTTCTGAAGGACAGCGCCTCGACCAACTCCGAACCAGTGACTGAAACAATACTCTCCGAACCAATTATCGAGAGCCAGGAAGATCACGAGATGGAGGAAGTAAACATGCCCGGTGGCTCCTTTACTAACTACAATATTAAGATGATGTTTGTCTCTGGAGAGACAGCCGAACCGTCTCCTGAGACCACTACTTTGATTGAAGAGATCACCCGCCAACAAGTGATCGAGATTGTGAGTACTAGTTATTCTGCCTTGAAAGCTCTTTTCACTAACGATCAAATAGCTTAGCCGCAGCACTGCATTGGCAACTCGCCGTGGAGTTCGTTCGATCTCTACCGATGACCTGATTTTCCTAATTCGCCACGATAAGGCTAAGGTATCCCGTCTGCGAACCTTCCTCTCCTGGAAGGACGTCCGCAAGAATGTCAAGGACTCCGACGACAAGGGTGGTGGTGACGCCGCCGACTTTGCTGCCGCCGACGATGCGGCTGGCGTTGTTGCAGGCCCCCAAGACATGGCCCCCAAGCCCAAGAACAAGCGCGCCAAGGTTGGACTTGCGTGGGATGTCAACAGTTTCTACTCAGTTCAGGTCCCGGAGCGTGAAGATGAAGAGGATGAAGAAGAAGAGGAACAGAATTACGCGACTCTCCAGCGTCTTGCCGCGGCCGATGAACGCACCCGCCACATGACCCGAGAGGAGTATGTCTTTTGGTCTGAGTGTCGCCAGGCTTCCTTCACCTACCGCAAGAGCAAGCGTTTCCGCGAGTGGGCAGGCTTCGGCATCGTGACCGAATCCAAGCCAAACGACGACATCGTGGACATCCTCGGATTCCTCACTTTCGAGATCGTCCAGACCCTGACTGAACAGGCGTTGAAAGTCAAGGAGCGCGAAGACAATGAGAAGCACCGTCGCGGTGGCGCTGAAGCCGGCGAGAACCTCAAGAAGCGCAAGCGTGAGACTGGCCTGTTCGACCCCCCCGAGGAGGGACGCACTCCCATTGAGCCACGACACGTTCGCGAGGCCTACCGCAAGCTGCAGGCCACTCCCCAGAAGGCGGTCGCTATGCTGTTGCACAATGGCCGTGTTCCTGCCCGCCTCCCTCTTGCTTTGGTGAGTCCACATACGCTTTCACTGTATGTTCGTATGCTAACAAAGTCACCAGATTTAAATGCTCGCCCACTTGGGCATCAGTTTCAAATTGATGCTCCTTCATGAATTACGCGCATGGCAGCGGGAGTTTGCGAACGATACCCAATTTTATCTTGTTTGATTTGTGCATTCAGTGGCGTCGGAGTCAATCCATTAGTTGTACCTTCTGATATCACCATTCTTGTTTGAATAGTTCAATATTGTACCTTTGCTTTTCACTTCTTGTGCACTGTAGCCTCATCGGAATACGGCATCGTCCAGTCTAGGGTAGATGTATTGGGCTGAATCGTGACGCCTCAAAATTGGAACAATTCCCCATGTAGAAGATAAGCTGAGCGTGAGTGAGTAGTAGATAAATTAAATATTTAGGAGCTAGATCACTTGAATGGAATTCTTTACAGTGTTCAGGAATTAATATAGTACAGGGAAACCATTGAGATCTCAATTCAAGAAGACATGGGATATTTATTTCTCCAGTAGAAGCTCTCCCAGATGTTCATAGCATGCCAATTTCCCCGTACTTTAGGATGCGACTCAACCAAAGAGAAATTTCGCTGTATATCGATAAATGGTAGATTTTGAGCATCGATATAGCGCAATACCTCGCGAAGAAACGCTTTGAAGTTATTCTTAGCCGCGAACTCAAGTAGCGACAAACCAAAGCGATGTTCCGGAAGAGGATTTGCTCCTCGATCCAGAAGAAGCCGAGCATAATTAAGGCACTTTAACTCACCATCAAAGGCCATGAAATTGTGTTGGTAGCCCTCAAGATTATTGATATCTGCACCGTAGCGCATGAGCACAACAATCGTTGCCTCTGCAGCTTCTAGGTGCTTGGCTTTCAATGCATCCTCGAGGTATGATCTTGAATAGCTCGAGTGACCGTCCCATTTCAAGTTTGGGTCAAACCCCCTTTTGAGGAAGAACTCAGTGACTTCTGCACCTCCTCGTACTATTGTGTCTCTCAACGACTGTTGCGCGTCTCTGTCGTCTGCCTGAGCCACCACACCATGTGCAGCAAGAAGATCCAGGATAACCGGTCCATCCTTCGTTTTTGATGCTTCGCCAATCAAATTTTCGTTCCAGGCGAAAAAGGCCGAAGGTCCAACGGGCACATTATGGTCGAGTAAGACTTGTATAGATGAAATACCCCCAGACTTAACGGCCGTTGTCATCGGATTTGCTTTTTCATTGTAGAAATGAGCCTGGCCTTCCGCACCTCGCGAAAGAAGCAAATCAATGATCTGGGGGAACTTTATGCCTGCAATCACAGCTGACTTTCGTTCGTTCTCTGCCTTCTCAAGATCGAGCCCATGATCGAGCAGCAACTTCACTATCTCGATATGACCTCCTCGACAGGCTGAAAAGAGCGGTTGAGTTTGTGAGTCATAGCCCGTGTACTTAGCTGGTTTCTTTCCATACAGGCTTGCACCATGTTCTATAAGAATAGTGGCGATATCAACATGCCCTCTTCCTGCGGCTGCGGAGAGTGCTGGGCGGGACTGGGAAGAGTAATCGGGATAGGCATGACAGCAAACGATGTTTGCATCACATCCACTCGCAAGGATCTCCCGAAGAAGGCTCTCAAGTCCACAAAGTGCCGAAACAAGTAGAAGGATAGCCAAGTCCTCGCCCCCCTTAGAGATCTTAGCATTCACATCAATCTTTGTGAGGAGGTATTCCACAACATCATATCTCTTGCGTTCAGCTGCCCATCTCAAAGGCCATAACGTAGCATCGGCATACATCTCGGGATCCGGACAGGCTCCGTTCTCCACGAGGAACTTGATAGTCTCAAGATTGCCTCGATAGGCGACCAAGCCTAGTGGAGTAATTTTCCTGTCGCATGCAACATTTACATCGGCTCCGATACTCCCCAAAAATCGAGCAATTTCCGGTTCATTGTGCTGTATCGCAAATGTAAAAGGACCCTTCCCACCATCCCGAGTGACTTCATTGATGCTTTGAGGAAACAATTCTACCAGTAATTTGACCAGTTCCAAGTGCCCACCGATGACAGCTAGGTAGATAGCAGCGATCGCATTTTGGTTGTTCCACCCTCTCGTGGCACCATGCATGATCAGCACGCGTACAACATTTTCGCAGCCATTCTTAATCGCGAGGGTGAGCGGATCACTCTCAGGCTTGAATAAGATGTTCGGGTATCCGTCTTCCTCGAACTCCTCCTGGTTCAGAAACTCCTCTGTGAGGGGTCGCCACCCTTCCCTTCTACATGGATTGAGCCCTAGGTCTAGAAATAACTTGACCACGTTGTCATGTCCGTGAGCCGCTGCTAAGGCCATCGGCTGCCATTCTTCGTCCACACAGGCACTTGGTAAGGCGCCGGCTTCTAGTGACATTCGCGCAGTATTCTCGACACCATTTCGCGCTGCCCATTCAAGGGCGGAGCTACCAAAATAGAGGACATTGTGTCGATATAGGAAATCATTCAGCAAACGATGAGTGGATTTGCTTGTTCTTATGAACGAGTTCAAATCGCTGTCGTATTGGAAGTAAGTGGCGATGTAGAAGATCAAGTCAGCAGGTAAGTTTGAAAACCCCATTTCAGATGCGTAGTAAAGAGAAGGAGAGTTGGTCAATATGTCGAGGTCACAGTCAGAGCAACACCGCTAACGTTAGCGTGTATATGGCCAGAAAATTAGTAAGCCACTCCTTCATACGTCCGAAGGTATTGAAGCTTTAATTCATACCTGTATGAGTGATAACTTGATTGCACTGGAACGGTCTCTAAACGAATCTCTCCACCGGAGATATATCACGTTGGGCCGGGGGAAATGATCTGGAGACCCGAAACAGTATTTTGCAATTTCACCGTCCAATCCCAACATCTTCTATATAAATGATTGTGAATCTTCTGTTCAACAGTTTAAATTCGTGTGTAGAACGGGATATGGTTAGGTTCCCAAGTCTAAGCTTTTTTTAACGCATTATCCTCGGCATAACTCGCCTTGTCACGTACCCCTCAGGCTAATGCCATTTCAGACTGACGATCCTACGGGGCTTGTCTTGTTTATTCAATTCAGGTCTGAAAGAAAAGGGAAAATCCCGGTGGGAAAAGCTTAATATAGCATCTAGACATCGAGAGCTCTCGTGACATACTCCTTAGCATTAGCGGAATAAAACCTTCCGTTTCAGTCGCATAAGTCCTATTGGTGAAGGGTACTATCCACTATGATCAATTCATCAATGCGTTACTGGAGAATTACCGCTTTAGTAACCCCTGCTACTCTAGAAAGGCTTGCTGACGGACTAAATATAAATAGGAAAGATGGACGCTGCACAAGGCCCTATCTCTCTTCAGTGTCCATTGTAGCATCCCGTTAGATTAAACAGCGAGACCTGCCTGACATACTGTTCTAAAGGTGACCAAACATGCTCTCACGACGAAGCTTCGAACGCTTCTGTGTACTGGTTCTAAGCCTTGCTGCCACTGGCAAACTGGTTGAAGCTGGGCCCTGTGATATCTACGCGTCCGGCAACACGCCCTGCATCGCTGCACACAGCACCACTCGTGCCCTGTACAGCGCCTACACTAGTGCACTCTATCAGGTCAAACGTGGCTCCGATAATACAACTACCGATATCTCGCCGCTTGCTGCTGGGGGTGTCGCGAATGCCGCTGCACAGGACAAATTCTGTTCAAACACAACCTGCTTAATCACGATCATTTATGACCAGTCTGGCCGCGGTAATCATCTCAAACAGGCTCCGCCTGGTGGGTTCAAAGGCCCTGAAGCTAATGGCTATGATAACCTGGCCAGCGCCATTGGAGCACCGGTCACGCTGAACGGCCAGAAAGCCTACGGTGTGTTCATGTCTCCGGGAACCGGCTACAGCAACAACGCCGCCAGCGGCACGGCTACGGGGGATGCAGCTGAGGGAATGTACGCAGTCCTTGATGGAACCCATTACAACGGTGCCTGCTGCTTCGACTACGGCAATGCCGAGATCAGCAGTACTGATACCGGTAACGGCCACATGGAGGCCATCTACTATGGTGACAACACTGGCTGGGGCTCCGGCGCTGGGAGCGGTCCTTGGATCATGGCAGACCTTGAGAACGGCCTGTTCTCTGGCGCTAGCCCAGATAACAACGCTGGCGACCCTTCGTTATCCTACCGTTTTGTCAATGCAGTTCTCAAGGGAGGGCCAAACCTGTGGGCCATCCGCGGTGGCAATGCCGCGTCCGGTTCCCTATCAACATACTACAGCGGTGCGCGTCCAAGCGCGTCTGGATACAACCCAATGAGTAAGGAGGGTGCTATAATCCTTGGCATCGGCGGCGACAACAGCAATGGCGCACAGGGCACGTTCTACGAGGGCGTGATGACCTCCGGCTATCCAACCGACGCCACCGAGAACTCGGTGCAGGCTAATATCGTAGCGGCCAAATATGCCACCACGTCGCTGACTAGTGGGACGGCGCTCACCGTCGGTTCCTCAATCTCACTGCGGGCTACTACGTCCGGCTACACGACGCGCTACATCGCACACACCGGCACGGCCATCAACACTCAAGTTGTCTCGTCATCCAGCACCACCGCCCTCAAGAAACAGGCTAGCTGGACGGTTCGCGCCGGTCTTGCAAATAGCGCTTGCTTCTCGTTCGAGTCCGTCGATACCCCCGGGAGCTTCATCCGGCACTCTAAATTCGCACTCGTGCTTGCCGCCAACGACGGCACGAAGTTGCTCCATGAAGATGCTACATTCTGCCCGCAGGCCGGGATAAATGGCCAGGGTAGCTCAGTTCGATCCTGGAGCTATCCCACTCGCTACTTCCGCCACTACGACAACTTGCTCTACATTGGGAGCAATGGCGGTGTCAATACGTTCGACTCCGCCACTTCCTTCAACGATGACGTGAGCTGGGTGATCAGCACCGGCTTTGCTTGAGATGTCTTGTATGTTCCATAGGAAAGGGGTAGATATGTACTGGAAATGAAAATTACATCCAATATTATTCACTCATGGAGTTAAAAATAAAGATAAATATAATTCCCCCGAGAAGGGAGGTATTGGGGTGCTTCTTAAACCTACTGTTATGAAGATAGATAGAAGTAGCTTAATGTTATACTAAAGAACAGAAATACTTCGACATGATGAGTTTGAAGTCACTTATAAGAAACCTGCTTGTACGCGACTTCCAATTGTGGCTATGGTAAGGGCAACAAGACCAACTAGTAAAATGTCGCGGGCATACCCAGTACATTTTCAAACCACTGGTCATCTCCCAAATCCATAGACTGCATCCAGACCATCTGATCTAGATCCGGGATAGGGCTATTGTGGGAGTCACTCTGACATGGCCTGGTGTCACCGTTTCCCATCTGAGAACCTATGCTCCACCGAGATTCAGCCCACACCTGACATTTAGATAAAAGCTTGGATAAAAACTTCAGTAGATGGTCGTGGCATTGAAGTTCCGGCTCCTTGCTGCTTAGATCGAGCTTCTGGCGCATAGAGTCCATCGTCGATATTAGGTGAACTGTATTTCGCACCGCTTGGCAATCCCATTCTGGGTCTTTAAGGGTTGAGAGGTATTTCAATAGGGTGATACTCAGAATCATCTGGGACCAGAAGTGAAAGGGTTGGCCGACGAGTTTTGAGTTGGGGATTTGGTAGAAATTGTCCAGCCACGATTTGATATTCTCGACGGACTGCCACAAGCAATCGAGGCGTTCAAATTCCAGCAGGGCACCTCCACCCCTTCGTCCAGCTAGATCTAGCGGTGCATCTTGGCTGATAGAATACGCCAGCTGGTTGATGTATAATTCGACATATTGCGTGTGTGTATTGAGAATGTCTGCAGTTCACCCCAGGTGAAGGTATTAGCTATCCAACAGCGGAGGTAGATTGCAATATACTTCCCCTGAGAAAACACTTACCGATCTGTTGGAGATCTGCGCGGAATGAAGATCTTAAATCATGAAGCTCCCTTCGTAAAGTCTTCAGGTATAAAATGCGAGCAACTGAGGCCGCTGGGGCTGTTCCTGTGCGAGCATAATTTGTTTCGTCCTGCTGTCGGACGTCCTCCGCTCTCTGCTTCAACCGTTGTAAGCGCACTTGAGCGACAAACAACTCATCAGCGGCGCATGACTTGTTTGTTGCGATGAGTTGAAGCGCCTCTTCCATCTGTGGAGTCCATCGTATAGCATCCTGACGCCCAAGGTGAGACGAAACACTATATAGAGCCGTATGTTAGTATAATTTGCCCCTCAGATATATTATAATAAACAAGTTCGATAGAAAATAGAAGGCCGCGCGCACTTGGAGCTCAAAATAAAACATGCCAATACCGCCCGTTGCCTTTCAAATACGCAGTAGGGCGTTTCATCCTCGAAACTGTGGTCATGTTTGTCAGAATCCCCCTGGGTAATAGCCATCATGACTTTTACTCCTGGCGAGGATGGTTTGAACAACCGCAAATCATATACCAGTGAGATTGCGAGCATCATGAGACGAGAGATTAGGTCTGCCCTGCCAAGAAAAGCGTCGGTACTCCATGTTAGATAAGTCAGTAATCCAAGCAGCAGGTCTATGTTTGACTCGACTTTGATCAGAGCAGAAGTGAAGAGAAGACGCTTCAGTTCCTCAACTTGAATCAATCTCTCCTGTGTCGAGAATGTGGTAACGGTGTGAATGGCTTGGAACAAGAATGGCCTGTTTTGGCGGAGAAACCAACCTGTCATATCTGGCGTAAAGTTGAGGAAAGGGAAATATGGCAGCATTCGAGTTCGGAAGAAATTAAGCCGTTCTTCTGTTTGATTTGGCGATGGGGTAGAGGGCGATAGGGGATAAGGATGCGACAAAAATGGCGGGTTTGGATTCAACGATTCCGTGGTAATCGATCCCGTCGAGTATGTAGGCCTCTCATTGAAGCCCAGATTAGTGCTCGTGGGGGTTATCAGAGTGCTATTTGAATAAGACGTGGCTGACGAAATGCTGTCCCCGTTGAGGGACGGGGGTTGTAGGATGTTGGCCGAAGACCCAGGACCACCTGTGGAACCGATGAAACATTGCATTGCAGATAACAAGCTCTCCATCTTGTCCTCCAACCGAGCGATGCGCGTATCGGACGCATCGACTGGGTTTGTTTGAAGGTTACGCTTGCGAACCGACTCTGATGGCTCACACCTTTTCCCAAGACGAATACATCTAAGAGATAATTAGTTTAATGTCAAATATCAAAAGTTTTATATCAATCACTTTTCACAATTATCGCCATTTGCAGTACGAACACACCGGGACTTTGCCTTGTAACAATTGGTGCAAGCCTGGCCATAACTACTGGGTTGCCCGGAGGTCGGCTTCGACCTCTCCATAGTCATGGGGACTGGTGGGACAGGCTATTCTGGATGGTCAGGATACCCCAGTGGATGACATGTAGGTGCCCCGGGGGGCTTCAGAGATACTCTTATGTTTATACAGCGGAGATGACGGAGGTAATTCCGTCGGCGTTATTGATGTTCCGTATACTATGAGATGCCGTCGGATTTGGCCCGAAGTCCGTTGATGACATAACTTAGTATATTGCTTTTATCCTATCAATTTTCCTTCTAGGCCCTGTCAGCGCAATGACCTCTGTAAGAAAGTGGATCTGAGTCAGCTGCTTCTCTATTCCTCCGGCGTGGAAGATGCGAGAGAAATATATAGAAAGATTTGGCGAGGCTTTGAGAGAAACAACGGGCCGTTTCCTTTCGTATCATCAGAGGTCAATCGACCTGCAGGCAGAGAAAATAATCAAATCTCAAAATAAAGTGTTCATCTCCCTTCTTCGGCGTCAAAACATGCTCGTTAGACTCGACGCTAATAGACACAGGCAAGGAAGCCGACGAGGAAGAAGAAGAAATGGAACTAGAGACCTGCAAGGTCTGGATTTGCAAGGGAAAAGCCTATGCTTGGGGCTAGCTTGGGTCTAGTTTGCATCTAGCTCTGTGTTTTTAACAGACTGCATGTCTCAGAATAGAGCTACTCGCTGAGATGACAAGTAAAAACATCGCTGCAGCCGTCGTGGGAACAATGCCGCTCAGGTCATAATGAACTATTCGAGTTGGTGTGGCGCCTCACCGGACATCGATCCTTGAATACCGTTCAAACTCCGTTTTATGCGCTCACCTTGCTGGCGAGACATGTACATATAACTCCGCTCGTGTCTTTGGTGGGCTTCGCTTTTGCTCTGGCTTCATTTTGTACACGTTGTCCCGTCTAATTTGTGCTGTTTCATTTTGCACATTCACCTAGCCCCGTTGCAGAAATGGCACCACTGAACCAGGCGGCTTGGATCCCCGCGAAAAAAGTCCTTCCATTTAAGGTCGCCAACGCGCCCTACACCCGACCTGGCTCGGGCCAGGTCGTAGTCAAGAACTCCGCTGTGGCCATTAACCCTTTCGACTGGGTGTTGCAGTACATTGGCCCAGCGCTTGCTGGTTATATCAGTTATCCATTCATCTTTGGTACTGATGTCGCTGGTGAAGTTGTCGAGGTCGGCCCCGATGTGGATCGTTTCCGCGTGGGCGATCGAGTCTGCGGTAGTGCTGTGGCCATTGCAAAAGAGGTCAACCGCCCGGCCGAGGGAGCTTTCCAGCTCTATACAGTAATGCGACAGAATATGTTGACGCCAATCCCACCCAGCATTACTAACGAACAGGCCTGTGTCTTGGGACTAGGCCTCGGAACTGCGGCGTACGGCCTCTTCCATCCGGGCTATCTGGGCCTCGATATGCCCAAGTTCCCAGTAACCCCTAAAGCTGTGGGCAAGTCAGGCTCGCCACGAACTGTCATCATCACTGGCGGTGCTTCGAGTGTTGGTAGCAACGCCGTCCAGCTTGCTGTGGCCGCTGGCTACCAAGTCCTGTCTACGTCGTCTCCTAAGAACTTTGACTATGTCAAGGGTCTCGGTGCCGCTCAAGTCTTTGACTACAAGAGCAAAACGTTGGTCAAGGACCTCCTCGGCGCTCTGAAAGGCCACGAGCTAGTCGGTGCCTACACAATTGGCAATGGTGCTGTCGAAGCATGCACCGCGGTTATGAAGAAACATGACCCCAAACTCACCCGGAAATTCATTGCCGTGGCCGGCGCCATCATACCTGCGAAGAAGCTCACCACGTTTGTTGGAAAAGGCACGTACTTGATGGGCATGATGGGCGGCATGATTAAATCGACTGGGACGCGCATCAGGACCGGAGTGGAAGCCAAATTCATCCTTGTCGATGGTCTAGTTGATCCCAATAGCGTCGTATCTCATATCTACACGAGTTTCCTGCCTTGGGCACTTGAACAAGGCCAGTTTGTACCCGCTCCTCCTCCGTATGTGGTGGGAAAGGGGCTGGACAAGATCCAAGAGGGTCTACATCTCCAGAGAAACGGTGTCTCGGGAAAGAAGCTTGTCGTGACGCTGTAGCTTAGTGACGAAAGATACCCAGTATACTAGACGGACTTTAATCAGGGCAATACAGAAAATTGACTATATATTTATCCAATATACTTTATTGTAGCCTAGAAAGAGCGGAAACTACATTTGAATCTCGCGTACAGTGATTACTACATGTCAATAGTCGTATATTAAGATAAAGCCCTTCCAAAGGTAGCTTTCTAAAAGATTGGCCACTTCAGGTACACTATAAATCTTAATTTGCAGTACCGCAAACGATAGGAATATGTAAATCCCTGTAAGCTTGAACCTAGGACTTGGACGAAGACAAGCTTCGGACTTCGATAGCAGACTCCGTCTCACTCCGCCCAAATCCGCATATATGTAGATGAAAGAAGCCTCTGATCGATTTCGGATTTCGGAAGCGAGGTCCGCTTTATTCTATACCCCGACGGCCTAATATGAGATATAGGTACAGTGAATTTATAATCAAGATTCAAATAAAAAGGATGTGACTACTATATTTTGATCATGATCCAGCCGTGAACACAACATCATCACCACAACTCCTTCACCCGCAGCACTTAACTAGACCCCCTCTCTTGCAATGGCTGAGGCGACACATACCACTCTGGATGAGCCTCCTGTAGACTCGTCCGTGACTTGGCAGAATCACTCGGTAGAAAAGCAAGATGGCGCCGAGGTTAGTGCCTCCAGCGATGATGGAGAGCTTAAGCGCCAATTTCCTTCCGGCCTTACGGTCACTTTTATCCTAACATCAGTTACTCTTGCTTACTTCCTACTCTTCCTTGACCTTGCTGTCATTTCAACGGCAACGCCGGCCATTACCTCCCAGTTTGACTCCTTGGTGGATGTCGGTTGGTAAGTACCCATTTACTCCTCTAGGTCACAATCACTTGTCATTTCTTTGCGAGACGCTGATCAATAATTTCCAGGTATGGCGGCGCCTACCAGCTTGGAAGTGCATCATTTCAGCCCTTGAGCGGCAAGATTTACAGCCGGTTTTCCATCAAGGTATGTCTTCGTTTACGGCCCACCAGAAAGTCAATTCTAAAAATCATCATATAGTGGACCTTTCTTGCCTTCTTCGTGATCTTCGAACTTGGGTCTGCCATCTGCGGAGCAGCTAATTCGTCGGCCATGTTCATCGGCGGCCGTCTTATCGCAGGTATTGGATCTGCTGGATTGTCCAATGGCGCAATGACAACCATTTCCGCCATCCTCCCAACACAGAAACAGGCGCTTTTCATGGGACTCAATATGGGCATGGGACAGTTGGGCCTTGCGACGGGACCCATCATTGGAGGCGCGTTTACCACAAATGTATCCTGGCGATGGTGTATGTTATTCAATTTCTTACATTGGAGATCTATAGAAGCTAACTTTTCTCATGTTAGGCTTTTATATCAACCTCCCTTTGGGTGTTATAATCGGTGGATTTCTTCTCTTCAACACAATTCCCGAACCGAAACCTAAGGATCCGCCTCTGCAGGTTCTTGGCTCTGCCATCAAGTCTTTAGATCTCCCAGGATTCATGCTAATTTGTCCGGCGGTCGTCATGTTCCTCTTGGGGCTCCAATTTGGCGGTAATGAATATGCCTGGGACAGTTCAGTTGTGATAGGCTTGCTGGTCGGTGCGGGTGCTACATTTGTTGTCTTCCTTGTCTGGGAGTGGCGTCAAGGGGACAATGCCATGGTGCCACTTGCCATGCTCAAACACCGAGTTATTTGGTCGGCTGCAATGACAATGTTCTTCGCCTTGTCCAGTGTTCTTGTGGCTGATTTCTACATTGCAATTTATTTCCAAGCAATCCAAGACGATACGCCTCTGATGAGCGGTGTTCACATGCTCCCAATCACCATCGGTATCGTTTTATTTACTATGGTCTCGGGCACCCTGAGTAAGTGCTTCCAGTTGTGCTTTATGGTCTCCCATAATTTCCCAAGTCCACTGACCGTCGTTGATACTGAGCAGTTTCCGTTCTGGGCTACTATCTCCCATTTCTTCTTGTCGGGGGTGTAATATCATCTGTTGGCTACGGATTATTGTCGACATTGAGTCCTACGACTCCAGCTGCAAAATGGATTGGGTACCAAGTTCTCTACGGTGCTGGAAGTGGCAGCACGACTGCGGCCGTAAGTACGATTCTTGTCAAATAATGGCCCCACCAGCTGATCGATATCTTCTGTTTAGCCCTACATCGCTATACAAAACCTCGTGGCCCCAGAGCAGATTCCCCTTGCCATGGCCATTATAATCTTCTGCCAAAACATGGGTGCTGCTATCTCTCTGATCGCTGCAAACGCCATCTTCAGCAACAGCCTTCGTTCGGAGCTTCAAAAACGTGCTGCACAAATTAGCGTTTCTTCAGACGCCATAATCGAAGCTGGAGTTCGCTCCATCCGTAGCCTGGTGCCAGGCTCCGAGCTTCCCGCTGTGCTCGCTGCCTACTCTAAAAGCATCGACAAAGTCATGTACCTCGGTATTGCTGTCAGCGTCGCCGTCTTGCTATTCTCTCCGGGACTTGGATGGAAGGACATTCGGAAGGTCAAAGAGCTCCAGATCATCACTGACACTCCTAAGAGCGATGATAAAGACCCAGCAATAATTGACGAAAAGTAGGGTCCTTGGTCGGCAGTCAATTGGGAAAGTCTAGATTCATCGTTCTTCATATCATCTCCGGCCAATGCGGTTGTATCCGTTTTCGATGCCGTCAATTGTTGCACTACGCAGTCCACCGGCTGTTACACTGTCAATTTTATTGGGGGGAAATTGACCGTTTTCTGGTGAACCTTGTCCGGACAGTTTATACATTTAATATGAGCGACTAGTGGGTAGCTCGCGGGAGAAGCGTGGTAGTACACCGTTGCGGTTGAAAGTTGCTGTTACCAGTAGCGCCGAGTTCCTTGTTAAAGTTGGCTTTTTACCCACGCCTTCAGATCAGAGTTAGGAGACGATATAGGCTGGACACAGTGGACCAATTCCACGAAAAATAATATGAAGCAAAAGGATCACTTGGGCATCATCAGCATTATTACAGTACTTCCATCATTACTTCAAGTTGAATCAGGTAGTGTCATTAACAGGTGCAAATGTAGTTATATCATTCAGTCATACAGCATAGCTAAAGCTGGAAATCTCCAGTCATTCATAGCGGAGTAAAATACACCTATTCCCGATGCGTCCGGCGCCCTGTAGAGACTAGTTAGCATTTCTGTTGCACCAACTCAAAAGACCAAAAGGTAGAAGAAAAACATACACTCAGCTAATTCTTCCATACTCAACTCTCGAATGCCATTGACATGAGGAACGTTGCCCTGCACAGCACCCTTCACAGTTTCATATGCACGTCCAATCAGGCCCTTGTGCGCAACAACATGTGTGGCTAACTTGGCCTCAAGTTTAATAACGCCAATCCGGGGGTCCTTGGGTCCACCATCGTGAACGCCATCACCCATATCGCCAATCCATGCCTTGAGTGCGGGCGAGTAGTACTTCTCCACGATGGCGGGGTCACCAATCACTGATGCAGTGCCCGAGATGGAGGCCCAGGCTCCGCTGATGGGGTCAAGGAAGGACATGTTGGTTTCTTTTGGGTGCACGGTGAGATCCATTGTTTTACCGGAGAAGAGGTTGGTGTGGAAAATGAGATCAATGCCGCCGTTCTCCTACATTAGGTAATGGGTTAGCACGTTTCTTTTACTTCATTGTGTCTCTGGTCATACCTTCGCAGCTAGGGCCATGCATCGCGAGGCCAGATAGTCGCCCTCTGACTGCTTGGTGGTCAACATGCCAAATTTGACTTGAGTAATAAATTCAACCAGCTCTTCGATCTTCTGAGCGAGAGGCGGGTCTTCGAAATTCTGGGTCTTGTAGGGGTCCACGGGATGGTTTCCCGTCTTAGTGTTGATAGAAGCATCTGTGGTAGACATTTTTGTTGTTCAAATGATGAAAAGATATATTAAAGTAGAGAGTCTCGAGGAGAGGAAGAAGCAGCTATATAGGAACTATGTATACATGGGTCGTCAATGTGACGTCACCGATAAGGTCAGGATTAGGGCTCTGCAGGCCAAATTCAAGTTCACTGCATCACAGCATCCGATCATATCTCCACAGCTTTGTCTCTGCGAGGGTAGATTTTCGACAGGGTCCATATCGACTCCGCATCGGATATTCGGCGAACCTCCATTACATCACGCCCATGCAAAATGTCTCTTGAAAACACCGTGTACAGCGTCACATGAGTAATTTTTTGTGAGCACGATTGCTAGGTGGTATAACCAGTCCTTCTCGTGGCAATGAAGCGCTAGTCCATGCATCACGGCATGCCAGTTCAACTTCATAGTCGATTATATAGGGCGAAACATGTCGGCATCTGTCACTTGGCTTCCGAGCTCAGCAGACTTGACATGAGCCAACATGTCAAATCACTTGATTCGAATCATCACTCAATACGCAGTCGTGAGGTGTCCTCAATCTGCTATCGAGGTACCAAGTCCTGGTGACTTCAATCAGCAAGGCCCCTTCAATCGATACACAAGCCGACACAAAAGAATGTCTCACCTCTGAGCAAATTGCCACAGCAAGTTCAGCAGAACAGCCATAATGCCAATCAAAAAGGCTATACAACATGATATTAGCCGATGTCTTCATCAAAGCAGAAGAAGATACAACCAAAGAGGAAACAAACCTTCATGACTCCAGCTCTTCACCACCTTGACGGCTCTCCTATTTCCCGGTATCCTCACCCCAAACCAACCGGACATTAAATTTGTCTGGCAAGTGTGGCCATGAATAACCAGACAGCCATTCCTAGCCCGGCGACATTCAAGATGCCATCGACGGCGCTCCATGATACCGCGCACACGCCCATTGCAAAAAGACTCGTCCGTTCTGAATGAGCATTTCTCCATAGGACATTCGAGTTTATGCTCGAATCTCTCAACGAACCAGTCAACTTTCAGGCGCACGCCTGTGTAGACTATTGAGTAGAAGTGGCGGCTGCTGTGTTTTAAAGCTAGGGCGTCTGGGTAGGAGAGGTAGGTGCTTATTTGGATGTGTAGTTCCGAGGGGAGGGTCATTAGACTGGCGGTGGATTGAGAAATCGGGGGGGATTGAGATGGATCCATGATTGACTTGTTTCTCTGGCTTGTTTCCCCAGGCTATTGCTTGTGGCTTAATTACATTCGTCGTGAGGGCAATGTCCGTCTTATACGAGCTCTTATACGAGCGGGGTCGAAAACTGTTGCCTGAATTCGTAGCCGCTAACGATGAGCTCTAGCTGGAGCTATTTGTCCATATGCTTACATCAAATGCTCGATTAATCCAAAATCGCTGCCTATTTTCAGCCTCGTATAGATAATTAAAGGAGTTGTGATCCTAAAATTTTACTAATTATGATGCCGAATAAGTACCGAGTCCTATATAATAATTATTTCTCTCCTAGAACATATACTGAGCAATAAATAACGTTATAGCAGTTAGAATAAAGACAAGATGTGGCATTCCAACCTCCCAAGGTTGGAAAATCCCCGGGGTCCATCAGCATCGCTGACATAATCTTCAAGATCGGCCCGGGTCTCAACTTGGAAGCTTCAACTTTTAAAGATCGCCACTCACCAACCTCCCACTACATCTCCCCAAAACAAATATCCACCCCCAAAATATGTCAGGACCAAACGCCTACGGCACCCCGGTGTCGGACACGGCCTTCCGTAAAACCTGGGACCGCGAAGAATACGCCAAAAAAGCAGCCGACGATGAAGCAAAGCGCAAAGCCGAAGGCAAAGCCCGCTACGAAGCGAAGCTACTGGGCAAGAAATACCACGCACCAGTCGACTACAGCATGCTTGAGGATACCACAGCCCGCAACAAGCGCCTGGACGTCGCGTCCATGGTGGGGAAGACGATGCTTGTGCCCGCAGGCTCGGGAATGGGCAAGCGCGGCCAAGGCGCTGGATTTTACTGCAAGGACTGTGATCTTACCTACAAGGATAACTTGCAGCTTGTGGAGCACTTGAACAGCAAGCAGCATTTGATTGCGACGGGGCAGAGTGGCGAGGTGAAGAGGGCGAATGTTGAGGACGTGCGCTTGCGGTTGAGGATGCTTGCGCATCAGAAGCGCCAGAGAGATGAGGAGGAGCGCAAGGCTTGGCAACTTGATCTGGGGGTGCGGCTTAAGGAGCGGGAGGAGATTGATGCTAAGGAGAGGGAGGAGAAGAGGCGCAAGCGCAATGAAAAGCGGAAGAACAACAAGGTTAAGCAGGAGGATGAAAGCTGGGAGGGCCGGTTGGGAATCATTTCTTGAGTGTTGTTCTCGGGCTGCGCGTTCTATTATTGATACCCATGGTGTTTTGGCATATTTTCCAGGCATTCTTTTTACTGATCATGTTCTTCATGTGCAATAATGGCACTTTCAAATTTAAAATTGCAAGCTAAAGATTTAACAAGGGTTTCCCAACGCCTAACATAACGCCTAACATGCAAATCATATCATCCGAATACATAGTTCAACTGTTGATTTAGTCGATGCACTCGATAGCTTCGAGTCGCTGCATTGCTCGGCCACCTTCCTTCTCGAATTGGCCGACAAGTCGCTCGCATTCTCTCTTCAGTCGTTCTTCCCCTTCCTTTGCATTCCACGCGATCCATTCTTGGACCGTCATCTTCTTCTCTGGGCTAGTCAAGCCACCTTTCACGCCTTTGAAAAGCCCAGATAAATCGGCGTTTTCCTTGTCGCTGGCCGCTCCAAACAGCACTTCATCGATATCCACCGGTGTCCATGGATGCCCGGAAGGTCCGAATCCACCATTGGCATTGCGCTTGGATGGTGATGGGGTACTAACTGCCAGAGGGGCTCGGAACTCTGGATGCTTGGGTGTTGATTGGACAGGTGGACGGGATGCTGAGGGCCGCGACGATGGAGGCTGGTTTTCGGCATCTGATGACTGGGGTGATAGCGAAGGAGTGTTTTGGTGAGCTGGCAGAAGGGGTGAAACTGCCCGGCTGGAGCGTTTTGAATTCCTCCGAGGCTCATGCACTTCATGAGGGGAGGTCTGGCTTTGGACTAAGGTCTCTGCGAGATGCTCTTCGTGAGGGATATCGCTATACCGTTTCGCGGTCTTGGGCGGTAGACTTGGTGTCTTCCGAACAGATTGTGGCTCTGGAGACATTTCTTGTGGAGGGGGAGAAGGCTCCTGGGGAGGGTTGACCATCTCAAGCTGGTCAGGCAAATCATCTGTAGTCTCGAATTCATCATCATGTTCCTCGACCGACGGTTCGACGGGATGTGCTTGGACTGGGGGTTCAAGAACAGGAGCTTGTGCCGCCTTTTTTCCAGATTTCTTGGACTTTTTCTCTTTGGCTGATGTAGCATCCTTTTTCTTGGTAGTCTTCTTCGATTCAGCCTTGGGTATTGATTCTTCAGGTTCTGATGCATGCTCTGGCTCCTTGCTGACAATCTCGACGGAGATGAAGGAGTCATGACGCTCGGAATCATCCCGCGCATCGGAAACCCTTGGCCCTAAAGATTCTCGAGGCTCTGGCGACTGTGCTTTTATCGTCTCTTCGGTCTTAGTTTTCTTTGTCCCCTTTTTCTTAGATCCTTTTGCCAGCTTGGTCTTCGGGGCTGGCCGTTCAGGTGCCTCCGGTTGATCATCAAGCGGTTCCATGTGAGGATCCAAACAGTCATCGTGATCACTGGCGATCGGTTCGGGGGATTTAGCCGCAGCCTTGGACTTTTTGCTCGATTTGGTCTTCTTCGATGCCCGTGGCTCTACTGGCTCCGCCTCAATCCCAGGCCCGAGTTCGGCATGGTTGGGGATATCTGCTTCGAGACCTGCTTCAATTTCCGCGTCGATCTCCGAGTCACGAGGGGCTCGCGACTTTGATGGGACTTTTGGTGCAACAGGCACATCGGACACCTTGCGAGCCTTGGACGCTCTCTTTTTCGTGGACTTGCGGCCTTTATTGCTTTCTTCTTCCGAAGCAGGTTCATCCACTGGCTCTGCATCTGCCATTGCGGAGTCACTGTGTTCGTAATTGTAGTTGCGAGCAATGCTGCTGCTGCGTGTTTTTGTAGCGCGTCTCTTCGCTGGGGGTTCTTCTGGCGGCTGCGATGGCTCTCTTTCCACCATGGCAACTGGGTTTGGTTCATCCTTGATATCCTCACTGGCCCTCTTCTTTCCTCTGCCTGCGCGTTTGGGTTTGACAGGCTCTGGTTGAGTGGCTTCTTCAATGTCAGCCTCAACCTGGCTTTCCACCTCCGCTGATTCTTCCTTCTTGGTCTTGGTGCCCTTTGGTTTGCTCTTGGTGGCCTTCTTTGTAGATTTGGATTTTGTGGTGGTCTCGGACATGATGCTCTGGTCCATCGAGTCATCCATTTCTATATCGGGCGCTTCAGATGTAGCTGGGCCAACGGACTGGGTTGAAAGCCGAGAGGACGCCTTAGACACCCGAGGTTTCTTAGCACGAGTGGATTTACTCTTTTTCCTGGCGGCTGGGCGAAGACAAAGAATGAACAATCTGAGGAGCGGCGATGGTGTTCGTCACTAGGGAAGTTAGCAAACGCCCAACTGGGAAAGCGCGATAGATACCCACAATGGGTCGTCCTTGGGCTCCCAGCCATCCAAAGACAACTTGCAATAAACACAGCTGGCTAAGTCATTGCTTTCGTCTGTAGGGCAGAAATACCATCCGCCTTCAACCATCTGCCATTGTTGTGAGCCAAAAGAATATGAATACGGTTAAGTCGCGCGTTACCTTCTCTGACTGGCATACCCAGCCCTTTTTCCCGTCGTGGGGCCATGCCGTACCAAATGTTGACAGTCTCGCTTGTGTAATCCGGTCGCCCGTAGGGTCTTCAATCGAGGCGGGGTTGGAGCTGCTCTGCTGGAGGTCCATCAGGATGGCCCATCCACAGTCGGGCGCATGCTTGAGATGCTCTGTGATGGGGTTGTCATCCTCCTCCCAGCCGTCCAGCGCCCGGTGGCACTCGAAACATGTTGTGTTGTCGGGGTTTGTCTCGTATGGTTTGTAGTAGAATCCAGCGTGTGCCAACTAGAATCCCACCAAGTCAGTCACCTTAAAATTGGCGCGTGGAATCTCTCCATTAAGTGACATACCTCAGCTGGTGAAGGTCGCTGGTGCGGCCATGTAATCGCTTTGGGTGTTTTTGTGCCGGAAGATCTGCGCTTCTCCGGCTTCAACACTATGTCAAAGCTGGCTAGGCGGGCCGCAAAGGTATCCATTTCCGAGCCCATAGCGATGTATCAAAGCAATCAGAGACAATCAGCACCGGTATCCGACATGTAAAGACACCTTTTGTGGAGGATGTAGGCGAATATTGTCGAAAGAATCTTTGTTGTTGATCCTCCGCGTCTGTTTACTTTTGGTTGTTACGCATCGACACGCGTCCACGTGACCCTTACTCAGCACCCGAACGGGAGCAGGACGGGGAGTACGTCAGTGCCGGAAATGTTGACAGAGCGCCCCAATTAGCTTCACTCCAATTCACTCATTTGATTTTCATGCGGGACAATTGATGCTCTTTGATCTGACTCACTCATTGCGCTCCGCGCCTCGATTTCTTTTGTCCAACCCTCAATTATGCCGGGAGTAATAGTATGTCAGATCCCCACTCCCCGATGATCCCGCTACAACTTATCTGCTAGATGGTTGCTTCTCGAGGAGCTAAACCCAGCTCTCTCTGGCGCTCTCGCACCCCTCTCTGGTCCCCACGCGTTATTCCTTCTTCGGCTCGTTGTCTGTCACTCCATTGTCATTCGATTCCTCCCTACAATGGCCGATGCTCGGCAAATAACGGCGCTTCAGCATCGCATCTGCTACGCAAGGTGACCACCAACAAGTCGTCCTCCTCCTCATTCTCGACCTCTTCATCTTCGCTGTTGCCCGACTCGAACTGGGACGAGAATCCAAACTTGTCAATTACTAATTTCTCGGAACTTCCCTCCAAGGACTTCGGAGTCAATCAGCACATGATCATAAACCAAGATTTCAAGGAGGCATTGCGAATGATCCTTTGGCAGTTCAAAGCACCAATTCGATACGCATTTGCCTATGGATCGGGTGTCTTTCCGCAAAATGGCAGCGGAGCTCCGTCCAGCTCACTGCACCCCTCGGCACCCACCGCCATTCAAAATATGCAAAAGGGCTCCGGGAAAATGATTGACTTCATTTTTGGAGTGTCATACTCCCAGCATTGGCATGATATCAATCTGAACCAACATCGTGACCATTATTCTGCATTGGGCTCAACGGGGTCGTACATGGTCTCCCAAGTACAGGACCGCTTCGGCGCGGGCGTCTACTTCCATCCTTATATCACCGTGAATGGTACAATGATCAAATATGGTGTGGTAAACCTGGATACGTTATGTAGGGACCTCACTCAGTGGGACACCATGTATCTCGCCGGTCGTCTGCAGAAGCCCGTCAAGATCTTGCGGGACCACCCCAAGGTGCGATTGGCCAACCAGATGAACTTGCTGTCTGCTTTGCGAGTCGCATTGCTGCTACTGCCAGAAAGATTCAGTGAGTTTGAGCTATACAGCACAATCGCAGGTATGAGCTATATGGGGGATCTACGCATGGCTCTGCCGGCCGAGGACCCCAGCAAGGTGCGAAATATTGTTTCAGGACAAATGGCGCACTTCCGCCGGCTCTACGCGCCACTCATCGACAATCTGCCAAATGTCACTTTCCGGGACCCACGCTGCAACAGCCCGGATTGGATTGATGACCCTAACGCCATCTTGGCCATGGCGCAAGATATGGATCCGGTGAAGCGCGGTAACATGGTTCGCCGTCTGCCTGAATCTTTCCGGCAAAAGTTGTACTTCCAGTACCAGTCTCGCTTTGGGATTCCCCGAGCCGATTTCGATAAGATGGTTCAGAAAAGCAAGGACGCGGACGAGGTTCTTCGCCGGCCTCAAGGCGGTTTGTTTGAGCGACGGATTGCCGGGGACGACTTCCTTCAGGAGGAGGTCTCCAAGTCCATTGAGAAGACAATCCGCTGGCCAAGTACTGTACAGACGATCAAGGCACCGTTCACGGCAGGCCTTGCTAAGAGTTGGACATACATGATGGAGAAACGTGACAAGCACAAGAAATCTCAGATGGCGGCCGCTTCAGCACTTGAAAGCCCCCCTGGGGTGAATAAGGCTACCCAAGCACCGACGCCATCAGAGCCGAAGGAAACAAAGAAAGAGTAAGCGACTCAAGTGTATTTTGACGAATAGCCGAATGGCCCTAGGTTGCAGACATGGGGCATATGCAGACATGGGGCATATGGAGGCGTTGTGGGGTTTTGTGACCCATGTATCAACATCATTGATATATTTGGTATTGACAGGAAATGTTTATCGGACCCAATACATACGGACTACATAGAGCCTTTCATTTGTTGAATAAACCGTATAGAATTTTTTTTTTCTTTTTTTTTTTTTTTTTTTTGTTTCTTACCCTTTGCTTGTTAGTCTAACATGCCACAAAGACATGATAGGTAAGTTGTAAAAGAGAGGAAGAAGGAGGTTATATTATATACCGAATGTACCTAGGTGTCATGAGATGAGGCAGAGAGGTTGGCTATACCCTTGGAATTGAAAGCAACCCCATCTGCAGTTATCAAGCAGACATGCAGAATGCAGGGTGGGCTACATGACTACCTAAAATATAACCTTTTCAAACGCTTCCTGTAGTCCTCTACTCCCTAACCACGCCTCCAGCGCTTGCATATCACCTCGGTTGGCCCGCTGACCACCTCGCTCTCCTAGCGAATCCGTAATCTCCTCCATTCCCGAAAATACTCTCTGAACACCCTCTGTCTCTCGAAACCTCTCGCTGACTTTTTTCTGATGACTAGGGATATCACCCCAAGAATGTGTCTTGATGAAACTCATATAAGAGTCGATATCAGACGATGCACCCTCAAGACACAATACGCCCGGCTTGCCCGCCAGCACAAATCCTGTCAGAGCATATCCCGGTGCGAGGTTGACCATATCATCCCTCTTTTTACGGGTCGACAGAGACGGGAAATAAAACCAGACTCGGACAGTTGGCCCTCTGTCTGTGTCTTCTGGGGTCACAGTCTGGGACTGCTTGCTTTCAAGAAAGCGGTTGGCTTCTGCTTGGATGTATTCAAATGCCTCTAAAGTGTCATCGCTTTGCGGTATTGAGGCAGTAATTCCAGCAACTTCAGCTCTAGACATCCACTCTGGTTGTCGAAGCGTGTATCCCAATGTTGGTAATTCGTCAGGTGTCTCTGGATTATCACATTGCAGTGGCACAGAAATGTTGACTTGTATTGTTTTATCCCCATCTGCAATTGGTAGACAGACGGTGAGGGAGACACTTGAAGGGATTCTAGGAGGTTTGGAGGTTGGATTCTCGCACCAGTCGCGGAGTTTCTCGACACACTGCGTTGTGGACTCGGAGATTTCCAGCTCGCCTGGAGACGGGAACATCGCCATCAGGAGGTCAATCGTGGACAATTGGGACTCCATGATGTCCACTGGTAAGATGGATGGTTCTTCAAAGGCCATCTTATTCTCTATAGACGCAGGAGTCACCAATGTTGAAGAACTTGCATAAAACCAAGTGTAGTGATTGTCGGCGTTTGAGATGATAAAATTAGAAATGTGTGGATTGAAACGATTGTGAGTCTGGCTTGTGGGAGTTGAAGCGTGCTAGAAGGGGCACAGTGATATGAAGAATTAGATAGTTGATGTCTTGAGCATTAACGTTTTCATTGAGGTCAGTGAGTTGACACTACCTATCTGGGAAGCTACTGCACTCAGGGCCGACCTCGGGCCCCAGGGCCGGCCCCGGGGATATAGTTATTATGTAATCATTTATCAGATCCACCCATCCATGGACCTAGGGCTGTATACTCCAAGTCGATCATTAGAGATTTGACTAGAATAAATTATATGTTTTGTTGAAAGTTCTGGGAACAAATTAGACGTACATCCTATAGGGAGACACTTCTAGCTGCGTGCTAGATACCATATACCAACTACCGTAGTCTCATTCGGTGCGAACCAGGCTCATAACTGTTGGGGAATTCCGTATTGTAAATGCAGGGGTACAATCAATGCTATCCAACTCTCTGTACTACTGTATCCACTATTCTGTCAATTTATACTATCCTGGTTACATTAGAAATATCACACCATTTGTAGGATTAATAATCTGCGCTGACACTAGATCCTCAACACTACTTTTCATCTCGTTTCTCAGGCAGCTTCAAGGATATAAGAACCAGAACCAAGCTGCCGCAGGATATTACTACACTGAAGTTAGCTGGAAAAATAGCAATCCGAGAAGTTCTCCCATACCTGCGATGACTCCAAAAGACTGCATGAAACAATTTCTTACAATCGACTGAATCCTTCTTTTTGGCCATTTTTATCTTCGCCCATTGGGCCCGTGGAAGAGTCCGACGATTCGTGTTCCACCATTCCCTGAACTTTCTGAATTGAGGATTGGAGTTGTAACGAGAAGTCAATTTCAACAGGCGACCTATATAGCAAATTGGGAGGGGATAGAGAGGATAGAAAGGGAGTCAACGAGGTAGCGATGCTTGTCAGAAAGCGCAAGGGAAGCATCATATGCACCGTCCACATGTAGCCATAGCCCTTCACCTCGTGCAATATCAGCTATGGCATGAAGAGGGTCAATGCGGCCTGTGTTGGTGCTCCCACAATTGGCGACAAGAAGAAACGGTACACGTCCCGATTTACGATCTGTATTTATCGCGCGTCGTAGGAGGTCCACGTCTATGCGGAACGTATCATCGCTGGGTATCTTTCGGGTCTGATAATCCATGAAGCCGCTTGTATGTAGATCCTTGTGAATAGAGATATGTGTCTGGTCGGAAGTGTAAATGACCGCGCCACCTCGCCGCGTAGGATGTAGAATCTCATCCCGGGTTGCAACTATGGCTGTCATATTTGCTATAGAGCCACCCGATACGAAACGCCCTCCAACTGAGTCTGGCAGTCCAAGCTGGCCACCCAGCCAGGCTATCATGGTCTTTTCGGTCACATTCGGACCAGAGCTCACATCCCAGCTAACAGCGTTGACATTACAGACAGAAGTAAGAAGGTCACCCAGATGGGCAAGGGAATTTGGGCAACCTAGTATGTAGGAGAAGCAATGTGGGTGGGCGAGGCGCATGCGGTTGTCAAGGATTGTTATAGCTTGATGAAGGACGGATGAAATATCTTGAGGATGGTCACCAGGCATGACTTGCTGCTGCATACTTTGTATCTCGTGTGCATGAAGCTTTTAAACAATGGGGTCAGACGGGGCTGGAGGACTGATCGTGAGAAGTCGAGCTAGAAAAGACTCTGCCTCCAACATTATCCCGGACAGTTCGTCGTCTGACCTTTCCTCTCCTCCAATGGAACCCATATTAAGATATCTGAAGAAGAAATCAGTTTCACGGGTGATAAGATAGCGAAGAGGTGTATATCAACTTGGATCAATGATCTTTGTCGATTTAAGCAGAATACGTACATAGCTGCAAGAACTTTACGGAGAAGAATGCATGTGGTCGGGATTGATGTATTTAGCTTAAATGGAGAGATCTTCCAGCTTAGTAGCTGCAACAAAGCAGCATCAAAGAAAATATGCAAAATACCCTCAAAATTTCCACTCACCAGGAAATCCTCACTCGCAGCCATCTGCTGATCTGCATCTAGTCGCTGCCAGTCTCTTTAACAATCAGCTCACGCTCAAAAGTCCCAGAAAGTAAGACCCAGCCATGTTCAGCTTCGCCAAAGTGAAGACTCCATATGATTATAATAATCAGCTGGTGCCAAGAGGAATCAAGCATTTGTACTCAAGCTTCCGAATAGACTGATCTGTTATATCAAAATTGACAAATCTCAACTTTGGAAACCTGGACCTTGAGAAGTATCCGGAATTTTCAAGGCTGGCACTTGTATACTAGTTCAAGATCGAATGAGGGCCATCCGTCAGTCAGTATACCTAGTATATATTGTGCGTCATTGTAATACCAGTTATCTATTAATACCAAAATGATATTGGGTACTTGGATGGTTTCCTCCAATTCGACGACCGTCGTAGTATTTCGCATGGGACAGTATTTGAGTGTATTAAAACATACAGGTTTCCAAATTCCATTTCACCGCGGGATTCTCAAGATATCCATATCTTCTCATTAAAAAACTCATGCCCATGTAATGGTTTGAATGTGTTGTTGGCATGGCACCTCACTATATGATCGGGTGCCGCCTACATACCAGATGAGTTATCACCGCTCCATACCTACTCCGTACCATAACCACCCACGGGCAGGTTAATGTCTGGTCCTAGTTCCCATGACTTACATGCTTTGCGGCATTAGAGCAATGATCCCAGACAATGCTTTTCTGACATATGCGGATTGATTTATGCAGTATGTGATGGGATATGCAGGGGAAGAGATGATCATTGATGACCCCCTTTATCGACCATCGCCCGCCATGCAGGACAGGGAACACGTAGTCGACTCCTTCCAGGGCCCCTGGAAGAAGCCTATGACGAAGCTGATTCGGACTATCTTCTTGCAAAATTATCGATTCTAATTTTCTGGCAGCCTTTCCCAACCCATGAAACTATCCCATCCCCAGGATGAAGCTATCCCATCCCCAGGTTGTCGAGCCCAAGAATGGCAATGACAACCAAGACCATGGACAAGGACCATCGCCGTCCATCCTGTCAGGACCTGAAAAGATACTGTCGATTATCATCATCTCCACCATGACTTTCCTGGGTCCGGCACCGTTGAGCATCTACTTTCCCATCCTGGGTAGTTTGTCGCGAGATCTGCACGTCTCCCCCAGTCGAATGAGCCTGACCATCACCGTGTACATGGTATGTCCTATGTCCGAGTCCCCGGTCTAAATATCCTTCACCTCAATCTACGACCAGCCCGTTCACACCCTTTAGATTACCCAAGCCCTCTTCCCCCTGCTGACGGCGAGTTTTTCCGACCAACGTGGACGTCGGCCGGTCTTCATCTTCTGCCTGACGATATATGTCGGCGCCAACATCGGTCTCGCGTCACAGACCAGCTTTGCCGCACTGATTGCGCTGCGCTGCCTGCAGAGCTTCGGCGCCAGCAGTTTGTCCGTGGTGGGCATCGCCGCCATGACGGATATCATCACCCGTGCGGAACGTGGGAAGTACCGCATCTACACCTCCTCGGGCTACACCTTGGCCAGCCTGCTCGGCCCCGTCACGGGTGGCCTCCTCGCACAGTTCCTCGGGTGGCGAAGTGTGTTCTGGTTCTTGGCCATATTTGCTGGGGTCACGCTCCTTCTCGTCCTGGTATTCTTGCGCGAGTCATGTCGCGCGGTGGTCGGCGACGGGAGCGTGTCCCCGCAGCGCTGGAACCGGGCTCTAGTTGACTGGCTGCATCCGCTCGAATACTGTCCAGAATCGCCCCCTCGGCCCCCTTTGACTTGGAGGCGCGGAGTCCTCGATACTATCCGACTTCTCGGCAGCTGGCAGACTGGTTTGCTGGTGGGGTCTCAAGCTGTCCTCTTCTGCGGCTCCATGGCCATCTTCGCCAGTATCCCGCTGCTCTTCCAGCGCCAATACGGATTCCAGATCTGGGAGATTGGGCTCGTTTACGTGCCCTATGCCGCCGGCGGATTCGCCGCCCGCTGGATAGTCAGTCCTCTCACGGCGAAGAATACGCAGCGATACCGCCGTCACATCGGCGCGGAGGTCATAGACCCCCGAGAGTTCCCTTTCGAGCGTGTCCGTCTGGAAGTCATCCTCCCTCTAGTCTACCTAGCCTGTGTCTGGGTTATCGTCTACGGCTGGCTTATGCAGCGGGATGTCCATGTGGCCGGCCCACTGGTGGTTCTCTTTTTCACTGGAAATGCTACCACGGGGGCAAGTATCGGACTCACTGGGTTGCTGCTGGGAATTCATCGACGCCAACCCGCCATGGCGCTGGCGGCGGCCAATATGGCACGGTTCCTGTGCGCTGCTGGCGCGGTAGCTGCTATCATCCCTGGAATCGAGCTGATCGGCATCGGCTGGATGGTGACAGTGGTAGCTGGGGTGTATCTGATGGTGTCGGGGGTGTTGTGGGTGGTGTATTATTATGGACAGAGCTTGCGGAACAGCAAGAAGAAGGGGTAGCGTGCTACGAAGGATGGATGCATGAATGTGAATGTATGGATATACCTCATTCCGTGAATTATGTATACAGGGCTTGCGATCCCCGAACTACCATACCCTGTATCACCTTTCTAATTTATTTTTCAAAACAGCTTGCTCAACATTGTCCGCACTTCTTCGGGGTCTTTCCTGGCAAGAGAATCCCGTTCAAATCGCTTAACCCGCAGGAAAGGCTCGAGGGCCGAGCTGTCCATGACGTGACGGCCTCCTTTTCGAGCAGATCCAGGGCAGCATCCAAGGTTCGGGGTAGAGGCACTGGCTGCACGGCCATCACACCATTTGCCTTATCCCCATGGTGTCCCTTGGGATTCTCAGGGATACCATTCGACTGGAGCCCAGAAACTCCATTTTCCCAAGGCCTGGTCGCATCTACGCACCGCAGCTCCAAATGCCCTTCCTTAATCCTCCTCACCGGAACCGTGTGATCATCCATCACCCATGCCACTACCTCACCGCCAAAATGCGGCTGAACCCACTCGTATGAAACTTCGAGCGGCATATAAACCGCACACAACCTGGGGATTCTACCCAGGATCCCCGCTAGAAACGTCGCCGCGACATCTGTTCAGGATATCGAAATATGGTCGTGAACGAAGACGGGTTCATCGACGATCATAGCTGCGGTAGCATACGGAGAGGATGGAAGGAAGCGCAGGGAGGTCCAGTCTGGGATGAGAAAGCGATTGCCGGTGGGATCGAGGTCGGGGAGGATGTTATTGTCCACAATGCAGTGAAAGGCGATAGGCGGGATGTGTACGGACTTTTAGGTGGTGATTAGCGTTATGAGATGCTGCGGCACAATGAGGTGTGCGCGCAGGAGACCGGAATAATCTTGCCATTGCAGACGGAGGAATCGTAGTCCTGGATGAATAGTGCGGAGTGGACTAGCTGCGTCGAGGGTGATAGCAGTGTTGGTGAATTGCCCAGCGTATTGATCGACTTGGGGGGATGCCATGGTGATACCCTCCTGGTATGTTGATTTGAGAGATATCTCGCTGTGGGGCTGAAATTCCCTCATGCACAGCTAGTTATATTATGTAGTCATGGTACTTTATCAAGAAACGTGGTAAGCAAAAAGCTGATGCATCATTGGTTTTCAATAATCGGTGAGACATTCAGGACGCTGGGGATATAGATGGGGTACTGATTACCTGCGCGCTAATAGGACGATAAATTAGTTTTCAGACGGTATTGAGTACTCCGTAGTTATAATTGATATAAATTGCTGGCCGGTGGTTTGGTGCGTTATCAGCACGTTCAAGTTATTCCAAGGTTTATCATCCTGGCTCCTAGAGATATCGTCCGCAATGACTGTCACTCTGCGTTTCCCAAACGAGCCACATTTTCGAGTGTTGCTAAAGCACTGCGAGGAGTCACCCCCCGACGGTGTCTTCTTTTATGATCCCTCCTGCGGGGTTGAGGCGAATCACCAACAGTTTCTGCAGGATGTATATACCACGCGACAGGGACTGTTGAACGGGCTGCCCAGGGTCCTCTTCAATGACCAGGACATGATTCATGAGGAGCGCCCGTTTGTCTGCCTATTGAACCAGGGAAATTACGAATACATTGTGGCGGCTTTTGCGGTGCTGATTCTTGGAGGAGCAGTTGTTCCCTTGGGTGAGTACTCTCTCTTTTTCGCTGGTTCTTATCACTAGTACATTCGAGAAGAAGCCCATTATATTAATTATAGCAGCCCCGAGCATCCTCCCAGAAGAAGCTTCGCACCTAATGAAACAGTGCCAGTCCGCAGTCCTAATGGCTGGGTCGAGTGCGTTCGACCATGCCACTGCGATTCAGCAATACGCCGTGAGCCAGCAGCAGGACATCCACGTCCGATCGATTTCTATCAATAACCCTCAGCAACCAATCCTGCCATTAATCGAAGAGACCATGATTGTCTCAGTCGAGCGGCCCAGTATACTAGTATTCACCTCCGGTACAGTAGGACCGCCTAAGGGCGTTGTTCATGGGCGCCGCCTTCTGGCCTTGCCCTACACTTCGGCGCAAGCCGGGATCTATCTTAACTGCATCTCGCTGTGGACTGTTGGCGCCGTGCGGTTAGTCAAGCATACGCTATACGCACGTCGTATCGAAATCATCCGTCCAGACCCTGGCGTGTTATGGGAACGTCTGCGAAAAGGCGGCGTCGCCTTTCTAGCTGCGGGGATCCCACTCTGGCAGGGTTTAATGGAATATTTCCAGCAACATCTTGACCATCTACCAGCCGCGCAGCGGGAGGAGTATCTATGCGGTCTACGGGGCTTAAATACCGCTATGGTCACCGGCGGAACACTGTTCCCGTCGAGACTGCGGTTCTGGCGCGACCTGGGGAGGCCGTTACAGTTATGCTACGGCGCGACAGAGCTGGGGAGGATATGTCTTATCACAAAGAACGGGCTGGGAGTGAATCGGAATGTGAGTTTACATACTTTCTGGACTCCGGGAAGGATAGAATTAACTGGATTCTGGATTCTTTAGAATTACCTTGGACGACCGGCGAAAGGAACGACTATAAAGCTTTCCGAAGGGGATCATGGGGAGCTACTGATCAAAAGCCCGAACGTATTCACACAGTACGTATCATCGCCCAGTGTGCTATACTAATAGGCCGGCTGACCCAGACGGAAGCTATCTGAATAATCCTGCCGCTACTAAAGCCGTCTTTACAGACGATGGGTTCTACCAAACGGGCGATCTAGTGTCGCGAGAAGATGATGACTATTTCTTCCATGGCCGGGCCTCAACAGACTGTGAGTGACCAGCAGCCCTTACAGGTCATCTCCGGCATTAATTACTTATACGATCACAGTCATAAAATACTACGGTTATCAAATCCCTATCCCCGTCCTCGAAAAGCAGCTCAACGAACTCCCAGGAGTAAGGGAAGGTTACATTCTCGCCATGCCAGACGAACGCTGTGGATACCGCGCCGCCGCCCTAATCCGACTCATACAGGATCCCAACGCTGACCCTCAGCCAGCCACGTTTGACCTGCCGCATCTACGCGAGCAATTAGCCGACAAGATGCCCGCATTTATGCTGCCCACCGCTTTGCGATTCTTACAGGAGGAGACCATCCCACGCTCGATATCAGGTAAGATCCTCCGCCGGGACGCTGTAAGGGAGTTTTTTCCCGTGGGCGAAAATGGATGCTGCTCGGATGCGACGGTACAGATGTGGCTGGCGCGGCCGTCGGTGTGTCGGATGAGTGCCAATCGGGTGTGGGATTGGGCTGGGGCGCCGATGTGATGGGTGGAATATACGTAGTGTGCATGTATAACTCGAAAATCAAGCAATGAAAGCAAATTAAATCTACTAAGGGGAAACCTTGAGCCTCTCTAATTCAGTAAGATCTACGGAATTTAAATCATGATCTAGTGAATCAGTGCCAATTACTGAATGTTACAATACGGTACATTGAAGGATAAATATAGCTGGTGCATATAAGGCCGCAGATCATGCGGCCAAGAGTATTTCACGATCGACACATGTTTTCGATCTCACATATTACCCGATCTGCGGTCTATCATTTCGTCAGAATATGCATAATGCCTGCGGCTGTGGATGATGCCTAAGACATGTGTCGTATCCCTAGGAATAAATATCGACTCCCGTTATGGCTTTAAATCAACGGAATAGACAATGAAGAACCTAATCTATCCCTTACAGTAACTCCTTTTCCAACCACTGTAAGACCTTGTACTTTAATTGACCGCTGCTTGAGATCCTACGTTTTTGTACCTCTTCTAAGTATATTATCTGCCGATCTGTTTGTCTATCGTTTCAGTACAATACTATACATGATGCTTGCGGCTATAGACGATGTCTACGATAGTGCATCTCGTATCTCTGAGACCAGTACATGGTGATCAAACCGGCCCTAACACCCCTCTCATCCTCTCCCGCAATGGTTCCAAATTCAAATAGACGGTGAAGAAACTAATCTGGCTCTCCCCAACTCCTTTTCTAAACACCGCAAGGCCTTGCGCTTCAATTGGCCGCTGCTCTGGATCCCCTTTGACGACGTATGCTACCGTGGCTTCCTGGTAGATGCGCTCGTGCGTGACGTCAACGTGCCGTATAGTATGTTTCATGCTCTCGAGCCGGGCGAACTGGCGCCGGAAATGTGCGATGATGGCTTCGTGGCCGTGGACTGGTGGCTGGCTGAGGAATTGCATTGTGCAGTCTGGGGTATAGAAGTTTCCACCCACATTTCAGGCGAGAGAGAGTCCAAGAGGCGGTGGAAGGATTGACGCAGCTGCTGTTTCTGGTGCTTTTGTTGATGGTGGTTTGTTTGTTGGGGGTTAAGGGAAAATGTCTTGAAATAGACTGGTTGAATGTGCTGATCGTCATGGAAAGTGCCCTTCCGATAGTCCATGAATAGTCTCTTTCCGAGAGTCTGAGTCTATGCAATATTACGTCGATAGTTTATGTACCCAAGACCGGAGACAAGACCATCGAATGCATGGGCACCTTGATTCCGGGTTATCTACTCTCTGGAGATGGATGATGCTTGGTAGCCTCGTCCATACATCCTTAGTGACTGAGGGGAGGTTATTGTCTTTCTGAGTTGCCGCCGAAAGGATTTAAGGTAAATTGCTAGGCTTTGATCATACCGTGACGGGGGTAGAAAAAGTCTATAACAAGTCTATATTAGAAATATAACAAGGTACGCCAGTTGACATAAGGAGCCCTGGAGTGTGGATTTAGCAGTAATCGGTAGAAATCAATATATGCTAGTATTTAGTTTTCAAGCTTCCAAATCATCGGCTGAGAAATTAGGGCTCAGGTGGGCAGACTGGCCTAAGCCCGTTGCCTTCCCCGTCTAACAGTCTGAACGATCCAGTATCCAGCGTGCATGATGGAAGCAAGAAGCCTTCCTATCTAGTAGTAGGATACATCCACAACAGTAAGAATTTTATCTTAAACACCGCCCCAATCCCACGCCCGCTTTGTCGCCATTTCCTCCACCCCCAAGTCCCAAACCTCCACCTTGCCCGACAACTCATCATTGTCCGTAGGAAAGAACCTCTGCAAGGCGGGATTCCGCGACAGTTTTCCCTCCGGACTGCGCGGCAGCTTCTCATCCCTGTCCACCACGCGCAGCACCGTCGGCAACTTATATGTGGCCAGCGCTGCGGCAAGATCTTTCCGCAGGCTCCTCAGCGTCAGCGATGCTTTTCCCGCACCTAAAACCACGAGGGCACCGACGCGATGCCCGTAGCGACTGTCTGGGATACTGAGCACATATCCCTCGACGATGTAGGGCAGGTCGCATAGATGCGATTCAACTTCGTAGACCGAGACGCGGAGCCCGTTGAACCGGACGACTACCCATTCGTCAGCTCAGCCGGTTCCCTCGGACTAGGACAGGAAAAAAAAAAAGAAGAACGAGCGGAACTAGGGAAAGATGGTAACTTACAATCCGCCGATACACGGCCGTCAAATACGAACCTACCCTGGGCATCTTGGTGGACGAGATCTCCAGTCCGATAGAAGCCATTGTCATCGAATGCCGCACGCGTGCGTTCTTCGTCATCGATGTACCTGACATTATTAGACATTATCTCACCGGGAAGAAAGAAATGTAGGACATACCCGATCATCATCGTCGGGCTCTTGATCAACAACTCCCCATGCTCGCCATCTGTCAACTTGACTTCAGTCCCAGCCAACGGACGCCCAATGATCGGCTACATTCACCAGTCAGTCAGTCCACAGGTGAGTGGCTCCAATTTAGATCATCAGAACTCTCACCTTCAAAGAGGCACTCTCGCTCGAGAATCGAAATACCATCGCCTCCCTGCCCAACTCCGACGCCCCGTACTTCACCATCCAGTCCCTCTCCCCGCGCAGGCGGAGCCAAAACCGTTTCGCAACTGGCAAGGGCATTCCACCCCCAAACCACACGACTCGCAAATTCCGAGCTCCCTCATCATACAGGATACGCTCATCCTCGGGTAGAGCTCGTAGCCTCTCCTCGTAGTGTGTCATGAGCACCTGCCAGAAGCGAGTAGCACCCGCTAGCACAGTGACTCCGCCGCAGCGGAGTCGCTCCCAGATCGGGGCTGGCTCAATTCCGGCAGGAAAGAGCTCGATGCGCGCGCCGACATAGACCAGGTCGCTTAAATTCAGCACCCCGGGTAAACCGTTGACGGCACGATAGACGATGGCGGTGTCATCGGCAGTGCAGTCGGGGGTGACGTGCGGGAAGAAGAGTTGGCGAGGTAGAATAGCACCTTTTGGAGGACCTGTGGTCCCCGATGTGAAGAGGAGGAGACCTGGCTGAGTGGAGGGAAAGGTTAGGGCTGGGTCAATCTGGGGGAGCCCAGGGGATGCATCCAAATTGGGAAGATGTTGGATTGCGATCACTGGCAGTGCCAGTGGGTTAGGAGGGGTAATTGGTCCCTGGAACTGAATCTGGGAGGCGAGCGGCATCTGCTCTGGCTGGGCGAGCAGGCAGATGGCGTTGCATTTGTTCACAAGCCAGGCTCCTTCTTCAGGCAGCACTTTAGTTGCTATAGGAGGTTAGACGATCAATCATGGGTGAGAGAGAGGGATATAGTTATATCCATGGATGATATACATAATGGTACGGCTGCGGCGCCTAGGGCGATGACGGCGTACAAAGCAACAATAAAGTCGTAGCTCAGGGGGGCGAGGATAGCCATATAGACTCCCGGGGTCTGGAGTCTTCCTCGGTGGTTTAAGTAGTGTCGGGGTAGCTGTGAGAGGATTTTGTCCCGAAATGCCACTACATCGCGAAGTAATTGGGCTGTAGTGGCATCCTTGTTATAAGTTGGATCATGGATCAGGATGTTAGGGTTGACCTGGGAATTGTGAAGCAGTTGTTTGAACAAGGGATCATTGGGTAGACTGGCTGCTTGGGAGATCATAGGACGAGGCATGATGGAGCGGTGCTGTTTGGTGTCCTGCAAAAGGTAGCTGTGAACAGAGGAAGAAAGACAGAAAAAACTAAATCGAAAGATGAATAAACTTCCGAGATCGATCATCGATTTAGTAGCGTTGAGACCCACCAATATATGGATGGATACTCCGTATTCATGTAGATCATCTTGGCCGTAACCAAAAAATCCGAGCCTATATTTATGACTCCTCATGTCCTTAGAGAGCTGATCATAATGTTGATCACAAGCAGCGGTGAGCCTGTAGGCCCCTGGGAACAATTGATGAGATATACTATCTTTCCTGCCGTTGATTACTCCATATTTTATTTTATGCCCACCATTCTATGCTACATTTAGGTGAATTCCACCATGAGCTTCCCCAACGAACCCTTCTTCCAACGTCTGGTTGAATTTGCCAATGGTCCTCCCCGTGTCATAATCAGTGATGATATCTCAGGCATTAGAATCACCTATCGACAGTTGATGTCGGGGGTGCTTCGATTCCGGCAACTCCTTCAGCAGCGACTGCCCCAAGCCGCCCTGGATAGCAGCAAGATGCTTCGCGAACCTATCGGTATAGGAATCCTCGCCCCAGCCAGCGTGGAATTTGTCGTGGCATTTCTGGCAATCCTGTCTCTCGGTGGCATGATTGTTCCTTTATGTATATTCCCGCAATCACCCTCCCCTGGGACAACAGTCGTGGCTAAAAAGAAACATATATAGCCACAGCCGAGCCGGCTGAAGCAACCTGCGGCCGCATCGCGAAATCCAACGCTGCATGTGTCGTATATAGCCCACAGCAAGCCGAACTCATGTGGTTCATCCGGCGCCGCGCCCTGCTCACCAACGGCCGGGAAATCCAGTCCATTGCCATTAGCGCTCACGCTGGTGACATCTCCCCAAGTCTCCTGTTCGCCACAGATCAACCGACCCATTTCCCATCCACGCGCACCGCGCTTCTCCTCTTCACCTCAGGAACCATGGGTCCACCCAAAGGCGTCCTTCACTCAAGGCAATTCTTCAACGCCGACGTCGATCCTGTTGGGACCGAGGCCGACGCCCTCCTCTTCGCCCGAGCAGCAGGTTATATCGGAGCCATCCGCCTGATGGTCAACATGCTTCTGCGGGGCATCCGAATTGAGCTGTGGCCATATCTGGTGGATGCGGACATGATCTGGGAGCGTCTGCGACAAGGCGGGATCACCGTACTTCATTTGTTGCCGACCATATGGCGGAAACTAATGCTTGTGTACCGCGATAAGTTAAGTATGCTCCCCTCCATCGAGCGGGAAGAGTACTGCGCTGGGGCACGCCAGCTGCGCGAAGCGACCGCTGGTGGGCAGGTGATGCTGCAGGAGGTCAAAATGTTTTGGCAAGATATGCTAGGTGGGCGATGCGTGACTGTTATCTATGGTGGGACGGAGATGGGGATCTCGCCGTTCAAAGCGTTGGGGGAGGATACTCTCGTGGAGGTAGGTATCTTTTATGTTTCTGCGAATAAGAATTGTCCATGGCGAGGCTGATAATGAGGGGTTAGCGAACTATCGGAAAACCTGTGCCCGGAATAGACTTTAAGCTGAGTGAGGGCAACAGAGGAGAGCTGCTCGTCAAGACTCCTGTGCTTTTTACAGGGTATGTCCCCAGCCACAGGCTGCGCCTTTGCACAATCTAATTTGCGTCTACAGGTACCTGGATAATCCCAAGAGTACATGCAATGCCTTTGATGACGAGGGGTTCTTCCGCACCGGCGATATCGTCCGCTACAACGGCAGCGTGTATGAGATTGAAGGTAGGGTCGAATGTGACTGTGAGTATTCCGGGAAATTTCTCTCTTATTTCTGGGGTTTGTTCAAGCTAATCCACGCTGTACATAGTCATCCCCACATTCGGTGGCAGGGTATCAGCGCCCAAGATCAGTAAAGCTCTCCTGGACCTCCCCGAGGTGGCAGAAGGGCACATCTTCGCGGTCCCAGATCCGAAGTATGTCAATCATATCGCAGCTCTGGTGCGTTTACAGGCCGGTGCGATAGATTCCCAAGAACGAGGCACGTTGAGCCTGGCGGCCCTACGACGAGATCTCGCGCATTCACTCACCGAGCATGAGCTTCCGACCCTTCTCCGGCTTGTGGGAGTTGGGGAGGAGGTTCCCCATGGTGTATCAGGGAAGCTCATGTACCAAAAAGCTCGCGAGCGGTTTTTCCCCCCGGAATCGGTGTCTCTACCTGAGGTGGAGGCTTGGGTGATGGTGTGAGCTGGTAATCTTCACTTGGATAAGCAGCTTGGATCAATTGTCTGATACCGCGAAGGAGCTTGCGTTTTAGCAAGATCAACATCTGTAAAGGAGTTATGCTCTATAAAAGTGTGTCGTTTTCATCACGGTTTTTTAGTATTGCATGTAGATAGCTTCCTTGTTTCCTTGGCCTCTCAAGCTTCGAACCTTATCCATCACATCTTTTCCGAAGTTCCGATACTAAATAAGTATAGCAGTTCCAAGACGATACTACACCTTTCCACCGCGAAGTATCACTCGATATTAAAGGTCATTCTACGTGAGTCTAGGGGTTAAGATTGGTACGGGACCATAGATCACTGGATTCCCAGCTACTTTAACGAATTTGGCATGAATGTTCGAAATAGGATTAGTATTCCATTCTGACGTAGAATCTAGAAATTCCGTCCAGGGGTCACCATTATTTCAGCACCGTTTTCACGATTAGTGTTCTTCCACTGACAGCCTCACCCATTTTTGATGTCCTTCTACTATCTCATACAACCTAACGCTTATCATCAACATGGACACCGGTTCACCTGGATCATTTTTTCAACTTGGACAATCAGGGATGTCCTAAGCTAGACACCGGCCAGGGGCGTCCTGCGCTTACCGGCAATGAGATTTGGGTTACGAGCCCTACGTCCTGTTCCTTCGGACCCGGAATCGTTATGTTTCTGCTCACCTGACTACAATCCAGTCATCTCTGATGAGGAACTATCAGACCTTCGGATCCAGTTTTATTATCTAGATATCGAGACTGGCGACGTTTCACCCTCGTCTATTTCTTGCTTCCTTCCAAACACCGATTTTCCCGAACTTTTGAAGGCAAATGATTTCTACCCTGATGTTTTTGGAGGTGCCGAGGAGATGTTATCCTATTTGACGAGAGATAATAACCGTAGTGGCGGTAGCCTTGCTATTTTCCCACACTGCCTGTCGCTCGATTTCAATGCCTTTTCGTTCAAAGGAAGCAAGGACCTCGAAGATGAATTCAGAGGTTTCGAGAACGGGATACTCAATAACTACTGCTGGATTAGCGATAAGTTTCTACCTTTGTGCGCAAATAGGTGATACTCTCCTTACTTTACTCTTCTTTAGTAAGACCTTTAACAGGGTATGTGCTACTCACAACGACTCGTGTATAGGTGAAAAGTTCGAAGCTTTGAAAATGGTACCCGTTAGTCTACGGACTTGTTGGCCAAAAAAACTCGGTACACTAGACAAACAGACTTACATATGGGCTGTAGCTGATGTCGGTACATGTGGCGATAATTCGCGCCCCTCGAGAGATGAAGTCGCAGGCCTAGCATGTGCTATGTTGGATTCTATGTGGCAAGAGAACCTATCAATCCGCGAGGAACGACCACGTCGAGAAGATATGTTTCCGGTAAGCTAGCTACTTAGTCATGGAAATTTTGGTGCCTCATAGCGCTCATACCTGATTTAGACACTGCTTATCATTTTCGACCAGTACGGGCACTCTCGGGTCCTAGCTGGATATTTTGATGGGCAACTCCATGTTCAGTTCACCCGCATTTTGGATTTCAAGGAATACGCCTCATACCGCCTGAGGACTCGCCATACATTGATACTATCGACAAGGGCAAGCTTTATGACATGCTAAATATGCTTGCGAAATGGTCATGGCCCATCCCAGTGGCAACCACGAAGGAATACGCTGCGGTAATCTTGGATCTTCTAACAGATGATCACCCAGACACGGATCTCGCTGATGATGATTGGCTACTTGTCCAAGATGTGACTGATTAAAGGGAAGGTGATGTCCCCTCGGCGACGGTAATGGATCAGAAGCAGAAGATGATGAAAAGGAGGAGATTTGATGGCATGGATCATCTTTTGTCAGGCCCATAGCTTTTAGCTGGCTGGTTTAATTCTACAATTGTCTTAGCTGTTTCTAGATCTTAAGGTTATCCTCATCTCTGTTATCAAAATAGAACCATGTACCCGCTGATAAGTAGTGGTTTCTTGGTTACTACCTGGTACAAAATTTTGTTTATTAAAAGGGTCCATGGGCGATGTCGCAGTCTAGGGATGAGAAGAGAACTGGGACAACATGAGAGAGGGAGAAGAGGCATCTTATACCATTTTCGGCGTCGTTTTAGTGGCAGGTGGAATCCAAGGGACTGTTGAACGGCCAAATATCACCGCGGCTGGAAGATGATGACTAACGGCGCTGGGTGCAAAATAGTGATGGTACTGGAGGGCGATGAAGCGCCGGCTCGCCCTCCAAAGTTACGGGTGAAAAGACGGCCATTCTCACAGGTCCTCATATTCTAGTTGTAATCTAGAATGTATGACTCGAAGTGTGTGACTCGAAGTGTGTGACTCGAAGTGTGTGACTCGGAGTGTATAGATCGGCATTTGACTCATAGAGTTCCGATAAAACCCCCCGGGTACCCCACCAACTCTACTCCAACACACATTCCTCACCACAATGGCTTCATCTCCCTTTAATTTGGCCACATGCGCCCGTCCTAATATCCTGGCATTGCAGCCTTACCGATGCGCCAGAGAGTATGCTACCCTTTCCGAATCACCGATACCAGCGAGCTAATGAGTCAGTGACTACAAAGATGATGGGACGAACGTCCTTCTCGACGCCAACGAGAATGCCTTCGGTCCTGGTCTTGCACTGAACAACGAGGGAGCATTGCAATCCCAGACTGATAATGCCACGGGAGCCTCCAAGCCGGAGATTGACTTCCTCGGCCTAAACCGCTACCCCGATCCGTGAGCGAAATTCCACTGTCGCGTCTCATCTACGAGACCAATTGGACTAATAATGCGTCTCTCAGTCACCAGATTGAGCTGAAGCAGCTCTTCTGCAACCTCCGCAATACCCACCACCACACCGCAAAGACCCTCCTCCCCGAGCACATGTTCTGCGGCGTTGGCTCAGACGAAGCCATTGACGCGCTTCTACGCTGCTTCTGCGTCCCCGGCAAAGACAAGATCCTCACATGTCCCCCAACCTACGGAATGTACAGCGTCAGCGCGCAGGTGAACGATGTCGAGATCGTCAAGGTACCACTAGACACCGCAAACGGCTTCCACCTGCAAGCCGATAAAGTCAACGAGGCCCTATCAGCCGACCCCTCGATCAAGCTGGCCTACATCTGCTCGCCAGGCAATCCGACAGCGAATCTGATCCACAAAGAGGATATCCGCAAGGTCCTCGAGCACCCGACCTGGAACGGCATCGTGGTGGTCGACGAGGCGTATATCGACTTTGCGCCCGAAGGGTCCAGCCTGGCAGAGTGGGTGACCGAATGGCCCAACCTAGTTGTCATGCAGACCCTCAGCAAAGCCTTCGGTCTGGCTGGTATCCGTCTCGGTGTGGCCTACGCCAGCGTGGAGGTCGCCCGTCTCCTCAACAGCCTCAAAGCTCCTTATAACATCTCCAGCCCGACAAGCGCGCTGGCCTCGGCGGCCCTCACAGCACCAAATATGGCGGTGATGCACAGCTTCCGTTCGCAGATCATCGCGCAACGCGATCGCCTGCTCCGTGAACTACCGGCGATTCCCGGTGTGGGTCAGTTCCTTGGCGGCAGCGACGCGAATTTCTTGCTCGTGCAGATCCTGGACGCCGAGGGCCGACCCAGTAACGTGACTGCGCTTGCTGCTTACGAGGCCATGGCGGAGAAGCGTGGTGTAGTGGTCCGCTTCCGTGGAAAGGAACTTGGCTGTGAGGGCTGTCTCCGTATCACGGTCGGTACCGAGCCGGAGGTTACCAAATTCCTTCGGGAGTTACGGACTGTCTTGGATGGGTTGCGTGCTGGGGCTGGAATCAAGTCCCTTCGGGACGAGGAGAGGCGGGAGGAGTCGGCGGCCGCTGTGGTTGGATAAGGGTTGCGCTATTAAATTATCTTGGAGGTCATAAGGTTTAGGAAGATAACATAGTCACATTTCGATCTTGGGGGCTAAAAAGATAAAATAGAATATATAACTGTTAACTCGCTTATCTTCTATTCTGTGTTTGGGATGCAACGTGGGCCTTTTATCTCGAAACAAGTAACAGTCCACGTGTTCTATTAAAATACTATTCATTATATGTTCTGTTAAAATACTATTCATTATACACTGACTTGATTGTAGCCAAGGCCGTTTCCTTCCGTTCCTTCCGTTCCTAACAGGGAACCTCTCCATTTAAATAATGTCAATGTATGATGAATGTTCATTGTGGTGTTTAGACGTGTTACGCGCTCACCGCATCTAAAGTGAGACGCTTAATAGCAAATGTGATATGAGTTTCCCAGATTAGCCAGTCGCATTTCAGTGGTCATATGGGCTTATCTGAACATCTCTTCCCCTCTCGAAGGTTGTTTGAAACCTATTCATATTAATTATTAACTCCTCCCCTATATCTCCCGACTTATTAACGAAGTAGGACGTACCGTCTCTCTCTCTCTCGATGAGATCTTAGGATCGTCCTGACCTTCATTTTGGTCTCCGCAATTCGCCCCATAACCGTTACCCCCCACACTTTAGCACGTGTGAGCAATGTAAAGCACCGTGTGTATCGCTTTCTGCGAGAGACTGCTGTATTTCCTTGCTGTTTTTCTTCGCCATCATGGCCTCTATGGCCTCCACGGCCATGTCACTTGTCACGCGTGGCATATACCATGACACCCCGCCAGGCATACAGACCAGAAATGAGATCAATCCGACCCTAATGATGAGCTGGTGGGCTACCCTATTCTCGTTGATTATCATCATCGTACGCCTATTTGGTCGTTATATTCGTGTCGAACGCTTTTTTACCGAGGACAAGGTCATGATGATCAGTGTTATTCCCCTGTTGATTCGCATGGTCCTGGTGCATTTTGTTCTCATATTGGGGACCAACAATACCACCACCACAGGCCTGACAGAGAAGGAGATCTCGAATAGAGAGCTGGGCAGTAAGCTGGTTCTTGCTGCGCGGATATTCTACGCTATCTTGTAAGATACAATGCACCCTCGTCTTCACCTTGGATCTAGTTCAACATGACTCACCACCGACGACTATAGCATCTGGACGGCCAAAGTGACGGTGTGTGAATTCTTAAAGCGAGTCACAGGGCTGACCTGGCGCCGGTCAACAACTTTCTTCCTCCGCTTCATCTCCTTCTTCCTCTTCTCAACCCTAGTAGCCGTGGTCATCGCAACCCTATCCGAATGCCAACCCTTTAGCCACTACTGGCAGGTCATCCCAGACCCAGGCCCAACCTGCCGCACTGGGTATATCAACCTAATAACAATGGGATCCTGTGACGTGATCACCGACCTTTTACTCGTGGCCATCCCAGTACCCATCATCCTCATGGCCCAAATGCCTCTAAGGCGCAAACTCGCCCTATCAATCCTCTTCTGTCTATCCCTGATATTGGTCGCCATAACCACCTACCGCGTTCCCTCAGTAATTGAACACAACGGTTCCCAACCATATCGCTCCCTCCTTGCCTCCCTCGAAATCCTCGCCGCAACAGCAGTCTCAAACGTCCTAGTCATAGGCTCCTTCGTCCGAGACCGCGGCCTCAAGAAATTAAAATACAAACGAGCACAAGGCTCAGCCTCTGTCTCCGAAAGTATGGACAAATCATACATCCGCAGAAACACCGTCATGCAAAATCAATGGGGCTCAGACTCCGAACTCGCAACAGGTCTATGCATCCGTCTAGACCCAGATATCTACACCATCCCAGGATCCTCAGACGGAACACGTCTACCCAGACCAGCACCTGTCGCCCCACCAGCTCACATCCCACTAGCAGTCGCACGAACAGGAACCCTCGATCCAGCATGGTCATTCGCAACAACCCGTCGCTCAGACGACGATCACACATCCACAACAGATAGTCTCGAGCCTAAAATCTCGCCCCGCGAGTACCTACGCACAAACCAGTCCCCGCGCGAAATCTCACCGACATCAGAGGTGCCGCGACGCGTCTCCTTCTCAGATGTCGGCGGTTTGTTGACAAGAGCACTACCCGAGTCTGGGTCTGGTCATGTGCGTGCCCAGACCGAGGAGAACGTGCCGCGTTGGAGAAGCGGCGGGAGTAGGGCTTTTTTGGAAGATTTGGGGATTGTGGTCCCGCGTGCGACGTTTGGACTTCGGCCGCCGCTTTCTGGCCCTGCGGAATTGCCGTTTCCTGCGGCGGCTTTCGGTTCTCGTTTGGTTTCGGTGTCTGGTTCTTCGGATTTAACGATCGATGCTCATGTTGAGCTTCATGATGTTGGTGGGTTGTTATCGCGGCCTGATCATTAACCACTTTATACGATGTGACGTGATATGATGTGATGGCATTTTTCCCTTGGTTTTTTTTTTCCTTTGTTTTTCTTGGACTTGGGGTGAGACTGGTTGTCTCCTGTGGAATATTCTTCTTTGTTTACTGTATACTGCTTCCTGTTCTATTCCCCCTCTTGCGATTATCAGCGTTGGCGTTGGTGGTGTTACCTCCCGAGATCCGTTGGATACTTCCAATCCCTCGGGCATGACTCTGGCTTGCTAATAATGTGCCCTTACATAACTACTATCTACATACATCTACAGCATACTGAGAAATAACCCTTTGGGGAGTTAATTCAATACAATTACATGATGAGAGCACGATCGGGCTTTCTCCTAGAGTCCTTTGGAAGTTGAATGGTAAAATAAAAAGGCTTCGATTATATGAATTTGGGAAACAACCAGCTGTCCATTTATGAATCTCAGATATAATGCATATGCAAGAACCAAACGGCAAAAAATAAAATAAAAAAAAAGGCGCAGAGAGAATGCTAGACAAACGCTAGACTTCGTGTATAAGTTGACGCATTGAGCATGTACGGATAACCTCGAATTTATGCCTTCTCCTCGATCGAGGCCTGCTTGAGTTCTTCCTCGACGTCGGCCACGGCATCGTGCTCCTGAGCCAGCTCAGCCTCAGCAGAGGGAGCGCCGTTCTCTTGAGCGGGCTTCTTGGCAGCATCGGTGGCCCGGCCGTTGGTCTGGGGGATGGGGGCGGGGGCGTTGGCCTTGGTCTCCTCCTCTTCGATGCGGGCAATCTCTTCCTGGGCCTTTTTGATGTTCTGCGGGTTCATTAGCAACTGATCACAATCGACTTCGGAAAAAATAAAACTTACCTCTGCGGTCTTGCTGGCCTGGTTCTTCTTCCACTCGGTGATCTTGGCAGCCAGCTTCTCCACGGAGGCGGGGACATCCGCCTGGTTCATGGGAGGGTCGATCTTGACCTTGGCGAAATCCTCAATGATACCAACATTCATGTTGAACTTGGTGCTCTCAGCAGGGGCGGCGCCGCCCTTCTTGCCGCCCTTCTTACCCTTCTTGCCACCGGAACCGGTGAAGTAGTCCTCCTCGTCGTTCTTGCGCACGACCTTCATTCCCTTGATCTCGGCGGCTTCAACAGTGCGGCCAACTCCGGCACGGAAGTTGCTGCCCTCATCCTTCTTCTCGTTCAGACCCAGAGCGGTAAAGTCATAGGCGGGGTCAAAGTGACGGATCAGACCCTGTGCAGTCAGGATCTCGTCGGCATAGGCAAGCTGCGAGGCCTCCTCAAGCTTCTTATCAGCGTTCTTCTTGCGCTTCTCGCGCAAGAAGGCCTCCTGCTCAGCCTTCTGGCGCTCACGGCGCACACGCCAGGCCTCATCCTCGTACTCCTTGTACGCACGGCGGGCCTTGAAGTAGGTGTCCTTGATGGTACGGATAGCAGTATACTTTTCCTGCTGCTCGTTACGCAGCTTGGTGCGCTCATCGCGCAAAGCATTGAGATTCTTGAAGACAGCGTCCTGCTCGGCCTTAATGGCATCGAGCTCCTTCTGGATCTCGGCGTACTTGTCGCTCAGCGCCTTGGCCTCGGGGTTGTCGAGGGTCTTGCGCAATTCGGAGATCTGTGCCTTGATATCGTTAATGCCCTTCTGTGCCTCGTCCAAGCCGGCGAAGCTCTTGCGCTGCTTGCGCAAGTTGGAGACCTCGGTGAGGGCCTTGCGCTCGTCCACCAGGCGGAGGGTGCCAGAGTCGACCGACTTCTCGAGGCGGGCGATCTCTTTGTCGATCTCCTCGACGCTCTTGAAAGACAGACGTCCGCGAGAGTTGTTCTGCTCGGTAATGCGGGCCTTGAGGTTGGCATCCAGGGCATTGATCTTCTCCTGGGTGGAGGACCGGCTGGACTTGAAGCCGGACTGCTTCTGACGAATGGCTGAGAGTTCGGCGCGCAGCTCCTGCTGCTTCTTAACGGTAGGCGAATCCTGGTTGTTCGGCTTTGCGTTGTCCAACTTGGCCTTGATTTGGTTCTGTTGCGCATATCAGTCATTGGCCCGAGGACATGGTATGCAAGTAAATAATGAACACAACAATCAACAATCAGAGTGGGTCGGGATCATCCCCGCGACCCAGAGTCAGATGAAGGCTCAAGTGACAATTCCAAGAAGAAAAAAAGAAAGGCTTCCGTACCAATTTCTCCTGAGCAGCAGTGTGCTCCTTCTCAGCCTCAGCGAGACTGGCCTTGTAGGCGGCCTCATCGGGCTTGGTGGGCTTAACCCGCTCCGCATCAGTGGCAGCCATTGCGACGAATTGAATGTAAAAAGAGAGACAGAGAAGGAAGAATTGCCTTCTGAGGAACCTGAAGGGATTAAATAGACCAACGAGACCAAAAGGAAACTAAAAAGGGGAAACTTGAGATAATTAAAATGGTTCGGTCGGTTTCTCCGCTTAAGTGTCGCTGGCAGAAAGTTCCCGCCGATTTTTCGACTTCACCTTTATCTCTCCACCGGAGCTCTTTCTACCCGTTTTTTTCTTTGCTCTCTTGACGGGATAACCACTTATTTCCTTTTCTAATCTAGTCCACTACTCACTCCATTATGGATGGGGATTCAGCACACTCCATGGAGGCCGAGCGCGAGATGACTCGGCTCTGGCGCACCTTTAGAACAGTCTATGAACTGCTCGCTGATCGGGTAGGCACTTCAGATCGAGTCCCTGACTTCTCAGTGTCTCTCCCATAACGCCCATTTACCCAAGGCTAACCATCGGCGACACACCAGGGCTACGAAGTGTCTGATAACGAGCTGGTACTCCCGCTAGAAGACTTCCGCGCAAAATATGCTGACCCTCTGGGCTACCCTGAGTATGCAAAATCCTTGCCTCCACCGTCCCATTGTCTTGAGAGAGTGAAAACTTGAGCTAAGCAATGCCGGCACACATAATTGAAGAAGCACACATCACTAACAAACCGTTCCGCAACAACAGTCGCACTAAGATGAAAATCCAAGCCCGCCCCACCGACACCATGAAGTTGAAATACACAGCGCTGCCCAGCAAAGCAAACCCGAACCCCCAGCCCGATTGTGGCACAATCTATGTCGACTTCTGCCCCGACTCCTCAGGTGTCGGAACCAAGCAAGTGCGCGCCTTCAACCATCTTGTCGATGAGAACAACTTCCACACTGGTATCTTCATCACGCAGACACCCATCTCGCCCTCTGCCGTGCGCCTGCTTTCCGGCGTCCCCGGCCGCATCTGCGAGCACTTCCAGGAACAGGATCTGCTCGTCAACATCACCCGCCACGAGCTGGTCCCTAAGCACGTCCTGCTTAGCCCCGAGGAAAAGGCCAAGCTTCTCGAGCGCTACCGTCTGAAGGAGTCCCAGCTGCCCCGCATACAGATCTCCGATCCTGTCGCCCGCTATCTTGGTTTGCGCCGTGGTCAGGTCGTTAAGATCATCCGCAAGTCTGAGACTGCAGGTCGCTATGCCAGTTACCGCTGGGTTATTTAAGTTGCGTAACAAGGTTGCTAAGAATGGGACAGGAAGATTGATATACGAATCTTCAGCATAGACCGATGCTAGATCCTTCTCTTCTTTTTTTTTTTCTTTTTCTCTCATTTGGGGGTTTTGCAAACCCAGAGAGTCAAAAAAAATCCGCTTCCTGTGAACCTCAACCTCGCAAATTCGAATTGCATCGGGTCCACTTCACTGTCTCCGATATTACCGCTTTCCATACTACGCGGCTCTGCAGGAAATACCCAATTGGCAGTCAAGAAAGAGCAGCTACAGAAGTGGACACTTGGGAGTTATTTTTTTTTCTCATTGACTCACATTCAACAAACACAAAAAAAGTTTTGGTCTCCCCCTTGTATTATGGGCAGCATGGCGTACAGGCGCGAAGTTTCTCCTGCTTTGGGGGATTGCGATGGGGGGTTGCCTGTGATTTTACATAATGGCTGTGTCTTTGTATGTCTAGATGAATCCAATCTATGAATGGCTGTCATTTCGAGTCGGGTTAGGTGATAGACTATGCCCATGTCCCTAGTTATATATGGAACAGTCTGGTATTTTGCCGTCTGACCTAGAGTGACAAGCATCGAAAGGATATCTAGCAAGACATCTCTATTTCCTGGACGTATTCCATACAACATATGTATATCCTTCTAATGAAGCAACCCATCTAAATATCATTATTCTTGGTAACAACTTAAGACGAGGCCGCGTAAGTATAAAATCTTGGAACGGAAAACCCAGGGAATCGGTTGACTAAGCCCCAAACTGCGCCACTGCAAGTCTTTCTCGATTCCGGCACTTCCTCTTTATTTCTATTACCTCGATCTCCTCTCTCTCCTTACCGTTCGCGGGGTTCGAGTTCATAGAAGTCATCAGGCAGAGAAAATATCCCATATCCACATTTTCAGCGCAATCTCCCCAAGTCAGCACTAAGCCTGACATCTCCCGAGAACTCCACCTTCAATTCCCACCATGTCTTACAACAAGCCCGTAAGTTTTCAAAAGCAATCAATCGCAAACGATCCTTAAACATAAATTCTAAAATTGATCTCCTGCAGACAAGCCCTCCACCCTCCTACCCGGCCCAGGCCCACGACGCCGGCCCCTACTACCCGCCACCGCAAGGCCAAAGCCCCGGCGCCGCGAACGAATACTACGGTGGCGGCCAGCCCCAACAGCAGGGCTACTACCCACCCCAGCAAGGCTATGGTCAGCCACAACAACCACAGCAGGGCTATTACCCCCAGGGCCAGCCAATGTACTACCCCCCGCAGCAGGGCCAGGGCTACCCCCCCTCAACAACAACAGGGTTACTATGCCAATGACCGCGGGAACTCCGGCGGTGGCGCAGGTGGTATCTGCGCGGGTATCATGGCTGCCATGGCTTGTTGCTGCTGCTTGGATATCTTGTTTTAGACCTACTTTTGGTCTTGGCGTTTAATACGCGACTACGCTACTGGGGGTTGATTTTTGGCCGGTGTTGGAATGCGTTGTCCACTCGCCATGCCATGCACATGCTGCACTCTTGAGAAAATCTCGAGAGATAGAGGCTGGCGTTTTCCTGTGGCTTTTGACTCGGGATTTGGTACTGTTTGGTGAATGCTGGGTTTTGTTTTTTTTTCTTCCCTCCGTATATATCCTTCACTTTTATTACTTATCACTGGCGCAAAACAGGACAGGCGTTCTTCCAAGGTTAGGTCCTCTGGATTTGGCATCGATTATACTACAATTCTATTCTCTATCCTACTTTTTGTTCACCCTTCCTCGAACCGGTATACTATGTTCTACCTAATTCATCCTTTTCAGCTGCTATCCAACAGTACAGTCCTAAAACAACTTTAAGAAGTTTTATAGATTAAGTAGATCCAATAGATACGACTTGAGGGGAAATACATGCGCAATATCAAGACAAGACAAGCATTAAATCCATGCCATTATCCCCAGCATCATCAATCAATAAAGAGATAAATCATAAAACATAAAACATAAAAAGGGTATCGCATCCAAGCCTCGTAACAAACACCTCCCCAATCACCTCTGACTACTATAATCACTTCCCCCGCCATAGGCAAGGGGATCAACATGCCTAACCCCACCCCTTCTGGATCTCCGCGGTGGACGCGGCGAAATATCAGAAGGCGCACTAGATTCCTCTTCTTCAACCTCAATAACATCCCCATCCATCTCCCCGGACGTAGAAGTAGCCAAAGACTCCTCAACAACAACCCGATCATGTCTCGACGAAGGCCGACGCCGATAACTATCACGGAAAGTATCCCGCTCCTCAGTGACCTCGATGACGTCGCGTCGTCGCCGTCCACCGGCCAATGACCCGCGTCGATTGCGCACTTCAACAATCTCTTCGTCGTCCATCGACATAGACATCGACATCGATATTGAGGATGAGGTTGGCGCTGCGACTCCACCTCGCGCGATGCCCCCTGGGTTCACCGCTAGGAAGAGGACGTACATTAGCAGGACGAAGCCTGCTACGCTGCCCAGTACGATGCCCACTACGGTACCTGCCGCGGGACTTGTGTTTATGCGTCCGTAGGTTGAGGGGATTGAGATTGTTGTATAGCGTTTTTGGAGGGAGGTGTCGGTGTGCAGGAGGTTTGGGTTTAGATCTCTTGCGTTGAGATTGGGTTTGGTTGGGTCTAGGTCGAGGCCGAGGCCATCGAGAGGGTGGGTTGACATGATGTCTGGTTGTTTGGTTATTGGTTTTGAGACTGGGAGGATGCGTAGATGTCGAGGTGATTGTGTGAGGGGTTTCGTATTTTGATTCGAGCGAATGGATGATTTGAGGTCAGTCTGCCAGCTGAGATGCGCTTGTGGGGTTTGATGGCATATGCGGTGTCGGAGTGGGTTTTGTTGGAAATATGGAGTACAAGGAAGATATTATTAAGAACAATTGAAAAGCCCAAGGAAAGAAAAATGCCTGTACGGAGTAAATGTCACAGCGAAGGCAGAAGATAAGAGGAGGTTGGGGGTGGCTGGGATCTGCGGAGAAGTGGAGTTGGAAGCCCTAACTTTTTCATACTTCGCTCTATTTGCCTAGAGTATTAGGAACATTATATTCATAACATTTCTGTTTGGTCTTGCACTTATTCTCTTATAAGGCATACTCTCATCTGAACTATTTATCTCATTAAACACCTAATAAGCCCCCTTGCGCTTCTTATACTTAGGCTGTCCCGCCGGCTTAACCTCATCCAGCGCCGTCAGCACAGGAGTAGTATGAATCAAATCGAAACTCTCCAACTTGACACCCTTCGACTCAAGCGCCCACAGACTCAAAGCCAAGTGGTTGGTACCCCGGTAGTTAAGAATACCCTCGGGAACGGGGAAACTGGTCTGGGGACCAATGTTGCTCACATACTTGCCGTACTGGTACCCGTTAACATAGAGCTGGGCACGGTAAGCCGGCGACGAGGTGGAGTTTCCGAAGTTAAAGTACATAGGAACATCCCATCCCTTCTCCACATCCAGATCGAAGCTTGCGCTGTAGAAGTTGATTCCAGGCTTCGAAATGCCATCGAAGGGACTGCTGGATTTCCAACTCTGGGTCGGCGGCTTGGGCTGGTGAAAGCCCTGACGCTCGGCGTAGAGGCCACCCTCATTGAGCGGACCGCGCACTTGGTCCTCGTAATCCTCGCCGCCCAGGTTGCCAGTCAGCTTCCAGGTGATGTCACTCGCGGAGCGGCCAGACAGTTCGTAGTTCAGGATTCCGCGGGGGACTTTCAATGTGTCTTCGCCGACGACCCAGTTTCCGTTTAGACCCATGTTGTCCACGACTACGGTGAGCACGTACGACTTGCCCTTCTTCAGGGTTGGTAGCGTGTAGGTTCCGTTGTGGTTGGCGTCAGCGTCAATCCCGCTCCATGAGCCTATGTGGTTCTCGTTCAGCCATACAGAGCTGCCAAATGCGCTGCCACCTTGGGTCTGCACGAAGAAAGTCTTCTCCTTGCCGGTTGCGACGAAGTGACCCCGGAAGAGGAATGTTCCAGCGTGGAAGCCGTAGTCAGAGGAGAATAGTGAAGTTGGAGTCCTGAGTTTAGTGACGCTGTTTTTGGTGAAGGGTTTTGCCGAAACCCATTTGGAATCATCGTACGAAGCTTGGAGCTCGGGGAGGGAATCAATAGACTTCCACTTCAGACTCTTCAGATCCGGAAGCTTGATCTTCGGTGCTGTGTAAGCGACACTGCTGGACCAGATTCCATTCTTGTCGACCTTGATATGCGCCTTCTCGCCGTTGATGACCAGGTTCTTGGCCTTGGACGGGGCGCCAATCACCTCAATTGGGGTGGTGGCGTTGAAATCAGCAGTGAGATGAAGGTCATTGCCCTTCACATAAGCAGTCCGCACGAGGTAGCCAGCCTTGACGATGAGAGAAGATGCAGCGGCCTTTTGGGTGCTATAGCCAGGGTTTTTGCCCTGAGTTGGGAGCTGAGGGACCCAGTAGTTGTATGCAGAGTTCCGATCTGGTAGTTGAGTCAGGTACTATGAAGCAGGGCGGTATGCGAGGAAGCACTTACCCAGAAGAAGAATCTTCAAATCACCCACTTGCACGATACGGCGAGTGGTGGAGACATCCCAGCCGATAACAACAGCCTTACCCACCTGCTTAGTGGTGATGCTCGACGATGACCCTTCAACAACCGAGGCCTTCGACTTAGAAGAGACAGCCAACTCATGGTGCTCCCCAGGGCCACCATACAGAACAAGGATCTTGGATTTATCAGACTTTGTCCAGGTAAACACCTCAGCCGAAGAGTAGAGAATGTTGGTGCCTGCTACATCATAGTCAACGACATGAACCTTGGAGTCACGACCGCTGAGAGTAAGGCTGCCGCCAAGCTGGGGAATAGTCACTTGACCCGCACTAGTAGGAATCTTGAGCTTATAGTCGACGGACGCTTGGCTCGCATAGTTGGAGTGTCGGACAATAAAGAAGGAAGTAGCTGTGTTGTCGCCTCCGGCCAGGGGGGTCACGGCCAGATCAGGCGAGGTGGTGTACTTGGAAGTGGTCAACTCTCCCGGTGTTAGTAGAAGGTAGTCCGGTGACACTTTGACAAAGTTTCCAATCAGCTTCAGCTCGCTGTACTTCTCACGGGTGATGTTGCGAGATTCAGTAATTGGGGAACCATAATCATAGGATGTGTAGCCACCAGTGTGGCCTAGATTACCCCAATTGGTACCACCAAAGATCTATCGAAGATTAGAATTGGTAAATATGAAGGTATGACGGGAGAGCCGGAACATACCATGTACAGGTTCATGATTGCAACTTTGAAGCTGAAATTGTTCTTATAGATCACTCTTTCGAACTCATGGTTCAGGAAGGCAGCACACCCGGCGAACCCAGCACCTCCCCAGGGATCGAAAGCACCACTTTGGAACTATACTCCAAGTTAGATTGATAATTCACATGGGAAATATCCATCATATCTTACCTCAACCAGAGCGTATGGGGTAGAAGGACTCTGCTCCATGTGTGTCTTATAGAAATCAGTGGACAGATCAGCTGGCCAAACAGAAGGGTTTACGCAGTCAAAGCCAAGAGGGTAGTTGTCATGACCATAGATGTCCACTTCTCCTTCGCCGGTTCCAGGAGCATTATGGCCGGCACCCCAGGCATCGTTGCTAATGATAGGCACAACAACTCCAGCATTGCGAGCTTGGTCCTGCACGTATTGCATATAATTTCCGTCTGGGAAGGAATCCTCGTATCCACAGCATGCGCCACTGTACTCGTTCTCGGGTTGGAAAAGAATGATAGGTCCCCCATTGGTGATTTGACCCTTGGCTATCGTTGCGGCGACATTGGCCATGTAGCTGCACAGTTCACGATATCAGTATTCATGGTGCTTCCAGTCTTGCGGTGTGGCAGGGTCACATACTTGTCCGTTGCCTTCAGGTAGGCCTCGGCGCTACTTCGCAGAGTTCCATTCACGCGCTGAAGCCATCCCGGGAAACCACCACCAGATACTTCAGCGTTGATGTAGGGACCAGGGCGGGCCAGAAGATAGATGCCAGCCTCTTTGGCGGCGGCAAAGAATGGCTCTAGAGCAAATACTCCCTCGGCAGTATAGTGACCTGGATTACCTTCCAGCAGAGCCCAGTCGATATAGAAAGAAACACAGTTGAACCCTAGAGCCTTGACCTTTTGGAGCACATCAATCCATAAAGATGGCACAGGCAGACTGCAGAAATCTTGATCAGCATACTGCTTGGAGAACGCGAATTGATGCTTTCAACTTACCGAAATGGGTGAATTTCACCACTGAAGATCATGATTCTCTCTCCATTGACAAAGAGAGACTTGTCATCCCAAGTGACCTAAGCGATGTACTTGTCAACACCATCCAAATCCAAAACTTAAACCCAACATACATATTTCTGGAGTAAATCCCGCTTGACTGGATCGGGATGCTCGGTGATACTAAACCCATTCAAGGAATGGCTAATGGCAGCACCAGCAGCCTGGGCTGCCAGATAAGCAATTGTCCAAGAGTACGAGAGCCTCATGTCTTGACAATTCACACGGGGGTGAAGGGGGGTGCTAGGGAGAGAAAGACGCAGGAATTAAGTCCAATTTCCTTGTAATGCAGGGGTTGCGCCATTCATATAGTACGGATACTCGGGTCATTAACACAATTCAACATGCAATTGCTATACTGTAGCAATGACCCATTTTCCAGGCCAAAGCTTTCGTCATTTACCCCAGACAAGTTTAGGGGTGTCCCCCGGATGCTCCGTGTTGCATGTGTGGGGAGCTCCACTACGGTATATATTTGCCATACTGAAAGATTTTAATTATTGAAAAGAGATATATTCGAATAAAAACAATAGAAGAGAGTATTCCGATGGCTCTAACTGTGTTAAAGTCTCTAATGGCAAGCACATCCAAGATCCAAATTCACTATAGGCAATTCCGGATATATTGTAAGCTTATGGCCAGTCCCCAACCTCACACGGTGACCGGTCCGATGATCCCCTTTTCTTGCGGGGCCTATTTTTCCACATATCAGATGGCAGATGGATGTATCTAATATCTGATTTTGTTATAGCCTTGTCGGCTCCATATTCGATTTATAGAGTTTTACGGAGTATAGCTCTAAGGAGATACCCTTTACTCATGTCAAACCAATATCCCAATATTAATGGCGCCATTTTAGGTCCATTTGATCAACTCGAAATTAAAAAGCCAAGCAAATTTCTTGCGGGGGAGTTGTGGAGGTCTGAATTTAGCCGGTGCTTATAAAGTCCTATCGATGTTGGGGTATTGGAGTAGAAATTACAAAGGGAGCTAAAGAATAATTCATGGGCTTTTTAATACAGCATAGATCTCCATAATAGGAGCATAAAAACAGAACCATTTACACAGTCGTGTTGAAGCGATCCTCCTCATCGCCATCCTTGGTGTATGTCTCACGCTCATCCACGTCGTCCTGCGCTTCCTGTCCAACCTCGATGTTCTCTTCCATCAGTGCAACCTCCTCAGCTTCAGCGGTCGGCTCGGTCTTGCCACCCTGTTTCTGTGTAGTGTTGATCAGAGGGGTGGAGTCGTTGTAAATACGCAGCAACATGGCACGGCGCTCTTCCTTGGGAAGCATAAGGTTCAGAGAATGGAGGGAGCGCCACAAGGGCAGAACCATGGCCTCACTGTAGATTATGTTAGTGAGATGCGAATATCACTCGTATGAAGAGGAGGGGAACTCACGGAAGACCATCTTCTTCGCCGGTCGCTTGAACGCGAAGGATACTGCACCCCATGGGAATGTCCTTCACTTGCTCGCCAATCTCGCCCAGAGCCTTCCAGCCATCGTCAGTGACCTTAGGGAACATCTCCACAAGGAGACGACGCAGAGTCTCCCGCTTGGTCAGGATGACGGACTTTTCAGGGCCCAGCCAAGGCTCAACGATTTTCAGGCCATCAGTCTGAACACGCCATCTGCAGACGTTCTCACGCTGTGCATCTTGCTTGACGAACATCTTCACACCGCAGTGGACGAACTTCATGCCCTGGCCTTCATTGCTGGTGAGAATGTCACGTCCCAAGGCACTGGTGTAGTAAATTGTTCGGGTTGGGAGACCTTCAGCATTGCGGACCATGAAGCGGTCACGGGGGAATCGGTCCGACAACTTGTAGAATTTATAGATGGCAAGAAGCTCCTCGTGGTTGGGATCAAGGTACTTGAATGGTTCCTCTTGACGAGGACCCTTCTTCTTGAAAGGTTGTGTAGTAGCCGCGGAGGTAGCAGGTGTGCTATCACCAGGGGTGTCAATGCCAGTTCCAACTGCAGGTGCTGGGACGTGGACGGGACGGTCACCGACAAGCACTTCGCTACCGTCATCAAGCTTAGTCCTCTTGGCAGGGACTTCCTCCTCAAGATCGAGGTCGTCTGCATCCCGTTTAGGGATAGAGGCAGGGGCGGTCGATGCATCAAGAGTAGCAGAGTACGGAAGTTGGTGGACGGCCTCGGCAACAGTAGCATTCTTTGCGAGCTCCTTCTCAGCGTCTTGGTCAGGAGTAACCAATTCATCCAGCGCCTCGAGCTTCTCCAGAGGCTTTCCATCTACCTCGTTCTTCTTAGAATCGAGCTCCGCGGCGAGCGCTGCAACGGAAGCCTTGGGGATGACGTTGCTGCTCTCTGGCTTGGCCTTGATTTCGGAGGTCTTCTCAAGAACTGTGATGAAGAAACCTCCAGTGTCTTGCTGGTGAGGGTAGACACGCATGCATCGGTCAAGGGGTAGGTCGGCAGCCTCGCCTGTCGGGGCAAACATGCCTTCTGCAAGTCTAGCAAGACCGTTGATGCCTTCCTGGTCTCGGTGCTCCTCAATCTCCTGCCAGTTGTTCCACATGCGGCCCTCTCGGTCCATCACTTTCCAGGTCTTCAGACCAGGGGCTCTCTTGAGGCCGGGCAACTCCTGGCTGCAATCGATGATCTTAACGTTGGCAGCGCCACCGCAACGTTCAATTGCGGAAGCAATGACAGCCTCATTCTCCACAGGGTTCAGACTGCAGGTTGAGTAGACGACCCGTCCGCCGACCTTCAGCATCTGCAGGGCGCGAACCAGGATTCGAGCCTGCGTGCTGTAAAGTCCCAAAGCATTGCCAGGAGTCCAGTCCTTCCAGACACCAACGTTCTTACGTGCTGTACCATCGCCGGAGCAAGGGACGTCTGCCAGGATGCGGTCGAACTTCAAGTACCTGTTCGGTGGTTTACTACCATCGGTAGTGGGCAGAGGAGGAAGCTTGATGGAGGGGAACATTGTGGCATCGTGATTGGTAACGATCAGGTTGGGGGAACTCAGGCGCTTCATCTGGTGAATAAGCATGTGAGCGCGCTTGTAGTCCGCATCGTTGGCAATCAACAAGCCGGTGCTTCGGCCGTCATCGTTCAGCCCTTCGGGGCCAAGGGGTTCGGGTCCAGCAGTGCCGTTCTTGATCTGTTCAGTGACTTGCGCAATAGCGTCTTCCTCGCCAGCGTGAAGCAGCTCCATGAGCTGCGCAGACTTGCTGCCTGGCGCAGCGCACATATCCAATACGGTCATTCCAGGCCTAGCATCGATGAGAAGAGGAGGAATCATGCTGACAACCTCCTGGCGACTGATGTTTCCGACGTCGGTCTCGGCGACAAGGAATTTCTGGAACGAGGCAAAGGGCGCAAATCGACGGATGACATTCTTAGGAGTGGTCATGGACCAAGCGAGCTGGTCTGGGTACCACGAAACTGGGCGTGGGGGCTCGACATATTCGCCCTCGTATTTGATAGAAGTGATTTCGGGGATGTGGTGATCCTTAAGACGCTGCTGAACAGCTAGCGCATGTCTAATAAGAGTCAGACAATAGTTAATATTAATTGAAACCTCCTGTGGCGCAAATCGCAAAAAGAAAAGCCCAGTTGTGACTTACCCTCGAGAACCAGTGAAACGGAAACTGTTGGGGAGATCCTTGCGCATGGTAGCCCAGAAAACATCCTTTTCCTCCTCCGGGAGGAACTCGGGTTCATTGTAGTAGCGTTCGAACTTCTCGTTCTCTCTAGCGATATCTTGCCATTGAGAGCGCGTACGGCCTGCGCCGCCACCGCCGCGGCCTCTACCACCCTGGAAGAAAGGAGACACGGTCAGTACAACAAACACATCAATTAGAACATATGAAAGATAATATTACCTTTTTGCCGCCACGTTTTCCCATTGTTATGATGTGTTAAGAGTTATAGGAAAGTGTACTTCAAACAAAATCGTCTTCAAAAAATCTCCCATCAAATGCGGGATGGTTATGTAATCACCTGGTCGACCACTACAGGAGGGCAGAGTCGAAACATGATCCTCAGCTCCAGAGCGGGAAATCCAACGAGATATAGTCTGGCCTCAGGGCTGTGTCTTTGATCTGGGTATCGACGAAGTAACGCAGTTATATCCCGTGGGCTTGGGGTTGGAAACGGTGGACTAGTCCATTTGAAATGGATGTACTCCGCTGACATCTCCGCGAGCCACCTTTCGACTCGAAAGGTAAATCTTCCAGTTTCGATTGTGTCGAAGAACTTGACTGAGGATACTTCTTTTTTTGTGTTGTTCCAGAGCTGTCTGAATCGTTGGATAGCTGCCTTGTCAAATGGGTCGATCAACTGTGCTAGCTCGTCGCCGTTGCCAAAGAGGCCCAGCTCTCGAGCTTGCTCGACGGTAGCTCGAATACAGACGGTGTGTAGGGAGATAATGCATGTCTTCATTGAGCAAATTACTTCCCATACCAAGGACCTCGGGAGATCGGACCTATTACGGAAACGCAGAAAAGGGTGGACGATGTCCGCATTGATAGAGACTTTTTTGCGCAGAATAGGAACTTTCATCAAGTCAAGCAGATCATCTGCGAGCCTGCATCTTTGTGCAGCATTGATAATCTCAGGGGGAGCATTGAAATGAATAATGTCAGTAGATTTCGACCACCATCGAGCGTCTGTGATAGAATCCGGCGCAAGAGTAACTCCTCTGGGGAGCTTGGATTTGGCCAAAGCAATTTGGCGGGATTCCCAACAGACATAAGCAATGGCTGGATGCTTTTTGTTAAGTATCCAAGCTTGTCTGAGATCTTTCTCTGGTATGATATCTGGGTCGCACGGTTCTCCCATCTCAACGACTCGCGCTGGAAGCGTAAATTCCCAAATAAGCTGACGCAACTCAGCTGGCAGGGTGGAGAATTGTGCCATGGTGAAAGAAGCTCAGTCACTATAAAATCAATATCAGTTAGAAGAAAGCAGCAAGGAAAAGAGGCAATGCAAAATGATCAGCAAATGAGAAGATGGAAGAGGCATGCACGAGATTAAGAATTGAACCCAGTCAGAATAGATGTCAATCGTCAAAGCCAAGTACCTAGATAGGTACCTAGTCAGGGTTTGAAGTTTGTAAGCTAACGGCGAATGACCAATTCGAAGAACGGCGAGATGAAGAGCACAAGGACGTGTGATTGAGTTGGGAAAACACAAGTGGTTGACCTTCGAAGGTAATGAGAAGCAAGGCGGCAGAGGCAAGTACGATGGCAACGGCAATACACTACAAAGGAAACAACCAGTGCATTGGAAGACGTAGAACAAACAAAGGAGATAATTGGTATGTTTGCTGCAAACGCAGCAAACTATATAGTCTACTATGGCAAACCATTAATTGCTATTTCACACACGAATTTGGGATCTAACAGCCCAAGGCAATGATTGATAGTACATTCAAATCAAAGCCGCCAAAGACCCCAGTATTCCTGGAGCATTCAGCAGCTATCTTCACACGCGATCATACTCAAAACTAACTTAAGAGATCATGCGGGACATGTCTCCACGGATGCGCTGGTAGTCGAGGATACCCTCGATGCTGCCGACAGCGCTCATGGCGAGGTCCTGATCCCACAGCTTGCGAGTAGCGAAGTCCATAACGTCCTTCTCGGTGATCTGGCTGACAGTACGCTCAATATCCTCGGCGCTCAGACGACGGCCAGTAGTGATGATCTGGCGGCCGATGTCCTCGGCGACAGCGGTGGTGCCATCGAGAGACAGGAGGATGGAAGCCTTAAGCTGGGCCTTGGCACGCTCAACCTCGGCGGAGGAGACGTTGTTGCACAGACGAGACCACTCGCGGAGAGTGAAGTGGATCAGGTCATCGAGCTGAGTGAGGTTCTCGCTGACAAGGTAGATACCCCAGAGACTAATATCAAGTCAGCGTGTTTTCGATTAAACATATTCATTATCAAAAAAGAACTTACCCAGTGTCGCTGTAGCTGGTGGAGAAGCTCATGAAGCTGTTGGCGAGGTTGTGGTGGCTGACGTGGGAGCTGAGCTTGCTGCCGAGGAAGGGCGACTGGCCCATGGCACGGTCCCAGTTACCGACGATGGCCTGGGTGACCAAAGCGGTGAAGTAGTCATCATCCTTCCAGCTAACACCCTCGACGGCGAGAGCGATGTGAGCGGAGGGGATGGTGTCGTCGCGGAGACGGACCTCGGAGCCGATGAACTCGGGGGTGCGCTTCTGCTCGGCAGTGAGGGCCAGGGCAGCGGAGGTAGGGGCCTTGCTAGGGAGGCCACCGAAGTGCTCCTCGGCGAGTCTGACGAGCTGCTCGTGGGGAATGCCACCAGCACCGACCAGGACCATGCGGTCAGCAGTGTAGTTGGTCTTGATGTAGTCGGTCAGGTTGTCCCGGGTGATGGTCTGGATGTTCTCCTTGGGGCCGAGGATGGTGCGGCCAAGGGGCTGACCCTGGTAAGCGGTGGCGTGAAGGTGGTCGAAGACAACCTCCTCGAGCTGCTTGTCAACCTCCTCCTGCTCGCGCAGGATCACATCACGCTCACGCTCAATGGCACCAGCCTCGAGCTTGGAGTTCTGAAGGATATCGGCGAGGATGTCGACGGCCTTGGGGACATCGTTGTTGAAGGCCTTGGCGTAGTAGACAGTGTTTTCCCTCTGTAGTCGCGATCAGTATTTGGTTTGGTAGACGTTGGGTGGTTTCCCGGGTCGTACCGAAGTGTAGGCGTTGAGGTGAGCGCCCATGTTCTCGATCTCAAGCTCCAATTGGTGCTGGGAGCGCTTGTTGGTGCCCTAGTCATATTCATCAGATAAAAGCGCTTCGTAGTTTGGGGTTTGTGATATCGAACCTTGAAGGCAAGGTGCTCAAGGAAGTGTGCAGTTCCGTTGGTCTTGTCAGTCTCTGCCCGGCTACCGGCATCGATCCACACACCGACCGTCGAGGTTTGGGCCCATGGCGAGTGATCAGTGGCGATCTAGAAGGGAATTAGCAAAATTGCAATGTCATTGAGATGAGTTGTATGGTCGTACCGTGAATCCGTTGGAGAGGGTGGTGGACTGGGTGGTAGACGGCAGAGCAACCGGCGACGCAAAGCCACGCTTCACGGGCTGGATGGACTTCAGGGCCGCACGAGTGCGGAGAGCCTGGTTCAGGTTGAAAGCAAGGCGCCGAGAAGCCATTGATAACGACTTGTGTAGGTGGAGGGAGGGGGAAAAGGGGAGAGATGGAGAAAAGAGCTGATGGAGACACCCTGAGGTTGAGGTTCCGAAGTCTGAAATTGTTCGCCCAGCTCAGCCAATTACATAACCCGCTTTTCCAAACCGCCCTTGACATCCCGAATACTTCCTTACTCTGCCATAATTCGTGACGTGGGCAAGAATACTGTCTAAATGGGTTTATATGTGGTCTATATTGATCTTTACGGTGTTAAAATACGATTTGCTTGATGCAGAGGTATTCTGATACGCCTCATTTTCCGGTCATGCAATTTCGGTCATCCAATTTCGTGTCTATTGATTGGCTACTTGCCCTTCTCATACAAACCGGCTTGCAAACTGTTTAATATTCTCCTCCATCGAAACATCTGCTGAAAAGCCCAACTCGAAAGCACGAGCAGTATCAAATCGAGGTGTCCATGATTGCACAATTTTGTCGGTAGCAGCATCATACTTCTCCTCGACGAGATCCCGGCGCTCCTTACCACCAACTTCCAGCAAAGCATCCAACATCTGCTGAATACTGACCTTCAACCCAGGAAGATTAACAGATCTTGACTCTCCAAATGCCTCTTTGGGCACGTCGCGCGCATGAATTAAGTTCTTGATCACAGTGTTCGGCGAGCAAATCCACATCTCCGTTTCCCTGGCCACAGGTAGAATAGCCTTCTTGCCGTGGAAGGGCTCGCGGATGATATCACTCGCGAAGCTACTGGCAGCCTGAGTAGGCTTGCCAGCTCTCACTGTCACCGTGGGTAGACGCACGCAGCGACCATCCAGGAATCCGCGCCGCGAGTAGTCGTTCAGCAATGTCTCAATGATGAGTTTCTGCGATCCATATGAGGAAGATGGCATAGGTGGGAAGTTTGTTTCGTCGATGATGAACCCTGCTGGTGCAGGGCCGTATACTGCCAGTGATGATGTGAAGACCACCTTCGCTCCGGGCATGGTCGCGCGTAGCCGGTCCAGAATGTATCGTGTTGCGTCAAGGTTGACGCGGATGCCCAACTCGAAGTTGGCCTCGGAGCCGCCAGACATGATACCATGGAGGATGTAGACTGTCTCGTAGGGTTTGGATGCGCTGATCAATTCGTCTACCTCTTTGGTGGAGGTGAGATCGGCCTTGACACAGCTGAGACGGCTTGTGTGCTGTGCAGCTGACTCTGGGATATCGGGCTCGACGATATCGGTGATTGTCACGGTTGTCGTGGCCGGTGTGCTTTCGAGAAGGGAAGCCGCCAGTTCCTGGCCAACATAACCACCCGCGCCGGTGATGAGAATAGACATGATGGGTATATGACAAGGTAGTTTGCGTAGGTCAATTGATCAGATCGGTCTAGTCAGTGACAAGAGGGCAGTGCGATTAAATTGGAGTATAGTCCATTATGGAGAACAGAAAATGAATGTGTTGCCATTATATAGTAACACGCCTTGCGGGGTTGAAGCGGACCTTGTCTTTCCCCCCCACGCTCGTTCCGTCATGATAATTCCCCCATCGGCAAATGGTGTTACTACATCCCACGAATATGATCACTTAATCAATTCTCGCGCATCAATTCCGAGTCATTTTCTTGGTGCAAGCCTCGGTGGGAAATCCGATTACCGGGAGGCCCGGCGTAAGTCCGAGAATGGGATTGGGACAGCGAGATGATCTAGGGAAATTTGTGCAAGACCTTTTTCATTATCAAGTAGTTTTAATTGGCAAGATTTTGCTTCCTTGAGGGTGTTTTGAATCTATGTCACATGCTCTACTAGGCATCGGTCGACGACACTTGCAGAACTGGATAACCTCGGAGCTCTCCTAGACGCTACATCTAGAATAATTGCTCATGCGTTGTCGACGAAATATTAGCAAGACTAAATCGCTTGTATTGGCCACTGGCTGCTACCTAGGTACGGATATCATACGCTAACCAGAGCTATCTCATCACCTCAGATCAAGATACTCAGTATGACACATTCCAGCGTGCAAAATTCATCGAAAAGGAAAACTAAATTTTAAGACGCAGCCAAAAGTACATAGGCGGAAAGACCTGTCACAAGAAAGGTGGAAAACATTCGATACATCACAGAACACGAGACGCCGAGGGAACATCAAAAGGGAATGGACATGACCAGAGATTAAGACCTTTATGCGGCGGTACGCTTGTAGATACCAGCGACGATGCAGTGGTCACGCTCGAAAGGCTCGAGAGTCAGCTGCTCCTTGGGCTTAATCTTCTCCTCGCGCATCTTCTGGACCTCCTTGGCGAACACAACCTCGGGCTTGGCTGTGCTGTCAATGCAGTTGGCCTTGATGGAGACAATGACACCACCCTCAGCCTTGAGGAACATGTGGGCGTTCAATCCGACAATACGGGCCTGATCGGGCTGGGCAACATCGGCAAAGATGACATCGACCATGGGCACGAGCATACGGTAACGGAGAGGGTGACGGGCATCCTCAACGATGGGGATGACGTTGGTACGGTGAGTGGCCATTCCGATCAGATCACGGCCGGAGCGGTGAGAGAACTCGACGGCGTAGACGTTACCAGTGGGTCCGACAATATCAGCGACGTGAGAAACGGAGGTACCGGAGGCAGCACCGATGTAGAGAACCTTGGAGCCGGGCTTCATGTAGATGTCATCAAGACCACCCAACACACCAGCAGCCAACTATAAGAGGAAAGACGTTAGAAAAGAAGGAATAAGCAACAGGCAGTCATGCATATCGGGGCGATATCAAAAAAATTCTGAGAAAAATTCGATAAAATCGACAACGATGCCATGTATCTTTAGCCCAGGAGAAGGGGATATTTACCTTAGAACGGAAGGGGTTCCAGACACGGTACTCGTTCTTGGTGACGGCACCATCCTCAGCAGGGGCACCCTCGACGGAGATGCGCTTCTCGCCGTAGACAGCAGTTCCGGGAGTAAGGTTTTTCGTCACAAGCATGTCCTCCTTACCGCCGCGAGCGACGAAGATACCGGCGTGACGGTGAGGCTCCTGTTCGCAAGGAAAAAAAGTTTCCGTTAGTTACTTGATACCCATATCCATGAGAATTCCCAACACTTACAATGACAACCTTGGCACCACCACGAGCACCGCCGCCGCCGCGAGGAGCACCACGGCCACCACGGGGAGCACCACGGCCGCCACGGGGAGCACCACGGCCACCACCACGGCCACCACGGTCACCGAATCCACCACGGCCACCTCCACGACCGCCAAATCCACCACGGCCACCTCCACGGCCACCACGGTCGCCGAAGCCACCTTTGTCAAGTCAGCGAGGTGAACTGTAATATCGCAACAAGAAAGAGAATCATCGCCATCGGTGCGATAGAATCACCAGCGAGACTTTTGATCTTGTTGCTTCGAATGGACTGGACTGAACAAACCTCGACCACCACGGCCACCACCGCGGTCACCACCAAATCCACCACGTCCACGAGGAGCGAAAGAAGACATTGTATATGTTCTGAGAGATAAAACTCGGTTGTAAAGGGAGTAAAATGGGGGGAGGAAGGTTAAGCTGTCGTTTCCGAGTGCTTAAACCAAGTAGTTGAAAATTGGAATAAAAGTTCCGAGAGAGTCGATAAAGTGGGAGAAAAAAGTGACAACGTATCTGAGATAGTTGGATCAAGCACTTCAAACAGAATTGGCCGCTGACTATCTGTCGGATGCGGATCGGTACCGAAGCTGCTCGTTGATGCGGTCGAGATTTTTTTTGCGCCTTTGGGATCTTTCAGAAAATCAGAACGGCGCTAGGTTGTTTCGAGTTTAGCGTTTCTTTCGTGTGAGAGCGTCACGTGAATTGCCTCCTCCATATCGGTGTCACGTGGTTCATTAAGCCCTGTATTGATTGAGATGGAAGACTGCGATAGAAAATGACAAAAATTGTGATCAATTCTTTGGTAATGGTTTTTTCGAGAATTGACCTAGGGAAGTTTGAGGGAAGTATGTAATCTTCAACCAAAAGATATGTAAGTTCTCTGTGGCACCTGGTGTGCTCCTTCCTATACAATAGGCCCTGCAGTGGATGAGATGGAACACTACGATCGATCACTTTAAAGAATGCCAATCGATTCCTTGGCCGTATCGGCTCATGATAGGTCATGAAATAAAATAATAATAACAGAATAAAACAGAGCCCGCCCGGCAAATAGAAAAAATCTTATCCTCCAACGGTCCACGGGTATGTACAACCATAACAAAATCAATCCCCTACTCCCCAAAAAAGTAGTAGTTTGCAGCATATTGTACTTCAAATGTGGGTGGCATGTCCTTGCAGGTCTTTGGTGGCGACCCAGAGGCAGTGTTGACACGATAGACACTCTTGTAGTTGCCCACCGTGCCATCGGTAGTAGTGAGGTAGAGCCAAGGCACAGCTCCGTACTTCCCTGACACTGAACCTGAAGGAGCATCAATTGCACCTTCCTTCTTGGTCATGACAATGCCATCCTGCCTTTTGGGTGTGGTGTTCAAGTTGAACTCGGGGGTTGTTGCATCAAAGAAGAAATGATGACCCATCATGTCGATGTTGGCGGGAGGGAACGAGGCATATTCGTTGGTTGATAGGGAAATTCGGTAAGCAAGGTTGGGGAGCTTTGCCATGAGATCGGGGTAGTTGGCTGCAATGCATGTCGCATTGTAGAGTCTTGCGACAGCTCCTACCGCCACGGGTGCGGAGTAGGAAGTAGAGTCCGTACATGTATAGTTCTAGTCTTATAATGAGCGACGTAATCAACAAGATATCTTGAGAGTTTGTCATACCTGTGTGCCCCGTCCAAGTGCAACGTATCTCGGCTTTAGCCCTGACGGGCTGGTCATTCCTGAAGCATAGGAGGGCATAACAATCTTGGAGGCGTCGCAAGACGATGCTCTGACGTTGTGTTTTGCGGTGTTGATGTACTGGCTCACTTTTCCATAGAATTCTGCCAGTTCATCGTTCCAGTCATATGCACTGTCAAGGAAGTTCGTTGGGGCAGCAAGCGATATTGCTGCCAGGCAGATGATGAGAGGAGCAAAACGCATTGTTACTATGTGTTTTATGCTAGTAGGCAGAGGAATAGAAGGGTGGTAAATGGCGGTGACGTTCTCTGATTAATCAAGGATTGTCCAGCAAGCCTTTGATGTAAGTCGGGTATATAAAAGGGAGTGCTGAAGAAAGGAATGGCAAGGAAGATACTGATGTGAGAAACTGGCCGCCGGGCCGAGGGGCAGATATAGATGCGGTGGTAATTGCAATCCTCCAAATTCATACATATATCAAAGATAGTAACACAGGTCCAACTCGAAACACTACTGTGGCTATTAACAGAGCGACCGATGCAACCTGCAGGTACTAGCAGGGATTAAAGCTCGACCACGGATTCTCATTGGTAGATGGACGCGCCCAGGTCAGACCCTCCCAGCCTCTTTGTCTTCTGATTTGTTGTCGGTTGCAAACAACTTTGACTAAATGGAGATAGCAACGCGCTAAGCAAAACAACAGGGTATTCCCTTTCAGTTGTAGCAGCTTGGACCGAGCCAATGTGATGAGATCTATAAATTCCCCGGGGCTATTAATAAATCTGACTGAAGAATAGTGCCATGTGTGTCGGGCGGTTATGTGAAATTGCCGGTACAGGCTAGTGTGCGATGCAACGATGCTAAGTCCCGATCCTAGGATTTGTGCAGAACTCGGGAAATTGCAGGCATTAGCTACATGGGGTGGCAATCGAATAGAACTGTCCATGTTTTCAACCATGATATAGTCCTAAATAATTTGTACATCCAACTTATTTACAATCTGTCTTAGGTTGCGGAGGCTGACATGGCGGGGTTTGGGCTTTCCGTATTTTCCTAATTTCACGTTACAGCGGTCTGGCGCCTACAGAGCGCCATCTTACACATAGACTCTAACCAGGTTATTATTGTAGCTCCTATTCTTATTGTGTGATTGCTAACTGCTGACTACTTTTTTCTTCAACTGTCGGCATTTTTGTCTCTGACTTGAGGCAATCCACCGATGAGATTTATATATATCTACTAGACTATAATTCTCCGACATGGAAAGATCCCGAGTCAGTATCAATCTGACGGGTGCGGAGTACTTGATATATCCATGACGATACCAAAAATAGAAAGATAAAAACTTTCAAGGAAATGCTTTGATATCTAGAGCATACTACTAGCTACTATAGTGTGTCTTCCAACAGTGTGTCTTCTAAACATGATATCCCCCTACACCAAGAAGCTTCGGTCCTAAGCTTATCGTGCGAGGTCCCGCGTTCAATCTCGGCTCGGACCTTATTTCTTATCTTTTGTCTTGCACTTTTTTTTTTGTGCTGGTTGAATTCCAATTGACCAATAAATGAGCTCTCCATATCTAATAACAATCCAATAGAGTAACCGTCCAAGTCTAAAGGAACAAGTAGGTAGAGGGGCAGAGACCCTTACTACCCGAGAGGCTAACTAGAGCCAAGTCTCGTAGCATAAGATATAAACTTAGGGCTCGGCTCTTTCGGACACACGTTTATAAAACTTCACCCGAACCCTATACTGGAAAGGTCCGAAATCTACGGTCTATATTGCAGACACATGATATTTGCCAGGAATCAAATTTACACAATGCAGCTCGACCCACATCCAAGAATAGTACAACTTAAGAGACTTATCCCCAAACGCCAGGACTTATGACCAGTCATGAGGAAAAAAAAAAGAAGAAAAAAAAAAAAAAAAAAAAACTCCGGAGCTCTTCGCTGTGTAAACATCAGACAAAACCCTGAAATCTTCAGTCAAAACCTTCCTGCTGCCAGTCGTCACCGTGCAGCTGGCCCCCACTCCCCCTACCCCCTCCACTGCTACCGTATGCAGCAGCAGCGCTACCGACGGCGCCCATAGCGCTGTGTTTCTCGATCTCTGTCGTGCTCATCATGTAGAGCACAGCGAACAGCAGAAGATGGAGTGCAAAGCAGTAGGCAGCGAACAGGTTCCGACTCGTTCGGTTGGCAAGAATGACTCTGGTGAGAGAGAAGACAATTCGCTCTGGTAGGCTCATGCGTTTGTATGCACGTGTTGATTCACGGCCCCGGAACGCGGCAAAGGGTGAGATTCGAGCCTCATAGGCATTCTGGTATCGGTCAAGGGACAGACCTGAAGGTGTGTCTGCAGAGGCATAGATAGATGTTGAGCTGGGGGTGTTTGCAAACGATGATGCAGATGTGGAGGCACCCTGACCACGACTGTAGGTCGAGACATATCGAGTCTTTTCATAGAGGCTGAGGTTGTCCTTCTGGAGCGATGCAACTTCCTGTCGGAGGGACTTCACAGTGGCATATAGCTTTGACAGCTCTTCTTCGAGTTCAGCATTCTTCTTCTTGAAGCGGTCTCGCTGGGCCTGGATCATAGGCAGGAGGCCGGAACCGCCGCCAACGGCTTCTCCTGCACGGATCGATTCCATGGTGTTCGCAGACACGGCACCCTGGTCAAAGCCAGAGATGATGGAGGAGGTGGGCGATGATGCGCCCCGACGGGCAGAATGGGGGTATCTGGAGTTATAGGTTCCTGCGATAGACATCGCCGAAGACGGGAATGTATTGGTAGCCTCCTCTTGCACGCGAAGGAGGTCGTTTTCAAGAGTCGTTGACAAGGTTCGTGACTTTTCCAGCTCTCCCTTTGAACTCGACAGCTCAGTTCGTAGTGTTTCGAGCTGATCTTGGATATCGCGATGCGACACTCGCAGAAGGGTGAGATCATCCGTCAATTTCTTATTTCGGGCCATAAGAAGTTGTTCCAGGGAGTTCTTGTCCTTGGATTTGGCCTCGTCGCCATTGGAACCAATGACAGCACCGTCGCCAGCACCGTCTCTGGCCTCATCATCGTCACCAGCTGCAAACTCAATCGACCTGATCATCTCCAGCTCCCGGCGGATCTCATCGTAGTCGGCTACCTTTGCTAACCGCACACGTAACTCTTCCCTTTCCACCGCTGCTTTTGAAGCTGCTCGTTCTGATTGAAGCAGTTTAGCTTCCCAGGTGTGTCGTTCCGAGTCCTTGTCAAACCGTGCAGCATCTAGTTTCCGAAGCAAGGAAGAGTTTTCCGACTGGAGTCGTAGATAATCGGGGTCGTCCTCAACAGAAATTGGACCAGATGCATGTGATGCAGCCTGAGCCAGCTCCAGCCGCATTTGTTCATTGCGTGCTTCCACGTCAGCCAATCTCAAGCTTGTTTTCTCCAAATCGGCAGAAACGAGCTCGAGCTCAGCTGCAGTAGCACCACTCCGCGAACCTTCACCATCATCACCCTGATTCTCACCCTCGCCCAGGCGTTGGGAGACCTCATAGCTTGCTTTGAGCTCCTTGATCAACCGATCCTGGTTTTCCACTTTCTCTTCCAAAGTCTTCTCCTTTGCCGCCCAGTTATTTGTCTTTTCTGTCAAGACAGCTTCCCACGATGCCTCGATCTCTTTAGCTCTTGATTCCTGGTTTCCCTCTAGTTTCTTCCGCGCAGCGCGTTCCTCCTGCAGGCGTTTCTCAGTCTCCTCTTGTTGTCTGGTGAGGCGATCCACCGACTTCTGCAATTGGTCTCGTTCTGAGGTCAGTTTGGGAACTGTATCTTCGGACAGGACCAGGGAGTCGACAGAAGCTTCGAGGAGTGGGTATGGGTCTGGAGCCTCGGACAACGAAGAATACAGTTGTAAGAATGAAGACGATGACGTCTTGCCTTGGTTGGTCAAGAGATCGATAAAGGACTGATAGGATTTCAGTAGTGTTTTATATTCTGAAAGCTTAGATTCATCATCTAGTTTCTTGTAATCTTTCGTCTTTTGGGCCAGGTCCTTTCTTTGCACGAGTGCGACACGCTGTTGTTCAACGAGATCTGTAGCGGTTGTATCGAGATTCGCGATAGTATTGGTCAAATCAATACCTATTATATGTTAGTAAGATCCAGCAACATGTAAGATAATAATTACCTCTCCAGGCTGCAATGGCGCGTTGGAACTTGTTGGTCTCTTCAGTCAATTTGCTGGACATAGGTGATGCAGGTTGGTTGTCATGTTGGTCCTGAGGAAGCAAGCCCTCTGTAATGGCAAATGAATCCATTGTCGGTCCTAGCCCCAGGCGTCTGCACTGTAACCCCACATCAAATAGCAGTCCACCAAGGGGAAAGATGGAGATCTGTTATCGCGAGGAACAGGACACGCGGCGTACGGGCCGATATTGTTCCGATTGTATGTGTACAACGTACGATCTGGGGTTGTAGTTATTGGATACAAATTTATGACAAATGTGAATGCCAAAGGCGAGACAAAATGCAGTGACCTCAAATATGTAGACAGTGTAATGAGCGTTTTGCTTCAAGATGACAGTAATTGACCCGAGGCAGCCATTTACAATAGTACAATGTATGGCAAGAGATAACGGCCACTTATAGATTGGCGCGACCGCCTTACTGGCCGCTTTTATCTCCTTGTTTAACGTCACGTTTTAAAGCTTCAGGTTATAAATATGAACACAAAAAAAAATGAATGAATGAAACAAAGATTCAGGATAAGTTCAATTCCCGGTAGATCAGCTCTAATCATAAACTGTACAGTCAGATTTGCACCTTGATAAGGCGTCTGTAGATCATACCAAATTCTGCCAGACAAATACCACCAATGCGGTCGTTGTCCGCCATCAACTGCGGCCCCTGAGCCCAGCTACTGACCGCCTTCACATCGTCACTAGTCTCCAAGCTTGCGGGGAGATGCCTGGAAATACAGCCTCATGATGGCTTCAGACGATGGAATTGGTCCTCGCAAGAGGCGCAAGATTAGTCCACCAGGGACTGTACCTTACGTGTTACATTCTCTCTTCGAGGGTGTGCCACTAGCGACCGAGGATAGCTCAGACGTCTACATCACCTGTGTTGAATACTGGAGTAAGCTCTATCTGTTTTGGTTGTTGCGGCTGCCTGCTCGATGGCTCCCAATCTGTCTAACATTGATGATGGACAGATGAGAATTTATACATCGGCACCTCTGCAGCCGAGATCCTGCACTTCGTATGCCTCCCGCCAGCTTCCCCAGACGAAGCCGCCGAGCCTACCTTCATATTGGCATCCCGATTACCGATTCTATTCGCCCAGAGTCCTCCTGCGGGAAGTGATCAAGAAGGTGTTCGACAGATAGTTGTCTTATCCTCAGTGAACAAGGCATGTGTCCTTTGCAATGGCACTGTTACGTTTTACATGCTGCCGGAGCTCAGCCCGGCTTTTGGAGCTACAAAGGTCAATCACTGCCGCTGGATCGGTGGGCTAGATCTCAACTGGGATGCAGAGGAAGGCGAGGATCCGACTATCATGATTGCTGTGCAGAACAGGATCATGTTGGTCCAGATTGGGGATGAGGCGCGGCGGATCAAGAAGATCGAGTTCCCCGGTTGCTTAACTGCGGCACGACGAGGAACGATCGCATGCGCTGCGGATACACATTCATACTCATTACTTGAAGTGGCACACCAACAGAAGATCCCGCTCTTCCCAATATCCTCTTCGAATGAGGTCTTTGAGTCCGGGCATGTGGAAGATATGAACCCAGCGCCGCGCACTCCACTCAAACGTTCACCCTCTTCCTCCTACCCTACCTCTCCACCAAATGATGCTTCTGGACATGGCAGAAGCAGTAGTTTGAATACCTTTGTGGGAATGCTCTCACCGCAGGCACAAGCAGCTCAGCTAGATAGGTCACCGTCAGGGACACCTGATCCTTTCACATCTACCGGGGAACCCAGAAGATCAAGCTCGGAGGAACGAGAGGGGAAGAGCTCCCCCAAGCCCCCCAGTGACCAAGGGACAGACAATAAGTCTCCCACCAACGACAACTTGAAGCCCTTGCCCCCTCTACCTCCGCCAACAAAGCAAGGCTCGAAGCGCCTCCAGCCTCATGTGGTATCCCCAACGCCTGCTGAGTTTCTACTTGTGACCGGAACGGAGGAAACAGAACCAGGCGTTGGAATGTTCGTTGACATGGACGGTGAAGTTGTTCGGGGTACAATTAACTTCCACAGATTCCCAAAGTCGGTTGTGATCGATACAAACGAGCATGATGAAATGTTCCAGACCAGCGAAGATACTAGAGAGGAGTTTGTTCTCGCTGTAATCGAAGACGAAGACGAAGACGAAGACGCTGGAAAGTCTCGAACAAGACTCGAAATCCAACGTTGGGACGATGACCCAGGGGAGATTGAGCGGTCCAAGAGCTGGTTAGAGATACCATCTTCTGGAGAGACACAATCCGTTCAAGTTGGCCTCCGGCACACTCTCAGCCCTAGTCATCTTGAGCTCAATGAAGTCGGGCAGCTCTTGCGGATGGTCCGCCTCAAAAACTCCACGCTCCCTCCACATGTATCGGTCACCGATTCAAGAACCCAGGCATCTATCGAGCACTCTCAAAAGGAGAAAGAGCTGTTCGATCCGCAAGAATTGACCGACTCGGATGGATCCAAGAAGAGCGAAGGACCAGCAGGCCAGGGCTGGGAGGCTCAACGCGACGCAGAAGAAGCAAAATTTGCGCATGGACTGGGCAAAGTCCAAAGCAGTCTTGTCATGTGGTCTGGATCTCAAATATGGCGCGTGCTGCAGAATCCATTGATAGTCCAGTTGGAGAACACATTGCAGAGAGCCCAGGAGACGGAAGAGGGCGAGCACACGGTGCTGCGTAGGGATGCCATTGTGGATCTGCTGCTCTCCATCCAGGATACCGAGCCAAAGACCGAGGCTGAATTTATTGGGTTGAGCTATGTGAAACAAAAGGCCAGCCTTATGCTTTATGGAGACCTTCTTTCCATGCGCCCAGACGACCGCAATGCCGCAGCAATCGATGGCACCGAAAAAGCGCTACTGGCAGGTAACCTCGACCCACGTTTGGCATTGCTCTTTGTTCCTCTGCTGCGGTGTGAGGTTTTGCAGGGGCCTCAGGGTATTTGGCTACATGCTGGGCTGGCAAGCATGGCGGAAAAATATATCGAACAGGTCGGAAAGATAGGCGTGGAATCCTCTGGATTGGATGCTTCTCGCAGTCCTGTTCTCAACATGCTGAAACGGTTCCTTCTCTCCTGGCAGCAAAAGCGGGGATATGGCAGTATCACCGACGAGACATATGTTTTGGATAGCACCGATGCCGCGCTGTTGCACCTGACCTTGGAACAAGATGCGTATCTGACGCCAGATCAGCGGACAGCGTCACCAATTCGCCCTGAGTTGAATAGGCTGGTCGATAATTGGAAAGGCAATTTCGACCGAGCAGTGATGCTCCTGGAAACATACAAGCGGCTCTATGTGCTAAGCCGTTTGTATCAAAGCCAAAAGATGTCTCGAAATGTCCTCAAAACCTGGCGACGAATCGTTGATGGGGAGACTGACGCTGGTGGAGAGGTTTCCGCGCATGGCGTAGAGACCCAGATGCGCAGGTACTTGGTCAAGATTAAGGACGTGCATCTGGTTGAAGAATATGGCTCTTGGCTAGCTGAGAGAAACCCCAATCTGGGCATCCAGGTATTTGCAGACAATGCCAGCCGCGTTAGACTGGAACCGGCGGATGTTGTTGCTTTACTCAAGGAGCGAGCTCCAAACGCGGTCCAGGTCTACCTAGAGCACCTGGTATTTGCAAAGAATGTGAGGCGTTCTGTTGTCCTAGTCCATGATTATCTAGCTAACCTGAGTACAGTACACGCAATATGCCGATGACTTGATCTCATACTACTTGGATACGGTACTCTCCGTGCTCGAGTCATCCCCCGAAGCACGAGCTTCTTTGGCCGAGTCCTACTCAACCTATCGAGCCCTGCGCCCCCCTAAACCGACATACCTAAACTTCATAACCGAGAACACCCCCGCAGAGGCCTGGTGGCAGTCCCGACTCCGGTTACTTCAGCTGCTGGGTGGAATCTCCAGCTCCCAATTCTCATCGCAACCCCTCCCAACAGGGATCAGCTACTCAATCCCCAACGTCCTCACCCGCATCGAACCATTCCAGAACGAGCTAGTCTCGGAATGCATTATCCTCGACGGTCTACAGGGCCACCACGGGCCAGCTCTCCGTCTCCTCACACATGGGCTAGGCGACTACGACTCTGCAATCCGCTACTGTCTCTTCGGTGGCCCGCGCAGTTCCTCTTCTTCAACAGGTAGCCCAGCAGAACTGGCAGATTATACGCTACAGTCAACTCTCTTCCGCCACCTGCTCGACGAGTTCCTGCACATTGAGGACTTGTCAGACCGTATCGAGCGCACAAGCGATCTCCTCGCACGCTTCGCGGCTTGGTTCGATGTCCGCGAAGTGCTCGATCTTGTTCCCGAGGACTGGAGCGTTGATATTCTGGGCGGTTTCTTCGTGCACGTTTTCCGCACCCTTGTGTCACAGAATCGCGAGACCCGCATCGAGCGTGCCCTTAGCGCAGGTCTGAATCTACGCATTGGTGCCGAATATATCGATGGCATGGAGAAGGTTGGGCCTTGGGTCGAGGAGACTGAGGGTGTAAGAAGGTTGAAGGACGCACAGCCGCGGCGGGTTTCCTTGCCAACTTATGACCCTATTGATGATGCTTCTGATGACTCCGCCGAGTTTGGAGATACGGTGGGGCCTACATCTGGGGAAGTGGGCCAGTAGATCGATGATCAGGGGGAGTGTACAGGATAATATGTGGATATGTGATGTTGGCTTTTGAATCTATGATACCTACGCAGTTTGTATTTTGCTATACCTTTCGTGTTGACTTTGTTATTTTTTTTTTTTTTTTTTGGTTATTTCCTAGTTTGGTTTTGGCGCTATGTATCATGAGCCGATCCCCAAATTCATCTTCCCCTTCCGTGAAAAGAAAAAGACGAAAGACAGAACTGCACAACAGTAGGAGTCCTATGCACATTCCAAGTCGACAGAAAAGAAAAAAAGCGAAACCATCATATTGCGTTCGTTCCCTTCGTAGCTACTGATGAGCGTATGTTCCGGCGCACGCCGAAAGCCAGTGGGACATTAAGGTGCGTAGTGTTTTGAAGCTCCAACAAGACCCAGGATGTCGATTTCCGGAAATGACATCCAGACCCGGAATGAAACCCGGAAAGAAGATAATACGTCAGAGAGGTTTTTTGTTTACTCTTCTGCTTGCAAGAAAGGGTTGGGGATCTCCTCGCTGCCGTCCGCCGGGGAGATCAGTACGATCAAAGTGCCACGGGCGACGATCAGACCCATTGAGCGGGTGGTAGTGTTACCCTCCTCATCTGTGGAGGTTAGTCTATAAGCAGAGACATTAAGACTGGATTCAAGTAAGAAACTTAGAACTCACCACGCATGGTCTCCTTAACGTTGTCGAGGACCAGGTTCATCAGCTGATCGTAACCCTTGAGGGTACCGGTGACTGTTAAGAGTTAGCATATATAGTTCATAGATGGGGATGAGAAGTCAAAGATCAAAAACAAAAGAATAAAGTATATAAAAAGAGATCTATGAGAAGAAAAGAGAAAAGATCAATCCAACATACCCTCACGACCACCATTGAACTTCACTTGGACCTCCTTGTCCATGTACTTGCTGAGATCCAAGATGTTTTCCTTCTTGGGCTTCTCCTGTGCACCGCCACCACCGCCACTTTTCTGCTGGCCCTGGCCGCCGCGGCCTCCACGACCGCGACCACCTCGGAATGAGCCTCGTTCAGACATAGCCTGTGTGTAATTGAGGGATTGGGAAAATTGAAGGAAGATAATTAGACGAGGGAGGTGAGATATTAGATGTATGAACACCCGTGGACAGACTTGGTATCTTGTATCTCTGTGGGGGAATAGCGGAAGGTACAAGCAAGGTTGGCGCGTGTATGAGGGATTTTTAGTGGTTGGCCTTAGGCAGTTTGGAAGTCCGCCTTGGTATGAAGATTACTCATTACAGCTGTATTATTGCATTTGACAGCTATGAGGGATCCCGCTCGGAGGTAATTTACAAGTAGATTACGAGTATCTTCATCGATCTGAACAGGCCATTTGGTCTTCTCAATTACTTACATATCTTTCCGTTCTTTTCAATTCTTTTCAGGTAATTTAATCCTAGGCCAGATCGTTATCATGATTTCCTCCGAGCTCTCGGGAAACAAAATGATATGTTTCAGCCCGCTTGCCTAGGCATCAGCGAAACAAAGAAATCCACAAGCCTCAAAAGGCTTGATTTTGTTAATCGATAGATATGAAGCATGTAGAATGATCTGCGACTCTTATTTTGTGGACTCGTGCATATACCAGGCTCTGTAGGCAAGGACTGTTGTACTGTTAACCAGCGTATCGTAAGCCAGCGGAACCCTTCGGCGGGACTCCGCTGAGGGATCTAAATGACCGAGTACTTTACTGGAAGGGTTTCATATGTCCAAGTTGCAATCGGAATTTCTACTGTAACACTATTTATTAATTACAAAAAGAAAACAAAAGGAGATCGAAAAGATCGAAAACAAAAAGGACAAAAACAAAAAGACCAAAAAAACAACAATCGAATTCTTCAGGTCCCGGGGCCTCCCAACGGAAACACAGATCACGTTTTTCCTCTCCACTCCCCGTGCGCTGTTCCGTCCCCTCTGTAGGCGCCCTACGCTTTTCTCTTTTCTGCACCTTCATGGATGTAGCTTGAGTCTTATAAAAGGAGCCTGCCGGTTTCTCTCCGCGCAAGTCCGGTTCACCTCCGCGCATCCATACTCCGCTCTGACTCCGCGACTTCCTCTCAATTTCCTCCCAATCTCTTTCTATCCTGATATCCGATATTCTCAACTACTCCAGGGTGTACATAGGATCTCATCCTACTCCCTCCCACAATGGAACCCCACGCCCAAACGTCGGAGTTGTCTCATAAACGGCCTCGGTCTCCCACTGCCGATCACGGCATGTCGTCGAAAGTGCCAAAGACGCATTCAAACCATCTGCAAATAAACTACCTCGCACGGCAATATCCTGACAACCTACCGCTCGTCTCCGTCGATGATACTATGCCCGCGATTATTCATCTGCTCGGCGAGTACGACGGCGTTCTACACCGCCACGAGAGCATCGCTGGAAACCTGGGCGCATGCCCGCTTGGTCCAATCTTGATCAAGCGCTTCGAGCGCCTGTTCGATGGACCGCCACAAGTATTGAAATCCCATGGCAAAGATGGACCTACCGTGACCTGGCTCGATGTGGTTGAATTCGCGAAGAATAAGCCTGAGCAGTTCAATCTCGAGAAGTCGCGCAACGGCGTGCGAGTCTGCCAGTTCTATACCAAGCAGTGTCGCGTGGAAATCAGCGAGGAGGACTTCGTTTTGATTGCTTCCGGCATGCCGCAGAAGATGATCCCACCCCAGCCTATCATCGAGGACGAGGAAAAGGAGCTGGGCGCGCTGGAGATTCTGGAGAAGAACTTGCATCATATAATTCAGATGGCCGATCAAGGTAAGGAATCACTATTTACATATATCAACTTGGGACATGCTCACTGATGATCCTTGTGTTTAGTCTCTGCCCGCGCGAGACAGCTGAACCATCGATTGAAGAATCGCCGCAATGCTATTGTCACCCGCCGAGAGAATGATGCTTCTCTACATGCGCAATCCCGAAATGTCGCCGAAATATGGCGCGATGCCAACGGTAATGGCCCAGGAAACGGCCATGGATCATCTCACCCTTCTCCGTCTGGTTTCGTCGCTGTCAACTCTCATCGTTCCGAGGGCGAGCACACCGAGGAGAATCCTCTATCATCCCAGTTCATGTTCTCACACACCAATACCGATAATGTCACCATGATCAACGGACAATCGATCAAAGGTGCTTCCCCAACCACCCGTGCAGACTTGATGAAGAGATTTTTCACAACGGCCGACCATCATGCCCGTGGCTATGACGACGCAACAGCCCCAGTCAATCCTCAACCACCCCCTCGGCCTCGTGCCTCCGACCCAGCAGACTACAGTCTCTACAACCCCACGACAGCAACCCCGGTCGCCATCCCCAGCACCCCATCGTCCCTCCTCCCGCCACCAAAATCAAACCACCAAGAAAAAGATGATGGAGGCCCCTTCAAGCTAGAAATGATAGCCCGCATGGAAGAGCTCCAGCGCGGCGAGCGCGTAATCCCCCCTGCGACCGCTGCCGCCGCCTCCACATGGACTGCCTCAAGAACCTCACCGCCTGCGTTGGTTGCACGAAGAAACACGCCAAGTGCTCCTGGCGCGACGTCAAAGAAGACGAAGTCACCGCCATGCGGGCGGGAATCACAACCTCGGCGGTATCCCATGAGCGCCTCGACAACGACCGCTCCCGAGCAAACCTTACCCCACCGCAATTCGGTATGGGTCCACTTCCCCCGATCTCCGCTGAGCGGGAGCGTCCCCGAGAACCACCCTTTGAGCCCGAGCACCACACCTACTACTATCAACCTCAAAACCGACGCGAGTCGGCCCCCTCCGCCCCGAACCTGGCCCCCGGATCTGCGGTTCCGATGGAGCTCCCTTCAAATGATAACTCCCCGCGACGGGCAATGAGTGAGACGGAGAATAATGGCCGCCCTCCTATCCCTACTGGTCGTGCCTTATCCCGCATCGAGGATGAGGATCCCGATGCCAATCAGCGACTCAGACAGGCTATTTTGGATACGGTGGATCATCACACACGAGTCGCTGCGGCTGTTCAGGAGAAGGAGCGTGGTGCGGAGCGTGCTGGGGAACATCTCGTGGTTATTCCTGCTCCGGGCCCGGCTCCAGCTTCTGGTACTTATGACCGAGAACGAGAACGTGAGCGAGAGGCTGATCGTGATCGTGATCGAAGTATGGTACATGCGTAAAGCATTAGGTTTTATTTTGTGTATAGTTTTTGGTTTTTACATAGGGTTGGCGTGGGAGTACTGTTAGATATCCCTCTTAGCGTATTTATCTTTTTTTTTATTTAACCATCTATCATTTTTCTAATGCCTATGTAAATATTTCCTTGTAAATATTTCCATATGAGGAATATATATGTGGGGCCGGATATATACTACCCCGAAGATATCCGTCGAATCGGTACTTGTCTTCTTCAACCCTCACAACTACCGTCTCTATAAATCCGATTCGACCAGTGGGGGTTCTGGCGGGGTGTTTCCATTCAGGAATTTCTGATTGATTGAAATGAAAAGAACAACACCCCGCCATTCCCCATAACATATAACATATATATGACCCCCGGGTTCTATAGCTCTAAACTATTTACCATCTACCATTGCTCTATATATAACCCACCATGGACCCCTCCAAAGTCAAAATCCCCCCAATGAAAGACCAAACTGTCGACAACATCACCGACAATGTAATCACAATCAACAGTCTCTGTGAAGACGAACGCATGAAATATATCCTCGAAAGATTAGTAACCCACCTCCACGACTTCGCCCGTGAAACCCGTCTCAGCAGCGAAGAATGGATGACCGGTCTCCGCTTCCTAACAGAAGTCGGTCAGACCTGCACAGAAGTCAGACAGGAATACATCCTACTCTCCGACGTCCTGGGTCTATCCATCCTCGTTGACTCAATCGATCACCCCAAACCCAAGGGATCCACAGAGGGAACGGTCCTGGGTCCTTTCCACACGCATGATGCCGAGGAGATGACCGCCGGGGATTCTATGTCGCATGATCCCAAAGGAGAGCCTTTGCTTGTTGTTTGTACGTTGCGTGATTTGAATGGGAAGCCTGTGTCGGATGTTAAGATCGATATCTGGGAGACGGACTCGACGGGACATTATGATGTTCAGTATGCCGGTAGGGAGGGCCCTGATGGGAGGTGTATCATGCGCTCGGATAACGAGGGTGTGTTTTGGTTCAAGGCTATCACGCCTGTGCCGTATCCCATTCCTCATGATGGCCCTGTTGGGAAGTTGTTGAAGAAATTGCATCGTCATCCGTATCGTCCTTCGCATATGCACTTTATGTTTGAGAAGGAGGGTTATGATCACTTGATTACGTATGTTTTTGCTATTTTCAACTTGTTTGGTGGACTATGGCATGCTAACTTAATTCCCAGTGCTCTCTACCTCCGCAACGACCCTTACGAAACATCCGATGCAGTCTTCGGCGTCAAGGATTCCTTGACTGTGGACATCGGCAAGGCCGACGCCGAGATCGCGAAGAAATATAACGTCCCAGAAGGGCATGCTCTTCTCACATATGACTTTGTGCTTGTGTCCGACGAAGAGACGAGCCAGTTGCGAGCGCACAATTCCAAGGTCGCGCTGGACAAGCTAGGTCGGAAAGTCAAGATTGTCAATGGGCTGCCCGTGCCGGACCTGGATTAAATGCTATGAGAAAGAGTACATAAATATCACCTGATGTATATCTGTGTGAGTTTTGGCTAGGAATTATTATCATTTCTTCCAATATTGCCCGGCTGTTGTTGCATAAGAGGATGATTATAATTGCATGTCCAAGCAAGCCCAGGAACTGAGAGTGCCAAATATAACCCATGCCTGTATTCCGCTGTTCTGGTCTTGATTGGAATATGTAACATGTTCTCAGTCATGACTGGTGCTTTCTTAATCCAAGTTAATGTGTTTCTCGAGTCTGTGTAAGGTACGACGACCAGACCGGCAAGGACTGAACTGTTTCCATCTAGGCTATCCGACGTAGTTTGGGAATTGGTACAACCAGAAATCAAGGCAGTTGAGGGGTATTTGACGGACCCCTTTGCATATTGTCTATATAGCTACATCACCATGGCTTGATCGGACATCTGCATTTGGCTCCGATTTCCTCGATATCGGCACTATGCGTTCCACTTACCTCTTCTTATCTGTGACTGCTTCATTAGTCTTGGCATTTGTTATCCCCGATGAGAATATCCTTGCGGAGATAGTCTCTGAGAATCGTACAGCCGTGAGTGATCATGTGTCTAAAATAGATGTTGAGATGAGCCTGCTGGGAATCTCTCCGGATAAACATGGAGGCTGGGGAAGACACGGAGAATGGCCTGATAATGAATGTCCCGAGCATGGCGATGGGCCTGGATACGACGAAGATCCACACGAGAGATGGCGGCCCGGTGACGACGAACCGCCCTGGTATGGAAGGAGACCCGGACATGGAGGATGGCCTGACGAGGGCGAAGACAGATACCGACAAATCGACGCCTGTCCGGGCCCGCTTTGCTGCGCAGACAAGACAACATGGGAGCTCATTAAAGAAAGCGAGCATACATCCCGACTGGCCGAGCTTATCGCTAGCAATAAGGACCTGATTGAGATCCTGAATAGCACGACGGCAAATCACACCTTTTTTGCACTGACGAACCATGCCCTAGAGGGTCTTCCACAAGGGAAACGTGGCCCTAGTGCCAAGTTTATCGCCAGCTTGCTACAATATCATATCCTGCCTGGTCGATTGTCCATCCACCATATCGCGGGCCATCAGACGCTACCGACGAAGCTGAAAGAATCGACTCTTGAATCGAAGCTACCACAGAGGATTGTTGTTCGAGAGCATCCCGACGGAGTGATGTTGAATGAAAGAAGTAGGGTTGTGGGAGCTGATATGGTAAGTAGAACAACATCCACCGGTGGATATATTATGTGTATGGCATACTAACCCTAGAAAACCAAAAACGGCATAATCCACATCATAACCAGTCCCCTACACCCACCCCCAGAGACACGCACATTGCTGCACCACGCACCAGCGCACTTCAGCACGTTCACGCAGGCGCTAGCACACACGAAACTGACCTACAGCCTTGACCCGGCGCAGCGACAGGGCGGTACGACCTTTGTGCCCACGAATGCTGCCTTTAGACGGCTCGGGGAGCATGTCAATCGGTTTCTTTTCTCCGAGAAGGGTGAAAGATGTTTGCTTGCACTGATGCAGTATCATATTGTGCCGAATCGGACGCTGTACTCGGACGTGTTGTATAGTCAGAATGGGAAGGCTCATGGGTTATTTTCTGGTCATGGGAATGGACATGGACATGGGAAAGAGGGTGAGTGTGTGGGTGGGCCAGAGGAAGACTCTGCCGAAGTGCGACTTGTGACTCTGTTGAAAGGGACGGAGTTAGGGGTTGATGTTAAGAGGGTATTTGGTGAGGTTGATATGCGGGTTAATGGGTTTAGTAAGGTAGGAGGATTGGATTTGTTAGCAAGTGATGGTGTGGTGCATGTTTTGGATCGAGTATTAGTTCCACCGAGGAAGATTCAGGTTAAACATATCTCTGCAGATGGGGAAGAACTGATGATTGAGGCTTATGGGGAGGTTGGATGGTTGTGTTTATGGAGTGACTCGCGAACTCTGAGACTGTCTACCGAAAGCAATTGAAAGTATTTTTAACCCCAGAATCAGTCTGTAAGCAAATTATGCTAATTATGCGCCAAGAGATATGGGTGGTGATACCGTGTTAAGTCTCACTGGGTGATAGAACACAACACTTTACTATATTCCCTTTTTTTGATACAACGGAGGAAAATTCTTCTTTGTCTATAGAATTCATGCGCGTTACTGCCACTATTTGCTTAAGTGACGACACTGCAAGCAGTTCCTGGGCAACAGGTGGTGTGTTTACATATGGCTCTAACTGTAGTATTGCTTGTACCCCCAGAAAATGGGCCTGCGTCACCATTGCGACTAGGGCCAGCCGACAATGTCTACATGGTTCCGGTGCCAACTGAATTATCAACCAAGACTACTACGCTCATTGCGGCTGGATGCTGTCTCCCTCCTGTGCTGTTGTTGGTATCCACGTTGCTCGAAATCCTGGACGATAGTAGGTGGATCTACGATGATTACAAGCCCGTACTAAAATCCGGGGGAGATCTCTTTATTTTACCGGTGTCTACTGCATTAATGCTGGCAGTTCTCGTTAAAGGCGAGATGAACTTTTGGAGTTTGCAAACGAAATACCAAACAGAGGCTATGCAAAGCGTTGGTAAGTGCCTGACTTTAGCCATTGAGAATGCAGGTGGCATGAGATTGACTAATAGATAATAATAGATAAATTCTTAGGTCAATGGGCGCCAGTGGTTGGTACTGCAATTGCTATATTGGGAGCAGTATGTTGGAAAAATGAAGCCTCTTGGATCACAGGTGATGTAGGTGTTGGATCGAGGATTGGTTCCGCCGAAGATTTAGGACAGAGATGTTAGCGAGGATGGGGAAGAACCGATCGAGGATCTGCAGAGGTTGAATAGATGTGTGTCTACCGAGGGACTCGCGGGGGAACTGTAATGCACATAGGCCTACGATCAAGAAAAGCCATTTGAAAAGTTTTATTCCTATGTTTGTTCAATCACAGTGGTGAGCGAGATCAGTGCTTGCAAAAATAACAAAGAAGATGTAACCCTTGAGTTAACCCCCGAATGCTTCTAGTTGACAGTCTGCCAAAATCCAGAGACAGCATCAAATTGGTGGTCAAAAAGAGTAAGCAACAAGCAAGCAGAAACCATAACAATTACCACATGTAAGATGTTTCAACTAGTGCATTCGTCTAGCCGGCTTTGACAGAGCCTGGAAGGAAGACTCAAGGGCCTTCTTGACTTCCTTGTAGCTGACAATGAAGCAACTCTGCTCGTCGCGACTGATTAAATGGATCTTTTCTTCAGTTCCCGCATCCAGCTTGTTCATACAAGTGATGATATGGGCAAGATCCGTCACCGCGTCACCTTGGCTATCTACCGAGTGGAAGACGTAATCGCGGAAAAGCTTCAGGAAGTAGCGTTCTCCGCTCTCCGACCAGCGCTGGTCAAGTTCATATTCAGGGCGTTCATTGACCAGCCCGAGTTTGCTAATCAGACGCACGAGTCGTCCATTTTCCAGCTCGCGGCCGAGATCAGAGGTCAGCTGATCATCCAGGTGGAGTGCCGAATCAAAAGTCGACATCAGCTGGGATGAAATGCCAGTGATGAAAGTGTCGATGGTTCGCTCCTGATCCTTCTGCAGTCCATTCAACAGCCAGAACACAGAGTTCTTCAACTGAGGACTGTAAGCGCGAGTGAAGTGCTCCATGGCTTTAGTTGGGTTGTGGATAACAGTGGGCGAGTTGGCGCCAAGGGTGACGATCATTTGACCAAAATTGACCAGATCTTGTCGCTGGAGGTCAGCCACAGTGCGCTGAGTATCGAACTGCACCACGTCGAGAATAGCACAGGCGTTAATGCGAATACGGGTCTTGGCGGTAATCAAAACCTTGCTAGGCTCGAGCACTCGGGCGGCAAGACCACTAGCGTGAATCGCTTTGAGCCCATTGGCAATCTGGGTCATGTAGCCCCAGAGAACTTGCTCAGGAATATGAGCATTGGGACGGCTTGGGAAGCGCCCGTTTGCAGCGCTTAGATGCTGGTCTGCAAGTGTCTTGGACAGTGGGTGATAGTCAGTCACAAAAATCAAAGAGCTGTCTTGGAAGCTGCGGCTGGTGAACGCGTCGTGAATGGTCACTACACTGGCGTTGCAGACGCGTTTCCAGGCTTGCACGGAACGAATAGCCTTCTCATTGGTTAGGCGGAAACCTATTAAGATTAGTTTAAAACTACAAAAAAAAGATAGGAGGTTGTCATACCCTCAAGTCTGCGAAGAGCATAAAAGGTGCCATCTTTGCTAGACTGGGCCTTGTAGATCCAGCTTGGGTAACCAAAGGTCGCAGCATTCTTCTGATGACTGAGATCCAGAGGGACAAGGGAGTGGAAGTAGTCCACTTGAGCAGGAAGTTGGGTGTCTTTGAGTCTGTCAGCTTGAGTTCAAATTATTGTCAATTGTGATCTAGCATACTAGGGAGGGTTTGTAGAGTAGCTGCAGATTTCTTCTGCAGTTCTTCGCGCAAGTCGTTAGGGATAAAGAGATCATGCACGTTGCGCTGGTATCCCAATGTGTTCTGGCTGTGAGGGCCAATTGGGGCATAAAGATGGTACTGAATCTATTGGGTGGTTAGAGCACACTCAAAGCAACAAAGAGGAGAATACATTGAATATCAACGTACCGGTTGCTGGAATCCAGTTTGGTTTGCAAAGAAAGCTCCTCCCATCGCGCCAGAAGGGTCGTGCGAATAGGGATTGGCAGAAACAGGGCCAACGGCACCAGGAGTCATGGGAGTTGGGGTAGTCACAAAAGGATCAAATGCACCAGTTGGAGTGATTCCTCCGTTTCCATTGCCCTGAAGTGGTGTCTGGATGGGATTGTTAGCACCAGGGCCCAGACGCGAGCTGTAGTACTGGGGGCAAGCATGCACAGGCAGAGGATCGAAGTCCTCTGCCAGGGCAGACAAGTTGCCGGTAACATGGTGATGGCCACACGGCATCATTATGATGATAAAGATGATAATTATATGAACAGCATGAGGGGAATGGGATGGTTCGGGAAGTCGAACGAAATCGAATTAGGGCAGGGACGACTGACCACATGCTCAAAGCCCTGAGGAACAAATTCCTGCACATCAGCTACTGCCCAGTCTTGCACTGCTTCTGACCGCGTTGTTGGTGTACTCGTGTTGGAACCTTTTCACATGTCAGTGACTGCCTTTGTAACCTTCTCCCTCCTTCCACAAAGCACATACGTGATGTTGTTCGAGGTTGAAATGGGGCTGCACTGGCAGCTTTAGGAGATATAGCGGTGGACTTTTTAGGTGCTGATACACCGTTCCCAGACAGCAAGGATGGGGTAAAACTAGGTGAGTCGACATTGAACCGCTTCTTGCTATCAAACCGAGACAGTCCTTGTCAGTTCGTCCAATTTTTCATCTAAAGACCAAGTTTGCATCGCACCTGTCTGACTGGTTTGCATTGAGCTTCGACGGGTCATGATTGAAAGCACAACCTGGATACAAGAGTTCCAAATCAGCTTCACCACCCACGCTAGCTGTGATCAAGGTTTGCTAATACCTTTGTCTTCATAGCGGCATCGCCCATAGATGGTCACGTTGCGGCACAATGTGTCTTTCGCATTCTCTATCAAGCAAAATCATTGTTGTTAGCAACTCAGTCCGTCTCAGATTCGACATTTATCTCCAGCTTGCCCATCTCAGAACTGAAATGGGAGTGATATGGCAGATTCTTCAAATCACACTCACCACGGCTTTTCATTTTCGGCGATCCTGTCGTCCGACGAGCATCCTCCAATGGAGGCTTTCCAGCAGACGCCATGATATCTGTCTGATACCCACTTGATGGTGCGGATCAGCGCAAAAAGATCCCCATTGAAACCGGACTCGGTAGGGAACAAAGGATGCTATTGGGTGAAAACCGCATTCCCTTGCCTTGATCTTATATAAATTCAAGTCACCGTGGTCCACGCGTTTGGCGATTGACGGATCAATTCCGGGAGAGCCCACGGACGTTGGGCGGTATCTCAGCCGATAACAATAGGCATTAATGGTATATAAGGATAAGACCAAAGCCGTCTCTCATCCCAAGGAATGACTGAGAGCGACAGAACTGATGGAAATGAAAGACGCGGGGCGAGAAACGAACTCGAGTGAAGGGGGATATGCGCACGGACCAGGCGGTCAGAACATCAATGAGCTTCGTCTTGAGGCCACTTGAGCTTCGACGTCGTTACCATTCTACCGTGGATTGTGTGCACGTGCTTAATGAACACTCACATATGATCTTTCAATTCATGGCTGTTCATTTTTATCTCTTTTGACATCGCCTCCATCCCTGAGTTTATGGCCTACGGCCCTTCCCCAGCAAGATGTCACAACCGGAGGTTGACCTGGACCAGCTTTCCGATAGCGAGAAGTCTACGCTAGAGATGTACATGGCTGTTACTAGCCAGGAACCTTCGGAGGCAATCCCTCTGCTACGCCGGTCACAATGGAATGTGCAGGTTGGTCTATCCTCCTCATCTTTCGGCCAAGCGCACGAGAGTTTAACTGATCCCCGCATGATAGATTGCCATATCCAAGTTCTTCGATGGCGAAGGCCCGGATCCCCTCGAAGAAGCTCGCGCTGCCATGGACCGCCCGCCTCCACCTCAACCCAACCGTCGAACCCAGAATTTAATGACTGACGACTTGAACGAACACTTGTCGCAGATTACTCGCGCCCCAGCTACAGATCTGGCTCCACGAGTTGACACACAATCGGGAGACCAGCATACCTACCGGCCTCCATTCATTCTTAGTCTACTTCTCAGTCCATTTAATCTGGTCTACCGACTCCTCTGCAGTTCATTCCGCCTCTTTGGTGTCCTCTTCCCTTTTCTGCCACGCTTGTTCAACAGGACGGCGAACCCTGCGCTGCAAGGCGCTCGCCGGAATACCACTGGGCGTCGATCCCTCGGTCCCAAGGACACTGCTGCTCGCTTTATCCGCGAGTTCGAGGAAGAGTATGAATCTAACCCGATTCCTTTCCTGGAGAACGGATACAACATGGCGCTGGAGAAAGCCCATCGCGACCTGAAGTACCTTCTGGTGATCCTCTTATCCCCAGAGCATGACGATACGACCAGCTGGGTCCGTGATACCCTGCTGGCACCTGAGGTCGTGGAATTCATCAACGACTCTCAGAACAACCTCCTGGTGTGGGGCGGCAACGTGCGAGACTCCGAAGCATACCAAGTCGCCAACTCATTGAAATGCACCAAGTTCCCCTTCGCAGCGGTCATCGTCCATACCCCGAATGTTTCGTCAACCGCCATGTCTGTCGTAGGACGGATCGCAGGCCTCACTACGCCATCCGAGATGGTGAACAAGCTCCGGGCAGTCGTGACAGCTAACAGCGAGCCCCTGGAGCGAGTTCGATCTTCACGCGTGGAGCAACAAGCCTCGCGCAGCCTCCGCGAAGAGCAAGACTCGGCCTACGAGCGGTCGCTGGCGATCGACCGTGAACGGGCGCGCCAGCGCCGGGAAGCGGAGATGGAACGCCAACGCGAAGAGCAGGAAGCCGCTGGCCGACAGGCGGCAGAGGAGCAGCGGCGCCGCAATCTCGCCCAATGGAAGCTTTGGCGCTCACAATCGCTTAGCGCGGAGCCCGGACCAGATGTTAAGGATGCGGTTCGTATTAGCGTGCGGCTCCCATCGGGCGATCGTATCATGCGCAAGTTTGCGCCCGATGCGGACATTGAAGAGATCTACGCGGTGGTTGAGTGCTACGAGGTTTTACAAGAGCAGGATATAGAGCAGCCCGTGACGAGTGCACCAGAGGGATTTGTGCACCAATACGGATTTCAACTAGTCTCACCGATGCCTCGGGTGGTGTATCCTGTTGACGAGGGCGGGTCGATCAAAGAAAAGATTGGCCGTGGTGGCAATCTGCTGGTGGAAATGATCGACGAAGATGAAGATACGGATGACGACGAATCTGTGTCCGACATTTCTTGAAAATGACTGATCTCCAAATGTTGCTTTTGTGGATTCTAAGCTTGAAAGGCTACCATTGACCGCTCTGATTTATTTTATTTTACAATATCCAATGTACAATGTAGATGATTATGATTCGACATCTCCGATGATTCACATTCTTGGCCTGATTCTGAATCGTCGGCTTGACCGAACAGGCATATTCCGTATTTGGCATGGCGCAAACGTTGCCTAGCCTCCGAGCCACGTACATATCAGCCCCATGCAAGGGAGGTATTTGGGCACCTCGTGAGATTCCCAATCCAAGAGACTCGGATGAAATTACCGGAAACTCGGACGAAGTGATTAGGTCCGTTCATAGTACCCCACACGTCGAATCAGGGGTTAGGGGGTTGATAGTACTCCGTATTGGGAAGTCCACTCGTGTTAGAATGGATCCATCCACGGCTGAGTCAGCCGGATAGACCCTACCCGGACATCCGAGGGGTCCATGTGGACGGATAGTGATAGTCCCGGACCCTTCTGGAACTTTGATATACTTTAATACACGTGGGTAAGAAGAACATGGCAAGTGCATGTACATCTCTATCTCCTTGCTTTTTAAATGTGGTTGAAGGACGTATCAGGTACATGCATTACGGAGTATAGAGTCATACATCGTATTCTCTATGGAGTACCATTAAAATCCCAGGCCATTGTTATCCTAATATAGAGATATAGCCGTGCTGATGTTTCCTTGGCAAGCCACTCAAAGGGCTAGGCATGAAAATATCCAAAACACGAAAATTCGCATCGGAAACTTACAGCTCCGCTCCGTGTTTGTTTCAATGGGAGTCCCCGGTTTTTATTTTTCTCGGACAAAGGATACACGCTTTCCGAGTCGGGAATTAAAGATCCTGACCCTTTTTCTTTTTCTTGTATACTTAATTCAAAATTCTTCATTCCTTCTAATTCCTAATACCTTTACAATCTTTACATATGGTGATCATCTCTTCTATTCATCTTTTCTAGGGATATTACCCAACTTAATTAGTCCCATCCCCCTATCAATCCGACAGTGACCCTGTTGGAAGGTCAACATGTCGCTCCTAGGGACATTTAACTCCAACGTCACCGGCACCCAAGACGTGCAGGAATCCCATGTCGCCCACATGGAAGCTCGCCGCCATGACCCCACGGCCAGCGTGAGCACCGATGACACGGCTAATGAGAAGAGCGAGGTGGGCAATGAGGAATACCGCGAGGCTGAGGTCACCCGCCTGGCCCAGCAACTCACCCGCCAGTCAACACGCTTCTCTGTCTCAACCCACAACGCAGAGAATCCCTTCATTGAAACTCACGAGGACTCAACTCTCAACCCTAGCAGTGAAAATTTCAAGGCCAGAGATTGGATGAAGAACCTTCTTGCTATCCAATCCCGCGACCCAGAACGATACCCAAAGCGTCAGGCTGGTCTGTCCTTCAAAAACCTCAGTGTGCACGGGTTTGGCAGTCCCACAGATTACCAAAAGGATGTGGCCAACTCCGTTCTGCAAATTGGTGCCTTGTTCCGCAAGATGACCGGCACTGGCAAGCAGAAGATTCAGATCCTCGACAGCTTCGATGGTCTCATTAAGAGCGGCGAGATGCTGGTCGTTCTCGGCCGCCCTGGATCAGGCTGTTCGACTTTCTTGAAGACCATTGCCGGAGAGATGAACGGTATCTTCAAGGATACCAGCTCTCACATGAACTACCAAGGTATCTCCGATAAGCAGATGCGCCACGAGTTCCGCGGTGAGGCCATCTACACTGCCGAAACCGATGTGCATTTCCCTCAGCTTTCTGTGGGAGATACCTTGAAGTTTGCTGCTATGGCTCGTGCCCCGCGCAACCGCTTACCGGGCGTCACTCGCGATCAGTACGCAGAACACATGCGTGATGTCGTCATGGCCATGCTGGGTCTTTCGCACACTATCAACACTCAGGTCGGTAATGATTTCATCCGTGGTGTCTCCGGTGGTGAGCGGAAGCGTGTCAGTATCGCCGAGGCTACCCTTTGCGGCAGCCCTCTCCAATGTTGGGATAACAGTACCCGTGGTTTGGATAGTGCCAATGCCCTGGAGTTCTGTAAAACATTGGGTCTGATGTCCAAGTACTCGGGTACCACCTGTGCGGTTGCTATCTACCAGGCATCCCAGAGTGCTTACGATGTCTTCGACAAGGTGACCGTGCTGTATGAGGGCCGACAGATCTATTTCGGCCGCACCACCGAGGCAAAGGAATTTTTCACCAACATGGGCTTCCATTGTCCCGAGCGTCAGACTACCGCCGATTTCCTAACCTCTCTTACGAGCCCCGCTGAGCGAATCGTCAAGGCTGGCTTTGAGAGCATGGTTCCCCGTACCCCCGCTGAGTTCGCCCTTGCTTGGAAAAACAGTGCTGCGTATAAGGAACTTCAGAAAGAGATCGCCGACTACGATGAGCAGTACCCTATTGGTGGTCAGTCCCTCGACAAGTTCATCGAGTCTCGCAAGGCTATGCAGTCCAAGGGCCAGCGTGCCAAGTCTCCATACACCCTGTCTGTCATGGAGCAGGTCCAACTCTGTGTCACACGTGGCTTCCAGCGTTTGAAGGGCGACTCTAGTTTGAGTATGTCCGCCTTGATTGGAAACACGATCATGGCATTGATTATCGGTTCGGTTTTCTTCCAGTTGGATGACGATGTGACCAGTTTCTATTCTCGTGGTGCCCTTCTCTTCTTCTCTGTTCTGCTCAACGCCTTCTCCAGTGCCCTAGAGATTCTGACCCTTTACGCGCAACGTCCTATTGTCGAAAAGCAGGCTCGCTACGCCATGTATCATCCGTTTGCCGAAGCGATCTCGTCAATGCTATGCGACATGCCGTATAAGATCATCAACGCCATCACTTTCAACATCACACTCTACTTCATGACTGGTCTTCGCCAATCCGCCGGCGCCTTCTTTACTTTCCTACTCTTCTCTTTCATGACTACCATGACCATGTCCATGGTTTTCCGTACTATCGCCTCGTACTCGCGGACTCTGTCTCAAGCTCTGGTGCCCGCCGCTATCCTCATCCTCGGTCTGGTCATCTACACTGGTTTCACTATCCCGACCCGCAACATGCTTGGTTGGTCTCGCTGGATGAATTACATTGACCCGATTGCGTATGGCTTCGAGAGCTTGATCGTCAACGAATTCCACGGCCGCAAGTTCCGCTGTCTGGAAGAGTCTTTCATCCCGGCGGGAGAATCCTATATGGGTGTCGACCGGTTTAGCAAGATCTGCTCGCAGAAAGGAGCCGTCGCTGGCCAGAACTATATTAACGGCGAGGATTACTACACTGCAAGTTTCCAGTACTCCAACAGCCACAAGTGGAGGAACCTGGGAATCATGATTGCGTTCATGATCTTCTTCATGGCTACCTACCTCATCGGAACCGAGTACATCTCCGAGTCGAAGTCCAAGGGCGAGGTCCTGCTTTTCCGTCGTGGCAACGCTCCCAAGCACTCCAGCAACTCCGAGGATGACGTCGAGCAGACTCAGACCGTGTCCGCTGCCGAGAAGAAGGATGGCGCTAGCTCCAATGGCGAAGAAACCACTGCCGCAATCCAGAGACAAACCGCTATCTTCCAGTGGCAAGACGTGTGTTACGATATCCACATCAAGAAAGAGGAACGTCGCATTCTCGACCACGTTGATGGCTGGGTCAAGCCTGGTACCTGCACTGCTCTCATGGGAGTTTCTGGAGCCGGTAAAACCACTCTTTTGGATGTCCTTGCCACCCGTGTGACAATGGGTGTTGTGACTGGTGAAATGTTGGTTGATGGCCGCCCTCGCGACCAGTCTTTCCAGCGAAAGACTGGCTATGTCCAACAACAGGATCTACATCTCCATACCACCACAGTCCGCGAGGCTCTCCGCTTTAGTGCTGTTCTCCGTCAACCGCATCACGTTCCACACCAGGAGAAACTCGACTATGTCGAGGAAGTGATCAAACTTCTTGGAATGGAACACTATGCGGATGCCGTCGTCGGTGTTCCCGGTGAAGGTCTCAACGTCGAACAGCGCAAGCGTCTTACAATTGGTGTCGAGCTAGCTGCTAAACCGCAGCTGCTTCTGTTCCTGGACGAGCCCACTTCCGGTCTTGACAGCCAGACATCTTGGTCGATCTTAGATCTCATTGATACCTTGACCAAGCACGGCCAGGCCATTCTCTGCACTATTCACCAGCCCTCTGCCATGCTCTTCCAGCGATTCGATCGTCTGCTCTTCCTTGCCAAGGGTGGTAAGACCGTCTATTTTGGAGAAATCGGTGAAAAGTCCTCTACGCTTTCTAACTACTTTGAACGAAACGGTGCACCCAAGCTGTCTCCCGAGGCTAACCCTGCCGAATGGATGCTTGAGGTAATTGGAGCCGCCCCCGGAACCCACAGTGAGATCGACTGGCCAGCTGTGTGGCGCGATAGCCCTGAGCGCCAGGAAGTCCACAACCACCTCGCCGAGCTCAAATCCAACCTTTCTCTGAAGCCCGTTGCCACAAACGATAACGACCCAACCGGCTTCAATGAATTCGCCGCACCGTTCACCGTGCAGCTCTGGCAATGTCTTCTCCGTGTGTTTAGTCAGTACTGGCGAACTCCAATCTACATCTACTCCAAGATAGCGCTCTGCACCCTCTCAGCGCTCTACGTCGGTTTCTCTTTCTTCCACGCTCAGAACAGTATGCAAGGACTCCAGAACCAGATGTTCAGTGTCTTCATGTTGATGACAGTCTTCGGTAACTTGGTGCAACAAATCATGCCCCATTTCGTCACCCAGCGCTCCCTCTACGAAGTCCGCGAACGCCCCTCCAAATCATACTCTTGGCAAGCCTTTATGACCGCCAACATCATCGTTGAACTCCCCTGGAATGCCCTCATGTCCGTCCTCATCTTCGTCTGCTGGTACTACCCCATCGGACTCCAACGCAACGCCGGTGATGACCTCCACGAGCGCGGCGCCCTAATGTGGCTCCTCGTCTTGACCTTCATGCTCTTCACCTCCACCTTCTCCCATATGATGATTGCCGGTATCGAGCTCGCCGAAACAGGAGGCAATCTCGCTAACCTGCTCTTCTCTCTTTGTCTGATCTTCTGCGGTGTCCTCGCCACCCCCGGCAATATGCCCCGCTTCTGGATCTTCATGTACCGCGTCTCGCCATTCACCTACCTAGTCTCTGCAATGCTGTCGACCGGCACAGCTGGCGCCAAAGTCATCTGCGAGGACATCGAGTTGCTTCGCTTCGAGCCTACCAAAGGCATGACCTGCGGCGAATACATGCACGATTTCATCTTCGGAACAGGAACAGTCACCCAGCCCGGACGTGGCGGTTACCTCGTGGACGCTAACGCCACTAGCGACTGCTCCTTCTGCACCGTCGATAACACCGATACTTTCCTCCTGGGTGTGAGCAGTTCCTACAGCGACGCGTGGCGCAACTTTGGCATCATGTGGGTGTTTATCATCTTCAACATTTGTGCCGCTGTTGGTATTTACTGGCTTGCTCGTGTACCCAAAGCACCACGCAGCAAGAAGACTAAGACTGCTTGATTGATACATACCCTCCTCTTTTTTTTTTTCTTCTTTTTTCTTCTTTTTCCCTCCGCTCAACTGAACAGGCTTCTGAGCGCTACTGTCAAACACTGCATTAGACCGCCCTCTCTAATCCTCCACTCTTCTTGTTACATATTTTTTGTTTGTTTACATACTACACCTGGTCTAGCGGGTGGAGATGTCCTAGATAATACATACACTAGCCTAGAGCCTCTTGTGCGATTACATAGTTTATTACGTTTCTTATTTGAGAATTTTGTGCACACCAAATAGACAAGGCAGTAAATCCCCTTCCAAGGTTCTCAATAAGAGACTATTATCTATGTAGGAAAAGGATGAAGATTCAAGTTATGATAGTGATATGTAGTTATACAGTTGAACACCAACGTTATATGCGCCCGCTAACCGCAAAGCACAGAAAAAGCACTGGGGAAAAAAGATTACATTGAACAGAAAAAAGGGGAAAGAAACCCCTTAGGGAGTAAAAAGCAAAAAGTAAAAGAAAACAATCACCATGTAAATGCCTCCTCAACAAAATCAACAACAGCCCCCTTCCCAATCCTCTCCCTAGTCGCAGACCTAACCTCATCTGCAAAAGCCCCAGGCCCACAAACACTAACAAGTGTCGCCCCCGTCCTGGTCGGCAAAATCTCATCAAGAACAACATCAGGCCTACACCGACCGGAATGCATAAGCACTGTCGCAGAAGGACTAACGATATCCGCTGCCCGACGCGGCTTCGAAACGAAGAGCTTCACAACGAGAATATCTCGTCGACTGGGTAGTCGTAGGATCTGGTCCATGTAGCTACTTACCCAGGCGAGGTGATCTGTAGAGCGGACAGACCAGATCAAGTAGACTTTTCGTGTTGCGGCGGAGTTCTGTGCGGCTTGGGTGACGAGTGCGTGGGTGTGGAGGAGGTGGTGGGTTATTCCTGCGCCGGCGCTGAACAGGATTGTTGTGCCGTAACTTGAGAGGTTTATTGGGTTTGAGCCGTAGGGGCCTTCGATGAAGCCTGATAGTGTGAGGGATTTTGAGGGGGATGCGTTGGCGAGGTTGTAGAGACGGCGGGTCATTCCCTTTTGGGCGCCGATTATGAGGGAGACTTGGGTTGTTGGTTTGGTGGGTTTGGTGGGGAGGTTGGATTGTTTTTCTATGTCGGTGTATGTGCCCTTTCGGGGTTGGGTTGGGGAAGGGAGGAGTGTTGCTGTCTTGCTTGTGCTGGGCTCTGCCCAGGCTATTGAGAATGGGTGAGACATCCACCATGAGATGCTGGGGATGTAGGCGAATACGTGGCAGCCTGGTTCGATTTGAACGAGTTTGGGGAGGTGGAAGGTTACGCGGCAGGCTTCGCCTGGGAGCGCTTGGACGACCATTCTTGTTGTGCCGGAGGTTGAGATATTGAGGTGGACGAGGCGGAAGAGGCGTGCGAGTCGGTCGCCTAGCCAGAGTGCAGCGATCGTTCTTGCCCAGTTTTGCTGTGGGAGACTGTCTATTTGTAGGTGCATGTATACGCCGAGGAAGGCTAGCACGGCGGCCAGCTGGTGTAGATGTAAGAAGGTCTCGTAGAAAGCGTGGCGGATGGGTGAGGGGGAGTGTAGGCAAAGGAACATCATTGCGGCTGTGCCTACCAGGCCCCAGGTGAAGAAGGGAGTGCTACGTAGGCGGGCGAGCATATGGGTAAAGTCTTCCTCGTCGACGGCATTGACGGCCCATGCGGCTGTGTGGACGACTGCCTCGAGGACGACGATGCGGCCCAGCCAGCGGTGGAGGAGGTTGTATGTGTCGAAGCTGATGTGGAGGAGAGGGATCAAGGGGTTGTTTCGGCCAGCGAGGAGGAAGAGCGGGACCATGTTGAGTACGGCCAGCGTCCCGGATCGGCCGCGCAGCTCGGCTACCAAGGCTGCCTTGTTGTTGACACTATAGTCCAGGAAGACGCAGTATGTGACCTGGCTGGCGAAGTATAGTGTGACCAGGATGGTCTGTAGTCGGGAGGGTAAGGTACCAACATTGACAGCCGAAGAGAGCTGTAGTTCTCGGTTGTGTCGTTTCTTTCCTAGTGGGGCATATAAGATGTGTTTCTTGAGGTTGGACCACCACGATGATTGCTCCTGGGCCCAGAAGGTCTGCTGGCGCTGGTTTGCACCAGATGCGATGATTCGGCGCAGATAGGCATGGCTAATCTGGGCGACCCGGCCACAGAACAATGCGAATGCCACAGCGCTGAGAGAAATGTAGATGATCCGAGTAATGATCACATCACGAGGGACGTCCACACCACTCAATCCCCTTGAGTACTCATATATGTATGTGGCATTCGACCCGTACCCTCGTGCCGCGATATGCGGATGGGTCGTTGCCATTGAACGGGCGTAGATATTGAAGAGAGGGAGATGTTGCGCTCTGGGCAGAAAACATGCAAGGCTGTGCTTTCGACGTTGCACAACCCCTTGGTCGATATGGCAATCTGTAATATGTTTCAAGGAGCCGCTCAACAGCTCAGATCGAAATATGAAGATTTAGATGTCGACTGGAGGGCATTTGTGGGGCTAAACGAAATCAAGGACGGATGGATCAGATGAGATAGATCATAAACAGGGTTGGCGAAAGAGAGTCGATATAGATAGAGACCTCTTTGATTGTATCAGACAAAGACAATGTGTAATAATGAGAGCATTGTGGCTTCGTAGGACAATGGACAATGAGCTTTGTTTCAATGTGAATGTCCCAGTTGAAGTCAACAAAGCGACCCAAAATAACCCTGATCTTTGGAATTCGAGAGAAATTGGCACGTCACCAAGAATCGAAGGTGGAGGGCTCTCACAAGGTATCTGAAATGCAAGGGGTGGCACGTTTTTCTATGAAGAATGGAATCGGACAATGTAGAGGCAGTCCAGACCAGGATATATAGAGCCAAGCAAGATCTATGAAGAGAATGTGTGCAATCGAGACCAGCCAACTATCTTAAAAAGCCAAGAAAAATGGAAGAGGAGAAGAAGGCTCGGGCTGAAGACGGAGTTTTGAAGGCAACAAGGCAGCATATGGACATATCATGTTTCTGCAAGCCCCCCTTATGGCCTGATTAGCAAGTGTGCAAGGCGTTTAAATGGCCGAGAGCCTATCAACATGATTTTTGGAGTGACGCTAAAGACCGCCGGCGTTTCCAAGCAGACTAGTGGCCCCTTTATACGGGCGTGATGATTTGCTGATGATCCTTGCAGATCTTAGTTCAACTCTCGGCGTAACGCCTTTGGATGAGAGCATGTGGAGTCTGAAACATGATTAATCGTAGACGTTCAGATTTTCCGGTGGACATCCGGTGAACACCCGAAGTTGTCTTACTGTCAGACAATTGGCTTCGTTCAAGTTTCAGGGGAATGTGCACTGACCACTCTACGACCTGACGATACTTAGTAAGATGTAGTATGTACGTTATGTGTCCAATCTATTCAATGTATGTAGTCTTTCTAAACATTTACCGTCCCATCCATCCACCGTCAACTGTGAGAACCTCACCAGATACGTAGCTGCTAGCCCGACTGGCTAGATACACCACAGCACCCTTGAAATCTTCAGGGTTTCCCCATCGGCCAGCCGGGATACGTGCCATGATACCAGCATTGCGAGAAGCATCGTTGATGAGGGCGGTGTTCATATCAGTAGCAATATAACCGGGCGCAATCGCGTTGACATTGATTCCCTTGGCGATCCAGTCGTTCGAGAGTGCCTTGGTCAACTGCCCAATGCCACCCTTGGATGCTGCGTAGGCGGGGACAGTAATCCCACCCTGGAAGGTGAGCAGAGAGGCGACATTAATGATGGAGCCCCGACGGCCCTGGGGGAATTCAGAGTCGTCACGGGCCAAGAGGTATGCGGCGAATTCTCGGCACATGATAAACACGGAGGATAAATTAATTTCCAGGACCTAGACATTATTTCCACAAATGAGTTATAGTGTTTCAAGGGGGATTTACATCAGGAGTCTTTAGATGGGGCTCTTGACTGACCTCATCCCAGTCCTCGTCTGGGAACTGTTCGGCGGGGTGTCGCCGTTGGATCCCTGCGCAGTTCACCAGAATCTCGGGCTTGAGGCCTTGGCTGATCAATGCAGGGATGATGCCTTTGACGGCCTGCCGGTCCCCTAGCTCGGCAACGTGGATCCATGCCTGACGTCCAAGGCGATTAATGATCTCATCCTTGGTTGATGTGTTGGTATTGTCTCTCTATTAAGATGTTAGCACATGCCCTCCAACTCTTTCCAGGTGACTCGCCTGAATCAAGATGATATCGGCGCCAGCCTCAGCCAGAGCAATGGCCATGGCTTGGCCAATGCCTCGTGTTCCACCGGTGACGATGGCGGTTTTCCCATTTAGGGAGAAGAGGGACATTACGTCTGCCATTTTGAATGTGAAGATGAGTCTGCTAACGATCTTGCTAACACTTGAAATAAAAACAAAAGAAAAACCCGGGAGGAGCTCCAAATAACAGCCAAAATGGAGAACGCGGGGGTTGTCCGAAGGGGAAATGCCTATAGCCGGGGTCATTAGCCGATCGGCAATTGATACGGTAGTCTTTTTCCTACTATGACAATATGATCGAACTAATAAATAGCGTATGAAGAGATATATCTCTAATATTCTGCTCTAAATACTCAAGTACTAATGTGATCTTCTAAAAGGAAAAACATCGCTTATATCCCTTTATATAGCGGCAGAAAGTAGGCAAATCATTTACCCCCAAAGCCCTGGAGGTTTCCAAGCTTAGCGCATCAACCCCGTCTCCCCACAGAAGCATGGACACGATGAGTAAGGGTCTGAGGACTTCCTGGTGGAGACGCTGGACTTTGATTTTCTACTTTTCAATGTCTCTATAGCCATGGACGAAGAATCCTCAACAGAAGCTTCACGGCGCGATATCGCCAAACGCGTGTCTCGAGCTTGCTTGCATTGTAGACAGCGCAAGTCTCGATGCGACCTGTAAGATCCTTTTTCTTCTGCTTCCTTGCTTGCTTTCCCCGGATCTGCAGTATAGTTGGTTCCGCGCTGATCGCATGCAGAGACTCCAACGGTAACCCAGGCAAACCGCCATGCCAGCGCTGCGTACGCGAGAACCGCGAATGCATACTAGGTGGATCAAATCGTGGAGGTCGTCGAATCCGAAAGAACAAAATCAAAAACTTTACACCCGCCAGTCACTCGCCAAGCAAGGATTCCGAGGCATCAAGCCCAACCAACTCTGAAAACCAGAGAGTGCAATCGGCATCCTATCCCGGGCCGGTAGTCTTCTTGCCGCCTAACCCACCGGCACCAGCCTCAGCATCCGTCGGGGAAGATGATACCTCCATATCGTCTGTCCCGCGCAATCCCTCCGACGCTTGGCAATGCTTAACCGGCATCGCCACGGAAAGCATGGGGACACTCCCCGTGCCCCATAACGACCATGTTCGGTCGGAGTCAACGGCATTTCCAACGTACAACAGCCTACGCAATGGCGTCGTCCCGGACTTTAGCAATCCAACCACCGGCATCAAGGCCTACAGACTCGTTCAATCGTGCGCCCTAGACCCAGAAACGGTGTGGCAATTGATCTCTCGCTATGCGGAGAACTTCCATCAGTATCTTCCCCTTGTGCCGCGGAAGTATTTTACGCGCGCCGCCCTAGATGCCTTTGCCGCGAATGAAAAGCACCTGCTCACGGCAGTTCTGACGATCGCCTCCAAGGACTTGGTCGATCAGCCCGAGATCCACGAGTACTGCTCGAAGTACATGCACGAGCTGATCTCCGGAATCGCCGCGGGCGCGGAGTGTGATGTTGAAGCGGTTGAAGCGCTTCTATTACTTGCCGAGTGGGAACCGCAGGGACTGCGACCTCGCATCGAGCGCGTGGGACGGGGAGAGGAAGACCGCGCTGCGTGGATGCATGTTGGGCTTGCGTTGCGCTCGGGTTATTTCATCGGCATGGATCGTACCTCTTTCCGCGGAGATCCTTATGGTGACCAAGAGAGTGAGGCTCGTCGGCGGCTGGCATGGGCGAGCTGCTATGTCTCTGACCGATTGATTTCTGTGCGCATTGGACGTGCTTTCTGGTCTCGTGGCCCGGGGCCCATGACTGGTCTAGTCAGTCAGGACTTTCCGTCGTTACAGCCGGTTAACGAGGGCGAGGAGGACTATGCGAAGATTTTTCAGGCGATGTTGGATCTTACGCAGCTTTATGGAAATGTACATGAGGTTTTGTATTCGGGGATGCGTACTAGTAACCAGATGATGTTGATGGGAGACTACGTTAAATATGTGGATGACTTCCGTCTGGCGATTCTACGGTGGAAGTCACTTTGGGGGTCATTGGACTGTGAGTTGGTCTTTTCTCGATTCTTTCAGCTTCTGGGTATGAGACCGTTCTAACATATCAATAGGCTCACCCCCTATGCGAGCAACACTACAGTTGTCATACGAGTACTTGCGTCTGTATACCACGGCTTTCGCGTTCCAAGCTGCAATCTCGCAGTCGCTAGTCAAACCGAAAACAGACCTAGAGGGTCAGCGAGAACATCTACGGTCGACATTCAAGAATGTCGCTTCGATGCAGGATTCGCGGTTCATTTATGAATCCGTTGATGCAGCTAAATCATACCTGACAATCCTTGTGGACCTGGTAGATCCTGAGAAGCATCTCCATTTCATGCCTCTCCGCTTCTACTTGTAAGTTTTTCCTGCATTCCGTGTTATATCGAGGCAAACAGCTCATGTGATTTAGATATGGCATCTACTCTGCCGTTTTCCTTTACAAGGTAAGATCCCGGTTCAATTCCTCCTCTTCTGCATCTCATCTGACCGATACCAAAGGCTCGTTCCTTCGGAATGATGGTCCCGTCAGAAGAAGCAAAAGTACAAGGCCTAGTTGGCCGAACCACCGAAGTTCTGAAGCAAGCAAGCGCCGGTGCTGATGACGTTGGGGCGCGCTATGCTCGTCTTCTCGAGCTTCTGTGGAAGCCCAAATCGACCCCCGCAGAGACACAGCAAAACAGTGACTTCTCACTGCAAACAGCTCTCTCGAATCCGGTCGCAGACCCAGGTTACATGCAATTCAGCCCCGCGAATGACTTCTCATGGCTGGATTTAGAGGCTGTTGGTGATTATGTATCCGGGGATCAGATTTCGAATGGCTTGTTGGGGCTGGACGCATTCCAGAATAGCGATATGTATCAAGGAGAGCCACGGTCGCAGTCCTGGCAGCCATCTGCTTGGATGGGAGATATGAGCAGCAACCTTCTCTTTTAAAGGGGGAATGTCTTGATGTGATAGATGTGTACCCCCACACCTCAATCTGACGGCAAATGATGCGGGGGTGCGGGGGGCCATCGGAGATAGCCCCGAGGGTGTTACCGAGGATTCTTTTTGCTTTTGAGGTTTGAGTGTTTACTTCTGCATTTATCATTACATACACTCTATCACGTCATGTCGTTCAACGAGATCAAGGGTCGACTTGCGCTTATCACCGGTGCATCGGGAGGGTAAGCTGTCCACCAAAACTCATGTTACTCCAACACCGAGAATGACTGACATGGATTTTCTAGAATCGGTGCTGCTTGCGCACACCAGCTTGCCCAGCATGGAGTGCATCTCGCCCTGACATACGCGACCAACCTGACCGCGATGAACGCTCTGGTGACCGATCTACAGAGCAAATACGCCGATCACAAGCTCCGTATCTCAATCCATAAAGTGGATGTTGGCTCCGCTGACGAAATCGAGGCGATGTTCCAACAAATTGACACCGAGCACGGCCACCGACCTGATATCCTGATCTCGAACGCTGGATACGGGAAGCGGTTTCCGCAAATCTGGGACTGCTCTCTCGAAGAGTTCGATTATACTCTCACCGTCAACTTGCGCGCCTCATTCATTCTCGTCAAGGGGGTGGTCGAGCGCATGAAGAGCCAGAATTGGGGACGTATTGTGTTTATGTCCTCGATTGCTGCGCAGGGCGGAGGAATCAATGGATGTCGTATGTAACTCGCTCCCATTCTGGAGAATACCAAACTAACTCTCTCTCTCTCTCTCTCTCTTTCAGATTACGCCGCCTCTAAAGGTGGTCTGACAGGCATGATGAAGAACCTTTCTACCCGACTGGCTGAATTCAATATCAGTGTGAACGATGTGGCACCCGCCATGATTGGTGACACCGGTATGATCCCTAATGCCGCAGCTATCCCTGAAGTAGCAGCTAGTATTCCGCTCGGTCGCCTCGGGACGCCTGAGGAGACGGCCAATGTTGTGACTATGCTTGTGAAAACAGGATACATGACGGGTCAGAGTCTCTTGCTGGCTGGAGGGTTGAAATGAGCAACCCAGTAATATTAGGAAGAGTATAAGAAGAGCTTTGCATTGTGCACCTACGAGTTATCAATACTTTGATTCAATTTTGTAGATTCAATTTCTTTTGTAAATCCTCGTTCCCCAACATATATATCCATCCTTTTGCTCTATTGTCACAATCTGGGTATTTTCAAACATTCACCATCATCACTGTCACCATCGCGACACTCACAGAGAGCCATTACGTCGTCGGTTCTCAATAATAACCTTGACAACAGGGTTCCCCTCCTCATCAACACCCTTTCCAGCAAGTGTAAATGCCCGCTCTCCCTCCTCCAACGTAAGCTTATGTGTAACAACCTTCTCCTCAACACTCTTCATCTTTCCACTGGCTAGCAGCGCAATAGCAGCAGGGTACGCAAGTCCATCGTAACGGAACACACCAATAATATCTACCTCGCGCAGCGCCGCGGCACCAACAGGCAGTGTCTGGATAGGATTTCCCATACCAATCTGCACCAGCACACCACCGGGTGCGCTAGCATAGATACCAGCCTGCACACAAGCCGGCACACCAGTACAGTCATAAACACGACTGAATCCGGGAACAACAAGTCCATCCTTGGCCCCAACTGCCTCGACCAACGTAGCCGCAACCTTCTGCGCATTCTCCAGCGCATACGCGGTCTGCTCGGCATGAGGCGCATCCTTCGCAGGAGGCGGCGTCTCCGCCCTAGGAATAAGAGCAGTCTTAAGACCAAGTCCCATCTCCTCCGCAATCTTCAGTCTCCGCGCATCGATATCAGCAACAACAATCGAGGTGAAATTCTCACTAGCAGCCAACGCCCCGGCAAGAAGCAGACCAATCGCACCGGCACCGAAAACCAGCGCAGCAGTCTCCTCTCCAGCAGCGCGGTTCTGCGCGACTTCCTCCTTGCTAGGTGGGTGTGAGCGTCGCACAGCATGCAGTGTGACAGCGAGCGGCTCGACGAGCGCACCGCCTGCATCGGACACGCTGTCGGGAAGGGAATGGCACATGTCTGCTGGGTGGTTTGTGCGTTCCATTAGCGTGCCGTCGAGGTGGGGGAAGCCTTTTGCGGAGCTGCGGAATTGCATTGCTTTGCAGATGTTGTAGCGGCCTTGTTTGCAGAGTGCGCAGATGCGGCATGGGAGGCCGACTTCGAGCGCGACCCGGTCGCCGACTTTTAGGGTCGAGACGGAGCTGCCGGTGGCTGTTACTGTGCCGGCAGATTCGTGGCCTAGACACATTGGTGATCGCACGACGAAGTCGCCATTGCGGCCGTGGCTGTAGTAATGGAGGTCTGAGCCGCAGATTCCTGTTGACCCGATGGCCACTTGGACTTCTGTTGTGGATGGGGCGGCGAGGGTGCGTTGTTCCTGGTTAGGTTAACTTTTTTTGGTTAAGTATATAGTATACGTTTGGGGTTTACTTACCAGGCGGAGGTCTTTGGCTCCGTGGAGAACGAGGGCGGTGGTTGTGTTTGCCATGGTGTATAGTGTAGTGTAGGTGCTAACTTCTGAAAGAAAGAAAGGATTCAAGTAAAATAGTGAAACCTGACTCCCTTCGGGCTTTGGAGTCAAGTCCCGTTCCCCTCATAATCAGGCCAAACACCCCACTTGATCATGGCGGGGGGAAGACTTGAGCCGGAGGTGCTCCGCTGTCGGTTATTGAACAGAAAAGGGGAGATTTCAATACCCGACGTGGGGGTTGCTTTTTACATTCTTTGAGGGTTAAGAAGTCAAGAATTAAAGAAGTAGTAAGATAATAAGTAAGGATGATTGGTTGTATAGAAGATATGTGTAGAAAATGATTAGTAGAGATATAAAGGCTGGTATATACTCATCTATATATCTGTATCTATATCCAAGACACCGTCGGAGGAGCCCCCGTCATGACATGGGGGTACAGCGGGGATCTCGGAATCTCCAATCTTTTGTTTTCCAGGAATCTTGTTTCTACTTTCTTTTCATTTTCAAATCTTTGTATTGCTTCATTCCCTTCTCTTGTTATATACTATAGAAAGCATATGTGAGCAACCCCGCTGACATCGTTTGGCGCATCTAACATTTGTAGAAACATGGCAACACAATCAGCTCTCCTCATTGGAGAAATCACCCACGCGCGCAAGGAGTGGGAGAGCATTTCCTCTCTTTTGACATTGAAAGTAAGCGATTCCTATTGCGCCACGATCGAATCCTGCTAAAACAAACAAATCAGGAATTCCCCAGCGGAACCAGAGAAGAGTTCATTGCGAACTGCAAGACTGGCAAGTATGATGATGTAGTTGCGCTCTACCGGTCCAACAACTCCACCAAGGTAGGCAATTATTACTCCTTCGCTTCGAGTTATCGTACTCACAGCGCATAGTACACCGGTCCCTTCAATGCAGAAATGCTGGAAGTCTTGCCTAAATCTCTCAAGTACATCTGTCACAATGGCGCGGGATACGACAACATTGACATCGCCGCCTGCACGGAGAAGAACATCGCTGTGTCCAGCACCCCAGTCGCTGTCAACGATGCGACAGCTGACGTGGGCATTTTCCTGATGATCGGCGCTCTGCGCCAGGCTCACGTGCCTATTACTGCTCTCCGGGAAGGTAGGTGATTCTAAACAAGAGCGGATTAATCTTCCTTCGGTAGCCAGTCACTAACCATAATACCATGACAACAGGAAAGTGGCAAGGCCCGATCACCGCAGGAGGAAAGGAGTACAGAACCACCCTGGGCCACGATCCCAAGGGCAAGGTCCTCGGAATTCTGGGCATGGGAGGCATCGGTCGGGTATGTAACACAGACGGTAACACAACACCCGATCCCAGCTAACTATGAGCAGGAAATGGCAATCCGCGCCAAGGCCTTCGGAATGAAGATTCAGTACCACAACCGGACCCGTCTATCAGCCGACCTGGAAGTCGGCGCGACATACGTCTCGTTTGACGAGTTGCTCGCTAATGCCGACGTGCTCAGCTTGAACTTGGGCTTGAACGCATCCACCCGCCACATTATTGGTGCGACCGAGTTCACCAAGATGAAGGATGGTGTAGTGATTGTTAACACCGCACGTGGTGCACTGATTGATGAGAAGGCGTTGGTCGCGGCACTTGACTCTGGCAAGGTATGTAATGCTGCGCATTAAACTGGAACATTCCTTCCATGATGGATATGCGGACAATCCGGCTGACTGGTGGTTGTTCTATAGGTGCGCTCTGCTGGTTTGGATGTGTACGAGTGTGAGCCGCAAATCGAGCCCGGTCTTGTTAGCAACCCAAATGTTATGTTGACACCGCATATTGGTACCGGTACTTATGAGACTCAGAAGGAGATGGAGATTCTGGTGCTGGATAACCTGCGGTTGGCTGTTCAGAAAGGTGAGCTTATTACACAGGTGCCAGAGCAGAAGAAATAGATATAGATATATAAAGAATAAAACTTGTTACATTCAATCATCAAGTATTCAAGTAGCATAGCCTCGAAAGGAAGTGTTCGCCTTAGAATTGTGAGCCAAGGTTGACACCTGAGATGTGGGGCAGAAACAAGATGACTCAGGTCTGACATAACTCAAAGGCGGAGTCCACCCAAATCGGCTAGCGTTAGGGCTCGCTTAGGGCCAGAGCGCCAAGAGCGAAAAAAACCGCACCAAAGCTAGTGGCTCAAGCGAGCGCCGGACGACGACGAAAAGCGACAACAACTCATCACCGAGGACCATCACACCCCCTCGCCAACTCCTTCAAGATGGTGAGTGCTGCATGGCCCTGTCATCGATAATGACCATTCGGAATCCCATTCTCTACGAAATGCCACCCGTGTGATACACATTCAATGTCCGATCGCATGGTCGACTTTCGCTGCCAACATCACCAACATCCAACGACGATCCCATTGCTAACGAGCGATGCTTTTCACAGGTCCGTTACGCCGCCCAGGAGATCTCGCAGGAAAAGAGCGCCCGCGCGTGCGGCTCTTACCTGCGTGTCAGCTTCAAGAACACCCGTGAGACTGCTCAGGCCGTCAACGGAATGAAGCTGTCCAAGGCTCTCACTTTCCTCGAGAACGTCACCACCAAGACCATGGCCGTTCCCATGCGCCGTTACGCTGGCTCCACCGGTCGCACCGCTCAGGGTGAGTCGCCCTTTTTCTCTTTTTTTTTTTCTTGAAGCAAATTCCGGATCGATCGTACTGGAGTTTTTTGAAGGGATTGTGGGGAGGACGAACAGCATCGCCAATTATACGACAGCCATTGGGATATGCATTGGAATGACGAGGAAAACATGAATTGAACGAGAGGATGGATTTCTTGGCTTATTGGCGATGCTGTGGATTCTACGATCTGGATGAAAATTTGTGAATGGAGTCGAACATCGACTGACAATTTTTGGTTTCTAGGCAAGCAGTTCGGTGTCTCCAAGGCCCGCTGGCCCGTCAAGTCCGCTGAGCACATCATTGATCTGCTCAAGAACGCTGAGGCCAACGCCGATGGCAAGGGTCTCGACACCGCCAACTTGATCATCAAGCGCATCCAGGTCAACCAGGCTCCCAAGGGTCGCCGCCGCACTTACCGTGCTCACGGTCGTGTATGTTTTTCCTAAGAATTTTTACGGTTGAGTCTGTATTTACAAGAAATGCTGATTTTTCTTTCCAGATCAACCCCTACATGACCAACCCCTGCCACATCGAGCTCATCCTCACCGAGGCCAGCGAGCAGGTCCAGAAGGCTACCACCGACAAGCAGGTCCGTCTCTCTTCCCGCCAGCGTGGTACCCAGATCCGCCGTGCTCTCATCGAGGCATAAACGGATCGCCATAAGAAGGTGTGAGGGGACGTGTGGTTACGCAATGTGAAAAGATTTTTGCGGTGGACGGGAAGGATCGGAGTTCTTTGCATCAGCTGTGTATGTTGGAACGGAATCGATACCGGATCATACAAGATTTAAGGTCATGGCGCCAACACTCGGAGGAGAACCCAATAAAAAGTTTAAACGATATGGCCCAGGGTGATGGAAATAGGATTCTGTACTTCCCGATCCAATCATGATACAAACGTGGTTCTTTCTCCGTGACTCTATCGAGTGTCTTTTTCCTCTTTTGATAAGGACTGTTTTCGGTTTCTTGTCTAGCTGCACACGTCTCTGTCAAGGTTCCGATCTTTCGGTCATAATATGATCTCATTTTTTCTGTTTTAATATGCATCATGAGATCCATTGTAGCGATGACTTGATGACTAGATTCAATGCCAAGGTTTAAACTACGGGGCTAACCTCTATGCACTTGATATGAGGGTATTATTTCAAGGTTGGGAATGGAATCACGAGGAAATCCTGCCTATACCACTTCTGGTCCCCGACAATCCTTATCTAGGAACTTCTGCCGTAAGAAATGCCAAGGGGAATAACCAGGGATCTAAATGCGGGGGTATAAGTAGCCCGGAACAGAATACATCTTTGAGATTCCTGCATACCAATCTACTCCCTCGATATATATATATTCACCAGATCAATCCAAGATGACCAACCTCTCAGACTACCGCCTCCTCTGCTTCGACGTCTATGGAACTCTAATAGACTGGGAAAGCGGCATCATCACCGCACTAGGACCAATACTCTCAAAAAGCACCACCCAATTCACCCGCGAACACCTTCTAGAAACCTATCACGACCTCGAAAGTACCCAACAAATCGCAACCCCGGACCTTCCATACTCAGACCTGCTATCGGCAATCCACCCCACCCTCGCCGCACGTCTAGGCCTCGACCCGCCAACCGAGGAGGAAAGCCGCCAATTCGGCAACTCCGTCGGAACCTGGCCAGCCTTTCCAGACACCGTCGACGCCCTGCGTCGACTATCAAAGCATTACAAGCTAGTGGTACTATCGAACGTGGACCGGGCTTCATTCGCCAAGTCCAATGCCGGTAGCTTGCAGGGCGTGCCGTTTGATATGATTCTTACCGCGCAGGACGTTGGCAGTTATAAACCTGATCCGCGGAACTTTGAATACATGTTGAATGCTGTGCAGCGCGAGTTTGGGGTTGACCCTGAACAGGTTCTGCAGACGGCGCAGAGTCAGTTTCATGATCATCAACCTGCGAAGAAGGTTGGCATTAAGTCAGTTTGGATTGAGAGGCCTGGGGCTTTGATGGGGAATCGGGGGGAACCGATCTTTGATTGGCGATTTGAGACGTTGGGGGAAATGGCGGATGCTGTTGAAGCAGAGTAGAGGGGTATGGGTTTGATATCAAAAAACGGGGAGTATGGACGTATTCAATGTCAAGTACTTGGTACTTCTAGATATATGTTGAATGCGGCTTGTAACCAGGTACTGTCTACCCCCACACACGTGGCTGAGTCAGTCAAAACATCCCTGGAGTCTCGTTGCCTGGAGCCTGGATGGCTTCGGCTTGGCAATGCAGAACACCTGGCTGCGTGCGTGGAATGTGGCTTTGACCGCTGGGAATATTGACTTTATATACCACTGTCCTGGTTTTTCGACCCCTTAGCGAGGGCGCTTATTGTTAGTTCCCTGCGGTGCTTCTAGGCCGGCAGTTGGCCCCCGGCAAGAATCATTCTTTGACAATTTGAGCTATTTTTCCTCCTCAAAATTTCCCCCTTAAAATAACAGACTGTGCGATCACCATGAAGCGCTTCCTGGGATCTCTGAGCAGGCGCTCAAGTGAGTGTCTCACCGTCTCCACGTCTCCGGGGCCCGCAACCTCGCTGACAGGTACCTGAACATAGGCTCTAGCGACAGTGTCGAACACCGTGAAGACTCACCAGAAGCCATTGTCCTGAAAGAATTGGTTTGTGTTAATTTCAGAAAAATTAAATTGGACACACTGACATCTTCAGACTGCCTTCTGCGAATCGAATACAAATACAAATGCGAATGGTTCTTCGCGTGACGCGGTATGTGCCTCGGAGATGACAGGAACCCCCTTTTCAAGACTGACAAATCGCATTTGCCCTCCAGCAAGGAAATGAATTCGTCCACCTCCCCAGAATCGTCGAAACTGCCGAGTCGAGCCCCAATGCCGCCAAGCAAGCGGCTCTGCGCATTCGCAAGTATCTCGCAGATCCCGCCGGCACCCCGAACCAGACTCAGTACAATGCGATCATGCTCATGCGCATCCTGGTCGACAACCCGGGCCACACCTTCACCCGCAACTTAGATGCTAAATTTGTGACGACCATCAAAGAGCTGTTGCGCACAGGACGCGATTGGCATGTGCAGAGCTATCTCCGCCAGTATCTAGATCTCCTTGAGCAACAGCGGTCATGGGACCAAGATCTCAAACTGCTGCTGCAGATGTGGTCGAAGGAAAAGATTAAAGCTTTCCGCGGTGTGGTGAGCACATGGTATCTTCGCGCGCCCACCATCCAAGACTAACCTAGCCAGATCGACCCTTTTCCGATGAATACCATCGTCCCACCGCAAGTCCCGCCCAGGCATCTCCAGCAGCAACCATATATCCAGCCCCGCGCGCCGGCAAATACTCTCCCAGATCTGGTAGAACTAGCGGCGCGCATCGAGGAAGCGCGCAATTCGGCAAAGCTGCTAACGCAGTTCGTCCAGTCCACGCCACCGGTAGAGCTGGAAAACAACGATCTCATCAAAGAGTTCATCGACCGCTGCAGGTCCAGTTCGCGTTGTATTCAAGGATACATTCACTCGACCAACCCGGCTCCAGACGAGGACACTATGTTGACGCTTATTGAAACGAACGACGAGATCTCCGTAGCGCTGTCGCAGCAGCAGCGTGCCATGCTGAAGGCACGCAAGATTAGAGGGTCTTCATCGCCGAGTTCGTCCAATTTGAATAGCCCCTCGCCGACATCACCGCCTGTCGCATCAGGCCCTACGACTTTCTCCCCTCCCGCCAGGCCGCCCGTTCGGACTGCAACACGCAGCCCCGAGTCCCCTGCTCCCGTCCCGGCACAGTTGCCTTCGACGGCCACGACCGGTAGCCGCGCACCTGCTTCTAATCCTGCATCGGGATCTGCGACTGCGAGCCGATATGAATACAACGCCGAGGAATTCCAGGTGCGGAATCCTTTCGCTGATGACTATGCTACAAATGACTCGGACCAGGAGAGGCATCGGGGGCATGGTGATTCGCAGCCCCACAGTGATCGTGTGCGCTTGCAGCCCACTGAGCAGGAGCGCTAGGGTTATGCAAGGATTTTGATGTTTCTCTATCATCGCCTATCGCCTGGACTCTTTTTCTTTTTTGCGGTTATATCCAACCCTGCTTGCCGTTTTGTCTATTTTTGCAAGCGTATAGCTTTTGTCTGTTTGTCTTTTGGCTTTCTCTTAGTTTTATTTTCTTGTCTCTTACCTTCCATGATACCTCGCGCCGCACACATACTGTTTAGCTTTTCACTACCCATGTCTTCAGCAACACGTTTGATCTATAGGGGACCGAGTCCGTCTTTCCGCACCCTAGGTACCGTATATACCTACGAGTCTTACACCTTCCGTGGTCCATTGTTGTAGCGTGTGAAGGACATCGTCTAGGTATATACAAGGCCCGCACAAGCAAAAGATCCAATGCTTTGGTAGAAAGTCATAAACAGCTTGAAAGAGTCCAAAAAAGCACAAGGTGCCAATCCACGCTGGTGGATGCCAAAATAAACCGCCAAATATCAGACATCCTCCAACCTGCAAATGCCCGCGCAATAAAAACACCTTCATATCTTCGTTGACCCCAAAAACAGGGGATAATCCAGCCATATCTCGACAGCCGAAACTGACGTATACCACCTTTTACTCCTCAATCTTGATACTAACCTTCTCATCAGTTGCAGCCTGAGACTGGTCCCTCGCTGCAATCTCCTCAGGGAAAGGCTTCCTCGCCCACACACGTCTCCTGTGTAAAAGTCAGCCGGACCCCCAACACTTCCAGAGGAAAAAAAAAAAAAAAAAAAACTCACGCGCGCTCATAAATATGATAGCGAGGATTCTTAAGCTCATTCCTCAGCTTCGCAACATAAACAATAACCTCATCCTGCGACCAAGGCTCCGGAGTCCCGAATTTACAAAGCAACCACATAGCCCAGCCCTCCATACCAGACATCCAATGATGGTAGTTCACAGTGCCGGCCTCTTTATATTTCTGATCACGCGCCCACGGCCCGAGGGGCCACTTGTATTCTTTTTCACAGATATCCACGAACCCGGCCTTGCGGAAGGCGTCTTGCATCATGTCAATTGTTCCAAGCGGGCGGCCCGCACGCTCGCCGCATGCCGATAGCGCTGGTCCCCAGCTACGCAAGATGTTGTCTTCTGGTAGGCTGTTGTCGTCGCATTCGACGTAGGGACTTGCTTCTAGTTGTTCGATCCAACCGCCTGGGCGGATGTTGCTGTGGGTTTGAGTTAGATGAACGGGAGAAGGACGGAAAGGATGATGGCTTACTCGTAGCATTGCTGGTAGAGACGATCCCATTCTTTGTAGTCAAAGGCTCCGATCATAATGCGCATGTGGATCAGGTCTTGAGGTTCGTTCCAGGTCCATTCTTCGGCGATATTGTCGACTTCGAGGACGCAGTTTGGGGGTACCCATGTTACTGGTGGTGGGAAGAGGTCGACTCCGCGCACGCTGGCTGGGGATTTGGTTAATATGTTGATCTGCTATGAGTGAATTGAGTCCGTATTGGGCACTCACCTTCTGGGAACATGTCGGCTACATCGCTAGAACAGGGTGAGTGACGATCCTTTGCAAATAGAGGTGTTTTATCTTCACATACATGGCCCAGTTACCCACACCTGTTCCAAGGTCGAGAATATGTTTAGGATTTTTGACAGGCGCCCGGAAAAGAGGGTTATCGTGGTCTGAGTCCATAACGAGGGCTACTAAGTGGCTGCCATAGTGAGTTATTTGAAAAAAAAAAAAAAAAAAAAAAAAAAAAAAACCATATATAAGAGGATGCATACCCAGCTTCGTATGTCTCGAACTGCTTCTCGTCTGATGGAACCCTGATAGAAAGTAAGCAGGTAGTACCCCTTGCAGGAACCCTATGCGTACAGATATTCTTTGTGGCTCAGTGTTTGATACCGTCGGCCATTCTCCTCTAGCCCTCGATAAAGCGAGGAGCCGATCGAAGTGGTTTCCCTGAGATTGTGTAAGAGATCTTTTTCGTATAGGACAAAAGATAATATTTACGATTGCCAGTCATCCCCGTAAACGGTTGTGACGTGGGTCGTTGGATCCTAATACTAGTTAGAAAAGAAAAAATATCAACATAAAAGTAGATGTACCACGGCGATTTCATCCTCTGGCTCAGTATGTATTTTATCCATAGTTCAGCTCATAGAAAAAGGTGGAAGATGAAGAATCTGAAACCAAAACAGGAATTGGCCATCAGACCCCCCGCTCTGACATCTAGTTTTACTAGTCGAAAGTTAGATGTCAACGGCCATAGAACAAAAGAAACCATAGGCTGTTTTGATATATGTGGGCTTGTGGGGTGGAATCCAATCCCGGTCGCTATGAGCCCTCGGATTGGATGTTGAGGAAGTTGCATGTGAATTTGCAAAAGTACGATGATCTACCAATAAGAACTCTTTTTAAAGTCCATTCTTCACAGAAATGCTGCAGAAATATAGGCCAAAACTAACTTCACCCTCTGGATTATGATCAAAGCTTACCTAGACCTTTCAGACACCATACTCTAATCTAATATCTATCGCTTTTATAGATTTATTTGACCTTATATGGTTATAAACTTATCCACGGCTCTACGGGCATTTATGATTCGGTGTCCGTCCGACACGAGAATACGAAGCTTACATCAGGTTAGTTCTGTTCAAATGTACAACATAGGTACATTCACAGTACTCCCCGTACTCTCCGTATGCTCCGTATACCCCGTAGCTTATGGGGGAAATAGGCTATCAAATAGGCTATGTGGGAACCCAGATGACGCCTCGACATTTGAACTATATAGCCCACATTGCTAACACATTCCTGACCATAAACCATTCAACGCAACATCTCATATTTACAAGTTCCAAACATGTCAAACCTTCCCCTCAAAATGCGCAGCATCATCCAACCAACCGCCTCCTCCAAAACCCTCACCCTAACAAACACCCCTCTCCCAACCCCGAACCACGCACAGGGAGAGCACATAATTCAAATAAAAGCCTGCAGTCCCTGTGCCGGTGAGCTCCTCTGGCCAGCAAACTTCCCCCCGTCCACAGCGCGCACTCTAATCCCATGCCCGGACATGGCGGGAATCGTCACCTCAGCACCGGAAGACTCGCCTTTCCAGCCCGGCGATGAGGTATACGCGCGTACAAACTATGTCCGACCAGGTAATGCGTGCGAGTATTCCATCGCCGTTACGGCTGAGCTGGCACACAAGCCCAGGGGTCTAAGCTGGGTCCAGGCTGCTGCGGTTCCTGTCTCCGCCGAGACGGCTTGGCAGGTTCTTTTTGTTCATGCCCTTGCTGGGGGAAATGGGGAAGAGATCGATATGGACGCCGCCAAACTTGCTTGGAGTGGGAAGAGAGTGCTTGTCACTGGTGCTTCTGGTGGCGTGGGGATTTGGCTTGTGCAGCTGGCGACTTTGCTTGGTGCGGAGGTGGTGGCGACGTGTGGTCCCCGGAATGTGGAGTTTGTGGGGTCACTTGGGGCGAAGGAGGTGCTTGATTATCGGGTTGTGGACTTGAAGGAGTGGGCACAGTTGCCTGCAAATAAGGTGGATGTTGTTGTTGATTGTGTTGGGGGGAAGGCTCTTGGGGATGCGTGGTGGACTGTTAAAGATGGCGGTGTTGTGCTGAGTATCTCCCAGCCACCTTTGCAGGTTTGCCCGGATGACTTCAAGGGCGAAAGCGTAAGAGACTTGTTCTTTATTATGCAACCTGTGAGGAGGCAGTTGGAGGAGATTTCCAAGTTGATTGAGAAGGGGGTGTGTCGTGGGTTGGTGGATAGTGTCTGGCCTCTTGAGCAGTACGAAGAGGCATTCAAGAGACTGGATGGAGGCCATGCGAGGGGGAAGATTGTCTTTGATCTGTCACTGAATCACTAGAACTGTTTCTCTATCTCTCCACTGTCGCAACCCAGATATGAGAAATAGAACATCATAGTCATTCCTGGAGGCCTGATCCCATTGGGGAGTATACGTCAAATATTATTTGCTATTCCATCCAATCATATACAGAATAGAAGACCCCCTATAGACTCTACCAAAGCAGACACTATAAAGTACTTCTAAGCGCTTTCATGGTTGGTGCCATTTTCGGCAAGCGGATGCCGATAGCTTCGAGCTTTATTCATATGATCATTCCTTTCTTGCTTTTAGTGAACATAGAGTACATCAACTCGTATGTTTTTGCGTTTTATCTCCAACAGCAATTTGAATTGCTTCATTCTCCATTTACTGCAATACTTTGAGCTCCATAATTTATAATTGCATACCAAAACCTTGAACTCCTACGGAATTGAGATTGGGCAGTTTAAATTGTCATACTTATACTTCAATATCAGATCATGTTTGGAAGCTCTCTCCTAACTATATGTCTAGTATACTTTTTACTGCACAATTCAACACTTTGGTAACACTTGCGGAGTCTCTCAACAATCATGTAATATGGCGACCTGCCTCTACTCCCTTTCTTCCCTATTCAGGATTCAATGGCATATAGCAACCAATGTAAACGAAATATTCTTTTCTTTTTCTTCCTTATCTTTCTCCCTCTAACAAAACTCAATCATTATGACATAAGCCGTATGCATATCACTAGCGCGGGTCGACTGATCCATTATGTTGTACTTGTAGGGATCAACTGCACCAATGTCCTCGTTAGTACCGTTCCAGCCTGAGATGGGACGCCAATGCATGTGTGATTATTTCTTTGCCAGTAAGGGCTTATACGCTTAAGTTCATATTCCTAGGAAATAAACCACGGATACAATGTGTGGCGATCAGTAGTGATCCGGGCGATCAGCCTGCATATACGCAGTGGTATAAAACTGGGTATAAGGGGGCCAAAAACCCGCTTTTTGTGGAGCATTCTTCATGTCTTCATGTCTTAATCAACGCCCTGTACTGTAGATCATTTATCAATACTAGTATCAATGAAGCTTTTGATCTCTATGCAAATCCAGATATCTCCGTGGGTTCTAAGTCCAAAGTAAAGGGTTTGATCCCATACAAATGCAGATATCTCCATTCTTAGAGGTTCGTAAGTCCATAAAATGATTTATAATACATGTATAGAGCGGTGCTAATTAGGGCAATCAGGCATGAAAAACTCTCCACAAAAAGCGGGTTTTTGGCCCCCTTATACCGCTGCCTATATGCATGCTAATTGACAATGTGATATTGGAAATAGACGTTGTATCGTGCATAATAACGGGGTGCTACGTCAACACGTGTTTCCAGGCAAAACCTATTTAAGACTGCATAGCTCCCAGTCTGTTTCTCATCAAACTCATCATTGTCTTCAATTCCCCAGTCAATCTCATAGAACAAGGTCTCAATCTTGTGAATATTTCATATATCATGCAATTATCCAACATCTTCTTCGTCCTAATGGCCGCCCCTGCCTTGATTATGGCCTCGCCTATCGAAGCCACTGACTCAGGTGTTGCCAAACGTTCCACTCCTCCTGGAGGATATCAAAACGGATCCGGAGTAGGTGATCTGAGGGAGTGAACAGCACATTTTCTAAAACTTTGATATACAGAAGTGCAACGGGACTAGCTGTAACGTGTCCAACAGCTTGATCCACAATAACCAGTGAGTAATCTACTACATTGAGGTGAGCTCTTAGACGAGGCTAACTTTTCAATCAATATAGACCTTGCGATCATGGAAGCGTGAGTCTTTTCCTCTTCTTGCTTCGGTATTTCTGGTAGTTCTATGACAAACTGACCTAACGACATTGGAAATAGTGTGGTGGACGTGGTGGCGGTGATGGAAAACCTTGTGGCTTTGCTAAGGCTAACGGCGAGATGTATTGTCCCGGCAGCTTTTGAAGGAGGTCAACTTGCTTGATTTGAAACGGTCAAAGCCGTTGAATGGGGTCTCTGAGGCGGGGGTTTTTTGTACCGGGGCTATTGGATCTAAATCCAGATGCTTTATTCACCGGGCTATCTAGGCTTATTCCCATTGATGCGTACTGTTTTCCGAGTCGGGCCTGTTTGCGAGGTAGCGGTGGTTTGCCTTTTGATAGCTCAAGCCCCTAAAGGCTCTCAATTCCTAAACCGGCAGGGGCTTGTCTCTGTAACGCCAATATCCCCTGAACCACGATATACCTAGACAGTGTTGCTAGCATATGGAATTCATCCTAGAGAAAGACAAGTCATCTCATCTAGACAGGGGTCTGGATTTTGGAGGGGATTACACAGCGCTTCCACCATCTAGACCTTGAGTGCTGCAGCACCAAGTCTTGGCAGCACCCTCTGGTCTTGCACTGCACTATAAACAATGCGAACACTAAAACGTAACTTGCATAAGTTGGTGACAGAAATATGGCGCAACAATGAAAGACATTTTTAAGTGATATACAACTTTTTGACTAATTATGACAAAAGAAATGCGACTTGGCGCCAATAGTCTTACTAGGCTTCGATACACCCCTTAGATAACACCTTAAATGTCGGTACTAGTTGTCCAGTATGCTCTGACGCCTGGAGTATCAACTCCAGACCGGCTGAAGAACAGCCCAGACGATGATAGGACGTGGTTTTTATCTGTCTCGTACAGGTGGATGCGCGGTGCTCCAGGACGAAATAATCACGCGATGGTATGATAAAGTATCATATACTAAAATGGCATGAGTCTTGTATCACACTGGCTGGGTAAAGATGAGACATACTGGTTGCCAACGCACGCCCTCGAGCCCTTGGAGAAGGCAACAAAGTACTTGTGCATTTCCGCTAGTTGGGTCTCAGATGATTCAAGTCACCGTTCGGGCGAAAAGGATCTTGGAGCTGGGAATACGCCTGGGTCTATGAGCATCCAGTATATGGTCATGCTGACGGGCGTCTGCGCGGCTGATTCTGAGTATTAGCATGTGTCTGACTGGGATGTTTGAGGTATCAACGCACCTTCTTCAGGATTTTCCACCACTTGTAGAACATATCCTGGTCTGGAGAGATGCGTGCTGCTCGACGAAGATTCCCCCCGCCCAATCCAATCTTCAATCATCTAGTCAGCTTTATGTATTCAATACGGAAGCGGCACATACCTAATTTCCTCTTTCATGTAAGCTGAGAGATATGGGATCTTCTCAAGGTCACCCAAAGCGGGAAGACCAACCGAAGCGATTCACGCATTATTTCCTGTTGCTTTTCGTTCATAGCTCTCCGAGCTATGGTGTCCTCTAGTGTGCGATCCAGGTTATGGGGAGCTGCTTACTGTACGGACTGTACATGATTGTTTAGAACAAAAACGGTATTACCTTCCTTGAGTCGAGGTTGAGGTCAAGGATGGGACAAACGGTGTTCGAACTTACCTGGGCAACTTCCCTGGTTAGGTCCGAGCCGAATGACACCTTGGATGTGTTTTCAAGCGACAATTGCCTCTATATTAAACAAACCCCCATAGAAGATCGAATGGGCATTCATTAGACCTAGTAATTTAAATGCTTTTGAGCCTCAGTTCTGCGATAGTCGGATTTTACCCGCACCCCATCAAATATACCACCAACATCACTGATTTACATATAATAAACATCAATAAATAGCTAATTGATCCGGGTATTAGTTGATTCAATATTGGGTGCATACAGGTAGGTAACAATTTCACTATCTGCCAAGGCCTTCCAGCCTCAGGCATCAGTGCCTTCGTAGTATACCGGTGTCACTACGCCGACACCTTTTTCTATAAGGTGCTATTCATCCCACTGGTAGTGGAATATCATCAGCATTCCTAGATATCATTACCCTCTTCTTATTTATCTCCAATTGGGGGGTATACTCAGGATCTTGTACCTCCGCTTCCTTATCCGCTTCCATTCTTATACTTTCAATATCAGATTTTGTTATACGAAGTATCATAAAATCTTAAATTGTTGTATTAAGAGAATATTTTCCTATTTGACTTGACTGTGAACCCCGAACCCCTTGATAGGTGGAATCAAGACGCACCTAGTCAGTTTCATAAAATTTAGTTTGGTTTTCAAACCGAGTGGACCGAGGATAACCCTGGAATGAAATGAGATAAACATCCAACTGCCAAGTCAAGTTTATTCTACGATCTCCACGTTCTTAATCAAATCAAAGTACCCAAATGTCATGTCTTACCTGTCAGCCCCTCCTTGGCAGGTCCCAATCAACGTGAAACTCAGCGCATCCCTGTTCGGCGCGTGGAGCAAGGCTTGGCAACCCTAGCCTCAGGAACGTCGGGCTTGTCTCGGGAGAGCAGATCACCGGCCTAGTTCAATATGCATCCGAGGACCATATTGCCCCGATAGGATCCGATCTAGACTTACGACCAGTCTCACCAGTCGCTTCCCGGTGGGGGAGCGCTGTCCCTTGGGTATATCCGATGTGTTTCAGCGTGCTACGTGCATTTGACCTTACGCGCTGTTTGGTATGTCTCTGATAAGTGTGAATCTAGTGTTTGTGGTTGATTAATGACGCATACAGCTCAGTTAGAGTTTCTTTTGAATGTGCCTACCTACTATATAAGCAGCGACATTCTGGCGCGACACAGGACCAAATGAGCATGCTGGTCAGTCTTTTTTGAATTTTCATTCGCATTCACATTCATTTCCTCCGGTTTGAGACCGTGCAGACTTTCATTCAAGTATACATTCATTCCTCGGTCCGGTTTACCGATTATTTACATTCACTTCCACGACATCCCAACTCAAACATGAAGCATTTCACCCCCGCTCTGGCTTTCGCCAGCATGATCTCCTTGGTTAATGGCCATGGTTTTGTCACCAGCCCCAAAGCTCGACAGCCCGGTACCGAAATGGAAACCGCCTGTGGCAAGCAAGTTGTGTCCAACCAAGGGTCTGACAAGTACGGCAACATCCAAGGCGAGCTGCAAGTTGCCTCTGGCCAGAGCGACTACGAAGCTGCCGCGTGTGATATCTGGCTTTGCAAGGGCTACAAGTTTGCCGACAACAAGGATAATGTCTACTCGTACAAGGCAGGTCAGAAAGTCGACTTCACCGTCGACATCCGCGCCCCGCACACCGGTGTCGCCAATGTCTCTGTCGTCGACACTTCTTCCAACACCGTTATCGGTGCCCCCCTGATCTCTTGGCCTGTCTATGCATCCGTTGCCACCGGTGTCAAAGCCGATGAGACCAGCTTCAGCGTCACTATGCCTGATGATCTCGAAGACCAGTGTGTCACCGCTGGTGACTGTGTGCTGCAGTGGTACTGGTACGCACAGTCAATCGACCAGACATACGAGTCGTGTGTCGACTTCACTCTCGGTGGATCTGGCTCCAGTGGTGTCTCGGCTCCGGCCCCGTCGGCGAAGGCCCCGTCGATCGACAGCTCTACGGAGGCTGCTACTATTGCTACTGCTACTAGTCCGGCCACAACTGTCGCTGCTCAGCCCACTACCACTGTTGCTGCTCAGCCTACTACTTTTGCTACCACTGCCCGTCAATCGACTACTCCTGCCGAGGTGCCAGTCGCTACCACCGCGGCAGCTAACCCCAGTGCCACCGATGCTGCCGGTGCTGCCATGCCTTTCCCCACTGATAGCGCTGCAGATGTCTTGGCCTGGATCCAGGCCATGTTCGGCAACTTGGCGGGTAACTAAATGTGGAGGACGCGAAGAATGACCCACTAAAAAGTGGGCGACGTAATATCGGAAGTACATCGTGTTCAGTTTTGGACCTACCTGTACCTCCTGTATTAGATAGTAGCTAGATATACTGGCAATCAAATGTCAGATTTACCATGCTTTCTCCATCATCCTGGGTTCCAATGCAACGCTGTTAATAGCGATATCGGAGAGATCACCGAGTATCCGATATCGCCACTTCATCCATTCATTCCATTAAATATCAGATATTAATATAAAAACAAGTATTCCCTACACAACCAACATCTCTAGTATTTCAAATTACGCAAACAATGTACTGTCGTCTAAACTTCACAGCGACCAGACTATTGAACCAACCCCTAAGAATCCCTGTCCCACCAGTCTACAGACACTTCACCACAACAATGTCCCAACAAAGCAAAGACTGGAGCGCAAGTCAATACCTCAAATTCGAAGACGAACGCACTCAGCCCGCCCGCGATCTCCTCTCGCGCGTGCCCCTAATGGCCCCCAAAAGAATAATCGACCTAGGTTGCGGCCCTGCCAACTCAACAACAGTCTTGGCAAACCAATACCCGTCAGCAACGATAACAGGTCTAGACTCGTCGTCCGACATGATCGAGCGCGCGAAGAAAGTCCTGCCAGATCGGGACTTTTACATCACAGACCTAAACACTTACACGCCAGACCCCGCCAAGCCAGTCGATCTCTTTTTTTCAAACGCGGTGTTCCAGTGGCTGAAAGCCGATGACCGTATTGCGGTCATTAAGCGACTCCTGCAGCCACAGCAAAAGGGCGCTGTTTTTGCACTCCAGGTCCCGCATAATCTGAGCGAGCCTTCGCATGTACTTATGGGCGAGACTGCTGCTGACGGCCCGTGGGCGGAGAAACTCGCTGGTGTGCAGAGAGATGGGTTCCAGTCGCCGCAGGAACTTTATGATCTGGTTAAGCCGTTTTGTAGTCAAGTTTCGATTTTTGAGACGAGTTATTATCATTCGCTTGAGAGTCATGAGGCTGTTGTTGAGTGGGTGAAGGGGACGGGGTTGAGGCCGTTTTTGGATCTGTTGGAGGGTGATGAGAAGGAGGCTTTCTTGAAGGGTTACTTGAGAAGATTGCAGTCTGCTTATCCTGTTTCTGTTGATGGGAGGGTCTTGTTGAAATATCCGCGGTTGTTTATGGTTGCTGTAAAATGATCTGGCTGAAGGGTTGTCTTTTTGTCTTCGATGGAGCTCTACTTGTGTATATGGTGTACCATGTTGTTACTAGGTCTTTTCGTGTCACGGAGTACATATCGGCAACAGAATCTCCCCTGGGACTTTTAGTGTTTGTACTATCTAGCCTGAAAATCTAGAGATAGAAAAACGTGACATGTACGGATCTATGGAAATGAACGAATTCACATCTACATTGCTACTCAGTAAGCTGCTTGGATACAAAACAGCACCATTTCCCAATGATAGCTTAGACGATTCCTGAAGAAGCAATCTTAATGGTACCGTCAGTCCTTCCAGAGCTATCCAAGCTCTTGCTCTCCATCTTCTGGAGAATATCCTGACCGGAGACAACCTCTCCAAAGACAACGTGAGCGCCATCCAAATGGGGGGTTGCCGTGAACTAATCTAGTCAGGAAACACGTCTTTCATTTATCCTTTGAGCATAATTTCGACTTACGGTAATGAAGAACTGAGAACCGTTGGTGTTGGGTCCAGCATTTGCCATGGATAGTAGGCCGCCTTTGGTGTGCTTGACCTGGAAGTTCTCATCCGCAAACTTCTCGCCGTAGATCGACTTGCCACCCGTTCCCTAAAGAGAGAGTGGAGATTAGCCGGAGCTCGGAGGTTCTGTCAAGAGACCGTGACTGACATTCCCACGAGTAAAATCACCACCCTGGGCCATGAACCTGGCAATCACACGGTGGAATGCTGAGCCTGCATAGCCGAAGCCCATTTCACCCGTCGCGAGGGTGCGGAAGTTTCTCGCAGTCTTGGGAACGACGTCGTCATAAAGTTTGAACTCGATGCGACCCCAGTTTTCCACTGCATGGAGTTAGTGCCTTGTAGTGAGACAAAACAGCAAACTTACCCTGGCCGCCGGCCGAAGTGTATTCAATATCGAAATATGGGTTGGCCATGATGAAGAAGATGGTAAAGAAGTGCAAAGTCAAGGAGGCGGGGTAATAAATGAGAGGGGTTGGATTTATGCAGGAATGAGGTCATACAAGGGGTCCAAGGACGTATTCATTGGTTAGGGTTCTCACTGTACCCGTGACTTCCAGAGGTCTACTGCTTTGGAATATTGTTTGTAATCTGGTTACATTGAAAAAAAAAAGAGAAAGGAATCTCAGATGTCACAGTCATATGTGGAATGAAGTGAAATGAAGTCTTGAGACCAGAGCAACATAGAATGAGAAAATTAAGAACAAACGGACCAGACCGCAGTAAGAATCCCGAAAAGGTGGCCCACCAAGACTCTCATCTAGAGTCTATCATCCTCCGCGTGTGTTGCCACTGAAATCCTCTTTTCATTTACTCAGTTTTGTTCGACTGAGCGGTCTGGACACCCTTCTCATTGGCGTCGTTGATGTCGTCGGATGCATCCGCAGGAGCGTCAGCGGGGTTAGTGGCGGCGATGTACTTCTCAATTCTGGTATTAAGTCGCCAGTACTGCTTTTGGACGGTACCAATGGGCTTTCCCGCATTTTTGGAGACGGCAGCCCAGTCAATCTGTGAAGTCGGTCAGTATATGACATAATCATGTATGGAGAGACACTCACCTTCATGCCGGTGGACATTCGGACACAGTTCCACAAGAACATTAGGTCCTTGTCAAGAGGGGCGCCGGGGCCAGACTTGTTAGGGGTCGCCTTGACAGGGGAGGCCTTGGTAGGAGTCCGCTTCGTGATCCCTCCCTTTGCAGGCTTGGCAGGCTTGGCCTTGGGGGTGGTTGGCGTTGTGGGTGCCATTTTGATGTTAATGAACTTAGGTGATCTGTGTAAGAGAACTCTGGGAGCAGGAGTGGTTTGGAACAATGGTCTGAAATTCGGAGGGAAAAGAAGAAAACAAGAGAGACAAAAGGGAGCAGCTTCCATCCATGGCGGGTGCGGACGCACTTGGGTTGCGTTGGGACTCATCACCCCGACGATTTCTGTTGTCACGACAAACAAATAAGGGAGCAACCGACTTACTATGTAAATATTCAAACGTTGAGCCTACAGCCCTCCCCTAATGTAGAAAATTACCTTATTCTTACTAAGAAATAATCACAAAGAAATAATCACAAGGTGGTGTTCTACATCTACTTATACGTGAACCAGGATGCATGGAATTCAGTACTAATGGCATACATACTAGTACATTATCCAGGTATCCTAAATACGCCTACTCTGTGCCTGAAGTATACATTGTCCCTATACGTACCGGACTTTCCTGGCGGGTGAGAAACTGTCGCCTCCGAGTACTCTTATAATTTCCCACTGTATCTCGCTTTCACCAAGCCTGCGGCGTATAGCTCTGAGGGTAGTGTTTCTTTCATGGCTGTAGCAACAGATGGTGTAGCGACGCTGTAGCGACGCTGGGGGCGCCTGGGAAGTGCTTCATGATAACCGGGCTACCTAGGTGATGGTCGCCGGGGAGCCGAAAGCGAAATATTAGAAATCATTCGGTTCATCCTATGATAAGCGTAATTGCATTTTAATTACTGATCATGAGTAATGATGGATCAAGCTAAGCTTGAACACCACCTGGGTAGGCTATTTGACACCCGAAAGAAGAACAAATGGGATTATGGATGAAGCAAGGTATTCTAACATACAATGATGTAAGGTTCTCTTACAACACTTTATATTACATAGAGCAAAGAGGAAATCTGAATGAACAATGGTCAACTTTACAAGTTTGCTGCTTTGGCCGGAACTCGCAAAATTGACTGTTGTGTCATCGATGCCACTAAATTCCCTGCCTCATCCCACATTTTACTCTCGCTATATGTGCGGCCATGGCCAGCACGGTGATTGATTACCTCCCTCAAGTTCCACTCATCCATTTTGGGCGGTGTGAAGATACGCAGAGCAAAGTCCAAGCTCGAACACGCACTGGCGTCCTCAAAAGACAGGTGATTGTGTGTCAACGGCAAAAATGATAAAAAACCATCCAGAATGAACGCCAAGCCGGCCACTTGCTCTCCTTCTGTCTGCAGAGGGTCTTTGACTCGAAGCCAGTCAGCTGATGACCTTGCTGTTGGAGGCATTGCCTCCTGACTGGTTTGGATGGTCTTGGCCATCCCCATGAGATTTTGGGCGGCAACTCCTTCCGGACACGGGCGGCCTTCGTAGATGTCTCGGGAGAGTCCGAATAGAGTGTTGAAAGTTTTGAACTGTGGCTCTGCTATTTTACCAGCTTTAAGCCAATCTTCCACAAGGCGGTCCCAAGGCATACAGTCCCGCCAGTGACTATAGCTCCGAGTGGGCTGATCCGAGAATGTGAGCAGAGACGGCTCATCCCTGTGAAAGTCGGCTAGGAGCTCCATGCATAGGTGCTGTCGGCCGCTGGACGGGTCATTCTGTTCGACGGCAACGCGGTACGTGACGAAACTCTTCGATTGGCGGAGTTGAACAGGTGTGCATATCAATTTGGCTTTAATATTTACTGCTCGGAGGTAATGTCCAAATGCCGAATATAAGTGAAATCCATCCGGGGCGGTCTTACACGCAGCGTGGATTGCAAGAGCGATGGCGTAGCCTCCGTAGGCGATGGGTGCTAAATTACCCATCTTTTGAGGAAGATGCGTGGAAATATAATGATCATCAATTTTTTGTTGCGATACATGTTCGGCTAAAGTGGTCGCCATGGTTCTGACTGGGATGAAAGTATTTGAAGCGATGTAAGGGTGAACATATCCAACTTATACAGAAATCCCCAAGGTTACAGTGTACCTCGGCTCAAACGGCCTCCTACGGTGGCATATGAGAGCTGAATTTTGTTATATTAGACCCACTTCGGAATATGTCCGGTTAACACGGCCTTTTTATCGGCATATCCTGGTATATCATCCAAACATAATTCTGTTGATCAAAACGAATATAGGCGGAGTGTATGAAAACTTTTGGTCTTTTTTTTACCAATAGTGCTGAGCGGCCTATGCGACCCAACGACGATTTCAAAGAGGAATGAAGGAGAAGCTAAATTTTATTCATTGCTCTCACCCTTGATTTGGCTATTCTTCCTTATTACAATTACATGCCGATTAATAGAGTGATAAGCATTCAGGATTCATTGTATCTTCTTCCTGCTCTGAGGTAGCAATGGAGCATGAATCTAAATGACTACGAGAAAGACATCAAGTTCATGTCAATTGAGATCTAGTAGTCAAAGTTTGAGTAAACTTCACACACAATGACATGTTTTTTCTACTCTCTACCAACGCTAGGAAATTCACATCATTTCACAAAGATATTCGAAGTCCTTTTTCCACATCAAGAGGTCGCGAAAAAATTGGAAGAAAACTAGTAGAAAGACGTTTGAAGGGTAATGAGGAAAAGGAAATCGAAATCGAAAGAATAAATATATGTATCGCTAGCCTTCTAGGTTACTGAGGTGAGGTAACTTGATAGTTTATGCCGGTATACTCCGTACCCCTGGCGCGCCTTAGAAACTGCCACATACGCCAAGAAAGGCCCGCCCCGCCCCCTCCACTTTTCCGGTATATGACGATATCCCGCCAACCCCCAATCCGGGACAGAGTCATGACGGAGGCCAAGAGTCAAATATGAAGATTGTCGCTACATCATGTTTTCATGAACCGAGTTACTTGGCATTGGTCCAGGCAACCACGTTGCTCGGATGTAGTCTGTCACATTTAACCTGACATCTCCCCAAAAGACAAATCACTAGATTTTCTACCACCATACCAACACCCACACAGTATGGATCAGACCTACAAGCCTTCGGAATCGGCGCCCGCCGTACGCATCATGGTCCTAGAGACCGACATACCCCACCCAGACACAGTATCTGCCCGCGGCTCCTTCGGCCAGATATTACACACTCACTTCGCCAAAGCCGGGCGCGCCCACCATCCACCTCTAGAGGTAGAGACAGATCAAGTGTTCGTGGTGACCGAAAAGGGTGGCCGAATGCCAACCGTGAATGAGTTCGACCGCTTCGACGGCCTCCTCATTACGGGGAGTGTGTACGACGCCCACGCGAACAACGAATGGATCCTACAGCTGCTAGACCTCCTTAAAACTCTGTGGATCAAGCGCCCCAACTTCCGCTTCGTGGGGGTTTGCTTCGGTCACCAGCTCCTTGCCCGCCTTCTCGGCGGCTCTGTTGCGCCTGCGCCCTCGCAGGATTGGGAACTCGGCCACTGTCGCATCACGCTTACGCCCACTGGCCAGCGTCTCTTCCGTTCGCGCGACAATCACATTCATCTCCACCAGATGCATCAGGATCAGGTCGTCGCACCGCCTACTTCCGCGTCTGCGGGACCTGATATGCTCCCCTCGAACACCGAGGTTGCTTGCTGGGGCCGTAGTGAACATACACCGGTTCAGGGATTGTATATCCGGAACCGACTATTTACTACGCAGGCGCACCTGGCCTTTGACGAGGATATGGTGAAGCGCCAGATTCAGATTAGGGTGGATAGCGGCGGGATCAAAGACCTCGAGCATGCGGATCGGGCGGCTGAGACGGCACATCTAGAGCATGATGGTGTTGAAGTTGCTAAGGCTGTACTGCGGGTGTTTTCAGATGACCATGACGAATGAGCGAGGGACTACTGCAGTACCTTCACCTCTGATACCGCCACATGACCTACTGTTCCTGTTATTCTTTCATGTACATATAGACGTCGTTAATAGCGCCATGTTCACTCATCCTCGTAATTTCAGTATTAGTGTAAAATTTTGAAGGCTAACAATAGATACCCAAATACACTGGCTATGTACATTAAACTTCAATTGTCATGTCAGTAGCTGACAAGCCCCAAATCGCCAGGCCCATTCTCACAGCGACCCGGGAAAATCACATCCTCGATAGATTGCACCCCTGGTTTCCAGACTCTCTGCCAATCTATCGAGGATGCCTGGAATTGCATTGTTCGTGAACCAGCACAGGGAGACGGCTTACTGTTTGGTGGTGAACGAATTCAAGGAAAGACCTCTTCTCTCTGGGGAATCCGACTTGAATATTGATATGCCTTGAAACTCTTTTATAAGATTATGCAATGATGACACTGGTTTTGACTAGTATGTCTAGGAATATATTTTTTTTAATCGTATCGTGAAATGACCCCATATCAAAAAGCTGGAGAAGTCGTATATCTTATTTGGTAGGTTAAAATGAAAGTAGCTGATAACTACACAGCGTCCTGACCTTTAGTGCAGATCATGTTATGCAATGATGATCACCTGGGCAAGTCAGGGTAGGGATGTGCTGATATGCAGTGATCAAAATGCGCCAAGAGATGAACACTGAGACAGCAGATCTTAAGTACCAGGAATCATCCGGTACCTACATATATGTATATTCGAATGTACATGCAAAATGCACAAAGGATGTGCCAAGGAGCTAAGGTGGGGCAAGATCATCTTGATAAGAGATTAAGTAGTGCACTGCCACAGGGGAATTAATTTCTCTCCTTGCATGAAATTCTTTCATCCTAGCCAATTCAACCCATTCACTCTTCATCTCATTCATCATGGAGGAACATCTGCGCCACAGTCTTTCCAACCATCCTCATGCCTTCCAGAGTTTGCATCATAGTCATAGCAACTCACCGTCACACCGGACCGACAGAATGACTCCGCTTTCTATCAATGAAGGTACCACGACCGCACTTGAACACGAACTCACCACCGTCCAGCAACACCGCAGTGGCAGTTCCAGCGATGAAGAAGGTCAACCCCCACCACGTTATACCCCCGAAACCGATCCGTTCCAGCTTGCCTCGAAGCTGAAGACCGAGGATGAGATTCGGCAAATGAAAGCCAATACCTCGCGGAAACGGGATTCTACTGCAAGCAAAAGCCGGAGAGTGGGATCCATAGTGAAAGACACTGCCCGTATTGGAAAGCAGGCGTTTGTCACCAAGAAGCTGCAGGGATTCTACGAGTCCCAAAATGAAAACATCGAGCGCATGCTGAAGCCTGTCGAGGAGCACCGACGTGCCGCCCGCGAGTTGAGCGTCGACAACCGTCTCAAGTACCGCATCGCTGTGTACGGTAGTTTTGCCGCAAATATCATTCTTTCGGTCATTCAGGTGTACGGTGCCGTGTCCTCCGGATCACTCTCTTTGTTCACCACAATGGCCGACGCCGTCTTTGACCCCATGTCCAACCTGACCCTCCTGCTCTGTAACAAGGCCGTCAACCGCGTTGATCAGCGCAAGTTCCCGGCTGGAAAGGCCCGCATTGAGACCGCGGGCAATATCTGCTTCTGCTTCCTTATGACCGCCGTCTCTTTCATCATCATCGCCTTCTCTATTCGCGAATTGACAGTGGGCTCCGAGGAAGATACCCAGTCTTTCCACCTCCCATCCGTTATTGCCGTCGCCGTCGCCTTTGCCACCAAGTTTGGCCTTTTCCTGTACTGCTGGGCCCTGCGCAACCAGGTCTCACAGATCCGCATTCTGTGGGAGGATCACCGCAACGATCTGTTCATCAATGGGTTCGGTATTCTGACCTCTGTCGGTGGTAGTAAACTGCGTTGGTGGATCGATCCCATGGGTGCTATTATTCTGTCCGTGCTGGTCAGTGTGCTGTGGCTGCATTCCGCCTATGGCGAGTTCCAGTTGCTCGTCGGCGTTACTGCCGACACTAAGATGCAGCAGCTCATCACGTATATCTGTATGTTCATTCCCTTCGGTTCTTCTGGGCTCTTGGTCACAGCATTCACTAACATTCCTATCAGCGATGACCCACTCTCCTGTCATCACTGCCATCGACACCGTCCGTGCATACACCTCTGGTCCTCGCCTGTTGGTCGAGGTGGATGTCGTCATGGATGCGGAGGCTTCTCTGCGTGCCACTCACGATGTTGCCGAGGAGCTCCAGATTAAGCTCGAGTCGCTGCCCGATGTTGAGCGTGCTTATGTGCATGTTGACTACGAGACTACTCACAAGCCTGAGCATTCCCTGAAGAAGGAGCTGTAGGGAGTTTGCTTGACACATGAATTGGACCGGTTTGTTTTATTTTGGATAGCGTTAACTTGAAGCCGACTTATTGCTTCAATTTTCTCAAGTGATATTCTATTGAAAATCACATACATAACTTGAAATATCATGTCTTTTTTTATTGTATTTTCTGTTGCCATTTTACTCTTGTAGTCTCTAGGTAGAGTAAGTAGCTGGCGGCCAATGTCGAGTTTGACTGCCTGAGCCATACGACCGCCAAGTGACTAACTTCCTCGAAGTTGTCGAGTCTTATATTCGGGCTAGAAATGCATACTGGCCTGCTATCAACAATAGACATATGAGTCTGCATGGGGTGCTTTGGGTTTCCCGTTGTAAACTCTGTAATGCTCAACTAGGACGTGCCTTCCCTTTCAAGCACCGGGTGCCTTCCCAATCCACCGGGTTCCTTCCCTTTTGGATACCGGGTGTCTTCCCTATAGATCAAAACTCGTCATCCACTCCAGTGTCCCCTATTACCTGCAGCTACCAAAATATAAATACCTGCCCCTTCCCACTTTCTCTCTTCTTTCTTTTCCCTCCTCAACTCCCCACATGGATCTTTGCTGCGGCACAGGTTAGGCTGACACTAGATGGGGCTTCGGCCCTGTCTAAAGGCACGAAGCATGTTGTGGCCGGGACACAGTCCCCCTACAGCCTCTGTGGATACTGACCGTACTTTCTTGGGTTCTCCATCGACCATCGGGAGTTTCGTAGCCCCCACGCCATTGTAGTCCCCTTGCCCCCATTCTGCCCATACCCCAGTTGCACGGGGCCTGTGTGTAACACCTGAGCAAAACTTGCACCTTTACGTGGTGTTCAGGATAAGTAGCCTTTATGGTGAAACCAAGCAAGTCATTATCCAGTACAATAAAGGATTCATTCAAAACATTCATAGTCTGTATCAAGTTCCCTAGTAAATCGGTAAACATTTCCACTATTCATCCTACTCACCATAGACATCCCTTTATAGCTCAACAACCAAAGCAATATTTCCTACGGTTTACTGTCTACACTGCAAATCACACGATAGACTTCATTCCTGAGCATCGGATCTGTATTGTGTGTCATTGTTTTGAGGTGACATTTATGTCCTCATCTAGCGCTGTAAGTACAGATACATCGACATACGAACATTCTATCCCAGTAATGGCACCTGCGTAAACACCACAGTTAATACACGCTGCAAGTCGCCCGACTTCCGTAGTAAATATGTATTCGACTGTTCACACAGATGCTTGTCACCTATACCCTCAGCAGCCTGTACTCGACGATCGAGAGCCTGACACACCTGTTCAGTGGTGATTGACGGAGATTCAAGCTGGGAGTCAAGGTATTCGTCGTGTTTCTTTCCCATTGTGTCAATAATTTGGCCGAGACAATTGAAGACCGGTACCAAGGACAGCTGTAGTTGTAGTTGGGCTGATGATGATTCGGGCCTGTGGGCCCGGATGGTGGAGCGAGAGTTGGTGCCGGCGGAGCTACCGGGACTCGAGACGAAGAGTGGAGCGGATGGGCGGTGGTCTTGTTGGACGGTGGTTTACCATTTCGTCGCGATCGTCCATACACGCAGTTCCGGCCGTTTTGAGCACAGCGGGAACAGCCGTGCTGCTCTTTGGTGCAGCGCACCTTCGATGCTGCACAGGGGTCGCATGAAGTTCGAAATGGAAGTCATTGGGGCTTCCTGGCATTTCTCTGGTTCTAGTGATGCAGTTGCGTCTGCCTCTCTGTGGAGGGAGTCAGAAACATGATCAAGGTGAAGATGGTCTTTCTCAAGTTCTTCGGGCTTCTTTTCTCTTTTGGGGCCAGCAATGGTCTTCAAAAGATTGGAGATAACCCTTCTCGTGAATCAGCCACAGCTTACGTTGATTCGATTGAATCAAATCCAAAATATCAGATCTGGCGAATAGCATCACAGTATAACAATCACCAATCTCCAAGGAGTCGGTGCTTATTAGTCCCGTCACCGCGTTCTTGGCCCCCTTTCCCTTCTTTTCCTATTTGTTCACGCTCTGCGGAGTGCTCCGTTAGACATCGCTCTACTGACTTTCAACGCCTTGAAAGCCTTGGAGCCTCATCTCATGTCGTAGCCATTTGTGTATAAACGAATTCGAGTTGCATCGACTCGGGAATTTAAGCATACAAGAACCACATGGCTTCGGGTTCCCTAACCCAAAGAATCCAAGATATGCAAGATAGGCTACCATTGGATAGACAATAAGAAGCTCGATTCCATGGCATTGTATATGGTCACATCGTTCACAAAAATGAAGAGAAAGTCTACTAATGATCTCATTCTTGAAACCTAGTCCGGTGGTATCAGGCAGAAGACCGTGTAAATGCAAATCCCGCACGAGGACGAAGTGTCTAGGACGAACATAGGGACAGGAAAGTAGGAAGAGAAAGGGGAGACTGAGTCCCATACAATGATGGGAAAAGTACAAAAAAAGGTAATGGTATTGTTTACATCAAAGAACGAGAACAGTGATAATAGAAATCATTCCAGGGGAAAGGAAAAGGAAAAGGAATCTAAGACTGTTCAAAGAGCGCAATGGTGGAGCAGTAGTTGCTCTTATTTGGTTTTCCAGGGACCAGAGCCTTGCCGTTGGATGAGGTAACCATGTTGACAGCGGCCTTGGTGCTGAGACCGTACAGCTTGACATCCGAACAGTCGACCTCGACCATGTTCTGCTGGCAGTCCTCAGAGTTGAGGCAGGATTGGGCATAATTCTCAAAGAAGCTGTAGAGACCGGCACCGTAGACGAAGACGTCGGAGGATTCGAGAACACGCAGACCCCAGGCCTTGCGACAGGAGTTTGTCTTGCAGTCTGAAAATTCGGGGTCGTTCCAGGATTTTTGCGCGGTGAAGGGAGTCAGCGAGTTAGGGTTGGACTGGTAGTACGGAGTCTCGGTTTGGATCAGGCCCATGAAGACGTTCTTGGCACTGGAAACCTGGTAGTTGTATAGCTGGTGGTGCTCCGAGGCGGTACCCCACAGCCAGACGGGGTTTTGCGACTCGATGAGTACACCGCGGCCGGTGTACACATTGATCTGGTTGTGATCCTTGAGATCCAGCTCGTGATCGGCGGTCCAGAACCAAGTGTTCTCGAGGTACGCGCTACCCTTTTTGGTGATATGCAGGAGCATGAAGGCGGCCATGCACTCCTTCTTGGGGGTGGTCTTCTCCTTGGGGGTCTTGGGGCAAGAGTCACTCTGCAGCTCAGTACCAGCGGCGCCGCCGATGCGGAAGTGAACATCCCACATACCAGCAGAACCCTGGGAAGAACCAGCAACGTTCCACTCCATGAGGATAGCACCAGCCGCGGGACCCTTGGTGGTGATGATGAGGTCGCTCATCTCGACAGAGCCAGTGTCACCCTTTTGGCCGACTTGGAAGACAGGAACAGGTTTATCTTGGTTGGCGAACTTGGGGCCATGTGCCATGAGCATGGGCCAGATCTCACCAGTGATCTTGATATCCTTGGGAACCTTGATGGTGGAGGTAATGACATAGGCACCGTGATCAAAGTAGATAACCTGACCATCCTTGTAGCTGTCGAAGATTTTTTGGATGGCCGCAGTGTCGTCAGTGACTCCGTCACCCTTGGCGCCAGCCGACTTAACGCTGATAAAGGAGGAGGCTGCAAGTTTCTCGTACAGAGGCTTGGAGCGTTCGAAGATAGCGCCACCCTTGAGCAGACTAGCAGGTTTGGAAGCAGTCTTCACAGTGCTTTGTGTACGGGCAGAGGTAACGGCGTGCGCGGCGCCGCAAGTGCCAGTGCTGCTATCACTACCAGACTCGGGGCCCTGACTGACTTCGGAGCCGCTGCCAGTACTCTGAGCAGACGCAGCAGTAGATGTGACCGGTACAGCAGGTTGGTGGGCAGAGACCACACTAGAGGACGAAGAATGAGCAGAGATGGCGGAATTGACAGGGCCCTCACTGGAAGGGGCAGCTGCGGGAGTGGGATCGGGGACCTGGGCGGGCGAAGAAGGCTTAGGGGAGCGATCGGTATCGCTGCTGGTACCGGCACCCGGAGCGGGCGAGGGAGCGGCAGCTGATCCAGCTGATGCAGTCTTTGCAGGAGCAGGGACATCGCCACCCGCAAGGCTGGCGCTGGGAAGGCCGTGGGAAGCACCACAGACTTGAACGGTCTCCGTAACGGTCTCGACAACGGTGACCACCTCAGGCTGAGCCTCGCTGGCACGCTTGTTGATAGTCTTCGACGGGGTGTAAGTGTTACCCTGGACCCAGTTGTCGACGACAGAGCCACCTGCCAGGATGGTGTTGCCACTGATACCAGCCACAGCAACCTTGGAGCCAGAGAAGTCCACGTTATCCAAAATGAGATCACCACCGCCAACGGGGATGCTCTTCTGCGTCCATGCAGTCACGATACCAGTGGGGGTGTTGGTGAGCTTGCTGTCCAGCATCAAGACAGAGCCAACAGTCTGATTGGAAGGCGAGGTGGACATATTCAGACCAACCTCGCAGTTATTGATCTTGACCGACTTGAAAGTCCACGCCCAGTTCCAGTTCATGTAGATGGCAGTCTGGCAGTCGTTGAACACCAAGTTACGGGTAGTGAACTGTTGGTTACCGAGGAACATGCCGTAGTTACCGCCGTTGAAAGTCAAGTCGGACATGAAACCCCCGGATCCGTTGTCCATGAAGATACCCTGCTGCTTGTTGGCTTGACCACCACCCTTGACCATCTCAAAGCGGATGTTTTGCAAGCTCGTGGCCTGGCCGACCTGCCAGTGGATACCAGCACCGGAGCCAGCGGGCATGCTCTTCAGGTCAATGACCAAGTTACGAATGGCGCGGAAGAAGTTGTTCTGGTTAGTGAACCAATTGTCGCCGTTGTCCTCGTAGGGATCAGAGTCAATCACAGCCATACCGGCGAACTTGGGGGAGGCCTTGATGATGGGCAGTTCGACAGCATCACCGACAATCTGGGTATAGTAGTACTGGGTGATGGGCTTGGAGACAACGTAGGTACCAGGTGGGAAGTAGACGATCGCAGGAGTGGTGGTAGAGGAATCACAGCCCTTGCCACAGCGACCTCCAGAAGACATAGCCTTGTTGATAGCGGCTGTGTCGTCGGTGGAGCCATCACCTATGATATAGTCAGCAAGTTGTCCGAGGGTATCGAGTTTGGACGAATAGCTGACCCTTGGCACCATAGTCCTTTACATTTCGGAAGATCTTGTAATCAGGCGTCTTAGCGAAGGGGATGATACCCTGACGCTCAATGTTGGCGACCCAATAGCTCGAGGCAGATGTCTTTTCGGTTGTCGCCAACACGTTGGTGACTGGTACAGCTGCGACCAAAGACGCTGGCAACCCGAGCAAAAGGATGATATGGGCGACGAAGATCGCGATAGAAGTCTGTAGAACGGCCATGATGAAAATGGATAACACTGAACCAGCAGCGTACAAACTCAAAAAGGACTAAAGAATGAAGATAGTTCAGCAAGTGCAGAAATGGAAATAAAAATCGAGTCCAGCGCTTGACCAGCAGCGATATGCAGAGAAGATTTAAAGAGTCAATCTTCAGATGCACTTTCCCAAAGAAAGAAAAAAACAATAGTCGAAACAAAGAGAAGAGGAAAAGGAAAACAAAAGGATAGGAAATAAGACACAATTGAGAGATGGGAATCATACCTATTAAGAAATAGGCGTTTGCACACTTCCCCTTTAACCAACCACGCACACTACAGCCCTGCAGTTCACCAACCCACCAATTAGGTACCCGAAGCTGGCAACCCTGAAGCTTGAAACGTGATAGTCCGGAGTTGAAACGCTGAAGGAGATCGGTGTTGCAGATTGACCCTAATTAGCGCCGGACAATGTTTCGAATTTGCCTTGGGCGATAGGCTTTCAATTCTGTGTAGAAACAGCACAGTTGAAACAGAGTACGGGTCTACGCGCTATATAAATTTCATCCTTAAAAAGGGTATGCTGGATCATCCATTCCAGTCAGTTGGGATACTGTTAGGGAGCATTGCAAACGCGTATCACTAGGCCCTTGGGTGGGTCCCCTTTGCAATAGTATACAATTCAATAGTGCCGATGATAGCTCGCGATTCCCTAGATTTGTCATGTTTGTAGATCGCGAGTTTCTTGCTTTAAACCCCATGTCTGTGTACTGTACTACGCATGTAGCACAAACTCGACGTGTCGAGTCCATGTGTATAGCCCAATATAGAGTGTGCCAAGGTCAGTGGCGTTGTTATGGATGAACATTCCGGAGGGGTTTGAAGGATTCTTAATGACGGAGGATAAGAAGTCAAAATTGTAACACGACCACGTCGCTGTGGAATTCTCCAACTTAAGGGTTAAAGAGAGAAAAGGAAAAAGTGTCAAGGCCAAGCTTTGTCCCCTTACCCAGCCCCCTGAAGAAACCTGAAGAGACCTGAGCAGACCTCGGGATTGGCTTCCCTTGTCGCGCGTCTTATTACCCCTAGAGAGGGATTATAGGTCTTTGAAGCTTAGGTGGCGATGTTGCCCTTTTGACTGATCCAGGGTCCAAAAATAACCCCTGCAAGCGCCCGGTCAACTCAGGCAATATGTTGCCTGTGCAATGCCCCGACGCAGAGCCTCATGTACACTGTACAGTATCCAACTTCGGTTTGTATGAGCAAGGCTACGTTTAAATTGTCTAAATTTTCTACTTCAAAATTTTATACGCCACGCGTCCATAGTGGACACGGTACGGACCGTGCTCTGGAACAGATGGCGCTATGATGTGGCGTCCAAATCCAGCGCATCAATACCTAGTCCTAGGTACGAATCATACGGTGGAGAACACGCGCTAGCCTACGCATTCCCTCGGTCAAGTGTCGTGGCTCTTCCCACGCAAAACACAAACGTAGATGATCCGTAAACCTCTCATCAGTCACCTGAGGGTCCGGGACCTGGAACAGATCACCCGCACACAAACGCAGATTTGCTTCGCTCTGAGCTCGCTGAACTACGTCGGCAGCGAGTAACGGCGCCGGGAGACCAATCCACATGAAATATCCACCGGCTGCGGTGGCAGGTGCTGGGACTGTGACGCCCAGTGGGACGAGATACTCCTGGATTGCCGATAACAAGGTGTGATAGCGCTCGGCGTATTTCGGTTGAAGGACGCCGCGGATGTGGTCTTGGATGATGCCTGTGGGAAACAGCTGGTCAATGATAGCGGCGCAAAGATGGGAAGGAGCGCCGCCCGAACGGGAAGAGCCTCTGTAAGCAATATCGGGTTAGTATGCGATTCGGTATCCGAGAAAGAAAAAAATAAAGGGTGGTCAGTCAAGTCATCCCAGTGCCCCGTACGTTTGTGATAATCCATAGGCAACCTTTTCCGACGCTTCCGCCCAGCCGGTGCGGGCCCCAGGGCCGATCAGCTTGCTGAAACTGCCGTTGCTTAGTGCGTGTCCCCATTCATCCTGTGGACCACCGTCCAAACAACGGTCCACGTCAACAATGCGCGGAACACATGCGCGGTCGCCGAAATTCTTCTCCCCTTCCTTAGGCGACCACTGAAGGAAATCGTACACATCATCCGTAACGATCAGCGCATCGTACTGACGGGCGAGGCGAACGAGAGCTTCGCGTCTACGCAGCGACATAATCTTCCCCGAGGGATTCGCAAACGTCGGCACGGCGTAGATAATATGCTTGTAGATTTTGCGCCAGGGCCTGGGCGGTTTCATTTTCTGCAGGGAAAGAGGGGCAATGTCAGTCCCGGACTCAATAAACGATGGCACAGTGGCATGGCACGGTGACGGTCATATCAGCTCAAACTGCTTATGGGCCTAGGATTATCTTACTGGCTCAGTATTCCCAGCGCGAAGGGCGATATCTTCCGCAGCGCGCAATCCGCTCTCCAGCACCGCTATGTCGACCCCCTCGTCATCTTCGGGGATTCCACGTAGGCGCCCGGCAAAGCCGGCGTCTTCCATAACTCGGGCAGCCAGGTGATATGTCGGTGCGATCATCCATACATTCCGCGTGTAGACCGGGTCTGTAAAGGTTTGCAGCACGCAGGCTAGGTTTTGACTGGCACCGCCGGTGATGCAGATGCGCTGCGATGAGACGGGCTCGCGCGGCTGATAGAAATTGCTTAGCCATGCGGCTATGTGTATGCGCAGTGGCTCGTATCCTTCATCGGGGCCGTAGAGTAGGGCTGGGTTTGCGATTGAGGGATTGGATAGTACGGCTGTGGCGGAGTGGCGGAGGTTGGGCGCGGGGAGGAGCGCGGGGTTGGGCCAACCGATTTGGAGGTCAATGGGCTGGTCGGGGGAAACGGTGAGGGTCATGGCGAGGATATCAATATATAAATATCAGATGCTTATGTACAGGCTGAAAATAGGTTAATACTTAAGAGCTTGGTCTAAGTTAAGATGTGGCGAGGTGGGCACCGAACGCATCCGAGATCGGGAACTGAATGGTTCAGGGGGTCAACACAGGTACAACACGAGATTTGGTTATATTGAGCGATCTATACATACATGTCGTACTCCGTATAGACATTGGAGTTCTATGGAGTATACATTTGTATTAAGTCAACCTTGGGATATATATATCGAGACATGTCATACACAACCTTGATACCAGGTATTGTATCCCCGACTGATCGTGTTTTGTATACGAACTATGGGGGATCGGAAATGCGTATGGGAAGTTAATTTCTACTTCCTATGTATGTAGCAATATCCTTTCCAAGATTTCCTCTACTCCGTACAAAGGAACTGTATATAAATGATGCCTAATAAGTATTTGAATGGGTCCACATCCAAGACATGCACAGGGAACTTACAAGGTTCTTACATGTAGTTCTATTATTGGCATCGCTCCTATTTTTTTTCGTATTATATATCAATGTATTGTAATATATTGAATAAAATCGAGGCTCCGATATTATTTATTTTTAAGTTAACTCCCCCCCCCCCTAATTCTCTTCGATTTTTTTTTTGCTCAGCTTAGCTTCTCTCATTCCCTGGCTGTGAGGTCAGACAAAATTTCCCTGTCATTCTTCCAATCCCTCCTGCCGATCCATTCCGCCCCCTAAACCTCCCCTCACCTGATTCCCATGCGGGATTGACCTTCTCTACCGGGTCTTCCCAACTTATCCTCACAACATATTTATCACCATGTTGTCAGCTCCCGTTAAGTCGGCGAAGCGGATCTCATCACTGTTTTCGTTGGGATCCAAAGATCGGGACTCATCCTCAACCGTGTCTTCGCCAGTTTTGAACTCAGAAAACATTGACAGCCGACGCCGGAGTAACTCAAAACCCACTCGCCATGTCTCGACCCCCAATCCGACCTTCTCTTCGGAGCCCCGAACCATGCCCGATAGGCTCGATATGGAGAGCCTACCTCCGCCACCGTCACTGCTGGCGGTGAACCAAGATTTGGCCAACAGCGCCCCCAGTTCGCCCGTTGGCCGGCCGCAGAGCAGAGGTCGTGATATGAGCAGGCCCTCCAGCTCCGCAGGGTTAGCTATCCCTGGATCGACTCCGGATTCTCGCCCCAGCACACCGTCGAAGCGCAGAAGTTGGATGCCGGGTCGTTCGCGCGCCAGCTCAATCGATAAGCGACCAACACCCATGCTGCCGGCTGCTTGGATCGCAGGGCTGGACCAGAAGGTTGTTTATGATCTGACGCCATTGTCCAGAGGAGAGCAGGTATGCATACAACGAAGTTTCGTGTTAAGGTGCTTTTGAAGTTAATCGTTTTTTTTGTTACTTTCAGATCCAGGAACTATGGAACGAACAAGGTGACACCTATGTGTATATGTTCCCCCAGAATACCGGACGCGCCCCGTCATTCAAGGTCGATTCCACCATATTTGCCGAATCCCCCTCTCTCACCTATCTTGCCCGCGGCACCGATGGCAAGAGCGGCCTCGAGCAGCCAACCCGAACATTATCACTCAACCCAATGTCTCCGCCTATGTCGCCGCTGGACCGTCAGCCCGAAAACGACATTGATAACGACAGTGCGGGAAGCCAAAGAATGGCATTTGAAGATGCACCCGAAGAAGTGCAGGAACTCCATCTCTATCTCCCCATTCCGCTAAACTGCGATGTGTCCAACCCCCAAGCGAGACTCACTCCAGATGACATCGAGACTCTTCTTTTGTTCCGCAACCTTTTCGCATTCCTGCTCGGCCAGTCTTTGATTGCCTCACCTAAATCATCTACTCTTTTCTCTATTTTCATGGATGTGGCGGTCCTTCTGGCCCGTTTCGAATTCTCCAACTTGGACGCGTCCAACTTCGGTGAGACTGCTACCTCCAGTTTCAGCAACTACTGTGAAGAATTGCGCCTTGCAGATGTCCGTCGAAGCAGGGAGAAGACGATCGAGGCCATCGTCTTGGGTGAACGTCTGCGCTACTATCCGCTGTATGTCGAGGGCTTTGTCCATGGTGTTGGAAAGCTCGATGAGCTTAAGCAACTGCGGAGCCCTAAATATACCTTCATTCACCCTATCACGCAGAAACGCATGGAGCGCGCGTTCATTGATCTCGACACCCGTCTGCGCGGTCTTTACGGCAAGCTCGAAGATTTCGATTTCCCCTCTGTATTCTCGGGTATCGCCAACTCGACTACGTCGGAGGAAAGCAAGGTGGTGCGCTTCAAGAACTGGAAGACGGGATTCCAGGAATTCCGCCGCTTTACGATCCAGTACTACCGACAGAAGTACGGCTCGTGGCCGCCCAAGGCTCGGTCGAAGAAGAACGAATTCGAGGAGAACGGACTCAATCGTCTTCTCCTCTTGGATTTGTATCACGACTTCACTGACCTATACGATCTGATGGTGGACCGCACGTCCCTGACGACGCGTACAATTGATATCTCGGGTGCAGGCAGCGAGTCAATAGATTCTTCTGATCCAAAGCAGATGACCGTTCGTGCTTTGCGACAGGTTCTCTCCGAGTATGACCGCAGCACACCACCAGTGCTTCCTCCCATTCCGTTCGATATTCCCCAGATGCCGTCCCTGCAGCCGTTGCATCGGAAACCGCTCGACGCCAAGAAGGAGGCCAAGCAGAGCGGCAAAAAGCTCAAGGACTCCGACATCAACGCTGTCCTAATGGGATCCTATACTCGAGAGGCTATGCGGCCCACTCCTTTTATCGAGAGCTTCATGCAATTCGAGCGTCGCTCCGCGCACGGCAAGAATGTGAATGACATTACTGACCTCCGATGTGGCCAGTGGATCTTCCTATACGCCGTTATCCAAGCCCTCCCCATGCTGGTGGTGGATGTCCCTGATGTCCACTTCAACGATGGCGTGGAGTATTTCCTCTGCATTGCCCCACGTGGCGGTGCTCCCTGGATTCACAACGACACCAAGACTGCTCGCAGCTGGTTCGGAGTTGCAGGTGGTGCTGGTGTTGTTAGCTTGCCATCTGATGTAGTCATCAACGGAGTGGAAGGTGTATACCGCCGCAGTCATTGCTGGCAAGTCGCCGAGCAGTGGGCCGAGGCGGGTGCTCTTCTTGATCCACCTATGGTGGAAGACGCTACATATGACGACGAGGAGTCCTCTATATCATCACCTTACCCGGGTCATCAATCGTCGGCTGGATCTTCTTCCGAACCTTACCCGAACCCTATGATGGTTCCCGGTGGGCTCACCCCGCCTCCTCCAGCCATTCCACGAACCCGTTCGCCTGCCGCTGCCCAGCGATCTGAGCATCGCCACTCATTCTACCCTGGATTGGAAGCTTTGCCCCTTCCTGCGGGAATTGCTCCCATCGAGCCCCCCACACGTCCGATTAGTCGATTCAACCCGAACATGAGTTTCGACGATATTCTCAAGGAAGTTCCGAAGAAGGACAAGAAGAAGCACTAAATACCATCGCCTTGTGTCTTTTCTTTAGGATTAGATTCCATGGCACTACGATACGGCTTGCATATTCAGAATACAAACTTGTTTTGTGACTCTGACTTTCCATACTCTTGACCGTTTCATTTTTCTGTTGATAGGCGCATTGTGTGACGAATTACTGGGCTGGACCGGTGCACAGGGAAGCGAAAACAAAAAGTAAGAACTTTTAATTCATGGGGCATGGAGAAGTACATCATAATTATCAGCATATCGGCATGAACATGTCCGGAGGAGGGGCTTTTCTTTTTTTCACCTTGTCATTTTAATTTTTCTGCTTTCTCTTCGGATTCCCCTGTAGTTTTGAGGATAGAAACATAGATTCTAATAACTGTACATTTCAGTAGTTTCCTTTGCGTAGAGTGTGTTCATAGTAGCCCATTGAGTTGTCCCGGATCCATGGTTCCGACTGGAGTTACCACGTTCTTAATTGTTTACTCTATAATTGAGCCTCTGGACCTTCCATCACATATAGATTTATCTGCACTTTTGCTCCGTACACAAAAGTCCTCTCTTTCAAAATATCTAATCAAGTCGTGAAAACCATGCATGTGCCGAGGCCAAACCCACTAAAGCAGGAAATACGAGAGGGATCAGCCACACAGCCTCTTTTTCCTTGATCGCCGTCGGTTACAGAATCCCCATGGGATTTTGAGCTAATGAAAGGACCTTCACGCCCGCAGATCTCTTCCGGACCAGGAAAAGGGCCATCTGCTGTCGCTTGAGCTTGATTCAAGTCCAGCCTTGTCCAACTTCTCCCAACTATCCATCCCCAAGTCCTTTGTTTATCCTACCGGGGGGAGGGGGTTAAAGGGAAAAATAAAAAAGTCAAAGAAACTCGACAACTCAATAGAACCGCCGACAATGCACTAACGACACTTTATACGCAACCATATATACTTTAATCATCGCAAATCCCTTCATCGCCTCAGCCTCTAATCACCCACCATGCCGCCCTCCCGCTCCAGCGTAACGAGCGACAGCCATGAGCGCCTCGAACCACGACTCCTGCGCGCTGCAGAATCAAACGACGTCGATTCCCTCAAAAAAACAATAGCCCTGGCCCAAGAGCACAACCAATTAACCGACAACTTCCTCCGCATCGGATTGATGCGCAGTGCAGAACGAGCATGTGTCGCCGCAACAGAATGTCTCCTTACCCTCGGCGCAAAAACAGATGTCTCCTCAAACCGCGCCTCACCACTCCTCCGCGCCGTAGAGCATGACCACTACGAAATCGTCCGTCTCCTCCTAGACCACGGCGCCAGCCCAGACTCCGCTGATAAAGAGGGTCGCACAGCCCTCATGACTGCCGCATGGAAGAATCACGCTGATATCCTACATATGCTCATTATGCGCCGCGCGGATGTCAACAAGCATGATCTGCGTCGCCGGAATGCGTTGCATAACCTTGCTGCCGATAAGGCTTGTCGGTGGGGGTGGGGGGACGAGGTTGTGAGGTTGCTGTTGAAGACGAAGTGTGCTCTTGATGGACCTCGGGGGCACGATGAGCTTGGTCGGACGCCTTTACATTGGGCTTGTGCGTCGGGGAATTGGAGATTGGCGGAGATGTTGCTGACGAGGACTGGTGAGGTGGATGGGGAGGCGCAGAAGCCTGCGGAGATCGATGCTGTTGAGTTGCGTGGTAAGACCGCGTTGCATATTGCGACAGCTCATGACCGGGTGGATATCGTGCAACTTCTGCTTGCGCACAAAGCGGCTGTGAATGCTGCTAGTGATGGTGGCTGGACGCCGCTTCATAATGCTTGTGATAAAGGATGTGAAGAGATTGTGCGGATTTTGCTGAGTGAAGGCGCACATATCAATGCACAGCTTTTGAATGGAATTACGCCGCTGCATCTTGCTGCCCAGGGGGGTCATAGTGAGGTGGTGAAGTGTCTTCTCGAGAGGCCGGATCTGAAGCGGAGGGTTAGGGATAATTTTGGCAGTACGCCGTTTCTGCGCGCGGCGCAGTTCAAGCGCAAGGATATTGTGCAGTTGCTTGCGCCGTTTAACAATGTCGAGAGTTTGTCGGATGATGTTAAGGAGGCTTGCGCCGCGTTCGATGCTACTGTTGTTGATTTTGGAAACTTTCATAATGAGAATCGGGTCAAGCGCATGTCGGTGTTTAATTTGCTCTATGGGAGGGACCAGGAGAATCCTAGGAAACAGGCTTTTACCACTGTGCCGGCTGATAGTCGCGCGACAAAATTCCGTTGGATTCACTTGCCGGCGAATAATATGGCATGGGTGGAAGCCCTGCTTACCAAGTCTTTTATCGAGGAAGGGTCCCATGATGTTGATGGATTCAAGGGGTTGGAGAGGTCTTTTAACTATCAACATCGGGGTCAAAGGACTCACTCGCACTTTATGCGGCCGTTATGTCAGAATACACCGCGGACGATGCTGCGGCGATATGAAGAGGGGACTTTAGAGGAGCCTGTATCTGATCAAGGGCAGCCCAAGGACATGGATAGCGCAGCCCGAAAGCAAAAAGGCACAGGCATCAAGCCTGACAAGGCGGATTCTTATTTCCCCGATGAAATACATGGAAAAAAGGGGAAAAACAATCCAAAGCGTGGCAAGTCGGGCAGCGCACCGGGAACTCCCAAGCAGCCTGAGACGAAAGGGAAGTCGCCGTGGGGACAAAGTGAGAAACAAGCGAGGTCATCACCTCTGGCTTCATCAACCTTTTGTAAAGATCCTCATCCTCTGGTCTCTGCATGTAATGTCTGCGTGTTCATGCCATATCTACACTTTGAGACCACGGAGCGCAGACAACAGATGCAGGATGCAATCTCACGAGCAGAAACGCTGGATTTTGTATCCAATGGGATAAAGCGAACGCGCACAAGAGATGTATTGCTCATCGACGCCCATCTATCATCCTCAACGACCTCCCTCCATGTCCGCCGAACACTGGACCAGTTTTTCTACCCAAACATCGACACCAAGAGCCGTGACCAAGATCAAGTGGTGTACCGGTACCAAACACAAAGTCCCGGAATGGGGGCAGATCCCAAGATATTCATGGTTGATCAACTGTGGATGTGGGTTCTAGGCACAAATTTGATTGTAACAGCTTTCCCACAGAGGTGGGATCAGCCCAAGAATGACCCGCTCAACGTCTTGGATGGGATTATCGAGGATATCAATTCCAAAACTCGAGACCCTGTCCAATCCGTCTACGATCTAGCCATGATAATCACTAATAGATGCTCGGGGGTCTTCGATCGACACCGTATGGGCGACGAGGAGTACCAGTTCCTAGATATGTTCGAGTCTTCCATCGGTATTGCTACAGACAAAGAGACCGTGCTTTTTAACCAATTCAACCACGCCTCCGGACAGGCATCAGATTGGCTGAAAAGCCACCGCAAGCTGAACGGCTCCTTTAGCTCTCCGCCAAAATCTGGCAGTGGGATAGACGATGATCAAAGCAGCAACTACTGCGACGAGGACGGCCAGCCACTATTTGTCGACAGACTCCTGGATATCGGACAGGAGACCAATCTTCTTGCTGAGACAAAGGACATCCGAGACGAGCTGAACATGATCCGGACCGTACTGGAGCACCAGCATAACGTACTGCTTGACTTCCAGGAAGTCATCTGCGAGACCTACCAAGGCCAGCACCGATCACAATTCGAGGTTAAGAAACGGTTCAAAGACCAGCAGCGCATGATTGACATGCATCTGAAGGACATTGACCGCATGGATAAACAAGCCGAGCGCATCTACCACTCCATCACGGATTTGCTCGATCTCAAGCAAAAACACGCCAATGCTTTCGAAGCGCGCTTTGCCCGTGATCAGGCCGCCGGTACAACCCGCCAGGGAAAGACAATCATGGTCTTCACCATTGTTACTATCATCTTCCTGCCGCTGTCGTTTATCGCCTCCATGTTCACGATCAACCTGAAAGAATTCGAGAACTTAAGTCTTGGCTATGTGACAAAATTCACCTTTGGTATCGGCTTTGCAATCTCTATCCCACTTGTCTGGCTCGCTCTCACGGTTGACGATATTGGTGGCTTTTTCCGCATGGGAAGCCGGCGCTGGCGGTCTAGCCGAGAGAAGGTACTTGCGAAGAGTGAACGAGGCGACGAAACGCTTCAGGCTTTGGAGATGGAGAAAATTATCAGTTTGTCGCGCATGCGGAGGAGCATCGACGTTGGATATGGTGGTAGTCTGTTACCTGTTTCTTCTCGCGGCACGGGGGCTTCGAGGCGGCCTGATCTATATGTCGGTGGATTAGGCAATGGAGCTGTGCGCAAAAGTTATGATCTGCGGTCTAGTGTAGATCACAGATCACGATGATATGATTTATGGCATCTCATGATTGGATATTTTGTCTTATACCCTGTAATTTTGTCGTCGTTTAGCTGTTTCGATATCGGGCAAAAGTTGGGTATACCCGTCTCTATATAGCGCTAAAAGTAATTGAACTTTTGATAAGAATTGAAGAAGCACTGGAGCAAAACTGAAGACCTTCTGATTAAGTAAATGCGCTAGCTCTAGCACTCATAGAGCTTGGTGTCTATTCAAGTTGCATTCCACCCGAATATTCCTGACTCCCAACTTTTCCATCCCCAATGATCTCAGCGGGGTGGTACAAATTCATCACAGCCATGGCGATAAACATCAGGAGGCCGTCGAAGATGTACATGAAAACCTCATGCGTCATGGTGTACCCATCGTAACCCTCTTTGTATTCAACCAATCGGAACACAGACCGGACCAGAATCAAAAAGCTGACAATGTACAGCGCGATCAGGATGGTAAACCAATTGCGCTGTTTGAAGCCGTCACTGCGGGATTGGTCACGATCTGACTGCGATTTGGAGGTTGGCTGACGCGAGATGCGGAAGTGGAAGACCGTTGTGACAACCACAAAGAAGCCGAAGAAGAGAAGCTGGATGACTAGACCGCCAATTGTGATGTTCGAACCGGTTTCACGCATGGAACCTGCTGTAGCCATGAGGCCACCACCTAAGATGAGATATAGTTAGAATTTATGTTTTTAGTCCATGGCTGGATGTCATGGACTTTACTTACCAGAGCACTGTAAGAGAAAGGAGAACACATCTCCCCCCACAAAGATCTTTGTCATCCATTTGACTGGCACCAGGCTCAGGTGCTCGGCGTGGAGATAGGTCATTGTTCGCCCAAGGATCATGTAGACCGATGCCGCGTACAGCGGTGGTGCGAGCAGGATAAACAGAGACTGCATCGCATATAGAGGGATTCCATAGAAGTTATCATGCGATGCAGCTCGACAGATGTATCCGATCACCTGGACTGATGAGTTGAGAGTCAGTGATGCTTTTACAAGGTCAAACAAGTAGCTTGTGCGGGTGACATACAGATTCCGCCAATCACGAAGGGAATGAAGTACCAGCATCGTGACTTTGTGAGTTGATAGCCATGGTAAGCGGTCGTGATGCCAAAGAGAATGATAAAGATGATAGCGGCAGGAAGAGAGGGGTTGTACCCGTAGATATTGTGCCCTTCAGCCATCTTGCGAGGAGATTAAATGAATGTAAGAAGGTAAGTTCATTTGAGCTGATTGGGGCCAAAATGAGATTTATATCAAACTGGGCAAGAGCCATCAGCTGGGCAACAAACATCGCTAGCATAGCCCATAGCTTTGAACCCGAAAGAGAATTCCTCCGCGATCCACTATAAATTTAGGTAACCTTCTAATTGAATCCATTGATTCGAGCGTTATTCTTATCATTTAGAGAAACGTCTTGGCTTTTGCACAGCTTTGACGCGATGTGGGGGCATAGGAAGCTTTTCGGCGTATTCGTCTCCGTATTCGTCTCCGTATTCGTCTCCGTATTCGTTAACCGTATCCGCATGATTTCTCTTGATCTTTTCTCTTGATCTTTATATCCTTTTGATAATGGGCCCAAGGAGAACACACCGGAAGTCACGAAATGGCTGTCCGCAATGTAAGGCACGAAGACTAAAGGTGCGGCGAACATCCCCGGATTGAGAATTTTCTAACCAGCACAGTGCGATGAGCAATATCCATGTACAAACTGTATTAAACACGCCATTCAATGTTCCTATGTTGATCGGGGTATATCAACTCCGACCGAGACTCCAGCTACTCGGTCAGAGCCATTAGTGCCGTCTTATGTGTCTTCGCCGTTGAACACAGGGTCATACCCGGCAACCCCTGCCGGGAACCCGGCAGCTCTGGGCGACGCCAAGCCCCAGCCAAAGAGTAGATCTGGTCTACTACTATTTTTGTCCGACTCACCAGACGAAATTCCGGCCTTAAACACGGATGACTGGGCGTCAGATCTTGAACTCATGCACCATTACTGCACCGTGGCATGCAACACTCTGACAATCCGCGAAGACGCACGGCATGTCTGGCGCGTTGTTCTCCCCGTGGAGGCATATTCCAATAAATATTTGATGCATGGACTACTGGCTCTGTCGGCTCTGCATCGCGCCTCTCTCTTCCCAACTCAGAAAGAAAAGAACATCAAGGCCTCCGCCTACCACCAGGCAGCTGGGCTAAAAGAGTTTCGGGAGCTCATTTCCTCTCCAGTCGACCCTAGCAATTGGCAGCCTGTTTTTTGCTTTGCTTCTATGATCATGGTGTATGTCTGTGCTTCGCCGATCCGACTGGGAGAGGATCGTTGGCCAGCTCCTATATCGAATATGGTGGAGCTCTTTTCCGTCGTCCAGGGATTGCAGACTCTTATGGAGCCATGGCTACACTCTCTTGGAAAAACCCAGCTCGCACCGCTTGTTAACTGTGTCTGGCTTGAAAGTGAAATGCTCATTGGAAGGTGAGCTTTTGAGTTCTCTTGATTCCACATCGGGGGGGAATGGTAATTGTTGAACAGAAAATAGCTGACCCCGTTCTAGCCCGGCGACCGTACAGCAATCTCTACTTCCTCCCGACATCCAGGTTCGGATAACACAACTCCGCCGATTTATTGATGATTATCCATTTCCTCATACACAACCCCAGTCGCACCAGAACTTGAGCGCCTCGGATGAATCGCCACGTCCTATCGATTACCGAGCAGACTACAAACGCGCGTTGAAATTCTTTGAGAACTCGACTCGTCAGATAGAGCTCGCAGGGCCCCACGTTGAGGTTGGAATGGTCCTGATGTGGGCATACTCACTTTCCAAACAAATCCGAGATGATTTGGAATTATCCCATCCTGCAGCTCTCGTCCTGCTGAGCCACTGGTGTGTGCTGCTGCATCTTATCAACGATGCCTGGTTCATCAAAGGCACTTCACTTCAATTGATGGAGGAGATTGAGAGTAAGATCAACCCCGGCTTTAGGGGGTGGTTGGCATGGCCAAGAAGATGGGTCTGTGGGAAATAATCCTGATCCACATTGTTTAATGATCCTCAAATACATATTTTTAGATTCTCGGCATGGGACTTTGGTCTTTAAAACCCTAAATCACAGAAATTCGACCTGTGCTCACTGCACATGAACCTTGACATACTCTCTCGCTTCACCATCCTCAACGTCGCTCCCTTCAGACTCCACTCGGGTGAGAGTCCTCTCATCCACAACCATGGCGTCTTTCCCATTCTCTAAATCACCATCCTCTACGAAAACTGTTTTCTTCCCAAGCTCAGGATCCTGAACAATCTTCGGCAGTGTAACGTTCAAGATACCATCCTCCAGCTTTGCCGAGATGCCGTCAACAATTACAAAAGCCGGGGCACCACGACTCCCAAGACGAATCTGGCGCTCAAAGACACCAATGTGCTGACCCCGCTCTTCCATAACAAGAGCTTGGTGCAGATCCTCATTGATGCCGGGGCGATAAACCACACCCGCCACACGCAGAACAGACTCATCGGCATCATAGTCAATGCTGAGATCACTCTTCTTGGCTCCGGGCAGTGAGACATGCACAATGTACTTGGCAGGGGTATCGAAGACGTCAACTAAGGGCGTGAAGTCAACACCCTCTGCGGTAGGCCCGTTCATGGGGAAACCAAGCCCTGCACCGAGCTGGCGCAGGAACTCGAACGGATCGCCGAAAGGAGGTCTACCGTGGTGTCTGCCACGGCCACCGGGGCCTCCTTTATGGTGTTGACCCCGTTCACCGGACCCGAAGCCGAAGGGACTGGGGTTGCTGTGATGGGCGGGGAAGTCGCATGAATCAATGCGGGGACCATATTTGTGTCCATGTCCATGCCTACCGTTTCCATCGCGCCCAGGGCCCCCGAAGGCACCGACACCGTGGTGGTGATCGCGGCCGTAATTATGGAACTCGTAAGGTCCAGCGTGAGGGCCATGGCCGTGTTTTCCTTTGCCGCCCTTGCCACGAAATGGGCCTGGGCCGTGGAGGCCATGGCCACCACGCCCCTTGCCCTTGCCCTTACCATGTCCGCAGTGGTCGCAGCGATGGTGGTGGTCGTCTGGGGAGTCAGAGTCCGATGCTGACCTTTCGTCTTTCTCCATGTTCCCGTTGGGCTCAGTAGTTTCGCCTGCTTGGGCATCTCGGGTGGAGTTGTCATTCGGCTGGAGGTTGTTCCATCCACGACATCCACGATGTCCGTGGTGTCCGTGGTGTCCGCGAGGAGCAAAGAAAGGATGGTCCTCTAGATTGCCGTTGACAAAGTCCCAAAACGGATTCGGAGGTTGGTTGAGTTGGTAGATGGACGCCATCTTGAAGTAGTAGATTGAGATAAAATATAAAACCTGCGAGATTGAACGATATATTGGAAGATATCGAAAAGCGAAAGAAAGAAAAGTGAAAGACACTTGTTCTGATACTAATGCGAGAAGCAACAGGTTGCTCTTTATATACAACAGGTTACACACCCAGGCAGTCGTGTTAACAGCCATCCTGCAAGTATACGTACGACAGCCCTGCCTAGCCATGTGCATCATCTTCAAGCCAATTCGCCATCAGGGCTCGGGGCCGAGAATTCGTCCCAATGTAGCAATACATCGGTGATAACTATGTATTACACGATGATCTCCGAGCCTATGAAATACCTAAAATCCAGAGGGGCGAATAAAGATACGATCGATGGGGCTGGAAGTATACCACCGAGACAAAAGATCATCCCGATTAGGCTATCTTCCCCTAAATCCGAGGGTTGAGTTAGATTCGGGCTGCGCCACTCGGGGCTCTTGTATGCGCCACAAGACGCCACGCATGATGTGTCATAACTCCGCGTTATTCATTACCGCCCAGTCCACCGCCTATGAAGTGCAGGCAAAATCTCGAAGCAGGACATGATGATGATCATTGATGAACGGACGAACAAATTCACTTTAGTCTCATGCCATTTCTGTGAAGAATATCGAGACACATATACACCGGAATGGGTTATGACTCAGGCCTCCTTTCGCAGTGCTCAGGGAGTTGGGTGTCAAGACCTCGATCAGGATGGCATCGGAAGACAACACGAGAAAACAATCTGGACCCTAGCATCAAAGCTTCCTGCTAGAATACCTGATATCCTTGAAATAACCTTGGAACTTATTGCATTTATATAATCCATGTGATTTTGCCAAGCTCTAGCTCAACCCTATCATACGACACCCCCCTCGAACTCATAATATCTTTATTTTCTCTTCTTTTCTTCACAACCCCTCAAACAAATTTACAGCTGATAGAGATCTGTCAAAACTCTTCAGTGCCATGTGAACAGCATGTGCCTGAGTCTCCCGACCGTCTCCGATGGCACGTGCAGTCTATTCTCACCGACTGCTCCGAAGGGTTCCGGGTGTTCACGAGCTTGATAACAATGGAGTAGCCACAACAGCTCTTAGGTCTAAACATGTTCACGGAAGCAAGAGTATCCGATTCATTATGGAGCCTACCAAGTGGACTAGGCACAAGATCCGTTCCGAGTATCTCCTTTCCTTATTCTGCCGATGGGTGAAGTCATCGGTGTGTCAGCCAAAGCGTGAACCGTGGAACCTTCGTTATGAGCAATGCCGCATTTAGATAGCAGGCGTTGGTACTAACATGGGATTATATTTTGACCATCTTACCTTCGATCCACTGATACACCGAGTTAGCTCTGCATTGCCATGCAAACCCGGCCATTGAGCGCAATGCTCCCTCTGCGGCACCAGGCCCTACGTATACGGAAGCTGTTCCCTTGCCTTGCCCAGACTCCCAACTCTACATACCTCTCTTCCTCTAGCATCGCGCTGGCAGTCATTGTATCAGGCCGGAGATGCCTCGCCACACACGTTGAACAGCCCGTCGCAGCTCAGCCGTCTGATAATAAAAAAGAACGAGTCGTCATTCTTGGATCCGGCTGGGGCGGATACACTCTTTCGCGCAGGCTTTCTCAAAAGACATATGCACCTCTCATAATCTCACCTCGCTCATACTTCGTCTTCACTCCTCTCCTCACCAATACGGCCAGCGGATCCCTCGATTTCTCCAACATCGTCGAGCCTGTGCGCGATCCACGCGCCAAGGTCGACTTCATCCAAGCAGCCGCGCGTGGAGTTAATCTGAAAAAGAAGACTGTTCTATGTGAAGCAACAGTCGTCAAAAGCGGTGTCACTGAATCACCTCGCACGGCCGAAAATGAGCGAGGAACCGAGGATGGCCCGCAGACCACGAATATGAAGCCTATGCAAGCACAACGTCAATGGGAACAGGGAGAAACATTTGAAGTACCCTACGATAAGCTTGTCATTGCCGTAGGCGCCGTCAGCCAGACGTTTGGAACACCGGGAGTGCGGGAGAATGCAATGTTCTTCAAAGATATCGGAGACGCAAAACGGGTTAAGCGTCGCGTGCGGGAATGCTTCGAGCTGGCTGCGCTGCCATTCACTACCCCAGAGATGCGAAAGTGGCTGCTGAACTTTGCGATTGTCGGAGCTGGTCCAACCGGCATCGAGCTTGCGGCATCGCTGCGCGATTTCATCTACTCCGATCTGATGGCACTATACCCGACTCTTGATGCACTTCCGAAGATCACATTGTACGATGTTGCACCCAAGGTGCTTTCAATGTTCGATGAGTCGCTTTCCCGTTATGCGATGGAGACTATGGAGCGAGAGGGTATTGATATCAAGACCTCTCACCATGTCAAAAGTCTGCGCTGGGGCCAGCCTGGTGCAGCTCCACCGTACCATATGGATCCGAAGCGTTGCCTGACTCTTACAACCGAAGAAGATGGTGAACTGGGCGTCGGCATGTGTGTTTGGGCAACGGGTAATGCCATGCCTAAGTTCATCACCGACTCGCTTGATTCAGTTGACGCATACCCCAGAGACTCCATCCATAGCGTTGAGAGCTCTTCACCTGTAGCGATAGATGTCGAACACGCATCGTGGAAATTCAAGAAAGCACCCAAGCAAGGACCCCTTCTTGTCGATGGACATCTGCGGGTACAGCTGCAAAACGAAACCGGCCAGACAGCCGTTCTTCGGGACGTGTTCGCATTGGGTGACAACGCCATGCCAGAGACCGGTGCCCCTCCCGCAACGGCACAGGCTACCAGCCAAGAGTCCAAGTGGCTAGCTGATCGTTTGAACAAAAATGACCTGGCTCAGACCCCGCCGTTCTCATTCCGTGACCTGGGCACGATGGCGTACATTGGCGACGAGCGGGCATTGATGCAAATACCCCACAAGGCTGGCCGTGGTTCCAACAGTTTTATGCCAGAAGGTATCAAGGGACGTACCGCCTCACTCATCTGGAAGACGGCATACATCGGCATGAGCATCAGCTGGCGCAATAAATTGCGCGTGGCTTTCCGGTGGACGTTGAATAAGTTCTTTGGGCGGGACGTTTCGCGGTTTTGAAGACAATGTAAACTGATCAGAATTGCATAACACACACATGGAACTTATTAGTCTGCCTCATAAACTGTGTGACTACCCTAGATAGCTGTACAAGGAAAGAGGATTTAACCATGTATTCCGTGGCATCTGTCGGACGGCTACTGAACCTCCAAAGCTCAGCCAATGACTTTGTCAAAGAACATGGACGAGAACTCCCACTTTGATTTAGGTGCGGACCTGCATAGACCTCAACAACTTGGTGATGTTGATATGCTTGCGTGTAGGCGAGGCACAGCCACGCGATCTCATGTAGGCTACGAAGAGATGGTGGTCGAGGGTTGGGGAGAGGAAGAAGAGAAGAGGAAGAAAGACGAGAGGTTTATAACCCCACGTACCGTCCTAAAGTGGACAGTCCCCTTGCACCTTCCCAATACATTTCCTTCAGTTCCTTCCAAATCCAGAGTAACAATATAAGTTCAATTTCATTCCAACTACCTATAGAGTATCACTCCTATCCAAATCTAGTCTCAAATGATCATAACTACCCACATTGGCCTCTCACTCGTTACCAACCCACTGGGCACTCTATATCCAAAGCTCAAGTAAATCTATATCCAAGTTAGTATGTAACCCAGAAAGCAGAGAATGAGATGCATACCTCATAACGTAAGGACAGATACTCTCCCCACCATAAGAAGTCCAAATAGCCTGCTCACGAACTGGCGTACCGGTTCGAGCAGCATTAATCATCAACTTATCGTTGATAAAGATACCAACATGGGCAACCTTGTTCTTGCAATCACCACCGGTAGCCCAGAACAAGAGATCACCAGCTTTAGCCTGTGCACGAGGATACCGCTTGCCCATGCTGGAGTCATACTGATCCTGCGCGACACGGGGAATCTTCTTATTCAGTGCCTGGCAAATGGCATACTGCGTCAGACCCGAGCAGTCAAACCCGCCGCCAGAGGGACCCTTACAGCCACCACCGCCCCAGACGTATGGGAGACCTTTCTTCTTCTCGGCTGCAGCGATGATGGCTTTTCCCGTGCCGGTACTGCCACCACTACCGCCGCCGCCGCACTTGGTGGTCACGTAGCCGCTGCTGCCGGTTTTCACATAGTAGTCGGCTACGTAACAACCGTCGGATGTCTTGTCCCAGATATCGTTACCGGAGACTGAGTCTCCAGTGGTTTGGCAGGTGACTTGGACATCGTGCGCCTTTTTGTACGCTTTGACGACCGCATGGCTTGTTCCGGGACCGGAGCGGCAGTTGACGGTCTCGCCGGTGATGGGGTAGGCGCTGACTGCCGTTATGGCAGTCGTGAGGGAGAAGGCAATCAGGGAAATGAAATGCATGACGAATTGTTTGGTTGTTTGCTTTTGTGATAGAGAGTTGTTATTTCTTGGTGTAGAAGGACTGAGTTGAGTTGAAAATGCATCCGAATAGTGATGGACATTGACGCCTTTATAGACAATCCGCTCATGCTATTTTGTGAGAAGCCTTTGACATATTGTTGCATTTTTCGTGTCTATCGAGCTGATCGTCGATTCGTATCTCTCCTGCAGCAGGATGCGACCCTTGACTCGTATTCTGGCCATGGGTCCGACACGATCACCATGGAAATTGCCTTACAGACCCCAACCGACCGTGATCTACAAGGTTGTTGGACAAAAATAACAATTTGAAGGGATCTAGCAGACACTAACTGGAGTTTCGGTTGATCTTTTCTCGTAATTTCGTGTTCCTGCGTTCATACTTCCTTAAGGGCCACTAACAACACAAGGAACACGAGAAGTACTATTTATAGTAGATGCAACCATAATTTAGCCCCAAATTAGATAGCCATTTGCTACTCGTAATTTCATTTCTCCGCATCTTAAGCCAATTGTTCCGTGCTACTTTTGGACCCCAACAATAGAGTATATGTGTTGTTACCCTAACTTTGAATACTCATTTCTCACAGGTAAGTATTGACAATGGTAGTTAGCGATAGATATTTAGTTTATATTCGCTCCATAATCATAGTTGTTTGGACGACGATATGTATGCAGAACAGGATCCTTTGGAGTTTTTTCTTGGATATGAACCCTTATGTGGGTGGGTATTAGCAGTGCCTCACATATTATGCTGTCCTTTTTAGACTGTATTTCTTTTCAACTCTGGAAGGTACTCTTGCATCTCTGGGTTCATCTGGATGCATGGCACTATACGCTTTAGTAGTAGAGCCGTTAAGAGCTTTGTACGAAATAAATCCTTATATTTCTTAGGAGCTCCGAGTTACAGATGTCTGGTATACAACCAGGGCGTGCAACAAGTACCTGCTGGATGATAGGAAGCTGATGGATCGGTTTGTATATTGGATCAAATGGATTGACTAGGAAAAACCTGCAATATGGGAAGCTTGGGTTTCAACAGCTGCTATTTCCTTACTAATTCTTTGATCATGCAGATGCCATCCAGCATATTTCGATGCGACTCGTCTACAACACCCGTCCTTTCCCTTTTCTTCAAGGCCTTGATGTCTCCAGTGCGCAGTTTCCAGATACCAAGGATAAACTATGCTTCTCAGTACATAATGTTTTAACTCCATTCCCTCCGGACCAGCTGAATCGATATGATTTGGTTCATGTTAGGTTCCTTCAACCTCGCCTGAAGGACTGTGATTTTCAGCTTGCCATGACAAATATCTGTTTTATTATTATTAAATATTATGCTCTGCAACAAGCTAGCTCTTACGAGAAGCCCCCTGACACTTGTGATCGGTAGAACCGGCGGGTTATCTACAGTGGGAAGAATAATATTACAGTAGATCATTCCGATTGATGACCAGCATACAACCACAATTCCAAGAAATTGTGGGAGATTATGTTGGCTATGCGAAATTTCATCGTTTTAGCCTTAACGCCCCCGAAACCATTGCAAGACAGGTATAAGCCCAGGCCTCAAGGTGATTAGCAAGACTTGTCACAACACAGCAGATGAGCCGCCCGACCAGCTTTTATTAGATCGTTCTTTCTTCAATCGTTGGAAATGGCGGTTCCAGTTTGCTACCTTGATCAGGGGCTTGCTTATGATGAAGGGGAATGGCAGGCTATGTATGACGGGAAGATCAGCCAAGTAATGAGGCTTTTTGGAGAAGGGCTTGTGCTTGATGATGCTTTCGCATGCATTCTTTGTCAGAAGAGCGTAGCCTTGAATAAAAGAACATTGGTTTCATAGAGATCGGCGAGTACAATACGCCATTGTAAACCATTTCTAAATCCGGTAATGCATAAATTTAGATGGTCTGAAAAGCTTCTTTTGAAGTGACATGCTGGACTAGCGCCATCATAAAACATGAAAAGGTTGTCAAATCACCCATCCGGTCATAATAAGCTATTAAATGACTTTCCCTTAGATAGCCATATTGGCACAAGTAAAGGCAGGCGTGACAGATCCCGAGTAGTCCGCAATAATCGCCTCCACAGCTGCATATAGCCCAGGGCCCAGCAAGAACAATCCAACCATCATGATGAGAACATTGAGCAGAGTCAAAGCAGTCCTTCCCAGACCTTTGAAAAGCGATCCTCGGTTTAGCTGCCAGTATGCGACAGCGAAGTAAATGAACCCGAAGAACGAGTCAAAGGCCGCGCTGAGCAAGGAAAGGAAATCGCCCATGCTGGGAATGATCTCTGCAAAAACAAACCCGAGTAGCCAGATCGCAACCATGATCATTCCCCACACGCTCCATCCAATCACCGTGTGGCTGTGTGAGTGTCGGGACTTGCCGAGGACGCGGGTATAGATGAATTTCCCAGTTACGTTGGCGTAGATCACGCCGATGACTAGGGTGGGGACGATCACGAAGCCGAAGGATGATTTCTTGTAGGAGACCACTCCAAGACTGCCGAAAGCTGGGGCGGTAGCATATTGGCCTAGGTAGCGGAACCCAATGGCCGAAGGGACGATGAATAGGATGGCGGAGATCGCGGCGAGAACGGCTAATGCTTTGGAGAAGTCTTGTGGCCGTTCCATTTCTGAGATGAAGGTTGGAAACAGGATTTGCGGGACCCAGAGATAGGTGATGTTCAGCACAGCGTTCATACACGCGACCCATGTGGTGCCTGGAAGAGGGAAGGCATAGGTTTTCACGGGGCCATCGGTCGGGTAGTTGCCCTTGTATCCGTAGAGGGGGGCTTCTTCGATACCGGCAAAAACGAGAAAGAGCAGAATTGCGATACCCATGCATGCAGCTTTGGGAGTGTCAGGTAGGGCCAGTTGGGAGTTAAGAGAACAATTAGCTACTCACATGAGAACATTGACATGAAGCTAATATGTTGCAAGGTCCGGGGCATGGACATGACGATTCCCACAATAGCCGTGATGATTGAGAAGACGGCAGTGCACAATGAGTGATCTGAGAGGGTATTCAAGACCTTGGCGCCAGTCAAGACGTGAAACCCAATGAGAAGAATATTATTCGCAAGCATCATGAATGCGGAGAAGACGTAGGCAGCTTTGCTCTGTCCAAATACGTGGTATCCGAAGTCGCCTGTAGGTGATTACACTGTTAATTCTTTTATTCGTTGTAAGTAGGAATGGGGATACTTGGACTCACAGATATCCCTGATATGAGGGTGCTTCATGATATACTTGTGCATCGTGATGGAGGTGACCCAGAAGAGGAGTCCGCAAAGGATCATAGTAATAATTCCCGGAACCCACCCGAGGACGCTGAGGGGACCCCTCCTGTCAGCTTCATTGAAACTCCAGTATTCGAAAAACAAGATAGTCACTCACGAGAGAGACCATGACTGTGCCATGATGGCCAAACAGACCTGCTCACCAGCAAGCAAGCAGGCCGTCTTCTGCCACGACATGGTCCGAAGCTTGATATCATGTTCATGGTCTGGACGAAAAGGTAATGTCAGATCAGCGGGACAGGTAACGCAGGGCAATCAGTACCTGCGGCAACCAGAGCAGTGATGGTATCAATGGAGTCTGTTCCATCAGTCTCGGTGCCCAGGACGTAGCCTGGTTCGTTCTTGTCGTCGGACATATTTCCTTTCAGGATCAAGATTAAAGAAGGTAAGATCTAAGGCAGGTACCCTGCATTATAAACAAATGAGAGACAATTTACACGTCGAAGTCTTTTTTTTTTCTCTTCTTTTTGGATTATTTTTTTCGGCCTCTTTTTATGGCCTTGGAACGTGGTATCTTTGAACCCAGAGAAGACAAAAGGATAGTGATGGCGCCATAATTAAGAGCATCGCGATATTGGCTTTAGCTTGTCAGGGCTTAGCCAACCTTGCTTATCGGCCGTTCCGTGGGTCTGGCCTAAGTTTAACCGCTGGAGGCTTTTGATTTTTAATCTGATTGGTCGAATTGGTTGAGTTTCATTAGCCAAAGCATGGAGCCTTGGAAGAGATTACCCTGAATCCTTGGCACGTTGCTTAATATATATTTTCATTTTCTGTCGATGCTAAGGACATGTTCAAATTACAGCTTTGCACTGGTCGAACCTTGCACAGCTCGATCAACAATCTCCATGGCCTGGAAAAGCTGATAATCATGTTGCTTAGGAGTGACAACCTGCACACTGAGAGGTGACCCGAGGTACACGCGACGATCAACTGTTTTCTCGTCCCCTATGAATCGAAGCCAATTAGCGAAGGACCACCGGTATGGGGAAACATCAAAAACTTACACAGCTGCCGATTAGCCTTATCCCAGCTTCCCAACACAGGCGCATCCATTTCCCGCCCAATCTCAAGATCGGATTCCGTGAATGAGCGGACAGGAACCGAGCCAGCCGGGTAGTCGAGCAGCACAAAGGTCGAGGTGTACCCAACAGCATTGTAGCGGTCGAGCTCTGGGACCGGGTGTGGCGCCACAGGGCAAATTATGGCGTCAACGCGTCGAGCAATAGACGAAGCCTGTGATGTCAATGTCCACATTTTCATCATCTCCTCCTCAATCTCGGCACGCTGGGCCTGCAGGTTCGCCAGTTGAATCACCGTCAGCGCTTTGCCGCGCTTCATACGGCCCTGCAGCCACGGAGTGAGCTCCTCGTCCATGCTCTCGATGAGGTCGAGCATATGGGACCCGTCGTCGATCCCCATCAGCCGACCTGCTATGGCCTGGCATTTAGATAGCACCGAGGGAATGGGGATATCAACGACCTCGACGCCCGGGGTACGACGGAGCTTGTTGGCGACTTCGTTCAAAATGCGGGTAATCGGGGGCAAAGGGGTGACGAGGCCATCTGTCTTGAGAACTCCGACAGTGAAGTTGCGTGGAGTAAGAGTGACAGGCACCGACTGTGATGGCCAGGAGCCCGGAATGCAATCTGCGCCGAATAACTCCGCGCGAGGCACGATCTCCGCCATGACGGCGTTGAGATCCGCAACAGAGCGAGCCAACGGACCAGCTACTGCTTGCAACCCTATCCGGCCCTTGCCTTCAATCTGGCCGCTCTGCTGGCCTCCATATGGCACGCGTCCAGTACTCGGCTTGAACCCGTAGATACCCTGGCACATAGCTGGTACACGAATGCTACCCCCGACATCCGTGCCAAAGCCGACCATGGACCCGCGCATGGCGATCAACGCGCCCTCTCCGCCAGTGCTGCCACCGGCAGTCCATTGACGGTTGAGAGGGTTCAGCGTGCGGCCAAAAAGGTGGTTGCAGCTGTCCAATGTTCCGAGTGTCTGTGGTATGTTTGTCTTGGCGATCACTACTGCTCCCAGAGACTGCAACAGGTCTACTAGCGGGGCATTTGCGTTGGCAGGCTTGAATGCCAGGGCAGACAACCCAATGCTGGAGTCCACGCCTTCTATATTAAATGTATCCTTCACTGTCACCGGGAGCCCATGCAAGGGGCCGATCGGGGCGCCCGTGCGCTGGAAGTGATCGTCCAGCTCCCGGGCTCGTTGCAAGGCGCGGTCGAAGAGGGGTTCAGTTAGACAGCGGGTGAGTTGGTGAGCGACAGCTGCCCTCTGCACTTAATCCCAGCTATTAGCAGCTTGATCGGAAATAATTAGTCAATATGGGATCGCACCTTGCAAAACCCTCGCATCACGTCCTCGGCCTTCAATCGACCCTCTGCCATCCCCGCCACAAGGCCCCGCACGTCGTATTTCTCTGTGATTTCCAATTCCTTGTGTGTAAGTATACCACAAGTTCGTGGAATATCCATCACCCCGACTCGTTGATAGCTTTTTGGACCAACGGTGATCGACTCGGAAATTGAGAGCATCCCTTCAGGAATGAGGTGTGCGGGTAGCCGCCATTCGTCAGGGATAGCTGTAGCCAGCTCGGCTTGCTTGCGCTGGGCAACTGCCACATAACGGGGTTCTTGGGAGGCCATCGTGACTGTGTTGAGAAAGACATGGGGAGAGGTGGTTTTTAGTTGCGGGGAGTGTGGAGAACAACAACCTCGGCCCAGACGTTGGGGGTATTCCAAGTTCGACTCCAAAAGGAGACTCAATTGGACGCCCTCAAAACCTATACCTATTTTACGTAACCCCGATCTTAGATAGGTACATATAGACAGGATAATGTCTGACAAGTTTTGGCTTTCCCTTTCCGTTTTAGTGCTCACCCCATGCCGCTTTTTGCTCACTGAGCGTGACTTCAATTGCAGATTCGACTGTGGCTATGTAGCAAGTATACTCCCGCTCGTCTACCTCCTGCTCCCCCAGGCCCTGGCCGAGGATATTCACTTACTCTACCACTTCGTTCCAGAACGAAACTGCATAACTGAGCCGGACGCTTATCTCGAGCGCTAGGCGAAGGACGCTCCTCGAAGGTCAAGTGGCTTCCTGAAGTCTGCGAGTGCTCAGGTATTAGACAAGAGGATGCCGATTAGGTACGCAACAAGCATCAAGGGCAGAAAGAAACCTTGGACAGGGTACAAAAGTCGAGAATGGATTTCCTGCCGCTTCCATCGGGCACTAGGCTTTTCCAGTGCAGTCTTGAAGTCGTCAAGGATGATAGTGTCTCAGAGGCACTTGAACATAAACCTAAAAAATCGTTCTTTCGTTACTCTGTATGGTTGAAGTCTCTGAGATTATCTTCTAGAAGGGGTCGAGGGTCTGCCGAGACTACCTCCATAGGCGCAACCCCGTGCCCGGTCTAGAGCGCCGGGCCATTACAGGGGTACCCCGCTGTCTGGGGTTGCGCCCGGGGGTTGGCTTTTCCTTGGCAAAGGGGATTTTCCGAACTTTCCCCGGAAACGTAGGGGCTTTTTGGGGTGGACAGACGACAGACCGTACCGAAGATCACTCGGCATCACTCTGCAGAATCAATTTTGCATTTTACGCCCAATATTGCAGCGTCGCAGAATTTTGATCGGCAGGTGATGGATGTGCTGCAAATACTAGCCACAAGTAGCGATACGCCCGAAGCACATCCTCAACCTAAGTTTGAATTAATTTGAGAAGTGGTGCATATTTGCTTTGAATTTATGTGGAGAGTTTCAATGCAGCATAACAATACTATAATTGTAAATTACTGTAGATGTTTCCCAGATCATAGTTCACTTCCATCCAACCTTGATGTTTAATATTCAGAGAACTGATATTGCCAAGAGGTGGCGAGGTCACTAAGACAAGCATAGTTGTTTTAATCTTCTTGGGTTTGGGTCTGTGGCAGGATCCTCTTCAGAGACCTATAATGACCTTTGATTGGAAACTAGAACGGGACTTAATCAAACTCAACTTGAGGAAACGGCCAAGCCAGGCAAACTTCCAACGTTGCTTGTTAGACCGAACGACGGAGTAAGAGAAGATCGGCGGGAACAGGTCGACGGCAAGCTTGCTATAAGTCAATGGTAAGTACGGTCTTTTACGCATACAACTAACTAAATACAGATGGGAGCTTCCTCGCTCTTGGCCGAAAGGTATGAAAACCGTGCACGATAGCCCACTCATTGCTGGCTGGTCTTGATGTCGCCAGATGGTAAGCACAAAGAGCGAGTGAAGCGAATGACATCAAAGCACTCGGGAGATGAGAAGAAGGATGCTACATCAGACCCTGGACCCACCCCAAACCATAATGAGAAAAACTCTTTTGAGCGCACTGTTATGTGCATCCTGGCTATCCCGTGCATTCTGTATATGGGCATGCCCGAACAACCCCCCGGCCAAAAAAAAGATGACATTACTATTTGGCTGCGTTTCCACGACGTTTGGGAGCAGGGGTATTACTTGCTATATATACCTCCTTGCTTTCCTATCACTCCTCCATCTTCACACCCTTCGCTCGCGATCGCTTGTACTTAAGACTCATCTATCATTACCACGTTGCTGTGTTTCGTTGCACGCTTCGCAAAGATGCTGGCGTTCCGTGGTTTTTCATTGCTATCACTCGCCTTGTTGGCCAGTACAGTCCCACTTGCTGCCAGCCAAGCCGTGCCTAGCTATCACATTACCCCCGAAACGAAATGGATGAATGACCCCCAACGTCCATTCTTCCTTGGGAATGAATGGCATTTCTATTACCTTTACAATTCCGACTTTGACAGCTCAAACCCCGGTTCAGGTGGGACAGAATGGTATCATGTCACGAGCACCGACATGGTGAACTGGACTCGCCAGGGTGTAGCGATCGAGAAATACAAACCCAATCCTCCCAACGGCGTGAACCTGGGTGACATCGAAACTGGCAGCGCCGTAGTGGATGCGGACAACAAGGCTGGCTTTGGCAAAAATGCCGTCCTGGCCATTCTTACACAGATGGCGGAGGGGGTGCAACAACAGTCTCTCTTCTATTCAACCGACAATGGCGACAGCTTCGCCCCCTACAAGGGCAATCCTGTTCTGCCAAACCCAGATCCGGATACGAAACCTGCGTTTCGAGACCCCAAGATCTTTTGGGATAGTGAAGCAGGCAATTGGGCCATGTCTCTCGCGGAGGGTAACAGGATCGGCTTCTATACCTCCCCGGATCTCAAGACCTGGAAGCATACTTCCTCGTTCACCCCAAACACTGGTGTCAACCTGGACCCCCTCGAGTGCCCAGACCTTTATCAGATCGACCTAGACGGGGATTCTAAGCAGCGCACCTGGATCCTGGCCGCAGGTGCAAAAGGAAGCACCCTCTATTGGATCGGGAAATGGGACGGCAATGGCTTCACGGCCACAGACGCGAAGCCGCAATTGATGGATGATGGGCCCGACTTCTACGCCACGGTCAGCTGGGATAACCCGAAAGATACATACGGCAGTCGCTATGCAATTGCCTGGATGAATAACTGGGAATACGCAGCTTCGCTACCTTATTACGGGGACTTTGCTGGTCAGACCAGTATGGTCCGGGAGGTTAAGCTCAAGACCATCAACAATTCTCCTACCCTTGTTAGCAGCCCAATAAAAGGGTATGAAGGGATTTTTGGCCCTGTCAAATCCGTGAGTAAGAAGACCATTACAAAGGATCCGAAATCTGCATCTCTGCCCAGCGGCCTAACGGGAAATGCGTACGCCATCCGCGCAACGATCTCCAAGGCAGACGGTGACGACGGCAACGAAGTCCGCTTCCGCATCAAATCCGACGGGTCTTTTAGCACGACTCTTGGCTATAACTTCAAGAATTCCCAAGCGTTTTTGGTGAGGGATTCCGACGGTTCCGCGACAGATTCCATGCCATCGGGTCCGAAGAAGGCATACGACACTATAGCTACGGCACCGAATCCTTCAGGAGGCAACACAGTCAAGCTGGAGATATATGTGGACTCGAACTCAGTGGAGGTGTTCGTGGATGACGGTGTGGCTGTGCTATCGGGGCTTATTTATCCGAACAAGGCGGCGGAGGGGGTTCTGGTTGTGTCCGATACGGGAAGCTTGACGTTGACGTCGTTTAGTTATGCTGAGTATGAGGGATAGCTTCTAGCTATGTCAGATACATGAAGCTGGACGTTGGTGTCGTTTAGTTATGCTGGGCATGAGGTGCAGTTTCTAGCTGTTTATACAATGTCTATCCACCATGTGCTGGAGATTTTGTGGAGAATGTTGAGAGATAGTTTAGATGAAATGGTGTGGGTATTGAGTAGTTGGGGGTACTAACCTCGAGACGAACTGGATGGTAATTCAAATTATATGTCATATTGCGAAACTAAAGCGCACCCATACCCTGAGGGTTCGGGGTATATTGATAGAAACAGCGTAATTTCATACATTGCATCTGTCAGAGTAGAAAATACTCAATTTGTTGTGCCGCCAGACCGAGCTAATAGGATTGGAAATCCGTCGAAACCAAGTAGTGATTTCGATTCAAGTCCAGAGTATGTACATGAAAAATATTTAAAAGAGTGAGACTTCTACCGTTGATATTCTGGTGGTTCTTTTCGTATTTAACCACCAATAATATATAAAACGGTGCGGATCCCAGGATATACATGGGGTAGCATTAACCGGCCCTTACTTTTTTTTACATAAGTTACAGACCCTTATACCAGAAATGGAAAGACCCGTCCCAATGAGAAAAGGTTAAAGGCTTTTTCTTTGCATAATATTGGATGCTTGTTCGCCGTGGAGAGACCTCACGCGAGCAATCAATGTGTGAACATTGTGGACAAATGACTGGTGAGCTATCTAATCGACGTGCATGTCGTACGCTTCTTCATGAGATGAGACGCGAAATGTCGAAGCTGCATACTGTCAGTCTTATCCCATCTCAATGGGAGAAACACGAACTGAAGTAGCTTCTCACTAGCTCTTCAACAAAGCGGACTGCATAGCGAGTGAAAAGGACAAGTATAAAGTACAAGGGAGTTGAGTGGAGCTGTCCAGGTTACCGGCAGGCAGCTGCTATGCAGAGGCTGAGACCATACTGAAACCGGGAAAAAAGACATCTATAGGAGAGACACCTGGGAATGGCTGTAGTAGAAATCACATCCCGTTTGGGGTAGGGTAGAAACATGATGATGATCACCTGGGGACAACAAGCTTCTTATATGTCAGAGGAATCGCTACGACAGAACTGGCGTCTCTTTCACAGACCTTGCATGTGTAAGTTCCATTGCTCTAAAAGTTCTATGCAGTATGCAGTATGCAGGCGACAGGGTCTGGAGCCCCCACGGCCCTGGAGATGCATTGTAGATATGGTTCTTAGAATGGAAGGTTTTATTATTCATCAACTTATAGGATCCAGCTAAGCCTCGAAATGGTATGCGTCATGCTTTCTTGTTGACAACTCACACTTTTTGGGATAGCCAGCGGTATCAGGCCCAAGTTGAGGCGATAGTGTAGATGCTGAGTTTGACCTTTTCAGTGGCTCCTCCTGTGGATATCAGGTGGGTGTGAATCGCGTCGCTGCTCGGGAAAATTTGAGCTGTGAGAGTAGTCTCGCCCTGGCCTCCGAAAACTTCAACGCTAGACCGATCGACGAAGATGGTCAGCTTTACTTTGCCATTGACAGCCGATGCAAGGGGTCCGCGGTATATGCTCGCGAAAGTATTGTCGAATGACACATCTCCAGACTTGGTGCGGTCAATGAAGACTTGCTTGTTGACGAAGTCGTAACCGATAAGGGTCTGCTCGGTGGAGTCGGCGGAGGCCCGAACAGCGATGGCAAAATCCGAAGCCGTCGAAGTAGCAGAGAAGCTTAAGTCGATCTTGATGGTCTCTTTATTGCTACCCACATAAACGGAGCCTTGCCTAACAGAATTGTAGGTGTGTGAATAGGCTGGGTGCTTGCTGACGATAGAAGACCATGCTTCCTGGGGCTGCTGAATGAGAGTTATCTTATCCTCGATAGTCTTGAGAGATAGATGTCGAGGAATAGACATAGCGGAGCGCCATGGGCTAGTGGGAATGTTCGGGCCATATTGCCAATTATTCATCCATGCGATGTGAGTGTAGGTGTTCGGGGAGAGGCCATTAAAGCCAGCTGAGGCATAGAAGTCTGGGCCCCAGTCCATCCAGTTGGCGGTCGCGTTTCCGGGATACACAGAATCAGCGTCGGGAGTGAAGGTGGTACCGTCGAAATCACCCAGGAAGTACTGGGTTCCAGAGCCGACCGTGCCGGGGGGCCCACCGGGGTTAAGTCCGCTCACGATGACCCATTTTGTGGACTTCCCACCATCAAGGGGTAACTTGAAAAGACCGGGACACTCCCAGATTCCGCCTTGGGCGTTGTAAGGACCAAACTCACTCGCCAGCGTCCAGTCCTTTAGGTTGTCGGAAGTGTAAATGACGAGCTTGTATATTGTGGCTAGAGAAGTGACGACGACCCACTTGTGAGACTCCTCGTGCCAGAAAACAAAGGGATCACGGAAATTTTGGTACTGGTCTTCGTATGGGGCTGGAGGGTTGTAGATGACCGGGTTGGCGGCATCGTACGTGGTCCAGGTTAGACCATCGTCAACACTGTAGGCGATGGACTGGGATTGCTGGTTCTCCCGGATGGTCTTTCCACTCGGCAGGGTCTGCGCAACAGGGTACTGTGGAAAGAGAGTGAGCTAGTTATCACCACCACGGTATCAATTCGCTCGTGGGTGAGCTTACGGCAGAAGTGTACATGGCGACCATAGGCGGCTTCCCGTCCTTCCCAAAGCCACTGGTATTGTTCACATCAATGACCGCACTTCCGCTGAAGTACATCTCCGTGACTTCGCCACCATATCCCCGAGCAAGAAGGGCGATAGGCTTCTCTTCCCAGTGGGTCAAATCGTTGCTGGTGGCATGGCCCCAGGACATGTTCCCCCACTGCATACCGCCGGGATTATACTGGTAGAACAGATGGTATACCCCATTGTGATACAAGAGACCATTGGGGTCATTCATCCAATGCTCCTGGGGCGAGAAATGGTATTGGCCACGGTAAGGCTGGTCGTAGTTGAAGGCGTTTGCTATGCCGGCAATGCCTGCTAAAAGGCCCGCCGCAAGGGCCTTGGTGAGATAAATCATTGTGAAGGAATAAGTATTTGCCGTGGAAGAATAATGTTTGTGACATGGCGGCACTACACAGTCTTATATATACAAGAGCTTGGTGCCTTGAGCCCTCAGGCAATGGCCCAAATATATCTGGAAATTCTACTAGCACATACTATCCTCCCTATCCATTCTCCATTGAGAGGATACGCTCCACAGACGGTACGCCCAACAGTATGTGAATTTAGCAATACCGATATTGTAGCATCAGGGAGTTTCTTCGGAGGACCTCAAACTCTCACCCCACAAATCGGCCAATGGAGGGATGATATGCATGAGACCAAATGAGCTAGTAATTGGGGCGTTCTTGGGACCTTTTAGAGCTACGTAGGTACGTGTCTCGAGGGAAGGTATAACCCTAGGCAAAGATCTGAATTTCACGTTGCCTCGGCACGCCATCGCACACTAATTACTCCACAGCAAGAACGGTTTGACCACTCAAAAGGGTCGAGGGATACCATGCGAATAAATTCGTATACCGGTGTGTCTCCCCATGGGGTCAAAACGTCTGGGCGTTTCTCAGCCCAGATCAAACTCTATTGCCATGAGGTGCCCTGGTCCTTTTTGCTGGACTGTAAATTCACCGAGCGTGGGGAAACTTCGGATTATTTTCGGGTGTGTCTATTCGGAGATGAGAAATATCCCGCGTTCGGCTAGGCCAAATGCTAACGCTACCCCGTGGGGAACCCGGTGGATCGGCGTTCCGGCTTCGGACTTCTCGGGATACTCGAAACCCTGAATTATCGAGAACAGTTTAAGGACATCGTGTAGATTTGACAAAAAGGGATCTTATTTTCAGGTACTGTTTGTCCGGCGGAAAATCTGCTTACGACTCCAACTGTATTCAGTTTATCTAGATTTCGCTCGGGTATCTTCTGCCAGACCGAAAGATCCTGTTAATAATCCTGTCTCGTGTTTGACCCACACAGCCCGCGGATGAGAGATGGTCGAGGCCAATGCGTTGTGCCCCTGTCTCCGATTCTACATCCGTAATGACCCCCGAAAGTATGCAAAACAAGGAGGTCGCTCTCGGAAGTGGCTGGTCCGACCTGCTAGCTCTCTAGGAAGACTCCCAACCAGCCAACTGAAACTGATTGGCTGTATAAGCAATTTGAAAGTGCGTGTCGGCGAAACCCCGCAGATATCAACTGTCTTGTACCGCTTGGACATTTTAGTTACTCGGCTTCAGTGCCCCAAATTCGTCCCCAAGACTTCCTTTGCTGCTCAGACCCCCAAAGCAACAGAATGTGGCAATCTATTCTACTTCCAGCCGTGTAATCGAACAATAATTGGTCTCTGGATTCACAAAGGTATAAGATGCAACATTTGGCCTCTCGTAGCACACTATACTGACCGAGATTTACGCTTTACACATTCCCGATTTACTCTACTCCATCAAAATCATGGGGGTTTGGCTAAAGAAGCCCGAGAATGTACCCGGAGCATCATGGCCAGCCATTGCTATCTCTAGCTTCGTCGCTTTCGGGGGTATCTTGTTTGGGTATGCTCATCATTTCCACAGGATGATATTTGGATGTACCTAACTTCCCCATCACAAGATATGATACAGGCACCATCAGTGGCATCCTTGCTATGCCGTACTGGCAAGATCTTTTTTCAACCGGCTATAGAGATGCCACCGGACATCTAAACATAACTTCTAGCCAGTCCTCTGCTATTGTCTCCATTCTATCGGCCGGAACATTCTTTGGTGCCCTCTGTGCGGCTCCCCTTGGAGACTCCGTCGGCCGTCGATGGGGCTTGATCGCCTCCAGCTGGGTATTCAATTTCGGCGTGATTTTGCAAACAGCTGCTACTTCCATTCCACTATTCCTTGCGGGAAGGTTCTTTGCTGGATATGGTGTTGGCTTGATTTCCGCGCTGAGTACATACCCCACACTTACAAAGCCCTGATCTTTCTCACTAATTAATGTATCAGTTCCACTATATCAGTCTGAAACGGCGCCAAAGTGGATTCGTGGATTCATTGTCGGTTCTTACCAGCTAGCCATCACCATAGGTCTGCTGTTGGCCTCGGTGGTCAACAAATCCACTCACAGTCGGAATGACACCGGTTCTTACCGCATCCCAATCGCCGTTCAATTTGCATGGGCTATTGTGCTGATAATTGGAATGCTTGTCCTACCTGAGACCCCCCGGTACCTTATCAAACGAGATAACCATGAGAGAGCCACTAAGAATCTTGCGAAGCTTCGACGTCTACCCGAAGACCACATCGCTGTCAGAGAAGAGATTGCCGAGATTCAAGCAAATCACGATTATGAAATGAGTCTTGGCCAGCCCAGCTATCTCGAATGCTTCCAAGGTGACTTGGGAAAGCGTCTGTTGACTGGTTGCGGTCTTCAAGCCCTACAGCAATTGACCGGTATCAATTTTATCTTTTATTACGGCACACAGTTCTTCAAAAACTCGGGATTCGAGAACGAGTTCACTATCAGCCTTATCACAAATTGTGTCAACGTCGTTTCTACTATTCCCGGCCTTTACGCTATTGATAAATGGGGTCGCAGACCCGTTCTCCTATTGGGTGCCGTCGGCATGTGTATCTCTCAGCTTCTGGTCGCTGTCCTGGGAACGACGACCACTGGCCAGGATGCTGCTGGCAACATTATTGTGCACAACGCAGAGGCGCAGAAAGCTGCGATAGCATTCATCTGCATCTTTATCTTCTTCTTCGCTGCATCCTGGGGACCTATTGCTTGGTAAGTCATCACTAGTTTTTTGGCCTTTTAAGGTATCTAATTTGAGAGTAGGGTTGTTACTGGCGAAATTTTCCCTTTGAAGATTCGTGCTAGGAGTCTTTCCATAACCACCGCCACTAATTGGCTGGTTAACTGGGCAATCGCTTATTCTACCCCCTACCTGGTGAATTATGGCTCGGGCAATGCCAATCTGCAGTCAAAAATCTTCTTTATCTGGTTTGGATGCTGCTTCCTTTGCCTTCTTTTCGTTTACTTCATGATCTATGAAACCAAGGGACTTTCATTGGAGGAGGTGGATGAGCTGTACTCTAAAGTCAGCAACGCGCGGGAGTCAGTTGGTTGGAAGCCAACTGTCACCTTCACGCAGATTGTGAACCAAAAGCGAGGCTCGGTCAGCCAGAGCCACCATGATGAGCACGTCGCGGAAGAGAAAGCTTAGGCCACGCGACCGCACCGTTGGAACTGTGTAATGAATCTTGATAGAACAAGCTATGCGGGTCTGAAATGATGGGGCATCTCTGTTGGGAGGGCTGATATGGAATTGAGGAGACTTCGGCGCTGTTTTGCTGTTCCGGATCTTTTGGAAGCCGAGCGCGAGACATGTCCTTGAGCTTCTTTATTCATAACAAGGATGGGATTACACCTAGGTATACTTTCGGTTTATATTAGGATTTAGCAGAAGCGATTTTCCTCCTTGGATGCATTTGCGGTTTCGGATGACAGGCTCTACTTCACAGTGAGCAATCTATGTATTCGAAGTTATCCATTATTCTTCAGCGGTACCCATCGAACTAAGTGCCCCCTCTGTAGTAAGGTGACTAGACGGTGATAATCGCAACAATCCTTAAGCCATATACTGTAAAGTAGAGGTTCAAGTATCGAATTAGACACCACCCATGCAAGTTCCATTCAAGCTTGGACGTTTCGCAGTTTTCGAGCAAACTAGCGAAATATCCGTTTATCTATCGGTTTGTTTGACTTCTTCTAGCTATTACAATATGGCTAGTCCTTATCGGCATTGATTTCCACTTACATTCCCATTCGGCCCGCAACCTCCCCACAAAGCCTGTCATTAATACGGGCCAGCAGCGCGATGTTGAGAATCCAAGACCATCGAAGAGCCCGTTTCTCATTTATGTTCAAGAAACGACTGCAATTAATTATGATGTTCCGACCGTCAACATCTATTAAAAGTTAATTACGGCTGCTCCAGTGTTAGGACACTACTGCAGCCGCCACTTATTTGAGGGCCGCAACTTGCAGATGGGCAACCATACTACACGATAGTCAGGTAATACGAGGAACTCTATCTTAAACACCACCCGCCCCTAAGAAGACAAGAAATATTCTACCCTATACAGATGGGTGAAAGACCGACCTGAGCAGTCCGGAGCACACAAAGTAGCCGTTTCTGGCTTCCTTTTTGCCAACCATGTATTACCTGGCCGGCACAATACTCATTGCACAATATACAAACATACCAAACAGTGGCGCGAATGCCGGAAATCCCGGATTGCCGAGTGAATTCTTGATTGAACCGCAAAGTCAAACGCCAATACAACCGATACAAAACATGCAAACATACAAACACCGGAGCTGAGGCTAGGAGTTCCGAGTCACCGCGCGCTTATTGGTTAAAAACCCTTGAGAAGGCAAACCATGTAAACATGCCAAACAGAAAAAGTTGAATTATTCATAGTTTATAGATGTGAGGATCATACTTCGGAGCACATGAGTTCAAAATATAAATATGCCTCGATTCCTAGGTGAGATCTACCAAGATACACTCTCTCGATAATCAAAGTATTTGCAACCAAAGGTAAATTTCCATCGCTCCTTGCCGTGTTAAACCTCCTGAGAGGCGTCTTTCCATGAACCCAGGTTCCGATCCATATTCTTGATTCCGATCAAACCATTTGTCTAAAATGAATTCATTTAATGGTGCATTTCACTGATTTTTGGTCTCAGAAACTCGGCGAAGAAAAGCGACTTCTATATCCTACCCTTTCAAGAAGACGGAATCACTAGATGTGAGTCAAAATTGAAGCCTTTCGTCTATTCTGTAAGGAAAAAATTAATGTGTTCTTCAAGTGACATCATGTCTCGCCCCCTTTTACAGAGGATGCAGCGATTTGTTGAGTTCATTAATTCGGGCGATGAAACCATAGGACAAGAGGTAGTTTCCGAATCAGCCGTGTTCCACGTTCCGTTTTCGGATACCCCACTAAAAGGATTGCCTGGATATATGCAAATTCTTGGCATGATGCGCTCCGCTTATCCAGATATTCAGTGGACACTTGACGACACAGTGATCGAGGACGATAGAGTTGTAGCGCAGTTCACTTTGCGCGGAACTCATGAAGGTGAATTCTTCGGTGTTCCGGCTTCCGGGAAGAAAATCGAGGCACGAGCTATGAACATCTATCGATTCACAGATGGAATGATTGTGGAGGAGACTGGCTTGCCTGATATTTTTGGGATAATGCTGCAAATTGGGGCTATCAACCCTTCGGTTGCTCATTAGAGTTCCCAGGCAGCTTTGAGAATCTCACTCTGAGATTCAACATTCATCGTGGATCTTGTACAATAAATAATGGGTACCTCATAGTAGGGTGAGAATATATGACGGAAGGCGATATATGACCAACATAAATCAAACCCTATTTCAGGCCCATCAGACGGAGTAGTACAAAGGGTAGATCCTTGGCGAAGAGGCGATAATGTACCTGGGACCCAATACACATAGCGAATTATGTTTAATGCTTCAGACATCTCAAAACACAAGGTCAAATACTCTGGAAGCCCGTCTCAGCTTGAATTAGATATCAGCTGTAGACAGACGCCGGTGATCAATGGAGTGATCGTGTCAGAAGTAGATATTTAGTTATCGAAATATCCAATAGTCAGGCCAGCGTGGCGAAAAGGCCCCCTAGCACTTTCTTCTTTTGCTCCGACCTGATTAATACACCATTCAAGACAGGAGCCAAAGCCTCGGTCGGGGTCTTCTGCATAGTAACTTCAATTACGTCTTATGACGCCTTTGAGCTCTGCAAAAGATCCTTCAATTGGGTTCAGCGAGTACGCAGGCAAATAAACCAATTTGACTCCCGCATCGGCACACATCTGCGAAATCCATTCGGAGTGGTGAAACGATGCATTGTCCATGATAAGAACAAACTTCGGCTCCGGCCATCTTCCACAATGACGAAGAAGCTCATTAATAAAATCTTCGAACATAGCTTGATCTGTCGAACCACAAAAGACACGAGTAAGCAAAATGCCATCTTGGGCATATGCAGGCAGAATTTAATAACGCTCGTCACGATAAAACTATGACACTTGTCGAGGTACTACACCAAAGTGGTAACTAGCCTATCCGTCGGAAACTAACCCGTTTATCACATCCAGACTTATCGACATAAACAAGATGGTATTATTCGAATTCCGACAGATTGTGGAGATAAATTTCGCGTAATTCAGCACTCTGTCTTGTGGTGTTTTTGGGCCAGTCTTGGGATATAAGGGCTCTCCTAATACTAGATGTGGTTACTAGCGACTGAAATTCATCGCATAGAAAGGTAGCCATTTCCTCTAGATACAGGCTTGGCTTTTCTAGCAGGTGGTCACAGAGTGCCTCTATCATCGGTGGTGTTATACTTCGTCTCCAACCGATACGAGTCGGGGGAGCATAAACGTGTCCAAACTGTCGCAAGTTTCTGCGTTCTTCTTTCCTCTTTGGGTTGTTGTCTCAAGCGAGTAGATTGTCTGTTTGTGGTTTGCACAAATCCTGCCATTCCACCAATGCTTTCCTTTCCTCTCTTTCTCCCCTCTGTACTTAGTATTTTCGTTGAATACACTCTTTTTTCATTAAAGAACTAGCTCGTAAGATAATACTAAGTACCATCCTTATTTCTAGAAGCTGTACGACTGTATAGATCATCATTGCGATTGATATTAGTCCCGCTTCGTCCCCACTTCCCGTTCCGTGGCGTCGTATAGCCAAGACCTGAACCGATCCCGAACCGAAATCCGAACCAATCAAAATGGTTCCACCGAAGAAGACCCCTACCAATCGCAGTAAGCACCCCGTCGTTAAGGTGCATGGTGAGCATGAAGATGATGCTCTCGACCCGAATATCCCGACTCCTGATCCCCCGAGACCAGTTAAAACTAATGATGACTACGATGAGGACGGAGAAGGACCCTCTATGCGTGACCGGTTACAGAAGACTCCGACTCGTGAACGTTTCCACGAACTTACTAACGAATATAATGTGAAGGGCTACATTGAATTGATTCAATTGAATGGTGCCTGAATGCTGTTTATCTAAAGCTTGAGGAAATGTAAATACAGGGGCAGTGATGTTGTATCCGCTTGAGGCGGTGAGCCAACGCTGCACGGGCAGAGCCCGGGCTCTAGTAGGGGCAGTGGCCCGATGCCTCCAGCGACCCTCCCGACCCTAAGGGTCGGTTGAGGTGCAAAGCCAGGTCTGCTGAGCTCTCACTGAGCACGCCGCCAATTAGTCATCCTGCACGTGACCGAACCAGAGCATGCTCGCTGAGTCTGAGCCCGTGCTGACATCTACTCACTGACCCTGAGCCTGAGCGCCCTCATAAAGCGGCGGCAGCCCAGATAGGAAAGGCCCCACCTGGCAGACATTATCCTGTCTATATAGGCGCATACTCGTTCTAAGACTTTTAGTCTCAAAAATCAAGATTTGCTAATCGGGGTACAAATTGTATATCTCGTACCATGCTTATAGCTCAATTAGGTTATGTCAAAAGGGAAGGATGATCATCACCGATAACAAATATTAAATCAAAAATTTACAGTCTCCCCTTAAGCACAGCTCCACCATCTGTCGCAATGACCGCTCCATTCAAATGACTCGAAGCTCTAGACCCGAGGAAGACAACCAAACCAGCAATATCCTCAGGTTTGCCAAGCCGACCATTCGGTGAGTACGCCTCAAGATCTTTCATACCACCTTTCGCCTCAATAAGCCCAGAAGCCATCTTCGAGGGATAGAACCCTGGTGCAATAGCATTGGTCAAGACATGACGTGGTCCAAGCTCGACAGCCAAGTTCTTCGCCAGGTGGATAGCAGCCGCCTTGGAAGCGGAGTAGGACGGTGTTGCATTATCGCCGACTGTGCCTATCCCAATACCTGCCACAGAGGCAGTGATAATCACGCGGGATGGATCTGCGATGGTTGCCTTTGCTGTGAGGAGAGGGGTGAATCTAGCTCGATGTCAGAATCGTGTCTCATCCCTTGTTTCGCCAAGCTAGTAACTTACTTCTGGATTGTGTAGAACACGCTCTTTACATTCAAATCCATAACCTTCGAGAACATCTTCTCTGGGTGGGTATCGAACTTCTCACCCCATGTTGCGCCGGCATTCGCGAAGAGGATATCAACACGGTCGGTTGTTTTACCCACTTCAGCGACAAGTCGGTCTAGCTCTTTCATATCTGAGCTGTCGGCCGGCACAGAGATTGCTTGTGCGCCAGGCCGTTTGTTGGGGATGGCATTGAGAGCTGCGACTGCTTCATCGCAGGCTGCCTTCTTGCGGGAGGTGATGTAGACTTTGGAGCAGCCGGCTTGGAGAAGACTGCAGAGGCATGAGAACTTGTACTGGGAATTACTTGACATAGTGCGAGAGATACATACCCTGAGGCAGCATGTAGTCCTAATCCCCGGGAACCACCTGTTACGACGGCAACCTTCCCCTCAAGAGAGAAGATGCTGGAGAAGTTGGAGAGTTTGACTTGTTCGTCGACGGACATTATGGATTTGATTGGGACTCAATTATGTTAAAAGAGTGAGTTGAGGAGAAAGATGTTAGGCTCCCCTAGCTATTTGTATTGGTGTAAGCCGAAATGGCCGAGGCTCATTGACTCTCCCCGCTTGCCCAGGCCCACAGTGAAAGGGGTTATGGCAGTATACTTTGTATGAATATTTTGTACATCTGAATACCCCGATATCACTAATTCGCTCTATTGATTCAAAATCTAAGTCTAATTCTCTGTGCATGATTTCTCTATGCCTGAAGGCCAAGCCACCAAGCCACCCCCAAAACACATAGTAAATGCGGTATTCTACAACCTTATATGGTAGTAACAACATCATTTGGTTTCATCGCCCGATAGCTATTGATAGGGCTTCTAACTACTACCTAGGTAGATAGTTATGTATATATCAATTTTAAGAAAATTGAAAACCTGTATAATGAAAATTACGTCGCTCAAAGGTAGAATTATATGTCAAATACCGGAGCCATATACCCCGGTCGGTTACAGTACTAAAAACCCCCGGATCGGATACAAGGTAATTTTACGTTGGATCTCCACAAACGTCGGTTCCATACAACTGATCAAAGTGCATTATTGACTAGTGATTTTGTCTATTTATACTCGCGCGTTTATGCTGTTTTATTGTTAGTCAGAGAGTTCCAATATACTCAGTTCATACCATACATTTTCATACAGTCAGGTTTCTGTCATCTTGTCTTGTGGTAGCCCTCAATTATTGCTAGCTATGGGTAAAGTGATAGTACCTTAGAAGTCATGGATCCTAGATGGTGCGCCTAGTTTCCCCTAGGTGGTTGACTACCTATTGCCCTAGCGATTTAATGTATTAATCTGCGGCTCCAAAAACGTTAACTGGAACGCACAGGAAGTCCCGATCTGGGACTACTAGTCACACCACTTCACTTTATGAAAGGTGATTCTGGTAATAAGGATATAGGCGATTCAAGACGAGACGTATAGGAAAGGCACAGAGATCCGAGGTGATATAAAAATTGATCAAAGCCCAGAGATGGGGCTCTGTTCTGTAAGAGCGAGAAAAATGATAACACCTGACGAACAGGCAATAGCCAATTTTGTTACAAACATAGCAAACTGAGAGGGTCTAATTGGTCGATACTCCGTAGGCAGCCAAAGGAGGTTGGCTTCGTTATAGGTTATCCAGGAATGATCATCATTCAAACCATACCCGTATTGTTCTGGGAAGTGAGAAGTGGACGTGACAGTAGATGTGAGTCCTATATCAAATGTACCAAATGATGTGTAGAGATGATTCAAATTGACTTTATCAAGATCATCTATTGTGTGCGCCCCCGTAATTAGCGCACTTTCGTTCACTGGGTGTTGCATTCCTCTTGCGTTGGCAGTCCCAAGAGTGATGCTTATCAGCGTAAAAGACGCACCTAGTTTCGTTAGAACAGGTGTTTCCTATATGACCATATTTCTGACAGTTATGGCATTGGCGTATACGCGCAGCACGGTCATATAAGACCGTGGTAAGCACTTCTGAATCCCAGAGAGTCCCAGTGTCGATTGCTTTGTTTGTAGTATGCGGTGAGGTAAATTTGACGATTAGGGACCCGGATTTCTTGCCTTCTGGGAGGACGAGCCATGATATCTAGGTGATTTCTGTATTGTCCCCCCAGTTAAACAGGTTCTCAGTAAGCAATTGCTTTGTAATACTCTGCTTCCGGCCCTACTCTCCGAGTCCAGCCGCTGAATTGATACCGAGAGACCGTACATTAACGTCGTGCATAACCACCCCCCAGCTCGGTAACCGCACTTCCGATCCCTTCCACAAATGCTTTACCCACGTAGTTCGATGGCATCTCATTATCTCCGCTTCCTTCGCAGTGCGAAGGCTGAGCGAGATATCCCCCGATTTCAGTTATCTGGCTGCAATAAATTTGGCCGACGCCACCGTCACCCCATACGTGGCTTTTGCTGCTCTCACACATGCTTTCTCCGCCAGCTTTGTGATCTCGGCAGGGATATATATACGCAATCGCTTGATACCGTCGGAATCACCCAGGTTGACGATGATCTGGCGATCCTGGATAAGATCAGATGGCGTTGCGGGGTTGGTTGACGCTAATCCATGGCTTGACAAAGAGTGCGTCGGCGGCGGCGCATTTTTGACGGCGTTCACGTATGATCTAACCCGGGTACTCGGTCCGGCAAACGCCGAGTGCACAACCCATTCATATCCACATACTAATATATCCATATCCACCAGCTACACCTAATCAGGGCTGTAATACGAACCCTTTCCTTCATTTCAAAAAAGTATATAATTAAAGCACCCATTGCGGCGGTTTACGCTCGTGATTGGACAGTCCCCGCATGTCTAAATTGGGCTTGCTCTGGTTATGATTTATAGATTAGTACTAATTTAGATTTAGTAACAGATTCTTCCTCTAAAGTCCGGGCCGGGCTGAATTCCCCCGAGAGGCGATAATACTTAGCACCTTGGTGATAAGCAATCTTTCTAAAGTCCACTCCGAGGCCTGCGATCAGGGCAAGGAGAGGCTTCGGGTCGAGAGGAAAGTATCTAAAAGTCACTTCACTTCCTCTGTTTGCTCCCAACACTTAGTTTCCAGTGGTGAGATAACTTTCTTCTCTTATTAAGCGATTTTCTAGAGTACGCTAAAGTTGATGGTAGACATTCTATATCATCTCTCTCGGGTTATAAGCGCTGTGACATTGAACCATGTACTTGATTTCCTCTGACATAACTTAGCTTTCCATTTCCGTTTTATTCCTTAAACCTCGCCGGTTTTTTCTCACCGCGTTAATTTGAGCATGCTCCTGGGCGCCCTGGTCTGCTCACTCGATACCCATGTTCTGATCGCCACCTAACTAAATAAAGTATCACGGAATAGACATCGAGATTTAATTCCCTAGCCAGAAGAAATCCAGAACACCAATCTAACTTCTACCGGAGAGGGGTTTCAATCCAAGTAAGATATTTTCGTGTGCAAACCATCACAGATGGCCGCAGCCGTTATTTGCGCCTCTGGGATATTGTGGCTCATATTATCATTAACCACAGCCTTCAAGCCTTTGCTATTTCCCTAGCAGGTATAAGCGATGAGACTTGGGTCAATAATATCGGATTTATTTAATGGGTACGGTTCTCGGGCGGCTCGATGATATCACACAAGACAAAACAAAATAATTCGGGTTCATATTGCCACTAGCAAAGCTGCAAATGATTATAGAGTATTTTTGACACGCTCCATCCCATTTTGCTCAATTTTCTCAACAGTTGATTGCTTAATCCTGACACTGACGCTTCCATACGTGATACCCCGTAACCCTAAGGCGGCCTCGGCACCTCCGCAGTAGATGGTGGCTCATTTGCACTATATTCTCTTAGCCATCCGCTATCATGTTTGGCCATATCTGTTTCTAGAAAAATCGTAGTAGCAGACTTACCAGTCCTGTGATAGAGCTTGGGTTCTCTCCAATACAGGTTCCTTGTCCTGAACAGCACCGAAATGTGCCCCCGAAATTGCAGAATTGTCCCTTCAAAGAGCACCCAGCTCTCGCTTCCAGATCTGGGCCGGCTTCGGCCATTGCGTAGGCAGCAATTGCAAGCAGGACAATGAAAAACTTCATGTTTGAGGAGGTAATTTGTGAATTTTGATTTGATATGTCGGAATTGGAGAGGTAATGTAGAAGGCAAACTCAAGTGTACTGTTAAGTGATTGTTCTATTACTCTGCTGGGCGTCGAGGTTTATATAGGGCCGATTATATGTTGATTATTTCTTTTAAATAGTTTGCAGGTCTTAAATGGTTGGGTGCCTAATAAAACTATGCCTTAGTGGTTCGCAATATAAGAACACATTCCGGGAATTGGATCAATCAAACTGCAGGTCTTCACCTAAACAGTAGAATAACTGGGTTAACCGGCCTTGACATTTTTAGAATGTGAGGGGTTATTCGTGAAAATTATTCCTGCATGATGGATATCATGTACGGAGGAGTTCAATCTCTAAGTATACATATCCTCTTCATTATTTACTCTTATAATTTTAGGACTATTACTACTTAATTGACCAATGTGCTTGATTTCATATCTTAGAATTCCTATTCCATATTAGTGCTCAGGTTTTGCCACTTTTGGCTGAGTATAACCGATAATATGCAGCGGTATAAACACCAGTTGCCAAAAGCCCCAATTTTAGTTAGTTAGTATATCATATGCGAGCTGACCATGTAAGCTGGCCACATCACCTAAAAGTGCCAATTAATTAACCCTTACTTCTTCTACCATCCACTATGCCACCAATTCGCTCCCGATCCTCTAGAAATTCAGCAGAGTAAGAGGGTAGGATTCTATTGGCTATTTAGGCTATAGAATAAAGAAATATCTTCAATTCGTGTTATAAATTTCGTGAAACGATACCCTTTAATATCGCGATACCCTTTAATATCGCGATACCCTTTAATATCGAGTCGATTCTCGAAAAGATATAATCATAAATATACGAAATATGAAGACCCAGAAACTATTTAAGAATGGTTCGATCTTATTTAAAAAAGCAATCCTTTAATTTGGAACCCATGTGTGATCCACTCGCATGTGAACTACGTTAGTTATTTTAATTCTTCTGTCGGTCTTAATTCAGGCCTCCAGGCCAAAGTCAGGCATTAAGGTATCAATATTTTCTAGAAATGGGGGTTTTGGCAGCTGGCGCCTATACCGCTGCGTAACTACCGATATATCACTGCCAAGAAGTATCTATACGTCATAATCTCATGAGATCTCGAACGAAGGAAGCAATACCAATGAGATCGGGAATAATTAGGTAGAGTATGCTTCCTGAGTGTGGTTAGTCGTGTTTGTTCACACCCCCACAATATATTATACCGCTTTCATATTTCAGCTTCTGCTAAATCCTTAGATTATATCTAGATGACATTACCGTGTTAGCTCGAATGCGATCCACATCCACTTGGGAAAGGGAACTACTCTATACAGAGCCTTCAAATTATCAAGATCTACGGTTCTGCAGGATAGTTAATCATCCCATTAGATCTAGTTATGAGATGATGTAACGTATTCCGAGCTGCGCACCCCAGAACACATAGTAAAAGCGATACATTATAACATGACATTTCAATAACTAACCATTTTATTTAATTTCACTATTCTCCGATAGTAATTGATAGGCATTTTTATTATGATGTATTAATTTTGAATAGATTCAGAACTTGCATCATTATGGTATCGAAAAATATATCGCTAAACTCCAGAAACATGAATATCTCAGTCACAAATTTATTAAATCCCCCTAAGCTCTGATAAATGGCTAGATATTATATAAAAAGCATTAAGCTTCAAGGAAAACCCCATAGAAATAACCGTTATTGAAATATTATGCTGTAATCAATCGCTTTTACTATGTGTTCTGGGGTGCGCAGCTCGGTGGTGAAATACCACGCGCTATACCCCGAGGCTATCACCACGTTATACATTCTACAGACTTTGATTCAGCTGGAGGGGATCCATTTTCGGCGTCATTTCGGTCGCCAGTGGAAACGAGGGGAACAACTGTGCAAGTCGAGCGTCAACATCAGAACTGGAGGATGACTAAAAGTGCTGGGTGGGTGCAGAATAGTGTGTTACAGGGTAGTGGGCAGTCAAGGGGCGACTGGACGTCCAAAATTACGGGTGGAAGGCAGCCGTTTCTGGCCTCAAAAGCGGTCATTTTCGGCGTCAATCCCACAGGTCCTCATATTCTAGTTGTAATCATAACACGAGAGATATTATCTAAAGTTCCCAGAGAAGCTATCATCTTAAAAGCACTAAGCTATTAGGAAAACTCCATATTATCGTTGTTGAGAGATTAAGTTATAGTTTATCGCATTTATTATGTATGTGTGTTGGGGTGAAATCCGTTATAGCGGCTTATGGATCGACCAGATTTGTGGGTCTGTAGCCGGCTCCCGATAAAATGGCCTAAAGCCTGGCGTAATCTAGTATTTAGCGACTGTCTCTCGGATAGCACCAGAGAGTGGAAAGGGTACTGCGAGTTCATGTGGGTCGAAGATGAGGTTTTCGACAACCCATACCTCTAGTCCTGTGGCTTTTTCCTTGAGAGATTCAGTCGGAATTTGGATCTAACCTCCGAATCGCTATAGCGGTCAGAGCCCACGGGTACCGGGGGTGACCAGTAATCTCCAAACAATCCATGCTACTACTATAACGTTATGATCTGATATTTGATTATCTGACTGGCGTTGATTCTCCGTCGTTTACTAGATCAAAGACAGTAGAGATTTTGTGTAGGTTCAGATTCAAAATGGCCAATCCTTTTAAGTTCGGGTTTCATGGTTATAAACTGCTGAGCATTCTTGAGTGCATACTTGTATTCAGTGAAATATAATTAATTTTATTCAAAGCGTGAGAATATAGAGAGCGTCAATTTTCCCCGGCTCGTTTCCCCGTCTTTCTCTCCGATAGTAAGATCATTGTATTAATATCATCTAGAGAGAGATTGGACTGCTCTATATAATTTCGAGAAAGGTCTAAAGAGGCAATGAATATGTCACATACAATGTATACCATACAACATTAGAGGTAAAGGAAAGAGAGCAGATTAGAGCAACTTTCACCAAAAATGTGCTCAATCCAACTCCACCTGTGGATATCTACCTTGGTGGCTCTAAGATCCGTGCTATAACGTCACTTAAGAGGGGCATCCAGCTGAGGGACCTTGGTGGTATATCTCTTGTCTACACTCCCGCTCTTCCTCTCACTATTCTCTACACGTTTACATCTACAATTCCACCATGTCTTCTCAAACTCACACTCTGCCTCCTCTCCCCTACGCATACGATGTAAGTCTTATCCGGTCATGAATCTTGAGAGTCTCCTTCCATGAAGCTAACAATGAACAGGCATTGGAGCCTATTATCTCTAAGCAGATAATGGAGCTGCACCATCAAAAGCACCACCAGACATACATCAACAATCTGAACGCGGCACTCTCCGCTCAAGCATCCGCAACTGCATCAAATGACGTCCCCACCTTGATTGCACTGCAGCAGAAGCTCCGCTTCAACGGTGGCGGCCATATTAACCACTCTTTGTTCTGGAAGAACCTGACTCCCCCCTGGCACACTTGGAAATGACATCGGCGGCGCACCCACTCTGCGCGACGCAATCATCTCCCGCTGGGGTTCGTATGAAGACTTCGTCAAGGCTTTTAACGCTGAGCTGCTCGGCCTTCAGGGTAGTGGCTGGGGATGGTTAGTGAGTAAGGGTGGTGCCAAGGGGCGACTTGAGATTGTTACGACTAAGGATCAGGATCCTGTCAATGGACCTGATGTGCCGGTCTTTGGTGTTGATATGTGGGAACATGCCTACTATCTCCAGGTGGGTTGAGTCTTATACTTATGTCCCTTTTTTTGTGTATTTGTCTGCTAATCTGCGTTGGGTATAGTACCTGAACAACAAGGTTGGCTATATCGAGGGAATTTGGAAGATTATCCACTGGGCAGAAGCGGAGAAGCGCTACACTGCTGGCGTAGAGAACCCGCTGAAGCTGTGAGGTCGGTGATGAGCTAAAGATTCCAGTCTCATATGACCCTGTACGCTACTAGGAGTCCTAGTATTTCCAACTCAAACGAAATGATTCATGTCTCCAATTATGTCTATGATGTATGTTTGTAGATAGTAAAATCTCGTCGCGCTAATTGTAACCCACCACTCCAATCCCCATAATCGAACCTCCTTGCTCTCTAACCGTCACCTGTCGGCCAATGACACCCTTCTCCGAGACGCCTAGGTCTAGCCTTTCGGGCAGCTCAAACTCGATCTCTCTCGAATTCGCCGTTTTGGAGCTCTTGTCCTGTTCCATATTCAGGTGGAATTGATGAAGCGGGGAGGTAGGTTGTGATGTAGTAGAGAGATCGCCATATTTCCTGACATGAACTGTAAGCCATTTGTTCATCCAAACAACTCGTAGGATTAAATCCACTCACTCGATGCGCATATCGACATTTTGACATCCCCTAAGTGCGTGGTATGTATCTGCATCTTCAGTTCGGAAGACTGCTCTCGTTTTACAGGTTGTTGCATCCGTTTCACGGAAGAAAAGAGAGTATGATGACATTGAGGCCGTCGACGATGACGATACAAATGAGGATACTGATTCTGGTGACGAGGAAAGTGATGCATCTGAAGCCCTCGAGCTTGGACGAGTCTCTCGAGGGAATATGACGGCAATGGTGCCTCCAAATGTTGGGCGGTTGGTGTCTCCACACATGGTGATCTATAAAAAGTGAAGATGTTGAAATGAGATGAGATGGAAGAGGGTTGATATACAAGTAACTATATTGACTGTAGGTAACAAAGACAAATACGAAAAGACAAGGCAGACCGTCTAAATAGGATTCCCAATAAACCCCCAAGGTGCTCAAGGTGAGAGTGATCGAGCACGAGTGAGCACATTAAGTGGATTTCCTCAAATCTGCTCATGTGGGGCCCCTTTGATGCCTTGCGGCCTTACGGCCTTACTGCCTCAGGGATCAAAAACTGCCCAAGGCACTTTTGTGATCTGTCACTATTTATAAATAGGCCCTAGTATATACTTCGTTTCACTATCAGCGCTTATCCCAGTGTCCAATGCGATCAAAATGGTGAGATGAGAGTCTGGGTAGGGCCGTATTGGGCAACCGTACCCCTCCTCTCCACTACAACATACACAACCCACCATCAACAAAATGGACCAGCCATCTCCTGCCGAGGACTACTATAACCTAGGTGACTACCGTCGCAATGTGACCACAACGAACGAAGATGCCCAACTTTGGTTTAGTCGAGGCTTGATCTGGGCCTACGCCTTCAATCACGAAGAATCTGCCCGATGCTTCGAAAAGGTCGTCGAATTCGACCCCACATGCGCCATGGGATACTGGGGCATTGCCCTCGCCCTGGGTCCCAACTATAACAAGCCATGGCAGATATTTGATGGAGAAGATCTCTCCGCCACCACGACTCGCGCCCATCGCGCGATTCTACAGGCGAAGAAACACGCTCCCGCCGTGACACTTTTGGAAAATGCTCTTATCGATGCACTGCAGCACCGATACCCCCAAGAACAGCCCGTAGAAGACTGCACAGAATGGGATAAGAAATACGCCGACGCAATGACATTAGTGTACAATGACCACCCGGATGACCTCGACGTGACCGCGCTGTACTGCGATGCGCTGATGAACTTGACTCCATGGGGTTTGTGGGACATAAAGACGGGCGAGGCTGCACCAGGGGCAAAAACATTCGAAACAAAAAAAGCGCTAGATAGAGTCTTGGAACGAGACGAAGCCCTCGATCATCCCGGCATCTTACATCTTTACATCCATCTGATGGAAATGTCCCCGACACCTGAAATTGCCCTGCCGATAGCGGAGTACCTGCGCGGCCTTGTGCCTGATGCTGGCCATTTGGAGCACATGCCCTCCCATATCGATGTCTTGTGTGGTGAGTACAAACGCGCGGTCGCGGCGAATACATCTGCAATCCGCGCAGACGATAAGTTCCTCGGCAACCAGCCCCTGGGCCACTTCTATAATTTGTACCGTGCACATGATTACCACTTCCGCATGTATGCTGCTATGCTGGGCGGCCGATCGAAGGTCGCACTTGAGTCTGGGGCCGAGCTCACGCGGATAATCACCGAGCCTCTTCTGCGCATCGAGTCTCCGCCGATGGCAGATTGGCTGGAAGGTTTTGTCGCTATGCAAATGCATGGATTTGTGCGCTTCGGTCGCTGGGAGGAAATCATTGCCACAGAGCTGCCGGAAGATGCAGAGCTGTACTGCGTCACCACTGCAATGATGCACTATGCAAAGGGCGTCGCGTTTGCTGCTACCAGCTGTGTGCCGGAAGCAGAAGAACAGCGAGAGCATTTCCTACGAACAATGAAGCTCGTCCCTGCTTCGCGCACGATCTTCAATAACCGTTGTGTTGACATTCTTGCCGTTGGTGAGGCGATGCTCGATGGCGAGATTGCGTATCGCCGTGGCGAATACAATGCTGCGTTTTCGTATCTCCGGGACGCCGTGCAAAGGGATGATGCATTGCCGTATGATGAGCCTTGGGGCTGGATGCAGCCGGCTAGACACGCACTGGGGGCATTATTGCTGGAACAGGGTCGCGTTGAGGAGGCTGCGGCCGTATATTCTGCGGACCTTGGAGTTGACACATCTCTGCCTCGTGCTTTGAGGCATCCGGGCAATGTATGGGCTTCGCATGGGTATCATGAGTGTTTGGTCAAGATGGGCCGAAAATACGAGGCACGTGCCATGTTGCCGCAACTGAAGATTAATTTAGCCTGGGCGGATGTGCCTATTAAATCGTCGTGTTTCTGTCGGCAGATAACTGAGTGATATCTCTTTCCTATTTGGAGTTATATCTTTGTCTTTTTGAATATTGGTTGAGATGCATTTGTTTGAGGTAGCCGGAATCCACTGTGATTCGTGAGATTGGCGATATCACTGCCGTCTACATCAAACATCTAAATAATTGGCTAGTATGAGGCGCCTGGGTCAGAAACGTGACATCGCAGTTAGAATTGCTGGCTGCCATGGATGCTTCTATTGAGCCATATTGTACCTGTGCAAAATGTGCGGACATTGGAGGATGATGCTTAGAGGTCATTATGGGGTGCCAACTCATAGTCGGCCATACTATAGAGCTCGTATCAGAGTATTCAAATCCGCAGGTTGTCCCTTGTCGACCGGCTTGGACACCGTTGTCAACTGATGTCTCACACTGTTTACGATATTAAATATTATATGGAGCCTTAAAAGTGTTCAAATAACCATGAAAAATTATTGGGAGCTATTTCATAACGTCCTTGCCATCAGACATCCTACCTGGAGGTTCTGTGAAACCGCCAGTAGGGACTAGCTGTGATTAGCTCTACGCTGGACCAGTCTGGCCCTTCGCTTCATGGAGCTTGACATTGTGAATCAAATTTGCTTAATATCAAACCTCATCTGTAGGTTTCCGACAATCGTCCATGTGTAAATGGCGTCGATGCGATGCGTGCCTCTTGCCCAGGCCCCTAACACCAGACGAGCCACCCCCCTTCCTAGCTTTGTACCCAAGAGCTCCTGATACTCTCTAGTACCGTATGTCCAGCACTGTGGCTCGTGGTCATTAAACCAATCCAAATCATGACGAGGGTATAGATGGGTTTCCACGTAGGGCCAGGTGTACAGGTTCTGAACGTTGAGAAAATAAACATACTGGAGCGTATCGATGTGGTTATTGAGCTGGTACTGCGCCAGAGCCACTTGAGCCCAGTATGGCCCAAATCGTCTTGTAATGTTCTCAACGAAGATAGCACCGGGCCCGGTGCGGTGCTGATAAACAGTCCAACCCTCATGGTCATAATTCCAGTGTCCATATCGCCTCAGGTAAACATAACGCCAATCATTCCCCGTCGAGAGCCCGATTGACTCGATCCTGCCCGCTTCCTCCGGTGCTGATCTATTATCGTCTAGATACACTTCGAAGTTGTGATCCTGGAGCGGGTGGTTGATTAAATCTTCCCAGGTGACTCTCGATCGTCGGATTGGACATATTGTTGCGCTTCGACCGGCTATCCACGCTTGGTATTGAGCTCCGATGGCTCGGTAATTGGTGATAGTATCATCCGAAACATATTGGTCCCAGGAGATGTCCGAAGAGGGGAACGGTGGAGGTTGAGAAGAACTCCCATCAGTACGTCGTCTGAATTCTATCGACATGGCGTCCGAGAGTTGCCATCTTCGCGTTCGAGATACACGGGGTGGAGGTGACGCCTGTTGAGATGTTTTGCTATCGGCGCTGCGCCATCGAGTGGATTGGTGAGAATGTGTTTCATCTCTGGTGCTGTGTGTTCGCCTACCACGAGATACTGGGGATGATTGGTAGCCTCCTGGAGCTTCGCCGGGTCCGTCGAGAGAGTAGTGGCGCAGGTCAAAGCTATGGATGCTAGTGTTGGTAACATGTCTCTGACATCTCAGGTGTGAAATCAAGGATTGTTGTGGAGCTATCGGGTTAGCTGTGGTGTTGACATTGTCACTTTCCGATCTGCCTTACCTTGTCTGATCCCGTCTTGGCCAGTCTCGTGTTGGCTGGACTCACCATCACGATGGGAGCGATGCGGGCCTATACGCACTGACAAAAGATGTTGCCGTATCATCTTTAAATCAATTGGAAGGAATTGTCACTTGGGTTGTGCCTTATGATTTGTTGGTGCAAGAGTGTAAGTTTGAAGTGAGCCCTCGACAAGTGATTGACAAAACTGGCGTGGATGCCCTCTATGACATTTTACTTGTTATAAAGAGAACCTCAGACATTGCCTACCTACTGGCTGCCACGCACTTTAAACTAGCAAATGTTCCTCGTGAGTATTTTGAAACTCGCTATATGTCGCCTGAGCGTGGAAATCCCTAGATATCATAGCCTATGAGAGCAATAGGAGTTTTGAATATTCTATAACTTCCTACTCCTCAAACAGCCGTCAATATTCAATCAGGAGCAGACTTCATCCTATCCTTCTTTTGGGCCTGACAAATAAAGGCCACGACAAACTGAATCAAACGAATATATGCAGTAATTTGCAATGTTCTGTATCTCAATTTTACATAGTGTATCTTTCACCTCGAGGTTCGAGGGTTTGAATAACTTCAACAAAGTCGTAGACTTCAAGTTGAGCTAATTTAACGCTCAAAGTTTAATGAAGAATCATTGCGCTACTTGATTCCTTCCTCGATGAGTTCGTTGGTTAGAAAAATGCGACTAAACACTCAGACAAATAGAAGATTGGAGCGAAAGGAAATGGGTAAGACTTTCGCTTTAGCCACTAGTAGGAACTATCAAACGTAAAAACAAACGTATTTATAGAAATAATTCACCTCAAGGCTCGATATGCCACTCCCTTCCTACCCGAGAACGCCAAGCGATGCCAAGACAAACACTTTTGACAGTGAATTACTGGCTGAATGGGTAGAAAAGAGGCTCAGTTTGGCGCCAGAGTGTGGATTGGACCTTGTTTAATTGGCCTGTTCATCGAGTCTACTGGTCCGAACGGAATTTGTGGGGTCGTCTTGTATAGGCCCTTGGCGTTGCCACCGCATCCTGAGGGCTGTGTTAGCATATAAAAGGCAATGATTAGCATGACATATGAACGGTTTTTTTCTAGTTGCATACAAGATATATAAGCGAATCATGGGGATTTCCGCATCGTCTCTTTTTTTTTATCTCGCTATAATCGCCATACCATTTGATATAGTATACCACTCATAACCATGTCTACAGCCTTGAACCATCAACCTTCCCCTTCTTTCTGTATCGAAGCAATACCGAGAAAAGAGAGAAAATGGCTCTCGCTTCTGTCTCTGCGGTTTGGCGCGGTACTATCTACCATGATAGCGATAATCTGCTTTGCCTGGGCCATGGTTCAGCATCGTGAAGGAGTCGTTTCAAGCGATGGACTAGGAGAAGCATGGTCTAGCATGAACCTGGGAACAGTGAGTCTAATAATCCTCATTATGATGTTACTCTCAGGTGTCACAAGGAACGAGTGCTGATGATATTCCTGTCTTGATCAGGCCTCATACGGATTCGTTTGGTCCACTCTCTTCCTCCTCGTCGTCTTTTGCAACTGCGTAGTCCACCCTGGTGTAATAGTCACATTCGACTGCATTGCTTGCATTGCTCAGTTTGTCACAGTCTGCTTTGATTTGCACGAGCTTGCCTATTGGAACCTTGGTGGTTATGGTTACTCCAGTACCCATGATGTCGGCCCGTTGTATGGGGCCGAGTGTTTGGGGTGTTCTATGATGCTTCTTGGAATGTGAGTTTGATATTCCTCCTTTTCTTTAGGCTTTTGTACCTGACAAATGATAATCATTCAGCCTCTTCAACCTCATCCTTTGTGTGCGTGCCTCCATAGCCTGCCATGAGCTGCGGAAGGCTGGAAAGCAGCTAGATTCCAAACCCCCTTTGGACGCATGATGGCCACTGGTGGTTGTTGCTATATGTGCTATGATTTGAAGCAGCTGTACGCCCTATTGACGGTCTGCTACCTGGTGAAGTTTAATGTTTAATGTTCAATTCGTGCTTGAACAATCTTCCTTTCTTTAATGTCTAATACTACTATATATGAACGTTTCACTTTCGGGTTTAGCTTTACTCCATGGTCAAGAAACCTCAATTATTGCTATCAAGTACAGTATGGTCACCAGAACATCTTCATTTCAGGCTCCCCAATCTCGACTATCACGTCAGCAACTTGATATTGGCGGTTGTAGCAGTCAGACTTGTCCGCGCAAGAGACTCCTCATTTGCATCAATAGCTTCAGCAACAAATCTAGCAGAGGAAAACAGCTTAAAAGTTGGCTTCCAAGTAAACACCGTCTCAAACGAATCCCTATCCACTTGACCAACCAGCGTCTTCTTCTGTCCGTTGACATAATAGAATCTCCAAGCCGAAGTCTCCGTGTCCCCATTCCAAGACACATAAAGGTCAACAAGACCAGAGTCTGTTTCCAGCGCAACCAGCGCTGGACTTTCCTTCGGCGTGCCAGTCCAGTGCGCCAAAAAGCCACGGTAGCTGACTGATCCCGTCTGGATAAAAGCATGGTATAGAATCTCATTATCAGCACCAAATTCCGTGAAAGCACCCTCCGATCCCCAGTTAACGAAGATTCGGTCGTTAGAAAGAAGCTGCGCATTTCCCTGAGACTGGGCCTGGAGATCATACGGTGCCGTTGCTTCGCGGATAACCGTCGCCGTGCTATCTGTGTGGTTTACTTGGACAAGCAATGCCCGGGATACCTCGTTGTATGTGATAGTTCCGTCGCCAGAATTGTCGAAGAACGAGATTACCTCAATCCCGGGCTGGCTGAGTTGCGGTTGCCAGTGAGCATCGTGTTGGAATCCGAAGGTCCAGTTGCCAGTTTGTGAGAAGCTGGGGTGCTTGCCGCCGAGCCGCCAGATAATTGAACCGTCCGTGCCGTTGATCTTGAATATCGTGCTCGTATGTCGAGATGAGAGCAGATAGTCTCCTTCTTCGTTTTTATCTAGGCTGTTGATGTGGAAGTAATCCCATGCTTCGGCGGAGGACAGTCCGCTATTGGCCTTCGTGGAACCTAGTGTCACTAGGCTTTCTAGTTGGAGGTTAAGTATGGTCTCTGTCGGGTCAAAGCAAATGATCTTACCAGACGGGTCAACGTGTTCCAAAGCATTCCACTCAAAGATCAACTCCCCCGTGGCAATATTATTTTCTATCAAATAATCGGAATCAGCAAAGTCATCATCCATTTTTCACAACCAACAAACCTTGAAAAATCCCATTCCCCAACCACTTTTGCGAAGAATTTCCACCATAAGCCGACAGATTCGCCGGAGTCGTATAGAAGACCTCAATCAAGGCCGTCTCTCCCTGGATTACATTGAATTCATGAATCGACGCAACACGGTGGTTCCCGGCAGTTGAGGTGGCAACGTGCTGATAACTTTGATCTAGCAGGACATGCTGACCAAACCCTTCACCGTGGGAACTATCCATATTACCCTGAAATGCTTGGAGAACAGGTTTACCCTGGTATGTGGTAGGATGGAAATTACCTACGAAACCGGCGTAGTACCCTGTGCCTGCCCACACCAAGTCGCCGTCTTTGCGGTAGATGTACGGACCGGGCCGCCCGAGGGTTCCACCCATCGAGTAAGGGGCGATAAAGACGTATTCAGGGCCATCGGAGCTTGTGGCGGGGATGGTGATGTTTAAGTGAGGTGGTGAAAGGTCGGGTCGGGAGCGGTAGTAGCTGTCGGTGGTTGGTTGGGGTAAGGACGTTGTTGCTAAGGCTGCTAGGAGGGTTTGCTTTAGGAAAGCCATTTTGGTGATAGCTTTGTTCAGGTTGTCAGTTTTTTACTAACTATTGTATTCCAGAATATTTCATACCCTTCTTATACACAGCGAACAATGAAGCTCTTCGGCATCTACTAGCAAGTTAGCGTTTTCGCGATACACCTCACGGATAGCATCATTATGTCTGTACTAGATTTACGGCCTATCCTAGGGGGCTTATCTATGTTTCATTGGATTTCATTCTGTAGCGACTCATTGTGTCACCGAATCTGCAAATGGCGCAATTTGATGTAGCCGAGCTAAAACCATTTGCCGGACTTCTTTGGTTTTTCCCATAAGAGACATAATGTTTTACCGCTCGAGAATAAATGAGCAATTGGCCAATGTCGCGTTCTCCTCTTTAGGTCCGCGAGTCAGCCACATGGCGTGCGTTCAGCTTTTAATTAGTATAGGCTATCCGGCTTCATCCGTAAATGTCGGGTGCCATTATGTTTAAAACGGCCAATGGAGTTGACAGTGTAGCACAGCGCACTAGTCTGATGCGGCATGTTTTCTTGCGACACCCTAAGTTTAAGGCCTTAGTTTGCAAACTGAGGGATTAGTATTCCTAGGCATGTTGCACATTATATAATAATGATTTTCAAGGCTACAAGATGGACTTTTCTTTCCATCAAATCCAATGACGAAAGATAGTATAGGCTTGACGCATGCACTATATAGTGTAGTGATAACTCAACTATCCTATCCAACAACCTAGGTATGCGCCACACGCACGGGATGGGCCTCAGTGTTGAACACAAACTGGTTCTTTCGGCCCTTCTGGACTTGCCATGGGGCATCTATACCAAATCCCGGCATTAGCAATGCTTTATGGAAAAGAATGATGGCAACTTACCCTCTGCATGTACAAGGTACGCATATTTCAGAACTTCAGCAAAGAGGAAGCTCTCCTCATTGTCGTACTTAGAGCCACCGCCAGCTGCATTCACGTTGCTTACACCAGCAAAGCCAGACCCAGTGCGGCAGGTAGAGTTGATTGCCTTGAAACCGTTCCACACCCAGTCACGGTACTATGTATGAGTCAGTATGGTTTGAAACATTAGCAGAAAAAAAGGAACGACTCACAATTTCATTACCCGTGACGCGGTACGCGTAGTAGAAACTCTCGATCACTTCAGGGCGCAAAACATATGATCCGCTATTGATGTAGAATCCGGCCTTCTCGTAGAAATCCTTTTGGCCGGATGGCACTTTCTTCGGATCCCAGCCCCAGGAGTCTGGTCCAATGCCCGTCAGGGTCTGATTGTAAGTAGCCTCGCAGCCATGCACAAGCTCCAAGCCAAAATCGATAAAGTCTTGCCGGTCCAGCACGGTGCCGCCCAGGATAAAACTGCCGCCGTCGAAGCAGGTCAGATGCTGTGAGCTAAGATCTTGTTGGCCGTTATAGTATGAGGCCAGCCAAGTTATTTCCGGGCGAGGGGCGGGATGCGATTGAAGATGTTTAATTGTCGACTCAGCAGCGAGGACCCAGCGGTCCTTGTATGACTTGAAGCGCTTGGGGTCGTACACATACATCTTAATCAGGTACTCGTAGAACGAGTCATCACCGCCGTTCCACGAGACAGCACCGTCGGTGAAATGGCCATTGGAGATGTTGATGTTGCTTCCTACCAGGCCAGGAAATGGTTCTCCGCTTGATGGGCGAGGATTCAGAAGGTACGACTGGGCCTTCTGGCTTAGCTTAGCATACTCGTCATCACCAGTCAAATCGGACAATCGGGTCCACTCCAGCACCAATGTTCCGGTTACTGCAAGACCATTGGTGCTCGAGCCATCATTTCCCTTGGAAGCGATGTCAAGATTATTATAGGGAACACCGGACGGTGTATCAAAGGCAAACTTCAGGATATCTCCGAGCTTTTTGGACTGAACAAGCAGGGTATCGACTTGAGTTGAATTGACGGCAAGATGCGCCGCAGAGTCCTTGAGCAAATCATAGCCGGACAACATGCCACCAAGGTATCGGATAGTAGTCTCAAACAGGCTGACCTCGTCCTTGGTCTTTGAGAAATCAATAGTTTCAATGTGGTCCAGGATCTTTTGAACGGCCTCTTGGTTACCCATGATAATGGCGGTTGAGAGAGCGTCGACGGCGGAGGCTCCCCATCCATTCCTATCGCGTGTCAATTCACAGCAAGAACTGTCTAATCGGACATGCTCACCTGGAGTCACCATAGCCATTGCTCACAGGATGCAATTCGTCATGAGGGAAAGCGTATTGAACATATCCATTCCATGCATGTTGGAAGGCTTCCTTGACAGCATCGGCTTTGGCCTGTTTGTCCGAGTTGCGGCGCAAGACCACCTCTGATTCATAGTAAGGATAGGCGGCAGTAGACCCAACAAGGCCCAACACTGCCAAAGGAAGTGACAGAGAGGAGATGCGCATGATTACGCGATGGAGGGTTGGGTATAGATATACGGGTTTACGTAGGCAGGATCGGTGCAATCGTAGGAATAAATTCAATTGCGAAACGAGGGACCACCTGAACTGCAACGCAGCAGGTCAATGCAATTGAATATGGGAGTGCCGAATGATATGAGGTTGCAAAAAGAAGGTGAAAGGGGAAGGCATGCGAGCGGACACGCGACCGCGACTTATTTAATATTTTTTCCCCATGTCGCTTGCATTTCTAAAATCACCGAGCTAATAGATTCCATTCCTGGGAAAAAGAAAAGGTCTCAGACAAGATTCAGGGGTTCTTGATCTGCAAGGGCACCACTAATTATTGACGCGCATCGGAGAATGCAAGCATCTTGGTTTTCACATAATTGAGATCTTTCAATGTTGAAGATACCTATTTGATATTCTAGACCTTGGACTCTTACACTTTCGCCAGACCCTACAATATACAGGTGATCGAGCCAGACGACCCCTTGATGTGACAGAAAAACAGTCGAATGCTCTGTGTTCCAGGATATCCTTGACTAGCACAGTCTTGATAAAAAGTGCTGTCACGCTAAGTGCTTTGACATGCAACATACCCCTCAATGTGATGGGTTTTGTCACCAGACTGGAGTGTCTGACCACATGAAATTCTCCTGGTTTTGAGAGTGATGGACTTGGCCCTGTTGGAATGTGTAGTCCGTGCTTGTGAATTTGAACTTCAACTTGTCTCGGAAACATAACCTCGCTGTCTTGTCAACTAGGGTCTGTCCTCAATACAGAAAGTGTTGATATGGCATTACCATATAGTAATCTTAGATTAATGATCACGGTTTAAAAAAATCCATATGTATAGAAGTCTAACTCTTTAACACTTATAGAATACTTAATATTTCTTCCTAAACCTACTATCAAATACGAAGGACTTATTTCACACTATATATGCACTACTATATCTTCCCTATTTTTTTCTAGGAGTGAGAGGTTTCCTATTATACTTATGCTATATTTATGTACCTTTTGTATAGATGTATAAAAGATACCATAACTTCTATAAGGTAATTTCTATATTGTGGGACCCATAAATGGGAAAATACTTAGTAGGCATATCCGATTTGACCTCGAGGGAACCTCCGATTTACCCGTGATACAATCCCAAAGTAATACAGCAGAAACAAGTAGCAGTAGCGCTGCGTTTGTCTAAGGCACAGTTGCGATTCCTATTTTGGGACTATCAAGACTCACAGGCAATGACACCATCTGAATTTACTATGATGATATTTATGCAGTCATTTCATACGGTCCGCTTCGGTGATTTATCCTCGAGACAACATCGGAGTTTGTATCTCCTTCAGGCGCCGTGTATACTGAAGATATCGAGTCGGAATCTGAGTCCGAGGGGTCCCCAACGGTATCTTGAGTACATTCCGAAGGCTCTTCGGGCCTCGAAGTCGGAAACTCACTTTCACGTCGAGGAGGAATTGTTCTAGGAACGCGACTCTCTTGACTATGATCATGTGACTGCACTGGCGTATTTCTAGCGGCAGAGCCTCCAGCCCTAGAGGAGCGAGACGGTATCCCCGAAGGTCTCTGGGGAATTTGAGAGGGAAAGACAGGGGTTTGCCGAGGAATAAAGGTGTCCGACACCGGTGGCTCTTCTCTGGCTGGAGGCTGGCTAAGAATCCTCCTAGCAGGATCCGGCTCGAGTTGACGTATAGGAGATACCGCACGAGAGTCATTGCGAACGGAAGCAATTCGCGCGTTTACTAGCGGTGGCATTTGCTCACTGGGTCGCTTACCAATATGCCACAAGGGGTCGATGGACTGTGGAGGTTCAGTCCGATGGACACGCTCAGGAGTTGTTGAACGACTGCTAGGTAGACCCTGCTCTAGAGTTGAAGGTAGCTCTTGAGGCAAAATGCTTTCGCGGTCTCGTGAATTGCGAGGCTGTGAATATTGAGCCGGATAATTCCCCTGATTCACATTCTGGAGCATACTTGGGGTATAACTTGGAGGCATCCGACCAGAGTTCGCCAAAGCCTGATTGAGAAGTTCTCTCACCCGAGCCTTGCAGTCCTCCGAGATAATGGCATCTGGCGAGAACACAACTGTCTCCGGCATGCGCATGACATCTGAAACATCCATGTCGGATATACTAGTGCGAGCTAAGAGCGCCTGAAGAATATCCAGATGGCCATGATATGCCGCGTAGCGGAAAGGCTGCCAGCCGCCCTCGTCCCTTTTGGATGCCGATGCGCCGCGCTCTAGCAGCAGCAAGACCACGGGTAGATGGCCTGCCATAGCAGCCAAGCATAGAGGAGAGTCACTGCGTGACGTAGCTTGGTCCTTCTGGTAGAGAGGAGATCCTCGATCCAACAGCTTTCGCACTGCAGCCACATGTCCGCAGCGACATGCTACACTTAGCGGCCGATCTCCAGCGCTGTCCCGGGCATCTAAAGAAGCTCCTTTGTCACAAAGAAGATCCACAAGGCGTATTGAGCTCCGCGCTGCTGCGATATGCAAAGGTCTCTGCTGGTTTTGATATTCTGATGCTTCGATGTCAGCGCCTTCTAAGAGTAACAGCGTTGCTATCTCGATACTGTCTGCCATACAGGCATAATGAAGCGGAGTAAGACCTGCTGCACATTGGCTGTTGAGGTTGGCACCCTTGCGTAGTAATGGCTCAACAACAGCAAACTGGGTTTGAATAACCGACAAGTGCAAAGCCGTTCGTCCCATTGCATCAGTCTTAGCCAGAGATCCTTTCTTCTGACTGAGAATTTCCACTGTCTCTTCGTGGCCACAGTAGGCAGCCCAATGCAGGGCAGTCATCCCCTTGTCATCCATACAACTTGATGAAGCCTTTTGTTTGGATTTCAATAGGAATTCGACAGCCTGGGACCGGCCTGCTTCGGCAGCACATATCAATGGTGTCTTGCGATCACGGCCGGCAGCTTCTATATTAGCTTTGTGAGCCAGAAGCACTGCCATGGCTTCGACATGACCTGCTTCGCACGCATAGTGCAATGCCGACATCATGGTAGCATCCTTGGCCTCGATATCAGCGCCGTTTGACACAAGCATGTACACAATTTCCGCATCGCCCTGCTTTGCTGCAGTGTGCAAAGCAGTCATTTGATTCTCAGCACGAGTGTTGACCTTTGCATTATGCATAAGCAGCATTTTTACGGCTTCGTGTTGGCTTCGGTCAACAGCAATTCGCAGTGCTGTACGACCTTGATAGTTTGGAACTTCGGCAATGTTGCCCTCTTCCATGAGTAAGCTTATGACACCGCAATGACCACGCGAAGCTGCAAAATGAAGTGCGGTCCAGCCAGACCCATCCGCCGCATCTAGTCGAGCATGATGTCGAATCAAAAGCTCAACAACATCATCTTTTCCGCAGTGTGAAGCAACAAGCAATGCATTTCGACCTGATGCTTTGTGTCGCTCTTCAATGTTAATGCCATATTCGATGAGCCGTGCTACCTCACCTTGGGAACCAGCTTGGGCAGCTTTCACAATCTGTGGAATAGAGGCAGCATCCGCGCCGGTCAGATCAATGCTGATATGGGAATTTTGCTCTCGTCTAGGCTGCACTCTTGTGGAAGGTGTACCGTTACCTAATTTCGGTGAGCCTTTAAAAGACGAAGAGGCAAGATTTAGACGACTAGAGGTATTCAAGCGAAGTAGAGAAGATATTCTTTCAAGCTTAGAGGGAGATCTCTCAAGTTTCTTCGAGGTCTTAGTATCTGACTTGCTCCGGGGCAAATTTTGCAAGCCTGGACGCGGCGCTTCTTGGTAAGATGTTACCCTCCTGTGCGTTGGATATACCGGCGCCGATGGACTAGTAGGCAAGAGAAGATGATGTTGGTGGGGTGGAGTAGCATCGAATGACGGCCTTGTAACGCTGCTATTGCGCGTAAGGGTGTCTGCATAGCCTTCGTCTGTGAACGAACTTGTGCCATTATTGGTGTCGGTCTGGCTACTAGGGGCCCCGATTGACGGTACAAGTTGCCGGGGTGACCTTCGATATATCGGCATATCTGCGAGGGCGTTGTTGAACTCAAAAACTCGGTCACTGGCTGTGAAACTGCTGTTCTGCGAGATGCTTGCCGCGCTAGATGTAGCCTGACTCCGTGCAGATATTAGTGTTTCGGTGTCGTCGCGAACCCTGCGCATGATGCGACGAGTTGTTGCCTGTCTTAACAAGCGGACCTGCTCTTGTGATGTATGACTTGAAGGTTTATAAGCTTCTGTGTGGTTTCCAGACATGAGGAGATATTCTCACCACTGGCAGACTTGGAGTAATAGCTGCAATGCCATCACTTGCGCATGTAGTTTCTCCTGGTGTCCTTTCATAATATCTTCTTTCCAAATGACTCTAATACGCAATCTGAATCCAACTGTGCCATCGTTGCGACTGTCATGAACCAAAGCCATCACATCCTCAGACAGAACCTCCGTGATGATTTGGCAGCCACCCATGGCTGTAACGAGCTGTTCATTGAATTCCTCCGATACCATCACATTGGAAGAACTGAGCCGATGCCATTCCTTCAGACTCGTGAGTGCTGTCTGGATACAACTAAGCTCCTGAATGAGCGAATGGATTGTAAAATCAGCATCGCTGAACTTCCCATGTAGTTCATAGAGACCATGAATAGTCGAAGTAAGTGCGCCTAGAATCTGAACAATTGCCGAAGCAAACCCGATCGCAGATATCGGGTCCATGGGGGACTCGAGATATGAAGGACAGAGACAATGCGGGGGCTGAGGGGGGCTGAGGGGGGCTGAGATGATTAGCGCCAAATCACGGGCTAATATGATACATCTCCTTTAGGAGATACAGGCACAGACGGGAAATGGCGGCAAACCCTTGTGGTTATTCTAAGGGTTATCTAAGCCTCTTCGGCAACCATGGAACGTGCTAATTTATTGATCTACAAGATATAGTTTATATTGATGATAGTGTATAGCGATAGGGCTATTCAGACCGGCCCGCATAGCCGCAAATACAGCGATGTGAAGGTATCTCATACACAGCCAGAAAGGAAAAGCAAAATAACCGACAGCAAAAAACAGCATGTGTAAGGCCGTGGTTACCTAGCGCCCACGGTTCGGGCATAGACGCTCGCTGCTCTATTTAGGGCACTCAGGACGGATATTCACCCACCTAAATATCCTTCGCTCGAATATTCAGCCCGTACAGCAACCGGTACAGTTTCTATTATGACAAAAAAAGCTACAAGTATCCTTCTTTTCCCCACTTGATGCAAAAGGTGAAGGTCAAGGCTTTATGGGTGCTCGTTTCCCTTTCTCTGATTCCACCGCCATATTCCTGTAAGTGGTAAAATGAGTGTAATTTCTAAAATGAGTAACTTACACAGCTAGATAACTCACTGTGTACTTACAAAGCGTACAAGCACCAGGTGGGTCTTGTAGCTTAGAAGTAAATGCAGTAGATGAGTGAAAAAGATAGGGACATTTCCGGCTGACATAGAACATGTAGGATTAATAAATCCTCCGGTATGTCGGCTTCATTACGCCGGTATCCGTCCCCATGCCAGTCTACCTAGACTGGAACCCCCTTTGAGATAGCACGGATGTATCAGGAGACTGTATCTACAAACCATCCATGCTCATCATTATACAGGTTGTATGGTGTCACTCCAGACAAAACGGGATAGCTTTGCTGCTCGTCTGTCACGGTGCAATTACCTGTTCCCTGCAAGCAATTTGCAATGAATTCGCCCACATATTTGCCTTCGACGTAGGCGCCCTGTAAATAGCCGAAGAATTCCTGACTGGTGGCCTCGCCTGCGAAAAAAAGATTGCCGACATTCGCACGCAGGTTTTGATGCGCTTGTAGAGTAGTGGAGGGAGGCCAGTTGGAGTAGGATCCATACGCCCTAGTGACGTTAGTGATGTTCTAAGTGCCTGGGTAATGTGATGCAAAAACATACCAAGGAGTTTGTGTCCAACGCTTGTACCAAAGATGAGTCGGGTCTGGGATTTCCGGGCCGTACATGTTGCGCAAAACTTCCATGACTTCATCCTGTGTTTCTTCAAAGGATTGCGCCTCTACTCGATAAGACTGGTCATTTACGACCGTCGCGATCATGAGACCTGATCCTTCCAACACACCCGGGAGGTCGAGGGGCTGGAATTCGGGATAGTAGCCTCGAGTTTCGGGATCTGCGTAGATGAGGTATTGCGCGTTATCCCAAAACGGCTCCGGGAATTGCATGAAAATCTTGGTGTATGTTCCGAGCTCGAAGCTATGGATGGCATCTTTCTTCCAAGAAGGGAATTGTGGATTGAATTCCACAACATCCTTCTGAAGAACTCCCAGTGAGAAGGTCATGATAGCGTAATCAGCATCGATGCAACCTTGATTCGTCCACACAGTCACAGAGTCCCTGTTGTAGTCGACGCCCGTGACCTGCGTATTCAAACGTAGACGGCTATCGTTTTCCGCCAGAAATTCCGCCGCTTCCTCCCGAATGATACTCGCAAAGCCACGCTGATCATATACGAAAAGATTTTCCTCGGAGAAATAGTTGAAGGTCGCGTTCTCAGCCACTGAGGTAAAGACTTCAGAGCTCTCACTAGGGCTGTAAATAAACTCGCCATCAAATAACCACCATTCAGCAGTTTGTCGGTAAGAATCGTCTTTGGCTGGGTCCCAGCCATGCAGGCGCAATCCGGCACGAAAAGACCGATCCTGGATGTTGTTCTTTAGGAGCGATCCTGCGTCAATGGTAACTTCGTGCACGGCATCTTGGAACTCGCGAATCGCATAATCATAGTCCGCTGGACCTTTTTCATCAAAATATGTCGTATTATCCTGGTCAGTTTCCCTTTAACAGCCATTAGCAACCCTTTGTCACATCTTTATTACCCAACCTCCATACATACAGGGTTATGATGTTGTTCTTCTTGGCCTATCAGAACGCCGTCAGCTGCATGGAATAGCAATATCCGCGTGGAGTGATTTACCAGAGTGTAAATTGGGTTCTCAGGGCCCTCCCCAGTGACTGTTCCTTGCACCTAATACCGGTAAGTCACCGACAACGCTCTTCAAATGGGCATAGCAAAAGCATACCCAGTTCGCTCCCGCTTCGACTGTATACGGATGGCCGTCTGGTCCGCTGCCGAAGTAGACATCATGCATACGCCCTCCAATGCGGTCTTGGTACTCAACCAGGAGAAAGTCATCAATCCCATTATCCGAGAGCGATTTCTGTTTTGTTCATCCATGAGCATTGAATATGTAACTAGGGAGGGATCTTTGGGATAAGGTCAAACTTACTGCAGCTGTGACTCCAGCCATACCTGCACCCCTGGGAATTGTTAGTCCTAGTTCGTTCCAATGGTCCATGTGGAAGACCTAAACGGTATGATCTTACAGTACAGCAACCTTAGTCCTTTCGCATGTTTGCGTTTCCTTAGCCTGCACAGCTAGTGCGACGAGGCTAAAAGTAACAAGACTTGCCACTCGTTTCATGACTTTATCATAGAGTATAGGTATGATGTGCTGAACAGTGCAGATAGACACAATTTCGTCCTCAGTTGGGGTTCGGTTGGGAGCATGTAGTGCCAACTTGAATTTTGCTTTATATAGCTTCCATCTAGATCTTAAATTATCATAATTATAATTCAGAAGCAAGGACACTCATCCCTTGATTTTCTCAGGTCAAGGGAGACCCTGTCCTACCATCAGGAATTGTTTAATATTCACCATTTTACCTTATTTCATTCTTTTATCTTTTCTAGTCAATTTTAGGCACTATTCCTATCGTGGAAAGGCTTATTTCTATTGGGTTTCTTACTGAGAGATAGTCAATTTGATTGTTCCTCCGATTCATCTTTTGGTTATGGGGTTGAATCAGGAAACTCCAAAGGAATAGATATGTCTCATCCACCAGAGATTGAATCCTAAATGAGATGGTTTGAATTCAACTATGTGTAGGTCGAGGGATCAGCATACACGTGTCTTGTGAAGGTATTGATAGTCAGACAATAAAGCCGTATCAAGTTGAATGGCGTTTATGGGACCAGCTGGACTTTATTTCTTGGTGAAGATCTGTGCAACATGTCTTTCCGGCAATTCCAGGTCGGCGAGAAAATGGATAGCAACTCACTAACCGACCCTTACATAAATTACATAAATTATCTACCCTCGTAAACGAGCGTCCGCTACCTATTTGTAGTATACCGCCCATACGCAATTTTACCTTTTGCTAGACAGACCATACAAAAGGTACAACATAAATGCTGGTTTTTCTCGACTAAATTATATGAAGACTTTCTATCACAAGTGTACAACTAGTTAATTTTCTAATGCTATACCAACGAATGCTTTTATAGAATGTAAAGGCATTCTGGGTTGCCTTTACAGTTAAATAGAGCAGATTGTTATATACCCTAGGTTGTAATAAATTCAAAGACTTTTCATAGTACTAAAAGTCACTATTTATATATGTATATACCTTTTGTATGGTCTGTCTAGCAAAAGGTAAAATTGCGTATGGGCGGTATACTACAAATAGGTAGCGGACGCTCGTTTACGAGGGTCGGTAATTTATGTAATAAATGCAAGGGCTGGTTAATCTACTAGAATCACCTAAATAATTGAACATATCTTCCTATGCGACGCAAGAATGGATAGGCACACACAAAAAAATAATCTTGGAAGCAAAGGGGGGCTACACATTGGATAATCTCTATTGTCTCGTCTTTATGCATCACATTATTCTGCTATACTACTGATCTTAGACGAATATACCTGACAGGAGCTGCACCTGCCGATTACGGAGGACCGTAATATCGTCGTGCTCTAGATACAAAAGGGATATATGGACTATATAGATAGATGATAGTCTAATGTAGTCTTTGCTAATAAAAGTTGTCGCCCCTGTGCCCTATTACAGTATACTGCATTGATTATACCATTATCTATTCACCCAAAGGTCCGGGAAACCTGCACGAGGGGTCTATAAGATTTATTGGTGACTAAAGTAGAGAGACTACGAAGATGGCAAACTAAGTAGGATGGCTAATGAATAATATTGTGTTGCGATCTATTAGAACCACCTAGCAGGATTTATGAAATATTCTCTGTGCCCGAGCAAATGGCCATAGAGGTTAGTTCCTTTACTAGGCTTGATTGGTTTACCGAAGCATTCAAGTTGTTAGAGAATTCTTAGGAAGGGCATGAAGGGGCAAAGTATGTGAACACAAGATGAATGAGGAAATTCCGCTCCCACCTCTCGAGAATTCTACCTCCAACAGGGATACCACGGTGGAAATGATTAGTCTGTCGCACAACCCGGGTCTGAATCGAGATATCCAACTCGGATCCGGACTCAACCCAGGACCTAGGCTGGGCTGGGGCCCCATTGAAACCCCAACTTTGCACAAAACCAAACTCTTGGCGTTCAAAAGCTGCTAAATAATAATATCATTCTCATAAACCTGGCCGGCATCCCCTTCCTATCTGCCCACCGTTAGAGGTTTATTTGGATGGTGGCCTACATTCGGACGCGTAAACCACTCGACACGAGCCCGAGCTCAATCACCGTACAACGGCACCATTGGCTTATTCTCTAATGCGTACTGTACTGCTTTCCTCAAAAATCGACAATATCTAACCCATTGTGGACCTGATAAGCATATAGATGTCTCGGAAAGCTGCCCTCCTTCTATCAGCAAGTAGGCGCTATAAAAGTCGAGAAAGCTAGAATATAGGATCAATTCTATGTAACAGATCCATTTAGTTCGTTATAAAAGAAATTATAAAGGAAATTGACAGAGTTCAAATTTCAAAGACTTCAATCAGAACCTCCCGTGGCAGTGAAACCCAGGAACAATATTTGTGAGTGGGCAGTAAAGTCTCAAAGGTATGGGGCGTTTAGCGTTAGGGGCTGGCAAAAGTACTCGAAAAGGCACCAGTTCCCCGCGAGGTGAGGTGGCCAGACAGGTTTCATGGGTTTTATCTCCAGAACATCGGTTCATGAAGATATTTCTGACATCCTATTCTCATATCGAAATCAGGAATACCAAAATGTTCGCATCACAGACAAATAGGATCAGAAAATGACACCGAACTAAATTGCCTTCCCAAGAACCAGGCCCATGAGCTCGTCGATGAGCTCACGGCCAAGGTCAAGACATTAGAGCGGGAGAATTTGTCCAAAGAGCGAGAGTTCATTACTCAATCACCGTAACCAGATTCTAGAGGAAGAGGTTGAGAAAGCGGAGGCCGCCCTTAAGGAGGCTAAGGATGCTGCTAGCCAGAGCCTTCAGCACGACACCCAGAACGAGGTTCTTGAACTGCTTCTGCTCAATAGAGCTTTGACTTGACTCGATAGCCATCCCTAGCCCCATGGTCTCAACTAAGCTCATGGATAACCCGTCCATTTCCCTTTGACTTGGCATCCATGGACCCAATCTCATGTATAGCATTGTGCTCCGACGACATCTCCAAAGCCTGCCACGCTAAATCACCATCCTGTATTGCAGGCTGCGTTTGTGGGGGTATATACATGGGCGGCGACGAGGCGTGCTCGATATCGACCACCGGGGTCTTAGCACCGCCGCAGCAACCCACGATTCTCTTGCGAAAGATGATGAGCAACACGATAGCGACGGCCGCGAAGGACACGACTACTATTCCAGTTATTGCGCCGCCTGATAGGTGGTAGGTTTTGTCTGTTGCTGTGTCTGGGCTGGAGCGTGGAGTGTGATGGATTTGTGTTCCAACTAACGATTAAAAGTATTGTTAGCAGTTGTTACGAGACACCTGGATGATTCGGCTATTCGTGGGGAGGTTGGTTCTGCCGAGAAGTTGCGTACTAGGTAAGTGGGTTATAGCGGTCGTCGTCGTCATGATGAATGTGTGGAATAGTGTTATTGTTCGAGTTATTAAGACTTGGACAGTTTACACTTAATATCCACAGTGGCAGCCAAGAATCCTAAAGACAGTTACAGCTCGGGTCGGAGATAGTATTAGGGGCTGAGGGTCGAATATGTCAAACCACTTAGGGTCTCTATGGGAGTGGGGCCTCATGGGTATAAGGCGTGCTAATGACTGTGGCAGCCCGTCCACGGTGGGGTTTGGGCCGCCTATTTTCTCAAACTAGCCGCCAGTCTGACCAATCTGGAGGTACAGTGCATCGCTTTCTCTACCCATGAATGATGGAGCCGCCGAGAAGTAGACTGGAGCATTGTAGAGGTGGTTTAGTAGTATCAAGGGACAAGAAATAGGAGCCAAGCGGTGTTTCTTGCCCCTTGCTTTCTCCTGATAAATATCGGGTTAGTAGGGTTTGCGTTCGATCTAATTATCTCCGATCCGACGATTGTGGCTTATACGGTAAGATATATGATATGCCAATTAAACACGAGTCAATGATTGGTTACTTGTTCGCTGCATGGGTCGGAGTTATACTGAGCTTGGCAGGTCTTTAATGGTTTAGACTTTCATTGAGTCTAGTATAAATACAGCCGGTTTTATCCATCGAACAAGACTCTTGGACACCACTTATTCATTTGGAAAATTAAATAAATCTTTAGCTGCCAAGGAGTATAATACCACTGTTTAAATTCTCCCGAATGTGGATAGTCCTGCCCATGGTGATCTATAACTAGTATATTAACCATCTAAGGGACGGCATCCTGTTCAGCAGGTTTTGTGAATGTTATTTTTAACTCGGGATTAAAACCGTCTCAATTCTCCCAGCTGTCTGGTGCTTCTAATTGGATCACCTTCGGCCTTGGCAATAACACTGTGCAAATCCTAATGATGGCTTTTCAGTCCGATGTGAATACGGCCATCTCGATTGTTAATATTGCACCTGCCGTGGCCAATCAATCTAGCGACTGGCTTTCTCAATTCTACACAGCCTATATTTGCCAGGATTTCTTCACTACATAAAGTTTCCATATATATCGACCAACTATTGAAGCAACCCAAGATGAAATAAATGATTTTCGCAATATGTATAACAATAAGCCTTTGTGAGTTACCGAGGTCGCGCCGGGAAATGCGAACCCGCCTTGTTCTTTCAGCTGGAACCAATCGATCGGGTGCATGCAACAGATCTATTCCGGGGGCGAGGCAACTGAATTCATATTTAGGTTATGAGTGTTAGCAATATATCTTTAAACAGACTGAAACTACTTGGTCAAGTACTAACCTAGGATTTAGATGGCATCGGACCCCTCCTGTTCTCCTCTTCTCTCCGCTGAGTGATATTCCGCATATCGACCGGAACCCTGTATACATCATCACAATTGCCATCTTCATTGTCCTGTCGGTCATAGCCGCGATATGCAAAAGGTATGCGGGGTTCCTCGTCGTGCGCTTCCTGCAAGGCGGTCTTTTTTTTCCAGACGACGCTCTTTCTCTGTCAACTGCAATTTGCTCGGTTCCTTAGCTCTTTCCTAAAATCGTCGTTAGGAAAACAAAACAAGATCGTAGGTGCGCAGAATATTAAACCCTGTAAACGACCAATTTTCTTCAAAATGACAGCCGCAAAAAGCCCCAAGTCTGTCGTGGAGTTTCTGCACGAAATTCTTGTGGCCCCCGGTTGGAATGACAGGATCTGGCAAGCTGCCTTTTGTTTGGCGTTTTTGTTCTGTTGGAGCATGACTACTGTGCTTGCAGAGCTGACCCAGGCTTGGACTCTTAGGTAAAGTACTCCTATTGCTCTCGAGATGGCTGTTTCAAGTCTACATATGCATAATTATTGACTGTCTACAGATTTTTAAGCCTGCACGCCCCTTTGAACCCCCCCCCCCTTCAACCTCACCAGCTCCACCAGCCCTACCAGCCCCAGAGTGCTCCGAGATCCTTGTTGTGGCAGACATACCCCCAGTACCCCCAATACCTCACAGGCGCCGCCCCTCAGGCGTCTGGCCGCACCTCTGGCCACCTCCACCTACGCCACTCTCGCAGTACTATGCAGAGTCGGCCGCCACAACAGGTCACACCCGATAATCATTTCGACAGCCTGCCTCAGATGGAGCGAGGATAAGACCGCATTGTAAGTAAAGACTACACTTAAGCATTAACATGATGCAGATATAAAAGCCATTTACTTGCTTATATAAAAGATACATACCAAGGCCCGAACACGGTGAAATTCTTTATCTGCACTTGCCTGTCATTGAAAAGGACGAACATGGTATCTAGGCAGAGTTCGACGAGAGAATGATGCCGGAAGCTGGCAGTGCCAAGAGCCGGTTCTTTTACTTTACTTTTTTCTAACTTTTTGTCACTTTTGTGGCCTTTTTCTCTCTTACCCTTACTTGAATGCAGTATCTATAGCCTTCACTAGGGCTCGTCTTTGACAATATTGTCACATTTTGCTTGCTTCCCGTATCACGGTAGCTCCCTCTCTCCTTTGATGAGAAAAAAAGACAAGGAACCTTGGTAGTATTCACGTCATGCATTCTGATGTGTCTGTTTCTTGTCACTTCTGATAAATAGGTTCACGTGTGTGCCACTCAAAGTTTTATCTTGATGTTGCAGAAGCCTATGTTGCCCGCCACTGGCTTTCAATTTAGCATACGCGTCATCTTGACGATTGCTCTCAACGGGTGATAGATCAGGATAATGACTAGCTGACCTTTTTTGGAGGCGGAACTTTGGCGTTTAGGTTTTTTGCTTTATGAAACTGACATTCCTGGCATTGTCCCCACGGTAAATACGAGGACTCAGCAGATCATCTTTTCGATTCCATATCAACTCCAATCCCGAGGTCCTATACCAGACCCAATATTCTTAAATAAAACGATATTTGAAGATGAGCTATTCCATATGGGGGGACAAACCCGATGAAGAGTTTGAGCTAGAAAATTCTGGAGATATATGTCTTCTCCAAAGATACCGATACGCTAGCTTCGCCGACAAAGCAAACACATGTCAATACCCCACCGATCCAAAGGAGTTATTGCAGACAGAGGTTGCACTTCGGGAGAATACTCAACTTGAGATAGCCTTGAATGGGAAAATAGAGGAACTTGCCAAGGAAGGTATCAGCGGGGCTGTTGTTCAAGATTTACAGGAGGACTTGTCGACACTTTCGAAGGAATATTGGACCTTGGAACGACGTTGGTGGGAAATAAGGTCTTCATTTGAGGACAGCCCGCTGACCAGAGGTATTGATTACTGGCGTTCCCAGCCAAAATGGTACATGCATCAAGTACTTTGGGAAGATTGCGTTGGGAGAGGAGGCTGTTGTGGCAGGGACTGTGGATGCTGTTCTCATCGCCAGTCAGAACGAAAATTTGCAGTTGGTCATTGCACTGTGGAGTGTTCTTGTTGCGAGAAAGCTCGGGGGTTTGCACTCGACCTCGAGCAAAAATCCCAAATACAGGATTCCTTCAAGCTTGATTACAATGGTCCACGTACATGGTATTACATTCGAATAGAAGCCGCTGCTCTGCTAGGCTTGATGGCAGGCAGTTACAAAAACCCTTTGGATCTCATCGTTGATCTGCCGCCAAGATATATACCTCTCTTTGAGGAACCACGAGGGAGCAATTAGAAGAACCATGAGCAAGGATCTTCCTGCTGACGTTTTCCAAGAGTAAGAGCCGGTCAATTGTTTCAGAAAGTTATATTTGTTGTTGCTCTGTTCCCGCTTTGTGTCGCCATTATCATTTGTTAGCTTACGATCCATGGATACAGAGATACTAAGAAGCAATGGAGGAAGATGGAGAAAGTGGAACTGGAAGGTTGAAGAGATATTTACCTGTCATCATTGCTCTACCTAGCTAGCTTTGCTTGTATTGGAAAGTATAGCCACCCAATCCGATTTGACACTTCCTTCGCTGCCGTACGTGTCTCCCACATAGTTCTCCAAGGCCACACGATCCTTATTTAAGTGTGTATCCTGTTGTTCCTCGGTGCGTAGGATGCTCACCTAGGGTGTAAAGTTATTGCCACTATCACCCCAATTTTTCCTACCCAGGCTAATGGGGTTTCATCGCTCCTTCACAGGGAAAGGCATATCGAATGAATGATCGAGTAGATGTATGGCTTAAGTACGGCTGAGCGGACGGGAAGCCCTGTTTTCCACTCCCTATGGTCGTATATTTCATCCTACAAGTGGGAGGGAATTATCCATAGAATAAATATTTATAATCAATCGGCAAGGAATGGGCGTTTTGACTTAGCTTTGCGCGACTTAGTGCGCTACAGACAGGGTGAGAACTAAGGTGAGAATTCCCCTGGATCGCACGTCCACCAGCCACACTATCACCCGTGTGAGGTCTTGGACTCCATGTTAGAGGCCAAAACCCGATTCCTAGCTGAAGATACAGTCTACAAGCGAACACACTCACGACTTGTACCGATTCGAAAGGTGGAATCTAGGCACTGAGAAATCCGACGTATCGGTGTCATCGCCAACATGTACCGTGCGTGTATGTGTATATAGAGTAGGCCATCTCATAGCCTTGACCATCTCATAGCCTTGAAAATCATAGGTATGGATCATATAATCCACGTTGGCAACCTAGAAAAGGATTGTGACAGAACTCTGGCTGTACGAAAAGCATGGTAAAATTCAGTATGGAACTCTCTTGACTAGCAATAAAACAGGACAAAACGTGCGACATTAAACCTTATACGCTGGCTCGACCGACCTTCCATCGACCTTGTTAATATTCAGTTTCCCAATATCAATGTCATGTAGTAGTCGGACCTAATAAACTTAATATTTGCAATACCACATTGGTTATTCGACCTACATTGACGGCAGAGATCGGTGGTGCTCCCTCTTCCAGAATACGGATGAAGCAACTACTTCCGCACTGCCCGCAGAATTGGTGCTTCGACTTGTGCCCGGCAAAGAGATAATCTTTAAGCGTATTGCCTTGTTCGATGGTAAAATCCTTGTTGAATGGGTAGACGAGCAAGTAGCCATTCTTTGTGCAGATGGAACAGTTGCAGTTATTAGTGGGATATTCATACAGAGGCGGGGATAATGTGAAGTTGAACCGCACAGCACCGCAATGGCACTTGCCGGAGTGAGAGCTGCTCTCGCCGGTAGGGGTGGGTGGGAATGACATATTAGAAGTTGATGTTCTTTCTGGGAGTTGACTGGCTTTTTAACAGCCTACGGATAATACAAAGAGATACTTCCAGGGGGATTTCTCCGCACTTAATCGTACACCTCTTAACCCGATATTAATATTAAATTGTTTTTCGGGTATTCTAGGAAGTTTTCACGGAATTCGGAGTTCAAAGTACGGAGTTCTGCTTGCAATCTTATTGTCTACGAGACCCCCGCTTCTACTTATATCAGATTTCGAGATATATGGATGTATACACGTGTGCAAATAACATTGAAATCACTCAAGTCTTCAATACCACTCCGGTAACAGAAGCCTAAATCGGTCAACTTCAGATACCCGGCACTGACGAGCGCAAGTCAAAGGTGTCGTATGTAGGACCTAATGGTATGACCAAGTGGAAAAAGACCCAGTCACCCGACTTACTAGGATGCCCGGGGCGGATACAGTCAATATACACCATCACACATGTGTAAGCCAACTCTTTTCATGGTTTCTGCAGGCATCTCGCAGGGGCAACCACCATTCCGCTTGCTACCATAACAGCGTAGCTCGCCTTGTTAGGGACAGTTTGAACGTCGCTCAAAAATTTAACACACTAGTGCTGGTGCATTGGTATAAGGTGACAGTTGTGAATGCTACTTTTGCTAGAGAATGCGTTGTTCTAGTTCTATAACATCAACGGGCTGATCGAGAATCGTCCGTAGTTGGAGGAATGTCAGGTCAAGACAAACAAGGCTAAAGTCTTCCTTGAATTAGATAATGTCAAGAATTCCAGGAGTACGTAGATAGTAAAATCTCCTATAAAATTGTGTAAATGGAACATATTAGAATGCAAAAATGCAAAAATAGTCACAATTTTATAGACAGAATAGAATCAACATCAAATCCCAGGCACGATAAAGGATCTAATCGGATGATTCAGCGTGCGGGCCGACCCCGGGGGAGAAAAAAGGTTGCAAGGAGTCATCGCTCTCCTCCACAATTTCACCCCAATTATTCAGGGACTTATTTAGGGGGACTCTCCTGTTCAGTCTTTCTTTCTACTCTTTCTTTCTACTACTGCTATACTACAGTTACCCCCATCATGGCGACACCCTTCCTCATCTCCCACCCCTCCTCCCCCACCTCCGGCTCCGGACTTTCGCTCAAGCAGATCGCCTACTTCGGCCGGGTACTGATCAAGGTCTCGAGTCTCGCCCAGGCCGAGCAATTCCTGCGCGAGAACTTCCGCACTCTCGATGTCTTCGTCGATGCAACGGAAATCTCCTCTGCCGGCGATCTCGTCGATATCCTCAACGCCGGTGCCGCCAAGATCTTGATCAACTTGGACCAATTGACCACCCTCTCCGAAGAACAATCCGTGCCCTCGTCCCGTCTGCTCGTCAACGCCCTGTCAGACACTGAATTGGATACTTTCCAGCAATGGATTGCCGTCAATGCCGAGCGCAATGAAGCCAGTGTCTGCACTGTACCTTCCACCGTCCCCGCCGCCGCCGAAAAGTTGAAGATTAGCTCGGACTCCCCACGACTCTTCACCACCTTTGGTACTCAGACAGTATCGGAGGATGCCATTACACAGGTCACAAAGCAGGGTGCGATTGCTATCATTCCCTCACAGGCTTTGACCGTTGAGCGGGATGTGGCTGGCCACATCTCTGCCGCTAAGCTTATTGCGTCGACCGCTGTGACTGACCAGGCTAATGGCCTGTATGCCACTTCTGTCACTGATGAGCGCGGAGCTTGTTTGGGCTTTGTTTGGAGCAGCGACGAGAGCATTATCGAGGCCTTGCGTACTGGCACCGGTGTTTACCAAAGCCGGAAGCGTGGTCTGTGGTACAAGGGCCAGTCCAGCGGGGATGTGCAGGAGTTGATCCGCATTGGCTTCGACTGTGATTCCGACTGTTTGGTCTTTGTTGTCAAGCAAACTGGACGTGGTAAGAACCAGCTATCTACATTGATGGAAGATGTCTGTATACTGACCACGGTGACTCATTAGGATTCTGCCACCTTGGTACTGAAACCTGCTTCGGCCCATCTACTGGTCTGTCTCGTCTCCAAAAGACTCTGGACGCCCGCAAGGCGGATGCTCCCGCAGGATCATACACCGCGCGTTTGTTCAATGAGCCTAAGCTCATCGATGCTAAGATCATGGAGGAGGCTGATGAGTTGTGCCGTGCGGACACCAAGGAGGAGATTGCTTTCGAGGCCGCCGACCTGTTGTACTTTGCCTTGACCAAGTGCACTGCCGCCGGTGTTAGCCTACAGGATATCGAGCGAAACCTTGACCTCAAGAGCTTAAAGGTGAAGCGGAGAAAGGGCGATGCTAAGGGACCTTGGGCTGAGAAGGCCGGCCTGGCCAAGCCTGAGTCGAAGCCTGCCCCTGCCCCTGCCCCCGCCCCTGTCGAGGATCGCACATCTCGAATTGAGATGAAGCGTGTGATCACTGCCTCTACTACTCCCCAGGTAGTCACCGATTACCTCAAGCGTCCTTCCCAGAAATCCAACGAAGCCATTGTCAACCTGGTCAAGCCAATCATCCAGGATGTCCGCGATGGCGGCGACGCTGCAGTGCTCAAATACACCCACAAGTTCGAGAATGCTACATCACTCACCTCCCCCGTTATCCACGCACCCTTCCCCGCTGAACTCATGAAGCTGTCCCCTGATGTCCAGGAGGCAATTGATATCAGCATTGGCAACATCGACCGCTTCCACTCCGCACAGATGGGAAGCAATGAAGCCCTCGAGATGGAGACCATGCCCGGTGTCGTCTGCTCTCGCTTCTCCCGCCCTATCGAGCGTGTCGGTTTGTACATCCCTGGTGGCACCGCTGTACTGCCCTCCACTGCCATGATGCTGGGTGTTCCCGCCATGGTGGCAGGCTGCAAGAAGATCGTCCTGGCCTCGCCTCCTCGCTCCGATGGCAGCATCTCCCCTGAAATCGTCTATGTCGCCCACAAGGTCGGTGCTGAGAGCATTGTCTTGGCTGGCGGTGCCCAGGCTGTAGCCGCCATGGCCTACGGCACCGAGAGCATCACCAAGGTCGACAAGATCCTTGGTCCAGGTAACCAGTTCGTGACGGCCGCAAAGATGTTCGTGTCCAACGATACCTCCGCAGGCGTCAGTATCGACATGCCCGCCGGTCCCAGTGAAGTCCTCGTGATCGCCGACAAGACCGCCAATCCGGCCTTTGTTGCATCCGACTTACTCAGCCAGGCCGAGCACGGCGTCGACTCACAGGTGATCCTCATCGCTGTCGACCTGAACGAGGCCGAGCTGAGTGCAATTGAAGATGAAGTCGATGCCCAGGCCAAGGCCCTGCCTCGCATGGATATCGTCCGCGGCTCCCTTGCGCACTCCGTCACCTTTGTCGTGCGCGATATCAACGAGGCCATGACCCTCAGCAACGACTACGCGCCCGAGCACCTGATCCTGCAGGTCCAGGACGCCGAGTCTCTTGTCAAGGATGTCCAGAATGCCGGTAGTGTCTTCATCGGCGCCTGGACCCCCGAGAGTGTTGGCGATTACTCCGCCGGAGTCAACCACTCGCTGCGTAAGTCTCTCTCTGCAACGACTTTTCCTATATCCTCTTTGATTCATGCTAACATCTCCTTTTACAGCTACCTACGGCTATGCCAAGCAGTACTCGGGTGTCAACCTCGGCTCCTTCCTGAAGCACATCACCAGCTCGAACCTGACCGCCGATGGCCTGCTCGGTCTCGCCAAGACGGTTGAGACCCTCGCCGCTGTGGAGGGCCTGGAGGCACACAAGCGTGCCGTGAGCATTCGTGTTGCTCACATGAAGAACCAGTCATAGGTTAGACCATATATAGATTTTCTCTCTTTTCGGGTTTTATGAAGGGATGTGCCATGAACAGAAGTACATATAAAAAGCAACTCGGTTACCAATGAATTGATGTGCAATTGAAGATTTTGCAAAGTAAATTAATTAAATTAATTCCGGCGGATCAACATCCCACTTATCTGATCCCCCAATGACGTTATGCTCCACTCGAGATTTCTGTCTACAATGAAGATGAAAAAGATGAAAAGATGAAAAGATGAAAAGATGAAAGTAGAACAAGGATATGATCAAATTAAAACCAGACGCCCCTAGCATAATTTTGTATGAAACCCCTCAAAAAAAATCCCAAAATCTCAGAGAAACCCAATGCAAGACCCAATCACCCCACTTTCGTCATGAAAAATTGAAAAGCCCACACTCGTTAAGTAGTTATGTCTCAAAGCTGCGCAACATCATTCAGAATCTGAACCTCCTGGCCAGGCTTAAAGGCAGGAAGACCCATGTAAGGACAGCCGTCACAGCGGAAGGCATCACCCAGAGCACAGCTTCCACAAGAACCGGTCTTGCCCTCAACGGTGAAGTCCAGCTCGGCCAAGTCGCCCGTATCCAGCTTCATCACGTTCAATTCTTTATCTGCGTTTGCGCGACGCTCTTTATCCTCTGCTTCAAGCTTGTCGGCTAGACCACAGGTACAATCTTTGCAGGCGCGTCGCCGACGGCCGGTCTTGGGTTGGCACTCTGGGGCTGCAAATGGTGTTAGATCATATAGGTCTTGTAATGACAATACTTGGAAGGGAGTGACATACGCGGCATTATAGGTCTTGTTAAATCCTCCTCGGAGAGAAGCGTATCTTCATTAATGAGCTCGTCATCATCGTCGCGGTCGTGATTAGTTGGCGCGTCAATCCCCATCGGCGCGGCGAATCCTGTGGGAATACTAGGGACTGCGGTTGGCGCGGTTGGCGCGCTAGCCTTATTCTTCTTCTTCAGACCGAACTTTAAAGGGACAGCGGCGGAGGGATCGAAGTTTGGTTTCTCGAAGCCGTTATCGGACTGCACGAGGCCAGCCAGAATAGCTTCCATGGCTTCGGAGGCATTTAGGGCGGAGTCTTGGGTTTGCAGCTTGGCGCCCGCCTTCATGGCAGGGACTAAAGTGGCGTATACATCTCGGGTGAGAAGTTGCAGCGCCTCGGAGCGCCGTGCGCCGTCTGTGTCGGTGAGAATGAGGACAAGGTCGTAGGTTGATGCGGGGAGGGAGACGACTCTTGAAGAGAGCCGGTCGAGCATTTGTAGGTCTGTGGTTGAGCGGTCGAAGGTGCTAAATAGGCCGCGGAGTTTATCCTCTTGAGTGGCGATGGAGGGGGGTGCCAGTAGGAGGGTGCGCTTGACCTGGACTGGCTTCGAGGAGAAATCCACGTCCATATCGTTTGCGTCAACGGTCACGAATGAAGGAGCCATTGTTAATTGTACCTTTTTTTTTTTGCGAGGTACTACGAAGAAAAGAAGAATTCAGAAGATAACCTCGTTGGAGGGGTGGCAAATGATTATTAAGCCTTGTGGATTTCCGCGGACGATTAGGGAGATTGTCCTATCAGCGATGGTGTGATTACTTGAATGACTCTTAAGTAACTATGTTTTTATCTTTTGAAGACATTAGCAATTGTCGTAATAAGGAGTATCTTGGTATAGGAATAACACACTTTGGCTCTATCATATTATTCCAACTCTTCCTAGGCAATCGCGCCCACCTACGCATATGGGGGATAGCGGGCTTGATCTAAATTTCATTTCCTCTAACTAGTTATCTTTTCAGCTATTAATGCCTTTCGTAATCTAAATTAGGACTCTTTCGAACTATAAAACCTTGAAGGGATGTGTCTAAACCCGAAATATTAAGTAGAAATAATAAGCCCTAACTAATTAGTTTACCAATTTTACCTCATGTTGAGGGGGGCTTCTTTGTAGACAGTTGAATGCGCATCGGCTCCCAAATTAGAAGCGCAAGGAGAAAAAGTTGGATGGTTTTATACTAACAAATATATTGTGAAGCCGATACTCTATGGTTTCGAGGATTGTCTCTGGCTCTGTTATAGATTCAAAAATCAAGACCTACCCTCGAAACTCCTCAGATTTTCGACTAACGGCGAGATGATCAGTTGAAATATCTCATCTTGCATCTGCTCGCTTTCCAGTATAGTTTCTTTGGTGCCAGACCAGAGCAGACATCGTCTCGCTACCTGTTCGTATTCTGCACCGCTTTGCTCCCCCACAAATTGCAAGAGGCAAGTTGCAGTCTTTAAATTCTGAAATACCTCCACGCGATCGTCATCGTCCGGTATACGTAGTGCCTCTAGTGCCCAGCATAAAGAGAGTTCGACCAAAACGAGGCCCAAGGGAAACAGAATCTCGCTCTGAATGAGTGAGAACATTAGTTTACCTTTACACAGGCTCTAGGCATCCAATTCACTGCCTACGTTCCAAAGCACGTATGGCTTATCAATATCCCAAGATGAATTCTTAGTAAACATAATATCGCGTGAGCTCCATTGGCTTTTTAGCCAGCGTCCGTGAAATTGAAGCACGCTGCAGGCGAGATTAACTGCCACGCGGAGACGGTGGCCCCAGGTGAAATGAAAGCTGCCATGATGCGCTTTAAAGATATCACTTGAGGCCGTGGTGAGCTCAGCGAGGGATTGCGATCTCATATTTCCGGCCAGCTTCTGCACATAATACACATTGTGGCGGTGGTTTTCATCAGAGATAAACCCAAGAAGTTCATTTGTCTCGCCATGGCTCCCCAGAGTAGACAACGTCGAACAGATGTCCACAATCGGAGGCACCGAAGACATATCAGACATTATGGATGATTCATCGAGTGCAAACTGCGCTTTGGCCTTCTTTTTCAGGGAGAGAACTTTCTCTTAACTCCCCAAAGGATTCACGCTCGACTGGATAGTATCCGATACGGCCTCAATCTTGCACCATCCATTAGCAAAATTTATGGAGCTACTAGAAGGGAAAATCATTCGAAATCGAGGGCCACGAGAGGGCTTATTAGCATCATTTATGTCCTCCGGTGGATAACTAAGAACAAAATGGATTGAGTGTTGATCCAGGCAAGCGCATTTCCAATATTTGCCCGTATTATTGCATTATGCAGACTGTGAGCTAGTTTCTGTGCTCTTTTCTGGTGCAATAGGGGTCGTTTTGATGTTCTCCGTTTTTGTATTGTGCTTCGATAATCGGACTGCTCCACTAAGGTATTCAGGGCTTTGTTGGCTGCGTCAATACGAGCGAAGAGATCGAGGTAGATGCTTTTCGAGAAAATGTCTTTGGATTTTTTTGATCTCCCTCTTGATAGCAGACTGGTCGACTCGATAATTCTGCAGCATGATCAAGGTGCTGGTTAGCCCTAGAGGTGAATACTAAAGTATGTAATCGTCACTCACCACCGCAACATTCTTGTCCAATCCTAATTTTCGTGACAATTCCTCTAATAGAGTCGCAATCTCTATCATCCTCTGGTCGAAGGGGTAGAAATCTCCCGTTGGGGCGCTGCGGCTGGAAGCTGCGAAGGTAGTTGGAGCTGCTTTTCGAGCTTTGTTGTGTTATTGTATAAGGGAGAGCAGCTGATAGACAACCAAACGTGCAAAGCAATGGGGATCAAGCAACACTCAGAAGTGCTATGTATCGTCCGCCAAACAGACCCTAGTCAAATGAGGAACTCTTCTGATTATGAAAGAGGCCATGAGAGTCATCCGCCTCACGTCCAATCCAAAATTATGGTCAATAAGAGCAAGGAGACCAATCAAAGTTCTCCTGTTCGCGGTGAAACTGAACCCGTATCATTGCCCTTTGTCGCATCACGACACACATCGCCCGCTCCACCTAGCAGCTCACTCCCGTTTCCGCCGGTACTGGAAACACTGGGTACAGCGATGGAGCAAGTGTCTGCCTTGACTGTGTGGTCGGAGCGTGTTATCATCCCAATTTGTGATAATTACGTGGGTCACCCGCCGGCCGATATCAAGAGGCGTGATTTCGAACATAACAAGCTGAGGGAGGCGATCGTTGCAGTGTTGGGCAAAGCGGATGGAATTGATCCAGGCGGCGATGTGACTGCACGCAATGCCCGCAAGTCCCTCATCAAACAATTGGAACATGCTTTAATTCGGGTGGATGAGGCCGCAATAGTATAGCTATATCGTTCATGTCCGGGATTCCCGTCTTCTGTGAGTTTGTAAGTACAGAATTGGACCCTTTGTGAGATCTGTGGTATTTATCACTGAAAGTGAAACCAGTTTTGATATTATTTCAACAACTACATCCAATTTAGGAGCAACACCACACTACTTTATATGGTTAAATCTACCGGTAGATCAGTCTTACAGCTATCGCCTGACACAAGGCTCTTGATGTTAGCGAGCCTTTTCAGGAGTCGATGGCCAAGACTGAAGTGGGTTCCTTGAATGCTACTGTATGCGCCGGACTGCCTCTATGGTGGTTGGTATCAATATGTACAAAAAAGATGATAGCGAGTCATCACTCATAAACTCCGTCGAAAACCAAAACACTCAGCGCTTGCGCTCACGGATCTTCCACTTGATTCCGTCCTTGTTGGTGCCTCCCACGGAATTTTCCATCTTGGCCCGCTGCCAGTCAAGCTCTTGCTCTGCGGTCCGGATTTCGGCGTGTTGCTTGTGCAAGGCAGTCAGCTTGTTCTTACGAGCCTCGATGGTTCGTTTCCGGAGCTTGCGGGCCCGTCGAGCATCCGCAAGAGCTTGCCGCTCAGCCTGAAGCTGCTTTGGTGTTTTGCGGGTCTTGCTTGACGTCTGATCTTCCTCCTCTGAATCCGAAGCAGGTTCTTCTTTTTGTATCCTCTGCTTCTTCATTGCCAATTGATCTTGTCGATCCTCGGCAAACACCATCCTGGTTGGTTTCGGTTGCACCGGGGCTCCGAAATCGAAATCGGAGTCGTCGTCGAACCCGTCATCCTCTTCATCGCTCTCCTCTTCGTTCTTCCCGTCCTTTTTGCCAAGAGCCTTGTTCATACCATCTTGCAATTCCACTTCGCGCTCCAGGCGCTCGATCTCGCGGCGCACCCGCTCGCCAACTGTCCGAAGATAGCCTTTATCTTGCGTCTTGAGCAGCTTGATTGCCTCGTGACTGAGTCCCTGCGCTGCGGCAGAGTCTCGTGCTGTTCCCTTGCCACGTCCGTGCCGACCCTGGGTTCGGTTCTTTTCTCCCATCATACCGAAGGCGAATTCATCGGGGTTGCGATCCCGCACCTTCTCTTCGAGGCGCTTCAGCTTAGCCTTCTTGGCATTGTAATCTTTGGCACGGAGCGAGTAATCCTATCGAAGTTAACACGTTTGTCGTAAAATTAGCATAAAAGAAAGCTTGGGTTATTGGTAAACATTCCAAGAGTTCTTCCACATGAACTGACCTTGTGCTTCTCGAGGAGACCCCATTTCTCGCGGCCCTGAACCTGGCCACGCTCTTTATGGTTCCGCCGTTGGACGGCGTTGCGCATGGACGACATGCTGAGTTTTGGTGTTGATAATTCCCAATACAAGAAGTCTAGTACGAGAAGTTGTAGAAGGAAGAAAAAAATAGAAAACCAAAAAAAAGCGTAGAAGTCTCCGGCAGAAGAGTGTAGTCTGGAGATGCAAAGTCGGAGAACTTTTTTTTCTGATTCTGCCAATAGTAACTTTCTCTCCGCCCGAGCTCGGCTCACTCGCAATCAACACTACCACTTGGTCTCGATCTTCTCTACAAAGCCATTCAGTAGAACCCTCCTGAAACCACTTCTGCCTCTCTTGTTTGCTTTTCCGAGCTTTGGAGCAGCACAGCTTACATCTTGTCCCTCAACAACCGGGACCAATCGCCCTCCAAAGCCAACTATCCGATCGAACTATCCCATACATTCAACCTGGTCAACTTCGATCTCAAAGATCGACATACAGTCCCAATGGCTACATCTTCCACATCTCCCGATACCTCTTCAACAAGTGTACCTAATAGTACACCGAAACAATATAATCTTCGCAACCCGCTTCCGCTCTCAGCCCCTCAGGAGCAAGAAGTGAAACTGCTGTACTACAAGCGAGTACGCGCCCATTGCGCTCCCGAAATTAAAGGTATGCAATTTAAATCGCTTTTTACGCTAAATACATCACCTCCTTTGAACTAATGCATAGCTTTGAACTTGCAAAAGCTGGTCATGAGTTTCAATCGGAGGAGCAAGTCTGACTCTCATGACCATGATCCACTCCCCACACCTCAAAGATGCCTGAAACATCCTACTAACCCAATGATGATATAGCATTCGCCGAGTGCGCCGTTAACCGTACCGTCACTGCAACATGGGTCTGCCGCCAGCAACGTCTCGCAATGAATTCATGCATGCTTGCCCACGCGAAGCCGGAAGAAGAGGACCGCGCACGCGAGGAGTGGTTCGCGGGGTATGAGGAACGGCGACGCGTGCGCGAGGAGGATCTTGCACGTGTTGAGAAGCGCCGTGCGGAAGTCATTCGCATGATGCGCGAGGATGAAGCGCGGACGCGAGCAGCTGGGAAATGATCGGGGATTTTCCTTTCCACTCCATGTATCCCTCCCTCTCTCGCTCTTTTCATTTCTTGTGTGAGTATTTCTTGTCTATATGGGTTTCGGCGTCCTGAGTATTCTGCTTCTTGCGTTTCTCCGAGGTTAGAGGGCGAGGACTTTGTCTTTGGGCTAAGCGTTTGGGGGAAGGGAGCTGTTGGGCTCTTGCCTGACCTAACTGCCTTATTGGCCGAGCCTTGTATGTCCAAAGGTACCAGGCCCTTACTTCACAGTCCCGGCGACCCAGCCTAGTCGTCTTCCCGCTCTCAGTTTGATGGACAGATATCAGACTGGTTCCCGCCGGGCAGATTGGCCTTAGACTTTCTTGGCCAACCCAAACTCGGACTTTTTTATCGTTTTTTTTCTCTCTCTCCTCACGGCGCACAAAGGCAAACAAAGCAGGCGTTTTGCTGGGCATCTTTATTACATTGCATGATCATCCCGAATGCGGAGCGATGGGACGAACTGAATTATGTACAATATACACGCAGACAATTGCAAATCTTGGTTAAATTGACCAGGATGTCTTCTTTACGGGTTTATTTGCCTTTATTGTCAGGCGATGGGACTTTGACCCAAATTTGTAGACACAAATCATGAAATAGATGCTTTCCATGATAGTAAAAACCAGGACCCCGTCCCATGACAGATTAGAGAGAAAGAGGAGAATGATAACACCAAGCGCCAGAAACACCACCAGCCCAAGCCCAACGGCAGAAGAACCCCCGGGCGTAAATGCACTCCCTTAAACATCAGTCATGTTCCGATCCTCATCTCCATCGCCTGCCTCGCCCATAGTGGTATCTTCGCCGAAGATATCCTCCATCTGCCCATCATTATCATCCTCATCTTCATTATCTTCCGCTCCATCACCACCGGCACCCTTCCCAACCCCAGGCTGCTGCATCACATCAGGCAGATCATCTTCCTCGCCCTCACTATCCCACTCATCCTTCATATTCCACCCCATTCCAGTAAGACAGAAGCGCTCAGGAGGCAAGCGCATGCCACCAATGACAACACTCTGATTCGCCGCAGGAACAGCACCATTAGCGCCAGCAGCAGAATCAAAGCCCCGTGATACACCAGGCAAAGCGATACGATTCCTTTCCGACGCGACCTCCATTAGGAACTCCTTCGGCAGACCTGTCTGGAACTGAAAGTGCAAGCGGGAGGCAATGGCGAGCCGCAATGCGGGCAGAGAAACACTATTCACTTCTCCGGAGCCCTTTGCGCCCGGAGTACCGTCTGTTGCTGCGGCATATCCTTCCGTCGCGAGATGCACGGAGTCTTGTAGCACATTGGCGGTGTAACGGTAGGCGAAGTCGAGCAATTGGAGAGGTACCCGGTCTTGGTAAGAAGTTACCCCGAGTGAGGCGAGGAGCATGTGGACCAGCCGCACGTCCCGTGGTCGTCGCGTTTTTCCGCTGTCTTGGGTTGATATGCCGGGCACTGGTGGTGGTTGTGGCATTGTTGTTGAAGGGCCTGTCGCTGGAACATTGGGTTGGGTCTGGGAGCTTGTTGCGGCGGGCGCGGAGGCCCCGTTCGCGGCGGAGGATGATTCGGCGGGTGGAGTGAGAGGTTGTGTTGTGGGTGCTGGGCCCTGTGTTTGGGCTGGGGATGCCATTTTGTCTTGAATTGCTGATCAAAGATCAAGCAGGACGCGAAGAGCGAATTGCGATGTTGCGAAAGCGGTCAAGATGTTGAATTAAATGATGATTAGAAGGCCATAGAAAGGAAATCAGGTAGCATTCCTAGCACGATTCTCAGAGGCTAGGAAACAGCCAAAGATGCGATCAGTGTTCAGTGTGGGGATGGAGAGAGAGAAACTGATGGCTAAATGAAGCCGAAAAGAAGCATGAGCTCCAGGGCTCCGGCCAATATCTCGATTAGGTAATCGCGGTGTCTGCCGGTCCACGGTCATGCCCTGGATCTTGTTACATTCTATTTTACTAATTCCCAGTTAATTTACTAGGTCATTCAGTATGTTTGCGCAAGTCTATTCACTTGTTTAATTCATTACATACTATTCATCTCATGACCCTGTTCAACCCACCAAGTATGTGCGCCATGAATGTACAAAAATAAAACCAGAAACGCCATGATCACCATGAATGCCATGAATTAGAGATAGTTGGGCACAAATGGCCGTGTATAATGCAGTCTCGAACTCCAGGCCTGCATGCAATAGTGTTGAACGTAAATAGATCGCTGGCCAGAGCAGTCTAATGCAGAATCTGACTCGGGAAAGCACTCGCAAGATGGGTATCTATGACGCAAGAAATGCCCAGGGATCGATCCCTTATGAAAGAGGCATAGCGATGAGCGTATGTTCAAAGATTCTGGGGTACCTTGGACCGGATGGGAAGAGAGGTTGTGCTTGGCTCGGCTGCTTCTTGTGATTTCTCGGCGATGGGAGAGAGTTCCTCTTCACCAATAGCCCCCTCTTCGACAATGAGATCCCCTTCCACCGACTCAATTATTGAGCCTGCTGGGTCGGACAAGGCAACCGAGTCCTGCGACATGTAGCTTGCGCCGAGATCCTCCTCGGCCAACTCAACCTCGTCGAGGTACTCGCTGCCTTCACCCTCACTCAACTCTTCATCGTACTCTTCATCTTCGTCTTCTTCGTCCTCTTCAGCCAGGTCTTCATCGGCATCTTCGTCGTCTTCATCTTCATCTTCATCTTCATCCTCGCTGTCGGTTGTCGAGAAGTCTTCGAGCTCATGCGGCGTGTTTCTCCAGTATGTGAAGTCCGTGTAGTCCTCGCCACCGTCGTGCACAAGGAGGCTAGTTGGTGGGAAGAAATGGTCGAGCAGCTCTTGCATGGTCACATAACTGCTCTTGTACTTGTTGAGACTAAGCAAATCCAGAGACACTTCGGCGTTGGAATTGATTGTGAAAATCCGAGTAGACGGAATGTTCACAGAACGGTAACTCAATGCGTCCGTCAACCGATTTCCGAAGCCAGCGTAGAAGGGATTCTCTTTACCGCAGAAGAGGTTGAGAATATCCCGCAGACATGCCATCTTGAAAACTTCGGGTTTTCTTAGATAGATCTCCCGCCGCAGAGCGGCCATCGTGCGATCGGGGCTGCATATCACTGGACCCTTTGGTAGTCTGTATCCATCTTGGCAGATGCCGTGAAGATAGGCCCGTGTGGTATCTGTCTGGCCTACTGACCGACTTGTAAGATACATGATATTGTACCCATTGTTGACAATATCGGTGTACAACTTGGCGACTCCTGCATGTGTCCAATCGCGTCCGATCATATTGAGAACATGTCCCAACGCATCCGACTTGGTGATAGTTCCATCAATATCAGAAATCACGATCGGTGTGTTGCCATTCCACAGATACATATTTGCTGTGCAAATCGCTCTGTTGACGCTGAATGACATTGTGTTGGCGCCGGCCTTCAGTTGCAAGGCCTTAAGTTGATCACTTGTCAAGCGGAGCGTCTTGGCGTAGTTCCGGGTTTCGACGGGGAAATAATCATGCATGGGTGAGTGAGGAGGTGTGGGAAAGCCGGGTTGGACATCTGATTTAGTTCGGTGATGGCGCGTAGTCAATGATGGCTCCGAGACAGCGTGTTCGCCTTCGCTGTGGTATCCCGGGTCGGAGATGGCATCATCGTTCATCCCCATATTTGGCCGCATCGAGTTAAGAGTAGCTCTCCGGTCAGCCAATTCCTTTGACTCTTCACTGCTGTAGATCCATAGATTGCCGTGTTCATCGGCTCCAATCAGTGCACCGATATCATAGCTTCCTTCAAGCTCTTCCGCAAGAATCTTGCGCGCAACAACCTCTGCGCGAAGGGCGTCTTCTTCGTTACTTTTGTACCCGGTCATATCCAACATCAAATCGCCCGTCTCGGTGACATGTGATGGGATATTAGAACCAGACAGCTTCTTTGACAGCGAAATGGCACGAGACACCGCTTCCTGGGGGGACAGAGGAGGGCTACGAGAGCGGTTGTCGGTTTCGCCCTCTGTACCATGTGATTCGTCGTTCCCATTTGCAGAATGCTTGGACAGAGAGAGTATAGGAGGGCGGGTCGAAAGCACATTGTCCGACAGTGTGTGATCAAGTAGCGGTTTAGCGCCCAAGGAGTCGTGCCGTGGACGAGTCACGTCGGATTCGTCGGGAGATCGCGATAAGGGTGTTATTGTCCCTGTTAAAATGGTTAGTACCGAAGGACTTAGATCGAAACCAAGGGTTGGAGATCTGTCCCTACCTAAATCCGTGTTTGCCCGTAGCTGGTTCGATGGCATCGCCATCGCCGGAGGAGTCTTTGCGCCTTCTGACAATGCATCCCCATTTGTTTTGTCGAGGTCAAGGTAATCGGGTTCTTGCAACGAAGGGGGAAGATCCGGCTCGCTCTGGGCTCTCGGGCTGGCTGCTGGAGATACCAACGGTGAGGTCTGTAAGGATGCGGGGATGTCATCGGTCGTTTCAAAGACGAAGAATGCCTCGCCCGCCTCTCCCAGTTTCATGGCATATTCTTGTTTGATTCCATTCACCTTGAACTCCACCTTCTTCTCAAATGGACGTAAGAGCGAAAACTTGCCAAACCGGACATGAAATGGTGAACAAGCGAGGGTGCCTTGAATGAGAAAAGCCAAATTAGTATCATTCGTGAATACCACCTCTCGAAGAAATATAAATACCATCTTCTTGCTCTATGACAATGACATCAATAGCCCCGCTAAGGGTGGCCGGGTTGATAGAATTCCATGTCTTGGAGACGGAACCACTTATAGAGCGATAGAGCTGCATCCCGTCGAATGGTGTCTAGCACCTCTGACAGTGGCTTTGGGTAACGTTTCAGGCCAATCCGAAGCAAATTCTAGATATCAAGAGAGGCAAAAAAAAAAGGTCTAAACGGTCAAATAAGACTGAGACAGGTTTTTGGAGAATCGGGAAGTTAATCCTCTTGGCCCATGTGACTGACACTTTGAGATAAGTGAACGCGGCTACATAACCACCGTCACGGGACAATATCAGCACAATATCAGTGATGAAAATGAAGTTATGGAGTGTAAGTCTGATGAAGGAAATGCATGTAATTTATTCCGCATTACCCCGTACTATCCAACATTTGTTGGTTTCGTCAACATTCAACGCCCAACAATTCTGATTACATCAGCCTGGGGGAATGCCGAGGTCCCTTAGCGGCTGATCTCCATTTCGGCGCTAAACTACTTTTGGGTGGCTAACATTCTAGATCACGTGCTTCTATCCCACCGCCCACTCCAAGCATTGCGGCGATCCTTCGCAATTCTCCTGTATCCCGCTGCCCGCGTCCAATGGGTTACAGACGTTGGGATGTATGAGCCGCTATACTTTTCATTCGACGCTTACCCAGCAGTGGTCCCCCGCGTGAGAGTGCGAGGCGTGATGGCCCTCTTCCTCGCCGTCTCGATATTGTGGGCTTTGATCTGGTTGGTCCCTTGCCTGCTCTAGCGTTTTCTTTGCTCAGCTGACCAATGTATGAAGGCTTCTCTATCGTGCCTGGCAAGTCTGTCAGACTTCAAATGAGGTTCTAGTTGAAAAACTTGGTCTCGACATTCCTCCGCCGCCAGAGGTCACCCTCGAAGAGATCACAGCCCGTGAAATCCGCCTTGCTTGGAAACAGCCCGACTTCCACAACTCAATACATAAGCATATCATTCAGGTTAATAATGTGAAAGGTATACTATAGAATTGCTTCTTTCCTCTCACTGAGCAAAGCACTAACCGTCTATAGTCGGTGAATCCAAACGAGCAGAAACAGCGGTGGAAATATCAAATCTATTACCTGGGAACATCTATCACATTTGTGTTCTTTCCGTTAGTGCCGCCAACTTCCAGACTCCCAGTGCGATCCTCCATGTCCGAACAAAATCTCTTCCGCTATCCGAAGCCCAACAAAATGGCAACGCCGGGGGTCCAATTATCCGCGCCTCGATCCCCAGGTCTACAGTCGGCCTGCCAACGCCATCTGCCCCGATAATGTCACGCGAGCATAGTGCAGGCCAATTACCGGGGAAACGGCCCTCGGCGGGACGGAAAATTTCGCCCGCGACTGGAACCACGGACGTTTCACACGGCAATTTCGAAGAAACATTCAAGAGCAGAGCAAAAACTGCCAAAGATGAGACTTTGGAGCAATTAGCAGACCGCCTGAAGTCGTTACAGCACGAGAACGAGAACGTGGAGAAGCAGGGGGCAGAGGAAGAAGAAGAGCATATTGCAGTGCTGAAGGACCTTGAAAAACAGCGCAGTGAATTGCGGAAGCGCGTCAGGGAGAAGGACGAAGCAAGCGGCGATTTGAAAAAGCATGTCTACAAGTTAGAAAGCGTCAACCGAACTGTGCAGGGTGAAAAGTCTAAGCGCATGAGACTCCTTCAGCAAAAAGAGGCGGAGCGCAAGAAGCGCAAGAATGACATCTTGCGATGGCAGGAGAAGATTTCACGCATGAACTCTGATGCTCTACAGGCGAAGGATGACAAAGCCAGGATTGAAGAAGAAGGGAAAGTGCGCGCAGATGAGGTCCGAGCCAAGATCGCGAAAGAGCAGGGAGAGATGAAAACCATCGATGATGAGATTCAGGATAAAGGAGGACGGGTTAAGAAGCTAGAAGAAGAAAGAATGGGATTACAAGAAGGCGATAGTGAAGACGGCAAGGAGTTGGATCGAATCGACAACGAGCGAGCTCGTCAGTGGGAGCATAAGCTGGGCAATCTACATGCACGTTATGCCACACTTGTGACACTGCACGCGCAAGCCCAGCAACAATATCAAGAAGCCCAAGAACGCCTAAAGTGGCTTACAGCTCAACGACCCGGCAGCTCAGGACCCTTTGCCTTCCCGACCTTGGATCTCGATATGTCGAATACTGCCACCATTCGGCCCCGTCGCCATCGCAGCTCACTAAACAGCAATGTGTCTTCCCCTCTGAACTTCCCGGGTGTCGAAACATTTTCAAGTAGTATCAACTACAACCCGTCCGGTCACTCACCTACATTCGCACCGAGCTCTGCATTTTTCAACATCAATAACGGCATGGCCCTTCCAGGCCTGTCTGATCCCCCGGAGATCATGCGCTCAGATACGGAAGTTGCTTTCAATAACCCGCAAATGAGTCCCCGTGCGGATGCCCTCTTGCCATCTGATCTCCTTGGTGACGAGGAATCGCCAGAATTCCCACGGTCTATAACTCGACCAAGATTTGCAACTATGGAAGCATCCAGTACTCCGCTGGACAGCTTCGGCCACGGGCCAGTGTCGCCTGTTTCTTCGGACAGTCGAGCCGGCAGTATATTTGCCAGCCCATTAGAGAATCAAAATCGACAGGACGAATCCCAAGGTGTCCATTTGTCTGCTGCTGGGGATGCCCCGAAAAGCGCATCCCGAAAGCTTTCTGGACTTTTCGGTTTCCACCGGCCTCGTGGGAAAACCCTGGCGGATGAATCTCCTATGCTGGGTAGTTTGAAACCCGGCCAGAGTCAGTCCTTCCCTCGCAATATTGATGAGCTGGATCCAATCGGTGCACGCCGGCGACGATCAAGCTATACTGGCAACTGGGCAAACCCGATGTCATTGTTCCCTCGAAGCAACACGGCCGGTGTCACCATGGACAGTTCTTCTGATCATGCGCCCTCCCGGCGAGCTGCTTTCTCGAATATCTTCTCATCCAGCAAGTTTGGCTTCGGTGGTGCTGGCACCCATGGGAATGCCGATCTTACCAGTGGATACAATCAATTCAGTCCTCGACATGATCCTATTGATCCATCATCGCTTCTCGGTGGTGTTCGACGGGGTTCTCTGTCCCCCCGACCTTCGTCGACCTCATTTGACACACCGAATCAGCTTCCCCACCCCTCGACGGACAACCGCCATTTCGGGTGGCCATCGACTGAGAATGCTGGGCACCGCAACAGCCCACTTGGATTCGACTGGGCCGCGCCATCCAATTGGTCTCGAGCCCCTTCTCGGCGACCTTCAATCCAGTATGGATCGTCGGGTCATCTTCCTCTCGGCCTAACCGGCGAGCCTGATTTCGTGGAGGACACATTTGACCGCCATCATCGACCCCTCCAGGCGCCGATTGGCACCCGCCCGTCATCTTCTCATCGACCGCTGACTCCAAAACTGAATCCCGCTGCTCCCTCATTCACGGCGGTTTTCACGGACGAGAAGCCGGAGATGGACACAGGCAAGGGCAATGATCCTGGCAGCCCATTTGATCTTCACGAGTACGATGGTTCTCCCTCGGAGTCTCGCACATCTCGCTCCATCTCCCTTTTCACTGGCGATTCATATGAATCATTGGAGCGCATGCCATCGGGGACTTCCATGGACAATGCCTCTAAGGAGTCGTTTATTCGCAAGATCACGCGCAAGGGCAGTTCCAGCAAGTTCAGCTCGTGGAAAGATCGTTCGGGCCTTTTCTCTAAGAAAGGTGAATCCTCGCAAGGTGATATTGACGAGGATGCGGCCAGCGAAGCGCAGCTCGGCAAGAGTGTTGATAGCACAGTCTCAAGTGTGACATCCGCCGACCGCTCAACCCGCAGCAGCCTGGGATTCTTTTCTCGCAAGTCCCGTAAGTCTGACAAGGCCAGCGAGACTAGCGAGCGAGCCAGTGAGACTGGCGATGAAGAGATTCCTGAGGAGATTGAGAAATCATGATTCTCACATGTATCTATAGACCATTTTGGTTCTGTCCTTTCACTTTCATTTCTTAGATTCTACAGCATCTCCCTAAGGGTTTTTGATAGGCATCTCAACAGCATACTGGTTTTTATTTACTTTTGATTCATAGTACCTGAATATCTCTAGATGATGTAGTAGTCTGTGGTCTTTATAGAAAATTATTGTATCATTTTTATCCATCAATCGCTCCCAAGTCCTCAAAATCAAGAATCCCTCCAGTTGGGGCAAATGCGGGCGGGCAGAAATCGCACAAAATGACCCTTCCATTCTCCAGAGCTATTCATCACCTAACGTCAAAGTCTAGTAGATCATACAATGGCGAACTCAAGGTAAGCGTTGAAAAATAAAATAAAATTCAAACTGCCTACTAAAAGAACACAGATTTGAGTACGTCAAGTCCTTCGAGCAGCCGGACGTGCTGCTCCCCAGTACGTGGATTGTGGTCCGCATTGATGGACGAGGATTTCACAAGTGAGTCTTCATCTCTTGTTTCTTGTGGGGACGCCCTATGCATGAGGAATCTTCATGCAGGAAGGGAAAAAACGGCATCTATATGACGGTCTTCCTATGCATAGCTTTCACCAAGATGTGACTGCTCTTCTGGTCCAACAATGCATTTATCTCTACATTCAGAGTCTAACACATACAGACTCTCTGATCACTACGCTTTCAAGAAACCAAATGACCGCCGGGCACTGGATCTGATGAATGCTGCGGCAGTTGAAGTCATGAAAGAGCTTCCAGACCTATGCATCGCCTATGGAGTCAGTGACGAATTTAGGTATGTTTCAACTCGTTTCATCACTATCCTCGCAATCATTAACAGTACTCCCTCAGTTTTGTCTTCCACCCCAACTGCCAACTTTTCGAGCGGCGTAATGGGTGAGTATTTCCTCTTTGCTTCTATCTCCTGTGATATAATTTGCAAGAACAGCCGTTGATAGGACCACGCCATCCAGAAAACTAGTGACTACCATCGTCTCTACATTTACAGCACACTACATTTACAAATGGAGCGAGTACTTCCCTGAAAGACCTCTCTTGCCGCCGTATCTGCCATCTTTTGATGGGCGTGCGGTCATCTACCCAAATAACCGAATTCTCCGCGATTATATGAGCTGGAGACAAGTTGATTGTAAGTGACATTTGTCATGGTGATATGCCTCGCAATGCCCCTGATTTCAAGCCCCATCCGGCTAACCCAAGACGACTAGGTCATATCAATAACCTCTACAACACGACTTTCTGGACAATGGTTCTTCAGGGTGGAATGAGTAACACAGACGCCGAGCAAGAGTTAAAGGTTGGCCATTATTCTTCCAATTTGGAGTACGGGCAATTGACTTGATATCAGGGCACTGTGTCTGCCGACAAGAATGAGATTCTCTTCAAGCGGTTTGGAATCAACTACAACAACGAGCTGGAGATCTATAAAAAGGGCACTGTTCTTTACCGCCAGGTATGTGCCCAGTTTATGCTGTCGTTCTTTCGTCTCGACTCGTTCTAACATTTCTCTCAACAGTACGAGCTGGAGGAACCTAACCCTACAAACCCACCTGCATACGAAGAAACACCGATAGTCGAATCTAAGCAGTCAAGGTCACAGCAAGACAAGATCCGCAAACTGCGCCGGAAAGCACAGGTCGTGGTTGACCATGTCGATATCATCAAAGATGAGTTTTGGGAGAAACGCCCGTGGATTCTATCAGGCAATCCTGGGAAATTACCCGCGTAGCTTAGCTCCAACACAAAAGAGAAAGATAGACATTTACATTTCCTATGGTTGCAATAGGCATGATTTCGCCAAACAAAAAGGGTATCTTGGTTTCTAGATGGCGTAAGAGAAAACAGGTATATGCAGAATTGTGTACATGGTCCTGACATGCATGTGAAGCGCTCCAATATCAAAATAGTCACAAATGGACAACATCAGGCTTTGGCCTCCTTCTTGTCCTTCTTCTCCTTTTTAGACTTCTTTTTTGAGTCACTCCCTGTGCTCCTAGCCTTCTTGCTCTCCTCGTTTTCCTTTTTAGCCGCCTTCTCCTCTAACCGCGCAACAGCCTCATCTGTCTCCGTAGTCTCCGCCCCAGTCTGATCGGATTCCTGGTCAATCGACGTAGGCGTTGGATATTCATCCTCAGAAGCAGTCCGCTTCTTCTCCTTCAAAGCCTTCTTCGCAAGCTTCTCGGCAATCTTCTTCTCCTTCTTCTCGGCCTTCGCAGCTCTCTTCACACGTCTCCCCTCCTTCCTCTCCGCCTTCTCCGCCTTCCGCGCAGCCTTGGCCAGCTTCTTAGCCTTGCGATCAAGGCCATCATCCTCATTCTCGCGCTTACGCTTCGACTTGGAGGTAGAAGTGCCGCTCTCGTCCTTTTTCTCCATCCCCTCAAGCGTACCAGCCAGCCCATCACCCCTCACAAAATGCCGATAAAGTTCACTCGTCAGCGCATTGTTCTCTCGCGCAGAGGTAGCCTCGAAACTGTCGTTCCCGACGCCCTTCAGGGCATCTTCGAACCCGCGCAGCCACCACTGGTTCGTCGGGTCTTTGGTCGTCTTCTTGCCCACGCCGTGGTTGTTGGCTTTGCGCGATACGAGGAGCGGTCGTGTGAGGCCTAGTCCGCTATGTGCACCGGGTCGTTTGTTTGGGTTCAGCGGGTTGCCGGGGCCGGACCAGCCGTGCTTGATTAGGTAGGCTTGGGCGTCCATTTTGTGGTGTGGTGTGTTCGCCCTTGGAGTGGAGGGTTTGGGTGGGCAATGAGGTTTGATTTTTGAATCTTGGATATTGCGGCTGGGATTTTGGTATGTATATTGTGGGATTGGAGGAAAGGTAATTCCAGGAAGTTGGTCCCTTGTGCCTGGAGAAAAGTTTGATACGAAAAAAAATATTAGAGATAAGATTTGACACCTCATGGATCAGGCTGAAATCTAAGGGCTCCCGGTCATCCCGGGCGCGACTACTACATTTTGTTTTATACTCTTCAATTCGAGACAAACAGCTTTGATTTATTTTTGGAGATCCAGAAAGAGAATTCCATCTCGAATCGTGCATGCATAAATTGGGTTCAATTGATATTGGTCAGAATGGAAGTGGTTCAAACTTTTCATATATACCTTAAGAGAGGCCATAGGCTGGAAATATATAACTTACATACTGCCAAACGAACAACCAACGACCAACTTATTCTACACACAACAATTCGAATAATGACGACATAACCTCATATGATTCAAGTAACTATCTATTTTTACCCACACCCCAAACACCGAATGATACACAACAGACTGTCAGCAACAGATGCATTCACCCGTTCACAGTACACAGACTAGTACGGCTTGAACCTATCCTTCTTCTTCTCCTTCGGCCGAGCCTTTGCAGACCCCGACTGGACTGGAGCATCACTTCCTTCAGCAGGCTTCCATGCTCGTACGAAGCCATCCTCACCACAGGTGAAGACTGATTGACTCTGAGGAGGTAGTTGGATTAGCGAGGGTTACAAACAAAAGCCGAAAACAGGCAACCAGATACAAGAAACATTCCCCGAAAGACGTACCTGTTCATCCAAATATACCGAGCGCACAACCTCCTCGCAATGAGCACGGGGCAAGCGCCACAGATTATCCCGGTCCAGCTTCCACGACGGGCTGGAAACGAGTGGGACAAGATCGAGACGGTTGTCACTGCAAGACATTAATTAGCAAACACCCACAAGCTCACAAAAAACCGAGGAAAAAAAACACAAGCACAACAGCACGTGTGTGTGCCATGCCTCCATGCCTCTTCCCAGTACCGAAACGCCAAGAAAAAAAAAAAGATAAACAAGAAACTTACATCTTATTCCCAGCGGCGATATACGGTCCCTGCGCACCGACACACAGCTGCGCAACATACTCGCAGCCCAGCGGGTCGCGCACATCACCGAAGTGCACGGGGTCGGGCTCCTGCGAGGCATCGTCTGGGTCTGTGGCCGGATACACGGAGAAGTGCTCGTCATGGCTGAGGGCGAAGATCGTGCGCTCCGACAGGAACCCGGCATGATGTACGGAGCCATGGTTGATCACTTGCACCAGGGCTTCGTCTTCGTCTGTTACGGTCGTATCGTAGATGTTCACTAGTCCGTCCGTGCTGCCGGAGAGTAAGATGTTGCTGCGCGTCGGGTGATATTGGAGCTGTGTACCACCGGCAACAGGCAAGGTGCCGATGTAATGGTTAGTCTGGCTGGTGCTGCATGTAGGTATTGGATGGTAATGGTGGGGTGTGTTGGGGGGAGTCGGGCTTAGAATGGAGGTACACTTACCTCGGTGATATCGTCGTTGTGGCTCTCCACATATTGGAGGCGGAATTCCTGGGGGGACCGGATATCCCTGTTTGTTGGTTAGTGGGACTGCGATTTGATGATAGAGCACGGCTGTTTTTGTCTTGGGGTTGGAAGACATATCCCAATACAATTATCGAATGATAATGCTGGAGCTATTCAAATTAAAACCGAAGTATAAGATGAAACCTACCAGAATGCAACAACCGCCTGTGAAGAGACCAGCTCCGTTCCCGCAACAATAGCGTTAGTCTCTGGGTTACAAGCCACAGACAGAACAGGCGACTTTTTCGCTAGACACAGAGACCATGTATTAGCAAATATGCATTTGATCAAGGCAAACCCCCAAGCCAGGACCGCCCTTGAATCCAGGCGCCGATAAATTCTCCGAACACCAGTAACAGCCCACCGGAAATGCAGCAGCAAAACCTAGTGTATGGGCCCTTGTCACGGCAGGTTCCCGAAGACAACCCAAACGGGAGATGCATTAAAACCAAAAGGGAAACCCCCCAAAAAAGCTTAACCAAAAGAAACTCACTCGTTTCCATCTCCACAACCGGACTTCCATTCCCAGTCCGAACATCCCAAACCTTCACCTTCCCATCACGACCACCCGTTGCCAGGAGGTGCGACTCGCCCATGGTGAAGCTCCGCAGCACGGTGACACCATTGTGAGCAGCGTTCGAGACCACAGACCCGCGATCGAGATCGGCGGCGTCAAACACACGCAGCGAGTCATCTGACGAGATGGCGGCGAAGGTCCCCGGCGCCGATGGGACGATCGAGTAGATGTAATTATCTGCCGGTAGCGACAGTGTTGATGACGCTACTGTTTTGAGTGTATGCATTGTGGAATTTGGGGGCTGCACCCGTGCGTGGATTTCCCTTTGATACTGAGATATTTGATCTCTGGGGGGTGACGCCGTGGCTGACGCGAGGGGAGGGGCGATTAATTCCGATTAAATGTCCCCGATGAATGTCCCCGATGAATGTCCCCCGATCAATGTCCCCGCGTGTGTTAGAAGATATTTGAGTTTTATGTATGATTGCGCGCGTAACAATTTAATTACTTGAGGTTCGGACATATGGAGCTTGGGAATTTTTTCCAGGTGGGGCTCCCAATATTCGCGATGTACGGTGTACAATGTAAAATGTACGGAGTGGTTTACCAATGTGTCTACCGAACTAGTATATAATAGTTCAGATGTAAACGATCCTCTGTAAAATCCCAAAATCCTAAAGGGGACCTCGGGATTTGTGGAGGAAAAACATTGAATGTACAATGTACGCTAGATGTTTAGTCCCAACAATGCACTGCTAAACCCCCATGAGCTGTCAGTACCGGATATCCCTCGAGTCGGCGACCTTAAACCCCGGAAAATTCAGCGCGGCAAGCGCCAGATCTTGGATATCCAAATATTCAAAATATCCGTCGTATATACAAAGTATGTACCATGCAAGGAGAGACGGGGTTTGCTATGACTATAAAGTACAAAGTAGAACTAGTAGATCCCGAATCCCCGGCGAAATATGTAATATGAATTAACGGGGAAGTAGGAAGCCAACCCTAATGGGAAAAGACCATGGATTATTATTAGGGAATGTTGACACGTATAATGTCATACGGAGTACTCCGTATAAAAAAAGAAAAAAAAGAATAAAATGGCTCCAGTCACGACCCAGCACAATGGTCCGGTGTTAGGGTCATTCTTACATATCACAAAAGACCCAAATGATTAGAGCCAAGGTGCTAAAGTGCCAAGTGGTATCCCACTTGATTCGCTCAACGGTCCAACCCGGGGATTTGGGTTGCGGTGAGAGGATTTTATTTTGGTTTAGACGTAGAATATTGTGTGACGATCGGACATACATATTCCCTAGAGATAACAACACCGTACGCTCTGTACTTCGTACCCGAGAAAAGCCACGATTCTACCCTAGCGCCTTACCAATCTGTTGGGCCTTATCCTTCCCTGGAACTGGCCCAGACGGACCGCATCCCGGGGCGTGGGTCGATGTCCACTCTTCTCTTCAAGTACATCTTATGTTATATACCCAAATCCCTAATTGGTTTAGCTTCCTGGAAATATGCAGGTATATATATATGTATATATATATGATAAAATACAGAGAGATATATAATATAGAATTCTTTTATCAAAAAAGTAAAAAAGCACACTAAATTCCCAGCAGCGCGGTTCGTTTCCCATTTAGTACATCTGCAACTTTCTGCACATCCCCTCTTCCTTGTTTCTCTCTCTCTCTCTCTCTCTCTCTCTCTCTCTCTCTCCCTCACTAACCCCCACTACAGGGAAACAGCTTCACAAACTTAAAAGCCCCTTTACCCCTGGAGCTTTGGTTCGAAGCTATACACCATTTATCCTGTTTGCATTGGAGCGTCTCGGAGATTCTTTTTTATTTGACTGGATCTGGATCATTGATGGCAGATATCAACATGTCTTACAGAGAATCTTCCGGTTCCCTTCCTGTGCCTGACCGCACATCGCTGCCACGAATGTTTAATGGGGATTCTAGGCTACGACATCTGCCTCCCATTACGTCTCCACCCCCACCCAAACGATACAAGTCCGAGTCAACCCCAGCGAGTGACGCCGGTCAATCGCGATACTACTCGCACTCGGTGATGAGTGATCGAGCCCGGTCACGACAGCCGTCTTCCGCGATGGACCTGTACACGCTGATCGATAGAGATCCAATCGATACAGATCCTCGCAGGAACGGTCGCTTTACTAGCCATGGATCGGTAGCCACACAGGCATCCCACACGTCGAATACATCTCAAGTCTCGCGATCATCTCCGGTCGTAATGTCCGATCGCAAGTACGTCACTCCCATACCTCCCATACTCCATACAATGCAAATGACTAACCGTCCGAACAGGATGCCCGAGAAATACCCGAATCACATCGAGAACGGCCGAGTGTACCATGGCTATCGGAAAGGAGTCTACCCGCTTCCGTGCGACGAGGAAGAACAGGACCGTCTCGACATATTTCACAAATTGTTCACGGTGGCACGGGCCGAGGATGGCTTGATATATGCACCACATCCCCCGGGGTCTCGAATTCTCGACTTGGGTTGTGGAACGGGTATCTGGAGCATCGAAGTGGCAAACAAATATCCCAATTCCTTCGTGGTGGGGGTGGACCTGGCGCCCATACAACCGGCCAATTTCCCAAAGAACTGTGATTTCTATGCCCCGTTCGACTTCGAGGCGCCCTGGGCCATGGGAGAGGATTCATGGGACATTATTCATATGCAGATGGGATCTGGCAGTGTTGCAAGTTGGCCCAGTCTCTACCGACGAGTCTTCCAACATCTCCGGCCGGGCGCTTGGTTTGAGCAGGTTGAAATTGATTTCCGGCCTCGCGTCGAGGACAAGGATGGCGAACCGGGACGCGCTATGGCTAGCTGGTACTCGACCTTGAAGCACGCGACCGAAGCTACCATGCGGCCCCTGGCCCACAGCTCGAATGAGACGATCCGGAATTTGCAAGAAGCGGGCTTCACCGAGATCGACCACCAGATTGTGGGACTGCCGATGAACCCATGGCATCCCGATTCCCACGAGCAGAAAGTTGCGCGCTGGTATAATTTAGCTATCTCCGAGAGCGTTCAGCCATTGTGTTTGGCTCCTTTCAGCCGGGTTCTTTCTTGGTCTAGGGAGCAGATTGACCGCATTGCATTCGACGTCAAACAGGAAGCTTTCGACAAAAAGATCAAAACCTACAACCTTTTGCACATTTACCAAGCGCGAAAACCCGAGGAATAAGCTGAATTATACCCACATGGCAGTCGACTAAAAAAAAGGCAGCTCCTTCATTTTCGAAGGTGATGTCGATAATGCCTTTATTGCCCTAAAACTACACCCGCTTGATCCTCAGATTCAAAATAGACCGGGTTTCATAGACTTTGGCTGGCCCAGAGTGTGCACTTGCCACGTTGACGTTGAATGTGCTTCTGCTGCAAGTGCAATTAGATCTCGCTCCAGAGCCAACGAATTTACAGCACAACTTTTATGATTTTTTGTTTTATTCGAGGTCCAGGCATGAGAACTGAGATATCATCTCAAACAGCCGACAGGACTATGAACCTTGTTTTATGACTTCTTAAGAGGTTTGGGGGATTTATGGCCGACACGATGTATGCGCCCACGGCCCTCTCGGGGTCATGACTTTTCTTCTATACTCTACTCTATCCTTTTCCTTTTCTTTTCTCTTTGCATGCTGGACTTTGCATCTTGAGGCGTTTTGGGCTTTCAGCCAAGGATTTCGCTTATATATAAATATACCCAGGTTACCCGTCTTCCTATAGTCTCTGACACTTTCCATTTGCTACCTGCATGTCAAGTCAATATGTTTCTGTGGAATCAACTTTTGCTCCTGGTACTCTTCTTGAATATCTCCCCTACCTCTTTCCTTATTTCTTATACTCATGCCCCCTTGTATTGTTTCAATTTCGCTGAGACGTAGCAGCATTTGGAAGACTGCACACGCAAGTCTAGTTCGACACTATCAGACGTGGATTCTACTTGTTTTTGCAACTACTGCCGTTGAACTTTATATAAAGATAAAATTGAGTCTTAGAACGATATACATGTCTGTTGAATATAGTAGCACCTGGATCATTCTAATCATCATGACCTGTCTGCTTGTGGATGCATTCATTCGCTGCAGCACGAGATCAAACAAAGCCCAGAAGCTTTTGCCCCCAACGCCGGATTGCAGACCATCAGCCCCTAAAATATGAACGCCACCGTATGCAAAATATGCTAGTACAGCCCCCCAACAATGGAGATGCAGGTAGAAAAAGGAAAGTACAGCACACACAAACCAAAAAAAAGAAAGACATGCCTACTATCGTCGCCGATTCCTAGTAGTACCCCTCGAAGCCCCATTAGTCGTAGGCTTGTCCAAATCCCCATTGACACCCTCCCTCCCAGCCCCAGGCGTCCTTCGTCGCATAGTCCCTGGCCCAACAGCAACAACATCCTCACCAGAATCACTGTCCTCAACATTCAGCAAGACAGGTAGATTAAACGGCTCAACGCCATCACCATCCCCATCTCCCTTGACCGAATCAAACGTCAGAGCATCCGGTACTTCATCCTCCTGATCCAGCCGTCGCTGATGTACCTGCTCGGCCGGGTGAACATCGAACTCATCCTCCGCCTCCATGTACTCGACATTCTCCTCAACCTCACCGAAATCAGGCGCCAGCGCCGACCATTTCTGCGGCGACACTATCGACCACGTGTATATGCATCCGGTCTCCAGCCCGCACGCCACAACCATCGGCCTGCTCGGGTGCCACTCCACAACGCCGAGCTCCTCTCGCGGCCCCTCTAGGATCTTGACCAGTGACCCGTGGCTGCGTTCCCACACGTAGATATCAGGGTTCATGAATGTTGTTGCGGTGACGAACTCGCCGGTCGATGAGAATGTTACATGGTTCCAGCTGAGCCGATTGACCACGTCTTGAAACTTGTGCTCCACGTGCAGTTTTATCGCAGATGGTTCCAGGTCGATCCCCAACTGTGATAGGTCTGGCATTAGCACCGTGCGGATTACGCGGTCCGAGCTATTGACTAAGAGGTCGCGCCCATTGCTGGCTAGACGGAGGAGGATCACTACTCCGTTGCAGAGGCGCATTGAGTGGATTGTGGTGCAGGTTTGTGTTTCGATTATGTTGATCCAGCCTTTTGAGGTGCCGGCGATTATGTGGTTACCGAAGGCTGTGAAGATGGTTACGCATGTTGAGTGCTTGGCATCTTGCGCTGCTTGTTTGGCCGCTACGGCTGGGTCGACTTCTTCGTCTTTTGAAGCTTGTGGTCTGAGGGGGGCGGAGGGAAGGATTCGTTTGATTGGTTTTGTACTGGAGACGTCTACCAGTACTGGTTGGTCTTCGAAGAGGGATGCGACGAAAAGGAGACTGGGTAACAGAATAACAGAATAAGTTAGATGATGTGACTTTTGACAGATAGTGGGGGGAATTGTGGTAACTGTACTGGTTGAACGGGTGTAGCTCGGCGATGTACACTGGCGCTTCGAATCGGACTGTGCGGATTCGTGAGCCATCTTTGAGATCCCAAAGAATGCATTTCCAGTCTTGGGATGAGGTGAGGAGGTATCGGCCATCGCGAGACCAGCTGGGTACGAAGTCAGTATTTTGGGAGTTCAATGTAGATCGGTGTGTTTAGTCTGGGGTAATTGTACCTCAGAGATTGGATCTGTCGCGTGTGGCCTTGCAATTTGCGCGCTACGCCATTGGTTTCAATATCGAAGATCACCACTGTGCCATCCACCTAGAGAATTTCTTAGTCTTCAAACCATTATATGTAAATGGCTTTTTGGGTAGTGGGTTCACGAACTCGTCCGGAGGCAAGGTAATCGCCTTTGTGGTTGAAGCTTAAACATGTCGCATGACCGCTGCCTATATCGCGTTGACTCGGTCAGTGTCTTCATTGTCAGCAAGTATGGGTGGTACATACTCAGCTTCTCAGTCAAAGTATCCGGGTATTCCTGCGCCAGGACAAATGGATCGACGAGTGAGAGATTCATCGCGCTAGGTGCTATGGGGATGATAATTTGAATTCAAAGTGAATCCTCAGCCTGTCAGATAGGCCAGGATGATAACTGGTGTTCAAGCATCCAGTGTGAACTCCAGATATAGCTTTTTGCGTAGCGACAATAATCCTATTTCCTTCTGCCGGTATCGATATCCTCAAGAATCTAGAAGGTCCAAGGCGGTGACAAAGCCCATCTAAAACAAACTCAGGTCGATGCCTGATAATGATGCCTGCACCATTCACCGCTTTCATTCACCATAGTGAACTGGTACATTAAATTCTGCCGCTGCCTGCACTTTGGGGAAGGTATCCACCAATTTGCCAAAGCGGTGAGCTCCCGTTTAGACGGCAACCATCGTGCAGGGAAAACTCAAGCCCCATCACAGTGAGGCGATCTCAGAACATCACCCTTTCATCTCCCCGACACGCCCATCCACCCACCGCCTCCACAATCTAGGAGGATCGCGCTTTCCCCATCGCGATACTTCTTTCAAGTTACCGCGACGATCTTCTTTGCCGCGCTCTCCTTCTCCTTCTTTTCTTCTTCGTGACGTTCGGGACCTCTAGGTCGCCGGCGCCCTCGTGGCAAGGGCTGCCCAAGGCCTCAGCCGGCCAGCTGCTTCCACACCACCTTCTTTTCATCGCCGCTACGTGTAAATCTGACTTCTAGCTTGCGAGCAAGTCTGTCACTTTCTTTTTTTCGCGACATTTACGACCCGACATTCGTCGTTTACACCGGTTTTACGACACGCCTACGTGACCGGTCATCTCCGCCTTTTTTTCATCCTCATTTTTTTGTCACTACAACTCCGCCATCATGTCTAACGTGTTTTTCCCTTACTCTAAGGCGCCTTTGCGCACCATTAAGGAAATTCAGTTCGGTCTCTTTGCCCCCGAAGAGATCAAGCGCATGAGTGTGGTTCATATCGAATATCCAGAGACACTGGTGAGTAACTCTCGATTTGTTATCGGCTGCATCATTTTCAGCCATGGTTTTTCCTTCCTGTTCGCGATGACGACTTGATGGCTAAATGAGAATAGGACGATCAACGCCAACGGCCTCGGACTAAGGGTATCAATGACCCTCGCCTGGGTACCATTGACCGTCAATACAACTGCGAGACTTGCGAAGAGGGTCCGAAAGAATGCCCTGGACATTTTGGTCACATTGAGCTCGCGTCTCCAGTGTTCCATATTGGTGCGTAACAGATTTGCCTCGGTTTCCTCCTTTCGTCTTTTCTGTTCCCTGCTGACTTCTTCACCCCACTCTAGGTTTTTTGACTAAAATCAAGAAGCTTTTGGAGACAGTTTGCCACAACTGTGGAAAGATTAAGGCCAACACGGTTAGTCATCCCTACTGGGATGGCAAATCTTGAGTGGTTCACTTTGCTGACATGGATACCAGGCCGATTCCAAGTTTACCGAAGCCCTCCGTTTCCGTGATCCCAAGCGACGTTTCGATTCTATCTGGCGACTCTCCAAGGATGTCCTGGTATGTGAAGCCGACGCGCCTGCTGATGATGAGGAATTTTCGAAAGACTCCCAGAAGGGCCGCTCCCATGGCGGCTGCGGTAACGCCCAGCCCACTGTTCGGAAGGAAGGCATCTGTCTGGTTGGAACATGGAAGCCTAGCAAGGCCATGATGGAGGATGAGATGGCTCAACCGGAGAAGAAAGTCATCACTCCCACAATGGCGCTGAACATCTTCCGAAACATCTCCCTGGAAGATGTCCGCATCATGGGCCTCAGCAACGACTACGCTCGTCCCGAGTGGATGATTCTTACCGTCTTGCCCGTCCCTCCCCCGACCGTCCGCCCTAGCGTTGTAATGGGAGCTACAAGTGGCGCTCGCGGTGAGGATGATTTGACTTATAAGCTTGCGGAAATTGTCCGTGCAAACCAAAACGTTCAACGCTGTGAGCAGGAGGGAGCACCCGAGCACGTTATTCGTGAATTCGAATCTCTCCTTCAGTACCACATTGCCACTTACATGGATAATGACATTGCTGGTCAACCCACGGCGATGCAAAAGGGAAACCGCCCCGTGAAGGCTCTTCGCAGTCGTTTGAAAGGTAAAGAGGGTCGCCTGCGTCAGAACTTGATGGGAAAGCGTGTCGACTTCTCTGCTCGTACCGTTATCACAGGTGACCCCAATTTGAGGTTGGACGAAGTTGGTGTCCCATACTCAACCGCTCGTATTCTCACCTACCCGGAAGTGGTCACACCCTACAATATTGAGAAGCTCCAGAAGTTGGTCGCAAACGGACCCAACATTCACCCTGGTGCGCGATATATTGTTCGTGACAATGGTGAACGTATTGATCTTCGCCACGCTAAGCGCGCAGGTGCTCAGCAACTACTTTACGGTTGGAAGGTCGAGCGCCATCTTGACAATGGTGATTACATTCTGTTCAACCGTCAGCCGTCTTTGCACAAGGAATCCATGATGGGTCACCGTGTCCGTGTTATGCCCTTCTCCACATTCCGAATGAACTTGTCGGTTACCAGTCCCTACAACGCCGATTTCGATGGTGATGAGATGAATTTGCACGTCCCCCAGGGCGAAGAGGCGCGCGCTGAGCTCGCCGAGCTCACTTTGGTACCGAAGAACATTGTTTCTCCGCAGCGTAACGGTCCTCTGATGGGTATTGTGCAGGATACCCTCTGCGGTATCTACAAGATCTGCCGTCGTGACAGCTTCCTCACCAAGGACCAAGTCATGAACCTCATGCTGTGGGTCCCTGACTGGGATGGTGCTATTCCACCCCCCGCAATTATTAAGCCTCGCCCCCGTTGGACGGGAAAGCAGATTATTAGCATGGCCTTCCCCTCAGGCCTCAATCTTCTGCGCGTGGACAAGGACGGCTCGCCTTTGGCTGAGAAGTTCAGTCCTCTCAACGATGGAGGTCTCTTGATTCACGGTGGACAGCTGATGTATGGTATGCTCTCCAAGAAAACGGTCGGTGCCAGTGGAGGTGGTGTCATCCACACCATCTTCAACGAGTACGGTCCTGACACTTGTGTCAAATTCTTCACTGGAGCCCAAACCATTGTTGGGTACTGGTTGCTGCACCACGGTTTCAGTATCGGTATCGGTGACACCATTCCCGATCAAAATACTATCAACAAGATTGAGGAGGCCGTCCGGAACAGAAAACAGGAAGTCGAGGAGATTACGGCCAGTGCCACTGAAAACACACTGGAAGCCCTCCCTGGTATGAATGTGCGTGAGACATTCGAGAGTAAAGTTTCTCGTGCCTTGAACAATGCTCGTGACGAAGCTGGTGATGCCACAGAAAAGAGTCTCAAGGATCTGAACAACGCGATTCAAATGGCGCGGTCCGGTTCTAAGGGTTCGGCAATCAATATCTCGCAGATGACTGCGCTTGTCGGACAACAGTCTGTGGAGGGCAAGCGTATTCCGTTCGGCTTCAAGTATCGTACCCTCCCTCACTTCACCAAGGACGATTACTCCCCCGAGTCGCGTGGATTCGTCGAGAACTCATACCTCCGTGGCTTGACTCCTACTGAATTCTTCTTCCACGCCATGGCTGGTCGTGAAGGTCTGATTGATACTGCTGTCAAGACTGCCGAAACTGGTTACATCCAGCGTAAGCTGGTCAAGGCCCTTGAAGAAGTCATGGTCAAGTATGATGGTACTGTGCGTAACTCCCTTGGAGATATCATTCAGTTCATCTACGGAGAGGATGGTCTCGACGGTGCCCACATCGAGAACCAGCGTGTCGATCACATCAAGTGTTCCGATGCGAAGCTCATCGAACGATTCCGTGTTGATGTTATGGACCCCGAGCGAACTCTCGGCCCAGAGATTTTGGAGCAAGCCAACGAAATCGCCGGCGATATGGAGGTACAGAGATACTTCGACGAAGAATGGGAGGCCATTCTGAAGGATCGTGACTTCCTGCGCACAGTGGTCAAGGAAGATGAGGAGATGATGCAGCTTCCCATTAATGTCCAGCGTATCCTGGAAATGGCCCGAACCACTTTCCGTATTCGTGAGGGCACAATCAGTGACTTGCACCCTGCTGAGGTCATTCCCCAAGTTCAGCAACTCTTGGATCGCCTGGTGATCGTTCGTGGTGATGATCCCATTTCGAAGGAGGCTCAGGTTAATGCAACTTTGCTGTTCAAGGCGCAACTGCGCAGTCGCCTCGCTTTCCGTCGACTTGTCACAGACTATTCGCTCAACAAGCTAGCATTCCAGCACGTATTGGGTGCTGTTGAAAGTCGTTTCGCTCGTGCGGCCGCCAACCCTGGTGAAATGGTTGGTGTTCTTGCAGCTCAGTCTATTGGTGAGCCTGCGACTCAAATGACGCTGAACACTTTCCACTTTGCTGGTGTGTCCTCCAAGAACGTCACGCTTGGTGTTCCACGTCTTAAGGAAATTCTCAACGTTGCCACCAACATCAAGACACCATCCATGACTGTGTACCAAGAAGGTATGATGACCCACGATAAGGAGGGTGCCAAACTCCTTCGAAGTCTCGTGGAGCATACTAGTCTGCGGTCCGTCACGGAGTCGACGGAGATTTACTATGATCCCGATATTCAGTCAACTGTTATCGAAAACGATAGGGATATGGTGGAATCATACTTCATCATTCCTGAGGATAATGCCGACGACGCATCTCAGCAGTCGAAGTGGTTGCTCCGTATTGTTCTCAGTCGCCGCTCCCTCCTTGATAAGGGTCTCACGGTGCAGGACGTTGCTACAAGGATCAAGCAGGCCTATCCCCGTGATATTGCCGTCATCTTCAGTGATAACAACGCCGACGAGCAAGTTATTCGTATCCGTCAAGTCCAAGACTACAAGGATGACGATGATGAAGATGTTGAGTACGATGTAACCTTGAAGAAACTTGAGCAGCACTTACTGGACACTTTGACCCTTCGTGGTGTTCCCGGTGTTGACCGTGCTTTCATCAACGAGAAGGCCAAGGTCCGAGTCATCGAAGATGGTTCGCTCCACACTAGCAAGTCTGATCCGCTTTGCAAGGAATGGGTTCTGGAAACCAGTGGATCTTCTTTGGCTGCTGTTCTTTCGATTCCGGGCGTCGACGCCTCGCGCACCTACTCTAACCAGTTTATTGAGATTTTCGAGGTCTTCGGTATTGAGGCTGCCCGTACAGCTGTGCTTCGCGAATTGACCCTGGTGCTCGCCTTCGACGGTTCTTACGTTAATCACCGTCACTTGGCTCTGCTGGTTGATGTTATGACTGTTCGTGGTTATCTGACTCCTGTTACCCGTCACGGTATCAACCGTGCCGACAATGGTGCCCTCATGCGTTGTTCATTCGAAGAGACAGTTGAAATTCTGCTGGAGGCTGCTGCGTTCGGAGAACTTGACGATTGTCGCGGTGTGTCGGAGAACTTGATCCTTGGACAGATGGCGCCTGCCGGAACGGGTGAGTTTGACGTCTACCTGGACCAGAGCTTGCTCAACACTGTCGTGTCCAACAATGCACGCTACGGCCTTATGGGTGCAGTCGGCGCAAAGGATGCCATTATTTCGGACGGTGCTGCTACTCAGTATGACACCGGTTCTCCTATGCCTAGCTCCCCCTACATGGCCGGTAGCGATCCCGATGCGACGTTCTCGCCTATGCACCAGATTGGCCAGGAGCCGACTGGAGGTCTCACCGAGTACCAGGCTAGCTCGACTTCCTTTGGTGGCTTCAGTCCTGCGGCTCGCAGCCCCGGTGGCTACTCCCCAACAAGTCCCTTCAATACTAGCCCGACGTCTCCTGGATACTCTCCATCTTCGAGCTATTCACCGACATCTCCTGGCATTGGAATGACAAGCCCGCGAATGATGACCTCCCCAGGGTTCTCACCTTCCAGCCCATCGTTCCAGCCGACGTCTCCGGCTTATTCGCCAACCTCGCCCGCGTACGGCCAAGCGTCACCCACCTCTCCTTCATACTCTCCAACTTCGCCTGGGTTCTCGCCGACGTCGCCTAACTATAGCCCGACTTCCCCCAGCTTTAGTCCGGCCTCGCCGGCGTTCAGTCCGACTTCGCCGAGCTACAGTCCCACCAGTCCTGCGATTGGTGGTGCTCGGCACCTGTCTCCAACATCTCCCACCTCTCCCAAGTACACACCAACTTCGCCTGGTTGGTCTCCTACGAGCCCTCAGTCTTACTCGCCGACTTCTCCCAATTTCTCTGGTTCTCCAACGTCGCCTACCTCTCCGGCGTACAGCCCGACATCTCCGGCGTACAGTCCTACGTCGCCGCGCCAGTGAATATCGTGCAAAGATGGCTTGCCTGTCTCAGGGTCGTGCTCCACACCTGTACCATCATCGAATTGAACCCCAACCACTAAACAAAAAAGATCTTTTCGCGCTACAAATCTCGGAAATGATTGATAATTTTTTTTTCACGATATCGGGGATTGCCTCCCATTCATTGTATCTGTTTAGTCTTTTTTTTTTAACCAATTAACCAACAACGCGTGCCCCCCGTTTGGTTTCAGCCGCCATCGTTTTGAGATTGCTTTGCTTTTTTCGGGCGCACTATTCCCCCATCGTGCAAAGACCGCACATGCTTCGATCAGAACCGAGGACAAACTCCATGGATGCTGTGAGATAGGAGTGCGGACTTTGGTTGCCATTGGGGAATTTGTGTACACATCCTTTTTATTGCATGGAAAGCGCACTGGGGATGTATTTTGACTGCTGCTTTCCGTTTTGTACACACCCTCCTCAGGGGACGAGTAGATTCCAACAATGTTCATGACATTCCCAATCCTTTCCCTATAACTCGTAGAAAACAAGAATCTCTGTAGATTCCTAGGATTTGGTGGTTTAGAGAAGTCTAGATTCTGTCCTAGTATCATGTGCGAATCGAAGAACATGTTAAATGAGATAGCCAAGAAGGATCTTGGAATATTATACATCATACATATAGAAAAAATGCCTTACAGATGCATATATGGTACCCAGGTACATCGGTACATACAATGTAATGTAGTGATTGGCCCTCGGCAAAATGAAGCTCCGTCAAGCCAAGTGGCCCGTACTCTGGCAACTACATCATATCACGATCCAGCTCTGTCGCTTTTGTGATTCGCATTGCTCTGAGAGTCGCAATGTGCTTCACACTCCGACATTATATCAGTATTTTGCAGGCATTATGAGGACGCCGTTCTCACTCTTTCTCTCGGCCCTGCGTAAGATTTGCCCGCACCTGCAGGACCGCAACCGTAGCTGACTCCAGTTTCCAGTGCTATCCCAGACGTGTGCAGCCGGGCCTGGTCAGCCGCTCACTGACCAAACAACCACCGGAGCAATCGGCCACGATGCAAATCACGAATTTACGTTCCAGACAGGGGAAGCAGAACCCCGGCCCATGACTCGTGAGTAGAGACAACTTCCGGGCCTCGCGCCTTACCGACTAACGCTTGATACTGACCAACCTTATCGTCTGATAATAGAACGAGTTGAGAATGCCTGGGATACACTTCGCACAACAAAGAACACAGTCCTTCAAGCCGACAAGTCAAGAGGATTACTTGGGACTGCCGTATACTATGGCCGCCAAACGGTCCGACTGCTATTCTTGAATGGCCCTTCCACCGAACAGCCCGAGCGGAAATTGAACAAACATGTTACAGCAGCAGTGGAGGAGCTAAAAACAGCCGCAGACGAAGACCAAGACCCGGATGCGATATTTTTGTTAGCAGAGATGAACTTCTATGGCAACTTCTCCTATCCCCGCGACTTCAAAGAGGCCTTCCGCCGGTACCATGAGCTGGCATGGCTGGACGGGAATAACACAGCGCAGAACATGGTCGGGTTCATGTATGCGACGGGGATCGGCGGTGCGGTCGAACCCGACCAGGCAAAGGCCCTAATGTACCATGAGTTTGCAGCGGAAGCAGGGAACATCCGCTCGGAGATGACACTTGCATATCGGTACCACACTGGCATTGGAACACCGAAGGATTGTGACCACGCGATCCATTACTACAAGAAGGTTGCGGACAAGACGATCGAGTACTACCGCTCAGGCCCTCCGGGTGGTAGGGCTTTGGTTCGAGAATCTTATCGTTGGGCAGATGAAGAAGGTGGTGTATACGGCCCAGGAGCCAGTGTGTCGAGCTCGGGTCAAAATGCGCGGGACTCTGCCAATGCCACCCCTGAGGCCAGCGTGGAAGATATCCTAGAGTACTTGGACCTCATGTCCCGAAAGGGCGAGCTAAAAGCTACGTACACCCTCGGTAAGATGAACTACGAGGGCGCCCGGGGCTTGCCGCGGAATTTCCGACGGGCTATGAGGTATTTCAAGGTTGTTACTAAGAAATATTGGAACAAAGATGGGTCCGTCAACTCAAACCCTCCTGCAGGCCTTGATAAACTGGCATCCAAGGCCGCAGGACATATCGGTCTGATGTACCTCCGCGGAGAGGGGGTTGAGCAACACTACCCGACTGCCCTCACATGGTTCCGACGGGGTATTGCGAACGGCGACTCTCTCTGCCAGCATTGGATGGGTCTAATGTATCTCAAGGGCTATGGGGTTCCACAGGATGGCTTCAAGGCATCTCACTACTTCAAAGCAGCGGCAGAGCAGGATTCTCCGGCATCAGAATCACGATTGGGTGCTCTTTTCTTGGATCAAGGAGACGTGGCAAGCGCAACACGTTACTTTGAGCTTGCAGCCCGCTGGGGGTGGATGGAGGCATACTACTACCTAGCGGAAATGGCCAACTTCGGTATTGGGAGACAGCGGCACTGTGGCGTTGCCGCTGCCTACTACAAAATGGTTGCCGAAAAGGCAGAGATTGTCCATTCAGCCTTCGCAGAGGCAAATACTGCTTACGAATCTGGTGACAAGGAGGGCGCTCTCATCCCATCGATGATGGCAGCAGAGCAGGGTTATGAGAATGCACAGGCGAATGTGGCTTATCTGCTTGATGAGCATCGCTCTGTGCTCTCGCTCAGTTCCATTATTCCGTGGGCGGAGAAGGCTCGCTCCTCCTTGATGCACAATGCGAGACTCGCGTTGATTTACTGGACCCGCTCTTCGAAGCAAGCTAACATCGACTCTTTGGTCAAGATGGGTGACTACTACCTGTCTGGCACGGGCACACCTGTCGATGCGGAAAAGGCCTCGATCTGTTACCACAATGCCGCTGAAGCCCACCACAGTGCACAGGGCTACTGGAATCTGGGCTGGATGCATGAGAATGGCGTGGCAGTGGATCAGGATTTCCACATGGCCAAGCGGTATTATGACCTGGCTCTCGATCTCAGCCCCGAGGCGTATCTGCCAGTCAAGCTCAGCTTGATCAAACTCCGAATTCGAGGATACTGGAATCGCTTCACCAACGGAGATATTAACCCCATCCGCGAGGAGGAAGGTAAGCAACTCATCCCCACTTACCCCGTGGAATCAATCGCGTCTTTCTAGTTTCTTACTTACAATTTCCACCAGACTCGAAGCCCCGTCGTACCTTCAAGGAATGGGTCAAGGCTTTCATCGAGAACGACGAAGAGGGCTATTATGAAGACCTTTACGAACAACAACGAGAGGATGATGAATATCGTGGCTTGGAGTCTGAAGGGCACGAGGACGGCTACTATGATGACCTGGACCTGGATATCGACGAGGGAATGCTCGAGGGTCTCCTCATTGTCGGATTGGCTGCTACGCTGTTGATTTTGGTTTATTTCCGTCAGCAGCAGCAGCGCAACCGACAGAATGAGAACGCTAATCCCAATGCCCAGAATGGAAATGGGAACGCCAACGATCGTGGGGTATTCCCTCGACCTGGCGACCCTGAATTCGGGCAATGGGTAGCAGGAGGAATTGGTCATTGAGAATCTAGTGTATTTCAGCGCGACCTGCGACCTGTAGATAAATTCCATTGCTTATCGATAAGACTGCATCTCCGCATTTCACTTGGCTTCTCCAACTTTTTTTATATTTCTTCTTTTGAACACACATCGAACTTTTGAAGTCTGTATCAAATTGATGATGAACAAGCCTTCTAGTAAACGTCGTCGCATCAGCCCAGCCACGGCTCTCTCAAAGCCGTTCAAGTCTCCGCTACGCAGACCTGGACCAACAAACACCGACGACACACCATCCAAGTCTGTCGCACCCAGGACTCCCGATGACGCAAAAGTTTCAGCGACTGTTACCATTCCTGTAGAGTCCGACTCAATGTTAAATACACCAAGTCCGACAACAACTCCAGTACTTCCTAAGCGCAAACGCACGCTACATCTCTTGTCCCCATTACCCTCACAATCATTCCAAACCTCCGACCCAGAGATCCTAGAACTGCAAAAACAGCACCGAGAGGTCCAGTCAAAGGTTGATGCGCTCATAGCCAAACTCGAACTCGCAACTCAGGCCCGCAACCTCGAGACAAACACTAAATACATGGAGATTCCAAACCTCATTACCAAATGGCGACTCGCTAGCCAGGATGCAGCCGATGAGGTATTTGTCGGTGCCAAGGAAAGGGTTGATCGCATGGGAGGAATGGCGGCCTGGAAAGAGCAGTCGAAGCGTGATGCAACTCGGTGGGAGTTTGACGAGCAGCGTGGTGAGCGGGAGCACATTGACGAGGACGAGGGAGATCTTGACAACTACGACGCCGAGGATTCTTCTGGCCATCTACCAAAGAAGAATAATGGAGAGGAGAGTCAGGCCGAGGTACGTGTAGTGGTATTGCCGTGCTTCTTGGTGGACTCTGCGTGCTGACATTGTCACTTAGGAGTTCACGATGGAGTTCATGCTCAAGAGTCTACATGTTGATCCAAAGTTGATTGGATATGATGCAGAGGCTCAAAAATGGATCAAACGCTGAATGTCGCTGTCGACTCGTTGATCCAGTGAGAGTTCTTAATAGGGCTTGGGGAAACGGGTATGAATGTTATGACCATGGACTTTATTTCCAACCCGACTTGACGATGCTAAGATCTCTTACTGTGTTACATATCTTAACAAGAAGCAGTATATATGGTTAATAAACCATTTCTTATCAACATCGCCTAGACCTTCCTATTATAGCCAGTTAATAAGGAGATATCGCACCGGCGTGGATCAACTCCGTTATCGCAGGTCTCCCCGCATTTCCTCCCACTCCCTATATGTGCCCAATTGCTGCATGTCGCGCCCCCTGAAGCAAAGAGATATAGCATGCGCTCGCTGCTTCCGACACAAGCGGAAATGTGATCATGCGAAACCTTCATGTGGCGAATGTCGTCGCAAGGGTGCTGAATGCTTGCCTGCTCGGTCTCGGAAAACGGGAGATAACATCACAATCCCGCTGGAATATTTGAGACAGCTCGAGAAACGGGTCGCGGAGCTGGATCGTGAGCCCAGTGTTACAGAAACAACAGTGGAAACATGTGATGCTGGTGTCCAGACGGATTTTGAAGACCTAGAACACAAGCGCAATGACTCAGACTACCTGGTGACCGACCAGAATAGTAGCAGAGTAGAGAAAGATGAATCTCTCATACTTCTGTCAGACTTGCAACACAGCAGCCACGGATCACCTCGAACATCTCCACCATCTTTCTCCTCGGATGCGTTTTCTTTATTCCCGGAGACGACTTTCGACGTCCCATGGATCGACTTGGCACCCTCATATCCTTTGACCGATGGCGACTCTCCTTGGCCGAGAGAGCTCTACACAAATGTTTATTTCTCGGTGACTCACCGCGAATGGCCGTTCTTGAATGAAGCAGCTTGGAAATCATGGCATGCCGAAGCAATCCTAGATGGGCAGGATGAATGGAAAGCCTTCTTTCTGCAAATGGTATATGCTATTGGTGCATCCCTTTGCAGTAATCTCCAGCGAGACCCCTCGCACTCCGTCCGGTCAAAGGAATATTATGCCTCGGCCATGAGATATTACCCATATGTTGTCGGACATTCGTCTATGGTCTTACAAATCCAAGCTTCACTGTTCATGATACTTTATGCTATGCATTCTCCTTCTTCAGAGGATATCACAACGAGCGTCTCCTCTGTGTTACCTTTCTGCACAGCTGCCATGACAGAGATTCAAAAGCACGTATCGATATACCGCGACAATGGGTCCATGACCGAGTCTAGTGAAATTTTGTCTGAGAACATGTTCATCACTTGCTATATGCTCAATGAAGTCATTGTCTCTGGGTGGGATCGCCCAGTATCAGCTGCCTACAGGGTTGTTGATGATGACGTGAGTAATCCCAAGAGAAGTTTCTACTTAGCTTCTCTCGGTCACTAATTCTCAACTTAGATGTGCGCTCTGGGAGATACCCTCCAACCAACCCTAAGTACAAACCCCGCCATACGCCACTTGTTCCGACTACGCAAGATCCAAGCCGGCATCAGAAGATCGCGGGAGAACCGGCCCCGCAATCCCCTTGCCAGAGATGGTAAAGGCTACAGCTCCTCATTCAAGTCTGCTCTTGATAAATGGCGACAGGAGATTCCAAACTATGAATCAGACAATGCTCAACACGGGTATCTCCATCCTATATGGATGCGAAAGCTGTATGTTTACAGTCTCTTGATCCTGATAGAAGAGAAACGTGATTTCATCGAGATGGACGGAACGGAGGAAATCCTCGCGACAATTGCGGAAGCCTGTCATAATTTCCGGCTCTTCCAGGAAGAAGGACATGTGATGTGTTATACCTGGTCTGCAGTATGTGTCAAGAGTCCAGTTTCATTTCTATCATGGTACACTCTGAACTAACAATAAATCCATCATTAGCTTGTGTTCCAATTCCGGGCAGGAATCATGATGCTATACATTGTCTGGGCAACAGCTCCTGTTTCTGATATTCGCAATCAACAGCGTATCAGACAAGCTGTTGCTACATGTTCAGCCAACCTGGCTGGCTTTGTCGACCGATGGAAGGACGCAACGCCGTATATGAATGTGCTCGAGTTCATACGACAGAAGATTATGTGGAACACTGGCACATTTGAACCTAATTCTAGTACTCCGGTATCACTTGAAGAGGCTGAATTGCACTTGGAGCAGCTGAAGAAGAATTATTTGCACCGAGCTGTCTTGGGGATGATTGAAGATATGATGTATGGGGGAAGTATACATCAGGACTTGTTAGAGGACGATTTCAAAGAGGTATTGTAAATATGAGAGCTTTTTACTTTATGAGAGTACTACATAATCGAGTAATAAAAAGAAGAGTTGCGTTCATTTTGACGACGCTAGGTCTGTCATAATAAGATCAACTTGCCCGTTGTCGAGCCCGCCTTGGTATAAGCTGTGATAACTACGATAGTCTGTGTTAAAGCAGGACTCGACCACCTCCTCCAGGGTTGGTCACGTTCCGATGCGGGATAGGAAGCCTGGATAAACCATCTATCGCCCTCTATGATTGGCTTGACCACTTGGCCGTTAACATGGCATTCCAAAGACTCCAACTGGGAGTCCTTGAGTACCATTGATCCCTGGATCTGGATCACAACGGTGGAATCGTGAATCTCCTTCACTTGAGTCTCTACCACCAACTCAACGGTCGACGGAGAATCCCATGACTGAGGATCTTGAGCAGCCTTGATGAGATCAGAGTCAAGAGCAGGCACGAGCGATGGCTGAACACGGCCCTTCATTGCCGTCTCAAAGGCAAAGCCATACTTAAGTAGGCTGTTATCATCATATGCCTTTCCAGCAAAGGTAAGATTCACCGGCATCCCCGTATCTTCCATGATACCCATAGGAACGGAGATAGTGGGCACACCAAGATGACGAATAGGCCTATTACCATTGGAGTATTTGGCGCCATTACTCCACGCAAACAACGACGCTGTTTCATCGCAGTCGGCATCAGCAGCTCCGATATCACCATTAGCCGGGAAAACCACAGCATCAAGCCCAAGCCCATCCATCCAGTCCTCAAGAGTCTCTTTGCGCGCATTCTCAAGGGCCTGGATTCCCTGCTGAATGCCGGGGATCTCATAAATAGATGCCGGCCTCCGGTGCGGGTATTTAACCATCTCATCCCACCGCAGCGCATTAGCTGCATCGGGCGCACCCCTCAGAGACCCCGGCGCAAGCGGGAAGATAGTCGTCGGATCAACTTGAGAAAGAGTCTCGAGACCTTTTTGCCCGTTGTTAATCAGGAAGTCATCCCAGATATGTGCGACAAGCTCGCTCCGCTCCAGCGCCGGCCAGCCTTCTGGTAGCCCTGCAACGGTGACAAGCTGACCTTTGTCTGCGTTGGATTCGTAGGTTGTCACGAGGGGGAAGTCCGTTTCGATGACCTCCGCACCGCAGGACTCGAGGGCCTTTCTGGCGTTCTGCCATAGTTTGACTATGGAGGGCCGGGTGTTTACTCTGCTGGCTGGGGATAGAGGAGTATCGTCGCCTCCGATGTACATTGACGGTATACCAATGCGCTTCCCGCGCAAGGATGTGCTATCTTGTAATTCTGAAAAGGACTGTGGTCGGAGTGTATTGATTGAAGGGAGGGATATGAGCTTTTGCTCCTGGTAGAAATCTCCTATCGGGGCTTCGTCGGACACCGCAAGAACGTCTAGGACCTGGAACATATCTGCCATAGTCCTAGTATGAGGGACCAGGACATCACAGGTCAAGTAGAGTGGCCAGACACCACGGAGAGGAAGAAGGCCCTTTGAAGGTGTGTATGCAACAATGGCATTATTTGAGGCCGGCGAGCGACCTGAAGATACAGTCTCGGTGCCTAGAGAAAAGGCACAAAAGTTGGCCGCCGTTGCGACGGCCGATCCATTTGATGAACCAGAGGCATATGCCGCAGCCAGGTATGCAGGATTATACGGACTTTCAGCGCGCCCATAGCACCCACGTTGCATCCCACCGTATGCCATGGCGGGCATGTTCGTTCGGCCGAGGAGCACGGCGCCGGCCTGGCGGAGAAATTGGATACATGCAGCATCTTCGTTGGCAATGAGAGTTTCAAATGCAGGTGATCCGCTCGCAACGGTCATGCCCTTAACCTTAATACTGTCTTTTGCGAGGTACGGAATACCCTCCAATGGACGCGGCGGCAGACCGGCTGCCCGCCGGGCATCAGAGGCGGCTGCTTCGTCGAGAACGAATGGGTTTAGGATTGGGATGGCGGTGAGTTCTAGACTGTTTGCGTCGTAGACGCTGATTCGTCGTAGGTACCGTGATACCAAGCCGACACTAGAGAGCGATCCTGCAGAAAGTGCAGACTGGAGTTCGGAGATACTCGCGTCTAAGAGCGAGAAGTCTTTTGATTGAGCCATGACGATGACCTCGTCAGGAATCTTTTGAACAAGTAGAATGCAAGTAGAATGCAGAAAGTGATAGTAAACAGTAAAAATGTAATAGATGTAGAGATAAGTATACCCCCGTAAAGCGGACTATAGTCCGCCTTCCCCACACTTTTCGGACTATTGACCGCTCTGCTATCTCCAAAGCCATTTTGACCAAAGAGAACTTCACAGATAAAATAATCATGCTTATCTTCTTGGCGCTGATAGGTGTGGATTTATATATAACCAGGACTTCGATATGGGTTCCCAGTTCTATCCAACTTGACCCCTACCTATAATGGACCCCAATACAAAAGTGGATCAGTCCACAGAGAAAAATGCTACTCATGTTGCACTCGGCGAGACTCATGATATCGGAGCAAATCTATATCTAGAGGCAGAGCAGTTTACTGCTGAGGAACTGGAGGTTGAGGGCGCCGAGGTGCTGAGGATTATCGACTGGAGGATTATGCCCATGGTGAGTGACCACTCAGATACGTTGATAAGGGTGATTTCTAACAGTCTGTTATATAGCTCTACCTGACATATGTTATTCAATTCCTTGGTATGCAAAATGGAGTCTCCATCGTTACTCTATAGCTAATATACCTCTCTAGACAAACTATCACTTAATTATGCATCGGCATACTCCTTGATCCCAGACCTCGGTCTCGAAGGCCAACGATACTCATGGGTTGCTGCGATTTTCAATTTCGGTTATCTCTTCTGGGCTCTCCCAGCCAACCTACTAATCCAGCGATTGCCAATCGCCAAATATATGGGTGGTATGCTTTTCGTTTGGAGTGTACTTGTTGTTGCACATGTTGGAGCGAAGAACTACCCAGGAATACTGGTATTGAGATTCCTCTTGGGCATGGCAGAAGCCGGAATCAGTCCGTGCAGTGAGTTTTCCAGAACGCAAACCAAAGACATGAAGAGCACTAACACATTTATTTCGTATCTAGTGATGAACCTGACATCGATGTTCTACAAGCGATCCGAACAACCCTTGCGCATGGCTGTCTGGCTCAGCGCAAATGGCATGGCCACGATGGTAGGAGCACTACTAGGATTCGGCCTGGGCCATTCACACAACACTGCGCTCAAGAGCTGGCAGTTGATTTTCTTAACCATCGGACTGCTCAACTTCCTCTGCGCCTGTCTCTTCCTCTGGCTCATGCCAGACTCGCCCAACTCTGCCCGCTTCCTGACTCACCGACAGCGTGTGATCGCCGTGCAGCGTGTCGCCGAAAACATGATTGGCGTGAAGACCAAGGATATCAAACCACGTCAGGCACTAGAGATTCTCTGGGATATCAGGGTCCTCTGCTGCGCGGGAGTCGGCATCGCCTGTGGTGTGATCAACGGCGGTTCATCGAATTTCGCATCAGCCTTGATCAAAGGCTTTGGTTTCAGCGGGATCTACACTACACTCCTTCAACTACCCACAGGTGCGATTGAGGCAGTGGTGGTTCCAATCTGCGGTATCATTGCTACATACGTTAAAGATTCCCGCTGCATCGTTCTCGCAGTCGTATGTTTGATCCCCTTCGGCGGTCTTCTGGGTATCCGCTTTACTAGTCTCGACCACCCCTGGACGTTAGTTGGATGCACCTGGCTACAGTATCTTGTTGGTGCCCCCGTTATTATCTCGTGGAATCTACTTGCCACCAATGTTGCCGGCCACACCAAGCGTGCGGTGGCTAATGGTCTCTGGTTCTCGCTCTATGCGGCCGGTAATGTTGCGGGAGCGAATATCTTTTTTGCCAACGAGTCCCCCCGCTATTACTCGGGTCTGCTAGGCCTGCTCATTTGCTATGCGGGCATCATTGTGCTAGCATGCGTGGGATATATGTCGATGAAGTGGGAGAATTCAAGGAGGGATGCTGCAATGGTTGCGGCTGATACTGATGAGACCCCGGAGGATATTACCTCTCAGGCTATCTTGGATGGCTTCAAGGATATGACGGATATGGAGTCCAAGAATTTTAGGTATGCGCTTTAAGCTTAGCCTCGCGCTTAGATTTAATTGAATGTATGGATTACTTTGGGAGACAAGGAAACGGCCAATGATCTAAAATTTATTTACTGTGACTAGGACCCCCGTAGTTCTGGGCAATGATAGTTTGTACTAGCCTTCTCATCTCGACGTTCGAGTCATTCAACAATTTGTATTCGGGCCCTCAATCCCAAGCGCAGAACGCAACACAATGATTCTGTACAAAATCTTTCTAGAAAGCTCGCTGAAGCTCTTGGGTACTAGACTCAATGAAAACATATCATGCTTGGTATCGGAGGGATTGTGGATCTGGGATAGACTGGAGCTTGCGCCTCTTGATCAAATGTCCGGATTTGTCTTGTTCGGCTTCTCGTGCCATACTATCTTAGGAGGTGGATAAAAGGAGTTAAGCAGAATAGTAAATGAAATGAAAGTGACTTTATATATGAGAGTGTGTGATATTGACGGGAGATGAAAAGGAAAGGGAGCGAATGTGAGAGTGATGTTGATGAGTGATGGGATAGAAAGGGAACATACTTTGCATACGACTGATGGCGATGTTGACAGATGGAAAGATAAATGGGGGAAGACTGTCGAGGCAATAGAGAGTCATACTCACAAGGCTCTCAAATCAACATTCTTTTTTCATTTAGATATAAAATATTCTGCTGTAGAGCCTTCGGGTTGGTTTGATAAATTTATATAATGAGGGCATATAGGAAGGATGCGAACGAGTAGAAGTATATAGAGAGAACCTGAGGACTGTCTCCATCTACATTAGGTATATGTCACTTGTATACCGATCTGTGGAGTATCCAGGATTGTAATGTATGAACTGCCAACAAACAACATCGTAATAGAGACGATCTATGAGGATAGAAGGGAGAAACGGCTACAACTATATTACAAAACAGAAAACCCCTCTAATGCACCAGGTATATAACATGATCTTCCAAATTCACAATGTGGAACGGCTTCATATCATGGTTTTCTAGCAACAACCACAGTCTCGTATGGTGTTAGTCCAATATGATCTGGAAAACTCAACTCGGAGAATGGAGATTGACAGAAACGCGGCTCATAATCTGGCCAATCGACCCGAGGCCCGAGCCAGACAATGAAATCAACATTTTGATCACCATAGGTATCAATATATTTGGTGATGAGTTTTGGATCGCGTGGGTAGACAAACATCCACGCTGTAGCCTGTTGGGCGGCAGGCCAAAGGCCCCAACCTCCGCCAACGATATTCATATCTTCTTCGGTAATGTACCGATTAATAGTTGAGTCCACCTCAACACCCTCGACGGACACATTCTTGTCGTAATGCACGATGAGACCTTCGAGGAGACCAGATCCGCTGCCGACTGAGATGGTGAATGCGGGTTTTTTGGGGAGGAGCGAAGCAAGATAGGCGATCAAAGTGCTGGAGATGGCCAAGCAGCAGTCTGGGAATCTCTTGGGTTCCGGCAAAAGCCGATTGGAGATTTCGGATATATCCATGATGTTCTTGACGACTTAATTCAAGGTCAATAGATTGTAGCTCTAGAGGAATGGAGAGGATATCTCATTCGGAGGCGGATTTACTTATCCCCCGGGTATCAGAATTCACATCGGTTATGCATGTAGCTTCCAATCACATAGAGGACTAGGCAAAGATTGTTTATATAGCCTAGAGAGTAAAACGATATATTATTAAAGTATTAAGAACCTTCTAGAGGGCAAGTGTATCCTCCGACAGAGATATATTCCTCAGGCACCAACATTGCTCTTTTTGGAAGTATAACAGAAGTGACTGGGCTAAGTCCATCCAGGAACATGTTTGGGCAGTTACCACAAGACTACGCAGCGTTAGACAAGTCAATCTATTGGGTACAGACCATTGATGATGCATTCATGTAGGAAGAACTAATCATCGAAAAATAATCAAATGGGGTAGATTGAATGTTTATATCCTGCTTTCTATCATAACCAAACCCCAGCTCTAATTTCTCCCAGAAAGAAGAATAAGCACAAGCTGACTTATGTTTTATGTAAGTAGAAACGTCGACAGGAGCTATTGGATTAAGGTCATTTCAGAAATTCAAAATAACTGTGCTGGACAAGATCGGTGTCCTATACTGTCCTATAAACCCGGTCTATTCCCGGGACACATTTTGTAAATTATATAGATGATGAAGCCAGAGAGAGATCTTGAAAGGTGGAATCTCTAGAAAAACCGGGGACTAGCTCTATCTATGTACTAGTAAGCATGTAGTTATGACCTGCTTGTGGCGTATCCTCAATCCAGGCAAACATGCCGATGCATGGATCAACAATGACCAAATAAGAGTCCCGATGTCATACCATAGCCAAGAAGCTGGGGTGCACTGCATCGCTCTTCTCACATGATCTCTCAACTCAATATTACGTACCTTCATCCCTGTTTTCTATCTCTCACAACCCTCACAGGGGTTGCTATGCTACAGGGCTCACAGCGTGACTTTAAAAAAAAAAAATCAAATATCATGTGCATTCAAAAACTTCGTACAGAATCCAGGTATCATGGAAATCGCCGGAGTTCACCGGTATAAATATCAATCAGCGCCGCGTCCATCTTAGGCCTTCTCGATCAACCGATCAAAGATCTGACTAATCTCCTTGGCACTCTTCTTTGGAATTCTCTTCTGGTCGTTCTCATAGTCGACAAAGGTAACACCGAAGCGGGTCTCGTAGCCCTCGGCCCATTCAAAGTTGCTGGAAGTAAACAAGTTAGTGGGACTTTATATCAAAATCATCGAGGGAACAAGGTCCAAACATACTCCATAAGACTCCAAGCCATGTAAGCCCGGACATTGACGCCGTCGTGAGTATAGGCGTCAGCCATGGCACCGACATAATCCCGGAAATACTGCACACGGAACTCATCGTTGAGCAACTCCTCAAGCGGCATATCGTTCTCGCCTAGGACACTAGTACCGTTCTCGGTGACATAGATCTTGGGATATCCGTACCGCTCACTGAGCCACTTGAGCAGTTTCCGGAATCCGATAGCAGATGGTCGCAACCAAGGCGATTGTGTAAGAGGGCCGACACTGACGCCGTTCTTGTCTTCTAGCAGGAGCTCCAGGTTACCCGCGATATCGTTGATATCCGCCTCTCCAGTCTTGGCGCGGATGAAGTTCGCGCAGTAGTGGTTCATGCCGTAGAAGTCATTGCTGCCCTTGACAAGGGCAATGTCCTCCGGTGACCAGGTTGGCAAGCGGTCGCCAAGTTGCTTGATCATACTGTCTGGGTATTTGCCGTGGTAGATCGGGTCAGCGAACCATGAGATGGCGAACTCAATCTTGCGGTCACAGGCTTCCACGTCGGCTGGGTTCTCAGCATCCCAGGGCTCGGCCCAGTCACCTATTTGATTGATTTGATTAGTAGAGGCTCTGTATACGTTCCGGGGGAGAATGGGAACATACCGTTTAGCGTAATGCCAATCTCACCACCGTCCCGTTCTTTGAATTCCTCGCGGTAAATCTTCACCGCAGCTCCGTGGGCAACTAGCAAGCTGTGGCTGACAATCCACGGCTCAGTGGAGCTATCTCCCACTGGGCTCTTTGTGCGATCACTGGTGTGACCCGGGGCGAAGGAACCATTGTTGTATCCAAGAACACTGATGCACCAAGGCTCGTTGAAGGTGATCCAGTACTTGACCTTGGATCCAAAGGCCTCGAATACCACGCGGGCATAGTTTGTGAAATCGGCCACGAATTCCTCCTTGTTGAGAGGTCCACCGTAGCGCTTGTGGAGCTCATCCGGCAGATCCCAGTGGAAGAGAGTGATCATGGGAGTAATGCCCGCCTCAATCAGGTCATCCACGAACTTCTGGTAGAACTGTATGCCTTTTTTGTTGATTGGATCGTTCCGACCGCCGAGAGGGATAATGCGGGACCTATAGATTCAGACAAGCCGAAGTTAGCAACCTAAAAGATTGAAGCTCGAAGCAACACGAAAAGAGACGAACCATGACAGAGAGAACCGGTATGCCTGAGCACCGCATTCTTTCAACAAGGCGATATCCTCCTGTGTGTGGTGATAGGAGTCGCAAGCTACATCTCCAGTTCCAGCGCCAGCAATCTTGCCGGGGATCTTGCAGAATGTATCCCAAATTGACGGGGCACGACCATCTTCATTAACACCTCCCTCAATCTGGTATGCGGCTGTTGCAAAGCCCCAGAGGAAATCTGAAGGAAGAGTGGATTGCTCGATGGATCCCATGGTGAAATGAAGTGTCAATCAAATAGCTGTAGAAGCCGTATGCCAACCAAATTTCGAATCCGAGAACACATCGATATTTAAGTAGTTTCAACATTTTTTCATTTTGTTGAACCCAGAGTGTGAGACAACTCTCCAGAGCTTCCTTATCGTGACAGGAACGACCTCCGCGATCCGGAGTTGAGTCCGTGTCAAAAACGTCGAGAGGCTCCACCTCGGCTGATGACGAATGGGCTCACTGCCAACGGTTGGACGGGCCGAAAAAGGAACTTGTATATTCAAAACTTGTTACAGATGCAAAATGTAAATACAGCCGCCAAGAACTCCGGATCATAATGCGTGCCCCATTCGTGTCATGACATCTCCATCCCTTCATCGTCCCCATCAACCTCGGACATCTCATCTGTACTAGATCCCAGCAATCGTGAGCTTTTGTCTCGGTCACTTAGGCAATCTGTCCCGAATGTGACCATCTCCAATTCAGGCCCTGCGAAGATACGACCTTCCGTATCCACTACCTCGCAGAGTTGGATCAGACTCTGGTGGCTGAGGGATTTGAACCCGTCTGTTCGTACCACGCGACCCCAGTATGTCAGGCAAAACTGCGCAGCTCGGCGCATCAACCAATGCTCATTGGTCCGTCCGGCACGCTCCCAGACGATCGCCGCGTTGTCTACATCAAGCTCCTGACTCAGCCTATTGACGCACAGAAGGCGAAGCTTCGGCATGTCGTAAAGATTGGCCATAACGAGCATACCCGCCACATCGATAGCACTCGAGCAATGGTCTGGATGGCCGGTGATACTGTCTGTATACAAGTAATAGAGAAACGCGCGCACGACTGAATAAGGCTCGGGAATGTGCATCCGCTTAGTATGGTACTCCGCCATCTGGGCGGAGTACAGGCGCTTGAAATGTGGCCACCTGAGCTGCAAAATGATTCGGTGGACATGGATGGGATCTGAGGTCCAGGGGTTCTGTTCCACAAAGGTCGGCTGAGCTTGGGTTGGGGAGACGGACGGCGTGTCCCCCATGTCCTCCGATACGGATCCGTCATGATCGTCACAGATAGCAGTGATGACAAAGTCCGTATCACTTCCAGACTCAGGGGTTTGGTCAAAAACAGCGGCTAGATCGGTTCCGAGCCCGGAGACCAGAGACGGGCCCATTTGATGCGACGGCCAAGGCGCACCTTGTTCAGGAGGTTCTGTCGACAGGCCGTTACCTAACAAACCATACTTCTCCAGGTTGATAGTCAAGACTTCGCTCATGTGATTCTCGTCACTACCTCCCGGTACATTCGCGACATCAAGGCTACATCCCAAGAGCCAAGCTTTGGTCCCCGTGTCATTGACAGTGCAGTAGTGCCATCGGTATCCAGGCCGGAAGATCTCTTGGCCATCAGCTAGCCGTTGCCAGCGCAGCGAGTTGAGGTCCAGGGCTGACAGGTTACAATCATGCGACCGTACGGTCTCCGACGGCGTAATCAAGTCGAGCAGGACACCGGATGCAAATGAATGGAAATGAGTGCCAGAAAATAGGGAGGGGACATGAGGACCAGAATCAAACCTAAGACAAGATATGGCACCAGGCGCAACTGGCTTGCGCCGACCCAAATTGCGTACCTGCACACTGCCTGAATTGGCGGCGTAGATTCCGGAGCGGGGAGACATTTGGTGAGTGCTGCTAGATATAGAGTCTGGAGGATGAGCCGTAGAAAGATTGATGTCCAGGGAGTTGACGCTACCTTGGGGAGTAGTGTTTCCGGCCAGCGATGGAGATCCCTTCAGGTCGAGCCACCAGATATCAGTCGTTCGTTCCATGTTCGAACCCAATCCACCAAATATCCACAGTCGTGTGCCCCAAACCCAAGCTGTATGATCGAAGCGAGCAGTGAAGCTCCACGTTCGAGACCAAGTCCATGTTTGTAGATCCAGGTAGGTCAAGTCGTCCAAGATCATATTCTTCTCCCCTGTCACGCCTCCTACACCTGCCACCCCTCCCACAATAAAAAGCTTGTCTTCATGAATGACAGCAGCATGGCGGGCTCGGCCGCGCGGGATCGACCCGCGAATTTCGGGAAGTGCCCAGGTGAAGGTATTGAGATCAAGGATGACGACGTCGGAGAGGTATTCGCGATGCTCATTTTCGCCTCCAAAAACAATCAATTTATCTCCTTGGTATAATGTTGCCGTGTGTCCTATCAAGAAATAAAATTTATAGTTAGAAAATTTATCACTAAACATGAACGAATGAGAAGAGAGAGTACCCATGCGAACTCCGGGGATATCGCCGTAGTTGTCAACGAGCTCCCACTGCAAAGTCTCCAAGTCCAGCCTAAGAACATGGTTGTAAACTAAAAGATTATCAGTGTCATTTCTAGGAGATTATAGGTGAAGGAGGCGTGTCAACCTTCATCGGTAAACTGGTCAAACCCCCCGAACGCATAAATGCGATCATTGCTGCAGTACGTCACCGAGGCATTGACCAGGCAGGCGGGGACATGGCCCTGAGCCCTTTTTATGCTGGGTCGATAATCCGCGCTGGTCCGGCGACCCTGACTGGCAGGTAACAAGTAAGCGTCCTGCATTGCCATAGGAGTACAACAGGATATCGGGTTAGGACCCTCGAAGATCCCCAGGGGAGAAGTGGTGGGTCTCGGTGGAACTGGGTAAAAGAACGTGGTGGGGGGTTGGAAAGAAGAGATTTGCCATTCCAGTGGCGAGAAAAGAAAAAGGGAATCCTTGAATTAGACATGCAAACTAGTAATAAATCACGACATCTTTTCTCATTTGTCTATGAAAGATGATATTCTGTATAGAGAATCTTACCTTTGTTCCTGAATTAGACAATCAGATTTCAATGCCAAGGCGATCGTCACTAAAGAAGGCAAGCGCCATTGTGTTGACACTAGTCCCAATATGGGTTAGCGTATTATGTAGCTGAGGTAACCGTTGCTATGGGGAGAGCCTCATACTTTTCAACGAGTATAGTAACTACCTTCTATTTATTCGGTTTTCTCCTGACCCTCCCTTTCAATTTCTTTCTCCATTTTCTCACTATCCTCAATTGTCTGCATACCTTTCTGTTGGTTAATATTGCATTAACTGTTGTGTCGATTCGTATTGCATCTTCTATTGGGGTTGGTCCCATTACATCTACTCTGATATATTACTATGGCTTCTGTTACTGCCTCAACTCCGGTGAAGAGCCACCATGGGCTCTTCTCCTCCAAGACGGCTGGAGGTCGTATGCCTCTGAGCCCTTCGCCTAATCCCCGCGCAAGCGGCCACTCGTCACCCTTCACTCCTCCTCGCCAGTCTGATGCTGGCCGCAGTCAAGCCAAGTCAGTATATGGTGGAAACCTCTCTGCCCACTTCGCGAAGTCCATCTCGAAAGCTGCCCGCACCACCCACCATAACTCTCCCAAGACAAACAAGTCGAACATTGCCAGCACCCGCACCCGCAAGTCACCCAAGCACTTGGAGCTCGGTGTCTCGGACTGGACTTTGACCGGCACAAGTGCCACAACGGCCAACACTCCTTCCAAGGAGCATGTCCGTCGGGAGATCCCCACCCGGGCTCGTGCCAGCAAGACGACTGTGCGCATCCCCCACAACGCCGGTGACCGTTTTATTCCCAACAGGACCGCAAGTGAAGGTCTAGCCACTAGCGGGGCTGCAAAGCCGGAAGAGAAACAACGCCCTAAGAGTGGTGGGGTTGACGGATCATCAGTCCTCGCCTCGGCGGCCAGCGCTTTTGACATTGGTGCGCGTGGATCGGATGATGACCTTACTGCTGCTTTGGAGAACTTGGGTTTGGATGACAATGAGCCTTCTACCTACACTCGCCCAGCTCCTGATGCCGTGGCCTACAAATCATCTCTGGCTGAAGCTTGTGGAGTGAACATGAATACTCGCATCCTCGCCTTTAAGCCTCCCCCTCCCGAGTCATCGAAGCCTATTGATCTTCGTGCTCAATATAACCGCCCCCTCCGCCCTGCCAAATCGACAGCTGCCCAGTTCCGTCGTCGTGTTCAAACTGCACCTGAACGGGTTTTGGATGCCCCAGGTCTTTTGGATGACTACTATCTCAATTTGCTCGACTGGAGCTCTGGCAACCAGGTCGCCATCGGGCTCGAGCGAAATGTTTATGTCTGGTCTGCTGAGTCTGGTTCTGTCAACTGTCTTTTGGAAACCTCCCCCGACACATATGTGAGCAGTGTGAAGTGGAGTGGTGACGGTGCCTACGTTGGTGTTGGCTTGGGAACCGGTGAGGTCCAGATTTGGGATGTTGAAGAAGGTTCCAAGCTTCGCAGCATGTACGGCCACGACTCTCGCGTCGGTGTTATGGGCTGGAATAAGCACACTCTGTCCACTGGAGCCCGTAGTGGCCTTGTCTACAACCACGACGTTCGTATCGCAGAGCACAAGATCGCTGAGCTGGTCTCCCATACCTCGGAGGTCTGCGGTCTCGAATGGCGCGCTGATGGCGCTCAGCTCGCCACTGGTGGAAACGACAACCTCGTTAACATCTGGGATGCTCGCTCGCTGAGCGCTCCCAAGTTCACCAAGACCAACCACCGTGCCGCCGTCAAAGCTCTGAGCTGGTGCCCTTGGCAATCCAACCTCCTTGCCACTGGAGGTGGTTCCTACGACCGTCACATTCACTTCTGGAACACCACCACCGGTGCCCGTACCAACAGCATTGACACTGGCTCCCAAGTCACTTCTCTGCGTTGGAGCAACCACTACCGTGAGATTGTCAGCTCGAGCGGCTTCCCCGACAACTCTCTCAGTATCTGGAGCTACCCGACTTTGGTTCGCAATGTCGAGATCCCTGCTCACGAGACTCGTGTCCTCCACAGTGCTATCAGCCCTGATGGACAGATGCTGGCCACTACTGCCGCTGACGAGAGCTTGAAGTTCTGGAAGATCTTCGAGCGCAAGGCTGGTAGCAGTGCCTCCTCTGCCCGCGAGGGTGGTGTCGGCAGCAAGGCTCAGATGACAAAGTCTATGACCATTCGTTAGACGCTCTTTGCACAATTTTCTTTTTGTCTGTTTTCTCGTTGGGATACCCTGGTTCATGGTGATATTGAAAGCATTGATGGGCTGGGACATTGATTTCGGTGTAATGGCTAATGGTTCTTTTTTGGATTTCGGTGTTCTGGTGGTGGTTCTCTGTATTTATTTTGCCGTAAGCTGGCTGTACAAATTGTCCAGATGCCATTCTTACGGCTGCATTAATTCATTTTTCTCATCCAACTTCTCTTTCATCTATACCTTTACTCTTTCTCCAATTTACTTCTAAGTTTCTACTTTAAAGTGGGTTGGCCGATGACTAAGCCTCCGGGATACAGTGGGATTTCGACCGCAGAGCCGTGACTTTCACCTTCGCCAACCCATCGGGAAACTCACCGTCTCATTTCCCTCTGACATTTGCACTTGTGTCGGTCTTTCAAAGTATCCCTTCTCTTTTCTATTTGTGTGAAAACTACAGATTCTCAAATTGCTTGATATTGCGTCATTCGTGGTGATCGACCAGCACTTCGGCAACTTGATAGTTGCGACGGAGCACTCTACTAGTCAAGCTATCATCACCTAGTACACTTCAATCACCATATTGCCTGCCCTCTGTTCCTTTCACATAATCATCCACCAGCTTATCAAGGTGTTCTTGCTCAGCAACCATGTCCAACCAGCAAGTGGTAAGTCCCAGCTTCTCTTCTCCGGCAACCCTGTCTATCCCAAGCCGTTGCTCACATAGAGTCTTTACTCTTCATTTATAACCGTGTTCTCCTGATTCATCTTTGGATCTTTTGAAGTTTCTTTGATCCGAGCTGAGAGCTGACACATAAGGCTTCATAGGGTGCGGTTTTCGAGAAAGTCATCCAGGAGGTCTGTGACGCCTCCCAGGTCGACTTTGAGGAAAGCGGTGTCGACCAGCAGACCCTGCATGATCTGCGCGAGGTTAGTACCATTTTCCTTCATCTATATATCTGTGTTGTCAAAGTCTGGTGTGGTTGATTTCCCCAAAAGCGGGGATGGTCGAGGTAGTGCGGGAGGCGGTGCTTATGGGGGGACACGGGCTTATGAGTCTTCCCTTTATATGTGCCGCTGTTACCCGCTTAGGCGCTTTTAGACCGCCAAGATTCTGTGATTATGCAACCTTTGGTAACTTTGGACTAATTATTATATCTACAGACCTGGCAGCATAAGCTTTCTTCTGTGAACGTCGCTCATTTCCCCTGGGATCCCGCTCCTCAGCCTGCTCAGCAGCATTCTGTTCCCCTCCCCGCGGTTACTGTCCCCTCCAACGCTCCCCGACAACCTCCTCCCCAGCCGCAATATGTTCCCCCACCTATGCCCCAAGCTGCGCCCTCGCACCCCATGCCCATGGGTGGCCCTCGCATCAAGACCGAGCCAGGATCTAATGGCCAACCCGGAATGCCGCACATGAATTCACCTATGCCCCCGCATGGTCTCAACCCTCAGTCGGCTCGCGACCGTGCTGCAAATGCGCTTCACCAGAAATACGGCGCTGCAGCCGCCAACTCCGTCCACCAAATGCAAGCCCAGGCCCAAGCTGGACAAGGATACCCGCAGATGCACCCCAATCCCCACGGGCAAATGCCACCAATCAAACAAGAGCAGAACTACCCGCACATGGGTCCTGGACAGACCGATGGTGGAGGTGACAACCCAATGGCCGACTGGAAGGCAGAGGTAGCACGCCGCAGAGCAGCTGCCGAGAGTGGTGAAGGGGACCGACTTCTTCGCGAGCACCTCAAGCAGCGCATGTCTCAGTATGAGGGTGGAGGTCTCCTTCGTCCCTTGGAAGAACATGAGTCCTCTTCCAAGGTCGCTCGCCGTGTGGCTCTCACCGCACCCCTCAGCCAAAGCACTACCGAGTCAACTTCATCTACCCCTCGCGTCACTGGCCAGTTCGATGGCGGAGAAGACGACGTCAAAGAGGAAGATGAAGACGCCATCAATTCGGACCTGGATGATCCAGATGACCTCGTGGCTGACGACCATGACGCAGATGAGTCGGAGGGTCAGGTCATGCTTTGCACATACGACAAGGTCCAGCGGGTGAAGAACAAGTGGAAGTGCACCTTGAAGGATGGCATCCTGACCACTGGTGGCAAAGAGTAAGTTATTTCAGTGTGCCATGCTATGCATATACTAACCCTACTAGGTACGTATTCCACAAGGGCCAAGGTGAATTTGAGTGGTAGTCAAAACGACACGATTACGCCAATCTTTTTTTTTTCTCAATCCGTCTTCCAGTTTCCATTGACGACATCTCTTTCCTCGTTCTGTAACAATTTTTTGCTCATCATGTGCTCTATCTCATGACACAAACGAAAACCAACCCCTACGTCTTTTCAGCCACGCTCTCGAAACGGTTTGTACAAGCGAAATATTTCTCATGATTCTCACTACCCAAATATCGACATGGTCAGCAGGGTCTTTGCTTTTTTTTTTCTTTGATTTTGAGCTTCCAGTGGCTCACGGCGCTTACAAGTGAGGATGGTATTCTGCTTTTTTTTCCCCCTGCCTCTATGCTCCCTGCCATACCTTCAAGGTTGGGTTTGTACTAGATCGAAAGACGGAGATCTTGCTAGTTACAAAACAAGCACAAATGAAAATATGATTCTGAAAAACTCATGGAGTTCCACTAGGCTTATTATCATTTGCAACCATCTGCTTGGAGGTCTAGACAGAAATGCCATTATTTGGGATAGTAGGTACTAAAAAGCCAATTAGTCTACCAAGTCTAAGTCCAGAGCCCGGATCTACAATAACAGACGTAACCGAAAATGAAGTCAAGAAGAATAAATGAATAGCAAGACAAGGGGAAAAAGGAAGATAAATGACAATGGGCAAAAAGAGCCAAATCATATCAAAAAAAAATTCATATCTACAATGATCCGACGCCAAGAAACCGCACTTTTTAAGATTTCCAGATCCCAGATTCAGTCCCTGTCCCATCCCTAGAAGAGATGCAGGGAAGAAGCGAACACCGACTGGGTGTGAAAGATGATGGGAGAAGAGTAACCACCCCAGGTATATCCTACCTCGCACACCATTCCAGTTAAACCCAGCCAATCCCATTTCGCCAACTATTTTGTGCTGTTTGGTTCCAGGCGCTCTCAAGGCTTCTCGGAACTCGCGGGTGGGCGACTGTCTTGGAAGTGCGCACATGAGCGAAGACACTGAGCGAAGACACTGAACGCAATGAGAGAGGAGGGGGGGGGGGGGGGGGGGGGGGGGCACGAACGCGGAAACAAGGCACGAAGCTCATTCTTGCCAGAACGCAGCAAAATAGAGGAATCAGGATGGGGAGAGGAGGGCTAGGGAGATATCCAATACCCCTAGTTTTTCTCCCATAGAAGACGCGAATGCCGTATGAAAAAGCAAAACAAGATGAACACACATACACACACACACACAGAGAGAGAGAGAAAGCAGACAAGTGCAAGCAGTTTCTTCTAGACAGCTCTTTGCTGAGAGAGGGTATTGATCTTGGTCTTGATCGCTCAAGAATTGCTCTATTACCAGGCCAAGCAGATGGTATCTGGAAGTGGCGAGGGATATCAAGCGAGGAGGTAAAACGACCATGCCAGTAGGATCTACCAAACAGCAGAACGAAAAGCAAAAGGGCATCACAAAGCCCAGTCAATAAGTAAACCAGAGAGAACAATTTTTGAAGAGAGAAAAAGAAAAGCAATAACTCCAAAGTGACCGGACCCAATTCAAAATCATGACATCGTGTGTGTAGGAGAGTGCTCTCACCCCCGAAAGCCGTCGAGATCGTTCGCGTCAATTAGCTGGGAATTATGTATGGACATAATGACATATTTGTTCACGGGTTCACAGAAGGCCTTCTTCGCCAATTCCGGGGAGGCCAGCTCCAGCAACGTTGATGTTCTGCCCTTGCATGACTCCACCGCCGAGGGCAAGGTTGCGACCTCCGAGTTGGAAATCCGGGTTGCAGGGTGGTGAGTGCGATTTATGGTACTTGAGTCCGTTCAGATTCTTGTATCGCTTGCCGCACACCTCGCAGCGGTAGGGCTTTTCCTTCTCCATGCCAAGCGTGCCGGGGTATGGTGCTGACGTCTCTGGGTTGACGATCGAGAACGTGCCATCGGCGTTGTCATGAAGTTGTTGGTTATTATGGCCATGCTGGAATGAAAGGAGGGGGTTAGAAATCAAGACAAATGTGTGCGGTATCAAATCAAACTTACAGCTTTGTGGTATTTGAGTCCGTTTTGGTTCTTGTATGCCTTCTCGCAGCCGATAACGGGGCATCGGAACGGCTTGGGCTCTTCGTTGGGAAGAATAACGGTGGTGTCGGGAACACCGGCCAGCAATTGTTGTTCGCGGATCCGTCGTGCAATATCGCTATTCGGGCCATATTGAGCTCCACTGAGCTTAAAGTGGGCGTTGGGCGAACCCATGCCGCCACTGGGGCTGAACAGCCGCTTGGCCGGCTCGTCGATGCAGAGATCGACCATGTCATTATTGTTCCCGTTGAATCGGCCAAACTGATTCTGATTTTGGCCCATGGTGTTATTTTGCATACTGAGATCACCGAATCCACCCATCATGCTTTCGTCAATTTCGGCCGGGGTCCCTGGTCCGGATGAATCGGGTGTATTTCGGAATTGCGAATTTTGGAGCGGGTTGGCCATCAAAGTTGGGGTATTGACAGAAGAGACAGTTGGATTGTTCTGCAGTGAAAGTGGTCGTCCAGATCCGATCGGTGTACCGGGTTGCGAGGGTGTGCTAAATCCTTGGTGGCTTGGAAGCATGCCCAGATTTAACTGCTGCTGGTTGGAGTTACCATATCCGCCCTGTCCACCGTCATGCAGCTGAGAAGAGAACATCTGCGAGCCTGATCCATCTCCGTCTCCTAGGGCGTCGTCCAACTCCATGTCGTCGATTGTGTCTAGATCTGCGTGATGCAATGGGGATGGGTTCTGGCCCAATTTGCGCTGCATGTCCAGCGTCCGGTCGGGCTGCAGGCCACGTCCTTGGCTGCCATGCTGTTGGTTCTGTTGCTGTGCGATTGCGGCAGCCGCCAAGGCAGCTCGATTTTCACCCTGGCTCGGCCGGTGGCCTTGATTGGGTGACTTGGTCGCATGGGCTTCTTCGTAGTGTTGTAATAGGTCATGGAGCGTCGGTAACGTCACACCGCAGCACGAAAAGTCTCGCATAAAATTTGCTTCCAGCTTCGGGAGATACGATGAGGAATGGAAAGATGGCGACTGGAAGGTAAATGGCGAGGTGCCAGTCATTATGATACTGCGGAAATTTTTCCTTGGTCAGCTCTTGATGCAGTGCGACAATAGCAACACACGGTGGGCGATTTCCCCGCGGCTTCTTAGGTCCAGACAGGCCACTCACTCATCACGTATCCAGCTACCGACGGATACACCACCCCAGCTCATACCACCCACCAAGCTCCCTGCGAGGGACTCACGGCGACCTTTGTCGCGGTGAGATCCCGACATGGAAATGGGTTTCGTCCCGTTCCCCCATTGTGCTGTGGCTGCGCCGATCGAGTCCTTACGAGGTGGTGGGGCTTTGAACACGCCGAGCCCGCCTCCAGGAAGATGTGAGAAGCTCCCTGTACGCTCACCGTTGCCCGCTCTTTGCAGCGCCGAGGTCAGATTAGATGCCTGTTGACCCGGGGGCGACACCGAGGTCGTCTGCCGAGTGGAAATATCAATGGGCGTGGAGCCAGTCATGGTGATGAACTTCTAGTAACAATTTTTTGGTCAAAATAATCAGAACTCCCAAGTCGAAGTTAGACGAATCGATATCCTAGTTCCCTGTCCGGTCTTGCGCGATGTCACGCCAAACCCGAGGGGCTTATGGATGACAAGAGTTTCTTCGAGTCCGGCGTTGAAGCGCGAAGCTCACACAGATAAAATCCGAAGAGAATAAAGAATGCGACTTTGAGACAGTCAGTGCCCCTCGGTCAGTGGACTTTTGAGTGGATGGCGGTTTTTGGGCGGGTTCACACGCAGGAGTCCACCCTCGGACGATGTCCCGCTTTGGCAGAAAGTTGTCGAGTCACTTGAAGGAGTGCAGCTCCCCCTTTTTTTATTTGGATGATCTGAAGAGTAGGGTGGAGGGTTCAGGTTAGGGAGAGTAATACCATCGAATAGTGATAAGTCAAGGAACAGCAGAGGCAAGGACTCATGAAGACGGGGTATGAGATGGCAAGGCTTCCGGTTTGGGACAAGCGCTGTTACGGTATTTATCCACGTGACCGTTTTCCTTAGCGGATCTTGGCCCCGACTCCTTAATTATATTTCGATAGTATAGCACTATTTGTAGATCTTTGACTATCACGGGGTTGAGAGCTAAAAACGTTTATATATTCTAAGCAACAACGTTAAGAATGTTCTCTACTACACACCGCTTGCAGGATGCGAACGTCATGATCGGTAATGTACCGAGTTACCTGAAACGGCTAGTGTGTATCTTATGACTAATTTGGCCGGAACCTATAGGTAAGTGGCCGGTATAACCCCCCGAATTGATGATGATATTGGATATTATCTCCTGTTGTTCTCAACAAGTAAGATAGCTGGATTATGTTGCAATGAAACTCCAAGCATCATGTTCGTAAGTGGAGCATAGTGACACCTTCCTCCTACTAATATCGAGCTTTTCTCCCATGGTTTGTGAAGAAAGCATTCTCCACTCTACATCTTCACTCCCTGGAAATGTAAGTCTATGAATGTCAAGAGGTAGAGGCGCTGAATAAACTCAAATACCCTGTAAAATCCGGGGTCATCTGCAAGGGGTGATCTCAGATAAGAGATCTGTTAGCACTTCGTCATTGCACCTTTTAAGTATCCCGGGCTTTGCTACCAATAACGTAGTACTCCATACTCTATATAAATTCTCAGGTTCCCTATTTTATGCCAGATATACCAAAAGATCCGTCGAGGAAACTTGAAAATCACATACATAATCTAAATAAGTGGCGATTCTCAAGTTTCAGTCGGAACACAACGTCTTGGCTTTGGCGCTAGAAACGCGGCAGAAGCAATTGGGCGTTCCACCTCTTTTCGAGTACACCGCCTTTCTTCCTCAAGTTTGAGCTTTTTCAAAGACAATACAGTTAAATTATGTACTCCGTACATCCAACTAGTTCTACCTGGGTAATATATAATATGATAATATTGGAATACCCGCCGGACATGAAACTTCCGAGGTTCGGAGTCCGCCCGTGTCCGTTATAACATGTGTGAAAAGTATACCGTTTTTTTTTTAGTTTAAATATTGACACAGTTTCTATCGGTTCGGGGTTATTTCGGGTGTCAATCATTCAACGGTTTATAAAAAAAAGATTATCGCCACCCGTAACGTGGTCCGAGATCATACCATCGTTTCAATGATTTCAGAGCACCTGTTTTATTGTGCTTTTGAGGTAAAGCTATACTGATGTATTTGCAAAACTAGGTAATTAAAAATAAATATTCTCGGTATAGCCAGTTTAATACAGCATCCCCAAGGACATTATTTCCAAAGTATCGTTCCTCCGTCTTATGTACTATGTATTGTAGGCTGTGTTTCATACCCATTTTTGAGACGTTGCAAATTTGTCAATCGGCACCATAGTTATTGTATGATACATCTCACAATGGTATGATGTGAGTGTAACAACTTTGTCTCAATTCATTGCCAATTGTGCAATCGAAGGTCCCTTTTCCTTGACCAGCATCGGGGCCCATTCCCTGCATTCAGCCCTCATTCGATAACCCTGAGAATTATCATAGGTTAAACCCGACCCGTGTCAAGGATCACAAAATCCCCGCACCCCTTTTATTAAGTCACGGTTACAGCGTCGTACGTGTAGTTTCTAGATCTGCAGTCAGATCCATGCTGATATGATGGCCGAATTTCTTTCGATACCAACAACACCCCGCTTGTCTCGACTGGGAATCGCGGGGTCCGTCGGGCAGTGGCTAAGAATAGCATCTTTCTTGCCAAGATGCGCGATACAAGATAACTTACAATTGAGATTATTGAGATGGCCTGCAGCATCACATACAATATGTTCTGAGTCACTTTATAATACTGTGATTGATTTGATTTATATAGAGACATGGGTGAATTCTCCATGTCCCTTTAGTATTGCGGGAATAACATCAAATTAAATACTTGGATATGGATAGTTTCCAAGACACTACCCTAGACGATGGCAAATACTGCCATTAAAGGTTTAGCCTGAAAATGATCCTTGGATTAATAGCCGCATTTAATAAGTGTGTAACATATTTTCCCCTGGATTCTTCGTAGCTCTTGCTACTGTGGTTAAATCATCCAAGACATCCCAAGCTAACATGTGCCCGATTCACAAACAACGAATCTGACCCCTTATAAGGCATGTAGGAATATTACTTGTCCAAAAAGTCAACAGAAACGGGATTTCATTCTAGTCTCTATGCGTTGGCAACGCCGAAGAAATCAATTATAATATGTGCGCTCTTTCTTCTCTAACAAAATCCCGTTATCACATGTATGTAGACTCGGATGAGATGATGTTGACGTATTATGTCATGGTGTCTCAGCACTTTTGACCACTTTTTTTGAGAGTATATTACTCTATCCAATGAGTTTCCCCTAGACCTGGCGTGCTGTCCTAGGTTGTAGATTGAATGTTCAAAGCAGGATCATCTGGGGGTGTCACTAGTGATCAAGAGAATTATACCAATGTTTTTTTTTCCATTTTAGCTACAAAACTTGTGGGGGCCATAGCTATACATGCAGACAGTGTGAATGTGTGACGGGTAAAGTGGTTTCTTTTGGGACTATCTCGGCAATGCAGTTTTTTGCACGGCAAATGATCCGCTATATGACTGTGAGAGGACTTATGATATATATGATATAATATGGTCATTCGACGCTAAGCCCTAAGCTGCTATATGATAATTACTTGGAAGGGATGCCCAAGGATGGAAGCAGGTTAGGATACTATATGGATGGATGGCGGAAATTGTAAATCTCCATAGTAATCTTCCTTTACAAGAACCAGAGCGGTTCCCCCGCATTGTCGTATGGTTCTAGTAATCTGCCGCAAACGGGAACTGATGTAGCTTTTTTTTTTGTTTTCTTTACAGAGACGCTTGGAACTGGAAAGACGAATTCGATTCTTAAATTCTTTCTGTCGAGTGGCAAGTCTTATATCCGGGGTTTAGATTACTGTTATCGGGGTGCTATTTCTAAGACATCCACAAGACAGAAGTCTTGCGCTTCGCAATGCGACGGACAAGTATGCTTTTAGACAAGCCCTTTTTATGCGCCTGATGTTGGACTAGTAACGAACGCGATCTGTATTTTTCGTAGGGGATCAATGTTTCTGTGTAGTATAGCTTGGATTTTGTCCCTGTTTTTGCTCGGCGTGAGTATGGTCTTGAGTTGTAGAGGTATTTCCCAGAGGAATGTATGTGTAGTGGAGTGACAAGTGGAAAGCCTTGAAGGTGGAGATTTTTTCGGGTAGGAATGTGCCACATTCGAGAGTTAAGTATTTTGGTGCAGATTAAACTCATACTGAGGGCGTTGCAGTGAAGATGAGGTGAAGAATCAAATCATGATTAATCACGGTACCATGAGTGTCCCAGCTATCTGGATGCTTAGGGAGAAAGGATCTGCGACAAGGATCTCGTTACCGCAGAGTGACGGAACAGACATGGCAGACTTCCTGGCACTAACAGTCTTTTCGACTCGAGTTAGAGCATATGAAAATCCTCACTCTAGACGATGGCAAGTGAAAACAATTGGGAAGTTACTCTTAGGTTTGGAAGCGTAAGACTGAGCAGATAACAAAAAGAGACATAATGTCCTCGGGCTATATCTTGAGACACCTATGACAGAGGAGCACAGTCGTTGCCCCTTCCCTAGGAATCAGCAGTCAGAAACTATATATAATATGAACGGATAATATCTTGACAAGCTGAAGTAGGACAGCCCCCACGCAAATTCAAAACAAAGTACGTGTAGTCCACACGGGGCAAAGCATATTAAGAGAGAACGCTACTAAGAGCGAACCACATGGTAGCACAGATCTACTCAGTATTGCACAACTAGTGGTATTAGCAATCAGCCGGTGAGAACCTTGGTGCTAGCCCAAGCCCTAAGTATCTAGGCAGGTACCTATTTGCCAGCTTTGGATTCGAAAACTCGGCTATTTATCCTTTTTACAGAGTCCACCTCGTATAACTTTGGTCATGTGGTTAGAATTAGTTGGTCTAATTGGACACAGGCAATTTAAAGTAGCCGAAACTACCTAGTAGGCTAAATAGTGCACTATAAGCCCGGATTTTTCAGAGAAACGTGTGGGGAAGTAAATAATGAGCCGATGAGGGGTAAAAGGGGCAAGTCTCACCGGGAAAACATAAAGAGAAGAACATCCTGGTAATTGTGGACCATTTTTCTCGACTCAAGCCAATCTAATGCATGAAGCAATCAACGTGCAAGGAGGGAATAAAAAACACAACAATGGACTGATAAGCTCGCAGTAAGATTGGCAACAGGGAGGCTTGGCAAAGTTGGCAATGCCCCAAAATAGGTCATGCATGGGTGTGTACATATCCACGTACAATGTACACTGTTGCCTAGGCCGTGGAACATGGTCCGCGAGAACTCCCTGTCCTCCCGGCCAAGGCGGGAGTATCAGATTGCACAAGGCTTGGCGGGAAATCATCACCTTGGCAGCACTTGGCAAGCATTTAGGGAACCCCCTTGCGTCCGGCGGGATGGGAATCCCTCTACGGAGTACTCCGTATAACCTTGTATTTTGGTCATGCGGGCTAGATGATATGCAAAATGTAGTGGCAAAAGTGGAGTAGGAAAGAATTATACGGGTTTGAAGAGTTCGTTGATTGCTAGCTTGCCGAATGGGGCAATACGTATACTTCCCAGCGAAATAGTAATGTAGACAAATTTTGCATGAAAAGCATGTGGTAATTTCAAAGCGCCAAAAAAAAACACCCCTATTGATTTTCCTGTCCGACCCCATGATGGGGTGGCCCAAACTTCCAGATTGGAGTCGCTCAATTGATTTGAAGGTTGCAAAAGAAAACAGATAAAAAAGCATGATAAGGTCAATGATGTGTCGGTTGCTGTGATAGTAGTATATCGTGAAACATGGATGAGAAAAGAGGATCAAAGTGACTAGGTGGCTCGGTGATGGAGCGCCTAGTTTTGCTTCTTGCCATGACCAAGGTAGAGGAAGCCACTAGGAAGGGTGGCGGTAAGGTCATTCAAGGAGGTTGAAGAGTTGGTAGAAAGAGAGCTATTGGTGCGGGCACGGCTGACAGGAGCCAACACAGGGCTTTCCTCAATTGAGCTGGTCTCAATCTGAGACTCATCTTCCCAGACGCGGGGATCCGGGCCAGATTCAATGGGAGACAAGACGAGGAACTTGTTGGCAGGGTTGTAGGGGCCAGACTCAGTTGCAGAGAGGACCAAGAAACGGTGGGTGGGAGTGTAAGTATACATTCTGATAAAAGGTCGAAGTCTTTGTGTGTGGAAGAAGTAGCTCGGTTACAGACGGGAACTTTGGAGTATTGAAGATAAAGCTGTAGATGGAGGGGTTTGGATGAAAGTGAGAAATCTCAGGGATTTCGACCTGACTTATATAGCCCAGACCGAGATAAGCCAAGAGGAACCTTGGAGAATGAGGGGCATGCTGGATCAGTGATGAGCCCGATTCATGCCGATCCAGCGCATCCAGCACATCATCTCTAGGCCGAGAGGTAGTGGATACGCAGTCATGCAGTCAAGCCACTCCCCGCGATTATCGCCCATTAAACCCATAAAGGAGAATCACAAACATGCTAGAGAGCTTCACATGTCTTGGCCGAAAAAAGGGGGATCAAAGCCAAGAGTTCACTATTGACCGACTATCACCCTTTTGAAAATGCTTCGACTTCGCGTCTCTTGGCCCTGGCATGGTCGCACCAGAGTCTGGGCGTTTGGGCGGCTGACAGTCATTCCCAGCAGCCATGGCAAATATGTTGACTTGGCGAATTAAGCCCTGTGTCATTGTGCAATATGCTTTGCCTAGAGGAACCCGTTACCAGCCGAAACTCAAGGACCTCGGAAGATCAACAGCCAGGATGAGGGGCTGAGATCCAAAAGCTCATGGCTTTCACAGGCTCTCGTATGCATCCACACCTACGCAGTTATGTGTGTTAATAATGGTTTCGGGTGGAAAAGCCTTGGACATTCCGAGTTGTTTCGTCGATAGCTATCTTCGCCAATCAATCCGGCCGCTGCATGGCCGCTAGGACCACCGGTTATGCTGGGGTATATGATTTCCCCGGTCTTTCTCTCAGGGCACCCGATAGCGCACATTTCGCTAGGGGAAAAAAGACACGAAAATGACATCATATTCTAATTTTCCCCAGAATCGAGAATCGAGGTCTAGTTATGTAACCGAAACTGTCTAGATTCGGGTAATTGTCACTCCAGGACATGACATGTGAGTTGTTGTTAACTGATCTGGGTTCGAAAAAAAAAATAGAATTAGACTTAAAATTAATTTTTTGGTTTCCAAGGTTTTCCTTCAAGTTTATTTAACCTTCAAACTGAACCTTGGGAACACGGATCACGTGGTACAACCCTCATGCAGTAAAATTCGAACAATAATGTAGGGATGTATTTTTCATTGTTTTTTTTTTCTAAAATTTTCGTTTCTTTCCCTTCTCTGTAATGCCCAACACTAACCAACAGCGGCAAAACAGATTGCTCGGCGATTGGTCTCGACCTGTCGATTGCTGTGCCTTGCCGCCCCCAACCTAGCGCGTTTCTACTCGCTCGGAGTTAATATCCCGGTGGGCTGGCGGTTCAGCAGGGGGAGAGCCTCAGTCAAACTCATATGAAGCGCTACTGTGCCATGGCTGAGGAACTTGGTGCTTGTCACCAGTCATTAGCGCTCTAGAATCAATTGATAGGTTATCATTGATTTCTTTTTACCCTTGGCCCTGCTGCACGATCGCGCTAGATCAGAGAAAGAACGCCTCTTGGCTAATATCACACTCGGCCAACGCCGACCATACTATACCACAGCACCTCTGAATTTTCTTGGCCTCGGAAATTGTTCTTATCGTTTACTCGCTTAATCTCAAACTTATTAAAAATGCCTTGTCACCATGCAGTCGTTCGCATTTTAATCGCGCAGAATTTGCGGCTATCACCAACTGCGCCATAGAAATGAGCCTTATTCGCCTACGCACACAAGTCGAGGCGCATTGCAATAGAGTCAATGAAGTCACCTCCTGCCATATCAAAATTAATTTGTGGTGGAGATTGGCTTAGAGGGCCGCCTTCTTTGAATTCGGTTGGTTCCTGGTGCTACTTTCAGCGGTCTGCCTATCTAGCCCTACAACGCAACGTCCTGAAGGTCTGGAGCCAAGACTCTTTGAGTCCTGTGCAGGGTCTCAGGGTACTTCTCGGACCTACATTGAATATCCCGGGATACAGAATTAGAGAAGAGTTATCATAATCCCATCGGTCTCATTCAATTATTACACCTCCCGCGCCGTCAACGAAGATCATGAAAAAGCTGTGGCAGGTGCCTTCTTCAAAGGGTGAACCGCGCCTTTAGGGCTATGGATCAGGGTCATAGAGGTTTGTCAGATGGGGCAAAGCATGTTCCTGATCCACGCTTCGGCCGCAGCGTTGGCCCTATGGGGTGCCATCCAGAGAGGGGTCAATGTTGGCGCTCAGAAGATGAGCCCTAACACTGGATGCGGCGCTTTTAGAGTGATGTCAAGTGCCCCCTGCAGCCTGCGGGATTTGGAAACTGCATCGGTAGTCACGCTTAGGGCTTCGGTGACCTTGGCTAACTCCTGCTGCTCGCGAACTCCATATCAATAATCGTGACTCCTCCCGGAGGCACACCACACTCTAGCGGCCCACCTACCACAAACTCTGCTTTCTGTTGGTAAAAGCATATGCCCTGTATATGGCGCATGTGAATACCATTTTCATGCCCTCCATCACCTTCTCTTTGACTGCGCAACAAGTGATCACCGAGTTACTACCTGCATATGGCGCATCTGGATGGGTGAGTTACAGCGCTTGTGGGAGACGGAAGGACCGAACCGTCTCTTCGACAGTCGATGGTGTGTTTAATTTTTTTCTATTGAGTTGCGCAGTCAAATCACTTCAGTTGATGTAGCTATCGAATGTTATAAAGCTGGGCATAGATCCCCTTCTTGCTTCTCATCACATCGATCAACATCTAGAGTTTGAGAACTTCTTTGAACTCAGTGACCTTCAATTCGCAGTACTTGTTTCGAATCCTCTGCAACGTGACCTTTTCACTCAACCCTCAATATGTGTTCCATCTATATCTTTGAATACGCCTGCGGGTGCAAGCACCAAGAACAGGGTGTAGTTGCCTGTGTCCATCAAGGCACTTCTAGGTGTCCAGGTGTTAAGGAGCAGCCTCGTAAACGAGATAACGCTCAGTGCACTCGTCATGGTGGCTAAAGTGGGTTCAAATGTGAGTTACATCTTTCATATTGAGGCGGCTGTCGCTTGCATAGGGTGTGGCTAACAGGAACTATAGGCACCCAATGCCCCCGAGGCTCGTGACCATCCATCGCTTTGTCCTATGGTCATCGCGTGATCGGTTTCCCCGCCCTGTCTGTGTCTGCTTCACGATAGAAGAAGGTACCACTGTATCACATCTGCTATTTGGTGGCATATTATTTGTTGCCTAGCATCGGTCATTTTGGAATCTGGGTGGACGCTTTTCTGTATCTGGCATCTCGGGCTGTCGTTTTGACTTTTTTCTTTTGCATTCTTCATGTCACTATTCGGTGGTGGTTCCCTGTATTGATCTGTTTATCTACGCGTGCTCGGATCTTCCTCTCCTTAGACAAGACTGTCTCGTGGACAAGTCGAGAGACCACAGAACTTAGTTTTTACTACGCTTTGAATGATATTATCCTGGTTTTATCCTATTTTTATTTTTATATTGCCATTTGCCACTCGGTCTAGTTTCAATAGCCGATTGTATGCGGATTCCGATATTAAACAATAATATCAAGAAGTATCTACTTTTGTAGAACTCCGTGGACGAGGGTAACAGGCTCATGGCCCTCAATGATCTACTAGCTTACACGGTTGTCCGTAAGTCCACTGTGTCTTTATCCCTACCTAGTGGGGACTTAAGGCATGTGTTTCTGCTGGCGGCTCTCACGGATTCAAATCATCTACAAGTCAACACCACAGCAGATGGAACTCGGTGTCTTGGCGGTGTCATATTATATTTAGCGTCATCCAAGTCTAAATACGATTGATCGACGTAGAAGATCTTCGGCATGCCGCATTTTCACGAACCTAACACAGCCAATGGTGTGGCTCATCTCCATTGTTGGTGACAAGAAAATTTGTTGGATTATATGACCAATAATACTGGATACTTGAGATATCTATGCGAGGTGGCAGTAGCATGGAGAGGTGCGTGGAAGATGGGGGCCAACGACTAGGATGGCGCATGTCCCGCCACGCTTATCTGGTAACGTAGACGGAACCAGAACCGGCAAATAGTCCAAAGGGCCTTATATCTTTGGAGTGGACGAAACACCATTCCCATCAGCAGGGTATGTTTGCCTTTTAAAGCATCGCAGGACCTTCTTTTGGTCTTTCAGGGAGCACACATAAACGAGATGTCTGCCATGGTGATCTAGCGAGGATGTGACGTTACTGTCGGTAAAGTCGGGCACACATAATTTCCTATTGGCGAGAATGGGCTTTGGTCACGTTTTGCATACGCGAGTCATGTATCCTGTGGTGTTGATCGCTAGATTGTAGGAACGAATGTCCCTTGGGTACCCGTCACATCAAACTTACAAGGGTAAAGGCGCGTGGAAATCGGTTCCGTCCTCTTATCGTAGGACACAAAGTCGAATTCAACCCAGCTCGCAAAATGGAAAAGTCATGGGAGAGGGTAACGCTCCCGAACTGGTGGGTGGTCGGGATCTGAGAGACTTCCAGGGCGAAACCTGGTCAGTACGTTGTAGACCCTGCCAGTAACATAGACGCAGCTGCGATCCCCAAGGTACAAGGGAGGCGATAGGCTGCACAGATACCTCGTGGGTTGTATTAGTCCCGCATCTCATTTGTATCAGCTGATTTTAAGTGTCCAATCGACTAATATCCACAACCCTGGGTTTGTTGGTTTGTTAATAGTCGGTTTCTTGTCGCAGGCCCTGCGTACATCCTTAGTGTTCTATATCTCAGGAGAACGGATAGATACTTACGTAGGACTGGAACTACGCCAGCTCCTAGGATGATATTACACGAAACCGGAGGAAGAAATCGAAGGATTCGATCCGGAGTTGGCAAAATACGGAGAGGTTCGCCCCACGCGGCGCAGACCACATCGAAGCCCATTTGGTCAGTCCGTATTTCTTTTGGCGCTGTACTTGGCTAAATCCAGCGGAGCAAGTGGGGGTATATAATTTGCCCCTTTAGCTTCGAGAGCGACTGGAATCTCAGTCCACGAAGTCAAGTGTGATCTCGACATCATCAACTTGTATTTTACCCCCCCTACCTTGGCCAACCCAGGATGAATTAGGTATCCAGGCGAGAAGCGTTATTGCGTTTCCAAATCCTTACTGTGGTTGCAGAAGTGTCACGGTCTCAACTAAATCGTTGGATGTTCATGGGTATTTCGTCTAGGCCAAAGAAAGTGGCTCTCATGTGTCGTTAGGCCTAGTACATTGTACTACTTCTTCTGTGATCCCACCACGGAAATTGAACCGAACCTTCAATGCCCGAGCATCTCAGTTTCCTGTGTACTATGCCTCTGCCCAGTGGCATTCCGATCCCCTGTGCGTGATCAGACTTGGAGGAATGATGCAGAACAGAAGATCTATGTCTGGAAGACCAGCTTCGACCATACTACTTCTAAGGTTCCCAAGACCGAGTTGCAGCAACTTTCTCGATCCGCTAAGAGTAGTTTCAATTCTGAGGAGATGGATCAGGAGTCCGACTCAGACTATCAACCATCGTCGCCTATATATGTATCCCTTACGGAAGAAGATCGTCGGATGTGTGCCATCCGATGTACACCGTACGGGGTCACCGAACTCATCAGATTCCGATGCGAACCAAGCAGGTCGAAAGCGTCGTATCAGTCAAGTTACATCCTCGTCTTCCCGACAAGAGGATGGAAACGAACGAAGCGCCCACATGATGCGCAATTTTGTACCCAACCGTGTTTACTCGGGCTGCAGACTGGCCATGCTTTAAATGATCATTACCCAAATGTGGACACTCCATCGACAAAGTCAAGATGATCTCGTGCGTTTATTGGAAATAAAACTAGATGAGAATCTTGACAGAAACTGCACGCCTTTTGGAACATGCGGGTCCGACGGTGCACCATAAACTTACATGTGCCGTATATGGTTATACGGCCGTTGGAAAGGGAATAACCAAAGGTCTTTGGACGGAAGTCTCTCACGAAGCACATATTTACCATATTCTTTCAAAAAATCCCAAGGGTCTGCAGTACCTGCTTTTCTCGGTACAATCGATGAGGCACTGATCTACTTCCATAACGCGGGAAACATTTCTCATATGCTAGTTATGGGTTGGGGAGGTGAGAGCAAGGTCAATCTGGAAATTACCTCGTCGCTTCGCCGGAAGGTTCAGCAGTCGATAAAAGAAATTCACGAGCTGAGAGTTATTCACGAGGATCTTCGACGTGCAAATATCCTTATATACCATTATATAGTAATAGCACATAATGCACTGGGACATTTCAGTCCCACATGGATGCGCCAACTGACCAGTCTATGGGCATGTCATTGTATATCACGTGGTGATACTGCGACGGGCTCCACTCCTCAACCTCCGATTCCTCCTACAAACATCAAGAGCTATAGTGTTGCATATGTGATGTCAATTGAAGTCGACTGGGCAGCTGCTACATCCGGCCCGGACGGGGAAGCCCTGGCAGAGCGAATCCGGTCGTTCGTACACGAAAAGTTTCAAGAGATCACCCTACCGCGCTTTATTCGCTCAGTCCAGGTCCACTCCTTCGATTTCGGCACCATCGCCCCAGATCTCGAGATAAAAGACCTCTGCGAACCTTTCGCGGATTTCTACGAGGAAGATGACGACGATGATGCCGATACCTCCGTTGCCTCGGAGGAGCTCATGTCCGAGCTCCACGAATCCCCATACGAAGATGACATGACCTTCAACCCTACCGCGCATAGCCTTCATAACTTCAGTCACCATCCATACCCCGGCGAAGGCTTCCAGCCATCTGCGCTTCGATCCCCACTAGGCGACCACCTTAACCCGCATTTCCTCCCCCGCGCCAGTACACCCGGCATTCCCGGCGGTACGTCGACATTAGGATACCATATGCGGTCACTGGGCGGTCTGTCAGGCACCCAGACACCCCTTGCCGCCGTAGCAGGTGGCACCTCATTTGCGAGCGGATGGTCGGATTCGGGTATGGGTGCTGGTCCCAGGTCCCAGGGCGCCCGCCCTGCGGGTGCACATCACCTGGCAGAGCCAGACCTGGATACCACCAACTCCGCCTCCCGACCCTCAACTGCCAACACACTCCCCTCTCACCCCTCCCTTGGCCGCACCGGTAGCGGCGGGTCAAACCCGCATACCAGCGACCCCATCGACATGCCACAGCCCTCAATAGAGATACCTGACGACCCCGCCGGAGGTCAATCGTTCCCCATCCCGCCGCGCATGCGCGAACGCCGCCCAGAAGACTTTCAGGTGCTGTGCCATGCTAAGTATGCTGGTGACGTGCGCATGTCCCTAACTGCGGAGATCTTGCTTGACTACCCGATGCCTAGCTTTGTGGGGCTGCCGTTGAAATTGAATGTCACAGGCATCACATTTGATGGAGTTGCGGTGGTCGCGTATATCCGCAAGCGAGTGCATTTCTGTTTCCTTTCTGCGGAGGACGCAGATGCCCTGCTTGGATCTGAACAGTCCCAGGGTAGCCAAAATCCCAGTGATGGTGGCCGGCCCCGGTCTGGGAGCGATCAGAAGGAGAAGGATCTGAAGCGGCAGGGTGGGCTATTACAGGAGATCCGGGTGGATAGTGAGATTGGTCGCAAGGAAGATGGGAAGCAGGTACTGAAGAATGTTGGGAAGGTTGAGCGGTTTGTGCTCGCGCAGGTTCGAAGGATCTTTGAGGAGGAGCTCGTATATCCAAGCTTTTGGACATTCCTGGTTTGAATTTTCGACTTATGCTGTCCAGCCGTGATCGGCTGATTCATATACTATGTACATTTACGAATACTTATGATCTCTAGACGTGACGATTATTGTTCTGGACCTTAGCCTTTAATATGCTCTGAACACGCTTGCGGCTACCAAGCCTCACCATAGAGCACCAGAAATCAAGGAGGCAATTGAATATGAAAGGGTAAAATCGAATTGAGTATGACAAGTGCTATAGAATCAGCACTATGGATCCCACCGAAAAATCTTAAAGATATCTGCTAGTACATGGAAAGGAATTGTAGCGAGAGAAAACTCGTACTAACTGCAATTCCCACTTGAGAGGGGGTAGTTATGCACAGTATTTCATCCAGAATGTGTCGAGTGATTTTGTTGCCGAAAGGGTTCCAACTCCCATGACAGGGGAGAAGGCCTCGATCCAAAGCAAACATAAAGATGCGCGAGTGATAGTCTGTCAAAGTTTAGGCTTCGACAGTCTGAATCCAGCGGGATTGAACAATGCAACCCTTTTACAGGTCTTTCTTGTCCTTCTTCTCGTTCCTGTCGCCCTTTTCGTTGGAAATCTGGTCACCCAGGCTGTGGTACTCGCGGGTCAGACCCTCACACTGCTTCTTGAGAGTCTCAATATCCCGATCCTTGGTCTCTATGAGCTCCTTAAGACGACCGATCTCGCCGACTGAGCCAGCCTCCGCGATACGGGCAGAGTCCTTTCCACCGGACTTCTTGTCGCCCTCGAGGAGACGGACGCGGTCCTCAAGGCGAAGAGTCTCGAGAATCATGGTATAGGTGCGGTTGAGGATCAAGGAAAGGAACAAAGTGAATCCACAGAGATACATGTTGCGCTGCGAGTAGAACTTGCGGGCTTGGACCTCCATGCGGTCGGTACCAAGGTGGGCGGCTCTGTTGATGACAGTGGTTAGCCGTTTCCCTAGAATATCTGAGGATTGGCTACTTACCCCATGCCGGGGCCGTCCTTAGTGAAGGCGGACAGTTCCTGCTGCACACGGTACACACGGTTCACGGAGTCGAGGAACAAAATGAGGATAAAGATGAATGTAATCTGGAGGCAAGTTTAGCAGTCTGACAGGAAATTTTAGGTTCCATAATTGGCAATATACCTTCAATCCATATTGCAGCTTGGCGATGATCGGGCTCTCCGAGATGAAGGCAAACAGCTTGCGCTTAATGGTGTGAGGGAGGGGTATGACAAGAGCTAAGAATACAGCCATCTCAAACACCAGAAGGAGAAACACCTATATGAAAGAATTTTGTTAGTCCAACGATAGGGGCAGAAATGCAGGCATGACGTTGGCAGCTTGGGCTGGGTGGGCAGATTCAGGCTGCAGGCTGCAGCGATTCTTGCGCAGCACCACAAGAAGAAACGGGCAAGGAACCTGTCGAACGTACAAGGGAGTAGTAGAGAGTCATTTTGCCGTGTACTATCAATCCAGCGATACTTGAAATCGAAATTCTGGCCTAGTCAAAAGGGGCGGGGTGTCGAGAGCTTCACAAAGGTAGCTTAAGGGGCAATGTAAACAAATGCGAAGCAGCAGCAATTCTGTGGTGAACAAGCACAAACACAGAAATACCAAATAGAAATTCCGATCAAATAGTTGAGGCAATTGAAAGGGAGATCAAGAGACGAGGTGGTCTTATGGAAGTTTTTCAGGTTCGGAGGAAGACGTCATGGCCTCGGAGGATCTGCACGTGATGCTGTCATCAACCCTAATTAGGACAGGATCTATTGACTTCACTCTCGTCCCTGAGACATCTTGACTTGTTGATATGGTGATTTGCTTTGGAATGCTCCAGCTTCTTTAAATGCGTTTAATCATATTTTTGATATGTACAACACTGAAATTTAGTATATGTCGTCATCACGAGATCTACATTGTATGTAACTAATACTGATCAAACCTCAGTATTCGATTAGACCAACATAATTCAGTTAACGGTTCTCCCAAGATGCATATCTCTCGATCAAGTAGAGCCAAGCGATATATGAATATGTACATCGTATTCGGTGAGTCACCGGGGAAGGATTCCCCTCAAGTGGGGAAGTTTCGGCTATTGGGGTAACCCCAAAGCTATCAGCAGTCGAGGAGTCTAGAAATATATATAGTTAAATAGACAACGCTAGACCATATCACTGCACATTGATTGTTTTTACATTTCGTCCCAAAACCATGGCGCACGACAATCTAAGCACCGAAGAGATTGAAAGAGCATCTCAGCTTCTAAGTGCACAAGACAAGGCCGTCGCTCTTTTCAAGGAGATCGAACGCGATTTGATCCGACCGGGAATCACTGAAAAGACCCTAAATGCAGAAATATACCAACTAGGACTTGATCGCTATGGTATCAAGACCCACTGGCACAAACGAGTCATCCGCAGTGGACCAAACACCTTGAGCCCGTTCAACGATAACCCTCCGGATCGTGTGATTCAGCCTGATGATATTTTAGTCATTGACCTGGGCCCAGTCTTTGAAGCCTGGGAAGCTGACTTTGGGCGCACTTTCGTCCTAGGAGATGATCCAAATAAGCTGAAGTTGCGGGACGCCCTTGAACCGATCTGGAACACAGTCAAGGCAAAATATCGCGAGAACCCAGATGTGTCGGGCGACGAGCTATACAACATCTCCTGTCAGGCTGCGAAACAAGAAGGCTGGGATTTTGGCGCGGATATTGCGGGCCATCTCGTTGGGTCGTTCCCTCATGAACGCATTCCGCGGGATAGAATTTCCCTCTATATCACAAAAGGCAATAATGAGTCAATGGGCCTGTCAGGCCGTGATGGGTTCAAGCGTCATTGGATTTTGGAAATTCATCTTCATGATCGCGCACGCGGATTTGGTGGTTTCTACGAGCAACTCTTGACGGTCAATTAGGCTTTCTGAGGTGTTTCTATGCAAGTCACACTAGTTATCGAGGTAGACGGTGGCCACGTACAATGTCTTTGATGACGCAGAGATAGTTCATCAAGAGCTCCTTCTAACGCGTGAAGGAATTGAGCGCCTTGCTAAAATATCTAGACATGCATTCGTGATGATTTTATGTACAATTTTAGGACATGTAAGGTTTATATACTGATCTTTTTTTTAGCCCTCAGCCTCGTAGGAGTTCGACTTGTGCTTGGGCTCGAACTTGAAGGTGTCGGGTGCAGGACCCAGGAACATTTCACTGTAGTATCGATGGACTGTTAGTTAATAAATTCTTTAAAAAGCCGGTGAAAGCAAACTCACGTGATCTTGATCCAGTCTTTGTAGTTGCCACTGCCCATTAGCGTCTCCAACTCATTCCGGCCGCGCCAAGCAGGTGGTCTGTCCTGAATGTTGGGAGGGAGGTACTCTAACAGTCCGATCGGGACATATCGATAGGTAAAGCTCAGCCATTCTAGCAGGAAGCGACGGGTCGTTCCGACGCCATGCTCGTCAGAGCCCCATGCTAGGAGACCGTACTTGACGAACTTCTCGATATAGGCTAGACGCTCGGTCGCGGATTTGTCCAAATACTGGCCGGTCTGGATCTCCTCGAAGATCCATGGCTTGATCAAAGCTCCACGAGCCACCATCACAGAGTCCACACCGGCATTTTTGATGTGGTCGTCGTAGTCGGTATGCGAGTAGCAGTCGCCATTTCCGATGAAATAAGTCTTGCCACCATTGGGCATGTGGCGGGCATCCGGTTCACGGATGGTGTCGCTGAGTGCATCCTGCTTCTTGTTCAGACGCTTGATGAGAGCTGCACAGTCTGAGATGTATCCCCAGTCTGCCTGTCGGGTGTAGCGCTGCTGTCTACTACGTCCGTGCAGGGTGATGGCTGCGGCACCTGGGGGGCCGAGGTCCAGAACACTAGACTCGTATCCACCGAGAACCATGCGCTCCACCAGCTTCTGGGCGGTAGGCTGGTTGTCCTTAGTTCCCATGCGGATCTTGACGGTAATCGGAATCTCCTGCGAGACAGTGTTCATGCCGCGAATAATCTTCTCTAATTTGGAGTGATGGTCAAGAAGAGCTGAGCCAGCTCCATCACGGAATACAAGTTCGATGGGGCAGCCGCAGTTCAAGTCAATGACGCGCAGGTTGGGTGTAAACTTCGACAACACCTCAGTGGCCTTAAGAGCTTGCCAAGGCTTGTTGGCAGCAATTTGGGCGCCGAACCTAGAGTCCTTGGAGTTATCATAGCCCTGAACAATATTGTCGCCCGGGATAACGGTTGGCGATGCCATTTCTGACTCGTGCGCCTTCAACAGGGTCCATTCGGACCTTGAGCCTTGGATCAAAGGCATACTCATAGCCATCTCTGAGTATGTGAACTGCGCGCCCAGGTCTCCACAAAGTCTTCGGAATGGCATGTTGCCTTGGGTTGTGAGAGGTGCCAAAACGGGTGTCTCCGGTCCAAAGTAAATGCGACGCTTCTCTGACGGCATGAAGGGAGGCTCAAGGAATTGAGCACGGTTCTCCTGTATGTCGATCTTCGCTTGTTCATCCGGTTCAACAAGCTCACCCTTCTCGCGGGTGGTGGATCGCGGGTGGATCGCCTTCTCCAATTCTGCAGATACTTCGGTCGCCCATTTGGTGTAGGAATCGGCCCGCGGGGTGTCCTCCCGCCTTCTCATAAGAGCGATTTTATCTTCGTTCGAAATGATGTTGACAATTCCGTCCGGTGTTGCGTTGGCCACACGAGGCCGAGCTTTTTCCATACGTTCTGCGTCCTCCAGTAGAATCAATTCCTTCTTGCCGTCTTCGGTTTCTCTCTCGGTTGAGTGCGAACCAACCATGCGACATTTCCAGCCAGAATAACATTTGCCTAGGGCTTCGTAGGCGGGGCACATGTTGTTCAGGGTCGTAAGATCCTCACGCTTATGGTCTTTCAGGTAAACACGCAAATCATGCTCAAATCGACATTTCTCGCCATATTGGCACTCTTCGGCGGAAAATTCGTTGGCAAACATTCTCGTGCTGCAAAGGCCCTTCGCATCGTTGGATTTACCATAACTGCGATTGGTGTTCTGGCCCTTCTTCTTCTTCTTTCCTTTGTCCTTCTTACCACCATCACGCTCATCACGGGGAGCGGCCTCGGCGGCATCATCGGGACTGGTCTCATCTGCAGGACGAGGCTTTGGTGTGATTTCGATACGGTACCTGAGTAGCAAATTTTAGTATTTTGTGATCGTTGAGGGGCAGCCAGACATACTCTGCTTTGATAGGTGCCACTCCCCTATCGCGCATATCTACCTTGGCGGGTTTAGAGGGTTCTTCCAATCGTGCCTTCTTGGATGGAGGCTCGTCCACGCCCGCGGCGCTAGAATCATTTGCAGCGTCGCGCTTCGGAATCTCCGTGTCTAGCACAGCAACGCTAGCCTCTGAGGCCTGAACCTTTGTAGTTTCGGGCTCCATCGTATTTTAGGGGGAAGAGCGAGCTATTCACTAAACTTCGCAATCGCTGTCAGGAACATTCGGTCAAAATTTCGCATCCAGGGAATATGTTTGCATTGTTTGAATTCGATACAATTGGCTCGGTATGTCTGCGGGTCCCTTTCCTATAAGAGGCAAGCGCAAACACAAATCTGGCCCCTCTCGTTGCATAATAACCGGTCCAATCAATGGTATTCAACTCTCTGTATTGCTGTATCCACTATTCTGACAATTTAGTTAACTAACTAGTTATTTGACACTCTACAGAGTATGTTGCCTGATTCTGCAGGCCAAAATTAGCATCGGGAGATCTGTTAATCCATACATTTCTTGGCCTTGATAGATCTTCGAAAAGCCCTCCATGGGAGGGGATTCATTTTCGACATCGTTTAACACGTAATTGTGTTATGCCTCCCCGCCGAAATCAATCCAAATCCCACCATGGCTGTTTGCAATGCAAGCGACGTAGTGTCAAGGTAGGTAAGAGGATCTCTATCCTGCCTTTCTACGCCATATTAGCTCACTGCCGCACCTCTCTCCGCACAGTGTGACGAGAAACGGCCGAAATGCACTCGCTGTTTCAATCGTCAGTCTGCTTGCCAATACTCAATACTATGCCAGTGGACACGGGAAGATCTGAGTCATCATGGATTGTCAGATATTGAAGGGACTCAGTCAATTGCGCAACATAACTACGTCGCAACTTCACACCAGCGGCCTCAAGAACGAGGTGATTTCAACACGCAGCATTTACGGCTCCTTCTTCAGTGGACAACTACGACGTATCGATCTATCAGCCGAAGTGAGGGTCTAGAGTGGATATGGCAACATACCATCCCGCGACTCTCCCTTTCCCACCCTTTTTTACTCCATGGCGTGTTGGCGTTGGCGGCACTTCATCTTACACTAACCAGCGCCGAGAAAACGGAGCGAGAAGACCTAATTCGAGCCGCCGAGTATCATCAAAGCGAAGCCATTACATTCCTCACTCCAGCTCTGACCAACACGACGTCCTCGACTTGTGACGCCGCGTTTTCATTATCGCTGATATTAGTGATTTTCTCCTTCGGATTTCCGCTCGCAGTAGGGCCAACCTATGGATCAGATTCACTGGATGACATTTATCAGGTGTTTATGTTCACTAAGAAAATGATGACCTTTTCCGTCGGGATCTACGAGAGTGTCAAAAACGGAGAAGTTAGTGGGCTGGCCATCTTAGAGGAGTCGGACTTGGAACCCTCCGACTCTACTCTATCGGCCCTGTCGGCTCTATGCGAGCTAAACAAGCAAGCACGGCGCGCAAATGCTGCTCATGATTATGAAACCATTCAAGAGACGATTCAGTGCCTGGAAGTTCCGTTAGCCAGCTTGAACCATGGAGGAGGACTACCCTCTATCTTTATGTGGATATTTTTAACTCCCACTGCCTTCTTTGAACTGGTATCGAAGCGAGATCCTCTGAGTTTGATTGTCCTTGCTCATTATTGTGTTCCACTACACTATCATCGAGCGAACTGGTGGCTCTCTTCATGGGGTTATCGAGTGCTTGAGATAGTTTATAAAACCTTGGACAGCCATCTTAGGCCTTCGCTTACATGGCCGATACGCGAGATTGGGTACAAGGAAAGCGAGGGCTAATTAAGTTTACAGCATCTAACCTGGTTTCTTCAATGGACGCAGAGCCCTATCATGATCTCTTCAGTTCCTTCGTAGCGAGTTGAACTTTCATCCTGGTTCCATCTACTGGCTTGGCAGTAACCTCCAGCGTCTGTGGAATCGGTCAGTTCCATATTCCATAAGACAGTATTCTGTATCCCAAACTTTGGCGAAGGGAAGGGGTATGGGACTCACATTATATAGAGTAGATTTCACTTCGTACTGTCCTGTAGAGTTCATAATGGGTTCGCCACTCTCATTAAGCTTGATTTCTCCCAATCCCACTTTGACAAAATCATACTGTCTCACCACCGACGCCAGAATGACCCGTGCTTCAATATTAGCCAGCTCCTGCCCAATGCAATTCCGAGGACCACGTTCAAATGGTCGCCAGGCGCTAGGTGGTATTTGTCTGTCAGACCCTTTGGAGCCACCCCCAAGCTTGGATCTTCGTTCGTCTGTATTCTGGTGTCGGTGTTACCAAGCCAGCGCTCAGGCATGAACGTATCCCGTGTTTCGCCAAACACCCTCTCGTCACGCTGTATAATGGTCTCGCAGTTGTATAACACCACACCGTCAAGGCATAAGTCATCCCCACCAGGTAACTTGATTGTAAAGCCTGATCCAGGCTCACAGTAGCGGGCAGTACCCGACGGTGGGTATAAACGAAGGATCTCCTTGATGACGGCCGAGATATATGACATGCGGGAGAGAAGTCTGTCTCCTTGTTCCGATAAAAGCATTTCATGCACATTTTCCGGACTCGAATTCGGTCCGAAGATTTCGTCCAGTTCACGTCGAACGATGTTCATTGCACGCGGGGTGCGGCTGAGCTCGTACAGTGCCCACTGAAGTAAGACACTGGTTGTGTCATGGCCGGCAAAGAGGAAGGTCTTGAGCTGATCACAAACCTGATCGAGGATGTTAGGGGTCAGTTCGTCGATATCCCGCAGACTCAGCGAGAGGATACTCCGAGATTCACTATTCGGTTTGCATCCTGCGCCAGACTGTTCGGTCTTCTCTTCATACGTCCGTTGGATTGTATTCTTGATCAGCACGTCCAATCTGCGAACTAAACGTCGTCGATATCGAATCGTCCAGGGATTAATCCAGATGCCTCCGTTATCGCCCCGACCACGATAAGTTGAACCCAAATCACGGAAGAGACGGATGATCTCATTCTGGTCGCATCTACCTAGCTGCGCACAGAGATCAATGTCCATGGTCACGGTACCTGGTTGTATTTTGATTAGTATTAAGCTTGTGTTTCTTCAATAGAAAGATAGAACGAGATCATTACCAATAATATCAAAGGTAAGGTTCGTGCATAGCTCATGCATTTTGAATTCCTCGCCAGTGGTAGCGTAGTGCTCGAGGATAGCAACAAACCGCCGTGTTTTGTCAACGATACAGGGCAAGAGGCGGACCAGGTGTTTTGAGGCAAACCCAGGATTGAATATTTTACGGAGTGACTTCCATTCTTCGCCCTATGTTGGTCAAAATGAGTGTTTCCCGGGCCTAGTGCAATCTCATCTTGATTTCGGCCTAGACATACCTCCGCGGTGATAATCGATCTGGGACCGAACAAGTCCTCAAACGCTCTTGTTGTTGGTGCCTTGGGGATACTGTACGGAAAAGCCTTGGAAGCCTTGGTGACCTGTTCAGCAATATCATGACTGCAAACCACACATAAGACTGGCGCCACTGGATAGGTATCTAATATGAATATTGGTACGTTGCCCAGCGTTTTGCAGATTTCGGAAAAGACAATATCTGCGTCCAGTGTCAGCGACTTTTAACTACACGACGTTCTCCCGTTGCTCCCTCATAGGCTTAGGACTTACCGATATGCCTCTCTTTGTCACCATTGGAGATAACATCACTCAAAGTCTTGAGATGGCCCAATAGCAATGACGAATGGAGCTGAGGCAAGCTGGCATAGCGACGACGATGCTGGCGAAGTCGGTGAAAGAGATAGACTGACAATAGCGAGATGCCGGCCAGGACGGACTTTTGCAGTACTTTCATCCTCGCATAAAATAATGAAAATGAGACTCTATTGACAATGCCAATCTCAGAAATACCTTTAAATATTCTTCTGGCCTCTCCTTTCCATTCTGCTCTTCTAAAAATTACGAGAATACGTCACGGTAACCGCTCGTAATAAATCCCAAATGTAGTTTAGTGCCTCGTAAAATATATCTTGGGTCCTCCAAACTTTACGAGACAGAGCTACCGAAGTTCAACCGTGACGTTAATGACTAGTTAGTCCAATCGTGTGTCAGCGATGGCAATCAACCAGCCCGCTGGTACCCGCTAAGAAATCTAATTGCGGAAATGTAGCCTACTACCTAGGACGTGATTGGTCAGACCTGCCTCAAGCCGGGATTGATTGTGTCATCCATAATTATTGCGTGCCAGAGAATTATCTATAGTCTGGATCTATGATAAAGTCATGAGAAGAAGCGTCGCAACATGATGAGCTATATAACTAGGTCGCGATCCCTCTGGAAAAATGATTAATCATTCATCATTCTTCCGGTATCTACACTCTTTGACGGAAACATTAAACCACTCAATTTGACCAACATGCCAAACAACCCCACCACCAAAGTTGCCCTTGTTGGGGTATGTTGTCTCGTGGATCCAATATTTATACGTAACTAAACATATCTGACTAGGGCTCCGGGAATCTTGGTCCCGTGATCCTCTCAGAATTATTGGACGCTGGATTCGCCGTCACGGTTCTCACTAGACAAGGGAGCAGCAAGACCTTTGACCCCAGAGCTCAAATTGCGAAAGTAGACTACGAATCTCTTGAACCGCTCAAAGCTGCTTTAGCCGGCAATGATGTCGTCGTTAACACCCTCGGTGTGGGCGCCATCCCCCGCGACATCCACTTACGTCTCGTTGACGCTGCGGTGGCTGCCGGCGTCAAACGCTTCCTCCCATCAGAGTACGGTTCCAACACAACTCACCCTAATATCGCGAAGCTCCCCGTCTTTGGAGACAAGATTGCCGTTCAAGAACATCTCAAGAACGTCTCGCAGCAGTCTGGCCTTAGTTATACAATTCTGATTAATGGACCTTTCCTCGACTGGGGAATTAAGACAGGGTTCCTCCTGGACCTATCTGGTCCTGTCGTTCCCTTGTACGATGGTGGCGATCGAAAGTTCAGTTCCACAACTCTAAGAGGAGTCGGCAAAGCTGTGGTGGGAATTATCAACAACCCCTCCGCTACCGAAAATACCGCTGTCTTTGTTAACGAGGCAAGGGTGTCACAGAAGGAACTTTTGGCCTTGTCGGGTAAGAGTCTTGAGACCAAGACTGTGCAAACATCAGACCTAGAACAGGAAGCCTTCGCCGAGCTTGCTAAACCCACACCAAACCCTGGTGTGGTCGCCTTTGGCTTCCTGCGGAGGGCTATCTTCGGTGAAGGGTATGGGAGCCTCTTCGATCCTGAAAAACTTTCCAACGATTTGTATGATTTGAAGACTTTGTCTGAGGAGGAACTTCGGAGCCTCGTTGCCGAGTGACGCTACACTAGGTTAGTCAACAGACCGCCCACTGCCTTATTTCCGCGCATAAGGCTCGGGTACACGACCGATCTTGTACATAGCCAGACTTTAGTTCCTCAATGACATCGTCTTTGCACCCCTAGGGTTCACAACTATTATAACAGGCTTGACCTTCCGATAAGGGACAAGAATCTGCTGAACTGACTGGTTGTGATCATGCTGACGTTGGATCCGCTAGAGCCTTAAAACGAGGACGAGGGCTCCTGATTCGCATTCAAATGAGTCTTATTTTCAGCCGCATGACCTCGAACCTGGGGATCAAGATTCGCAATATGCCCCCACTCCAGGATACGATGGCCGCACGCCTGCGTCAAGTTATGGGCATAGCCCTTCCCTCGACTATCACTCCCAATACGATCTGGTAGTCCTGTCACAACGGCAACCGCAAATTCCCCGACTACATGTAAACTACTCGGCGTATTCAGTTTCACTGCAGAGGATCCCACTCCTTGGCCTCACTCGTGGTTGCTAATGGATCCGTTTTAATTTAAATTTTGTTCAATTGTCTATTTCAAGTATTTCAGAACAGAGACGACGAGTAAATTACCTTCTATAGCTGTTATAATACGTAGTTTTTCCTGCCGTTTCCTGCCGTTTTGTAATTTCTACGAAAAATGCTTACTTCTCCTATCAGAGAGCAGCATTCACTCCCAGGTAAAACTGGTTTACACTGAGCCCACTGCCATGATGTACTCTGCGAAGACCTCAAATTCTCGCAATCGTGGACTTAGAAATTTGTCGACCCAGTCCCGTCCCCATTCGTGCTCGTACCGATAAGTGTACAGTGCTTTACAGTACTCCCAGTAGTCTGGACACTATCCCGCTTATGCCCAGTCCACGATAGTAATGATTCGAGCTGGTTTACTAGAAGAGATGATGATATTCTCTCGGTGGAGGTCGCCATGGGTAAATTTAATGACTCCACCGTCCGTTGATAAAGAGCTATAGGGGTCGTATATTTCTTCAAAGTAGGAAGCCATATGGTCCCACGGGACTACCTACTCCCACGGGAGTAAATGTGGGAGTTGGCAAGGTCTACTCGCTACATAAAAATCTCGGGGACTGGAGTTTCGTCACTAAAGGTCTGTTTAATCATCTAGAGGCACTGCGCTTCTGCGATCGTGGCATAAGGGCTAAAATTAATTAAAGATCATAGGCTGCGGCTATGGGTTCGTGTGGGTGGCTTTCAACAGAGCCCTTACGCTAGTGTCGGAAGGCTTTTACTGGGCTCTTTAAAGGAAGAGTTAAGAAAGTTTATCTCTCGCATCGACTCATCGAAGAGATTTTCTGTAATTAAAGAGAATTTTGTCACTATGGCTTAGTTGGCTTTGTCAACCTACAAATATGGCATAGTTTTTGTTAATGGTCTAGTGGTAAAATACGCTGTATTTTGTCCAACACCGATCTGAGGAAATTCGTAGAAACTATGTTTTTGCTAATTGTAAATTATCCAATCTTCCAATTTCACCACCCAAGCAGGAAAGCAATGGACAGCAACATTTCACTTCGCTGCCTCCTCTCCCTCAACTTCTCCAAAAAGATAATCCGTATACCCCACACCCTCAGTCCCAGCCTCAACGGTACTCGCATAAACGGTCTCCATGTTCCACTTGGTCAGTCTCTTCCCTAGCCTAAGCTTCTCCACCAGATCCGGGTTACTGATAAACCACCTCCCAAACGTGATCCCATCTACCTCATTCCTTTCCACCTCCTCAAAGCAATTCTCGCCATTATAATTCCCGTTGGTCAATACTGGTGTTGTCTTCAGCACCTCCAAGAAGTGCCTGAGATGGAGATCCTCGACCGTAGCAGTCACTTTCCCCTCCCTGATAGCTGCGTACATGTTTTCGGTCTTAGTTTTCTCTTCGAGTAGAAGATCGGCCCGCGGCTGAGTGAGGCATACGTATGCGACTCCTCGCTTCTCAACTTCGCTCAGCGCATACCGGAAGTTCGCGATGGGATCCGTGTCTAATGGCAACCAAACCGTTCCCCATGGGCTCATTCGGATTGACACCCTGGATGCCCCGACAGCGGCGATCACCGCATCGAGGATTTCGAGTGTGAGTCGAGCTCGGTTCTCCTTGTTGCCGCCGTATTCATCGGTACGGAGGTTGGTGTTAGTATTGAGGAACTGGTCGAGCAGATACCCATTGCCAGACGACTGCGTCCATCAGCTTCCATTATTATTTTTCAAAGGGAGACCGTTACCTACAATCTCAACACAATCAAACCCGGCCTCGATCGCGCATTTAGCAGCATGCACATGGTCATCAATCGTGTCTCTGATATCCTGTAATGTCATCGGCTTGGCTGTCTCATGAGGATATTTGACGCCTCCGCGCGTGTTCCTGTTAACATAGCCAATATTAGTTGCGGAAGAGCTCAGGGGCTGGCGGTCGCCCAGCGAGACTGAGACTGCAAATCGTCCAACCTGATGCAATCTTAAGTCAGTACCTGCAGCTTGAGATTATCACTGAGGTGAACTCACATGCCACAATTGACACGCCATGAAAGCACCCCTGGCGTGCACGGCATCCGTCACCTTCTTCCACTACAGCATAATTAGCACTGATCTCCGTAAACATCGAAAAGCTGAAGCACGATCCCGGGAGTTTTATCAACAGACATGACTCATGATAAACCCCATCCGAGAAATCTAGGGAATAGCTGGGGATCTGCACATACAGCCCTCACATGCTCAGGCGCAAACATGCCTGGTACGCCGTAGAAACCTCCACCCTGCGCCAATGTCAGCCTTCATGCTCTATTCCAAAACGATGTTCCCTAAGTGGATTACACGTTCGGGGCATGGGAACGACAAACCATAAAACTCGGGTGCATGCCTTCAGTGATAAGCAGTCCTCCCTGCGTCGCCCTCTGAGTATAATACTCCGTGACCATCGGAGTCGGCAAACTACCAGGACAGCGCAGGCGCGTCATCGGCGACATGATGACTCGATGTTCGAGATTCATTTTTCCGAGACGGAGTGGCGTGAATAGCTTGCTGCTCTCGCGGGGTGGCGAAGTAGAACCCATCGTGCTGGATGAAGTGTGCTGTACGATTTGTTGCAGGCGGGTTGGGTTACTACTGGGTAATAAGTCTCAAGACTTGTGAAAGGTGGTGAAGATAATGCAACGTCCGTCCTATTCTGTGATTTTATAGCCCGGTATTCCAGGGGTTCTCAACCGTTCCAAAACTCTGAGTCGCAGCCGTATCTCTTCTCCCCCCCCCCAACTCCCCAGTGGTCCCAACAAACCACGATTAGTGATCCCGCAGTTATGAAGAATTGTTGATCTCGGAGTAACGAAGAACCATGTGCCGTCTAGGCGCCAATGCATTTTAGCGGTTTTTTTTTTGGTATATCATCCAATTATGGACTTATTAATGGTTCCACATTCAACCTTTGGTACTGATTTTCTTCATGTTCACTCGCGTCATCTTTATTCCTATTGCATGCCGGATTGCACGGATCGAGGCCGCCTCACCGAGCCGTCCGTCCAACCACTACTAGAAGGGACACGCGTTTTCGCATCTCATACACTAGTATCGTACACTACCACAGTACTGTACTTCGTATTTTTTGCAGGCAAGGAAAACGATACTCAGCATTTAGGAACCCGATTAGACAACTTGCCCTGTTATAGAAGAACTCTCTAGAGGTCGTGACCACAACTACTCCCCGGATCATAGTTTTACTTGATTTAGTACTTAAGGGCTGTGTATCTCTACGTCGGCAACAGCGGAGATTGGGACAGATTCCGCAGGAGCATGGGTAGACACCAGCTGATGTGTGTACTGTATTATAACCCCGGGAATGGTTGACCACTCCGCATTTTTTTGTCGTAACACACTGTTGGGACAACGATTTCACTTTTTTGTCCTGGCGCCCAGAGTACAGTGACGGTCGATAGGCTTGAACACCCGCCCGAACTTACCGCCAGCGCTAACACACCAATGGGCTAGTGCACGCCATATTAGCCTATAGATTCAGAATTCATAAAAGGGTTGAGCCGGCAGAATATTATATCATGATAGTGGTGTGGGGCCAAGGGGTGTCAAAACTTATGGACAGTCACTGTAAAGTGTCTGATAGATAGTAGGAACCTGTTCCGCCATTACACGCAAATAGTCTATGCATTCTCAACCAACCGCAGCCGCCTATACCCTTTGTCTTGCATCGGTTCTGTCAATTATTACAGACATGCTAGGCACCGATGGACGAGAGCAAGCTGCCACTTCTGGCCTTCTCCTTGCTGTACTGAAGAATACCACATAGACCGCCGCAGTCGGTCCGGTGCTGAATAGTAATCACACCGACAGACGGGTATCGGCGTAACCTTTACACCGTCCCCGTCATGAGAGAATCTCCCATTCTCACGGAACGTAGGTAGAGAGTGCAGTTAACTAGTAATTTATAAGTAACCTATTTAGTTAATGTTTACCCCACCAGCAAAACAAAGAAGTTGAAAGCCAATCTCATATCTACTCAGGTTCAAATCTCATTCAAATCCCATCCAACATCAAGGAAGATGGAGAAGATCATTACTATTGTGGGGTTGACGGGTAGTCAGGTACGCACAGACTTGTACTAAGGCCTTGCCAGCACTGGGGAAACTAAGCAATAAAAGGGTGCTTCCGTTGCCGATATCTATATCAAGGAGCAAGGCTGGCATGTCCGCGGCCTCACCCGTGATCCAAGCAAGCCATCAAGCCAAAGTTGGGCTGACAAGGGGGTTGAACTTGTAAAGGCCGACCTGAATGACGTCGCCACGTTGAGAACAGCGTTCGCCGGGTCTAACGTTATCTTTGGCGTCACCGACTTCTGGGGAGTCGTGTGGGATCCCAAAGCACAGACGCTGGCAGAGTCAACTGGCCAACCCATAAACGAACTCGCATACACGGCTGAGGTGCAACAAGCCCGCAACATCATTGACGCTGCAAATTCCACGATTGGCACCTTGAACAGACTCGTGTTTTCAACTCTCTCGCACACCAAGAAGTGGAGCCAGGGAAAGTATACCCAAAACCTACACTTCGACGCGAAGTGGACGGGTGTCGACTATCTGAAGGCCACCTATCCAGCACTGGACAAGAAGACTTCGTACCTACAGGTTGGACTGTATGTGACCAACTGGAAGAAGGGCCTACATATGGCCCGGCCCACTAAGGTAAATCGAAAGCTCCGTGGAATTACTTGAGCACTTTACGTCTACTTCAACGAAGCAAAATGCTGACACACAGGCAGCAAGCTGACGGCACATTTGTGCTGAGTCTTCCCATAGACGGTGATGCCCTGGTTCCCATGGTGGAGGCGCGTCAGGACACGGGTAAGTATGCCGTCCTGTGTATTTGAAGGGAACTTGAGTGGCTAAGATTAAACTCTGGAGGCAAATTTGTCAAGGCGCTTGTTCAGGTCAAACCGGGCAAAAATCTGCTCGGCTATGGAAGCTTCATAAGCTGGAACGAATTTGCGGCTCTGTGGGGGAAAATACATAGCGTAGAGTGTCGTTTCGTAAGAGTCCACCGCGAAGTTCTTGAAAAGGCCATCCCTGGATGCGTTGGCGAGGAACTTGCTGATATGTTTGAGTACATCGGGGAATTTGGGTACGATGGTCATGATCCAAGCGTTGTTCATCCTCAAAGTGTGAGTGCTTCCCTGTCTCAATCTGGAACCCTTTCTCACAAGCATGACAGGTTGGCGTGGATATCCCGGTCTATTCCGTGGAGGAGTACATCAAGGGGGAAAACTGGCCTTAAGTTCAGTAAGCTCTATGCTTAGTGAATGCAGCATAGCATAAGTATGGTAGCAATTGTGTTAAATTTTAAACGAAGACAGTGATAGATGTGATGGCCCAGTCCAGTCCAGCGTGTTGGGTAGCTCGGTACGAAGATATTCAACATGAGTGAGGAGAAAAAAAAAGAGGAGCAGGGTGAATGCACTTATCCCTTCGCTGAACACATGACCAAGTATTGTAGTAGCTGACACAGAAGTGTTGCAGCAATGGTGATCTGACAGTTAAGGGGAACCCCTGGAGGGTCTAGTGAACCCAAAGGCTAAGAGAGTAGATTCCCTGAAACGCACGAGGAACAAAGTAGAACTCAGGAAGTTTCAGGTGCTGGCAGTCCACTAGTAGCTGAGGAAAATTTATATCTATCGAGAATGGCATGGTCCATGTCTTCTGTCAGGCACAGCTCATGAACCCGGAACTGCATGACTATCTGTTACACCTGGGCACTGTTACCATTACCATTATGTGTCAAAGTCCAAGGTCGAATACATGGATTTACAAGGTATTATACCATGATCATGTGATTTCGAGTACCAGGCATACCAGTGCATATTACAGTTAGTCATCTATGTCCGCTCAGATTGTTAAAAAGGGTTTTGTCATTTTTAGCTAGAGTTAGTTAACAGAGTCTTCAATATCTGCCATTTTTTTACCATACATTGTCGTACCGCCAGATTTCCGTCAATATCTACAAGAAAGAAAAAATGGATCAATTAACGCTAGTCATATATACTTTGTACATCATATCATGTCTCTAGACTTCCTAGTTGTCAGAACACCTTAACTAGTTAAAGTTATACCCTCACTAACTATAGTTCTTGACTCTAGTCAGTCCCTACGATATCTACCTGACGGGTTACTCTATTTTTGTTTCAATTGGGCTTGTAACTCAGTGGTACGAGTGCTCGCTTTGCATGCGAGAAGTCCGGTGTTCGATCCACCGCTAGTCCAACTGTTTTTGCTTGCTTCGCCTTGTGATATCTGGAGTATAAAGGGATGTAATTTTGTTTGGGATGGCTAACCTCGTTCTTTTGGGTCACCTGCATAGTTTCTGCATAGTGAAACTGATTTACAATGGACTAAATGAAACAGAGTGAGGTCTTCATCAAAACCGATGTTTGGTAATGTCGGGGTGCGGATATATATCCCATGCACAATATATGAATTACATGCAAATTTGTGATCGAAAAAGCTTCAATATAATCAATTTTGTATCCGTGGGAAATTAAGGAAATTTGGTAAAGAGAAAATCCTTATCACTATGCTGGATTCAATGAAGTGCACCAGTACACGAACCAGTATGTCTCTACTGGGTATTTGTTTGTACTGGTAGGGGGCTGGTGGAAATATAAGTTACGAATTTGAGTCTTTTTGTCACTTTTATATGGACATGCCTAATTTCAAAATTTATTAAGATGGACTTATTCTTGAGTGGGGCGCGCCAGCGAAGAAAACCTTGGGAAGATGTTGAGCGCTTCCAAGGTTGGCGATAAAGGTTATCTTCAAGCTTATCATGTAGCCTAATCTTCCGATCTACTTATCTGATCACATGATCTACATCTAAAACCCCTTTCCATACATGGTTTAACACATAGCTCTCAATACAGCTCCTCATTTTCATGATCTCATCTGATACATATATACATACCCAGTAAAATATTCAAAAACAGGAAATAGAACGTTAAATAGCAGAGACATGAGGGCCTATTGAAAAAAAAGTATTGGCAGCCCTCGTCAGAACTTATTGGCCAAATATTTTTGTATATCATATACATATGTCATATTAGTATTTTTTATCTCCCTCTTAGTAAGAGGGGCGAGGAAATGGATGCTACGTGGTTTGTATGGGCATGCCATATAAAAGGTACCTGGGTTGAGTGGGGTGCACTAACATACAACATAGGGAAGGTGTATGGGGTGCTTGGCACGACTACGGCCCCAAAAGAGAAGCTAAATTATCTCTTTGAGAACATCAATTGCCCAGATTAATTGTCGTATAATTTAGGTGAACCGGATTGTTAGATAAGCAGGCAGACTGCCCACCCCGCCAAGTGTGGCTGGGTTAGAGGTGGCTGTGCTGGTATAGTGTGGCGTAGCACAGCCTCCTTTTGTGGACGGGTCATCAATTATCTAAGCGCTCGGGCATGATCTCACAAGAAACCCCTCCTTGGCTGAGCCCTGTAAATAGATCCATCCCTTTCTGTTTCAACAATTCTGATTCTCTCTTATCCTTCGTTCCCGAGCCTCTTACTACCAGCTTCGTACCAGCCATTGTTACACCCGCGCACGACGTCATAACCGTGTTATCAGCATCTTAAATTGCGGGCAGTCCCCCACTTGTGACAACAACCAACATGGCGAGCGCAGCACACGATCCCCGACTGCTATACAGCGTCAATAATATCCGTGCTTTCCATATCCAAGATGGCGAGGAGCAAGAACTCACGCCGTCCGGCCCTCAAACCCTTTCGTTGCTAATGGTCCCCACCAATACCGCCCCTGCTGGCCCGGGGACAGATTGGCCTGAAGATTCACCGGAAGAGGATTTCTATCTTCACCTATATCTCCCACCCGAGCTCGATATCGCGATCCCGGCGACCACACAGATCTTTCACCAACCTCCCGACAGTTATCTGATTCCCCGCTGGGACATGGGTCCCGATGCTGGTGCTTTCATTCGCATCCAGTTCCCTAGTATTGGCGCGGGCCCCAGTAACGTGTCCCAGGATGATATTGATACATTTGAATCTATCCTTGCGCAGTGCACTGCATTCCTCGAGCGCACTCCGCACCCCAAATCCCAGGACTATACTGCTTATAACCCGGCGGACTACGCACCCGGCGAGGGTTATGTTGGAACCCCAGATACAAAGAAAGCAGATACACAGGGAAGAATTGTACTCGTGGATGAAGAAAACGGCAGTGTGGTTGGTGAGCTAGGCGATGGCTACAATGTAGTTGAGGATGCTGACGTGAAGCCTGGCTCTAAGAGTAAGTGCATTGAATTATGGTCACCTTCAATCAGCAACTGACTAATATATCGCAACAGGACCGGTTGGAATTGAACTTCCTGCAGAAGGCGAAGGCAACCAAGTCAGTGTTAGCAATGTCTCCGAAGAATACCTGGCAATGGCCCGGCACCCGGCGTATAAAAACTCGACACTGGTTCAGAGTTCAGCTACAGCATCTCGACTAATCGTGACTGGCTCCACATATCTAGCAAGTGCTATCGCGAGCGGTGCAGAGAACTTCCAAAAGAAGACGCAGCCGAATGTCAAGCCGCTGAAATTCTCAGACGCTACTCACGCACGCATCCGCAAGGTCGGCACTCTCTCTAACGGAGCAGCGGATCTTTCTGCCCGTACAGTCGGACAAGTCGGAAAGGTTGCACAGAACCTAGGTGCAACATTGGCGCGCAAACACGAATCGGGCCGGAAAGGTTTCGACAAGCGCAACCCACCACCAGAATACAAGCCCGGCGTGCTGAACAAATCGATGATCGCATTCTCAACCTTGGCCGACGGCATTGAGCAGGGAGCCCGGAACATGCTCTTTTCCGGAGCCAGCGCCGCGAGCTCCATGATTGACCACCGTTACGGCAATGAGGCAGGCTCCGTTGCCACCAACCTGACTGGCGGCATCAAGAACGTTGGATTGGTTTACATCGATGCCACCGGTGTCAGTCGCCGCGCTCTCCTGAAATCTGTTGCCAAGGGTATGGTTGTTGGAAAGATGCGCGACGGTCAACAGGTTGTCGTCGGTGGTGGTGACGGTGGCCATGTATCAGCTGAAGCTGCGCAGGCTGCTTCGGGTCCTTCTGGCTTGAGCGCCAGGGACCCTGTTGTGCGGCGTGCATCGCCTAACCCCACACCGCCTCCTGCATATGGTGCATCAGGAACCATGTCCCTCGACGGGACGTCCAAGTCAGGGGGTAAGCGGTAAAAAGTTGGGGGCTGGCGCCCATGGCTACGGTGCTTTCGGGGAACGAGATCTCGTATACGGGGAGATGTTTGGATTATTTCATTTTTGATGACTTCTGATACGGCGGCATTGTTTTTCATTTTTCCAAGCTTTTTAAGGCTTGTCGTTTTACCCTTTTCGATATGTAGTTAGTGAGCTCGCATATCCATAAAGTTCCGACCGCATGTTATGCAGGAGTCGCCACCTTTTGCGACTCTTTTGGGTTCTGGCTAGGTGGCCATAATAGGGAGAGTACAGTAGACCGTCTTTTCTGGTGGCAATTTGTTTTTGATTTGAGGTGGGTGGAAGCATAAACAACGACGATGATAGTCATTGGATAAGGTTGCTCACATTTTACCGCTGGACGATCTATTAGGTGATAGCATATAACGTCGAGGCGAAAACTGCCAACGCATCGCTTTGACAGTTGTTCACGGCCCATCTTGCCCAATCAGGGTGAAATGATAGTGATCCGGTCAAAGGAAAAAACTCCTACAATATAAACAAGAATGGTTGGCTTATGCCTGCCTTAGTACAGTCTTTTCAGATACGTTTAAAGTAAGGCTCGGACTGTTCAGGAACATTACTCGCACATTTATATTCCACCCTTCGAAGTAAAAAAATGAAATCGAACAAGATTTACTTAGGTTGGAATCCAACCATGGTTTTAATGGTTTTAATTATTCCTTACCATGGTTGGGGTTGTGGTCCCAGGGTTCGTGCGGGTAAATCTTTTTTTGGTTCTAGCCCCTATAAGGAAAGGAAGATGTTCAATTTTCAACTCATGTACGGAGTACGGAGTACGGAGTATACCTTTGGAATACAAAGAGTTAAAGCCCGAGTTGGCGCTAATGGTGAAGCTAGGGAGCTGGAGCTACTGCATGCCATTGTGACCTTTGAACATTTGGATCTCAAAAATCCAATTTCAAATTTCAAATCAATTGATCTAATATAAATAGCGTACATTGTGCTAATTAGAAAAAAAGAGATCTGAGCTTCTGTTCTGGGAGAGGTTAATAATGACGATCGTCCCAAGGTGTCCACTTTAGCATTCGAAACACCCCCTATTTTACTTTTTTTTCGCTCTTGAAACCTGGCACTCTTTAGTTGTAGGCGCCTGTTGTTATTTTTGTCAAATCCATCTTAGCATCGGGACTCGAGCCCTTTTTAGTACTGCAAGGGATTCGCGATATATGGTCAATTAATATCGAATCCACTCTCAATATGGACGCGCACCTACTTTGTCCTTGTCGTCACCATGTATCATACCAAAGATGAGTCGTTCATATACATAATGTATATTAGAGGATTCTAAGTAGAAATAAGATACTATCATACTCCAAGCGCTCTGTAGGGTAATCAACTTATATGTAATCAAATAGCATTTCCATGTATCCAAGCGGTCCCAAAGACCCGCCCCCAGACTAAGACTCGTATCTCACCTCCTCTTTTCCTTCTTCACCTTCTCATCCTCTACGCCTTTTTCTTTTTTCTCTTTTAGTTTCTTTGATTCTGTTCTTTGGGGGATATCTTCTTCCCCCTTTTTTGCCATCCGACCGGTGCTTCCCGTTTTCTCTCCCCTCGCGCCCCCTGTCCGCCCCTCCTATCTTCGACCATGTTCAACTGTTGTCGCAATTGAATCAGAGTTCTGTTGATCAGGTTCGCAATTGCGTCTGAGACATTTGCTACCGCGTTTGCTGGATTTCTTGGACAACGTTGTGACCTCAAACCCCCAAGTCGTGGGTCTGGACAAGAGGGGGACTCTGGAGTACTGCAGCGCAGGTATTTTGAGCTTTCCTTTCGTTTTTCGAGAAACTTGTTGTTTTTCGACGCGTCTTTACACTTGAACAAGGTTGCGACCTGGTGTCCTCGGTGATATTTAACCTCCATCCAACGGTTTTGTGCGCGATTGGTCGTAAGCTAGTTTCCCCCCCATTCCTCCGATCGATCGCTGTCAGTTGCCCAACCCCCCATTCCTGGGTAAAAGGCACATTTTTGGCGATTATCGATAAGAATCTGGGGACAAATTGAAGCTAACGAATATCTCAATCCCCATAGATTGCGCCTTGAATCGTCATCTGGCGAGTGCGACCGGTCGCCCCCCGACTTTTTGCCAAACAACTACCCTCCCCCGGAGGACATTGTGCTCCCTCGCGCCAATTGTACCAATTGCAATTGATACCAACACCTTGTCAGTGTCAGCAGAAGCTGCCTCGGACAGTCACACAGCAAGTCTCTTAAGGCTTGGCGCATTTACTAGAGGTATGCCATCGGCCGTGCAAATTGCCTCCCAGCGCGAACCCATTATTCCGCTAAATTATTGCATTCGCTGAATAGCTTGCTAATGTCCTTTAGCCGTTTCTGAGGCCGGTCCCGAACAGCTTTTTTTCGGCTATGAGCACTTCTCATCAGCAGGCCGTGCCACTCCCCGCTCATGCCCCAGCAGTATCGACCAGCACATCATCTCCCGCCCAGAAGAATGCACGCACAGCCTATCCCGACATGTTAGGTACACCACCGGTTCCTCCCCCGAGGACTTCTTCCACCCACCACAGTCGCCGCAGTCCAAATGGAACCTCTACCGAGAAGACGAATAGCTCCCGACAAGGCAAGGGCAGGTCCGATCGAAAAGAAAGCCGTGATCGCACCCGCGAGGACCGAAATGGCAGGCCACGGAGGCACCAGCCCGAGGAGACACCCCGCGAAGTACAATCAAGGGCAGCTCCAGTCGCAAACCCCACCGAGTCGGAAATGGACAGTACCCTTGGCCTGGGAAACTTTGTAAAAGAACCCAACGCGGAGGTCAACTCTGTGCCTATCAGCGACCATGTTACGGACCAAGAGCGAGAACAGGTGCGACAGGCCGGCACAGAAAATGCCTCTTCCTCTGGATTCGGTGGAGCTGGCGTCGACGGTGCGGAAGAGGCTCGTGGGCCTCGAAGTCGCCACGATTACAATAATGGAAACGTGATCAAGCGCAAGGAAACTACGTTTGGCTCGTACATTCTCGGGCAGACCCTCGGCGAGGGCGAGTTTGGAAAGGTTAAGCTGGGGTGGAAGCGCGATGGTAGTATCCAGGTGGCAATCAAGCTCATCCGGAGAGACACATTGGGGACCAACCCTAGCCGACTGCCGAAAATCTACCGTGAAATCGCCATTCTACGTGAGCTGGCGCACCCCAACATTGTGCGCCTTCACGAAATGGTGGAAACTGACCGTCACATTGGAATCATCATGGAATACGCGTCGGGAGGTGAACTATTTGATTATATCTTAAATAATCGATATCTCAAGGATAACTCGGCACGCCGACTGTTTGCTCAGCTGGTTTCCGGGGTTGGTTATCTGCACAAGAAGGGTATTGTGCACCGTGATCTCAAGCTGGAGAACTTGCTACTCGACCGGAATCGCAACATCATCATAACCGACTTCGGATTCGCCAACACCTTCGACCCGGTGGATCCCCTAGACGAGGAAACCGAGTACAACTTGACCAACAAAGAATATGTGAAGCGGAAGCGGCTAGACAGAATTGGTCCAAATGGGATGAGGCGAGGCGATCTTATGCAGACCAGCTGTGGCAGTCCATGCTATGCAGCCCCCGAGCTTGTCGTGAGCGATTCTTTGTACACAGGCCGGAAGGTGGATGTGTGGAGCTGTGGTGTGATTTTGGTGTGTTTCCCCTACAGCCATGAGAATCCGACTTGGAACTAACTTGTGTGTGAAATTTAGTATGCCATGTTGGCGGGATACCTACCGTTCGATGATGACCCAGCGAACCCAGATGGCGACAATATCAATCTTCTTTACAAATATATTGTCACCACTCCTCTCACATTCCCAGAATATGTCACGCCACATGCACGCGATCTATTGAGACGGATACTTGTTCCCGATCCCAGGAAACGTGCAGACCTGTTCGAGGTTGCCCGTCACAGCTGGCTCAGCGAGTTCTCGAACATCGTGTCTCACATCACAAGCAGCACGACAAACGTTGTGGATATTACAAACACAACCATCCCCTCTGGTAAGGACTCGCTTTCTGTAAGCGGTCAAGATTCAAGTTACTCACATAGATCTACAGAAACCCAAAAGGAAGCACCCCCTCTCGTCCGCAGTGCCTCAGTGCGCGAGCCCCCAAAGCCACACCAGAACAGTGCTCCTGCTGTTGGTGGTTTGAACCACCATGCCGGAGACGTTTCTCAAGACCCGCCGTCCGAAAAGTCTAGGACTCCTCGCGATGCCAAGCGGAGGACCGTACAAGTCGAATATGTTGCTCCTCAATCACAAACGACCCGAGGAGAACCTCCGTTCGAACCGTCTGCATCACGCGGCCGAGCGCCGGCCCCATCCGAGGCCCAGATTGCGGCCCCAGCGCAGCACCCGACAGACCCTACACACCAGCCTGCAGATGCACCGGCACTCAACCTCAACAAGCCACTTCCAGGTCACTTCCCGCGCTCGACCTCGGACAACGCAGCACTTACTGGGTCGCAAGCGATTGCGATGTCTCAAGGGCCTCGGCCAGCCACTGGTGGATCTATGAACTCCTTTGGAAACACGGGTCGTTTGCCTTCCCGCGGCTCCTATGGACAGCCGGTGGCTCCTACTGTTACCGCAACTAACACAGAAGGCCGCCTAGCACAGCCTAAGAGCAGGCAGTTTGCTCTTGCACAGGACCCTGCGCAGGTGTCGAGCACATCCATCGGCCGTCCAAGCACCCAGAACCAGCAGTTGCCTGCAACCTTCAACACGACTCCTCGACAAGAACCGCCAAAGGGCCACAAGAGATCCAATACTGTTTCCAGCCTAGGCGAGAAACTTTTCGGTCGTTCTGGTTCCATCTTGGGTGGTCGTACTCAATCCAACACCACTCGTACAAAGCAGGATAAGCGTTACCCACCTGTCAGCATGAAGGAGCCTCTACCGAGAGAAAACTCTAGAATGTCCGTGGACTCCCGCCGCTCCATGCAGTACCCCCATAACCGCAAGGCAAGCGAGTCTGGTACCGAAACCCGTCCTCGTCGATTTTCATTACTCCCGCAATCCTTCTCATTCCGAGGTTTCTCTAATACTCGGGCCCAGACCCCCGAAGAAACCTCGCAGGTCCCTCGTCCTGTCGACCCTGCTGCCCCGCAACGCCCTGCTACGGGTCCTGCGGGTCCGACGCAGGGTCGTTCCCGTGCGACAAGCTATGGCACTCAAGATGCCATGGGAATAGTCGACGAGGGCCCCGGCGAGGATGTTCATACCCAACCCGAGCCGCTTAGCTACGAGGCCCAGATTGATCGACAGTTTGCAGATCTAGGGTCTCAATTTGATCACCAGAGTGATTCCTTTGGAATCCCCTCAGCTGAGCAAGTTTACCAAAACTCTGCAGACCACTCTGGTCACCAAAATCACTCATCTAAGCCAAACTACTACGATGATTACAACGGCCCATATGACAGCGTGCCTAGGCAGTCGATGCAGGTTGGTCGATCAGGGCGTGGGCCGGGTGTTTTGCAGAAAAACCACCGCAAATTTGCTGATGCCTACGAATATGAGCGCGATGGGTCTCACCATTCCGGCAGCTCTGGGGCCGCACGTAAAGTCATGGACTTTTTCCGAAGACGTGCCAAGTCCCGCGCCGGTGATGACCGTTGATTTGCAATTCGACCAATACATAAAAAAGCAATATTCCATCTCAGACCAATAAGATGGATTGATCAAGCACTCGTGCAGTTTAAGCTTTGATCTTAGAAGCAGATTCCAACCCTATCATTCTGATGCTTCTTTTGAGTTGCTTGAAAGAGCAGCGAGGTTGTTTGGATACCCCGTGATACCCTGCTTTGTCCCCTTCTTATGCATGGATTCCTCTTCATCCGTCGGGTGTTTGATTAATTATCTAGCATTTTTTTTATTTCCTTTGTCAGACTACATTTTCCTTGCTTCCTAATGTTTTGCTTTTTCCCCGCTGTTTTCCCGCCGTTTTTACCCCCCATATGTGATTTGCATTCCCTTCTCCTGTTACTATTATCTCTGGCTGTAAAGTGAGACCTCATCCGTGTTCTTCAGAGCATTTTATTATCCTTTTGAACCTATTTTTCGCTTCTCATTGTCCCCTCTTAGCTTTTGTTTGTTCCTCTATGGCAGGCTTTGTCAACGATAATTCAATTGTGACACTATTTACATTCTTCTGTGCATCCTTTTCTTCCTCACCTATGTCTATGTATCTTAATGCGTGGCTTTTTTCTTTAAGGTGGGGTCTTTCTGGCTAGTTGTTCAGGTCTCGTTCCCGTTCTGTTGCGAGTTCTCGGTCTATTTTCCAGGACCAGTAGGGTGGTCAGTACATTGATTTTACTTGGCTCGAAGCAACAATATTATCTCGTTGCCAGGCAAAGGACTGTATATCTACATTGTAGCTGCTCTATAATTAACACATAATGTAACGAGATCAACATGGCAATATCGAATATAACTTTGCTCTTATTGCACGGTAGGCTGCTGTACTTTCAAATGCTCAATATTTACCAGGTCAGCCTCCCTATTCAAACTTTCAATCTCAGCTGTGGCGAAAGGAATGCCCTCTGCCAGTCGTTTCTCCTCGGTAATCATCTCGATCTCTCCAGGGAAGTAGATTCGATCCACACCAGCCATCTTCTCCGAATCAATAACCCGCCGATACAGATAATCCATCCTCTCCTTGAACTCCTCGACAGTCATAAACAAATCAGGCTTAATAGCCACCAAAAAATGGCCCACATCAGCTGGCTTTGACGGATCATATGGGTTGGTAACATGTCCAGCAAAAGCAGACCCAGAAAGCACACCGGAGAAAACATCCATCATAACAGACAGGGCAGACCCTTTCGGCCCGCCCATAGGCAGCATAACACCCTCCAAGGCCTCAGCCGGATCATCTGTCCGTGCCCCATCCTTATCAAGTGCCCAATCCGTCGGAATCTTCTCCCCGCGCCGAAGCGCCTTATAAATCTTTCCGCGGGCCGCAATGGAAGGCGCCATATCCAAGATAAACGGCCTTCCCTCCCCAGCCGGCGCTCCACACGCAATCGGCGACACACCCATTAGCTTCTCTTTCCCGCCCCAGACTGGCAGCGCGGGCGAGCTATTTGTAAACACAAGGGACATCATATCAGCCTCCAGCGCTTGCTGCACTAGCCACGCGGACATGCCGAAGTGATTCGAGTGCTTGACGGAGACCATCCCGATGCCGAAGGTCTGGGCCATCGAGATGGCGAGACTCATTCCCTCATGTGCAGCTACGAAGCCAAACCCGTTGTGCGCGTCGACTTGCGCGACGGCTGGCGTGACTTGGCGGATTGTTGGGACTGCACTTGGGTCAAGTGCGTTTTGTCGGATCCGCTCCATATATGAGGGGATCCGGTTGCTGCCGTGTGTATCTACACCGCGGAGATCGGCGGATACGAGACATTTGGAGACTATTTCAGCGTGTGCTGGTGATGTGTTGTTTGCGATGAGGATTTGCTTGACGAAGTTTTGGAGGTCTGTGGGGTTGATGTTATGCAGTCCTTGTGACTGGTTGGGTTGGTCTGGCATTTTGGAGTTGGGTGTAGTTTTTATTTTTGATATTTTACAAGCAGTTTTAGGGTTGTGTTGACTGAGGTGCTTTTATATGCGGGACGGATGCGTTGCGAACGGGGTGGGGCCGCACATATGGACTGAGTATAGTTCCATTTCAGACTCCGATCGATTTGTTCTCTAATGAATATATGCGATTAGGACAGGATAAAGTATCATAGTTGGCCCTATGTGTGGATGCTCCCATTTAACAATCTTGCAAGGATAGAAAGCTGATCTAGTTTCGTACTCGTCCCCTTCGGATTGAGGTTAAAGAGTTAAGATTGGCCTGAGTCGATATTCTGGGAAACCATCTCATCCTCTGTAACGTATTTATGACTAAATATTGCCTTCATACCCAATATCTCCCAAATTGCCACTGGAAGACTCCAGATATCAGCCGGACATAGAACGTGTGGTTCGAATTTGGCTTCTGGAGGCCGTGCTGCAAGTAGTGGCACTTCTGTCTTCGAATTTCTGATGACGGGGAATATGACTCGCCAAAGTCGTTGAGAAGCCCGAAGATCATAGATTGAACTAAAAATTTGACCCGACGAGAATAGTAGGGGGCTGTGGGCTTGGCGGGTCGAGATTGCCAGGCGACTTTATAAATCCTCGAAGAATGTAAAATATTTCTCACCATCATGGCTCCTCTAAAAATCATAGTCACAGGCAAATCATCCATCACCCATGCCCCAGAACGTGGCACCCTCACGTTCTCAGTAAAGGGAAACGGCTCCGAACAAGAAAAAGTCGCCAAAGAAGTGGCAACATCATCCACCAACCTACAAAATTGGATCACATCAACCTTTAATGCGAATGATCCCGAGTCCCCTCTGACAAACTTTTCATCTACGAGTATCAGAACCTGGACAAAGGCAACGGATAGAGACCCCGTGTCAAACCCACACCATGCCAGCATATCCTTCAAAGCCGTCTTCCGCGACTTCCCCAAGTTGAACTACGCGATCGAAAAATTGTTGGTCTATCCCAAGGTCGAAATCGACGGTCTAGATTGGACTCTCACCGATGAAACTGGGCGACGATTGGCTTCGGATGCGCGCAAATTGGCTCTGCGCGATGCTATCCAACAAGCCGAGGACTATTCGGAAGTGATTGGACGCGATGTTTCCGTAGCGGAAATTGCCGACCATGGGATCAGTCCTTACAGGGCTTGCAACCGTATGGTCGCTGCTAATTACGGTGATCAGCCTGGGGACGACCCCGTGCCGCTGGACCTCACACCTCAGGGTATCGATGTCGAAAGTAATGTCAATGTTACTTTTGAAGCTGAGTGAAATGTGAGATATTTGACTTGATTCCTTCGCCCGTAGCTAGTGGACCATAGACATCCGAACTAAATTGATTGAAGAATCTATTGAGTGATATATCCGAATTATTATATTCCAATCTTCCTTTCTCAGTTAGCATTAAAGACCTCCCACATGAGAGTGTCAAAGTCTGGGGCTCCGCTGAAGTCCATAAAGCCCCCCGGCATGGAATCATGCAGCCAAGTCATAGAGTCAATGTGTGGATCGTAATCATCGATAAAGGAATTCAGCGGCAGGTTTTCAATACCAGAGTCAGTACGAAGTGCAAAAGGCACCTCCATTCCTTCACTGACAGTCTGCAGCCGCTGTGCTCTCGCTCTGCCGCAAGTTGATTGATTTTTGCCCAGTCTGATCGAGCTTGAAGAAGCTTCTAAGTTTCGAATCCTGATAAGTCTCTGAACAGTCGCACCGGATAACTCATGGATGCAATCCCTTGCGCGCTTAGCCTCTGCCCAGTATTCCCCAATGCCGCTTAGTATATTCAGACTGATGCTCGTGTCAGCAACCACCTCATCAATCTGCACTTCGGATGCAACATGGGGCAGTCTCCACAAGCAATGTAGCAATATCAGCGTGCTCAAGAAGACAGAGTGAACAATGAGCCGACTGTATAAGAGGGCTTCCTGTCTGTAAAGCTCTCCAAACCCGCGGAGAAGATCTACGGCATGCTGAAAACATCGCGCAAGCATCTCTTCCGATGGCTCGGGGATACCGGGGCTTGGTTTTAGCACTAGGATCATCATTTCGTGATACTTGGTTTCGCATATTTTCATGATAGCATCACCTTCAGCGCCACGGGGAATGTCTGAAAGCCAAGTCTGAAGGCGTTCGATCATCTCTTTCTGCCACAAATAAATGTCGGGTACCGGTGGGTAAGCATATTGGGGAGGATCTCTGCAGATGCTGTGCATGACATATTTAATCTCAGAATTGATGCGGGCGAGTTTGAACAGATGGATAGAGAATGTCATGTGAGAAGTTGTGCGACTTCCCGAGGTTTCGTCACAAGTTGCCTGGGAAAGATCATCATCAGAGACATCCGAAGGGAGCTGAAGGTACTATTAGCCAAGGTCTATTAGAGAGGCACCCCATATCAAAGCACGTACCCGAAGCTCGCACGCCTCATCTCTCACCCCGATCGGTCGACCCATCATCGTGCCTAATGTACGATCAAAGCTGTATACAACCCAGAAGATGCGAGTCCGCATTTCCTGCTCTAGGAACGAGATGGAGAATGTCGATGATGCGCGAACATCACGCTGAAGACCCAAGTCAATCAGGGAGCCCAAGCATTGGTAGTTCAGGCTCCAGACATTGATATCACACGAGGGATTATGAAGTCCATATACCATTAGCAAAAGCAGACTCTGGAGTCCTTCCAAAGAACCATCGGCACAAGCACGTTCGAAAAAGTGGGTAGCTGCTGTATAATACCCCTCGGCCGGAAGGGGAATTCTGAACCGTCTAGAGAGATCCGAGGCTGCTATTGCGAGCACCATGAAGACGTGAAAGGTATCGGCTGGGCTGGGGGATGCTTCATCGCTATAAATTCTCCCGAGTCTTGTCATGTGCGACGGTTGGTGTAGAAAGGGGTATACGAGATGGACCGAAGAAAAGTACTTTGAAGTAAGCTCCACAGCATCTTCTTTGCGACTTGGGAGCGATGCTGGGCTGTTGAAAAACTCGGATGAAAGCGACATTGGTTTGTCCGCATTGCCATGGTTTCCCGATGGCCCCGTTCGTCGGCCAGCACTTGAAAATATGAGGTTTGCTAGGAAATATCCGCTTGAAGGACCAATGTATCTCGGCTCTCCTGAAGAAAGAGAGACGAGACCAATTTCGTGGGCCGGTCTTGAATGTGTTTGAGACGGTTGCGGGTGCACTGGCCCGGGTTGTACATGAGGTGTTATTGACTGGCGAATGCGGGCGCCCTGTGGAATAGTAGACTCAATTTCGGTGCTTTCTTCCGTAGGTTCGAGTTGTGAGATATCCGATATATGTACTTGCGGGCCATCCTCTAGCTGGACCGTTGGATCTCGTTCCTTCACTAAGGACTCTAACCACTGTACACGCTTTTGTAGATTCGCAATGTACCTTGTCAGCTGTTAGTATCAGAAGCATCAGAGAAGCGGAGGAAGTATCCATGTGACTCGGCGGATAATCATACGTACGTGCGATTAACCTCTTGTTTGCCATCGTTCACACAGGCTACATTGGCCTTTCTACACGAGGCGCAGCGGGGAAGATCTCCATCACAGCGGATTTTCCGTCGCTGACACCTCCGACAGGCGGCGCGGTTCCGAGACCGCCGTGGAGAGTCCATTAAGCTGACAGGGTCCCTGATCAGCGTTGAAGTTGCTTCATTGATCCAAGAAACTCAGAATAAACAAAGTCCCTCAAAATGAACGGTGAAAAGATGTAAAAAGAATACCACTGCTATTGACGAGATTTTGGGTGCGGGAAACTTCCGCCAAGGAACGGATGGCATCCGTCGCCCTATAAAGAGAACTTCCGATTTCAGTCTATAACCTCTACATATGGATTTTTCTTCTTGAAACAAACATTCAAAATGGTTCTTGTTCACATTGGTATAGCTCAATACTCAAGAACAAAGTACTTAATTAACCTCAATAGTTCTGTTCAAATTTCGCGCGAACATCGGAGACGAAGTGCAGCAGGAGTTCCTTTCCCAAATTAAGACACTCAAGTCCTTGCCCTGTGTTAAAAGCCAAAGGCTTGTTGTTGGGGGTCCTTCAATCACAACCCCAGTGGAAAAAAGCAAAGGATTTCAATACGCTCTGGTGAGCTACCACGAGGATCGAGCAGCATTGGCTGAGTATCAAGCTAGCACTGAACATGAACGGTAAGCAAATCCCCTTGAACCCTCAGTTCCCTAGTAACTAATGGCAATTTCATGTTACTTAGAGTCACAAGCACATACTTTATTCCCTATAAGGAGGATCTGGTTCGGTTTGACTTTGAGACAGATCAAGTCGACGAGGCACTGCTTGGGTTTTGATATATCCGATGCCAATGTCAGTTATAGAAGGAAGATTATACAAGATCAAGTTCTACATGTTCTGATGCAGCGGAAGACACTCCGCGCGTCTTACAATGTACCAGGTGAAAACAGGCTATGTGGCCCAAAAGGGAGTCAAAGCGATTGGAGCAGAAAGCATCGTATCACAGCGTCGCATCTTAATGAGCAGGGATTATTGAATTTATTAGTCAAACATGCTTTCTTTTAGCTTGGAAAGGGGCAAAAATATTTGATGTTCTGGAAATTCCTGTGGACACATATCTATCAAAATGAACAGTTGATATATACACGTACGGTGTGTCTCTATTACATTTCTATAAAACTTGTCTTTAAATCCCAAGATGTTTGTTTACCTCCGCAATCACATCTTCTTTATATGTCTCGGCAGCGATCCTTGCTAGGATGTGCTGATCAGGGCGAACCAGAACCCCTCCACCATGGACCAATTCATCAGCAAACCAACTCTGCCTGACGATTTCAAAGTCAACGTCGAGGCGCCAGGTATTAAGAGGTATGCCAATCACGTTACAGTGCTTCTGCAAAAGGGTAATGTTGGGAGTTTGCTGTTCCTGCCCCAGAATCAAGGTCCAAGAGTCAGGGCCACAGAGATCCAGGGTACTCCACTGACACGCCCGAACCTGATCTGCATCAAAATCCTTGATATAGGATACATCGACTGGCTTATGGGGCAGTGAAGAACACCTGGCTGCCTCTGTCTCCGGGGAGAGATGATCTGGGAAGCCAATCCAAGCATGCGGTAAGCGCGCCCCAGGCACAAATTTTGGAGAATAATGTGAAGCATGAGGAGGTGGCTCGGTAGCACCATACACATATCCAATATGAAGCTCCAGCTATGGGAAAAGGTGTGAGAAAGTCCCCGGTCTTTTATGGGAAGTTGCAAGCCACGACGAAGTCACTTACATTATCGAAATGTTCCCTCTGTCCTTCAATACCTGCCTTAACCCGTTTGCGTTGGACCGGATCCGCCAACGCTGCCATCATATTCTTTCGCGCTTGTATAACATCTTCAACACCGGCGGTTTTGAGACTCTGCAACAGGGCAAATATCTCCTTGCCGTTCTTAACACTCTGCTTGGAATAGGAATCCGCAACACCCCGTCGCTCGGCAGTGTATGTCGAAAGTATAGATGGCGTCGCTACCCCCCGGTGAACCAAGGCAATCTTGTAAGCTAAGTTGTGAACATCTGCAAGACCACAATTCAAACCTAGCCCACCAGTTGGGGGGAATGAGTGAGCAGCATCTCCAGCCCTGAATAAAAAAACATTAACAAGGAACCTACAGGGTCAATATCCAACTACAAAGACTCACAGGAAAATATTCCCCTCCTGGAACGTGAAAGCAACCTGGCGACGGAAGACCCAGGGGCGATAGCTCAGGATATCAAACGGAACATCGTCATTACCGATAGCACCACGAATCTTGGCCCTGCACATATCTTCTGTCCACGACTCGACCGGGTGCTCTTCAACGTCTACCTGGCTGATATGTACCTGGATCCCATCGAGATCATAGCCGATGATAAAGCCCGCAGCTACCGGGTCCATTATCCAATACAACATCCCGACACGGTCACCAACGACAGGTCGCAGATTGGCATTGAAATGAATGGTCATCATTGTCTGATCGGAGTCTTCGCTCTCAGACTCAATACCGAGCAGCTCACGGACCTTGCTTCTACGACCATCACAAGCTATGAGGTGACGGGACTTTGTTTGATGGAGTTGTCCAGTTGACCGTTCCTCAATTGTCGCTACAACTTCATTTTCAGTCTGGTTCTCAGTTAACTAAGTTGCTTCATCAATGGCCAAAAAGGGCCGTATACTTACTTGTTCCACAGCATGAATGCTGAATCCCTTGACCAAGGTAACGTTGGGATCTTTTGCAATAAAATTGGACAATTCTTGCTCTAGGGCTGGTTGGGGTATATTATGAATCATCTATTTGTTTCAATTGGTCAGTGCCTTTCCCAGCCTTTTCTCACTATAGAGGACAGTACCTCTGGCGTGTCATCCAAGACTGCAGGATCCATGCGCTCATACGGGAGCCTGCCGATCGCTTCCTCGCAAAGATTTGTCAGAAAGTTGACAGAGGAGCTATCATCTCGCGAAGTGCCTAGCTGGCGCACATGCTTCTCGCCTAGTTCAAATTGACGTAGGATTTCCAAAGAGCGGGGGCTGATCGCGTGAGCTTTGGGGGCAGCCAAACGCTCGGCATAACGCTCAATGATTAATGATCGAACTACAATATGTTAATAAAATGTTCTTGTCGACTTCGTTGCAAAAATACCTCCGAGTCGAGAGAGAAGGAGGGCCTGCAATAACCCAGTCGGGCCTCCGCCCACAATGAGCACTGGCACAGAACTTGGTAAACTGCCATAGCCAGTCTGGTGGGATGCAAAGTCTCGGGATGGAGCCATCTTCATCCGATGGATTTCGACTTAATTTTCTTCCAGAATAACTTGAAGAGCACTGCCCTTCTTAAATACACGACTCTAGGTACATAGATGAAGCTGAGTGGAGGGGAAGTCCCGAAATCGGCCAGAACATGCAATGCTTCACCAATCAAAGAAGTGAGATATATGAGGGGAAGCTGGATGCTTGGGTATTTCTCGGTGGATATCACCCCATGCAAATTTGACTAGTTCAGATGGGAAGCCACAGAATCCACAATATAGTAGCGTGTTTGGGCGGGAGAGCTATTTTTCTTTTGCCACACGCACTCAGCTCTTTATTACGACCGCCATATACATCCCTGCATAGCGCACTGCTAGTTGCCATACTAAACTTATGATTGGTCCTCAAAAATACAGAGATGCGGTGCATGACGCCAAAGGAATGTATCAAAGCCGTTTTGGCTGGATTTCTAGTGCCGAACACTCTACTCTGTACTATCTACTCGATATTGTTTCACTAAAATGCGAATCACGGGTATTAAAAAGGAGATTTCCGCCTTATTCCATGCAACGCAGTGTTCAAAGTCATTCTTTCTCTCCCCTGTTCACAGTTCCTGACACTCGTTCTTATTTTTCTTTAAATTTTGTTCCCCCACCCCTCTTCCCCCCTTGGGCACCTTCAATATGCCCGATAACTCACAACCTGAGTCCGAGAAGAAAGTAGAGTTCCATGCCGCACCTGGAACTGAAATACTATTCGATGGTAGCGACAATGGAAGTATCTCCGAGCGGCTTCACCAGCTCAAGCATCGTGGAACAGGGGATGGACGCATGTTATTGGTCCCGCAACCTTCGATCAACGATCCAAATGATCCTTTAAACTGGTCCACTACGAAGAAAAGCTTGACCTTCTTCAATGGCTGTTGGTTTGCCTTTATGGGGGCTATTACTGGTCCTATCATGGCAGCTGGTATATATTCATCTTCTATTATATGTTGAGCCATTCTGATTAGTACAGGTATGATGCAACTATCCGTCACCTTCGACAAGCCCCTCCAGGAATTGACTTATGCGAACGGAGCTTGCTTGATCAATCAGGGTGTATGGAACTGTGTCTGGATGCCATTTGCCGTGAAGTATGGCCGCCGTCCCATCTACCTCTTCTCAAACTTCCTCATGGCCATCGCCTGTATCTGGCTAGCTGTTGCATCCAATAAAACCTACACCGTTTTCCTGGTTGGGCGTGCTTTCCTGGGCGCGTTCCAGGCGCCCATTGAGTCAATCGTCCCATCAACCGTGACAGATATGTTCTTTTTGCACAACCGCGGAGAGCTTATTGCTATGTATGGCCTGTCTGTCCTGGGAGGCAATGAGCTGGGACCTATGTTCTCCGGATTCATCGTGCAGGCACTTGGAATGGACTGGGCCTTTTGGATTGTGGCCATGTTTGTTGGTGCCAGCTTGATCTCCATGTTTTTCTTCATGCCAGAGACCAAGTTCGACGGACCCCGTCCCGATCTATTCCAGTCCACCAATGTCGATGGAAGTAGAGACCAGGTGCTAGTTCAGGAATCAAGCCCAATTCCCCAAAAGACCTTTGTACAAGAACTCCAGTTCTGGAACGGCGGAGATCCAAATATTAATCTCCTTCATGTCTTCCTGCGCCCATTCGTGCTCGTGGCCTATCCCACCGTCCTCTGGTCTTGTTGCATTTACGGTATGGCCCTTAGCTGGAATGTCATCCTCGGCGCGTCGGTGGCACAGCTCTTTGCACCCCCTCCCTACGCATTCAATTCCAACGGCCAGGGTCTATTCTTCCTATCGCCCTTCATTGGCTCTCTTTTCGGTGTTTTTTTCTCTGGCCCAGGGGGCGACTGGATTGCCAACTTCTTCACCAAACGCAATAACGGCATTCGTGAGCCCGAGATGCGGCTACCGACTTGTCTATTGGCGGCATTTTTCACATTCTTTGGTGCGCTTTGGTTTGGACTTGCCTATGAACACCAAATGCACTGGGCAATGCCTGTTGTGGGGGCGGGTATTCTGTCAGTAGGAAGTCAAATGGGAACCACGCTAGGAATGAACTACGCCCTGGATTGTCACAAAGAGGTAAAACCCCCTTTCAGCTTCGACGCCACTCTACTCGCTAATCGTTTCCATTTTTGGGTTTGTAGCTCTCCGTCGAGATCATGGTGACTATTGCTGCTTTGAAAAGTTGTATCGCGTGGATCTGGACATGGGTGATCAACGACTATATCACTTCCAATGGTGTTTTGAGTGTCTTTATGACAGTTGCGGCTATCAATGTTGTGGTCTACGTGGTCTATATTCCCTTTTATCTGAAGGGCAAGGAGATCCGAATCTGGTTGCACCAGAAGGATTTCCTCCGGGCCGCTGGTATCATCTAGTTAACCCGAATGGGTGGGGCCTTCTAGGGTCCAGGTGTGGGATTACCAAAATTTCCTTCGTATTTAAATATTTAATATAGTATATATATATATCTCTCTATAAATTGCTTCCCCCCACTTCATGGGTCTTAGTTTCCAATTCGAAAGGAAGGAGGCTTTATAAAATTTTACAGCGCGATGGATGTTTCGCTGAAATTCAAGTAAAATGGAGCCCTAAGCCGTGCACGAAGTAACGCGACCGTTTTCTAGTACTTCGTACACAGCCTATAGGGGCGCCACCATATACGCCATGTTTTAATTTATGTTACTTTCGGTTCTCGGTTCGATATTGTGGGTTCCGATGGCTTCCAATGCAAAAAAAAAGGGTCTTTGGGGAAGATACATGTACAAGGCCGTAGCCAGAATGGCATAGTCTTCGATTGCCTAGCCTCAAGGATAAAAGCCTTGGTAGGTTCTTTATGCAATAGAACAATAGAACCACTAGAGTTCATAGGCACGTTTGTAAAAGGGTTCCCAAGGAAATTGTGTCTACGCGTTCAAACGTCGATCATGGTTTGTTCCCATTACCCCATTATATCCCGATGGTTTTATGATTTATGAATCGATCGTCATTCTCTTGTTTTGATCCTTATAATATAATTTCATTTAAAAAGTTCCGTATAGATCGGCATGCTATAAGCCGCACATATTTGTACATCCCTGTTCCTTGGCGCTTGGCTATTCTATGTAACCCATCTCTTGTCCTCCCACTTAGGCTACAAGGATATGCGACAATATAATTCCAATTTATCAAGACCCCTGCTCGAAATACCATACTAATATGCAGAGGCGAAGTTCCGGAACAAAATTCATACATGGTGGAAGGCAATTAACACTCTCGTGCAGCTTTTTAGCTCGTGAGATGGTTTGAACGAATTGCTAGAATTCATCACTCAAGGCTCAGCTTCTGTACTCCGTACCGGCACTTATTAACTCATTAATTTATTGACTTTAATTTATTATGAGCAGATAATAGACGCAGGCCTTTTTAGCGTGTTCTGTGATCCTTTCGTTTGAGCGCCTGATTTGGAGAAAATTTCGCTTCTCCAATGGCAGGCGTCGAGATGATTAAACCCCTGTTCATCGCCAGGGATTTTGCTGGGATTACGGAGCGCCTTTTACCGGGTTCCAAATAGCCTGTAATGATGCCAGTAATAGCAAACATAGTTATGAAGCATAGCAAGCATCCACGTCTGAGGTCACCCTGCACCTTCTCTTGTTTCTGCCTACGGAATACTCTGCGAGACCCTCTAGAGGTATCCCCTCCCCGAAGGCCAAAAATGGCCGGAAACAATTCTACGGTCATCCTCGCAATTTCTTGGACAGAAACATGCATTGGTTTACTCCTTTTCAGTCTTCGGTTCTTAAGTAACTGGAAATTTGTGGGGCGGTTTAGATGGGACTTTGCTGTCGCTGGTTTGACGGTGGTGAGTGTTTGGTCTTGTGAAGGTTCGATTTCATGGCGTAAGCTAATAAATGTGTTTTTCGCAGGCAACCGAGACCACTGCCCAGGTGTTCCTGCAATTTTCAGTCAATGCTGGAATGGGCGATCACTTGGATGAGCTGTCAGACTCGCAGAGAGTTACAGCGCTGCACTGGTCATGGGTGTTCCAGTTACTCGCAATAACCGCGAGTATGCTGGGAAAGCTTGCAATTCTCGCCTTCCTTTTCCAGATTCGTGGTCGTCACGAGACAAAGCCTTGGTTCTTGATTATCCTGGGATTTCTCATTGGAACAATCAACATTGCCGTTCTTGGAACCATTCTGGGACAATGCAAGCCAATGCACAAATTGTGGGATGATAGCGTTGAAGGAACATGCGACCCGGGGCGCAAAATGAATCAGAACTATTCGTTCTTCCAGGCTAGTGAGTTTGCACATCGCATCAACACACAATCAAAGGTTGAGCCGCTGCTGACGAGTTTAGGCTTCAACGCATTTAGCGACGCCTTGTTAGCATCATATCCGATCCACCTCTTTTGGAAGCTCCAGATGAAGCTGCGAATCAAGGTCGCCTTGTCTATTCTCATGGGGTTGGGTTGGATGTAAGTAGTATACCAAATACTTCAGCTTGTCCCAAGCTAACATTTCCCCCAATGCAGAGCGGCAGTTTGCTCCGCTGTCAAGACATATGAGCTCAAGGCGTTGACCGAAACAACTGATATCACCTGCAAGTCAAATCCATAATTCCACCTTTGGGAAAAAGAAAATCCTTTTTTTGGCTAATCATCGTATTCTCAACAGACGCTCAATCATCCCTCCTCATCTGGGCCTCGACGGAAGCTTGGATCGTCATTATCGTTGGCTGCATACCACCCATCCGACCCCTCATGGAAAAAGTGATGCAGCGACTGGGGTTCACCTCAAAGAAAACGTCGACTCCCTACGAGTACCGCAACTCGAGCGGACGTGCAGCATATGGCACGAACAAGTCCAACCTGGCGAGCCACTCACACTTTCAGTCCCACGCATATGGGGGCAGAAAGTCGTTCGACGATGACCCGGACTGGATGGAGCTCACCACATCTGGTGGGACAAATGGAAGTAAGGAACATATTGTCAATGTCCAGAAGGATGTTATGGTTCGAACTGATATTGTGACTCGTTTCGAGGATGTGGAGGGTCAAGGTCCCTTCGTCAGCGGGTAGTAATGTCTCTTCTGAGGATATCCGTGAGCGAAGGGACGTTCAAAAAGTTGTGTAATATTCACTGGTAGTAATATATATAGATGCAAAGCATCATGTATTTTCACATCGGTTCACATACGTTGACACATTTTCCCTTCGTCCCCAAAAGACCTCGGGAAGACATGTGGGGCTCCCCGCGGATCCCCAACACCGCCGATAACCGAGGTTCACCTCGTGATTACCTCTTCCTCCCCTTCTCCCCCTTCACTTCTCTTTCTTACTTCCACCTTCACAATGGCTTCCATTATCCGTGCATTGCGACCTTTGTCGCGTACCCCCTCAGTCCGCTTGGCGGGCAAACGACTCGCTGCCGGCCGGCCCATACAGAGGTACCATCTAATCCAGCGCATGCTATTTAAAGATACCACATTTCCTAACAAACCTCTATTGTAGCGCATATGCATTCTCAACCACCCCCCGCAGGCGGGAGGTCGACCTCTCCGAGCTGACCCCGACGCCGATCACCCTTTTGTCCGAGACCGAAACCCTGATGGCCGACTCGGTATCCAAGTTCGCCGTGGAGCAAATCGGCCCGAAGGTACGGGAAATGGACGAAGCTGAGACCATGGACCCGAAGATCGTAGAGCAGCTCTTTGAACAGGGCTTGATGGGCATTGAGGTCCCAGAGGAGTTCGGCGGCGCGGGGATGAACTTCACCGCGGCGATCGTCGCGATCGAGGAGCTGGCACGCGTCGACCCCAGCGTCAGCGTGCTGGTCGATGTCCACAACACACTTGTCAACACCGCCATCATGAAGTACGGTGATGCCCAGGCTCAGCGTACCTGGCTCCCCAAGCTGACTACCGGCACTGTCGGCTCGTTCTGTCTTTCCGAGCCTGCCTCTGGTTCCGATGCCTTCGCGCTCCAGTGTAAGGCCGAGAAGACCACTGATGGTTATAAGATCAATGGCTCTAAGATGTGGATTACCAACTCTATGGAGGCTGGTATCTTCATCGTCTTTGCCAACATTGACCCCAGCAAGGGCTACAAAGGCATCACTGCTTTCATTGTTGAGAAGGATACCCCCGGCTTCTCAATCGCCAAGAAGGAGAAGAAGCTTGGAATCCGCGCGAGCAGCACTTGCGTGCTCAACTTTGACGACTGTGTCATCCCCAAGAGCAACCTGCTCGGCGAGGAGGGACAGGGATACAAGTATGCCATCAGCGTGTTGAACGAGGGTCGTATTGGCATCGCCGCTCAGATGACCGGTCTGGCTCTCGGAGCATGGGAGAACGCCGCACGGTGAGTTTGCATCTATGATATTCGCCCGAAGATGAATCCGATCAGCTGACCACAACCAAAGATATGTCTGGAACGATCGCCGCCAATTCGGCGAGCTCATCGGGAACTTCCAGGGCATGCAGCACCAGATTGCGCAGGCCTACACCGAGATTGCCGCTGCCCGCGCCCTCGTCTACAATGCCGCCCGTAAGAAGGAGGCCGGCCAGGACTTCGTCCAGGATGCCGCCATGGCTAAACTGTACGCCTCCCAAGTTGCTGGCCGGGTGTCCAGCTCTGCTGTTGAGTGGATGGGTGGTATGGGCTTTGTCCGTGAAGGTATTGCCGAGAAGATGTTCCGTGATAGCAAGATTGGCGCTATCTACGAGGGTACCAGCAACATCCAGCTGCAGACTATTGCCAAGCTTCTCCAGAAGCAGTACACGAACTAGACGAGACGGAGTTGAATGCCTACCTAGATGGCTTTGCTTATAAATAGTTTGATTTCATGCACTCTGCGGCGTATTGTTTATTTGCTTTTGGGTATGTATTCATTGTTCCCTCTGGGGTATACAAAAAATGAAGAGCCATCATGGGTCAATTCGGGATTCACTCTACTGGGATATTTAAATGTCACAGTGTGTATGTAGGAAGAGTAAAGGAGCAGCGCATACAACGGCCCCAGTCATGCCAAGGTGCCCAGCCTGATTTGTGTCCAATTCCAACGAGTATTTTCGGCGTGGAATTCAAGTTGCCAGCTGACCGCTTGAGTCCCGAGGTCGAATGGTGTAGATAGTCCGGAGGTGGGACCGGAGCTTCTCCGACAGGTTGCTTTATTCAGCACGGCTGTTATTTCCGCTATTACTTTTGTGCGAAAAGGAATTTCAATCACGATTTCTGCGACGACTTTCGAGTCCGAAAACAAGTATTGCTGGGAAGTCTAACTATGGCATGAGTCAATATGCATGTTCGTATCGAGATTCTTCGGCGAAACTCACATGCTGTAAGACCGGATGACGGTTCTTCCGGACTGAACTCACAAGGCGTTGTGTTTCCACCGAGAATAAGTGCCCTTGGATTGCCCCGGTTGCCTGGCATATGAATTATTCATGATGGAGGCACCCATGGATACTCGTATGTCGGATCCGCTTGTTGCGATTGAGGCATTGGTTGAGGATATGTTGATGTGGAGGCTTGGTAGACTGGGGCAGGCGCTGGCTGAGGAATAGGACTGGCACTCGACATAGAAAGCGACCGGCTGTTGTAAGTGAATTGGGAGAAAGAGGATCTGGTTTGTTGCTGGGGTGGGCAGATTGATCCTTGACGCATTTGACCATCTATGGGATATGGCTCCATATGATGAGGAAATTCCGGGTTGGAGGTTGCGCCGAGCGACGGCGATCTTGTGGACAAATATGGGTTCTGCCAGTCATGCTGATGAGACGCTCGACGCGGTGCTGAAAGGCCCGAGGGTCTTTGGGTGTGGGATGGTGCAGTGAAGTGTGATGGTAGCAATGACACTGTTGTTGGGCTGCCCGGTAATACACTATTCGAGGCTTCTTCCAAAGACCATCCACTTCGAAGCGGAGCCATCGGTTCGTTATTCGATGCAAACTCCGGTCGCTCAGTCAAAGAAGCAACTTGATGCTTCAACCGGATCACTTCATTCTCCAGAAAGGCATTTTGTTGCATGACTTCATCGAACCGCTCGTTTTGAGACCGGATCTCCGCAATCTGTGACTGGAGGGTGGCGACCTGAGCTTCAAGTTGTTCTATATGCTCCTTAGTGCGTTGACGAATGGACCGCTGAGCCTCTCGATCGTTGGCACGCTTTCGCTCTAGTTGTTCCACTGACAGGGTCGAGACTTTTCTCGTCCCCGATCGAGACTCACGTCTCTTCACAGGCCGTTCATCCTGAGAGGTCATTGCTATTGGTGTGCTGGCAATCCAGCTTCTCTCCGTTGCCCAGAACCTTTCAAGAAGAACCCCCCCCCCACTGGCGACCATGGACCTCTGAACGACTGGAGAGAAGCTAACATGAGGGGAAATGGTGGATTACTTTGCAAAGATCGCGTGTGGGTGGACTATTTCCGAGCCGAGCAGGGATCAAGGCAGAACGTGACAGATCGTGCGAATCAAGGGCTAGATTAGTTTGGACGACTCTACAGGGTAGAAGAAAATAGGACGTTGCGCGAGGTATAGCCTTGCTTTCAGGGGGTGATTGTAACCCTCTCAACAACGGAGTGGTCTTGTTCAGACTATAATATTGCCCGCCCCAAAACGCATTTCGGTTTTCTCCAGATCGGTTAACAAGCCAGGCAAATATCCCGATGATGCGGCGAAAGCGAGACCTTGACCCGACCCCTAAGCGCCCAATAAACGTGGAGAAATAGACGAACTGTGTGGATAGCTACGGGCCATATATAGCCTTCTCTTTTCCAGCCACTATGGTGAGGCGCCCCTACAGGTCCGCTTTTTTTTTTTTCAACTGCCAAGATGAAAATGAGCTGCCACTTAAAGGGTCTGCCCTACGCGCACCGTAATGAGCATTTACTATATACACCTGTTCTTTTGGATGTTGAAGGTAAGGCGAGGGTTCACCAAAGGGGCAACAGAAAAACTAAAAAATACTCTCTGACGCCATTAGACATTCACAAACCCATCGGTCATGATCCGCGTCCCTGTGGAGATGTACGGAGTAAAGGTGGACCGGAATCCTTTGGCCCCCATCTAAACGCTCATTACCGAGGATTAGGCTACACTAGGCATCCAGGGGGCAGAGGGTAACTAGTTTGAGACTATTATCTCTCGTTGCGGTTTTTATGTTTATGATCAGGGGATCTCAACGGGGTTTACTACTGTATTATTCGAGCGCGGTATTCGCGCCAATGTCCGCTCTAACGGCTTTTCGAGAAACAGGACGATCTTACATTTTGATTTTGATCCAATGATCATGTTGATCCTTCATTGCCTGGACATATGGGTTTGAGAATTTAATGCATTAATGATGCGCCTATTCACGTTACTCTGCTATGAGAACAGCATAATTATTTACTGTTAGATGGATGTTGAAAAGTACACAGGTATGTTAATGCCCTATACGCTGTACACCGTAATCGCTATGCGCCATGTGGATGTCTGGAAGTGGAGAATCGGGCACGGTTATTTCGAATGCCCTACGATATAAGAGTTTAACCGGCGTGTGGACGTTCGCATTCTAGACATGGTCCGTGAACCCCGGCCGATCATTATGCTGATCAAGTAAACCGTTTACAGTGAGCATAATCACCCTTGATTTTATGCAGTCCAATGCTGAAATTCAAAATAGAAACACGTCACAAATTTATTCGACTTGATTAGAACTCGCATACGGAGTACACGGGTGGGAATGAGGGTAACCATAATGTATGAAAATGTGATATATGTGGCTGTGTCTATTAAGCGAGGTTGACACCCCTAGGAACATCAGGGATTGTCTACGGAGTAATAACATGGTACAGCACAAGTACCAATGTACCGGTCTTCGCCCCATGTTAGATGATCAACTTTGCCAGGCGAATCATATCAATGGGATATGGCTCCGACACCACCCGCAAGGTGTTTCTGTAGAATGTAAGTTCTGACAGTAGATTGATTTGCACTTGATCCCAGACCATTGTCTGTAAATCACTGCATGTTTTCCAGGCATGCATAATCATAACAGCTAGCGACCTAGTCTGTTATTTGGACTAGAGTCTAGCAGTGACATGAGAAGAAGTTCTCGGGAAAAAGTACTGAGCATCTTAAACATTCAACTGAAAGTATTCCAATAGGGACGGAGATATTTTCACTTCCAAATCAGCGGTTAGAAGGGGAATTACCCTATGTGGTTAGTCTCATCTTTCCAGGAACTGACCCATAATCCACGTGACATCAAGCGAAGGTGGTGGGTCCTCATTAACCAATCAGAGGATACTTACCAGACTTTTGCGACAATCTTAAATGCTTGGCAACAAATCTCTTCTTTGTCAAATATAAACTTCCCCAAGTTGGATTGATTCACATCATTAAGCATCAGTCTGACTTTTGCTAAAAGAAGAAGGATTACACTCACTCACACCATCCTCTTGGTCTTGTTTTATTCACACTTAAAAGAGTCATTTATTTCCGCCACTTCGAGTTTGAATTTTCATTAACTGCAGTTTTCTTGATATAAAGCCAAGCCTTGACCATCATGGAAGGTCTTCAACTCAGCAATGATACTCAGCTGTATTCAACTATGGCTGGGAAGCTTGACTCCAAGCTCCTCAAAGCCCTTGATGTGATGGGATTTACCAACATGACCCCTGTCCAGCAGCGTGTGTTGACCGAGCTTCCAACTTGGCGCAGCGACTGCCTTGTCCAGGCCAAAACTGGAACTGGAAAAACCCTTGCTTTCTTGTTGCCTGCATTGCACTGCCTGCTCCAAGGTGATTCCGCGCCACCCAAAGGCAAGGTCGGCATTTTGATCATTACCCCAACCAGAGAACTCGCCCAGCAAATTGCAAAGGCGTGTGATCAACTAACGTCTCAACTTCCCACTCCTCTGGAGTGCCATGTTGCAGTTGGTGGAACGGCCCGAGCATCTGCTCATTCTCGTTTCATGAAAGGCGCACCATCCATTCTGGTCGCCACCCCGGGACGTCTGTGCGACTACTTATCTCAAACTCCCACCGCTAAGAAGCTGTCTAACATCCAAACTTTGGTTTTGGATGAAGCCGACACGATGCTTGAGAGTGGTTTCATTGCTGATGTGAAGCGAATCCTTCAACTCATCCCACAAAAGAGCACGGGGTGGCAAGGCATGTGCTTCTCCGCCACCGTCCCACCGAAAGTCAAGGATGTGGTCAATATTGTGTTGAAGAGAGACTACACCAGCATCTCCACCATTGATAAGAACGAATCACCAACACATGAGAGAGTCCCCCAGTACCACGTGCTGATGCCGTCTGTGGCAGACACCTTCACTACCCTTGCCTCCCTGCTCAAACTTGAAATCAAGAAAAGCTCGAAAATCATCGTCTTCGGTGTGACTGCCCACATGGTTGCTCTCCTCGCAGGAGTCTTCTGCAAGGGCATGATCCACTTGAAGGTGTTCGAGATCCACTCCAGACTCAACCAGGGTGCTCGCACAAGAACCACGAATCAATTCAAGGAGGCCGAATCTGGAATCCTGTTCGCTTCAGATGTTATTGGCCGTGGTATGGACTTCCCCAACGTCGACTTGGTCATCCAGGTCGGTTTGCCATCAAACGGCGAGCAGTACGTTCACCGTGTCGGTCGTACCGCCCGTGCTGGCGCTGACGGCCGCGCTATCATTCTCCTCACGGAGGGCGAGTCATTCTTCATGAAGCAAAACCGCCACTTGCCAATCAAGCCCCACCCCGATACCGAAGCCATCAATGCTGGTGCTCCTTCATGCTCTAAAGCTGTCTTGCAGGCCATGTACACTATTGAGGAGGAGTCGAAGCAACGTGCCTACTCGTCTTTCATTGGTTTCTTCGCTGGATCGGGTCTTCTGAGACAACTTCGTCTTGACAAGGCTGGCCTTGTTCAACTCGCCAACGAGATGGCAGTCAAGGGCATGGGATGTCCCGAGCCTCCCCCAATGGACAGAAAGGTCATTGGCAAGATGGGTTTGAAGGGCGTTCCAGGGTTCAACTACGCAGACCCAAATGAATTTTCCCGAGGCGGACCCTCTAGACCTCGCAACTCTTCCCGAGGTGGCAAGAGTCGTGATGCACTTAGCCCTGGGGCTGGTCAAGGAGACCGAGGCGGTATTGAGAAGCGCGGAGGAGGCCGCGGAGGCCGTGGAGCACGTCGTGGTGGACGTGGAAAGCCGAGATCATGATTCTTTTGCATATTGATATCAAGCACAGCGTGCTAAAATGTTTTTATTCATAGACACTAGAGACTTACGACCTGCTACACAAAATTCATTAATCGAAACAAAAGTTGTCTGCGAACGGTTGCCAACATCCTAAAGCTGCAAACCCGTAAATCCATAAAGCCACAACCTGAGGAGTTAGCCGTGGTCCCCATTGCTTCGAGTCATCTATAGGAGCAGCCACCTAGGGAATATTCTACTATATTTTGACGTAATTGACACTGTGTCATTATTGAGATCTTGACACTTGTTGGGATTGAAGACTATTGGTCAGGTGATCGCGCCTAAACAGAACATTTAGAGCTTCAACCCTCCACCATTCCACCACGTCAATCTTTAAATTTGACCTTTTGAGGGCGACCAGCTATATTGAGAGAACTGCCCAATATGGATCCGAGCTACAAAGCTCGAAAAGAGGCCTTTGTGTCTAATCTTGCGGGAAGCACAATCCTCGAGATCAATGTAGTCACACTGGTTGCTTCAGTGAGGAACCTCGAGACTTCACCTTGCAATTGACGCATTCTGACCTGTTATCACTCTAGACATCTGTTTTTCTTTGGTCCGCGCTCCAGTCCCGCTTGTCCTTCTTCACACCCTACGGTCCTGCGGCACTCGCGACCGACTTCATCCTCAATGTACTAGCCATCTTATTCGCCACGACTGCATACTCCTCTGCACCGCTTCTTCTCAACATCTTCCTACTCTCGCCGGCGATCCTCCTATTCCTCACCCGAAACGGTCTGCGCACACCCCAAAAAGCCAAACCGCCCCGCAAATCGAAGGCCAAAAATGAGAGCTCCCAGGAAGAACAGCAGGCCTTGCCTATTCACCCCTTCTTGACCACATACCGCGCAGCCATGATGATTGTTACCTGCATAGCTATTCTCGCCGTCGACTTCCGCGCGTTTCCACGTCGTTTTGCCAAGGTGGAGAACTGGGGCACATCTCTAATGGACTTGGGTGTAGGCTCTTTTGTGTTCTCCGCTGGAGTAGTCTCTGCGCGCGCGGTTCTGAAGGGCCGCAACTCGAACTCCCCGAGATTATCTTTACATAAGAGATTGATTGGGTCGGCTCGGCACTCCATTCCTCTGCTTGTGCTAGGCCTCATCCGACTGTGGAGTGTCAAAGGATTGGACTATGCGGAACATGTGACGGAATATGGTGTGCACTGGAACTTTTTCTTTACGCTTGGATTTTTACCTCCTTTCGTGGAGCTATTCGACTCCTTGACTACACTGATCCCTTCCTATGAGGTGCTTGCGCTTGGAATCGCAGTGCTCTACCAAGTCGCTCTGGAGTCGACTGATCTCAAGGGTTACATTCTCGTCTCTCCTCGGGGACCAGATCTGCTGTCCAAGAATCGCGAGGGAGTCTTTTCTTTCATTGGATATTTCGCGATCTTCCTCGCTGGACGGGGTGTTGGAGTCCGCATCATTCCTCGTGGTACCTCGGCCACAAAATCGCCCCAGAAGGCGCGGCGCTCTGTTCTGGTGACCTTGGTTCTCCAGGCAATGTTTTGGTCAACCATGTTCTTCTTCAATTCCACCTACGCATTCGGCTATGGTGCCAATATCCCAGTGTCACGCCGACTGGCTAACATGCCATATGTGCTTTGGGTAGCAGCATTCAATAGTGCCCAGCTTTTCCTATTCTGCTTGACTGAGACTGTGTTCTTCCCCGCGGTCCACCGAGCGACCAGCAAGGAAGGCGAAGTAGAGCAAACGTCCTTTGCGACCAGTCGCATCCTACATGCCTTTAACCGCGTCGGTCTTGCCTTGTTCCTGATTGCGAATCTACTCACTGGAGCAGTGAACTTGAGCATTCCAACATTGGATCTCAACACGCCACAGGCCATGGGTATTCTAATTGTCTATGCGGCAGTGCTAACTGGTGTCGCTCTGGGGATGGACAAGTACAATATTAAGTTGAGCTTGTAGATATAGTACCATAGTTGTTGTATTTATCCAATATGAAACAAAGCATATAACCATTTTGACATTGAGATATATATATATATATATATATATATATATATATCTTTGCATCAACCTTGTACGGAGTACGGAGTAAATAGCCGCGGCATGTGATATCGGAGCAACGTATAAGCCAGCTCCGAGAGCTGCGCCAACCCATTCTGCAACCAACACTATGCCTTCCAACGAACATTCTTTTCTTAATTATCCCCCAGCACATGAGGGTCCCAATGTGCCTTACAAATATGAAGACCAGATCCTTCCCGTCTTCCGCGGCACGCCCCTAGCTATCGGCGCTACATTGTAAGTTACAGGAGAGTTCCATTGATCGCAATATTCATACATGCTAATTCCCTCCTGTTTATGTCAGGATCCATAATATCGGGTTTATCCAAAGCCATTTCTGGCGCAATGCTGGCTTCGGTGTCATTCGTGAAATCTCCCACCTGGGCCAGTACGCCGGCCGCTACGATCCCACCGTCATCCCGGTCGACAATACCGGCCAGGCCGAGTCAGCAGCGAATGTCGCGTCTGCCAATGTGGAGCGCAGAAAGGGAGATCGGGGATACTATACTTCTGCGGACTACCACGCGCTTTACTCGTCGGGGGAGCTGACCCCGACCGCTGTCATCGAGACGCTATTGCCTCTGGTTCGACGTGATACCCAGCCGCCCGGGAAACACTCAACTGCGTTCCTTGAGTCCCAGACTGAGTTGATCCGTGCAGCAGCGGAAAAATCTACGGAACGATACAAGAAGGGCCAGTCGTTGGGGCCACTCGACGGCGTGCCCGTCGCAGTGAAGGATGAGGTGCACCTCACGGGGTATAAGCGCACGCTAGGCTCGAAGCTGGATTTCAAGCACGGTACGGATGCGACTTCGTGGTGTGTGAAGCAATGGCTGGATGCCGGAGCTATAGTCATCGGAAAAACTTCCATGCATGAGCTTGGACTGGGTGAGAGCCCATTGACCATGGTCGAGTTGCAGTATCTAACACCTTTCAGATACAAACAATAACAATCCTAACTATGGAACACCCAGAAACCCCCACAATAAGGAGTATTATTGTGGCGGTTCCTCCGGTGGCTCTGGATATGCTGTCGGAGCGGGCCTTGTATCCATTGCGCTTGGCGCAGACGGCGGAGGCTCAATTCGTATCCCGTCGTCATTTTGTGGTATCTGGGGCCTGAAGCCTTCGCATGGCCGTGTATCCGCCGCGCCATCCCAAAGTCTCGCGCCCACTGTTGGTGTTGTCGGGCCTATGGCTGCCAGTATCGATGACCTCGCCCTTGCCTATCGCATCATGGCCACTCCGGCACCAGCTTCAGAAGACCCGATTTCATCGCAGTTCCCCTATCCTGCTCCCCCGCACCCTGACACTAAGAGGACGAAGACGATTGGTATTGTGCGCGACTGGATTGACCGCGCCGAGGGCCCTGTGCGCGCTGTGTTTGATCGGGCGCTCGACTACTACCGTGAGCAAGGCTACAACGTTATCGATATCACAATTCCTTATCTGCCGGAAAGTCAGCGTGCCCACGCTCTGACCATCATGGCGGAGATCGCATCTGGAGTTGACGCAAGCAAAATCCGGCAGCTCACAGCCCCGAACAAGGTGCTTGTCTCTATGGGGATGTACCAGATCACCGCACAGGACTTGCTCGCCTCCCAGCGGCTGCGCAATCTTCTCATGATGCATCTGGCGCATCTCTTCAAGACCCACCCTGGGCTGCTCATCGTCTCACCTACAACGCCCATCCCTGGATGGCATATTGACGGCGGCCAGGCGGACTTGTCTCACGGTTTGTCGGATAGCAAATCCTCTGTGCGCAATATGGAATATGTTTGGCTCGCCAACTTTACTGGCTGTCCTGCCATCAGTTGTCCTGCTGGTTATACTCTCGATGGCGCTGTGCCTATTGGGGTGATGGCTATGAGTGAATGGGGTAGCGAGGAAGAGCTGATCGCCTTTGCTCGAGATGGAGAGCCGATCTTAGACTTGCCTAATACCAGTTCTTTGCTTGAGGGAAATGGAATTGCCTCGGCAAGTAAGGGTCTGCGAACCCCCTCTGATGACCTCTCTGTGTGGGAAGATATTATTGCACAAGCAAAACAGAATATATCCAAGTAGACAGGTTTAATTGGGGCAGGTTGATGTGGTTTTTCTTTTGGTTTTCTTTTCTTTTTTTTTGCTTTCTTTTTTTTTCAATTATACATATTCCCATGTATCTATCTACATATTATGAGAGATGCTTTCCTTTTATCTATTATATAATTTCACCGTAAACTGCAATGCCAGCATAACCATCGTGGCAAGCAGAAACCCCCAGCTTCTACTCTTTTCCCAACCACCAATTTTGGAGAGTGTGGTTCTCCCGTTGCATCTTATGGCCTTTTGGTTTCATGAGGTTATCAAAGGCTATATATATATCATTGAACATATTAAGCAAAGATGGAATGGATGTATTGGTGATTACCTAGGTGACTATATATGTACATCTATCAACAATTAAAAGATTTGATTAAACCCTATATATTCCATGGGTCTTTTCAATGACCAGCTCTTTCATACCCTCACATGTACCTTAAAGTGGTCCTTTGATTTTCTCATGGGTCACTGTGTCCCGAGAAAGACTTATCTTCAAGCTATGAAGCAAGGAAGTGGATGCAAGAATGTAGATCTATCCTTATATGCTCTGGGACAAAGAGAGAAGTTCTAGTCTGCAAGGCCTTGCCCGAGTTCATGGAAATTTAATAATACACAAACTGGGAAGATGTGGGCTGTACATGTTGAAGTATTCATATAGATCAAATCTGAATATATGTCAAGTGATCAGCATGTAAACCCGAATAATTGGATCTCCCGACTACCCGGATGTAAAAGTAGCGTGGCCAGCTTCCCTGCATACGATCTGCATATATTCTAGAAAATCTCTTCACCTTCGAAATCCCATGTGTTTGTGTTTTTCGGGGAAAGCCAAGTCTACCAAGTAATGTCGGCACCCTAGACATAGACATACTATTCAACACATTATATATATTTAGATACTAATTCCTAGGTAATCTGCATAATAACAAATAGAATACAATATGTTGATACATATGATTCAGGGATTCAGCCCTGAGATTTGGGATCCTCTTGAGATGCCCTCGGGTGTCCCGATCGTACGGATCCATCGGCTATCATGACTAGCGCAGTAAATAGTGATGTGATATCATGCATATTACCAATTTTCTTATTGACCCATTGTCCAATATTCTTGGCAGAATAGTGAATCCATCTGGTTAATGCGCAAAGACTTCCGTTTGGTGGATTCAAAATCCTCGTGATCTCCATTAGAGCCCGATTTGAGATCCCCGAGTATACACGTCTGATCTCTTATTTTTCAATGCCGAGAGTCTAGGTAGTTGCAATGAACTCTGTACAATGTACTACACTGTCTAGACTGTCTCTTTCTAATTTTCTAATATAAAAGGGTGAATGCTACCCCCAACTTCAGATATTCTCTCATACACTTCCCATCAAAACAATCTATCAAACCAAGTCCCAGATCAAAACCTCCTCAACATGCAGGTTGCTCCTAATTTCTCCGCTTGCCCCGCCTCAACCATTCCCTCGGTGTTTGAGACTGTGCAAGGTCACAAAGTCCCAATTTTCTTTTCGCGCTACCCTGCCGGAATCAGCATTGCCGCTCGGGAAGTCGAGGATGCCCTCAGAAAGATCGACGAGCAAGCTTCCGAGGAAGGTACAAGAGAAAGGCGTCAAGCAGTTGTCCGACATGCCAACCCCTACGGTAGCTACTTCACCATTTGTCACTGCTCGGCCTTTCCAGAAAGACTAGTTCTGTTCTCCAGCCTGGCCGAGGTGCTGTGGATCCATGATGGTAAGATACCCATGTGCTCAGCATATGTGAACTACGCTCACAGACTATCTACAGACATGACAGAGGAGATGGAGCATGCTTCGGTAAGAGCGCTGGAAGCTTATCTACAGGGACCGTCTAACAATCTATAGGCATGCCGAGAGCACGATGAGATGGCCAAGGTCCTTCGCCTTGACATTGATCAATCGATGTTTGTGTCGGGAAATTTGCGGCAAAAGTCACTGGCACTTGTGCTTCGAAAGGCAATCGACATTGATCCCGCGCAAGCTCCGACTATGGTCAATATGCTGAGAAAATACCTGGCAACATTCGACAGCGTCGGTGGAGTCTTCACACGAATGGAGGACTATATGCCCTACCGAATCGCCAACAGCGGCTACTGGTAGGTTTTCTTACCTTTTTGGAGATACTTGAACAGTGAAAATCTAATGATCATCCAGGATGTCCTCTTACTTCGTTCGCTGGGGAATGGGTATGAGCCTTAGCGAGGAAGATTACGCCAGTGTCCAGCAATTCGACATTGCAATGGGGAATGTCCTCGGTCTGACCAATGACTACTTCAGTTGGAATATGGAGAGAGACCAGCAGGCAGATCGAATGAGAAATGGAGTGGCGGTTCTGATGAAGGAGCACCACACCACAGCGGAGGCGGCAAAAGTGATGCTTCTTGGTATTATCGTCGAACAAGAGTCTCTAGCTGCAAAGCTCAAGGAGGAAAGACTGAGGACACCTGCTTCCAAGGAGATCATGCAATACTTCGAGGCTATTGAGCTTTATGTGGGTGGAAGCTGCTATTGGCACTCGACCGCGCCTCGGTATCAGGTATTGGGTCTTTGAATTTAGATAGAGGCAGTGGAGTTGTGGATAGTTGATTTTTTCCCCATAGACGAATAGATTTCTTTTACGTTTTCAAAATGGTCATCAAGAGAAACATAAAGGCTACTAAACAGATAGATACACGGGGTGTAAAAGTGATCGTCAGTCATGAAATAAAAAAGAATGCCTACCTTCTACTCTTCATCGGCTAGATCAAGATCAATTGTACAAGAATCTACACCGAATATAAAGATGCACTAAAAGTACTCGTTGGGGCTGATGATAAATGAATACGGGCTAATATATATATATACACATTGATGAATAGGACGTTGCGTCAAAACAAAACAAAAAGCCTTCTCGTAGTGATGTTGTAAGTTTCAAATCCATATTCCCTCAAGAGGATTGGGGATCAGGAATTCACAACCCAAATGGGCTGTTTCACCATGATCCTGGAGTTCCTTCAGAATCTGTTCTCCAGGATGAGGCCCATCAGTAAGATTCTCCTTGATATGAATGATGTAGACCTTTAGTCCTTCCAGAGGAAGAGGAGAAGTGTCAACCCAAGTCTCAGGGTCCGGCTTTCCTAGAACATCTCCAAATTCCACTCTGGGTATCGGAGGAATCTCGAATGACTCGCTCGGATGTGATCGAGGTTCAATAAGCGACTCGGACGTCCTGTCTTTATCGGCAGAGGAGCTTAGCGTCCGTTTGGACTTTGGGCTCACTTGCTCGCTGCCGCTCTCGACGGGGGCTACGGGTTCACGCTTGCGCTTTTTCTCGCCCGTGTTCAAATCCCGCACTTCCATGACTCGGTTGGCTAACATGGTGAGCTCGGATACTAGATGTCGTGGACACATGTGGCCGTACAGGTATGAGTCGTCAGTGCTGTCATTGTAGGAACATTCGATGAAGATCGCTCGTAGTTTGCCCGTGGCAATCTTCGGTGCGGCGGCTTCCCAAACTCGTTTGTTATGAGTTCCCATGGAGACTGAGTCGGGTTCGACGTCACCAAAGACAATGATCTCGCAGCCGGTGTGATGGTCACGCAAGAAGAAGGCGGAACTCTCGACTGTTGCCATTAGTGGCTCTTTGGGATTGGATGGGAGTATACGTGGGGACCGAGCGGGGGAATAGAAACTGGTAATGGTTAAGAAAATTCATCTAAGGACTGCAGACTCTCTAGCTTACCTGCCATCGGTATGGTCCACCGAAATTGCTCTGGAAGGTAGCATCAACTGATGATCAGAAAAGACGGTACTCCCGACTCGATGGTGCGTCCCGCTTTCTGGATGGTATCGCTGCTTGCACCGGCCATGGCTAACACTCAAGCATTTTGTCAATAGGCCATTGCAAGCCCTGACATAGCCTCTACTGTCTCCACGACCGAAACGAGGGTTTCCACCTTCCACCAAGCGCTGATATGTGAGCAACCCAGCCCCGCCATCCTCGTCCGACAGGTTAGGCCAGATGACATCGTTGAACATGTGATTTTTGAGAGCGGATAGCACAGAGGGTAAAGCAGCCACAGGCTTTGGTCCATTACCCGCCTCCAGAATCGGGGTATTAATGGCCAACCCTGAGATATGATCTAGGTGAGGGTGCGTGATAAGAACGGCACCAATGATTTCTCGAAATACATGAGCTGCATTTGCCTGTGCTGTTCTGCAGGGCAGCTCAAGCCCCCGAAAAGGTCCACTTGTCATCATCCCCTGCTCATCCTTGCATTCGGGGATGTATCGCTCCAGTAATCGAATGATGCCTGCAAGAAGGGTACCTGCATCAACGGCTACCACCGAATTTGGAGACCATTTCGTTGCCGTTGACCGGACAAGAATGCCCGTGACGCTATCTTCGCGGGGTCCACCAGTCGGGCCCTAAGGGAGTCAGCATCTAGCAAGAGTAGAGAGTCTCAAGGTGTTCCATCTGCTAGAACCCGCCATCGGGTTCGAGGGCAAAAAAAAAAAAAAGCAGAATATCCAAGCTTGACACATGGCCATGCACGTGATGAATTTTGCAAGAGGAAACAAATTAACGGGTTCTAACTTACCAAGACAATGACTTGGAATGCTGCTTTCTCGGCCATTGTTCCACTTGTCTCGCCCATGGACATGTGAGACACGAACAATAAGTTAGACTACAGCCCAAGAGCCAGTGAAGCTGCCCGAGCGCGTCTGGTCGCCAATAGGCGGGTCTCAGCGATAGAATGTTTCAGGCTCAAATGGATCAAACGGATATGAGAGGCTAATAAAGACCGTGGAAAAAAGAAAAGAAAAAAAAAACCCTCCCGGTCGCGACGTGATGGCACAGGTATTCAGTTCAAAATTAAATATCATACACAGAGTAGGCCTAGGAAGCTGAGTCGAGAGAGAAACAGAAAGAGGCTGGTCACAAAGGGAACTCCGGATTTCGGGAGTTTCCCCTTGGTAGATCAAACAATGCCGATTGGAGGATATTTCGGGACGGTGATGGTTGGAGGGAGAGTGGACTCTAGTGGGGACGGGGCCGCGATCTGATATCAGATCGTGAGATTTGGAGAATAGGATGTTTAGAAGTTGACGTCCACGCTACGATCTTGTATTATACACCTATTTTTATATTACACCGGGACTTGGATTCTGTCGAATTTCAAATGGATATACATATTTAACATAAAAGAGGGTATGCGGTTAAAAAGGGAGCAAAACGATTGTGCCCTACATGAATTCATTCCCAGGGTCAGGGATGATAGGGACACCAAGGCCGTTCCAATCCAGATAGAAAGCCCATAAAAACCCAAGTTGCCTTCGCCAATTATTACAACGCCTTCCGTGCGCCCGCTAAATTAAACAAACAAATGATCAGACAAAGCCCCCCGTGCGCCACGAGGTTATGTGCAAAAGCAAAGGGGGAGGATAGATGTTGCATCAGGACCGATCGTTGGCCTCTGAGTTGTGTTCATTCAAGTCTCTCTCCACCACAGTCTGGTAACTGGGTAGAAATTGACCACCAGAATCCATGGAGTCATTTGAAGGAGAGTGGAGTTCCTCTGAAGCCCGGAAACTAGGTGGGCGGTCAAGAGAGGCATCACTGCCCCTACGACTGCCGTCGGGACTAGAATATTCGGGGGGCGGAGCCTCCTGCTCCTGGTTACTAGGAGCTGCTGCATCATTGCTCTCTGCATCGGCCAAAGCAAAACGGCTGGACCCCTCGCCAGCATCTTCATGAGAAGGAATATGCGTCAGCTGAGCGAGGGAAATGTCAGTGGGTGATCGAGAAGGACCGGGACTGGGCGCCGCAGGAATCCTAACACTTGAGATGGAGGCCGCGTAATTCGCATTTTGGTAGACGCGCTGAGAGATTTGAGCCGCACTCTCCCGGCCTGACTCTAGTAGAATGCTGCCTTGTTCACTGCCATAGGGTGGGGGCGGAGCGAGGCTGCCCGTCATGGGGGCCAACCCCCATTTTTTGACGTTGCCTTCGATGAACACGAATCCCATTTGGCCAAAGTTCACGTGGATAGTGCAAGGCCCATTAGCACCGATGGTGGGGAAGAGGTTTTGTGAGCGATAGTTGTGAGCCACGTCTTCCAATTTTTTGCCGTTGCGTGTGAAGAAGATGGTGCCAGACCGAGGTCGGTAGCCTACACCAACGACATCGCCCTGAAGAAGTGGAGGGCCGTATGGGGTAGGATTAAATGGTTGGTTGAGTCTGCGATGTCCCGTAGATTGGTAGGCAACGGAGGATTTATGGAAGCCTAGCGGTTGTCAGCAGGAATTCCTCGGTAGAAACACTTTTGTTGCAACACCTACCGGGCATTCGAAACAGTGGATATGGTTTCGTAGTCACTCCGATGCCGATCATGGTCGAGTCCGGCTTATCGTATATCTTCGCCTCCCAGTAGTAGACATCGTTCTGCTTCGGGATTGGCAAGTTGGTCTGTACACTACACTCTGAGTCAAAGAACTCAATTTCAGTTCGTCCTTCCACAAAGCAATTTGCAATTTCCAACTCTGGCTGGAATTCCCAGGCAGATACACCTTTTTCTTGGATCGCGAGGAATTGTGATAGGGAGATATCGGTTTGGACGGACTCGGGCGGGTTTCCTTGGACAAAAGCTGTAGATCGTTAGTAAAATGACCAAAACGACTCATACGCAGATTCATCTCCAGTCTTACCTTTTGCTCGCAAGTATTCCGATCGCGCCAAGTCATCCATCGACTCTAGAGCCGCCTCTTCTTCGCGCAAAAACGCTTGCTCGTCGTCATATTCACCGGGCCTGCCAATGCGATCGAGCATAATCCGCCCGGGGCGGGTGTATTTGAAGAAGAAAAAGATCGCTAGAACAACAAATGCGACGGCAGCTGAGCCAAATGCGGACAAGATGCCAATCAAGATGCCTTTGCCGGTCGACCCGGTCGAGTTGCCACTTGCCAGCACACGCTCAGGACGGAACTCCATGGACAAAGAAGAGAGAACATTCTGTAGCTTCGCTTGGATTTGTTGCTGCGAAAGTGATGGATCACTTTGTATGGGTGTTGGTAATGGTAATGAGGAGACAAAGCCAATCGGTGACGTCGTCGGATTGCCTATCAGCGTTCGCAGGGTTGATGGCAGGCCAACGAGCGCATCGGGGCTCGAAGCCTCAGGACGTTGCATCGTTCATGTGTCCAGTGAGTGTACGAGGAAAAAAAAGTCAAGAGAGGTTGGGAAGATGTTGGAGATGGGTGTGTGTGTAAAGAGGAGGTGAGAGTGAGTGAGAGTGAGTGAGATAAGTAGGTGGGCGGATAAAAAGGGTTATCTAAGACGTTTCCGGGTCCTGGAGCTAGAACCCTGTAACAATGCAAGGCAATGTAAAGTTCCTGGATTCAAAAATTCTAAATACTATAGAATATTCTTTCTTATAAAATTTACACGTTTATGTTGTGAAATAACCTGTAATATAGACCGCAGGGTTGGATATGCTGGTCATGTGACCTGTTGTTCACTACCTGTGGTTCCCCAAGGCTTTAGGGGCCTGGTATAATATTGTTACGGACAGATCTGGTCATGCCCAGATCTGGCTATGACCTTTTTGGCCTAGTGGTTAGAACCTGTGTCTTATGTAATAGTATAGGGGGGAGGGGGGGTAGCAACCCTATAACTAACTAGTCAACCCTTGCGGAATTACATACCCGTATACTCCGTACTCCGTAGCTTCTTCTCTCAACCTGAGATGTTTCCATATGCTATAACAATGCTATATCCCTGCTCTCCCCTTCCCCTCCAGGCCTTCTTGTGGCTCCTTACATGAGATCTCTCTCTCATCCCATCATCCCCCCATTCTCATCTTTAACCCTTAGCTTCGAGCACCGGCTCGCTTAAATCGACAATCGACTGACTGCCCAATATCCAACACCTCAAACTCCATATCTACCTCCTTTGACAGCCACTTGCGAATCTCAATAGCTACAAGGGAATAAACGCTATACCTTGAAGAGGGCGTCTCGCTGTCAATCTCGGTGGCAGATATGGCCAATAAATTGGACAATTTCTCAATGATCCCTTCAACCACAATCTGGAGTGCTTTTTCCTGGCGGGCTTTGTCCAATGACCCCTTGATTGATAACTTTGCACCATCCGCAGTATTGCCCTGACTTCCCCTGGATCCACCGAAGCATCAGAGATGGGTGAATAGGGGATAGGACAGGAAGGCAGGCTCTGGCAAGTTGTCTGCATAGAACTGTTCACGAGTACAAAGTCCAACCCCAGTTCGTGGACACACATCTGAGTTTTGCACATTGCAATGGTACTCCAACAGAGCATGGAACTCGTCCTGCGGAACGACTTGGTTCCCTAATACGGCTTCGGAGGGATGCTGTGAATAAATTGTCCATTCGTTCCGCAATAACACCAATGTCAAGCATATGAACTAGGTCAAGCGAGTTACCACCCAGTCCCCGAGATTGAGGGTAGTGAGCTTGGGCGTCTTGGAACGTGTTACCTACGTTGTAGTTGCCTTGGCCACGGTTCCCGATCACACCAGCACATGAAGACAGGAAGAGGGAAAAGTCGAGATCCCGTGGAAGCATCTCGTAGAGGTTCCATGACCCGCGTTCCTTGGTCCTAATACTAGCTTCAAAGAAAATTGATGTCATTGTTTCAAAGGTAGAATCCTGCCAAGAACTATCATCAGTAAAACCGGACACCATGGAGGTTTACGGTATGGGGACTTACCGACAATGTCATCCCACTTTTAATACAACATCGGATAAGGGGCATTGCTTCCGTATGAGCTCTGATCGCTTGATTCAAGGCAACCGAGTCACTAATATCAACCTGCAGGATTTGCTCATAGTACCCGGCGTCTTTCAGTTCGTTAAGTAGGAGCTGTGCATCTGCATTGGGGCCACCGGATCCTGAGAGGAACAGGGAGTGTTTTGCCCCACGAGATGCCACCCACCGCGCTGCACTCCGACCGAGACCACCAAGACCACCGCTGACCAGATATGTCACATTTTCTGGAAAAATTGATATGGCAGCGAGAGCGATGGAAGAGCCTGGACAACACCATCATCACTTATGGCCAATACCACCTTGCCGCTCGCTCTGTTTACTGGGGCTAACGGAACGACATTTCCAACAGGGAGTATTTGAACATTGTGAAAGGAGACGTTGGTCAAAAGACACCATGTTTCCAGAGTTCTACGACCCCTTCAAGAGGAGTATATGCCCGAACGGGTCATGTTGTAGGATGGTGTTAAGATCACAGGCGGCAAAGGTCACACTGTGGAGAAAGGGTGCCATATCAAGGCATCCGTTGTTATTAAGCCGCGTTTACCAATCTCGATAAAGCGACCACATGGGGCCATGCATTCAAATATCATCCGAAGAGCCTCGCCTGCCAACAAGTTCAAGACGACGTCTACTCTACGCTGACTGGTTTGTTGCAGGATCATCTGCGTGAAATCTAGGTTGCGGCTGTAGAAGATATCCTCCTCGCGTACACCGTACTCGAGTAGAATCTTCTTCTTGGATTCAGAAGAAATGGTTGTAAAGACTCGAGCCCCGACGCGGTTGGCGAGCATTAGAACTCCCTGTCCTACGCCGCCTGCTGCTGCATGGATTGAAATCAACTCCCCTTCTTTCAAACGCGTAACCTCGACCAAATAGTGGAACACTGCGGCATAGACAATTGGGAATCCGGCACCATGTTGAAGGCTCACTGTCTCGGGTATGGCAATAGCTAAGCCCTATTCCTAGGCGAGGCTAGACTCGTACCAAGCGCTTCGGCAATCTCGTTTACTTGAGATGGCGTCACAAACATCGGTGCCGCTTGTATCTCTGATCATGGCTTGACATCCCTAACTGGGCCAAGAAGAGCAGCAATTATCAAAGTGCGCTCCGAAATTGCCGTAGTCGCAGAATCACCAATAGAGAGCTCAGCCTCAGAGCAGCCTGACACTTTCAGTATCTCAGACCACCAAGCAGCCGGCTGCAGAGGGTCGGCTTTACGGCTTTCTCCCTTGCTTAACCACCATCCTGGGTTTAGGCCGGAGACGAGCTGGGCAGAGGAGAACATCTATTTTGCACATTTTCACCATAATCAGCTATCCGGACTCCTCTAACAATGGCTCGAGGTTTTGCGAGGCATGACTAGCATCTGGAGCTGCATGGACTACATCTACAGCCACAATAAGGTCAAATGAACACTCCAAATTTTGCCCGGGAGGCCTTGCGTGATATTGGATTTGCGGTACTCAATTGAGTCTGTCCATGCAGCAAGAGCTTTTTCTGCCTTGGCAAATAACGCTGTCGATTTGTCCGTTTAAATGTACCGGCTAGTTGCTAGACCCGGGAGAACGGCCTTGGTACTTGCACTATTATCAGCTCCAACTTCGGAGCCTTCAGCTCTCCTGTTCGATGCCCATAGATGTTGCCGTATGCGAGGAGTAACTCTTTTATGAGCTGAAACGACTGGTATTCCGCGTAGAAGCGATCGAACAGGCCATCCCGAGATAAAAGGTGGAAAAGATCAACCTGGCTATCTATGATCCAGTAGATGGCTTGCAACACATGACATCAGCTCACCTTCCACGGAGGTAGAAGCAGCATGTTGAATTATTATGTCTTGGTTTTGCGAAGAGTCTGGATTTATCAGCAAACGGTGGTGCATCCCTTGAAGCGAGGCAAGGTACTTTCCGAGATGAGGTGGCAAAGAGGAGGAGCTAAGTGCTTGGATACTGGACAGAGCTCTCTGGACAAGGATTACGATCACCTGATCCAACTCATTGACGAATCCTTTACGTTCTCACGCTTGCAGGCTCCATTGTTCTCACAAGCCTGGTGAAGGTAGTCTATGGTTTCCTGCTGTTCCGTCAAATTCACATCTAGTATTCATAACAAAGTCCATGGTTGTCGGTAGCGACGGCCTTTGTATGCGGGTCGTTCTACAAAAACTGTTTGATACTGCCAAATGCGGAATTCTGATATCGTAGCGCCGGCACTCCACGCCATCATGTCGTGGTGGACGGAATTATGTGAAATTCCCTTGTAGACAACCTGGCAATTGATCTCTGCACCGGACTGGTTGGCAATTCTTGGTGCCAGCCGGAGCTCTTTGATTGACTGTGGCAGCATGATCTCAACTAAACTTTCTTGGTTAATCAGGGCAACCGCCACGATCGACAGTTGCGTACAAGAATCCATCATTACCAGATTCATGATATGCATCTCCATTGTCTCGCAAGGCATGCTACCGCGAACATCTAAAATTCGAACAACTCCCAATATCTGGCCTGTTCCGTCACCTCGGGAGGCACTAGAAAGGCCGCTCAAGAATGGGCTGAACACCATGCCAACAGAGCTCAGGTCCGCCCTCACCTTTTCGATGACAACGAGGACAGTGCATTCTTGACTGGCTCTATTCTGAAATCCTCAAAATTTTGCTTGATGGCAACGGATGGGCCCATTACATTGTTCTTATTGTTGCCATGTTCCACGTCTCGTTATAACCACGTCACTAGGTATCGACCGCCGTATAACGTCACTATCTTATCCTCGACAAGGGAGATGTGACATACCTGGCACCTTCGGACTTCCCCTCCCCAGGTTCTTCCCCCATCATTCGCCTCATCTTCCATCTGACAACTGATTGCTCTTGACCATCTCAGACCACCCATAGGCATTCCCACGCGAAATGGACCAAGGAACTCCCAAGGCACGAAGAGAACTATTAAATAATATATATCGACGAGTCATGGCCTGCGAGACATTTTTTCTTGATCCTGATTATCTACAAATGTGTGGAATCCAAGCTTCACAAATCGGTGTTTTAGATGGCATTCTGCAGTTTCAACCATGTTTCTTTCTACCGAACCAAGTGAATATCCTCGAATTTCCGACTGAGGAAGTGATTCCACCGATGGTTACCCCCCTGACCCTCCTTTACTGCCGAAATCTCAAAAAGCATTTTCAGAGCTTACCCTCAAGCTTACGATTATGGAGTATTATTCCGAACTAAAGTCTTTGGACGACTGGTTAGGTAATGCGAGCGACATAATTTGCTACATTGATGAGCAACTCGGCGCCCAGAGAGTTGGTCTACCACATGGTGTCAAGGCAGGCGAGGAGTTAACTCATCTTTGGGGCGGAAGGTAAGCGCGTCGACTTGACTCGACACGATATGGATAAATTTCACGGATGCTCACTTATACTAGGTCAGATATCCGGGAGTCCTACATGGAAGAAAGTCGCCAACCAGAGATTGAGCTCGCATGGGAGCTCGAGGACGTTAGGGAAGACCCATCAGAAAAAGATCTCCCGCACGCGATTGCAATAATGACTGCGGCAGTTCCCGCCAATTTTGCCGACCGAAGCATCACCCTCCATGAAGTCAAATGCCTAGTTGGCCTGATGTGGAGTCGGGAAGCGCGTGGCCCTTTCTGGAGAGATGAGATCCAGCCGGTCAGTAGCATTCTAGACTACACTAGAAAATAGGGCTAACACTGTTTATACTATATGTAGCTGTTGCTGATCTCATACATGGGCCAAAGGCACGGGAGGATCACGCAAGCTACATTCGATGGAGAACGGCTGATTATACAGTATTCTAAACCATTCAGCTTTGAGGACGAGACTGAGGCCTTGGTGGAGCTTTTTCTTCGCTACATAATGAGTCTCCCTGTCGGACTAAGAGGATCGGTTCTTCCATTTCGGGTGCTTAGACATAGTGTCGATGGACACATGGACGTGGATCCACCTATCCTTCCAGAGCTTGTGTAGTGATCTGGCTCTAGATTTAACATTATATTTTCATATTTCAATGTTAAAGATTGCTTTTTGGCTAGTTACGGATTCATGCCACCAAAAGAGTGAGAGAAGTTACGAGCGAAGACGGTGAAGAGATTGATTTAACTACGCTGGTGGAAGGAGCCACCGAGTAGTCGACAAAATCGAATCAGATTTGCCAATGCGTTCGGCTTAAAGGATAAGACTTCCTTCCCTCGCAAGGCCACTGAGAACACGCGTAATATTTCTTTCTTGCTAGACTCTGTCCTCTACAGACACCTGTAACCACCCAGCTTTGCCCTCCTTCCTCCTTCAAGTATCGTATTGATCCACTACCACTCGATATGACTAAAAATATCGCACATAACTTGCCAAAGAACGTGTCGGACTGGAAAATTGCAGCTGAAAAGGAGGGAGTCTTGAGCCTGACCCTCAGCACATTGGACGTGCTGCCTTCAGCTTCAAAAATGTCGATCAGGGAATACCTAGCAATGCGAGTGCTGCGTCCTAGACGTCTGAAGGCAGAGAAGATACCGGTGAAAAAAGCCCTCGAAGATCGCACCGAGAAAATACTGAGTGGTTTTAACGCGTTTGAATCCTATATCGCGTATATCACCGAGTCCAAGAAGAGTGTTGGCAAAGAAGACAGGAACCTTGGGGCCTTCCAGCTGGTGAGAGACTCCCAGCTACAAGCCTTGGGACACAAGGCTAATGTTAGTGATCTGACTCCAACGGCTCCTCCAATTTTCCGACCGCGATCCAGCCAAGACCCATCTTCGCAGCCCGGCTCGCAGAGTCGGCCAGCAGCGGGATCGACTACTCATCTAGCTGTTTCTGGAGCTACAGAGGCACCGAGGCCCACCGCAGCGGCCCCTTCCCCGTGCCAGCTTCCTCTCAGCACCAGTGGTCAGTCGGGGACCGCCACGACCTATGCGTCATGGATAGTCCCATCGAGATCCAAGGATGAACAGATTGTGAACGAGGCGCTGACGGAACTGTTAAGGGCTCTTACCCTCAACATTCCTGATATAGCCTGCCGATGGACCTCCGCTCGAAGACCGTTCGCAACTCTACAGTTTGCACAAAACGAATTGACGGCTTGCACGGATGGCTATCTTGAAGGGATTGTTGTTGATGAAACGTTCGCCATTGTTGAGGCAAAAGCGGCGAGTCGAGACCGAAAGCATCAGCCTTTAGTCCTATGGCAAGAAGCAGCGGAAATGGTTGCGTGGATCATGACGGATACGAATGCCCGACAATGTCCACTTGATAAGTAAGCAAGCTCTCCTTCCGCTTCACTGCTATTCCATATTGCCTTGCTGACTTAAAGAAGACGTTTGTTGGTATCGCAGGATGCAGGAGAGATTTACTTAACGTTGGCCGAATGTGAACAGGCATACGTTGAGTATCTCCAAGCAATAGAGGGCGGGGACCCGGAGCCCACGTCGTTTCTCAAAATGCGAGAATACGGGCCCTGGCGTATTGATGACGCCCAGGACATGCACCATTTCGCCAGAGTCATGGTAAACTTTTGCCTTTCATACAGCGACCAGATTATCAAGGAGCGCAGAAGAGTCCATGGGCCATAAGAATCAAGGTGGATTCTAGATTAGCCCGCGATTTCACCGTCTCTTCAGTATCCACATCTCAACCAGCTCCCACTCTCTGAGCAGAGGTTATAAAGAAACATGATTCCTCATAGGAGCACGGGGCTTCTGGCTATCAATAGCTTTGTCGCGCTCCTTTTTATCTTCCCGTCCTCTCCCATTCCCTGAGCCGACAGTCGAAATGGTATAGCCGACCAAAAGTGCAGTATTGACTAGTGATTTTGCCTATTTATATCCGCGCGTTCATCCTGTTTTTACTGCTAGTCAGAGAGTTCCAATGTACTCATTCATACCATACATTTCACATCGTCAGACTTCTGTCAGATTACAACCGAGGAAGGCATTTTTCAACGCCGGTATACAGTAGACAGGACGTAATTCCTCTGACAGAAACCAGGCATACGAATAACGTATGGTATGAATGGCAGATATTGAAGACTCCAACTAAAATGACAAAACCCGCTTTTTCAATAATCTTTGCGGACATAGATGACTAAATTATGCACTTTTGTATGGTATGTCGAGTACCAATGGCCACATGATTTTCCGGGTAATAATACCTGTCCCAACCACGTAATTTATCGTATTCCGATATCATATTCACCTTCCCGGGCAGCTACTGGTCCTAAATTTATCATCGCAATAGAACTGTATAAAATTTTCGACTAACGGAGCACAGGAAGTTAGGTATATTGGGAGCCCATATACCCGAGCCTGACCCAATCTTCCGCCAATTAAATCGCCATAAATCCATATACCTGGCAGGAATATGTCGTGGAATAGTTACTGTCGAAAGACATCCGATCACATGATCTGGTCGCGGGGACCGTATATGGACTAGCGCATTCAAGGCCTAGGGGAAACACTCGAGTGAACGCGCAGCCTTAAATCTTTTACAATTTCTACTTAAGCAAGTCATACAGCATGGCAAATACAAATGAGCGTGATCAAACACGGGACAAAATTGCGCAGCAACTTTCCCCTACTCCCTTCGCTTGCTCCTCGCTCACGCGCCTGTCCGGAGGTACAGCCAACTTTGTCTATCGAGGCATACTGTCCTCAACTAGACAGTCTATCATCATCAAGCACACCAAAGATCACTCGGCCTCTAACCCAAATTTCAAAATCGATATCACGAGATGCGTTAGTTGCTTTCTTGCACTCCATTGAATGATTTCGCTTCGAATTATACTGATATTAAATTAGCACTTCGAGGAAGCCATTCTTCGAGCTCTCGATGGCCTATCAATGTGTATAAGTGGTAAAATAACCGTTAAATCACCGCGCCTATTGGACTTCAATCGGGACACAGACACCCAGGTGGTCGAAGATCTTCCCAATTCAATCGATCTTAAGAACTTCCTACTTTCAGAGGTTTCTCGTGACTTGCCCGAATCCTTAGGGCGAGACCTAGGCAGCGCCCTTGGATCCTGGTTAAGATCGTTTCATCTTTGGACGACCGAGGAACAGCACACAAAAAAGATTGGCGCGAATAAAGTGATGAAAGATTTGAAGTTCTGGGTGAACTACACTCTACTTCTGGACACCATTGAAAGTTTCCCCGGTATTTTAGAGGAGTATCGTGATATTTTTGAGAAAATTCGTGACCTCGCTGCGACCGAGCTTGAGCGAACGAGCCATGATGATGGATATGGCATTATTCACGGTGACTTCTGGACTGGGAAGTATGCTCTCTTAGATCTGGTCTCTATAGACTAAGTCAGGTTACTAACGTCATTTCTAGTGTTCTTCTTCCAAACGTTCCTCTCAGTCATCAGTCTGAGACGACTATGTTCGTTGTCGATTGGGAGATGTCGCAGATTGGAAGCCGTGCACTAGACTTGGGCCAAATGATTGCTGAGCTGTATGAAACCAAGCTGTTTAAGAATGTGGACGGTGGAGTGTGGATGATTCAAGGGTTCTTGGATGGATATGGGCCCCTTAACGATGAAATGGCATTCCGCACTGCGATTCACGTTGGTGTGCACCTGATTTCCTTGGGAAGCAGAGTCCCTGGATGGGGCAGTCAGAAGCAAATTGAGGAGGTGGTGAAGGTAGGAAGAGATTTGATCGTCCACGGCTGGAGAAAAGATAAGGTCTGGTTCACAAAAGGCACTCTTAGCTGCCTGTTCACAGTTTGATCTTTTATTATTCATATGTTACTTGGTTATGAAATTGCTAGATGCAGACTCAGGGCCCAATCCAAAATTCAGCTATATTACTCGTTTCTAGGCTGCTTTCACTGTTGATTCTTTTGATCCCTTCTCCTTCTCGGTCCCACCGTTGCTAAATAGTATCACACGGCGTAAGATTCCCACATTCATATTCCCTATCGCTGAGCCAGCGATGCGTCATATTCCACCTTTATTTCGCGTGGGTGCGTCGTTCTATCCGGAAGAATTCATCCACTTTTGAATTTTGTGTGTCTATATGGGATGTCCGGGTCTATCTAGTGGCATGATAGACGGCCGAAGCAATCAGACCATTCTATGTTATTAACCGCGATCAGACGTGGCTCGTGTTCGCGATAAATGAAATTATCCTCGTTTTCTTTTTCAAGTCATACTGGAATGCTGAATGACAAATGCGCATTCCAACTCTTGATTTTCGAAATTTTGAATTATTTTGGTATTTTTAGGTTTTTGTACTGTATTGAGACATTTCCCCAAATATTGCCACTGCTCCACCGACCGCAACGCTCTCCCATGCCCGGGAGTTGTTGCAGCCTGTGGAGCGTAATTACTGCTTCTTCTCCACATCGACAAAGACGTGTCCCAGTGGACCGGCCTCATGACTCCATCCCCCATGTCGGACAGTGTACTTGTCGCTCTTATCCAACACCTCAACCAGGTTTGCATATTCTCCACCCCGATTTTCCCAGTGGAGCTCGCAAATCTTGTCATTGTCATGAAATAAGTCGAGGCGGCCCTCACTACCCCGACGTCCGCTAGCGCCGATTTCGCCAACGCCATCGGGGGAGATCTTAATCTCGTCGACCTCCTCTTCAGTGAGCGACTTGCGGCGGTTGTTGGGGTCGATGAATTCGCCACTACCGGATGTTAGTAGAGATCTGGTAAATCCCTAGAAATCATAAATACCCTTCAATGACAGTGTTCTGCACTAGGATCTCGCCATCATTGATATGGTCCCGAATGTGGAACGAGACCCACCGTGAATTGTACTTGTCCATATCGCAAATGAAGTAATGAAGTAATGATAAATGATGGAAAAAAAGGTAGAAGTAAAACTAAAATTCATTTTAGAATATCAACTTCCTTATATATTACCCCAGAATGCCATTCTTGTGGTGATGTAATTCATTTTACCTACGTCGACGGGTTCTTCATGAATGGTACGATCGCCGATTGTGTCCAATGAGCTACCCGAACCAGAGAACTTTTCTGGTCTTTGCGGGGTTTACGTGCCTATAAAACTCGTCTTGCATCATTTGACGTCGCGCGATTTAAGTGGCATGATAATTGGGTAAACGGAACGCATGACAATGTTGCTTTGAACTTGGATGACTCGAGCCACCCTAATGGCCGTACCATAAATATCCCACAATAAGAAGGCAAGACAATAAATAATACCGACAAAATGAGAGAGGTGGGACCAACTCTGTCAGGTGTACAAAATTTCCCCTAAGTGCGCATACATCATCTACCCCAGAGATGGCTAAAGATGCTGCAAATGCCATTTTAAAAAAGGATATCCAGAAGAGAAAATTGTATGGTCCCTGAACAGCTCCAACGCATCGTCCAATGTTGAAATTAATAGCTCCCTCAAGCGGGGCAACATATCAAGAGTCGATCTTCCCAACTTCATTCAGGACTAACATTTAATGACAGCAGCAGATCTAATCTCCCTTCTTCTCCAATCTCTTCCATTCTCTCAGCACTATTTTCTTTCTTTCCATGTTATGTTCCGAGCTTAGATGCCGGCTATCGCTCTACCAATCGCTCTGATCGATGACCGTCATATCCGCTTTCAAAGAAAATGGCCATGCATATCAGTCAACGAGTTCTCCTACAGCTCCTACCAGCAAGCGCAATTTCAAGTGTTCATGGGGTCACTGCGACTAGGTCAGTTCTTTCAATCGGGCTATTCGAGGACGACCGTCTCTCCAAAACTACCTCAGGTAGGGTCGAAAAAAGAGGAAGGTCATCGGTCACCAAACGAATGCTCATTGAGAGAGACGCCCAATTGGATGCCGAAGAAAACGCATCTGGGCAAGAATCAGTTTGGCGGAGTGTTTACAACCTGATGCGTTGCCCATCCTCCTCATGCCACCTTGGCCCACATTGCTGGCAAGACCCACATGGGAAAAAACACTATGGATTGAGGAGCCATCATTTAAAGCGTCTAATTGCCCTTGTGGAGAAAGGCGCCACCTTATAGTCTCATGAGGACGTTCCGGACAATTTTCGTGAAGAGCTATATATGGAGGAGCGGCACAGACTAGAGAGCCAATAATCCAAGAACAACAAGATGATCGGCAGCACAGGAAGCTGTCTTCCTATAAGTATTAATTTCAATGGGATGCAACCTTTCCCTTAATCAGAAGAGTCCAACCTAACCGCGGCCTTAACCATGCCTATACCTCTAAAAGGCCAAGTCATGAATGACCTCATTCTTCCTAGACTGCGAGACGTGGCTATCAGAGACTACAGCATGAAGTAAATATTAGTGATGACAGCTTGAAAGCCTAATCTCGGCAAACATGCAATGTGGCGTTAGCCAATGGCTTAGACCTTAGAATGATCCATGAGGACTAAGATCCGTCATTTTTCATCGATAAAGGGTTTTATGATAGGTATCGCACGCTAATTCGTGAGAGATATTAGCGAATGGGTTAAGTGTGTGAGGGATGTCTCGCCGGTCGACCAAGCTACGCAGGCCGCAGCTTGAACATGCAATAAGGCGTAAGAAGGCGTTAGTATAGACACTAGATTGACTCTTAATCAATTCTATTTGATACAACTTCTTCAGTAGATGATTAGGCCACAAATGTGGGAACACAAAACCTAGAGCTAGCAGGGAATTGAGCAATTTTGGTAACTTTTGGTATATATATATATGGGATTGATAATTACACCCCCCTTGGTTAATCTCACCCCTCCCCCTGCCTGATATTTCAGTCCATAGTTTACCGCCTCCCACATCGCCTTCGTAGTAAACGCTCCATACAATAGTAGTAAAATAGCAAATACTTGCAATTTTGTAACGGATAAAGATCCTCACAACATGGAGGCGGAGTCACCTGACCGCATCGGTCAAGTATCAGGAATGAATCGCCAAGGAATCGTCACATGGCTCCCACGTGAGCGTGGCAGTAGGGGATTCCCCTGAATCCCCTCTTCCTTTTGGCAAGAATTAGTCTTGGCACACACAGACAATCCAATTTCATTCCTCTCTAAGTCATTGTATCTTACCCGGTTGACAGGCGTTACACCTGAAAACTGTATACTCTTACAATTCTAATTCTTCTTTTTCAACTGCCTGAGATATAATGCCTCCCCGCCGCAGCACCAGAAACGATACTGAAACTCCTGAGCATCCACCTCAGATCGGTGACGGATCGGCATAGATTACACGACACTGAGTCTTAAACCCTATAGGAGATACAGACTCTAAAAGAACCTGATTAAACGGAGGAAACCCTCGAAGCTTTATAATAGACTATCCGAGAGCTCACCGAAAAGGCGGAACTATAATAGAGGATCATTTAAGTAGAATTTCTCTACATGTGTGGGGGCTTGTACAGGATGCCTTTGACTCCCAGAAATTAAATTCCTATCACTCTCTTGTCTAGCCTGCAGGTCATACTACACGTCCTGATTTCCCTCCACGACCAGGGAATTTCCCAAGCCTAGTTCACTAACACCCAACAAAGCCACCCATACATGCTTTAGGGCAATCTATGATTTCACACGTTTCGGTGAACAGAATTACGTCAAACCCAAGTTTGTCATAATCTGTTCCCTGGAAGCAATTTTTCATGGCCCACATAATTTGACACTAGAAGCTGATGTTAGTAGCACAAAAATTGATTGAACTGCTAGTTCTTACCTCGCCATCGCAGTCATGCACATTAAGCCCAACAGAAGTACTGGAAAGTTCGCAGAAAGGCAGGTTAAAGCCAGAAAATGATGCCATATTCTGCGCATCGTTGCCCATGTGATCAATCACTCTGTTGGTGTCCCATTCATAGTATGGAGCACCACCATTCACTGAGGCTGCATGCTCGGATGCCTTAACCACAATCTCAATGCTAAGCTTGTAGTCCCCAAGCTTGTCCACGCCCTTGAGATCCTTGAAATTTTCCACGAGGCCATCTTCCCAGGGGTATCTGCGTACACCATTATCCCAGCCGAGTAACAAATAAGCGTTTCCCTCACCGTCGCACCACTTGTTTCCATTGAACATCTTTTCATCTTCACAGGGAGGTATGCTCAAAGAACTCTTATCGTGAGGAACTTTGACGACGCTAGCATGCTCTCCTTTCCAGAGAAGGGAAACTGCAGCGCTAAACAACGACACGTAGATGCCGTCTGGAAGATTTTCCACCGTTCTTGGCTCGGCAAAATCGCCATCTAGAAGGATATTTGGGAGAGATTTAGGATCGTCGACGTAAAAGACTCCATTAGAGCGGTCGTTTGATGGTGTTTCTGTCAGAAGCCACTGAGCATATGTCTCAATGCTGTTTTGCATGGTCTCCGAAGCCTTGGCGATATACTTCGTGATTTCGGTAAAGTCGTTAAACTTAGGTTCCCTATTTGAAATTATCAGACATATTAACAATTCCTAGATTAAGAAAAGGCCAACTTACAACTCGGTCGGCTGTCTATCATTGATAAGCGTGATAATGCCACCTGCGATGGTCGCAAGCCCACTGCCGAAGCCCCCGACCGCAGAGGCTGCGGGTACAATCCCAGCAAGACTACCCAGAATACCAGCAGCTAGGGAAGAGCCGGCAGTGTCGAGAGGCTAGGACTGTAGTTAGAGACTTGCGCATGACTGAGGGTGGCGAGGGTGGTGATGGTTTTAGGGCTTTTACGTACCACGTTCTCCACATTTGTAGAAAATGTGTCGACCAAGGTAGCAGCCAAGCCGTCAGCAACACCAGCTGTGTGGTCAACTGCAGTCAAAAGTGATACCATCCAATTGTTAAGATTGGCGATTGACCACATTAGGAAGTATAGGCGAGGTCGCAAAGGATGTTCTTCGCTGACGCATTGGTCCTTATCGAAGTTCACATCACAGTGGCTCATAGGAGAACAATAAAAGCCGTAGAGGCTCGAGTTATCTCCTTCCCATGACTGTATCGTCTTTTGGATATCTTTTTCGTACTTATCTTCCGCATTGGCTCTAGAATCTTTGTTAGGCATAAAGGCCTAAATCCCCTCGCTCGGATCTTGAAAGGAAAAACATACAAAGCGACGAACCACTCGCCAAGTCCGGATTCCTGCCAGTTTTCTTGAGACTTGCCCTCAATGCCTGAGCAGGTCTTTTCCCAGTCGAAAGATTCTGGCGTTTTCTGTGGTAGAGCGCTTGCTCCCACGACTTGATGCACGCAAATGTTAGCGATATAATTGGGGCATGACTTCAGAAGCGAGGGACAAACTAAGTGTCGCTAGGAAGCCTGAAACAAACCGCATGATGGTAACGGATGGTTTATACTTTGTCAACTTAAAAGCTGACTCGGTGTTTGAAGTTGATATCACCACTATTTTTCCCAAAGATACATGTGCACATGGCCAATTTATAGACCTGAATATGAATGTGCCAGCTTTTGGCGGCTATCCAATTTCTTCTCTTTCTCCGCCCCTAGTACGGGGCTGAAAGGATCCACATCAACAAGATGACATCCAAGAGGGACTAGCCAGCAGCCAAGATCCAACATGGGACATGCCTAGCTAGGCACCTTCCACTTTGAGAGGCATGCCATCTCCACTTTGAGAAAGCCCCCAATCTCCACTTTTTCAAAGGTTTTCTTTGGCTACTGCCATTATGAGCCTCCAAGCTGGGGGTTATGCGTTCCATACTCCCCATAGATATTTATAATATTATCTAGCTTCCTGTGCTGAGGTCGTAAGAACCCCCTTTTCCAATCAGATGTTCTCGGCAAACTTCACTCCTTGTCAAATCTTAAATCATTTTTTTATGCGGTGCCACGTGCGGAGAATCAAGGTGCATGTAGCAAATATAGGAGTTGTTAAGTTATCAGGATGTCAGCTCTGGAGGTCAAGTTTACTTGGCTAGAGCTTCCTAATTAGTTCAACCTAACGTCGACGTTTGGTACCAGGGCCAGTGGGAGGAGGCTGAGTATTTCAGTGTGCAGATGATGAAGACGAGTAAGACAAAGCTCGGTGAGAACTATCCCGACGCCTTAACCAGTATGGCTAATCTCGCTTTCACCTGGAAACTTTCAGCTCACCATGCTGAAGCCATCAATAGACATTGACATGCCTATGGGCTGCCATGATGCTAATTATATAAAGGCCCACTAGAGATGTATAATAACTGCAAATTATTTGTATCTTTAGTTTTAGAGTCGTAATTGTTGGATGATCTCATCTCCCATTGTTTGCTTGCAGACTGAGCGGATTGTTTGTTAGACAGCAGGGTATAAATACTCTGCTCTCTTCTAGATTAAACAACAATTATTCTTCTTTCTGTTTCTCCCCTCTGCTAGTAGCCACAATAGTAATATTACAGAGTACACAAAACTGACTTAATGCTTATATTGAAACAGATGGCTACGGAGGATGTTATATATAGCGAAAGGTCGACAGGCGCGAACCAAGAAATATTCCGACAGCATAGACTCTCTCATTCGCGTCTCCTCGGTTTTCCAGACCGAGAGCTGGCCGTGTGGCGTAATTTGGTTGAATAGTGGACTTAAAGGGATGACATATTTCGGCCTGGGAAGTGAGCCGTAATCTCAGACCATGACATTGCCTCTTTTTCCTTCAGCCGCACTAGCAGCACATTCTCGTCCGACGTGTACGGTCCTAGTTTCCCTAGAATAATCGCCGTGTGGGGTCGAGACAGCATCGGGCTAGGGTCGGGTACGACAGTAAAGAAATATGCCGGTTTCAGGCCAGAATTAGATTCGACCGTGAGGAGAGCACTCCCGCGTACACCCTGGATAGCACTAACTTTATTCCGAACCTTCGACCTGGTACCAGGTCGAAGGTTCAGAATAGAGTTAGGCGCCCACTTGACTTGCATGGATGAGGAATGTAAGGTTTGAAGGCGCCGAAAGCCCTCAAATATCATAGACTAACCCAGATCGTCTGTGCTCTGTATTCGTTTACGACTATGATTCAAGAGCACCTCTTACTTCAATATTCATCGGGTAGCCATGACGTAACACCCGTACCAAGCTGCTCAAAATTGCGGTGTGGACGTTACACACAAGATCAAGCGATGCTCAAGGGATAACCAACATAAGATGTTTACCTGTAGCTACTCACAGAACGCAACAACTTGGAGATCAGGCCTATCAAAGCAAGACTCAGAATACGAAATTTTCATCACAGCCAGCCACATAATTAACGTGGCAGGAGAAAGTGAAGATCGAGCTGGCATCCATCCCAGTCACAAACACAGTTATAAGTAGCCAGTCAAATGAGACCATCTGCCTGTTAGTAGCTTAGAAGGCGTCGTACGTCACCAGGAGAGAGGATAACGTACCTATTACCGATCTTCATTGGGCAGATGTATGTACGCTGCACGCTCCCAAAGAGACACCACTTTATGCGAAGAAAGGGCTGGGTATACTTAGTCAGCTAGTCACATTGCGGAGCCAGGGTATGTTCTAAACTGGTAGATTGGTAGATAGACCTCCACAAGAACAATACCTACCTAACTATTCCATGGTCTGCTCCTCCTGACGGACAGATTTATGATAGATTAATTGGCTAAGCATGGCCAAAGGGTGTCTATCACAAGGAGAAGATCGTCCGCTAGGTTTAAATCTTCCCTGTCTATAATTAAAGCCAGCAGATTCCGAAAATACTTTCAACACTTCCACACTGCTACACACATAATCACTAGATGTTTACAATATAGTTGATATATTTTGGTTTGAAGGGCCTCTTTTCTTCTTAAGGCATCTACAGCTGCGTTGTATTTTATCCCAGGAAGGTGAACGTGTGGCAAGACTGAACTTACGGTGAGGAGCTGCAGGTAAAGCAGTGTAACGTAGCACGACGTGAAAGAGATGAAGATTTGTATTTCATTTCATCGTGGATCTGAAGGCCCTTCTCTAGAAATGGGTGCCCTTGCAAGGTCATATCTCCAGAAATCACATAAAGGTGCTTCGGATGCCCTCAATTCATCTCAATATCATTTCCTCTCCATCATCACTTTTTATTCACGTTGACCAACAAAGGTCAGTGTATGCCAATATGGTTATTGCAAACATCCTGGTTGGACAGGATCTACAGTTCCAAAATCTCCTAGGTTCCGCAGTGAACATCCTGGAGAGTGAGTCCTTTATCCACAGCACCCTATCGACCGCGCTGACGCAGAGACCTAGAGCCTAATGTCTTTGATGTTCAGAGTGTTCTAAACCACAAAAAGGACGAGGTCATAATCAAACTGGCCGAGAAGACCAAGAAGGTCTCCATCCCAGGCATCGCTGAGAAGGTCACGGTCAGAGAAAATGTTGAGATCGTGAGCGGTGGCAATGGAACTACTTCGACAGACATCGAGGTAAACAGTGGGAGCGAATTAAGTAACTCGCTGAAGATGGAGAGAAGCGTAAACGGCAAATATCTCGCAATGACAGTCGAGATGGGCGGTGGCTTCAGCTACGAGAGTACTGTCACCAAAAGTTCGATGTATGCATTGATGGCTATCAACCAGACCCAGTTTTCCACCTTTCTACAGACTCGCCACGACCAGGAAACGGCCAGCTTAAGCCGGGATTTCCTACAAGCTGCCCAGGAACTGCCGAAGTGGCAGGAGACCGATGCTATTAAAGACATATATCAGAAATTCTTTTATCAATGGGGAACACACGTTATTCGGAGGTGCCACTACGGCTGTCGCTTTTCCTTACAAGTGGAGGCGCAGAACGCGCAATTCGAGAACAAAACCGAATTCAAAGCCAATGTCAAGGCTGAATTCGGAGAAAACTTTGGCAGCAGCGCCAGCATTGAAAACAAGAATTCCTACGAAGAGTACCTCAAGAAACGCAGTACAATAGCCAGTGTAACTGGCGGTGACCGGTCGAGTTCTCTAAAGCTCCAGCGAGATCCTGCCAGTAAAGACGCGTTTAAGGACTGGGCGGATTCGATCAACCTTGTTGAAAGCTCGGCCGTGACAGGTCTCGGGGTGGAATCCCTAGGGACCCTCCTCAACCGTTGTGGTGTATCAAAGGGCAACGACATGATTGATGCCCTAAAAAGCCTCACCAAAGAAGGGGACCCGACACCGATTACGGTCCATGGCTACCTGTACAGTTCTGTTCCCAAAGCGAAAGATGTACTTTATGTCACCATGTGGGGGGAAGGCTTTCAAAGCTTTGAGATAAAGCCTTTATACCATGGATACATTCGAGACCCGAATCCGCCCAAACCTCCTGCCAAGGAACTGGTCACAAATGAAATGCCTGCATTAGTTGACAACACGATTCCAGAAGAAGGTTTCGACTGCTATCGTTATGCAGCTCATGTCACAATACATGGGATAACGGGAATGAGATTTGCTGTGGGGCTCTCGCAATCGTCAAGCTATGGTTCGAAAGGAATGCACTTGCGTCTGTTTCCTCCCGGTGGGGTAATTGCGTGTGATTTCACTCATGAACGTGAGTGGAACGCGGTAGAATTTCCCAGCCTTCTTGCATTTGGGCATTATGTGTCGAAAGATTAAGGGTTGTTTGACTGGTACGTCCATACGTATGTGAAAGGGGGGATCATTCGATCTCCCACGCAAAGAATTCGGGGTCTTATTTTGGTAGTGCTTGAACTTGCAATATACACTGTTTACCATGTCTTCATTCTCTCTTCGTTCAGTTCAATCGATGACGGTTAGGAACAAAGCCTGTTGTCAATATAATGATCAGGAACCCTGGATCCGTTCTTTTCATGATCGAATTAAGTGTTGCGTAACCGAATTTAGGGGTTTGGGAAATAAAGTGTGAGCGTCGGTATTGTACTGTATGTAACGAGAGAACTGGAAGTCATTTTCTTGGGCCTACTGTAATGACAGCCGAAGGGTGAATGATAATTCTTTGAGGTTTACACCATCAGGTGACGTTGAGATCATTTTTCGCCTGTAAACAACCGCGAGCTGGTCAAGATGGTCGTTAGCCGCTAATATCAATTGCTAAGATTCACTGGGCCAAAGAGACACCTCCCTATCCCATGGGGGTGGTTGCAGTCTAGTAGACTGGAATTAGGACTTTACCTTCACTATGGTGGATAAAAGTGGGGCCATGAGTAGACTGGAATACTTTTCGTGAGTAGACTGGAAAAGCTTCTCGTACCAGGATGAAGCTCAAAATTTGTAAAGTTCTATTCTATACTATAAAGATTATGGTCACTAAATTTTAGAGTAATTGATCAAGTTCTAAAGGTGTAGTGGCTGATTGAAAATCGGAATTATTTTTGATGGGGTGCGACCGTACGAAGGGCCAGCACTCTTTAACTTTATTTTAAAATATCTATTTTAAGTTAGGATTACTTATAGATTCATATTCTAATCCATAGTATATTTACATGTTATCCTATTATTGATTTTTTCGTATAATTTAAGCTCCAGGTAGGACTAACTCTATTCCAGGACACATACCTGGTAGGTATGTGGATTTTAAGTGGTTTGATTGGCTCCTGGAAAGTGGGGGGGGACCAGGTATTTGGGTCTGATAAATACCTGGTTAGGCGTGCTTCGATTAGTCTGAAAATTTACACAGTTCTATTCTATATATATACGAAGGTGCTATTAAAATTTAGGACCGATAGCTACCCGGGAAGGTGGTTAAACATTAAGTTAAAAATCGATCTTTTTTTTTGGTGGGGTGCGACCGTAGATTACGATACGGGATCCCGTATAATCGGTATCCATCTTATCTTAGCCGCCTAGTAGTAAAAATATGAGACCGTATCCGTATTTACAGCGTCACGTGAATTAGATAGCGGCCACTACGAAAATATATCTTTTTTATGGTTATTCCTAAGGTGATATCGTATTAAATAAAAATATTAAAATATGGTATTATATACAGCAAGAAAAGGGCTATTAAATGCACTATTTCGACTTTACGTAGCTATCCTATAAAGGGAGATATTAGTCGATTTATATAAATTATACAGTATATAAACTCTGATATAGATAACGTATTTCACCACCGAGCCGCCACCACCACCGAGCCGCCACCCCAACCTAACATATTGAATTGAAATGCATATATCTCTACCAAAACACCATTAAATTGAATCAACTAACAACTGGTCTATCTGGACATGTTTCTCTTCTATGCCCTGGCAATCTGCATATTCCACACCCCCGGGGGGCCGCGTACGTGGCTGAATAGTTGATTCTCCAGGCATGCCGGGGCCGGGGGGAGGTGCTTCAATTGCTTCTTGTTGCTGCATAATTAATGCAGAGGCTTCTTGAACTGAAAGGCCTTCTTCGGCGGGTATTTGCCTCCGGGATCTAGTACGCTTTTGCTTCTGCTTCTCGTTAGCGGCGCGTAATTCCTTGTTTTCTTTGGCGAGTAGGATAGCACCTTGCATTGTAAGACGGAAGCCTTTCACAAGCTGGTTTAATGCACGATCTGACGGGCTAGGCGGGCTTCGAGATCTTATACGAAGTAGAGCTTTAATTGACGAAGCCTGCCGACGTAGATCTTTCTCTGTAGCTAGTGTTTTTGGTGTAAAATTTCGACTTAATTCGCTTCCCCGGCTAGGAGGGGGGGTTGGGGTTCGAAGCCGAATATTAAGCTTTGAAATCACTCTTTCCGGGTCAAAAGGGACTAAACCAGCTTCTCCGAAGCTATTCTTAATCGTCTCCGATTTAAAAGCTTTAATTCGTGCGAGAGGGTATACTTCAAGGAAGTCAAGTTTATCAATATGATTGAACCCGTTCCGCATCTTGATTTCAACCATCCGACCGTAGGCACGTTTTAATACCGCAAAATAACCAATATCCAGAGGTTATAAAAGATGAGATGAATGCGCTGGCATACAGATTGGTATCACCTTATTTTACTCATAAATTTCGTCAAATTAAGGCGTTAAATGACTTCCGTGGCCATCAAGAATTAAAAGCCGGTATACCCCCTTCGTACGCGAAGTCGTCGGAATAAAGAGCCTTTCGAGCCACCGAAGTCCAATTTCATCGGAGGTCCATCCATTCGGACTAACTTCAAACCGCCAGTCATCTGGAAGGCCGTCGAACCAAGATTCGAGGAAGACTTTGCCTTTAAAAATCACACACGGAGGAAGGGCCCATCCAGAAGCATTCGTACATTCAACCACTGTCACCCATTCACGATTTCCAGGTTGTAAAACAGGCCTCCGACTATAGTATTCACTCCGCGCAATAACCTTCGCAGTTGCAGTTAATCCCATCGCGAAACCAGTTTCGTCAAAGTTATAGATATCGTCGGGGTCGATTCTAAATTGAAGGATCGTCTTTTGAACCAGATTAAACCACTCCCTAATAATTTTAGGGTCTTCGCATTTCGCACGCTCGTAATTATACCGTTTCGAGAATCGGGGGGAGAGGAGAGGATGTCGTTTTACGAATTTCGTAACCCAATTTTGGCCGACCGAAAGAACCGGGGTAGTTCCACGCTTTTGAAGAAGAAGGTCCGCCATTTCTCGTACCATAGAGGGCCTAGGGGCTGCTCCACTAACTCTATTCCGAACCTTCGACCTGGTAGGTAGAAGATTTTTAAGAGCTCTGATTGGCTAATAATCAATGTGGGGGAACCAGGTAGAACGTGAAATCTTCGACCTGGTCTATCTTCCGTAATGCTGCTTAAAACAGCCTGAAAAAATATAGAGTTCTATTCTTGGTATATATCTAGGTTCTATTAAAGTTTCAGACCCATAGCTCCCTAGGAAGGTGGTTAAATATTAAGTTAAAAATCGATCCTTTTTTTTTGGTGGGGTGCGACCGTAGATTACGATACGGGATCCCGTATAATCGGTATCCGTCTTATCTTAGCCGCCTAGTAGTAAAAATATGGGACCGTATCCGTATTTACGGCGTCACGTGAATTAAATAGCGGCCATCATAGAAATATATTTTTTTTATGGTTATTCCTAAGGTGATATCCTACTAAATAAATATATAAAAATATTAAAATATTATATTATATATAGTAAGAAAAGGGCTATTAAATGCACTATTTAGATTTTCCGTAGCTATTTTAGAAAGGGAGGTATTAGTCGATTTATATGAAATATATGAAATATATACAGTATAAACTCTAATCTATATGTTTTATATCAATAGTAATACTTTATATATATACTATTTACTAGCTAAAATCTACCCCTTCTGTTCTAGATAGTGTTTCGTCCAGCGATCCGACCTATCTACTAGGGGATTACTATATAATATACCACCGGCCATAACGCCTTACTATAATAACGGCCTCTCGATTCGAATAGTATAGCGGTAGTGCGCGGCTAAGTAATAGGCCTAGGTAGGACTCCTAGGGTCTTATACTAATTACGTAGCCTTATATCTATAGCGTATAGAGGCTAATAAGTAATTAGAAGTACCATAGGGTGTCGTATAAGCGGGAGATAGTAGTCGTAGGTAGATAGGGGGGCGATGAGGCGGTAGTAAAACGGAGGGCGTTTAGGATAGAGGGGGCCATAGGCTAGGTCGACCGGGGGGTTATAGAGGGGGCCGAGAGGGGGGGCCTATAGGCTAGTTAGCAGAGTAGTAGCAGAGGGGCTTTTATAGAGGGGGCTAAGAGGGGGGCCTATAGGCTAGTTATAGAGGGGCTTTTACAGAGGAGGGCCAGAGGTGCCTGCAGGCCAGTTAGCAGAGAAGAAGGCCCAGAGGTGCGCCTGCATGCCTTTTGCAGATAGGAGGGCCAGAGGGGGCTTTCAGGCCTTTTGGAAGAGGGACCTTTGTAGAGAGGCGAGCCAGAGGGGGGGCTGCAGGCCAGTTGGCAGACAGGTGGTCGAGAGGAGGACCTGCAGGCCTTTTTATCGAGCAGTTGCAGAGGAGGGCCTAGACCTTGCCAACTCCCATCATTTGGTCCCATGGGACCACTCCCATGGGAGTAGATGGGACTCCCATATGGTCCCATGGGAGTGCCAAGAGATGGGAGTGAGGTGCTAGTCCGCTCCCATGGGACTTTGATGGGACTCCCATGGGACTGTAAACACTGCAAACACGTAGAAAAACGTGACCTGCATAAGATATGCAGAAATGCCCTGTATTAATGGGTATTTAGCTTACAGTGGGAGGTAGCATTGAATGATTCTGGATTAATTCCTCTCAAAAAGTAGTGTAATTATAGTATCCTGTGATTAAACTATCTAGTATACTCGTATAGATCTTCATCCCTACGCCGCTTACGATCTCTTTGGGGGCGTGCCTGACTTGTAGTATCGATGGCAGGCAATGGATGTAGTGCCGAATCATCATCTGACTCCTCAGCGGCCTCCTGATCGGTAACAATCTCTCCTGCTTCATCTGAGTTATCACCGTCCTCACCCTCGCTAATTGCCTCTGGTATACACTCAGGAAGTCCCGCCTCCCTTATCTCATCACCCTCAGTCCTTTCGTCCTGATTTAAGGTAGCCTCAGGTTGGAAATCCTCCCCAGTTTCCTCACTTTCAATATCAAATTTGGATAAACAACGAAGCATCATCAAATCCTGTATTGTTACTTCGTTCAATGAGCCTCGTCGATAATGGCAGATATCGCGAGCAGTACTAAAGAGGCGCTTAACACCGGCGCCAGTAGCTGGGATAGAAAAGACATCCCGTGCAACCGCTGCGAGTATCGGAAATCTATACTCATTCTCTTTCCAGAAATGGCATGGGTTTACTATGCTCCGTTCTATATATAATTAGCTTAGTTAAGTTATAATCATGATCATCTAAACATACCAGTATTAAGATATCCCTTAAGTTCTTCTTGCCACCCAGTCTTCGGCTGCGGTGGTGGCTCTGGTTGATCCTCCTCGAAGAGGCTCATCATTGCATCCGTGCTATGCGAGGAGGACTTTGCCTTTGTAAGCACTTACTTTTTAGGCTGGCGTTTTGAGTAATCCTCCAAATGATTATGAAGAGACTTTTCATATATGTCATGCCAGGAGGAATCCATATTATCGACTTCACCTGCCCACTCTGGTCCTTTAAAGAATTCAAGTTTATGCTGAGGTGCAAGAATTGTACCAATTGCATATAGGCTGCCATGTGCTTGCTCAGTTGCTTTATAGTATACCGAGAGTTTCTTACTTCCGGCCTCAAGAGCCTTAAGCATAGCCTTTTTCCAAGGCACTTTCTTTCGCCGAAGTCGGGCCTGGGCCTGCTCAAAATGGGTAAATAGTCGGTTATAGACCCGGAACACATCATGGATTGTTGTCGCCTTAATCTTTGATAGGCTAACCGTCCATTTGTAGAAAGGCTTTATGATATGGAGCAAGTATTCGATCTGCCGCCATTCGCTTTTACCAAGCCGGAATTCGGGGCGCTGATGCTCTGCGCAATATCTTTGGTAGCTATCTGAAAGGCGATTGGCGCGCTGGAGCATAAGATATGTTGAATTCCACCGAGTGCGTACATCCTGGATCGGGGTAAGCCTCGGTTCTTCGCTTTGAAGATTTAGAAATGCCTCCCGTCGCTGTGGGCTGGCATTAATAAAAACTGCGAAGGCCCGTACCTGGCAGTATAGTAGTTAGTATTAGATAAAATTGTTAAAGGCATTAGTTACTTTACCTTAGCTAGCGTATAAATGATTCCCTTCTGTCTCTTTGCCTGTTGAAGAACACTCCCGTTTTCTTCCGACCATGTTGTTGCTGTCTTGTCGTTTTTTGGATCAGCCTTTATTAGGCTAAGGAGATCTTTCAGACTCAATTGAATCACATGAGCAAGACATGGAATCCGTACAATTTCAGTGAAATTAGGAAGCTCTAACCGTTCGATTGAATCACATAGACTATCGACTAAGGTCTTATTATTTGACGCATTGTCTGTAGTAATCGCAATCACTCGATTGGTAACCTGCTGTTGCTGAAGAACCTCAAGGAGAACGTCTGCTAGATAGGAGCCTGTATGCTGGCCGTGAACTGGCATGAAACCTAGAAGTATCTCATGATAATCCCAATTGATATCCACAAAATAGCCTGTGATTGCCATGAATGCCTGTTAGAAGGGTGAGGTCCAACAATCAAGGGCAATTGATAGCTTCGCTCCGGCTGGGAGAAGAGAAAGGAGCTTTTGCTGCTCTGTATGGACGATTGACTGGAGCCGACGCCGCGCGGTCTTTAGTGATAGAAGGGTGAGTTTTTGTTAAGAAAGCTGAGCCTCTGTAATTAGATCTTTAAAGTCTTTATGCCGGAGGATCTGAAATGGAAGGCGTGAGTTCGCTATAAATTTGACTTGGGCTCTTTCAAATCGTTGTTAGTCAAAGACTTTTCGGGTAGGCGTACGAGTAGACTAAATATAATATAGATATTAGTATCAAATCGATAGAATGTAGAATCGGACGTATATAATACCGCAAGTTCGAGCGATTGCTGTATATCCTGTTGTGTTGAAGCCTTTTTCGAGGTAACTATGCATGCGCGGCTAGATAAATGTGCAGTAAGTGACTTCGAACCATTTAATGTCGAGGATGGGTGCGAGAGCGCTTTTCCACACCTCCGACAGAGTGCCATTGGTTTCCCGGTTTGAAAGTGTGCTACTTGGTCAAAGTGCTCCCAAGTAGCAGAGGTATACCTTGCTTCAAAGTTCACTTTATGAAGCGGAGGGTGTGGGTGAGCACCTGCCGTATGGCGCCACCACTCAACGAAGTCGGTCTTATTCATTGTAGTCCAAAGAACCCAGAACTTTTGATGTTTAGGACCGATACGGCGGAGATTTGGAGGAATCGGATTCGGCTCTATTTAGAGGATTGAGGATTCTGGTCCGCTATAGATTGGCTGCTGGCTAATTGAATGATCTGGCGTAAGGGGGTCATTAATAATGCCAATGCTATAGACTGAAGAAGGTGGAGGAATTCCGGCGTGGGACAATGTGATCTGGGATGAAGGGCCAGCCTCAGCGTATAGTTCGTATTGCGACATACTAGAATAATAATTCTGTTGAACTAGAAGAGGGTTTAAAAAGCATATCTCTAACACCTACCTTTACAGTCGCGAGAGTCACGTTCGGCTACTAGTAGAGTTTAAACGAGTAATAGCGCGAAGATACATCACAAATAGGCTAGTACCCACTTATTATATGTTACTTATTGGTCTGTTCGACGGGACTCCCATGGGGGTCCCGCGGGACTCCCGTGGGACTCCCATGGGACTCCCATATAAAAGGGAAATTGATTAGATTTAGGGGTATCTACAATCCCCCACAACTTTAAGGGGAAAATTCTCACTTTTAAGCCTTCTTTATCCCGAAATTACTCAATAACCACGTAGTATGAATAGTTATTCTAAAGTGAATATAACTAATTTAGAGGTAAGGTTTCTTATGGTGCGGGAATTAAATATAATTTGTTAAAATCTTTGTCAAATTTATACTTTCTAAATAATATGTAGAAAATGTAGTGTAGTACCTCTCTGTAAATATATATTTTGCTTAACCACTTCCTTCTAATACTATGTTTAAATCTCCTTTGCGCCCAAAAGCCACCACAATCTAGTATATGAAGTTTTTTTTTTGAAGATGGATGCTTTTTGATATATACTTGAGTCATTTGTTAACTCTATTATGGACTATGTCATATAACAAAACCATATTGTTAGACATTGAAAGTAGGGACACTCATACGCCTGTAAATAACAGTATTTTATCTGATTACTTTGCAGTTTTGTGCAGCTGAAATAGGAAATCCTTGGCAAAATTATGCTAGCGTGGGACCATATGGGAGTCCCATAACTCCCATGGGACCCCCATGGGACTACTAGGGTAATGGGACCGGAATTTTTTAGTCCCATGGGAGTAGATGGGACCAGGATATGGGACCAAAATTTTCTTAGTCCCATGGGAGTTGGCAAGGTCTAGGAGGGCCCAAAGGAGGGCCTGCTGGCCTTTTGGAAGACAGGTGGTCGAGAGGGGGCCTGCAGGCCTTTTGCAGAGCAGTTACAGAGGGGCTTTTGCAGAGGGGGCCCAGAGGGGGGCCTGCAGGGCAGGTGGTAACGAGGTGGCCCAGAGGAGGGCCTGCAGGCCCTTTTGCAGAGCAGTTGCAGAGGAGGACCCAGAGGAGGGCCTGGAGGCCAGTTGGCAGACAGGTGGGCGAGAGTGGGCCTGCAGGCCAGTTGGCAGAGCAGTTGGCAGAGCAGTTGCACAGGAGGGCCCAGAGGGGGGGCTGCAGGCCTTTTTGCAAAGCAGTTGCAAAGGAGGGCCCAGAGGGGGGGCTGCAGGCCAGTTGGCAGACAGGTGGTCGAGAGGGGGCCTGTAGGCCTTTTGCAGAGCAGTTACAGAGGGGGGGCAAAGAGGGGGCCCTGCAGGCCTTTTTGCAGAGAGGTGGGCCAGAGGGGGGGGCTTGCAGGCCTTTTGCAGAGAGGAGGGCCCAGAGGGGGGGCTGCAGGCCTTTTTATCGAGCAGTTGCAGAGAGGTGGGCCAGAGGGGGCGCAGAGGGAGGCCTGCAGGCCAGTTGGCAGAGCAGTTGGCAGAGCAGTTGCAGAGGAGGGCCCAGAGTGGGGCCTGCAGGCCTTTTGGAAGACAGGTGGGCGAGAGTGGGCCTGCAGGCCAGTTGGCAGACAGGTGGGCGAGAGGTGGGCCTGCAGGCCTTTTTGTAGAGCAGTTAGCAGAGCAGTTACAGAAGAGGGCGCAGAGGGAGGCCTGCAGGCTTAGTTGGCAGAGCAGTTGGCAGAGCAGTTGCACAGGAGGGCCCAGAGTGGGGCCTGCAGGCCTTTTGGAAGACGGGTGGGCGAGAGGGGGTCTGCAGGCCAGTTGGCAGAGCAGTTGGCAGAGCAGTTGCACAGGAGGGCCCACAGGGGGGGCTGCAGGCCAGTTGGCAGACAGGTGGTCGAGAGGGGGCCTGCAGGGCTTTTGCAGAGCAGTTACAGAGGGGGGGGCAAAGAGGGGGCCCTGCAGGCCTTTTGCAGAATGCCTTTTATCGAGGAAATATAGAGGGAGTGGCTCCCTTATATACTCACATAGGATGAAAACATTTTGTGTTATAGTAGTTACGCATTATACCTATCTAATTTACTAGGAATCTAGTCCTATCCCTCGGCCCTCGGCGCTATCCTATCACTCAGAGTAACCTCCTTTCCTCTAGTGGCTTCACAGGCTAACCCAGCCCCTCTATGTAACGTTATCGCTAAGTGGGGTAGGGCTTGGCGGGTAACGCCATAGATAAGAGTCTAGAGATCTACAGGTTACGCCATACATAGGCTTACCCAGCCCCTCTATGTTATAGTGTCGAGAAGCGGAGTTAGTCTTAGCGGGTCACGCCATAGATAAGAGTCTAGAGATCTACAGATGACGCCATAAATAGGCTTGCCCAGCCCCTCTATGTTATATTATCGTGAAGCGGGTAGGGCTTGGCGGGTCACGCCATAGATAAGTGCTCGGTCTATGGCGTTACTAACCACCGAGAAAAGAGATATATATACTCCCTACTCCCCCCTAACTATACCCCCTTTCTTTATTATTATCAAAAATCTATTTCTACCTTCCTAGTATATCATCTTATCAACCTCGCTATGTCAGCCACTCAGCTCCCCCCCTTCCTCGTTTATATAGATGAGTTTAAGATCCTTATCTGTACTATCTGTGAAGCTACCCTACTAGGTAATGGCTGCTTACTTATATATAGTTCAGCATACTAATTTATTCTTTTAGGTAAAGACCCCCTCGCTCATATAGCGAAGCATGACCCTACGATTCGGGATAGCCCCGCTATACTTCGCTATATAGAGGGTATTCTTCGTCAACTTAGCCCGATCGACGAAGCATTCAGGGCTATTAGGCTTAGAGGCCCTATTCCACCTCTAGTAGGGCTCCCTGCTGCTATAACTGGCCCTCAGTGTGTTTATGATAACTGCCTTACTATCTCAACCAGTAAGGTCGCTGCTATCGCCCACCTTCGGAATACCCACAGGCTTCGGGGGACTTCCTCTGAACTAGAGCAGCACCTCCAGTCCTGCTATTACTAAGGGCTCCAGAAGAACCGCTTCTTCTTCGCTACCCAGACACCCTACCCTCAGAGCCCTGAGCCCCAGCCCTCTCACCCGCAGGGCCCCGAGCCCCAGGCCCCTAGCTCTCCGGGGCCCCCCTCAGAGGCTGCTACTACGATATTAGCGCAGCTTAGGGCCTACCATGCTAGCCAGCAGCCTGCTAACCAGCCCTATACGCTCGGCCCTACTAGCCGCCACGAAGTGACTGCCTTTCAGCGGCTCACAGGCTATAAGGACCTTATCGGCAGCCGGGACCTTTCGAAGCTAGGGAGTCTATTTGATCTTAGCATCCCTAACGCGCAACTCCCCCCGACGACCTTAGGAGGTTCCTCCTACTTACTATCTGCTCCCTCTTTAAGGCCTCCGACGCGCTTATCTCCCGGACTAGCCGGTCAGCCCTAGTTAAGCTTATGCAGTTTAGCTCCGAGCGGGAGGGTATACGGCCTTTCCAGTCCTTACAGGAAGACGCTACAATTACCCGCTACGCCACAGTCTTTCAGGGCTTTATCATCTTCCTACTAAGCAGCTACCCCCACCAGACTGCTAGGTCAGACCCTGATTTAGCTGGCCTATACCGCTCGCTTAGGGCTTTAGGGTTTTAGGGTTTTAGGGCTT